>NC_045644.1:17072500-19572500 GCF_009829145.1 Chiroxiphia lanceolata
TGCAAAATAAGAAGTTGAATACACAAGGTGATTTTTTTAAAGATATGGTTGCTAAAAAATAAGCTAAGAAGGTAAAACAGTTGGAACCACTCCAGTATAGCAGTGCTACGGGGCTGGGTTCATCATTCACTAAGTGATTCTCATATTCAGTAAAGTTAATTAAAAATATGACTATTTAGGACACTTAGAAATGATAGTTTTATTTTTAATGGTTTCATTTTGTAAGTTTTTTTTCATTGTTCATTCAAAACACAAAATTAAACCTCACTAGCAAAACAGAGACATATCATTTTACTGAAATAATGGAATGTAAATAAATATTGTACTCTGTCTCTTAGTTCAGCATTTTTTTGCAATGCCTAAATGGGTTTGCATAATGCTTTTAAAAAGACTACTATGTTTGTACAAATATCAAACTGTTTCCAGTCCTTGTTTGGAATTGTGTTTAATCAGATTTAAAATGGTAAATGTTCTCTGTAAGGTTATATAATTTCACTCAAGCATGTAAAGTAAACCATCTGTGCATAAGATACGCAATTTAAAACACTGAGATTTTAAAAATGCACCTGGAAATTATGCTGCATATTATACAAAAAGCCCAAAAAATTTTAATGATTAAACTTCAATGAAACCCATGTAAAAAAACTCCAGTTCTGTGCTATACGCTGTGATCCTTATATTCATCAGTAAGCACTGATAGGTTTGTGCACAGTTAGCAATGCAAGGGAACTTATTACAGCCAGCTATTAGTGCTAATGCTGCATGCTGCTAGTGGGTTTTAATTATTTTTTAAAGGGAGAAATTGGACTATACTGGTACACTAAGAATTGTGTTTTCAAGCAAGATAATGGATACTTTTCCCTCTGCCATAAATACCACATGATATCTGATAAGTTATTTTTTTACATGGATTTTTTCATGTTCTTCAGATTTTACTTAAATTTCTTTTTTTTTTTGACAAAATTATTAAAACCAGAATGATTTGATTAAATGGGTTAGATTGCTATGCTTATCCTTTGGATACCTGAAGAATCATCATCTTGTTTTGTATTCAGAGACTTTTCACACACAGACTTCAGTTCATCATTATTAAAATTTCTTGCTCCAATGTAGTCAGTACTTAAATCAGCTAGAGTTTGTTATAGAAAGCTATCATGGCTAATTTTTATGTTAGGTGTTGAGAAGGTATGTACTATTATCTTGGTAAACCAAATGATTTTATTTGCTAGCAATGGTGTTAAACGTCAGACACAGATCTGTGTTAGCGAATTTCATCTCTGAAAGCTGCATCTCTCAAATATTTTGAAGTTCCTAAAAAAGTTATATAAAAATAGAAGACATTGTTTCTTCTATGTAGCATCACTCACTGAAGTATGTAACTTGGAAACTGCTGTAAAAGCCTTAAAAACTTAAGCACTTGGGAACTGAGTGTAAAACACTACAAATGACAAAATACTGCACTTTGTAGGTGGAGATTGTTAATAGTTTTCTCCCTCAATACCTATCACCACCGCATTTACATTCTGATAAAATATAAACAATAAATTCATTCCTGTTTTAAAAAAAATCATGTAATACATTCTCTAGCAGCTGTATAGAGGATAGTAAAGAATTATATATATGTATATATATATATATGTATATATATGAATTTGTATAATCTTGAATATTAGAAGAATAAAATAAGAGAATGAGTAAATAAAATCCATGGCAAATTTAGGGATACAATTAATTCAACTAAACACTGTTCCTTCCTGTGTACTACATGGAGCAGGGCTCCCGTAGAGTCCTGTAGGTTACACTTGAAAAGACTTTAAGGTTATGTGCCATAACTTGAGGATCAAATTCCATCATGGGAGTCTCTTTTGTATCCTTCAGATTTTATTAGTAAAAGCATCAGTAATAAGCTCTGTCCTGCCCCTGACAAATTGGGAGACTTTTGCCTGCATAGAGACTTGAAATCAGTGATTAGGTAATCAAAAACATAGGTTCATGATTTTTTTAATCACTGGTGTAGATTTTCCATGTTTAGAAGTAAAAAAAAAAAAATTAATGCTGAGTTATAATACGCCTTTCCAAATGCATTAGCAATATCTAACTTGAATTTATTTGAAATTTTTGATCAAAGTAAGAAAAGCCTAAAAACCTTAAAAAAAAATCATTGAAAAGAATAATTTTTGGTGCAGTTAGAATAGTAAGGGATGATATAAAAAGATAATTTCAGAAAACATGAAACTGTACAGATCTTTTTGTCCTACTGTACTTGCAAACACTGCTCAGTACAGCTCGCGTTACCCGAACATCTGATGCAGGTCCTCTGTGTTCAGATTTAGATTTGAGGGAGACTTCTGTAATTCTGAAAATTTGCAAATGAGGCTACTCTACTATATGTCTGAAATTAATTTGGCACAATGTTCTCAGTGCTCCCCGTGTTAGGGTACCAGAAAATATTTAAATCTTAACTAAGTATGTATTTGATTGGATTTTGCTTGTTTAGTGCGTAATATTACTATGCAGTAATCCTGAGGGACGCTCATTTTTATCCATCTGAATGAAAAGACTGATGTTGTTATCAACTTGTTTAAGTGAATCGTGTTTTAATTTATTACTTTTCTTGTGTCTTGTAATCATGTGGATTATAGTAACGAAGCCAGGATACATTTTCTCATGCTTTTCAGACTCATCATCAGTGCAGCGGAAATCTAATTATAGGTTTGCTGTGGTGACTTCTGTTCTGAAGGGAATTTAAAATGAGTTACGTAAACAGAACTATGTAAGTCAAGTGTGAAAAAAAGTAAACTAAGGAAATAATGATTACTGTGTTGATATATACATTGTGATCCGACCTTAAAGTGCTATCTAACACAAAAACGTGGTCCAAAAAGCTTTACTGCTCAGTCTGAGAAATATTTGCAATGTGTTTTGATCTCCTTGGCAAGGCTAATACTGTACACTCTTTTGGCTGGGCTGTGCTGTCTGTGATCCCAGCGCTACTTCAGACGTTGCCTGAGTTGTGTAGCAGCAGTGTAGTGTAGTGGCAGCTTGATAACTAGGCAGCTGGCTACCTGGTGCTGCTTCATCCTCAGGTGAGCTGTCCCTCAGGGGTGATGCAGCTGGGGAGGTAGCTCTGCAAGCCAACCAAGAGTGAGCTGTTCTGTATCCAGCTGGCTGAAGTGTCCAGAAGTCAGAGCCTGCCAGGGTGGAGCTTTCCTTTACTTCCTTCCCCCTGCTAGAAAAGCCCTGATTTTAGTGACAGAGAAATTGTACCACTTCAAAATACTGTCTGTGCTATTTGCTTGTCAAAGTGGAAGAAACAGGATTCTGAATTCAACTTTCAGGTGAATTCCATAGCCACTAAGAAATAAGTACATATGCAGAGTTGCTCTCTGCTTTTCTTCTGTGTGAGGTGCATCTAGCTCAGGTGTACAGAGACAGCATCTGAGTCCCACTTCTAAACTTCCATTTGAATGAAGATCTTGACAAATTTGTTAGTTCTTGAATACTGTCTATGCAGAGGAAACTTATGCATCCCAGGCAGCAAAAATTTAGTATATGCATTGTCAGGTATTTTGGGGATCCAGTGGCAGATACACAGACTTTTGAGAATGTCAGTGATTATGGAGGCATACCTTTGAGGATATACTATGCACTCCTCACATAGTTATCAGTAAATCACAAAATTAAAGGTATGTTTACTGAATGTTGTTTAATAAGTGTATGTTTTAATTAATACGCTTACGTTTCCTCTGAGCTGTCATTCATGGTTTTTCCTGAAGATTGCAGTCCTTTCAACTCACCTGCATTTCAGTGTTGTTTGTACATCAGTTATTTTAGCTGTGGTCATTATGAGTAAACACCTCAAATTAATGTCAAGCTATTCCAGTATGCATTTATTGAAGAGCTTTTGAATATTGTTCTTCATTATAAAGTTCTTGGGGCCATCAGTTCAGTCTGCCAGGACAGAATAAAATCTTCAGGGAGTTCAGAGCTGGGAAGTGACCTTAGCCAGCTGAGATTCAGCTTCAGTTTTCTGTGCCTTTAAAGCCCATTGATTCAACCAGATCTCCCACCTTCAAAACTTCTATAAGAAAAATCCTCCAGGCATTTTAAGTGGAAAACTGATAGTTCTGCTTATTAATTTGGTGTTTGTTTCCTAGCTGGGCTTCAGGACCACCTTTAACTTTTGGGAAAGGCCTGCACTGTGCTGTTATCTGACTGAACTCTTTTCCCTTTCCATCTGTCTTCACTAAAAAAACTAGGAGTAGAAAACTGTTGCAGATGTTAGGCACAGCACTCAGCAAAAACCTCACTGAATGAAAAGGGATGACCTTTGTGCACAGCTCCTTTCCTCTGCTCCCTTCTTTCTGACAGTACTGTTGCATTTTAATCATCTCAGTTCTAATCTCACTGATGAATTCTCCCAAGAAATCAGTTTTGGGGTACAAGGCTAATACATGTTTTGAGAAGCCCATAATTCCCTTTTCTGGGGTCTGTATGATACATTCAGATTAATCAATCAACAGTCTCTAGATATTTAATAGAAAAACTTTATAGGCACTTGATGCTCTTCTGAACCACCAGTAAGGTCAGTTTATACTCCTGGCTACTGCTAGATATTCTATAAAAGTCAAAACAGTCTGTAGCATATGTAGAGGAACCATTCTGTTCCATTCCTAAACTCAACATATAAAACAACATGAATGAAATTTTCCATTATCTGCATCTGACTGAAGTATCCCAGTCTGCTCCTCACACTTTCCCTGATCTCCAAGAAAAATGAAAATTCGGAAGTTTCTAAAGCAGGCATGTTCACTGTTTATCAGGAGTGGATTGTATTTTTAGGTGCTCAGTTCTCTCCCCTGATTCTGCCCAAACTGTTATATCTGCCTTTGCCCATTCTTCTTTAAAATTTAGAGATTCAGACACTTTATTTTTCTTTCTTGTTTAGTGGAAGATTCTTTAAATATTTTCTATTCTTCCAGTAAGTCTATTGTTGTCCTGCAAGAGGAGTGAGCATAAACTTCATGGTGCCTTTTGTACCCTTTTTTTGCTTGTACATGTGCATACAGTATCTGGAGGCTGCAAAGGCTTGTTCATGTTGCCATTTGTCATTTTTTGTTTGCTTTTACAGATTGTTTGTAAGAGTTCATCATAACTGTTTATAGCAGTCCTAAACTCTCTATTAAATAAAATTTCAACAAGTGGTTGCCCTAGTTTCAAGGTTTCCTCTTAGTGGGGAGTCTGAAGTCAATTGCCTTTTTAGACATTCTTTCTCAGTTTTGATACTGTTTTCTCCTGATCATTACATCTTTACTATCTTAGATTAAAACATATATGTTTAAAATTATATTATTCTTTAAAATGTTTAAAATCATATTAATCCAACTGTCATTACCACACTTGGTATTTCATACCAAACAAATATTGGGGATTTTTTGTGTGATTGCATGTTTAGCATTTGCATTCCCTAAGAGAGCCATTTCTGGAAAATGGGAATAATATCCAAAAACAACATGTAATTTTATTCCAGCATACACAAAGAAATCTATGCCAACCCTGAATTACAGACCTGACTGTTTTGTTTCACAATTTCTGATTTCTAATGGATTTATTTTATTACCTTTTTATTCTGGTTTTGCCCTTACTTGACCCCTTTGTCATGCAGTGCTCTGGTTGTTTTTTTTTTTTATTTTTCCATACCTTCATGCTCTTCAGGTATGCACTTCTTTGTCGATTCAGGTTTTATATTTTAGGAATAACCAATTGAACACTTCAAATAAGATTTCATCTGAATTCAGATTCTCATTCTGAGCTGCTGCAGTGGTTAGTCTGTTGTCCCCTGATCCACACCTCCTCTTAAAGCATCCCCATAGTCATGGTACTCATTCCTGAGTATGTCCTCCGTGAATTAATTTTTTCAAGAATTCAGTCCTAAAAATGTGATTTTTTTATGTTTGGGGGTTTTTTTGTACAAACGTATATATTGCATATATTGTAACTATGGCTTGTCTCTCATCTGGACATTTCTCATGTATTGCTCTTGATTGATTTGGGCATCAGGAAGGTTAAATAGTAACTTAGATTATTCATATTCTTTGACAATTCTCCCTCAGGAGTGGGAGGGTTAGAACACTGAGTCTGTATGGGCTTGCCTAAAGGGAAACCCTATATATTTTCAGTGAGGTTTTTTTCCCTGCTAGTACTAATGCATTTACATTTCATTTCACACGCTTGGTTTTTAAAACAAAAGTCTATGCCTCCTGAGGGGTGAACTAGCATTTTCTAATTTTTATAAGCATCTCCTCACACTGGTATTGTCTGTAAACACTTGCATCCTTCAGGACCGAAGAATGGAACTCAGTGTCAGTAAACAAATCACGTTTATTGCCCCCTAAGTGTTTACACAATGACAAAAATCAAGCCTCCAGAGACTCATATTGTAAAAAGAAACAGTTGGTTTAAATTAGGTTTCCATGTGAAATATAGCTACTTTTTATGGATGTTGTGGGAACATAAACTGGAAAGACAATCTGCACACTGATAAAATGAAGATTTGATTTTTATTTGTTTAAATGCAAACAGAGTCACGTATTAAGTTGATTTCTGATTCTGGCATTAATTAATCATCAAACAGAAGTTGGTCATATGGTCACACTTAGGAAGGTGAGGGGTTTCTTTGTTTACTTCATTTGTGATCATGCAAACAGATAATGTGAACTACCTTAAATGTTCAATGCATGTAGGAATTTGCAAATTTGAGCATTGAAAAATCTACCAGTTTTGTGAAATTAACCAAAACAAAAAGATTCCAGTTTATCAACTTTTACTGTCCATGTTGAAAGAATAAGAGTTATTCAGTGTGAGGCTGAGAGTTGTAAGCCATGTAAATTAGAATTTACACTGCAGATCTCTCTGGCAGCTTTAGAAACCAGCAGTAGCTAAAGTTGTCTATTTTTTTCTGTGGCCTCAATGCATATTCAGAATATCTTATATTAAGATGCAGTAGTTTTTTGTTTAATAGAAGTTTTTCTGGAGTAGTTAATAAATTAACTGCTGTAATGGGAATATGTCTCTGTGTAAGTTGTGTTTGCAATGCATATGTGATTTGACCATGAGCGTATAGGTGGAATTTTGACTAATAACCTCCTAATGGAAAAAAAAAACCAAAACAAAAAACCCCACATTATCTGTCAAGTATACATGAATGCTCCAAGTGACATTGCTTTGATTGACTGTACTGTCTGGTTTATTTTACAAGGTGAGCTCGTGGGTTACCTGGCTGATCCTGACTGCAGGTTCTATGGAGGAGAAACGAGAAGTCTTCTCATATTTAGTACATGTGGCAAAATGCTGCTGGAATATGGGCAACTACAATGCTGTAATGGAATTTCTGGCAGGGCTAAGGTACTGGCAACTCTTTTTTCTAAATGGCTTTATTACACTTCAGCCTCTGTTAAGCAGATGTCTCTGGAGAACAATGAATTAAACAGAAATCTGTGGCTAAATCACATCATCTCAGTGACTTTCTAGTAATCCCTTCTGGAAAAATGAAGCATGCTAAACGCTTTTTTTTCTCCAAGCTGCGTTGGAGACTCTTATCAGTTTTCATGGTATATGCTGAATATGTTGCATTGGAAAACATCTTTTTTTTTTTTTTAATAGAAATTTTTTAAATATGAAAAGAAAATGGGAAAGCAATTGTCGTTTATCTAGTGAGCTACAACTAATGTAAGTAGGAGTCTCCAGAACACAAGTGAAACATAATTGTGGTGACATTCTAAAAGGATCGGTCTTAAATGTAAAAAAAAAAAAAAAATCAATCCCAAAAGAACTAAAAAAACCCAACAAAACCAAACAACCAAATCTGGTTTTTAACCCCTCCATTAACTGATACAGAGGGATGCTGGGATCTCATGTTGTTGTGGTCTTATATAGAAGGACCTGCAGTATCTCCAGGAGAAAGAGAGAGTAGGGGGTTAAAGACAGTTCACTGCTTGCTTCCCTATGGAATCACAGGTTCACCGTGCAGGGTTGGGTGAGCCAGAAAGCAGTGCCTTGGGACTGGCAGTTCACAGGGCAGCAAATGGGACCGAATGAGGAAGAGTTAAGATCAGATTTCCCTTCTCTTAGCTTTAACCCTCCTTGTATGTAGTGTTTGTGTAACAAAGCTCTGAAGTGTTTACATTGCTGTTTTTTGTGGTTTGGTAAGGACTCTGATCGAGCTATGTTTATATTTTTGGTATATAAAACATATTTGAAACACTCATAGGCATGGGGAATACATTTTGGCAGAATACATCCACAATCTCCAAGCTGTGTAAGTTATGAGGGAAAATGCAAAGCCAATTAAGGGATTAATTCTATCTCTAAAGCATCTGCACAACACAAGGGAAAGAGAGGAGAGAAAGGCCAGTGCTGATTAGCAGCGTTTCTGGGACAGGGACAGAAAGTGGGGTTAAGGGCATTCTATTGTAAGCATTTCTATAGACCTTTTGGTATGTCTGAATCCAGAGGTGGGCAGAAAGGCCGTATAATTGCACAGACATACATCTCAGATGGTGAGAGAACTGCCAGAGGTACTTGCAGTTCTTGGAGCTATTTCTGTTTGAAATTGGAGTTTCTTGTCAGCTGCAGCTCTGCACTGAGACCTGAAACATGGTCCTGAGTTCCTTATTTCCATGAAAATAAATAATTTGTGAGCAAAACAGAAAAAACCCCCCTATTTAATTTTGTAAAAATACATTTAATTAAAGAACACCAGCTTTTGGTAACTTTATGGATGGTTCATAATATAATTACAGGAATTTGTAAGAAACAGTCTAGTTTATCTTTATGTCATTTCCTTAATCTTTTCTTATTTCTTTCTAAGTCCTTAGAAATTTCAGGCAATGACACAATGAAAGTGTTAGAAGGCCTACTGGTATATCTTATACAGCTAGTCTTTTGTTAAAATGTGACATGTCACTCCAGTAGATCAGACTGCTTGTGTCTCCTTTTTAGCTTTGTTCATTAATAGTTCTGAGGGCAGAAATATCTTAAAAATAATTACCTTGATTTCATTAATTCATTCATTTCTTCATTCATTCATTCGTTCATTCACTCGTTCATTTCTGAGCAATGGTAGTTTCCTCTATTACATACGTATATGCTGTGGGTGTTGGACTTGAAGGTAAATTGTTTTAAATTATTTTAATAAATATTGTGATCTCTTTTTGCAATAGGTCAAGAAAAGTTTTAAAAATGTGGCAATTTATGGACCAGTCTGATATTGAAACCATGCGAAGTCTGAAAGACGCTATGGCACAACATGAGTCATCGTCTGAATACAGGAAAGTGGTCAACCGAGCACTCAATATTCCAGGCTGTAAAGTTGTTCCTTTCTGTGGTGTGTTTTTAAAGGAGCTTTGTGAAGTTTTGGACGGAGCATCAAGCCTCATCAGACTCTGTCCACGATATAACTCCCAAGAAGAAACATTAGAGGTAAATGAAATAAGGATTTGTAGCCATCTAGTGCTTTATTTTATGTAATTTTATACAAAGGCATCATCTGATTAAAATTTTCTAAACCAGATTGTTACCAGGCTGTTCAGTTACATGGACCTTGATTTAATTCCCATAGATACTTAGCAATTTAGATTTGGTTGTTTATACGTAGTTCAGTATCAGAGTACTGAGAAATTATATTAGTAGCAAAGGATCACATTAGATGAAAAAATTAAGAACTGAGGCTTTTTTAAAGTTTTCAGGAATTACTGTAATTTACATTACTTGATTTATGAAGTCATTTGGCCTAGTTTGGGTTGCAGGTAGGCACAGAATCCCGTTGGAAGCTAATAGGAAATATGCGCTGAAATATTCTTAGTTGTAAAAATTTCTACAGTGAGAAGTAGATGACACAAGATTCTATTTATAACTATACTAATCTTTTAGATATCTCTAGTTTGTTTCAGATTACAGTGGACAAGATAATTTCTTGCAACGAGTAGGTCAAGATGGTTTGAATAATCCAGAAAAAGAATCAACAACAAACAGTATCTTTCAAACTATCCGGAGCTGCAATCGCAGTTTGGAATCTGAGGAGGGTGAAGATAATGTTAGTGAAGGGAGCGATTCAAGAAAAAACTCCTTGAAGGACAAAAACCGGTACCAGTAGGTTTCATTTTATTTACTATCATCACATGTATATTTCATGGTTTTAATTTTTAATTTCCTTTTACCAAGGCTTGCTTTTAGAAATAAGGGCAACTTTAACACTTTCCCTTGTATTTATCTTCTTCAAACTCAGAGCTTTTCTCCACTGCAGTTACTCTAAGTATCTGATACTCAACTGCTTGGAAACTCTCTGTATAGTTATATTTTCCCTCATGATGTAATTGCTTCCTTTCATGATAAGAGTAAATCCTTTTCGTCTTACACATACAGCTTTAAAAATCCACAGTTACAATTACAGTCTTGATCTCTAGTGACAGGAATAGCACCAGGACATATTTGTTATCAGAGCTCAGAACATAATATTCTACATGCTCAGGCAGTGTTCTACCCCCTTCAAAATAAAGGTTATTTATTATCCTTCAAAAGACCAGTTCTTCTAAGGACATATTAGTTTGAGGCTTTTAAATTTTGTTAAGAAAACATTTGTGAGTACACATTTTGAATTCTCAAGTTGCTGTAGTCCTGCTATTTTGCAAAGAATTTTACTTCATTATGCTCTATGTCAAAAGTAGTCTCTGATTTTGCTTTGAAGACCTGATATATTCTGTACTATTCACCGGCAGGATATATGGTAAATGCAAAGTTTAAGACATCCCATGATCTTCTAGAATGTTGCTTTGCAGTGAAGTCTGATTGCAAAGCCCATGTAGACATAAGTGGGTCAGCTTTAAACTGAGTAACCGTTAGACAAACATCAAATTAAGTAACAGAACTGTACTGTTCTGAGATGAAACACTATAAAATTACATGAGGGTTTGCATAGAAACAACCTGCTTAAGTCACTGCTGGAGTTATTTTATTGACAATGTCTGTCAGAAATCCATATGTTCAGAACCATCCAACGTATTTCAGCTACTTAAACATGAAATCTAATAAATGGCCACCTGAGAAGCAACTACCATCTTCCTGCTTAAAATGCATTTATTTCATTAACATGTAATTCTAAATTTCATTTCAAATAAATAATCATTATTTCCTGAAAGAATGGTTTCTAATAGAATTAGTCACATCTGGCTTTAGTTGCTTCTGGGAAGTGGAGCAGTAGATTAAGGCAAGAAAGACAGACCCACTTCTCTGTCCATTTATGTTATCTCTTAACTTACTTCAGTCCAAATACTTTCTTCCAGGCATTATTTTTTGTTCATTAATGTGTTTCAAAATCAACTTGCAGATTGCAGTTCAAATGAAGAATAAGCTAGGCAAATCAACATTTCACTAGGATGAACAAAATAGAAATTAAATGTAAAAGAACAGTATGGAGAAAATTGAGGGGTTTTTTTATGTGTTTATGAAATAATTTCTTGGTAAATTATTTATTTGTGCTTTATATTTAATCTAGTAAATTCCACTCTAAGTAGGAATTAAATAAAAAAAAGCCAATATGAGTCTGAAATAAAAGTTAAAAATTCAAATGAACAAAACTGCAGACAGATATTTGAAGTTATGTTTCCTGATTCAGAGCTACTAACTACTCAGTTAGTAGTATCTGAACTTATGATGCAGTAAGTTCTGATTTTAGCAGTAAAATGACTTGTAGGAGAATACTTGTGAAAGTACTGATTTAGCTCAAGTACCTCATAGACTGGAAATTCCTTATGCACTTGCCATCTCTTTCCTGGACATGCAGAGAACTGGGTAAAGCACAGGAGCAAATTGGTGCAGAGGCAGAAGGTCCACGTTCTGTTGTCCTTCTTGTATGGAGGCTGTGATTTTTTATTTATGTTTAATTCTATAAACTGATAAAGAGTTCTAAGGAAGAAATTTAGTTCTCTTTCTTGTGAGACCTGTCGTATTTGCATACAATGTTATAAAATCCAACTTATATCATAAATATGTATTACCTGATGATTGTAACGATGTGGTCATAAAGGCAGAAAAATACACTGCATAACGTGTTCCTCATTACTTGAAAATCGCAAGAAAGATTTTCAATTAGTTTTTCTTTTGATGATTTGGATTAGCATTGTGGAACATGAACACACCAAAGCTGGTAGGTTAATTTGATTTGAAGAAAATGAAAGGCATCTAATAGAATCAGTGGGCAATGGGTATAATTACTTTCCTGGTTGAGTAAACAAATAAGCTCTATCGTTCTGTAACCAGTGACCCGTCTAACCACCCTGAATTTCTGTACATGTCAGATAAATATAAAATATTAATCTTTATTAGAACTCTATTTTGACAGTTCTCAAATAAATAAAGATAGGTAGGAAAATACAAAAAACCTCCAGGTTTAAAATACAGTTTGTATGGAATTTTTAATCAGTTGATCTATTAAGATACTCTAAACTTTGACGCATTGCTTTATTAGCTTGATCTCATCTTCATGTTTAAGCTTTTCTAATTACAGTAAATAACTTATAAAATAATAGGGGAAAACCTAATTTTTTTTCTTTCTGCCTACCCTGCAATTTTCTCCTCTAAAACTGCAACCTGTCTTACTGTTTTCTTTATCTTTTCCTTTCCTTGCGTCTCAGTGCAGCACATAGAAAGAAAGCCTCTGGTTCAAACCGAGTTCTGTAAGTGTTCTCAGTAATCCATGGCAGTGTCGCTTTTGGCAGCTCCTGTCAGAGTTCTGTTTCTGTACCTGGTTACTTGTGTGTGCTTGGCTCACCTGCTGCTTTACAGTTTAATCTGTGGCCTGCAACATGCTATCAAATGTGAAATAAGGCAGAAACAAAGTTCTGCGATTTCTGTCTCCGCTGTACTAGGCTCTTTCAGCCATCCGCACCTTGTCTCAGAATACGTTTTCTAGCATTTTTACAGAGACTTGTTTGGTTGTTTTGAGGACATAGAGGAGAGGAAGAGCTGCTTCAGTTGTTTGTTTAATTTTAAAATGTTAATCTTGTGTAATACAGGTAAATATTTCAATTTGCATGTGTTTGTAAGACTCTAGGAAGACAATTTATATCAGCTCAGTTACAATGCGTGGCCTTTATTTTTAGAAATATTCCTTAAAGAAAATAGTTATTCTGTCAGTCCCCTCACCACAAGCAATAAATCCTCAGACTATTTTTATAAATTCGGTGAAGAGTTGGAGACCTCACCAATTCATAAATTAATTTGTGGCCCAGGTAAAGAAGAGTTTTAGGGAAAACTAATGGTCATCTGTACAGTTTAGCACTGGGAGATAGAGTATGTGACTCGTTCTGAGTCACATCATGAATCATGTTTTGCTCAGTTGGTAGGACAGGGGCAGGAACTGAGAGTACTGTAGCAACATGAAGGGGAAGCACAGAGGGTATTAGGACAAGATGTCTTGAAGGATACGTAGAGGAAGATGGTTTGTATTTTATTGGCTGGATATCCTTAGGAAAATGTGCTTCATTAGTTCTGTTGTGCACAGAACAGTTTTTTCTTTTTTTATGTTCACTGAAGAAGTATCAAAATACTGAACATTTATGCACTCATACATGTTAGAAGCTTCTTCAGGGAAGGCATTTTATTTAAACTGCCTCTTCTGTTAGTTCAGTATTGTTGCTCTGTATCTGCTGTTTCTAATTATGGCAAAATATTTCAAACATTTCAGTTGCTGCATACAAGTTTTATGTTAATATTTTCATTAAGTAAAATTAAATTTTCTGGTGGAAAATATGTGACAAAATTCTTCCTGCATTCTTATAAGGAAGGTATGTATTTTAACCACTGTTTTACTAGTGTTAATCAGAGCATTATATAATGTGAAAGGTCTGCACCTTAAATCAGTAATAGAACAGAGATTAGAAGTCTTATCTTCAATCCACTAGATCCTGCTAACAGTTTTCACATATGGTACCTGATATTTCAACTGAAGCAATCTTATGCTGTGAATTTAAAAACTGTGATCACTTGGCTTTAAGAACCAATCAGACATCTCTATTGTTAATGCAAAGTTTGGAAAGTTCTAAGAAAATGTAATTATATTGTTACAGCAACTATTAAGTCAAAATTTCAATAACATAAATTATAGTATTATAAAAGCTACAGAAGTTCCTGTAAGTTGCTATTATAGTGATGATAATGTTCTATTTATTTAAACAACAGCAGAAAAAGTATTCATCAATCATAGCATAAATCAGCACATGTATCATTAAATATAAATCTCTCATCTTTGCTCACATGCAGATTTATAATTGGAGACCTTTCAGATTCTGAAAGTGACATATTTGAGCAGTTGAAGGAATGGGACACAAATTCAACAGAAGAGCAACAAAAGGCTTTCTGCCATGGGATAGAACTCATTCCCTGGTACGTGTTATCTATCAGGGCTGATGTCCATCAGTTCATGCAACAAGGGGCGACCGTCATTCATTATGACCAGGAGACACATCTCTCAGCACGGTGCTTTCTTCAACTTCAGCCTGACAATAGTACTTTGACTTGGACAAAACCCACAACAGTTTGCCCTGCAAATGCTAAGGCAAAACTGAGCGTGCTGGGTAATACTGCTGAGCTTGGTAAATACCAGTTTCTTGGTAATACTGGACTGGTGGAAGGTTTTTTGGACTTGTTTTCAGCCAAGGCTGTATATATGGGACACTCGGGCATTGATATGCACACTGTGTGTGTTCAAAATAAACTCTGTAATATGTCCCTTGAAGAAAATGGTATAACACTACTTTATGGACTTCAGACTACTGACAATAAGTTGCTGCACTTTGTTGCTCCAAAATATACTGCCAGAATGCTGTATGATGGATTGCTGGAATTGACTAAAGCTGTAAGAAAAATGAGGAAATTCCCTGATCAAAGACTACAGTGGCTACGGAAACAGTATGTCAGCCTTTACCAGGTAAAAGATGCTGTAATTCTGTATAAGAAAATTTCAAAGATATCAACAACTTAATGTAATCCAGTTAGTTTCTGTTGTAAGTAAGGTTCAATTAAAGATGAGCACCAGATCTCCAACTTTGTAACACTCTTTAAGTCAATAAGATCTGATTCTCCAAACAATGTTATGTCAAACCTTACAAGTTTTGAATACATTGAGGTTAATTTTTTTTCTTATAAAGCTCTTCATATGTTTGGAGTTTTGGAATAAGTATTTTATTAAAGAAAAAGCAATGACAGTACTTGAAAAGAAAGCTGAAATACTGAGCAATTAGAGTTAGGGCCAAAAAAACCCCACAAAGCAGCAAACAAAATAGCCCTTTGGTATTCATGCAGTAATTAAAAATTGCCTCCTCTTGATGTTTTGTCTTTCACTGGTTCTTCAGAGATGTCTGTATTATTGCTTTAAAAAGTGTGTCTGTTCTTATTCTCCTTGTTTTGTTAACACTGAGAATTTTTGTAGGAGGATGGAAGGTTTGAAGGCCCAACTTTGGCTCAGGCTGTTGAACTGTTCGGAGGCAGACGATGGAGTGCAAGAAACACAAGCACAGGATCTCTCACCAAAAGCACTGAGAAACCTAATGTACAGAGAAACAACACCCTGGGAATAAGCACAGCTAAGAAAAAGAAGAAAGTACTCATAAGGGTAGAATATTTTGTTATTTGTGTATTTTGTTGCTTATCTGGCTGATTTGTTTCCTTCTTGTAGTTACTGTGTAGCGAACTGTGTTCTGAACCAGAGGAAAAAAGTTAGATGATAATTTTAAAACTGTTTATTGCAGTTTCAGATTTCTTGGTTATTGTTTTCCAGTAGTTTTGGTTTCTTTTCTCATGCTTGAAGCATTCTTGGGATGTGTAGGTGCTGGGGCTAGCAGAAGGGGACAGAATCTTCTTGCAACCTTTAGATACTGCCTCAGTATAAAGGTAAAATATTGGTAATAATAAAAATATTAGCATGCAAAGTGACGTCTGGAGGCTGATGTCACTTTTTAAAATAGTTTTTATTTTCATTTTTTCAGAAATATTACCACAGTTATTCCACCTCATGTTAGCATGCAGTTTTGTCTTGTGGGTGACAGAAACATGACCTAGTCTGGTAGTCTTCTCTTTTTTCCTGGACTCAACTGCTTTCAGCAATAGGCAGGAGAGAGGATAATGCAGGAGCTAGCAGCTCTACACTACCCACATGTTCTTCTAGTAGGCAGGTAGGGAAGATCCTTAAATGGGAAGAACCATCCTCTTTAGGGCTCCTGTGCACCAGTGAAATAGTGTAAAACCAGCTGAAACATTTTAGAGAGATTCAATCAGTCATCTTCTGTGTGATGGCAAACTGAGGTAACAGCCAGTGGTCCCACACTTCACTATCTATCCTATTTAAGTTGTCTCTTTTCTACTGGTATTGGTCTTACAGGAGTCTGTTTCATAAGGAATAGCTGATTTACCTCATGGTTTTGTAGCAGGTTGAACTGGAAATAGTAGTGAGTTTGGGATGTTTATTATGGTGCTCATTATTTCCAGGGTGAAAGTGGAGAGGCGACTGATGATGAAATGGCAACACGGAAGGCAAAAAGCTGTAAGGAATATCGTAATAGAAGTGGCTCAGATCCTCAAGATATTGATGAACAAGAAGAACCAGGTAGATATATTGCTTCAGTACTTAAAAGTCCATCGGGTTTTTGCTCAAAGTCTTTTTATGCAGACATTTTTTTGGCATGTTAAAAATAAATTTATTATATAAACCTACTTTTTGCAGTTGAAACTCCAAATCCTGTAAGCTTTTAAATTAATTTCTGTAGTCGTTAACAATTGTTCTTTCATTTAGTTTCAGTAGCACTCTCTTTCCATTAAGATGAAATGTGTCTGTAAGTGTTGTTCAGTTTGGACTTTTTTGGCTGTTTTGGGGCAAATCTAGAATGCTGTTACTGTCTTACTCTATGTTAATGAATTGGACAAAATCATTTTTATTAGGCCAGATGTAATTGTGATGAAAACTTCTGTTTTCTCCATAGATCAAAATATTATTATTAATGCTTCTCCATCAAACAACCTGCCATCAAGAAGAGCTCACTCTCTGACAGCATCCGGGTCTCCAAACTTAGGAGCTACATCACCTTCACCAGCAAGACCAGTCTCCTCTCCTGTAATATCTTCAAGCAAGAGTCAGTCTAGGTAAGGATTTAAATCAATGCTTTGATTTAAAAAGAAAAGAAGCTACTGCTACTTATCAGCAAATGTGGGGTTTGTGCCAAACTAGCAAAATCTGACAAAAACAATGCCAGAAATGCCATTAGCCTTTTTGTAGACATCTAAAACACACTGTAGGACAACACAGGACATTTAAGCTGAAATACCATGAATCTGAGGATGCCTTTGTAGCAAGTCCCCGAGCAGCATGCTGGAGTTTATGTCTGTTACAGAAGCAGATTGGAATGCTGTTCCAAAACTACACAAATGTGGAGTTTAACTCTTTCTCCATATCTTCTCCAAAACATAGTTATAGACATCTTCATAATGCAAATCAACAGCAATGTTATAGATGTGTGAACTGAAGCTCTGAGGTTTCTCAGCACAATTCATTTCTACCTGGGGGAATAATAACTTTTGCTGACATTTCTGGTGGTGATTGCAGTATCGTCTTGGGAATCAGAGGAACAGATTTGAAATCTTTCTCTTATAAACTTCTCTTCCTTGAACATTCATCCTTTTTATGTCACTTAGGCAGTGTAAAAGTTCATTATGTTATGTGCAGTGGTATAGGGCACTATTGTATTAATTGTATAAATAGTAATGGTGGTGATGGTAGTGATTACAGTAATAATATAACAACCATAATATGTCAGGGATGTGGGTGGTACTTTATAACATACAAGAAGACACTCTCAACAGAGGCTTTTCAGTACCTTTTAAGAGAATGAATACTGAAATATGGTTATGAGTATGAATCTTGAGGGTTCCACAAGAGCAATAGTAAAAAATGAAAGAGATTACTAATGTTGGTATAACATTACTTTTGAAGAGATGTGTCTTGTGGAATGGTTCCTGTTGTGTATTTCTTGGCGATTTTATTTATACTTAAATAGTTGGATTTAGCAACAGGCGTGAGTAGTAGAGCCACGTGTGGACAGATGTGGTTGGCTTAACACTGCTTAACACTGCTTTCTGAGATTCTTACCATGTTTTTTACTTTTTGTTCCTTGCTACCATTCACAAACTTGGATTTGTCTCTCTAAGCTTTTTTATTTTTTTTTTTTTATCTTTTTTTTTTTTTTTTTTTTTGAGTATTAGAACAGATTTCTTTTACATTAAACTGAAGAAATACTGCTTTACCACCTCTGGAAAATGCTTCTGTGTTTTGCAAATCTGCTTTTTACTTTTATGCCAAAATGCTTGTTGTTCTCTAAAAGAGATTAAAAGGCTCAACGGGGAACTCGCATTCCCCGGGGAAGGACAGCTAATGTTCTTTTAAATCCTCTCTCAGTCCTGGGTTTCTGTACAGATCCCTGCATAGCTTAGCACTGTGGGCCTCCCCAAGTTATCACAGGTTTTCCCTGGCAAAGTTTCCCCAGCAACTCCATACATCCCTTGGTAGAGCACTCCTAAATTTGCTATGACACTTCTTGCTTAAACTTGCTATGACCCTTCTTGCTAAAATTGCTGGGGATGCAGCTATATGGCTGTTTCATCGGTCCTGAGGAAATCTTCTCAGATCAGACTTACATGTTTTACCCATTACCTTGACCTAATTTTTGTGAGCCATTAAGAGATTTGGAGCACTGGAGAGAGTTTTATTCTTGTTATTTAATTTGTGGACCCTTGCTAGGTCTGAACTGTGCTTGCCAGTTTTCATGTGTGTGGACACTTCACATGTGCCTCAACTGTGATCAGTGAGTCCAAGTTATCAAATAATTGGCTCTCTGCTTTCCTGCAAAGTCTTGTAATCTTCCACCTTGTATGTGTATTACTTCACTCCTGGGATATCTTTTATGGTAAACCAGCTGGTTGCCTCCAATATAGAATTTAGGTGCTCTTCTGGGAATAGGTGCTCCAGAGACTTCTGTAAATAGATGTCTGGATGAAGAGCTTACTCAGACTCAAACCATCAAACTGTCTTGGAGGACACAGTAAGGTTTGTACCTTCAGGCAATCCACCCACAGTCATGGCATGTCCTATTGCTTTATGTTGCATTAAATATATGGCAATCTGTCAGGCAATAACATGCCATAGCTTATCTCAGCCGTTTCAGATATAAAACACACCAAACATGAAACAGTGGCAGGATGGCTGCCTATGGCAGCACAGGTAGAAGTGAGGGAGGAGCAGACTGGGGCAGTGGTTCACAAGCTGTGGTACGTAAAGGCTGTGAGCAGCACAATGTTTTTACTTGAAGCTGCTGCCCTTAACCCTGGTGATATGCAAGCAAAGTAAGTTTGGGAACCCACACAGGCTGAACACAGCCGTTTTTTGTTTCTCTTTTGCTCTATTTTTGTTGTTATTCTGCAGTCAAGTTATATACTTAGTTATACCCTACAGGTTTTGCCAGTATCATTATAAATTAAGATAAAATGAAGTATCTGTTTTCCAAAGTAACAGGAAGTTTGAATGACCTAGATAATGAAATAACCTAGGAAAAACCAGATCCACTGGAAGTGCTTATACACATTTGTATAAGCACTGCGCAGATGAGAGCTGATGAGGAGATGAGCAGAGTTTAGTAATTCAGATTAGCATCTGGATTTAGGCTCAAACACTGATAAGGCTTTGTAGTTGGAGGCAGTGTTGGACATGAGCTGGTTGTGCACATGAGGCGTGTGCACAATCCCTCACAGAACCTGGAGCTTAGGAGAGCAGTGGGCAGAGGGTCCCACCAGCAGCACAGAAAGCTGAGCTGGTGACAAGTGATTGCTAGGTCCTGCAGTGTAGCAGGAGGGCAGCAAGAGAAATTTCTAGTTCTTTTTCTCTTGCCATATAGTACGTGCATCATTTTACCTGAGCAGTAAACTAGAACATCTCCACTAAATGAGAAGTGCTAAATAACATTTTTTAAAGTGGAAAAATATTTCTAAATATAATGATAAAAGTTGAAAAAGAGGAGGACCTGGCTATCTTTATTGTACATTTTAAATAATAGTAATTCTTATGGGTACAGAGTGAAAAATGGTATTTTTCCATATATAACTCATAACCTTCATAATCCTCATGTCCTTACAAATAATTTACATTCAAATAAATCCTTGTACAATCCAAATGTCCAGATGATTTCTGAACACAGGTAGCCTGCAGCTGGTTTTGTCATTCTTTCAAAGCAGATGTGCATATGACAAATTCCCAAGGTCTTTGGAAACCTAATGCCACCTGTAAGGTGGAGGAATCAGGAGAGAGGGTGATAAGGCCGCTGGAAAATGGACCACAGGATATGGAAAGCTAGAGAAGTGGGCTTTTTTTGTAAACAGAGAATAAACTGCCTCTCTCATTAACTGTATACAGGTGTAATCCAGACGGCCACTAATTGCAGTTTTGGTTGTTGGTGATGGTGAGGTTTTCTTGGGGTTTTTGGCTTTTTTTTTTAACAACCTGTATTACCCATGGAACGACTCTGGAAGACAGTCTTTAATGATCAGATCTAGTAAAATGTTGAACATTTTCTTCTGCTGTTGGTCTTCCATTTGGTACTCTACAGATCCAGTCTGTTTTCTGGAGTCTAGAGACTTTCCTCATCGTGGTTTATTTTTCTTGTCTGATAAAAATGTTAGGAATTATTTAGTCCAAAAAAAGTTATATGCAGTATGTCAGTACATGCCATAATGATGTCAAACAAATTGAATGTTATCAACTAAAGTAGATGGTATTTTTTTCTACTTCTAAGTCACATTCTGTTTTCAATTATATGCATTCATCACAGCCCAGGAGTAAATTGAGGATTCTGATCTAGCATATTTGGGTAAAAAGTCACCTGCTTGCAGGCATGTCTTCAGGAACACTGGACAACAAGCTGGTCCTGTTTTTCCATTGCAGCTGTTGGAACTATTTGTACTGAACCTGATGGCAGAATTCATAGATTAATGGCTTTGTGTATAACATTACGGAGCAATTAAGTCTGACACACAGTTGCCTAGTCTGATATTTTGAAACAAATACTGCAACTTCTGCAGTTATGTTTTAAAGCAGACAGTTGTTTGCTTAGATCCCTCCCTTTTCAGGATGGTGGTGCTGGCAGATTCCATTCCTGCAGGGTGTGTTCATTGCTGTTTAGGCCCAGGAGGGGGCTCAAGAGCTCAGCCCCTCATTGCAAATTACTACATGTAGTTCACTGAAGACTTGTTCATGCTTCCCAAGTGAGGGCATAACTACACTTACAAGTGTAAATCTGTAGTAGGCTGAAGATTTCGGGAAGTCACTTTTGGAAATGTACTGGTTCTATGTCAAAAACTTTATTCATCTGCAGAACTTAGAGTAATGATTGCAGTTACAGAGCAGTTATTACTCTTGATATTGGTATTATGCAAATCAATTAAAATAAATAGCACCAAACAGCTAGTTGTTTCCATGATCATTTTCTGCCTTTTCTGTCAAGAAATTCCAGTTTGCTTTCCTTCCTTCAGTCCACAAAGCTGAAAGGAGGAAATCATTAGAACCTCATTTGGTTCTAATGGACAGTAGCCCTCCAGGGGCTACTGTCCCATCTTAACAGAAGAAGAAGAGGACTGTAGTTTGACCTGTCTTTGAGGTATCTGATGACAACCCCAACCGTTCTTTGAAAGCATCTGAGAAAACCCGTGGGCTGGGAAACAATGAGAGTTGAATGCCAGGAAAGGGGAAGGGTTATGCTTCTTAAAATCTGCACCTTCAATGCTCTCAGATATAAGAAACCCCAGGTGCATAAGGAAAATACTTGGTTTTCCTCTGTATCCAGTCAGAATATTAGCATTTTATTTTGACAGCAGAGCTTTAAGGAATTCCGCTTCCATTTTATTTTTTCCATGGCAAGTCTTTAATGAACTTCATAAAGAGCCTGCATTACAAGAATAATGGCATTGTTTTCTTCAAAGGCAAAACAAGACTGCTTTCATTTGTGCCATATGCATCAGGCCCTTTTGCACATGAAAGCTTTAAATACCATGCATATACATTATTTATTCTGGCAAAGTTTGCGGTTGTCTTGAGGGAAAAGAATAGCTGCTGTAAAACAAGAAGGTACAAACTGTCATTATGCATCTTATAAGATACTGCTTTATTTGCTTCTTCCAGATATTGGTAATAAATGCATTAAGGAGAGCACAAATAAACTATTACTACAGTAATGCAAAATGTTTCAATAAAAAGAAGTTTAGTGTACCCAAACTACAGCAATCTTTTTCTGATTTAGCACATGGAGCAGCAGTAGCTGGCATGGCCGCGTTAAAGGAGGAATGAAGGGGTTTCAGAACTTCATGGTGTCTGATAGTAACATGACTTTTGTGGAATTTGTAGAGCTCTTCAAATCTTTCAGGTAAAATATATCTTTATTTTGTACTGATTTCATTCATCCAAGATTATAAAAGAGCAAAAATTGAACTTTCCTACTCTTTTTGCAGCGTCCGTAGCCGCAAGGATCTGAAAGACCTTTTCGATATCTATGCTGTGCCTTGCAACCGATCCGGCTTAGACCCTGCTCCACTTTATACTAATTTGAAAATTGATGAAAATAGCAGTGGATTCCAGCCTGATTTAGGTTTGTTAAAGAGGAAAATTGAACTGTTAGACTGCTGAGCAACTTCGGTTATTGGCCTTAATAAAAAGTGTCTCAGCCTCAAAAAGAACCATCAGTTATAAGTTTAAGTAGAGGACTGCTGCCATGCCTTTGCTAAGCAGGATGGAAGACAGAAATGAAGGGAAGGAAAAGTGTTCTGGCTTTCCATTAGCCAAATATATTTGTAACTGATAATAGCAGAGGCATAAAACTTGTTGCTGAGTGGCTGAGCTCAAGGATCTGTAGAGATTGCAGGAGCTCTGGAAGGGCTAAAACACTAAGGAAAATTAGGGAGTAGAAATGAGGAAGCTGTGACCTGTATCTCATTTGGCTATTTTTTCCTTATCTGGTTTCCTAGTGGATCTGCTTTATGTGGGATAAGGGGAAGGAAGCCTCTGTCCCTCTTTACATTCCCCAGTTACCATAATCTCAGTCTGAACTTTGGCCACATTTAAAGAAAACAGTCTTTCTGCCAAGGATCTTGTGGGGAGGGTGCAGAGCAATTGGCATAGGGGACTGGAAGAAGATAAACAGTGATTGAACAGGAAGGGTATGGGGTTGCACACAGGGAAGGAAAGGCTTTGAGGCTGTTTGTGGTGGTGAGGGGAAGCAGGAGAACCCTGGGTGACAGTGTGTGAGAGGCTGTGGATCCATGTTCAAGGTTCCACTTATAGTCTGCTCCCATGGACTCTTGTTCTATTATTAATGAATAAAAACAAGATGAGTTTGTTCTAATTTACTATGTCAGTGCTAAAATATTTAGTCAGATACTCATGCACATTGTATATTGCATTATATTCTATACGATATATATAATACACATAATTATTTGGCTTATAATTATATTCTCTTATTTTTCTTTCAAGATTTGTTGACTAGAAATGTTTCAGACCTTGGTTTGTTCATTAAGAGCAGGCAGCAACTATCAGACAACCAGAGGCAAATATCTGATGCTATTGCTGCTGCCAGCATTGTTACCAATGGTACTGGAGTTGAAAGCACATCGTTGGGAATATTTGGAGTGGGAATCCAGCAGCTAAATGACTTTCTAGTGAATTGCCAAGGAGAACACTGTACCTATGATGAAATTCTCAGTATTATACAGGTCTGTAATACAAATATCTTGTAATTTCTTTTTACTTGAACTCCTGTTACTTCCGTTTTCCCCACTACCATTGTCTGCCAGTCAGATTAGCATCTGTGTGGATATCTCCTTTCACGCTGATATTGTCACTACTGTTTACTTGAGTCTGAAGTTTAATACTATCTTTATTTTGGGCTAGAAAATTTTATGGATGTCCATAAATAAATTCATTTTAAAATCATGCAGATAAAGTGTTCTATTGGCTACGTGTGCTTTAGCAGGGAAGGGATGTCATCACTTGAGAAAAGTATTTGTGACAGTTCATTGTTTTCTCCTTGTCTGTGACCACATTTGATTGAGCTTAACCCTAATTTGTAACTTTAAAAAGCCCCATTTCCACATGTTTTTATTTTTTAATAAAAAAATTCCAGAGCAAACATGGACATTTTATTCCCTTTTGTACAACTGCTGAAGATTTTAGAAAGTGTATAGAAAATTTTTTATTCCTCTAGACGTGCATAATTAATATGATTCGAGATTAACCCCCCACTTGGCAGTTAACAAAGGTTGAAAACTGTAGCTTTCAACTATCAACATGTAATATAAAACTGCAAAGTTTAGAAGCCAGAAATTCTAAAGAAACATCAAGTTAGACTACTACAAGTCTCTTTAATTTGAGATGGTGGTATGTTGTGTTTAAGCATAGTAGATGAGAGTGGGATCCTGATCACAGACCCTTCTTAATTTCAGTTTAAGTGCTGATTCTGCTTTCAACAGGAGGTTGGATTAGATGACCTCCTAACATCCTTTCCAACCTGAATGATTCTATGATTTACAATTACGAGTTCAGTATATTTGTTTAGTGATTTGTAAAACACAGTTTGCAGGCACATAATTATCCACAAAAAGACTGGTGAGTGCTATGAGCAGACTACACCATGAAAATGAATTGTTATGATGTGTCTCTTAAATTTCTTCCTCCTCATAGAAATTTGAACCCAGTGTGAATATGTGCCAGCAAGGGCTGCTATCTTTTGAAGGATTTGCAAGGTAATTACGTATGTGTTAATTTATATATCTCTATCTCTATCTATATATATATATCTTTCAAGATGATACTAGGGTATTGTATTGATGTTTGTATGACAGTCACAAAATGCTAAGCACAGCATAAAATTTCCTCACATCTTCTCATTTCTAGATTTTTGATGGATAAAGACAACTTTGCCTCCAAAAATGATGAATCACAGGAGAATGCTGAGGACTTGAACTTTCCTCTCTCCTATTACTACATAGAATCTTCACACAACACTTACCTTACTGGCCATCAGCTTAAAGGGGAGTCCTCAGTAGAGCTCTACAGCCAGGTATGCAGGATTGGATCACTGTGCAGCTTTCAACATGAACTTGTTTGTTTTACTGGCAAGTTGCAGAAACATGACCTTTTTGCTTTGAAAATCTAGATGTCCCAAACCTCTGCTTGCAAAATGTTGGAAAACATGATGTGTGGGAAAGCTGCCTGTAAGCACAGTTGTGCTCAAATGCCTTTTCTAAGGCAAAAAAAATGGGTTTAGTTTGAGATTCATAGCATTTAGACACCAGTCGGTCTGACCCAACCTACTAAAATTAGACTTTCCCACAGGAAAGACTGATCTAATATTTTAGTTCATTCAGATGTCAAAAACACTACTGAAATACTGTACATTGCACTGCTAAGACAAATTTCAAATGGAACTGTAACTTCTAAAAACATTACTTCTAGGAATATTCTACAGGTTTTTAGACTTTATGCCTTATTGGTAGTGAGGAGGAACAAAACGATTTCTCCCTAGGACTTTTGGTTCTGTGTTTGTTTGTATATATATATTTTCATGTCTGTATTTACAAAATGCTAGAGAAAGCATCGAACTTCCTGTCAGTAGTGTTTTCATTACTTTAAATGTTAATGACTCATCATTGAGAAGGGCTTATCTGGTGTCCCATGTGCTCCTTCACCTGGGGTTGTAAGACAGAGGGATGAGGCTGTGTTAGGAAATCCTGAATAACACGATCACATTGAATAATGCAATTGCAGAGGTTCCTGTAGTAGCACTACATGGTGATGTGAGTATTGTGTTGGTAATAGATGGGAAGTGAGATAGGGCTCAGCTGCCTTCAAAATTTGCATGATTCAGAAAACCTTCTCCCTGTCCCTCAAGCTGAAGGGACACTTTGTTCTGGCTCGGTGTGGGTGGCTCTCACAGAAGTGATGGTGTGCCAGCTATGGACACAACTGTCTGAAATCAAATTATTCAGGTTTTGAGTAGGAGGAATAAGTTGTTCTTTGTTCCTGAATGTTTTTGCTGGAAATGGGTTTGATTGCTGAGATCTTTCTATTCAGTAAAATATTTAATTGTGGCACAGATGACAGGCATGCTAAATACTGATAGCAATAATAAGCTGGGCTGTCACCAGATGGGCTAGCTTATCTTTCCCTTTATCCTTCCTCTTTGCTTCCTTCAGTGGTTTTCTAGCAAGTGGGGCTTTCTAAAATAAATAAGTGAATAAATGAAAAATGGATGTAAATTAGCTTAATATAATTGATTAAGATGGTCTGGCACATTTCCATTCTAACTATACTCATAGAAGTTGTTTCTTTGGACATCATTTTCAGACAATCTTCTGTTTATAAAACTAACAATAACAAAAAAAACCAGCAAACAAACTGGAGCTATCCCTGTAAGCTGTCATGGTAGCAATCTGAAATAAGTTGCCACATTGCCTTGTAGCTGCTTTTTCAGGGAGAAATATAGAAATGTTTCTCTCCCTCAGAAAATTAAGCTATACATTAGGAACCACCTTCTGCAAACAGATTCCCTGTGTTCTGTAAGATACCATGAATTTCAAAGCTTTAAAATGGTGACTCTCCTAAGAACATACATGCTTTCTTAATTTTCCCTTTCTTTTTCAATGGGAAATGAAGATTTCAGTTAGGGAATGCGGGTAGCTTCTGTGGGCTGTTTACTTCCTGGAGATTGCTCTTTCCAGCACTCTTACTGAATCACTGGGCTTTCACTCAGCTCTGCAATGTCTGTCTTTTGCTTTGATGGCATGAGAGTGTGACTTAGATGTGTCACACTAGACTTACACTGTTCAATTGTGTTGTAGGTTCTTTTACAAGGCTGCAGAAGTGTAGAATTAGACTGCTGGGATGGTGATGACGGGATGCCTGTCATTTATCATGGTCACACTCTTACTACTAAGATCTCTTTTAAGGTATGCTAATAACTGCACATAGTAACAGAAAAATGAGAAGAAAATCAGTATTTTTTTCTGCAATGAAGGAAAAAATTTGCCAACTAGAAAAATATAAATCCTAATGGGCTAAATCCTAATAGAGTTTGAACTATGGACTGTCAGACATGAACTCCTCAATGCTAAAGATTATGCTTTTTAAATCAGTTTTTGTAGCATATATACTGTAATTTTCTGTCTTTTTATTGTCAACGTAAGTAACATAAGTATGTATTACCAGTCCTGTTGTAACAAGATGCTATCTTGTTTTGAAAACAAATTTTGGACCCTTTCTCCTTAGAGAGGAAAACAGATATCTTCCCCTTTCAACTAACAGTAAGCTAGCTGAACGCTGCAAAATAACCCCGTGTTCTCTCAATGGCCTTTCTTTCCCCCAGGAGGTAGTTGAAGCTATTGATCGCAATGCATTCATCACTTCTGACATGCCAGTTATCATATCCATAGAAAACCACTGCTCATTGCCTCAGCAACGCAAGATGGCTGAAATCTTCAAGGTGGGCCATAAACTGCAGTAAATTACTCTAAGCACATGCCTTGGGATTTTCCATAATATATCACGTGTTCTTGATATTTCAGAATGTATTTGGAGATAAGTTGGTGACAAAGTTTTTATTTGAGAGTGACTTTTCTGATGATCCCATGCTTCCTTCCCCTGGCCAACTGAAAAGAAAAATCCTGCTTAAAAACAAGAAACTGAAAGCCCATCAAACACCAGTGGATATATTGAAACAAAAGGTAAAGGTCTTTCCCTAATAGCAAGTAGTGAGACCCAACTTTGGTTAGAAATAATCCATTTGTGTTTGAAGTTTGTGCTATTCCCGTATGAACAGCAGAATAATCTAATGTGTATTCATGCTTGGAAGACTCACAGTGGATTGCAACACTTTCAAATAACTAGACAAGACATATAGTACAGTATAGATACAGCACAACTGAATTTTAGTGTGTATTAGTTTTATATAGCCCTGAATAAATGATAAACATAAATGAATTTTTTTCTCTGAGTCTATAACATTTACTGTTCATGTTTATTGAGAAATAGTGATATGCGTTAAGTATGTGTATATATTTACAATATGTAGTAATTTTTGGTAGAGTTCTACTTTGTTTCTTTTTTCATAGTCAAGCCAGGCAAATACTGTCTTTCCTAATCCCTTTTCATGGGGGACTCTGCTATTCAAATAGTGCTTATACCTATATGAGAATTTTTTTGATTTCTAAAGATTAGGGCTGCATCTATAGTAGAATTAATATAATAATGTCTATGGTTAGTCAGCAATTAGATTGAATCCTTGAGAATGTAAATGCGGTTGCATTAGACTTAAATTCTTGTATCAGAATGAGTAAATCACTCTGATTCGTACCAGTATATGGACATGCTCCATCTTTTGAAAAGGTTTTAAACTATTTCTTGAACAGCCTACCTCAGACTGGAAAAACGCAGCATTGCTCTGAGTGATGTGCAAAGTGGAAATTTTCCTGTAATTAATTAGTTTTCATATCTTATTAAGTGTTTTTCTTCCAATACAGGTTTTCTTTACATTCACACCCTTAAAACGGTATTTTAGTTTGATCTTAACAGTCTTAAAAATCTCACTTATTTCTCATTCAGTGCTTTCATATAAATAAAATAAGATGCAAACAGTGATGAAAACCCTTTTGCTTTTTCAAAGTACTTACCAATAATGTACTAAGTGATTCTATTGTTGTAGGCTCACCAGCTGGCACATATGCAAGCACAGGCTAGCAATGGTGCTAGCAACCCCACACCTACCAATGAAGAGGAAGAAGATGAAGAGGATGAATATGACTATGACTATGAATCTCTCTCTGATGGTAACAATATTTATTCATTTATTTATTTATTTATTACAGTGCTGTTGCTAGAACTGTAGCAATAAGAATGTAAATACTCTAGTTCAGAAATGAGGTAGGTAAGTTGGTCTTATCTTGTGAGAGGAAGATGTACTAAATGTCCTTGGTGGCCCTTTGGTGCAGTAGTCTCTAATACTGTGAAATTAATTTGACTGTATAGAGGACTTGGATGTGACTTTGAGTCCAACCATTATATATTTTAACTGTGCATTGTATGCTAAATTCTAGTCTTTGTAAATTACGTTACTCATATAGACAACTGAAAGCTCAAGTTTGCAACAGGCATAGCCCTGGCATCTGTATGATCTCTGAAATACCCACTAGTTACACCTTAGGCATCAGCTGTTCATAGTAAAGGTAGAGGAGCTGCTGAGTCCTTGGTTTATTCAGTGAAGATGATTTTATTGAAGCATCAGGTGCTCAGTGAGAAAATGGCAAGACATGCCTTAGTGACTTGCCTTGTAAGTTCATGGGCTGTCTACGTTTCAGCTGTCCTACCCTTCAGGAACTGGCAGTTTAGCATAAATCCACCTTTAGGAGCAGTTTATAGATTGGATTAATGACTGGCATGGCAGAAGTGATAACAAATATTGCAGTTAGTAACTTCCACTACTTCCTTGATTCTACTATAGATGAGGCAGCTGAGCTGAAGTCATGCTTTCTTTTTTTGCTTCTTTTGCTGCGGGACTGCTTGATTCAGGTAGAGAAAACAGCTGGAGTCAGAAAATGTAAAAATATATTTAATCCTCTCAAGTTTTGTCAAAGGATATTTGTCAGAACTTCCATGTATGGATTGAACAAGCTTGAATGCATCTAAATGGGTTACTTGCTTTTTTTAAGTAGTAATTTTCAGAGAATATATCAAAGTAGATCAGCGTGTGTTTACCCAGCGAGACAGCAGTGATGATATAAGTGAAACCGAGCTCTTTGGGTAGTTAAACCCTGCATCGTTGTTAAATTCTGTAAATGAGTCACAAAAATGACCAAAGGGACAAAAAGTTGCAGATGTGCTTCAGTGTAAGTAAATGTAAGGTTATTTGAGGGAAAACCTTTAAACCTTGTTTATATGATTCTAAGATTAACGATGGCAGTATCAGTTTCAGAAATCATGGAACTATTGAGTTCTCTGAAGTGCTCATCTTCGTGTTCAGTGACAGCTAAAAGATGGAGATGATCAGAGACAGTGATAAAAACAAAACATCTTTTGGTTTCTATATAAAACCTTAATGTGTGACAACTTGAGTTCTGTGTCCAGTTCTTGTCTCCAGATTTCAAGAAGGATATGATGGGGTTAAGAGAGGTTAGAGAGACGGACAGCCAAAAAAGTAAAGCGAGTGCAGTGGTGGCCTTGCATGAGTCTGAGAAGGCTGGAATTCTCCAGCTGGTAGAGAAGGGGACTGAGAGGTGAATTGGAAGCAGATTTGCTAAATCATGAAGTGGTAGATAAGGGGAGTACAGAACTGTTACTCTTTAGATCTAGGAGGTACTCAGTAAAACAAGTGGAAGTTCAGTCTAAAACAGGTAAAGTATTTATTTGTGCAGCTAGTAGTAAACTTCTGGAATTTACTGCCATGGGAAATTGCAGGGCCAAGTGGCATCAGCATGTTAAAAAAAATGATTGGACAAATTCATGGACAGATTTATAAGCCAGTGTCATAGGTAGGAATATTTTAGTCCAACATCTCTAATATTCAGCAGTTGTGGTTGTTGGGATGTTACTCAGGAAGTGGGGCCAGTTGCTCTCTTTAAATGGTATCTTCTGTTGCCACTGTCAGAGAATGCTCAGGGGGATGGACAGTTGGTCTGGCACAATTGGGGGTGTTCTCCTGAGTAAACAGTGATGAACTGAACCTTTAAGTCTAGTGGGGAGCTGTTTAAGTTCTAGGTGCCATATTCAGGGAAAATGTAAGGCTTGAGCACGTCCTGCAGCACAGGACTTCTTTTCAGTTTGTCTCTTATTTACGTTACTTGCTTCTGTCTTCAATGATTTAAAAAATAGTTACAAAATTAGTGAATGCAGTTCAGAACCTGACACTGCTTATGGAATAGCAGTATTATTTAATGCTAATATGAAAATTTATAGGTTTGATGTCAGTGCTGCCTTCAGTTGTGTTTTGCTAGAAAGCTGACCTAAGTGGCTACTTGAGAATACTCTTTTTGTGGGACAGGGTGGAGATAGTGAAGATGTAAATTGCTGTGAAAACTTAGATCTTTGCTCACAGACTTGTGAAGAAAATATTGCAAAATAACTGCAGTAAGTGACTTTTGAGCAATGTTCTAGTTAAGAGAAGGTTTGAGAAATCTGAAGCTAGCAAGAAACATTCACACTTTCCAATATATGAAGAAATCTGCAACATGATTTACTGCTTTATTACAATAATAATTCTTTGGGGTCTTTAATTATGTTAATATTTTGGAAAAACTAATCAGAGTAATGGTCTGTAAACTTTCTAAAAGAGATTCAGTTTTATTTTTCTTTCTGATATATTTTTTGAGTAGGGCTAATAGTTTTACGACTGACACTAAATTTTCATTTTTCTGGCTGTAAATCTTAATTTCCTTTACTCTTATTCCCTCTCTGACTCGTTTCCCTGTAGCTGATGTCCTTAATGCTTCTCCTGCTCCTAACAGCCAGGAAGGTAAAAGCCATTTGGTTGAGCATTTTAACTGCATGAAATCAGCATTGCATCTTCAGCCTGTTCAATGTGACAATGTGAATGTATGGTTTTTACTTCATATTGTAAATGCAATCAGATGTTTTTAGATGGCATTGTTAACTGGTCAGAAGCTGTTAGAAGGCTGCATGTGCGACACTGGTTGTGCATAAAAAGATTATGGTCAAAGCATCAGGAATATCAGGAATAAAATAAAACCATTCCTTTTGTGACAGTTGCAATATTTTGGTCCAGAAAGACTATATTAGTAGGTTTATTATTCTTTGATAAATATGTAGCTTTGAAGAGGTATTTCTATAGATGGAAAAAATATTCGTGCATGGTGAAAGTAAGGAGAGGAAAGCCAAAACTTGCTGTACAAAGCATGTATACTTTTGATGTAGTTAATTGTGTTTGGACATTTTTTTGTCATTCAGGACTTCCAGTTGTTTTCAGATGGCAAACTTAATTCATTAGATGGTTTGGTTTTAAGGATCTTTTGAACACTAAAGGATCGGCTTTAAAGGAAGTGCAATGTATTAACCAAAGCCAAGCATTAAATTTTTGAAGGAGAAGGTTACTACCAGAAGATGATGCTTTGACCAGCTAATGCATTATTTTAGCATCTGGTTATTCATATAAGATTCACAGCGCTGTCCACAAATATTGTTAATTCAAATGAAATTTCCGGTTGAAATTGTTTGGCTTTATGTTTATTAATATCCCATTAATTTTTAGATAACATTCTTGAAGACCGACCTGAGAATAAATTATCAGGTGATAAACTGCAGTTTGAATACAATGAAGAGACTGCCAAACGACTAAAGAAGGCTGATTGTGCCACTTACAATAATAAAGGAAAGGTAGTTCTGCTTTTACCCCCCCTTCTTCCCAGCCACACTTTGATACATAACCAGCTTCAAAAGGATTGGACAGTTTAGGTAACTGAGACATCAGATGGCAAATGTGTTTTAATGAAGACAAATAATAGGAAGTATGGAAAGACACCAGAAAAAACAGATTAAATAGAACAAATGCTGTTCTAGGAAAGTCCTCAGAGGTTATTGTATACAGAGGCTGTTTGGCTGAAAATTTAACTGTTGTTGGTCTCAAGGAAAGCGTCGTTGAAATGAGATCCAGGAGCTTATTTAGATATTTAATTTCCATTAATATCGATGGAACTGAAGATTTCATCTGAATCTTCAGCATCTTTGTGTATCAAAATAACTTTAAAATACCACAGTATGATATCAGATAACCACAGTGCCTCTGTGCACTGTGGAAACAGTGCATTTCTGTTTAATAAATTGTAGTTTCTCCTGAACATGGATATGTTTTGTCTAAATGTTTGTAGAACTGACTATGATTAAGGCCTTTGCACACTATTGCAGAATCAGTAACACGTGTTGCTGCATAGGTGTGCACACAAGAGGGAGATGTGTTAGGTGAAGACACAAACCATATAGGAAGAAAGAGATAAAATATTTTAAAGACATAAGTAAGATATGCTAGAGTTCTTCCACATTCAGTAATATTATTATTAATTTTACTACATGTTCTTGGAATTGTCACTCAGGTTTACGACATGGAGCTGGGAGAAGAATTCTATCTTCTGCAAAATAAGAAGGAAAGCAGACAAATAGCCCCAGAGCTATCAGATCTTGTCATTTACTGTCAAGCTGTGAAGTTCCCTGGTAAGTACACTGCCCTGTTTTATTGCTCTAAGCTTTCTAATTCTTGGAGACATTATGTTTATGTTTTGATTTAGTTTGAAGTAGTCGAGGAGGTTCGTTCTCGATGATTTGGTAGGCTTCGTAATAACAGCTCCTGGCTGAGAAGCAGTATTCATAAATTATGTGACTACATACTGTTTGTCATATTAAAATGTTTACAAAAGTGAAATTTGCCAGTCTTCACAACTTAGACAACTGTTTCAGGGCCAAATGCCAGATGACAGAAAGCTTCATCTTAAGAGCTCCGAGTTTCCATGTAAGGACCTACTGAATTAGGAAGGAAAATATCCTTAAGACCTTGAAGGAACAGCGTGTCACATTTCTTTAGATGACCTCAGTTTAGAGTGTTTCACCTTTGCCTACACTGCATCATCTGTTCTTCCCTAAGGGGACAGGAGAGGAGTGGGTGAGAACAACTGATTGCACACTCACACACAGTCTTCATGGAAGGAGTTAAGGAAATAGGAGTGTCTTCTTTTGTACAGTAGGAAGAATAATGTTTGCAGAGAAAAGGAGAGGGAGTAACTGAAAAGATCACCGATAGTTACTTGTTCAGTATTGAAATGTGAGATTGGGTATATTTTGGCTCATACTGTGAACATAAATACTTTTATATTGAGAATTTATTGTTTATTGATGTGTTTAATGTTTTGAATGAAAAATCTGCTTTTTAGTGGCATGGTTCTCTGCGGAAAAGTTAGCAATTCTGCCAAGTCATGATCTTATACAAATAGAACTATAATCAGATTAGAGAAGCTAACCAAACATAAAATAGTGTCAAATGGGTAAGATAAACATGCTGAAAAATGGGCAGACATTCTTTGATAATCCTCCATAACTTTAAGAATTGTAGGTGTCACTTGTAAAAATAATGACTTCTAAAAATTCAAATCTGATACTCTTTTTGATGAAATCTGCAATGAGATATCTTTCAAATAAAATATTTTCTTTTAAAGAAAGATATTCAAGATTAAACAGAGATAGTTGGAGTTGTTCCAAGCATTTTGACACACAAAAAAGTTCTGATGTTCTAAGAAAACTTTGAAATACTTAATTTTTAATGTAATTTTGGTTATAAACAAAATACCTGCTTTCCCTATCAGATTTCTTCCTCGTGCTTTAAAAGGGTCATGAATAGAACAATTCAGAAAATGAGCTCTTTTACAGATGAAAACATGAAGCTGTAGAAGTTACTTTTCCAACAAACTTTGTCTCCTTTGAGGCAAAACCTGCCTGCTCTGTAACGTAGACTTCCATGACCACCATGCCAGTGATTGGATTCCTCTGCTCAGCCAGAGGGCACAGACACAGTGCAGTGCCATGCCCCAATATTGTCCATTAGTGATGGAAACAGGGCTGGTACATCCATAACTATGGAACTCTGTTGACTGCATTCCTAACCAACTCAGAAAATGCAGGACTTTTGGAAATAGTGAGTGCAGAATTCATGTCAGTGTCTAATCAGTGTTGTAAATATTTTATTTCTCCTGTCTTCATATATTTTTACTCTCTGTTTATGCTTGCCTATGTCCATGAATGTTAATCACTGTTTTGTGACTATAAAAAAGGACGAGGACCATTATGTTCACTTATCCTAGCCTACTGAGTAACACAGACTTCCCTAAGCATTCCCTGGTCAAAACAGAATTTATCATGTGGAGAAAATAACATTTCTTGTTTATAAAATCTGTGTTAACAAGGAACCCACCACAGCTCTTGTTGCTTCCGTGCTTTCTGACCCTTACAGTCTGTTGGATATCATCATACCAGTATGTGAGAGGGTGAAGGTCTGTTCTCTGGGGTCTCCCAAGATAGGGCAGTGAAGCACACCTGAACACAGTACTGCTGTAACCCACTGGCACACGGCTCGTTGCCTTGGTGCTGAGGATCCTTACACAATGAGTACAGAGATTGAGTATATAAAAGCAGAATTTGCACAATCAAGGGGAGAGAGCAGGGAGTCACCTGAGCTAACTGGCATGAAGTTCAGGCACCGTCTCCATTGTATCAGACATTGTATCTGCCTCTATGGTATCACTTTCCAAGAAATTAAAGTGAATATGAAAAGAGACGCCCTACATACATACAAAAATGCTGTAAATTCTTTTTCAAGATCTGCAAACCTGGAGACTGTCTGTTGGTCTGAAACGTGGTGAAAAGGTGGGAATTACAGTTTAACCTGTTATGTCAGTATGATTAGAATAAGAAGGACAGGGAAGTTTGCAGTTGTCTGGATTAAAAAATCTAAAAGCAGTAAGCAGTGTGCTTATATCTAACACAAGAGACAGGCACTAATCTCTGTAAGTCAAAGAACCTAGCAGAGGGGTTGTAGAGAAATACAAAACATTCAGTCTGTTATTATGGTAGTATAGTAGGATCTGTGTACAGTATGGTGGGATCAAAGCTGGTCCTACTTTGACCAGAGAGGTGGACCAGATGACTTTCATATCGTTGTCAACCTCCATTATTTTGCAAATTTATGATTCTGTGAAGAGGTGAAGCTGTATTTTGGAGTCAAGTTTAAACTGGACTGCAAAATGGAGCTTGCTTCTGGGAAGAGATGTGTCACATGCAAAGCATGGCCATGGGAAAGACTGAAAGAAAACTCCCTGCTGCAGCTTACCCTGTGGCCATCACATTGGGGTCTGTCAGCCCAGGTTTTGCATTGCATTCTGGTGATTTATGAGGTTAGCTTGTTTCCTCGGTGTCTGTCTCCACAACAGGATTTTGAAGCCTGGATCTTCCTTGCCAAATCCATTTGATCTATTGAAAACTGGGATTAAATAGTGCTGGAAGCACACAGTTCATAACTTTTCATTCTCTAGTCAGTTCATATTCCTTCATCTCAGTTTCTACCATCTTCTGTTGTTTCTGTGTATGCTTTGGCCCAAAGAGACAATACATCTCCAGTGCTGCAAACATTTATATATATCCCAAATTTTACTAATCCAACCAGTTCCATTGAAACTATCTGAATATTTTTACTAAGTTCATGTACACATGCCATAAAGATTGAGAGCTGAAAATTTACAGCTGTGGACAGACTTCAGTAGAAAAGAAGCCAATGTATCCTCTTTGTGATTTACTATTTGAAATAGTATTAAATCCAGAACTGTCTTTAGACAGGTGTGAATTGATGTGAATTAATGAGGAATGTTTGAGGAGTCACAGTTAGGCAAATAACAGTGTTTGCTCTGTTATATTCTATATCACAAATACATATTGGGTCTCTGAGACCATCCCACACCTCACTGCTGTGGGCAGAATAACTACTGTGCATTTTGACTTTGACTTTCTTTACTTTCATCTGTCCTGTGCTCTCTTCAAGTCAACAGAAAGAAACTGACCTTAAGTGGGATTGAGTCTCTTTACTTCACAGGGATTTAGGTCGTGATTTTAATGATTATGTTTCTAGAAGGTACAAGTTTGAATAATAGCTATACAAGAGCTTTCCAGCTCCGTTTCTAGTGCATATTGGCCATTAAATGTGTAATGGATTTTGCACACCTAACTGTATTTCCCAACATTGAAATACTGATAAACAGAAGAAGATAACTCTGCAAACATCTTGAAGTTAAACTGTTCTATCAACAGCATTTGGACTTTTATATCTTTAAATCATAGTCTTGCATTTATTTAATTATGTAGGTATCCTATCCCAGATGAATTCCATGGTAATCACTACTGTTTAGATTTATTGCTTCTATAGAAAATATTTTTATTTTTTAAAAATTATTCTAAGGATGAATACATTGGGACTGTTACTGCAGATTTTTTTTAGTATCAGTTAGGGCCATTTGGTAATTTGAGAGAAAGCCAATACCTTCCTCAAGCCAAAAAGTAAAATAGAGAAAAGTTACATCACAGAGAGAGAACTGTATATAATTGCTTCGTATGAGTTTTTATATACATTATATATACACGTACATATATACATTATATATAAAAACCTACATAACATATACATATATAAAGGCATCTATCTATGTAAGGATGTTAAAATTAAATTACGGAGAAAAATACACTGCTTGTCCTGTGTACTATATAACAGGAGTATTCATGCCTTCAAAAATAATGTAAAATATGATGGAAAATGTCGTGCCCTCTTGGTCATGTTTTTTGGCTCATTTATTTAACATTTATGGGAACAGGCTTGTCAACTCTAAACCCATCTGGCTCTAGCAGAGGAAAAGAAAGAAAAAGCAGGAAGTCCATTTTTGGCAACAATCCTGGCAGGCTGAGCCCTGGGGAGTCAGCTGCTCTTGCCAAAGCATCTGGAAAAGGTAAAGTTAGCATCTTCTTTCACCAGTCATGTGGAATGACTCTGTAATCCAACACATGTACCAGACCAAGTTGTTAAAGATCAAATACTTTGCAATGTGTAAGATGTTGAACTTTGGAATAGTTTTCTGTTAGTGCAGCAGCTATTAGAGTAACACTATTATAACTGAAGTGTTGAGTGTGGAATGTTAAAATAGGATTTCTTGGTCAGAGATATGATGACCTTAGTTCATAAACAGTTCAAAACTAACATACATTTTAAGTGATGTATCTTAAAGTTTATACTTTAAAAAGTGTAAATGAATATTTTCAAAGTACAAATGGCAGGCAGAACTGTTGGGCTGGATCCAGAAAAGAATTTTTAGTGTCTGAAGCAGGACTTAGTTGCCTAAAATTCAGCCAAGTCCTAATGTGTAATTGTGCAAATCAAACTTTGCAGGTGATTCAGTTTGTAAACCAGGAAATTGTGCTTCTGCCTGTGAACAGATGTAAAGAAATACAAAGAAAGTACAGAAAAGGTTCTGGAGACCCAGATCCCCTGCCTTTCAAGTGATTGCCATAAACAGAAAGTTAGAATTGTACTTTTTCTTGAACTTATTTTCTGGCTCGGGGAGTGTTGCATTTCTTGCAGCCCAAGGGCACAGTTGCAGCAGACAGGTTAGATTTCCTGTTAGAGGCCAGTATCCTAAAAATGAAGAAGTCAGGTGCCTAATTCTAAAGTGTGTAACTATTTTGCTGCCTTTGTCTCCTAAGTCTTACAGTCTCTGTAAATTGACTGTTTGGAGACTTAACAGATGGCTTTCAGTCTTGCCTCCCTTCCTCATTAAAAATGTATAAATTGGAAGAAGGGAATTGTATTCCTTTATTATATTCGGGCAAACACCAACTAGATATTTATTTATTTATTTATTTAGCACATCTAATCATGGTATTACTTCAATACTTAAACATTATGTTTCCTCTCATGGATTGCTCTTCCTCTATAAGAAGGAACGTGACATTCAACTTGAGTACTGTAATTTTCCAGAATCACCTTTTTTTGCCATAACTAAAGCACATACTCCTATAGAAAACATTGAATTTTTGGAGTCTCTGGCCCTGCAGCTGTAACTTGAGGGTACTGTTTATCCTCCAGGTCCTCTGGATGTGATGCGGCAAACCTGGGAAGATCCTTGCCCTCCTTACAACTCCCCAGCCTCTCTCAGTGCCATCATCAGGACGCCCAAGTGCTACCACATCTCCTCCCTGAACGAGAACGCTGCCAAGCGGCTGTGCAGGCGCTACTCCCAGAAGCTGATCCAGCACACCACCTGCCAGCTCCTGAGGACCTACCCTGCTGCCACTCGCATCGACTCCTCAAATCCCCATCCACTGATCTTCTGGCTCCATGGGGTACAGCTCGTGGCTCTGAACTACCAAACAGATGGTATGGGTGCATGAACACCTTTTAATACGTTTAAATGTGATATAAGTCCTTAAACTGTGCATTTGTATTTGGCGCTTGCTTTTCCCTGCTCTCACGAGGGGATCTGCTTGTCTGTGCACCCCGCTATAAGCAGGTTCATACCACAACAATCTGGTCCTTGGAAGGAGTGATCCCAGAGTTCAGGAGTTTTATGCCAATGCAGCAGATCCTGTGATAACACAGAAGTGCCTAGACCTTCCATTTTTATTTTATTGCTGAAGGTTATTTTTTTTTCCCCCAGTTCAAGAAACTGTTACTCCTTTCTGATAACTTCAAATATAAAAGGATACAAAGGGTACTGAACTATTTTTAACTTGAAAGTGCTGCCATGGATGCTGGTTTAATGTTGACCAAAACATTTTTGGACTGTTTGCTATCCTGTCTTGTGTTGCTTCACCTTTTCCATGGGGGATCCATTAGGTCATCTACAAAGCTACATGGTCAGAGCTTTTTCATTCTGCAGTTCAGGGCACATACCTAGAAACTTCTCAGAGAAATGGTGTAGGCAAGCCCTACAGTTCAAAAAAGACAATGGAAAGGGGTAGATAAGAAGGAACTGCTTTTATAGTTTTGTATACTTATTGGATAAGTTCGATACATAAATGACAGCTATCTCTGAAAATCAAGAATGAAATTATAGTACACAACTAAAATAATTTAAAAAAGATACCTAAAACATGAATTTGTCTTCACTGTTACAGTTTTTCCATTGTACCATTGCTCTCTGTCAGTTTTGGCTGCCTTATTTCACAGATCTTCCTCTGCAACTTAATGCAGCAATGTTTGAGGCTAATGGTGGCTGCGGATATGTTTTGAAACCTCCAGTTCTGTGGGATAAAAATTGTTCAATGTACCAGAAGTTTTGTCCATTGGAAAGAGATTTTGATAATAAGGAGCCAGCTATATATTCTTTAACAGTAAGTACATTAAAAGGGAATTTCATGCAGCCAAACAGATAGAAGTAGACAAGATGTAACTACAGTCTTTTGGTCATGCTTCTAAATGGAAAGATTGAACCTTTAATTGTTGCTTGTACTTCTGAAGGTCAGCATAACTAACAGAAATTGGAGGGGGAAGGAGAAAAGATTTGTCTTTATTTTATTTTATTTCATTTATTTTATTTATTTATTTATTTTATTTTATTTTATTGGCTGGTTTGTATCCATAGTTACTTTCACTGTTTCCTTCACAATATTCATTGAAACCCAGTCCTGAAAGAATTTTCCTTGGGACTACACAACTGTGTAAAATTACACATGTGCCCTGATGTTTGACACATTTGTGAACGCTTGAGAAGCTACACAAAAAAGCCATTATGAAAAGCTGTACTGAATCTTTAAAAAAATATTTTACAAGTTATATAATAAGATATATAATTCGTGGATTTGTGGCCAAAAAAAGTATTCTCAGAAGCTAGTCCATTCCAGGAAATGTGTCAGAAAAGTGAGATTCATAAGAATCAGAATTCTCCCAGATGTGGCAATTACACACCTAATTCTTGTGTTGCATATGCCAAAGCAAGCCAGACGTCAGTGCCATCACTCCAGAGTAGTGGAGAAGAAATTGTGGTCCTTTTTGACTACATTACTGGTACATTCTTTCTGGGTTAGCTTTCAGATGCCGTGAATGGTTACACTCATGATATATGGTGTGTTTTTTTCAGAGGAAAGATACCATAGCAGTGGTGTTGGGCGTGGGGTTAAGGCAGCTCTGCTTCTGAAGTGACTGCCCAGGCAATTACAAAAGTAGGGGAGTGTCGCAATTAAATCAGCACGTTAACAAACTGTGCTTAGGAACGTGCTAAAACAATATTTAGCAGAATCACGACGACAAAAGAATTACTCCACTAATTGGTTTCTCTGTGTACTCCTCGGCTTCAGATCGTGTCTGGACAGAACGTGTGCCCCAGCAATAGCACGGGCAGTCCATGCATTGAAATCGATGTGCTGGGGATGCCTCTGGACAGCTGCCACTTCCGGACAAAGCCCATTCATCGCAATACTCTCAACCCCATGTGGAATGAACAGTTCCTTTTCCGGATTCACTTTGAGGATTTGGTCTTTCTCCGGTTCGCAGTTGTTGAAAATAACAGCTCAGCTGTGACAGCTCAGAGAATCATTCCCCTCAAAGCGCTAAAGAGAGGTACAGCCTAGTTTGTAGTGACACCCTATGCCAAAATGGTTCAGCAGATTCCTGGACTGAATCTGTCCAGAGGGATATTTTTAATCAGCTAGTTGCATTTTTCTAGAGGAGGAAGGGAGCAAATATGAGACTACATACCATGGCCTGGCAGTACAATGCTGATGTAATAGACTCCTTAGGAGCCAGCAGCTGCCCCACTGAGTTGTAAAAAGCCCAATCCTGTGGTGTTGTGGAGACAGGGGCATCTTACACCTGCTCTGATCCTGAGCTGTGCTTGTGAGGTCACGTTCACCTGGAGACTGGCTGCTCCCTTAAGAAGCATGGAGTGGTTTCATTCCCTGCCTTGTCCTTTGCCCAAGAAACTGCTGTAATGGGTGATCACTGGTCAGAGGGGAATTGTGCTTCTGGCAGCTGTGGCTGGAGGAGAGTTGAAGGAAGAGTGAAAGAAAGTGAGAAGATGAGAAAACATTGCTAATTCTGTGACACCTGGGAAAGGGAGTTTCCATGTTGCCAGCAGCTCTTTCACATGTGCTTTGTGTCACTGTAATACCACACAACTGTCTGTGTTGGCATATGGGGAGATCTGGCCAGACATGCGTTTTCCCAGTGATAATTTGACCTTGTTTCATTCATATTCTAATATTTAGATATTTTATGTATGAATATATTGTGTATTATGGCAAAACAAAGGTAGGATGCTGTATGAGCCACTCAGCAGTTCATAGCACTTGGGTTACACTGTTGTACATCGTTAATGCAGTGCTATCACAGTGCCTTAAATCCTATTTCTGTGGCAAATTGTAGCTATAAACACAGCAAATTTGAGTTTTCCGTTTATGAGACTTGTGTTCTAGAATGTGGTGAAGTATTTACAGATTTTTCCTCTTTAGGCTACAGACATGTCCAGCTCCATAACCTACACAATGAAACATTAGAGATTTCCAGTTTGTTTATAAACAGTCGGAGAATGGAAGAAAGTCCCTCTGGAAACACTCTGCCTGCATCTATGGTAATTCAATTTTTGTGTGTGTGTGTGTGTGTGTGTGTGTGTGTGTGTGAATTACCTGTATTCTTGTCATAATAATGGCCAGACTGTTCAAAGGTGTTAGCCCTTAAACCTGCACATTGTTCAGAAGTACCCTGATGCCTACTTCTTTTTGGCTGTGATGGAAGTAAGATTATCCACCTGGCTAAAAGTGTGGAGAGGTAAATCTTTTCAAAGTCTGGCTTCTCTGGTGTATTTAGGTATAGCACAAGAACCCCCGGGCTGGAGGAGTGTGGTTGAGCAGTAAGGTCCAGTGCTGCCTCATGCATTCCTTTATGCATGAATTCTAAGCAAAGCATTTGAGACCAAAATAAAAAGAAAGATGCAAATTACCAACAACTTTGGAATAATGAGAATAAAATTGAATTTTATTACAAGAAAATAAAGACTCTGTATTTCCATAAATACACATATTTATATATGTATGTGCACATATTTTATATGTACAAATATGTATACATACACATACATATATCTAAAAATATATATGTTTGTATTTATGCATGCATAGATGGATGTGATTTTTTTCTATTAATAGCCCTTAATATTAGGTTATCTGGGTTACTCGTGTTTTGGCAACTTATTAAACATCTATATTATCATTATTCTGACTACTCAAGTGTTAGATAAAACCTGCTGAGCTCCTGTGTATGCAGATGTGTTGCTAATATTATCCTCCTGTGAATGCATGCCAAACATGTATCTTGGTGAATTACTAGGCAGAAAGGAAGAACATAAATGGTTTGGAGGTTAAAAGAAAGCTATAGGTTTTCACCCAGTAATCTGTATGCTGAAATGTAAATAGTCTGAGCTCAGCTAGAATGGGTAATGAGTGATGGAGTCTGCCCTTCACTGGATAACTTCCTTTTTCTTCTTTCTCTTCAGCTTCAGGGTAGGGTGGACTCTTTTGGAGGGTTTGTTAGTGTTTTTTTAAATGCCTCAATCTGTAGCATAAGAGCCATGTCCTACCTTGATAGCTTTGCTCTCTCAAGGTCCTTACAACTTGTATGTGCAGTTTCTTTTAAGCAACCTTTTACATGCCTATGTAAAAACATTCAGTAACCTGTTGAATGTTGTCTGAACAGTTGTTTAGCCTGGGAGAAAGGAAAGCTGCTGTGACTTACAAAGTGACAGTTCATGGAATTCCAGGCCCGGAGCCTTTCACTGTTTTTAATGTAAGTGCGGGGACTACGGCTGCACAGCTGCTCCATCAGGTAAGCTTCCTGCTGAATTGCAGATCCAACTGCAGGAATCCACATTAACATCATTCTGGACATTTGTCTCCCTGCATTTCTCTCATGCAGGGTCGTTGTAGTTCATCACAGCTAGGAGGTGCTCTTAGAAATGTATTGCTGTGGAATTAATTACATTGCAAACACAGAAAATAATCAGTGAAATGATTTATCATTTTAGAATATATTCCCTATCAGTATTTTAATATTTGGGCATATGCAGATGAGAAAAACAATCTTTCTGGCCAATGGAGGCAGTGGGCTGTCCTTACAACAAGGGCAAACATTTCTGCAGAATTCTTTGAACTTGAGCACCATAGGAATACAGAGTAAAAGTTAGAAGGCCAAGTTCATGAGTAGCAAAACCAGTTAACTCAACAGGGATTGTTATTCTAGCAGTGGGAAAAGACTGTACTGTCCTGGGATTATGAATAAATTGTCTGGCCAGCCAAACAGGACAGAAATAAGCTTAAATAGTACTGCCTTGTCTGGGATAGTTGAGCTGCTTGGCTACGCTAAAGAGAACAGGACATTACCCTGGAGTAAAATATCTGAATAATAAATAGCACATCAGAAAGCCTGCCTGCACTGTCAGAACAGTTATTGATTCTTAAAGCTTCCGTATTCACTCTCATTTATAACTACTAATTATGCAGTGTTTATATTTAGCATTCTAATTGCTGTGTGTTTATTATGGTCTGTCTTAGCTCTTGGCTACCATAAAAGGCACCGAGTCATGTGCTGCAGACTATTTTCTGATGGAAGAGAAAAGTTTCATATCTAAAGAAAAGAGTGAATGCAGAAAACCACCATTCCAGAGAGTGATTGGTCCTGAAGAAGGGCTAGTGCAGCTTTTGAACAGTTGGTTCCCAGAAGAAGGATATGTTGGAAGGATTATCTTTAAAACCCGAGAGGAAGTAAGTCTGTTTTAGATAAATTGTTATTTACAAAGATAGCTAAAAATAGCTCTTAGGACCAGGAAATGAAAGGGTGCAGTATTTGTTTCACTACTTGGTGAGTAATGTCAATGCTGTGTACATTGTTAAAAAACAAACGTAACTCTTGAGTGAGCAAGGACAACTAGACTTCATGCACCTGTGTGACATTAATTGGACCTCACTCAGCTTTACTGTCAGTTGTGTGATGTTTAAGCATTATCACTCACTCACCAGTTCAGTGTTGTGTTCTAATTTAATGCCATACATTATGCCAGGATAGGAAATTAATATAAAGAAAGATAATAGTTAATACCATAGGATCATAGATAACAGAACTCCAGACAACCATTAGCAATCAGTTTGGATGTCAGCAACTTCTTATCTGTCTAGAAAAATTAGAAATAATTTTAATATTAAAGAATAAGTCTAAAAGGATAGAATAAGTCTAAAAGGATCACAAAGGATAATTAAATTATTAATGATAACCTAAAATAATGAAATAGGCGATTTCTTTTCATTTAAAGGAGGAAAATGGACTGATTACTTCAGTTTAAACTGTGAGCAAAGCATCTACAGCTTGAAAATATGCTAGTGCCCAGGCTTGTGAGAGACAAAAAAAGCAGGAGAAAGACACCTAATGATCTCATTTCTGGACACACTTTCTTTGGTCAGTTCGGCCTACAGAAATGCTTATTAGTACACAGATTTTACATACACAAATGATAGAGATCCTCTGAGATACTTTAAAGTGAATAAATGTATTTTTGATTAGTTTGATAGAACTTGTGTAATTTAATGGTAATTTGTCAAATTGAAGCTTTATCAAAAGTCCACATTTTGTTTTCCTTTATTTCTAACATTTGGCAAAAAAATTTACAAAAAGTTACAAGGTAGAAATTTGTTAGTGGAAATAGTAACCTACCAAATTCTGTTGACTGCAGCACTGACTTTGTCAGTGTGCACCACCACGTGTCACTGCCAAGCCCCATTCTGTTAGAAAATGGGAGTTAAAATCTGTCTTGGCTCATGTGAAAATTATGCTGTAGTTTTGTCCTGTGATGCAAGTACCCCAAAGCATTATCTGTAATTTTGAGCCTTTCTGCAGATAGCAGCACCTCAGAGCTTGGAACTAGAAATTAAGCTGCAAATCTGATTAAAAAACAAGGAGTGGGTCCACTGGAGGGTGTGAAACACAGCTCATGTTTACAGCTTATGAATCCAAGCTGTGTTCCAAGGTGTTGGACAGAAATGCATTCTCTGAGAGAAGGTGCAGGGAGGAATTCTGCCTGAAAATCTGCAGTAGTCATAGAGCCTGAAAAGGGACAAACATCCTTCCTCTTGCTCTACACCACAGGAAAATGTTTGCTCAGACTTCTTGCTTTCTAAGTACTTTTGGCTTTAGTGCAGGGATAGGAGAGAAAAGAACCCTTTCCACCATCTCCCATCTTACTGCCACTATTGGATGACAAAACATAATTTTGTGTACATAAGGAAAGAAAGGATTTAAGTGACTATGCATATGTCTCCAGACACTGATTGTAGAAACACAGGTAGTAGCTTGTCAAAAGTCTCCTGTATTGCATTTAACAAAATGGAGCTGGGGCTACAGCAGTCTCCAATTTCCATGTGATAAAAACCTTTTGTGACCACCAGCTATTAGTTACCTTTCTGAAGTAAATTAATCTGGCTCTCATTTATTTTCTCTGTAGAATTTAAACGAGAGAAATGTCTTCCAAGAAGCAAAGGAAGAAGCAGCCATCAGCTCCGAGGATGACAGTTTCTTTGTTCAGGTACACGATGTCTCCCCAGAGCAACCACGCACCGTCATCAAGGCTCCCCGCTTCAGCACGGCTCAGGATGTCATACAGCAGGTGAGCTGCACCTTTCCATGTTAATCTGTGGGGTGGAGGCTGGTTTCACACAAGATAAGGTGGGGTTTGTTCTCAGCATTAGCTGAGGAATCAGCTTAGTAACCTGAGTCTGAGGGAATGCCTTCTTTTTTGTCTTATTTTTTCTCTGCTTTTAAACAGACTCTTTGCAAAGCAAAATACTCCTACAGCATTTTGAGCAATCCAAATCCAAGTGATTATGTGCTCCTGGAAGAGGTGACAAAAGAGCCAACAAACAAAAAGTCTTCAACATCTAAACCATCTCAGAGGATTCTCTCTGATCAAGAGTGTGTGTTTCAGGCCCAAAGCAAATGGAAGGGAGCAGGAAAATTTATCCTGAAGCTCAAAGAACAGGTTCAGGTAAAAGATTCGATACTTTGCAGCAGCAAGTGTTGTAGATAGTGTGTGATCAGCTTAATGGGAACCTGCTTTCAATGGGAGAGACACACAACTGGTATGAGGGCAAGTGGGGAAGACAGACTAAGCAAAAAGCAGATTCCTCTTTTCTCCGAACCTCCCTTACTTTTTTCCTTTGCAAAACTGCAAAGTTACATCCAGCAACACGACTCCCTCACAGCCTGCAAATCCAGGACAACCTTTATCTGCTACCAGCCTTCTGTTTTTCAAAATCTTCTGGCTGTGCATGCCACGCTTTCCATCATAATAAAGGACCATTCAAATGGGCAGAGCTTAAAAGCTACTGGAATAAAGTCTCCTTTATTCCTGCCCAGTGAAAAAGTTGTTCTGTTGCTTTATCTCAGGCTTCAGAAAATGGCAGGAATGAAGTACATGCCTACTGGGAGAAGGAGCTGTGTTCTCCCTGCCTGCAGACACCACCAATCCACAGCAGCTGTTGCTTTAAAGTAACTGTATTATAAGCACAGATCTTTTTATAAAAGTTTATACCAAATTTACTAAACATATCTTTGACAAGGCATAATTTTAAATTAATTTATTCAGAACAATGAGTAGGATGTGCTTGCCTGTGAAAGCACAGACATACTGCATTTCAAAAGGAAGGCCTGCTTAGAAATATGTTAGGTGTTTTCATATTAATTCTGTATTTCACAGCTAACAAGCAGCTGTTAAACCACTTCTATGATTTTTTTTTTTTTTTTTTTACAGGCAGCACGAGATGACAAAAGAAAAGGCATCTCTTTTACCAGTGAACTGAAGAAGTTAACCAAGTCCAGTAAGCAGTATCGGGGGTTCATGTCACCCCCACTGCAGGTGTTGTCGGACAGTCCCCAGAGCAAGGACGAAAGGGCCGCGTGCGGCTTGACCTTCAGTGACATTGTAGAGTAGTCACCCCACTGCCCATGGTCTGTTCAGGTACGAGACACCGATCCCAACGCTGAGCAACCATTTATGTGATTTACAGAGGATTATTTTTTTCAAAGTTGTAGCTGGTCAAACCAGGGTGAGGTACAAGGGACTGACAGAAAGATCCATAAAAGCCTTACCCATTGGTGTGCACAGCCACAGTGACAGCAGTAAGGTCTCCAGTCCTTAATTATGGCATTTGCTCCAGTGAATCAGACTGGAGTTTCACCCACAAAACCAAACCAAAATGTTGCATCCTGGTTGATTTTATGGTATTCATTTTAATGAGTAATGGTGCTTAATTAATGATGTACTGTTACTCTTTTGCTCTGGGCCAAAGTAAATGGAAGTGGCCAGTAGAGCTTTTATTATTTTTTGTTACATGCAGATAATAAAATCATCAGGACTGGCCATCTCCTTTTTAGCTAAAACAAGTTGATGGTGTTAATTTCTCTCAGTGGGAATTTTGTCAGAAATGTTTAAACATTTATACTATCATTTCTGTATCTCTTCAATTTCTTCCATCTTGCTTGACTTCAAACAACTGAAATACACAACATAAGACTGTCTCGTTTATATGGAGATACTAAGTGCAACTTGTCCAGCAATGTACACTAACCAGACATTTGCACAGTGCTACTACAGCACTGACACAGCAACTGGGAAGTTACAGCTCCTTGCAAATGAAGAAATCTTTTTCAGTGTTGATAATCCCATCTCACTTATGGCCAATTTAATATTACCTTTTTCTTTCTGCATACATCTAATTATTAAAGCATTATTTGGCATGTACTGTCATACTACTGCTAAGTCATTAAATTAACAGAATTCAAGTAATGTTTTCATTTGCAAGGTATTTAAAATACAAAGGGATAAATTTGATATCTTATTTCTTGGCTACTATATCTGAATTCAAGGAAAGCAAAGTAAATTATGGAAAGAGCCCAGTCAGGTTCCCTATTCCGCATTTGTTCTTTCTTGCTCTTTTAAAACTGGAATTTACATTACTGAATCCTTCTGCAGTGCCTTTGAAGGATCCTGCTGTGGACTGAACTGGTCAACAATTGTGTGCCCTGTGCTACAGATGCCTGATCCAGGCAATTCTGCTGGATTAACATCCAGAATCTGGGAATCCTAAATGGGATACTGTAGATTGGAAAGATGCCTGTCAGCTATCGGAAGATTCTGCTCTTCCCGTATCTTCACATCTGCAGATCCTCCATAGGCGGATGGAGAAGTTTTCTTGGACTGTATGTTGTAAACAAACATGTGTCATCACCCTCTCCTTTTTAAACAAAAGATAATTTTAGCTTGTTGCCTCTAAGGAAACTGAAGGCAGAGAACCAGAGCGTTCTCTTATGTGTATTATTTTAAAATAACGCACTTTTACCTGAAGATTTCTGTTAAACACTGTGTTAACTGATTGTAAAGAGATTTAAATATACTGAAACTTCCTTTGCATATCTGTTTAACTTTGGTGAATATACACAAAACACTCAAAATTATTTATGGTTTATCTACTTTAACAAAATAATGTACAATAGCTAAATACACCTAACTGGTAGTGAGACTTTTTCTTATAAATTCTTGTTTTCTTGGCTTGTGTTTAAAGAAAGAATATTTATTATCATGTTCCAAAGTACATGCCATTGTATAATATATTTATCATATACTACTTCTTAGAAAATGCAGATTTTTACCTCTCTCTGGATTTAGAGGAAAATATGTTTGAACTTTTATGGTTGTTTCTTTTCAGCACAAGATGTTTAATACTCCAAACTGACCAAATTCAAAACAATGCATTGATAAATGTAATTAACATTTCAAAATTTTGAATTGAAATACATTTTTTCCATACAGTCAGAAATGTCTTTTTACTTGTCTGTTACAGAGAGTATAAAGAACTTTTACCCTATAACTCTTGACATTTTTGTTTACATAGAAACACTGTTGTGAAGTTTTACGTTTGCTGAATTCATCTTTTGATATGTAAGTAAATTAGTTGTGCTAGTCTTTTTTTTTATTTCCATGGGAGTTACTAATGTGTTTAGTTACTTAAAACAATCCATACCGAGTTACAGGGGCACAAATTAAACAACTGCTGGAATCAGCAATCCCTTTGATCTCCCACAAGAAATGTGTCTGTGGTGAACAAATTGCTCTGCACACGTTTTTGTCTCACTAGAGCAATCCCTAAACAAGAGAAAGAAGTAACAGGCAGTAGTGTCATGACAACTGATGCCCCCCTATTAATTAGAAAATGAAACAGAAGAAAGAAGAGTCATTAACTGTCATATAAACAAGCAGACAGAACCTGCATTCTGTCACCAGAAACGATGAAGTCTTTCACTATACACTACAGAAAATGCCTGTAAAATAGCTATTACCAAAGCAAAAAAGTGCCCTCTTGAGGTCATTTCCAGCTTTCAGGAAAAATAATTACAACTGTACAAAAAAAGTCAGATTTCCTGGTGGCATATCCTCACAGAGGCACAGATGCACTTCCCACTGCTTGTCTTTTACAAAAGTAAACTTTTGAACTGATATAGCACCCCCAACCACCTCCAAGCTCAGCCTCTTCACTCATTAGTACCAACTTGAACCCTGCACATGTGTAAGACAAGACTGATCCCGAGTAAAATGTTAGAAGTGTCAACTTACACTTCTAACTTCTTACACTTCTTACACTGCATATAGTTTTATATGCAGTTTGTTTTGGAATTCTTTGGAATTACTAGGAAATACTTATATCAACCTGCTGTGCAATTCAACTAATGCAACTGGTTTTTAAATGTTAGCTTCATTCTCTCTGTTATTTTAACACAGTAGCAGATTCACATCACTAAGAATTTTTTCTCTCTGATGTTGATTGTGGCATTTAAGAAACAATACTTAAGGTTCCTGTAGTTTGCCCTTACCTGTCTGGCTTTTTTTTTTTTTTTTGGTAGTGGTTTGTTGGGGTTTTTTTTAATCTTTAGCAGCACTGAAAATTCTTACCATCACCTAAGTATCACACACTGGCTAATTAATTAGATTCAACATACAAACCTTGGGGAATCAAGGGACAACAGCAGCCATGTCACATTAACACAAGTCTAACACTAGCCTGAAATCTGGTGGCAATTTATAATCAGCAGATTTTTACTATTTCTACTAATACAATAATTTTTCTAGTTGTGGGAACAGCTTATTAATATGAATATCTTCCTCATTAGTCTCACCAAAAGCTGCTTTTGCTGCTGTTTATTATAGTGAAAGAGGAGAGCAAAGTATTTGGCTTTTTATTTCAAAACCCATATTTGTAGGCATGTAGACGTCTGGAATGTGTAAGGCTAATTACCCTGTTCTAGTATTTTCATTAAGGTTCATATATCACTTAATTTCAAGTTTAGGTATTGGTAAATAGCCAAGTAAACTTTTGTTAGTGAAACATGGTACACTTTGGGGTGAATTTGGAAAAGAATTACAATACCCTTCCCTTTGTTGGGTCCAAGTTTCCTAATAGTGAAAATACACCACCACCTGAAGCATTAAACAGGGGGGATGGTTAACTTTTTTGAAAGCTCAGTTAAGGAGCTTCCATGTGCTGAGTTATTATGCTAATAGGAAATTTATTCTGCTTAGCCACAGATTTTATTTCTGCAGGAATATTTGTCCACACCCTCCTGTGACAAGACTGACAAAATAACTTTGTCCTTTTCTGTGTTTCTGGCTGGGCGTGGACATCAATTAGGAAAATACATTCATTTTTACATTACAAACTATTTACAGGAAGCAGCTTCCAGGATAAAGTTTGAAAGAAAGGAATGTAAATAATCAACAAACACCTTCCAGAAACATGCTGTCTCTGAGCAGTAGCAGGCCTTACACTGAACAGTTTACAGGTGGAAATCTCATGCTCCATTGCCTAATGGCAAAAATACAGAAGCATTTTATTCTGTACTATTTAAAAAACTGCTACTTTTCTACCAAGTTCTTAACTTCTCCCTGTGCAGCACGTGGTGCTTGCAGTGGTGTTATGGTATGGGACAAAAGACAGGCAGGCACAGCTCCTGCCTGCATCAGCACTGCTCCATCTGTAGGAACTGGGGCACACCAGGAGCTACTTCCTCTACCGCCTGAAGGGTTTCTTGCTTCTATCTTACTGATCCCAAACTATAGCAGAAGACTAAAAAGTACTATCTCAGTTTTATTTTTTTTTAAACCTAGTCACATTATTTTTCTTGCTACAAATATTAGGTGAATGCTAGGTGAAGTGTCTCACCTTTTAGAAAGCTGTCTGCTTCTAGAAATCACATGCTTTGGAGACTTAAAGACTTCAACATGGAAATATCTAAATATTTCAGGAACACTTTCTCTTACATTCACAGTTTGTTTTCAAAAAAGAAGACCTTGCTAGTAACTTTACATTTCAGTGAAAGGCTGAGTCTGCAGCTTCTGAAACTGAACTGTCTGCTCTGCTCTGCTCTAGCTCTTTGAATGCTTCAATTAGCATTTGGTTTTTAATCACTGTCAGTTATTATTTCACTATAAAACTCAGTTTACTCTTAGGGTAGCCCACTAAATGTACCAATGGTGGCATTTTTTCCTGTCTGTGATGTTTTGCAACTTAAATAGTAATAGACATTTGGCAGAGTTAGCAAATTAAACACAAAAATAAATAGCAGTAAATAAGATTTTTGCTCCAATAGATGTATAGGCTCTTTCAGAATGACTTAGTTGTACAGTTGTCTTTCTCTGCCTCTTAAAGCATGTCAGAGTATTCTGACAATGCAACATCACTGTGTGCCAGTCTCTATATGTTTGGAAACTATGAAAAATGAACAATTTCAAAATTTTCCACCTGGACTATTTTCTCTCTGCTGACTTGAATAATAAACCTGTATTTGTATATGTTGTAAAAAAAAAAATAAATGGTTTAAGATGTTCACTCTTTGCTTTTGCCTTCCTGAACTGACCAAAGTATTGGCAAATGGCCCCCTTGGAATTTTTCAGAAATTAAATCACATCCATATTTGTGAACACTTCACACTAAAAGAAACTATTCAAAAGCTATGAGAATCACAACCTAAACAAAGAGAAACACATGTATAAATATCAGTGTTATGTATGCAGTTTTGTAATCTACATAGTAAAACAGGAATTTTCTAATCCATTAATACATAGATGTCTATTCTAAAAATGTCTGTGAATTTATGTTTAACTATTTGAAAGTTGGTGAATCAGTGTGATTAATACTAAACACATGTATTAAAAGAAAAAAGGAAATTTACTTTTAAAACTATCTAAGAACTATAAATCAGGAAAAAGAACTAAATACCCTAGAGAAAAAGCTATTTTCTGACTTGAATGAAAGCTTTGAAAAACTTACTTAGACATATATCATTATACATCATAGACTAAACACTACAAAAATACATTACCTGAGCTGTCAGCCAGGGACAGCCCAGCACGCTCCCCTGTAGAACGGAATTCACATAAAGACAATATCATCTTTTAATTAATTAATATATTTCACTTACTGTTTGCAAAGCCAACATGCAGCTGAAAATGGATTCTAAAACAACCAGGCAATAACTTATATTTGGGGAACCAGGAGAAAATTACTTCCAAGATAAAAAGAAAAATATTTACATTCTTACCTTGTATTTGTCCATCATTCTTGACAGCAATGGTTTATTGAAGACACTGCAGTAGAGCATTCAGTCATGATGCCAATTTAGAACTGAAATGCAATATTCTCAATTTGCCAATACCAAGATTCACCAGAGGGAAAACCTCCACCAAATGCAAAATCATTTCAAGATGAGATAAATGGTTAGAAGACATCAGAAGAAAAAAAGAAAAAATGCAACAGAAAAAATACATATTCCAAATCTCTAAGTAGTTTAGACAAAGAAGTAAATATTGTTAACAGTTTCAAAATATTTATTAATTTATCAACAGAACCAGTGAGTTCTTGCAAATACATATGTCTATATTCTGTTATAAAAATTAGAAAATATATAAAGAAAAATACAATCATGCATGGTTGCAAACAATTTTTAAATAGCCTTGTTTTGTATCTTTTTAAATTACTGATGTGACTGTTCACTGTGGTTCCCCAGCCCTGCAAACATGGACTCCACAGTTAAGTGGACAGGTTTGTAACTCTCTGTGGAAAACTGCTGTTACAGTTTTGTGTAAAGCCTACTTGTATTCCTTTAATGATGAGGGGAAATTAGTTTCAGCCAATCTTTCTCCATAATTAAGAAGCCAACTGAAGTTGAGTAATAGGTACATTTATGACAAAGATGTTTCCTTCAAGTGTTTAGCAAAATCCAAGGATTTGTGAACAACAGTCCCACTGATGTGTTGTTGAAGCTGCTTGTTTAGCTCTTCGTCTACAAATGAATCCATTTGTGAGAATGTATCCTGAAAATTACAAAATATTAGTTGCATTATTAAACAAGGCCAGTATGTGTTTTCCATGCATAGCTTAAATTAGCAGTCCTGTTACTCTCCCATGTTCCCAGTCATCCAGACTAGACCTACAGAATTGGCAGCTCAGATGAGGAATTATGATCACACATATGATTTAAGCTCCCCCGTTAAAGTCTAAGCACTCACACAGTCAAGTACATTGTGCACTCAAGGACAAATGAGATCCTCTCTTTAGTAGTGCATGGGGCTCCAATTGGAGCTTCTATCAACACCAGGGAGGTGCTGACAAAGGCAGCGTGGCACACAGAGAATATGCAGGACAGAGAGGATAAAACTTAGATACTGCCAAAGTTTGTTAAATGAGCCCAACAACCAGAGAGCAGGCAAAGCCCCAGGGTAATTTGCCCAGTTATGTCCATTATAACCACCTATGGACAGTTTGTTCTCTCTTATTTTCCTCTTCCTTTGTTTCTGCTACCTTAAAAAGCTTGTGCTTTTCCTTATCCAAGCACTACAACTCAAATCTCTCGCCTACCTGCTGCTCCCAGCCTTGCTCTGTCAGAGGTGCTAATATAACTCCCTAGCAGGACAGACACGTCAAGAAGTCATTGTAAAACGATGGAATAAGTAAGTACAAACACATTTTCAAGAGTTGCTTCTCTAAAATGGAAAAAAAATTGTGCTCTCAAGGCTTCAACTGACATTACTGAGTTACAAAGTGGAGCACTGACAATGTTAAAGGTTTTCATAGGAAGAAATAAAATTATCACTTTTTAAAGGACACCCCTCACTGGACATCTGGACATTTAAAGGAGGCTGGAACAGTGCTGAGGACATAAAAACTGTTTCCTGTTTCTCATCGTTATACATTAACTCTTTTTTCCCCTCAAATTTACACTTTAAAGCTACAGTGAGGCTAATAGGGATCAGTATCCCTCTACATACTGAATCAAAGGCTCTGGAGATCCAGCTGTCCTGCCAACTACCCACACTGGGGAAAGAGCTGGGGTTTTTTTACTGCTTTTTGAACAAACATTAGTTCATCATTACAGAAAAGGGCCAAGAAATCTGCACTGAACCACTACAAAGTGCAAAATAACAGCTACCATATTCATCTTGCTACATGAACTGAAGCTGTGGGAGGTGGAACTATTTATACAGCTACTTTTCCTTTATAGTCAGTCCTATCTTACAGCAGTTAAAAGAAATACTCGACATGCAAAGTATAGAAACCAGAAAGCCAAACTGAGCATGCCAATGCCTGGGCACTGCACAGTGAGCCAGCAGATACAGGTTATTTTGGTACATCATGTGGGTAAAAAAGGACACAGAGACAAGATGGTACCTTTCTTCTGGGTGTTACTGATGCAACAGGAGGATTAAAGGTCATTCCTTTCATGCAGTATGCCTCAAAAAGTTCTGTGGCAGACCTACAGCAAAATCCACAGTGAAAGAAAAATGGCATTAGATACATCTTCAACTGATATATCAACAATTTAAGGGCAGCTTCTCACACACACCACTCTCATCCTCCATCACACTTTAAGAGAACTCAGAGTAATGAGCATCACCTGGAAAAGATCAGTAGCCAACAGCTGGCAAACAATGCAAGTCAAGTAAGTAAAATGTGTCTAAAATACTCAATTGTGGGAGACAAGAAAACTGTTCTGTTGGCTTGCCAGAGCTCCAAGCACTCACTGCTTAATCTGTACATATTTAATAAAGGAAAGTAAAAGATTATCTAGCTGACACAATCTGCTAGAATTTCCAAGAGTTCCTTACCGAAAGAGTTTTACAAAAACTAAGCATCCATGGAAGAACAGGGAAGACCATCATATGAGAAAAGAACTGGTTACAAGACCGGAAACTGAGGACAGTTTGTGGCCAGTGTTTGCAATGGCAGGAAGAAACTATGGATTTCCACAAGGTCTGTTCCAGGATCTGTGCTTTCCAACATGCTCAAAGATGAGCTGGAGATTACCAAGTTATTTGTGGTAGTAAAAATGAGCTCCATGTGAAGAATTTCGGATAGTTCGTATGAGGTATCAGTAAAATGTCAAATGAAATTCGTGTTGGAAAAAGAAATCAATCTCAGCTTTACATAAACACAATAAGCTCTGAGCTGACCACTATCACTTAAAGGAAAAAAATCTTGTTGTTATGACAGATACTTTTATAGGGTTGTGACCTTAATGCTGTTTGGAGTTGAAAAGAAACAGAGAACACAACAGAAATTAGTTACATCAGTGTTTAAACCCACAGATCATCCACATCTCAAATATTGCAACTGAGTCTCCAATTTCCCTCATCTTGAAACGCTTAAGTTGGTAAAAGTACAGGAATATGCAAAAAAGATGAGGAAAAGTATGGAACAGCTCCTGTCTGAGCTAGATCCCTTGAGCCAGAAGGGACAGTAGATAGAGGGATGATATGATACAGGGCCTACCAAGTTCTGGGAGGCATGGAAAGAGTGTAGAGCAGATTATTCATTTCATCTCCCAGAGCAAGAACCAAGGGCTGTTAAATGAAGCATACTGGCACCAGGTTCAAAACAAAAGACAGCAGGTCTTAACCTAAGGAGCTGTGGACTCATGGAACCCTTACCAAACAATGCTGCATTCACAAAATGTGTGCTTTGGTTCAAGGGACACTGAACAGCTTTAAACAGAATGCTATGAAGAGAGAAGTACTAACAGAAAATGATACTAAGTTCAGGAAATCCACCAGGCTGAGACCAGTCAGAAGCCAAGACACTGCTCAGAGCATGTCACAGAATCACAGACTATTCTGAGCTGGAAGGGACCACAAGGATCATCGAGTCCAACTCTTAAGTGAATGGCCCATAGAGGGATTGAACCCACAACCCTGGTGTTATTAGCACCATGCTCTAACCAACTGAGCTAACCTCAGAGCATGCCTTACATATTTATGCCCTGTTTTTACTTTTCACGAGACACCTGCTTCCAGCCACTGCCAAAGACAGGATGCTAAATTAGCCCCTCAGTCTGAACCAGCATGGCTGCTCTCGTGTTTTAACATACTATGGACCTTACGCTGCAACTTGGTTTCCAGTTTATGCTGGACAACCACAATTCAGTGATCCTGATCCATATTCAGATCAGGGCTGCTGCTGAGGAAATGCAGAAATTTTGCTCCCGTGGGAAGAAAACACACTGCACTTTGAGATTTTTACCCTTGTCACAGCCTGGCAACAAGTATCAAAAGAAAAAAACAAAAAAGGGCAGCCAACATTCTGTACTGGCAGAAGAACGAAGAGAGTTTGAAGATCAGAATCTTCTAATTTTATGGATAGTTATTTTTAGGAATTCCTTTAATAAAGCATAAGCAACAGTTTCCTTTCAAAGCACTATTTTAAAAAACCCAATCTCTTTGATAACTCACCTTTGGCTGAAATCAAGTGAAAGAGCTCCTGAGCCTTCAGTTGGAGCTCCAGCAATAAGGTGTGCTGCAAACTTCTGCACTGTTGGATGATAATGTCTCTGAAAGAAAAGAAGGCAGTTGACTGAAGGATGAGGGATAATTTATTTATCTACAGATTCTCACATTTATTTCCATTTCTATGAGATGGAACATTCTGTTGTTGTTTTAAATAGAAAAAGCACCTCAAAATCACTCAGTTTGTAGGGTTAAGTGAATGAGAACACCCAGTCATACATTTATTCACTGTATGTCAAGCTGTGAACATGACCCTCCACAGTTATTCTAACTCCTACTCCCAGAAAACAGGAAGAAAGGGCCAAGGAAGCCCTCCCCAAGCCCCAAACTCTGACTGGAACGACAGATCAAGGTCTTTGTTCCTCTCTGGACAAGGGCTGGATTTAAAGGGAACTTGACAAACTGAAAAAGCCTCCAAAGGAATCTTATTAAACAACCTGCAGTAAGATCCACTGTTATCATGAGCCCATTCCTTCCATATCACTGTGTTGCTCTTCCTCTTTGTATGGAATGTAGGTTCATGTGGGCCAGATTTGACTGATAAGTCTGGAGACCTCTGTTCTCTATTTGTATAAAGCACATAAACATTTAGCAGCTATTTACTGCTGACTTTTACTTCCCAACTCACTCAGTTACTAACCTGAAGTAAATGCAGCTCCCACAGGGCTGTGTTCTGAGCATTGCAATGCTCTGGTTCATCTAGTTCTGGAAGATAAACTCCACTGCCTTGAGACTCGTTATCTAGTAAGAGGTCCATCTTTGGGAACATCTACAACACACAAAAAAACAACTGAGTTGCTTCGATTACACATCCAATTATAACATGGCTAAGTCAGTTTCAGCAGCATTTAAGGATACCCTGTTTTCATCATTCCTGCTTAAGATGCTTTAAAGTATTTTGCATAAAATCAATTTGTCAAAAAATTCAATAACCTTTAGTCATCGAGTTAAAAATTTCAACAAGTAAAACTTACTTGCATGAATACCCTGTTTGTTGCCAATATCCCAACACTGGAATTTGGAAGTACATGAAGAGCAAGTGTGGAAAGTCGCTTTAGGAAAGCAAGAGCTCGTTGCTGGGAAACTTGTTTTCTCCGCTTGGCAAACATGACATCCAGGCACTGGAGCACAATCCCTATATCCTCATTGGTACCACCTCAAATGCAGAATTTCAGAAAAAGAGTAAATAACCATTTTGTGGAACATACAGCTGAACACTCTGCTATGGACTGGACACTGGAAACAGCCAAGAGGTTCAAACACAGCTCTCATGGGATATAGACATAAGCATCCACCCTTTTTTGGTAAAAGTACTCCAGCTCTGAACAGAAAAAATGTATCATTGTTTCTGCACTCCTTTCTAAGAAAATACTTGTTCTGTCAAAAATGTCTAAACATTAGACACAGCTACTGTTTTAATTCTAAGTGTATCCATGTCATGTCAAACCATGACAATCCACTGTATCATCTCCTGTAAATTATTAAACAGTGCAAAGATTTGGTCTTTTACCCATCCAGAATTGCAGAATATTTTTTCTTAATATTTCTCCGTTAGTGAATACACATTAAGGAAGTTAATTAAAATTATGTTAGTTTCAAATTTTAAAAAGACATTTTCTTAAACTATTCAACTTCTCAGAATTATTGGGAAATTTAGACTTGAAAAATAAAATGCCAGAAATATAAAAATCAGAAATATACACCAGGAAATTTTAGAAGACAGAATTAATTTTTAAAATAATTTAAATTTAATATTGGAAAAAGTAAAAATTCCTTCCCTGTTAGAGAAAGAATTAGAGAAAAAAAACAGAATTTCTAAATTGCCACTGTAAGAAACAATTATAAGGAAGTAAAAATATTTAAACTGAGGACAGGATAAAGGCTTATCCAAGACCACATACTCAGCACTCCCTAAGGAAATTACATGATTAGAACCTGTTACCATGTATTGCAATAATACTTCAAGTACTTGTATTGCAGTAATTCAATGTGCAATTTAAGAAAAAAAGTAGGTTAAACCAGACAGTAATTTTTTCAGAACTCAGACATCTTAAAACAACTGTAGCTTATTAACGCTACATTAAGGCTGTGACACCACAGAGGCAGAATAAACATTATCTAGGTAAACACTGAAAACAAGAATCTGGCATTACCTGCATGTAGGCTGAACAATGTCTTGTAAAGGTGTGTGTAAAATTTCATCGGATCAATGTTAAGAACATCACCTATTAACATAATCCCAAACAAACACATTTACTCCATTGATTTATCAGACAACATTAAACAAAAGTTTGTTTTTAAAAATCTCTTACCTTGACCAGAGAGTATATGAAAAGCACTGAGAATGCAATGAAGACTCTCACGATAGCTTAAATCCTAAGAATACAAAACTGATTAAGTACCCAAAAGAAAGTAATTTTAAGAAAACTGTAATAAAAGTAAACTCAACTTACCCCAGATGCAATAAGAGAATGAAGGACAATCAACAGGTCATCAAAAAATTCCACATTTATGAGATGAGCAAACCTTGAATCAAAGAGATTTTTATTTTTAGCTAAAGATATTATCTGTGAACTCAGTTCAAAGTATTTAAAATTGCCAAAATCCACACCTTAAAAGCAGCTAAATCAAATGCTGAACATTTACTGTCTTCACGTGAAGGAATGATTCAGCCCCCAGCTGCTAATCATGGCTTCCCAATAGCTCTAGAGACATGCTCATGTCCTTCAGGAAGTAATCAGGCAAAATAATGGAATCACATCACACCCTGCTGGGTTTGAACCACATTGATTCTATCATGGGAAATTTCACATCACATTGAAATGGTTTTGGAAATAGCTGAGAACTTCAGCAGAGAAATAAAATAATTACAATTAATTTGTCAGGGATCCATCTTCTCTCACTGCTTTTATAAATTCCTTTCAAAGTCAAAAATTCTTTTAGTGCTTTATGTCTTTTCCAACACACACAAAAGAAGGCAGAGTCAGTTCTTACTTTGCAAGACCTTCTAGCACAGCTGGCAAAAGTGGAGACTTCTGAGCTTTCTTCAAGATTCTAAAGTAAGTTACGAATACAATATTCAAGGTTTCTGTGTGCTGAAGGAAAGAAAACAAAACTAAATACTTAATCATGGAAAACAGACATTTCTACTTCACTTAAACTCAATTGAAAATGCTTCTCTCTGTCCAAGCCTGCACTGAAGCCTTTCAAACCAGTCCTGGCTCTGCCATTTCCACTCTTCTTATGCAGAAAAGGTCAAGTCCTCCTCTCCTGCTTCGACTTTATCCCCTCACGCTCTCCTGGCTAAAGAGCCCACACCAGCCAAACTCCTCCTTTCCCTGAAGACCGCTCTGAGAGGCTGATAACACCCATTACATGGTGTCCTACGGAATAGGGCACCTGCAAGACATATGTCAATGGATTCAACACCTTTTTGGGCAGAGTGCAGAAGGGAATAGGAATGACTAAGCTGGCCTTCCTGGGCAAACTGAGAGACATTGGTTTACTAAAACCTAGACCTCTGGTACAGGCAAAATGTTTGTTATCTGACAACATTCTCTAGAGATATGGAAGGCTGACAGGTTGGAATGGAGGGAAGACACTTGATTACAAAATGGTTAGGAGCAGCCGCTTGGCAAAAATAGGGAAATAATCTCTAAATTACTTACCAACTTCAATTTTTTTTCTTTACTTTCTGATGCTTCTGCTTCCAGGAGTTCTCGTTCTAGTTTCTCTTCCGCTTTCTTCCACTGAAAATACACAGTTGATTTTAAAACAACAGATTAAATGTTTCCAACCAGTCTGGATATCTAGGTTGCAAAGATACCCAGAGAACAAATCTTCCATGCTTGGTGAGTTACATAAGTCACCCTGTGAAAGCTACTGGGTAACCAGCTTAGATACTGCTATCAGAAACAACAATCAAAAGCATTATCAACACAGGAAAGAGGGAAAAAAAAAGATAGGAAGATAATTAAATTCCATGTAGAAGCTCATAAATGTTCAAGTACAATGCAAACACTAATCACTGATGCTGAGAGTTAACAATGGCAAGGACAGATGTGCAATCATTGCTGGAACAAACTGCTACATAAAGTTGCACAAGCAGAGCACGAGAAAGCACGTGTCATACCTTTCTTTGCATTCTGGAAAGATTCTTTCTTTTCTCTTTGTAAGTCATGAACTTTTTCTTTGGTGCAATGTCTTCAGAATCTTTTTGTAACTCTATTTCCTTAATTCTTAAGTGAAGAAATACTTTTAATACCTATGGTAAAAACAAATTAAATACAATGAAAGGTGATCCGCTACAGGAACAGAGGGTAAAAAATCCTGAATTCTATTCCATCTAGTGGGCTTTGCTAGTCAAAGGTTCTTCTGTTTACTCTCCTCCTTTTCCTTCATACCTGTATCTCTAATCTCTGCTCCCAGTTCCTTTCCCAGCACTGTCCACTTCTATCCATTCCTCCACTTGCCTCTCACTTCAAGTCTCCCTGTCTGACTTAACCCACGTCTCTGTCAGGATCTGAACTCCTAGTCTCCTTCCCTTGCCCCATACCTCTCTTTCTAACCCTCTGGCTTAGCCTAATCCTAAACTGTCTGTGGCAGAGTGGGGACGTTCTGCTTGTCTGTAGCCAGCAGCCACGCTGACTTGGACGTTCAGATTTTTTTTCAACCTTTGCCAGAAGAATATTGTGAGGTACAACAGAAAGTCTCTTACCTCAGGTCTGACATCGTAATTTCTGCCTCTCACAAGGCCAGAAATGACCTTAACCACACCAAGTGAAGCATAGCCCAACTTGTCTTGTTTAAAGAGCTTCTTAACTGCCTCAAAGCACAGTTCAGAAATCTGAAAAAGCAAATCACACAGATTGTTCTGCAAAGCCAAGTCCACAACAACAGCTAGCAGCAGATGATACTCATGGTATTCACTAATTAGAAAGTGGATATAGCCTTTAAAATAGTGAAAAGAAATGGCCACAAGATCTGGATGTTGTGGAATAAAGCTCAGAAATAGATTATTTTTCAAGTAAAACAAGAACTCTTTCTCTAATCAGAAAAATCACTTACCATTCTCGATGGATCATTCATGAGTGGAACAATGAGAACAATAATGTTGTTGTGGAAGTTGAAGTGGGGTAGGGCCACAAGCAGCTCGCACAGACACTTCACTGCCACCTCTGCCAGACCTTTATATGCCTTTAATGAGATGACATTGCTTTTCTTCAACTTCCTTTGCTTCCAATCTGCACAAAACATTATTCATTTTCTTAGTGAGTACTGTTCAGAATGATGGGAAGCTTATAAATATTTAAATTTTTAGTGATTGCAGGCATTCTCCTACATACTTCATGCAAGTGCTATCTCAAAGCAGCGGGTAGCATTCAATCAGAGGGAAACTGATGCTGCAAACAATTTTGCCTTTACTACAAAAATTGGGAAGCGTTGACTATACCTTTAATTGTTTGTTCCAGATTTTCTAAGTAAAATTTATACTGGCTCACAAGGCCTTCCTCAAATTCTCTCAGTTTCTGAGTTTCTTTTTTAACCTGTAAACATAAGAGAAATGAAATTTTATTTGGAAAGCTAAATATTGAAATTAGCCAATGGTGAAAAAAAGGGTTTAAAACAAATATCAGATATCTAAGCAGTTTTTTCTTCTAGACAGAACTTCCTAGAAATGTATTAAAACTAAAATATTACTGTATTTTTCTACAGTTGTGCTCAGAGGGCCTTTTCCAACTAGGCCCATTTCATTATAGAGATTGAAGTAAAATTATCAACTAGATGTTATTTTAATGCCATGACTCTAAACTGCACTAAACCTACACTCAAGAAACCTTCCAAAGAATTGATTAAAAACGAGCTGCACAAAACAGGTTACTCTGCATTTGTTCAGTAAATTGTTGAACACATTTCAAAGAAATCTATGCCAGTTAGGTGACAATGTTGCATAATTTGTTTTCTTTCTAATTCTCTTTATTGTGGGACCTTACTCAAAGGGTTATGAGAAAAGTCACCCAGGTTTGGTATACTACTTTCATATACTAGTTTTCCTCTCCATTACCACCAGCATATCATCTACTTCCTGAAAGGAAGTATGTAAGAATTAAAGGTTCAAAACAAAGACCTCTGCTCCTGAAAGTGTCACAGCTTCAGACCTTCCACAAGTATTTGTATATTTGTCACCCTTTGCTCAGAACTAAAAATTTATATTAAAAAAGAACAGTGTTCATATTTGGCACCACTGAAAAAATTCTGAACTACTCATAATACCCTATAAATAAATTTGATATTTTACCTTGGTAGCCTTTTCTGCTTCGGTCAGAGGCCGAATTTTGTAAGAAGGTACAATATCTTTGAATATCTCCATCAAAGAAACCATGACCAGCTTCCGAACAATCACAGCCACATTAGGATCCTGTTCCATCAGCATGGCACGCAGCTCCTTCAACTTTTTAATCTGGTTAAAGAAAACAGGCAGACAAAATCAGCTGAAGATCAACTACAAACCAAGGGACAAGCACAATGTACATTAACTCAGCAGTTACTCAGACTCTACTTAGCATTGCATAAAGAGCCAAGAAATGCCACATGTCCCAAAAAAATTTTAATCTCAGGAATAATCAAACTGTCCTGCTATTATAAACTTGCACAGAATTATAAAAAATCATGCGTATATCCTGAAGCACTGAGAACTATCAGATACAACCCTGAAATCAGAGCTTACATAAGGGTCACACTTAAGGAACAAGGTAGTTTGGACAGAAAATACCCCAGACAGTATTATTCCTAAAACCACAAGTACTCAGAGGGACAAATTACTCCTGAACAGAGCAAACATAGTCACCTGGACCTTCACCTGATTCAAATCCTTTACACCAACCACCAACCTATGCAGTTTCACAGTTTGACAGCCCCTGAGAAGCGATACAACACTGACCTTTTCCTTGTTCTACCCATGTATTCTTGTGCCTTTGCTACTGTTTGGTCACTTCAGACCTTTATTTCTTGATTTACTGCACAACAGAGGTACACGTACATGCCTGTTAAGTCAATGCTACGTACATTGTTGTCTGGCTCAGAGAGAATGGCAGATGCTAAGGCAGCTATGTGCATCTTCCTCTCCTGCAGCTTTTGTCGCCTTTGAGCAGCCATTTCCTCAGGAGTGAGAACAGGAAGGGGCTCCTCAACAAAGTCTGGCACAAGGTGTGAGAGTTAGAAAAGAGAGTCAGTGGGGAAGTCTTAACAAATACCATGTTGCAAACTACAGTTCTAGGTACTGCATTTCAGTGGGTGTGGTGTTAACCCCACACGAGTAACAAATGAAGTTCCACAGTCAAAGAAGCTTTAAGAATGACTTTGCTATTAACCCAGAGATTAATTTTTGCTCCACTTCAAAATCTTTTGCTTGCAAAAGAAGTGGACTAAATGTTTTGAATCTGTCCACAGTGTTCCCGAAGTACAGTGGGAACATGGAAACTCAACATATTACCCCAACTGTGCCAAGAAACCACAGCGCTCTGGCAATTTGCAGCAAATTATTCACATTCACTTTTTCTGAGTTTCTGAGTATACTTTGTTATGTCCTTTCTAAACTTCAGATTATATTTAGACAATAATGACCCCGTAGTGGCAAAGTTACGACTGCAACTGTTATTTGAAAATGACTCCTAACTGGGTAACCAACAGCAAATCAAAATCCCCAATTTCCTGGAATTCCGATGTTCTAAGCAAAAATTTCAAAGACAAAGGCAGACACTCAAAAGCCTACACAAGTCTATGTCCTGAACTGCATTTCAAATGATCTGAGTATCAACAGAACCACAGCATATACTCTTTATGTAAGACTAATATGATCCTTCTTACTAGCAAAGATAGCATAATTGTAAAAAGAACTTCATGAACACATCAGTTTCCAGATAAAAATAAAATAATTTAAAAGAAAGAGATTCTGAAGCCAGCTATTCCTCAGGTCCCGAGAATCTAACAGGTAAGAAAGCAAGCTTTGAATAACTGTTATGCTTTCATGGCAACATGGTAATGAACATATCCAAAAAATCTGAACGAAATACATTTAAACTACAAACTTCCTTAGGGAACAGCAAAGTACTCTTCAGATAATTCAGTGATTTAGAAAAAAAGAAACATAAAAAAACCCAACATAAAGCAAACATAATGTTTTATTACCCTCTCCTTCCTCCATTTCTTCTGTACCCTCTTCTTCATCATGTGCAACATTGAGAACTGCAAAAATAAAATATCTAGTGTCAAGCATGTAATACCACAAAATTTTAGAAGAATAAATTATATACTTTTTGGTTACTATACCAGTTCTGCAATCTGTGTCTTACCTGGCTTTTCCACAGCTTGAGGAATAATGCCACTCTTGTCTTTGATGGGGAGCAGATGGATGAGTTCCTTTTCTGGCTCTGTCTGCATTCGTCTTGGCACCTTCTCATATTTCTCAATCACACTTTCATGTTTTCGTTTTTTGACATGAACAGGTTCACTGAAAAAGACAAGGCAAACTCTCCAGGGACAACAGCAACAGCATACCTTTTGCAGGTATGTTCCTAAACTACACTTTAGCATATAGGAACATAAGTATCTAGTAAGTGCTAATAGGAACATGTAATTTACAAGTGATGTAATATTTGACAAGTTTTTAAGAACTATTACAGTCGACCAGAGTAAAGAAAATTGAAAAGTTCTCCAGTTTAAGGGAACACTATGAAAGGAGGTAAAATCTAGTAAAACAGGTAAAAAGCAACTACTTCCACTGTTTTCCACCATTCTAAAAATGTTTTGGCATAATGAATGTAAAACACATAGACCTACATCTTGAAAAAAGCCGTTAAATAAAAACACACAATAAATTTTGAGTTTTGCAAGACTTTAAACTTATGTCACATCCAGTTAGCTTGGGGAGAGGGCAAGGTTTAAAATAAAATTCTTTTAAATCAAGAACTTGCTATGTGGCTACAAGAAACCCTGCAGTGGAGTACAGCACAACTGCAACTTTGGAAATGAAAAACTATTTACTACTTTCCTTCAAAACTATACTAAATTATTAATTAGTAACTGATTACTGATGTTAATCAGTACTGCTACAGATGATTAGTAACTGATACTGATATTAATCAGCATTAACAAATTAAAACCACCCTAAGCAGTTAGGTATACACTTGTTTTCACATTCATCAAAAAGGCAAGTTAAGATTTTCAAAGAGTCATGTAATCAGAGACTTCATAGAAGGGTATTGTAAAGACTTACAATTTTAATACTAGGAGCATTGTCCTTCTCCATACTTCACTGTGAACTCTACCCAACACCTTGCTCCAGAAACCTAGTGACAAATCTTTGTATGAATGTTTTGGTGTTGCATGTGTTTACAGACATGGATTTCCAGAACCCCTTTTTTCCCCAGCAATTTGCAATGCAATATATATAAAGGCCAAAGTCCAGGGAACGTCCTGAATACTCTATACAGAAAAAAAGACTGTTTACAGATTAAAGCATTTCTTTCAGTTTGAGAAACGCTTCTCATCTCACAGCCAGGGACCTCACGGGCAGGAGCACCACAGAAACAGTATCCTGAAGGTCAGGCAGAGCAGTGTGAATGTACTGATAGATGCCAATACATTAATACTGAAGGTACTGACAGACTAAGGAAACACTAAACCGGAACTGCAAAGAAACACTAGGCTAAAAGGGACCTCCCGACAGATGTATTGCATTACATATTAATTGCACAAGGCTGAATTAGTACAAAAGTAGACATCACAACAACACTCACTTAGAAGAAAGATCTCTGGTTTAAAAGGATGCTTCTGGGCCAAATCTTCCATTAATTTTAAGGTCATCTTCATCCATCATGTCCAGTGGAAGAGCATCTTCTTCCTCTTCTTTGTATTTTCCAGCTATTTTAGAAGATGATGTTTACAGATTAAGATCCTGGTACGTATATTCAAACTTTAAAATCTAACCTGCCTAGGCTTGTGAAAACATTTTACACCTTACTTCAACCTAGATCTCACTGACCTTTATGCATGTCTTTGTGTTATCCAGAAAACTGCCCCTCTGACACCCAATAAGGATCAGCGCAAACACATTTCTACCATCTCCAACTGTCAGATCTTAATGCCCTAATAGCTACAGTTTGATATGTTTTACAACTCTCCTTTCTTTCACAAGAACAGCAATTACTTGTACACAGAGAATGTTGTTTCTTGAATTCACCACATAAAGCAGCAGAATATTTAGTAACACTTATACCTTCTTGCTTACTAAAATAACTCTGAGCAAACACTTACCAACTTGCTTTTTCTTGCATTCTTCCAACGGAAAAGGCTTTCTAGAAATAGCATCTCTGGACAGCCTCCCTTAGCTTCTTTTGTTCTTTTCGATACTTCTTAGCAGCACTCTTCTGCTTATACTGTTTATTCTTTAATTTGTTGTCAAGTTTTATTTGACTAGTTCTCAGTAACTTGCGAAAGCTTGGAACTCGCTTTTTGTTTCTCTCTAGGAAATAACAGAAAATGACAAGTCATTGACACATTCACAGCCTTTGTGAAATTTATTTCACTGTTTAAGATCTCATTAAGTTACTCTCTCTGTTAGGGCTGAATAACATGTTTCTTCCAAACAGTATCATCAGTTCAAATTTACACAATTTGTGTTACGTTTTTGAGAAGAGAGACCCGTGATGAATGTTCTACAGAAACATTGTTTAACAACCTTTTTTATTAAACCCTATTGTCTATTACTTTAGACACGTGGACACTCAAAGTATGGTAAACAGGTTGTTAGGGTGCTTTGTGTGCTCCCAACACACGGTAAGTATTTTGGAGTACTTTAAAGTACAAGGCCACAGCCTCGGGTAAATGTTCTGCAGCACACTTCCCCCTGCTGAGCTCTGGCTTTCTCCGGCCTGAAACTCTCCCTGACCAGCAGCTGCGCGGACCTGGCAAGGCTGCCTTGCTGTCTGCAAGGCTCAGAGCAGCAGGATGCAGATGTACGAGTTGCGGGTGCCAAAGCTCAGGGAGCCACGGTGGGCGTGGGAAACAGGGCTCAGGGAGAACCAGGAGGCACAGGACAACATAGGCGTCCTATGCCAAAACACCGAAACAATCCCAAGGGTGCTCGGGGTGGAAATGGACGCAGCAGGGATTACCTACTGACGGCACGGGAAGGCAAGGGCTGTGGAGAGAAGCCGGGCATCGAAGCCTTCACTGGGGTGCCCTGGCACTGTCCCTGTGCCGGGCACAGGCGCTGTCGCGGCCCGGGGCGGCTCGGACCCCGCTCGGCTCCTGCCGGTGCCTCCCGCAGCCCAGGGACACGCCCGCGGGCTGTCCCGCCCCCCCCCCCCGTCCCGAACAGCCGTTCCGACCTCCTTCCATCCCTCGGTTCCGTCAAAATCACCTCCGAGGGACGCGGGACGAGGCTGCGCTTTGCCGAGACCCCGCCGATACCTGCCCTAGGCACCCCCGCACTGCTCTGCCGGGGCCGCGGCGGCACCGGCTGCTCCTGGGCACGGCTCCCTATCCCGCCCAGCCCCACGTGAAGCCCGCGGGAACTCCAGTCTCCGCTTCCCGTCCCGCCCGGCGCCGGTGCCCCCTCAGTCCCTACCGGCTTTCATGGCGGCGGCCCGCGTGTGCTGCCAGGCGGCGGAAACGCTCCCGGCCGGCCCGGCCGCCGCCACAGCGGCCCCTGGCGGCGGAGGCCGGCGGAGCGCTGAGGGCCGGGGACCGCACCCGCCCCCATTAATGAACATTTTAATTAACGCCGCAGACGCTGCTGCGCACCGAAACAGGCCCTGTCGGGCCGGAGGGGCTCGAACTGGGCCCCAGCTTACCCTCGGCTCCTCGGTGAGGCACCAACACCGCGGCCACCAGCTCCTGGAGCACATTCAGGGGAATGGAAAAGAGGCACAGCGCGCATCTGCTATAGTTTTATTTACACAGGAGTGGTACTAGTGGTCTTAAAGGAAGGCTTGATCCTTCTATTTACAGTTATATACAGATTATAGTTGAAAAGTAAGAAACTGTACAAGAGAACACAAAAATATAAGACAAATTGGATCCAATTTAAAGTAGTGAATACATAAGGTTAAGAAAAAAATCTGACATTTACATTTCAAAGTGTAATGTTAGGAGTAGCATATACGTAGATTTTAACCAGAAAGCATGTAAGTTACACACACTAAATCTTTACCCGATTATGCAGACGCTGCTTTTATAAACACCAGACAACTGGAAGCCTCCTGCACTTAAAATACATAATGGTAATTTTGACTTGATTTCCAGAGGGACCAGTTAAAAAAACCCACATGTAAGGAATTATTTACATTAAATATTAGCAAAATGGATGAAGAGAGTGCAAGTGTTCTTTACCTGCAGTGCTATCCATATTAAATTTCTGTCCCCTACAACCACAGGTTGTTGTACAGCATCTTTGAGAACAGGAAATGTTTGAAAGTAACTGCCATGACACATACAATATGACCTTACATCCCACAGTTAAAAGATGTTACAGAATTAAAGAATTTAGTATCACTAAACCTCCTGGACTTCAATATTGCACACTAATAAAATACAGTTTCAGAAACAAATCTGTGTCTGCATTATTCCCAAGTGTTAAAAGCGGGTGCTTCTTTGATAACACAAAGTCCGCAGATAGCTTTGTCATTATCTAGTGTTCACCATTACATACAAGTATTTGTTAGTTGGAAATGGCTCAACAAAATAAAACTTCTGGTGGCAAAACCCTTTCACAGAATACCCACTCCATTTACTCCACAACCAATACACCAAAACAAATGCTTAACACCACTCACTTTGAAAGCTGTACAGTGAAAATAGCAGCCCTGTTCTTACCACTGTTTAAAATTCATATTATTTTTACTCTAGGTTTGGGCACAATACTTCTACAGTTCCTGAGTTAAGTACATTTGCCCAGACTGAAGAATGAAGCTGCAACCTAAAAAAAACCCAAAGAAAACAAAACACAACCACAATAAGACAATACCCTTTCCCAAATTTTAACCATCTTGCACATAAACATACCAAACCACCTTATTTGGTCCTTAATACTTTCAACTTGATAATTTTGGAGGTAATGTTTGTACCAAAACATTTGGTTTGGATAGCAGTTTTGGGGCTTTAAGATTTAGCATTTCCCTCATCCCCCCAAAAAAGTGCCTTTGCGGTATTTGTAAAAAAAGTTATGCCTCAAAATTTTTTTTAAGTACCAACAGAAGTTATTACAAATGTTTATTGCATTGAACTGATTCTTTTAAAGTATTAAATATGAACTCCTCAATTCTCAGTTTTATAGGTTTCAGTATTCTGTGTGAAAACAAATCTTCCCACGACAAAAACTAATACTGGCAAAAGGGTGAAGATTTCATCAGTTCATTACTCCGCTGAGAGCTATGTCATTTTTCAATCTCATTTTCACATTTTCTATAGTGTTTTTTCCACATAGAAGTGATGTGAAAGCTTTTAGTCTTCAAGTGGTTTTCCACATTTTCAATTGACTTCAAGGTTTAGTTACAAGGATTAGTTTTTCGGTGCTGGGCTGTGGTTCTTGTCTCCTTCTTTGTTGTCCTTCATCAGTGAGGCAAACACCTGGCAAAGTAAATTATTAAATGAATATAAAAAAAGCAGTCTTATAAGAAGTAGCTATATTAACCCCCACAATATTAGCATGGAGCTTAATTTCTAGAATGAGACACTAGAAAGGAAGTGCCCATTGCTCAGAAGTCAGACAAGCAGCATAAAACAGTCATCAAAAGAAGTGCCCCATATATTCATGTGCTGACATCTCTGATTTCATAGAGAGAGAGATAGATAGATATATACAAGAAACTCACCTGTGCCCATTTCTTGTTACTATTCTGCATCTGAATAGCTGCGATACAACTAAAAAGCTTTTCTGATGTAATATCTTCTGGAAGTTTTGTTAGAAACTGTGCTATATGAATAAAGTCCATCTGTAGGAGAATATCTTCATATAACCGAAGGATTCCTAATCCCGTCCTAAACAAAAATTCTTCTCCATCTCTGCAGAAAACATCCCAGACACGACAGGCCAGATCAAGTGGTAATGACTTGCTGTAAAGTGTAAAAATCCTACAATTAAGTAAAAAAAAAAAAAGAAACAGTTAAACTGTAACTTACTTTAGAAAAATGAAAATACAGCTTCCTGTAAATCTCAGTTACATTAACTCAGAATAGGCAGATGACAACTTATTTCATACATTCTTATTTTTCCCATATTTCAGCAATCCACAAGTCTCCAGTTTTTGAAGTCAGAACTTGTACTCTGAAACCCATCTCTTCTTATGCCACAGGAAATCCTCCATTGGAATACCCTCTCCCTTAGGAAGCTCTGGCTAAAGTTACAAACCTCTTCATACTCAGAGTACAATATACAGGTAAGAACTTAAGCAAAGATGATAAATGTATAACTTAACTTTTACCATTTAAGCCATACAGTTTAACAGCTCTGTTCATCATTTGTTTCCTAAACTAAATCTAAAGCCACAAATCATCTCAATGGAGAGCTACATCCCACTAATCTACTAATGAAAATTGAATAACTATATTTCTATGATACATTTTTGAATTTCTATTCACATTAAAAGTCCGGAAAATCTAAAGACAGCTGCTGTTCCATTTTTACTGAGAAGAGTCCAACTGCATTTATTTTGCAAAGCTTATTTTTAAAAGGCATTCATTACACATGGGCAGAGAGCTCAGTCTGTTGTATGTAACATATTGTAGAACTCCTCCCACAAATTTGTAGTGGTTTCTTTGATACAAAGCACAGTGTTCTCTGTTTTCTCATTATTGCTATTGGGAAGTGGTTCATGCTGAGACTTACTGCTTACTGATAAGCTGCATCTCGTAGGCAGGCAAAGTTCAGATGACAATATTTTTATATTATTTAATTCCACCCAACTCAATTCACTCTATTAGAATTATTATATGGGTTAGAAGTGTCTGTATGAAGCTTATCCTTACGCACATACATGAACAGACATTCTGTATTTGGCAGCTCTACCACACTTCAAGGACGCATGCATTACTGCCTTCCATTGCAGGCACATAACGTAGTTTGGTACTCTCTGGTTTAGAACATTTGTTATTTCAAATTGTTCACTGTATTTTCAGTTTATCCCTTCCCAAACCAGGTCCTAAATTTCCTCCTCCCTCTGCTGGTAATGTCTCTATTCCTATAGTCATATTTTCTTCAGTAGCTGATTATGCTCATTCCATCCACTCACAATCAGTCATAAGACTACTATGGTGTAGTAGCCTCCTCTCCCCTACTTATGTTACACATAACTGCAGCAACAAGAAAATGAACACACAGGACCCCATCTGTTTCATTTTTTAACTGAGTACATCCTGGTTAATAAAGTTTGAATCGTGCCAGAGGAACTGTGGTTGCACAAAACAGTTCATCACAATTTCACAAGACCTAGAAAGCTGAGGTACATAAACACCTACCAAATGACATTTTTTTATGCTTGATTTCTAGAGTTGAAAAACCTATAGCAAAAATAGAAAGTGTTCCAACAGTTCTAAGGTTAGGTTCACTATGTTCTATGAACTCACCAGTCTATCAAATATATGTCTGGAGTAAGACTGTATGATTTGAAATGAAGAAACAATTTGGGAAGATTTTCTTCAAAAAATACTTCAAAGGCTGCAAAGTATTTCAGCATCTGTAGAGATAGTAAAGCATCTTATAAGCAGTCATCAAAATAATGTTTAGTTGTAAACTAACACAAACCCCACCAAGAACTGAGGATGTCACATAGCACAGTGTGACTTCTTCGGATAAGTAAAATTATTAAATGTTTCTAGAGGAAAAAAAATCAAAACAATAGAATGAGTTTTATGGATTAGTATCTGATATTCTCAATTTTGCAGAGAATCAAGGTTAAAGTTCTCCATTTCTCAATAGGACAAAAGGAAGTTATCAATAAATCAACTATCCTTCAAGACAAAAAAATGTTACGGTTCAAAACCAGAAAACTCTGTGCATACCATGCTGTGATCCACACGGAAAAAGGCCAGCTGGCATGGCTTGTTTAGAAGGTTAGCAAAGGCAATGAAAGCATCTGCCTCTTCCAGATTGAGAATGAGCACAGCAGCAATGAAGGACATCCCTTGTACCTTCAAGTGGGAAAAGCATCAGGCAAACATAGGTGAGTAGGTTCAGTACATCTTATATCTTTGGAAATGGAAACATTTACAGTCTGCAATACAAACACCATTGCATAACATTTCCAGATGAATAAAAACAACACAGATAAATTTTTATGCACGTGAATCAATTTGATTTCAGCAAGAAATAAAATATTTCTTCAGATCCTGGTTTTACGTGCTCAGTGGAAGTTCTGGGAGGTCTCATGATCACAAGTCCTCAGGACTTGAAATGCAAGAAAGTTAAAACCACACAGGCTGAATGCAGAGCTCATAAGAGACAAAGCTTGGCCTCAACTTGGTTGTTAAGATACGGGAAAAGCAATCATGGAGAAAAACTTCACATATGGGACAGTTTAGACCCAGACATATGTTGAAATTGAGTCAAAATTCTGTTTCAGAACAGCCAATACACATCTCTCCACTTGCCAAACAGTATTTGTTCACATATGTAAAATTACTTCTAAGTGGTTAGCTACAATGCAAGTTTATATTTTTCCATGATTACCCTCTCACAAACACTTTAGCCTGCAATAAAAACTGAAGAGCACGATTCTTGTAATTGTTAAGTGATGATCTGAATACTCATTATACTAAAAATAATTTTACCAATTTCAATTGCAATGATCATTATTCCACCATCTCTAAGCATTCATGCTGCTGCTGCTTCTCAAAAAATAAAAAATGCACTCAGCATTTTAACCAACTATGGAAAAGAGTACTGATATGCATCAGAAACAATCCAGCAGTTTTCCATTTTTGTGGGATAAATAGGTGTGGGAATAAGATTACATTAAATTTACTGCCGTATAAACATAAAAAAAAAGGTGTGATGAGAAATATCCAGGCTAGTTGTATTCCTAATGAAAAAGAGAAAGTTTATCCATGGAATATTACTTATTTGCCTTTTAAAACTCCACCCTGGGAACAAGCAGTCTCAGAAAGTGCAGAGTTTATAATCTCACTTAAAGAATATGGGAGAGTCTCCAAAAATGAGGTCACAGATGACAGAATTCAGGCCTAAAAACATTTGAACATGAAAAACCAACTAGTTATTTATGCAGAGTCCCAAGCATATCTGATTTAGAGAGGAAGACACACCCTGTGCTAAATAATGCTTTGTTGCATGGATGAGATTTAAAAGTTTTCAAGTGTTTTTGAGCCCAGAAGCATTAGAGCTTGTAAAAGATTTTCCTAGATACCCCCAGAAACAAAGACAAAAAAACCCCCTGCTGTTCATTATTTAAAAGCTTCTGTAAGCTGACACCATTGAGAGAGAGATGTTAGGTTTAGTTGGTTTGTTCAGGGGAGTTTGACAGTTTTTTATATTTTACTTGTTTTAAACATGTAATGTTTGCTGAAAATGGTCTTATCTTCATTGAACTCAGATGGAGTGATTATTCTTTGTCAGTAAGACACCAATAAGAAGTTTCTGGATTTTAGGACATGCAGAAGTGAAGCAGAGAGTATCACTTTAGAAATGGTAACAGTGGAAGGAACAGTAGGACAGAAGAGGTGAAGTGCTAACTGGAAGTCCACTAGCATGTTTTGGTTTTTTTCTGTAGATACTTTAGGTCTGTCAGAATGATAATGCCTTGTGAACACATCCATTTAAAAGTTTTTCATGCAAATCAGACAATATATACATCCTTGACATGCACTACATTTTCAGCTATTTAATTATCTCTAAGAACTACCATCACTGTAACCGCCAGGAAATAAAAGCCAAAGTTTAATTATTTTTAAAGTGCCAGTAGCATAAAGTTTAGAGAACCTATCTATTTAATACACTCTAACATGTGACATCCTAACCTTATTTGCCATGTTATAAACATGTTACAAAAAATACTTACATATCCCACATCTGGTCTGTAACATGTATATGCTCCTAAGACACTGTGCAGGAGATCATGATAAGGACCACCCTAATAAAAGGAGAGGGGGCAGGGAGAAAAGAAAACAAAATTTTATTTTTTTTTTCAAATCACTTCATACATACAGGAAAGTAACAAGCCAGTATTTTAAGATGAAAGCAAGCCAGTGAATTGTTGCCATATCCACATCTAGAATAATACAAGTTTTTACTCTGAGCATTACCATATATGCTTTTGAGATGTTAAAAGTAACAGACCAATAATCCTACGTACTGATTACTACTGAATGATTTCATAATGGAAAATGAAGATGTCTGGTACATATCCTGGGTCAGTCTTTCCTTTTCAGAGACAGTGGATATTTTAATTCTTAGTAGCACAAGTTACTGTATTTCAATATTGCATGCCATTTTATATATCTATATAAAAATCATAAACCTGAAAAAGTGTACTAAAATGCATCAAGATTTCTGTAGCATTAGGAATAATAGGAACGTCATGCAATATATCCAGGAGCAAAAAAAAACCCCTTACAGTCCATCATTGTGTCCCTACTTTATTCTCTTTTAAAAAACAAAAAAAAACCTCAACAACTTCTAAAAACTATACCACATTTGGCCAGTTAGGTTTCTTTTCTTGTTTAACTATTCAGAATTTTAAAGTTGTCATAGCTAAAGTTACAGAAATCTCACCTTCTGGAAAATATACAGGGATGGAAATGTGCGTGATATATCCAACTTAATTAGCTCCAGACTGGCCTCACGATCAGCAACAGATGCTCCTGCATCTGCAAGCAAAACCAACACTTATTAAAACTGACAAATTCTACAAACTTCAAACTAAAGCTGCCATAGACACATAAGGATATAAGGAAAAAAAGTTACTTGGCTTTCATTTTTGGGGTGTAACTTCTACAGTGCTATAATTCAAAAGCTAACACTGTCCACTGATACCTGGCATATGCCAACAACTCCAAAAAGTGAGGTAAACTATCAGTAATGACTACCTGTCTACTCATTCTTTTTCAAGTCTATTCAGGCCCAGACTAACTCTATATTAACTAGAATTTTAACTTTGCCCAACCCAGTCCTCAAAATCCTGTTTTCTTTCTTATATTCTGCTGAGACTTCAGTTACTGAGTCTGTTTAAGAGCAGAGTGAGAGCACTACTCTTGATCTAAACATGATCCAGCGGAATCTGACTTTTCGAATTTTCCATTCCTAATCAGCTCACATGGTGTGTCATTTAAAACAACAGCATTAAAATATACTATGTACACTAGAGGGGAGAAAAAAAGATTAATCATATAATCACAAGAAGCCAACATATCTTCACCTGCAAAGTCAAGCATATTACTTTAAGTCACGCATTTCTCAGGTCCCACTGTTACTGAAGGTAACTAAAACATAGAGAAACTTCACTGACATCTCCAGAACTGACCACACAGCTGCAATCTGCAGAAGTTACATTACTTCTGAGCTCTCATTAACTCTCATTTGACTCAGATTTTTCTGCATCTTTAGGACTGGCATTCATCAAATGGCAGGAAAGAATGCAGCATTCACTCAAGAACCTCCAGAAATTCAGCTGGCCCTTGAGTTATCTCTGTCTAATCCTCCACATAGGGACATGATACAAATACTAGTGATAATGTGGTAAAAAAGACAGAAGGCACTTGGGGAAAAGGATCTTTCAGAGGGCTTAAATCAGACAAGAGCCATCTGGAAAGCAGATGATCAGAGAATTTGATGAATAGGCTGAAAAGAATCTGCTCTGCTGAAGCCTGAAAAACAGCATTTCATTCCTGTCCTCCTAAAACTATGATAGTTGGTCTTTCAGACTTTGCTACCAAAGATTAATAATAAGCACAGTCAGCTTGCTTGCTTTTCAACCATGGATGAAAATCTTATTGCTCTTAAGTCTTCCCTTATTAATACGTTCCCAGAATATCTGACACAATCAAGATGGACCCTTCTCCCTTTCATTCCCATCCAGAACCTTTCCAAAATAAACAAATTACCTAAGCTTTCCCCCATGGACAGCCCACACCCCCACAACAAAAGAACAAACAAACCACCACCCTACAAACCAAGGGGCATTGCAAACCTGTTTTCTAAGGATAAGCATATTTACAGTCATGTACACACAGAATTTTTTGTAAATTGTTTGTCTCAAGACAAGCTTCAGATGAGTCACAGAGGCAGCCTATGTGAGACTCAAATAATTTACAGTCAAAGTTGGCAGTTATTGAGGACTGGCTACAGCAAGTGCAAACAAAACCAGTAATGGAAGAGACTATCGCATGGCAGCATTTTAAAAAGTATCTACTAACAGCACAAGGAGTTAATGTTTATAACAAGGATATATCCAACCTTAAAAACATAATTGATACTACTTTTAATAGAAAGAACGCCCACAGGAGACAGCAATATGCCAGTGAAAAAACTCCATTATACACAGAACAGCACTAACATCCTCTAACAGAGCTATCTTAATAGATTTGGGAGGAAAGGCCATCTGGGCAGCCAAAGAAACCCAAGTGGGATCTGAAATGTGTCATGTTATGCGTTCTTCACCTCTCAGTTCCACAATCAAAAATAGAAAATATTTTTTTCTTTCCCAAAATCATGGAAGGGATACCAACATAAGAACCATCTAAGCAGAGCTAAGCAAGAGCACATCCTGTAATTTAGTTTCCCATTTCTTCTTTTAGCATTTTATCTAATATTTTCATGAGAGTTTAGTCCTAATATTTCAGAGGAGAACATTCATTTGAAAGTAAACTAGCACATGCAATATTTTAATGCATCTTTTACTGATACAGTAAATACTGCCAAGCTCCTCACTCACTGACTTGTTATAAGAAAGCAAACATTTAAGTAGGGAATGACTCGAGCACTTTTATTAAGTATTCTTAATGCTGCAATTCCATTGTAGACTTCCTGGTTTTCAAAATTGAATAGGAGGTTGTTGAGCACTCAGGAGAGCTCACCTTCTGTGTCATTCTCAGAAGTTGTCTCACTGAAGCTTTTCCATCGTTCCTTAGCTCTCGACAAGAAGATTTCATAAAGTTCTGTGAGACAGCAAAACAAAATCAGTTACAGAAAAGGAAGTAGTATGAAAAGCATCCATCCAAGACAAAAGCACACTAATAAGTATTCTTGGTTTTGGATGCTTGGTTTCATTTTAAGTCACTGGAGGCAGGGGGAGAATCTGTTAGATGGTTACTGCTAACCACTGGAGTACCACTTTTATAGTACCAGTTTTATAGTCTGCACTGTATTGTGTTTTCTGCCACGGTGAACATGTAAATTATGAAAGGAAAAGGATGCCTTGAATAATTCAGATTTTTATTTTTGTGAATAATCATCAAAATCATTCATTATGAAATAAAGCAATTCCTCTTTTCACCCCCTTAAGAAACCAAAGCTAACATTTCTTAATTTTAAACATAAAAATTATTTTTTGGAGGGGAAGCCCCACCTTAATTCTTACAACACTAAAATGTTCTTGTAAGCAGGTTTTGAACTTTGCTTCCATAATTTATAAGGTTATGATGTCTACTTGTAAAACACAGCTGTTCCTAACCTTGCAAAATACAATTCTGCACAAAGAAATACACTGATTTTTTTTTTTTAATGAAAGTTGACATTTTTCTTTGAAAACAATGGATCACATTTTAATGCAAAATAAAGTTGGTTAAGACATACCAGGAGTGATATTTAATTCGTTTCCCACAGCTAGACTCCAAACCTTCCCACGTACACTTGGGGGTAATCCCTGCCACCACAGCTCTCGAACTCTTCGAGTAGCACGCCTAAGATAGGGAAGCAGGGAGAAGAAAAATAAAAAAAAAGAAAAAAGGTACATATTGTACATCTTCTTTTCTAAAATCATTGGGCAATTTACAAGCAAAATAACATACCATTTACCAAATCAATATTCAAGGATCTCTGCTTATGCTAAAGCTCCACTAAAAAACCCCAAAACATTAAGCTCCCAGAAAGCACATTTCATGTTGCTCTGTAATGACCTCACACTATATCACAGCAACAAAAACCGACTTCTTGACAACACAGAAAGGAAAAGGAAAATAAGGTATGTGGGTCCTCAGTTTCCAGAGGAGAAACAAGCCACCCTTGCCTCATTTACAGAGTAGAACTTTACTTACATGCCTTCCCAGTTAGGTAGTATTTCATTGACCCAAATCACCATAGCACTAGCGATATTCTCTTCTTGCTTGAAACGCTCTCTCATTATTTTTTTCCTTTTATGTGCTTCTTTAATTTCTGTTAGGCATAACATGTTAATAATTCTGTATTAGTGTATATGAATTATTCGGTAAATAATTCAGCTATTATCCAATTATTTAGATGTCTGAAAGATGAAGGGTAAGTTACAGTTGTGTGTACTATTTCTGTGGACTGTAGGTGTATTTCTCAGGACATTTTTTTAATTTAAGCTAAGTTGTTCAAATACAGTGATTTAGACAAGCAAAAATCTGACTAGAACTCTCTTCTGCAGTACACAGAATGACTAAAAAGCAAGCACATCATCAGCGCTGTTCTTTCTGTCATGATTTCCATACCACATTCTATCTGAGCCTTACTTATTACTTAGACTAATCAGCAGTATTTATAGATAAAATTATTATTTAAAGGTGCAATTCTACATTCATTTGAAAATTATTCAAATTTTACTGAAGCATCTACCTAAAAGGATTATGTATTTTCTTTTCTGGAAACAGGACCTAAAGACCTGAGACAGTCACAATGGTGAACAAGAGAACAATGTTCTGCCATCTGTTAAAAAAGGATCATTTGTAGATCCCTCGTATTAAAAAAGCTAAGGGAAGGACAGAGCAATGCTGTCTTGACATCACTAAGAACCACTGTGACTAGACATTTTCTATTTACGCATGCATTAGACACAACAGCGTAAACATGCCATCCCTGGTAAACCAATACAGCTGACCAGCTTCATTAAGTTTTTACTGAAGCTTTGTGTGTGGCAACAGTTAATGTAATAAACCAGGGCACACATATGAGAACACTACACATGGCTGCACCTCCAAAGATGCAGTTATTAAAGAACATGGACCACAGATCACAACTTACAAGATGCACACCACAAGAGCAGAGTGAAATGAATTGTCAAATGCCTTGGGTTTCTTATTTCATCTTTCAAAGCTAAAGCTGCCGCAGATCCATAGAGGATCAATCAGTTCAGAAGCTTGTATTTCTGACAACAGCCCAAGTAAAGCACGCAGCACAGATTCTTAAAATAGTATATTCCCTGAATACTAGGCACAAGACTGCAGAAGTCCTTTCAACAACTATTCATAGATTGACACAGTACCAGATGCTACAGATCTGTTTTTTAAATTAAACATAGCTAGTGGGAGTAGGAAGGTTCACACAGGTACAGCTGTCTGGAAAAAAATCCGGTTTTCATCTGTCTTCGCACTGAAATTGATCTCAAATTCCTGAGAAACTAGATCTTTAAGCAGTCAGTTTTATTATACTTTGGCTCTTAGTGGCAACTGCAGCAACACAGCTTGATAAAAGAGCCCAAATATCCAGAAAGTTTCTAGCTGATCATACTACACAAGTAGTTTTTCCTTAAAAAGTAAACAAAAGGTTAAGCTGCATTCTGAACCTAGTTACATTCATTGTAGTCGAATAAGAAAACAATTTGATAATTGAGTTCTGTTTTAAACTGCATGCCCCTATGTACCAGAGAATAACCCAGACATTAAACATGAAGTTCTTTAATGTATGTACTCACCTACAACCCAAAATTTCCTTTATTTTTGCTGCACAGTTAAAAAGACTTACAGTGATTATTTGCAGTTAACATACCTCGTTTTTTTGCCTCTGCTACCATCTCATCATATTCTTGTCGGTGACGTAAAGCCTCCTCCACCGATTTGGCAGGAAGATTTCTGAAAACAAGTTGTTCCTGAATTCAATACACACAAGTGACATTCTGGACCATTTCAGAACAGGTTTAAATTTGGCTTTTCTCTAAGGTGAGCTCTCAGGTTGTCACACTACCAGTGTTTCAGTAACAGTTGTATAGAACTGTCAGATGTTTACTGCTCCTGTTTTTTAATTTCTCCTAGAGCTTCCCCCAAAGTATGGTTATTAAATTTGTTTAACATCTGGAACAATGCTCAAATTAAGTAATAAAAGGGAAATACTGACAAACCATACAGTTATTTATTCCAATGCATTTCTGCACGTGTGTATTTTAATCACTAAATACACCTCCATATGGAGACTCAGTTGTTCACATGAAATCTATCATGGCGTATTTTCAATAAAAGATAAAGGTTTTTATTCATTATAGCTAGCCCTTTAAAATTCCCACAAAAGAAGATTGGTGATCTATTCTTTCTTCCTTTGGGAAACCTTTTATGTCAGAGCTAAAGCTAAGGAAGCTTGCTGCAGTGCTACAAGTTCACCAGCTCAAAATGTGTTTTTTGGCTGCATAGTGATCCTCTAATTGCCAAACACACGCTTCCTTGTGACCAAGAAGACTCATTTCAAAACAAATCAGAGCACAATGTTTGCTCTCAGCCTTTTACCCAATTTGGTCTACTTTGGTTCAAAATAAATAGAAAGCAGTTTTGTCATTTTAATATTAAAAGGTTTCCATCTCCTCTTATACAAGCAGAAAAGATCACTTAATATTTCCAGTAAAAGTGAGAGCAGAATATATTTTCAAGGATTGGACAGTGGCAGCACATTAGACACTTGGGATGGCACTCCAATTTGAAACAAGTGTCGTTTGGAAAAACATACTTATAGTAGTTTGTAAGTTGTAGTAGTATGAAAGTAAAGAAAAGCATCAGCAATCCAGTAACTGTCTATCTTACTCTCTGCCATACTGTAAAAGAAATAATACATTAACAAAAAAAATACTGCTAGCAACCCATAATTTCACTCAGGATATTTCTGTTTTAGCACTGAATGAGCTTATATACCCCTAGAGAGAATATTGAAAGAAACACTGTTTCTGAAATATGTTCTGTTTTCCATTTCCTAATTGGAAGTGAACAGAGCAAACATTTAACAGTGCCATCACAAGCCTTTTCATGGTGCAATTTGAAAGCATTGTTCCATTTGCTTTTCTCAAGCACGTGTTCCTGGTCAGCAGGTCCTTCTCTTTCCTTCAAATTGCTAGACTGTATAGCTGAAAATACTGACCCAATTACCAATTTTTCACTACCGTTCTTATTTGTACTGATATGGGTTTTGTTACATTTTCATCTACCGTTTCCTTGCCTTCAGCTGTAATTTTAAGCAGTCATGAAAACTTAATCGGAACAGGTGAAAGGAAGAGTTTCGGTGACCGCTCCAATCTTGGTACCAAAAACACACTGAACTGTAGCTGCCAGATACAAAATGAGCACTCAGCATTTATGACAGGAAAGGATTGCCTGTGTTTCCAAGGCAATCCTTCCCACTCCTGCTATTACCTACCTAACAATTTTTTTTCTCCTTTCTAAAAACTCGCATGGTAAGACAAGTCCAGGTTTGATGAAATGACAACTGTCACTATTAAGTCTTCACAACTGGTCTAGGAAATTAAGTTTCCAGATTGGGGAACGGAGGAGCAGGGAGAGGGGAGTGCATGCTGAGGAGGCAATGAAGAAATCAACCAGGAGAATTCCTGAAGACTTTAGGGATGCTCACAACACTGTCACAGACAGCTGTGATATACAGTAGGTAATAGATTAGTGGCTCTATTACAGCGAGAAAGAACTCCTCACGTAGACTATAATATATTTAAAAGGTTCTTCTGGAGGTACTTGTTAGGCTATTATCTCAGACAGAATAATCCAATGATACTTTCACATAAGACTTGCGAAGTTTAGCTCATCATAAGTATATCTAAAATTCAGTTGCACAGCAGAATCATACTTACGCTGGTCGATCCTCCAGAATCAAAGCAGTAGTTGAAAGTGGTTCAAATTCAATATTTTTACGTCTTGCTGATGGGGGTGGAGGTTTATACATTCTTCCTGTCCGTGCTTCATATTCCTAAACAACATTATTGATAGAAATTAAATTTCAACTTTCAACCTCACCCATAAATAGTAAGCATGATAATACTTAATACTTAAATAATTTAATATTATATATTTTAACATTATTTTATAGGACAGCAAGCAAGATACTACAAGTTGAAATTGCTGATAGCAACAGTGCACCTTTCCAGGACTGCTAAGTGAAGATGAATCAGAATACAATTTCTGGTGTCAACTTAATCTTTGATCTATTCTAGTTCAATATTACAACTGAGCACCCAAGGATCAGTTAGTTAGGAAATCTGCATAATCTTCCCAACCTAGTTAGTGTACAAGTATATTTAAGTAACATGTAGAGTTGACAATAAAAAACACCCAACACTAACAATAAAAACCACTAATCAAGAACATGTGTCTCTTCCCATTTCTTCCTCTCAGTTCTAGCCACCCTTAAGATCCAGTACACCTCACACTGCTGAGGCCTTTAGCAAGACCTTCAAACTCATAATAACCATAACCACCGACACTATACTCAGTGACAATATAACAATATTTGTCATTACAAGTTTGTTTCACATAGTTTCTTTCTCAGAGGTTAAAACATGCAATCTACTTAGAAATATTTAACAACCTTTAATACACGCAAGATTCTGAGAAAGAAAGAATCCCACTCTTCTACCACAAGAGCAACACAACAAAACAGAAATATGATACAATCTTTAGAAAAAAGGCTAAACAGACCCAACTGAAAACCTCAAATCTCACATACTCTCTTTTTTAGCCTCTAAATAAACATTTACTGCCAAGTTAACCTTTTAAGATGTGCTGACTGGGTATCTGTGACAAGACTTTTTAACCTATTCCCAACCCAAGTTAACTTGTGGGTTCACACTCTCCTTAGGTATGAAGGCTAAATACTAGTTTCTCTGTAAGTCTTCCACATGCTGGAATTCAAACATACAATACTAAGAGCTGAAAAATCATCTTTTTAAGAGAACAAATTCAAGATATTTTAGTAATGTATTTTCACAGATCACACAGCTCTATTCTTAATCATAGCCAAGTGAGTTTTAACATATAAGCTTTTTTTAAGCTATAGACAGTTTGTTTTTGTATACATCTGTTGCTTTAATAACTCTGTAAGTAAATTTAAAAAAAAAAAAATCACACATATTCCCAATCATATAGGAATCTTCTCTTCAAACTGCTCCCAAATGAATCTCACACCTAATACACAGCTTCATGTACACCTTAGTTCTCTCAGAGAGAAACAAAGTTTTACATAGTCAGTGTTCATTGACAGCATTGTAGAAACAGAGCTGACAACTTTAAAACTATTATATAGGTTAAAAGTTCAGTACACAGTTCATAAAGTTAAATGTAAAAAGACCATTGCACATGCACAATGCAACTTCAGATTTCCAGAGAAGGCACCAAGTCTGAGATTAAGGTCTCTTAGAGCTTTCTGCTCAACAGCCTCCTCACTCTGTCCATTTCTAACAATCTCTAACAAAATTTCTGTTCTCCCACATTGGGTATGATACATTAAATGATCCGAAAAGTATAACCTCAATGATGTCACATTAATCTCATCTCAAGACTAAAATTAAAAGACAGGCAAAAATCTATAGTAGCCAGCCTACTCTTTCAACTAGAGAACATCTGTTGCTTTACCATCTTCAAAAAAGTCCAAATACCTTGATAGCAACTGTTTGCTACCATCATTTAAACATATATTCACACTAAAATCCCAATTCTTTTTAAACACAATGATTTAAAAGTTACCAGCCAAGTCTTCTTAAATACAACTTACTTCTCAATAATTCTAAGGGTTTGGCCAAGAGCTGTGGTTATACAAATTTCCTAGAACACACTTCCTCTCCTAAAGGGTAATTCCCAAGACAGTTTTTGCTTTAAAATAATGTGCATCCAACACTATTCATCACATTCAAACAAGTACCTTGAACAACTGGGCACATAGAATTAGTAGAGTTCTGTTGTAATTCACACAAGCACAAGAAAAATCAGAAAATTGACATTCACTGTATGAATGAATACACATATTCTGAAGGTAATATTATTTCATTCCACCCGAAAACAGAAACATCAGCACTCTTGCCATGCTGTATACCTCAGGATACTCCAGTACATTTGTAAGTTAGGAATGCATCCTGTGACAGCAACCAGAGATCAGCATCCAGGTTGCAGTACAGTAACAATGCCATCCCTCCTATTCTTGGTAGAAGTTCTAATTCACTTTCACATCCTTCTTTGTAACAGAGGCCACAAAATCAAGTTCATTTAGTAGTCTAGAATCTTTTCAACATTCCTACATGTTGAATTTATATGTAAGTTCAAAAAAAAAAAAATAAATCAGCACTGCAAGTTGTATGTTACAAATGAAGCCACTCTTACCTTTTTTAACACAAGCAATATATTTGAATAATGCTAGTGCTTCTGGCTACTGTATGTGCTAAGAACGGATATACTATTTCCAAAGCAGTAGAGAAAGAAAAAAAAACAAACTAAAAAGTCTTCAGAGGTTTTCACAAAAGGCAGAACTCATCATCCAACTGTGTTTGTGAAAATAAGTACATGTTATGAACAGTTGGGTTTTGTAAGAAAAGATCACATGAACAGAGAAGGAAAACTAAGTGTCACTAGAAAAAGTCAAAGCAGAGATCAAAATAGCTTCAGGCTCAAACTGCCATGGTGGCTTATTCCCCAAATCGAAATACATTCAAAAAGCATCAGAACTTCCCACTGGAAGATGCTTCTTCCTCAAGAAGTCCGTGCACTAGGAAATTTATTTGAAGATTAGATCCCAGAACCATCAAACACATAGAGAACTTACACAACTAAAATATCCATTTTTTCTAGATACTTTGCATGACTAGATGTAAAGAATCCAATATTCTTAACTCTGCATTTGAATCAGAATCTAAAATTCTTGGTGTGGAACAAAAAGCTTGAACTGACACAAAATTTCACTTCAAAAGATGTGAGCTAATACTTTTCCGTAACAAGGTAAAAATACAATTTAAAGTCAAATGTCTTGTCAAATGCTTAACATGCAGGACATGTGGTAGAAGACAGCTGACAGCTAAGATTCAAGACTACGTAAGACCTGTATATGTAAAAAAAGTTTTTTTGGAAGTGTCACGTGTAGGGTTTCACAAGTTTAGAGAAGGTTGTTAAAAAATATTACAAGATATCAGGCGTTTATTGAAAGTTCCAGAATGTTTCACAACCCCAAAGGAGAGACAAATTTCAGCTTTAATAGAAAGTAAAAATAGTTATCTCCTTATTAAGGTTGGAACTGCACCTTCTCATCCTCTAAGCCAATAATTAATCTGTTAACAGGCTAAAGGCATGTTTTTCCTGAAAAACACCATGACAAGATATTTAAGAGCGCTTCGATATGTGGAGGGACTTGCATTTCTGGTATTTATTCCCACAGAAATACAGATAAGCCTATTAACCTACAGGCAGGTAGCAGGTAACTGGGGCTGGGAAAAAAATGTATTTTGCTTATAAACTGCCTTTGTGCCTAAGAAGATAAAGATAGCCCAAATACTATTTTAAAAAAAAAAAAAAAAAAAAAAAAGAAAAAAAAAAGAAAAAAAGAAAAACCACACACAAACAAAAAAACAACCAACAAATCAAACAAAAACCCACCAAAGAAACAACAACAAAACAAACACACATCCCCAACATCACCACAAAGAATACCAAAACACCTTCCTGGTGTTCTAAATAAACAAAAACATACAAAACAGAAGTTTCTTTTATCCTTTCTCTGAAGAACCATCTGGTACAGACAGACCACTGAGAGTTATTTTAGATATCTCTAAACACTACTGGATTGCTCCGTGTAATGTGTGTAATTGCCCATAGCTCCTTCTTCCAATACTTAACAACCTTACAGAAAGGAAAACCAGCTGCATTGCAGCATTCCAGAAGCATTAGTTGACCTTAAGTAGGGTATGCTTCTGGGGATAAAGTATTTAACTAAGTGTGAACATAGTGATTCAGTCTTAGAAGACAAACTTGCATCTACTGTGCCCAAACTATACAGCTGTAAAGGAGTAAATACCAGCCATAAAATTTAACATGAATCTTGCTTGTGTAAGTTTTGATCTATCTATGATCCAACAACAAAAGCTGAACTCCTGGAAATGAGTGATAAAAGCCTTCCTGTGAGGAAGTCCTCACAGTACCAATCATGCAGCTAAAATACCACAGATCCAATTACGTTTTAGGCAAGCTGGAGGAGAAAGTGATCTGATAGGCAAGACTGAATTAATTTACCACATCTTAAGGATTGCCTCTATTTAAAGTAGATGTCAAAGCACATTAATACTCCAATTAAACAAAGCATGCACCCTGCATATGACAGTTTCTTCTAACACGCTTTCTCCTCCAAAATTCTAAGGCTGATACTAAAAGAGGTTTTATTCAATCAACCATGACTTCTGTTGAGGAAACAGAATGGGGATTGCCATATATTGTGCTAATGGTCTCTCCTCTACATACACATGACTCTGGAGCAGACGTGTCTATAAACTATCTATAGGATTATTTTCATGATGTTATACAGCTGCTTAGATATATCATCAGAAAGATTTCATCCCTTCTTTTCAATCTACTATTTGAATGTACTCTCAGGCCCATGGTATGACTTGAGGATGGTCCTTTGCAGGCCTAAGAGATGGAGTCAATGATCCTTGCGGGTTCCTTCCAACTCAGCATATTCTGTGATTCTCTGAGTCAGGGTTGATCATTCAAGAATGGAAGCATTAACAGAATCACTTAGGAGGGCATCCATGTAAGAAGAATTTCTGCTAATGCATAATCCTACATCATCATGTGCTGCCTCTGGGTTAAATGTTAAAATCTAAAGCTGGCACTGGCTACAAGGTGATCATAAACAAAGAAGTGTTTATAGCAAGAGTAGATGTCACTGAAAAATTCTGAGTGAAACTAGACATTCTTCTGGAACTAAGAATTCCAGATGCTATCAGAACAGGCAGAACAGTACATTCTTGCCTAATTTGCAGGTGAAATAGGAAGAATATATAAATAAGGAGGAAAACATACTAATTTTCACATAGCACAAGAGACTAACCAAACTGACACTTAAGAGTTTCTAGGTCAACCTTCCAAAGTAATGCCATACACCTTCAGTTCTTTGTTTACTTTATTTTTTCCTCAATTGGATATTTAACAAGGTGCATCACATTTCATCTTCTTTTGTTCACAAGAAGCCACCGGCTTTGGGCCCAACAAAGAAGAGCTGAGAGAGGCCGGACCATGTAGCCATTTGCATCAGAATCAACTGGTAGTTACATCACTGCTCTGTTTCACAAAGCCACAGCAACCGTTTCAGAAAACTAAAGAGCCAACCCGTACTATTCCTGTTTAACAGACTGCGGGATTCAATAAAAAGTTTAGAAAGGAAGCAATTGGAGCAATTTCAGAAGGATACAGTCACAGCAGATAGATGACACAACAGAATGAAAGTTTCAATAGCTACACTTTTCTAGGTTCCCAATTTCATATTGGAAATAAGTGATTAAAAGCATCTGGAGTTCTGAAGTGCCACTGCTAATGACTTGTGTGATTTAGTGACAGAAAAAAGATTCAAATCTAATAAGGTGTTCAAAAATATTAAAAATTAAGCCTTTTAACAACTTTTACCATTAAGCAACAAGGCACAAACATAGAAAGCAAATTACTATCAAGCTCTATCATTACCTATTTCCTGCTATTCAGGAACATGCAATATAAACGATAAACAATAATACTCTATCACTTTAAGCTGTTAGTGAGATTCATGTGTGAAGTTTGTTTGTTTATTTTACTAATGGTATTTAATGAGTTGATGGTTAGTGCCATAAAATATTCATGCTACTGTGAAAATGTGATGTTTTTTCTATTTTAATGAGTGCTACACAGTCCCATGCATGGCATTGAATACAACTAAAAAAAGTATATATTAAATTTCATACCCCTGTGTTTAACAGACTGAGAGCAGATATTGACGCAAGACTGCCAGAACTGTCATCCTAATGAGAAAAACAGAAGCAAAGCCTTAGTGAATAAATGAAGGAAAAGACCATTACAGTATAGCAACATGCAAGCCAAAATTTAAATTCACATGTAGAGTATTTATCTTCTATGTTTGAAGACACATAGATATGTCTGTTCCTCCTTCTCCAGCCCTCAAAATATACAGATATACATACAAAAGCTGCCCATTTGTGCAAGTTGTCTACAGACATTGGTTGCATTATCTTTCTGGTTTAATTGATGTTTTATATTCTCAGTAATCAGCACTTTTGCCCAAAGCGAGATCTTTCGCTGTGGCGCTTCTCAGGCACATGACAAAAGGTATTCCCTAAGATATCACTGCCTCTCCCTAGTACACATCACTCATAAAAGTTAGACTTAGTTAAACAATAGCCTTGGAAGGCACCCTGTTAAAAAGCAGAAACAAAACACTGTCCCCCGCTTCCTCCTGCCATGTAATAATCAGTATTTCTAAACTGAAAGTCCAAAAGTGGACTGCACCTCAACATTACTGGTGAGCCAATAAGAACTGAGATGCATTTGTAAGGCTTTGAGAAATAATCACTTAAATTAAACGTAAGATTCTAAGCACCAATCGAACCCCTCACAGCACATTGCAGCAAGGCAATCAGCTAAAAGCATGCCTAGAGGAGACTCCATTCAACCACAGCTCTGCACACTTCCATTCAAAAGTCAAAGCTGGTTTTCTAATGGAATGAAAAGCCAAGCTTAAAAATGGGGTGCAGGGGAGGTGACAAACCCAGCCATTGGTTTTAAGCACCAAATTGCAGCACCAAGATGAAGGAAAATAAGCTTTGCATCATGACTTCAATAGAACATATCTGCAGTTTTCTGTACCATGCACACCCCAGAATAATAGAAAAGTATTTTAAAGGCTTTCTTATCTCTTGACATACTATTTTTATCTTTTCAGTACTGAAGTACCATACCAGCCTCAGAAGGATAAGGCTTACATTAAAAAAAAACAAATCCCCCCAACCTAAAGAAAAAATATCCATGTAAGACAGCAGATCTACCACCTAAATATTTTTGCTAAATTCTTTATCCTTTTGGAATTTGATACAGCCTGGCTAGGTGATGATTTTGCTATGTCAGCACCTCAAGCTCAGCACCATGTCTGCTTAATCTGCAAAAGCTCACCTCTTTAAGAGAAGGAAAAAAAAAAAACCAACACATCATGCTTTACTAAAGAAGTCCAAAGGTCCAATAGAGGGGGAAGAATACCATCAAAGAGAGAATCCAGACTACAAAAAGACCCAAAACATCATGTCCCACCAGATGAAAGTAAAAGAACTTTTATCATTTTTATTACATCAATTTATATTCTTTGTTTACTCCAAACTTCTAAGAACAGAAATGAAAATATATACAATGCTTATGTTTTCTTTTTCAAGCATTAGGAAAAAGAAGTTTGCTTCAAGACCCTTAGTAGTTGTCCCCAAAGACTTTGGTTTTGAATAACAGCAATCAGAAGAATTCATGTCAGCAGAGTCAACACCTCTGTGTTATTTTCCAAGCACTGCTCCCATCCCCACTGTAAGTTACTCCCCTGAAGATGCATTTGTGCCACCAGCATAGCACTGACAGCATAAAAACTTCTTAAGTTTTCCTTGTCAAAGCAGCTGGGTAAGCTCTGGCAGTAGGAGTTGAATTGTATTTTATGTCCTTTATGCAAAAGAAAAGAAAGCATTTGTCACTCTGAGGGGTTCTACTACTTTCTCTACCACTTTACTGACAAGATAATCATTGCAGAAATCTAGAACACTGGAGAATGTCTTTAGTTTACCTCTAGAATAAATATTTTACTGACTACACATGATTCTGGAACTACGTGGCACATTCCTGGAGAATCTGAACTGCTACAGCATCTACAAAGAAAACCATCACAGCCTTGTCACTGCTGCTAGTAGAGCAAATTGTTATTCAGGCATTACATGTTCCTTGCTGGACCCAATACCCCATAAATAAAAAAACAAGTAAATAAATTTTATTGTCTGTCCTCGTTTCAAGGCAATTTGTTACCAATGTATTTCAACCCTATATCTGGTAAACATGCAAAAGTCTTGCCTTTCTCTTTTCTCCAGTAGTGCAAGGTGAGCCAACATGACCTCTATATAACAATCTGCTTAAGAACCACTCCTATGAAAAAGCACCTAGCATTGTACAACTTCTCACAGATAATTAGTCCTTAGGTTTGTTTACAAACACACTATACACATTTTTATAAGCATTAAGAGCTTCACACACTTAAACTGCAACAACCAAAACTGGAGGAAAGAGTTAATATTGCAAATTAGAAGGTTTGAGTCATGTGAAAACCCATTCAAAACGCATCTGTTCCTCTGAAGAGAAGCCTCTGAAAACCCTTGTCCCTGGGAGACCAAGGGAATTCTGCCCAATCAGTGACTGCAATTTCTCCATTAGATTTCAGACCGGAGATAACAACATTGGAAAAATATGCAAGTGAAGACACTGAGTTTTTTACCCCTTGAGTAGTTCTTTTTTTTTTTTTTTAAGATTTCAGAGTCACCCCAACACATTTTCAGAGGTTAGTTGTACAACAGTGACCGAGTCAAAAGTTAGTATTTAATGGACTGTCTAAAATTAAAACCTTCCAGTTTGTACACAAGGTGACAGATTTTGGAAAAGATGGCTTCACTTCTGAATAAGCAATCATTTCTAAATCACTGCAAGCTTTTCATGGTGTGTCAGATTTAAATAGAAAAGAAGTCTCTTTTTCCACCTCATTTAAGGCTGCCACTAAGAGCAGCATAGTTAAAACTGCTGATAAGTAAAATGTACACCAAATTCTTTTTTTTTATTATTTTGCAATGTGTATTTACAGATTATGAGTTTAATTCAGGCATATTAGAAAAAACCAACCATACTATTTTAAACAAATTAATAAAAAGTATGCAAGATGCTTTAGTGAAAAAAAGAGCTAAATTTAATGACTTCATATTCAGAATAGTTTTGATTATAGATTAAAATCTCTTTTCTTTAAGCATAAGCACAAAAACTGAAATTGAGCTTGCATTTTTAAAGAGAACTTGGACTCTAGTCAATACATTCCAAAATGCTATATATCAGCCCACAAGTCTGTTTCTACTTTAAATGCTTCTGCATTAAAATATTTTAGCCATTTAATTTAAAGCAGATTTCTATACAGACTGAAAAGAATTTACCAAACTGATCATTAATGACCACATATTTCTAATAGCCAGTTTTATCAGCCGGAATTCATGAAAAAAGGCACACTTCCTAAAACCATCAAATGCATTTGACATTTGCAGTCCTGGGGAGTTGCTGTTTTCCCTTTTTAAAAAACAGTGAAGGAAGGAAGCCCAGAGGAGAGAGATGTCCAGCAAAAGAGTTGGCCCCGATCACATCCTGCTTGGGCAGCTCTAAATCCAAGGAGAGCTGAGCGTGCCAGCAGCTGCGAGAGGGGAGATGCAGCTGCCAAGAACTTTCAACCTCTGACCCAGTTCGAGCGAGCGCACCTCGCCCGGAGCAGGCTGATGGCAGCACAGCTGTGAGGGACTCTGCTGCTCTCCAGGCAGGCAAGCCCCCCAGGTTGCTGCACCACAAAAATATTTATCTTCTTCTACGTGTACTAAGAAGATTGCAAAGAAATTATTTACAGTAATATTCATTGGACAGTCTCTGAAGGCGGAGCTGGCTAGCGTCGCCGTCTGAAAAATGTCTGAAACAGTATCCCAAATTAAGTTTCCAGATTTTCTCGGAGGTTATTCAAGATATTGGAATCACTGCCTGACTTCTCTGGAGAGGCATATATAGCAGTGTCTAGTTGATAGACAGTGACTGGGAGCCACAAGCGTTCATTTAAATGTAATTATCAATTTACTACATCACCCTTACCATAACAAAGATAACAAAGGAGGCTTCCATCAGCCAGAATGGAAAGGGGACACCTGAGTTCCACCAACCTTTTGGCTATAAATGTACAATGATGCAATTTTTCTCTCTTTTACTAATAGGAAAGTCCTTTAAGCTTCATTATATTGTCATAAAGCTTTGATGGAAGTATTATTCTTATCCAAAAGACTTCCTCCTCCTATTAATTACAAAGTTTTTCCTGTTGTGAGTTAATTTTTCTCGCAACAGGGTTTCCTAAGATCTCATCCTTTATCTGAAGGATGCTGACTCATTACTGAGTTTCCTTAATCAAGGGTTTATTTGTACCCTCTCAAGGCTGGCCACTGGCATCTGTAAAGTGAGAAAACTGTGTTCAACCATGGAGAATAATGTTCAGGAACAGCAAGATTTGTTGCTAACAATAAACTACCATAAACTCCCTTACAGGCAGCTTTCCTACAGCTTAAGCCCATTCTACTTGCAGTCTTACACCTAAAAGCTCATTTTACAAAAGCTGGCTAACAGTAAGTAGTTATGGTTCTGACCACAGATTGCAAAAAAAAAAAAAAAAAACCACAAACCTGGAGAAAAATGCAGGGTTTGTGTTTCAGATCACATTTGATCCCTCCAATTTAGAAAGTCAAAGTACAAGTTTGCACAGACACTCCATGTAGGTTATGAAGCAATCTGCCAGGTTCACAGAATTACTTATGAATAAAACATATTAAGCTTCAATCATATTTATATCAACTTCTTGAAGGCCTATATTTTTTTCACTTGCCTATATTCATTCTTGCCTATATTTTTTTCATGCACATCTCCTGCATAGTGAGGAACTAGTCTAGGGGCTTCAGTCAGACATTTGAAAGTGAAGATGTTATTTCCCAGTGATCTTCAGTAACCAAGTGTACCTATGTCCATTCTAAACCATCACCAGCTTAGCAAATTTGAACACTTTTTTGAGAAAAGAAACCATTGGCTTTTCTTCAAAGGCATGTGCACAGGGAGCTATACTGTAAATCTTAAGCACACATACAAGACATTTGACATATGCTAAATCTGGAGACATTAGGGTCATTTCTCAATTAAAGATCAAATTGTCTTGGGTATTGTACATCTAACTGTGTAGAGAGCGTACGGTCAATCTGGATCCCCCTTTGATAACTGTATATCTTAGGTCATGAGGCTTTATCTAAAACCCAGGCATGTTTTAGCCAAATAGAAAGCTAAAAATGTTAGCTATTACCTTACTCAAGATTATGAAAATCCAACAGTGATTTTAATCTGGCAAACATGACACAAACCACGTGACCATGGCTAGGACCAACTCAATCATATTTAAAGATAATATATTGTTGTAATACATTTGCTTTTCTACCACTTTGGAGAAGTTAAAAAAAAAAACGGGAACACTGCCCTTTAAAACAAAACACAATCACTGAGGGACAACAGAATAATAGGACTATTTTTTCAGATTATTGTCTTCGACAGGTTGCCCAGGCAAGCTGTGGATGCCCCATTCCTGGGAGTGCTCAAGGTCAGGTTGGATGGGGCTTTGAGCAACCTGCTCATGGCAGGGAGGGTGGAACTAGATGACCTTTAAGGTCCCTTCCAACCCAAACCATTCTATGATTATAACACAGCCTCCAGAACAAATGTCTTCATTACTAGAGAAAAGTAAGCAGATGATTGGTAGCACTGTGCAGATTCTCCAGATTTTTACCACAGCATTTTCATAGCACAACACCAACAACATTAATCTGCAAGTAAACAAACAACACATGCCCTCTTTCCCACCCAAAAAGGAAAACCATCTATATAAGAAAATTGTATTTGAAAATGTTAAAAAAGTAGTCAGTTTACCTCACAGTAAATCACAGGACAGTTTGGTTTGGAAGGGACCTTTAAAGGTCATCTAGTTTCAACCCCTAAGATTGCACTTGCTGTAATCATTTTCCTACAACGTTTTATTGTGTGACAAACCCCATTACATCGAAGTCCTTCAAAAAGAATCTCTCATTTTTTACTTTAGTTACTCCCAAAAGGCCCTTTTTGCCACAAAGCTCTTTCTAGAAGATGACTGAACACTGCTTCATTCACAGCCATTTGCACCTGCCAAACACATCAGCTTATATGGAATTTAAGAAAAGAGAAGGAGAAAGCAGCTCTCAAGAGACTGGAGTTACCGTTTCAACAAGCACATGGGACATTCACATTTCATATGTCAACAAATCTTTCCATTTCAGGTTGATAATATTAAGTTATATTAATGCTAATATTAAGTAAATTATACATTACCAATTGCTCACCTTCAAAGACTATGACGTTTTAATATTATTTTATCACATAAACTCCACAGGAACAATTACATGGAAATGCAACTTTGTGTCAGAGGAAGAAAATCAGAGGTACCTTTCTGGAGTACACCAGTAACTCCAAACCAAGTTCAACTTACAGCATTATTTTGGAACAAAATACCTTGAGGGAAATTAAAACTTTCATTTAAAAAAGATGATATGTTTCAGAATTCTAAGCAATTTGTCACAAGTTATCCACACAGGAAAGCCTTCCAGGCAACAACAACTACGGAAAAATTAGTTAGATTGTGGCATATTAAATAAGTGTGCTGGTTAAATAAGACAATAAGTCAAAATGTTACAGGAATTTAATACAAGTTCTGATGTCTTGACAAAAACAGCTTAAATGCTTTCTGAACATGTATCACCTTTTTATAAGCACTGAGATGTACTGAGGAATGTACCTGATAAAACTCAAACTCCTTAGTAACTACTATTCTTTAAACAAAGCCCCAAAAGTGCACTCTATGGTTGTATAACAATATGGAGATAACAGCAGAGAAACACAATATCTATGTGTTATTTTTACAGGTTTCATACCTAGAGTTGTATGATGTTTACTCACCTGCTGAATAATTTTGGAATCTTTCGGAAGGTTTTCCCTGGGTGGGACTTTTCCAAACAACTTCCAACCAGGAGCGCTTTGGACAGCAGGTTTGAGTTCCTTTGTCCTTTTAGTGAAAAAGTTTCTGTAAAGAGAGGAGGGTTTTCTTTTTGTTTATTATAAGCATATAAACAAAATATATTGTGCCCATTCACACTTCTTTAAATGCAGTTCGCCACTGGGGTGAACTGTAGATATTTACTGCTCCACAAACACAGAGTGTAACTACCTTAGCTTTCTCTTTGACTTGAAATTAATTAACTTGAAATGAAGCATCTTTCATTACAGATGCTTTGATGTTCATATTTGGTTTAAACATTCAGCTTTACCTCTGAATTCTAAGCTACTTTATGCAATATCAGAGCTTTATTTAGTAATACCAGGCACTTTATTAAATGTAAGATAGCAGCATAAGACAGCTCTCAGACTTTTGTTTGGGATTTGCTTTAATGTCTTACTAACCTATTTTGGTACTGAAATGACAACAACTGAAAAACACTGTGTAACTCAGAGATTTAAAAAAGAAATTGTGAAATATTACTTCTACTAACATTCTCTGCAATCTTCACACCTTCAACTTTCGTAACATGGACTAGAAAACCAGAGAACAATCACACAGCTTTAGTTTAGCAGATAACCTTTACCAGTGCCTAAGGCAATTACACTGAAAAAAGCAGATGACTGCACTGCTCTTACTTCTTAGAAAGCCAACCATCACAAGACCATATTAGCAACCATTTGTGTAGATACTCAGCTGTACTATTTGTCTCCAATCACAAGCTCCCACAGAGCATGCTATGTATGAGTGCTTAGAAAATTAAAGAAGCGCATTTATTCCACATATTGGAAAGTTACTTTCCAGAAACTTGCAACACAAAGGGATTAAAAGCTCAGTAGTCCATAAGGTTATTTCTCAGGAAGCTTACAAGCTGACCTCTGAGTGAACAGAATATGGAGCACTTTTATTGAAAGATGTTTTAGTGCGGTGCTAACTAGCTAACTTCACAATCTTCCTCTGGAAAGAGATCCCCAGATTTATTCTGCACTTGAAGTTTCCTATATTTTAAAATACAATTCCTTCTCAAATTGGATGCAGTCACATTTGTGCACAGTAAACAGTCTTTTGGCTTGCCCAGATAAAAGAAGCATGCTTCAAACACCTCAATCAATCTGAAAAGTGCTCAGTGCTCTTAAATTCCAGTGCTGTCAGGATTTCTGGGCAGGCAGCATAGTTTTACAACTAGGAACTGTTAGTGTTTCTAAGATATTGTATAGCCTTTAAATACAAACTATCTTTTCAGTTTCCAGAATTCTTTCTGTTATTTGGGAAACAGGCAAATGCCTGTCGCAAAAATCCCTTCCATGCAAATTTGTATGAATGGACTATACAGTCTGTAAACTTATGTGTAGTTGAGGATGTAGCCACCAGCAAACAGCAAGCTGGAGAGATGGAGTAGTAGAGGTTGATAGAGCATGGAAGCCTCCCAAAAACTGGTAAGCTCAAGACTGGTGGTCCTCTGGAATTCAGGAAGATTAAGAAACCTCGAACCCCAAGACTCCCTGTCTGAGGTCACCAGCACACACTACAATCCTCAACAGCTTGCTAAAAAAAAAAAAAAAAAAAAAAAAAAGGACTGCATTCAAGGAATCAAACTGTTGCTATTAATAATAGCATAATTAATACAAGGTGTTCTGGTAAGCATTAGTTGTGATCCACACATCCCACAGCTCTGTCTCCATCAAGGAAACTTGTAATATCCTAATCCATCCCATCCCTGTAGAAGTAATGTAAGCACTCAAATACCAAGATAGTGGTTTCCAACACATAATCTGGAAAAAAGAGCTGATGAAAAAGCCAAGCACCAATGGCTTTAAAAGACACTGTCCTCAGTCAATCCCAGGACTGCACACCATTAGTGAAATGAACAGGTCTACCCATCAAGGCAAAAGAAAAAAAAAGTGCACTTGCACATTTACACAAATAACAAAGGCTCACTTTACAAGTACAGGACACCTTCCACAATGCTTTAGGTTGTCTTCAGGAGGGAAGGAAGAGTGTTCAAAGAATCATTAACAAAACAAGAGTACTGCAGCAGCTGTATTTGAACTTAACTGAAAAAGACTTTTTCACCCGAAAGCACAAATGCAGGAAGATACATTCTGCAGTACTGTTCTTGACTTCATGGACAGCAATTACCATCCAGTCTCTGCACATACTATGGAACACCACCAGAATAACTTAGCAGTTGAGCTCCGCTGCTTCTAGCACTTGCAGAAGCTGAAAGGTGTATGCCTTTAACATTGATGGCAATCTGTCACTGTATCAAAGCTGGTTTATGATTAACTAGGAAGCTGGTAGATTTAAAAAAGGAAAAATGTGTAAACAAACAGAAGGTTTTAATTAATATTTCTGTACAAAAGATTAAAGTATGTTCACAGCTTTTACAACATCTCATTTTTCAATTTTTTTTTAACAAATATAATATTCAAACAAACCTTCCAGAAAGCAGTCTGGAAGCGAATAAAAATTTCACTTTTATTCAGTAGATGTTCATTGAAGTCTGTTTCTTGTGAAGGTAAAAAGCTGGTCAAACTTTCTATGATGTCAGAATAAACCTCACATAGGAATTCTAATCCAAGAGAAATTAATGAGATGTTTACAAATAAAGTTTGCTGAAGATGGAAGGACACAATATATTGTTTTGGCAGCTAGCAGTATCACATCTGATGTGTTGTTGACAGCAGTAAAGCCTTACAAAAGCCTTGTTAAGGAACAGCATCTGTGAATGCTTACAAGTTGCATTCACTGAATGGCAGAAGTGTACTAGATTTGATATATTTGTTGCTGCTTAGAATATTCATGAGCTTCACTGATCCCAGGAAGAGTCATCTATTGAGATGGCTGAAAAGTCAATAGCATTTTGGTACAGAATCTCAAAATCTGTTTGAAAACATCAAAATTCCTTAAAAAGAAGCCTACACTTTAGAATTGAATAATGCTTTCTGTTGCAAGGACCCTTGGGATAAAAGTATTAAATTAGTTCATAGATTTAAGCTCTAGTTTACAAAAACCCATGGGAAAAGTTCCAGGTTTTTTTCCCCTGCTACTTTTATAGAACACATATTAACACCCTCAAATGACACTCCAAAATGTTTCAGCAGGTGCCTTGAAGAGCTTGAAAACTAAATGAAGTACCACAGAAGGAGAAGCTGTTAGTGGAACACATCAAGACATCTATTGCTAACAAGGTTTGGATTACACTACACAAAAACCTATGGGGCTCTGATCACCCAACTACAACAGCTGTAGTGACAGTTATGACTAGTGGTTTTCCTCCTTATTTTTAACAATGTTGCTTCAACTATTACTGCCTGTGCCCACAGCATTCTGTGCAAGTTTCACCATACTGATAGTACAGTAATTCAGAAATGTTAACGTTAATGCCACCTGTAGAAATGGTTATGTTCTACTACTGCAATTGCTTGTTTCCACTCTGTTTTTGCTTTTAAATTCCTTTTTTCATTGTCATTTAAGATAAATTAGTGAAGTCTAAATACCATTAGAATTAAATCTCAGAAGGGGATAGGTGGAACTTGATATTTTAATGGATTTTTTTTTGTTTACTTTGAGGGTTTGGCTTCCCTCCTGAAAAAAAATCTGAACACAACTTTCTTCCAATTTCCAAGCTAGTTATATGTCAATTCAAGAGGATGACAGATTTCCAAGTTTTAGAGGAAGTTACTGAACAATACCAGACAGTTACTTCAAACTTGATCTTAAATTATATCAAAAAACAGACTAGAAACTGCACAACAGCCACTCAAAGAAAGCTGAAGTGCTTTGAATAGCAGCAACCATGAACCATAGTAGCAGGAAGGAAAAGTGCCAGGCTAGATACAACTACAGCACTCTGCCTCTAGGCATGAGTGATTCACCTCTCCACAAGACCAAGTAGTCTTTTGTTCAACCAAAAATGTCAAACTGTAATCTAGTTTCAAGTTAGATATCATTTTGCTACAGTTCTTTCAAAGATCACACCCATGGACCTTCCCTTTTTACTGCTTCACTGTGTGCCACAAACAACAGACTACCTGCATTCCACTGCTTTGTGCATCCCAGTAACACCTGAATTTGCTTTCCTTCCCACTCCAAATGCACATCCTTAGGTTTCCAATAACAGATTCAAAGGAGCCTGCTAAAAGGTTTATCTCTGATGATTCAGAGTTCTGATGTTGTTAAGATATAGTAGGGCATTACTGGAAGCAATCAACTTTATTTACTTCCATTTTCCCTGAAAGTCCCATTTGAGTTCAGCATTCTTAACAATAGCTCTTGGAAACTGCATTCACAAGTCTATATCTGCCCTTAATTCTCTAGCTTTAAAGCACGATACAGACACTGACTCACCTCTCCACTCCCTCTATAAAACTGTAGCCCTTAAACCCATACATTCAGCAACACTTGTAAGTGCAGCCCCAGCTTAGAAAGCCATAGCAACTGTTTAGCCAGGGAGTCTAGAAACCCAGTTTTATCAGATTCTTTAAAGGCATTGCAAACTCAAAGACAGTCAAACAAAGCAGTCAGGAGTCATAACAGGGATTTGCCTCTTCTCCGTTAAGGAATGTCTGTAGCCTCAATCTACTTCTTATTTGGTGTTAGAGAATCCAATCATTAGAAGAACTCCACATTCAGGCTCAAGCTTCACCTATCCTGATGCTTTTGGCAATCTACAGACAGATTTCAGGTAGGTTGGATCTTACACCTCAGCCATTTAAAATGAATATCAGTATAAAGCATATCAAAAATCAGCCTGCATTTCTCCAATTTGTTAATCTTGCACTAAAAAGAAATGGTAAAATTCTAGTGGTATCAACTACTGACACAAGGATACAGTCTCGGAAGAGAGCACAAACCACATGATCATCATTACTGTTATACATGAACAATGAAGCATGCGCCCTTACAGTTCACTTTAATATACAAATAAATTTAATTCAAAATGCTGCACCGTGTTAGACAAAAAAAAAAAAACCCAAACAAACAAACTGTGGGCATCCCTGGAAAGCAATCCTTACAGAACTTGCAGCATGGCACCAAAGAAACAATTTTTTCCAAATAAATATTCAGAATTCAGGGTTATTTTAGGAATAGATGAAATACTGTGGTTAAATCTTGATGCTGAAAGCTTGGCTACTAGTCTTTGACTTCCTTCCCTTGCAAGGTAACTTCGACCTTGCTCAAAATGTTTACTCACTAATCTATAAATAAAATAGTTCCAAAAAGAGACCTTCTGTTAGCATACTAAAAATTATCTTTTTTTTTTTAGAGAAAAAAAAGTTACAACATTTTTTTTTTTTTACTTTACACACATACCAATCTGGTCTACTGTCATTTTCCGTCATCAATCATTTCTTCTGATTGCATCCAGCTTTCAAGAGCTTTGATAAGAGGGAAGTACTGAGAAAACAAGATTTGAAAGCTAAGAGAACTGACAAAGGAAGTGAGGGCTGATTAGACTGTCCTTTTGATTAAGCATCTAGTACCTATTAGTCAACACTGCATAATACAACTGTCTGATTTTAAAACAGGAAAGCAGTACACAAACAGGAAGGAATCAGGATCCCGTCAAGAACATCCTCACTACGATATAAAACTTTTCTTCACAGAATCAGAAAGGCTTCTGTGCCTTCCAGCACAGAATTAATACTACAAATGAGCACAAATGCACAGAAATGCAGTTAAAAGCCCTGGAAGTTGCATTTCTCTGCAATAATTGAAGCACATTAAAAGTCTACTGATTTCAATAAAACCTCAAAATTTGTAAAAGGAATATGATGTAACAAAATTCAGAATTCTCCTTGTGTAATCTTGCTCCATCCCTATCATAATTTTTAAAATAGGTTCCCTAGGCATAAAAGATAGGTCTACATTTGAAATTTGTTGACATCAGCTGAAAGACAAACTGATAAGGAAACTACTTATTTACCCAATAATCTTTATCCAGAGTGCTATATCAGTAAGGAGTTAGAGGAGGTATGTCCCAAGAATTGCTATATATGCATTTTTACTGGTATAGCATTAAAACGAGTAGTTGTTACTTAAAACCATAGTTTCAGAACAGTCTGCACAAATTCTGAAGATCCCTGCAAGCCTCTGATGCCATATCCCTTCATTACTACAGCTGAGTACATAACATGTCTTTACCATGTGTAAAGCACCAAAGCTGCTTAAAAACACAACAGAATTTTTCTTCATACTCCAGTCATGTCCATTCTGTTAAAGTCTTATGTGCAATAATTGGAAATAACAGCAGAAAAAACCTATTGCTTTATAAAGCAGCATCAGCCCTTCTGCTTTAAACAAGACTTTTCAATAATTTACATACAGAAACAAACGTAACTCAACTCTAAGCATAAATAATGAAACATTAAAAGGAAATAGAACCTTTTTGGTTAGCCACTTACAAAGCCTGCAGAGCAACAGAAGTAGGATTCTATTTCTACATCTCAGACTGTTTATATACAGTACACAATTTGTAGGTATTGATAAAAAAGTGTGTCCAAAAAGTTAACAATATATGTTCAGAGTGCACACAGTAATCACTTCTAAGACCAAAGTCTAGGGTGTCACAGCTTCCCTGTTATTTTAGATTTGAATTACATGACACTGTCCAGGAGCTATTTACTCAGTTTCACCTACTCATAATTATTTCCTCACATTAGTTATGGCTGAAAAAGTGACATGAACATAAACATATTAAAAGCAAATAGCCCCTACTTTACAAATATACTTTTAAATTCATCTTTTACTCTCACATTTCAACCTTAATTTCTAAGTTAATATGCAAGTATTTTTAGGTTTAGCTTAAAACTCTTAACATGGAGATTTAGAACAAAACAATAAGATTTAGAATGTATTCAACATTCTACATTTTTAATTTCGATAGCTTCAAACAATGTCAATCCGTTTTGATTTGACACATTTATATGGCTGCTCTCAGCATAAGTTTCTAAGCTCTGCCCTACACTGGAGGAGACATGACCCAACCAATTTTATAGTTCATGTCTTCCATCACCTTGCTACAAGAAGCAGCTAGACACAAACTTCACTTTAAATTTTATTACCCCAAACACAATTTGTTACAGGTTTCTAGTTTAACACCCCTTAGCAGTACAAAGATATCTTCTTTCTCTCCACACCAAGACAAGCCAAAGAATATCCCAAACCATCCTCTCCAAAGGAATTTCCATGTTTGCATCTGTATTACTCTACACTTACAGTCTTTAGCGGACGTAAGCAACCTTTGACTTTCCTCCTCCTCACAAATAAAAATTAAAATAAAGAAACAAAAATCCTAACCAGAAGAACATGCATCTTCAGCAAGACCAAGCCTGTAATATTTTTTTTAATTAAATATGATGTTTCCATTGATATTAGTGGTAAACTAAAGACTCAGCTACAATTAGGTATGTCTGAAATTCAATGAACTGTCAAGACTATCTGCTAAGGACTGAGAGGTAGGGAAGGAGGTGGCTTCTGGCCTCTTAGAGAGGACAGAAAGATTAATAGAACTATTATGGAACTGCATTGAAGAGATTAAATTACATTAACCTTATTGCCCAAACTCTCATTTGACAGCAGTCCCAAAGTGGCTTTACCAACTCTGCTGGCAAAACAGTTTTACTACAGGCACACCAACACTTTGGGAGTTTTAGGAGTTGAAAGTGTTTAGCTGTATTACAGAAGATTCTGTACAGAACACTTACTGATAAACAGGTTTTTACCACTCTACATTATACTCTTAACAAAAAGCTGTTGCACAGGTCAGCTTTACAAACAGCTCAAGCATTCAAAAACTTACATAAACAAGCAGACACATATGCAAGAGGGTTAAAATTCAGAGTGCTTAAATACAAAATGAGTAATTGCAGATCATCAGTCCAGACTCACCTTTACTTTTCACAGTGAAGTAGCAAAAGAGAGCTTTATGCCAGACTATTCCATCACCTTCATATTTGGTTAGGCAGTTCACTATATCAAACATGGTCAATCTTCTACAATAATAATAAAAATATTTGCTCAGAGTATCTAAAATGAAATCCTAGATCACAGCTGCAAGAAATGGAAAATTTTTACCCAGTGCCTACAGATATTCTGCTATTTCTTGCATGGTCAGGAATATCTACTCCAGCGAAGTCAAAGCTTGTTAACCAGCAACATAGTCCAAGCAAAACAGTGCTAGAGGAACAAGACCCCCTTCCTCCCACAGAGTGGCCACTAAAGAGAAGTTCATAACTTGTGCAAAGAGGAGTAATGTTCTAAACCCCCTTCTGTTGCATTGATTCCAAGACTTTCCATACCTTGCAAGTCAATTCAACTCACTAATCCCACAGAAAACCATGAACATTTTTTCACTCCCTAGCTTAATGAGCTACAACAGCTCACAGAGGATCAAATAAATACCAGAAGCAGGGAAGAAACATTTCCTTTGTTTCCTGACAATAGCAAATTCTTCAATCAGCTCTCCAAGATATCTCACAAAGTACAACCAAATTAAACAAATGACCTGAAATTGTTCTAGTAATGTCTCACTTCCAGTTAAGGCAAAACTCACCAGATTTATCAGGGCAGTCACTATCCCTATAGTTCAAATGTTTGCATACAATATACACTTGCATGACCAAGGTGAGAAAGACTTCCAGCCTTTGACACAGCTTAAAAGTCTGTGAACCATAAGTTCAAATACAGGGCAGAGTTTTATTTTGAAGACTATCCGAAGAGTTGGAGATGATTGCTACTCTGCCTAAAAACTGGTTAAGCCTCAGTTAATATTTTTCTCTTCTGGTCCCAGACAGGGTGCCTGTCAACTACTTGATTGTGCAATGTTGTACTACAAAGTACTACTGCAGTACTTTTGTAGCCACTCTGAGTATCAGGTTTCTGTTGTGGTCAGCAATTCACAATATATTTTATATCACAGCTTCAGTGATCAATTGCAGAAATACTACAAAACACAAGAATTCATTTTTCATCTATTACCTGATATTAAAATGCAAAAGCCTCGCTCCTTTCAGTTTTGCCTGATGACTTTTTACAAAACGAGGAAGAAATTTCCCCATCTAGCACTCAGCTACCTACAGAATTTCAGGAACAGTAAGCAACTTGCAAAACACGTACTGGTTACAGCAACAAAAAGCTAGAATCATAGAAAGAGTTAGGTTGGAAAAGACCTCCAAGATCACAGAGTCCAACCATTAACCCAGCACTGCCGGGTCCACCTCTAAACCACGTCCCTAAGTGCCACACATACACATCTTTTAAATACCTCCAGAGATACTGGCTCAACTACTTCCCTGGCAGCCTGTTCCAGTGCTTGATTACCCTTTTAGTGAGGATGTTTTTCCTAATATCCAATCTAAGCCTTCCTTGCCATAGCTCGAGACTGTTTCCTTTCATCCTATCACTTGATATCTGGAAAAAGAGACTGACACCTGCCTAACCACAACCTTCTCTCTGGTATTTGTAGAGTGACAACTCCCTTCAGCCTCCTTGTCTCCAGACTAAATCACCTCAGTTCCTCAGCAGCCTAAAGTAGATTCTTTGTGCTCTGGAATCTCCACTGCTTCCTATTTCACAGCTACCAACTACTGAAATACCTTTGGTAGTACATGGATTGTTTGGGGTTTTTTTAAAGCATTCTGGCATCCAGCATACAAACAGCTTCATTATTGCCCAGCAGCAAGATAGACAAGATCCCACACTAATGGATGCATTGGGCAACTGAAGCAACACAGATAGGACTAAGCTGTGCAAGGTCTGAGACCTGACTAGGGCCAAGCTTCCCCTGCTACAGAAAGCAGAGGAGCTGGGATCAACAATTCATCTGTTCTTGGAGCCCAGGTAAGACATTTGAAGTGCACCCTTTTCCCACAGTGTCTTCCTCAGCAGAGGCAGAATGGCTATAGATGTTTCATTGCTATCTATATCTCTCTTATCTTTTCTCCTTTACTTCTAGACAATTACTTAGTTCGCCTGCTCCTATAGCTGGCCTTCCGGAAGTTTAGATCAACAGAATGCCCTAGGCAAGGGGAGCCAACAAGGAAGCTTTTATTATACTACATGATCAAAAGAGACTCATTCACCTACACAAGAGCATATTAAATAAAACTTCCTAATATAACAATGGAAACTGAACATAGTTTCTTCTTAATAAAGGAGTACCTTGGAGAAGAAGAGAGCAAAAATTACAAGCAAGTACTCCTACAGGCTACAGGTATTCTTTTCAGTCAGGAGGTAAGAAATCAGAAAAGGAATTTAAAAGAAAACTAATCTGAGTGTTTGGCTCTCAGAAGTTCTGAAAGAATAAACTCATCTATGACCATGAAAACTAGTTTTCTACTAATTGAAGGCACAGGTTCACCCAACAACATCCATGCACCTCTCATACTGTTACCCCAGTGCTGAGCCAGAAGCAATATGTTCTGCAGGTGGCTTGCACAACTGACTGGTTTCTGAAAATACAGAGCCAAATTAGCAAAATCTCTCTTTTGCAGGCTCTCCTTATGTTCAGGCATCATTCAAAAATCTGTAGGATTTTTATGTTGGAGCCCTCTCAAGTCTCAGAGGTTTGACAGAGCCTGGGTAACAGGCTGCAGTAATACTAGAGAGCAGAGGCAGTAACTAAGCTTCACTTCCTTAGAAAGCAATAAAATAAAAAAGACATGTATATGCTGAGGCTGAGAAGTTTAAAGCAATGCCTACTACCCAGTCCAACAAACCCAGTCCTTCCCAGCTGAACAACAAACAAGACCGGTGAGGGATAAAAAATGACAGACTTTATATCATAAACATCTCAGTAGTTCGAAGAAATTGAAGATAGGAATAAAAATTTTTGCATCCATGTGAATGAAACGCGACCAAAACCCCTTAAACTCCTTTTTTAATCTTAAGCAATCAGGACAAAATAGCCTAATGAATAATTGAACAGCCATGAGGGCAAAACCATAAAACTATCGTTTTCTTAGAGGCCAGCTGTGATTAAAGTGACCTCCTTTGGTTGTTATTTCCCATGTAAAACACTGTCCTTTTAGTCATAGCCTATTCAGAAGAGAGGTCCCATTCACTTTGTCACGCTACTCTCAATATATTGAGTCTGTAAGAAATCCTGTGACACAAAATAAGCAGAAGAGACCAAGTAATGAAAAGGCCTTCTGCAAAATGAAGTGAGGGGAAGAGATGGGGGGAGGGGGAGAAGAGATGCTTTCAGGTTAAGTTAAAATGCCTCTGTAAAATACTCCTTAGCAAAACAAGCTTTGACTCCCAACAGTTTGCTACACACTAAACAGCAATTTCAGCTGTTTGGCTTGAAAAAAACACACACAACCCCCCCAAAAAAACTACAGCATTAGTTTAAGGAGAACTTACTTCACAAAAACTCTTAATAGAGTTACAAAATTCTTAGGGCAAATATAAGTACCAATGTGGAATATTACACTGTCCACCAAGGGGAGCAGAGAAATTGCTAATAATACTTTAGGTATTATGAAATGATGAAGATTATACACATGGCTCTAAGGTTTTAGAGTGACATCTATTTAGTCAGCTTTTTTGGGGTGGGGGGGAGGGAAGACTGGCTGGAGACAGAATTTGGAGCAATATGGCAACCTGAAACCTATCGAGAGGTAAATCAACATAACACTCTTCTGCTTGCACACCTGAAATTTAACTTTGGTTTGCTAGACAAACATCCTAAGCAAAATGGTTCTGTGGGTGCACAGCATCTTACCTATTGTGAAGCACCTATTGCTAATATTTTCCAGTAACACAAAACTCTTTGTAACCTATGCATCATGAGACTTGAGAGTGAAGCTTTCTCAAACAGAGAAACTCATAGATCTTGAGGACTTGCTTATTTTTGTGAACTGCTTGGAACTGGTTCACTAATAAAAACAAGGGTGCTGTCCTTTAGATTTAACTTCCTACAGTGGGATCTGCACTTGTGAGAGAAACTTTAGGTGCCCAGAGATATTTCCTTAACTTCTTATGAATAAAAGCTTTATATAATTTGGGTAAAATTTTATATGTACACAGTTATTAAAAAAATTGAGTCAAAAAAAATAATGCTGAGCACTCATCTTCAATGTCTGCTAGAGTCTGCTTTATTTTGGAGATTACATTTACTTAAGTTGTCGTTATATTTATTATTCATGTGACTGAAAGCCAGAAACATGTCAATGCAACTTCATAAAATAAATCATTCTTAGCAAACAGTGAAGGAATCATCTACACAGGAGCTTCTCAATTCAATAATATGAATGCTATTTCTTGTTTATATCAAGTTAATCATGTTTCTAACACAGGAAAAAAAGAATACTGTTCGAAGTTGCTCACACATTTGGGTCCAGGTGCTCTTGCCTACTTTCTCCAGTCAGCTTTAATTCAAATCAATTATATGTATCCACTTGTTCACTTAAGTTACAAGGCTACTTAGAGAAAGGAAAAACAACTGGGTTCAACCAACACAGAAGGGTGAAGGGTGCCCTAATGATTTCCGTGGGGAAGATTTGTTGTATTCCCTTAGATCTTCTCTCCAATCATTTTTCCAATAAATTGACAGTATATTTGGACTTTATTTGTTTGGGTTTATTTGTTTTATCTGGACAATATAAAAACAACCCCAAAATCAAAAATAGAACACACAAGCTTTTTCAGGATGTCAGTAAGATCTGACCAAGATATAGGCACAGGCAATAGCAAAATATAAATTAAGCATTGTGAAGTGATCCCATCAATCTGTTCTCTTATCTTTACATGAACAGAAGGTTTAAAAGATCCACCACAATTAGGACAACCCATTCTCACTTGACTCTTGTTTTTGACCAAAAGCCTGATAAACATATTTTTTCTCCATAGATGCATGGTACACCCCCTGAAGTTTCATGTTGCCTTATGTATGCAGAACTTTTCTCTAAGAAAAACATTGATTCTGGTACTAAACATTCATAGGATACATCTGCAGACTAGGTAGACGCCTATGTAGCACAGAAAGATGCAAGTGCTACTTAGTAATAAACTGAACTAAACTACAGAGCTAGAGACGCTACTATGTACACATGTAACAACACTCTGGGAAGTGAACCTCTCTTCAACCCTCCAGTCTGTACCAAGGACATTTGTAGAGGCAAAAAGATTAGCAGCTTTTGAAGAACTACCTACTTATGGAACCACAGGACTGTGTTTACAATGAGGCAGAAAAAGATGGGAGTTTCAGTGATTTCTTAATTCTTTGTTCCTACAAATACTGACTCCCTTCAACTTTCCATCACCTCCTCAAATGAATATTTTTCAAAACTTCTGGACAATAAACACAACCATTCTGGGTGAGGAGGGTAGAATGAGACTAAAGACAGTTTCTATAAGCATGTGTGTGCCAACAAGCCATACATGCTTACAACCCCTTACACCTGTTTCTCATAGTACATCACAAAGACCTACAAGAAGTAGCAGTTAGGAATTAAATTCTTTGTGAATCTTGTTAGATGAATACTGGAAAACACGTATTTGGGAAAATGGTGCTCTACTATAACAAGCAAGTATCACTGCTGTTGTCAACAGTAAGCTTTGAATCCAGGAATAAAAAGCTTCGCCAACTACCAGATATCTAAATTTGTCTAGTAAATATATAATTCAGAAAGGAACAATATCTATACAAGCTGAAAAGACGTCTGGTACATACTTGTAGAACTATGAAGTAGAACTCATCTTTAAAAGAGGTGCAGAATCACTGTGTCTTTATCTCAGCACTGGAATACTCACTCCTGCTTGACCTTTTTCATTAACTGTTCTGTTGTGTATGGGCTGCTTTGGGGGATAGAGCATAGGCAAGGTATCATTCCAGTCATCACAGCTTTAATTCAACTGCCCACACAACATTCCTGCTCACTGAACCATTCTGTATCAAATAGCAATCCACTGGGGCTACCCAAAAGCGATCCAATAACCCAAGAACAAAGCATTGCCCTTGTAAGATGCTATGTAAGACCACAAACCATAAGAACAATGCTTATATATGGTTGTACTAAGAATCATACACAGGAGTACAAGGCAGTGACAGGTGACTTTCAAGAAGCCACTTAATGCTCTGAACGTAACAGTAGCACAGTGGAGACAAGTGACCATAGTCATACAGTTTTCCTTGCCACAGCACTCTGCCCAACATACCCCTGATCTACTCATGGCATCCCACTTCACATGTTGAGAGAAAGAAGAAGTAGAGCAAAACTGATTATTTTTCAGTTAAAAGTTAGCATTGATTTGACAGGCTTAATGATTTTGCACAAATACAACTAAGATCCCAGGGCCAAATATTACACCTAATACTTACCTGAAAGAAAGGTTTTAATCACTGATGCAAACTTTCCCAGGATCTTAGAATAATTATTAATTACTATCTCAAGGGCACAGTCATTCTTCCTGTCACAGACTTTGGGTGAGAAGCTTCTGTTGATAGCTGCTTACTTTTTCCCCCACCTCACCTCATTGGTTTCTCCTCCAGTTCAGTGAAACGAAGACAGACAATTAACATGGATTATTTCAAAGAACTATGAAGCAGGCCAGTCTGATAACTGAAGAGCTGGGAATAAGCAGCTGGAAACAGCAGCCTCCTAACCCAGATCTGTCTGATCAGTCAAACTGTTCAGTCATGGCAATCACAACAGTGAAGCTTTCATACTGAAGGCAGTAGGACTTCCCCCTTGCTTTCTCTCATTTTCTTTAAATAACTGCAAGAAGTGTCCACTTTTTAGAACAATTTCCATATAATTATGGCTATTAGAAAAACCAGTGGCGGCATAATGCCTAGTTGCCAGCTGGGGTTAAACTGCAGTACCTAAGAGGAAAATTCTCCAGAATTTCAATCAGCTACTGCTCTGGGGCAAAAAGAAAAAGGTACGAATGTTATTGGTCAAAATGTTCGAGAAATGAGGCAAAAGGAAGGTAATATACTGCAGCTCACATAACATGGAAGGGAAGAACACTAATAGGAAATAGCAGGAATAGAGGGACATCTCTCAATCTATCCTTGACACAAAGCAGATGCACCAAACTTACACTGCAACTACCACTATTTCTGTCCTCAGACAGGAATCCATCTCCCTGTTTCCGAGGGGTCAGCAGAAGTAGCCTATTTCTCAATTTGGGATCCCACCTTGAGATCAAACCTCTCCTAATTTCTTCAGCTAATAGATTTAATCTTATTTTGTTTTCTTAAGACACTTAGAGACCTACTGGGCTTTCAGAGTGACTGTTGCACAATAACTATAACCCTGGGGTTTGGGAGAATAAATACTGTTGGAAATTAAACTGCCCACTTCAAACCTAATAAAAGTAATACAAGGTATGTTATAAACTATTATAGTCAAGCCGCATCTCCTGCGTAATATGCTAAAGAATGAGCAATGCTACAGAGCTCCCAGGTAGCTGGATGTCCTGTAGTTTTTGATTTTGTGCTAGAAACTTAAGAGAAGTTAATCTGAGCCTTGTCTTTGAAGCTTTCCACAACACACTTTAAAATAAATAAGTAAACTGTATCTACACCATCACCAAGCAGCAAAGCTTTTGCAACTTCCACGATGATTTGAAAGTAGTTTCCAATACCAACAACTTTAACCTTATTCCCCAAGCAGTTTAATCAGTACCACTGCGACGATCCAGACAGTAAAATGCTCTGGTACAGGAAGCAAATTCCAGTTTGAAGTCCACGTAGTTCGCAGCAGTAAAAGCGCCTCTATCATATTACTGTCACGTCCAACGCAAAGCCTTGCCTTACTCTAAAAGTGCCTGCTTGCTGGCAAAAGAGTCCGTTAAGGCTGAAATACCTCTTCCTGCGACCCGCAGTAAGACACTCTCCACTCAAGACACGCTCCTTCAGTCAGCCCCGCCGGTCCGGCACAGACCTGAACCCACTCGCCCGCGCCCCGCGGGGCATCCCCCGACCCCTGCCCCGGTCTCTGTCGGGGGCACCGACCGGCCCCGCCGCCGGCTCCTTTACCTGGTGAAGAACTCGGCAAAGCTGCTGCCGGCGCCGGCGATGCCCAGCCGGTGCCGGGCCCTCTCCGGCGGCTCCTGCGGCGGCGGTGCCGGGGCTGCAGGCGCCGTCCCTCCTCCGTGGGACAGGTGCTCCGGGGCGCTGCGGCGGCGGCTCACCTCGTACGTGTTGCGGGAGTTCAGGTTCACGTCCGTGAAGCCGAGGGGCGCCGGGGGCAGCGCCGCGGGCTCCGGCCGGTCCCGGCAGGTCCGCACGCCGGGGGCGGCCAGCGAGCGGCTGCCGGCGTCGCCCCCGGGGCTGCGGGGCGGCGAGGGGCTGCCCGCCGCCTCTCCGCGCCGCTCCGCCTCGCCCCGCAGCCGGCAGCTCCGCAGCGGCTCCTCCAAGGCGGTTCCCGCGGGGCCGCCGCCCGCCGGGCCGGGCGGGCAGGGGAGGAAGCCCCCGTTCTGCAGTTTCGCTTCCTCCTCCTCCGGCCCCGGCTCATCCCGTCCTGCCCGGGGGGGCGGCGACGGCTCCTGCGGCGGCAGCAGGAAACCGACGTCCCCGTTGGTCATCCTCCCGCAGGGGCCCACGGCGCAGGCGGCCCCGTTCGCGGGCTTCTCCGGGCAGCGCTTCCCACCCGCGGCCGCGGCGGGACCGAGCGCCGCCAGGTACCGCTGCAGCAGCCGCTCCTGCCCCGGCCCTCCGCCCCGCCGGCTCGAGCCCCGGCTCCCATCCCGCTCCCCGTCCTCCTCCTCCTCCTCCGCCGCCTCCTCCGCCGCCGCCGCCTCCTGCCGGCCCGCGGGAAGCACGGCTGCGCCGCCCGGAGCTCCGGCATCGTCCGGCCCCACCATTTGCCGCCGCGGGGCGCCGGGGGCGCGGCGGAGGCCGGGGCGCGCGCCTTCCTCCGCACCGGCGGCGCCGCGAGCGCTGGCAGCCGGCGCCGCTCCGCGCGTCGGGCACGGCCTCGGCGGGGGGCGGGCGGGTCCGGCACACGCAGGCGCGCGGCGCCGGCCCTTCCCCCCGGAAAGTCACCATAGAGAGACGGGCAGGAAGCGCCCGCCTGCCCGGCCGCCCGGCGCGGCCGCACCCGGAACCATAGAGATGCCACCCAGGCCGGCTCTTTCCCCGCCAGAGGCGCGGTGAAGGCCGCGCCCCCGCCGCTACCGTATTGCACCTAAAGGCTGGCGGCGCAGAGTAGCTACCGTATCCCATCGGTGTGCCGCGGGAAAGTGCAACCCGGCGGCCTCAGCCCTCCCTCCCTCGCTGCCCCAGCGCCGCTCCTGCTGGGATGAAATGGGACCCCCCGGCTGCCCCAGAGCCCCGCGGGTCGGTAGCCGGCTACACGCACTGCAGAGACGCGCCCCGCCCCGGGCCCCCCCGGCCCGCCCAGCGTCCTGCTCGGTGGGGCCGCACTGGGACCGGGACGGGACCTGCAGGGCGTTCAACAGTGTCACATCTGTCATTATTTCCTTAAAATAAAACAAAACAAAAACCCATAAACAAAATCAAACCAAAACAAATAAAAAACCAACCAAACCAAAAACGCCCCTCTAAACCACAGTAATAAAGAGCCTTGTAAGAGCAGCGAAGGTGTTGCGAGGTCCCGCTGTACCTGCGGGACGGGGGAGGCGGTGTCGGTGTACGGGGTGTCCGGGAAGGGCAGTCCCGGATCCGGGAACGGGGCGGGCTCCGAGGAGGGTGACAGAGGGTCCAGGGTACACCCGGCACCAGTTTCCCCGCCGGTCACTCGCGGCGGAGCCGGGGGTCAGGCTGGGTGTCATCTCCCAGCCGAGAGCCGGTGGCAGCGGAGGACTGGGCGGGGGGGGGGGGGGGGGGGGGGGGGGGGGGGGCCAGCATCTCTTTTTGGAGGAGATAGGACCAAACTGAGCTTTGGGGAGAAGGGGACAGAGAGAAAAGAGAAATAGGATGGGCACTTCGAAATCATGGGGTGAATCCTCTCCTGAGCAGTGACAGGATGCTGTAACTCCTCAGGTTATCGCTGGGGAAGGGGATGGAGGACACATAGAGAGGCAGGTCCCATGACCTGTGTTTCCCGCAACATCTCTCAGAGGAAAACCAAGGTATTACAGTCCCCTCTGCCTACGAAGGGAGCAAGGCCACAAGTCACACACAAAAGAAAAGGCAAAGGGGCTTCACGTCCCCAAAGAAGCAGTAACAGCACAGGTCCCAAACTTGGTCTAGTAGGTTACAGCTCATCCTAGGCAAGCACCAAAAGTAACATCTCAACCCAACAGATTACTTCTGTATTCTAACAGTAAATACTCACAACTGGTAGCAAGGGAAGTGCCATTCTCCTGGAAATCCTTGGCCAAAGAAGTCATCCATTTCAAAACCCCACATCCAAGCATCCTCCAGCACGGTGGTGGGCCTTGCTTTTGTAGGCAGGCAAGTGGAGCATGCCCAGATAGAGGCCTCACCCACCATGGGGAAGGAACAGCCATCCTCTTAATATTTTGGGTTTTCTTAAGAACTGTGAACATTTTGGAAAGGTTTAAACTGGCAATCTTCACCTAAATAAAAAATTGATGCATTTCATTGTGTTATGAAGTTGGCACTTTGCAATATAAAGTCTTTTGGGCTTTGCTTAAGTAAAGAAATAAAATGTGATTTCTTTTTTTCTTGTCATCTTGTAAGTGTACTTTGAAGGTCAGATGTGCAACACTAGTGTTGTACATGCAACAAGCAAATCTGATCTCACCCTTTTGACTTGACTAACTGGCGAGTACTCGGGATCTCAGATGTTGGAGAAGAAACAAATCTGATTTTGTTTTGCTTTGCCTTGCCTATCTTGTAGCAGCCTCATCCAGCTACAGCTGTGTCAGATAAAGGACCATTAGCCTCAGCTGCTTGCAAAAATGCCCAGTAAATATTCCCAGGATTACCTATCCTTTGGATATGACAGCTGAACTGCTTGTGGGAGCACTTTGTAGGCTACTGTGAACAAAAGAAACCATTGAGAAAGATGAACTAATTAAGCTTTTTGGTTAGCTGAAGCTTTTTAATTAAGATTTTTGCTGTAACTAAGATGGTAGGCTTTTTGTTCTCCACTGTGATCCGGAGGCACGTGGAGGCTGATCATTGTACCCGCTGAGTGAACATCCTTCTTGAGTGCTAGAGAGGGTCTCTACCTTTACTAGTGAGGATTTTAGGTTTATAGAAACACTCAAATCCATAGTGTTTGCGCTCAGTTTCAACAAACTGTTTGTTATTTACCTGGGATGCTGTATGGCAGTGTCACTCTTTAATAGACTTCTATTATTTAATTAATGCAGAACCTGCAAAACAGTACCAGATGTTAAACAAGCTAAGCAAAATGAAGGCTGGCACTGAGATTATAACACAGGATTGGCTTATGGTGAGCTGATTTCAGTCAGTGCAGCTGGGATAGTAGGAAATTATGCCAGGGACTCCAGAGGGATTGTGCATGTTGTCTTGCACAAAATAAGACCACTTGGTTCGTTGCATTTGCATTGATTTCCACCTATAGGAATGCTGTGTTTTAACCCCAGCCAGAAGCTAAGGCCCACACAGCCGCTTACTCACTCTTCCAGTGGGATGGGAGAGTGTAAAAGTGAGAAAACTCATGTGTTGAGATAAAGGCAGTTCAACAGGTAAAGCAAAAGCCATGCACACAAGCAAAACAAAACAAGGAATTCATTCACTGCTTCCCATCAACAGGCAGATGTTCAGGCAGTTCAATTCAGTCTGATTTGAATGACCAAGGATGAGCAAGTAGTCTGCAGAACATTGTCAGCAATCCACAAGGAAGAAGTGGGACTAAATATCAGATAGGTAGCTATAAAATCCCAGAGTTTTAAGAACAGGGTTGCTGAAAGGGCTAGGATAGGGGATCACATTTTGAGCCTTGTGAGAGAGCAGTCCCATGTTACTAGTATTACAGCTTATCTGGGAAGTCATCTGATTCAGAAAATCAAAATCTCACATAATTTCACTGATTCCTTTTTGGGCAAGCCCCCTCAAGTAATCAAATCATCACAAAAAGAGTTAAACTGCGTCTGGTTGGAGACTGGAAATGACTGGTCAGAGTGGGAAGCTCTTCTCTTTATCTTGACATTGAATAAATTAAAGCACATGATTCTACCCTAACCACAACATATAGTAACTGTGCTGTTGCCTGATGCTGGTAAAAATTACATATTTGTACTACGGTTCTGATCTGGCAGTGAGATCCTTAGTATCCAATATTTTAGGCATATTCACATGAGAAATAGCATAATTTATTAGTGAAAATAGTTAATAAACCAGTAAATTTTAACATCACAGTGGCTACTGAAAGTACTAAGCCTAAAATCCTTAAAATTAACTGTCTTTATATTATTCTCAGGTTTGGTGGTGAGAAGCAAAGTGAATGTTCTTATTGACTCCAAAATTATGACAATTGTTTTGCCCAGGGCTATCTATCACAAAAGATATAGTAGCCTAAGCTTCAGCCAGTCTTTCTCTCACCTGTATTTATATTTCTTCAAGGATAAGAATAGCAAACGATTTGAGGAGAGAGGTGATCTGCTTCTGTATCATTAATTTCCTACAGTGCTTAGGTATACTTACTTTTGCTTACAGCTGCTGTGCAGAGACTGCAGGACACCCCAGTACTGAGGCCAAGAGAAGGAGCATTCAAGGCCCACACTCATCCTCCCTATTTATAAGCATTTCCATAGGTCCCCTCTGTGGGCAATAGAGAGAGAACTTCTCTAAAAGGCAAGTCAGCTTGCTTAAAATCAATCTCACAATCCACCTGTGCTGCCTACAGAAAGAGAACACAGGCAACACATAAGCAAGGGACATTCTCCTAGGAAAGAATGAAAGGGAAAGTTTTGGAAGCTAGGTGCTGTAGATGCAAAACATTTACAGAAAGAAAACCAAGCAAGTTCTTGGCTGGCAGATCCAGCAAGGTACTATCAGTCAGAGCTGCCGACTGATGGTCAGAAAGGTTTCAGGGGCTCTCATCCATTGTTTCATAGTTTAGGCAACTTCTGTGGAGCTGCTTGTGCTCCTAGTGAGACTCAGACCTTTTCCTAGCAGTGGGAAGTGAACCAACCCTCTGGTTTAGAGGCAGGTTGCTGCGATAAACAGACCTTTAGTCTGCCGGGAATGACTTTTCTTATGTTCTTGTGTAAGTTCTCACCTCCATTATGAACAAGGAAACTGTAATTTATAATTTGTTTCCCAAGACTAAGAAACAACACTACTCTGTAAAAAAATCCAAACAACAAACTGTACAAATAATAAACCATTCTCATTTCCAATGGAACAATAAGCCAATTCCCATCATTATGTTCTCATTTCCAAAAGTACAACATAGTATGGACACAGTCTTGTGCCAATCAATGCTGATAGCTGAAATACACATTTAATAGGTTCACTCTTAACCAGTATGTAGCTGGTGGTTTCCCAGAGCTGTTTCATTACTTCTCTAATTAAAATATGGAATGGCTTCCTCAAATCAATATATAGGAAGAGCTGTACCTTAGGGTTCCCAAAAACCTCAGATGTTATTCCATTCGCAACACAGTTGTGATCTCTGTTAGTTCACTCCAGAGGCTCTCACTTCTTTCGAAATGCACCCCACTGATAGCAGTTTACACTTTTAATACAAAGCCTTCTGGGCAAGATCTCATCTCAGAGTATGACTAACAATTAATTAAGATGTTTGGTAGACTCTTGCACACTGAAAGCTTCTACTTGGCACACTCCCAGTCCTGCTGCTATTTTAAAATTAAATTACACTGCTTGTGGATCAAACATGCTGCATATCTGTATTAAGACAGTTCAGCCTGTGTTACTTTGCTTGTGTATGGTTAGGCTTGTGGTGGCTCAAACAGGGCCAAACCCACCCTGAGCACTGCTATGGGATAAGCTGTACTTGCCATTGCTCTACCAGGGGCTGGAAAGCAGTAACCCTGTGTTGTTAGTGGAGGCATATTTTTGGAATGAAATGAAAAGTACTTCATTCATACACTGTAATGAAGAGGAGATCTGAGCCCATTTTTAGGCCCAAGAGCAATTCTTCCTTAATTATTTCATCCACTAATTAGATGCATTTTGAATCACATATATTCAGTCTCAACTCTTCCTGGTTTTTAGGCAGGATATCAGCAAGCTCTTAACCTACAGCAGTAAATATTTTTGTGGGAGCTCATTCAGCTGCAGGGATTCTACTTTGCACTTTTCCTACCAACATTTCTTGTAACATGCAATGAGAGTGTTTACTTTTCTAAAGTTAGTATGTTGTTGATAAAGATTTGTTAATCCTCCTCCATGGTGACTAGAGCAAATTCCTGTCTCAGTCTTGTGCTCTGTTTGCTTGCTGTGTCACTAATACTAATGAAATCACTCCTATGGCTGATAAAGCAAAAGCAGAAAAAAAAAAATTCTTGGGAATTTTCCTTCTTTTAAAAAAATATTGTAATACACATTGAGGGCCATGAGAACAGCAGCCTGTCTTTGCATTCTCCAAATATGTCCTCTTTGCTTCATAAGCTAAGGTCATATTAAATATTTAGGAGTAATCTAGTTGATCTGATTTAAATCTGACTTGAACCAACAGGTGCTATGTATAAACACACAGCATGGCTCTAAAACGTTGCCAAGGCTGAGCATCAGGTTCTAGGTGCTCTGGAATTCTTTCTGTTAAATTCAGTGACAAGAGAAGTCCATTAAGAAAAAGAGATGAAACTTGAAAGAGTGTTTCCTCCTGAATTCAGTGAGAAGTCAGTTTGGCTGAGGACTATTTGCAGATGAAAACTTTTAATTGGATTTTATTATATTTTCTTGAGATATGACTAACATAGAAGCTTTCAAACCTTTCACTGAAAGTTGAAGAAATCGTCACAGGGTGAGCAAAGAGCAAACAAGTGAACAGTTTTCAGTGACAATGTTGGTGTGAACTGACCTTACCCATGGATCAAAAATAGCCTAACTTTTTTTACATTACTGTCCTAGCAGTTCTGTTGGTTTCATGGCACATGAAGTTGGGTGATGCAGATACAGGAATAAATAGCTGGAAACAAGAATTGTCTACCTCAGCTTACTAAGCATTACTTGTGAATGCTGAACCAAGTCCTAAATAATAGCAAACAAGAGTTTATCCTTAGAAAAACAGGTCTCCCTTGTCTTGGGCAAATGGAATAATAACAGGGAGTGGTCGGAAAGGGTAAGGTTCACTTTACTGCTGTGTGTTTAAGCTGCACTAAACTGGCAGACAGTCCCTTGGGAAATGCTGCAGTCAGGCACAGCCGGTAGGACTGGGACTAAATCACAGGCAGTGCAAAAGGGGAGAAACTTTTAAAGCGTATTGTTTATAAAGGCCATTTTTTAACTATATTTGCTAAGAAATGTTTGTCTGTTTGTAAAAACCAACACACAATATTCATCAATATTTGCATGGATAGATGGGAATGAGGAAGATGAGAGGGAAAAAAACAAAGAAGAGGCGTATATTTACTATTCAGAAATATCGCCTTCTAATTATGTAGCATTGCATCCTACACATATCCTGAGCTATTTTCCAGACAGCACTGAAAGCTTGTGCTGATGAGTTATTCTATACAATTTTTTATGCTCTGCTAATCACTGCGGTGTCCCAATCCAACACTGCATCACCTAATGGCTGTAAATGCAGCCATTAGACAATGGCTGTGTCTGAACTGTGGGACAGTGGAACACTTCTTATTTTTCATTTCCAGTGGTATAACTTATTCTGATTCAGTTTTAGAGCCAATCATACATCATGCCTCCACTTCTCCATGCAATTATTTCCATAGATGGAAAGTCAAGGAAAGATGGAAAGGGACCAAAATCTAAATAGTAGTGTCTCATGGAAAGTACTTGTCATGCAATGAAGATATAGCCAGTGCAACTAATATTTCTCATGTTCTACCACAGGGAAAGAAGCACATACTGCAGACAAGGACTTTCTTTAGTTGTTTCGTATTCAAACACAAATTTGCTCAGCTTTTGCTAGAGAAGGAACATGGAGCACTGGGTAGCAAGGTGTGTGAGGCGTTGGATCTTCCAGGGCAAAGATTGCAATCAAACAACTCCTGCAGGATGGATTTTTTTCTGACCAGGGATAATTTCCAAATAGTTATTAACCGTGATCTTAACTGTGAATATTTTGTGTGGCTTTTATCAGCATGAAGTCTGGGGAAACCTTGAAGATTAAGAACAAGAACTTGAATCTAAATCAATTTTCAAAGTAGTCAATGTAGACAGTTGTGCCTACATGTCTGTAAGTGTCCTGAACATCAGTGCCCCATTAGTTTAGATGCTCTAGGCCAGCTGTGAGCTTGCACTAAGTGTGTAAATTAGGCTTGCCACTGCTTGCCAGTATAGGTTAATAACCTATCTTAGGTAATAGAAAGTTTGTGCTGTCAAATGAGTGTTTGAGAAGAATCCAAAGATTGTTCTAAAATAGATTTTGGATAGACTGTAGGGATGTGGGAACTTCAAAGAAAGAAGAGTGGATATGGGGCTGTGAAGCCTTCAGAAGGCTTTTATCTGCCTCCTGGCATCACTTCTGCCTGGCTCATATTTTTGATACTGAACCATTTGTAGTCCTCAAACACATGTTTTTGAAGCAGTGGCTAGGTGGCTAGGTCTTCCCTTCAGGACAAAAACAATTGTGCACCGTGCCTGTGCTGTCTGACCATGCAGTACAGCCAGCTGCGATAGTGGCAGCATAGAGACTTGTAACAAGATGAGACTGAAATGGTCCTTGTGAAACCCTGAAATTCAGTGGCTATCAAGTATCACATCTTTCCAGCTTACTGACAGGCCCTGTTTCACTAAATCTCTGAAATAAGAGAGCACAAAACAAAACAAAAAGCAATGCTGTGGCTGTCTGAAATTCTTGAAAGTCCAATAATTTTGATTAGAGAGTAAATTGACTTCTTAATTCTGAGAGCTGAGCACTGTCACATATAGACAGAAAATCCATTTGCAGTCTGCCCCACAAAAATACCACACATCATCTCAAAAAACTGTTTGCACCTTGTCGGTGCATGGGCAAAAAAAGTAAGGAAAACTCTTATTGATTTTCTGAATAATTAAAATTTGAATACTCTGCAGCAAACCAAAGAAATAATTTATCTGCTATGTTGGAAATGTATTGTCATAAGTGGAGACAAATTAATATATCATTTCTGCAGGAATCTGAATTTGATCTGACAATAGTTCTGCCACATCAGTTAGTAAGAGCAAATTTCAAAAATCTTTCATTCTGCAAAGTGCTGTGTGTGCCCTCTATTGGAAACATGTGGTGGATTGCATTTTTTAATCTTAATTTTCAAGCTAGTTTCATAAATGCAAAAAAAGTCAACAAGCCATTTGTATCCTGAAGTGTACAGAGGTAGCATTTTAAAATGGTCCACATTTTATTATAGACTGCTTTTCACAGTATTAGTATTATTATCTTTATTACTTTAATCTAGATTAAACACTAGTCAACATAGTTACTTTGCATTTCTGTTTAAATAGTAAAATCAGAAAGCTCTTTACCATGCCCTGCCACCCTGGAAAGTGGTAGCCACTGCCATAAAATACCCAAGCAGCTGGACACGTTGCTTTGTTCAGTAAAGTGCAACTCGAAAGTACAGCTCATACAGAAGAGAACAAAGACTGTACTAAGACCATCTTTCGGCTGGGCTGTGTCAGGAACTAACTCAACCCCACCATTACTACAGCCAGATGTGTGCTGCTTTGCCTTGCAGAGGTGCTCCATGTCTGCAAGAGGATGGTGCTCAGGATCAGAAGAGCCAAGAGCACTGTCACAGGGCTGCCTGGCCACTAAAGCTTCTGGTTTTACCTTCTGGGTTTTGGGCTGTACCTAAGTGTCACAATGGGCATTTCACGCCTTCTCCTAGGAAGGTCCAAACCAACTTTGCTGGAAATTGTGAGCTAGGACTGAGCCAAGGGAGCTGATAAGAGAACACCAGAAGGGGAACACCAAGAGGCTCACTTATGCTAGTTCTGGAGAATAGTAGAAGGAATAACAACATGACAAAAGAAAGCAATTTGCCAAAAACCCCCAAGATGGCTAAATGATTGATGTCCACTCAAGGCTGAGCCAAAGTGCAGTCTGTTTGAATTCTGAGATCCAGCTCCAAAACCAAACACTGAAAACAGCCTCAGGAATAGTAGACTACAGCAGACAGTGAATAAAAAAACAACTAGAAGAGATAGTATGGCTCTAAATGGATCTGTGCATTTCCTCTATCACTAGAGGTTATAAGGAATAATCAAAGAAGATTCCGTCAGTCCTTCGATGGGGAATGTTATCTTCTCTACTTCAATTCTAAACTGGAGGACATGACGGCTACACTTGATCTGATATTTTCAGTAATGAAAATAGAACATCCTTTCAAACTGAAGAGTATCTATAAGATAAATCAGAGCAACCATATAATTTCAAAAGCGTAAGAGTCATCATGTACAGGTGGCATACCCAAGAACTCTGAAAGCACTTATAACTGAAGTGGTTAGGCTGCTAGCAAAAACACGCAGCTCTTGTGTGAGACCTGAAGGGTCAAAACAGAGCATCTTCCCTTTCTCTCTCAAGGAAATCAGTTTAGCTGCTTAGTGGTCCAGACACAAAAAAGGTGGCATCTTCACTGCTAAGTACCCATTGTGTTGTGATACCACCAAGTGTCAGTGACATGCCATTTACCTGTAGTGATTGTTCTCCTAAGGTACTTACACAGGAAATCCCAACTGCAAATAGGGTCTCTCCAAATTAGATCATATGAAAGTGTCACAGCATCCCTACAGACTGGTATTCATACATCATCATAGAGTGATGCTTGGAGGGCATTTCCTAAGAGTGAATTTGATATCTTTGGCCTTTCTATCTGGGGAAGATGCCAGGCACTTTTCCCAGAAAAATAATTTACTTAGATACTACATATTTTTTATTCTTCCTTACTTAACTTTAAAGATGTTTCAAACTCAAGAGCTGATTTGTTAAACAACTTATAGAGAAATCTCTGAAAGAACCATATTAACTTCAAAATATGTGAAGAGCTATGGTGGACTCTGTATTGGATGATACAAATTCAAATTATTTCTTTTAAGTCTAAGCAGACTAAACATCTTCTTGATACTTAGCTGTTGATTTAGTTATTCTTTCTTCAACTTTTCTACACAGTTTCTGAAACAATTATTCATAAACTTTCAGTTCACTTGTACAGCTAATTTGTATTTCTGTAATCAAAACTCATTTATTTTCAAGAGTAAATGCTGGATTCACTATAGAAATAGTTTAGCAGTCTCAGTATATGATCAAGTTCACAAAACTCATATGGCCTTGAAAGCATGAATATAATATATAAAGCCAAGACTATAAGTGTACACACACTCCTATACATACAAAATCAGGCAGACTCTTTACCTACATAGAGATGAATAGATGGATAGACAGATAATCATATTGATTTCAGACGTAACATTATTGCCTTCAATGACATTTTCTTCCAAGACTTTAAAACCAGTCCCTAAAGGGACTGTAAAGTCCCTGTAAAGCTAATCACAAAACCCAGTTTAGTATAATTCACATACTATCAATGTTTTTTAGACTGCAAGGAAGACAACTAATCCAGAACCTCATTTTACCAGTGCCTCAATACATCTTTGCACAGTGTGATCACATTCGAAAAACTGACACCACTTCATGAAGTTGATTATAGTAATCCTCCCCAAATTGGACGAGATCTCAAAATTACATTAACTATTTAAGTAACCACTGTTTGTTTTCCATTCATTTGACAAAGTAGCAGTGACTGACACTGGACAAATGTGGCTGCAATCTTCAGTCTTTATGAGATCACGTAACATCAGCGAGCCCTGGCCTTGACCTGCACGCAGCCCACAGGTGCAGAGCGGACCCTGTTCTTGACCCGCTGGAGGCTCATTCACAGGACCTGAGAACTGCAGTGCTCTTCCAGGAGGCTCCTTCATGCTTGGGTTGAAATATCTCATCCTACTGAGCACTCCGTTTGAAACTGCTTCAATTGTCCAGCTAGTACACCAGAGACCTAGATGAAGGCATGAGCTCAAAATGTAATCATAGTAAACCACTAAAGGCCTAATTTTAATTTCTGAATAAGATCTCCTCTTGATCATAATATGTGCTAGAGACATGTGAACACTTAGTCAAGGATGAGATAATTTTATAAAGGAGAAGTAAGACAAGGAGAAGGAAAGGGGAGGGAGAAGTAAACTGATTTTGGTTTCTTATATAAATCTCTTTTTTCTCTTCTTGGAGAGAGAGAGATTTTAAATACAAGTGACTGCATTTCAAAAAAACCATACAGTATCAAGATACTACATATATTGCAATATGTTTTATGTATATTTTCTGGATAAGTTTATTTTTTCACAGACGGAACAAGCTTGCAAATCTTCTGGAGTCAAAAGTGACTGTTTTATCCATTCCATCAGTATTTTCTTCCATTGTTTTGCTCAGAATCTTCCTGTTCTATCCTGGGTAAGATAAATTTAAGAAATAGCTACAGGCCTTAAAATCAAGGTTTACAGCATTTTCAACTTACTGCATACACTAATTTTCACACAGTGTTGTGTTTTCTCCCGTGTCTGTTTTTTTCTCCCTCTCCTATAAGTTTACACTTCACTCCATCATGCCCAATATAGGAATAAAAGCAGGGCAATGCTTCTATTCCTGTCTTTGCCACTGACTCACTCTATAGTTTCCTCAGAATTTGCATTTTCCACTTGGATCCTCTGGTATCTAAGAAGAATGTGTCTGTTGATGTTTTCTTTGTGGTAAGAGCCTTCATAATGTCTCCCTCTGTGCAGATTCTCTTGTGCTTAGTAAGGGTTGAGTCTACACTGCAGCCTTCCTATCAATGAGGTTATTAGTAGAGGTTCTGGCTTCTACCTGGATGCCAACTTTAATTACAACTACAGGAAATTAATTTCTTAAGATATCTACCTCTCAGAGAGATTTTACTTCAGCCAACAGACACAAAATTTTGAGGTAGAGCACTCTCAGACAGGCACAAAATAGCATCAATACATACACTTTCCCTTAAAATGCACACTAAAGAGGAGTCAGAGAGATTAGTAGAGCATAATGAAATCCTAGGAACTGGAAATACACAGAGACACTGCAAACAGTTGCTTTAACATGGATAATGCTAGCTACCTTCCACTACAGAGCCCTGCAGCACTACTATCTGCTGAATATGCAAAAGCATAGCTCTTTCCAGTGCTGTAATGCCTTAGGTCCATTTACTGTCCCATTTAAAATCCTTCACAAATATATTCTGTTCTTCAGGGTCATTACATTGATTGTTAAATAAAAGTAAATGTTTTAAATCAAATTAGCAAGTGTGTAGATAATTCTTACAAACTAAGATTTAGTCCTTAGTATTGGAATGAACATCAGAGACCTATTGTGGTTTGCAGATATTGGCAAAATCCATGTACGTAGAATTACGGTTGGTTCCAAATAAGACAAGATGTGGAGTTGGCTCTTATCTTAGAGCTTATGTTATTTTTACAGGACTGCTGTTTAAACAAAGTACATATTTCATTAGAGAAGATTCTAGATCAATTGTTTGAATTTTGAGTTCATCTTAGAAACACATTAACTAGCAATGTATTCCAATTTTCAGTGTTATAGCAGGAATAAAACAATGGGCTACATTATGGAGGCTGTGGTCTCAAAGGCACAAAGAAATTAGAATCTTAAAAACATGGCCAAATGTTAACACTGTTATGACTGGTACAATCCAGCTAGTTTAGCTTAAATGTGCTGATTTTTTCAGGCAAAGCTGCCAGCTTTGCTGTTCAAAATTTGTTTAAAAAATTTCCACTCTCTGTTCTAATTACCAAGAATAACAGAACAGTAAATGGAAATCAGACACTTATTGGCTTCAAAATTATTTGTATTGGCATTAGTGACTGGAGTAGTTTTAATTAAGAGACAAAGAGAAAATAAAAAATACCTCATTTAAAAATAAATACCTATTTCCCATATTAATTAATTATATTTATTGATAATTTCTATTCACATCCCAATCTCTTTTTTTTCTTTTTCTCATGACAGGATTACCATATAAATTCTTTTAAAATAAAGGATCATACTCTATTTGCATTAGGGTACTTTACTGAAAGCAGGATGTAAATATATGAAAGATATTTCTAAGACAACGTGCATATTATTATAACAGCAAATGAAAGATCTGTTAAAATACATCAGAAAACACCTTTGGCTGAAAAAATAGAGGCAGCTTTTGGATATTGTGTCTGAGGAAATGCACGAACAACTTTCTGACAAAATGCAGATTCAAACTGATCTTAGGTTTCTGTGCTTTTGGTTTCTTTACATAATATTTCAAAACAAAAAATAAATAGCGCAGTGCTGTTTTGCTGAAAACACAGGTTCTGATACCTAGATGGCATTCTCAATGTACATAACCCGGCGCAAAGTGCTATCCTGCTCTTTAACAAACCTGAAATGTCATCGTGGTCTCCAGAAGGAGACACTTAAAAAGCGCCAGGTCCTCCCTCGCCCCTGACACTTTGGTAAGTACCCACTGAGAACTGGAAAAGGGCTCTTCCCAGGACAATTCTGTGGAGAAACCTCCCTCCGTGCGGTTCGGAAGGGCACTCGATCCCAGGACCTTCCCCGTCATTCCCGGTCGGCTCCCCGCTCCCTCCGGCGGCGCGGGGGCCGCATCTCGCCCGCAGGCGGCATCCGGAGCTGCCGCTACCCCATCCCGGCGCTGCGGTCCCCGGTCCCCCTGGCTCCGCTCCGTCGTCGAGGGGCCGCCGCCACCCGGTCCCGCTGCGGGACAGCCCCTCCATCCCTTCCTCCCTCCCTCCGTGCCTCGGGAGCAGCGGCGGCCAGGAGGCGACACACGGGGACCCCGGCAGCCAGAGCGGTGGGTACCCCCGGGACAGCCCGACCCGCCGCGGGGGACAGCAAGGCGGGCGGGGGCGGCGGGCGGAGATGCCCCCGCGGGAGGGCCGCTCCCACAGCCGGTCCCTAGGGCGGCGTCCCGCTGTCAAGAGTGGCCGAGGGTCCCAGGGCAGCGAGGCCGGCCCTTCCTCCGGGGTAGCAGTGCTGGCGCTACCCCGCAGGCAGAGAGGGGGCGGCCGGGGGAGAGCCCCTGATGGGGGGCTCGGCAGCGGGGGACGGCCCGCGGGTGCTGCGGGCCCTCACCGGGTGCCTGCTGGGCACCCTGGTGCTGAGCACGCTGGTGGGCAATGCTCTGGTGTGCCTGGCTGTCCTGCGCTTCCGTCACCTGCGTGCCAAGGTCACCAACTGGTTCGTGCTGTCACTGGCCATCTCGGACCTCTGCGTAGCCCTCCTGGTGATGCCCTGGAAGGCGATCACTGAGGTGACTGGAGGTTCCTGGCTCTTCGGCAATCGCTTTTGTGATACCTGGGTGGCTTTCGACATCATGTGCTCCACCGCCTCCATCCTCCACCTCTGCATCATCAGCCTAGACCGCTACTGGGCCATCGCCAGCCCCTTTCGCTATGAGCGCAAGATGACGCAGCGCCTTGCCTGTGCCATGATAGCCATGGCCTGGACCCTCTCCATCCTCATCTCCTTCATCCCAGTGCAGCTGCACTGGCATAAAGCCAAGGACAGGGGATATCCAGGTTACCAGCTACCTGGGACACTCCGATGTGATGTCAGATTGAATCGCACTTATGCCGTTACCTCCTCCCTTATTAGCTTCTACATCCCCGTGGCCATAATGATCATCACCTATACCAGGATCTACCGAATTGCCCAGGCCCAGATCCACCGTATCTCCACCCTTGAGAGAGCAGGGGGGCAGTGGCCAGCTCACAGCAAGGAGCCCACCTCCTCTTTGCGGAATTCCTTGCACAAGGAGACCAAGGTGCTGCAGACTCTCTCTATCATAATGGGGGTCTTTGTTTGCTGCTGGCTGCCCTTCTTCCTGCTCAACTGTCTGCTGCCTTTCTGTCAGCCCACTCTCAAGAAAGACCATGAAGGACAGTCATCCTGTGTTAGCCAAACCACCTTCAACATCTTCATGTGGTTTGGCTGGGCCAACTCTTCATTGAATCCAGTGATCTATGCTTTCAACGCAGATTTCAGGAGGGCTTTCAGCAACCTCTTGGGCTGCTGGTGCTTCTGCTGTGGCACACCCAAATCCACTGTGGAGAGGGTCAACTTCAGCAATGAGCTGGTTTCCTATCATCATGACACCACCTGCCAGAAGGAAGGAGCTGCCTCATTGTCAGTACCTCCTGCTGCTGTCACCACCTGGGTGCAGCCCATTCCCCATGCTGTAAGCCTTCAGGGAGAAGACAGCAGTGAGATGCCTTTGGAGAACAGACTTGCGACTTCTCCGACACATGCTGCCCCTGGGATCAGCCCCAAGAATTGCCAGGTGCCAGCTATTTTGCAATTGGATTGCAAGACAGAGCTATCCCTGGAAACTGTTGCCCCCTGTACAGGACTTGGTCAGTGCGAGGACCCCATTGCCTTGTTTCAGAGGGATAAGTAATTGCATGCTTCTCACACACACAGCCACCCCACAGAGAGAGTCCACTCTGCCTCCATGTAAGCTACACCTTTACCCCAGCAAAAAATCCCATTCCAGAGGGATGGGAAAAACCACAGAGGGGTGATGGGCATTTGAAATCCATTCCAAAGGCATGTAGCGGACATATATTAACTTTTTCCCACGGCCACCATCACCCTTTACTGTCACAGTCAGTAGACATCTCCCACGCATTTGTTCATCCCCAGTCTCCAATCAAACTTGAGATATTTATTAAGAATAGTGAGATAATTAGATCAAAGTGAAAATAGTTTGAGACTTTATAATACAATCTTACATAGACAAGTTAATCTCAGATTTATCTTCATTGCTAAAACATGCTCATAAACCTGCTCTTAAATGTTTGTGGTTTTATTTCTGTGATTATTTCAAAGCCATGTGTCTGGATTTACACATCTGAATCTGTGTTTAGGTTCTTAAATAAAAATTGATCTGTTAAAACATTGCTATCTGTTGTTGAGTCAAAAGACTGTACAAAATCCTGGAAAATTGAGATGTTTTTATGTAGGACACCCCAAACAGTTTCGGGTGCTAACTTTGCAATCCAGTCTTAATGAAATTGAGCTAGGGTCTTCCTCATCCTCAAATGTTAGAAATATATTATTGTATTAGGCTGAAGCTACGTAAGGATGGTGTTTGAGAACGCTACAACTCCAGAGAGATTTAAGCTGCTATCAGCTGATGCAGCTGCGATCCTTCCTTTGTCCTACTAATTTAGGCAGCTAATCCTTCCCGAAAGCAAGCTGGCCCACAAAATTAAAAGTGACCAGGTCATCTCTCTGAACCCATTTAACTACTTATAGATATGAAGAGCAATAAAAAGCAGAGCAAATGGGTGTTGGATGGCTCACAGGAGAGAAAATACTGAGGGAACTTTATGGTCATTTTTGTCTGTGTAAAAGGGTTCAGCAGACATTAAGAGAATACAGTGGCACCTCACTATCCTCTGCTTCTCTGTCCACTACTTAAGAGTTCTGCTGCTGATCATTTAACACTGTGCTCCGCTAACCACCATCATTGCCCCATTTCTTCTGCCCCTCACCTGCGATTGACTGACCTTGCTTTATCTAAGGAAGATGATGAAGATGGAACTGTCCAGAAAGAGACATCAAGACATCTTACACTGCAAGAGTTTTCTTAGACATTCAGTCTCATAGATGGCATAGCTGATATCTTTCAGAAGAGTGATCCATGCATTTCCCCCGTCATTCATTCTTATGGGAAAATGTGCTTTTGTTATCCTGCTCTTTTCCAGAATATGTCCTTAAGGAATAGCTGGGTGTGACTGCAATCTGTTCTTCATGGCCAACTCTGTCAGGACAAGAGGTAAAGGGCTTAACTGTAAGAAAGACCAAGGCAAGACTTTAGAAAAACTTCCTAAGAATAAGGATAATTAAGCACTGGAGTAGATTGACTTGGAAGGTCATGGCATCTCTGTCAGTAAAAGTCTTTAAGATGACATTGTAATCATCTGTCAGATATGACAGTAACATTGTTAATCCTGTCTTGGAGCAGAGGTGTAGTGTAATGGTCTCTTTAGATCGTTTTTAGTCCTGCTTCACTACAGCAGTGTATCTCCTTCAGAAGCATCGAGCTTAAGATGTTTAATTTTTTTTTGCATGCAACAATTCTTAGATATTTTCTCGAAGGCAAAAAAGCGTACAGATGAGAACTTTGAGATGCCACTGGTATATTTCCTTTCCCTTAGCAATTACCCATTTTCCTTAACATTTACCAACTATCATTCAGCATGCCAAGTGTCTCATTTGGAGAGAAATAAACCTAGTATTTCCTTAAAAAAGATATATCTCTTGTTTTGATTCCCTTTGATTACATTCTAGGTGATCATATGTACATGGATTCAGATGTTAAAGATTCAATGAATTTGCCAGAGGATTTTCCTTGGTACCTTTAATACCTTGATACCTTTCTTTCTTCTTATACAAACCAGAAACACAAATTTTAAGAATGTCAGAATCTTTTATCTCCTTCAAAATAAACCCCAAAAATATATCTTCGAGGTCTAAGAGACATCTCATCTAACCCTCTCCACACTAAAATCCATCTTGGGGATATACTGACACACCTGGCAAGATACTACCCTGAAGTGTGACTCCCCCATTGCCTGTTACACTTCTGGTTCTATTGCAAGAGCTTCAGTGGGCTCCATCCCTTAGAGAGTTCTGTCCCTACCCCACACATCTTCCATCTCATGGGCAGGCAATCTTCTGGCAGTCGAGGCCACACAGGAAATTATTATTCACAGGAGATTTTAAAATTTTTTTTTAGTATGTGTACAGTCTCATTATTAGTGATAAAAGATGTTAAAAAGTAATTAAAGGGAAAGATTTACCTTCTCACAAGGTTTGCAATGCCTATGGGGGCTGTCTTGCCCAGGAATTAGGCTGGACTACTATGTATGATGAAAACATGATGATGAAAACATTGTAGGGCAGAGTGGGCAGCAGAAATTAAGCAATGGATATATTTGAATATATATTTTCTCTTAAGAACAATTAGAAATGCATGGTAGCTTTGATTTATGAAACTATATTTGTATTAAGAATGGAAAAAGCTATTTGTATCAGTGCTTGTGGCTATAGTTTAAATAAGGTTCATTAATAGGTCAGATTGTGCCTGAAGGAAAACTGCTGGTCTTTACTGAAGCTTTTTTAAAGTCACAATTTATAATTGCTCTTTTTAAGTGATGCTAGAAATAATTGTTTGTAGCTAATTGATAATGGTCATCACTGATGTGCAGATGATACACATTATGATAGTTTATGGCTGTAAAGTCTATTGTAGTAAGTGCAGTGTAATGTTCAAGGCTGCAATTAATTGCAGAAATTGTGCATTATAAACTTTTTATTTGCATTTTAAATGGCGTATTAGTGAAGGTCCTTCATATGAAAGCTACACCACATAGCCATTCAGACTACATCTGCTGTTGCTGATTCAATAACATATAAATATTGATACTGTGTGTATTTTTATTTTCCTAGACTGTTGAATGTTAAGCATACTACAGACCACCCACTTCTGTGAATAGTAAATGAGAAAAATTTATTTTCCCCAATAATTTTTTTAATGGTTAACTGTGATTTCTAATTGACTTTTTTCTCATGACAGGGCAAGCTGCTGTGTTAGATTACACAAGATTCAATTAGCATTGTTAAGTTCAAGTGTGCTGAAAGATATTAAAGTTATTTAAAAAGCCAAGGTTTACTTCAGCAGAAATTAAGAGGTGAAATTATTTCATATTTACACCACTGCAGCCGCTCAAAATAAATATGTTTCGAAGCAAAACTTGGCAGCACTTTGTTACCTATGAATCACAAATGGCAAAGGTATTATTTTAGGGGCATCTATGGCTATTCCTCAAACACACTTTTTATAACTCAGGTCATCAAATCTACATGTCTCTTTATGGATTCACCACAGTATATGTAAGGTATTTCACTGACTAAAAGCAGTTTACTTTGATGCCTAACAGCACCACCTTTACAATACCATTAACATCAAAGTGATCTAAAAAATAGCTTCTAAATAGCCCTGGTATCAAAACAGTGCAACCTCACAAACATTTTATCAAAATCCTCTTATTAGCCAGTGCCTAAACCTCTGAATCTAAATACAGTTAAGTTCAGCAAAGTACAGGTGGTAGGCCTTTACACTGTACACCAAATGCCTTCTCTGTTCAAATAATTCCCAACCCCTTTCCTTCTGTCAGTCTATGAAGTTCTCAACCAGCTACAGGTTATTTTTATTACACAATTGAATACAAAATTCTTGTGATCAGTTACAAGCTTAAGTAGCTGAGCTGCCAAAGCAGCCCTTCTCACTATTACATCACACATGAAAAATAGGGATAATGTCTCTGTAGCCTTCTTAAGTAGCTGTAGAGATCCTTGTCCAGCTGAGAGCTTTTCCCTGCTGTCAAGTTGCGCAGAAATTTTTGATTGGGTTTCAAGGTTAAGCATAAATGGAGACAGGCACATGTGCTCATCTTTTAGACAACTGGGCTAGAATATAAACAGCATTCTTCAAGGCAGAGAAAACAAACCTCAAGGCAAGGCTGTGTGGAGCTAGAAATACATCAGGGAAAGGACAGGAACTCCTTCCTGTTGAAAGACCGAGGCTGATCACACACCCCTGTATGGCAGAGGTGCCAGCACCTCTGTAGTAGGAGGCAGTAGCAGGACAGCAGAGATGTACTCAAATACACATTGATGCAAAGCTTCACCTTGTTTCCTAAGTGATATTTTAAAAATATTAACTGCAACACACATGCATTCTTGACATTATGCTTAGGTTTTTGTGTTCTGCTGTTTATTGCCTGTCATGTTATTTATGTAGGGCTTTATTTTGCCTTACAGACATGATTTCAGAGATCACCATTGACTTGAAAAGGAAGCTTGTTACAACTACAGCACTGCTTCTACACATATCAGTTCCAGGAATGAGAAGGGACTAAAAAAGCATGTATGACTTGTCATAAGAAAATATAAAACCTTTGGACAATTCTGCAATTCAAACCACAGCAACAGAAAAATACATTCTTAAAGAAACTCCCTATTAGCAAAATCCTAATAAGCAAAACCTAGCAAGACTAGATTTTCTCCCAGTGTTCCCCTCCTCTTATACTGAAAATCTACCCATGTATTCTACCCGCAGAGAACATTTTTCACCTTCCCTGTCTTCTTTCTCCTTCACAAATGCACACAGACATGCAGATATTGCAGAGGGATATTAGTGCTTTTATATTGCAAAGTGTATTTCCAAGGCATCAGAAGAAATAATCTTTTTACGAAGTTAGTCTTCCCTCCTCCCTTTATATCTTGCTAAATTGCTGCAATTTGTTTGGCTGAGTTGAATATAAACTAAATAACACTGTGTCCTTATAAACTACATCTAAATACATGTACAAATGGAAAACTAATTAAGTAGTTCTGATCTACTGTTACATATAGTTTTTATGATAAATTAAAAAAACCCCAAAACAATCAAACAAAAAGAAACCCAAAAAACCCCAAACAACCCAACCAAAAAACCACCCTCATCCACATGATTATAGATATGTGCAACTTTAGCAAATTCTGAATGCAGTGGAAATATCAATGTAATGTAAAACAAGATCATACCTCAACTGTATGTTTGCATGTATTTATCATACCTCAATTTTTTGCTTATTCCTCTGATACTTAGCTGGTTACCTTAACACTTCAGTGAAGCTTTCACTGAAAAACAGGTGACCTAGGTAGCAAAAAGAGAAACCTGCTACACAGCTTGGTTGTCAGAAGCATCTGTTGGTTTGCTTTTGCCAAAATCATACTTCTTGTGTTGGATTTCAGATGACTCACCCACAAACACCATATTAAGCATATTTCAATCAGTTGAATATCAGTAAAAATTCTTTTGTGAAAAATTCTCTATTCTTCATAAACTGTTTTTTCCCCTTAGCTTCGGATGTTAAAGTGGCTTTCTGGATGTTAAGCACTGTCAGTCCAGTCCTGCTGAACTCTGATGTACTAAAGTGGTTACATCACCATGGTTACGGACTCCCACCACTTAACTATATCTTCTTATAATAATTTAATTCACTTTCCTAAAACCTCTTGCCCTTCCTCTTGTAAAGAGACATGCAGTAGGATCCACTTCCTGGGCATGAACTATTCCTCAGATTTCTAATTTTCCTAAGAACAAATGTGCACTTACACCAAAGACAGGCACAAAGATGTTAAAGTAATGATTTTATTTTCTAGCATATTTGGCTTGAAAAAACTTTTGGTAGTCCTGATCTGGGCTTGTTACATTCCTCCCCAGTGCCTGCCTGTATCTAATCATTCAAGACATTTTAGAAAACCCAGGGCTTACGAATGCATTTCACATTTGACTAAGTTAACAAGCTACACGAAACTGCCTATCAGTGGAACTACTGACAATAAACAATAACCAATAAACAACGTGTGGACATGTACCCAGGGTTTTTTACATGTGCATAGCATAAAATGAATGCAAATGCTAGGGAAAATGTAGGTTTATCTTCATCAACCAGAGAAGTAGAATTTCACCTTGAGATAGTTTTAGTTTAGTTTCGGTAGTGAGAAGTCATTTCCATCTGTAAAATTTGCAGAAACCGTTGCTAGGTTCCCCTTTTTCCTTAAAGACCATTTTCATACAGCTTTCTGCAGTTCAACATTTTAATATATTTTTAACTAATTAAATTCATCTTTGCACCCACCCTCTGACAACACATGATTTCATTTTACTCTTTTCATTTTTAAATCTGAACTGGCTGAATGGAGTTTATACACACTATTCCATGAGTTCAAATCCCATGATGCCTTTGCATGAAACATGCGAGCAAGTTGTCTGAGCTTCTATTACAATCAGGGGAAAATCTAGGCCAAACAGTCAAACATGTCTAGAGAGATTTACTGGATCAAGTGAAGATATCCACTCTAGGATGAGAGGCAAAGCTCACTAGACTGACTAGCTGTCAGGGGAAAAAAAGCCAGTAATGCAGGACAGCAACAGACAGGGTATAAATGAACCAGTGTGCAAACTAGTTCCAATTTTTTGCTGTTGGTAACAAAGCTATAACAATCAGTTGGTAACAATTAGAGATTGTACCAAAAGCCTGACAAGAGCTATGTATGCAGACCTGCATCTGCCCTTTTGTTGGATGGTCAGTCTGAAAAGTTTCTCCAGCCTTACCATTTAGATTTCAGGAAATAAAAAAAATATAATCAAAGTAATAAGAACTATTGATTTTTCACAGTAATTTAAATAAATGAATGCATAAAATAACGCAGAACATGGAGTATTTACTAACACCTAAGCCAATAATATAGTCAGAGACAACGTCACGACAAATTTAACAGAAGAAGAGAAATACATAAAGCAGCTGAGTTTCAAGAGATCAGACTGGTAATTAGATATTGCCTCTTATGTTTTGGACCATAGCAGTATATTAGTGCTGCCAAAATACATTGTGACAATAAATTAATTGATAGAGGTAATTAATGCTGTAGTACCAATGCATCAAAGCCGTGAATTACAGTAGCACCAGATCGATACCTCCTTGGTGTGCTGCCAGACTTAGTTTAAAGCTCCTCGAGAGCTTAAAAAACCTCAAACATCTGTTACCATCACAAGTAACATAGAGCAGCTATTATTGGGAACAATAGGGCTTTGGGGACAGTGCAGTTCACTGCAGACTTCTTTCAAAAAGAGAGTAGATTTTCACTGTGCTGCTAACAGCTTATGCTACTGAAGAAGTACAAAGTAACTTTAAAGATGTTTGTAGAGGAAGCCATTTCCTTGAAGTGTGGTAAAATGTTGCTATGATGATCCTGAGAGGCACCACCTTATCACAGCTGGGTCTAGTCCAAGGACAAGGGAACAGACAAAAAACACAATGCCTTTTGTGTTGTGCTGATATCTGAGAATTCAAACTGATTTTGTTTGCAGCACAGGTCACTGCACTTACTATTACCATCACTTTTGGTTACAAATAATGCACAATAGTTACTTATCTGAATATGCACTCTGTTGTGGTTTTTTTTTTTGTTGGGTTTTTTTTTTTTTTTTTTGGTTTGTGGTATTTTTTTTGGGGGGGGGTTTGTTTGGTTTTTTTTTTTTTTTTTTTTTTTTTTTTTTTAGAAACAACATTTTATTTCCCTTCTGAACAATTCCCTTTGTGAATTTAAGCCTAACTTTCAGGGACAGGCAAGCTAGACAGGCACAAAATTTGAATTGTAAATGCTTCAACTGTTGTTTAGTATGTCTTACTCTATAAAGCTGAAATGTGTAATTTTGGGGTGGCTCAAGTTGAGCTCAAACAATGCCTCAAGTCATATGCTTCCAAAAATATATTTTCTCCCTACGTGTTGCTACAACATGCCTGCTCCCCTGCAGTGCAGTCACAAGAGTCATTCCAAAACCAAACCTAACCAAACCAACCAAACAAAACCCCCATCAAACAATCAAACAAAATCCAAACCAAACAAAATCCCCAATGAAACAAAAGAAATAACCCTTGGGGTAGAACAATATGCTGTACAGGGGAAAATTTTCATGTCATTTAATACCACTGAGTATTGACACTATTGTTTCTGTATTACTTAGAAAAGTCATGATTTCCTTTCAAGAGATGCTCATTGCTGTCTCTGAGCCTCAACTATAGTGTGTTTTCAATGAAACAGGCAGTTTTCCTCATTAGCATGATATTCTGATTTATGCTGTAGGATTTTAGAAGCAGAAGACCCATCACTCTTGGCAAGGGTATCACGTATGGAAAGAAAGGAGAAAAACCCTTCATGACATATTGCTCCAGGAACAAAGACTCTCTAAGTTCAGTCTACTGATACAGTTTATCATGGAAAATACAAAGAATTTCAGCACCCCCAAGGGGTTAACAGGGAAGAACTGGAAGTTTCGAGCAGATGGAGTCACTGTGATTTTGATAGCCTTTAGGCTGAGCAGCTAGCATCATGCAATCTAGGATCCACAAAATAGATTTTCTGTAGATTTCAGTCTACCTGCATACAATCCCACTGCTCTATATTGCCCTGTACCATGCTAGCATGCATCCTCCAAACACTACAAGCAGCTCCTTTCCTACCTGATACTGTGGCATTTTCTATGATTCTTTTACTGCCTGACTGGATAATTCTAAAGGTGTCATCACTGTGCTCCTCTAAACAGGGTGTGGAAAAACTGTTTTCCATTTCTAATGGAGCTTTTTAGGCCCAGAGAGACAAGGATGCAGAAAGAGAAAAGCTACAAGACAATCTGCTAACAAGACAAGACACAAACCTGACCATGTTGGACATGGAGCAATTGTACAAAAGTGCACTCAGGAGGATAGAACTAATGCTCTGCACACCTCATCTCTTGTCTTCAACAAGAAGCTTTCTTCTGGATGCATTCAGTCCATGACGGTAAGACTTTTTTTGGATACACCTAGTCTTTTGAAAGATCAAAATATACATTCCAAACAATGATTCTTTCTGGGGTTAACAAGTCCCAGGTCTTACTTGGAGGCTTGTTGGTCACCAAGCGTTGTAGCCATCACACAGCAGAGGGAATGATGGGCTGCAGCACAGGGACAGCAGTGAAGTGTCAGGGCAGAACTTCACCTACATGATTTTCTCCCTTTGAACCTCACCAAAATACAGCCAGAGCCAGCCCACATCTCCAGTGGAACAGGATCTGCCTCTCAGGTTTCCCAGGTTTTTGACATTTCTGACTTAGGGATGGGATCATGTTCCACCTACATTTTAGTTTTGATGTATGTACCACATAAACAACATCTATTTCCTTTCTTGCAGAGCAAAGGGGATGAATTAACTGGTTTCTCCACAGCTCTGAAGCTCTGGCACTAAAACTGGTTTCTATGTTTTGTGATTAATTTTTCTTTCCAAATTGAGGGAAAAAAATCCTTTTTGGTCTTAAGGAATAAGAGAAGGAATTTTGATTTTTTATTTGTCCATTTATGTCCTACTTTTCTAATCCCTTTGTACATATTGAGAGCAGCAAGGCCACAGGGAAAGTAATTAAATTCTTTGGAGAGAGTAGCAGCTATGTTGTGAGAAGGAAAAATTATGTTTTGGGTATAAATTCTCTTATCACTTCCAAACTTTCCACAATTGTCTACATGAAGTTCTCCACATACCAGAAGCCTTTCATAGATGTGTGCACCTGGGCTTTGAGGGTCCTGGCATAGAGCTGGCAATTGCAAACTACAACAAGAAAACAGATGGGTAAAAAATGTGCAAGTGCAGTTTTTACACTTGTACAGCCAGATTATTCCATACCTTCCACCAGAAGAATAAAATACCATGTTTTCTAACACAAAAAACAAAATGCCAGAACTGTTCAAAAAACTGCTTGCAGCAAATGTTTGGTAACAGGATCCACATTTGTATCAAACCAGAAAACATCCTTTTTGGGAACTTGGTGGCCTGTTTAGTGACAATGCAAAATACACGAGCAAGAATATGAGACTCAGTTGCTTTAAGAAATATTAGGTTCTTAGTTCTTCTTTTATTCAGGTGTTTTTCCTTCACATTTCATTGTTATGATGTGGTGGGGTTTTTTAATTTATTTGATATTTATGTATAGTATAGTTCTACTTTAAAACCACAATATCAAACTCACTTTAATTTTGTAATACAAGAGCCATGAATCATGTGTTGGCAGAGTATACAAGGGCTTGGATAGCCTGTGTATTTCTACCCCCTAAAAATCACTCTAATTTATAGGACAAGGCCAACTTCATTGTTTGGTTGTGTGCAATACACCTGCTTTCTTCCCACTACATCAAATCTTTAGATAAAACCACCATGTAAAAATAAACATAACCCATAAGACAATTCCTTAGAAAAACATCCACCTTTCACATACAGGACATCTTTCACAATTATCTCTTTTGACATTTACTTTTCCTTGTAATAGTCTACATATCAGCTCACACCATGGGGAACCAATCTCCAGCCTTCAGTCTGTGAGCAGGTGGTAAAAGAATTCAGCCTGAATAAACTGAATGTCTGAGCAACTTAAATGTCTAAACTTGCTCCAGTTTCAAGTGAGGTATTTTACTGTGGTGATATACAGCAGGCATTATCAATGTTACATTTTTCTCAATTAAAAATGGACTATTTCTTTTATTTTTTATGAAATATAATTAAACATACCTGGACAGTTTATTGTATATTTTATAGATTTGCCATTTAGGTTTTCTAGGATTTTAACTGGCATCTGGTAGATCAGATCTTTGGTTCTAGAAATTTATTTCTTTCTTAAATTTGTATTCCACCATATAGCCTTGAAGTTTTTTACTCAATCCGCAAGACATATTTTAAAGAACTCAGTCTTCTGTTTACAATTTGTTTGTTAAATAATCACAATTTGTTTCCTCTTCGAAACACTCTGCAACTACATTTTGTTAATGAAACCCTCACAACTTACATTTTCAGAATGTGAAGTTCTGAAGGAGAAAAATGAGAAGCAATCCCACCCCTCTGAGTTTTCTTAGTGATCTGTAAAACATGTTTTGTCCCATACGTGGTGAATGGGGGAGCTCATGCTACAGTACCAGGGTTTACATTACCAGCCGTCTGCTCTCCTCATGTTCCTGCTGCCTCTTCAATAAAGGTGCTCTCTCACACCATCTGATGTGAGCACGCTCTGGTAACATTTGAATAGCTGATCTCCCTCATCCTTTTAGCCCCCCACACCCTTCTGCTCTTCAGCTACTCTTATCACTTGAATTATGAAATAAACCTTTCCTGGCATGTTGGTCATCTCCACCACACTGCAGCCAAGAAATAGTGTCAAGATGCATTTGTTGAGCTAATTTTAAGACTTCGTGTTTCAAGCAGTGTTTAGATTAAATGGGTCCCCCTCACCCCTTCTGTCTTTGTCTAAAATAACGGGCCAAGAGCAATCTAAAAGGGAGCTCATCTTCATTCTACAACACTTGCAAGGGTTTTTAATTCTATGTAGGTCTGTATGCACGTTGCTACAACAACAAGGAATGTATTTTCAGCTTCTTTAAATTGACTGTAGGATGACCAACCATAAGTTCTATGAAAGGAAAAGGTCTTTTTGGCATCCTAATGAAGTCCTCTGTTTAGTACACGCTGAAAAAAATTCTTTCTCTGATTTCCTTCGATGTTATTTTGAACGAGATTAAAGAATGGAAAAGACAAAGCTGAAGTTCAGCCTTTCACGAGACTTGCAATTTTGATCAGCTGATAGAAAAGCCTGGAGTGATAGGGGTGTTCTAGCAGCTCCCATACCCAGCTCAGCAAGAGGCGTTGTCTGAGGTCAGCCCATTAATTACACAGGGAAGAACGAAGGTAGGAAAGAGTGGTCAGTCATGTGGGTTCTCTGTGAACAGAAACTACAAGGACTCTTTGAGAAACATTTGAGAAACAAAAATTAAAAACTTCCTAAGTTTTTTTGGTAAGGTAAAAAAGTTTGTTTGATGAATGTAAAGAGTAAGCATGGTAGCCTTTACATGACTGATAAAGCAATATCCTCACAGTGGAAGGCAGATTACAGAAGAAAACACTTAAGAGGTGGCATTTTAAATATGAAAAATTACACACTTAGAAAAATTAGTGTGCAAATATGCATCTCTAATCAGAAATCTGAGTCGAGAATATATAAGTCAATTAAAGAAAGGAATATATACATGGTGCAAAGAACAAAATAGTTCCTAGGGAGCAAAAGAACTAGTACTAAAAACTTAATTCACTATATCCTGAACTCCAGTGGGAAAACACAGCCTGGGAGAGTACAAGGCAAATGACTCAGACCAGCTTGTCAAAAAGTCTGCAGGGAATGTGAGACGGTAAAGATGGTGGAAACATATGTGGAACATTTTTTGTTAAAGCAAATGTATTGAGGAGAAACTGTATTCTGGGATGATTCTGAAGCACCCTGCTATGTACTGCTTCCAAGAGCACATTCAGTCAATGATCTGTTGACTGAAGGATGGGCTCATGGATAATTTCAAACTGATTCTGCAGCATAAGAAATTGATTTATAAATCCCCTGATCAATCCTATGCAGTTTCTTTAAGTTTTCTATTATTTTTCAAAAAGCTATCTTTCAAATGAAAGGTTGGGTTGAACTTCAGTAGCAGTTTATTGGCAAGGAAAGAAAGAATCAACACAAAAACATGTCAAAAACTGGACAAAAGCATCGGTCTGACCATAGAAGAGTGCTTAAACCATATCTAGGAGAGACTTCAGAATGGGAAAATTTGAGCAAGAAAATTCTTTTTTCACTTTGTTCCTTCTGTACAGTTTGGGACAGGACCCTAGAATTTCAGCTATCTGCAAGTCGAAGGTGTAATAGTAAATGAACCTGTACTTACAAAACTCTTCAGTAGTCATGCTTATTTGCCAGCTTGTGATGGAAAGAGAATAAAAAATGCTTCACAACTTTGCCTTGTAGTGCTGTAGCTCAGAGCAAGGGACCTCACAGCTGTCTGCACATAGAGGATGCTTCAACATAACTAGACAGGAAGCACTGGACACTCTACCAGTAAAAACATGATACCCATAGGGATTGAATTTCTGGGGTGGCCAGCAGAGATGAATGAGACTGTCAGGCACCTTCCCAGTGTAAGATAATATTTCATTTTGCTTCATGACCAAATTGAGATAAATGTCTCTGCATGGCTCTTCAGCCACCAGTTTTTGTCTTTTATACCATGCAGAGCTTGACTTACTCTGAACAAAACCAGGTAATTGAGAAGGTCAATCTGTAGACACGTTAAATATGATGTTATTCTCCTGAGCCAGTAACAAGAAATTGGAAGACTGATAACTCAAACAAGTAGGTTAAACACAGCCATGGTCTTGTATATTTTAAACAATTTAAGTTTATGAGCCATCAACATTGTTTACCCTACACACTTCTCCAAAAAGCAGTTTATAATGACAGGGCTGGAGACTGACTACTTTCCACTTGTAAAGCAACACTGTTCTTGCAATCATTCACAGTTGTTGCTGCAATCCTAGAGACTGAAGTAAGAGGAATAAATATTATTTTTCATAATGACTGGAGTTTTTATAAAGTGCAAACAGTTAATTCAACTGAACTTTTAAAGATCAAAACCCTGAAGTCAAAGCCCCAACACCATTTCCTGGGCAATATCTTCAATGTGAGTGAAGTGGCCTACAAACAGAAGTTTTTCAGTTCAGAGTTAAAAATTAACAGGATAATTTATTCATTGACTAATGAAAAGTGTGATTAAGGGTATGATCTGAACTTCTAAAATTAAAAGATGCATGAATAGATTTAATTAAATAATAGATTCAGTTTTTACTATTGCCATATTTGCCTACTTAGTTCTTTTCTTTGTTAGGTTAACAAGCCCATTGTTTAAATCACTTCATTATAAATCAAGTTTTCTAGGTCTGTGATACTCTCAGTGTTCTTTTACAGACTCCATTCAGTGGATCTCTATCTTTTTTTGAAGAGTAATGCTTAAACTGGATACAATGCCCCACTCAAAGCCTGGTTTTAGCCAATGCCTTACTTCCTGTGTCTTATAGGCGACATCCTTATTTATGTGTTTGCTTTTTTTTGCAGTTGCAGCTCAACCGTTGTCTCACATTCAGCTACAGTGGATCACATACAGTGCATGCTTTTCTGTGACACATTACTTAGTCAGCATCCATCATGTATTTGTGCAGGTGTTTTAGACCTGTATTTTGCACTTCTCTCTATTGAACTGAATCCCATGTTTTAGACTGCTCCTATGAGTGTTTACTTTAACTTGGAATTTGTTTTAGAATCTTTAGAGTCCAATTTGCATCCAACATGGTGTATCTGTAATTCCTTCCAGTTTAGTCTTCTTGTAGGATTCACATAGCAACCACACTCTTAATGTCATCTGCTTAGATGGACAGGCCCATTAACTCCTCAGGGATTTGTTTCAGGCTCTCTGCAGAGACAAGGCAACTATGTCTACCACAGTGCACACTGATCACATTTTCAAAAATAACTTCCTAACCAGCTGACTTTTAGAGCTATAAAGGTTATTCTAAGGTGAGGGGAACAGTAGGGAAAGAGCAGCCAAAATCCAGCTACAGCAGCAACACAGACTAACTAGATTTAAACTGCAAACACAGAACAAAAGGATAGAGTGATTTGAGTAATGTAAGAATGATCCTTCCCTCCCTCCTGCCCCATCCCCATCAAATCCAGGAGATAAAATTGTAGTTTTTGCAAGAAAATTAATATGGAAGCAATGAGTATCAAAGACTAACATCTGTTTTACTGCAAAAGATGAGTCACAATCATGGAGGAAAATATGTGTGTAAATATAGGTACTAGGAGAATATAGCAAAGAAGATTAAGGAAGATTAATCACTGTATGAGGAGGTTAGACAAATTTCAGTCTGTTTCATTTTCTTTCCTTAGTTCCTGAAGAGTAATAACTTGTATGAGATTTAATGTAATCTGTCTAAAAAGTATAACAGCAACATGTTCATTAAAACACACAGTAATATTTTCCTCCAAGGTAATATCCTTAGAATAAACTGCTGTAAAAGTGATCTCAAACGTATTAGACAACTCCATTTCTCACTGCATAAATGATAGCAGTGGAATGTGGAAAATGGACAAAGATCTCAGTGTAATAATGTATAGCAATTACAGGTGGTCAGAACTTAATTTGAAAGCAACTCCAATGTTTGGCAGACTCATAAGCTAAGGTACATGACATGCCACGTGCTCACTGGAGCCATAGAGGGTTTTAAAGTCACAATGCAGTTCTTTATGCCTCATGGTACCCACAGCCCTCAGTTAGATGCCAAGATTCCTCCTACAGCCCATGGGGGGTCCTCAGCACCCATGAAAACAATACACACAATCCAGCATGCTGAGGAAGCACCCCCACACAGCTAACAGTCAGCTAAGCCTTGTCCTTCAGAGATGGTTCTTTATGTAATTGCAGGCCAAAAGGAGATATCAGCTTCCACTCGAAATTCTTGGTTGCAAACCCTCTCCTATGGTTTGTTGCCTAAGCCATTTTATTTCCTTCTCGTGATCCTCTCTCTCTTGCCATTTCCTCCCCACTCCAAACTACCAGCTAGGGAGAGCTCTAAATATGAAATGCAACTAGGAAACAGGAGATCTATCTCAAAATGCTCCTCCCTTCCCTGAACTGGGGAAAGGGACTCTTCTCCAGGAGTCATTCTCTCAGTCTCTGCAGAAGTCTTTCCTTTTTAGGACTTATTGCACAGAAAGATAAATTAACCTCTTTCCTCCATTGAGTCACATCATAGAATGGTTTGGGTTGTGAGGGACATTTAAAGGTCTCCTAGTACCCCCTCCTGCAATAAGCAGGGACATCTTCAGCCAAATCAGGTTGCTCAGGGACTCATCCACCTGGCCTCGAATATTTCCAGGGATGTGGCATCTACAACCTCCTTGAACCTGTTCCACTGCTTCACACCCTCATTGTAAAAGATTCCTTCTTTGTATCTAGTCTAAATCTGCTCTCTTTTAGTTTAAATATTACCCCTTGTCCTATCACAGCAGGCCCTGCTAAAAGTTCGTCCCCATCTTTCTTATAGGCCTCCTTTAAGTAACAAAAATGCTACAATAAGGTTTCCCCAGAGCCTTCTCTTCTCAGGCTGAACAACCCTCACTGTCTCAGCCTTTTCTCACAGGAGAGGTTCCAGCCCTTTGATGATTTTCGTGGCTCTCCTCTGGACCCATTCCAACAGGTCCATGCCTGTCCTGTGCTGAGGATGCCAGAGATGCATGCAGTAGTCCAAGTGGGATCTCACCAGAGTAGAGGGGCAGAATCCTCTCCCTTGACCTGCTGGCCACACTGCTTTTGATGCAGCCCAGGATACAACTGGCTTTCTGGGCTGCAAGTGCACATTGCTGGCTCATGTCCAGCCTCTCATCCACTAGCAGCCCCAGTCCTTCTTGGCAGGGCTGCTCTCAACCTGTCCATCTCCCAGCCTGTATTGACATCAGGGGTTGCCCAAACCAAGGGCAGCACCTTGTACTTGATCTTGTTAAACCACATGAGATTCCCATGGGCTCATTTCTCAAACTTGTCGAGGTCCCTCTGAATGGCATCCTGTCCTTCAGGTGTGTCACCTGGACCACTCAGCTTGGTGTCATCTGCAAATTTGCTGAGGGTGCCCTTAATCCCATTGTCTATGTCATTGATGAAGATATTAAATAACATTTGTCCCTATATGGACCCCTAAAGGACACCACTTGTCACCAGTGTTCATCTGGGCATTAAGCCATTGAGTACTATCCTCTGGATGAGACCAGAGACCAAATCAGGTTGCTCAGGGACTCATCCACCTGGCCAACCCCTACCCCCTACCAACCCCTCATCTGTTAACCAGTTGACCCATCAAATCCATGCCTCTCCCATTTAGAGAGAAGGATGTTGTGGGACATTGTGGGAAATACTATTTGTTCAGCCCCCCAAATACCCATTGTCACTGAGGCATTCTTTGGGGATCTTTTGCCAGATTTTAGCCTACTATAAGCATGGGGGATCTTTGAAGAAGTCACTGTAAAGGAGAGATGACACAAGAAGAAAGCCTAGAGCACATGACACTGTCCAAGTCAGTCTTCATTATAGCAACATTTATCTTGTTGTGTAAAGAAGGCTGCATTTTAGATTTGCTCTATCAACAGCTTGGTCACTGTGCAGGGCCAGGGTGGCAGCTGACACTGGGTGTCCTCTGCACAGCGGGGAGGGTGCTGACACCAGCTGTCAAGAGATGAGCATCAGGGTTCACCATGGTCTGCAGTGAGCCCACCATCCTGCCTACCTTAGGACAGCTGTGGGCCAGCTACTGCATTACACCGACAGAATTATGGGCTGGGTAAGATCTCCACATCAGTGTAAATGTGGGGTATAAATACATGGGGTATATGAGTGTGACTATATATATACATATATATATATACCCACATATATATATGTGCATGTCTATCAATAATAGCTTTTCCAAAAGCTTGTGACAGCTCAGGGACAGCCTACACCTCCCCTTCAAGTGCCCTGGGCGAGGAGTATCTCTGCAGTACAGGGCTGGGCTCAGTGTGCCACATGCTCTTCTGGTGATCCAATACTGAGGAGACAGCAGGAATTTGCTGGTAACTTGAGGGCCTTCATCTTTGAGTAAGAGAGTCAGAACAATAAGGACTTTGGAACAGATGTACAAAGTTCATCACCCGTGAAACTGAAGCATATGTGGATTTTGAGGGCCTTATTCTGACAAGAGATTTCTGAAACGGGGGTCTGATCTCCCATCCCCAAATGTGCAGTAACATAAAACCTATGTCTATGTTCTCATGAAACTTCTGGTATCTTTTAAAAAAAGACACATCCTATAGGGAAGACTGTCACCACATCAACAAAAAGTAACCATCCTAAATAATCCACATTGATATTTTACTTCCAAAATGAGAATCCCTTTTAACTCCATCAATTCCAAAGAAAAATAAATAAATCGGTTCTCATCCATCAGACACACAACCATTCCCCCCTCAGCTCCCGCAGGGAGATTCCCGCACAGCCGAGCTGCCGCTACCCGGCTCGGCCCCCGGATCCCATTTCCTTGCCACCTCCCAAGGGAGCCGCAGTCCCGGGATGGCTTTGAGGTACCGGCGTGCGGTTTCGTCGAACAAAGCGTGCGTATGTTTGTGTGTCGGGGAAAATCCCGCCAGCCGGTGCCGTCGGGGCACAGCGCTGCCGGCGTGTCCCCGCGCTGTCCCCCGCGGGCGGTGGCCGGGGAGGGGCGTTGGCGGGGGCAGTCCCCGACCATTGATAACCCCCGTGCCGGGCCCGCCGCGGGCAGCCCGGGAGCGCGGAGCGGCCGCGCACGCCTGTCCCGCACCACCACCCAGCCCACATCGCACCGTGAGTGCCTCGGGACAGCGCGGAGAACACCGGGGTGCGTGGGGGGAAACCGAGTGCAGGGGAAAAGGACGGGGCTTTAGGGGAGCGGGTTGCCCGTGGGCGGGTCTGGCAGCCGAGCGGCAGCAGTGATGCCGCAGCCGGCGGGTGCGGGCTCCCTGCTGGCGCTGTCCCGTCGAGGCTTCCTGGCTGGGAGGATCCCGGGACCTCGCCGCCATCGGCGGGCCGTCGGCGGAGCAGGAGGGTGGACGGACACAAGCTAAAAGCCCCAGGGCTAAAAGCCCCACCCTGGAGGGACAAGCCCGCTCCGCGCCCCTCTGCTGAGACGAGCCCCGCCCGGCTCGGGCTGGCGCGACCCCGAGGGCTGCGCTCCCGCGGGGCAGGCAGAGGGTGGAAGCCGCGGGGGCACCGCCCGGCACAGTCCTTGTGTCCACAGGGCGCGGAGAATGCGGCGGGACGGCGGGGCCCGCGCCGGGACGCCCCGTCGCTGAGGCACGGAGGAGACTCCCGCGGCGCCGAGGATGAGGATGCCGCTGGCGCTGCTGGCCCTGGCCGTCCTAGGGGCCGCCGGCGGCGGCGGGGCGGGCCGGGAGGAGGCGCGGGAGGGCCGGTTCTCCACACCGGAGCAGCAGCGGTGCCACTGGGAGCTGCGCTCGGCCGCGGGGGCCAGCGAGCTGCGGCTGAGCTGCCGGGCGGCGGGCGGCGGGGCGGCGCGGAGCTGCGCCTACCGCGGGGAGCCGCGGCGCTGCCCGGCCTACGGCGCCCGCAGCCACCAGTACTGGCGGCAGATCCTGTCCCGGCTGCGGCGGCGGCTCCATCCCTGCGCCCCGGGAGCGCCGCTCAGCGCCCGTCTGTGCGGGCCGGGCCGGGCGCCGCCCGAGGCGCAGCTCCGCCTGCTGCCCGACCCCGGCCCGGCCACGCCGGCCCCCGCCCCGGAGCCCACCGAGGGCCCCGCGGACACCTACTGCACCGAGCGGTGGCACTCGCTGTGCAGCTTCTTCGTCGGCTTCTGGGAGGGCTGAGCTGCCCGTCCCCCGCGCCAGGACGCTCCCGGCATCGCCTGCCCTCACTCACCGCTACCACTGCCCCCCGACTCTGTCAGCTTTCCTCTTTTATCCCCAATAAAGCGGTAACTATTTTATGACAAGAAGTTCACGTAATTCTTTGTCTCGTCAAAGCCCTGTAACACCTGCAGCACCGTCACGCTGCTGAACAGTGTGTGTGGCACCCATCAGCTAACCTGGTGAGAGCATCTAGGGACAACTCGTGCACTCAAGTACATTAAAGGTTTTCAAAGGACATAAGCACGAAGAGACAGCTATTCCCTCCCCGAAAATCAATTTCTGTAAGCCTAAAGTTACAATGAAATCCCGCAAGTAGAAAAACAAGCATTTATACCAGTGAGAAACAACTGAGACTTCACTAGACAGTAAGTCCTAGAAAGAACTTCCTTGCTGACAAAGATTTCATAAGCTACACAAGTCAGTCCAGTCCTTTCTCCACAAAGCAGTTGGTCAACTGACTGTCTTCAAACAGGAACATGAACAGAATTTGGTGAAAAAACAGCTGTGAAAAGAAAGGTTGAGAAACTCAGAAGCACCTAGGTACACAAACTGGATTTGGGAGATGAATGATATTTCACCTGGCTAATGGCATAGTGTTGAAGCAGGCAACTTGTTTTACCAAGAGAGAAAAGGGGTTTGAGAAGTTAAATACCTTATCCACACAAAATGTGGTACATTTTGTTAAGGAGAGCTCAAGTTTTCCGTGGTCGTGATTTTTCTTCTTTAGACACATCCCACTCAGATGCTAAAAAAAAGGATTGTGATTTCTACAGTGCATACCTAACTGCACATCAACAACTTCTCTAGCCTGCTGTCCAATACAGCAGTGCAGAAAGCAGGGCAACACTCCAGGTAAATGTGGGAAGGATCCAGCCCCTTCACTCACAAAATAAGCTGCTAGGAGTCACTTTTGCAGAAACTGGAACTATACTTGTCTGCAGAGAGGTGTTTGGTTAAACACTTACTTTAGTTTAATTGTTCCACAGAGATATCTCAAAATTACCTCTGCAGTCACTCAGAGGGCTGCTGCTCATACATTTTTCCTGAACCAGAACACTTGGGCACATCAACAGACCGAGAACAGAGGAGCAGTATCCCAATACAGCAGAGCATCCATCATGGTCCTCTCACACAAGACCAGTGAATAAACATCAAATCCCTGATGGGTGCAGTAAAACAACCACATAAACCATGGATAAAGCAGACAGGTAAATGTCAAAAACAAAACCCAGTCTCCCTCAAACAAGAGCATTTGAAGGAGCAGTCACATCAGAGGTACCAGATATGTTTATTTTTTAACCTGAAGAATTATTTTGGGAAAGCAGCTGGGTTAGAAGGGGAAGCTAGCATTATTTTCCCAAGGCTAGCACTCGCTGCCTAACCAGCTCTCCCACAGGAAAAGACACCTCTGTCAAAGCTCTAACATTACAGATGAGTAAGTGTTTAGTCACGTCATATGTATTCTTATGGCAGCATTATTTACTTTGCTGAATCACAGAATTTCACCTTTTCCTACATTGTGTTGCAAAAGTTTGAACTTCACAGCTGAACTGTTGGTGAGCTTATTAGAGCAAAGTGTTATTCAGCCTCACAATAAGAACTGTAGCCTTCAAACATGATGCAACAGAGCTAAACCAGAATTTTAACAATTTTAAATTGAACCTAACCCAGAGAAGTACCAAACCAAAACTGTTGCTTATGTAGCTTTGTAAGTGTGTGTCTCTTTGCGATCTCTCCTTTAGCCATTCTTTTGTACTGTTAATCCCCATGTTTAATAAAAAAGCAATATTTGGCCTGAACTCCCTGTCCCGGCCCTCATTCATGTATCAAGTGCCATAGACAGACTGAGTAGTCACAGTGCAGGTGAGGGGTGGTAGGAGGGCAGCCACAAGAATGGCCCACTCTGCAAACCAGCTCTCCTCATCTGCCTGTGGTCCTACACAGCCCCAGACACCTGCCCATGACCGGGAACACTTGCAGAGTCTTTCTATAAGGTTTTAAGGATGTCTGTGACAAGGTCACCAAGAAGTAATAAGGATCTGCCCAGTGGATCTCACAAGGCTATGGATTATTGGACACAGCTCCCAATGCCAAAGGATTTTCATTTAAAACAAATAGCTGCATGATCCTCAGCAGCACTGTGCAAAAACTTGATCATCAATGTATGCGACTTACATGATTATTTTTTTAATGACAGCTCACTTTCACTTCATGCGTATGTCACACAAGCAGCCATAGAGCAGGCTGCTGGCCATAGCATTGCACAGTATCTTGCAATAAACAAAGCTTTGTTTTACTTCCACGGCACTGGCACGGCAGCTTTGTGCAGTGCTGTTAGAGCTTGCATTTCTCACCATCAGATGCAAAGGTGGAACACCATGGCAACCAAGCTGATTATCCACATAGTTCTGCATTTAAAAACCCAACTAGGAACTCTGAACAAATTCATTGTTTACCCAAGAGGGAAAAGAAAGAAGAGGGTCTCTAGCTCTGTGTTTAACCACATTATTCCCCTGATTCTCCAAAAGAGCTCAGTCTTCCTTTTAGCACCACCAACTAATGAAATACAACAACCCAAAAGACTGTATTAATTGCATTTACTGTGGTTAATAACACCAGTGCCTAGAGCTGAATAGCAACAAATATTCAGTTTTTCTACTGGAAAACTGAACTGCAAACCCTAAAAACTGGAAAACTATACTGAGATCCTCAGATTTGTTTTTTAAGGCAAAAGACCATCACTTTTTGCTTCCTATCTCAACATTTTTATCCTCCCCCATGGTTAGGTAACAGCTGACACCACCAGCTAAGCCAACCAAAACTAGGAATGCTTTGTAGCCAAGATCTTCACTTCAAACAAAAGCTGTTTCTTTCCAGTCCTATGGCAGCTCCACAACATGTATTTGTCACACTCCACACGCAGCCACTCCCACTCCCCACCATCCTGCTTTCATTCAGGCTCCAAATGTGTCTACACATCCACTCTGCAGCCAACCTTACCTCTGCTCTCCTATTGCAGCTGTGGTGGCCCCTCATCATTTCTCTGGTTCCTCGCTTGGCTGGCTCCTGTCACCTCGTCCATCCCTCCTCAGCTCCTCCTGACCACTCCATGTCCTTAGCAAGAAGAGCCAGTGTAGCCAACCCGCCAGGGCAAACCCTGCCTGCTTGCCCCACAGGCCTGATAAGCTCTTTCCTCCCAGAGGAAGGTGCTCCTGGGCATAATTAATGAGAAGGCACAACACCTACATGCAGCTGCTGCATCACAAGGGTGCTGCCAGTTTGACATATCAGGACCCTAGGTCTGTTTTTCAAGGGTAAATGAACTACCTTAAAACAAAACCAATTGATTGACATTTTAGCTTCTGGATATTGAATTCTGGGAGCTCTAACTCTGGAAATTTTAAGAGGTAAAAAAATATAGAGTCAGCTATGTGCCATATTGCACACGCAGCATTGTTTTCTTTCCTTTGGCTACTGAACTTATTTCAGTGTCTGTAGGTTCCAACAGAAGCTCAAAAGCTGTCAATACCATTGCTTGATTTTTTTTTGGAGAGAAATCAGTGATGATGAATCTGGGTATGCATTTAATGCAGCTGGCTCTAATTACTCTCCTTATACATAGAAAACCCTTGATCTTATTAAATAGCAAACTACTGATCTCTCTTTCATCACTTTCTGATTTTGAAGGAACAATTACAAGATATTACTCATTTGCAAGGTTAGAGTAGGCAATAATATGTCTTGCTGTGTGTAACAATCCCTTATAAAATGACATCAGAAAATTAATAAATGAAATAAATCTTTGTTGATTTTTCATCTCAGTCATGCCTTCACAATTCCTCTGAATTCACGGGTTCAATAAGTGAAATCTGGTCAGGCAGTCATAATTCCACCCTTATCTCTACCAGCTGTACTTGCCTGTGTTTGTATATTTACTGTTTCCACATCTGATCGTAAGAATAAGGCAGACGCACAAAAAAACCCAAGCAACCTTTCAAAAGGGAGCTGTTTGGATAACGGAACCTGAAGTCTTTAGGCATTTCTCTTTCATTGTCTCTGACATATTTCAGGCTCTCCCTTGTGCTGTGAGCCCTGTCTGAGACTCACTGTAAAGCTGAGCAGCACATGAGGTGAGTGAATGGCAAGCTTTGTCAATTTGCCAAACACCAAATCCCTTCCTTTGTCATAATCTGGATTTTTAAGAATTCCAAGCTCAGTTCATGAACGCAGTTACATGAAAGAGGCTTTTAACTGTACAGTATTACAGAGTTTAGATTAACTCTCCCAGCCTTCACACTCCTTCTTATGTGGAAGGGATCTGTTAAGTACAAGCATGTATAAAATATCTACAGCTTTAGAAATAATTCAGCGTTTTAGGGCTTAGCCTCGTTTGGTATGTGCTGTGCTTTCTGAAGTGTGTACAGGCTGTGCTGGGCTCTCAGAAAGCAGATATTTTGTCCAATTTATTTCAAGCCCTGAGATGGTTAATTATGCATATTTCTTCAAGGGGGGAGAGGGTGTGAGAGGGGTAAGAGGCACAGCCCGAGCCCAGCCCACATTGAGAGGGGCAAGAGGCACAGCCCGAGCCCAGCCCACATTCCCGATGGCTGAATAGCAGCATGGCCTGAGCACAGGGCTCTGATTTTAACTGTCCACTCCAGCCTTCCCACGAGCAGCTTCCATCTCCCCCAGGCTCCCACACAGCCCCAACCAACATGGACAAACACTGAGGGCTGGCCCCTGGGGTCTCAGCACACCAGGGAAACACACGGCTGCTTCACTGACAGAAAATAAAAAATTACATATATATAAATATATATAAATTCTATCTATTTCTGTGTATATTTCAGAGCTCTGTCCTTGCTGCTGGCCCGTGTACCCTGGACAGGTACATGCATTTGACAACAGCTCAGCGCTGGCATGTGCCCCGGGCAGAGGGCCCTGCTGCTCGCTGGGGCACTGCCCGAGACACTGCACCATCACCATGCCAGCCCCTGTGCCCTGCAATTCACTCACCCACTTTACATCCACTGTAGACCTGCTGGATCAGCTGGAGAAGTTTTTTGTTAATCTGAAGAGGAAACCTAGGAATAATAGCTCCATGTAAAACAAGACTTCTTAGGATTTAGTTGTAATAAATTTTAGACTCTAACGTGATGTTATTTTCTATTTAGACTGCCATAAAATGAGAAAATTATGAAAGTGTCATGGTAAAACACAGAATTAACTAATTTCTTATTACGTGTTCACAAAGTACTGAAGTTAAAGTATCTATTTAACAAAGGACACCATAGGACAAAATCTGGTCCAATTAAAGAGGTCCAAATCCTGAAATGTAAAATTGTATATAATATCGACTTCAGCACAGATTCTTAATTGAATAAAAAACATCTTAAAGCATTTTATTATGCAAATAATAAAAGCCCCTTTTAATCTGAGTACTGGATTCAGCAGATTTTCTCACATGAATAAATGGAAGCCCTAGATCCCAAAGTGTCTATAAGGTTTGAATTCTTGGTTGAAAAGGAGCATAAATTCCTACAGTAAAAAATCCTTCAGTAATTTCTTTTTTTTTTCAGACTGCACTAGAGAATACATGAGATGTATCATCCTCAGAGTTAGTTTAGTGAAAAGCAGGAGAAGAAAGTCTAGTGGCTAACTTTTTAAAGCTATGTTCATTTTCAATTAAAAAAAGTACTGTGCACCTCTCAAAGTCACCATGCTTAGCAACAGCATGATTTGCCCTAACAGGAATAAATATAGCCTCAACTCCATGTGTTTGCTGCTTCTTTTTTAATTTTAAGAGCAAAACCTTTCAAAATTATGAATAAATTTATCACTAGTAACCAGACAGCCACACAAGGGAGTGTTATTTCATGTTAGTCGAGACAAGATATTGAGGATTTAGAGCTGATCTTTTGTTTCTGCTCAAAGACAAATGGTATAAAATTTATATGCATGCTTCTGTCCTGACAGCAAAGGGCTTCAGCACGACTCTCGCTGAGAGTTAATGGCTCTTGGGGATGCTGCTCTCTAAAGTCCCTTGGCATGAAATGGTCTCTTGCAATTCATCTCCTGTTAATAGCAACTCCAAGACTACAGTCTCTCTCTCTTTTTTTTTTTTAAGTTCTTTTATCCCTGACTGAGCTGCCTGTGTTCCCTTTGGAGCCTAGAGGGTGTAGTGTGAAGGTTTTCTCCCCTCAGCTCTATTCTCTTGCAGCCCTCAGCAGACGTCGGGGGCAAGCTGGAGGCCCTATGGAAAGTGGGGCCTGATGTCATCCCACCCAGCACGGGGCCAATGAACGTCCTCCAGCGCCCGGCCCCGCCACACACGTACACATCACCAGCATCTTAATCGCTTCTGGGGGCTTTTTAAAGCTTTATTAGCCCATGGCAAATAGCAGCTGTAACGTGACCCTTTCTTTCAATGGACGTCTCTGAGCCAGGGACATTATGGTGCCATAGTCATGTAGGAAAACAGCACCAGGAAACAAAAAGTAGTTTGGTTTAAGAAGTTATTATAGATCTAAGGGAGATAAAGCTCCTATTTTCATTTCTGGGAGATGAGATAGCCCTAGGGTGGGGGTCAGCCACGTGCAGGGGGCACCTATGGGGACAACACATGGCTGGGCCACCAAGAGACTCCAGCTGGCCCTTTCTGCCAGCATCAGCATGGTGGAGAGAGCCCAAATCACCTGGCAACGGCTGCCTTCTTCCTTTTAATGTGCCCCTGTGGTAAAAGTGGCTTAGTAAAGAAATAACATCACAAAACTAGGAGTATGCACCTAATGCTAGCACAATACTATGTTGTTTGCTAGAGCAAACAACAGTTTGCTCTACCTTTCACATGGGTCCCCATTTGCCCTGGTTGTGCAGATGTTTCATTGCCTGCTTCGTGCTCTTTGCTGCCCAAGGAGATCAGACTCTGATGCTCATGTGTATTTCTGCCCACAATTTGGAGTGCTGGGACTCTCAGGGATGCTAATTCCTTTCAAGTTATTAAAACTAAGGTGCCACTGTGAAATAGACTTCTTGTTGGAAATTTGGAGCTAACTCCTGAATGAGGTTAATGAAAATATTTCCATCACACATCAGTTGCAGTAAAAGCAATTTGCTCTAGAGAGGAAGCACCCGCGAATTTTAAATCAGAGTGGAAGTGAGCATAAAAATTGGAGTAGGTAACTCAGAAGAGAAGACTGGAGAAGTCATAATTACCTGAAGAAGAATAGCTCATTTATTTTTTTATTACTTCAGCCTAAGTAAGGAGTAAGTATATATAAGTACTCTTTGTAAATTTGAGACAGTGATTTGTTGGATACCCTCTCTTTTCTAGGCACCTTGGAAATCCTGTTCAGTGCATGCTTGTGCAGCTCACTCGGTTATCTCACACCAGTGCTTTCAGTGACAGGATTATAATGGTGCATCTAAGCTGCATTTTACGTCCTCCACTATCACTCCTACCCATGATGGTCACTCTTGGTGGCCCGTGTTCTTGTACAGCATCTTCCAGCACTGGCCATACTCTCACCTCACTAGCTCTGTCACCCCACAGGGGCTCCACCAGCCCCCTCTCCCTCCCCTGCTGTCAGCCTTGCCCTGTGCTGCCCAGGGCTCAGTGACTCCAACCCAGACCCTTCCCTGTCTCCTGGGAAGGGGACAGTATCCTGTGCCACTGCTCAGGCAGACCACTGGGAGCTGTTGAGGGGTGTGTGGCCATGGTCACTCAGCACACACAGCAAACTGAAGCCATTTCCAGTCTAGTGACAAGCACAGGCTATGTTTTAGCAACACTGGATGATCATAATTGGAAAAAAATAATCATATGGTCTAAGTCCTTTGTGGGGAGGGGGTGAAGGGACAGGAACAGGCATTTAATGCTAACAGAGTTTTCATCTAAGTTTCTATTGATTAAATAAAGATTTCCAAGACCTTCAATAGTTGCTTGAGGCTCTAGAAAGGTAGCTTGTGTCAGATCTTGTCTCTTTAACTCCTAGGGACAACTTTTGTGGCCTCTCATAGAAGTGCATTATCATTCAGCTTTGTGTGTGTCTGCATGAACTCACCCCTAGTGAAGAGCAACCTGCCCCAAGTGAAAAGGCTTATTACAACTGCTGCTGCTCTTGATTCACATTAAGATTGTAACAGGAAGAAGTCAGAGCAAGAAATATGATTTCTGCTAGGTCTGTTAAACCAACACAGCTGTGTCACTGCCAAGAGTGACTGGAAATGGTAGGATGTAAAGGGAGAAAGCCCCTGCTGCATCCAAATCTATTAAAATGAGCCACAAACACAGTACTAATGTGGTAAGTCAGGGCAATATGCAAATGGCTGCATGTCCCAGAAACCCTAATCCTATCAAGAATGCAGAAGATGTTAATTTGACCATCTTTCACAGCTCATAAATCTATCTGTAGCAAAGCCAGGCTGCCAGATGTCATCCACTAGCCCTTCTTTGAGGCTGGCAGCCTCAGCATAGACACCCAATCATGCCTCAGTAAAGACCAATAAAGAGCATTGTTTGTGTGGCCCGAGAGCAGCTTCTCACATTTTGCTACAATAGAGGAAAACAGTGGGAAACGCGAATGACTGATTGGCAGAACTGGTGGTCTTGGTTGTCCTGCTTTCCATATACAGAGCTATAGATTTCACATGCATTTTACATCACTAGCATGCAGATTAGTGTACCTTGTTTTTAACAATTAGTGCTGTATTAGTGGTGTCCTCAACTTAGATTTTAAATCCTAAAATATAAATACAAGTTGGACACAGTTCCTTTACTCTCAGGTAGATACTCCTTATTTACTTCAAACTACTTAAAATGACAAATAGCTTTTATATGATGTGATCTTACTCTTACGATTTAACATCAAAAATACATAAAAGATATAAAAAATATATAAAAGACTTCTAGAAATATATACTCATTTTATCGTTCTCAAGTACAAGGTTTAAAATTACCAGTTGCAATATAGGTTGTTTAACATCAGCCAGAATTAATCCAATTTTTACAATGAAGGTGGTAAAACAGTGGCACAGGTTGCCCAGAGAGGTGGTAGATGCCCCATCCCTGGAAACATTCAGGTTGGATAGGCCTTTAGGCAACCTGGTCTAGTTAAAGATGTCTCTGCTCGTTGCAGGGGTTTAGACTAGGTGACCTTTAAAGGTCTCTTCCAACCCAAACCATCTGGGATTTGATGATAATTTGCTTTTACAGGATGAATATTGAAAGCACCACAGCAGATATTTTGGTGTGAAGTTACCTGGGAACAAGGTGAATGAACCTCACTTTTATGTGAACTAAGAGTTGGGCTGAAAAAATAAACTAGGCAAAATTATAGATTGCTGTAGAGAAACAGGGATTTCCAGCAATGAAAATGACACATGACTGTGCTTCTACAGATCAGAGATCCCCATGGGAACTGCTGTTCATTTAGAATGTGTATATTCCTGTCACATGCTACCCTCATCACCCAAAACATTTCAGATCATGAAGCTTCAGCCAGACAGAACAGACTTCTAGTGCTTCTTTGTTTCAGGTAGAGGATCTGTAGAGGGGCAGGCTCTGAACCAAGAAGCTGAGGTCCTTAATGCCAGCGAGTCCCTGCTGTCTGCAATAAGGGAGAAGGTGCTGATGTGAGTCTGAGCCTCCCAGGTGATGCCGACTGCAGTGGTTTGACCCCTCAGCATGGCTCAGGGAACAGAGATCATTTGGATGCCTGAGCTACCCACAAGCCCCTCCTGATGTGAACAAGCAAAAGCTTAGTTCAGGAAGTAAATTTTAGAGACAAAATGTGTTCATAGCCTTGTCCCTAGTATTACCTGCCAAACTCCATTCTGATCTCAGCGTAAGGTAGAAACAGTGATAATGAAGTGAGGCTTTTTTCAGGTAGCCATGGTTAAATAAATAATTCTGATGGGTCAAAAGAGACAAAATGGTACAAAAAAAGAAGAAACTTGAATAAAGTCAGTTTTAAAACTAAAGGACATCACAAATTTGCTTGGGAAATCCTGGGTACATTTGACCTTCAGAATTAGATTGACAGGGGAGAATGAATTGTGTCTTGAGATGTCAACTATTCTGCTTAATAACCTTAAAACACCTGTATTGCAAAATTAGGGTATGTGCAATTATAGTTCTGATTAATTTTTCTGAAATTAACAAAATTATGAGACAAATTTGTGTTTATAGATACAAGATAATTCATTATGCTACAACTAGTAGGTCAGCAAGTCCACACCCACTATTTTAACAGTATTTCAAGTAGGTTGAAGATGCTGAACCACAAACTCCACAAAATCTGTACCATAAAATCAGTCCAGTGAAGAGATATATTAAGCATTATTTTGTAAAGTTTTTTCTTTTCTAAAGGAAAATATGTTATTTATTGATATTGCAATAAAACATCTGTAATACATAACAATGTACCCTATTACACAATTAATAATATTTAAGCTATTCATTGTACAACATCACATCATTACTCTTCCTTCTTTTCAAAAAACTAAACAAACCAAAACTTGATATATGAAATATTTAACTCACACGTTTTGTTAAACTCCTTTACTGAAAAGCGGCATTTCTGGGGTGGGGAGGGAAGTCTCAGAGAGCAGGCACACCTAAATCTGTAACTACTAGTTTATGGACCATGCTGTATGAGTCCTTGGCTTTTAAAAGTTGCCACATGTATTTCATATCCCCTGCAAACAATTGTCCTGCTTTCAGTATTTCTGCTGGACTCCCTACAGCAGCCACATGGAACATACATAAATAAAACTATCCAAAGCTTTTAATCATGTCCCTGAATAAATCTATTTACAGTAAGTATGAAATATTCCTTTTGAATGAAATATTCCATTTAATTGGTCCAGGTCTGAATTACTATTATTTATTTCTGTATTTTATAAACGTCTGTTCTTTTTTTATAAGTGTTTCCAAATTTATAATTAAGTGCACTTTTAATGGCAGGTAATACTTCAGAAGTTCCTTGGAATACGGTCTAATACACAATTACATAAAAAAAGCAGGTTTCCATATTATTTTTGTCCAATCCTATCCATAATGAGCTATTGCCATGAGAATTCCCCCCGGGACTAGCACTACTATTGAGGATTGCTTAAAATGAATGAGCACCAGCTCATCATTCTGCCACTCCACTTCGAGTCTGATTATACAAATGCTAAGAGGTTTTTAAAGATATTTTAAATGCTTACATGGCATATATAAATAGGACATTGGATTGAAGGCTCAGTGTAAAAGTTTTTTACTTCAGAAATTCAGCAATCTGACATAGCTAAGAGCAGCACTTTTCTCTATTTTTGTCTCCTTATCAAGACACTGCCTTTCATTCTAATTTAGTGTAGATTATTTCAGACCTTCTAGTACACCACTGACCAGATTTTCATACACACACACACTCACACACCCCCACCCCACTCCCTTATTTTTTAACCCCATTTTTTCATTCCAGGTCTGTTCTGCACCTTTACAAATCCATCTTACTAGTAATATGCTAAACTGTTCTCTATTTGTAGAGCTTTACTTCCAATAGGAGAACATTTTCTTCTCTTAAAACCTATGGTTTTGCAGTTTCTAATGCATTTTAACATTCCTAATCTTTCAAAATAAGCTTTAGCATTAGTTCATTTAGTTTGAAGTCAGATTTATTTCACTGTCTGATTATTGGTTTTAGAATCTTTGCATTAAATAATACCTTCTACACTACGTATTTCAGAGGCCTTATGTTATTACTAGGACTATGTTATCTGTGAAACTGCCCTTATCTATAGAGGGTTTTGATTATTCATATAGTTTTTTGACTATTTATAAATTGTTAGGTTTTGGTAACCAACTGCTAAGTAGGTTCTTTCCCTAAATCCTGAATTAGACTTTGTTTTATGAAAACTGCTCTAATGAATATTTACTATTCAAAGTAAAGCTCTTTAATTCAAAATCTAATTTGTTCATTGCATGTTTTCAATGCTTCAGTAAAATACGCTCAAACAGGGAAGCACTATCAGGCACTGGTCATCATATACAGGTTTGTTTTATTTATTTATTTATTTAAAGATGACACTTTTGGACTGTTTAGTAGCTCATTCTAATATTAATTGAAACAATACTTAATGTAACTGCTGTCAGCTTCTACTTTGACTACGTCAATAATTAAAAGCCATTAGACACAATATCCTCCTCAGCTGGGTCATAAATATTATATACACTAGTTGATTTACTGTTACTCATTTTTCCAACAAACTCTGGTTTTTTCAAGTAGAATTTCAGTTCTACTTACATATCAATCCTATTTACTTGCTTAATTTATTTACCTGCTTCTTTATTAGCTAGTAAGAAATTCTCCTTCTATGCACATCTACTGATCTATGATGCCCACTGTCTCACAAAATTGAATAAATGTCCTGTTGCGAAATAAGCTTCCAAACACACTGTTAGAAAATGTTGCCTTTTAAAGAGCAGCGAAACAACACAAAGCCTTACACCTCTAGCCCAGACTACTACCAAGTCTATTTCTCAGGCTTCACCGTTCCATATTAATCCTTTCCCACATGTACCATCCTAGATCTGTGCACAGTATTATCAGCTGACATGAAGCTGCTTTTCCAACAATAAAAGGCCTCAATCAAATGTTCTTGGGCACTAGTGCATCTTCTTTTGCTCCTTAAACAATTTACATTTATTTTAAATGTTAAGGTTGGCAAATACTACTCCCATGATCTTATGAAAACTCTTCATGCTTCTAACTTAAAAAACTTTGCAAGCAAGTGTTCCCCTGGCTGTGCCACTGCACACGTAAGGAACCACCCCAATTCCCTTCACTGCCACCCATTAATATCCCAGCTGAAACATAAGTTTAGCAGTTTTATCAAGATTACAGATGGAGAGATGGATCTGAACTCCATGTGTTTGTGTCAAACCAAAGTTTTGAAGAGCTATTGTACAGGGCATTTGCCTTCAGTTTGTAAACCCTATTTCTTTTCTTGCACACATTATTTCCTAGGTCTAACATTAATGTTTTGAATTGGCTGCAACTTTCTCCTTCTAAACATGTGTGTTCTTCTCAGGAGAAGCTGTTTTGAAATCCCTGTAATGTCTACACAATGCCTGTTTGCTGTTTTAACTCAAACATAAGTTGGGAAGTTTATGTACCGTGATTATCTTGGCCATCACTAATAATTACAATAGTTATTCCTACCATAACTTTTTAGCGCTTGTAGAATTTGCCTTTCTTTTTTTGCAGGTTATTAGTTCTTTTTCTATCTCTCCGCTCCTGTGTCTTCTCTCAGCTACCAACCTCGCATCTTTTTAGGGCAGAACTTGTTAGCTTCAAACCAGCCATCTACATGCATTTTTCTTTCTGTTTGGCATTCTGTTCTGGCTGCCTGCAGCTTTTTCTGATCTAGTGAGCCACAGGGAGGGGAAAGAAACCCCTTGATACTCTCAGAAATACCATTGCTTATGCTTGCTGAAGAGGGGCAAAAAGAAGGACACACCTCCCCCTGCACCGTCAACTTTGGCACTTCCCTCGCTGACAACACCTCCACCTCCTACTGCAACTTCCATGGGTGCAGGAAAAGCACAGCTCCTAGAACCACTGAGCAGCAGAGCTCAGTCAGTCTCACTGCCAGGTCACTGAAGGCAAGAAAGCAGACTTTGCTGCAACTGCTGCTTTACATGAATACCAACCAAGGCTTTATACTGTTTTTTTTTTTTTTTTAAACTGGAAGGCAGAAGGCACCTCACCCCTGGGGTTCTGTTGTTTACAGCAATAGAGCAAATCTGTTTTATTATGTTAAGTTCAGGATGGGCAGAAGGGGAAATGGCTCCTAGGCTGCAGCACCCTCACTGACAATGATGGTCTGCTCAAAAAGTCACTTTTAAGCTTTTTCTCAGCTCCTTGATAAATGAAGTGAGGGAGTGAGCAAGTGCGTGTGTGTACTCATACATAAACACACGCATGGTTAGCGAGCAAGTTCAGTGCAACTCCTTTATAGTCATTTGCACTCAAAATTAGCACCAACATACCTCTTAAATATGCACTGTATGGATAATTTTAACTTTTTCAATTATATATAATAGAAGAGTCTGGCAAAATCATTTTTTGATTTCTAAGAACTAAGGTCTAAGATATGAGCAAGTTTTTTAAGAAAAAGACCTAATATTTTCAATTTGCTTAGTTGTTTTTATAGTGATTACTTAATTAAAAAAACCCCCACACTAATGCATAATGGAAAGTTAATTTATTGAAACCTAGATAGGTGGAATTTTCAGGAGCAATTTTATTAGAAGTTGTGATCCCAAGATACTTTAAAGATTTTCATTACCCTTGATCGTACCAAACATTTGCTTTCCTGCCCTCTAGTGCTCACGTCCGTTTCAGTCTTCTATACAAGCCTGGTTTTGGAAACCTATCCTATAAATGGTCCTACCAAAATAAAATTATTTACTTATTGCAATACTACCAGTGATCTAAGTAGTTACTTTTGTTGCTCCTGTGCCATACTGCTACCCATGCAGTTATCTGAGAGGTAAGACTTTTTAGGTTACTTTTCACTTTACAAACCCAATGTAAGCGAGTTTTCTTTTTCAGTTTTGGACCATATAATTGAGTTTTAAGTGCACAAATTGAACCTTACCTTTGGATTTATTATTAAAACATTTTCACTGCTAGCTAAAGCTGTTAGTTAGCCATGTATCAAACTACAAGTTTCCACAGTATTTACAGATTTTCATCCACGTTAAAAGCTTTTCTATTTAATGCAATTAATTTCGCCTCCAGTGATGTAGTTTGTTATAGTACTGTGCATGCTTACATTTAAAACAATTGGTTAACACACTACATTTGTAATTACTCCCATGCTACCAGAAAACCAGTGAATTAAATTTATTTAGTGTTATGGATATGGAATGTCATACAGTACATGTAAAGACACTTCAAGATGAGTAAAGCAGAACTAATCGCACAAGGGATTAAAGGTTCACCTCAATAGTCAGTATTATCAAATCATTACAGCTTCCATCTTCAGAGTGCAAGGTATGTCATGCAAAAAAAAACCAGCTCAAAAATCCCCAGACAAAACCAACATTGTGGTACCACTTAAAATGCTATCATACCACAACATTTTACAAGACATCAGGTGATCGTTCATACAGAATGAAGCATTTTAGCAATAACAAAAAAGTTTTTAACATAACTAACAAATTTTGCAGGAACACCAATTCCAGCATTACTATACCTAAGGAACAGGCAACATGCTGGGAGAAAGTACCTAAAAATCAAAGCCTTTTGTATTCATAGCCAATATTACTTTCTGCAAGAATTCTGCAATCTTATTATTCAGTTTCCTCACATAACTGGGTAAGGTTCAATACATTTTTACATAGAGCATAATCACATCACCACCACATCAGCAAGAGGATTTCATTATCTTGACCAGTTACTACATTTAAAACCATGGTATGATAACATGCCCTGCAAACAAATTGTCTTCTGGGACAGTGTTCTGTATGTAGAAATATTAAACAACTAAAATATACTCCTACCCACTTTAACCCCAAGTAAACTATAATTTGTATTTACACATTTTTGAAATATGTAGGTAAAAACTGCAGATGGAAGAGAAGCAGAATACAGAGGAGAGCTGTGATACTGCTGACAGAAGTGATGGGTGCATTCAGTAACCCTGAATGACACTTGGACAGGGGGTTGTACCTTTTGCACTCTTCCTCTGTCCCAGAGGTCTTACCAGGGCTACCAAAGGCAGCTGCTGCTGTGGAAGAGCTGCTCATCCCACTCACCCACTCTCGCCCTGCTGGCCGAGCTGGGAGCAGAACCACACCCCTGAAACAGCCCCACTCAGCTGAAAGCAGATAAACACACCCCTACACACCTGCCCCAACTACAGCCTGAACGTTAACATGGAAGAGACACAGGAGATGACAGGATGGCTTTCAACATTTCTGCCTTGCAATGCTCATATTCTCAGGGCACCGACAGGTAGATTAATCTACCAAATAATCATACAAAATAGGCCAAGTCGTTTGTCCTCATATTAGGAATAAAATATTTAACTTCCTGGCTTAAATGTAAGCAAGAGAAACTCAAGAAAGAACTCCTTGAGGTTAATTTTCCATCTACATTCAAAGGAAATAATTTACTAAAACTGTAACTTGCAAGGTCTCCTAGCCTTGAAGTGAGGATACGGGCTAACTATGCCTACAGTTAAATAAAAAACTTCAAAAGACATTTTACAGGAATAAAATATGCAACTCTAGGAAGTAGGTGGAAAACCACTTTAGTATTCATCTGGAACATTCTATTTTCATAGCCCATCACTCTCAGGAATGTATATTTCATAAATAAAACTACAGAACAAAAATTTGTGTATTCAATCTAAAGTTGGATATTTCTAAACCTCTTCAGATAAAATTTGCTTTTTCCCTCACAATTAAGTGATAAAACCTGAAAAAAATTGGCTTCTCAAATCTATCTTGCATGAGAAAAAACAGCTGAACAAACCAACATCTGGAAAGAACATTTTGTACAAGATTGCAGTTCTAAAACATGTATATTACAAAGCAATGTAAATAAATACCAGGCTAGTACAAAAGCTCTTATTTACAGTTTTACAAATGAAAACGTTTTCAGTGTAAATGCAGTGTTTTAAAGAACACAATATTAGTAAAATGAGTTCCTGTATAGAGCATTACAATTTCTGCTAAATTTGAATGCAGTATTGTATAAAACCATTGTTTCAAGATAATTTTGTTTATAATTTAGTACAGCCAAACCCCAGTTTATGCCTGGAATGGTATCTGTTAAAGTGCTGAAAAAGAGGACATTTCTGAAATTTTAGAAAAACATACTGTACATTATTAAAGCTTTATCAAGTCAAAACTAGTATATTTTGTTCACATTTGCTACCACAACACCTGTGAATGGAAGTTTTTCAAGAAAAACTTGTAATTAACAGGACAGCAGCCATTGGTATCTTCTCATCCAAAGTCTGACGGTTTCCCACAAATAACTTGTCTTAAGCTTCAGTGGTGGCTTCAGGTTTCATGATCTGGTAAGTAATCAAGTATTCTGGATAAGCCTGAAAGAGTGACACACACGTTTTATTATGATTTCATTCTCTGGATAAGTTCAGAATGTTTGTTAGAGAGGAGAAAAAACTATTAATGCCAAAATAAAAATGGCAAAATGTCAAAGGTAAAATCGCTGGAGCATTCAGGAAACACGTATCCTTTCACCTGCAACCACAGCTGGAGTTTGTTTAAAGACAAAAGCCAAGTCCTGGCACCTCAAACATAAGAAAATCCATTACATGCCTTTGGGAGAAAAAAATATCTGAAAAACCAACCCAAATGCTGTTTACCTGCTCTCCTCTGTAAATGACATATTCTGCCAATGCCAATCCATTTACACTGGGTCGCCCAGTGACTGAGTGATGTCCTGGGGGAGAATGAGCCATTTTCATAGCACTGAACTGCAGGAAAGACTTGCCCAATGTTACACGACAAAAGAGCAATTGCCTGTGTTAAAAGGGAAAAAGGACCATGAACACTCAATGCTTATGAATGATTATTCATCTTTGTAATTTGCAACTTTTGTGTGAAGAGAACAGTGGAACTTTGAAGCCACTTCAGTCAGTCTTTGTAGTTCACAAAATCCTGAAGTTCAGTTTTAAAGAACAAAATTTATGCTTCCTTTGGAAAGCTCTTTAGCCCAAGGAAAGTGTTGGTAATAACACTGAAAAGTGTTTATTCTAATTATTGGAAACAGCATGTTTAATGAGGTACTCTGAGACTGTCACTACATTTTCTTTAAATTTTCTAAATTTATTTAGTTATTTTGTTTGTTTTTAAAACGAAAGTTTTCTAACCCCTCCCCCATCACTCATACTGACAACATAATTCAAGAGCATTCTAAAGCCAGATTTTTATCTAACAGCCAAAACAACATCAAGGCCAAGTGCAAACTCTGCTGCACTGATAGTCTAGAACACAATACACAAAAGCAAAATCCCATTCTTTTGAAGGACTTACCTGTGGCAAACATAACAAGATCTATCTTTGTGAATTGGACATCCAGTGCCACCTCCAATTCCATACACATATTGATTGCTTTTGGAAGAATTTTCAGCAAAATAAATCCCAGCTCCAAACATGCCCCCTATATAGGCATGTCTCTCATCAAAGCCTTTGTGAATGATTGCATTCACAAATGGGGAGCCTAAGAGAAAGGAGATAAAATATTGAAAATACAGTATACAGATTTTTGTATGTGTCCCAATTCAATCATCCATTCCCATTATGTTGGGAACTACATGGCCTTCATTATGAGTACATACCGTGAACTTGTTTCATTTGTTCATTGGGACAAACAATGTATTTGTGCACAGAAAAGCTTTCAATTGGCTTTCATTTGCTAATAATAAGCTACCTTTTCTGGAATTTTGAACAAAACTAACTTATTAAATTATAAAACCAAGAAAACAAAAAAAATCTCATCCCAAAACAACCCATAGCCGAAAAAAGTTTGACCTTTTATAATTTTGGTCATACAGCCAATAAAACAGACTTGAGGAGGCACACTACTTAATCTTCATTCATAACTGCTAAAACGTTTTCATTTAGATCTGTGAAGTCTCCTTCAGGGAGAGACAAGGAGATGCAAATTTCAGAAGAAAAATACAATATCATCACATTGTGACATACACAAACACTTGTTTATAAAAACTCAAAACGTAGAACCTATTTCCATTGAGGAATTTACTTTGTTTGAGACAGTAGAAACCCTCCAATTAATTGCCGATTAAGGTGAATTTCAAAATCTCACCATGAAACAGCATCCTTTCATTAGCATGGTTATGATTCTCTTCAGAGACCTCTTTCCTCCTGTGAGTATATCTTTCCCACAGTTTTTTGTTGCACACTTTCTGAATCTGAAACAGTCAAAATGTAAAAGTTCCATCTTGAAACTGAAAAGTTCTGTTCATTTTACTGGAGAGATGTATAACCTATAGCCACTGTATTACAGTACACTTACACCGCCACTTAAACAAGAATACCTTCCTTGGAATTCAATGAAACACAAATTCTCTAACTTATCCTGCACAAGTTGATTGTTGTAGCATGACAAGTAAAACATAACTATATACTTAATTAAGAATCAATTCATTTTGAAGAGCTCTTGAGTAATACTTCATAATTTAAATTTAGCAGGCTTAGTCACAATTCTATTTGATGTCAAATCACTAGTAAAATGATCAACTAGTAAATTAAGAAACGCCTTCCACGAAGACTTCTGGAACACTTCTAAAAGAAAATAAAATATGTATGCCTTGCACAGGTATGCTGGACATTGCACAGCCTTATATATGTGGATATAGCATAGCAATTCTACTGGGCAAACGGTAACATCAGTTCAGAATAAAACTTAGTAGTACTTACTTGCAAATAAAAATCTTTATAATATTAATGAAAATTACCATTTCTTAAGGGGGAAAATATATAAATACAAACCAAATGTTTTACACTTGTCTGATGTCAAATCAAGCCAAAATAAGTACCCTTAGTTCCATATTTCAAGAGTTTTGCTTTCACTTCTTGCTGTTTTTTCCCCTTTGCCATTCTCCCTCAAGAGAAACCTTCTTTTGTTTCCTATAGAACATCCTGTCTTTTTCTTCAAACATTCTGAAGTTTTCTGTGAGGTCTTTTATGTCAATTTCTCATAAAATTTCTTCCTGACTATTAACCTGTAAGTAGCTTGTCCCCATATAAGCTTACTCTGAATTTCCCTGGAAGATGATCTTTATCCTATGCATGTGTCAGAAGGACACACACATCTTGTCACATAATGGAACTCCAACAAATGTAGAACACTTTATGGACTTTCAGCCAAAACTCTAAAGGTGTAACCATTGCAACAGGTACCTTTAAGATGTTGTATCTATTGAAGACTCCACCAGCATGTCCTCCATCTCTGTGCTCCCGGACAGTGCTCTGCATCTAAGATTGAGAATTTGAGGAGGATCACATTGGCTCAGAACACATTCAACACACATTTCCTTTACACAAGTCAAATAATCAAAAGATCTGATTTTTAATTATGTATTAAAACAATTAAAAAATCATACAAGAAACTTTTAGGCAATGACTGTGTGTTAAATAATGCCAGATTTTGTGGATGCACATGAACAGGTTTTATGATTTTAAAAAAACCCATGTATTTGGACTAGTCCATGGTCTAGTTTTCAAATTGGAGAAGACTGTCACTAATCTATCTATTCTGTTTCTTTGGAATTTTGTCTTGTGTGATTATGACACTTCGAAAGGAAGTGATTTGAAACTGTGTATAACAGGCAATCAGTTGGTAGCACAGAATTTATATGATATATGAAAGAGCTTTCTATATAGTAGAGATTTTAAAAATACTAAAAGCAGTAACAATATAAGTAAGAAAAAATTACAGACACCATGAGCACAGATCATAAGTGGTGCAAAGCTGAAAATTTTAAGTATGCTTATCCAAGTTTTTCTTAGCCTTAGTGATATTTATTGCATTGTTAAATTGTCTAGCAATACCTCTTCAACAGCAGTAATAAAAATACTGAGACACTACAAAGAATGCCATACCTCTTCTTCTACTGACTGAAATTCCTTATCTTCGGTGGAAAGGTCAATGAGAATAGTTCCACTACCAGAAGTATTTAGAGTCAGGTATGGGTTAAGTCCTGTGAATGTAATAAAACGCAACAACAGTTTCAGAAACTGCTTTAAGATTGCTGATCTTTAACAATAACTGGTTAAGACTTTTCTTTTTCAAGGGACTATTTTCTCAAAACTCATTTTACCAGATGAAGACCTTAGCTGCTAAGGAAGGCAGAGATTACAAATTACTTTAATTGCCTTCTTCTGGCCACAGACATTTTTGTGCATGTCTAAGCGTGATCCCTCAAATTATTTCATTACTTTCAAACTTTTTCAGCATCTCTGTAACCTCTACCCATACATTTACCATGCGTACACTATAAATGCCATGAGAAGCACAGCAGCTAGATCTGGATGCAGATAACTGCAATCATTTTCATTGATCTGTGGACACTGATCAGTCCTTCTCTCAGCAAGAATCATCATTTCAGACACACTAACCCATTTGTGTGTGCTTAGCTCAGTATGATAATGTACATGATGGGGAAACTACTTGTAAGCAGTTGCTTACTTCAGAGTTCATTTCAACCCTAGGCAGTGAAACAGTGAGCAACCTGTCTCTGTACAGAGACCATGACTACTGATGGCAATGGCAGCACGAACAGGAGAAGTGACTTGAAGCGCTAATTTGGTAGGAATATTTTTCTCATGGATCATGCAGAAAGAACTGACAAAAGAACTAAGACAGTCTGTGAAGCCAAGAGGCTTGAGCCTGATATTGAAAGCTTAGAAGATATTGGATGTTTAAAGGAAACTTCTTTATCATTCTAAATACACAAAAACAATTTGGAATTTTACACAGAATCCAATGTCAATTTGCATACAGACTGCAATCACAACTGGCAAATAATGGGAATATCATTACTGGATATAGAATATGAAGACAGCATGTATCAAGTGTCTTTTCTGGCCATGGCCTTCCCAGACAACCAGCAGGTGACCAGAGTTAGACACTGTCTCTGTCATGATCACTTTAGAAAGGAATAATGTGGGGAAACTGGAAATTAGAGATTTATCCACAGTCAGGAACCCATATTAACACTGTGCAACTGGAACAGTGTTCAGGAACAACAAACTGGCAAGAATCAAAATAAAGCTCTTCCACAAAAGCCCTACTAACCTCAAAACAATGGTTATACTGTGTTCAGGAAGAGATGCCAAAATACCAGTGAAAGCAACTTGAGCGCAAGAGTCAAAGGGCAAGATACAGAGAACTGACAACAATCCACCCCACCCCAAAAACATACCCTAGAAAAAGATCAAGAGCTGCTGAAATATTATTTAAGTATTTAAGTCTGTGGTTATTGTTACAAATAAAAATGGCAGGCCTTTTATGGCAAGGTAGGTAGAGTCCAGAAAGAATGACGGTGGGAGTGGCGATGGATTTAGATGTTTGACGTTCTGTCTGTATACAGACATACTGAAATGTACAAATAAACATATGTTGGAAGGCAAAGCTGTGTAAACTTTGAATTCAAAGAGGACATGAGGCCTAAATGATACCTTAACACTAACTTCTATACAAATTATTCAATAAATGTGTCTAAAAAGATCTGAAAATTTAGAGAAAATTATAAAGATTCACTTAAATACTTTATTATTAGGAAAATAATTATCTTAAGGGTTCGTTAATAATCTTGTAAGAACAAAAAGTCATTTAGAGCTTGGATAGTGACTCATTGCTATGGAGTGCAAAATTTAGAATGAGAATTCACAGATGGTGAATCAAGAGGGGAAAAAAATCCTACTAATTCTAATGAATTTATTTCATTTCTATGAGACATAGCAAAACAACAGTAAGTGATGTTTCAGTGAGACAAAGAGGAAAAAAATTATTTGGAGGGGGCTTTTGCCTTTTATGCAGCCATAATTAAATGAAGAACACTGAATTACAATGAATTCAGGATTCCCAGGATGGTGCTGGTATCAAGAACGCTGCACAAATAAAGAGGTTTAGCAAGAACTTCAATATAAGCTAAAGTTGTTAAACAAAGCAATTATGTTGATTTTGATTCACTGAAAGCACACAAACTCTATTTTTAAAGAAAAGTATAAATAAGAATTTCAGCTGAATTTCTGAGTGAGAAAAGACAGTATTCTATGGCAGGACCTAATGGAACAGTACATAACAGGCCTGAACTCAACACAGAGGATATGCTCCGCTCTTCAAAGTGGTTTGAAGAAGAAAAATACTTCCTACCTCAAAGAGCTTATGAGTATTTTGCACTAGATCAACACTTTATCTAAGTAAAGACAAGACAGTGATCACAGAGAAAAAAATATATCAGAGAACCAAAGGCAAGATTCACAGTAATTCACAGCATAAATAAAAGTGCTCATGTTTCAAGTCAAAAGACATTCTTATTGTTTGAAGTGCCATTTTCTAGGGCAAGTTTTATTATCAATTCTTTTTAATGAGATACAATTTGGAATAACATAAATCATTTATAAAAACTGATTATACAAAGGCAGTATTACGTGATAATTGAAAATGAGTATATACCTTGTTGTCCAGAAATAAGTCTTTCAACTCCCTTGATGATTTTATGCCTATGGCCATATGCATTAATTCCAATTTCCTTCAATTCTTTGTGTCCCATTTCAACCAATACGTCCAATGTTATCTACAATGAAAGCAACACCATTTTTTTGGTACTAGAACGACTGCCAATGACAGCGAAAATATACCTCACAACAGCTGAGAGAAAAAGCAAGCGTGAAAAGAACATGAACATAGAGACTTTAGTGTATTATTCTCATATTTCACTTTTACTCAACTGTTTTCTCCAATCCTTTTGTCTTTAAATAAATATAATACAAACTACTACTATGTAACCGGTATTGCTTGCAAGGATCATGTTTCTGATTGAGAAGTACTTTTCTAGATGTATTCAAGCCGACACAAACAAAACCTGAAATTACTAATCAACAGTGACTACTCACTCAGGCTACCATTTATACCACTGAAAGGAAACACTGTTACACTGTTAAAGTGATATGAACATTACTGCCCCCAGCTTTATTCCCTTGCTTTCTGGGGTTGAGTATCTGGAAATGAATGGAGCCACTTACCTGTTCTCTTTCAAATATGTCAATTAGATGTTCAAGGCCAAGGTTCCGCACAAACTGATTAATGCTAAAATCTACACCTGCAACTGTGCAAGAAGAAAAACTCACAATGAACATTCATACCTGTAGTGTAATATAAAGTATACACATCTCACCCTGCCTGTGGTAACAATAAGAGAGACAGAAATTCCTGGTCTTTTTCAGATGGAGATTAAATATGTCACCAACCAGTAGCAACTATTACTTAGTCTACGCTAGTTCTTTAAGATTTCTACCTCACTAGTAGTAGCCACTAATTAGCTACCAGAAATGCAAATTCAAACAGAAAATATATTGAGAACTAAAATGTTATAGAAGTAATCTTTTAAGATACCTCATCAAGAATAGCTTCTTAGAAACTAGATAAAGTTTGTAGTAAAATACTGCTTGGTATGGAGCCCAATTTCATTTGACTTCACTTTTAAAACACAACTCACCATTTTGTTTCTGTACAGCAAAGGTTTAGAGTTTAAAGGTTCTGTAAGGGGAAAGTAGTAAAATCTTATACTACAAGACTTTTAGACTTCTGTTCTTCATTAATGGCATCATAAGGAACAGAAATACTGCATATACCATAACAACTGTATGCACATATGGGAAACTTCACACTTTTGTAGCCTTTTTACCACACATTAAGAAATGTTACTCACTCCTGAGAAAGCCTCACCTTCTTTTTTCTCCAGAACAGTAGCTCCCTCTGCACAGTTTGTACCAACAACAGAGGGAAGCTCAGAAAAGCTACCAGACAAGTTGTCAAGACTACTTGCAGCAGACAGACTGGATGGACTGGATGGAACAGAAGACAGGGAATCAGCTGCAGAACCTGTAGCCTGAGACACACTTATGACCTGAGGTTTGTAGCAAGTCGGTAAGGCAGAAGGAGGCATTGCCGCTGTCAATAACGCACTGACATCATCTGCCTGAAGAGCGAAAAACCAACTCGTTAAAACAGAGGAACACTTTTGCACAATGTTTTCTCCTAGAATGCACTATCATTATTTCAGATTTCTTAAGTATACTACAAAATAAAGAAATGCATATTGGGAAAATAGGCATTTTACAGTGCAGTTCAGAAATGGCCTGCTGTGCCAACAGCATACATGAAGCTGTAAAATAATAAAAGCTGTAAAATAAAATCTGTAATAAGGTAAGAGGTAAAAACTTTAGGAACAGTTAAACAGAATTAATTTTCCAGGAAAAATGAATAGAAGCTTCTACTGGCAAGAGAATTTATGAAGCAAAACAGTTACTCTGTGTAGCTTCGGACTGCATTATAATACTTAAAAAACATGCCCAAAAACTTAACAGCCAGATAGTTTCTTAAATTTATGTTGCTACAAAGTTGCTTACATTTTATTGTCACAATTTTTGTACTAGTCAAACTACAAGCACTGAATTAAAAGCATCAAATTATAACCATAAATTAATTTTTGTTGTTTTGGGTTTATCCCCCCAAATCTATATTAATATGTCTGAAGCAAGAATATCTTTAAAGCAGGTTTATAAAGGCTCTACTGACTTTCCTTACCACACACAGACAAACACCACGGAAACCAGAGTATTTTAAATTCTGCAGAGGTTGCTGTATTACCCTTCTGTTCAAGGACAGTTTTTAGATGAGCTGTCACAAATAGCAGGTAAGTACAGATTTCCCAAGATGAGCCCCATCACTCACAGTGACCAGGTCCAACGGCGTTTGTCCTTCTTGGTTTTTCAGAGTGGGATCAGCCCCATGTGCCAGCAACAAGGCACAAAGCTGAGTCCTTCCTTTCTGGGCTGCTTCATGGAGAGGTGTGAAAGCCCATTTGTCCGTAGCATTCACACATGCATTATACTTTATAAGTAAAGCTGCTACATCAACATGCTGGAAAAATAAAAACACCTGTTAAATTCCAAGGTACCACAGTGCATTAAAGTAACTCAGAACTATTACTGACACTTCTCTGTAATCAGAGCTATTCTGATTTTTCATAGAATACATTTAATTATGATTTAAAAAAGTATTAAAACAAGGCGTTTCCTTCCTCACTTATAACATACCAGTAAAAAGTTTTGTTCTCTTGTGAAAAAAGGACAGAGTAAAACAGAATCCCAAATCAAGGGGAATCTGAAGGAAAAAAACCCTGATTTTAAACTTCCAGTTTGGAAAATACTCCAACTGTTTTGGTTAAAGACTTGATTAAAGCACAAAGATTCAAGTCCAAAAAAACAACTGCTGTCTCAACAGGAGCCATATAAGTGAAAGTGAGATCATGCTGATAAAATTCAAGTGGCAAAGATAAGGAAAGGCATTTTATGGAACACCTTTTAAACTGCTGGTTTTCTAGGTATTCATGCTCAGAAAACTCAATTCGGTAAACTGCATTCACGATTTTACAAATTTCTAAGTCTTCACCTATGAGCTATGATTGAATTATTCATTTTGTGTTTTACAATTAAGGTTACATTATAACCCAACAGCAAAAGCATTCTACAAAGTATTGTCTCGCAATGCTGTCAGTGAAATGTATCACTTTTTTTTTAATAAATAAAATCTAAGAAAGTTTGAGATATTTACCCCATAGGATGCTGCATTATGCAGAGGAATCAAACCTCCTTTATCCTGTGCATTCACATCTGCTCCATGCTGTAGCAGGTACTCTGCAACCTCCAAATTGTTGTAACCAGCTGGAAGGTTGCAGAAGAAGAGAATAAATAGAATTAAAAAAACACCCCCAACAGGCCATCGAGAAGTACTAACTCACTTAAATTACTTGAAAGTTAGTTAATATGTCAATCCCAGTGAAGACTTATTAGTGAGGACACCTTAACCCTAATTAAGAGTATTTGGTTTTAAAACCTTTCAATAAACAATAAAGGATCCTTTTTGGCTAGAGAAAACAGGAAATGAAAGTAAGTAAACGGTTGGAAGAGCAATGTAAGATTAATATGTCTGAAATACTGATTTTTTTAAAGAGAAAATACTCTAGCTTTGAGGTTACATTTTAAACTTGCTCAGATATAGAAAGTTTAGCCACAGTAATCAGTAACCAATCAAACTAGCTAATTAGAACACTGACCTGCTAAATGTAGTGGTGTTGAATGTCGTCCTTGCGTGTCCCGGCAGTTGACGTTGTCAGGTGAACACAGCTTTTTTACTCGGGCCAAACAACCTTTCTTTGCAGCATCTAGTAGAGCTGCATCTCCTCTAAGTAGGTCTTGAATATCAGTATCACCATCTTTAACAAGGTCTAGAGGAGTATTTCCATCTCTGTTTTTCTTCGTAGGGTCAGCTCCATGCTATGCACATCAAAAACAGGTGGGAAATATGTCAGTAGAATAAACACATGCTGCATTTTAAGCATCTTCCAGCTTACTGAGCAAATATTCAAACATATGCTGGAATCCTTCAAAGAACCTTCTATTTACTGTGTGAGAAAGGACAATATAGGTGCTAACAGTATCCCTTTTACTAAAAACACTGAGCTATAATCATTTAGAAACCACAAAGCACCAATCATTTCTCAAAGAAGTTCATTTACATTTCAGAGTGAACAGGAAAAAGAAAGCATCCTTTCTCCAGCATGTTATACCTGTAACAGGAGTTTGCAAATCTCATATTTTCCTTTTGCTGCAGCTTCATGCAAGGGAGTGAATTTCCACAAGTCAGCTACATTGACAACTGCACCATGTTTAACCAGCAGTTCTGCAACTTCATAGTGACCATATGAGCAAGCATTATGTAACGGGACAAGTCCTCTGGAAACAATTAAAAGAAAAGAAAAATTCTCTTTAAAAATAGGGTATTTTTTCACCAAGTGACATAAACTTGAAACACAGTGCACCTTCAACAATGCAACTATTAACAAAAACTTCATCTCCCCCCCCCAGTAGTCTAATATAGTAGGAGTACTTATTGCCAAAGCAGTAAAAATGCAATCAGCAGTGGCACTGAAGAGCAGCAAAAAGACAGGGCCAGAGAAATCCTTGACGCTCTAGTCTTAAGTACTGCAAAATGTTTTTGGATGTTATGAACATCATCATTCTAAAAGAAGTTTCCATGAAAATAAAAAAATAAAATGTCTGAAGAAAGATGGGATGCTTATCAGCTAGCAATATTCAAAAGCTGACAGATACTACTAACTACAATTGCCAAGAAAAATACACATTTGAGCACTTACCCCTTATCTTTTGCATGCACATCAGCTCCATGCTGAAGAAGGTACTCCACAACAGATACTCTGTTATATCCAGCTGCAAAATGAAGTGGTGTAGACTGACGGCCCTCAATATCTCTGCAGTTCACACTCTGAACAGTACATAGCTTCTGTGAATTTCCCAAAACAAAACATACGTCACTAATTATGTAGCACTGGCATTTTTAATTTAGTCATAGGATGTTGTTATACACATCTAATTTTGATTAACTGTTTTTATTAAACAGAAAATTTTAAATGTATTTTTACGTAGTCTTTATTTTTCATAGATTGTGTCCTAAGAAAAAAATCCACCTGCTCCCAAATCCACACCTGTGACTTGTTTATATAAGACAAACATCTGGAGGTGGTGAATATTATAGTCTGTCATCTGTAATAATTGTGCAATATAAAGGTCTTAGGACAGGGATCACAACTCAAGCAGTCAGTGAAGGGTTGTTTGATTGCCTGCTTTGAGAAATTACAGACTGAGATATAATTCTGTGCTAGTTTTGGCTGGGGTGGAGTAAATTTTTTCACAGCGGCTGCTTTGGGGTTGTTTTGGATTTGTGCTGAACACAGGGTTGATAATATAGAGATGTTATTGCTGAGCAGGCCTTGCACAGAGCCAAGGCCTTTTTGTGCTGCCACACTGGTTAGGAGGCTGGGGGTGCATGGGAGGTTGGGCAGAGACACACCTGGGACAAGTGACCCAAACTGACCAAAGGGATATTCCAGACCATGTGGCATCATGCTCAGTAGTGGAATAAGGAGGAAGGGGGGACATTTGGAGTGATAGTGTTTGTGTTTCCAGTATGGGGCTCTGTTCTCTTGGAGATGGCTGAAGACCTGCCTGCCCATGGAAAGCAGAGAATTAGTTCCTTTGCCTGTGTGTGCAGCTTTTGCTTTCCCTATTAAACTCTCTTTATCTCAACCCACAAGTTTTCCAGCTTTTGCCCTTCCAATTATCTCCCCGATCCCACAGGTGGGGGAGTGAGCGAGCAGCTGTGTGGGGCTTGGCTGCTGGCTGGGGTTTAACCATGACAAATTCCCTCCTATTTTTAGGGACAACTTTAAGCTTACTTTTACAGTATCCACATCTCCAGCCTTTGCAGCCTCCAGCAACTGTCGATCTGCATCAGAATTACCTAATGGGATCCCTTCTGCAAAATAAATGAGGTTGCATGACAGGTAAGTGTAGACAGTTGAAGAGATTTGTTAAGATAGGAAATAATTTGAGTTTTTTTAAGGGAAATCCTTGAAATAAAGATAAGGAATTGCAGACAGGTTTTGTCTTTGTTCACTATCTACAACTATAGCTGACAGAGCTAATAGTGTTTGCAAATTTGTCTTTAGCAACATGCTTCCTATATGTTTTGAAGTACTGTGGAACCATTCTTATTTCAGTTTCAGAATTAGACTACATCAAGTTTACCTATATATATAATGTCCAAACCTTACTCTTGAAAATCCTTGTACACTGTTGCCTCTGCTCACAGATGCAAAGCAGACAATTTTGCTTCAGAAATTAATTTCAAAATTCCCCACACACATCAGGATTTTTCTAAAATTATTTCAGGTGGCTATGCCACGAACATTCCGAGCATCTCTGACAATCTAGAGAGTAAATGATATTGTTAACTAGGGAATGCAACTCCACAACCCAGTACTGCCTCTTGAAGAACACACTTTTTTTTTTTTAACTTGTCCTACTTCTTATTTCTTGACAGCACTTGAAATGGCAAGTAAAACAAAGCACTACAGCAGATTTTGAATTAATCAGCATACCCTGTAGCAGCTGCTGCACGCTTTCAGTCCCCATTTGTAAGGCTGTAAAGCCCTGCAGAGACACGATGGAAGGATCACATCCAGAACTCAGCAGCAACCTGCATGTCTGAAGATGACCACAATGTGCTGCTCTATGAAGAGAGGTCTGGCCAAGATTATCTAATGCATTAACCTAAATATAACACAGACAAGAGATACCACCATCAAAATTTAGCATTAAAGATGTTTTCACTGCTGACTGGGAGCACTTCACAAGTATTCATCTTACTTTAATTAAAAGAACATATTTAGCATATATCCAAAGGTCATTTTAATTTTTATTGCACACAAGTTCATGTAAAATCTACCTGTCACATAGTTCAGTCTAGCTTCTTGCTGTTCATATACATTCCCTACTTTTTTCCTTACACATTTCATTATTACTGTTGGACAATGAAGCACTGAATAAGACACTCAAAAAATTTTCCATTCACAGAGAGAACTACAACTGCATTTCAAATATTCATTCAAAACAATGATGATTCCATTTGTAAGGCTGGATTGATGGCCTATATCTGAAGTGTATAAATCTAGAACCTTCCAAAATTTATTATTTTAGAAAAGTCTGTCTACTTGGCTGTCCATTCTCATAGCATGAAAACCCATACAGTAAACAAATGTCAACAAAAACCCCCGTGATACTCATACCTTAGCTTCATGTTTCACAACTACTTCAACAACATCATTATGAGCCTTTTCTGATGCCACATGCAGTGGAGTCAAGAAGCTTTAAAAAAAAAAAGGAATAATTCAAAATGTATTTTGCAAAATCTTCTAAACAACCACTTAGGAGTATTCATTTGAAACTACTCACTCTTTTGTTTTTTCATTGATGTTGGCTCCTTTCCTCAGCAGCAGTTCACATACTTGTTTCCTCTTAGGATATGGAGATGCAGCAGCACAGTGCTGTGAACATTAAAAAATTTAGAATTAACAACTAGCTAGCAATATAAAGGCTTTACTGCTTGCTGATCAGCTGGCAGTTAAGAGCTGGTGGTGTACTAAGTCAAGAGAAAAAAAGCCCCCAAACATGCAGAAGCTTATTAATTTGGAAGATTCCAAATGGACTTTTGGATTTACTCCAGTATTTTCCAGAGCTCCCTCTCCAATAATTGCTGGAAACCATCAAGCTTTACAAACAAAGCTAACACACATAGCTTGCTGTTGCTTAAAATGAGATTGTTCTACAAAAAAGTAATTTAGACAACCTAAAAAGGCAATTTAGGTTAGTCTTAAAGTTAACTTCAATAACAAAATATTAATCAGTGTTATTTGTTTAACTAGACACTGGATATTCCAGGTTGGTCTGAATTACACTCTTTGACACTGAGATTTTTATTTCTAAACTATTACCTAGTATGCTTAGATCAGCTACAATATAAGCAAAATCATTAATAAATCCTGAAATATTACCAGTGCTGTCTCATGTGTCTGAGGATGCTTGAAGTTCACTGTTTCCAAAGACAGATGTTTCTTTATACGAGCTACATCTGACTCTCTTGCAGCCTGTAGTAGTGAGTGACCTTTGAATTCATCTTTAAAAACAAATAAATACATAGCAGAAGGTTACAAGGTTGGCTTGAGATGGATCAAGAGAATTGTTTCTTTCAGTTAGACAAAACTATTAATTTTATTCAGCACACCACGGTACAGACATTTTTAGCTCTGCCTCAAGCCTTTACATCACTTGACAGAACTTGTTAGTTAAGTCAAAACACCACATGAATTTTGCTTTGTTTCTAAACCAAAGCCAGAGATATCCAAACTGGCTGAACAAGATCTATTTCACTCACCACTTTATAGGTTCTACTGTTCACATATATACCAATTCAAGCATATATAAATCTCTACTTCTGACCTATCGTTGCAAAACCATTTTTAGATGCTAACATGAAGTCTAATGTAGTATTTACCAACAATTTTTGTACATATCCCAGAAAGTTATTGTTTGACCACTCAAGGACAGAATTTGAGGTCACTCTTTGCAACTCCTTTAGTTCGCTGGACAAAAATCAATGCCTTTCATCAACTTCTTTGAACTTTCAGTGTTTGTGGCATACTGAAATATATTCAGCATTCTAAACAGTTATGATTTTTCTTTTCTTCAAACAAAGCACTGTGGAATAAAAATGAGTATTTCAACAGGTATGGAAAATGACAGCGTACTGGCAAGGCCGTGAGGGAAAGCGTGTGTTCTGGGAAGAAAAGCTATGAAACCCATCACAACCACATGACTGTAAAATTGACAGTAAAATTATTTTAAATGCCTACATTCAGAAAATCTAGCAATCTCAAATTATAAACAGTGAAATGTACTGTTCAGTGTTGCACAATGGCTTGGAAAGTGTAAGCATTTTCCAAATCTGATTTCTGGCAGGTCACTGTCTAGGGAAGCTAAATACACATCACAAGCTATAACTATAGAACTGATCTCACTTTATACTCACATGCTAATCGTTCTTTTAATTGGGGTGTTGGAGCCAAATCAATGGTGCTTTTGTTGTGACAGTTCAACAGTGTTGGGTCAGCACCATAACTTAACAAAAGAGAACATACTTCCACCCTGTTCTTAGAAGCTGCTTCATGCAGAGGGGTGAATTGCCACAGATCCATTGCATTCACACATGCTCCATGCTTAAAAGGGAAAGGGGTAAAAAAAGATGCAACATCAAAACCAGATCGTTAGAAAAAGACAAGGTTATTAGTTTTAATACAGTAGACTGTTAAAATAAAAATCAATGCTTATATGCAAACTGTTTCCAAGACACTCATTTTCAATCTATCACATTTAAGTACAAGGTTCTGCAAGTAATGGTCTTGGATGATTAATGTACGTGGAATTCTTCTCCAGTAACATTTTGATTGCACCTCGAGTTCAGTCTGTAATCAAGTCTAATAGGACATGCTTTTTCCCATTGCTTCTATTAAAGCTGTATGGCTTTGCAAAAAGTAATTCAAGATTCTCTGGAGGAGAAATCCAACGTGGAATACAACCCTAGCTTAACAGTTAAGACACACAGCAGTGTATAGCCAAAAATTCGTTTATGGATTTTTTTGGGTCTAGTACCACCATTGCAAAAATTCACTTTACAATTGGCCTCTGAAGTAAAAAAATCATGACTATTTATACTTACTACAATACATGCTTATTTTAATAATTTTTTTTACTTAATTTTTTGCTAAATAAATAGAAAGACACATGGAATTAGTGGGGGGCTTAGTCATCCAGGATGGAACAAGGGCTATTCCCTGAGCATCCAAATGTCTGAAGTTATCTAACAGAACACCCTCAGCTGTTATAATGATCAGGATTTGCTGTGGCAGCTGAGAACAGACATAGTTCAAAAATCACTTGGTGGAAAACACAGATTATTTTGCAGACCACATCTTCAAGCCACTAGTTTCATGTGCTTCATACTTATCTTCAAGATTAACATAATCCAGATAAACCACTTTAGTTACAGGAGTTCACGTATGTTAGGAAAATTGATATGTTTCTATTTCTTTTTGGGGTGAAGGTTACAATTCAGGGCCAGAACTGATGTCATAAAATTAATTTCCTCAAGAGACTGAACACTCTTTAATTTTAAAACATTTACTATTTTTACCAGGTTTTTTTAAACATCTCTTATTACTCTGCCTTCTGAAATATTCCTCTACCGTCAAATTCAAAATATCACTCAGTTTTTAGGGTTTTCTCTTGGTGGAATTTTTTGGGTAAGGGTAGAACAGTTGAGATAAGCAGTACTTACTTCCTGGTACAAAAACATTCAACTCTGGAGCAGAGAGAGTTAAAAACAGAAAGCACATTTATAAAGAAAAAGCTTCCTTGCAAGCAGAAGATTCTGTAGCTCCAGCTTAATAATCACTAACATGTAAAGCAAAAGCTATCTATTGTTAAGTTTTGTAAATCTAAGTAAAAAAAAAATATGTAACTTGTATTAGTCTATTATAAACAGCTCTTATTTAATAATATTCAACTTCATCTCTTCAGAGACCAACCTTTACTAGAAGCTCTGTTACTTCATAATGACCATAGGAACAGGCATTGTGAAGTGGTACCAGATCTCTATACAGAAGAAAAATGAGAAGGATGATTATTCTAGTACACATATTTCAATTCCAAATGCATCTATAACATTGCAAACGGTACTATGCTGCACTTTGAACATTTTACAAAAATAATATGAGAGATGATCAGATGAAGCTGAGGGGAAATAAGAAGCTGGAGAAGAAACCAGAAAATCCCATCAGCATTTAGCAGAACAAACACCTAAAATTATCAGAAGATGAGAAATGAATTGCATTGTCTCACTGCAGATGAGCTGGTTTCACTCAGACTTGAAACCCTAAGCAGGAAGAACTATCTGCAGGAAATGTCAAGGAGTGACCGTAATTATATGTTTTTTGTAATATCTCCTTGCTTGAAACTAATCAAGTTGCATTTTTGTCATAACAGAAAGGTTAAAGATTACAGAACAGCCTCAAGTTGGAAATTCTTCCTGGTTAAAACACCATTATTGTTCTTTACTTCATCTCCTTTCTTAACAAATTCTGTTAATTCTGAACAAAAGAAAAAAGGAATGTACCCTTTATCCTTGGCATGTACGTCAGCCCCGTGCTGCAGTAAGAGCTGTACTATTTTTACACGGTTATACCCAGCTGCTAAATGTAATGGAGTAGACTGAAATGAAAGAAGGTAGAAGTAATCAGTAACACAAAATCAAGGGTTGATTTTATTTTTTTTTTCAAAACTTGTTAACAGTACTAAACACTGAAGTCTTTAAAGATTTACGAGATTAAAAAAAAACAAAACAACAGAGTGCTTGAATCAGATATTTGATAACTATGTTCATTGTTTACTGACTACTCTAGAAGTCAACATAAACACAAATCCTGAATTTACTCCATCACTAATACATCTGGGCAACTAAGGCCCTCTGAAAGGATTTTTGAGTCCTACAGTCCAATTTTGTCTTTTAGCCTACCCTAACTAGAAACACTTTGCTGGCACAAACTATGTCCCTTGTGAAAGGGGAAGTAAGGGGGCCATTAGAATCAATAAATTATGAAGATATCTCCCTGCCAATCAATAAAGTAAGTTTAGAAATTATCAACAGAAATTGTTATCCACATCTGGGAGTGCAGTAAGTTAGTGGGACGTGGAGGAAACTTAATCTTCTCTTCCAAACTCTCACTCTCCACAGAGCAGACAGATAACTGCTCTGTAATCATTTCTAGCGAATGCCTCCAAGCATTCTCAGCAGCAGCACTAAGGGCACAGCTACAGTTTAGTGAGGAGAAATCTTATCCTGTACATTTAGATACCCATCTGCTGAACTAGGTTAGTACAGTTCCTAGAGGATGAGTCTCATAACTAGAAGATGAGAAAACAGAGATGCATCAATGTTTTGGAGATCCCAATATCTCACCACAAAGCCTCAAAAAGGGAAACTAATTAGATCAAAACTTAGGTGAATGAATACACATACCTAATGACAACAATAAGGATGCCAAAAATTGATACTCAATAATCTGAACCTTCCACAGGCTAGGGGCTGAACCCAGAAGATTCAAAATTTTTCAGAATGGAGATTTTGAACATTTGTATGTTATTTCTTTACCAATACTTACAGTGATGAACAGCTCACTTGCCTAGGGTGTATGGCAAATAAGGGGCCTGTCTCTCTCTGACAGCAATAAGAACCTATGGAATGGCCCTGTTTCTTTATCACTGCAGATATGAAAGTCAAGTCAAAGTTTCAATTGAAAAGGTGTTTGCTTATTGTTCCTAGACAGAAATACCTACATAGTTAAGACTAAAAAACAAACAAAAAAAAATCATCTGGCTGCTAGAGAGGTGGAATCTTATTTTCCCACATAGAGTGAAGAAAATAGACAGATTTTATGTTTAACATTTTTAAAATCTGGTCAAACAATGACTGTGAAACGTGTAAGAGAGAACTAATTTTAAATCAGGTTTTAAACAAAAATACCTTTCTGCCATCACTTGCATGACAGTTAACATTTAAAGGTGTAAGAAGAGACATCATCTTTTCCTCATTCCCACTCCTGAAAAACAAGATATGAAACGGGCAGAAATATTTTTATCTCATTTGTTAGTAGCTTATTCTGGGTTTATATTTTACATTGCTATAATGTTCAGCAGATTTTAAGCAATACATTTACCTCTGTATTGTCAGCATTAAAGGGAAAACAAAAATGCATTTACACAACTATTTTGGTAGTTTTATTCACAGAAAACAGCCAAAGCTTAGCATCTAGATGGAATGACAGCTCAAAAGACAATATATACATTAATTGCACACAATTTTGAAAATATAATTCCAGATATCTTCCAAACCTACATACCTGGCACTTTCTAAGAGTTCATCTTTCTTGTATTCACCTAGAAGACAAAAGGGCTTTCTTCAGCAATCAAACAAATATCTATATATGTGAAATTCACTACTTATCCTCCTCTTCTAAAATTTTAGAGAACACAAGTGCTAGAAGTACGTAAAAGCACACCTTTCAGTACTTAAAGGATGCTCACAGAAAACAGGAAGAGTGATTTTTTACTGTAGTGGGTTGAACTTGGCTGGACAGCACGTGCCCACCAAGCTGCTCTATGACTCTCCTTCCCAGCCGGACCGAGGAGTTTGGGTCAGCTGGCCTACTTGTGCCCCTACCAGGATCTTGCCCTTGACTGGGCGTGGGGAGGGTGGTGTGTCAGCACTGCCCAGCAGTAGCCAAAACACTGATGTGTTACCAATGCCTTTCTAGCTACCAATGCAAAGCACAACACTGTGAGGGCTGCTGTGGGGAACTGTACTTCATCTCAGCCAGACCCAATACATTTACACAGGCAGATAATGACAGACAAGGGGAAATGGTTTTAAACTAAAATAGGAGAGATTTAGACTAGATGTTAGAAGGAAATTCTTTACTCAGAGGGTAGTAAGATACTGGAACAGGTTGCCCAGAGAAGCTGGGGATGCCTTGTCTCTGGAAGTGTTTAAGGCCATGCTGGATGGGGCTCTGGGCAACCTGGTCTAGTGGATGTCCCTGCCCATGGCAGGGGGGTTGGAACTAGATGATCTTTAAGGTCCCTTTCAACCCAAACCATCTGACAGTTCATTACTGAACTCGCACAATAAACTATCCAGAACACATGCCATGACTGAGATGATGAAGGCCATAAGGGAATTTCTATTTAGAATCATAAACCAGGGAGAAGTTAGAGTAGCATCAAAAAGACAAAACCCAAACTACTGTATTATATTAGTTCAACTGTTATTAGTCATAAAGTAATTTAAAGATTATCACTTACCAGTCAGCACTGCCTTTGCAGATGGGTCTGCTAAATCCAAAGCTGTTCTTCCATCTGTGTTCCGGATGGTTGGTTCAGCACCGTGCTGCAACAATACTACAAAAATGCCAAAGTTTTCCATGAGAAAACAATTCTACAAGACAAGGCTTATGAGATATATCATTACTGCAAGCAACAAAAAAAAAAAAAATCCAGTTCCTGATCCTACTTTCCTTTCTCAGACTTTTAATGTCAGATTTCCCTAATGTCATCTGTGAACAGTTTATCCAGTGAAACATGTCTACACACATTTTATGAGAGAAAAGCGGAGCAGAAAGGGAACCACGACAGACTGGCAAGAGGCAATCTCAGCTGAAAGCTTGTGACACACTGCAAAAAACCAGTGGCAACTTCCATCATCTCCAGAGCATGCTGATCCAAATCCACAAGCGACTGTGCCCTAAACTGTATGCAGCAGTGACAGGCCGTGCATCTGGCACTCATACTCAGGCCAAACAGGCAATGTTACATATACAACTCACTCTGGTTGTGCTCCTTAAAGCAAAGAAGAGTCAACCACACAATCAAAAAATGTTTCCTGACCACATATCTTAACTTTCTACCTCTTCCTTAAAAAGTTCTTCACAGAAACTGTGTAGGCAAAACAAGTGATCAATATAACTGAAGTTTAGCTCCACCTTAACTAATTTAACACAGCTGCTACATACAGACAGAATGAATCCATTAATAAAACCAGGTTTCTTCTTTCCACTGCACTGTGAGCAGCAGCAGAAGGCAGCATAAGAGTCTAAGCTGAATAGAACAAAATTTAGCTCCATCACATCACTCTGTAGCTCTTTCTCCATGATGTCAATGTGAACCTTCATAGATCAACAAATGTCAAAAACAGTGACATGTAATAAGTGACATATGAATTTATGTTCACAAAAGATTTTTAGTTTTAACCCTTATACTAGCCATAGCTTCACAGAATAAAAATGGTCTTTAAAAGGTTCTGGATTTTTCACAGTGAAAACAAATGAGTCAGTCACAGGAAGAGTGGGAGAAAATTACCAATGCAGACATCTGTCTTGCCCTTAATGGCAGCTTCATGAAGAGGAGTGTAATTCCAATTATCCCGAGCGTTAGGATCTGCACCGTGCCGCAAGAGAAGATTGACGACTTCAGCATGACCAAAAGAGCAAGCATTGTGAAGAGGAATAAGGCCTCCATCATCTCGGGCATGGACATTGGCACCGCTCTGAAGCAAATATTCAACTACATCCTTCCGACCAAAGCCTTGAAGAGGAAAAGGGAGAAAAGGTGTCAGGATGGGGTAAGAAAATTCCATGTTCCACATGTACAGATTGAAACAACAAACTTAAATAACAGCAACCACTCTAAATAACAACCACAACTGGCACTGATTACTAAAGGAGCATTGACACACTAAGGTTGGTTTTGAAACCCTTAAAAATTAGATTAAAATCAGTAGAAAAATAATAGTCAAGATTACTGGAACAATGAATAGGGCTCCCACAAGTCAACAGCTTCCTGAAAATGTAAGAAAAAGAACAGAACAGTGACAACAAAACCTATTTTTTAGTCACTTTGTATGGCTATTCAACTGAACAATATTTTATGTGATAGTCTGCCAACCCACAGCCAGTTTGAGTATGGACCAAGGGATGAGCCCTGGGAACAGTAAGAATGAGACTGGCTTCAAGCCAATGCATGTAGTGTCCAAGGTGGAAGTGTTCAAGGCCAGGCTGGATGGGGACCTTATCAGCCTGGTCTAGTGACTGACATCCCTGTCCATGGCAGAGGGGTTGGAACTACATGATCTTCGAGGTTCTTTCCAACCCAAAAAATTCTATGATTCTATTTACAATTCATATTCTAAGCTTTTTAAAAAATATCCATATAACAGGAAAAGTATTTCACAGAATAAAGTTTCTTGTTTTTTAAAAGAAGCAAGTAGGTAGCACTACTCTCAGGTTAAGACTAGAAGCATGGCTATTTGCTTTCTAAGGAATAATTAACTTAAAAGTGTACACAGATTCCATCTTTGAAATACTCACTTAAGAAAGCCCTTAGGGACATAAGAAGTTTATCTGACACCATTCTAAATGGAAGAAATTTATTGTGAGAGTATGCACAACCATAACTTAAACATATTCATACTCTGTTTTCAGTGATGTCTAAAATTATTATAAATATTTGATCCTGACTGAAGAACAAAAATGCTCTTACACATTCTCAGGCATTTTTTTACAAACCTGTAATTCAAGTTAGTGGACAGCAAAAAATATACCCACTGGTACATCTAGGCTTAGAAATATATCATAAATAAGGTAATCGCTCTTATAAAACATTTCTATAGCTACTATTTTTCAGTTTCAGCTGAATCTTGCATGCTTTTTTTAATGGCAAATAAACTAGGACAACAAGCTGTATCTTGTTTGCTCCAGTATCTCCACAGGAGGCCAGAAAGCCTTAGGATTTCTGCTTGTAGCCATTATGCCCATCTGGTTATGTTCCAAAGGCCACTGCCTACAGAAATCCCTCAAAGGTTCCATGAATGTCTCTGTGGGTCTCAGGGATTATTATGGCAGTAAGAACCATATTTTGGTATGTATCACTCTTCTGTCAAGTACCTGCTGGGAAACAACCCATGTGTGCAGGACTTGATCTTCCTTGCTTTAAGTATCTGACTTAGAAACTGTTTGCCTAAAAAGATCAAGACCTGGATGGGGATGAAGTTAGGGTTTTTCCCTCAGACAGAATAAACACACAGTGGCCAACACCACTGATACTCAGGTTGTAGCAAATTTAAACTTTGCTACAAATCATCCATGGAATGTCAGCAGATAGGTGTTAAGTCCCTGCAACCATAACCTAAAAATGATGTATTTTCCTGATAACAACACAGCGTTTCAGTGACAAAGCCACCAAAGCATATGAGAAGTGACAACATTTCAGTTACAACTGAACTTTTAGTTTAGCTTAGCTGTCACTCAACCTTTTCATAGCATGTTCTTCACTAAAACTGACTTCAGTAAATCCCTCTCTTGGAGCAAGAGGCACTTTCACCATCTGAAGCTCACAGAAAAACCCAACTGCCATTATTAAGCAATTTCTGGATCCTACTTGATAAGAGAAGATCTTGTAGACATATATGTCAAAGAGAAAGAGGACAGAAAAAGTATTCAGAAAAGCCTTAGTTAAATTCTAACTTTTCTCCTCTTCCCTCAAAAGTCTGGTAAGGAACATGACACCTACCCCCCCTTCCCTGTCCTAAGAGAGAATGGGAGCTCAGTTCACTTGGGATAAGAACTGGATCAGACATGTGGTCCATGCAAAACCCATTTATCTGCACTGGCACAGTAAGCCATATTCACTGCATATTTCTGCTGCAAAAAAAAAAATCAATACCTGTACATATACCCACACACCCATATTATCTATATAATAAATTATATGCAGCGTATTTCTCATTCTTAAATCCATTTAGCTTTCCTACCTAGGTATTATAAATACTAGGTATTATAAATATATAAAAATAGTAGGTATTATAAATAACAGTATTTATAGATACCTATTAGGTATTATAAATATTGTTATTTTTTTAATGTGTCCTGATTATTTTCTTACCACTTCAAGCCTTTAAAACTTCTGCTTCTACTTTGAATGCGTACTGCAAATTTACTAAATTCTTCGAGAATCTACACAAATGAGACTTTTGCAAGTGCCAGAGTTCTGCAAACACATCATCAAAGCTGTTATTTGATGACAGACGGCTTGGTATTTTCTTCTTTGAGTACCAAAAAAACGTTTTCCAGGACTGCTGCAATATGTTAGAAAAGCCTCTGATCAAATTCTCCATCCCAAATTTACACATCTAGTAGCTAAGCCACTCATTCTTGCACACAAGGCATTCCTATCCCTCAAAGAGTGTTTTTGAAGGTAAAAGGCCAACCTTAGCAGGAATCAACTCCATAACTGAAAACCAGCTGTAGTGAACCTCATAACAGGCACAGAAAATTCACTCAGACCCCTCTATTTAGTACAGAGGTTCAATCAGATACAGCTCCTGAGCAGCCTGCAGCTTCTCTCTGTGTAAAGTCTGCATCCATTCAGAAAATGCCTCCAGTACAGCAACACCCGCCAACTACCTGTATCTAATTTAGTGTTGAGACGGGCTCACTTGCATCACACCAATTTTTGTAACTTCTCTCCAGCACCGAGTGCACAGCAGGGATTCCTTACTTCCTTGTGGAAGCATCTGTACAAGAGGGCACCATATATGGAAGGAGAATTATTTTCTCATCACATTCTAAAGGATGCATGTGTACAGAGGAAATGACCAAACCGTACAATGGCCTCTCCTCGTGTTGTCTTCACTGAGACTGGAAAGCAGGGAGTGCCTTTGCCGACACAGGGCAGGCAGCCACTACCTCCTGTATTAGTTCCTCTTTGCCATTAGTCAGCTGCTGCAAAAACTATTTCAAACCACAGCATTGTGATTTTTAAGGGCTGGGGATTTTCTTTGGCTCTTGAGCTTTTATACAAAGACCACCAAAGTGGGATTATAGCTTGAAACCCTGCAAGGTAACTGTCTTATCATCATGAACATTTGAATTTTTTTGTTGCAAAGAAGGAGGGCTGGCTACTCAGGATCTCCAGCTGACACTCTTCTACCATCTGTGACAACTGAACACCTCACTGCACTTGCTCCCTGACCAGCTACAAATTTTTAGCTGACAATTCCTGATTATAAACCATAACAGAAATGTGTAACTGTATATAATTAAAAATGTATTTATTTACAGTCACTATGTGCCACAATTGACATTCAGCTAATACTGATGAGATGAAGAGGTAACAGAAAGAACTGAGCTTCAATGCCTCTCCCCTACCCTGGGCATTGATATTTTTGATGAATTTCAGATTGCAGGAATGGCATTTTGGTACTTGCCAAGTCCCTGAAGCCTTGTGATACTTTGAAGTTTGACACATACTGTGGTGAAAAAGACTGGCTTGAGCAAGTATATGCAAGTTATAGTGGGAAAGGATGGAGCCCATTTTATTGTGAAGGGAGTGGGCTCCTGACTGAATCTTCACTACAACTTACCACACACACAGTCGTGTACTACAAAATCTGAAGAGCAACCTTCCCCAAAGCCCAATATGTATTATCTCTGATAATGACACATGCCCAGGGAGAGCTCACAGTGATTTTTTTTAATATACTTTATTTTAAAATCCACCTTTACAAAATAACACATGGAAAAAGAGGACTTAGTTTTATTTTTTTTTTTAAATTGCTCGGTAAAATCTGTGAAAAGTCTTAAAAAATAGAACCCAAGTCCAGACCCCAGAATGCCACTCTAAAAAAGGAAAAAAAGGCAATACAAAACCAATCAGTGTATTTCAACCCCACCTCTTCCATATAAGAAGTCTCAAAACTGAAAGAAACTAGTCAGAAAAGTTTTGTAATGTATTTTCTAAGAACACCAAGCCAATTAGTATAAACAAAGCAGGAATACAACCGATTTTTGCTTTCACTTCCTCGAATGGAATTCCTTTAGAGGCAGAAGACAAAGGAAGTTAGTATTACTCTAATTGTGAGTAATGGGGTAAAGGCAAAGCAAAACAAAAACAGTAACTCCCAAGTTCGAGAGTTACTTACGTCCACCTTTCACATGGAGTCTATTGCAGGTGGGCTGACAACAGTGGAGTTCGACCTGAGGCAGTAAAGAGTGTTAAATCCAAAAATGATGCAAATATTTTATACCACACGTTAACCAGAAACTTTCAGCATCTCCTACAGTCTGGTGAGAGGAGGAATTAATTTCTCTTATCAGGTCTGGAGAACACTTAAGCATGGCAATGGTGTTACTCATTTACACACCAACATTAGAAGTCGAACAACTACGCGAACTTACTGCTGTGCATTTTTTCAAACAAAAATCTTTGTGTAGATCAGTAGTTCTTTAAAGTCAAGACGGATCACTTCCGTCCAGAGAGATAAACTAGGCCACTATACTGAATGAGAAACATCTTAGGCACCCAAATGAAGCCCAAACCAACCAAATCCAACCAAACAAAACCCCTCGCTTCTCCAAAAGGCTCTGAAACATACACATTTGTTTAGAAGTTCAGAGTCAATTAGTGAACGGGCAGGACTGCTGCATATAAAAGAATGGCTGCAAAATTGTTTTCCTCTGACAGGATATTTTGTCTCCTGGGCTCTCTTACTGATCAAGTTTCTTAAATTTATGAAATGCTGCTGCCCTAAGGAGGCTTTCAAAAACTTAGACCTCTTAGGTCTGAGTCAAGACTACTTAACACAAAAAAAGGACATCTTAAGTAGAAACATTTTCTAAGACAATTCAGTAAAGAAACGAACATCTTTGTTACTATCCATGCTGCTCAGCCGAAAAGAAGCTGCTGTCTTCTGCAGCCTGTCAGCCTTGGGGTCCTACATCTAAGGCTGTAATCAAATCAAAACCACCAACACAAAACCCAAGTTACAGTCAGGTCTTTGCCTGAAAAGGTGGGATACAATCTTCTGGCCTGCTGCCAGAGAAAGCAGTTGTTCTGTGACGTCAGTTGTTTGCGTACTTAAGTCTTGAATTAACAAAGTCCACTTGTTAAAGATAAGAATGCAAAAAGCTTAGAATTGGCTTATCTGACAGGCACCTTCATGGGTGCAATTCCAAAAACGCGCAGGCCTGCTGAAATCCAGGAGAACTGTACCTGGGACAAGTGTCCCTGTCGGAGCTCACGTGTCACAACATGAACAGAACAAACCCCGCTTCAGATGTCCTCAAGGCCAGCCGAGGTTTGGTTTTTTTTAAAAAAAGAGGAAAAAGGGAAAAGGAAATAGACCGAGAGCAGACGCCGCTGCACCGCTCGCAGCCCCCCCCGCGTGGGTGACCCCGAGCGGGCCCCGGGGCCGGGCAGAGCCGGGGGGGAGGCGATGCTCGGGGGCGATGGAGCGCCCGGACCCCCGAGCTCCGCCCGCCCGAGCGGCCCAGGCTGCCGGCGCTGCCCCGCGGCCCGGCCCGGCTCCCCCCGCCCGGTACCTGCGGCGAAGTGCAGCGGGCTGGACTTCCTGCCCGCCGTGTCGCGGCTGTTCACGTTCTCGGGCCGCACCAGCCGCTTGACCCGCTCCACGTCCCCGTTCCTGCAGGCCTCGAACAGCTCCCGGGCCGGCTCGGCCGCGGCCGCCGCGCCGCATCCCGGTGCCTCAGCCAGGGCGGCAGTGCCGCCCGCACAGCGCCGCCCCGCCATGCCGGGCCGGGCCGGGCCGGGCCGCCCCCGCAGCCCCCGCACGGCCCCGCACACGCTCCGGGCGGGCGCTGCGCCCGGCGGAGGGATCCGGGCACCGCCGGCCTCGTGCGCAGGCGCGCCCGGCGGGAGCCTCCGCCCACCGTGAGGCCCATCCCGAGGCCGCTCCCCGGGGATCCGGGCGGCGTTTCCGTGCGTTGGTGCTCGGGAGCCGTGAGGAGGCAGCGTGAAACAGGCAACTCACACAGCCTGTCTTTAATCTGCTGCCCTCTCCTTCGTAAGGGATGATGAAGATGATGAGCATAAAAAGTACAATACTAGCGATTCGTCCCACATTCGTTCCAAAATGTGCCCGTGCTGCTTACAATAATTGAATGTAGAGTAGGTGATGACTGTTCAGGGGTTTCCCCCCCCCCTCCCCCCCGTAAAATGTGTAAGACTGCATTTTGGTGCTAATAACTTCATGATCCTTGCACAGTTACTTACATAGCAAAGTACTGTAGCTATGTGATTGCATAATAACTATGGAATGGAAATTATACAACATAAATGATGTAGTTTCCTTTATTAATCTTGAAAAACAGGTATCAGAAAATACTATTAGTTGACTGCCAATTCAAGGTTTTGGAAGACAATGGAAAGCACCTCCTTCCCTCTAGTAACCCTCTCCAGCTTGATGGGAAAGCCTGACCCTAGATGGGACTGACTAGAAGAGGATTCAGCTGATAATTTTGAAATGTATTTTTCCACTCATGCCATATTAAAATGCTTACTTTTGTAAAAGATAGTTGAATAGGGCCAGTAGCTTCCAGTTCCAAAGGCAGAGATAAGTACCTCCAAACCCAATTGAACTTGCAGACTATTGTTATACTAGGAAAATCAGTGACCTAAGAACATGGAAAGAGATCCAGCATGTTTGTACAGTTTAGTCATTTACAGTCTGTCAAACATCCTTGTCTCTGAAACAGGGCAGTTACATCCAAATTGCCTCTCCCTGGTTAGTACTACTGCCTAAACTGTGCCCAGGAATTTTTTGGTGGGGGAGACTACTACCTGTCCCAGGTCCACACCATGCTATAGTAGCAGATCAAGGTCCAATGCCTGTGTCTGTGTCCTCGCACTGTTTAGTTTGCTGATTTACACATAGTCGCAGTAGCAGTGTGACAGAAGAATGCAGCCAGCACAGGGACAGAAACCACTTGCTTTGACAAACACATGATGCCTTGGTCATGTGTGTTTTCTGTAATCCCACTGGCTTTTCTCTGTGTCTCCGTTTAAATTACAAGCTCTGCTCAGCAGGCAGGAAAAAGTCAGGCTATGGTCAGAGTCCCTCGATCAGCATTGTCACACATGCATAATTCATCCACTGCTTTACATGGGGCCATAATGTTTCAGCATAAACTGTCATCAAATGTGGCTCATAGGCCTACAGCTGTCCCAGACCTTCCCAACTTCACCAAAGCATGCATGATGAGAACTTCCTTTTCTACGTGTGGGCTCTACAGACTGAAAACAAGACCTGCAATGCTGCCATTTGTATCCTTTATTAGCACCATCAGTTTAGCTGGAAAAAATATACAAGCTTTTGCATTCATAAACCGTTCTCCAGGCCTACAGCAGAAGTAGTAAATGCATTAACTTAGTTGCTTTCATTTCAAAATGGATGAAGTATCTAGACTGTATACCTTAAAGTCTGTGGAAATGTAAATACCTGTATAAATACAAACACAACCTGCTCCTCAGGTCTTTGAAATAAGTTTAAAACTGGAACAATTATTTCACTACTTCACTATAAACTCTATCATTGCTTCTTTCCTTGGCTAAAGGAATTATCAAGTGCTAATGAAAAAAAAAAAGAGTTAGAAAAAGAGTAGGATTATAAAGAGCGTGGTCTAAAATAAACAAACTCCCCATTCTTTCCACATCACTATACCCAAAAGATACTATTATTCTAAATTATCTATAACCTGACTTCCTTTTCCAGTATGTCTTCCTGATAGCTTGAATTTGCAACTGTGGCAGGTATCTGTGAATAGAAACAATTTAAAAAAAAATATTATACTGTAAGAGCAGGATTCAATTAGCCTTGAATTCATTGAGTCAAACACTCAGCGTATTTTAGGACCGGTGTACTAATAGCTTTCACAGTGACTTTTGAGATTCGCATCACGTAAAAAACCCTACTTTTAATTTTATTTATATATTTCTTTACGTTACGAGAAAATAATCTGAAAAATCCAATGTTTTTCTTCCATCTTCTGTACAATAGTATGCTCAGAAAACCACAGCTGAAATATATGCCAAATCCCCTCCAATATATGCGGTAGAGATTTTTCAAGAGGCACCTGTTATCAAGACTATCCAAGAGAGTCAGCCATTAACAGCTTGGAAACATTTGACTGTTATTCCTTTTAGTGTAATTTGTAATATACCAATGGCCTCTACCTTTGCAGTTCATTTATCCTACTGGAGTAATCTGGCCTAATAGAAAGAAAGTATTTTGGAAGTGTGCTGAGTTTGTTTAGAAACATGCTTGGTCGGTCGCTAGAGGGCAGGAAAGGAAAGGAGAAAAAAAGGGAGGAAAAAAAGCAGAAAAAGAGGAAAAAAATAAGAGGAAAATAAAAATAAATAGAAAAAGAATTAGAAAAATAAAGAAAGAGAGGGACTGCTGGGTATGGACAGACTGAGGCAGCCTTTAAAAAAAACTTTTCCTTTCTGCTTAGGAGGCTGTTTGCTGACGGCGAGAGACATTGTCCATGCCAATCTACAAGGCAGTCCATCAGATTTAGGATTTTCAGCTGTCAGCCATTCATGTCATGAGGATTTCTCAGCTCTTTCTAATTGGTCCCTGCAGTGCTTTGCCTTGCTCTTAGAAGGAAAGTAAAATGCTAGAATTAAATAGAACATTTTAAGAGTTCAGAAATTTAGCTTATTTCAAAAGGAGAATGATTTTAAATTTATTCCATTTGAAGTATTTCCAGATGAGACTTGGAAAAAAAACCCAAAAGCAGAGATAATTAATGTTGAACATCAAGAAATAATAAAACATTCCTATAAAGATAAGAGTTAATTTTGGAGAGAAGTAAAAGGAATCTATTGTTTGTTACTAAATTTTTACAACTATAAATAGAAACTTTCTCAGTCCAAGCTACTTTTTCTAAATTAAAAGAGATGCTGATCAATTTAAGAAATATGAGCTCAGAAAAAAATCAAAGCAGGCTGTAAATCAGTGAATATGTGTAGCAGTGGATCTTTAAAGAAACTTTCTCCCTTCCCTTTCTTATTCTATCCATCAAGTACTTTGGCTATACATCTTAAACAAGACCTGCCAGTCATCTGTGGTGTATTATATATGCCAGCTTTGTTTTACCAGCAGATGGGGGTAAAGTGGAATAAATATAAAATGTTGTTCTGGAATAATAAAGGGATTAAAAAAAATGAAAGGAGACATGGAGATGGTGAAATGTTGAGAGACTGAGCATTGCAGAGAGGAGGAAACACAGAGCCAAGTGGTCCCTCTAGGAGATGGGGATACACTGTGAGTTCTTGACGAGGTTTAATGGTGGGTCAAAATACTGTATCTGTGTATGCAGCAACCAAGATAATTCTTCATCAGCTTGGTGACCACCTGTGGTGACAGCAGTTAGAGAAGATTCTTTTTGGTGGTAGGGACAAGCTTGTGATCCTGGCATTAGAAGCACGGATAAGTGTATGAGAGTTCACGGAAACTAGGTTACGCAGAAAAAAAAAGGCCTTTAGTCCAGAACCCTTGTGATTTATTTAAAATGATTCCAGTTTTGCTGTCAAAGTCTGCTAGAGAGAAACATGTCTAGAGGGCTTAAAGGGAGCTTTTGTTTGTTTTTCTGTAGTGCCTGGAACATTCTGGGCTGACAGAGAGCTTTTTTAAAAGCACAGATTCCACACATGCAAAGCAGAATTACATGGGGTGCCAGCATGGGAACACGGCAGAGACCTGGGAAATTTTTATTTGTTATTGGTAAGAAAGTCACAAGCAGCAGAGGAGCAGTAAGGCCAAAGATCAGCATTGTCTAGGGATGCCAGCAGAACAGATTCATTTGTATCTCAAAGAGGTACAATAATACGAAAATGCTAAACGCAATTAAAGGCAAATTAGAGTGTCTGTCCAACCATGACATATTCAGCTTTTCTGAAGCCAATCAAAAGAAAAAGAAATTGTGGGCTACTTAGGTTATAATCTGCATGGAACTGACTGAGGTACTAACAGGGAAATAGCAATTCTCTTGAAAAATAATCTTAGAGGGATAAAATTTCAGAGGAGCAACAACTAGCAAGAGACTCTCCATGCATTTAAATTGCAGTTCGAGTGACAATTATTTTAACAGATTTCAATATTTGCTTCCTATTCCAGTTAAAAGCAAAAAAAAAAAAGAAAAAAGGCTGCGTGGAGGTTCAGACATCTTCACAGTTTATCCCGGGCATCTAACAGAAGCATCCAAGTCCTCCAAGTAATTAACAAAGCAGACAGGTTTCTCAGTAATGCACTCTTAATTGCCCTCTGAAGCACTGTAACTCTTTCCGTTGATGGCATAAGAAGCCTGTACTTTAAATTTCAATACCTAAGTTAGTTGTTGCCTACACTATGCAAATACCATACAGAGCAGACAGTGTGAAGGAAACCAAAGAAGCAACTAAATGCAATGTTTTTTTAGAAAGTGTTAGTCTACTACTCCAAATACTTGCACATAGATTGGCAAATTGTGATGCCACTCTCAAGCTGTTATTTCAGGACAGATCTTTGAGAGGCAATTTCTCAACAATTCAAATGATGGCTTCTTGGAAGAGCTAGTTTCACAGTCCAGGGGAAAAACACCCAAACCCTAGGCTATTCTTGACTTGAGCCTAAGAAACACAGTTACTTTGTTTAAGAACCTGTTTTAGTTTCATCAAACCCACTAAATTTAGTTTTATCAAATCCACTAAATTTCAGTATTTCTAATGGAAGGCTCCTGATGAAAAGTAGCCCATGGCACTGAGAAGAGAAATTGAGATGAGAGGAAGGAATTTCATTACAGTGGAATTAAAATCAGATATGAAAACAGTAAAATCCTAAGACTTACTGTGAAGAATATATTTATGCATGGTTTTAACCGAGAGACAGAAAGTAGGAAACAAGTTCCAGTGGTTGTCGGAGTCACACTCCAACACACATTGTCACAAATTGTCAGTAATAACCAATAAAAATAAATAATACTTTTTTTTTTTCAAAGGCAGATTATGAGACATGAACACAGTTATGTATATATCCTACTAAGCATAAGTTATCATGGAGCTAAACCAACACATGGCAACTAGAAACTTCTCCTTTGGGATGTTTTTTCCAACACCTTATGGTTCACTGTAACCCTTAATAATGTCTCAAGAAGTGGCGAATACATTTTGTGAGGGACATTCTTGGAGAAAAAACGTTTTGTGCTCCATTAAGATCATTCTTATGTTTCTGCAAGCAAGGTTTAAAATCTCCATTCAAAGATATTTTTGCTTGTAAAAGAAAAATCTCATAATACTTAGACATTTACCAGGTAAAAATATTCATTTGCATTCCCATCTGAATGTGGAGTAGGCAGCCACCCTGCATATAAGGGACTAAACCTCACTTAAGGGGCATCAGTTTAAGTTATTTGTGCTATGAGTAAATTGAAGATAGAATCTCTTTATCAGACCTCTGAGATAGAAACAAAGCAACACAAAAGCTGCTTATACCTTACATTTAATGAAGAACTGGGCCTAACAAAACATAAAAAACCCAGAGTGGTCAAAAAATTCTAAAATAATGGTATGTTTGAACTGTCTTAAGAACACACTAAATTGCAAAACTGAGTTAAAAGTCATTAATTTAGCTTCATTTTGAGACTCTGCCACATAGGTCTCTATTTTTTTATTTATTACCTGACTAAATGTGTTAAGCAATTTTTAAAATTATTTATTAATTGATAGAATGGTATATTGGTAGCCTTTGTTTATTGTTAATATTATACACTTAAAGGATGGGAAAATATTAGCAAGTAAAGTATTGTTGGTTTCCATCACAGTGACATAAATGCATTGCAATGTAACATTCATTTATGTATGTATAAAGCCTTTTCCTGGATTTTGTATTTTCTAGCAAAAGAGGGAAAATTTTAGGCACTTTATTCAGACGGTTTATTCTAGGGTTATTTCTGTGATCCACTTCTTTCTGTAATTATTACAAACAACTGAGATGTTTCTTCTATATAGTTTATAGAAAGACTTATAACCATAATTTATGTCTGTATTGATCCATAGAAAACAATTTTCCCATTCATTCCAGAAAATTACTGGTTTTCTTCTTGCATCAAACATACCTTGATTGTTGAAATGTTGCCTTGTGGTCACTCTCTCAAGATCATGGGTCCACACTAATGTAACCTTACTGCCTAAAAATAGCAAATTGTAGTGCTTGTATTTCACCTGGGCCTGTGATGAATTGCCATGACATGTGCCCACTGTGTACTGGGCCAGCACAGCCAATGCCCAATACCTGATAAATTCCTCTTTAGATGGCAATATTTTTGTGGGCTTAGGGTAATCCTATGTCATGGGGATTTTAGTTATCTGGGACATACATTTAAAAGATATCCTTTTTGTATTTTAGGGTGACTGAATCAATTTCTTTATAAGTCAAAAATGGGTCATTTTACTTTACACAAATGCTAACTATTGCTGCTAAGATAAAGTTACACAAGGTGTCATTTCAACATCAAGGTTACTTGGGGTTAAAACTAAATATGTCTCAGGTTCTGTCCTTCTTGGAATCCCTCCAGGAGAGTGAATGGTAATCCTTCTCTCTTTCTTTTTCAATTCCTTGCCTCATTTGGCCAGGCCCCTTGGTCTTCAAGAGAAGTAGTACTTAGCTGAAGCAGTCTCCTACCCACTTCACCCATAAATGCCCAGTGGGAACCTAACTTACTTTCCAGATCCACCTCATGACTTGAACAATTTCAAGGCTGGAAACAGAACAGCTGAATGGAAGATTAGATTGGTGTGGAGGACTGGCCATGATTAAGACCTTAAAACCTTAAAGACATCTGAAATACTATCACTGCATACAATATACAGGCACACAAATAAAGGTCCCACAGGCATCTAACAGTGAAATAGCTTTCTCACAGCAGGTTACTAACTGGTTTTCTTCAGAAGTAATTTAACTAATGATCCTTTCACTGTTGTCTGGACAGCTCATGCAGCAGAGCTACTGCTGCCTTCTTGATACTGTCCATGCATGGAAACTCTTCAGTGTGGACTAGAATAACCCTTGCAGTGTATATGATGTAGCACCCAGCTGTTCTTGTGACCCACTTAGCTTGTAAATGAAACTCCTGTGCAATAGATAAACACTGAACACAAGTTGACCTAATTTGTATTTGTTCCAAGATAAATTACATTCCTTGGAAAAAATACATGGAATACATGCTAGTTACTAGGGATCTTTAATTGTAGGCAAACAAATTATTTTTATCATTGAAGTTAGTTTGACACAACCAGCCAGGTATTCAGAAGGGTGCAGAGCACTGAAGAACTGATGACAGTGTATAAACAAATGGCTCAGGGATTTTCTCTATACAGGCACTTTGTGACAGTATCTAAAAAGTCTATTAGGAATATCAGTTTCACATTTTATAGCTAGATTGAGTGATTCAAAAGCAGCCTCTGCTGTAGCAAAGATCTGAGAGGCCGAAGTGCAGACTTATCAGAACAACTGATACATGCCTGTCCTCATTTTATCCAAGACAGAACAATCACAGTAAGTAAACATCAGGAGGTATTACTAATCCTCAAATTTAGTCAAAAGAGCTTTTAGCAAAACAAACTTAGAATCAAATAAAATCATATTTTTTCTGAGCTATTCTCATTTGGCATCTACTCAGGTAACACAGAGAGGGCAGCTCTGGAAGGTTGGACTCACCTTACAGAGAGTACGATGTAGATGAACTGACCCCTGCATTTAACAGCACAGTAACACCAGCTTCTGGGGGAGAACTGGTTTGCTTTTAGCAGAGACCTGATGGAGTCCTGTAGGTGTAGGCCACCTTGGCTAAAAGCTGAATGAGTTATTTTTTCCCACTTTTGGTTAGCAAAGTATTGTAACATTTGGAGTAGTCATACTGACTTAGATAGAGGGACCTGCATATGAGAAGTTCAGTAGCATACCTAAATGCTTTGCTAAATGAGCTGGTCAGCTGCCAGTCCCTTTAGGACTGGAGAAGAATCTGAAGGCTTTGCTTCTGTCCTGGCAGAAGAGAGAGAAATAAATAAATCTTACAATAGATTCCCTTAGCTAACATTCCTCAGTATGGTTTTATTTATCTCTGGACAGATTTATAACGTACTTTGATGCTGAGCTCATAACATTCTTAAAAGGAATATTTAATGTCCCTGAAGAGAAGAAACCTTTTGTGTAAGAAATCAGAGACATTATGCTTCACAATAGTGAGAAATGAAACAAGTATTCCTGCTACTTGCATTGCTCAAAAAAGCTGTGGGAAACCATACTGGTTAAACGGAAACTGTACTAAGGGCTACCCCGAGACCACTCCCTAAAGTAACAACCTTGTCTGTTGGAAGCACGGGCTAAGACATTGTGTGAGCTGGTCCCTCACAGCGCTGAGACTCCAGCACCTGGGGCCACTGAGGCTGCAGGCAACTTGTGAGGCAGCAGGATGGATAGAAGATGGACAGGGAGCACAACACTACTGTACATACAGCTGTCTTGTCTTTTTTATGGAGGTAATTACCCAGTTGGGATGGTAGAAGAGTTCACTGTAGGAATGGTAAGAGTTAATTTAAGAGTGAAGTACAAGTTAAGTAGAAGCAGATGTACTGCAAAGTGATATTTGAACCACCCAAATAGTTCTATCAGCAAAATGGAGTAGTCAGGACCTTATTATTATTACTCTGATCAGAAATGTGTGAACTCCAAGCTATGCTCCCACACAGGTCAAGCTCATAGTGTTACTCTAGATAGAGATCTGTATGTATGGACAGAAGTCAGCTTGGCACAACACTGAAACTCATCCTTTAGGAAAAAAGCCTAAGGGACCGGATTTTACCTTTAGTTACTGATCTACTTCAGAAATATACTTTGTCTTCACAAAGAAACAAGGAGTCCAAGACTGTCTGTTTGTATTTTGAAATTGCCTGGTTACTGAGTTTTTTAATTTCTAAGTTACACTTTGTCCAAATACTTTAGTCAGAGGATTTACTGAGTTATTTTTTTTTTAGGCAGACTGCCAGTGTCCTCTTTTAAACCACTGCTTCTGCTTCAGCTGATCCCAGCACAAATGTGAAGGCTTAGGTGACTTCATACTCTCTGGACAGGGCTTCCAAACTTAAAAGTATGTCAAAGCTTTATATAGCCCCTCTGTATCTATATTGGGAGGAGCTGTGTGAAGCAGATAGGTATGTAGTTATTGCGAGTACTGGCAAATTCTGCTGCTTTTTTTACTTTTGATGCCAAGCACTGATAAATCTTGGAACACAGCTGGTGCCATTTGGAAACCCTGCCTTCTATCTGTTGTTCAGGGAAGAAGAATTTGAGTGAAGAGAAACCACCATAAACATCATGTGCATTATGTGTCAAAAAGTTTCAAACCAGAAGCTTTAAAATCAGTGAAAGACTTTGGTTTTTCAGGCCAAAATGGTGCTTTTGTTATGCTAAATACTGCCTTAGAAATATGGCTAACAAATTACCTCGTAGTTCTACAAAACCAGGCTATTTTGTACCTTGCAAAACACTGAGGCACTTAAAGTTACTAAATGAAACCATTAGCATAAATATTAACCAAGAATCTGAAAAAATAAAAAACTGCATATAAAAGAAGTCTAAAAATTGTTGAGATTTTGGGAGGGAGGTAGATATTTTCACCAGTGAGTGACAATGATCTGCACTTTGAGGCTTCTTAATAGGAAAACTTACATTGCTTCTCTTGTAGAAAAAAGTATGCTTGTAGAAAAAAAACCCAACCAAACCAAACCCAAACAATAAGAAGAGAAAGACCTTCCATGATTTCTTAGTATCTTGACTAGTGTTCATTTCACATTCTGCCTTTCAATTCAGGGGTCTCTAAACAGCTTATTAACTAGCAATTTTACTGTCAGCTATTGGAAGGCTTTAAATGATCAAGTGATTAACAAGGAAAAATATGACAGAGGTAAGAGAATTGGGTTTTCTGTCTGAAGCTTAGCTTGGGCCAGTTGTATTGTGCTGTGTGCAAACAACAACTTGACATGGGCATTGACATTCTAGGCTAAATTCAGAAGGAATTCAAAGCAAGGCCACAGTGACCTGCAGGGATTTATTTTATCCTTTGCTATGTGCCTTTTACTACCTTATATCACTCTCCCAAGTTTATTTATATGAAATTAACATCCTCCTATTTTTAAGTTACTTCTGAATATGGCATAGAGCCCTCCCTTTAAAAGAGATGTTAATAGTTGTGCATTTGTGCTGCCAAATCAGCACGTGTTTGCAGCAGATCCATTGACATGCTAACCTTGCTTTTGCACCTGGTGTGTTAGCATATGGTAGGACTAATAGCACTGTTACAGTGAGGCACTGCTTTGGAGCTTACCTTTTAAGATGCCTCTCAGCTGCAGCTGAGACCATGTCTGGTCTTAGTCATTTTTCAGGACAAAGGAGTTCATCTGAAGTCCTGCTGTGTCTCCAGCAAACCTCTGACATGACCCAAAATGAATTAGGACTCACTGAATCAATTCTTGACTGTCTTTGTTAGCTACACATGAGAGGAGGCAAGGATGGATCTGATCCCTTCCCATGGTGTCTTCTGGGCAAGAAGGGCAGATTGAGCTTCCTGCTGTATTCCCTCCCGTTACCTGCCTTGCCTCAGTCAAGTGATGAGTTTTCCACTGTGGACAGTTTGTTGTGCAGACACGTGAGCTCAGCCTCGAGGCTGGTACACAGCAGCTAGACACTCTTGTGACTAGCACAGCTCCTCTAACTGCAGGGAAAAAAAAAAGGAGAGAGGAAGAAGAATGGGATGTCAGGAAAAAATGTGCCTCTTAAAATGTCACACACCATTTTAGCTGTCACCTTTTCCTAACATCTGTGTTGCATCACCTGAGGCCCATGGCAAAGGAAACAGAGCAAAGGAAGGGCAGTGGCTAGCATCACCTCTGAATTAGAGACCTTGTGCTTAGCACTGCTCAAGGACACTGAAAGTCTGGTTTTTTTAGTTTTGATTTTTTTTTAAAATGAAGACCAAGATTGAATTTCTATCAAAGTAATGATGTTTAGATAAAATCAAATGTGCCTACAAAACACTTAGCTGCAGGGAAAATACAGAACTTATGAAGACTTCAAATTTCCCTTTATATTTAGACAATGTATTTAAATAAAAAGATTTTTGCTTAGTATTTTCTTGACACATGTTACATTTAAATTACGACCTATGCGATGGGGGAAAAGGATCAACATGAACTGGAAGTGCTTCCCAAGGAAAGTGTAGGACTCCATAAAAAAGTGCCATGTTAGTAGCCATTTCAGGGCTCTGCAAGAGACAGAAGAAAGCCTCTGAGATATGGAGCCTCTAGCTTGACTTGTTTCCTAGCCTGACATCCTTTTTTTTTCATCATGATTTTCTCCCGCTCTCTGCCTCCTACTCCATGGTAGAACCAATTTAATAGGTAATTCCAGACATTCCTATTCAAAAGTATCCCCCAGCAGGAAACCAGTGCCCTATTTTTCAGATTTTAAAAAAGCAAGCAAACTAAGTATTTTTTCAGAATGTATGCTCATATCTCTCCTATCCACTCTATATGCATGGATAAACTTTTGCATCAGTCATCCTATCATCTGCCTTCTGGGCTAGGCTACCAAAGGCAAATTTAAAGTGGATGAGTAATCAATTATCTGCAAGAATGAAGTCTCAATGGCTAATTGAACTCCTCTCCTCATAAGACTTAAAAAGGAAGAAAACTGGTTTTAGATATGATGCTATGAATCAGCAATGGAGTTTTAGTAGTAATTAAAACATTGTGTGACATAACAGTGGCTCAAAGAATTCTATGGTAGTTTGCCTACAGGTTGTTGAAGCGTATATAGTATGGTACATCCGTAAGTCATGTTTCCCTCCTGCTAGAAAGTCTTGTTCTAATTCCTTGTTTCAGATCTTTGACCATCTGATACTTTTGATAAAGCATGGAAACATCACCATTCAGCTGTTAAAACTTATATCAGTATGAATCTGCAGGGAAAGTAGATTTGCTCAGCTGATCTGCTGAACCACTCTTTTTTCCATAAACAACACAGACAGATGAAATAAATGTTAGGCAACACTTCTTGAAACTATCATAGTTTTTTATGGTGTTTCTTTTCAGCATTGCAACAGATTGAAGTTGGTTTTTGCCATTCAATCTGATTAAATTATACTGGTACTGAAGTACAGAAATCCACATATTCAAAGGAACCCTGTGCTCCATTAAATTTTTGTGAACTATTGTGGCTGTGGGGATGATGCACAGTGAAAGTATAATTGTCTCCAAACTCGGAACACATCCCACTGAATGGCTTTCTAAGCATCCCCTTGCCCCATCAAGAAAAGACTTGTAGTAGGAGTTTCAAGTGGGAGTTTCCACCCTTGTTATTAGCTGCACTGTAAGGGTTACACACTGTGTGGTAACATTGTTCAGGGAAAGATTTTCAGGAGTATAATTACTCTTTCAAGTTCATATGGATAAAGAAAGGAAATGATCCTTAGAACAGAGGACCTCAGAGACCCATGAAAGCGAGAGAATGTATCTCTATAGACTTAGCTGAGAACGTATCATTAGAAATGTCAGCCAGAGAATCATGGCAGGAACCTTCTATATTTATGTGGTAAGATGTTATTCATCACTTCACAACCAGTTTGATGTGCTTACACTAGAATAGCCCTCGTGTTTTCAGAAAATCTGCAATTTCATTAGGCACAGTTGTTTCTAATCAACATGGCATCCAACTGTAATAGGTCTATACAGTTTAAACAAACTGTATGTTTTATTTTGATAAAAAATGGTAGAAAGGAGGTTTTCTAATTTTGGCAGACTGATGTAAAAAGAAAAAAAAAAAAAAAAGAAATGTCTGAGTCCAGGAAGCTCCCTGTCCTGGACAGAATGACTTTTACCTGCAAGAAGGATTAATTTGCCTTCATGTTTGTATATGGCTATCATAAAAACCAGGGAAGCAGCATGAGGCTGGAATGCAATTTACAAAAGCTATGGTGTGCTACAGACTATATTATGTATTTAGAAAGTTCTGCCTGCTGTTTAAAAACACAGAGGACAAAACTAGTGCTAGATTGCCTGTAAAGGTTATAACAAGGGATGGTAGAAGTAGGGCATACTAGAAGACACATTACATACCGATGAGTCTAAGTCTGATCTAGACCGTTTGATTTAGAACAAGATCAATGACAGAAAGCATGGTCATGCTCCTGTGCAAGCATCTGAAAAGATGATTTGACAATAATCAAGAATGCGTTTAGACTTGCGAAGCCTTAGGATGTAGCATGTGTATCAGCATTCTTGGGTTTTGGATAAACAGATAATGAATCATCACTTCTCTTCCTCTATCCGTACTTATATTGTGTTACATAAAAGGGCCAGGTATACTATTTTATTTTCTGGTATTATACCTGCAGGGCATTCTTAACCTGATTTTGGAGCTAGCAGTCCTGGTAATAGGGTGTCACTTCTAAAACAGACATTCCATTGACCAACACCCCATCCTGCTTTTAACATTGCTGTGCTATGACTAGCAAAGAAGTTTCTCCTTAAATACCTTCTTCATGGGATATTCAAATACAGACTGTATAAATTATGAATATGGCTATTATCTGGAGAATCCAAATGTGTAATAGATGATACCAGTAATAAAATGGATACATAATTTCTATGCTACCTGTTTTATACAGAGCTAGAATTTATTTTCTCTCATGCTCACTGTCTTTATTACTGCCCTGAGGAAAAAAGCTACCAGTGGAAGAACTTTTCTTTCCCCTTGGGGCACAGAGAGTTTAAAAAAGTTAGCAATCCGGGTTGGATGGAAAAAGATTTATTAACCTTCTATTTTGTAAATATTTTACTTTCCTCCCTTCCCTCACTTGCTCCCAAAGGACAGAACTACAACTTCCTCTCCCATAACACCCAGTTGATATGGTCAGGCCCTGGCTCAGGAGACAGCCTGCTCCTGCCCTGTCAGTAGGCTACAAACTGCCTTTACTGGACTCCAGAGAGATCCATGGGCCTCTCCTGTTAGAGCTGTGCAGTTTTGCACACATAAATATACTGAAGAGAAAATATATGGGCACAGGAAAGAGAATCAAGAACTTTAGGACGGGTTTTCCTTAGCCCAGGAGAAGGTCATGAATGCCATGCCACTCATGCCGTATGTTATTTTGTGTCCCATCTCATTCTCTGGGAAGGGATCCTTGATAGAACTCCTTGCTAAAGGCAAAATGAAAGGTTGGGTTGGTTTGTTTGTTTAATGTTATGTTTCCAAGAAGCACGCTGTTGAACATTTATTCCTTTAAACATTAGAATTTTGTAACAAAGAAAAATTTCTAATTATCCCTGGTTAAGAGAAGCTTTTTCCTTTTTCCTAGTCTGGGAATAAAAAACAGAATTTCTTTTCCTTTCCAATACACTCAGTGCATTCTTCTTCAGATAAATGCCCTCAAATAACTCCTCATATCCTTAAATAGTACATTATGACTAGGAAATGTATATCAGTGTCACCAAGGTGAGATCTATGCCATTGCAGTAGAGCGCAGGCTAGAAGAAATTAGTGCATGGGCTCTGTTTTGCTCGGTGGACAAAGTTCATCCTGTTGCCTAGTTAACATAAAATGGTTAAAAAGAACTAGCCAGAAAGGATATGTTGAGCAACCTTGAGTGGTTTGAAGCCGATTTTTATTAGTGTAGGAACAGCATGGTGAAAGAGCAGCTGTGATTTGTTGCATTGGATGGTTTTTTAAGGGGCTTTATAAAATAAAACTGAAAGGTTGCCATCATGAATGCTTAAGTGAGATGAGGTAAAGTAGTAATGAAAGTCTTAGTGGCTTTTGCTAAGCTAGCTTGGTGATAAGGCTTGGGTAATAGATTAAGGGACAGGAAGTGTGGTGAGAAGGTCAAATGTAAATTGACCGCATGAGAAGTCACCCAACCAAAATTAATTAGAAGAAGAGATAGGAAGATGGAAATTGCAACATGTGTGGAAATAGAGTTGTGGAAAATCTTCAGAGGTAGTGTCAGAGTAAAAGCCTCAAACAGGTTTGAAGTTGGCCTGACCGTGACAGCAAGCAAACCAAATGGTTTGTGTATCAGCATTTTGGAGAAAACTTTTTTTCAGTTTTAGAGGTAAACGTGAACAGTGAACATTTGGAAGTGGAGGCAGATGTTAAATCAAAAGTCCTGAGAGCCTGAGACTGCAATAGTCTATTTACAGAAGTGCAATATCCTTTTCCTAAATGACTGAAATCATATGAGAGAATGATTTCCAAAACTACTGAGTTGGAACAAAGAGTGATTAAAGAAGACTCCCACAACCCACAAATAAAATGTACTTATTGTATGTCAAAATTCTGGTGAGATAAACTGTTGTTTCCCAGACAAACCAAACAGCCCTGAAGAGATTGCACCAATTTCTATATACCAAACTGCACAGAGCCTTTGCCTCAGCAAACAAAGAAGTTCTGCTTGTGTTTTGTGTGAGAGAACACCATGGATCTGGTTTTAAGTCCTGAATTAAAGGCCAAGTGAAAAGTTTATTCCCCTCCATGGGGCACATATGAGGTTGCATCTTGATGCCTTCAGAGCTTTTGGTTTTTTAATTTTTATAGATTTTAGAAGTAGATGTGTAGTGAATGCAGATTTTAATGTAGCTGTATTGTATCCCTTACCCTGTAGCATAATGTTTACACATACCCAACCCTACTATCCCATCTCATATCAATCCCTCAAAATTCCGTGAGCGTGTTTAGTCTTCTTTTCAAGGTAGAATTGTAGAAAAACACCTTAAGGCCTGGACCAGAAGATATCACACAGCAACCTTCACGCCCAGAACTCTGGAGGAGCTCCAAGGACCGTGCATGCTTTGAAGAAGATGAAGATGAGGAAGAAGGGGTCCCAAACACCCCCAGACTCAATTCCCGAAGGGGCGTGTCAGGAGGTGGAAGGGGGCAGAACCAGTGGTGGACAGACCTGGGATTGGATGGACCTTATAAAATCATAAAACCACTGTCTGGGCGTGGTATGTATTCCTCTAGGCCTAAGGACTCATTAAAGCTCCTGCTCTCTTTATCTTATCTTCTACAGTAAATTGGCCTGGAGGCTTTTTCTCTGCAGTCTTTTAGGCAACACCTGGAGAACTGTGTTCAGTTTCAGGTCCCTCAATAAGAAAGCCTCATGGATTAACTGGGGTGAAGGCGGTGGAGGGTCACCAAGATGCTTAGCAGACTGGAATGTGCTGCAGAAGGTGAGGCTGAGAGAGCTGAGTTTGCTTAACTTGCAAAAGAAAAGGCGGGTCAGAGTGCAGCCTCCCGCTACTAAGAGGGAATAGAGGAAGATGGAGCCAGACTTCCACTTGAGATGTACAGCAAAAGGAAAGGAGGCAGCTGTCACATTGCAGCAAAGGAATTCCAGACAGATAAATGGAAAAAATTACAAGAGGTGTTAAGCAATGGCACAGGTTGCCTAAGAAGCTGTGGACTCTCTGTACTTGAACTTATTAAAAGCTCAGCTGGACAAGCAACCTGAGCAGCCAGATCTAACTTTGGACCTAGTCCTGTTCTGAGGAGAAGACTAGATTAGACGACCTCAAAAGGCCTTTTGCAACCTCTGTTATTCTATGACTGCAATTCTCCAGAGAAGCATGCAAGAGTATTCTGACTGATTAAAACCATTTTAAAGATTGCAAAATTTACTGCAAGCATTAATGCATATATGGAGCAAGCACATTTTGGCAGTAAACCATCTGTATTCTGGGAAGCAGCATCCAAGAATAACCCAAAGAAAACAATTTATTGCAAATTTGGTATTTAGGCCACAAATCCAGGCCACATCCAGGACAATAACTATTTCCCTTCCCATTTCAGGATGAAAGGGGACCGACGATGTTACAGCACTTGGATTAAAGAGCTTCATTCTTTCCAGCAAATCTAAAAATGAAATGAATCTCTGCATGAAATTTGACCCTTGTAAAACTGGAGAAATATACATTTATATATATATGTTGTACATTCAAAAAAGGATAACTAGGTCAGATCCTAGGAAACTCAAATTTTTTGTCTTATGTGGTTAGAAGTTAGACTAAATCTGAAAGATAAAAGATTCATTCATCTCTTAGACCAATACCATAGAGGAGAGCTTTTTCCTCACATAGAAAATCCAAGGAAAACTTGACACAGAATTTCACTGTACTGATTTCCAAGCCCCATTCTTCCCATGTAATAGACAAGACAAAAAGAACCTTGTAAGAGAACCTAAAATACAGGAATGGATCAAGTCTCTTGGGTGGCAGAACAAGAAAAAGAGTGTTATTCAGACCCTTCAAAGGCTTCTAAACACTCTGGGTGAACATATTGCAGCTGTTAGCTGGGCTGCTGTCAGATATAGCAATGCTTAATCAGGATGAAGGTTTTATTCAACATAAGTCTTATGTGAATGGTAATCATATTGAATAATCATGTGGCTCCTGCAAGTCTGTAGGGAATTGTGCACATTCGGATAAAGAAATCACATTTTTCCTTGAGAGATTGGAAGGAAGAAGGATACTTCCCACATAGCTGATGGAAATGTCTATTCAGCCAACATTTGCTTGTTCACACAGCATTTAACATAAACCAAATTGCACAAAGCAGCATTTCACTTACTGTTTTCTTTGGAAAAAACTAGTCATCAGCAGAGGTAATTCCTCCACCTGGGCCTAGGAAAAAGAATACAGAATAAACACTGATTATCTACACACAGCAAAATGATTTATACTTATGAAATGTTTGACCACAGAATATCAAGGTTCAACCTTCTTGGGTGTGTGGTTAAAAATAAAACCCACAAAAAATTGAGAAAAGGAATGTTGTAATATTGAAATACTGTATTTCTTTCAAACATCTAGGAAAGCCTTTGCATTCTAAAAAACTGATCTATATATATAAGTCAGATTTATAATCATGTATAAAATATATGTATATGTTTTGTTTTCTGCGCTTTTGTGAAAAACTTCTTGGGAAATTCAGGTTATTCCAAGAATGAATACCTACATTCATGCTCTTCCTTCTTTCAGTTTGCTTTCCCTTTTCACTCTAAGTTGCAGCAATTTATACGTAATGTGGCATTGTCTTTATTTCATCTTACTATGTACTAGCAAAGCAATTATACTTCTAACAAGCTGCATTTTGCATAAAAGCTGTTTAAAGAATCTTGCTCAAAATATTCTGAATTTAATATAATCACATTACATAAAATATTCGAGCAGCCTGAGATACATTTTCTTGCTTTTTCTATGTCACTTGTTTCAGAAAGCAATGCATTTCTCTTACACTTTCCATTTCCAAAGTGATGACTCATCTACAATTGACTAATCTATCATTAACCAGTCTTAAAAAGATTAGACATTTCAAATCAATTTCTAGCTTCTAATTCAGCCCAAAGCTTTCAGTTTCAAGGAATTTAAATGCTTCAGATTTAAATGTCTCTGAATTTAGCCTTACCAAGTTCCAAGAATGCCAAGAACTTGCACTGTTGACTGAAATGAAATGAGATCTAGACCCTCTGCCAATGCTCAACGAGTTAGACCTATATCCTGTTGCTGTAAGAAAACATAAAACCCATCCATCTTTGCATGTGTTTGGTTGCACATGCTTGCCCCTTTCTGTAGGGGATGGATGTGCAGTGGGGGCACTGCAGTAGTTTTTTCCAGACTTTTTGTGATTTACCTATTAACAAGTGATCACAATTTACAGATGTCTCGGTGAGGGGATCCCAACGGCTAGAGCATGTTAGGTCTGGTTGAACCATGAGAAATGGGCTAATAAAAATTTTAAGAATATAAAAAATATATTTCTTCCTCATATGGACTATGCTAGTGATGAAGAAACGCCTAAAACAATGACAGAGTTTCCCAGGACAAGTTTCCTTTGTATATATTTATAACTATCAGGAATTTTCAAAGTTCGCCAAAGGGTTCTGAGAAGCAAGTAAAGAAAATAGTCTTCTGTTTAGACTAAATAAGGCTTCTGCTCACTGTATTTCATCAGATATATCAGTGATTTCAAATTTTCAAAGGCTCACTGGCTCAACTGACCAGGCTTGCTATGTACCTGAATAATTACTATTTGCATCACGGTCGCATTCATAGAAACTTGCAGCCAAACTAATTAGATAGTACACATTTACAAAGATCAGTCTTAGTAGCAGATGGTAAATATTGAACAGAAGAGCTCAGTTCAAGGGCAAAAAAAAGAAGGCTGCTGTAAACTTTGTGTGACAGAATTGTCCCTGGGCCTGTCATTACCGCAGGTATTCTTTAAATTATTTAAAGCTCCGTCTCATTCACAGGTGTTGTGGGATGCTCTAGGAACAACATATGTGCCAGCCAAAATAAGGTGGATCTATTCTTTGGCCTAGCAATTGATTTCAGTTTCAAGCCCAAAATCAAATCAAAAACTTCCCTATTGAATTGCACAGTCTAATTGCATTGAGCTGGCGTTGCTCTCCCACCCAGCAAACAGCAACAATTTCTCAAGGGATGCAATCACTGTGCAAGTGAAATGGCTATCTTTTTTTCCTCTCTGGACTTTTATGCGACCACTATAAATGTGGTCATGACTTAACTTTGCTCTAAGGAAATATTTGCTTATCTTTGCCTCAATATGCTTCAATTAAATGCTAAAGGCTATTCTACTCTTTCTATATCCTCAACTCTAACATATTTCCTTCCTTCCCTTCTGAAGCTGTGGGGGAAGACAACAGGTAAGCAGAGCAACCTGAAAGTAATAAAGTCATTTAGAGTAAACCACAAAAACCTTGTTTAACTACTCAATTTCAGAACACAGACTGAAAAAAAGCAGCTCTTTCATTTTTAATAAAATGGCAAGAGCCAACAGATGATCAGAGCAGCTCATTGCTGCCTGATAGCTGACAGAAAGGCAAGATCACTCATTATCTGCTCTCAGAACTGCTGATTGAAGGGTCTCTGTTAGTTCAGGCAGGTGAAGAACAGTGAGACTCAGAGGGGCATCTGCATATAAAAGCATTCACTTTGGAGCTAATACCGTATATTTGTCTTTAAACAGAACAGTGTGAACCCAAGTTCCTGTTTGTCACTGAGCAACCTCAGTGAACTCCTTGCAAAATGAGCCTGTGCCTTACATTGCATCTGGATCATCTAGGCTGCAAACTGTTTTTAAAAATATACATTTAAGGTTTAGTGAAACTATGGTAGCTATAATAAAACTGTTTTTACTATTGCTAAGTTGTTGCAATTATCTTACTACATTTAATGTGCAACTTATTCAGGAAAAGACAAAGAACTAGTATGGGTGATCAATTTGGGTTTCCTTGTTACAGAAGCAGTTGAGGGTACAACCCCCTATGATGGGTCTTGATTTTATAATCAGCCCTGCGTCTTCCAGGAATATATTTCTGCCATTGTGCACTTACAAATGTCAGAAAAGCTGAAATGCCACAAAATGCTGTCAAATGCATAGTAAGACAATGAATGTTTTTCCTCTGGTACTCCCATTTTAGCATTTTCCCATTTTCCTATTTGAAAAGTAAGACAGACAGATCTGCTGATGACAGAAGAGCTGCAGAACCAAAGTATCTGGAAACCTGAGACCTCTATAAAAAGCACAGCTAGGGAATCATCACTGACAGGACAACCTGGTGTGCTAACTCAGACAACCCTATCAGTTTGCCTCGATGCAGGGATGCCTCCTCGGATGAGGAAAGAGTTCCCTGGCCTTGCACAGTGCTCTCTGCTTGTATTGGCAACTGGAAACTGGGGCACCAGTCCACGGCCATGAATGTGCTCCAGATTATCAATTAGGCACAAAGTTGCTGTATCCAGTCCATATTTACTGACTTGGGCAATGATCTCCACATGAAAGGCTCTGCATCTCAGTACTTTTTTTTTGCTAAGCATATAACTTTAAATAATCTTTCATTATGTTTTCCAAGTCAGGCAAAACAGGTATTTTAACTCAACAGGAGCAAAATATTTCATAGCAGCAAACAGTGCAATGAGCTACTACATAGTACCAGAAATATGTGTAGCAAAGCCTTGAGATAGCTCCTTTTGTGCAGGCTTCAAGCAGCTCTTATCTAATGCCTGCAGATAGTGTGATAGAGCAGCCTCAGCTGCTGCACGTGATCTCTGATAATGCAGCAGCCCAGCTAAGTGGTGCTGTGGGGGAAGTTGCATGGACAAACATTCAAATAGCACAGGCTCATAAAACTTCTCCAGAGTTATTAACTCATTTTTTATAATGGGTAAATAGAAGAGATTTGATAACTGCCAGCCATGTGCCCAGTCCTCCCTTATACCCATGGGGGGTGTTGGGCCTGGCTTACTGCTGCCAGGCAGGCTGCTGGAGCTGAAAGTATTTGTAGCTCCTCCTAAAGAAAAATTAACTCTTTGCAACTAGTAAGGCTACTAGCAAGGCTTCCAACACACAGGTGCTGTTTTCTAGCACTTTCTCTAGCAAATCATGAGAAAATATCACCTGTCTTTCAGAGGGAGCTGCAGTGACCAAAAGATAAGAGAAGGTAAAGAAGAGGAAGAGTAATGGGAGCAGCAGGGATGCAACTCGAGAAGCACAGGACCAGGAAAGGTTGTCCTGAATAACTGGCACTAGGAAACAGAGCAGTATTTTCCAAAGCCTTGTCTGCATTGCCAGTTAGTGCTTCAGGCTTCATCTGTGTGACACTTAGTGTCATGTACTGTCACGAAAGGCAGGAACTTCAGTCACCAAGCAGCAGAGCTAAGAAACTGAAGTCTTACTGTCCTATGAATACTCTCATTATACGTACAGAGACAGCATACTGATCCATGTGCCATGCATCCATCAGCAGGAGCCTCTTCGGAGCCCCTGCCCTTCCGCAGCTCCGCAGCCGCCCTGCGGGGGCCTCGCTCCTGCCGTTCCCTAAAGGACGGGAGAACACGGCAGTGCCCGACCGGGGTGGGGGTAAGGAGAGGGAACCCGGGGGTGTGTAAGCACGAGGGTGTCACGGGCACCGCACGGGCACCCCCAGCCCGGCCTGGACGCGGCGGCAGCATCCATCCCCCTGCACGGCCCCGCCCGGGCCGGAGCCGCCCCTTGGCCGCGGGCCGCGGCCCGGCCCCATAAAGGCGTCGGCGCGGCGGGAGCGGCCCCGTAGCAGCGGCAGCGGCGGTGGCGCGGCCCCCATGCACTGCACCAGGTAAGCGCCGGGGCTGCGAGCGGAGCCGGCCCCGGGGAGCGCAGCGCCGAGGCTCCCTCTGCTCCGCGCCCCTCCCGCCCCCGCGGGTCCCCTGTGCCCGGGCAGTGCCCGCGGTGCTGCGCGACCCTTCCCTGGCTGCTCGGTGTTGCCTCCTCCAGCAGCCTTTCTCAGGTTGTGGCGTCGGCTTTTGCCTGCTTGGCTATTTTTTGTTATTTCGGGTTTTTTAGTTTGCTTTTTTTTTTTTTTTTGACACTGCAAAAGCTCAGGAGCAGCGGGTCGCCAAAGTTGCAGAGGGAGTATTTTTGAAACCCGAGTTCTTTTCCTATTAAAGCAAAGCAAAACTTCATTAGTTTGATTCGGGTACTCTCGAATCTCTACTACTTATTATGGCAAATACCTCCACAATAAAAAAAAAAAAAAAAAGGAGGCGAGGCCAGCACAGATTCTACTTTGGTTTTGGCAGGGCTCTGGAATACCAGAGAGAACTCTGGGAAGCAGAAAGCTATTTTATTTAAGTGGCAAAGCCTATGCTTTTCTATGACTCAACAAAATTCTGCATTTCCAGCAAGGACTGCATCCATCTCAGTAGGGATGTGCTGCCGTCGAAGCCCCTCTTTACAAATATTCAAGCTAACTGGCCTTGAATGGTCCATGTTCTTGCATAGTAATTGTGATATTCATCATCTGAGAACATTAGGAGTAAGCCTTTACAAATAAAGCTGTAGCGTTCTTACTGAATACTTGCAGTAGGCTTCTGTCATGGTCTTTGGGGATTATCAAAAGTTGTTTTTAAGCCAATTCTTGAAGCATAAGGAGGTCTCTCCCCTCCCCCATTTTTCCCCCTCTTCACTCAGCAGTCAACATTAACAGTGCAAAGAGCTGTATTACTTAGACCTGGGTTAGTAGCTCATAGAAGATATTTCCAAAGGTGCTTTAGGATTTTTGTTCATTTGAGTTATTCAAAATAAATATCTAAAACGTGGACTGACGGTTCAAAGCCACAGTGTGCTTCAAGGTACATAGAATCCCATTTGAAGTTCTGATGGGATGGTCAACTTGCTTAATATAGTGCTGTCTCTCTCCAGAGATGAAGCAGCTGATCCAGCTTGTTGGAATTTTAAGACCTGGGTTAGAGCCTCTAAGAGGGAAGCTAAAGTGAATGAGCACTTCCACTTTAACTGGATCTGTTTTACTGGTTACTAGAATGTTCTTTTTCCTGTATTTTCAAGGAAATATGCTCAATTAGCTGTCACTAAAATCTGTTTTTCAGAGGTTTGGATAAAGCAAAGATTTGAATTGAAGAAGTTCAGGATTGGCAAGAAATGACTGGCTAGTCTCACCCTGGTTCCTTAGGTAGAACTGTCAATTTTAATTTAGGCTGCATTGTTTAAAGCTGTGTAGAGACAAGGCCATGAATAATTAAGAGAGTGGATGAAGCAAATATGCATTCTTAAGAAGCTTCTTATCTGATGTAATTAGCAAAAACACAGGACATTATTGTTTCTTTCAGAATGATACAGGTCTTGGACCCGAGACCCTTGCCAAGCTCCATCATGCCTGTGGACATGGCCATGCGAATTTGCTTAGCCCATTCTCCACCACTGAAGAGCTTTCTCAGCCCTCTCGAGGACTGTCAAAGAAACAACTTTGTGAACAGACTCAAACCTCTCAGACCGTGCCTTCATGTGAAACGTGACTCCAAAGATCAAGAGAACGACTGGAACCACTCGCCAGCCCGAGCCAAGAAGCGAGTCGTGTTTGCAGACTCGAAGGGGCTGTCCCTGACGGCGATACACACCTTCTCTGAGTTCCAGGAGCACTCTGGGTGGGATCTTCAGTTTGACCTCTTAGACGTTGAGCACATAACATCTAACTTAAAACTGCACGAGGAGAAAAACTTGATTCTGGGTTTCCCTCAGCCCTCAGCTGACTACCTGGACTTCAGGAACCTCCTGCAGAAGAACTTGGTCTGCCTGGAGAACTGCGCCCTGCAAGAGAAGGTGCTGTCGGGCACTGTGAAAGTAAAAAACGTGAGCTTTGAGAAAAAGGTTCAGGTTCGAATTACTTTTGATACCTGGAAGACCTACAGGGATGTTGACTGTGTATACATGAACAATGTTTACAGCGATTCTGAAAACGATACCTTCTCATTTGCCATCGACTTGCCTCCTGCCATTTCCTCTGAAGAGAAGATAGAGTTTTGCATTTCTTACCAAAGTGAAGGACATACCTTCTGGGACAATAACGAGGGTCAGAATTACAAGATTGTTCATGCAGAGTGGAAGCCTGATGGTGTTCAGATACCCTCTGCCAAGGAAGACTGTGTAGATCTTCAAACTCCAAGGAGAGGACAAGAGAGAGAGCCTGATCAGCTTGGCAGTCCGAGGCTATCCAGGGGCCTCTTTCCCCAGTGGCAGAGCTTGGGTCGGATTGAAAATTCATCACCATATTGGTGATCCATAATACCAAGGAATTATTCTTCCATTTGGCAACAGAACAGCATTAGTTTTCTGGTTCACATTAGTTTTCTGGTTCATCATACATGATGAAACCACCTGGCAGGTTTTGTTTGCTGTCTGAAGAAATCCAAATTCACTAGTCTGTGGGACTTGTTAAACCATGTTATGCTACTGAAGTTCTTAGCCAAACCTTATCCTTGGAAGGAAAGAAAACCGAGGTAAAACACACGCGTATGCCACCTACTATAGGAATAGCATGCCTGTATCTCCAGTATATGCTGCTTTCTTTCTGTTGTCAGGTCTCCTGGGTCACTCTAGGGGAGAGACTTGCAAAGTAGTATGGAAGGCAATGGTATGTTAGCAAGCTGTAGTAACTGTATGCGTGAGAGTATGTGTGTGTGCACAGGGCTGTTATATTAACAGAATGTCACAATTCACTTTGCACCTATTAGGAGTGCAGTAGATGCTGTCAAGAGACTTGCTATGAGCCTCTATGTGCTTGTAGCAGAGGCAGGTAGGGATGCGTTGCAAAGATTTGTGGCTTCAATATAGGTTAAGAAACTTGGACAGGATAATGGAGAAGTAAGAAAAGAGGAAGAGGTAGAATGTGCTATATAACTTGGAGATGTGCAATGTTCTAATTGCTTCTTTCCAAAGCTGTTTTTCTAAATCCCAGGGGAAGTTCTAGGGGATAAAAAGACTGAAGAAAATAAAACAAAGTGAGTGGTGGAAGTGACTATGACTTTGAGAAGATGTCTATCCTCACTGGCTTTGAGAATGCCTTGCATTTGATAATAAATCTAACCTGGACTTCATCATCCTACTCACTTAGCAGGCAGATGGTTACCTTTTAATGTTAAAAGAAAAACGTGCTTTTAAAAAAAATTTTCAAGCCACCCTAATATGCCAGAAATGGGGACAGGTGACAAAATAGCAATTTGTAAATTTCTTGATCTGTAGCAGCATTAGGTGCTTCTATTCATCACCTGATCTAATCTTACAGCATCTGATGTTTGAGTATCCTACTCCCAGTAGCAAAGTTAGCAATGACTTTTCACAAGTGCATAACATAGGCAAGGTCCTTCATATTGAAGACAGTGGATTTAGTTGCACTTTGTGAAAATTAATTTCTTTTAAAGAGCAAGGCTGCTACTAGTTTTTTCTAGACTGAATATAGGCTCGCATATAGAAAACTGTTCTATTTTACCTCATTTTTGAAGTTCTTTTTTTTTTAGACTTCAATAAACTAATATATATTTTGTATCTGTATGCTTATAATTTGGCTTTCTGAGCTGTCAAACTGTAAAGGTGATCTGTGTTTCATGCAAGACTTGTCTGAGAAATTGTCCAACACATGCTCAGCAGGTGTGAATATTGGCACACCTTTTAGCTGTACAGAAATGGTGTTAACATCAAAATATAAATCACATTTTTGTCCACAGCTAAGAAGTATAATAGCCTGAGTGTGAAGCTATTTGCAGTGCAGTGAGATGATAATTACTAAGGTGAAATAAATCTCCTCCACTAATTGCACTTTTCCGCTATGTAATCCTTGCTGTTATGTGTGAACTAGCCATTTTAAGAATAAACTTTATTTTGATATACCTGGTTCTCACTTTGTTGGTATTTTCTCAACTTCTGTAAAACAGCTTAGTCGTGATACAAGGTACAACCAGTTCTGTACCATGGATTTGCTAAAGCTGGCTATGGTATGGCATCTCAGGTCAGAAGCTGGCATTACCCTGAAGACAAAATCCTTCACTAAACGAGAGGTCACTAAATGAGAGATAAGTGGCAAGTTGTGCCACTTAAAAAAACCCCCACTATATCTCACTAAATTTAACTTGAGTATTTTTGTTTGACAGATTCTGTCAGGGATCTTGCTGTGCTGTGGGCAAGACCGGCAGGAGCCTGTCTTAATCTGATGGCCAGACTTACCTGCTGAGCTATAGCATACTTGGTGCTTGGATAGATGAATCTAGACAGCAGCACTTAATGCTTTCTGGCTTACTTTCACCTTAGCTTGACTAGTTATGCTGCTGTTTGGGACATTGAGAGGTTGGATTTTCTCCTCTTGTATGCAGGAATCCAGCAGAACTGCCATCAGTACCAAAAATCTCCCTGCAAAATGAAGTGTCAGTCTCTGAGCCAGCCGTTCACTGTTGCCCCTGCACCATGGGCCTAACCTCACAGTTACTTAGAATGGAGACAAGGGTGCATAGTTTCCAAGGGCCCTAGTCCCCTGGGGGGCTGGCAGAGGCTTTTGATATATCCCTGATTCTCTTTCATGGCAATTTATAGCAGCACAGAGTCAGAAGACGCTAACCAGCACGGGTTGCACACCAGCTACTTCATATGGGATTTCTCAGTACAGTAACTCAGTGACAAGATGCAGTTTAATTCAATCTGTTGTACACAAAATCAAGGGTTTCCCAGCAAGAGATCTAGCTTTAATTATGGAAAAGCAGTTCCCAAAAGGCAGAAGACATGGAGCTAACAGCATTTTGCTGACCTGAGGAATGAATTTAGAGCTTCCACATTGCAAAGCCTGCACTGAATGCAGAGCCCTCCTTTCCCCAACACTATCCACCAGTCTCAAACTCTACTATGTACAACACTGGGTCTTACTGCTCAGGAGCTCTTATGATACATACTGCAGCACCAGCTCCCTGCTCTAGAAAAAAGTGAACCGAAGAGAGATTTGTAACTTAAGCGGCTTGAAGGCTCCTCTGCCTTAATGTGGAACTTTACTTCAGTGAACCAGATGCAAGGCTACTGGTTAGAGCAGAAGCCTTCCAGCATGAGAAGTAGCTTTTCTTAGCCTTCAGCTGGGTTTTGTGACCAGCCAGCCCAACTGTCTGCCTGACACATAAATCACTTAAAAATACCAGAAGACAAGTTCCTTTGACCAAGCCTTGGCATTAAGCCAGGTTCTTTGCCAAGATGCCTTGCAAGGTCTTACTTGCCCAGCAGAGAGTCAATGTAGTGTTGCTCTGCAGCTCCAAAGCCCTCCCTCAGCTGAGAGGGCAAAGGATTTCTCCTTTTTCCACTCCTTACCAAAGGAGTTTCACTCCTTCCTCTTTTAAAACAGAGCTTGTGTTTAACACTAAAGCTTGCATCCATCAAAATGGTAACAGGCTCCTAGAGAAAACTAAGGTATATTAACTGAAAAAAAATATTCATCTTACAAATGTATTTATCAGACATGGAGAAAAATATCACCGTTGGAAAACTGTTTTAGCATCTTAGAAGTCTGCCCTTTCAAACACATCCATTCCAAGAACTGAAGGAATAAAGCAGATGTGGTCCTTGAAACAGAGCTTGCAACCTATGGCATCATCTCATTCTCTTAGGAATTTGCTTTTTCAGCTGCATTGTAGGTTTGTATTTCCATCACTAGTATGACAGAGTGAATGACTGGATTCACTCCTATAGCTCTGCAGGTCTGGCTTTCAGTTTTAGCCTATGGGTGGCACAGTACTTACAGACTTTATTCTTCAAACATAAGTGTTTCAAGTTGAGTTCCTAATAGCTGTACTTGCTTTTGGGAAGCTAGATCTAGTTTTTCCATGCAAAATTAAATTAAAATTTTATATGAATAAAGATCTGTCACCCTGAAAGATCAGTGTATGAACATTTCCTGAGAACATAATTAGAATTTTCACAGGCAATTAGTGAATGTCTTTTTCTGTAGTTATATATAGCTAAGCAAATTACCATGATTTATATGGTAAATCTGGTATATTAGTGGTAATGTGGTAGATGCTACAGTATTAAAGAGACATAAAGCTACAACTCATATCCCTCTCAGACACTTCAGCTTTAAAATCAAATGTAATCCAGAATAAAATGTTTCAGTGAGGCAAAATAAAAGAAGGTAAGGATGTGCTAAATCCTGTTAAGGGGTCTCTCCTGTTTCAAGAACCACCTGTACTTCACCCTTTCCCAGCATTCACTTAACCTGTTCTTACAGCACTTCAGTGATGGAGGCCCCACAAGCTTTCCAATTATTCTTTCCTTGTCTATTCTAAGAGCTTCCTGAGGTCTTAGCCTATCTAAAATTAAGTTCTTAGTTTCTTGTTTTATTCCACATAGGGAAGAAGAAAAAACTATTGCTTCCTTTCTGCAATAGCCTGCAATGGCTTGAGAATAAAGAACAGCTTTCCCTCTTCTCCCCACATCCCTTCTCTAGGCTACATAACACATTTCATTAAAATTGATATTTTGACTTTCCATCCTTGCTTGGAAAGAACCTGTTAGACCTTTGGATTGTCCTTGATGCAGAAATAGCCCTCCTGGCTGTCTCTGACGAAAGCCTCATGGTGGGGTCCTCAACATCACCAGTGAAAGCTTAGCACAGCTCAGTACCCGTTTTTCATTGCTCAGCTGCCTTCATCTGTCTCATACAATAAGGCCTGAGGAATGTATGGCTCATTTCTACAGTGCTCCATGGCCTGTCTGTGAAGCTTATGACAGCCAGGCAGGTTAAATCAGTGATGCACTTCACTGACCATTTATTCTAAGGATGGCATTTCCTCCATTAAAAACGTTATATACAATAAGTTGGCAACCAGAATTGATCCAGGGGAAACGAGTAAGTATCAAACAAGCAATCAAATGCAGTATAGCAGAAACTCTAAGGGTGCAAGAGAAGAAACTGATCTACAGTTTACTGTACTGTAAAAGAAATAAATGGGAAAGAATAAAATTCAAATTATTTGCTTTAAGGGTGTTATTGGGGAAATATCTCAGCTATCTCTTTATATTTCAGGTCATCATAGTATTTTATATGCTTTTGCAGCACCTTACTTTTAGGAAAAACATGAAAGTGTGAGAAACAGAGTCTCGAGGTATAATAAGTTTCCAAATTGGAACTTATTACATAGTAGAAGCAAGCAGCACTGGGTGACAGGGGAATCTTGCTCCAAGACCGGCTACCCCTATACAGTGTATGTGTCTGGTACTTATTTCAGACATCCCATACGTATTCATTACATCACATACATATACATTTTACATCGCTATTCCAGGTATTCAACATATGTTTCTTTTTACAGCTAAGACTGATTTGTTATCTCTACAACAAGTTATAAACTCATATATTTCTCGACAAAAGACGCCAGCGTTCTATTGACCTGACCTAGTTCGGCTATAATTGATATCTAGGAGAGCATGGAAGGTGATGGTCTGTTTTATTTCTTTATGGGGGTGGAATTAAGTTCTACAATCCATTTGTTTCCTTCTTTCCTGAGGTTATATTAACTCATTTGTTTTCCATTTGTTTCCTTTACTGACACAAATTATGGCTTGTGTTTATTACAAAAGTGTCTGTTGCTACACACTTGGCTGCAATGGGAGTGATATGGCAATTCCCCTCTCTTGCAGAAATGATAAAACAACACAAAAACCTTCACACAGCAAAACTCATGCCCTAAATAGTCCACTCATCCCTGAATCACACACACAACTATAGTTAACCATAAAGTCAAGTCTGTGAAGTTGTGATGCCAAAAGCAGGTATCTCTTTTTTTTTTTTCCCCAAAAATGTCTCTTACTGATATCACTTTGAGAAAACATTTTACAGATTAATTCAGAGCATGCACCAAGTGTCATTAACTGAAATCAGGGAAAGGTCAGGATGAGGTGGGTTTTTTGGGTGTGGACTTTTGGTTTTGTATGTTTGTGAGGTTTAAATATTTTTCTTCACAAGGCTTTGTCTTTTTCTCCTGCTTTCCCACTCACAATCTCCCTCCAATTTCCTCTGCCTGGAGCTAATTTGACATTGAACCAGGAGACACATAGGTTCTCAAGGCATCCAGCTGCCTTACTTGAGCCCAACAGTTACAATAGAATGTATAGAGATATACACCCCCCCCCCCCCCAATGCTCCAAGAGAAAACCACAACACACCAAAAAAAGCAAAAAAACCAACCGAGCAAAACACCCAGCTATTGTTCTCAATTTAAAGCTAATTACACTCTGCAGGTCCATCAGGTCAGGTGTCAAGAATGTTGTGGTACAGCACAGACATCTTTGACTTGGCTCTGAGCACCATAGCAAATCCACTGACCCCAGGAAAACAGATCTGTCCATAAACTCAGAGTTCAGCCACAACCATTACCAGTCACCCCTCCTCTACCTATAAGAAGATCTGGCCACACACTGGTACAGTGCAAAAACACACAGGAGCTGCAGAGTTGGATAGATAGAGTTAAAAGATAATTTTTGTGTTGAGTTGACAGTCATATGTCAAATATTGATACTCTTCAAACTCTCCATCTAGAAAAGGTGAGTGATAGAAGACGTCCTAACATTTTCTCCTCCACTTGCCTTGGAAGAGACACCCTTCCACAACCAGAACCAACCTATAGTCTCTGTGTCTGTAACTATCACCTCAGCAGCTGCACCACCAAAAGCATTTCCCCTTGCACTGCATTGGGAAGTCAGGAAATGTTAACTGCCCAGCCCTAGAGTTTCTTATTTTTCTATCAGGCTATAAAATCCTCCCTTTCTTACCTGACATACTCTTCCAGAAGACCGTGGGTATCTGAATTTCTGAAGAATATCACTTTCAGAGGTCTGTCATTATTTGTGTTCAGGAAGGACACCAAGGCATTATATAATCTCAGTATACAGGATAAGTCTGCCCATGGAAAGAAGACCCCAGCAATTGAGATAGGAAGGTTAGGACCACTCATAGGTCCTAAGGACAAGAGCTAGGAACACTCCCACTAGAAAGAGGTGGAAATGATGCTTTAGAGACAGGTGTTATTGCTAAAGCAAATCTCCTTCAGGCCTGATGTCAGCCTGGGGGTGGGGGGCTAGGGCTGCAGTAGCAGCACCTGAGAAAATGGGTGGTTACTTGATAAATAACTGAATTACATTCCTTCCCTTCCAAATCAAACTTTTACCATGTTGGAGAAAAACAAAAGGGGTGTTTCACAGGCCCCTATCTTTGCATCCTACGTGTACTGGGACCAGTTGCTCAACTTTTTGCATTGACTCATGTGAAAGCATAAGGTCAAGTCACCACTGAAGAAGTAACTGGGCCTGTGCTGGAGTAACAGGTGTGGGTACAGGTACAGAGTGCTTCTACTCAGCTGGAAGAGAGAGCCATCAGGCAATAACTCAGTGATGAATATGAGTGAAGAGTCTGCTCCTCTATTTCAAAATCCACGAGCAGATGCATACTGAAGAACTCAACTCTCATATTCATTCTAGCTAGTAATTAGAAAACCAGTATTTTTTTGTTTTCAGTGGATTGCAAATGTCAAGTATTATATTATTATTCTCAACGTCAGTTACATAAATAACATTGCATTTTATTCTAGCCAGTGAAAAATATGCTTCTTCTTAAGTATAAAATGTCATACAAATGCTACAAGTGTACACACTGGGCACGAGCAGGTTAAGGTCTCATCTAGTCATAGTCTCAACTGACAGAGGAGGTTGTGCTGCTCCTCACACTTCAGTCATTAATCAGGAGGGGGAAAAAGAGAGGGATGAAATGTGTTTCCAAGATTATATCTTGCTAGCTAGTTATTAGAGCTCACATCTTACTCCTGCCAGCTCAGGGAGGATGACCAGGGCATGCGCCTGAGCCAAGTTCAGGAGAAGCTGTTCACTCTGTAGTCCTCCTTGTCTCTTGTGGTAGTACAGGAAAGAATTACTTTCTGTCAGCATGGCAGTGATGAGGAGATAATCACAGAATCAAAGCAGGGCGAGTGTCAATCACAGAATCACAAAGAGAGGTTTATGCAGTCACTTTAAACAACAATCACCTTCCATGGGCTAAAAGCTCCTTAAAGAAGGCAGCTTTAGGAACTATTGTTCAGAGGTATGTACTAATGCCTTCCTCAGCCGTTGGTGAACATATTGCAGCAATGTCTTTACAAGGAATAATTAGGCAAAGACATATATTTATAGTTAATTATTATGTTAGGGCAGCAAGAGCAGAGTGAATTCCAAATGTAAAGTATTTCCCCCCCTTCCTTTCCATATGGATTATATTAACCCCCCTGGTGTTTGCTTATACCTCTTGGGAGCCTTTTCAAAGTGTTCTCAGCTCTGGGATTTAATGAGTGGCATTGCTGACGTGAAGAATTAAAAATGTAAAGCGTATTTGCCACCTCCTGTTTTTAGATCAGCAACAGAGAAAATAGTCCTTGACCTGCACATAAAGCCAGAAGGTCCCAGGGGATGCAGCTGCAGTGTGAGAAGAGAGCCCATGGCAGGTGGGACAGAGGCAGAAGTCCCTCTGGAGCTACAGGAACAACCGGAGGAGAGGGAAGCTGTGGATGATGGCCCTGTCAAATGCTCATTGCTGGCAAGGAAACGTGTTGAAGTGTTATTTCAGGAGACAATAGGAGAGTGTTTTGTCTATAGGCCAGGTAAAGGATTGGACTACAGCTTAATTAATATCTGCAGTTGTTAGCAATCAAGTGGTTTGAGAAAATAGTAAAACCCAATGATTTTCACTGAATGTTCCTGTTGTACAAAACTAAAAATCTTTACTTAAAACAATAAAGAGAACAAGAAATGTGGGGTTTTTTCTACTCTAACAGCTCTAGCGCTTGCTTTCTGAAGTGGCCTACAGACATTTTCCAGACACCATTCTACCTATTTTCCAATTCATCTTGTTTACTGAGTACTTTTTAAACCCTCAGGGCTTAGCTATCAAAGCAGTACTTACAAAAATGGTCTCTCATGACATTTTTGAAGGATATTCTCAGACATCAGGGCTGCCACACCACTCTTGCATGACTAGAAACCAGAATAAATTCCTAGTATTTTAACTTTATTTTTGTACTGTTCTTTTGGTAAATAGAGCAGTGTAATTCATAGGTACTTAACCTGAGACTTAGATGGCAAAGGGACATTTGCCACAGGTTTAAAAAAATCTTGAGACAGTGGTGGATTTTTTTTCATTTATGGTTTCAGTTTTTGTCAGAGCACCTTCTTCCTTTTCGTGCTCTGAGTCACAAGTTTGTGCAGAACAGAATGTGGCTGCTGCAGTAATTTATGTAAGGGTTTATTTATGTGCCTTTATGGCACATAAATCTGCACAGTGGTTTGGAAAGTATTTTTTCCCAATTGATTATAAGTTCTGGCCTCCTGCAAATAACTTTTGATGTTACTATGAATTTGCTGGTTTTGGGGCTACACTGGTAAGTGAGAAGTGTCTGTAGGGCAATTCCTCCTATACTAATGCCAGTCCTGCTGGACTTTGGCTCCTCATATTCAAGCATCTTTTGTTCTCCAAAGGGCATTCCTTTTCAACACCGTGAGCCTGCTTGGTTTCCTAGACAGTTTGGATTTCCCTTCACATAATGGTGCAAATTAAGTGTCTCTGTCCTTCAATAAAATTGGAAAATGTGTGACTGTCTCTTACTGGCAAGAAGCACAGAAGTGAAAAAGGACAGAACATGGACTGAAGTCCCTGGATATTTTCCACCATCCGGTCATTAATGCTTGCTGCAGCTCCTCACTTCCCATGCTGGCTGCCAAGAAGAGCTCAGTCAGCTCCAAACACAGGGTTAAGGGGATGGCTGGGTAAGGGACGGCTGGGCTGCAGCTCAGTGCTTCTACTCAGTGCTTTCTTTGCTCTAAGGAGACACTGAAATAGCTGTACTTCCAGCATCTGCTTCCTCTTAGACATCTATTTTACTCCTACATTTGACAGATGGACCAGTGATGGGGAGATGAGTGCTGAGAGCCTCCAGCTAATTTCACTGATTTGGAAACATAACTGAGAAATACATATATTTTTATCCCTCACTTCTTTCACAGGTGTTCTACTCCTTCATTCAGCAAAGGCCAGAGCTACAAATCAAATTTGAATTTTTTTTAGGGAGGAGTGGAATAAAAGATAGAGGTGTGGCTGATGTAAACCATTTCACTCATTTTCATGTTTCTGCAGGCTTGAATATTTCAAACACAATTAACAAATATATTCTTAGTGCAAAGACTGTTTCTGAAGTAGAAGGAGCTCTTTTTTTATTTCTGGCTGAATTTCTGACTCTACACTGAACACGCAGTAAATAGTTAAGATTTCTCTCAGATAGCTCTTGGCTTTGTTGGTCAGGCAACACAGTAATTCTGTCATCATACTTTCCTCTGTTCTTGGGCTCCTTGCAAGTTTTCCCTTCATGCATCTCCGATTCCAAAACTTGCAGTGAAGCTATTCTCACCTTCTGCCCTGCCTGGAATTCACAGGCTGTATGTGCTAGTGTGAATCAGCAGTAATTAGATGTCATCTGTAGGAAAGACAGTAGTAAAGGAGTTGAAGGTGATTTATCAGAACACTTTTAGTAGAAATATCACAGTGGAAAATCATCATACCTGAGCCATCAGGTCCACTTCACAGTCGCAGGCCATTGTGTAATAGATATCTATCCTAAAGGCTTTCTGGAGTAGTCTGAAATACCCTATCCCATTATATTTAGACTGAAAATTGAAGCACTATGGAAGGGCAGGGATAGTGCCTACGTGCTGTGAGCAATTTCCCATTGTCAACTGTCAAACGTTCTTCTCTCGATTCTCTCAAAACACAGCACTGTAGTTAGAAATCATTTGAATCTGATGAGTCAGTGCACGTAGTATTATCCTGGCACAACTAAGGCACTAGCAATTAAACCTTATTCTCCAGTTGTTCTGCCCTTTTAATCACTGCCAGTTCTCATGTGTTTCTGGCTTACTGCTTGCTCTGAAGGAGCTGGAGGCAGATGACCAATCAGGTGTCACAGAGATGTGCCATCCTGATGCCAGTCTAGCAGAGTTAAAATCTGCTGTCGGATCAAAAATGATATGATTTATATAATGAATCCACCATGGGGTTATGTTGCAACATCCATTAAAACAAGAGCAAAACAGCACTGCATACCAATACCATAAAAGGAACTACAGCCAGTTGTCTGATTGGCTTAGTTAGTGTTTCTTATAAATTACAGTAATTAGCAAAGTAAACTAAAGTCCAAGTAATTTCTTCCAAAATGTAACTATTTCTGATTTCTTTTTAAAACTGTAAGGCTCAAGTAGCTCTTTATGGAGCAGAGGGGGAACCATCACTGGACTGGGCTGCACAGAGTAGATTGTTCTGCAGGACATGTAAGTCTGCAGGATTCCTGTACAGCCCAGCCAGCACTCTAACCCTGTGTGCAGGATCTTCCCCTTCTGGTCTACCCTTCCAAACAGAGCCTGGTAATTACGTGATATTTTATATGAGATGAATCAGTAAAGGGTCAGCATGAGAACAAGAAACTTGTAGTTTGTGGCTTAAAGAATGTAATGCTTAACATATTTTGCCTACAAGTATTTTACAGCAATGACATGCTGTCCTCACAGTGCTTTGTGAGGCCAAGTGGATAATCTTTCCTTATCTCCTAAATATGTTTTGTGTAATACCCTGAACAACATTTACAGATGCTAATAAAACCAGTATATTTTATAGAGGTTCAAATTTTACAAAATTGCATTTCATTATTTGTTTAACTTAGTGTAAAGATGTTATATTCTGCAAATACTCACCTTAAGACTGACAAGATTTTGAAGACATCTCAGAATGCAAGTGCTGGGCTTTTAATGTAAGCAGAAGAGACCGTCTGAATGCCAAGTAGGGAAAGATGCGAGTGGAATGAGAGTGCTGTGGCCGTGCAGGGGGAGTCAGATCTGAGAGCAGACGTGAAGGCTGCTAAGACTGTAACTGGGTCTTGAACACGCAACAACTTTTCCTTAGAGTCAGAATTGAGACTGCTTGTGCTCTTCCTAAGGGGAAACAAGACATTTCAGGAATATCTCTGTGAAAGCTAGATGATTATAGAAAACATTCAGGTTAGCCAATATGAAAATGTGTGTCAAGTCTTCCTCCTCTCAATAACTTACTTTACATTTTATTTAATTGTACTTCAAAAATTTCTCTCAAACCAGTGCTGCCAAATGCCTTGATTCTTTTGGGGTTTTCCCTCTTTTGATTTTTTTTCCTTAAAATTCTGAATTAAAACCTATATATTTGCTTTTAAGATTCCCATTTCTGTTAAATAAAAGAAAGAGAAAGATGGATAAAAGGACAATAGAGAGAGACTAAGATTAAATGGAAATGGGCTTTTGGTAGCTTGGCTGTGGTAACCCCACTGTTTCCTCCCTCTTTGCCTCTTAAGGACTGAACTGCAAACACTGCCTTTTGCAAGCACACGGAGTTACCGAGTTTTCTGCTCAGTACGTTTCCGTCCTCCAGGACTCTGACAAATTGCAGGCACTGCATACTGTGAGAAGCATCCATAGTGCACAAAGCCAGCCAATGCCCCCACCAGCAGTTCAGTGTTAGCACTTCACTGAGACCACACAGAACGGTGGATAATTCAGATGGCAAATTTGCCAGGTGGAGCATAAGCTGAGGGAGCTCTTGCAGCCACTGGTGTCCTACACTCTCATTTCTAGATTGTCATTAGCTACCTCCAATGGAAGGCATCCAGTTTCATTCCATTTCACATCCAAGAAAAATTGAAAAATATCTTCTAGAAGCATCTCCTGCCCATGAGCTAATGTTCCCTCCAGATCTAAGAGAAAATGCTTGGAAACAACTTTTTCAGGATATTCCACTGAGCAACATAAAAAGAAAATTTCCTTGCATATAATAAAAAAATGAATATGTCTTAACACTGTTTAAAGTATCAACCTGTCTTGCCCTGCCCTATGAACACTTAAATATTTTTAAATTGCTCTTGGATAAAATGCACAAGCAATTCCTGAAGATGTCCGGGAGGAATGTATTCCTCCACTTATCTGCAACAGGATTGAGGTTTCTCACAACTGAGGTACCTTTGGGGCAGGCACTCCCAGAACTAGGCAATTGTGAAATGCTAACAACAGAATCTGAAGCTGCTATAGACAGCATCTGCCTGTGGGCTTAAGCAGCAGCTAAATGGGAATCAGGAGAGCAGAGGGATTCGGATACTAAAGTTCCTTTCTGGATCTGAACCTCAGCGCAATGAAGCTTCCACTGGATTTCAACAAGGGGCCTGTTGTTTGACCTCTGGTTCTTCCTTCACTTTCAAAAGAAAGGTGGATGCATAGTAAGGTTGCCATATGCCCCTGATAATACTTGAAGCAGAGATAAAGGGATTAATGGTTAACTTGTATGTACTTGGCGGAAATTGATTTTCATGGAGAAAATGGCAGATTCCCTCTCAGAAATGTATACAGTATTTGCCTTTTCCAGAAAAAAACACAGCTAATTTCTGTATACAGTTTTGCAGAGTTCCTATACAGTTCTTAGGTGTGATAAGTTACATTTTTTTCCAAATATGGATAGATTTATTGAGCATTTAACAATGGCTAGAAGCCATTTCAGTCTACACTGAGACGTATCTAAATCTTGTTTAAATGTAGTCAAGATGCCAAAAAGTATTTTTCCCTAATAAGAAATAAAGCATAGTCATGTGTTTTTCTGATGTCAGTGATGCTGATGTAACAAAATATATATTCATAAATTTGTTTCACTAGAGAGTACCATAAGGACATGACTACCAAATTTCCAAGAAGATGCCACAACAGATCCCATATTAAACGATGTTCCAGCTTCATTTTCAATGAACAGGGTTTTCTTTTTAATTTAAAAATGAAACATCATCTGAAATATACATACACTTACCCAAGTCGTGGATTAATCAGGGCCTGCCTTCAGCTGCTGCCTTTATTATGCCTTCATAACAGAAAGTATTTTATGCTCACCTAAAACACAGCTTCATCTACTTTTATCTTTTTAGAGAGCTGATGGCAAAGGTGAACACACAGTACGTTCTAATAGCCTCATTTACATATTTTTTTATATCACTATTCTTTTGCTTTATCTAGGTTATCCCACCTCATCCTTATTCTGGATAATTGAGCAGTGAGTGTACAGCAGAATTGAGTAATGAAGAAGAAATATCTCAGGCAGAGACTGTACACCCAGTAGCTTCCCAGGGACTTTCAGGGAGGCTGAAGAGAACCAAAAGTGTTCTAAGTCAGGTTTGCACCTTCTGGATCTGGTCCCAGCATAAGAAGAGCTCAGTGAGGGGAGGAGCTGCCCTCCTTCATTGTGGCTTTTGAGCAGCACAGTCTCCCTGAAGTTAGTGGGAGACTTAGTTGGTCCACAGAGCACTTTGGCCACATTTCTGATTATCCAGCTCGTCCTCTAGACCTTTCCTGAGGTCAGTCTGAGTCACAGACTGACATGTGGGATTACAGGGACAGTGCAGATGGGCAGACTATTGGGAACCATGACTACATAAGGCTTCACAAACAGAGCAGGGAAAGGGGGTGTGTATCTTCTGCCCAGCCACTTTATAGCACAAAGACTATCAAGTCCCCAAAATATACAGGGTCAGGTCATGGGTTTAAAAGCATAGATATTAAGATTATGAGAAGGAACCATGATTTTAACCCCTAGCAGAGTCAAAAGACAGATGCATTTCTAGCCTTAAATCTTTGAAAAGTGAAGGCTACAAGGCCTCGCAGTCTGCCCTCTGGACTCTGGATGCTTCTGGGATCTAGTGGTCACAACATATCTCTCAGAACCACTAAATGAGCCTTGGAAAAAAAAAAGAAGAGTAATTTAAGAGCTGAGGAGAAATGCCAGAAGTGTCAGTGGTAGACATTCTTCTCTACTCCCAGCCCACCAGCCGTGCTCAGTGGGAGGTTTTCTTTCTGGAGCTGCATTAAAAACACTCTGTCCTGGGCTTGAGTTCCACATGCCCATGTTAGAGCTTGCCAGAAGGTACTCATTTTTATGCTCAATACAACAACTTGATTTCAAACTGCAAACCACAGACAAGCAGAATCTTCTGTCTCCCAAATAAGAAAACCTAATTTCTACATAGAATCTTAAGTTCTCCATGTCTCTTGAGACAATTGCTTAGAGGACCTAAAATAAAAAACTAGCTCAGTTGCCTCTAAGCCATCCATCCAAAATACTCATCTCACCAACAGGACTTAGGGTTGTGTAGCTGACTTTCAAAGGCTCTTAGTTAAGAGGACTTGATGTAGGGATGTGAGAGCCACAAAAATAATCAGGGATGTGTAGAGGCTCAGAGTGTAAAGGTGGGTCGTCACAGGACAGAATATCTCTTCTATAATGAAAGGTTAAGAGGGTTGAGATTGTTCACCTTGAGAAAGAGAAGGCTCCAGGGAGACCTTATTGTGGTCTTTCAGTACCTAAAGGGGGCTTAGAAAAAAGATAGGGACAGAATTCTTAGCAGGGCCTACTGTGACAGAACAAGGGGTAATAGTTTTAAAATAAAATTAGGGTAGATTTAGGCTAGATATAAGGAAGAATTGTTTTATGATGAGGGTGATGAAACACTGGAACTGGTTTCCCAGAGATTTAATTGAGTTAATGTCTCCAAAGGTATTAAAAAGACATGTAGATTTGGTGTTTAGGGACATGGTTTAGTGGTGGACTTGACAGTGTTAGGTTTATAGTTGAACTCAATGAACTTACAGGTCTTTTGCAACCTAAATGATTCAATGATTACTTTTGAAAACCCATTGTAGACAGTAAGTGAGCCCTGATTTGTCCCTATTTGCCCCTTCCCTTCTAAAAAATTCACCTATGTGTACCTAAGTTCAGTGCACACAAGTCTAAACCCTTCCCCCACTCCTTTGGAAGCCAGATGCATTTTTTTGGAGTAGTGGGGGTTTTCTTTTAATAAGGGGGTGAATTCATGTGAAGGCCAAGTGCTTTCCTATAAGAACATTCAATCTCTCTGGAAAAAAGAAAGACAGCAGCATTCAGGGAAGTGCTTCTGCAGAACTCATCACTTCTTGAGGAACATCTTTCTGGGTAATTCTCTGAAGAATTCATTTGGAATAATTCAGAGAATCATTTCACCCAGTGACTTCAATTTATCCCATATAAACCAGTTATATCTAGAAAAGTTGCAGTCAAACTCATGTGATGCCATCAATGATTTATGTGCAGAGCAGCAACAAACGAGTAATAAAGTTAAAAAGTAATGAGAGGTCTAGCAGATGGGCACAGCACCAAAATAAACATTCTGATAAAAACACAGATTCAGCAAACCACCAAACCCAACAGATTCTTGGGAGTTTGGCCTTATTTGGGTTAACTAAGCAAATTTGCTAAGAATGTTGTTAAAATATAATATGAAGGCACAGACCATGCCAAGGAAGGTTCAACATAATCTGGATACAATAGTATCAGGATATCAGAGAAAAAATGCAGAACATACTGTAGCTCAGTTGCACTTTGCCCCCATCATAAAAACTCACAAATCCTTCTAGAAGAGTTGCCCTTTCCCACAATCCATGTCACTAAAACTAGATGCAGCAATGGTATTTGTGCACCCAGAGCCTTCAGCTGCTGTTCCTCACATCATACCTTCACATTTTGTATGAAATTGCTTTTATTTCATAAAACTGGGCTCAAACTTGGGAAAAAAGTACAGTAATGCAAGTGTATAAAATACTGTGCCATGTTAATGGGACATGGTAACTTGGCAAATAACTTCTCATTAGTAAGATTTTTGGTCAACTTGGTTCCTGTTTTCTGCATCGGGATGGGAAATTTTAGATAAATAATACTTTCGTATTAGGGAATGTGATCTAATTATCACTGAGTAATCCAGTAGTAGTTTGGGTGCAGCTTCTGAAACTCAGCAGCTCCCTTATTTCCCATACCCCAGAGCCTGGAACCTGCTCACAGATGAGGGAAACGGGTAACCCCTCCTTTTAATCAGAAAAGGACAGTCAGAGGCTCTACTCTAGGATAATAAAAGATGATTTGAAGTGGATAACTCTGCTGCACAATCCATTGCAAATTACAAATGAAATAGAAGGATTGTCAGCAGCATTGTTTTCTTGCGAACAGAAATAACATTTAATTATATTTTTTTGACTTAAGAAGATCTGAAAGTTGCCTCCAACTGCAATTATAACCTGTGGATGACAGAATGTATTTCCAGAGACAATTATCTGTTCTGGGCAGATAATGAGATTTACATGGCCTGAGATCAAGATCAAATTTTAGAAACACTTTCAGAGAAATCTTTCTAGCATAATGGTTTCTCAACAACTCTAAGTCAATCCAAGTCCAAGGCCCCATAGAAAAATTTGCCCTGCCCTCCTCCTTTGTCTGTTTGTTTCCTGCTTTCTGCTGGACCTGTGGGGCCAGGCAGCGACAGGAGCAGGTCACCCATCCACCTGTAAAACAGACTCATTCTTTGCCGGGCTCAATTTTCAGCAGAACAACACTTTTAGTTACAGAAATACTTTTGAACCATGTACAATTCAAATACTTCTTTGACTTCTGTAAATAAATAAGCTGGTTTATCCTGCAACAGCAGCAGCTCAGGAGGATGGGAGCTGCACTGTGCCCCCCACCCAGCCCTGCATGGTTCCTGGTGCCCAGAGCTTGCAGCCTGGAGCCTACGCCCACCAAGAGACTCCTGGCCTCGGGAAGAAACTCCTTGACTGGGAGCAGTCTCTGCTGCCAGCTTAATGTCTACATCTGAGCAAACTTTGTAGCGTGAGAACTTAGGATGAATATAGAGTTATAAAAGAAAAATATATGGTAGGCACCTCGTAAAAGTACTTTGAATCAGAAACAAAAGCTGAATACTAAACAAATGAGGAAATTTAGGTCACAGGAGTCTATAGAGCAGTTTTCTCAAATATGCATTTGTTGGCTATGGCTGCCTCAGTCTATCAAATCAACATTTTCTAAATTAAGAGGGATTTATACAAACACAGCATGGTCTCTAAGGTGCTGTTTATGGTCTGTCTGGTACAAATATTTATGATCATTCTAAAATTAGTGATTTTTCTAAAGTGTGCTCCTGTTTAACATAGCTCATGACAGTTTCTATGGTAAATATGCAGTTTTGTTTCTTGAGAGAGAAACAGAGGCAACATAGAAACCCACTGTAAACAGTGTTACAATGGTGGCTAATCAAGGGAGGGTTGTTCTCAGCTGTGAACTCCTGCGGACTCTCTCCTGTCTGAGAAGAATTCACTCCTACACGCTTTTCCCCAGGGTACACAATCATTTTCCCACATGACCATGTAAGCACATCCATGCCACACAGCAATATATATAGGAACAGAGTGCTGGGAGGAAGCACTGGAGCCTGCTGCTGCCTCCTGCAATAGAATGCGCGTGATCACGCGGAGTGCATCTGCTTACTCAGATCCGGTGTCAGAAGGATAATTCATGTCCTCTCTGCAGAAGTAAAAATAAATTGGGTTCAGACTGAGTTCAACAACCTAAGATTACATATTAGGAGTTACCACTTCTCCTGAGAGGTAAGGCACTTTTCAAGTTCCCACTATCAGGAAAGCAGCCAGATAAGAGCCCAGTGAATGATCAGGGGCACGGTGCTCGCACTGAGGTGACTCATTCTTATTGGTCGTGATTTCAGTGGGCTTTTGTGAGCCATGACTACAGTATCTTTTAGGAGGATTTCCTTGAGTCACTGGCCTGTCTATTCTAGATCTATAGATCTATGGAACCTGAGCAAGTTTATAGAATAGACTGTTCCTGTTCGTGTACTGCATTATGAATTGTAAAGTGCAACTGTGGGTAGACTGTCAATTAATTTCTATCTTAATCTCTCTTTTGAATAACAAAGCTGTAATAATAAGTTGTAACCATCTCTTTGCCAGATCTTGCAAGTAAAATCTACTCTTAGTATAGAATTACCAAATAAGAGTAATAAATGACTGCAAATTATTATGAACTTCCAAGTCCCTGACCAAATTCAGTCATTCAGTGTCCCTTCTTCCTCTGCCTTTTCCCATTCCCAGTCTTCTCACTTGTTACACTGCTAGGAACATGAACTTCAGAGCAAGAGCTAAACGAGTTTGCTATGGTCCTCCACTTGAACCACTTTAGCAAATTTCAAACACAGAAAAAATTAAAATTCACTTATGACAATTTACCAGGAAGACAGAAAGCTGGTGAACATGAAGAGACCAGCCCACTGCCACAACTCAATCTGCACGTGCTGACAAGCTGGATGATGAATGTACATTTGCAAATGGGAATGAATTTGTCCAAAATGGAAGAAGCTAGGCAGTAGTCATTGAAGTGGAAAGAAATGGATTCTAAAAACAATTTGAGATCACAGGGAATAATTAACTGAATATTGTATTATTGTTTATAAATACCTGATAGTTGTGGTGAGAAGTAAAGAAGAACGAGCCAGACTCTTCTCTGTGCTAACAGGACTGTGACAGGACAAGAGGCAATTGGCAAAACTGAAACACAGGAGATTCCCCTTAACCATAAAAACACCCACTTTTTTGCTTTGGGGTAATCAAACACAGAGGGATTTTGGAGTGTCTACCCTTGGAGATATTCAAAGCTGGACTAGGCTGAGCCCTGAGCACCAGCCCTTGATGCAGCTGCTTTGAGAAGAGGACTTGATAATATCCAGAGGTCCCTGACAACATCCACCTCTCTGTGACTCTACAGTACTTACACGGAGATCAGAAATATGAGAACTCTTTGTCAGAATAGAAGGACCAGAAACTTACCCATGTGACAAGATTCAAGTAATAGGAGATGATAATAAATGATTTAAGTAAACTGCAAAGTTTTGACCATCTCACTTGCTGGAGCAATTTGTTAAGCAATTTGTTATTGTGGACAGTCCATCAATACCAATTTTGAAATCAAATTAGACTTTATTCTAAATATAGTGATAGGACAAGGGACAGTGGCTTTAAACTGGAAGAGAATAGGTTTAGATTAGATATTGGGAGGAAATTATTCACTGTGAGGGTAGTGAAGCACTGGAACAGGTTGTCTAGAGAAGTTGTGGATGCCCCATCCCTGAAAGTGTTCAAGGCCAGGTTCAATGGGGCCCTGAGCAACCTGGTCTAGTGGAAGGTGTTCCTGTCCATGGGAGGGGGGTTGGAATGAGATGATCTTTAAGTTCCTGCCCAACATAAAGCATCCTATGACTGCATATATTCAGCTAGGAACTAATTCAGTAAAATCCCTGGTCTAAGCTGCAATGTGTTTATATTAGGTTATTTTTAATAATGGTCTCCTGGTTAATGGTTTATTCTGTATAAAGTATATTTATAGAGTTCATAAAAGCACATTTCTGAATGGGGCCTATGTTCCAGTGAATTTAAGTATCTTGGTACATCTTTCAGCTCATGATTTTCACTACATTCTTTTGGTCTCAGAAAACTGAAAAAATGCAAAGTACATTTTTTGTCACCATGTAGGAAAACCTTACAGTGAGAAGACCAGTGGATTTGCTTTTTTAACTCCATAAATATGTCTTTAAAGAAATGAAAATACCCCTGAAAAAGAAAATATAGCACAATAGAGCCCTGTATAAGTCCTATTTCTCCCTGGAGTGCCCTGCAGGATTGGTCTTCACAGGGAAAAAGTAGTGATGTCTTTCTTAGGCTGCGGTTTTAAAAAGTTTTTAAGAAATGTCCTAAAGTACAACTGTAACCATGATGCCAAACTTTGGTAATACCTGTGAATTTGTGTATTCCTTCTGACTACAGAGGATGACCAGGTGTCATGGGTACAGGACTGAAGCTTACAAAGACCTTTTGAATTTCAGGCTGGCTTGGAACACGTGAGCACGTGAATTCGAGTGGTGCGTTTTCTAGTTCGCTGTGTCACTGGGACAGCAGCCAGTGCACATAGTGTGTTGTACATTAACAGAGTGTCTAAAGAGGCCTACTTCAGTTCAAATATTTTCCTTGTAGATAGCACATCGATTAGGTCTGTGCAGCCTCTTTGTCCAGTTATGGTGTGCTGCAACCATTCAGGTTACAGCACTGAGTTTGCTGCTCATCCCGTTTGTATGAGAAGCAGAATGTCTTTCCCATCCCTCCATTTGACTGTGGCAATTTTCAGAAATGAAGGTGATACAGCTTTTCAGCATCTTTTGTGGGATGCCTGGGTAGTGACAGCCTGGGCTCTGCACTGGCAGGCCAATGTGGCAGACCAAGAGAGAGAGCTGGGGGTTGTTTTTCACAGCCAGACCAAATCCCTTCAGACACAAAGAGGACGTTTTTAGAATAACTAATGTTCAATTAGTGACAGGCTAGACAAGGAAATGCATTTCAGAAAATTGGTGCTCAGGAAGGAAGACTGGAGATATCAGCGAAAGAGGATTGTCAGCTCTGTGGAGCCATATTAAATATGTGCTGAGTCTTTCCAAAACAAAAGAAGTAAAACTAAGTTGGCTAAAGCCACCAAGTGTGTTTGACCTTTCTTCCCTATAAGCAAAACCTTACACTTGAACTGAGGCCTCCCTCATGTGAAAAGAATAAAAAATATCTTGCTTCCTCCAGTACTTTTTTCATTTCTAGAGTTGGGGAAGATGCTGTTTGTAATGTATGTGATTCCAGCCTTTCACCCTAATCAGTGTGGTCAGAGACCTGCCCCTCAGATGAGACTGTGTGGCAGATATACGTCCCTACAAAAGCAAACCTCTGCATTTTTAATGCCTTGCAGCAGCCTGGAACAGACATTTGAATCCGCAAGAATCAGGGCTCAGAAGTGACCAATGCACCTCACCAGCCTCCCCCCACCTTTGAACTCAACTTTCTTCATCAGAAAACCAAACAAAAGTATCACATACAAATACACAAAGAGGAACATAAAGAACATTTCTCACTGTTACAGTTGCATTGAGTCTCAGATCCCTTCTTCCCCACCCCCAGACTCCCCAGCCCGCCAAAAGTAAGTGGAGAGGCTGCAGCAACCCTGGGGCAACAGTGCAGAAAGGGCACAACTCACTCTCTCACATGAGCAAATTTCTGAATACCCAGTGTGGGTAAATTAAATACCAACATTATTTGCCAGGACTGGTGCTTTGTTTATGTGATTCACCTGCAGAGTTAATTTTGTAAAAGAAGTGCAAACAAGCGCTGCCATTTGTTTTTTTTAAATCTGAATCTGATGACTGGCAGAGTCTGTAGCAGCTTCCTGGGCTTCTGAACGGTGGATTGGCTGCCCAACACAGAGTTAAAAGGGTATCTCACAGCTTGTTCAAAGGAATTGTTGTTGGTTTTTTATGTATTTTTTAATTCCTTCTACTTATGAAAAAAATAAAAGGAGAGGAGAGGAAGAGGGAGAGGAAGAGGAAGCAGAAATGGAAGAGGAGAGGAAAAGGAAAGAAATTCACTAACTTGAAAAATTTGCTGATTTTTTAAAATGCACCAGTATGATGTAGAAGCAATGTAGAAAAAATTCTTACAATATATTAAAGATGCAACCGTTCAAATTTTTACTAAAAAAGCTACATTCAAACCCCAGGGGAGACAAACTTTTTTGATCAGCCTCCATGTGTTTGCTAACGTGCAGATGTCTAAAAGTATGCATTTACCAATCAGAGGTTATTCAAGTTTAATAGATCAAATGGAAGCTGTAATGTCAGTTAAAATTTAATAGTCATCTTCTCATTTGTGTGGCTGCAGACCTTGAAGCCATGGCCAGAATCAAGTAGGAGTTTTCCGTGAGACTCACCTGATTTGAGCTTGGTTAGAGAGTAACTTCTGAAGGACTGCCAATACAAATGATCCGTGTTGATAACATCTGCCTTAAGCATGGTGAAATGTCTCTTGGATCCAATTCACTAAACCATTGTGTCCTCTTTGAGCACCTTTGAAGTTAAAAAAAAGAGACAAAAACTATCAACAAAAAACTTCAGCAAAAAGTTTAGTCTAGATTGTTGACCTAAAATGGGGATTACCAAAGCCCTTTTTATGTTTTATTAAATAAAGATATTTCCTCTAGAGTGATGCTAATTAATAACTGTCTAATGGACTAATTTGAAGACTTCACAATGGGACTAAGCAATCAAAAGCAGAATCTTTTCTCATTTAGTCTGCATGTGCTGCTGAAATAAGTCTTTTAGACCTCTGTCCCAGCTCTTTTAGGATGAATTTGGAGCAATGAAGGTTGTTTGCAAAAACAGTTAGATTTCCTTGCTGGAGCTGGGATGGCACTGGTATTCTCATTCCCTCTTTTTCTCCTTCCTTCTCCAGTATAGTAGTACCATTTTTTTTGGGTATGCAGCTTATGCTGAAAGTACCACAGAGCCCAGATGTGGAAAAACTACAACTATGCAACAGAGAATTTTAGTCCATAGTGGGCTTTAAATGTCTTGTTTAGATAGCACCTTGACAAATGGGAGCCTGAATATGCGCTGTACGTACCTTTCTTTGCATCTGGGAAGGAGAAGGGAAACACTAGGAACATCTTTTTGGTCCATTTTTCTCAGTTTAGTTTGTGCCAGTATACAGATTTGAGGTTTCATCTGGAATCTCAGTACAACCATTTCTCTTAATTTGTGGCAGGATTTCTTAAACTTCTGAAGGCCGATCCTCCTTCTGCAGGAAAAGGAGCAAGGTCCTGGCATTTGGCAGCTTTCCTTGTGCTGCTGAAGCCGTGCATGCTTGCTCCCCATCCCCATCCTGACCCACCTTGGATAACCCTGAGGCACGTCAACACTGTTCTGTGCTTTGTTTTTTCAAAAACACCACCTCAGATGCCCTTTCAAAAAATGACCCTCCTGACAGTTTCTCTTTAGTGTAAATATTTTAAGACGTCACTTGTTGTCAGTGTATTTACACCATCTGTACACCTTGTGTATGACACAGATCTCTGCTGATATCCTATTAGCCAAGTATTATCACATTTAAATCCAATTATCATTAATTCAGAAGATGGTCAGCTGTGAAAGCTCTTCCATGATTTTAGAGGCTGGAGATAAGTGTCACAGGTTCAATTTTATGGTTTTTTTTGGTTATGATTAGATGCTGACTTCATTCCCAGAACTGAGAGGATGAAATGCTTTAGCTCAGGGACAGGCATCACCAAAATGTTACAGGGATCTCTGAAGCCCTGAAGCAAATTTCAGACTCTGCTCTGTGTTGGAGACGTCATGAAGCAGACTTCTAGCAGAATGAAGAACCTCTATTTTCAGTAAAACTGATAGTACCAACCAAAGTGTGTCAGCACATACACAGTGCTTCATTTCCACCTGCATGGTTCAGTAGCATGTGTAAACTTCGGTTTTGTGATATGACACTTAAAGAACTACTGTTGGTATGCAAGGAGATGACAATAAAGCCAAAAGCTTTTGTTGTGACCTCTGCAACAGAAAGCAAAAATGACTTATCAGGTTATGGGAAAAATACAACTCCTGACAAAACTGTGTGCCATATGTGAACTACAGGAAATGCTTCTGAACTGTGAGAACTTTCTTTTTCTTAACAAATTTTAGAATACATTCTCCCACTAATGTCTTAAAGAAACATGACTCTGCTGCAACATCATAAGCCATTCCTTGGCTCTGTGCTTTTTGTATTTCAACACACTTTCCTGGATGCAGCTCTCAGCTGAAAGAGATGGGCTGTTTCTGCCTTTAGCAAAGAAAAATGTAAACACTCCACAGTTTAATGAACTAAAACCATGTCATGCACTAGAGGTCTTCCCTTCCTCTCCTGCCTCCCCAAGCAAGCTATTCAACTGGCCTCTAAACAAGTGGTTAAACTTCTTTAAAAGCAGTATTGCCAAAAATTAAATCAAAGTGGCTTTCTTTCTATCTTCATACCTACTAGCTATTAAATATGGAAATACCTTGGGACTCATTGTCTGACAAGCAGTCCTATTGCCATTTCAGTCTCCTAAAAATCTGTTCAGTTTTTTCCAACCTAAGAACAGTAAAAAAAACCTCAACAAAACCCAACAGATTTTTTAGGAAAACTGTGTGCATGTTGCTTAAAACATTCATAACAAATGTAGGAAAATACATAATCCTCACAGCTGATACATTAAAATTCTTTAGCTAAGAGGCATGAGGTCAGCTGGCCAGAGGTTTCCAGAAAGCTGGTATGTGAACCAATAGATGCACTTTTGGGATACAGAAAACACAAACTCATCTGCAAACAGCCAAAATGCTGCCTGTTGTTGCATACAGCCCTGTTCATGTGATGCAACCACACAGATTTCATCCACCAACACTGGAACAAAAGCCAACCCTGGGTAGTTAAGCCACATAGTAAATTTTCAATTACATTTAAACAATGAATAGATATATCCCAGAGCTACACAGCTGTGATACGAACTCAGAGAGGATCCACACCACCACAAACACTAAGAGTGATACTGCTCTTCCAAATGCAGCCCCTCAATACACCCTGAGTTTTGAAGTGCACCAGTCAGAGTCTCTCTGTTGGCTCTGAACTTGACTGGAGCTGTTAGTCCTCCTGGTTAAGTGAACAGAGGTGGCTCTTTGCCATCCAAAAGTAAATGCCTTATCCAATTCTTCCTGAAGTGTTCAGAATAAGAAAATTGTATGAGGTGTTTTCATTTCAGTGGCCGAAATCCTCATTCTGCATAATTGGTGTGGACAGAAATTAGTGTGTCATATTCCAGTAGTGGACTAATGTAGCTCTGTGGGGGATTAATTAAATGTGTCAAAAAGATAACATGTTGATAAGGTTTATGTTATTCAAACAATCTATTTTGTATTCTTTATTGTGACACAAATATTGCTGAAATAAAGGAAAATGCAGAACTAAGGCAAATGTTCAACCATTTTAGGCAAAGAAAAGCCAGCTAAAAGTACCTATGCCATACCTTTGGTATCAAAATGACCTCACTTTCAGCAGGCTGATTTGTGGCTGAGTCAACCTGCTACACACTGCTGCTGGGTCATGATGTCTCTTTCTCTTTCCCCTAGTCACCCAGGATATGGAAAGCGTAGAAATCTGGTACAAATTGCCAATATAGAAAGTCCAGGTGAGCTCCTGCTAAGCAGGAATGGCCCCCAAGAGTTGGACTCTTTTCCGGCCACAGTTTTCTCCTTTTGAAGCATCTCTATGATTTTGTTTCCCAAACATCCCTGACCCTGCCTGCCCTGTGCTGCCTTTGCCAGTGTTGTTTTCTGGTTCTGTTAAACCCTCTTCAGGGAATTTTGTGACTACTAACACGGAATTTCATGGTGTTAATATTCCTAGCAGCAGTGCTGGGGCCACAGAAAGCAGGATGCCAAACAGTGCAAACCTGACCACACCTTAGCAGTTGTTGAAGAGCAAGAAGTGGTGGCAGACAAAAGGCAACTTGGTAAAAGGTTGAGCAACACTGGCACCCCAGCATCTTTCTTTGACCCAGGAATAACAAAAGTTGAGGCTGGCTGCAAGTTTGTGGTATTATTACACTGACTCTCACAGATTCAGGACAAAGCTTCCCATGAAGAAACAAAACAGTCTCCTGGGATATTGCTGGTTTGTAGCAAAACCCTGCTATCATATATAGAGACAAAGGCTGCACTTTCTTACTGTACAAACTAAAAGTCAATAGCATAGAGATACGTGTTCCAGCTTCCAGACTTATTCTGCTAATGCAATGCTAATAGCCCATGTCCTGGAGCAAACTTTTCTTAGGAATAGAACACCCTTCTGCTAAAATATGGTGAAGATTTGGACAAATAATTATTCCATGTGTAAACAAAGTCAGATGCTTATTTAAGAACACTCTTTAAAAAGATGAATATGGGTCAATCTTAGGGGAAAGCGATCAAAAATAACACATTTCTTGTGAGGAAAATGGGGCTGCTCTAATACTTATCAGCATCATTCTTTATTGATGCCATCAGGTTTCAACAACTGACTAGAAGTTGTGGGTTTAGCATCCCTCAAGCATCAGTGCCACACTATTTCAAGAAATTGAAAAGGATGCCCAGAAACACAGAGCTTGTTTCTTAGGCTGTGAAGACGTAATTGGGAGTAGGCTGAGCTAGATGCAGAGAAACATGAAACAACCATATAAAGGCAAAGAAAGTCTGTTGTAATCACTGTCTGAGTTAAATCTGTTTTTGTAAGAAGTGTGTCAGCTCAGCCAACAGAAGCTGGCAGCTATGTGTATGCAGCTAGTTTTTCCAAAGGAAGGCCAGAGTAAAACTAGAGTGTTTATTCTGGCATCAAGGCACTCTTACCCCAGCTGAAATCTCAGCTATGTTTGTTCTAAGTCCAGAATTATCTTAATACTACTGTCTGGTGTCCTTCAGTATCCAGAGCTTTAACTAAAACCCAGCACTGCTCACCCTTTTTCATGTGGGGAAACTGAAGCCCAGGAAGATTATCTGATGTACTGTCAAGTCAATAATTAACAATTCTGTTGCAGCCTCATTTGAGAAAATTGACAACATACCATAATTTCCAGGTGTAGGCTATCTGCTTTCAAAACAGCGCCCTAACAAAGCACCAATGTTTGCAAAAGGAGTGTCACACACAACCTATGCAGCTCAGGGAATGAGTTGGCTGTACTAAAGCCAAAAGCAAAATAATCATATTTACCTTATTAGAGAGAGGTCTGTGGCTGCCTCCATTTACACAGGTGTCATCTGGAGGAGTTACCTGGGAGCTGCAAGGAGATGGGAAGAGCATCACTGGAGCCTTGGAAAAAGCTATGGAGAGTGACTGAAATACTGCCGTGGTTGAGATTGAATTCCCAGGGAAGGGACAGAGCTAAAGGGACCCCCATGCTCTACTGAGGGTGGGTAGGCATGGCTGTGTTGTGACCGCAGGTGCTGGAGGTGACACCTGTGCGAGGAGTTGTGGGTCTGCTCACCAGCTAAGCAGGAGCCGGGCAGGTTGGTGGGATGATGGTGAAGCTGCCTAAACCTGGGCTAACATGGGTTGTGGTCACACCAGGTGCAGCTTGGTGTCCCCAGGCTCAACAGAAACTGCTGTTGCACCTCCTGGTCAGCAGGGATGGATCCTGTGGAGCCACCAAGCCCAAACCAGAGCCAGATTCCATGTCCTTCTCCCCATGCCCTGCAGGGCTGCACTTGGGTACCAGCTGCTGCCTGCTCTAGGTCCCATAAAAGCCCTGATACAGAGCCAGGTGCTCTGCACAAAAGCCTGGTACAGATCTCTGGAGCTTCAGGCCAGTTCCTTCATCACAAACCCTCTTCATTTTCCATCAAATCATTCACACTTAAACTGCAAGGTATATAATGGTGTGTGAAAAGAAGAAAAGAACAAGAAAAAGCCACGAAAGAAACCTAAAAACTGTAATTCCTTTATGGAAAAATCTCACAGAATACAAAAAAAATAAAAAGTAAGAATTTCATTAAAAAAATCTAACAGAAATTATAATAAGTCTACAGAATTTTACCAACAATTATTACTTGTTCTTTTCATTGAAACCTTTATTCCTTCTAAAGAGTTCTGCAGCAAGCCTGAAAAGATGGCTTGTAAAGCATTACATTATCATTTGGACCTTACATAAAGATTGCCAGGGAAATTATTTCCTTCTGCAAATCAGCAATTTCATATTTCAATTTGAATGAGATAGTTCACCTTTAACATTCATTATTATCGTTCTAATTGAATAGTTTTATGAAACATTCTTTTGCTACCTTGCAAATGCACTTCAGTGAAGTGAAACAGGATGGGAAAGATGATTACCTTTGTATCTTTAGGTGATTGCCCATTAAACACACCTGCAATGTGAATGCGCATTATCATCTAAGTTCCCCCAAACATATTCATGTTTCGTAACATGAAATGAGTTAAATTCAGAGCTAAATTTGTATCTTTATTCATGAAATGCCAGCTGTGATGAAAGTATTAGAGACATTAGTAACCAGCTGTCAATCCCAAAATACCAGTGAATGTGATAGCCCACTAGGTGGAAATTTAATAGCCTACTAGGTTGACATACCACGTCCGTTGTCTAATTGCTGGAAAAAGGACTTTGGTATCTCAGTGATCCACAAGACACTCATCTCCCAGAGAAAGCAGACACACAAAATTTATCAGAGCCTAAGTTTAAAATACGGTATAACTTTGAAAATTGTATTATCCAAATTTATCATGTATGTATCAGCTTTGAATTTAATCTCGGCATTAAATGACCTTTCCCCAGAGATGTACCTTGCCAAGAAGATGTATTTTTATTACTTTCCTATTTGATTTTTGTAATACTGATCCTGAGGCAAGCTTGAAAAAACAGCATCCCCGTCTGGTTTTTGCAGAAAGTTTGTGGATGTTGAAAAAGGGCTTAGGAAAGGATAATTTACCAACAGATACACAGCTTTCAGATGAGATTTAGCAAGATGACCAGCCTTAGGGAAACAGAGCAGGCCTTGCTAATGAAATACTTTCCTAGTTATTGCTGTATCCATGACCTTACAATTTGCATGAAGTGCTGCCTCTTGCCATCAGCTGCTCAAGATGCTGATTCTTTGCTCTTCAGCAGTAAATTGGCACCAGAGGGATGAGCATGCCCCTACAATGTGCTGTGGTTGATGTGGCAGATGAGCCATTTCCATTTGGTGGTTTGTTTTTGTTGTGGTTTTTTTGTTTGTTTGTTTGTTTGTTTGTTTTAAATTTTTCTTTTTTGTCCTGGCACCTGATAGATAAGTTGGCTTTTGTAATCTTCTGAATCCTGTGATCACTCATGGTCTTACGGCACTGGTAACAATACAGGACTTGGGAATGCATAGGGAAAGAAAGCAGTATTTTACCTTGTGTGCCATTGACCTCCTCATTTGTCTAATCGTGCTCAGAAATCCAACTGATGCAGAAAGAAGTGTGTGGACCCTGGAAAGTGGGCTCAGCCAAATACACTTTGCTCATGGGAGGCTCAGAGGCAGTTGCTGTCAGGAACAAGGCTTAATGCAAATCTAAATACACAAAGTAAAACATTTTAGGTAAAAGGAACATAAACTCTGGTTTCTTTCACTTTCTACTCCATCTCTTTGCAAGCTGCTGTGCTTGCATTTTAAGAGAAGGGTCTGCAATGAGACATGACAGTCAGAGTATTGGAAAGGTGCTGTAAGAGTAGTCTGAAATAGTATTTTCACTTGCCTGAAGCATGTCTGTGATTGCCAAGTCACGCTAACACACTACTCACAGTCTTGTTACTGAGAGGGCAGGTTGAGAGCCTTGACACGAGAGGTTGTTCCTTCAGCTGCAAATCCAGTCCAGCTCACAAATAGGCTTTGGCTCCATCCTGGAGGAGCAATAGTGGGTCACCTCAGTCCCTTCCCCTATGGATTGTTAAATTATTTCCTTCTGAAAATCAGCAATTTCACACTTGAATGAGAGATAGTTCACTTTTCACAATTCAACAGTTCACAATTTAACAAAGTTAAATTAAATAAAGGTGAATTAAATTATTGTTCTAATTGAACAGTTTTATGAAACTGTGGGACTGGGACTGAAGGTGCAGACCTCTGCCAGGAGAAAGCTCTTGCTGATGGACCAGACCACCTGCAGGGTCAGAGGAGGCAAAGCCCATGAACCCAGCTTTAGGGAGACACTGGGGTGCAAAGCCCATGAACCCAGCTTTAGGGAGACACTGGGGTACTCTGTGCTCTAAGCAGTCTGATGTCCATAATGCACAAACCCCAGCATTAAGTGGAAGCTATGCTGTGATTCAAGAATGCATTAATTATACTTAAGATAGAGGTAATTAGGTGGTGAATTGCTCTTCGATAAAGAAAACATTTAACAATGATTTAAAAATTTATAATGCAAGACTGGGTATATTTCTGCAGATGAAATCCTTTCAGGGATTTCTCTTTTGAGCAAATACTCCATCGCATTAAAGTGAGGATTATGTGAAGATAAAGCCTTAGGACAGATTCTTGCCCAGTGTGAACTTGCACCTTTAGGATGGAGTATGGCTCTGCTTGTTTAAATAGCTGTCTTTCTGCTAACATTCTGAATCATAGCTTTTGATGCTGACAATATACATTGACTCGAGCGAGCTCCCCACACGAACTCCATGCCAACCTATCAACAGCATTTCTTGCCTTGGACAGAGCAGACATTCTTCAACAAGTTCAGAGAACAACTGGCAAACACCTCCTATTAAAATAAAGGGCAAAAGAGCAACAGATCACGTGATTAGTGGACAACCCCCCAGCTACTTCAAAATAAATAAAAACAAATTAGACTGCAGAAATAATTATTTTTTAATTAGAAGTATTTAAAAAATATGATTTTGATGAAGTTAAAGGTGGTGAGTTATACAAGCCCATACTGAGATACCAATATAATGTATATAATATACCTGTATAGTGTACCTGCAGAAACTTCAAATATTAAAATTCTGGACTGTGATTCATTCAGGCTCATCATTCAAAACTTTAAACATTCCAAAGTGGTCAACAGTTCTGGAAGAGACCACTCATATGGAAGGCACTGCCTGCAGATCAGGGCCTGGGTCTGTACCCTCTGCAGCAGCTGCATCCTCAGGGCAACTGCACAGAATAGTCATGTAAGGGAGTGATCAAACTCACCTCAGGCAGAGTTTCATCTGGAGCTAAGGGAGTTATACTGGAATATGATTAGGAACAGTTAAGCCCAAACATAGAATTGGAGCGGCTAATTTATGGTACTATTCATTCTTACTGAATAGGATGTATGTAAAAAATGTTTCAATATATGCTGCATAAATACCTGTGGGAAACAGACACAAAATTGCTCATGCTGTTTTTCTTTTTTTCTCCATAGTACATTCAGAACCACAGTGTTCCTGCAGCTGATTGTGGTCCCTCCCTCAGACTGGAGAGTTGTAAGCCCATTTCAATCTATTTTCCTTGTCTTGACAAAAATCAATTCATTAAAAACCAAGAGGTTCCTTGAAAAAGATTCATAATATTTGGTGCAGTAGTACTTCTAGGCAGGGTGGAATACCTACAGGAATGCTATTTGCCTGGAAACAAACTCCTCCTCATTTAGAACTGGAAGTATTTTTCTTTCAAGGGTGTTATAAGAAGTAACTTAATAATATGGAAATTCAGGAATGTACAGAGGGGATAACAGCTTTACATGGTTTTGGCATGCTGCATGCGTTGGATATAAACATTCACAAAACATCCAAGCTTGATAAAGGGGAAAAATATTAGAAAATAAAGATTCAAACATGCCTTTTCATTGGGCAGATTGCAATTCTATGCACAAAGTTATGATTTGCATAAATAAGAAAAGAATGATGAAGTTAAGTTTGGGGAACACATTTTGTAAACTAGTGAGTTTAAAAATAGTTGTATTAAAGTCTTTGCCAATCAAGTTTTTGAACTGAATTTTCTACAGTCAAAACTTGAGATCTGTATTGACAGCATTTTTACAAGTTGGCAAGTATGGGATTCATCCAAAGCCTATCGAAATCCGTGAGCATTTCCATGAGCTTGAATAAGGACTTTAACAGGATATGCTTCACAATGCAAATGACACAGCATTCTCAACACCTATCTCTGCAAAACTGCTTGAAGCTTTATAGTCAAAACGGATTATTTTCAGCTTAGAATTTTTCAGCATATTAAAAATTCAAAGTTTCATGAGACTCCAGATGCTTATTTTTCAACACAGTATTCTTCAAAACTGTCTATATTTCATAGACAGCTAATGAGCAGAAGAGAGAACTAGAAGTCAGGAAAAGCATGTTGGATTCAATTCTGTATGTGATTTTGTGCAAAATAGTCTGTTCTTTGGTGATGGCAATGGTTTCCAAGTGCCATAGGCATGCTCTCCTCCAGACTTGAAGAGTAAAGATTTTTCTACTGAGAAAATCTGCAAAAAACAATTAAACTTTTTTCTTCAATTATCTGCAACCCAGAACAGATTTTTCCAGAAGAAATAGCCTAGAAAGCATCCATAATTTCATTGGCTGGTGTGGTTTCTGCAAATACCCACTAAAAATTACACTTACAAATCTGTCTGTAAGTTATAGAAGCTTAAACTTTAGGATGCCTTAAACCACAGTTCTTCACACAGAATTACTGTACAGTGTAGAATATGGACTGGAATATTAAAAAGTAACAGTAAGAATAGGTGATAAGGTCTCTTTCACACAAGAAAATATTTGTAAGTAAACTGGCATCAGGAAATAAATCCCACAATGATACCAAGCTCAAAGCCTGACCCAACATCAGTGCTCCCCAGAGAGAAGGCAGTTTCCCCAGAGAAAATAATCCTTTCAGTGCTTCAGAGGCCAGGCAAGGCCTTGTTTGAAGGTTTATGATGTTACACAAACAGCTAAATGCAGCCCAAAGAATGTAGCATTAAAATTAGGATAAAACATGTAATTTTCTGAGTTTGATAGTAAAAAAGAAGTTAGTGCTATGTAATAACTGAACAATTTGCCATGATGGCTTTCACAGTGTTCTCTGTATTTTCATCCAGTAAGGTATTTCTGGCTTGTTATTTTTGCATGTTGCTCAGGAAAATTGCATACTGAGATGTGAAGAAGAATGGTACTTTAGTTGTTAGATTTACCACACTTCCCAGAATGCTTTCCCACTCTCGGCCCCTTCTGTCCTTGGATCACACCTGCCTTGTGAGTAGGAGGGAGGGTTTCAGGCATGACTCCTGAGCATGATTAATATTTTGGTTTAGCCATCAAACCAAAAGATTTACAGAAAACAAAGATTGATATAAAATCATAGAATGGCTTGGGTTGAAAATTACATAAAAGATCATCTAGTTTCAAACCCTCTGCCATGGGCAGAGAAATCTTCCAGTAGACCTAGTTACTCATAGCCCCATTTAGCCCAGTCTTGAACACCTCCAGGGATGGGGAGTTCACAGCCTCTCTTGGGCAACCTGTTCCAGTGCCTTCCCACCCTCACAGTAAAGAATTTCTCTCTAATATCTTATCTAACCTTCCCTCCTTCAGCTTAAGGCCATTTCCACTCGTCCTGTCACTACATATCCTTGTCAAAAGTCCCTCTCCAGCTCCCTTGCAGTCCCTTCAGGTACTGGAAGGTGCTATAAGTATTCCTGGAGCCTTCTCTTGTCCAGGCTGAACAGACCCAACTCTTTCAGCCTGTCTTCACAGGAAAAGTGTTCCAGAGTTGAGATCAACTTAGTGTCTCTGCTCTGGACTCATTCCAATAGGTCAATGTCTTTCTTGTGCTGGGAGCTGCAGACCTTGACACAGTACCCTGGGTGGTGTCTCAAGATAAATCAAGATAAAATTGCAGTGGGGGCTATTTTATTTTCCTAAGGTGAGGAAGTAGAAGGCCATGTTTTACACTGAATCAGAAATGAAGCTTTTATTCCACTTGGAGAAGTTTAACAAGAGCACACACAGAAGTTAAAAGCTAAAGCTCATTCAGTATGATGTTGGGAGTTCTCTCTGGGTGACTCAGTGTGCTCACCTGGAGTAGAGGACCAGCCTCCCTCTGCCTGATGCAGACCACAGATTTAGGAACTCAAGGGTTAGAGACTAACACAAGTTCATATCCTGCCCTCAGAAGACTGGAATGCCAATTCCCCGCCTTGCTGGTAAATGCTCTGACCATCTGAGTGTTGAATGGAAAGAATGGAAAAGCATGACACCTTCCTCACTTTGTAAACCAAATATTTCTCCCCATAAAGCTCATGAACCAAAATTAACCATTAAATTTTATCAGCAATTTTGGATCAAACAAAAAACTCCAGTAGACACAAGGGATGATTACTATAAGTTTGAATAGCTCCAAGTATGCAAACCCCTGTAGCTATATTTTATGGATGCTCTATTATCTTGTTGCAAAAACCAGACACCTTTGCTACAAAAGTAAATCATTAGTGAAATAAGCACTTACACTACTGGCTAGATAGTAGGTCAAGAGCAGTTACAAACTAGAACATTGCCCTAGAGTTACCTCTTGGTTTTTAATTCCCTTCACCCACAGCTGTGGCTCTGCTTGTGGGCAGTTTGGGAACACCACCAATAAAACCACCAAAACTAAACAAATCCAAGAAACCCTGTCCTTTAATTCCTTTAATACACAAAAATGAACAAACCTGGTTTTTTTTACATGCAAGTTGCCAATGGGTGGTTCAGTATTTTCCGTGGTTCTCTCTTCACATTCTGCCTATGCTAAAAAAACAGTGCGGGAGATGGGAAAGGCTGTTACCCAGTTTTACAAGATATAACAGACATATAATACCCAGAATGTACCATATGCTAAGATAATACGAGACTATTTTATTTGGCTGCTTTGGACTAGTAATATTCAATAATTGTGATGAAGCTCTGATCCTAACAATAAATTTCCACATTCCTTTTATATCACTGCTTTTATGTTTGATAACCTGTTATTAATAAAAAGCCCTAAAATGGTGTTTGGTACAGATGTTTTGTCCTTTAATCTGCAATAATTAAGACAAATGAAGCAATTATATCAATGTTGCACATTTCCAAAAATGCCTTGATTTAAAAAACTTCATAACAGCCACCAACCACCTGGCCGACAACTTGGTGGTAGTACTTGATCCACCCAATGCACAAGAATCTCCTGCTACTTGGTTTTCTTCTTCGGCCCCTGAGCTGAAAAGACCCTGAGGTTAAAACTGAGTGAAGGAATCACAGAGATACCTACATGGACCTAATTAAGGACAAATGCTAATTGCAGAAATTTAGCACATCAGGGTTTTGCATTTATGACATTTTCAGGACAGCTCTGTGGCCACATACTAAAAAGCATAAATAAGTGAAACCTAAAAAAGGCAGATAGATTGTGGCTTTTTTCCCCCCATAATTATTTCCTTCAAAAGAAATTACTGATATTTGACCTACTAATCTTATCAATTTGGTAACAAACCAACATTTCAAATTTATTTGCTCACCTACACTTATCAATTTCCAGCAAAACCTGTTTTAAAAAGATTGAGAAATCAAAACTGAATACAGAGGCAAGACTCTCAGCAAGCTTCAGCTGGGATCCGGCCTTCGGTGACTGACTGACATCAACAAGTGCTAATGAATCCAAATGGAAAAACTGAGAAGCATTTAGAGAGCTGAAGTGAAGGGCTGCAGCCAACTTGCTGCACTGCCAAGCCCCAGCTGCAGCCTCTGCACTGGCTCTGCAGCAGCAGCGCTCTGCGATATGACCTGGGCAAACAAGGTCTCCCAGCAGCACTGCCATCAGGATTGGTCAAAAATGGGTCCCCCAAGACAGACTTGAGATAGATACTGTTAACACTTCAGCTGTCTACATATTGTCAAAAAGGTTGGGATTTCAGATGGTCCAAGACAAGCCTTGCCTCCCTTCTCATCTCGTAAGTGGAGCTCGATTCCTCAATTTAAATCTGAATTCTATCAAAGCATGTGAAACCCATCACTAGCAGAAATTAGGTAAGCATGGGCTACAGCAAGATCAATAGGGAAAAAAGCAAACATTCCCAAGGTAATTCAAATAATAAGCTAACAGCAACAAAAAGGAAGAGCAGACTGAGTGACAATGACTGATCTGAAGCTTCTAGTGTTATCCCACAGCAATTTTTCTCCCATACAGGATATCTTCAACATGTAGCTTCTGTGTAGCTCCCCAGAAATGAGAGATGAAGGACAGCAATTCTCTCCACTTCCCCCTGCCACCACCTTGAACCACTGTTTTCCATCAGCCTTTTTTTTCAAGAGGCACAGACACATTTACAAGTTGCACCCTAGACACATGTCACTATCCTTTTGCAGCAGCTTTGTCTATGTTTTCTTCCTTAATATTAGAATCACTTTGATTTACGAAAATGTGCTGCAAATAGAGGATTGGCATTGCATGCAGCTAGGCTAAGGACTGACAAGTGAGTTAGCCAAATAATTAACCTGGGTAAGTGACAACTCAGTTCTAAAATGTCTGTTAAATTCCCCTAAGTCACCCTATGTCTCAAGAAAATACAAAATAAAACCCGAGGTCTAGTAAAAAAAAAAAAAGTAGGAAAAAAATGCCACAAATTGCCAAAGGGATGATTTTCTAATCTAGGGAAATTCACAGTGAAAGCTTCCATTTATCATTCTACAATTACCTATCTATTATGAATGATGGTAGATCTTGAACACGGTGAAAGGCAGCATAACTATACAAAGAATGCAGATTGTTGCTGTAATGACAGCAGAAATTAACCAAGGGTTGGTTGTGCTGGATGAAAGTAGTAATTTCCTCTTCACAGTGCACCTGCAAGCATGAAAATGCTATACTGAATGTACGATTAAGCATAGCAGCCATGCTTATGTCATATATAATTAATAAGACCAACTAATAAAGCCAGCAACAAATAAACTGAGAAGAAATTCAAGGGCAAAAGATCAACTGAGAATACCTTTGCACCATAAAATAGAAAAGCCTTGATGCATCAATTGGTGCCCTGAAGACAGGGAAGAAAAATCCAGGTAATTTTTTTTCTTTTGAAAAATGATATGAAAAATGATGCAAGCAATTACACCTTCAGATTCCCAGCTGCAGTGCACACATTGCAAATAGTTACAAATGAAAAACACACACAACTACAAGTAGCACATGGGGATGAGAAATCAAGCCAAGAGAGAAAAAAAATTCCAACACTATCACTTTCACATAAAAACTTACTCCTATCATATCTCCTGTGTTTTGGTTACATGCCCACAGTAGTTTACACAAAATAACAGGGAACGAGGAACAGAAGACACAGCTCTCAGCATAGCTGAGTTGATGTTGCCTCAACAGCTTTGATTATAGGATGATGTTTTAACTCTTAAAATCAAGTATAGGAAAATGAAAGAGTGTTCCAAACTAATTTCACTGAGATTTTAGTTCTGCACCTGTGAGTTCTTGCCCAACCTTATAGACTGTTGAAGAAACTGAGTTCACTTTTTGAAAGGAATAATTAATGCATATTAAATATGCCAATGTAAGAAATACAATTAAAAACACCTCTAAGTATGTGAAACCCACCACCGGTAGCAACTGGGCCAGCATGGGCTAGGAGATGATCAATAGGATGAAGCAAACATCCCCCAGGTATTTCAAACACAGCTTGGTTGTAATAGGTTAGGAGATTTCAACCCCTACATGGCAACTAACAAAGCAAAGCAAGAAATTACTAACCTTGGAATCCTTTTCATATATTTACAGTAACTTCCAGTAGCACAAGCTACTGGGAAGTGAATTTTTACCTTCCAGAATGTGCCATTTCACATGACAGCTTAATGCATTTCAATCAATATGCAGAAATATGATATTGAATAGATTCTGAGTCCTAAAACAAAACCACCCAAACCAAAATGCAATGAGGTTGTTTAGATGCAATAGAAACAAATCTATCTTTTTACTTTAAAAGCTTCAGTTTGAATAAATACAAATGCTTTTAATGATTGGAAAAGCTCTTCTTTCACAGTAAAAATTGCCAGAAAAGTTAGAATTCCAAAGGAATAGTGATGTAGAACATTTTACTGATTTCAGTACAATTAGACAATGCAGTAAGCACTACACAGTGGTGTATGTAGGAAAATATTACAGTTTACTCAAATGTACCTTTATCTAACACGGTGATTGAATTAAAGAAAAATAATTTCAGTTCTTAAACTCTTTAAGAAATTAAACACTAGAAAAATTAAACCTCATTAGCTAAGGGAATAAAATTAGATTTCTGCAACTAAAAAGCCATTCTATTGAACTTCTCTATAAGAAAGTAAATTTTTTCTCTGCTGCTGCTGTGCTTATCTCTATTTTACACAGGCAACATTTATCTGCCATGATTAATTAACTTTTCTATTAATGAACATTTAAGAATTAATATGATGCATTTAGTATCACAGAACATGTCTTGTCAGGGAGTTTTAAAATCCGGGCAGGATACTTTTCCATCTTGGAATCCAGAAAGATTTGGGAAAAGATATCTTTGTAAAGTACATAAGTGAGATGAAAAATTAAGTGCCTTCTTTGCTCCGTGTGGCATATGTTACTGACTCATCTACCCATTTCTTCCTACTAATTAAGGGCAACTATTAAAAACGCCAAGCACTATATATGCTGCCACCACAGTTCTTGGAAACAAGGTGTGTGAGGTTACACTAATTCACCAGAAGACAACCAAAACCAAGATCCAGTGTTTGAGTTTAAACCACACTGTTTTCAAAATGACTGTGCTTTGGCTACCTCATATCCAGCTGGACTGATTTTCCAGGGCACAAAACACAGTTCTTGCTTTCCACAGTATGGCTACTGACACAAAATAAATAGCAAAAGAAATTAATGTTCAAGCTCTCTGCTAGAGCAGAAATTGAAAGCACATTGAGTAAACCCCCATTGACAAGATGGTTTGAATAACATACACACAGTTACAAATAGTTCTGTTCTGGTAATGCCTACAGAGACTAGGGGAGGCTGGATTGTTATTATCCATAGTTTGGTAGCTGCCAGAGATCCTGCTGTAAAGATAACTAAGGACTCTGTGAGAACAATGCATCTCTCCTGGTTAATATGAAATCATGTTATAAAGCACCAAATAAACAAAACCCCCATAAATTAAACCTGAACATCATGGATCTACAGAATCTAGGACAACTCTCATGGGAAGAAAATATTGCATCAAAAGTCTATTCATCACTCAGTACAAGTAACAAATCATTAAATTGATGCCAAAAAGGGTAAATGAAGCCTTGCTGTAGTAGAACACAAAACTCCTAAAACATAAAACTTATTCATTGATATATCCTATTCTTACACAAATAGGTATTACTTAATTCTAGTACTGCAGAAGAGTCCAAAACTGAAGTGCTGCCCAACTTACGTGAACTTCTCTCACCCTTCCGGGGTCTAATGAGCAACTATGTCACCAGATTATCAGACAAAATATCTCATCTTCCTTGACCTCAGAGTTCTTTCCTAGATGTAGTTTATATAAGGAATTATTTTTGTATCAAATATCCATTCTACAGTTAGGAATACCTACATCAGACCATAAGAACCCTTGCCATACCTGTTGTATTTTACATAAAGCCACTGGGGTTTAAAAAATTCAGTAAGAATTTAATTAACAATTTGAAAGGTGCAGATCGCTGGCGGCCCATTTTTGCTCATTAATTTAACAGCAAAACCTATCCGACTATTAATTAGAACATTTCTAAAACAAGTGAAACAGCTGTGGCAGTCCAGGCTGTTCCATTATTATTTTCTTATATGCCATGAATATTTAAAAGTGCAAGGAACTTCATCATACTAGCACAGACCCTGAAGAAAAAAAAAATTACAAATAGACTGAAAACTTACTTGACACAAACAAATTTATTGGAAAAGAACTATGTGCTCTAGAAGAAAAAACACATGATCATCTGACAGTCAGGACATTAAAACAGAGGCTTTGAAGAATCTAAGATATTTTTCCAAAGAGGGATTCTAAAAGAGTATTAAATGCCACAGCTATGAAGAATAACAATGGATATATCATTTGCCTTTGGAGCACGTCGACCAGTACCAACACCTTACTACTGCTAGTGAAGAGGAAAGTCTGACCTCTTATTAAATTATTTCAATCTTCATCTTTGCTGCCATCTGTAGGTAGCTTGAATGGTACAAAGAAGACAAGAAGCACGTTTGAATCCAGTCAGATAACAGTCCTGTGATCAGGACCTATGTCTGTGAGAAAGCACGATGTTCTTGTTACCTGTCCCTCCTGACTTTAATGTTAAAATTAGGCAGAAAAATACACAAGATAAAACATACAACAGCTTGTGGCTTTGTCTCTCTGTGCACCTCAAAATAGCCTTGCAATTGAGGTAGTAAAAAAAAAATAAGGGAAATTAAGTTAGAATCTCTGAACCATAGAATGGTTTGTTTGGGAAGAGACATTAAAGATCATCTAGTTCCAACTGTCCTGCCGTGGGCAGCAATGCCATTCACTAGATCAGGTTCCTCAGGGCCCCATCCAGCTTGGTGTTGAACAATTCCAGGGATGGGGCATCCACAACTTCTCCAGACAACCTCTTCCAGGGCTTCATCGCCCTCTGAGTAAAGAATTTCTTCCTAACATCCAAACCCGCTCTCCTTCAGTCTGAGGCCATTTCCCCTTGTGCTGTCACTATGTGCCTGTATAAAAATTCCCTCTCCCTCCTTTCTAAAAGCCCCTTTCAGGTACCGGAAGGCTGTGATGAGGTGTCCCCGAAGCCTTCTGTTCTCCATGCGAAACTGCCTCCGTTGTTGGCTCCGTGTTGAGCATCCATGCTATTTTACAGCATTATTACACTCTGGTATGCGCTAGAACACCTGTAATTTTGAGTATAATTATGAAATATAATTCTCGGTGCGTGTCTGGTAGTTGAAACTTAGTCTCTTTTCAGTGAGTCATGCAATGTTTTAGCCAAACTGTTACTGTTAAGACAATTTTTTAAAAGAAAAATAAACCAAAAGCAGAAAAGTTGATAATAATCTTAAACCCATTATGACCAGTTTTGGAAATCTGAAATTAAACAAGTGAGGCCAAAAATTGAAATATTTGATTTAATGACCGCACAGTTTTAATACATAAAAATAGATACTTAGTAATGAACAAGTTTATACAAACCAGACTTCTTTTGTATGGTACAAAACAATAATGGAAATAAAAAAAGATTTACTGGACTACAGGGCAAGACAAAAGAACAATAAAACATCGTTGAAGAAAAGTTTTAAAATTATCTGAGTCTTATTTCATAAATACAGTGCAATGCTTTCATTTAACAAATACAAAATTTACTATTTAATCTATCAACATCAGGAAATATATAAAATGTCTTTGAATGACAATCTTATTTAAAAACTGATGCAAATACAATAGCGTTTTTAGAATTCTGAGGTAATATTACACATTAAATAAAAAAAAGTTCCAATAAATAAAACTAAACTGAAGGCAAAGTGCAATTCAGTGAAAATGAGAAGATAAAGCTTTTATTTTAACAATAATAGATAAATAGTTACTAAAAGTGGGCTTGAGCCATAAAAAAATATTTTGGCTAATTTGCCATGTTTTCAGATAAACTGTATAGTTATTTATTCATAAGCCAACCTTCCATGAATCCAATTCTACAGAGAGCAGAAGGGGGGCAGTGTTTCTTTCCAGATTTCTTTACAACCATATTCAGCTATTAGAAATTTAACATTGCTTGAAGCTGTCTAGTTCATTCAGTGCAATGGTGAAAGTTTCATTTATTTCTTAGCATCTGAAATCCTGTAAGTTAAAATTTATTTTAAAATCTCCATTTGGGAGAAACAATGTAAAATGCAGAATTTTTCAGTGCTGCTTTTAACACTCTCTGTGCTAACCCAGTTTAGTTCTCTGCTAAAGTCAACAAAAATTTTACTGCTGGTTTCAAGGACAGCACAAAGAATACATTGCCAATTATTCTAAAATATCCTAATATTTATCTCTGCTTTAATAAAACAGTAAAATCACCAGTAACTCATAAAGATATAGAATAAAACCAAATTTACACTTCGCTATTGAAGAATATCCACAACAGCTTTGAAACTACGAATTAGACAGATTAATTCGTTCATAATTTGTTAATCTGTTGATTATATGTAAATAATACAAAGAGAGAAAAGAAGACTAATATAATATCTGAGCACAGACACTACAAGATATTTAATCATCCATGCCCCAGCAGAAGTCAATGGGGAAAGCTGACAAATTAGATGCCAAAGTGTCTCGAATGATCTGGGCCTCATTCAGCTGTAAGAAAAATCTATAGAACACACAGTAGCTATTCATATTTAAAAATATTATACTGCATGCTAATAAATTCTTTCCATTTAATGAATAAAACCCAGACTTACAATTACATCAGTATTTTAGAACCATTTATTTCCCAGCTCCTAATTTGATAAGTCAGAGCAGACATACCAATTATTCGTTTCATGTAGTTTGTGCAGTGAAAAACACAAAACATTGTCTTTAAATGCTGGTCTTCAAGTTAATGAAAGCTTCAACATTCTTCTGAAATGTTATTGTATTCACTTCTGTCACAGCTTATTTAAGACTTTCAACAGAGTTGCTAAAAAAATGTTAGCATGATACACTATATCAGTTTGCCATGAACTGTGGATTTAATCCTCTTCCTGAAAGCATTTCACCATATGTGGAATTTATTTTAAATATCTAGTTTTGTTTACTATAATGCTACAGTAGATCTGGTTATTTTGCTGTAAAGAATGAACATACAAGTTCCTTAATACCTGTAGCTTGAACTTGAATCCCCCCAAGCTGAAAAAATACCTTTTAACACTCTTGTACAATCAAGTGTAAAAACTGAATATAGAACCTTTAAAACCGCTTATTCATAAAAAATAATTTTTAGCAGTAAATGGCACTATCAAAACCCTATTTCTTCACAGGCAGTTATTTACATACTTCTTAGACAACTGGTTTCACTAAGAAGGAAAACCAGAATAATAAAACTACATACATTTTATAAAGACTAAAATTCCTATTTGCCTTTGTGAAAAAATGGCTACATGCTGATGTTGTATATTTCTCTATTATTAATGTTAATTGAAAACATTCTACCACTGGGATTAACTAATAAAGAAATGTTCTGTATATTATCTCCCAGTGGGAAACCTTGATGTAAAGGAATTATGATTAATGATAAAGTGCTATCAAGAAAAAACTAAAACTTAGAAATTGCCTAAGCTAGGTTTTGTTTATCAAAGAGACAAGCTTTTTGTACAAAGAAAGCTACCTTCTGTGGCAAAGCAAGCAGTAAATGTATTGCCATTCAGGGGAAAACATACACTTCATATTTAATTAAAAAAAAATAATCTAAGTGAGATAAAACTGGTATCAAGAGACATAACAATGAAAAGCTTAAAGGCACAATCAGAAGAGAGTGAATGCTACATAAAAATGCTGTTCTTTGATTATTAAATGTTATTCTAGACCAAACCCCTCTGCATTTGAAATTCCAATGATCAGCTTTTGCTTCAGTTCCTTCTTGTTCTTGTAAGGAGGGAGGCAAAGCTGGTTGAAGCAGGTATGTGCCACAGGTAACCTAAAATAATTTTAAAAATACCCAACAAAACACACTTAATAATAATGCAATAGAAGCAGAACACTGCCAACTGCCTACACATTTTCAGTTAAACATTACTTAAGTAAGAAACCTGGTAAAAGAAACATTTATCCTAATGTTGTTGGTTCAAGTTCTGCTGAATGCAAATAACACCACTATTGGTCATAAGCACCTCGGGTCAATCTGTGCGCCTGCAACTCCCTGTCTTTATTTTTTTGTTAAGTTGGAAACATCTCCTTCCAGATTTTGGAAACTCCAGGTACCACATAACGTCTCTAAACATGAAATGTGGGTATAGTCAGAATGCACAATGCGAAGGACGGTGGGTCCTGCAGTAGGTATAGATAAACCTGGATGAACCACAGTTATGTGAGGATACAGAACTCAAGGTCAGCCAGGTAGAATACATCCTTACAGACATCCCTCAGCCAACTGAAATGCTGGACACTTCCAGCTGCAAGTTTCTTCTGAGGGAGAGTTTGAATACATGTATTGCAGATACTAAGGAATGCCTGACTGAAACACTGGAAACTCTGCTTCTCACTAGAACAGATTAGTTTGATGAGCCACAGCTAAAAAGAAGTCAGGGATCTTCTTGCCCTTTAAATTTTCAAGTGACAAGCAGGACAGTACTGAGGGTATGGCCTGGTCCTACAACTGATTACTTGAGGGGAGAGAGGAGAAAGACGATGAGCTGAAGCTCCACCTAATACTTGGAAAACACACTGAAAAATTTCTAAAACTTGGACACTTACGAGTTAAATTTTATTATGCGGCTCAAAAGCTCTCTAGTTCTCTTTTCATTTAATCCCTCAGTGTTTTGAAGGGCATATGATCATTGGTAAACCTCCTGGAAAGGGGGTTGAACCCCCTAGATGTGGAAATTCAAGCTACTTTCCCCTCCCTGCCCTTTAAAAGATTAGCAAAGATCTGTCAATCAGATTGGAGTTACATGCTTCAGAATTTGGAAAGTTGAGAAACTTTCACTAATTTGCCAATTCTTATTGCTATTATATTCTTTGATCCTAATGTGTGAGCAACATATCTCCATTCATCCCTGTGCAGGCAGTCTGACAGCAACAATTCTCTTGCAAAACAGACCTACATCACTTTAAAATGCACACTATTGCAAAATCCATTTTCTCATTTCTAAGAAAAAGAACAATTTACAGAAGGAACATAAACAGAGATTCAATGTTGACTGATTTTTCTTCATTTTTCCTCAGATGCTCATGCTCCTTTAACATCATTGGAACCAGCATTAGAAATATCTCGGTAACAAGATAAATTGAATTTAAAAACAAAACCAAAGTTCATTTTGTTTATGCATTTAGTTCAGCTCTCCATGGAAAACCCCCAAAAAATTTTACTTCGAAACTATAATTCTATTCAAGTATTTTGATTACCCTAAATGTCTGAGAAATCTAGATAAAGTCAGTAATTACTGCTTATCAGTGACTTTCAGAGCAGCAAGTTTTTCTATACAGCTTTCCAAATTACTTAAACTGACTTTTCCAGTCTTGAGAAGGAAAATACCAGCTAGAAAGTGTGTAGAATGTCTCAAGTCAGTTCAATACAAAATAAAACACTACCAGAAACATAAGAACTTGGCATGAACAACTTAATCCTCACAATGAAATTGCAAGATTGCTTTGTTCTGATATCTTCTGAGCAATTTCTGTATCAGCCATACCCCAGAGGCCCTAAAGGAATGCTACATCTTTGCAGCCATACATGTTAAAATTCTTATGTAGACCATCAAGAGAAAATGCAACCATTTTCTGCAGGTGCAGGGGCTGCTATAAATAATGCCATAAAATTCAAAGAATTCAGTAAAAATCATGGTGATTCATTAGTTCAGCTGTCATATAAGAATGATTAAATGAATAATTTATTTGAATTGAAAACATGTATGGGATCTCTATAAATAAAGAATTACTGGCCTCAAATATAAACATTGACTGAGAAACAATTTTATGTTAGATAGTCACCTGCAAAATTTATGCAATCAATAAGTGGGTATTCTGAAGACAAACTAAAGGATTCCATGAAGTTTCTTCTTGTATATTTGTTTGCTCTTCTTTCAAAAAACATTCAAGAGCAAAAAGGTCTCTTGGGGAACACTGCAATGAAAAAAATTTAAAAATCCAAAAATACTACTTACCAATTTGTGGATGTTTCACTCTTTGAAATCTTGAAATTCAAATCAGCCATTCCTCCCACAGGTACTCTATCACTTCCTGTTGCAAAATGTAGCAGCTTCTTTTGAAGGTCAAGAGAAAATCCAAGTACTACATCCCAGAAGTATCTATGCTCAGGGCAGAGAGAGAAGAAAATGTTGCAAGATGAAATATCATGACAAAACAGTATGAAGATAATAATACAACCACAAGTACTACATGATGAATGTCACTTACTGAGAATTTAATTAATGTAATATATAGGACATCAGTAGTATCCCAATACACAAGGATAAATTCCTAGGGAATTGATAAGTACAATGTTTTATTAATTTTGGAATTATATCTTGTCAAATGACACCCCAACCCACCTTACAAAGATAAATGCTTTCTACTCACTAATATAAATGTCCTTAGTATCAAAGAGAATTGGAAAAAAAAGACTATTTTTAGAAGACAGGATAATAAAAATAAAGACTCAGATTTCTTATGGAGGATTTGAAGCTATTCAACTAATTAAACTATCTCCACTTCCATCTAGTCAGAACCTTTTAAGGATATTCAGCAACACACACCATTAAGCACCCAACTCTTCCTACCTAGGATAATTTAATAAGCATCTTTGTCTTATTTGGAAATAGGTTTTTATTCAATCATTCTCAGATTATCCTTGAAGAGATTTTCGTGAAATATTGGTGAAAGGTTAAAATTTTATGTTTTTAAAGTCAGTGTTTAGAATAAAAACCACAAGCCTACCGTATAGTAAGATCAGTTTTTTGGTAGCCCTCGTATTGGGTACTTCGCTGTAAAGCAGACATGTCCAGTTCAGGGCTGCCACAAACAAGAATTTCAACCTCTTCTGGACGAAGCAGCTGCCAGAAATCAAGGATAAAAGATATTTTTTTTTAGATGAGAAATTATGCTACTATATTAAGATTAAATTTTTATTTTGTCATTATAGAAAAATTAACAGAATATCATTCAGTATAAGTCTCTAACTTCGATATATACTGATTATAGAAAAATTAATCCCTCAGCACTTTGAACAATCTCTTACTATTGCAGGTAGTAAAAAGCAAATTACCGGATAAGACAATATTCTAGCATATTTCTTTTGTACCTCACCTCTTTTTCATTCTTACATTTATTACATTGACTTACCTGCCACCTGTTTAGATTACAAATGTGTCAGGAAGAAAATTAGGTTTTTATGGATGAAATTCTGAGGGAGGGTCTTGATGTCAATTTTGGTTACAATTTCAATTTAATTTACACTCACCAGTCCCAGTGTAGGTAGCTGACAAAATTTGGCACTTAATTGTACCCACTGCTGTGCAAAGCAAGTACTTATGACAATAAACCACTAAACTTGCACATGCAGAATCTACTTATTCATTTACTACAATATTGCAATATTGCATGGCAGTATGTTATGGCATTTCAATGGATTCTCATTCTCCTTCCAGAACCTTCCCTGCAGTCAGTCACATCTTGCCTTGCTGCAAGTGTGTCATAGTTCACTAATTTCACAGGCACTGAGAAAATCTCATGTAAATTGCAACTGCCTCTTCTTTCTCAGTGCAGAAGGGATGATGTAAATGACAAAGTCATTCCAACAGCCAAACAGGACTGAAGAGAGAAGAATGTTTAATCTCAACCTCACTGAGTGTTCTTCCTGGAAAAAGTAAGATGTTTTCAGAGGAGTCACTCAGGAGCACACAGACATAGTTGCTCTGCAGTTCATAACTGTAGAGAATACAGAGAAACCTCATAAACATTCACAAGAGAGCCCATGAAGCGTCTGTGAATGCACACTGATAAATAAAGCTCTTCAGGTTAGGTTTATCTGTTTGCAATGGAACACTACAGAGAACAGTTGATTACCTGCTTAATTTTTTCTACGTATGTTGGTTTAATCAAGCCTATGGATTAATCAATGTTCTTTACAAATCTTAAAATCAACCAGTACAATTTGTTTAATTTAGATAAGTCATTGTCAAATACTTAAAACAGAAGTGAAGAGTTATGTTTCACTTTATTCTTACCAGTAATGCATATGAAGCACAGACACTATGAAATCCATAATAAAAAGCTGCAAATTGTTTGTAGATCGATTTGTTGAGAAGAAAATCAACATAGAGCTGCACATATTCTAAAAAAGAAAAACATTTTATTTTGTTACATTATAATAATTTTAATCAATTATTTGTTCTGCTCTCCTGAACTGTAGTGAATTATGAAAAATGAATGCATTTCATTTTAGATACCATTAAATTGGTAGGCATACTAGAAAGGACTACAGTAATTTCATTTTCACACTGTTAATGAAAACCTAGGCTTATAGGAATGAAAAAACTTTAATCTGCCAAATACGTGTAATTAATATATATTGAGGTACCTTTCCTATTCTGATTTGTGACTGGAATTTTATCTCCATTTGGCTTTAAGTTGTAAGATTTTATAACACCAAATTCTTCCTGAAAAACCTAAAGAAAAAGAGGAGTCAAGGTCAGTACTGGAAAATACATTCATATTCTCATAAATTATAGATCTGGTATTTATTATGCTATGTATTTCCCCTGTCTCTCTCTTTACCATATGCTGTAATTCTGAGGGTTATTGGGTTTTTAGAAGTTGAAAATTACAATTTTCAACAAATTGCTCAAGAAATCAGTATTTGAAGTAAAAAAATTGAGCCTCTTACACATGTCAAACTGACCTGCAGGCTCTGGAGGCACAGAACTTTTCATACAAAAGAACAATCTCAGAATAGCAAATGCAATTAAGAAGGTATTTGTTCTGCTGTAGCTTACCGAGGAACTAAAAAGTACCAACCTGAAATTTTATTAACTGGTATGTGTTCTAAAGCAATGAATAAATGAAAAAGACTTCGTTGACTGAAGTAGCAGTTAAGACATAAAGGTCAGGCAAAACTCTCACAACTTGAACAAGCTATTGCTGAAGTGAGATTTCCTGGACAGAGCGTCTTAAGGAAGCAAGGAAGCTCTGACTAGCTTCTGGGCTAGGGATTGTCTTGTAGTCAGATGAATTCTGCAAGCCAGGGCACTGATTGCAAGGTGATGGTGTCAGAGAAAGAGCTGGAAATGCCCCAGCAGCTGGCTATGTGACCCTGGCAGTCAGCACTTGGAGGCACCTACACTGTCAGGGAACAACAGCTTAAAGCCCCATCACAGAGTCAGCCTCTGTATGCCCAGAGGCCCCAGGACAGTACTGGTCTTGAACCTGTGCAGTTATATTACAAACAATCAGCAATTACACCATAGAAAGTCACTCCATTGCCATTTTAACATCAGTAAAAATTACTGAACAACTCTGAGAACCATTTACAGTTGTGTATTTAATGACCTGAAAGGTTGAGTAAAAATCCTCTTCGACATTGCCTTCATAGGACAGAAGTTCATTTAGTCCGTGGGCCAATTCCTGCAATATGAGTAAGAACTCTTTAGTGAATCTACAAAACTAAGTGATGCACTCTGCAAGGACGTGCCAGAAGCATTACTTTACACAGAAAGTATGTTGGAAAAAGCTGTATATTTAAAATGCATGCACAGAGAAAAACTCACTGCTTAATTAATATGTGTATTTTTATTTCAGTATAAACTGTCACAATTTTATTTTTACTACGGAAAATGTGTATCAGAAAAATCATATCAGATTTTGGTATTCTAACTTCAAGTAATAGAAAAATACTGCTATGCTAGAAAACATGGAGATTTTCTGTTTTCAGCAGAAGAAAAGGAGACTTTGTCAGCTTGTACTAAAAAAAAAAAAGCTGTTCTCAAACAGTTTATAACTCAAGCATTAAATATAAACAAATCAAGTTTTAAATCAGTTATTTAGCTTCTTAAAAACCCATAATACTTACAGGCATAATCTGAAACAGGTCATCTAATGTGACATCACAGATGCCTACAAGCGTGTTATGATCACAGGGAACAATGGGAGGACTCAATAATTTCTTGTAACAGCAAGGTGGGAAACGAATATCCAAGGCTATGCTATTGTATACAGCAAGTCCCATAAGCTATATATATCAAATGTTAAGGGCAAAATTAACATAGCCTTATTATAGTTAGTATTTTAGTAACTTAGAAAAAATATTTTAAGATTTTATTCAGCATACTCTAATGCATGCTCCACAAACAGAAGGAATGGAAATTATTTAATTTTTTCTGGACTGACAGTTTTAAATTCAGTTTTGCATTACAATTAAGTAGCGGTTAAAATGGTCATATGATGCACATTGACAGAACACTTGACAATCTTCTTCATAATATCCTATACAAGTATTTCTACGATAAATTGTTCCAAAGTATTGCTATTAAAAAAAAGAGAACTGCATACATATATATTTTCAATCCACAATAAGTTCTCCTGAGAGCTCAATATATCAATGTTTCTTTTAAATAAATCTAAACATATAAAACCAAACCTCTACTGGCAAAGTGCAAAAAGCCACATACTGATCAACAGGGAGCAACTGATCATTAATGAAGCATTAATGCATACAGGTGCATTGATATTTACTGAATGAAACTCAGAGGTTTAAGTACATTAAAAATTACAACTTTTATACAAAAAAAGGTTGCATGTTTAATCTTGATTCTAGTATTTTCTGACTGTAAAATGTATGATGTACCCACACACCATCATTTTCTTCCTATTTTTAGTTCACTTGCTAGAATGACATTCAAAAAAATTCATTAAAAATGGAGCACAGTTGCATACACAACCTCTGAAGGAGCTTTAGCCAGTGCCTTATTTCGCCCCCGTGCCAGCTCATGGGATGGCTCGTGGTTCGGCACCGTCTAGCGGACATGAAAGGATACAGCTCCAACCAGTCGGAATTCAGAGTAGTTATCGCATTTAAAGCTGCTGAACCAATGGCAGTGTGAGTCCTTGTGGTAGGTGAACATGCCTGCAGAACAGCAACATGACCTTTACAAAGCCTGAACTTCAACAAAGCCTCACCTTTGTCACGCATGCAACCCTTAGAAGTGCTCCTTGGTGTGCCCATATCTCCATGCTTGTTCTCAGCCCCCTCATCCCACCCGTGGCAGGAGCCTGCAGGCAGGTGCTTGGGAAGGACCACCAAGGGCAGTGCCAAGCCTGAAGTAGGCTCAAGCCCACCAGCCCTGTTGGGTGCCGGTGCAACATGCTCCTCAGGGCCTCTAGTTGTGGATATTCTGCACTGTCTCTCTACAATCTGTTTCTTCACTGTACTTCAGCATCTGAACATTAAACAGTCTAACCAAAAATTTTCGTACTGCAATGTAAAATCATTTATTTCTTCCTTTCTTCCTAGGTCAATAACAGATACAATCTTTAGAAATGCTGGCATGAATCCCATAATACAAATACCATAAGCTTTACCTTCTTAGAATAGAAATCCATAAAATGTTTATGTTATACACACATATTAGCAGCAAAGGGGTTAGTTTCACATTTGCTGCCAAAAAATTTTATCAGAGAAGTCGAAAAAGTTACTCATGGGTCTAAATGACAAGCTAGATCCTACTGAAATCATGAGTATAGACAAGTTTGACTGCTATTTGCATCAGATATGGAACATTCTGTTTTAAAGAGTGACAGAACATAAAAACCTACATAATGAAAGCAGATAACAGCTTCAAGATGCCTAGGAAGTATTGCTCAGAGAAGCAAGACATACTCTAGATACGTGTGCACTAACAGTGAAATTAACTTCAGCAATGCTGAATTAAACTGGATGAAACATGATGACTGGTTTTAATTTGTTGGGATTAAATGGGCCAACAGTTCATGATTGTTTCCACAGCCTGTACAAACCAAAGCACTGAGTAGTTCTAAGGACATCTTGTATGCAACAGCTCACTGCAATCTATGTTTGAAGACATAGTTGGTGAAAATAATATTTAAATAAAAAAAAATCAAAGTCATTTTGATTAAAAAAAAAGAACGAAAATCCAACTTGTTTCAGGGACATCTAGTTCTTATGATAAATTATAGGCAAAATCTGCATTCATGTTTTTCCTCCCTACTCTCCTGAACAATTTATCTTTTGAATTTTAGCTCAAAAAGGTGCTCATCACAAAAGGTTCAGATAGTTCTTTCACCAGAAGCAACAGAACAGTTGCATGTAAGCCAGAGTAAAGTTCACATACTAAAAGACAGCAGGGATGCAGGAACAAAATAGGTTTCAAATCCCACTTATTAATTGTCCACAGCAAGATGAACAAAGCATTGCAAAATGCATAGGAGGGCAGACAGCCGAGTTAATTACGAGTTTCTAAATTCCACGAATTAAATCTGCAGGATTATTTAACCTGCAAAGGGTAAGAACAGTGATGTTTTCCCTTCTAAGCTTCTGACATACATTAATTGCAACTTAAACATTAAAGACAGCACAGGATACCATCCCTTTCGAAGGGACATTAATATTTCTGAACTCCTCCCACATTTGGCTGACAGTCATAACAATGAAAGAATTTACACTTTAAAGCAAGGAAGCCTGCCAGAGATGGTGAAAAAATAAACTACTCTGAATGTTTCCAAACGCATCAGTTACCAAGCTCTGCTGACAACATTTTTACTAACAGAACTGTCAAAGTTACAGAACACTTTCTCCAGGATAAATTGTTTCCTATTAAGGCTGTTATCATGAGTGTAATGTCTCCACACAGACTCCTTTTTACTACAAAAAGGGCTACAGGCAAATAATGATCTCAGCAGATTTGAGGACATATTTATGACTTAAAATTCTGTATCTTTAGAAGGAGTTCTATAAACAACAAAGGACCACGGATTTAAGGGATATGAACACTCCCAGGCAAAGGCAGACAAGCTCTCGCATTCCACCAATGACTATCAGGTGTTAGACTCAAGTCCCTGGAAATCAATGTTTCTAATTTAAAAGCCAGCCTGGAAACAATTTAACCCATTAAATCAGCAGTAATGTATCCATGCCCAGCTTAGGAAAGCCGATTCATTTAACAAATATTAGAGTGGGGAATAAAACCCACCCAGATCCCTCTCTGTAGACAGTAAAAACCAAGTAGATTGGACTGCCTGTTTATGACTGCTCATTCATGTCTTACCATCTCCTATTTGCTAAAAAAATCTTCTTTTTTGTTTTGGCCATGCAAATTTCATTATGGGTTCACAGGCCCTGGTAGCAGCAGAGGCAGGCTATTTCATTCAGGCTCACACCTGCCCACACTGTCTCTGCACTGACTGGACCTTTCTTTCCTGAGATTATCCCAGATCACAAAAGAATACTGGCCACACAAATACCACAAACAGAATATATGATGGCAAAGACTCAAGTATGACATAACCTCTGCCCATCCTAGTCACAGAAATAGTGTTAGAACATGCAGATATTCTCAGTGCTACCAACAGAAACCATCGATACATGGGAGATTGAGGTTGGCAGTTTGCTAGAACTGAGCACAGTAACAGCATCCAATGTAGCTACTTACAAAACCCAGGAAAACTCCCCAAACCAGCCATACGAAGACAACTGAGGGCAGTGTAAAAAGAGAAAATGCAGCATAAAAGGAAAGAGTCAAGGATGGTAGATGATAAACTAATACATTTGGCCTTATCTCCACCTGAATATTCGCTACAGCATTGCACTGTCTTAGGCTGAGATAATTTCCTTCATAGCAGCTAGTACAAAGCTATGTTTTGGATTGGTGCTGAAACCAGTGTTTATAATAAAAAAACTTTTTCATTATGGCTGGATCAGTGTTTACACAGAGTCCAAACAAAGTTTCACACTGTACTTGAGAACATTTACTACGACTCACCATAATCTGGGTGAAAAATCTGGCGAATCAGCAGAAGAAACCATTCTTTTGTCAGGCCACCCATATCAAGACCAGCTTCTCCTACAAATGTGACTTTTAACTTCTTTTTCAGATCTGCCCTCTTCCTTGCTAGCTATTGCAAAACAGGTAGGGAAGAAGAAAAATGAGATTTAACATATTATCACTACCTCTAACCAGAGAGAACACACCTCTGTCTCTATTGCTCTTGCATTGCTTAAGCTATTAATTCGAAGAATGTTCTACTAAGAGGACAAAACTATATTAAAACAATGATTGAATTACAGAAACAAGACAATTATGACTACTTGACATCATCAACTACTTTGTACATAGTGTCACTCTCCAGGCTTGAAAAGAAGTTGAGTGGTGCACAAACAGACTTAATGAGATACTACATACAATGAATTGATTCTGTCTGGAATATTTTGGACCTATAAAATTTTTTTACCTTTTACAGAAGACATTCTACCAGGAAGAAATGAGAAATTATGAAAATAATTAGACATAATTTGGAAATATTTAGAAATAAGGAGGTAAGCTAAAACTTTCAATATTTGAACCCATTCAGTTCAGCGTAAGATACTTGCCAGCAAGTATCAGCTGCTTTTTACAACTCTTTTTTAGACAATGGTAAAAGCTCATTTCATTGCTTTGTCCTAAGAGACAGCATTTCATCCAGGGATGCAAAAAACCTGCTAAGAATTAGATTATGGCCTTTCATAATTAACAGTGATCTTTCAGATCAAGTCCCTATACAATTTTTTTTTAAATCATCAACTACTGGCCAGCTCCAGAGAAAGTTTTTAAATCAGTCAGGAAGATGCATGTGCCAAAACAATTTCCATGTTATTAGCTGCTCAAGTAAATTTCTGTAAAACACATTTTATAACTACAGGTATGTTATTTGAAACAAGTTATTTATTAGAAGTGATCTTCCTTTCCAGATTATTTTTAAAAATCTGAAATACAAATAAGACATCTTCCCCCTCCACCTGCCACTCCCCATACTTTTCAGAATATGAATAATATAATACATTCTTATTCATCTCTGAAATGGGCAGGAAAAAACAATAAAAATAAACAGGAGAACATTTTGACTGTCAGAACTTTTGAAGTTGCTCTTGGTTATATTAGTGTGGTAAAAACCAATCTGTGATGCCTGAGAGAAAGCAGTATTACCACTCACATTTCTTATATCTTAGGAGACAAGGCCAAAATAGACAGGCTTTAACATAGGAAAATAAAGTTTAAACTTACATTTTCTGACATAAGTAATCAGAATTTATTTGATCTTGTTTTCACTACTTGGACTTATTTTTCAATATGATCAGGCCATTCTCAATGCCAAGTAGGGAACTAGATTTCATTAAATAATGTTAATTATCAAGGTTCAGAGGATACTGAAGAATTGCCTACTTTAATGGACACATCTGTTTCATTTCTAAAAAAGGAAAAATTACATTCAAGAACGTGAAGAATTTGTTAAAAGAATTTAAGAAAAAAAAGCCCAAAATAATTCTTATAGGATGGAGAAGTTAGCAAAGGAAGAGAACAAAAATATTCCGAGAATTAGAACAGAACAAACTCATTAGGGATTAGTCACTTACTATTCATGCTCCTATCATGGACTGAAGTCCTACATACCCTGCTAATTATGCACTGTATTTTTAAAACAAAAATTGCAAACACAAAAAAATACCACATGCAAGTATGTATGTTCATTATGGGCTTATCCATGGAGCAGTATGAGCACAGAAAATGAATTTCAGAATGTCTAACACAATCTATTCTGCAGCACTGCAATTGTGACAGTAATTAAGTTCTTTTTATTTAGTATTATGCAGTTATAGTCCCAATCTCTTAGTGCAGAAAGATTTAAATATGAATTATCAAACTGAAACTTAAGTTCACTAGCTATTCTGCAGCAACACACCATTTACAATTTTTGTTACCTCATCAAGTGAATCACTAACAAGGTGTGTCCTCCTCACTTTCACATTTAGGAATAACATATTCATGTCAGGTTTCTGTCGGCGGGAGACTTTATCCACAAGGCTTTGCTATTTGAATGAAAAAGAAACATCATACATGTACTATCCTCATTTAAAAAACCCAAGTGCCACACTTATTAAATGTAAGAAGTTCTCAGTATCTTGCATTAAAGACATTTCCCTAACATCATATCTGCTTCAGTATCGTCTAAGAGATGAAGAGCAATTTCTTTCCTTCTTTTCCCTATATTTGAACTAACTCATCAGGAGGTTTAACAAGAAAGTGGCAATTGTGCAGCCACTTTTTCAACCTTCCAAACTGTTGAAAATATAGATTCTGGAAATGGTTTGTGCTTTAATCAGCTATTCACAAGGCGTATCCAGCAAGACAAGAATGGATAGGTGGTGGTTCTGCTACATAGAGCACTGAGGAAAAGAGTCTCACCTAGCACCTGCAGAAAATTAACAATGAAGGAGGCAGACAATGCCTCTTTCAAAACAGAAGAGGCTGCCCAGAAGCAGTACCTCTTCCATGACTTGAAAGTATACAGCTGAATCTTGGTCTTCCATGACAACATATCTTCACAGGATAAACCAGGAAACAGTCTAAAATTCTCATAGAATTAATCTTCCTTACTTGTTAATCTAGCATGCTTGCACATGCTGGTTTCTCAAAAGAGGAAAAGAATAAGTAAATTACTATAACTTTCTCCACAACACTGGTATATATAAGCATCCTGAAATTAAGCACATAAAAATAAAAAAATAAAATAACTAAAAAATCCAGCGTGGACATTTGTAGACTAGTCATGGTAAAATAGCTTAAGTTCTTTTTTGGAGTAGTCTGAAATACTAGAAGTTGTAATGACAGGTTGTGTGTAATACCAACCTAAAAAAACTTAATAAAATACCAAGGCACAAGACACTAACATTTATTGCTGACTTACCCGTGCAATACTTATCATCTGTTGTTCAGAGTCCCTTTGAATAATAACTTTTTTTGCTGCTATAGAAATAATAAATGGGTATTGACAGAAAGAAAACCTAGCAACAAGAGAAAAGAATATAAAATATTTCCTTTTTAGCATATAGCATATTGTTTTTAAGAATACAGGAGTGAATTATTACATTACCATTCAGTAACTACCTTCCCTCCACTGACAGTAATTTGCAAACAGCTGCTGGGGGTTTTTGTGTTGTATATATAGATACTCAATTCAGTAGAACAAACTGTAACTTGCATTTACTGCTAGAAACTGTAATAATGCTTATCCTAAATAAAGATAATTTTTAATTGTTTATTATTAACATCAACAGACCTACTAAAAACAGTCATCATCTGCTTTAAATACCAAAATTTTAATTACTACATTGAATTAAAGCAAACAACAATATCTTCTTATTAAATAAAAGAAAAACATCTCTCTCAGTGCAGCATTCTTAGGTACAGAACTCATTTTCAAAGGAACTGGTTTTCCACAGGCCCTTCAGATTTATCCTGGGGTTACATGTGTTTAGGACTTCTGAAATACCAGATCACAGCCACATTCCACTGCAATCAGATAATAAAAATGATTTTGAAAAACTTCAGAATTCATCGTGTAAAAGATTTTTAAATTACTGGTTATTTTGGTAAGTTTTTTTGTTTATTTAGCTCATACATCACCTAGCAGAAGTTCACATCAAAATAACCAGAGCCCACCTGGTCTCTTGTAAATCTTAATCCAAAATATTTTACCAAAGTGTGTTGACTTAGTTAAAAGAAGTATGGATTTCAAAATATTCCACATGGAAGGTAGACGAGGACTTGCTCCTACTCGGCCTCTGTTGTCCGGTTGGGTTTTTTTTTTGTTTGGTTTTAAGTGGAACAACAAGGAGTCAAAAGATGTAAAATTGAAAAAAAAAAGTCCTTGTAACAAATTAACAGAATTATTTATACTTTAAGAATAATGCAGCTAGTCTTCACTTCAGCTACTCCAACAATTATGTGTCAAGTAAACTTTGTTTTGACATAATTCCCAGTGACCCAGCTAACTGAAAAGAACGGGAGCAGGTGGAAATCTCACAGCCCTTTTATAAGATTGGTTGTGGGTGCCAAAACAGCCAGATGGTTCCAATGGAAAAAAAAATATATCAAAAAATCATTTGAAGCTCAGCAGTATTTATATACCAGTGCTTTGACTGAGACTATGCAAAGCATACTGCACGTTTTGCTATCGTGTGTCATGGGGTTTGGAGCAATTGTTTCATTTATTTATTTGGGTTTTGTGTGGTTTGTTTCATTTGTTTGGTTTTTTATCTTCCCAAGCAGAGTATCAGGTATCAGACAGAAGCCTAACCTGAAATACTTGCTTTAGTGGAACAAATTATGGTCTCCAAGTTTTCCCCAACTGGTGCTAAAGGCAAGGAAAATTGCACACACAGTAAACAAAAAGCTACATTTAGAGGGCTGATGTCTTAAATTAGCTTACTGAAAAGTCTCAAGATATGAGGAAATTTTAATTGATCTTGTGATTCAAGCTGTAAAGACTGAGTGATACACAGTGATATGCTGAAAAATACAGCTAGGCAAAAAACCATTTTTATTAAGAAAATGTTAATAAGATTTTGAACTTCAGCAAAAAGATGAAATGTCTATTTCTCTGGATGATTCCAAATCATACTGCTGAGCTGCCTCTCATGAGAGGAGAAATACCTTTGCAAGCTTTGAATCCAAAGATTTAACTTGTGTGTTTATTTTCAGGCAACAAAAATAGTGCAATTGATTTCACTGGAACAAACATGATTGGAGCCACACATATACATATAATTACATACATTTTCATCATTAAGTGGTAAGTATGTACACATTATCACTGTCTATGAATGTATTGGAGGCTAAAATACGTTTGTAGTAAGACACAATTAGAAGTCTATGCCCATAATTAATAAAGTTATTTTATTATCATCTATATTTTACATCTTTTCTTCAGTTTGCAAAGACAGAATGAGATTTATTCCAGTCAATCTAACATCCATGCAGCAGGAAGTATAACAAGTAGTAGCTATGCTATGTTTGTCCAATAAAATACAGTATTTAATGTGGATATATATACACATAAATGGTATGTATACCATATACACACACACATACTGTATATATATATTGCCACTATATTTAATATAGATACACATAGCATAGATACAGTGCTTTGAAATACTACTTAAAAAGAAACAACCAGCTATTCCTCTTACCTGTGAGAATTCCCATAGCATTGCCAGTTATGATATTCTTCCATAAGATCAATATGATCAAGTGTAGAATTATAGAAATCCGTATACGAAATAATAGGAGGACTGATCAGACTATTTGCAGCATCTACAAAGAAAACATAACAGTCTTTTAAAACAGTGCCTGGATTCAGAACACTCATTTCTCAGCATCATGGGCACCAGGGAAGTCAGAAACTTTAGGCTAAGTCTAAAATAATAGTAATAAACTAATACTAATAAACAAATAATTTAGCAACAGAACTTAGCTCAGTCTCAGCTACAGAATTACACTATTACATAACATGTTATGACAGCATATTAATTGCTGTAGAAAATAGTAAATCCTTAGATCAGCCCACTTATGACAAGGGAACCTCAGTTTGACTCAAGCTCCCTTACTGACATACACTAAATTGAGGTTTCACAGATAAAGGACATTATGTTCTGCTGAAATAGATGAAAATGTTTAAGAAATGCACCTAATTTCAAATGTAGCTATGGCTAGAACATCTACATGCTTTTCAGTTAAAAATTACCTGTTTGTGCTGGATGCCTTTTGCAAAAGGCATGGAAAGGGAGGGGCATAAAACATAGTATGCAGAGATATACATATTTCCTCAGGGAACTACTATACCATCTGGATTCACCTATACATAAATTAAGTACTCGACTAAATGAAGAGAACTAATTCACATTTAAGCTATCTCACTGCGTAACATTCATACAATGTCGAACAGCTAGTAAGTTTTCTCTATTTGCACTTCAACATAGTTTAATTTTGGTCAGTCAGACACAAAGTAGTGTCTTTTGATTTACTAAATAGTTCTTTTTCCAGAAATAAGGAACTGGCAATTCTTTCATAGATGACTAGAAAACACGCATCTTGGTGTGCTTATGTGCCTAATTCTGGACAGGTAGGATTGTGCAGAATGCTTTTAAGTAAAGTTTTGAGAGTGAAAGCATCTTAATTCCAATCTTAATTTTAATTTGATGTCTTTATTTTCTCCTAGAAAGGAGAAAGTATATGCTCTAATCACCAAACTATTTGGCATGAGTTGAGGAGAAGGTCTGAATTTGCAGTGGTCAAATTTGCTGTGCTCTAGGTTGAACTGAGCATGAATTTACTTTTTGTATACTGTTGTTTTGGATTTAAGAAGCACATACATTGCCTAAATTCCTCTGGATGCTAAATAGTTCTGTGGGGGTAGGCCAGTTACAGATGAAATTCCAGCAATTACAAATTTAAGAAATTTCTTTTACAAATCTAAGGGAAACCTTAACCATTGGTTACTTCTGTGGATTTTTGTTTGAATGATCTTCAGTTGTTGTCAGAGGAAAATGATGCATAGCAATTATCTACTGGAAAGCAACAGAAGACTTTCCTTGTTGCTTACTACCTTTATTGTAGTTTGTACTGTGCCACCATCATTGTCAGTCTCCCTCAGAAGAGGAGCAGCATAAACTATCCTCTCTCTCTCTCTAAATATATTTTGACATCTATATATATATATTCAAACATACATATATAAACATACATATGCATACAGAGTTCAAGAAAAATACCTACTAAATAAAGCCAGGACTTTTGTTGCTGATGGAATCCACCAGTTACATTTCACCATAGGTGGAAACTCTTCAGGTTTTGCAGGAAACAGACGTAAAGAAATGAATTGCAGTAACCTGTCCACCACCTGCTTGAACCTCCTCTGTGAAATCCTAAAATAGACATGCTGCACTTACTCTCATGTGATCACTGTCTACACTAGAGTTTATGCTATCAGATTTCAGTGTTATTTTTTCAAAAACATGCTTTTGTCCTATACATAAAAACCACAATTTGAAATATAAAGTTTGAAGAAGCGTGCTTTTAAATATTGACACACGGTAATTCTCTTCAGTGTGCCTCTAACTATTGCTCTGTAAAAAACAAAAAAGAGCAACAGAATCATTATCTCTTCTTGACTTTTAGTAAACAAAACGCCTTATCTATTTCACTCCATACTCTGAATACTGAGGAATTCTGATTTTTTTATTTGAGATACTTGGTCCTATTGAATAAAGAGGAAAAGTACTTCAAGTGCTTGTGACAAGTGCACATTTTAAATTTCATGTTGCACCACTTCCATAATAGCACAACAATACATGTGTAGGTATGTTAAAATATCCTTTTCTAAACAAGGTCTCTCCTATTTTAATGGTTTCCATTTCTAATGGATGTTTTGATATGCCTATTGCATCCTTAACCAAGAGTGCAAACCTTATTTGTAAACACCAGTTCAAATGAAATCATATTTTACCAAATTTCCATCCTTGCAGAAAATAAAATCTTTTACTAACAGGTTCCCCAGGAGATAAGGGAATTGCAAATATGGCTGAACTTTTTTTTTTACCCCAAACTAAACTTTTTGCACAGTCAGTACAAGGAGAGCAATCTGCATACCAACTTGGGAGCTGCTCTTTGGGCAGTTACTCCCATACGACTTTATTAGTGAGGTGCTATTAGAGTTATTTCAATTAACTACAAATCTAATGCCCTAACCACACTCTCTCACCACCTCTATTACACTATGAAGCAAGGACTCCAATTCATTTGTAGTTTTCACACAATACAGTAACATTACAATATCTTTTGCAAATTATGCAAGATAAAGCTTTATTTAAACAAAGATCATAAATATGTTTGTTTTAATAATACCATATAAACATGTAACTAAAAATTTACACACAAGTTATTTTGCATGTCTTATGGAAGAATAACTTAGGCAAGTTTTTTTCCAATTATGGCTTTTTTGCATAAAGATATTAATTTTTATACATTACATACATATTGCATCTATAAATCAGTATCACTTAGTGGACTATGTCCATATGTACTTTGTAAACAACAAAAACAATCTCTTTAGTCAATTAAATTAACTTTCATAAAATTTATAAAACAGTCAACATCAATGGAAATACAATAACAATTGTAATCCTAAAAATGGAATTTTTAATTTTTTTTAAATTTTTTTTTTTTTTACTTTTTAGACCAGTGCACTAGGAAATGATGGTCAGCTTCTGTTAAGGCTGCTATCTGTCTTAGCAAGTGAGCATAGATGACATAAGTAGAAGTGTTACTAAATTGAGGATTCTGAAAAAGATTAAAAAAATGTGTTAGGTTAATAAACTGCATAAAAAGAGAAAAGTCATTAGGATTTTTTCTTATGTTTGTTGTTGCCAATACAATTCAATTACACAAGAAAGGAATTCACAAAAATAGCTGTGACAGAGGTGAAACTATGGGAAAAATTGACTTGCAATTTCTAGCCCAAGAAGAAATACATAATTGCTATATTTTAAAAGTATGATTTTTTTTTAAAAGAAAGCCCACAGGTAGCCCAAAGGCAGTAACCAATGTATTTTTCTGGATTATCCTTTACATTGTAGCACATAAATTACATTTCTCTGAGAGATGAGGCTTTTCATCTCAGTAAAAAGGATTCTTGTAGCTTCCGTCTCTCTGCATGTCAGTCCCTCTTGTCTGAGTTCACACATTCCCACATTTCAGCAGGAGATAGCCCTTGTATTTCACAGCTAGTATACCACCCCGAAGAAGAAAACTATTGTCTCAAAAAATTAAATTACTATCTGATATTGTCAAATAACAGTAGAAACCACTCCTTGTGTGGAGAGGTGTTGCCTACATTGGCAAAATTTAAACAGGAAATCTGCTGCAAACGCAAATCACCTACAGTAGCAAAGGTAATACGTGAACTCAGACAAAAATCAGACAATGCAGCCAGTTAGATAAACTGGAGAAAGTCTGCTGTTTAAAATGCAACACTGGAGAAAGTTACAGCAATATCAGAAAGTACATATACTGAAACTTTCAGTTACAGCATACCAATAAAGCAAATCTGGGAATAAGGATGAAATAAGAACAAATAACATGGCAAAACATTTGTTCTTTCAACCCACAAAATAACAGGAAAAAATTACCTGTCTAACTGTTAGTTCATAGTTTCAGTCTATGCAACCTTTCCCCATCAACTATCTTCCATTAAGGTCCCACTCCCATCATGCATTCCCTACACTTCTTCTATAGATGTGAAGTATCTCAGCTATACAAATGATCTTGTTTGCATAGTATACTGGTTTATAGATAAGTTAAGCAGACACATTTTTAAACAAAAAGACTATTTTTCTTACCTGTAAAAGTATACAGTATGCTCTAAGATCATCTTTTGTTCGTGGCCTATGAATGAATAAAATAACAAACAGAACCATATGTATGCATCATTTACACACATTAAGAGTCATAAATCACGCACGGTTTTATTTTGCTTGGTCAACAAGTACAGAATACCATATTTAAGAATCTTCACTGCTCTCAGTAATTGAAAAGGCATTTACAGATTCTGACAACTCCCTAAAGGCAGTAGGCTATTTTATCATCTGTTTTTTGTAGCATACCACGAGAGAAGGCCAAAAAGTGATCAGAATTGAAGAATAATAGGTTCTCCAAAGAGGCAATTCCATGCTATTGTCTATCTTGAGTCACACCACAGATGAGTTTATTTGCCCCATCTTTGATGTCTCCTGCAAGAATTCTCCATACACTTCTACCACTGCAGCCTCTGTATGTCTTGCCGTTTATCAAGGCTTTCACATAACCAAAAGCACCCATGCAGCAACAGCACAGAAAAAGTAGCATAAAATGGAGAAAGGAATAGCCAAGGCCTGGATCACAAGTGAGTCACAACAAGGCACTGTCTCTTGCTATATCTTTTTATGAATTAACTTTGCATTCTCACTTCTATTACTTCATGCTAAGAACTCATCATCATGTTGTCATCTCCCAGAAAAACTACTTTTGGGCTATCCCCTTCTGCATCCTGCACTGCTCTTCCTATGCTGCTGCCACACACAAATGGTATTGTGAAGTAAACTTCAAATCAGGGAGTTATCCTAGTTGCTGTTGGGGGGTTGGACAATAAGTTTTACCCTAAATAAATTCCTTAACTCATCTCCCAAATCAGATGTCCAAAGGAATGCTCTGGGAACAAGCAGCTGAAATTTGGTGAAGGAACGTATGGCTGGGTCTAGATCTGCCTCCCAAAGGTTAAATGTCAGCTGACAGAGTACAAGATGTATTTCAGCAGATTTGCCATGCAAAAAGAATTAAGTTCTTATGCATCAAATAAGTTGCATGACAACATTTTCTTTCTTTGTCTAAAACAGTGAAGACAAAACATCAGTTTTAAGAGCTTGACACAGCACTAATGCAAACATTTGTTATAATTACCCTGTCCATTCTTGTAGCAGACCATTAATTATTCCTTTTAAGACTGACTTCTGAACATCTTGAGGCTATGGAAAAAGGAGAGGAAAAATCAAATGTGAAGTAACTATACATGTTCAATACAAGATATTGTAAAAAAAAAAAAGTTTGTTTTGCTTGTGATTCAAGACAGAAATCTTTTGTGTTATGATGCTGAGGTCCTAAGTATCTTCCTCGCAGATTACTTCTGCCTTTTGTTTACTAGGCACAGTATTTACTTTTTGCTATCCCCATCCTCACATTTTCTTTATTTCCCACCATGCAATGTCCCACCACAAGTCATGTCATAACTTGAAAGTGGTCTTTAAGATCTACCACAATATAAACTGTGCTTTACAAGTAGGAAAAATTTCCTCCTCTTTTACTACAGCAGCTTTCATGATTCTATGGCAAATTCTCGTGGGATCGTTTTAAGTGTGTTTTGAGAGATTCTTCAGAAATCATACATATCTGAGAAAAACTTTTGGTATAAATAGCATATTTCTTCACTGAAATAATTGTTACGTTTTAAAACATGAATTATTTTCTTCTACTTACAGTATTTAATAAGGCATCATAGACGACATCCACAAATTCTGCATCGATTCCAGAGTCCTCAATGGTATTAAATGGAGAATTGGTATCTTTCTGTAAGTTGGATAATACATGAAGCATTTTGGGTTTGAGATATTTGAAATATTTTATCTATCCTTGAAAAAGATAATTCTAACAGTTTAAGAAAACATATATAACTATTTTCCTTATCAAAACAAAAGAATAGAGGTTTCTGTAATTAATAGGTGAAAAATGAAGCAAAACAACAGTACTCTGACACATTGGCAATATTCAGGTAATTCCATTACCTTGCCATTCTATTTTAAAAATGTAAGATGGCTTCAAATAATGAATTACATCGAACTTTCATCTTTTATCTTTGTTGTGGATCCATCATCAGACAAAAGCAATGACCTTTTAAGCATTCAATATTTGTAAAGTAATTAAAAGTCACAGGTTATTTGTCTAGGTTCAGGCCCTATTGTGCATGTGAAATATCATAAGCACAGTTTGCTCTATAGTAGGCAGGAAATAATAATTTAGCATGAATTAAGAAACACAAATATAGCTATTTCTCAAGGAAAACCAAGCATGCCATCATAACACATGAACAGCTCTACTAGAGCCCATATCACACCCTTTTTTAGGGACAGAGAATTTCTATTTCCAGGTTTGCCTGGGTCTCCACATTAGCTGCATTAGTTTGGATGTTTTAAAACTGTAATTTGTGTAGAAAGTATCCACACAGTCACAGTATCACAGAACAAATTACATACTGGAATTTTAAAGCTCCACATAAACTTGAAACGTAGTTGCTTAAACTGGAATCCATGAAGAAATGCAATAACAGATTGTCTATCAAAGGCAAACGAGATTGTGACAAAATGATCATAGTGGCCTTTGAGTAAACGCCTGCAAGCCTTTAACTGATATTTTTGTAAGCATTTTGAAGGTGCAAAGCACTGTAATTACTAAATAGTATTATGAATTATTTTCTACCTTAAACGCAGCATTTATCTCCAGAAAAGAATCAAATGTGGTAGAATAAAAATAATGTACAGCTTTCCAATCTCCCGATGCCTTAGACTTTTCCACATCATCCCTAGAAAGAATACATTAGAATACTGGTAATATAAGGGTCTGATCTTTTCAGCCACTTAAGACTCTATAATGCACTGAAACTCTAAGATTTTCTCACTAAGCACACTTAGAAGACAGACAAGTATAATATCAGTATCTTTCTAACATCTTCCTTGTCATTTAAAGATCATGGTATTATAAGAGAACAAAAGCATAGTTTGTGTTTGATAAACCTGAGCAATGTCTTTTATTCAAAATGTTAATTCACAATGTCACAGTTCAGTATGTTAAGACAAATAATTAGCAGAACAAAATTGTGCTGAAGCTACACTAACACGAGATAAAATTTCTCAGACTAATTTATTTAAGTATAAAGGCTCCTAAACCAATTACATTCATTACCATTTCTGCAAAATTTTATTTCTCTTCAAATACTTCAAATAAAACAATCTTAGGCACATGACAAGGTGGTCACTGGTGACAGCTCACATGGCTTCACTACAGGCAAATTGTGCCTGACAAATGTGGTGGCCTTCTACAGAGGGGTTACAGTGGTGGTGGGTGATGGAAGTATGACTGATATCATCTACCTGGACTTGTTCAAGGCCCTCCCCTGGAAGCCCCTTCCTCTTGCTTTGCAGTAGACTGTGCAAGAAAGTCTCAGCATGGGGAAACCAAAACCCGGCTCAGTGTAGGGAGCAGCTGCCAGATCCAACAAAGAAGAACCTAGCCATTCCTGGTGGATGGCAGTCATGGGAGAGGGGCAATGGAAGGGTAGTAGGGGCTCACAGCAGAGGATTAAAAGGGACAGGAGAAGGGGTAATGGTTTTAAAATGCAGGAGGGTCAATTTAGATTAGGTATAAGAAGTAGTTTTTTTACAATGAGGGCAGTGAAACACTTCTACAAGTTGCCCAGAGAGGTGCTGGATGCCCCATCCCTGGAAACGTTCAAAATCAGCTGGGAGAGGGCTCTGAGCAACCTGAATTAGTTGAAGATGTCCCTGCTTATTGCAAGGAGGTTGGACTAGATGAACTTTAAACGTCTCCTCCAAACCTATATTAGGTTGGACTCAGTGATCTCAGGTCTTTTCCAACCTAGTTTATTCTGTGATTTTGATTCTATGATTTAACACTGTCCTGCATGATATCCTTGTCTCTAAACTGGACAGACATGGATTTGATGGGTGGACCACTTGGTGGATAAGGAATTGGTTGGATGGTCGCAGTCAAAGACCTGTGGTCAATGACTCAATGTTCAAGTGGAGACCAGAGAAAAGTGGCTCAGTTGTCAGTGACAAGTTCCTCAACTTTTGAAATTCTCCTTTACACCACTTGCCTTTCCTACCAAAATACACACCGGACAATCAAAAACCATCCCTTTTCTTCACCGAACGCACAAAATTTCAAACATGGAAAAGAGAAATAATTGGTAGTATAAACAAAATACCTAAGACTGCAAGGGATTTTACAGCCTACAATAAGCCACACATATTTTTTTCCAAAACTAAACACCCATTGAACTTCTAACTCTGAAGTATATGTTTTGCCATTTTCTGCATGGAACAACACTTCAAGGTAAAAAAAAAAAATTTGGTAATTTTCACAGCTACAGAGTTATTGATTCCACCATCACAACCAAACTCTTGTCAGTCTTACTCAACTACTTCCTCATCTGACATTAACAAAATCAAATGTATGAACTAGGTCAAAATGAAAAAAAAGTCCAAAGAAAGAAAGAAAGAAAGAAAGTACACTTTTAAGAACACCAGTATAACTTACTGAAAATCTTTCACAGTTTTGGTTCGAATGGGAAGGGAAGGCTCAGGAGGAAATGGTGCTTTCGGTTCTTGGGGTAACGTATCTATAGACATGCGCTGCTTTTGCCGTACGTCGAGGCAAATAGGTGGTAGGTCTCTCACTAAAAAAAGGTAAAGAAGAATAAACATAATGCAATCATATCCATAAATATTTAGTTAGTAAAATGCAGATGTATGGGAACTAGAAAAAAAAAGAAAACACAGTGTTTGATCCTACATCTTTAAACAAGGATTTTTCTTACCATTTGCACCTGCCAGACATGATGGAAACTTTGACTAATTGAAAGAAATAGCAGTGTTGCCCCCTATTGTATTTACAATAGAGATTTTAAATACTGTGATATACAAACTGCAACAATGGTGTTTCCTACAGCTATGAAAAATCTCAAGCACAACCACACCAAAGTCCAACTGTCACACAAGGACAAGACTTTAGTCCATTTTTCTACACTGTGACATATAATTTTATCTAGAGCTGACTGCGGATCATCTACTGCCTCCTTAAAGAACTCCTCCAATAAATTAAATGGGAAAAGCAAACTTTTTTGTCTTACAGAGAATTTGTGAAACAATAGCATCTTTAAACATTTCCTCAAAAAATTTGGCTGCAATTCTAGCACTAGCAGTGCTTTACCAAGGTCTTTCTACTTTACTCCTTACTTTCTATTTGATCTGAGAACATAGTATCGAGTTAGCGAGGCAAGATTTGGCAACAGTGCCGCTGCTGTTAGAGGAGAAATCGGGCTGCTTCTACGTCAGACACAATCAGTTCCAAAACATACCTACCATGGGCCAAAGCTGACTGAGCCCATCACTGACACTGGTAGCATCCCTATGATAATATATTTAAGAAAGGGTAAAAAACATTGCACAGCAGCTGAGAGAGGAGGGATTAAAAAACAAACAAACAAACAAACAAACTCCCCTTCAGACACGCAGATGGGCAGAAAAGGAGGAGGAGGAGGAGATGCTCCAGGGTCTCAAGCAGAGATTTCCCTGCAGGCAGTGAAGACCACAGTGAAGCAGGTTATCCCTCTGCAGCACCACTGTGGAGCAGAGATCCCCCTGCAGCCTACGGAGAGCCCATGCCTGAGCAGCTGCTGGCAGGAATTCTGGCCCATTGGGGACCCACGCTGGAACACGCAATTCCTAATGGACTGTACCCTGTGGAAAGGGCCCACATTTGAGTAGTTCTTCAAAAACTGCAACTCCTAGAAAGGACTCGTGTTGGAGAAGTCTGTGAAAGACTGTATTCCATGGGAGAGCCCCCATGCTGGAGCAGGGGAGCAGGGTGAGGAGGAAAGGGTAGCAGAGTTCAAGTTTTATGAGCTGACTGCAATTCCCATTCCTTACTCCTCTGTGCCACTTGGAGGAAAGAAGGCAGTAGAGTGGGGAAAAAAGGAGGGAAGTTGAGACTGGGAACAAGGGGGCGTGGCTGGTCAGGGCAGGGGAAGGTGTTTTGAGTTTTGGGTTTGTTTTGTTTAACTGACAGTAAATTAATATCCTCAAATCTGCTCTGCTTATGACAGTAATTGGAAAGTGGATTCCCTGTCTTTATCTCACCCCATGAGCTTTTTTATCTTATTTTCTCCCCGTGTCCTGCTGAGGTGGGGGAGCAGCAGCTCAGAGTGTGTCTGGTAGCCAGCTAAGGTAAACCTGTCCAAAACACGAAAAAAATTTTCCAGAGCATTTCCAAGACTCATTTTATGACAAATATCCTCAAAGTGCTTTTTAAATCTGATTTATACTGCACATCTTTAAAAGCATTTATATGAATTGTGACATATGTTTGGGATAAAAGACACTACATAAAATAAAACTGTCCTCAAAAGTCAAACATATTTAACAAAAATCCTCTATGAAGGATCCTTATGTCTAAGAGCTCTCTAAGCCTTTTCCAAGAGGTGTTTTTTTAAAAAAATTAACTACACATCAAAGTAGTATCACTACTCTGCTCCCTACTCCATTTATCACAGCAGGGAAACAGATACTAACAAAATCCCCACATCCCAAAAGCAGATTCTTTTCACTCATGCTAATGACAGAGAAACTGTCATTGTGACTTAACTCAGCCACCATTCATGGGATAACAGACCAGAACTGCCCTCAATCCCCTGAGTATGGCATCAACTACAGATATGGAACCTTGTCCATTCTCACAGCTGGAATTTAAAGCTATTTGAAGAGAAAAGTAGTAATTAAAAAAAAACAACGATGTGGACAAACATACTAAAGTAATTCAAGCCAAGCTGCCAAACAATCCCGCCATGCAAGTGCTCTGCTATTGTACATCATTTCCTGAAGGTAGGATGGACTGACTTCAAAGAAACTAAGACTTTGTCTTATTTTTATATTCTGAGAATAACAAGCCATTTTCATTTGTCTCATTCTATCTTCTCAGTTTTAAATGGATTTTAAAATTGAGTTATAACCTGCTGAATTATAACCTACTGAGTTATAACCAGTTGAATACACTGAAATGAGGAAAATATTCTCTTCACATCTGCTGACAGAAACTGTTTCTCATTTCAGCAAACTGAGGCCGCAGGTGCTAAGCTGCACCCTGCCATCCATGCAGTTTTCTTTGAAATATATGCAGTTTAATTTAGATATGTTAAAATTGATTTTTAATAATATGTTTAACAAATAGGGTTAACAAATATGTTTTGTCATCATTCAAGTTGATTTGTAAATAGATTTATTTGCTCATTTGCCAGTCAAGAGTACTAATTAAGATCTGTCATGAGTTTCATCCAGGAGAAACTTGAAACTTTACTTATTTAGTTGATAAGCAGTAATAACACAATAACAATCATTTCTGGCTTCTTGCCCAGTTATGTCAAGTAAAAAGATTCAGCAATGCATGGCTGGTTAAGGAATGATCAAAAACTCTGGGGAAGAAAATCTCATTGATACAAAGCAGAATTGAGTAGCACAGGGAAGCTCAGAGTAAATGAATTTAGAACAGCACTTAATTTCATGGTGATCAACACAGCTGCTGGCAGATAAAAATTTTCAAGATAGTTAAAGCAAACAAAAAACTTACTTGTATTTGTAACATTAGAAAAGAACTATATCAATCTATTTAATATATAAATTTCATACCAGACCATTGTTACATTAGAAGACCTGTTAAATGGGGCAGCTATGTAGCAAACAAACATCTCCCTGGCCTTCATGTTGTATTTACCAGCGTTACCTCTTCCATACTTTTGTTTTCAGTGAAATTAACATCCTTTAACTCAAGACTAAAGTATTACCAGTATATGTCCATACATATATATATATATCTACACGTGCTCAGAGAGATAGCACATGTATAGATATAAATATAGAGATATATATATATTTATAAACAAACACATGCCAAAACACCAACTAAGCATTATTCCTGATTGCCAGAGCAAAAGCAGCATTTTTAACTGAGACATCTGTTTCAATTGTTACTTATTCTATACAATACTGCCTCAAAATAGTCACCTTGCACTGTTGCTAAAAATAATCTGGTTTTATATAGGCAAGTTACTCTGATCCTGAAACTACCAGAATATCTGCTCAATTTTACACACTGAGCACTATTTCAAGAATATATCCTTGACTATAATAAATACTGCCATGCATTAGTGGGGTGAAAATTAACAACTAAGTACTTAGGAGGCAATAATTACAACTTGGACCGTATTATGTGCAGCAAAACTGAGGGGACTTCAAGAGAAAGATGTTTACAGTTCACCATTTTTGCCAGGCACAAAAAAAAGAAAAAAAAGGCAGGAGGGCAGGAAAGGAGCATATTTCTTCTGTTTAGTGAAATGAATTCTTCAAGAGGGTACTGCATTTTTCACATTGCTTGACCCAATATTAATTTTACTTTGTCCTAAATTTTATTAAGCATTAGGCTTTCATACTGTAACCTAAGATTGTGCTAAGTAACTATTCAGACAGAAGCTGGATGGGAAACAATTAAGGCTTAAATAATGAAAGACAGCAGCTTGGAGTCTGAATGAACTGCATGCATGTTTCTGGTATAGAGGCTAGCAGCTGAGTAGTTAATATTGATAGGAGGTCACTTTTAGTTTCTGAGGAAAATAATGTTATCCGAGAAAGGCAAAATATTTTGTTTCTCTGAGGACTTTTAGATTGCAACAATAGTGCAATTGCTTCTATGCAATTCACATATGAAGAGTTCTTTAAAATACAGAGGTGAGAGCAATGGCCACCTGAAGGTCATTTTCCAGCTTTGTTACACCACTTTGTAAGAATCAGCAGAGCTCTGACCTGCTTTGCAGCATCTTCTTTTTGCCTTAGCCCCCACACTGCCCTCAAGAACTCCACTTTGACCTTAACTCTGGTATGTTATGCAGCAGTGGGCGAATTCTTTACTGGCCATCTCCAGCCACTGTGGTTTCCTCTGTGTAGTACAAAGTGACTTGAGCAAAGCACAGAATCCTGTCTGATACATCATTCAAACAAAACTGCCTTTTTTGTTTCAGTGATTGCCCTCGTTTTGGAAGTAGAAAGCACGTCTTTATCCCATAACAAACATTGATTTAAAAAAAAAGAAAAAAAATCTTGCACTGACTTCTCATTTTTCAGCATAGCTAAAGATACAAAGATTCCTTTAGTAAGGGTCCAGTGCTGCAAGTTATGAGCCATCTCTTAACACAGTTTCTTTTTTCCTAGCCTCAAATTCATTGAGTGCTACAACGACTTAGCCAACCACAACACAATAAGGCTGAAAGGGACTTGCTCGGAGACAAAATCAATACAAACCTGACAAATATTTGTACAGACTCTTCATAAAAGTCCCAAAATACTGAAATTCCATATCCTAGCCCAAAAACTGAATAAAAATTCCAGGTCTAACCACAACATCATCTCATCTAGGCTTTATGATTCTAGCCTACCAAACTGAATACAGAGCTCCACTTTATCCTTTCATCAGTTCTTGTTTTACCTCATCATACCACAACAACCTTCCTTCTTGCCTTTAAAGCTCTTTAGAACTTATCAGTCTTTGCCTGTGCATTTTGTTTTGTGTCAGCACTGGCCTTCATCTTCACTGAAAAACACCATCTCTCAGCAATTGTCTCCCTTAAAAGCCTTATGATTGCCTCATCCCTGACATCCTTCAGATGGCAACTGAAAAATGTTCTCCAAAATTCTGACACAATTTCTAGAGACACTGCCTGACTGCAGTTAGACAAAGAGTCTCTGCAGATAGACTAATGAATTGGTAACTTTTTTTAACTTCAGATGATTATTTCATCCTCCAGGTCTATTTGTTTTTCTCCAACTTGTCTCTATGACACAACTGAGGATGGACTATCATATATATCACTGCCTGCCTGTACAATGTACAACACAGCATAATTTAATGAAAACTAGATTTCTAGATTTTCTGGCACTACCACAATACAAATATTGGCAGAAAACTGAGCACCTTCTTACCTTGGTAACCAAGTAACACAGGGCTTTTATTCTCTTACCGGTTTTGATGTTGGGTATAACAAGTTGTGTAGGTGAATTCCTGTTTCCAATGCCTTCTTTCTTTTGGTTGATAGTTGTGATGAAATTGCTGAAAGTGGAAAACTGATTTTTGGCTCCTCCCTCCAACCCCTGTAATTAAGATGACAGTATGCTATAAAGGGCTAATACATTACTGAAGGAGTAGTCTTACTAGTGAGGTATTACACAGAATTATCTTAAATACCTTTTATCTTGAAATCAGAGACGTAAAAACTAAATGAGACATAAATAATGATCCTGCAATTTTGTTTCAAATTAAATCAGGAGATGCACCATAAAATTCCTTTTCATTACATTAAAAAACCTCAAGTAGTAATTTGCAGGATGTGAAGATATCCTTGGACTACCGTGAGGAAAACACAGTACAATTAGAATGCTGACAATATTCAAACTGTATTCAAATGTCTAACTCCTGCTTTATTCCTCCCTACATCCAGTTCTGTTTAAACAGATGAAAGTGCCACACACTCCTTTTTCCAAATAACCCTAATATACTGAAGTATTCTTGAAAAATTTCCCAAGACTTGAAATGCAGAGCCAAAAATTCTAACTTGCTACTAAAACTTAAATACTGACTACCTGGGTAAAACTCCCAAATGATTCCAATTGTCAGCATCTGCTGCTACGTAAGAAAGGCTCACCAACAAACATTTGTTAACACAAATGCTAAAAGGAGCACTAAAAGAACTCTACTTGAGTACCCATACATGCTGCCACAAGGAGCCTGCACAAGTCTCTGCTAAGAAGTGTTGTGTGCTAATGTGTTTTAACAATGAACAGAAGTGAAATCACACAACAGACTTCCAAAAGACTGCGCCAGTTCGTCTGTTTTACACTCGGTGCTATTAGATATAGGTATTTACTCTTGAATTTGCAAAGTATGGATGTGTTAAGGGGTTTGCCTAAGAAGACAGAAGTCGCATGATGAAGATTTTAATTTTCATATCAGCTCCAAGTCATCAGTTGATATCAGGAAAAGGTAGGTCAACCTAAAAAAAGATACACACTCTTCCTGCACATCATGATTTTCAGCCTCACCGAACCTAAAGACTCATTTGTTTGATAACTGGCATCTCTGCTCTCAGCTGGAAAAAAAATGTTTCCATGCAAATCAAAACTTTAATTCCCATAACGAGAATAAAAACCCTAGAATAATTAGCATCCTATCAAAATTTTTAAGCCAGTACATTTCCCTTTCCGCTTAAGAGAAATAAATTTGAACAACAACATGTAGTCAGAGTTCTGAGGAAAGAACTTCACTTCCACCACAACATCCTGAAATACCACCAGGAGGGTAATAACAGCCCATAAACCTACCACACCACAGTGTGCACAAGCCGGAACACTGCCAGGAATTTTAAATAACCGTGGCACAAACAGCTATTTTTCCATGGCTTATAACTCAGTACATAACAAACTTGAACAACCAGCAGGACTTCAAGCTTTAAAAATTCCAAGTTTCAATTCCTAGTTCCAAATTCCTTGTATGAAACAAACATTCAAAAATAAAGTGTAACTACCACAGTAATTTCCACATTAACTTTTTCTTTTGTTCTACAATCTTTGAAATATCATAAAGACGCTTCTTAAAAAATCACCCGGCACGTGACTGGAGAAAAACAGACCCTGAACAAAGATCATTGACTGAAAAAGAACTTTTAAACAAATCCAGATCTGAGGTCAATCTGCTCTGTCACAAAACATATGCTCCAGGCAGAAAACCTCTGAAGCTCAGACTAGCCAAATTATGATGAATAGGGAATAAATAGCACAGATAATTGAGAAAATGAGATTTATGAAATAAATTATTGTGACACCCTTTTTGACTGACTTAGCTTCCTAGGTTTTACTCCAGCAATGCCACTAAAATACTACAGGTGAACAGTTATTTAAAAACTTTCTTCTTAATGCCACCTCCCTCAGAAGTGATCATAAAGAACAAAAATTGCACATGCTATAACTCCATCATCCTGCTCCAAGTGCAGTTCTAACAAAGACAAACAAATGGACAAACAAATGGACAAACAAATGGACAAACAAATGGACAAACAAATGGACAAACAAATGGACAAACAAATGGACAAACAAATGGACAAACAAATGGACAAACAAATGGACAAACAAATGGACAAACAAATGGACAAACAAATGGACAAACAAATGGACAAACAAATGGACAAACAAATGGACAAACAAATGGACAAACAAATGGACAAACAAATGGACAAAAGCTTCATTGGAAGGCATTGGAGGAATACTGGGAAACTTCATGCTCATTAATGAGGAACTCTGACAACTCCTGGGGTGTAATCTAGGACAAGAGCACAGCACCATGCCATACTTACAAAATTTTGTAGGAGGTCACTGAGCTTCTGAGCCTAAGACTCTACACACATACTGCCATCAGAAAACTGAACATGCACTCCCCTACCCCCTCCCCACCATAAGGATTGAGTATGATTAGAGGGAGTAAGTGGATCAAAGTCATCTTTAGTCCTGTTTTAAGAGCATATTAATAATCCACAACTCTGCTGGCTTCTTAGTGGAAGTTTTCCAAAACATAAGACCCCTCATAAGACTGGAGAGGTACTAGCATTATATTTTATAAATCTATGATTTTCATTATTGAAGTGAAATTAAATGGTGAAAACAAGTCAAACTGTTTGCGAAGAGCATATACAGACTGCCGTCTGGGAAGAGGCAAAAGATCATCTAGAAGAGTTTCTTGAAAATCCTATGTTAGCCCTAACATTGCTTATTTAAAAGCCATATGTATGTGGCAAGCAAAGACTAGTGAAAACTAAAAGATTTTCTTCCCTGTGCAAGAAGACATGGAGGACACTCATTACCAAAAGGCAACTGACAATGCAACAGCCTACACAAGAAGCAGGATTTCCCCTTCCATTCATAGCTTGAAAGGTGTAACTTTGGACTGGTTTTGCTCCACAGAAATCTCTGTTCCTGCTTACTAGGGAGCAAGTTATTTACCTTCCCACGAGTTTCTTTTCAGAATCTGAATACTGACATCCAAACCATCACCTTGTGCATTATTTCTAATCACCATCTGGACCATAAGAAAAGCCTGAACTCCTTGCAGGATCAAGTTAATTTATTCATGGACTAATTTAATCTCCACAATGTTCCTTAGAAATAAAAGAAAGAAATCAAGCAAGCATTAAGCAACTCATTTTCAGCTATTTCATTAGAATTTTTAATTCAAGAATTTGTATTAAAATCATGCTATGTAAGATGAATGTCACAACATACTTCACTAACCCCTGGGATTAGATGTGATGGGCTTAGCAGATCGAGGGTCCAATACCCTCTTTACAGCAACTCAAAGATCTTGCAAAAGCATACCAGCATTCCCTGTTTGGTGTATTTCAACCAAAACTGGCATTCTGTTACAGAGAAACCCAGGGCTATGGAATTGTCTCTGACATCCCTCCACAAAACTCTCTCCCTCTCTGTAACATACTACCAAACCCCATATACAGCTCTTTGTAAATCCAAGCCCTGCCCTGCATTTGACAAGCAGTGACATCCAGCCAGACCTGAGCTCCTCTGCAGCAGGTCAACTCAGAGAACTTGTGCCAGTGAAGGACGTTCACTACAAGGAAGTTTTTCTGATTCTTTAAGGCAGTTGGGACTCTCCACGGCTGTCCAGGTGCACACATTTTTCATTAGCTGAGCTAAGCCTGACACATTTTACGCCATCACTTATATCTTTATTCTAAAGGACTGGTATTTGCCATTCAAAGTCTGGAGATTTTCAAAGGTAAAAATAACTCCTGGGCACTTGTCCATTACAGACTTGTCCCACCACACTGGTATTTGAATCACAAGAACAAACACAGTCTTCCACATTCTGACAAATTTGCAAAGCTGAAAGTCTTTCAGAAGATTGGAACATTTAGACAAAACATAAAATTGGCAGAATTGCTCCAAGGAGTTTGTAGTTTGCACATGATTACTTAGTTCAACATTACAATTATTTCCTGACATTCATAAATATTATATGCTCAATCTTTTAACATCCAATTATGTAAAATGCTAACTTCTAGTAAGTCAGATACTTATCAAAACTGTTGAACTAAAATCTCATAAGTGTATTGCTTAACTACAGGATTAGTAATGTTTTTGCTCTGTTGTTGGACTGAAGTAACTTGTCCCAAGTTCTAACACCAAGCTACGTAAGATATTCAACTCATGCCAGGAAAATTTTATGTTTTGTAACATTGTATGGTCAGCAGAAAGAAAACGACAACTTCATTTTAATTAAAAATCTCAAAGGAGGCTTCTGAAATGAAATTTTTCTGGCAAATACCCTTCTCCCAGTTTTTTACCCACGTTAACTCCTTCATGATTTCATCAAAACGTTCTGTTCTGTCATCGTTGCTTCAACACAAAGTAAAAACCCGAAGACTTCTTAAGAAAAAGTTAAAAATACAGAACTATTTCTCATCTAACTCTCTTGCCATTAAGTGTATTGCGCTCAAACCCTCCACCCCCGAGAACCCTTAATGAACACTCACCAGTGCTGCAAACCCTCAGTCATGACTAACCCGACGGAGCAGACCGTTGTAAAATGTTAAAGAACTATAAGCGGGTGGAGAATTTATAGCTTCATTATGTCACTGCTTACAGATGCACTTGTTATTTTTAAGAAACTTGAATGAAAGCCTCTCAACGGAAAAGAACATGAAAGAAAACGAACATGATGCTTCCTCCCTTCCCTCTCCCTTCCCAAATAAAGCGGCAAACACAGCAAACGAACACGGAGCGGTACAGCCGGTCCTGGTCCCCGGTCCGGTCCCGGAGGCGGCTGCCCGGGCGCTGACGGGACCTACCCCGGCAGCCGCGGTGGACGCCGACGGGATGGGCGGCAATTTCTCTCGCTCCTTTTCCTTCTCCCCTTCTTCCTCTCCTTCCTCCTCCTCGCCGCCCTCCTCGGCTGACGGGGGCGCGGTGCTGCCCTGGCTCAGCTCCGCGCCCGGCGGGAGCCCCTTGCCGGGGCCGGGGGGCAGCTCTGCGGCGGCCGTGGCCGCCGGCGGGCTCTGCAGCGACATGGTCCCGATCCCGGCCGCCCCTCAGCTGCCGCCGGCACCCGAAACTCCGCGCCCTCCTCCGCTCCTCCGAGGAGCCCCCGCGGGCACCCTCAGCACCGCCGCGGCACTGCAGCAGCCGAGCTGCTCCCGAGCGCCCAGACACCCCCGCACGGCGGGGCGGAGCGGAGCGCAGGCCGGCCGCCCCCGCCGCGGCCCCGCCGAGGAGCGGGAGCGCGGAACGCGGCGCAGCTGAGGCGGCGGCGCCGGACTCACCGCCCGGGCGTCCCCTCGGCGGCCGCGCCACCTACAGACCGCGGGCGGAAAGAGGACCCGCCGCCGCTGCCGCCACCGCCATGTTGTTTATAGGCGGCTCATGGAAACGCGCCTGGTGACCGGGGCGCGGCGCGGGGGCAGCGGAGGACACGGCGACGGAAACTCCGGGGCGCAGGAACCGGCGCGGTGCCGGCCGGGCAGCCGGGCTGGGGCCGGGGCTGTCCCTGCGCAGTCGCCCTGGAGAGGGCTGCAGGGGTGTGGGACCAAGAGTAAACACACAAGTAATAAATATAAACATAAATAGAAATATAAACATAAATAGAAATAGAAATATAAACATAAATAGAAATATAAACATAAATATAAGTATAAATATAAATCTGGCGTGAGAGGCCCTCGGCGCGGGTACCGGGAAGGCACGCCCGCTCCTCCGACACCCCGGGCTGTGCTGCCAGTGGCACCTCTCACACCGTCCTGTCACCTCTTGGCACCTTCCTCGCGGCTTCATGTCATGCTCACAGGAGGAAAATACAGAAATCATAGACTCGTTAAGGTTGAAAAAGCCCTTCAAGATCATCAAGTCCAACCTTCGACCAAATACCACTGTGCCCACTACACCATATCATGAGGCTGAAACCTTATTGTGGAGGACTAAACCATTTTGTGAAGAATGGATGTGTAATGAATGTATGAGATGAAGTGTTGAACTGAAGTCTTTGTCCTGTCTCTGTTCAGTGGCAAAGCCAGAGCAGTGCCGGGGGTGTGCAATTGGCAGGTCTTGGCCCTTCGTTTGGGTAGGTCTGGGCAGCCTGAGGCAATACCCTCTGCTGGAGCCTCTGTGCGGCTCCCTGGGCATGCTGAAGCTTTGCTATAATTATACGAAGAAAAATTGTCTTGAGAAGAGGTGCTATGTTGAACTAGTTGCATATAGACCAAATGTAAACAGCATTTGGCTGTAGGGTACTGAACTGCCCCTTGGCTTGGTACAGGAGCCCTGCTGCGTGTGAGGGGACCATGTTGTGTACCCTAAACTACATCGAATTTAAGTCTTTCAAACCATTAGCTGCCAGACGAAACAAGTTTCTTTCAGATCACTCTAATCTTGTGTCTAAAGAAGAGTTTCCTTCCCAGCTTCAGGAACAGAGTGTGAATAGCACTACAGACCACTTGAAACAAATCTTCAAAATAGTTTTTCAGATGGAGGTAAACGTGATAGTTTTTCTGAGCATTGGGTCTACGCAAGTAGCTCCTGCAGGAGCTGTGGGAAAGATCTCTGTAAGCTGCATAAAAGCAAAGGCACAATAGGTACTGCAGTGTTAATCTAACACACTGAAAAATGCTTTTCCTTTCTGAATGAACTGGCAGACCTGGAGTTTTTTAGGTTTCCTTAAGAAATGGCTTTGTCTTCTTACCAAATTAAATATGAGATCTGGTTTTCCAAGAAGTTCACTGTCCTCACTGTGCTTACTTCCCAGTGGCTCTCAGTTTCCATGAATAAGCGGCCTGCTGCACTTAAACAAAGCTCCCCAAACACTCACTTATCTTTTTCCTTTCCATGCCAAGAAATAACATAATGATAGTAATTGCAGCAACTTCAGTACAAGCAGCTTCACACCCAGTGGTAGTCCCTAACTAGAAATAATTGGCACAGCTGTTTTGTGGAGCTGTGCCGGCTTGAAACATGGAAAGATCTGCTCCTTTGAACCTGCAGAGAGAGATGAAACAAAGAGAAAATGAAATGTAGGAAGGCAAGTATAGGAAAAAACTCATAATTTTTTTTCAGTTCCATTGAGCTATAAAGGCCTGATTTTTGACAGCTTCAAAAACACTGAAATAGCCTTCTACCAAAATTATCTCTCAAAAAGCTAATGCAACATCAAAGACATAAATTTTACTGTCCACGCTCTCCTATGCTATTTGAAGCTGAAGCACTCTATTGAACTAAACTAATTAAAGTGAATATTTTGACTCATGACAATTATGAAAATAGGCACAAAAGTACTGTTAAAAATTTCTTCCTATTTTTGTAAGAGAGTAAAGGGACCACATACTGAAGGAGAAGCAAACACATTTTCCTACCCCTAAAGAATTTAGCATACATCTGGTGCTCAGGGTTTGAAACTAAAAGTGATGATCTCGGAGGTCCTTTCCAACCTGGCTGATTCTATGATTCTATGATAATTCATAGATCCACAAAACAGTCAAAGATGTAACCACAGAGGTGAAGGACATGTCTAAACTGGCTTTCAGTTTGATAGCATGGATGGGTGCTAGCTGGGAGCAGCAGTGCTGCTTGTAATGAGGCAATGAATGTAGACCCTGCAGTCATTTGTTGCCAAAGTGATGATCTGGGGTAGTGGGCAATGGTGCAGTCAGAAAACAGGATAAAGACAGTCTGACTTCTAAAACACAAGATTCGTAGGATATACAGCATACACAATTTTAAAAACTAAATGGAAGTATGCAACTTTATGAATTTGTTGGCCAGATGGCCTGGGAGTCTTGACAGAGGGCCATGCACACTCAGTGCCTGTATTTTGAAGGACCCTTTTCTTAATTTTTTAAATCTCAAGCTGCTTAGAAATCTTAAATCACATGGTGCCAGCTACCTCACAGTATTTTTTGGTGATAGGAGGAAAGGTGAAGTTCAGCTGAAAACTGTTGCTCATGCCAAGCACATACTGCCTGGGCCTACATATCCCCCGTGGTTCCTTGCTGAGTTTGCGGTCCCACTGGACCCCATACTGGCATGCCATGCTGCTGGCTCAGATAAACATATGTGCACTGCAGTAACAGCCCTGAATGATTAGGTGGGAGACACAGGCAGGATGTGACCCTGAACAGATTTTCTTCTACATATGGAAAGAACAGTCCTGCCTTAGCAGGGTGTTGATCCTTTCAACCAGAATAAGACCTCCTTGACAATTTATTTTAAAATGGTTCAAAAATATGTTTCTTCTGTCCAAAGGGTTTGAGTTTTCAGGAAGGGGAAAAAGTCACCAGCACATCTCTGTGCAATGACGTGGCCAGGCACAGACCGCTACTAGGAATGACAGATGGAACCAAACTAAATGCTAACATTTGTTCACAAATGATTAGTAAATGCTTACAAGTAATAGACGCACTCACAGAGAGTGGCATTTGGGAGTGATACACAAAGGTAAAAAATAAAAAGGGCTAAATTTCCTGGCTAGTATCTTCATGACAAATGAGAGTATCTCATGTTTCTCTGCAGTCAGAAATAGCCAAAATAGCCAGAAATTCAGTCATAGCCAAAATTACCTCTGGTTTAATTCAGTAACATTAGGGGTAAGTTTGGTCCGTTATTGGACTTTCCCTGATCCTCAAATGGTTTACTAGTGTTTGCAATCAAATGGTGTCAAATATCTCTGGTGCAAACTGGTATTTTAGGAATTGAAGTGACCTGTATCCTTTAGAAAAGGTAGGCTGAATTTTGCCATTCAATTGGCGATATCCTCGCATCACACATCTGTACTGTCTCTCTCTTTTACTGAGTAGTCCTGTTTCTTTCTCTTCACACCTTTTGAAGATCTTGTACACTTCCCAGTAAAAAATATTTGGATGATTAAACAGATGTGTGCTTTGTAAGATAGACCTTGAGTGGGCACAAGGGGAAGCAGAAGAGGAAGCAAAGGCTGGAGACAACCCATTTCCTCTCTATGGGAGTAGGCGAGAAAGAAATGGCTGGGAGTTTTCCAACACAACAGGTTTTCAGCAAAACATTTCGCTTTCAACAGAAAGACTTGATTCATTGAAATGGAAATGTTTTACAAAGAAGCATCTTTTTCAGTGACCTTTTAGCAGAACTCAGGCAAGATGCCACTGAAATCCACCTGCTACTCTGCCGACTCAGTTGGAGAGCTCACCACATTTGCCATGTGAATCACCAAAATCAGAGACAGCATAACTTCTGGACTCCTACTAACTCCTGAGCTGCAGTACCCTCCTGTGCCACCTGCCCACATCATCATTTAGGGAAGATGGAAGTTCATGTCTGCTCACAAATCATAACTGTTCTGAGACTGCACAACCTTAGACCTTGTAAGGGATGACCCCAGTCTTATCTAGCCTCCCCTATCTGCAGCCATCTGTTTCCCTTGAAAGTTGAACTAAGGTATAAATTTGGGGAATTTTGTCAAAAAGAATCCAAATGATTATGAATCCATCTGCCATTGCTAACAAGCTAGTCCATTTATGTTTATTATTCTTGGTGCAAATTTGGAAATATGTCAACCTTGAGCTTGTCTTACTCTATCTTTTAGTCCCTATCTCATATGCCTTCATTTGCAAGAGAGAAAAGCTCCTTCTATTCCAGGAGCACATGTACAAGGTGCACTCAAATTCTCCTGAGCTAAGTCCACATTATTTCCCTTATGACTAACATTAGATGAACTAATCTATAGCTCTCACTTACTCTTTGGACATCCTCCAGTACTTGGAAAGCCTCATTTTTTAAAAAAGTTTATAGGCATTTATAAAAAGTAGGGCAAAGAACTCCTTAGATAATTCATCTGAAGCACTTACATGCAGGTTGGTTTGTCGTGGCAGATACTCAGTTATATCTTTCTCTTTGGCAAGTTGTAACTTTTTGATTGAAGGTACATCATCAGACATGATGCATCCAGCTTGGGCATTCCTAGAACAGAGAAGGAAGAGGTAATCAGCAGTTCTGTCTTATTGATATCATTACATTTTCACTTTGGGTTCCTTGTCATCACTGACTGGTGCAATACAACAGCTGTACCAGCTAACTGAAAAAGGCTTATGGACACTGGTACCTAGGCAACAGATGATTTTCTAGGTTAGTGATTAACTCGTTTTTGTCTGCCTGAATAAGATGAATATTATATTACCCCTTGCCATGGAGGCTAAATCATTAGCCTCTCCTTTAGAAATGCTATGGCTATTTTAATGATGTCCAGAGTGAGGTTATCTGTGATAACTCAGTGTAAACATGCAAACAATGGAAGAAAGATACGGCAAGAGAATAATTTACCAAGTGAAGAGCACTCACTTAGTGACCACATAATTTTACTAAGGTTTCCATTTCTTCTCTCCAGAAAGTTGATGTTGGTTATTCAATTTTTAAACTGCAGTTAATTTAACTTAAATTTTTACAGAATATAACAGGAACATGATCTTCCCCAATGTTTAGCAAGGGACAGAAGTTAAGACTGGGACATAACGCACTACCTTTGTCATGCTTGATCCAGGGTTTATTTTTAAATGAGAGAAAAGCAGATATTAGGCACAGAATTTTATCCAGTTTCTATTCAAACAGGAAATAAGAAACAAATATGCCATGATAAAGAAGTTTCAAATGAGGAAGCAGTAATAATGCTTAATTCAGAAAGTAGCTTCTGTGCCTTTGTCATCATATGACCTATAAAATTGTAAAATGCTGTTAGAATTAAGATTTGTTTAGCATGGCTTTGCAAATCTGCATGCACTTAGTGGTTAACAAAAGAGTCGGATTGCTCTAAAAAGATAGCATTCTTGAACGGTTGCGACAGCGAGATATAAAATTTAAATAATTTCTATATGCTCATCCTCTTTGCTTAGGGGGAATGGGAGGAACGGAGGGTGCCGGAGGAGGCGGCAGTAGCCGGGGCTGCAGCTCCCTCCAGCGCCGGCGTGGCGGCGTTTCCAAGGAAGGGAGCCGGCCTCTGCTCAGAAAACATCATCGCACTCGGGGTTCCTGGCTTTTGGAAATTCCTTACTAGCTCACAGACATGTTTCACATGGTAGAATTTCCTTGCTTTTGAGCTTTAAAGATAATGAATATAGGTCATATCATGTATACCGTGATTTGCATGTGTATCCTGGAAACTGTTAGGGCAAACGGCACAGACAGAATTAATCCCACGTGTTGGTTTTGGCAGGATTAAGAGCTGGATGTTTGAAGACTGTTGAGAATTTTTAATGCATTCCTTTTGCAATGTCTAAATGGGATGGGTACATTGCCTGCTTCTTTCAATATCTTGGTTAGCTAACTCTAATTGTCTTTCCTATTTATGGCTATCTTTTATAAATAGGAGAGATGTCTGAACAACTTGTGGAGGTCTTGATTCTCCCAAGGAAAAAAGGCCTCTGGCAGACATATGATGGTAGCTGGAATCAGAGGGCTGTGGCTGTTACTGACCCCCCACTGAATGGTTGGTCCTTGCCAATGAATATACACCTTTCCTGCCACGCTTTTCAGGCTGCTCTGTAAGATAAACCAGCTCTGCTTTTCATCTGTTGCTACAAGCCTATGGAAACCCAAAGTGGAGGGGGAGCCTCTACCACAGTACTAATGGGGCTGTTCCTGCAGCAGAGCAAGCCCTGAGGACAGTTCTCCCGAAATCCGGTTCCTCATGTGCAGCTGGAGTTGGGTTTGGATCTACCTGTGGAACTGTAGCACAGACACTGATGTGCTCCAGAAACAAGCAGAACCTGTTGAGTGCTATGTTAAATGGGCAGGTACCTGGCTTTTCTAGGCTCAGCCTTCCCTCTTCCACAGCTCCTTTACTTTCCCTTCTTCCCTGCTCAAGGCAAGTTACTTGAGAAAGTTGGTTGTTTCAAAATGAGTACCAGGGCTTTCTCCCTTGTCTCCTGCAAACACCATCAGTTTCAAACCCAACTCCTCCACTTTCACAAGATTTTCTTAACTTTCCCACACTGCTATTAGTTGCAAAGTTCCCCTTAGACACTGCTATAGACCCACGGGCTGCTTTTCAACCTAAAGCAGCTATGAGAGTAGAGATAAAGAACATCGGGGTGGTGCTATGGCAGCCACAGACCAGAATCACAGAAGGGAGAAAGAAACTCCCAACAAGACCCCAAACTGTTCTGTAGTGTCCCTATAGGCCTGTCATGCACATATAGACTGAAATGTTCACCATACCTCTGAGGAGCACATGAGATTTCACAGCAGATTTGGGGTGAGAAGCAGCTTTAGGACAAATCTTCAGTCAGTGTGGGCTCTGAAACCAGAAGCTCCCCGTGTGCCAGCAAGAGGCAGCAAGGGACACAACTCAATTTTCCAGAAGCACCAGAAGTGCTTATGGGATGGGATGGGTGCCAAGGGCATCCCTGTGCTGTGCATTGTGGATGCCATTCAATCACCCTGAACTGCTGGCACGTGGCTGCCGACAGCACTCAGTGCGTGTCACAGGAGTGTACTCACTGATGGCCTTTTAAAAAAAAATGCACAAATATGAGTAAGTAAGATTAGGATGCGTTTGTGGACACTGTCTAGCTTCTTTTATATAAATACTCATACTCACTCAAAACTTGTTTCTTCCTAAACAGTGTCTATTCTAGTCAAACCTTCTCCTCCACCCAAAAGCACAAAAATTTCCTCTCAGTTTGTGTGGGACAGAAGCAGTGATGTAAACACAACTAATGTAATGGTGACTAAATTTACTTAATAAATGAACAAATAATGCTGTTTTGTTTCTGTCATCTTCAGAGAAAATGTCCAACAAGTGGTTAATAATCACATTTTCTATCCTTGCCCTGTATCCCTGTATTAAAAAAAAAAATCCACCACAGTGCTTGATTCTAGGGGCAGAAACTTTATAAAAGCAAAGCATTGTTCTAGGTAATAGGATTGATACATCTGACTTCTTCCTGAATAATTACATTTTAAGAAGTGTTTTCCCTTTGAACTTTTCCTGCACCTATTCTCCTTGAAAAGAAATATTTGGATATTTTTTTGCAAATATCTTCACCTTCACTGGAGTTCCTGAGAAATATAGTAGAGGCAGTAGAGAATCCTGTAGTTACAAAACACTTTTTGTATAGCAGTTCCCTGTCTAAATTATTACAATTCTTCAAAATAAATCTGGAAGTGTTTTTCTTCACACTGGCTTCAGCTCCTGGCTTTGTTGTCCGGTGGTGGTAGCGTGAGCAGGACATCACTTTCCTTTTCAATCTGAGTGACAAAATCGGCTCATCCTGGACTTCCACCCTGTACTGCTCCACTTGACCTCTCTGGATAAAGAAAAGGGGCAGAGGAAAGCTCTTGCAAAGCTTCTTGTGAACCCTCTGTCCGGCAGAAGAGGCAATAAGGAAATGTGTGTAGATCCTTCCTGTGCCACAAAGCCTGGATATAGGGGAGCAGGGGTGTTGGGAAGGCAGGGAAGGATGGCCCTACTCCTTCCAAAGGGCTTAGCTGGCAGCAGGAGAACAAGGGAACCAGCCTCTGCTTGTAGCACAGTGTCCCACATTTTTAGCTGGTATTGCAGAATTTCCTGTTATTGAGTACAGAGGTGCCTGATTTGCTGGAGAGCATTGCAGGAGTACAGGCTCCTTCCCAAGACAGTGGTGCCAAATTATAACATTATTTGTATTTAGCCAAGTAGTTCTATTTATAATAACCTTTCAGGTGACCCAATCAGAGACTTGGTAAAGCACATCTAAAGGAGATTAGTTTCTATCTTTCAGAGTATGAAGCAGTGTACTATATAAATAGCGCAGCTTAACTACTGTCTATTTTGAATGTCAGTTAGGATCAGGTAGTGTTTATATCCTCCTGAGATTTAGCAGTTTTTATTCAGGATTTTTCAAATTTTCAGCATCAAGCTGAAACTTGGCATGTAAGCTGTCAGCACAGATGCTAGTTTTAGCCAAAAATAGAGTATGTTGAAACTTTTAAAGGTGTCAAGTGGCTTATTTATGCAGTGGTTGCAGATGCTTTAGTTTCATGGCTTTTTCAATTATACAAAAGCTTACTCTGTCACCTTCCTCCAGCATTACAGTCCTGAACACTGTGGAATAAGAAGCCCCATAATCACACTGGAGTGATAATCCAAGGATGCTGGTGCCCTGGAAGCAGGTGTAAGTAATAGTCATTTTTGGTGAAACAGAACTATCCTTACAGAGTCACTATAAGGAAAATAATTAAGAAGACACCTGAAATGGACACACTACCCAAAATGATAACATATTTCTTGACAGCACAGTGAAAGGAAAGATGAAATCCTCAGCACTGTGGAGGTTCCTTAACATTCCCATTTAGACAAGGAAGGACCTTTCTTCCAGGGATCACCAAAATCTCCTCCTCCAGTAATCATTGCAGAGTACAGGCCTCCATTCACCACGATATTTATTGAGGATGTGTATTAAAGTCTAAGGCAACACAATTCAAAAAGCTTGTAATAGTATAGATTCGCTTTTGTTCGGTGATCTACATTTGAGTAGACCATTTGAGTAGTAACAAACTGCCCCTCATAAATAAATCAATCCAAATATATTTATCGACAAGTGAACCCATTTGTTCCATTTTGGACAGCCAAAGAAATGCCCTCTGCCATAACCTAAGTTCTGGTAGACTAGAAAACAAAACTAGGAGACTATAAAACACAGTTTTCTTGCAGCATGTCCTGCCAACAGCTGCAGGAGAGGGCAGGTCAATGTAATCATGACGTACACCCTGTCCTCTTTCTTTTGTAAGTACCCTGAAAGACAGGATGGGGAAGATAAAGCTAGGGAGGTCCTGCCTAGTCAGAGGTCTGTCTCCAGCACAAGTAACATTTGTAACAAGTGGAGGAAATATATAATTATTTGCAAACATGTTGATATATTTAAAAAGTCTCATATGTAGGTTTTTGTTAATTTTAAAATTTTTAAGAAAACTTACAGGTTGCAAAGATTGTGATCAGGTTTCAACTGAACTTACTCATTTAACATTATCTTCAAATTCATAGCTGTATTTTTTTCCAGTGAGCAATTTACTCTCTGCAGAAGCACTTGTGCCAATACAAGTTAATGTGCATGACTCCCTTATTCTACCCCTCCTGGGGAGGCATGCTCCATCTGTTTAAAAAATCACAACGGTTGCAGAAAAATATTTTTAAGTTTAGACCCTTTCATTCCACTGAATCAAACTAGATACAAATATGAATAAAGACCAATCATGAGATTGCAAGCTTGAAGCATTTGCTCATACATTATACATATTCAATACTTACTCATTTTATTTTCTCTGAGAAATGGTAGAACTTCAACACTCATTAGCTATACCTCTTTTTAGAGGTCTTCAGTGGTAATTTCTCCTCTAAAATTCCTCAAAATAGTAGATGAGACCATATCACACTCTATTTAGTAGCCAATATTTGCCCACCTACAGCACTCCTGGCATACAAACATTTTAGTCTTTCCTGTCAGAATGAAGCAATGTGAAAAACCTGAGCTAATTTATTTGGGCTTTAGACAGCTGTGGATGAGAACTAATATATGGTCAGGATTTGAAAATATGCCAGCAGTACCTTACACTTCAAACAAGTGCTCCAGTATTCTATTAGGAAGGTCACATATCTCACATTATCATTTGATGGGAACCAGCTCAGAAGTCTCTTTCCCTGCTGCTACAGCTGTCCCTGTGAAATAGCAAATGTTTTCTGGTCATTGTGTGTTCTGTGAATTATTTTTCTAAAAGCTTATTTAGAGGAAACTCAGGGTCCACTTTCTTAACTCTGAAAACATGGAGGTTGAACCAAATCATGTTTGTTAAAAAACCTCTAAGCCTCAGTGTGGTACAAATCTGGGTTTTTTTTAGTAATTTCAAAATGTTAAACTAATTTTACAAATAAAAAAATTTAAAAACCCAAGCCCACAAGAGATTCTTCTTTACCCATCCTTTGTTTTTGAAAATACATATAAGAATTTAGAGATTCCATTTTTTTCCTATTAGGCATAAAAATGAGACAGCCTAGAAAGATATAAGCAGAAGAATCCATGCTTGTGCTGGTGTCTGTCCAGACCACCTCTTGGAGCTGCACGAATGGGAGGCTCTTGACTTTATACATCATGCTGTTGGTGTGGGCATAAACTGGTGTTCCTTTAACACTGTATCCTACTTTGAAAGAGGTTTCAGGATGCCTGGGCACAGCTTCAGGAGGAGCGCAGAATGGCCATGGGGCCAGCACTCACTTTCAGAGCTTCTCTAGGATACTTGGTTCAGCCTAAGTGGTTCTCCAGGTTCAGAGCTCTAAGTGTGACCTCTGTGCTTGCCATGTGTGCCCCAGGTGGTATGCAGCTGCAGCAGCTCCACACCTTTCCTGAGGCCAAACTGTCGGAGGGAACGGGCCAGAGGAGCACACTTAGGCCAGGTGTTTTTTGTGTCTCTTCAGCCTCCATGAACACCAGGTCTCAGGAAACATAGTTTATGTCAGAGATTTCTATCTCTCAAGAATTTCATCTGTACCTGTCTTCAAGTGAGACAAATAGAATGTGAACCTTTTAGGTAGGTTACTCATGCTGTTGATAGTCAGCAGTGGCTGTAGTTTCATGAATGCTTTCAGGTAGCATAAACAAGTTCTGGTGTGACAGAAGCTGTCCACCCTCTCTCACCCTCCAGATACCTGCTGTAATCCTATCACTCCCCTGTGTTTGCAGGAGCATGTTGTGTGGTCATGTGTAGAGCTGGTTGTGCTTAATCCAGGGAAAAACTCAGAAAAGTTGCTACGTCATTCTTGAAAAGATGGTGAGGAGCAGCAGCAGGACCTAGGCTCAGAAGTGGCTCAGGGCAGTACCTGAAAGTCAAGCACCAGCTCCAAGGCTGGAACTCACCACACTGATGTAGCTTCTGTGCAGGAAAGGGCAACTAAATCAACCTCTGAGGGAGATGCAAACTGGGCATCCCTGGGATTCAGAGCCCAAGTTCACTTCTGGTGCCTGGCTGCCTTCATGTGCACAGAAGGGGAATGTGCATGCAGGTTATATTTTGCAAGAACTGCCCCAAAAAGGTACAGTGAATATTTTTTGCTTATGGTGTGATTTGACACATGACATGCCACAGCAACCTTCCAGGGCAAAGAATGCAGTCCCAGTATGTATCTGATATAATTAAGGATGTATGACTTAAGTACCAGCTCATGGCCTGAAGTGATACCATTGGACTGAGATACAACATCGTGGTGCTGCTTTCCATATAGGGAATTGCAATATGTGCTAAAAATACTGTTGGGCATGTGGAAATGCAGAGTATTATCGCAGACAGAGGGGGAAATGGAATGTCAGTCCCAGTAGAAGTCACCACAGAAGAGGGAAAACATAGCATTGGACATTTTAAAATAAGCCTTTTTGCATTGCCAGCAAGATAAACTGGGGCTGGCTTGACATTATCTCTCTCTCCCCTCTGTCCCTTGCAGGATGACAAATGATCTGTTTAGAAGTGAGTCATAGCTAAATAAAACATGCATAGGTAATCATTTGCACCATATTAGGCATCAATTTTCCGCTACACATCATATCTCTGTAGCTACTGCAGACATTGTTTTCCTCCCTGTGTTTTGTCATGGGAAGATGAATTTATTTTTAAGCTGTATTTAAAGTCACTCATCTCTAGGGAAACATGGAGGGGATGCTTGACATGAAAGGACCTCATCCTCTCTCCAAACCCAGTCTGTGCCTGGGCTCTGCTATCCCAACTCTGGGTGGCACACCATGACTGTGGTTTAAGGGAGCATCCATGAGAGAAGACTCGTTCTGACAAACTTTTTAGAAAAAGTACCCAAGATCTGAAATTCTGGTTAGAGACAGCAGCATCTGCTGAATTATTTAAATGGATACATTCTGGTTCTAACAATCATAGAATCAGAAGAGGGGGAGCAGAGAAATTTATACACCGAGTTACTTGGGAAGGACAACAATGTAATAAACAAAATGTTCTGGATAAATAACAAAGTGATTAAATTCAGCCTTAGAGAACTATAAAGCCAAATCCTACCCATTTTACCCATATGAGTAGTTTCATTAACAACAATCTGCTTCTTAGTAAATTGCCAGTTATAATAAAAACAAATAACTTGTTCTTTTGCTTCTCTGCTGCTATGCATTTTAATAATTCCAGTCATACTCGTTAAAACTTGTGCTTTTATACTCCCATGTTGTAAAATACTCTTCACATTACTGCTAAACCACTCATCTCCCTCTTCTGTCTGAGCAATATATGTCAATACAGGATCCACAGAAAAGGCAGAGGAAGAGTAAATACATCCAAAACAGGTGCAAGAGCAGGATGATGCAACCGTCTGCTCACTCTGCCCACAGGAGCAGTGTGGCACCTCGGGGCCGTGAGTGTGAATCCAGAAGGTGGCACTGAGTGAATTCCATGCCAAAATGTTGACAACATCTGATATGTGCAAGAGGGATGATGAGTGCACAGAACTGCATGTCTTGTGGAACATGATACCATGCAAACACTAGTGGGGTTAGATTTGCACACAGTAGGCATTTATTTACTATAAAAACAGATGTGCCTCATAATTGCATCTAAAAGGTGCGTTCCCGAAATTAACAATCCAAAACCTGTACAAAGGTAACTTTAATAATTAATTTAGAAGAGTTGCTCTCCATTTGTTTATGCTGTAAATACCAATTTTAGTAAAGTATTGCATGACATCCATGAAGGTTTTTTTAAATATTTTTTGTTTTGTCACATTTTTATTTGACTCTATGATACGAGGACAAAGGGGTGACTTAGAGCACTGAGGTGCTTTAAAGGAGTTGTTTGTTCTTTTCTTTTATACTATTCATGGAGTACTTAAAGCTATTCAGGAAAATCATGATTTTTAATATGCATGTGTACAAAACATACTCTGCAAAAACAAGTTGGCAGAATTTTGCAGAGAGCTGTGGGTAACATCTCTATCCTAAGAAATGTTACCTTTAGGAAGTGGCTGGCACTTTTTTATTATGACCATGAGAAGTGACACCTCAGAAGACACCCTTTGTGCCCATTCTTTTCAGGAGCATTACTGAGAGGGCAACTGGCTCGGCGCTGCAACAGCTCTGGAGGGAGAGAATTCACTTTACTGCCCCTAAGAAAGGGGAAAAGTGAGGTAAAATGATATGAATTTGGATTTTTATCCACATTTCCAAGAGCTACACTTTAGAAGCTAGCAGAGTTCTGTACAGACATTATTCATCCCTGTTTCTGGAGCCCCTAAAGCTGTTGTGCAGAATGTTGTACAGACCTGGAATAGAAAGGCAGGCCCAAAGAGAGCTGTGTGATACAACAGATGATAAATGAGTGCTAATGGATGGAAATAATGAAATAACACTATTACTCTTCAGCCTTCTGAAGAATTGATATGCAGGGAAGGTGTGAGAGAGTAAAAACATCTTGTTTTCTAGCAAAAATAGAAGGACTTGGCTCAGAGTCTTTTTACAGTCTAGCTGGAGATTCATCTTAACACTGATGGGTATTTAGTGAGTTTGAAGTATTTCTTCTTATGTTTTATGCATGTTTGATGAACTATTGTGGAACCCTCTTGGTTGTCTACAAAGTTGTGATCTCTGGATTAAAGAGGGACCCCTAAACCTTAGGGGTTTGTCCTATGGCTGAATCTGGCCCTACCAGAGTTCACCATTGCAGTGGTGCTCTGCAGCCAGAAATCCAGCACTTCTGGCTCTGGTATAGATTTATCAAGAGAATAAAGCAGAGCCCCGGCTGCTGCCAGTCTCCATGGATCATGCAAAATGCATTTCAAGCAGAATAAAAAATCACTTAGGTCTTTATCTTGTACCAAGGATAACACAATCCAAATAAGTAAAAATTACTAATGGTAACAGACAGCTGGACAGCTGAAAACACAGGTCAAGGACACAAGATGTCCTTGCCTCAGTAGTTTTCCATTTGCTCATGTTGCAAATGTCTCCAATGACTATCTGTTCTCTTGGCTTGTTTCTAGTTTTGTGGGCAAAGCACTAACTGTGATGAACTCAGGGTTCATGTGAGCTCAGCTCACATGGTAAGTCAGGCTCCAGACTCCCAGTATGTGGGTGAAACTCCACTCATGGCGCTTCCTTCAGAGTTGTAGCACTGTGCCCTTTATTCTCTGCTGTATAAACTTGGGCCCATTTAATCTAAGGCATTCTGCTTAAGACTGGTTGGCACAGTGCTGAAAGATGATTGAAAAAAGAGAGAACTGAATGACAGGAAGTGAAGCCAAACTATAAGTGGTGTGAACCTTGTTTTCCTTTTCAAAGTAGAACTAAATGTATGTGATCTAATTTAAAATGTCAGGGTGCTTTTGAAATATATATATCTATAATGTTTCATTTTAGTAAGAAGAAATGATGAAAATCTTTTTACTACCAAGCAGATGCAGATGACATTGGCTGGCAGCCTGTTACAACACAGTAGTACAAAGGGAATTTTTCCAAACATTACCAAAGTAAATGCCTTTTTTTTTTTTTTTCTGTTGAGATCTTACTACTATAAAGTCAGTCAATTGAGAAGAATTTCTCATGTTTTGGGTGGTAATAAATCTTCCACAACTGTGTTAACCAACACCTCGGGCAGTTTTGCTGATTGATATTACTCTATATCCCACAGTACAAATTGCTGAAACAGCAAAAGGGGCTTCAAACATTTCCTTCCTAGTTTTGGTCAGTATCATATGACTACATGAGAGAAATAGCAAGGAATTAATCAGTAATAGCAGTAAGCCACATTTCAGGTTTTGAGTCAAAAAAGAAAACAAAAACAAAACAACTTTTCCTTCCCCACTCTCCCTCCTTATTCTCATGTAACTGTTCAACAGACTTTGTGAGAAATCTTAGAATAATTTTTCTTTTCAATGCTTCTAATTTAAATGACTTACTAGAAATGAATATTTCATGTCATATCAGGACTCTGATCTTCAAAGCTTCATCTCTTTAGTGCTAATTATTTCAACAAGACCTATACTAAAGGCAAATCCTGTCATTTTTCTATATCGTCTGCATTAACACTGTAAAACTAATTTCATCTGACAGTTAAAGTTCTTGTTTCTGGTATTTCCTCATTTTTACTTCTTAGTGTCTCCCACATAAAGAAGTGACAGAGTTTGAAAAGGTGTGGGGTTTGGAAACCCCCCAGTTAACCAGTTATGGCCTCATTAGTAAAAAAAGAAGCAAGGCTTCAGATATCTAATCCTTAGTTTTCTTTTTCTTCAAGCCAAAACTACCTTTGATTTCTATAGTGGAAATTCCCAAAGCAGCATTCATAAACAAAGTACCCTTTAGCCCTCCAGGTCAGTCTGAAATAGTATGCATTCCTGAGCAAGGAAGCAAGGTCTGCTTAGACACCTCCATGCTTGGAGTTAAGAAAGTTTCCACTTTGGAGTAAGTAGTTTCCACTAGACCTCACTTCTCTTGCTGCAGTAAAACAAACAAACAAACAAACCGATCAACCCTCCATCTAAATCCCTCTCACAATCCGATGGGCCCAAAGGTAATAAAATAACCCTCCAAACCCAACAGTTGTGTCATTTGATCAAATGGAAAGACTTGCAGTATGAAGCTGGAAATCTTTTCCATGTACCTTGGCCAAGGTCAAGACAACCCTGTGTACAGCCTGTGGCCTGGGGTGCCGGCATTTCAGATACACTTTCAGAGGCTCTTGCCACAGTCCTTTCATGCACTGTGTACACTGAGGAACACACATGTAAGGCAAAGTCCAGGCTCTTTATCTCAGCCTTTGAAGTTCCCTCTTCTTCCTTTACTCATAGCCAATCTTCAGCAGCCCATCTCTCATTAGCTGCAATTCACAGAACCTTCCTCTGTCCTGGCTTCTGCCTAACTCTGGAAGTCTGCCTGAGCATCCAAGTGGACCCTTACATCGAGAACTGGAATAACAAAAGCAATTGGGAACGGGCTACAAGAGATTAGCACAGGGGCTCGTGGTGGCATTCTGCCTGTCCCTTGCTTGTATAATCCTCCAGGTGAGAGTACTAAGGGTGGGTGGCTGCTCTGTGCTGGCTGAGCTGCATAAACCAAGACCATTGCAGCCAAAGAGCAGTGATCGCTATGAGTGTGGGGCAATAATTTCTCCAGCCTACTCCCTGTGTCACTGAGCAGCCCAAATGCGGGAGAATACCACAAAGAAGGAAAGAACCAGAGTTTCAGACTTCTGCTGTTTGTCCTCCAACCTCTGAGCTGGATGACCTAGATCAATTTTGACTTTCTAAAATTGGTATTCACAAGTGCAGCACTTCACTGCTCTAAATACTCGGGGCGGCTTTTCCCTTAATACCTACATATGGACTTTTCCAAGCTAAGTTTTCTGATGGAGAACTAGAAGGCTTTGCACACCCTTAGCCATTCCCACAGCCAGTCATCCAGGTTCACAGCATCCTTATTCATAGTAATCAGACATGTGAAACTAACAATTCAATTCCAATTTTATGAGGTGCAGATTTCTGTAAGGATAGAGTTATCATCACAAACAAACCTGCTGTTTATTTTCAGACCCCATGGGTTTGACAGGTTTATTAGTTTTAAATGTGGCTCTTAACTAACTTCCATTCTTCGAGTATTACAAGACTTTGGCGTCTTAAACATTTAATAAACATGATGAAACAATAAAATAGATTAAATGAAATGTTGCAGAATTAGCTCTGCATTTGAACTGAATTTTTATTGTATCACTTAGCAAACATAAGGATAAGATTGTAAAGTTGTTCTTTTGAAACAGCAAAACAAGTATGATGATTTGGGGACACATAGTGTAAGTAGGATGAAGTCTTATAAAGAAAAATCCCTTATTACACTGTAGCTGAAAAAAAACCAAGGGATAATAATTTCTATTTGTTCATGCAAGCTATTGGCACGATTTCTCCAGTGGAGCTGAAATGGTATCTGCAGATGGCCATTGGGGTGCAAACTTAATGTTTGTTTGAATGAAGCATCCTGGCATGCACAGGTGATCTTCAAACACCAAGGACTGCTTCTCTATTTCACATCATAAAATGTTTGCAGCAATCCTACAGCATTTGATAAAATGGTTTATGATCAAAAGCCAGATTGTGATACCTGTGTTCACAGCTATTTAGCTTTTACCCTAGATTCCCTTCCCAAATTTTCCCCCATTTTATCCCACTTCTGTTGGGCTTGTAACCATATAAACTATATGAACAATTGTACTTCTGTCAGGCTAGTCACCCTGTTGGAACTGCCAGAATCTCACTGGGCTGGTAAATCACAGTTCAATAGCTACTGCCAGACATAATAAGTACATCCACTGATGTCAGGGAAGTTATTTGTGAAGCAAGATGCCGCTCAAAGGGAATATGGGTATCTCACAGTTGACCTGCTTGCTAGGAATGGGGAAGTAAGGGGAACAAAACCAGGCAGAAATATTAAAAAGTCTTTTTGTATGGTTAAATACTTATTTTGGGATTGCAAAATACAGGAAAATAGGGCATATAAATGTATCAATTCAAAACCGAGATTAACAAAAATGATTCCTCACATAAAAGCTGAAGCATGATGATAAAAAAGTATATATTCCAGCAGAAAATCCATCACCATTTACCTTTTTCTGTTAATGCAATCATATTTTAGGCTAAATCCATCATAAAACTTAAATGAACTGGAAATGAGAACATTCTGTTTTGCAGCTGTTAAAAACAATTGAACGCGACTTTTAAGTTCACCACAGATTTTGTAAACAAGTCCTTGCTCCTTGAAACTCCTATGTATGTGCTTTCTACTCTTTTCTAACAGGGACTTTAAAAAGTCATTAATTTGGCTTAATTTGCATGGGAATGATGCAACCTGGACAATGTGGAGAGCAGCGTTTGAAAGATATTGTTTGCAAGGCTGTGCTGTGTGATAGCAGCACTTAGATCTGGAATGTCTGAAATGTGCGTTCTCAGTGAGAAAGACTGGAATAAACGAGGAAAAAAGGTGATATTGGTCACTCAGCTACAAAGTCTTACCTGGCACGTGGCAGAGTATTTGGGCCGGCTAAAAGTATTTCAGTGTTGTACACCAACAGAAACCCCAGGATAGATCTGGTACTGGACAGAAATAATTCTCACTTCATCTGCAGTGCTTTAGCAAACAAATATATTTGAGTAATGTTTCTTAATCATATTCAGAACTAAAATAATTCTTGCTCTAGTGAAACTGAAATAAAGAATATTCTAAAATTCATGAACAACTGATAAGGCATGAATAAAATGAGTTCCATGTGTATGAGATTATTATAAATGGGATTTCTCTTTTAAACAAAGAGTACTGTAAACAAATACACGATCCAGTTTATTAACTGAAACTGGCTGGATTACAGTTTGAAAATAAGATACACATGTTGGCGATTATTACATTTCACTATAGTTAGGCCTTTGAAAAACATACATCATGTATTTTTTCCTGTAGAAATTATAGCCTTTTTAGATTGCCTTACTAGAAGATTTTGAGATGTATCTTTTAAAAATGTATATACTAGCCTGACTTCTGAATCCATATTTGGGGATGAGAGGGCAGATCCAGATTCCATCAGTTACAGAAGCTGGGGTAGAAGTTAGAAAGGTCTGACAGCCAGCTGGGGCATACCACAGAAGGGGACTAGGTATAAACATTTCAGTGGTTATCATGTTTGTCTATAGCCTGTGTCACCCAGGGTATGAAACCAAGAGAAGCATTGCCTAGTTCAACTAGGAGAAGAGCTGTGTCAGTGCTCTGTTTTATCAGGGCTATTTTATCTTGCAGTATGGTTGTTCTCATGTCCTGATGTGGCAAAACAGAATTTCCCTACTTCCCATAGCTTTTATTAGGAAAACTTAAACTGCCAGGTTCTTAAGTACTAGTTGCCAAAGAAAGCTATACTGTATTTTTGTTGGGTTTTTTTTCAGTGTAGCTTTGAGAGAAAAAGCTTCTCTGCTTGGTATAAATAAAGACAGAAACCTTGTGAAGAACATCAGCCTGGCATTCAAGGCACTCGTGGGATGTCCAGGCCAAGTTCTTGTTCCCTCTCAGGCAGAGCCCTTGATTCACCCTGGGTCTGCTGCCTTGCTGGTGCATAAGCCTTAAGCACAAGGCTGCTGGCCATTCTGGAGCAAGTCTCTCTCAGAGCTAGAGCCTTCTCTTTCTGACACACCATAAAATGTGATTTAAGCTCTCCACATGTCTTGAGAGAGCTCTGTGCTGGGATATACTGGTTAGAGTGGAGAGGGGCAAGTCAGATCCCATGGAAAGGAACAGCAATACTGATCTGAAACAGAGTACCATATTCAGCCTAAACAAATGATTGTTGTTCCACAGTTTGGACAGATGGCTGGCAAAACCAGCCAGGGGCAATTCAAAGATAATATTCATGTCCTGTCCCACTTCCCCATGTTAAGGAAATTCATGTTAATCCTGACACTAATTCAGTACTGGGCTATGACATTAGAAGGACATATGCAGCAAGTAGGAATATGTCTGAAGAGATCATTAGAGGGAATTCTTCACTCACAATACAAAAACTTTGTGCAGCAGCTATAGCAAAAAGAAGATGAAACCCAGGCCCCAAAGCTCTGCTTCAAGCCCACTATAATTTCCAACATAATCAAGCAATGAGGACAAAGTATTTTGGAGACATTATTGGAGTAATAATTTTGGTGCTGCTAGTCCTATCCTGGCATAGCTAACACACCGGCATGAAAAAGATAGACCTAACCTCTCCCTTCCTGACATGCAGCCTAGAAAACCAATGAAGTATTGCAATAGATAGGAACAATAGCACAAATTAACCTTCTTATCTAACTGACACCAGTACTGGTAGCTCATAGTTAAATGAGTTAGAAAGATGTGAACTTAAAATCTCAAGTTTAGAAGAAAGAGGAACTCTAGCCTCAGCTAAGATTCTCAGGCAGCAGCTCCCCAAGTACAGAAGTGACACAGTTCAAGCATTATTTACTTCAACCAAAATTTACCACCTTTACAGTATGAAGGATTGCCTCAGTGTAGGAGCTATATCAGCCCTGTCCTTCCAGCACAGCAGAGACAAAGATGGCCAGGTGAGGGGTTAACTTCATGTACTGAACTTCAAGATTCATCAGAGGTATAGCAAGACCTCACTTTCCAAGCAGAGCCTGGGATAAAATTACATCAGATGCCATACAAGTCTTCAGCTGCCTTGAGCAGGCCAGTAACTGTCTGATGTTACAGAAAACCCCAGATTATTTTTGGGTTTGGTGCCGATTCTAATGTCACTTTTAAACAGTATGAAAAAAAGAAGAGTTAAAATTGAGAACTTCATAAATCTTACTAGAGAAAATTCAGTTTAAATTACATGAGATGGAAGTATGTTCTGAAAACTCTCCAAAGGGTCTTAAAAATGCAGTAGGGGAGTGAAATACCATCCAATTAGTCCTCTAGTCCTACCCATCAAAATAACCATGCTAAATAGCAAAATAATCAGTTAAGGAAGGATCAGAAAGCATGGAGGAAAAACTGAGTGAAGGACTTAGCAAAGCCAGTATTCCCACCTCTCTCTGGGTTTCATTTCATTTTACAAAGCCAAAGATTGTTTCCTTGTCATTATAAAATGAAAGCCGGCCCTGCCCTGTTTTGTTAGAAAGTGTTGATCTTTTTATATCAGCTACCTGCTCAGACAAGCAGAAAATTTCAGATAAATCCTTGTAACAGGTTCTTTTTTTACTGTAAGGCCAAGAAATGGATGAGGCATTTGTTTCTTTGAAGAATGACAGAAGCATTTTTGCTCTGCCTCTGTATTTGTGACCGTTAATTGGTGACAGCAATTAAAAGCTATTGCCTTGTAAATTTTCTTCCGTCATCAGCCTAGTTCATAATCCTGGAGGCAGCCAAAGGTGAGCAGAGCCCCGGTAGTCAGTGGATTTCTCAGGTTGGCAGCCAGCACTAGCACTATTGCTGCTATGTCTTTATTCCTGTGATAGATGTGCACTGGAGCAGAGATCCACCGGCTTTGCAGCAGGAGTGGTGGCATGTATCTCATACCACAGCAGCTCCACAGGGCTGACATGACTGTCTTTACTTTCATGTCCCCATCTTTGCTGCGTGTTGGGCTAAGCCACCAGCCAGCTAATGGCTTTATCAGCCACCTGCAGAGGATTAGGGAGGACAACCCTTGATTAAGGCTTCACAGCAAGCCCTGGCAGTGCCAGTGGCTCTGGCATGTGGGGAGCTGAACTGCAGAGTCCCACAGCCCCAGCAAAGATCAGATGCATTTGTGCACCCAAGCTTTACAAAACAGCCGTCTGTCACTGTGCAGCCACAGGGGACTTAGATGGCTTTTGGCAGCTGGATCCAGTCCACATATGCATTATAGTCTAGATGGTAACCAAACTGTTATAAGGCAGTGATGGAGACCTGTGGAACTGCTCCTGAGACAGAGACCCTCCATTACAGCAACCCCCATGCCAAGAACTGCAGCAATGCAAGGAGAGAAACATCTGTCTTTTTACCTGGAAGGTGTTAGTTCTGGTGTTCATACAGTAAGAAAGCTATTATTATCAGAACATCTGTCCCTTTCTCTCAGACATTAAATTTGCAAAGGTATGAAGCCAGGTGTCTGATAATGCAGAAATCATGTCAGAGATGAACACCATCAAATTTTTTTAAACTGGTGGTTCTGGAGGTCTTTCCAAATCTGAAAGCCTTTGCTTAGGGAAAATGCTAATTTGCCAGCCGATAATAAGGTTACCTTGGATGCTTAGTACAAAAATGAACAGATAGGATCGCAAATGTACCTTATGCTAGATATCTCTGTATTATTCAGGGACCCCTAGATTCTAAGTTTTATATTTTCTAATGCTTGACTTCCATTATGGCAGGAATTATATTACTGTAATGGGGTCAACTCTAGCAGCCATTACTTTCAATAAAAGCAATGGAAACAAGATTAGATGCAAATCTATTTACAGCAAAGCCATACAACCAACCAACCCAAACAACACCCAAGACATGTAATTTATAAAGCACTTTCTCTGATGCAGTTCATGCACAGCTCCATGGGAACCATGAGGGAGTATATTAAATCCTTTGCAAGGCCAAAGAAGGCAAGTATCAGATAGAAGACACTTTGTAGTGGATCTACTCTAAGTCATTAAAACTTCAGCAGCTGTTTGAGATGTCTTCTGGTTCTCTGACTATAGTCTGTTCTTTTCAGAGCAAACATGAACCGTCTCAAATCAAAACATTTTTCTAATCAACATTTCAAAGGATTAAAAAAAAAATTATTTCTCCCTTACAGAGTTAAGGGAAAGGTCACAGTGAGGAACTGAAAACCAATATGCTGCTTTTATACAGAAATTCCTAGAAAAGTGGAATGGGGAAGCAAGTATGATGAACAGCCAAGGAATGGTCTTTAGGAATGGTCTTTATACAGTCTTCAAGTTCATCTTAAGTAGATATCATTGTAAAAACAGCTGTAAAGAGCTTTGTTAGTGTTACAAATGTAAATAGAAGCAGAATTCTGTGATGGCAATGAAACTGCTACTGCAAATATTTTACAATGGAGAAATATGCTTTTTGTAGCTAATAAAAACATACATATTTAAAGAAATGATGCATTATCCAGGTCAGCATTATGTTTCACCTCTGATTCTCTTTTTTTATCACACCCCCCTGCACACCCCTTCCTTGCCAAAACTATAAACCTTGAGAGAAGAGGTAGTCATGCTCTGCACAAGTGTAATAGTCTAAACATGCCTTTTTTCTGAAGACTGAGACATAAGAATTTAATGATTTACCAAACACCTCTGCTTGAGGCCTTCTTTCAGCTATTATTAATTAAAAGTACATGTCTTTGATACAAAGTAGAATCTGTGTGAGGCAAGAGGCACTGCATTCTCAGATATATTTAACAGAGAGCAATGTAATAGATGCGACTTCTGGCTCTTCTATACAGCTCATCTCTCTGGTAGCATAAATTTAGAAAGTGTTAAAAGGTCTAATGCCAATAAAAGTTAAGCACGTTACAGCAAGCCAAAAAAGGGGAGATGATGCATTCTCTCAGGAATCTGTCTAAGGAAGTTATGGGTGTAACTGCTGCCCGCTTTGGCTTTGGTGAAAGTCTAGAGCAGGAAGTGTTGTGGGATGTCCCTTGGGAAACTTACAGAAACAACAGCTATAAAGTAAGTGGGAAATCTAGATAAGAGAACTGATATAAACCCTTAGGAGAAATTAATCTCCTATCGGACTGAGAGTCTAGAAGGGTAATATCTTCCTCCTGGAATTAACAGTTTATTGCAGAAAAATAAATGAAATGCTATAGCAATGATGGATTCCCCCAAAACAGCTGGGACTTCTGACTAGAGAAGAAATGAGAGGAATTTTCTTTTTTTATTCTAATATTTTTTTAGTTATGGCTGTAATAAAATTTAAGGAATTTAGAAAACAGAAATAATTTCTAAACCACTTGGGAAACTTGTAGGATTTTGTGATTAATACAAAATGAACGGGACTGAACACAGTGGGGCTCCAAATCTTGGCCTCCTCACCACTGGCCCCAAAGCTGCTCCTGAGAGAGTGCTGTGAAAATCTACATTTATTACTGGAAAGAGCCATTACTGAAAAATGTCATCTCAGAAAATGTTCAAAGTAGTCATGTGTCTGACTTCTTTTTCTAAAAGCAGAAGTTATCTTGTTAAGTCTATTCTGGAGCAATACTGTCAGTTGTTTTCTGAGTATTCAAAAGGTCCTGCTTTGTTTGCAAAATTAGAGCAGAGAACAAACAAAAGCAAATTGTCAGCTTCTGCAAACCATCTATTTGAAGCTGGAGGCAAATATCAGGATACCTTCTTGCCTGAACATTTTGGGTCAGACTACATCAAATGATGGAAATCAGAGTAAAGTTTAACAATGTCCTTTTGTCCTTTCCAAGTAACCAACCATCTGACTTTGTGCTGAGCTGCCCTGTGTTCAGATTGCAGTGCTTACACCCACAGACCTGCAGAGGGGTGTGAGTGCCCAGCTGCCCTGCAGATACACATTTGAAATGTAGCTTCAGTGTCTGCAAATGGAAACCAAGACCTTCACTTGCCTAAAGCACCAGGCTCTGTTCAATGTTGAAAAAAAAGCACGTGTAGTATGCTATGTTTCTTTAGGGAAATGGGTGACCAGAATTAGTTTTGTTGAAGAGGTTTCTTCTGCTGCAGCAACTTTTTAAACTATAGAATTTATTGGTATAAAAAACCAGACATGTTCCTAATGCCAAAGTTGCAGGGCCCAAAGCTTTGTATCTGCGTTTGTTTCGCAGCACCACTCAAGCCCCAGTGCTGATTGGCCCAAGTAGTCGTAAAAGTAATTGCTTGATAATATTACAGTAGCTCCCCAGGAAGTTCCCACATGAAAAAAAATCACTGCTGACAGATTAAGAAGGGAAGAGGTTCAGGTAGAAATTCTCCCTCTGGCATACACATCTTTTAAGATTTGATGTGGACCTAAACATATGAAGAATATAGCTTTCACCCACAGATGGCGATGAACACAGTCTGTGCCTTCCCAAGATAGAAAGCTGCACATTTAGACTCAAAGAAACGTCAACATACAGCTTAAAGAAATGGCTCTAGTATATGTTAAAACAGGATAGTCAGTTTGGCACAAAAAAGGTGAGAGTCAGATTGGTATCCACCCATTCATCAGGCTCTGAGCAACCCAGGAAAGCGCAGGCTCTGAAGAAAACTGCCTCATCCTAATAAGGCAGAGCTGTCTGCTGGTGACATAGTCTGAATGCCTTCTATATGAACTAATGCAAACCATCGGGAGAGCTGCGTCTGCACGGCTGAGGAGCTGCGTCATCTTTCCATCAATAACAAAGTGTGATCATCTCTGAAGGATTGTTTGTGCTGAGTTGCACACAAATGCTTTGCTTGTATGTGTGCTGCATGAAAATCTTGTGTTACAAGAAAAGCCACTTACCGGTGTCCCAGGTTACCCTCTGCATCTCCTTCAGTATGAAATCCCAGTGAAAATAAAAGTCATCATGACTGAATAGCGAGCATTTTTTCTGCACAGGGAATATAAAAATATAGCAATTTTTTTTTTTGGCTCTGTAGTAAAATTATGTTGCTTCTTTGTTTGACTGTCAGAACCTTCCTTTGTTTAGATTTAACTTGATCTGACTATTTGGAAATAATAAATATGCTTTGGAATGGAAGGCAACAGCTCAGTAGAAGGGCATCTAACCAAATAGCCATGCTCCTGCCTATTGCCCAAGTGGAGGCAACAGGGTGTCTGCTGAGGTAGGAGCTGCTGCTCACTTGCTTTGAAAAAATATCTTTATTTCTTGATATAACAGTCATATCCACTACTTCACTGGGTTTCAGGGAGAGACAGATCTTCCTACTGATGTCAAGACAAGCAGCTTAAAACAGGCCAATAACAATTTTTGGCTTTTAAAGCAGGCTCTGTGGCTGTGCAGGAAAGAGGAGATTTTGCATTACAAGCACAAATAAGAAACAAGTCATTTACAAAGAAGAAAGTAAGTACATCATGTAAAAGTTACTCATGTTTTGCTGTAGTTCTTACATTTTGTTGCCAAAAAATGATCCTTGCTGCAGCAAGATTTCCATCTGAATTATTAGGAGATTTGCTTGATAAGTGCTGCAAGATGTGCCTTTTGAGCCAAGATTTCTTTTTGGTCTATTGGCATTGTGGACATTCAATCAGAAATACCCAATATACTAAAATGAAAATGAACAGTAAGCTAAATCTACTACATATTACTCTTTTTTTTCAATACTTTTAAACATTTACCCCAAACATGTTGGCATGGTGGCATTTCATACTTTTGCAAAGCAGCGAAGTTAAAGCAAGTGGTGACCTTTTCTTACCACCTGCAATTATCAAGTATGGCTCTACTGGTCTCCTAAGCCCCCTCCATACCCTCCTTCCAGATTTTTTACTTGAATGGGCTATCAGTGGCTTGAAAGAGAGCAAGAAAGTGTGGTGAGGGAAGGAGAATGTGCTGTGGTGCTCTTGGGTGAATAAACAGTGCAAATGAAGACCAAGCATAAATACCCCTGTACGCTAATAAAGGAGAAAAGAAGCTGAAATTTTGAAAGGTACTTCTAAAAGCCCTTCTAACTAATATATATACATAGTGCCAAGGAAAATTATGATAGACCGCTTTGACATGCCATCTCCTACAGATATGACTTTTCTCTGCCAACAAACCACACGTGTCAGACTCTACCTGTGACAGGAGTGAAGCTCGGTCTGACTAGAGATCTACAATTCACTTACAAGGTTCCTATTTCACTAAAAATTACTTAATAGTTTCAAGTTGTCTAGTCGTATGGTTTCCACAATAGGCAACTTCCCTGCATAAGTTATGGCTCCCACTTCAAATTTCCACATTGGAGTAAGTGGACAGACCCAGTAAGTGGAACTCATAGACCTTGGAACAATCCATTTCTGTTGGAGCAACAGAGAGGGGGATTGCAGTAAACTCAACAAAGAGACCAAAAAATGTGAGAAACATTGTCAGGGTGCTCTGCTAACTCACTTTAAGTGTAGTCAGTATAGAAACTCACCTGAAACTTTCCAGAAAACAGTTTCCACATGACTGACATCTTCTACAGGTGAAAAAAAAAAACAAAACCAAAAAACTTTATTGTCTCATCTCTCTGTGAGATAGGACAAGAACAAATGCTGACACATCAGCATTTCACATGAAACAGAAATTGTCATTTATGGCCACCTCTGCATTTTTCTCCTTTATATAAAGGATTTCTTTCCTCTGCACCAGAATCTGTCAGCACACACCAAACAATAATGACGCATTTAAGTGTAGTTACTCAGCACTATGTACCCAAGCACCTACAGTTGAGAAAGCTATTCATTTAGTAATCCAAATTTGGAACCTCATTCTGCTTACCCTGAAGAAATGCTCCATCATCACTCCACTGCTTACGCTCTTGTCCTGGTATCCACAGAAAGCCTGGTGACTCAGGAGACTTGGGCAAAAGAAAATGGAAGACACTAGAAAGTGAAGTACAAGAAAAGAAGTCTCCTTAAAACCAGGAAAGGCTTTTTCTTTTTTTTAATATATTTTTAAGAGGCCTGGCCATAGAGGAAAAATTCTTTCCTCTTCCTCCATGCAGCTTGAGTTCTCTAAGCATGCTCCAAGTCCAGACTGTGGCTGGGAGGGTTCTCGCTCATCTTCAGCATCAGTTGTAATGCAGGTTTACTAGTCTGAACTTCATTCTCATTGAGAAACAGTTCCTTCATTCACCGCTTTTTTTTACTCCTTTAAGTTTCTCTCTGTTCTCTCCATGTCACTAATGAAGGAATGGTGAGTCAAGTCCCAAGCAACCACGCTGAGTGTGTATTTCAACATTGTTGTGGTTAATTAAACTTGTCAGATAGCAATCCAGGAGCAGTGGATAGGTCCCTCAGGCATACTGTGTATTTTATCTTTGCCTATCACTAATTATAACTATGGTTGTGATTAGAATGCTGAGATTCACATTTTTACACCTCACTCTTTCCTTGCCTATCTTAACTTTCATTTCAGCCTCCTCTCTCTGGCTCCAATAGCAAACAAAATAAACATCAGTGACAGGGAATACCTGCCAATGCAGCAGGAGTGAGCCAGTGCTGGTCCCTCTTCCAGTAACATGTCCTGGCTGAGCACATCTAGGCTAAAACATCCATACAGCCAAACTTGCACATGCCCTAAAGCAGTATCACTTAGTATCACTAAGCACTAATACGAACAGCAGTGTTCTCACAAGCTTCTTGAACAGACAGCTTTTAGATTAAATGGAGAAACTGGAAGCAGGTTTAAAAACAGCTTTTCCATATACTGGAGGGCATTTCTTATATTTACTTGCACTGAGAATACGTAACCCCTTTAAATGCTCTTCCTTTCAGAGACCTGTTAGGGTCCTTGCAATGAGGCAATTCAGACAAACAGATCTGGGGTAACAAAAATAAAAAAAAAAAAGAGGAAAAAGAAAAAAAAGAGAGACTAAAAAGGATACAAGGCAACATCAAAAAGGACTTATGCAGGACTCAGGACTCAAGTGTCTGATCCCAGACTCTCTTTGGTTGGTTGGCTCCTAGCACTGGAGAAAACTCAATTTTACAGATGCCTACTTTTTCCACTCCCCAATACCCAAGTGCCCTGAGCTGCATCACTTTATACATCCAGAACTGTCTCCGCTCAGGGAGAGCAGAGTAGCTCAGCATCCTGCTCTGCTTCAACCTGCTCTACACCCAGAACAGGGCTTTAGCTCAGTCTGGTGGCAGGAAACACTCAGCCATGGACAGTTGGTTTCCAAGTCTCAGAGAGCAGACAGATGCCCCAGGAGCTTCTGTCTTCTTGTATAACAGAGGATAAGGTGGAGTCCTCTCAATTAATTAATTTTATGTTTAGCTGCTTCTGCCTGTGGGCAAGAAAATGCCTGTGCTTCTGAGGAGGATGCCTTTGTCACTAGGTGACAGCTTCGTCCTCCTTGAGACAACACTCTCCACCCCACCAGCTGAAGCCATGACACTGGTCAGGGAAGCACTCACCATGCTCAGGGCACTCCAGCGCAAGCAGGGAGTTCTGGTTGCTCTATCTGCTGCATACATTACTGTCCAAGTGCCAAACACAACTCATCTTGGGGGCAGGAACTATGGCTCACAATTCCCCTCTTCCTCATGAGTGCCCTAAGCAGTAGCCCATAGTCCTGCAGCTTTTTTGTGTCTTTGTATTCATGTTTTTTCTCCTTTTAATTAATTTTGGTTTGGCAGAACACATTCAAAAGGAGAGAAGGGTGTTCTTCCAGGATAAGTGGTTGCCTTGGAAATAGGACACATGGATTTGAAATCTCTCAATTGAGAAGGGAATCAAATGTAAAGCCCCTACTTTCTCTGAAAGTACAGTAACCACCCACTGCAATGGGAGAGGTGCATATCTGAGACATACAGCAAGCCATACCATGCTCCTTGAAGGAATGGACCTTGGAAGTGTCCTCAGGATAGAGCCAGGACTGGGCTCCTGCAAGAAGACTTTTCCCTGAAGCTTGAAACTTGTAGTAGTACATTTTACACAGGTAATTTTCCAGGCAACTTCCTGCTGAGCATACAGACTTTCCATGTCCATTTCTTCAGGCTTTCTGAATGCTAATCTAAAATGTTCAGGTAAAATAGACCTTTCGGCTGAAAAGCGATTTTCCCCTACAGCTTCTTTTCAAACCAAGTTAGCGTTAGGTCAGGGTTACTCAGAGCTAGTCAAACTGCAAAAAGGTTGTCTCAGGGCATGATCTTCCTGAGAAAATGCCAACAGATATTCATAAGCTGGACTTAGATCACTTGCTAAGTGCTTTAGACTACTGTGAAGGTGTCAAATGAAGACTACTTCAGGCATCCATAGCAAAGGCCCAGGGGCCAAAGAGACTGTGACTCTGCCCAACCTTTAAGCCCTACTGTTTCATGTGGAAAGATCAAAAGCAACTGAAATAACAGTTATCATGTTACACCATGCTATTCCAATACACAAATACACATATTTTCACTTCAGCTTTTCCTGTGCTTTAAGAAAAGAGCAATTTTAAAAACAAAACCAGAAAAGCTTGATGAAATTAAACTGGATATGTCCAAAAGCAAAGCCTGTTATGTTTTGCTACTTTCAGTTAATTTATACTAAGAGGATTTTTAGGAGTTCAGCATACCACCACTGCCCTGTAATAATATTTCACATGTAGTAAGAGATGGTGTCTTATTTTTCTTCTTGGACCAGAGTGACTAATTCAGCACTGCATGTTTCATAGTCTGAGTCATAAATGTTGCAATTGATTACACAGAAACATTGGAGCAGTCTCTCATTTTGCTTGCTTAAAGATCCTCTGAAATTCATTGAGACATTTATAATTCCCATGAAACTTGGGCTTCTAACTTGAAACTTTTTATTTCCCCCTGCCACTGTCAGGACAGCAACTCCAAGGACACAGTACATGTTCGGAAATTGCAAGAACACTTAAAACCCCGAACAGTCTGAGAAGGGAATATGTGAGGCTTGCTTCTAGCAGTGAACAAGCATTACCAGTACAGAGGCATATGCTAAGTCTCAGTGCTGTGTAACCTCAGTGGCACTCCCTGTTCTTCTGCCTACAAAGAATTTTACAATTTAATGAAGTTTGTTCTTACTGAAATTATCTTTTAACTCTCAAACAACCCTTTAATATCAGAGAATGTAACTGGGTCCTCCCAGCCCTTTCTGCTCCAGGACAAATAAACCCATCCTCCTTTAGTTCTCTTCTCCTCTGTCATATGCTCGGCCTTCTCCTCAGCCCCCCATTTCAATGGTTCATCACTGAATATATTAATTTGTCAGTAACTGCACTTGATTAAGAAAAACTACATGTTGCTGGTCTTCCTACTGTAAGTCCAAATATGCCAGTGCAGGATGAAAGACATTAAAGCCTTGGGGTTTTTTTTCCCTGTGGAACCAGTTGAACTCTACAAGTAGTCATTTGTGCTCCTACTGAAGTCCATACAGAGCTGTAGTAAATCTACTACAAAAAAATGCAGCAAATCCAGTGTTGTTTGATGTTGTTCTTCATACATTTACAACCAACTTGATCCTTTACATCAAATCCAACACAAAGCAAACTGATACAGAGATCAGAACTTGTCTGACTGTCCTAAGACACACCCAGTGTCTTAGGAACTACCTCACATATAGATAGAGTCTAACAGAAAGGGTGCAGCCCAGGGTACTGTGGCTGGCATGAAAGGGTACTATCAACACTGCTTTGATAAAAAGTCAGTGGAAGACTAGGAATTTATGAACATGTTAGCCATTTAAACAATTGAATCCCAGTACATTCAGTACTGCAGATCTTCATCCACCTGTAACTACTGTGAAAACTTTTATCGCAATGCTTAATTATTTTCTCTTCTGCAAGCTGATGGAGGCTCTGGGGCAGATCAAAGGAGCTGATGGAACAACCTCAGCAGTCCGCTCGTTAGACCTCCTATATGACCTGGACTGGGCAGGATTTTCTGCACAGAATGTTCCTCTTCCCCAACCTCACAAGGCAAATTAGAGTACATCCAATTAAGACACATAGAAAGTTTCAGTTAGAAAGAAATAACTTAATTCATATTTCTCTGGGACATGAGGGTGATATTTCATCTTTATTTAAGCAAGCAGAACAGTGATAACAATGCTCCGCAGTCTAGGGCCAGAAAACAACCCTTACTGTAAACAGAGGGTTTAAATATTATTCTTAGAAGGATCATCTTTTAAAGAGTTGCCAAAATGTTCACTGGCCAGAGGTAGTGCCTTCTGACTTGCAGGAAGTTGTATTTTTTTAAAATGTTTTGTCTTCTTGATAACCTTACAAAAGGCCATCCCACACCCACCTCATTATAGTTTCACAGCTTGTTTTGTGCTTGTTTCACATCTTGCAATCCTCCCTTTGGTGGTCATATTTGTAGCACAATATTTCAGTACCACTCTGATCAACTGGTTCCCTGTCATAACCTTTGGAATCAAAAAATTATAGAATCGTTTAAGTTGGAGAAGACCTTTACAATCAAGTCCAGCCATTATCCTAACACTACCAAGTCCATCACTAAACCATGTCTCGAGTGCCACATCTACACCTCTTTTAAATACCTCCAGGGACAGTGACTCAAACACTTCCCTGGGCAGCCTGTTCCAATGCTTGACAATCCTTTCCATGGAGAAATGTTTCCTAATAGCCAATCTAAACCTCCCCAGGTACAACTTGAGTCCTATTACTAGTTTACTGGAAGAAGAGGCCGATCCCCACCTTGCCATAACCTCCTTTCAGAAAACCGCAGAGAGCAATAAGGTCTCCCCTGAGCCTCCATTTCTTCAGGCTAAACAATCCCAGTTCTCTCAGCTGCTCTTCATAAGACTTGTGCTCTAGAGCCTTCACCAGCTTTGTTGTCCTTCTCTGAACACACTCCAGCACCTCAAAGTCTTTCTTGTAGTGAGGGGCCCAAAACTGAACACAGCACCAGTGCTGGGTACAGGGACTTACATCTTTGAAAAATCATCATCATTTGCAGTGTATGTTCTCTCTGGTATCACCAGGGAATGAAAATAATGTTGGTATCAGACAATGATAAATCAAAGTATTTTTAAAAGGCTATATTCCACTGTCTCCCAATTGTACAACAGTTTCATGGAGAGGAGCACAGGTGAGGTGAAGCAGTGCCCATCATGAGGGAAGTGGAAGGCATGTACTGCCATCAGGGCACAGCCAGACTCTCTGGTCACTCCCAGTACTGTGCATCTGCTTTGCAAAGCCCCAGATACAGAGAGGGCTTGCTTTGCCTGTTGCATGTTTTTTCAAAAGAGGAGTATTACCCATGTTAGAGACATCTACACTACACAGCAAGGTGGGGAGGGATTTAGTGAAAACAAGTAACACTGTTGTAAACCTTCTATACCTTCCAGGTCAAGGCCTCAAAGCATTTCCCAGCTGCTAATACCCTCAGAGCTCCCCAGGATGAGGCAGTCCTGAGCACAGTGGCTCCCACAGCACTCCCAGAGTAGCTCCTCTCCAGTGCTGTGCTGTTTTGGTTTTAGCTCTGGCAAGGAACGTTTTAGTTGCATCAGTGCAGAGCTATTCTGTTCCATGTGCAGCCTCCCAGGCTAATGAATGAGTTTTAAAAGCTTACTTAGTAAATATCAGATTTCATGTTGTTTCATCTACCACTGCCCACTCCAGTCTCAAGGCTAAGGACAAAAGCAATAATTTAACTTCGCATCAGTTTGCTGCTGCTCTTTCCCCAAGATTTCCAGATAACAAGTTTACCACTTCCCCAGCAGGCACTCCAAGCCCACATCGACATAAGGCCAAGCAAGGCCACGGCATTTCTTCAGGAGCACAAGAGAAAATGAGACCCAAGACACCCACGAAGGAACCGGTAGAAAGTAGAAACTACTTCAGTCTGCTCCTGGGTTTAAAGAGTCAGCTGCCAGGACAAAAGACTATGGAAAATGTCCTCTTACAAAGACTCACAGTAAAAGAGAAAGGTCAGCAGTGACAAAGCTGCTAAAGAGACAGTAACTGTAGCTAATTAGATGGGCTGCTGCCTGGCTGCCTGAAACCCAAGGATTTGTCTCTGAGATATTTTAACTTTTTGGGGCCTTGCCACGCTTGCATATTAGTAGTTCATACAACACAAAGGTGTTTCTTTTCCCTTTTATTATTCATACCTTAAATATACCATTGCATTCTCCTTTAGGTATTTTTTTTTCTAGAAAAGGTAGGTGAAGTTAGGTATAGAGCTGCAAAACCTTACATACCCAGCACTAATGGGCACCTGTGAACTTAAACATATTTTGCAGGTGGTAATTATTTCTGTGCAAATTTTTCTCATTAGGAAGAGGTTTTAGCATTTGAAATGGCCAGCTCCAACATTTTCCTAATGGATTTTTTAGTTCAAAATTAAAAAAAAAAGTTCCTGTTCGGGTCATTTTAGTTTGTCATCTCCAAGTCAGCATCTTTATTCCTTTCTTAGCATGTCTCTGTTCTTTCCCTGCTGGAGATAAGCTGAGGGATTTGCATGCTATTTTCTCAATGACTCATTTTCCAAATATGGCCATTTAACAAATATTATTTCTGCAGGCAGCCATCCCCTTCAGATCCTTCATAAAGGAAATTACTCAATCAATAAAGTTAATTTTCCCTCCCCCCTGAAGCAGCCACCCACCTCAGCAGATGTTCAGAAACAGACTAAAACAAAGCCAGAAACCTACTTGGATCCAAACATCCTCTTGCAGCTAAGGTTGAAATTAATACTTTATCTATACGAGGAAGCAATGCAAAGAGCAAAACTGTGTTCTGATTCTTTAATTAGCTGATTGAAAGGTTCATAAAGAGCAGTGATGAACTCTGATCCATTCTCGCTACGTTTAGAGTCAACCCACTCCTACTATAAATACTGGGTTTGTGTTGAAATGAATTCAAAGGTGACATTAATCCTAACTAGATGCCCCCTGTGCACAGCACAAATTACCACTGTTCTAAAAGTGGCCCAGTGGGACAGAGGACCTAGTCCCACTGCCTTGTTTCGTCCCAGGAGGAGGTCCACACCGGAAAGAAAGAAGAGACTCACCTGGAGAGCATGAGGAAACCCTGCATGGATGCCAGTGGGGAGACTCTCAAAACTACTTGAGTAGGGTCTGTTTTTGCAAACCTGACAATAGCACTGATCACAGGAAGAAAATACACAGCGGCACTCCTGTTTATAACAAGAAAGATGAGGTTCAATATTGCATATGCTAAAAAGGGGACCTTGGGATCTAATCTCTGCTTTGCATGAACCTGAGGTTCATGCAGAAAGTTCAGGCTTAAACTGAGGAAGCTCGGAATTAGGTTCCCCACCAGAAGAGTCTTACCTTATCCAATATCTTGCCACATGCAATCTCCCTGATCCTAACATGTTGGCAAAGGCAGTGCAGAAGTTGGCCCCAGTTTAAATTCTCACGGGAGTCACACTTGGGTAGAAGGGGCACAGGATTTAATGAGTGAGTTAGCTGGTCTTAGATAAAGTTTGGAAGAAAATAGAAAAATGAAGATTTAAATTTAATGTTTAAGAAAAAACAAAAAAAAATACAAGTGTTCTCAGCCATACTACCTAGACAGCTTGTTAATACCTGAAGCAGGTGTCCACAGAGGCTGGAGGCTCAGGGGAAAAAAGAAGAGCATTGTTATGGAGAAGAGGATTTCGTGGGTGAAACGCGCATTGTGAAATTACTCAGAAATGCAGTATTAATGTAGAGGATTCCTCCTTGAAGTCTGTAGAGCACAATGTAAGAGAGATGTGAAGGAACTGGAACTATCCATTGTAGGCCTATGATACAAAACTAAAGTCAAGGGAGAAACACTACAAATAATGATAGAAAAGAGAATGAAAGGAGAAACTGATCTATCTACCTACTACTTAGAAGGATATTAGATTAATATAATGCATTCTTAACTGAGTACAGCCAACTAAAGCACTTATAGATCAGATCTACTCACATACCTAAAGCAATCCTCCTGTCTCCACAGCATCAAGAGTCTCACTACCATGGGCACGGCAGGTTACAGGTGTCATCAGTTAAGGGAGAAAATTAGCTCATCTCCCAGAGTTTATCTCCTGGGGGGTCTTCTGAGCTGAAAAGGGTGGGGGCAAATCACATCGCCTCATGAGCCAGGGTACAGGGCAGAGCAAGGCTGGGGATGCTGCAGATGCCCCAGGAACCTGCCTGTGAGTTTGTACCATCTCATGCAGGTGAGATGGGAATTTTCCAGAGTAGGAGCTACCTGGGGAGGATGCCCCATGCTTTGATGTTGTGCTAATAAAGAAGGAGTCATTGAGTACAGCTTTGCATTCAGATCTTAGCAACTGCACGTACACGTGGCTGCTGTTTTAGCAGCAATTTCCATCCTGCTGACATGACTGGCACTGGGAGAGCTGGTTGCAAAGAAATGAACCACTGTAATTTCAAGCAGAGCTGTTGCTGTTAAAAGGACAAAGATGATAAACGAACAGAGGAAAATCTTCTGTAAGAAGATCTGGTAAGTCAGTACCTGATTTGATAGGAGATCCAACCTGTAAGGATGGAAACAAGTTAACACAATGCATCTTCTTGGATGGGACTTCTGGTGTGAAGAGCAAGCAGAATAGTCACTGCTGCTGGCAAAATCAATGGCAAAAGCTGATGGCTTCACAAGCCCATTGGCTGCTTGAACTGAATTGATAATGAAAGATGGTGGGCAAAATCCTTCTGTGATTTAAACAAATATCTGTGACACACATATATGAGCTTAAAACATGGAGGTCCAGCACATTCTTACCAATAGCCCCTGAATATGAATAACTCTTTCTGCTGCTTATTGCTGGGCAGCAGAGTACCAGGTCAATTTACCTTTGTTTTTCCACTAAACTACCTAGCAGAAATGCTATCAGAAGAGCCCAGTTGTGTCACCTGCAGAACAGATCCCGAATATTAAGGATTTTGCTAGATATGTTTACCACATAAGAGAGCTACAGGTGCAGAGTGGAATTTGGTGTGTCATCCTGCCTTGGTTATGGAGTCACTCTGTTTTAACTAACACCAAGCTCCTAAAGATCAGGGTTGATGACAGACTGCACACAGATGGAGCTTCCAGACCTTAACTCTCTACACCTCCTCCCCAGCTATCACATCTGATCTACAGCAGCTGTCTCCTGCACTTAAGCTCACTTTTTGCCTAACTACAGTAAAGGTATCATTTACAGTTCAAAATCCTGACTTGGACACATATGGGCCCAGGTAGAGGTTGCTCTGGACTGATCATTAACAGCAGTAAATTCTGTGCTAACAGCTTAGGGCTCAACTATTGTCTTTGTACAGGAAAAAGGTCAGAAAAATGATCATGGATAGCATCTATAAAACCATTAACAAGCCCTTCTTTTGCTGCTCTTTTTTTAATTTCCTTGGCTTTTACTTTGATGTACATTTCAGTTATTAAATCTTCTGTAGTTTTTTTTTCTATTTAATAAGACATTTTCCATTCACAGAATTTCACTTGCTGCTGTCTATTTGCAGTCACTCCATGCCTTTGAAGGTGCTAAGGGAGGAGCTTTGCCTTCTGACCTTCCAGGATTGGGTTTATCATTAAATTTAGGGGGAAAAAAAAAAAGCCGTGCTTTTGGAAAATTGTCAAAAAGTAATTTTTCTTTGAATACAAAACACAAACTCTCCATGTGCATTACACCCTTAACAAAAGACCTGGGTGTGGGTGAAAGCTAAAAAAGCCTCAGTCCATCCAATTCTAGAGAACCATGCAGAAACTTTTCATCCCATTCCTTGGAATGGATGCCTGTGTTTGCTTTGTGTCCCACTGTGGAACTTGGGTCTTGCATACATCCACATTGCTCTGCTGACAGCAATCAGCTGTGTGCTGTGCTCCTGCTCCCCATTCTTACTCAAAATCACTTCAGCATCTGGGTGTTGCTGTCTTGCCGCATACTTATGGCAGTCAAAGAAAATCTTGCCACCTCCCTATGTGAGGCACTGCTTGGAAGGAATCTGTGACACTTCAGGCATTCTTAATGCAGCATTTGTGGATCATAACTCACCAAACATGGATTTTTTTCTCCTTTTCTAAATATTGCTGATGCATGAAGAGAAAGAAATTCAGTCCAGCTTTGGTTCCTCAGCTTAAAAATGTGTATGTGCCTTGTGGTCTGTTGTACTAGGGATGCTTGTACATGAAGTCTTTTAGAGATGATTTTAATTGATCCTGTACTGAAGTGGAAAAAACCACATTTGACTCATAGAGTCAATGGAAATAATCATCAGCCTCTGTGAGGACTACATTTGGATAAGTTCTCTGAACAGCAGGCCACAACTCATGATGCTTTTGGTCTTGGGACATGGTATCTTTCCTTGGAAGCTATTAATACTATGGAGCTTACTGTCTAGAGCTTACTTTCTCACAGAAATCTTTAATCTATAATCACAACTGTGCAGTCTTTACCACAGTACTTTCTACCAACTCTCAAATATTCTTATTCCTTGTGGACAAATAAAAGCTGCTATACAACAGGTGTTTTTCCTTCCCCATGACCTATGCTCCCAAGGAGCATAGCAACAAGAAACTTTATGGCTCAACAGGCTCAGTCTTGCACTGGGTTTCATAGCCAGAGTCTCAAGCTGATGGCCACACCAAGTCTCCTGTTTTCTGCCAGAGCTTCTGCCTGCAATTCTGTGGTAACGCTCTAGGATCCTCTTCTACCATTTTCCAAGGTCAAGCTCTTTGGTAATTCTTAACATTAGACCACAAACAGTAGCTGGAACTAAGTCTATGTTTCCTAGAAGCAAAGTGCAAGGACATTTAGAAGATACAGTTGTATCTGCTGGCTTCCTACTTTAACCTGAGTCACGCTTGGCAGCAGTTAAGATGGGTGATACTAAAAATGCTTACTGGTGAAAGGTAACATACTTTGAAATCTGGTATTTTATACATATCCCATGGGCAAACATCTTGTATACAATGAAGTATGGTGTACATGCAGTCTGGCTAACAGTGACCTGAGCTTGTACAGGGGTTCAAAACAGCCAGCCACTGCCTATCTGCTGCCAGTTTCCACATTCATAGCACAGAGCTATGAACAGCTTGAGAAGTGCACCAATGGAACCTTGTACTCAGCTGCTTGGCTCATTACTGCTCTGTGGGGTGCTGCCTGGTACTCCCTTGTGTTGGTGTGCTGAGCAATTTCTTCCACATGGTGCTGTGATGCTGCATCTCTGGAAATTCTTGTCCCCACCTGCTATTGTGCAATTGAGACAGATGAGAACGACCAGAGGTGAAGACTGACTTTCTTATGGGCTATTCAACTTTGGTTTTAGCCAGTCTCCTCCTGTGAGTAGTAATAGATGACATTAGAATAAAGAAAATTAGTATACAGCCCTCTCTTGGAAAAACAAGAAGGTTCTCCTACCCAATCCACCTCCTTCTCAAAATCCACAAGATATCAGAAGGAACTTAGAAGAATTCAGCTTCTCTTCAGCTTTTTTAAGCAGTGATTACTTTAGTTTCCCCATGTTGGGAAATGAGACTATATTAAGGCTCATGGGGATAAAACATTTTACTCTGAAATTTTTTAACCCTGTGAATTTGTCTGCCATAGAACAGCCTTGGCCAGGAGCTGCAGGCAGAAATCAGTGTTTTGAGGCTGAATGCAGATGGTACGCAGCTCACTGTGCAATCACTTAAAGTGTTTTACTGATACTTTTCTCCAAAGTCAGGGGGCAAACCTGAACAGATTTAGCTGTGAATTCTGATTTCACATTACTGTTACCTTGAAAACTTATCTTGCAGCTGAATTATTTTCTTGTGCTAAGTTGCTTTACTCTACTTTCACCTATGGCCATGTTGCCATGGCAAAGTCACTCCTGCATGTGTATGTTTTAAATGCATAACATACAAAGCACTTTGGATTCCTTTGACATGGTAAGCATCTATTTTCCAAGTGATTTTCTTGTTTTAAATACAATCTGTAAAGCAAATGGAGAGCATGCTATCAGTAGGCCATTTCATATTTCCACAACAGGAGCACTAAAAGCCTATCTATACATGTTGCATGTTACACATGTGAGTATTCTTTAAGCACATGCCTTTATCTGATCAGGCATCTACATACCATGTGTTTGGTTTCATGCTGTTATTATACTGTGACATAATACCTTGTGGATTTTATAGCAAGTATAGAAAATTGAATTATAGCAGTCCTTGGTTGAAAACACAGATTTTACCTTTCATAATATCACTTCTCTAAATAAGTTATAGCATAATTTACATATTTATTAATATATTAACAAAATTTTTCACTAGCAAACATTTATTTGTTTGTGAATAAATTAAAAAAAGTCAAATCACATGGACAAAGCTCTGAACATGCACATTCATCCTCTCAAAGTATTAGCCAGAGAGCTTTGCAACAGCAATTTTTCCAAAGATGAAAAACAAGTTGCATATTGCTTACCTCAAGCAGAGTAGTAATATTCTTTACTTATTTATAAGGCACTCTGGAAGCACATCTTCACTCTAAGAAGAAAGATTTTGCAACCAGCAGAACATGGAACGAGGGGTAGGCTGACTGCTGCAAATTACAGTATACCATTCAGCAGTATCCTGTCTTTTTTCTTCTCTTGTTCCAGGAATTTTCATTACCAGAGAATAACAATCTGAGTTGAAAACTTGGAGAAAGGGAAAGGGTCTAGAAGTTGGCAGTGGAATTGCTGTTTAACATTGTAATGCAATCAACACTGTAGAAAGTAGATATAGAGGTAGAGGTGCTATTCTGGATGCTGTTTGCTTCCAAGGGGATACTCATTTGGAGTACATCTCTTTCTCTTTCCTTGTTAATGTCTTCAAATACACTCCACAAATTCTTCATTAGTAATAAGGTGCTTTACAAATTCAACATAATAAACTAGCAAAGCACAGGAGCAGCAGCGAATTTCCTGAGCTCACTTTTTACAATCTTCAGAACTCTGGATGTTGGGTGCAGCATACGGACATCATGAGCACGCAGAGTGCTCTATGTCAGCATCACTTTAAGCAGGTTATAGGGAGGAGCATGGTGTAGCGCTAAACCTGCATTATATGGGTTTCAATAATAGCATGGGAATGAAACACATTTTAGAAACTAGTCAAGATAAAATCCTACTACTTTGTAAAAGACATGGACAGAATTATTGAAGGAGAAATACTGGCTAGTAACAAGTTCTGCCAGTTTCAGAGATGTACTAGGACATTAAAATCTGTAGAGGCGACTGGCAGCAGGACTGGAAGTCTTCAGGGGCACTGACACATACATGTTGTGTATGTGTATTTTGGTATATCTATATCTACAAATGCACTTACTGTAGCTATTTGTGTACTGCAGGAAAGGACAGAACTTCACCTATAAATAGTCTAGAGAAGACAGAGTGTTTTTGCATATAAGAATGTTTTCTTTTCCTGTGTGAGTTTAATGGGATAGACGCCAACGCTTTTATGAATTATGAATGCAGCAGTCTTCTTTCTAAATGAAGATGTTGGAAGTGTGCCACTGGAATGAGGTGCTCCTATTACATACTGCCAGCAAATTTCTGTTGCTTTAATGAAACCTAAATTACAAAAGCACTTTTCTTTTGATAAACATTACTCTTGCCTATAATGACATAGCATATTCTCCTCTAGAATAAAACAGAAAAAAATAATCAGGGTAGAAAGCAATCTGAATCACAGTTCTAACAGGGAAATTCATATGCTATGCCCCGATGCAAATAGCTGTTTGTATACCCCCTACCTTCCTCCTTCAATAAAACATAATCCAGGTTTATGACTGATCAGCCATTTGTAACTATTTTTATGCATGGGTTTTTTCCCTCCACAATGATTCTCTTTTTAGCTACTTGAAACAAAGTAATTATTTAAAATAATTTAATCACCAGCATTTTAAAAAGAAATCTTGCTTGAGGAAACATTGCTTCCTACTTAGGAGCAGAATTTTGCACTTAGATATGATTCAATTTCTGTTTCATAAAGAATGTAACAGTATTATGTAGAAGCATTATGTAAGGTTGGGGTTTTTTCACTGAGTGACCTTAAGTTTGAAGAACACTTTTAGATGGGAAAGTATTAGTCTATAACCTTTGACAAATCTGAGGTCAAATATCCCACATGAAAAAGGTTCAAAGAAAGACAATGAGGCTGCACTGCTTCATCTGCACAGGTTATACAGCAGCCAGTGGTGCCACAGCTGCTCTTTGCCTGTTAACAGATAACTGCAACTTAACGAACAATTCTTATTTAATCATATGTACATAGTGCCATATACTATATATACCTTCACCTTTTGTGCTCACAAGCAATTATCTTCTGCTGGTAACACGTAGGATTTTACAAGAGGATGCCTTTTAGTTTAATCAGCAGTCCTTTCTATCATTTCTAAATCTGAACCACATCTCCAAGCTCATCTGGTGGTACTGCAGGTTTCACAGTAGCATTTCAGACAAAAGGTACAAGTTCCCTTGAATAACAGCTCATTTGTAAGATATCCTCTAGCTTCCAATTTGCACACACATTCATTTCACACTACCTTAGAGATAAAAACAGCCCAACAACATAATAAAGGGTAATCAGAAGGTAAATGCATAGAACAATAAACACTACTGAAACCATATCAACCCAGAAAAACATCAAAAAGGCAGGGAACAAAAAGGAAAAAAAAAAAAAAGCAGTGAAATTAGGTTAAAAAAAGTGGCAGAAGCTCTATGGGATTTTTTTTTTTAAAACAGAGCCTCAAACACAGAGTCAAATTCTGTAACCCACCTGGTTATATTTTGCAAATGAGTGCAAAATCCAGTTAGCTTTAGTGTGAGGCAGTCTCTCCACCTGTGAAAATTAATGGTAACACTCTATGACATTAACTAGAACAAAATCAGGCCATATGAGTCCCCTCTGACTTTTCTATAATGTATAATATTACTGCCATCTACTTTATACTCTGCATTTCTGAGTTGATAGTATGCTTGCATGATTAAGATACAAAGCTAATAAATGTTTAAATTCAAATATTACTACAAACTAGAGACGAGTCAGATAAAACCAGAGATTTTTTATTGCACAAAATAAATTATATAGAAACAATGCAACAAAACAACTCGTATTGTAGGCTGCACAACAGATGTTACAACATGAATATATTTATTGCTTTGAGAAAGGAGCAATTCAGTGCTAGTAAGCAGATTAGTTATACTTCTTGCTCATCTAGATTTTTCACAAAATTAATCCAACTGGGCTAGAGGCATCTTGCAGCATACGGGTCAGGCCAAATTGTCATTTGTTATCAGCCATTATAAAGGTGCTGTAAACCTTCTTGACATTAGCACGAAGCACGCAATGCAACATCACCAGTACTGAGCCATACAGGTAGTTCATTATTAGAAATATCATTACATACCAGATAAATTGACAACACAAAGTTCTAAAGGCCCATTTACAGGGTTTGCATGAGCTGTTTTTTGAAAATAAATCTTGCTTACAAATGTTGATGCAGCTTTGCACAGGCACACATCGCTCTACATCAAGAGGCACGACCACGAGGTTTTGCCAAAAAACCCCCAAGTACCAGCACTTCCCTTACCTAATTGTAAAACTGCTCACTAGTGCTGACAATTACAGGTGTCTTATAATTTTTTCCAGGGCCACACTCAGCTTCTAAGACTAAACACCCCCCCACATTCCTTTGGTAGAACTGGGTGAAATTTACAGTGCTTTTTAAAATACTTCAAAACACAACATATTTGGTTCTTCAAAAGATACAAGCCTGCAATATTGCTATTGCACTCAGATCAAATGGATTTAAGTTTTTCAACTGCTACTTCGTGGACCCTGAGATGTCAACCCTAATGAATTAATACAGAAATTAGCTCTTAACAAAAATTATAAAAACAGACAGTGTTCATATAATGAATCAAACACATCAAATGCTGATCAACTGCACATCTTTGTGTAGCATGCATACAAATAAGAGAATGCCATTTCAAATGTTCATACTCCGAGTGAATTTCTCCCCCAGTTTGAAAAGGACACAAGTATTTAGTCAGCTGAGTTCCTAACAATGAGTTCTACTGCTAGTGTACACACTCAGTGTTGCAAAACTTTTTTACCTGTGTGGTTAATATAATAAGAATAAATTTAAACAATAATAGCCACCCATGAAAGGAAAACAAGTGAGAAAGTGGGAAGTCTGGGTCATTTCAAGTCTTAGCTACAAGGACAATTGAAGAAAACCGCTCCACTGAGGTCAAGCTGAACTGAGCAACACGTTAGCCCACAGAGTATAGCCCTGTAGAATTCCACTGAAATAGGTAAATAGATTTTGGATTGTACACTAATAACTACAAACAAATATGGTTGTCACTCCTTACTGTACTTTAATAAAATTCTTGCTTTACTGGTTTTTTTCCCCCTGAAGCTGTGTTAATGTATTATGATGAATCAAAATATAGTTAAAAGTGAGGTTTCAAAGAGCTGCAAAATATTACAAGAAATTAATTATTCTAAATTTTAAAAACGTTAAATTCTCAGAAACTTTTGTGATGCAATTACGTTTCATGAATGTACCTAACAGTAGTTTCCTCTGTAGGAAAGAAAGTATTAAACTCGACTAATCTTGCACTCTTTTTCATCCAGGAGAGTGTTTTTTAAATGCTGTAAGTAAAATTCTGTCATCTTTTTATAAAAATGTTTGTAAGCACAGTAAGATTCAACTAAATAACCAAATATACCCTGAAATGTCCATTAAAACATATACATCACAAAAAACGGGTAGCATTTTTTATACCTATTATGAAGTAGAAAAGTTATAAGGCAGGATGAAGCTAATATCGAAGATGAAAAACAGCACCACCAGCCTAAGTTTTGTAATTAGCTTTCTGCTCAGACACAAAATATATTATCATAGTCAGATACAGTTGATTAAGGTGAGAAATGCATTTAGCCCAGCTGTACTAACTATACAGCTTCACACAGAATAAACAAGATTCCATAAATCAACAGAAAATGCATTTGAGCACAAAAAAATAAAAATATGTAAGTGATTCTCTAAGCAGCATTTTGTTTTCTTTTTTTTTTTTTTTTCAAAACATTAACATAGATAGATATTGGACTGATTAAATATCTACAAGTGCTTTTCCTTTACAAAAATACATATATTCTTAATAGTAGGATAGACTGTCATTAACAATGACCTGTGTTTTTTTTCACTTCAATTTGAATGATTTATAAGCTAAATTTTACAACCACAAAAAGGTTTATTTGTAATATGATGTTATCACTTTTGACAAAAAGCTTAAAACATTTTATATTTTAAAACAAATTAGCAACATAAGATCACAATATGTTCTATGAGCTCCTAAGTACTGTGAGGGCTGCTTTATTAAAAAATGGTAACTACTGATCAAATGCAAGGAAGCATTAGAACATTATTACTGCTCACCATAGGCTCCTTTCTTATCATAACTTGGATCACAGCTTATATAAGGACACTTAAGCCCCCACCCCCAAAAAATCCATTGAGGATAACTCTATATCATCTATTCAGTAGCCTGGAACATCCAACAATTCAGGCTTTGCATTAATTTAAGAAAATGCAAAATATTTTTCTTTCAATAGTTAAGTCTGCAATAAGGGAAAAAATGATGCATTGCTTCATGTTTATGCTAAGAAGCTTGTATTTGAGAAAAAAACTACGATCAGTAAGTATTTAGAATGAAATCTTTCAGCCAGCTAAACAATTAAATTGACCGATTACTTTCCAGTTTAGCTAATCACTATCCTGGAAATCAAGATATTTGGATTTCTTTATTCTTTCTGCTTTATACTGCACAAGTATTAGCACGTCTTGCTAATCAATGGTCTCACATCAAGGACAGCAATACCATTTGCTAAAAAAATAGCTATAAAAATCTGTAAAACATACTTAATATCTTCTCATTATCCTCCAAGTCTGTCCTTTCGACCCTCCAAAATATCACTGAAATACAACTAGAAACCCCAAAAGTAGCTTGGTGTCTATTTTGTGCTTTGGAAGGTTTACAGGATTGACAGCACACTGAAGTTTTTGTTAGTTCACAGGCCAGGTATAGCAGACACATCAGTAATGCAAGCCTCTGTGCTTTTCTCTGGGAACATGAGCTAGGACTCAAAGAGCTACTCCATGTCTGTTAACCTTTATGCTATTCCTGTTGTGTTTTTCTTTTTCTATTTTGCGCTGGAAACTGCCAGGTGTGCCTAACCATTCAGCTTGGTGACACAGATAACTACCACTGGTTCAGTTCTGCTTGACTGATTCCAGGTGTACCTCTTGACCACTGCACTCCAGGAAAGTGTCGATGCCATATTCCGAGTCAGTTTCTGAGTGGCTTTACCTTTGGTATTAAATGGGTCCCCTAAAACTATTAGGCAACCAGATTATTCATAAAAGTAGTTTATTTAAAAAAAAAACCACTTGTTTTTTTCTGAACAAACTAAATACCTGACAACAAAGACTAACTTTAAATTGATTAGTATGTGGTATTTTTCATTAAAAAGGGAACATGTTTCATTTTACTGCATCAATATTCAGGAGACAACAGGAACAATACCTACCATACTCAATATTAATACAAAACTGAATTTTAGGAGTAGAATACTATCATAAAATATGGGCCTTGCACTTTGATAATAAATATCTTCACTACAACTTCACTTGTAATAAAAACCTCGGTATGTTAACTAGCAGCAAAATGTTATACTGTTGCAGTGATTTTGTGTATTGTATAGCAACCTTCCCTCAAATCTTACATTGCTTTCCACTCACTATCACAAGAAAAAAGGAAAATGCACAGTAGCTACTTCTGTTCACCTCATCCTGTCAACTGTCAACCATGTTAGAAGCATTTCCTAAAAATACACATAGAAGTTCTAGTATGAACTTCAAAGAAAAGTATGCATAATGGTTCAGAAAAACAAGCAAAGTCAAACCAATGCCTCTCTTTGGTTAAAATTAATGTAATGGCAAAAACTTCCACTTGTAGACATCTTTCATTCCAGAATTCTCCTCTATTCTGAGCTTATAGAACGTGGTCTCCTTCTGCAAGTGCAAAAGATGGCCTAGACATTTCTACCCATCTACAGAGCTCCTCCATTTCACTGCCACACTCCAGAACCATACAGACCTAAATTACTCACTAGAGAATGAAACCATGGCCTTGTTCAACTGTAGTAGCAAGCTACCTGAATTCGAAAGATTTATGGCACATACCTTGGATGGAAGAATCTGTCAGGAATTCATTAATTAATCAAATTCCTATTCTGGAATCTAATGCTTTAATTTGCTCTACAAACAATGTAGACAGTAGTTAGACAATCAACAGGTAAGTCTGCTTTTGAAGAAAAATATATTAACATTACAAGATCATCTGCTGGAGGACATTCCTACAATGGATGTTTCAGCTGAGGTCTGAAGGTCAGACAATCCCTATGGCACAAAATTAGCAGTAAATGTGCAGTTGCAAGCTTTTCACGTTTCCTTTAGGGTGAATCAATCCCCTCATGTCTTGGAATTCATCCTGGAGCACACTCCGGCAGACTGCAATCCTTACTCAAACAAGTGTCTTTAGCTCAACCCCTTGTGGAAGTATGACCTTGTTCAAACTGGCTATACAGGATTCAAAATGCAGAACTGTGAGAACTCTGCTGAAATCCATGAGAGCTGCCTGATGAATGAAACCTGTGAGCTGACACCTCATGTGCAATTTCGCCTTTATAATTCCTCAATGTTTTTACTTGTGGGGTACGAAATGGGGTGGAGTATGGGAAAGGGCAAAAGATGTGTAATGACCTAGAATTAGAGGACAGAAGGTGCCTGCTTAGACATTTTAACTGACAGAAATAATAAGATAACAAAGCACAAAGTAAAGTGAGAGGGGAATATGCTGCATGATATATACATTTTCGTAGGAAGTAAAGAGATGCCTTCAACTTGCCAGATTAAGTGAAGAAACTGGACTAAGCTCCTGGATAGGCATGTAAGTCATAACACCTTGGCATTTTTCCAGGATAAAAATAAGTTTGATCAGTGCATGTAATTGACCAGTATATTATGTAGCCCCTCTATACACAAGGCTCAGTCTGTTTGAGATTTAGGATTGGCTTTGAACAGCTATCTGTTCTCTAGTATTTCTACCAGACACAGTACCTGGCTGAGCTGCATGCTATTCCTTTTGTTGCAACTCCTCTCAAAAATGTTTTTTTCTAGGGTGTGAATGCCTCTTCTTGTCTTCAGTTACATGAAAACATAAAAAACCCCCACAAATAATAAAGCTCAGTAATTGGTTCAATTAAAGGACTAAACCCTGGCCTATTTTGTTATTTTAGAAAGCAGCAGAAAAGGAAAAACTGTTTATGTCTCTCCCAAGGTCATGTGTAACAGTTATACATGGGAGAGATGAGATGAAACTCTGGACTTTTTTTCTCCTGAAAGCTTCTCAATACAGCATGTTTATGAAATATTCTTGCTGAAAACATTAAGACCATAGATAAAATACAGAAGCAAATATTACCCTGTCAAATGCAAATAATGGGCTGAAAAGGTATTCTGTATTAATAATCAGGCACTTTGTTTTGTATAACATTTTTAGTACAGTAAAAATAATACTTTTATAATTTTTTTTGCATAATAACTGCAAGCTAGCTGAGTATGCACAATATACTTACAGCATTGCATACTCCTCGGACCCAAATCCCAGATGGTTTCAAGTGAGCAGTACCTACTATAGTGATGAGTCACTTAAGTTATTGTAGTAATCTTATTTGGTATTTAAAAGGAAAAAAAAAAAAGTTTATAGGACTAGGCCTTTAGCTACTGGCAGTGTAGTAATGCATGATGGAAGATACATTTCTTGATTAATCATCTAATTCCATATTGTTTGAGATGTTATAGGACCTTGTCTGTAAATTCTAGCTTACAGCTTGTTACTAGATAAATGCAGCAATCAGCTATGCTGAACAAAACGTTGCTTATGACTTTCATTAATGAGTTTTTCAGTTTAAGGGAAAAACAAAGCAGCACCAAATGCACTAAATAAGAGACAGCAAGGTTAGGTAGCAGTGTGGAATTTTTTAGGTCTTATCCCTCTGCAGCTAGATATTTCTGATATGGGAAGGCCATAGAAACACAGTGGCAGCAACACTTACTTTATATTCCTATGCTTTACAAGCATGCAGTGGTGACACTTTGTCATGGAATGCTCAGAAAGTGTGACTCTATCCAGGCATCTGCTCTAGGATGGCATATGGTGCAGTCTGAAGGGAATGCTTAGGTACTCATTTCACTTTACCCCATCTTTGGCACACAGGAATCTGCACATGCATTCTCATATTCCTATGGTGCTCAGATAGTCTTAATTGGCACAAATTAATTAAATATGCATATCTGTAGACACATGGCACATATGTACTATATGGGAGAGAAATTTCCTGTAAGGAAGGCAATGCCTGTGCTATACAAGCTGCCCAGTTAAGATATGTATTTCACTGGCACTTCACTGTTATAAAAACTATTAAACTGCAGCAGCACTCGGGCACTGTGCCATCAAATCAGAAATGCATAAAGTGTAGGTGGTTAGCTCATATGCATTTAATGCCACCATTCTTAGCTGGGAACGTTGGTTCAGATCTGTCAGTATTTTCCATGCTTAAAATGAAGATTTGTCTTCTGTAATCTAGTTTTAACTTGCATCAAGAAAATACCATGAGTTAAACCAATGTCCAGTTCTGATTGAGAGAATTCATGGTTCTCTGAATTATGAATACAGAAAGTTATCAAACAGTCAAAGAAAGCTTCTATTAGGTGCCTTTCCAAAGCCAACACAAAACAGTGCTATTACAGGGGTCCTGTTAGGTGGAAGGATTAAAAATGATGCATTCTTGTCTTTTTAAAACAAGTCTGTTCAAATTTGTCAAAACAGCAAGCTCAATTGCTGAGAAAAAAACTGCCCTGAACCAAGCAGAAATTATGCTTAAGCATCCTACCATTAGCTTTATGATAAACTGAAACTGATGTTTTATGTCAAGTGAATCTACAGTGAAAATTCTGGTATAAAAACAGGGGAAATATATAAAAACTGTAAGGTGTCATTTGTATGTGCATGTAAATATTTACAAATAATATCCTATTTCTACTGTACAAAACAACTATGTATACTAAAGAGAAAAATGATTTGCAATCAGAATGCATGCTTTGCTCTTCCAAGCTGCTCCATGAGGAGGACCTCTATATACAGAAAGAATCTATTTTTCCCTAGAGGCTCTGCAGAGAAGGGCCCTGCCTTCATGGAAAATCTTCTTTCTGTCAAGTAGCACATCCCAGACTAGGTGGGCAAAAAGATGACTGCTCCCTGCAGCCAGTACATGCACCCCTTCCCATGAACATGTGCCTGTATCGGCCAGCACACTGCCTGCAGAAAAGGGCAGAAGCTTCCTTAACATTTTGCTTCCCCAGTCCCACTGGCACCTGCACAATATGTGCAAACTTGACCTGCAATAGCAGGTTTCCTAAACAGACTGCTACTGACAGCATCTTTATTTCTGTGTTGTCATACGGGCTTTGACGTGCAATGGTAGAATTCAACCCCCTTATGTATGATGTTCCTAAAGTCATCAATGTTAGAACCCCTAATAACATTAAAGGGGCTAAATTTAATCCACAACATGCTTATTTCTCCTACAGAACTTACTAATGTACAGGGACATACACTTACAAAGGATTTACAGCCTTGCATCCATCTTTTATACTTGATCCCAAGAAAGAATTTTCACTTTGTCTAAGAACGACCAGTTCACTCTACAGTAGCTTCTGAAAAATTAATTTGGTTCCTTTTTGCTGTATGCAAAAGGCATAAAGAAAGTAAATAGCTATCTACAACACTAGCAGGCATCTATTAAGTAGAAATTACATAAAGTTACTGAACTATAAGTATCTCCAGAGAACTTGAAGAGAAAAACTCAACTAACTATTAAGCAGAGTAAAGACAATGGAAGACTACAGAAAACACACACATTGCTATGCTCCCTGCAACATTACCAAAAACCCCAATAAAATTTCCATACTAGAACCATTATGCTTACAATATCTAAGGCAACAATCACTTTTTATCCAGCACTACCAGGTCTTAGGAAAAAAGATGACCTGAACAATTATATTGGTCAGACTGCTTATCTTCAGTATTGCATTACCTCTAATTTTATGGAAATAGTTTTATGATGTGACTTTAACTAATGAAAATTTCTGTAATGAATTCTAAACTCCAGATAGTTGCAAGAGGTACAATATGTAATTAAAGCTATATATTATTTTTGTTTTCGCATACTATAGACCTCCATCCAATCTTAAAAGGAAATGCTTATTATGAGAGGTAATAATTATGTAAAATTTTGCCTTGCTTGTAATTTTGTAGTGAAATTGATTTGTTCCATAGATATTTATATTATTTTAGCTTAATTTTTGTGGAAGCTTAATTAGAAGAAATGTAATCTGACCAGAAGCCATTTTCCAAAAATAGGTAGTATCCCAAATTCCAATCTTCAGGGAAACCATAGAAAAGTGCAATCACAAAGGCTGCAATGCTTTTAAGCAATATTAGCAGAATCTGTTTAGCAGATTTAAAATTACTATTTTGAATTATCATTTTCTACACCTCTTGTTAAGTGTAATTAATCTTCATTCACTGCAAAAGGACTGTTGCACACTCATGAGTGAGCTATACCTGGACCCATGAGAACCTTATCAAGAAAAAGGTAGTGGCCCAACCACCACATTTCTAAATATATTTTCTATACAAAATATTGTCAAGGTATAATCCTTAGTTATTTGTACAGTACTCTATGATTTAAACAACAATATTCAGTAAAATAGTAAGTGTGTGAAACTGCAACACCACATGGAATGAGCACTCTGCCATTTTGCTAATGTAATCAATATTAGGACCAGAAAAATTTTCTAACACGCAAGCAAAAATATTCCATAGTTTTTGAATCTTGACTGTACACTTCATGATTTTGGCTATGATTTGCAGCACACCCTTAAGATACACGAATATCTTATGCACATTTCAGTAGCAGAATGGCACTTGGCTTGCTCTAATAGAAACAACAGAGATGCAACTGACACTTTTAAGAAAGACAATGTCCTTATTTGCATGCTGAAAATCTGGCTGTGTCCCCCCAATCCAGGCACATCCATTCATTGTGCAATCTGTCGATGGGTAAACAAATAGTGCAGGATTCATCTCAGTGGGATCTGGCCCTTTGGTCTAACCGAAGTCAATTCTAGGTCGATACTGAAGTACCATGGGGTAAGACTGAAAACAAAAGCAAGGGGAAAACAACAACAAAAACAGAGAAAGCATGAAGACATAATTCATAAAGAAAATGCAATTAAAAACTGCCTTAAGAATAGCCAAAGCTTATCCCTAAAACGCAAATATATGACAGTTTTATTTATATGAAACAATTCCATACAACAGTTAAATACATACCCGTACCTCAAATCTATTAGCTATTTGTCACTGATACAAAATTTCTCTATCTGCTTTCATATATTTCAATATTTATACTTTATTACATATATACTTGGAGTGCTCAAACAACTCTTACTTCTGTGTTGCTGTGCTTGATAAAAATCAATCTTGAAATTTTTTACTTTCTAAACTGAAGTATATTTACAGGTGATGTACTTTGTTTGAATTTTTATATTTAGAGAGATTCCATAGCTATACCATAAAAAAAAAAAAAAGACGTCGAATTGGTGTCAGCTGATTTTCTGAGAGAAGATGGCTAACTTTTCCCCCAAATCCAAACTCCTTAATCTTAGATCTAGTGATACATTTTTATTAGTTTCTCCTGAAAAAAAAAAAAGGCAAATAAACTAAATAAACTACTTCTTGGATCCCTGAATTGGACAAAACTGTTGTGAAATGAAAGGCAAGACTGGGTGGGTTTCTCAAAAGGGCTGTAGAACACCTGGGCACTTGTTGCTCAAAGTGTCGTTTTACTAAATGTCTTATTTTTTCAGCCTGTCAGCATTTCATTTAAGTCTAAAGTTTTCCTCTTAACTTCATTAGGGTAATGGATGTTTTCTATAGCATAAAATCCTGGAAAATCTCATTGGCTCAGCAGCTGTACAGGCTTAAATACCTCTCTGCCATAGAACAGAGGAATAAAGCTAATTAAAAGTTTTTTTAATTGCAAATTTGGAAGTACACAGAATTATTAGAGAAACTATCAATGAAACCAGAAATATTTTGCTGCATTGAAATGCAACAGAGATGAAGAAGCATATAGCTTCAGAGACCTATATGGATTAATAAACTTTCCATGCCATGGGAGTGAAATGATCACGAGAACTAAATGTGATCACATTTGCAGGGGATTTACAAACTGGAGTGCAGAGAAATCATAACCTAAACCAAGAGGTATTAACAGTATCAGGAGTATTTAGGAGAGAAGACAGGGAGCACCATGTGTAGTCTGCATGTGCAATTAACAAACTTTTATCTGTAGTACCATAAACTACTTGTCTTTGATTATTTTTTTATTTGCACGGGCTATGACTACCATATTATTTAAATGCTATTTCACACAGTTTTCACCTTGATTATATAAATTGTCTCTAGAAGTACGCAAATCATACAGGAAATGCACACAGGCAGAGACAGAGCAGTCACCTTGCTGAATTGCCAAGTAAACCAGTGAGGCTCAGTGTTTTTGCAAACAAAATTCCAGAACTGTACAAACAAAATGCACTATGCTAGAACAATTCTAATTACTGAAGTAAACATGAGTATAGCAGGTTGCTCCCATTGGTTAGTGGGGAGTGACCCTCTATCACTTGCTTTAATTTTTTTACTCGCGCAAAAATATTATTTCAAACTTGCAAAGTAATTAGAATGAAGTTCAAATAAAAATTTTCAATGAGGAAACCGAAATATCATTTCAAATAGGTATGAACCAGATTGGTCAATGAAACTTAGAAATCGGCTTCAGTTTGCAGGTTCTGTAGGTTTTGCTTTGTTATAGAGTCTAGAGATTAAGGCATTATTCCATTTCTAATTTTAAAATATGTGAAAGAAATATAGTTTACAAAAATCTAACATTTCTTTACCCCATTAAAAAGGACATATGAATTCCCATAAAGAGATGAAACCAATGTTGTCTCCTTTGATTCACATTCTTCAGTTCTGATTCCTTGTCATTGACTGCCCAACGCTGCTTAGTTAGAAGGATGAGATAGAAAGAGGTAGATAATCCTTTGAGACTGATATGAATATCACCCTACACAATAGTATCTCTCCATTAAAAAAACCCAAAACAGCCTAATGTAAAGTAAAAGAAACTCCTAAACCTTTTGAATGGACCGTGTTTATTCATTCAATAAAGCTTGCACTAAGGGAATGAAAATGCTCAGGCCTCGCTCACAGAGTTTTAGCACTTCTTAGTGAGGAATTATAAAAACTCCACAAACTGAATTACAATTGAAGTGCTGACAGGACCTTAATGACTGTAATATGTACAGTCGTGAGTGCCTCTTACCTGATAAAAAGTGCCATCCTGTGAGCAGACTTGCGAAGCTGAGCAGTTCTGACACCGAAACTGCGAAGGAGATGATTTTCTGATCAGATAAGAGGCATTCACAGCTGGACATACACATTTACCATTTAGTGAATTAATTTTTTTTTTTTTTAATTTTCAAATTTAAAGCTCACAATTAAGTTACTTATTTAAAAACAGGAAAGACTTCTCTAATGAATAAATGGACATTTTCCCTTTACTTGTCTACCTCATGTAAGGTCCATAGGTATGCCAGTAAAAGCTCATGGTTAATAGTACCAAAGATGTATATAATAGACTTATTTGATATTCATTCAGAAGAAGACATTGTTAATTAATTACCACTGCAACTTCATTAAGGGAAAAAAAAATCATAGAAGCCTATATATTACTGGATTTATTACCAGCACAGTTTAATTTTTACAGGTTTTAGTCATCTCTAACTTCAGGGGAGCGATTTAAAACTACATAAAAGATGAACACATACTGTGTGTATGTAAACGCAACTTACAAACTTAATCAAGAGTTGTCAACTCCTACATTCACTTAATGTTAAAAGCTATAGTTCTGAGATTTTTGAAAAAATTTCATCAGTACAAATGTCTTTTTTGTCAAAATGATAGCTATTGTTGCTTCCAATACAACACATCTGCCAAAAGTCCACTTGTAGGCAGGTGCTGCAGGATGAAATGTCATGAAAAAATTCCATTATCATTAGTTTTTGCCTCAACACTTCCTAATAGTACAGCCAATGCTAACAAAAATACAGAATGGCAAGCCAAAAAAACACCCACTGGTTTCAAGACAGTATTGGAAAAAATACTACTTAAAGCTCCCTTATTCGTGCAATATTGTGGTTTCAGTAATGATCAAATTTCAGTGCAATATTACTTTCAAATTTCATGAATACTTGCTTATATACACTAACTTCTCTAATTCCTATCAAAATCTATCCTCCCCCCACACCACTTCAGATTAAGGTAAAACTTTGAGAAACTTGTGAATTGTTAACTCCACAGTGTGTTTAATTCTCTGTCTTCTCTGTCCGTGCCCCAGTGTTTTGATTCTGAGCACTAGGGTGCTTAAAACAAAAAAAAAAGAATACAGCAAGTTTGGAATCTTCTACAGATCAGTACATTAAGATATGTTAAATGCTTAACCTTAGCTGCACTTCAATTTAGCCTCCACTAGTAATGACAGACAACAACCCTGTACATACTACAAAGCAATAAAGACTGAAGAACAATCCACAGTCACACACAAACAAATTTATAAAAGAAAGGGATATGACTTCTAACCAAAAAAATTAAATATACAAGGCAATATAAGGGCTACTAAATCAAACTGAGGATCAGACCTGAAAAAAAAGTCTGTAAAAAAGTTAAATATTGCAATTCAAAAATATACACACGAGGCAAGGAAAACCCATTTGGCTGTTATCTGGATGTTAGTGTTAAATAGCACATCTAAAAAAAATGTGTGTAGTATTAACAGAAACAGTAATAAACCAATTAGATCTCACCAATAATTTTCCAGTGTCACTTTCAGTCTACTGACTGAATAAAGTAGGTTCTTACTGGATCTGCTGGATGCAGATTCGCCAACTATTGTAACTCAAAAGGTCACCAAAAGCACATTTGCAGGAAAAAAACAAGCACTTGGGTTTTCAGACACTTGACTTAAAACTTAGAGCAGAACCTGCATATGAACACTGTATATCTGCTATTTTGAAGTTTCAGAATCTACACAATACATGTGCTGCGGGGTTTCCCTCATAGAGTTTTCCATAAGAAATCCAGAAAACATGCGAAAGGCATTTTTAAGTAAGGGTTTTTTGAAGGGTCATAGAATCTATTCTTGGACCAAGCGCTGAAAGCATGTATACCATCTATAATAAATATACCAAAACATCATTTATTTATAATGTAACAGTATTTACGTTTTCGCCTCTTAGTCTCCATCTTGTCATATAGATGAATTCCATAGTATGATCCTTCCCCATAATTTCTCCGTTGCATAGTACATCCAGCTTAAAATGTAAGAGAACAAATAGTAAGATAGAGGGATGCAAAATTTTAATATCTAAATGAACTCCTAAGTGCATCTCAGAGTTAATCCCTCAACTTCTATCATTATACAACAATTCCATCAGACATGTATATCAAACCTGGATGAATACAACATGCTGACAATATGCTATTTTGTACGCTACCATTCAACTTTATTTTTTTCACTTTCATGTTTTCATTTGAAGTGTGAACAGAAGGAAGTCTGCCAACGAGGTAGGAAATCACTAGTAGACAAACATTCCCTATAGTTAGCAACACTACACAGTATCTGAAGAAAAAGACTTTTGCTGTATTTTGAAGACCACCTTACTATGCCAGTGCTCTTTCAAACTCAAAGATACAAACCAGAAGTACTGTAATTGTCATATAAAAAATAAATTATAGTTAAAAAAATTAGTTTAAAAATAACTATGAATTACAAATAAAAAGCACTTCCAAGTATACAAACATTCATTAACTGAAAGCAAAAGACAGAGAAAAATAATCATCATATTATGAAAAATTATTAGTTTAAACTGTATTATAGCACCTTACAGCTACATACCACTGAAAATGTTTGACAATATTTTGATTACTAGAGCTACAATGTTTTTCTGGTTTTTAGATGAAAAAAAAGCATTTTGAGGCAAACAGATTCTTTGTAACACAAGCCATTAAGGTGCCAGACAGATAAAATAACGAAGCCAAATGACACCAAAAAGGCTGGTCAGCATGTCCTGACACTGCGACAAACTCCTGGGCGTAGCAATACAGATGTGCAGCTAACCTAACTCAGCCCCATCCCTGACCAAAGCTGGGAGGCTGCAGTTCATGGAGTCATTGGCTCCAGTAAGAGAACTGGCTGAAGAAACAGTCTGTCCTTCAGTCTAAATTCCTGTATCCTTGGAAAGAGGGGAAGCAGGTTCAAATATGATTAAATTTTGAAGGAATGTATTATGCTGCAGAGAAATAAAAATAAAAGCATTTTTCTTCCAAATGTACCTCATAAGAACTTGGAAGTTTTAATTTTAAGCTGAGAAACTTTTTGATAGTTCCCACAGTCACTCGAGTAGAACAGCGGATAAATTTCTTCATTAAACCCTAAAGCAACAGCAAAAAATCAGAAAAACCATGTTAGAATTTCTGGAAAACAAGAGCAATCATTAGTGCAAGAACAGCTGTAACTGATAATTTTTTCAACCAGTAATCAATTTTAGTGCACCCTCTTCTAATCCATAATGGCACCATAGGTTCAATTTTTTGGCAAAATTTAAAAGATGACAAACAAGTCCATTTGACCCATCTCTGGTTCTAAGAAAATGTCTAAAAGACACCAAAGGGAGAAAAGATAAAAACCAAAGCCCAACTACCATAAACCCACAAAAAGCCCCAGAAGAACTTAAATATATTTATCTACGTGTTTGCGTTTGTAACACTCGGGTTTAAACAAATGTTGCGTTTCTTTGAACTTTTTCAGTCCTTGAGAGAAAAAGGAAGTAAAGACATTCTGAAATAATCTAGGTAAAATACAGAGAAGCTACAAATCTGAGACGTGATCTATTATCATAGATTCTGTGATCCAGAGCCTAACGGTTTTGATTCAACAGGAAGACTGGAAGCCTGAGACTCTCACATGGTGATGGAGACACAGATTTCTCACTGTATATAGCACAAACAGAGTGACAACATTTAGGTATGTTTTCCTGATGAATCAAAATTTTCTTACTGTGTTACGAACTTCCAAAATTATACATGTAACATATCACATAGAAAATGTAAGTAATTTTATTAGAAAAATTCTTTATATTTTTTTAAAATTCTTGTATTTGTATTTTAATAAAACATTATTAAAATCTAAGGGGATTTCTAAAAACTTTCTTCCAGACTCAATATCATTAGGTAAAACTCTTCAGGAACGGCAACTAAATATCCCTAATTCTTAAAACAGCAGTTGGCAGGTATTACTCTACACAGTTTGCAGATGGGGGTGACCTGCCCAAGGCCACAGACAACACATCTGTGTCAGAATCAGGTTTACAGCTCGGAAGATCTGGATCCCAGTCATTCAGTGCACAACATATCTGAAAAGCAAGTTCATGCTGGCGTGTTAAGACAGTAATCCTGAAAATATGAGGCAGCTCACCTACAGCTAGCTTTACAAATACCTCTGTGGTATGCTGTAATCTGTTGTGTAATGCAGTTATATACCATCAAGGCTGTAGACTGCAAAACTATAATCCATACACAAAAAAACCTCCACAGTCACAGATGAATTTCTGTATGGAACTCTATTTTTTTAAAAATTCCAAGACGCATTGAAATGCCTCGTACAGAAGGACTAAATAAGTGTGGAAGTCACCACACTAAGGTTTATTGTTAATGGCTATAAAATTATTTGGTTCCTACAAGATGCTATTCTGCCATCAAGAACAACAGCACAGATTGTTTACTACTCACTTTGACTACATTATCTCCTGACTGCCCATTGTTGCGTAAACAGTCGAGGCAGATAGCAATCTGTGGGTCACTCCTGTGATAGTCTTTATCTTCTTCATTTTCATCACACTCCTCATCTACTTTGGGTTTATCAGCTTTTGGACTTTCATCTGTAAAATATGAAGATCAAATTATTTAAGTGTAAAATAATTAAAAGTCACATATTTAAGGAAATACAACATTTTCACGAGCATATTTTTTCTTCAAATTAACTTTATACAATTTTAATGCAGTGCATTCTTAAATTGACCAGTTAAAAGATCTCTGAAAACAAATTTTTACCGTTGAAATTTTAATGCAATATGCAAACAATGGATTTCTATGGAACAGAAAATAATTAGTCTGATGGACTATAATGGCTGTCTACTTCTGATGTGTCCAGCAATTAAAAACCCTGCAACTGTGCACGCATCAGGAACACTCAAACACACAATCCTACCCTATGCTGTGGTAGTTCACTGACAAAAAACGATGTTTGTAAATAAACAGTGGAATAACTAATCCAAACACTTGTATATCAAAGTAACATGGGTAATCAATTCATAAACTGTCTGCCACAATAATCCAGTGGAGAAAAGTTCCTGAAATATTACCATGAAGCAAAGTAAGGGAAGATAAAGCTTAGCTTTCATCCACTTTTGATGCTATCTAAGTAATATCATTGTAAGATATCCAGGTGTTTCCCTCCAGAAGGATTTTACAACTAAATAGCCATATACTTACTTATTCCCCTTTAAAAATAAAAAATAAGAAAAAACGAAAGGTCCCAGTATTTTTTAGCAGAGCACATATATCCTACAAAATCACACTTAATGTGTTATCTCTTTTCACTGATGCTGTTAACATGTTCTATAGACCCCTGGTTTAAAATTCTACCCCTTTGGAAAAGGTACCATCTTCTACAATTTTCAAAGGTTTAGCAAAGTTGAACACTTGAATGCTGAGACCAGCAAGTACATCTAGATAAGGCTGCAGTGTATGTAAATAATAACCATAAAATGGGGTAACTTTTACAGATTTGTAATACAGTATACATTAATCCTATTGTATACATTTGTTTTTTCCATATCCCTAACTTATTTATTTAGATTTCAAAAAAAAGGCCGTTCTCTGTTGGAATAAAACATCATCACAAGTAAGTTGAATAAGCTGCCTATGCATCTTTTTCAAAAACTTTCAGACTGAATTCTGTTGCTTTGCTACACTTACCATACTTCTTAAGTAATTTAGAAGAGTTCAGGTGAGAAAATAGAACATAAACTTTAATAAATACCAAGCCATGACTAAGTTTCTTGTCACAGTAATTAGTTCCCTTTGCTCAGTTTAAATATTCAAGGTGAGTTTTAAGCTACATTCATTACTTTTCTTTCTTACAATTTTTAAGTATTTTGTAATTATATTTGTCCCTAAGTCCCCATTAGCTATTGTGTATCATACATACATTTTGTTATTATCATCTTCCTATGAACAGAATTTCCAGTATCAACCTATAGATTTTTTTCTCTTTGTTTGTGAAAGTCCAGGAAGCAAATTCTTAATCCAGCAGGTGCCGTCTACCCATCACAATCACTTATCTGAGGAGTCTGCCTATGATTCACAGATCCTTCAGCAAGTACATCCAAAACTTACAACAGTTACCATAGCTGAATAATGGAGGAAAGTTTAGTTATGCAGTTTGAAAAGCCTTGAAAAACAAACCAACCACAGAACTAGGGAAAACAGCAAATTTCCCATCATAAAATAATTCCAGAAAGAGGTGCACATGCAAAAAGGTCACATCTTCCAAGGTATCCTGCTAGGAAATTCAAATGTTCCCCCATGTAAATGGCACCAGAATATTTTCTGAAAAATCCTTGTAGATATTAGAATTAATGATGTTTGTACAGGCAACCTCCAGAAATCAATGTGATAGTCCATTACTGGCATGTTATTCAATATGATAGAAGTTAAAAAAATAAATAATCTCACTAGAATGGACTCATTGTTCTCCAAGTCAAAAAGCATCAAGCCAAGAGCAGGAAAGGAAAACCAAACCAATACCTCATTCACCTCCTCCCCTCTTTCCCTAAGGAGTAAACTGGTGTCTCTTTTTTCTTCTCATCTTTCTTTCAAACCTTGGATATCGTCTACTTTCTGTGCTTTTCTCAGATATTGACCATAAAACTAATCACTAGAGAGTGAGTTACTGTAAAGCTGTTTGCCCTCTTCCTTCCCCAGTTCAGGCTGGAGAGGACTAATGAATATTTTTTTCTCTGTACCACTGTATGTTTCATCATCTTTCAATTTTTTCTGGTAACCTCTCCTGTTGCCACCCCCAATGCCTGAGATATGCTTTGTTGTTCGATTTTTTCACCCCTTCTGATATGTGAAAACTAAGTCCTGGTATTTTTTTACACATCTTAGGTGCTAAGGTCGGGAACTGTGCTGTGACCTGTGGTACAGGACATAACTGACAGACTCCTAAACTAGATTGACAATGTGATTGAAGGGCATGGCATTGACAACTGAAACAGCCTCTTACTGAAATTATTCTCAGCAAATAATTCATTCTCAGGCAAGATTCTAAATGCTTGCTTATGGCAGAAAACAGCTTAAATGCTCATAATTTGTCTTAATGAGTTGTCATGACTTTTAAATGGTTTGTAGAGACCAATTTCTATAGCCCAAGAATACAGTCACTAATGGAGCTGGATACATATGTAGCTACTCAAAAGTATATTTTGAGTTAGAGCCTAAGTCTCCTTCACAAAACAATCCAAGCTCTCACTACACTGAGTAACTCATCTCCATTAGGTTTACCACTACATTATGGGAGTAAGGTAAGAACCAGAAGAATAAGTTGGTTAAAAGTAAGTTACATTCTACAAATTTGTAAATGATGTGCTAATTCTTTCTATTTATGTATATAGCAGAAAATAATTTTCTAAACAGTCAGAAATGTCTATACTTCATATAAATATTTTCTAAGTATTTTTTAAAACTGAACAGATATACACTACATAATATGATGTAGTAAACAAATCTAATTTCATCTAAACTGTTCTTCAGTTATTTATTTAATTATATAACAGAGAAAATAACCTTGTCCCTTACAATGGATGCCAAATGCAAATCATCAAAACTAGTGAGAAAGAAAATTATATGTTATGAAGTTGAAAGGAAGATATAAACAAGTGAGTGCAGAAGAGTATTACAAGATGTTTACTTGACAGTTATCCTTTACTGAAAAGAGCTATTTCTTTAACTTAGCAGAGCCTTTCAAAAGTTCTTCAAAATCAAATCAAATGGTATCAAAAACTTGTCAAATTAAAGGGGCATTAAAACAGTTGGATGTAGTCCTCACTTAGTACCTCAATACTGAGCTTTCAAACTTCATGGGTCAATTAAAAAAAAAAACAAACCAACAACAATATTGTGGAATCTATATAAAACAATTGTTTAGCATGTGTGGAAAGCTGTTTTACTACTTGTCGTAACTAATTCTTGACAACCTCCTACTTAACAGATGGTCACATCCAGTAACAGAAAGTAATCTGTAAAAACTCTGTAAAAAAAAAAATCTGTATCTTGCTGTATTAAGAAAATTAAGAATTTAACTGGGAAATTATGAGTGTTTCAAGTGAGAGCATAGGGAAATGCAAACAAAAATAATGGTAAAACAGTCAGTGTCTGTAAAACAACTGGTTAACAGATAAGCAGCAGTACATGAGGGCCCACACTACACTTACATAGATTTGCTACAAGTTTCTGTAGTACCATGAATTCAGTAAAAACAATGTACTTGTGTAAGTGAACAAACAGGTCTTAATGAACAATGTTACTTAACACACAGATGAAAAAGAGAAAAAATCATCACCTTGTCCATTTTCTTGAGGTTTGTTTTTCTTCCAAAATTCGATCTCTCGCTGCAGTTCCTCTAGTTAATACCAAAGAACAGTAATGTGAATTTTTTAATCAATAATACAGGTATGTAATCAGAAATAGCCATATTCCCTCCATCAACCCAAGCAGGTACCCAAAACCAAGTGAGAAACTTACGTTCTCGAAGTCCAGGCACCAACTTAAATATAATTTCCTCTAAGGTGTTATCCAGCCTTTCAGAGGGAAAAAATACATTTCACATTAAATGGAAACTAGCATTTAAAGTATTTTTAATGTTTAAATAACAAAAACTTTTGAATAATAAAATTAATTGCATTTTTCTGGTAAATAATAAATCCTGTCAAAGCCAACTGACTTTAGCTTGAGAGGCAACATGCATCAAAGCTTATCTTAATCACCTCTTGAAGGGATTTATTTTAAGGAATTTATTTTTCAATGTACAAGAACAACAATGAAACAAATGAGGAAAAAATACTTTAAAATTTTTATTGTTTGAATTTGTATTACGTGCAAACATTCATGTTACTAAAAGGGACAGACTGGAAAAGTAGTATCCAATTTTAAGGTCCAGCTCATGAATAGTAAGCATGAAAATTATAAACTACATTAGCATATTAAGTGTTCAAGTGCTTTGGTAATAAGCCTGTTACGAAAATCTGAACAAACTATTCCCCGCTCACTACACCACAGACAAACCGATCTCAGCAGGACAAAGAAGAGCACAGAGCATCCATGCTGCTCTGACTTGACAGTTCTCAGTACCCATAATTAATCTGAACTACTGAAATCTGCCGTGAGTTTGTATATCATAAGACAGAACACAGCACAGGTCTGTCCTTTGATACCCAGATATCAGTGCCAAAACTAGTTATTACAGTCCCTTCCACTGGACACAGTGCAGTTACCTTTGCTGCTGAAGCTAAAATACTTTTCTTTCCTTTTCTCTGAATTTAACCTACTCTCCTATCCATTTAATTTATCATCTGCTTTCTAGTTCCACTTCCTCTCCCTGTCTCTCTTCTTCTTCACCTTCCTCTGTATTTCATTCTGTTAACTTTTCCTTTCTCTTCTTTGCTCTATATCTCATTTCTTGTGAACAGAAACTCCCACTGCCCACAGCCTAAACAAAAACCCAGGACAAAACAAAATACAAAGTAATACGGCCAGAGAAATTAGGTACCTTGAAATTTAGTAAGAAACTACAATACAATAATTGCCTTTGGTGTATTTTTAACTGCCTTAATTTTTCAACTCAATAAGAATATATTTCTCTACATATATATTTGCAAATACACATATGTGTACATGTTATTAATAATATACTACAAGCCTGATAAAAAGCACATCTGTTCTCTGTCATTTGTTCACCAATAGTGGCAAAGTAGGAGTAAGACTGAATGTTTTTATTGCTGAGCAATGCCTACAATCCATTTTAATGGATAACAATTATCTTCTTATAATACATATATGAGTATTGAAGGTTTTCTTCTTTACAGAATTTGTACTTCAAAGTAATTTACAGAATTTGTAATTCAAAGTTTAAAATTAGACCTATTACCCAAACATCACTTTCTGAGACTAGTTCCCTGTGGTATCAGTCAATGGATATAATCATACCATAAGAACATTCATGTTTAAGCTACAACCATAATCCATTTTTTAATTGCTTCTTCTTACATGGACAAAAAAAAGGAAAAATCATCAGGTGAAACATACCTCCACTAAAACAAAGTAGCACAGAGAGCTACTCTGAGCACACCACTTTCTCATGGATAAGAAGGAAACAAAAATCATGGGATGTCTTGAGTGCTTAACTTCTGACAGAGGACAAAACAGATCTACCTTTCCAAATGGTGTATTTTGTAGCCTCCTCTGTCAGTATCTAATATAACTAGATGGCACTGCTTCCTATGAAGCTCCCACAGAAGAGCACTGTCTTAGAAATGGAATACATTTCACCTATTAAGAAAGCTCCAATCTTCATAACATACTGATTAAGAGAAACTAAATGACAACTTCAAAAGAGAACATTGCTACCTTAATTAAAAATCCGACTGTTCCTCAGTATGATATAATACATGCTGGGTTTTCTACATTTATTTTTGAAAGTTCCCACTTAGCACTTTCTAATTTGTCTTCAACAGCCCAAAACAAAAGTCACTGGTAATGCTAAAACAGCAAAAAAACCCAGCATACTTTGCAGATTTACAATGCTAGCAGCAAGAACCAGCTTCTCACTCCAGTTAATGACTTCATTTTCTTCCAAAAAATGAAACAAAAAAGCTGTTTTCTCCTTACAGAGAGTAAATACTAATCAATATTTTTAAAAAGGGCAGAAAAAAATTCCTATCTGATCTTTAAGTGCCTGTAAACTAAAAACTATAGAGAAAAAAATAAATCATAAAAGATTCTCAATTTCAGATGCATCTTACAGTGTTGCTGTTATCCACATCTATGAGCACTCTAACATAAAGATTTGTATTTCTGTGACTTGCATCAAACCCATTCCAAAACAAAACCAACAAAAAGTTGGTCTCAGTTATTTAATATACTCTCTGTTAATGCTGTAACAAGAACACTGATATTTTAGACACAACTCTTTCCACTCCCACATCTTCCAACCTCCAAACAACAACATACAGACAGAAGAACCAAGCACTTGTGTCAGCTTTGTATAGTTTCTTTTTTCACCTCTTCTATAATATTGAATGAGTTATAAGATCAATACTCTCCTAATAATTATCAGCAAACATGAACCAAAATATTTCTAAGACTATAATTCAGGAAAACTTGTATGCACAGAAGCATGCTACCAAGAGAAAAAGAAGCCTGTCTGCATAGTATAGTCAACACAGTCCTACTGAGTACTGATGATGCAGAATTCTGTTAAATCAGTAAAGGGAATTCTAGAATTTAACACTTCCTACATTTTCATTTTACAACTCAATGTTAAATTTCAGACTTAATCATAGTTTCAAAAGACCCTAATTGCTGCCAGCTAAGAGATACATGTAAAAACCTCACATAGTTATGAAGTTACTCAGAATTGAGTTTATAAGTAGTTTGTAAAGTTTATCTGAAAGATCTCAAGTTAAAACTACTATCTAGTGTTCAATTCTATTTCTCAGAAAATGACTGCATTCTTTAGCAATGATGAGGCTGGTCTCTATGGTCAGAGCATAAGACATGCATTAAGTTACGCCGGCAACTTCTGAAAAAAGATCATTCTATTACACTGTTCACGTGCTCTTCTGATTATTTGTTTAGCAAATGTTTAAAGCTGTTTCATAAAATATAACCAGGAAACTACTAACTATATGCAGTTTGTTGGCAAACAGACCAAATGACTCTAAAAGGAATTTCAGGAAATAATTGTATAGAAAATAGCTCTTCCCACATTTCTGGCTTGCACTTTAACTTTTCTCACCCATCTATAATTTCCTCCTCAAAGGACAGCATTAGTTTACTAAAACGTTTCAGAAAATGCATTTTTCATCTCCTATGAAGTGGTCTCATCAGAATAAAAATATTTCTAGAATGCTTTTGTTTTCAGCTCATTAGTAGCCCACAGCATCTTCTATTACGGCTCACACAGCACCTCAGACACTCACAGGAGATCAGAAAAGTATTTTCTACTACACAAACCCTCTCAGCCCTACTCTTCCAAAAACATTCAGATGATAAAGACTAAGGCCACTAACACCCTTCAGAGCTGCTGAATTTAATCTCAGTCACCTCTCCTCTTGGTATATAACTGAAGCACAGGAATGGTTGTGCATCATATGAGTCAAAAATCAAAGCAATATATGATAAATTGTAGCAACACAATGACATCAGGAAGTGATACCAACCCTAGTAAATGACAGATGTAGATGTATATTTTAACACTGAGGTAAGAATAGTTCTTCCTAAATTCACAACAGTATTACAAAATAAGAATACCGTGGGGTGGGGTGGGGTGGGGTGGGGTGGGATGGGGTGGGGAGATGGTTGGGAGAGAGGGCAGGGAGTGCCTTCATCACTGGAGTTAAACATGAAGTTCTTCCACTTATGATGATATTTCTTGATTTCTCCATCTTATACTTATGGGATGTCTATCACCTTTGTTTCAACATAACATCACTAAAAGAGAATCCAAAATTTCAAGAAAAATAACTTTTTTTAAAAAGGTGTGTTACTGTGATATAAAAATACAAACTCTCAAAAAAGGGTATTTTTAGTGTCAAATCTTTTTTTCATTAGTGTCTTTTAATTAATCTCACAGTAGATTTCAATTCAGATTGTGTAATGGTTTGAGAGCCAGATCTATGCCCTGAAAAACATTGTTATTTGTATGATTCATTTTCTACACAGCTCTAAGAAGAAAAAATTTGCCATGCAGATTGGAATGCCCTAAATAATTTGAAAAAAGAAACTCTGGAACTTAATTTCATTCCATATAAAGAATAAAAGGTATCTGCTTCATTTATTTGTTTAATAAAGGTATTAAAATGTTTATTTTAACTTGTAAAATATACCCAGTCTTTCAGTGTCTTTCCCTTACCTTTCCTCCTTTTATTATATCTGAAAAAAATCAATTTACAATTTAGTGGGAGCTGAGGAAAATAACAACCTATATGGCTCAGAACAGTTAATATATGCTTTATACAAATAAGCAAAACAATGAATTCCCTTTTAGGATAAAGATGCTAGGATTTTTTTTCAATTTTTTGTTTTTCCATTTTAGCAAATGTTGTGAAATAGCATCTTACCTTAACATTTCTAGTGGATTGGTCTCATGCACTTGGTTGCCACACCTGGGACAGTCATTGCTGTCTTCAAAGTGTTGAACAATACAAGTCTTACAAACTGAGAGACAGAGGAAAAAAAAGGAAGAAAGAAAGAAAGAAAAAAATCAACTTAGACAAGATCTAAATAGTAGCTACTACATGCATCAGAAATAAAAGAGTATTACCTCAAAGTAAATAATTACAATACATTTTCTCCACTTCGTGTTCCTCAAAGCCACAGTTCTGCTCCACTGAGACACCAAGTTCAGCAGCACAGGTTAGACAAGCACCACTTTAAAGCACGTGATATTTTTACTGCTTATAATTCTCCCAACATCATAAAATGCAAAGCCCATACCATGTAGCCCTTAAAGAGTAGGTTCTGACAAAGTGTGTGCTGGGGAGCTCGAGCACAGCAGAGCCAACCATCACTTCAGCTGATCTGAAAATGACTTAGGCACATCATTTTTGTTTCAATGTTTTGCTTGCAACTGAAAATACTGGTGTAAATACTTCTTGCAAAAGAGAAGTTCACAGAAGTTGTACAAAGGTTCAAAGTGTTTTCCTTTTGGCACAGCGTTTTCAAAAGCAATGAGAGAACTTACAGTAAACATTTAACACTTGAATCTTATAATGAAAACTCAGGATCATGACCACGGCAAGTATAAACAAACCCAAACCATGAACAATGTGAACTTAAACCCCAATAAACTGAAATTAAATTAAGCAAGGTGCTACACTACTGTTGCTTCCAAATGATTAATTGCAAACTGTAGATTTTAATGCTATTAATAAGAAAATGGAAGCCAAGCTGATGAGAACAAATATGCCTGCTACTATTACTGCATTACAACATTCTGCATGGAGATAAACTCTATCCTCTGTTTATTATTACTTCACCTACATTGAAATGACAACTGCAAATTCATCAGTAAATGGACTGAAAAAATAAATGGACTGCTGTGATTGCAATATGCTTTCTGCTGAAACACTGTAATTTTTTTCAGCAATTACCTAAAGAAGCATAAGCATCTCTAAACAAGCTGGTAAATCTGAATTATAAGACAACTTCAAGGAATCTCAAAATTCCTTTAACAAATGTCACCTAACAAGCAAAGCCTGCATTTGTCTTTGCCTTAGTATGCTCAAAAGAGTTATGTCAAATCAGATAATGCTGGTAATGCACACCACATTAGACCTCTATGTAGGTGTTTTTTCCAACTGCTTTAGAACACTAACTTAAGGACATTAACTTCACAGCTCTGGTTGAAATTACAATGAACTTTCCACTTTACATGGGACAATAGACTTCAGAGCTCTCTGGCAGGCTCTCAGCTCTCTCCCTAAGCTAAATGGTTCTAGCAAGGCTGGCTGGATGCAGGGCAGATTTCTGGTGACCTGGTAGAATGAGCTCAGGAAGCCCACAAGCCCTGCCAGACAAGCCCTTTAAGCTGGGCACAGCACTGTCCTCTGCACACGGTGTCTCCAAAAGAGCTGAGAACACTGATGCCATGAGAGCAGCACTCAGAACTCAGGACATGAGTTAGTTTTTGCTTAACCTGAAGTTGTGAGGTATTTAGCACTGGCATACAGATGCAAGAATCTGCAAACACAGAACTCTTCTTATATCACAGACCTTTCGTAATTTGTTGAATTACTAGACTTAATCGATTTTTGCACATTCATTCCCTAACACTTCCAGAGGGTAAGAAGTCTAGTACAGAGCAGCAAATGTGATTGTACCTACAACAACATTTCTTCATTTTTCTACATACTTTTTCTAACTAATACTCCTAAAAGTAAACATTTTGCCACTACACTTACATAATAGAGAGAATTTCATCACCCACATAGAAGCCCCCATGCAAGCCCAAGAGAGCATTTAAGAACATGCTGAAATCAGAGCACAAATCTTAACTTTTGAAATGCATGTAGTTTAGATTTCTATAACATCTCCTCATTAATACAACTGAGAATCTCCTCTAGGACTGAAAATAACAGAAATTATCCTTGAAATTGAAAAGATATGAAGATTCTCAGCTCAAAGCTTTTCTTAAGATGTAGTGTTTGCACTTGTACAACCCAAGGGCAAACATCACAAGATGGAATTCTTTAGCTGATCAGTAGCTCCTCAGCCATCCCAGCTCCCATAACCAGCTGAACTATCATTCCTTCTGCCACCCACCTGAAATACAAAGTACAGGGAGCAACTAATCAAACCCCAGATACATACACACAATGATATAATAGGGAAGAGGCACAGACTGCAAAATATATACAAAAATCACTTCTCCAAGAATATCAATCCCTATTCTCTTATCTCTTTTTCAATGGAAATGGAGTTCCTCTTCTGCTAACTCCTATAATAAAGGAAGGAGTTAGTCTTTAATTTATTTTTCTTTTTTGGTAAGCCTCCTGTCTGGTATAAACAGCAGCACCTCTATGGAGTCTTTCTAATCTGACACCAACTTAAAATGATTGATAAGGAACAAACAAAGTGGCAAAAAAGGTACAAACGTAACTAGTACTGGTCAATATTAATTTTGGGACTCATAAACTCAACTCCCAACCTTCTCTTACCTGGGAAATGGTCAGGCTGGATGAGGCTCTGAGCAACTTGAATTAGTGGAGGGTGTCCCTGCCCATGGCAGGGGGGTTGGAACTAAGGATCCCTTCCAACCCAAACCATTCTATGATTGTATTAGATTTTTTTTTTTTTTGCAACTGAGACTCTTAGAGAATTAGCACAAAAATTCTTCAAAAGACTTATAAAGGGGTTTGTATCAATACCAGAGCGATTTCTTTTTTTCCATAAGCAATCAGAATTAGTCTCCTTCAGAAAGCATTTCCCTGCATTTTAAGAAAGTATGTCTGAAATTCTTTTAAGAGAATTTAATTCTTTCACTTGTTCTTGGGATCTCTGTTCCATTCACATCAGAGAAGTTCTTGAAGTCTCTGATGACACTGTTCTAACTGATTTGAAAAGGACTAATTCGTTTCTCTTGTAAAGATATTTTAAATATCTTTATCTTTGTAGGTTTTTTTTGTTTGTTTTCCAAACTAAAGAGAAAAAGGGCCTATCTGAGCTATGGTTTTCATTTACACCTAGAAGAAATCTGAAATGATTACTATTCACAACAACTTTATGCCATGGGATAGATAACTGACACACACTTAAAATCATAAAACCTCCCAACCACTGACCACTGCTAAACACAGAGCATGCTAATATCCACAATAATGTAACTTAAAGAAATATTTATAATATAAACCTATCTATAGAAAGGAACTGAATTACCCAGTCTGAATACATTTATGTGCTCTCTTTATACCTTTTCTTGAGAGAAGGTGACACCCTTGGAAGCCATGCACTGTCCAGGAAAGGGCTTAATGATTAATGAAGAGCTTAAACTCCAGTGTAAGAAAGATCTCTGAGTAAAATATGTACAGAAAAAACATCATAAGGAACCAAGAATCTTATTCCAGTCCTATATGGATGTATTCCCTATGCCAACAAACACACAGATCTGGATCAAGTGTTTGTACAGCCAGCTCAATGCCATGAAAAAAATCTTGAAATTGTAAATCAATACTGCAGTAATCTAAAACAACTTTCACTTTTTCTCATGCAGACCTATGGTGCTATGAGGACTTGTCCATCAAAACTAATGTGATTCACCAATAGCAATGTAAAGGTAAAGAAGACATATAAATTCTAGCATGCAAGTATAATGAACTGATAAATGATAGTCCTATAGGGATCATGAACCAGTATTTTCAGATATGATAGGTATAAGTGTCCTCTGTTACTCTCAATATAGATCACTGAACATTTTTCAAAGTCTATCACTTGGCACTTTCAGAAAACGGGATGAAGTCTAAGTATTGGATGAAGTCTAAGAATAGGGAAAAAGGGAATCTTTAACCACAATTAAATTACAAATGTATTTAATTCACTTCCTCAGGGAAAAAACAAACACCAAACCAAAAACCTTTTACACTTCAAATACAGATTAACAAAATGACACAGTATCATTTGCTTTACTGTAGGTCATGGTGTGGCAGCAAACAGGAGAAAAATTGCTTAACCAAAATGTACACAGTTTGCAGAATTTTGAGATATATGGTACACAGGCCAGAGAAATGAGAACCTGAATTTCACAGTTGTACTATAACATTTCAGATGAGACACAATAAAAGTTAAACTCACATATGATGATTTTCTACAGCTGATAAAAGTACTTGTGTGACATATGCTAATTGGCTGGCAACCATAACAGACAATGCTACGTTTTCCACTACAGAGATATCTGGTTCACACATTCTTTCAGATCTTTGTAATTAGATGAAAAATACAGATACAAGTGTCAGGATTGTGTTGTATGTCATCTTAGGCAAACAAAAAAGTACATATCTTATGCAAATTCACATACATATAGTTTAATGGGAAGACTCCTCCCAGGTTACTGTTTAAATGTTGGTTAACGAGGTACCTAAATAAAACTTCATATTGCACTTTTGAAATAAAACATTCTACAAGAGAAAGTTTAATTAGTTAACTGTGGGACAAATTCTTTGTCAGAACCCATCCTTTGAATTCTTCCATGGATCTTCTCTCTCAGTTAATTACTCTCTGATCCAGTGAGCAAAGGAGCGGCACAGGATACACACAGCTACTGGAACATCAAACTCATCTCAGCGTAGGCACAGAAGTCATTTGGTATGTATAATGAAGTATTCAATTAGCTACCTTAAACCTTCTTTACAAGCACTTACATTTAGAGAAAGTGTCTGCATAAAAACAGGACACAAACTTCAATACACTTAACCATCCTTTTCAGAAACTACACATGAGATTACTCCACTCTTAATTACAATTACCAGACACATACAAACTGGATTCCCTTCTGTTGAAAGGGAATACCATAATTTCAGTACATGATGACCAAGAAAGACTTTGTTGTTGTGTTGAAAACTTCTATTTTAAAATAACCTGCTACATGTCATTGACTAAAGCTTTTGCAGGAGGAGGAGTCTGAAAGCAGCTCAGCTTGCTTGCCTGAAGGTGAGTTTTTGCTGCAGTAAAGTTTTTTGTGATCTCCTAGTGAGAGCACAGGTTTCTAGCAAAATCTGAAAAACACTCCAGTTTCAAGATTATTCATTTGATACTGAAAATTACACATCTGGTAATTTTCCTGCATGGAAGGTCATTTCTGAAAGTTCCTAGACTGCCTTGATTGATAATTTCTTAAGGCAAATACTAGAGTGACCAACTAGTTGAGATGCACCACTTGATCTGCTTTTCATAAACAGGGAAAAACTGGTGAGGAACACAGACACAGACAGCAGCTTGCCCTGAGGTGAGGCAAGCAACTCAGGAGGATTCAGTTCAGGATCTTGAGGAATGATATACAGTTAAACAGCAGAGTTAGGATTCTGAACTCCAGGAGATGGCACTTCAAGTTGTTTAAGCAACTGCTTGTCAGATTTGCCAAGGAGACTATCATTAGAAAGAAACTTAGGAGAGCTGGCTGGCTTTTTTTAAAGAAAATTTATTTAGACCTCAAGAGCTAACCTGTGGAGGATTGTGACCAGAGCAAGCATACGAAGGGTTAACGAAGCAGTGGACATTGCCAGAATGGAAGAGAATGTGGCAGAAGGTGGGATGAAGTGCCTACAACGTGCGTGGAGCCAAAGGCTGAGTGACCCAGAACAAGAAGATGATTGAAGAAAAGAAGAAAGCATGTTGAAAGCTGACAGGTGTAAAGATGGACATTAGTTGTTAATAGGTAGAAATATGCATACTGTAATTTTATAGGGCCAAGTACTGCTTGTTGATAGGTTGAAGATGCTTAGCTCACAGACCAGAAATGAAACTAGTTCCTCTATAAATAGAGGCTTGAAATAAATAATAAATGATTCTCTTGCTGACCAGCAAGGGTGTTCGTGTCCCAGTCGCTACACTAACCAGTCTGTTGTACAAGGAATTTTGTCTAAAGAACTGCTTAGTGCACACAAACTGCTTGGTGCACAAAGTTCCTAATTAATATGCAAAAGTAGAGCGTATTAGAAGTGGAGACAAGGATGGGAAACAAAAAGATATAAAATCACTACTCTGGCACTTAGGGACAAAAGTAGGAAAGCCAAGGCCCAGTCATAGCTAAAACTAGTGAGACATAATGGAATTGTGTAAGTATGCTAGTAGCTGAAGGAAATTTAGACAAAATGTTCGCCTGTTAATGAATGAAGGAAACAACTTAGGAATAGGTTATACAGAAAGGTTTGAAGTCCTCAGTACCTTTTTGCCTTGGTCTTCACAGACAGAGCCTGATCTCCACGCATGATTTGGGAAGGAGAGGGATGATCAATAGACAAGGAGCAGCAGGTTTGGGCTCACTGAGAAAACTTGACATATTCAAATCTACAGGCCAGATAGGATTTACTAAGATGAAACCTTATCACCATAATCGTGGTGATTATGAAAGGTGCCCAATGACTAGAAAAGGGTGTTAAACCCACCGTTGTTAAAGAGGGGAAGGATGACCCAGGTAAGTACAGTTCAACAGTCTCCCCTAGCTCCCTAAAAAGATGGCAGATTACATCATGACCCCTGGAATCAATTTCCAACAACACGAGGGACAAAAATGTAATCAGGAATAGGCAGTACAAATTTGCCAAAAGTTAATTATATTATAGACCATCAGGTGATCTAATAACAGCCTGTACCATTTGAACAGCAGTTACAGGAGTGACGAAGCCCTGTCTTCTTGGGAGTGGTAAGTATCACAAGGAGCAATGGTCCCACATTGACATTTGGTAGGACATTCAGTAAAACTAGGTAAAGACTGAAGCACTGGAAAAGGCTATTGAGAGAGGCTGTAGAGATTTCATGCTTGAAAAGCCACATGTCAACTATACAGAGCCATGGTTTGACCTGGTACAGTGCTGGCAATGAACCCGTCTCATGCACGTTGGCCTAGGCAGCCTCCAGATGTCCCTTTCAACCAGCATTTCTATGATTGTGTAAACAGTCTGATATTTTTTTAGGACGCTAAAGAACGTTCCCGAGAAAAGTTTATTTTCCAAGTTTTGTAAGCGCACACTGTACTAAACAACAGATGATGGGACATGGCCTTTAGCTCACACCCAGCCTGCTTCAATCAGTAGTTCTTAAACATCCTTGACAACTGTGTAACAGACTAGAAAAAAAGGTCTCAGCCCATAAGAGAAAACCATTCTGATGGAAGTAGCAAAAAAGAAATTAAGTACTGAATTTGCAGAATAAGTAATTATTTTGCAGCAACATAACCATTTCCTTCACAGCAGAGATAGGGAAGTTTGTACTCCTGATGCCCAAGCTGCACTTATGTTTCCCAGTAAACGGTGGAGTTATCTGTCCAATATTTCCAAAAACCCCATCAGAAACATCCCTTATTAAAAAGGCACTCATTTCTCAGAGCAGAACTCTACTACCTAACATTTTTCAACCACACAGAATGTGCGAATGAACTGCTAACTGCTTTGGTTGCTACTGATCACAACAGATCCCCTATGATCACTGGAGAATACCTATGTCAATATATGCTTCTCATCTTTCCAGAGTAATACACTGTACTCCCAGTATCTAATGAATTTATGTTGCTTCTTCAACCATTAATATCTGCAGATTTTGATCATTTGTGCAACAATGTTTTGACTTATGGTAATTAATAGTACAACAAGAAATCAAAGGATAGTTAAAATCATTGTATTTTATGATATCCTGAATTCTGCCACACAGTCACCTTTTCCTCTGCAGACATAAGACTTTCATGTCACTACTTTTTAATTTAATTTTCCCTTCCATCACTGTAAGCTTTGTACTTTGGCAACTAAACTTTTCTTTAAAGAAACAACATCAGCTTTCCTGCAGTTCTACTTAATGACCCAAACACGTGGCAGCTTTTTGGGGAGGAGACCTGTGCAACTCTATGGCAGCTCAGTAAAATTCACGTCCTCTAATGTGGGGACTAGGCAGTAACAGAGCTGTCTCAGTAAAGAGCTCTCAATCTACAGGTAAACAAAAGAAAGAGATGCCACTGAAAACACTCCTGCCATTATTGTTTTGTAATGGGAGTGAAAATAAATAAACAAATAAATTATCTAAACAAAAACATACAGAATAAAAACATTTTTTCAAATCTGAGCTGATTTCTGAAGTAACTGTTTCCCTCTCACCCTACCTTTTAAAAGTTACTACTGTTCATTAAACTTCAACCTTAAAAAAATTAGCTAATACCAGAATTTTTCCAGTTTCCTTAAAGGGAAAGAATTTAATGATACATTTACCTCCCTCTATTAATTTACCTCTATTAAGTACCTCAGTCTTTTCCTGATTCTTCATCACTATTTTCCTTCTGTATCCAATAAAGAATGGAGATTCTCCTTAGACCTCCTTTTGTTGCTAATGTATAGACTTATAGACACATTTTTAATTCTCTTTTATGGCAATAACCAGATTAAGTTCTGGTTGGGCTTTGGCCCTTCTAATTTTCTCTCTGCATAACTTCATGACATCCTTGCAGTCCTCCTGAGTTGACTGCCCCTTCTTCCAAATTAATAAACTCTCCTTTTTTTTTTTTACTGAGTACCAGACAAGGCTTTCTGTACAGCCAAGCTGGTCATCTTCCCTGACAGCTCATCTTTGGCACATAGGGATAACCTGCTCCTGTGTCTCTAGGATTTCCTCCTTAAAGCATGTACAGCTTTCCTAGACTCCTTTGCCCTTCAGGACTGCCTCCCAAAGGACTGTCAACCAGGCTCCAAAGTCGGACCCCCAGAAGTCCGAGGAACAGTTGTGCTAAACAACATTCTTATTTCTCCAAGAATTGAAGTCTGTCCTTTGTGATTGCTGTGCTCAAAGACAGCCTCCACCCACCAGTCCTTCTATGTCCACTAACAGCAGGTCCATCAGGGCCTCACTCCTGTGAGTTCTGTCAGGAAGTTACCCTCCACACTCTCCAGGAACACCTAGCCTGTCTTCTCTCCACTGTAGCGTACTTCCAGCAGACATTGCTAAGTCAAAGTCATCCACCAGAACAAGTGCTAGAAACTGTAAGACTTCCCTCAGCTGCTTACAGAAAGTTTCATCTGCCTCTTCATCCTGGTCTATAACAGACTCCCACATTGATATCTGCCTTGTTGGCCTTCCCCCCAATTCTTAAAACACTCAAGTCTATTATCACCAGCACTAAGTTTTAGACACCCAAAACACTCTCTAACTTAGAGTGCTACCCCACTAGCTCTCCTTTGCCTATCCCTTCTGAGCAGCCCTCCAGTTGTGAGTTATCCCATCATGGTTCTGTGATGGCAACTGTGCCACAGTTTTCCTGCTGCACAATGGTTTCTGTTGTTTTAATTGCATATAGTGGGGACATAACACCATAATGTAAAGATTAACAGTGAAGATAGTAACAACTGCAAGACAACAATAACAACTGCAAGAACAACACTGCGCAGAAATTATAGGAAATGCCAAGACAAGGCTTTTAACTGATATTAAAGGTTTGAAAATGGGAAATCTATCAGACTCTTCTTTTAGAAGAGTTCAAATTTTATTTGGAAAGACATCAAATTCTCAAGAAGGTCCAATCAAACTACTGCCTATTCAGGAATACATGTAAAAAAATCAAGTGTGGAAGTAAGATGACTGAGTTTGACAGGACCATTCATACGCTTAATATAATTCATACACGCCAATGTTTTAGATATATTAGGAGCCTAAGACAACCTGAATATTTTTCCTGAGACAGTTTTATTGAAAGAAATCTACTCCCTAAATAAATATTTTGCCAACTTTCAAGTACTTCACTGCATTTTGCCATGGAACACACTACAGAGTTGTGTGCCAGTACTGACCAAACTTGCGTATCCATCATGCACACTGTCAACAGATACATTAGCTTAAGTTTCAAGAGCATAGTTATAGTATCAAAATAGCACACCTGACCTGACTAATGATCTCACCTGTGATCAGCCAGGCCACAGTGATACAAGTTTGGTGTTAGAGCCAGCACAATCACCACTAGCTTAGGAGAAAGAAAAGAGGTATCTTTACAAGGCATTGAGCAGAGTTGACATACTTTCACAGAACTGGTCAGGTTGGAAGGGGCCACAGCGGGTCATCTGGTCCAACCTCCCTGCTCAAGCAGGGTCATCCTAGAGTATATGGCACAGGATTGCATCCAGAGGGTTCTTGAATATCTCCAATGAGGGAGACTCCACAACCTCTCTGGGTGATCTGTTCCAGTGCACACTCACATAATACAGAAGTTCTTCCTCATGTTCAGGTAGGACTTCCTGTTCATCAGTTTCTGCCCATTGTCTCTTGTCCTTTTGCTTGGCACCACATCCTCTTGACACCCACCCTTTAGATATTTATACATATTAATGAGGTCCCCTCTCAGTTGCCTCTTCTCAAGGCTGAGCAGGCTCAAATCCATCAGCCTTTCCTCTCCAGACCCTCGATCAACTTAGTAGCTCTCCACTGCACCTGCTCCAGGAGCTCCGTGTACTTGTACTTGTGGAGCACAGTACTGCACACAGTTCAAGATGACCCAGATTGGAGACCAGCATTTAGGAAACCCCAGCTGAGACTGAATTCATTCAGAGGATTTCATGTAAAAATTCAGTGGACAAAAACCAGCACAGTGGTCATATTAAACACATTCACACTTCAAGCAACCATCACTTATGAAGAAGGGAATATTCTGTAAAGTACTACTTACAGGTATGGAGGCACTCGGTTACTGTAGTTGGCTTGATGAGATAGCCTTTACAGATATAGCAGGTGATATGAGGATTGAAATCTTTCACCAAGTGCTTCCTCTGAGTAGCCATTCGTGGGGCAGGAATTACTGGCAGAGTGCTCGGGGCCAGAGAAGCGAGTCTGAGAGGCGTCGATACCCGCAGTTCACAAGAGCTGTAGCACTGCTCTGTGCAACTGGACTTCTCCAGGCATTTGCTCCTAATTCCGCCGGTCTCACTGGGACATGGCTCATAACTCCTGCTCCCGTGCCAGGCGAGTCATTTTCCTACCTGTAACACACGTGCAAAGAGAGAGCTGTGTAAACCTGGCCGGACAGCGGCGATGCCCCGGAGGAGCAGTGTCGCCATGAACTTGGCGGGGGCACCGGGCCGTTATTTACATAACAGCAGCCCGGCAGCCGAGCTCCGAGGCCGCGCCCCCGCCCCGCCAGGCTCCGGACGAGCCGCGGGGCCGGTGACAGGTGCAGGGGCCGGAGCCGACCCCGCCGCCCTCCCTGCGCACCCCGCCCTGCGCTCCGGGCCCGCAGGCCTCGGCGGCCCCGCGGGGAGCGCCCCCCCGCCGCCCCGCGGGAGCCGCGGCCGGAGAGGGCGGCGGCGCCCCGGCTGTGCCCCCGCTCGCCCGGCTCCCGTCCCTCCCCTGCCGCACCTGCGGCGCCTCCCGCGCCCGCCGCGGCCCCCGCCGTACCTGGCGCAGCCCCGCGGCCTCGGGCGGGCGCCCGGCGAAAGAGAAAGAGAAAGGCGGCGCGCCTCCCCCCGCTCCGGGCGCTCCCTCCTCCCCGCCGGCTGCCGCGGCCGGTCCCGGGGCGGGCGGGACGGGCGCGCAGGCGCTGCTCCCCGGCCGAGCCCCGCAGCGCCCTCCGGGCGGCGGCGGCCGGAGCCCCGCGCCGGGGGAGCTCCTGCGGGGAGCGGGGGGAGCGGGGCGGCGGCGCTGCCGGGCGAGGTGAGAGCAGGAGCGGAGCCCAGCCCGCCTCCCGGGCCCCGCTGCGGCCCCGCCACCGCTTCTTCAAAATAACTTCAGCTTCTGCCCTGGAAGAGGGAAAGTTAAACTCATTGCTCCAGCCCGCAAATGCAAATGATAAACACTGGACTAAGTTACCCAAATCCTGTGAACATACATGTGTTTTCCTCGAACCGGGACCAACTAGCCAGAGAACGGCTAAGCACGAGTGAAAGCTGTCTCCACGGTTCAGGGCATCTGCTTTTTGCTCCTCTGTTCTAAGAAATGCACCATATTATTACCAAGTAATTATTCAGAAAACTCAAGTGGCCTTCATTTTTCAATTGCACTATTTCTGGAAAATTTCTTCTTCGCTGCTTTTAACAATAATGACAAAAACCTAAGGAGGCATTTTCTATATCATCTGCAATGCCACCACTTTACCTGTGACTGTGTTAGGTATTTGCTTTTCCATTCTACATTTTTAGATAAACACTTACTTTGCATTGGCCCTCCAATGCACTCTCCCTTTCATCCTTCAGTAAGTGCTGCAACAGGAGAAGGCTTTAATAATTTTGGCCTGTTCCTGCCATCCATTCTTACCTCTGGAATATTTACCATCCAAGAGATCTCCATGTGCATCAAATCAATTGGCAGTCTGAGTCAGGTGCACTAAAAACTGTTACCATTAAAGTTACAGTGCAATGATATATACATGATAAACTAGATATACAGTAATTCAACAGGACATACATAATTTTTGCTGCTAAAATATTTATCTTGTATAAGCTTATTTCTTCACAACATGAACAGAAGTTTATAAAGCTAAAAATCTTTTGAAGCAGCATAGAATCACAGATTATGCTGAGCTGGAAGGGACCCACAAGGATCATCAAGTCCAACTCCTGGCCCTGCACAGGACACTCCAAGAATCCCACCACGTACCCGAGATTGTTGTCCAAACACTTCTCGAACTCTGTCAGGCTTGGTGCTGTGACCACTTCCCTGGGGAGCCTATTCCAGTGCCCAACCACCCTCTGGGTGAAGAACCTTTTCCTAATATCCAACCTAAACCTCCCCTGACAGCTTCATGCCATTTCCTCAAGTCCTGTCGCTGGTCACCACAGAGAACAGATCAGTGCCTGCCCCTCTGCATCCCCTCGTGAGGAAGCTGTACACTGTGATGAGGTCTCCCTCAGTCTCCTCCAGGCTGAAACTGGACCAAGACCAAGTGCCCTCAGCCACTCCTCATACAGTTTCCCCTCAAGGCCCTTCACCATCTTTGTTGCCCTCCCTTGGACACTCTCTAATAGTTTAATATCTTTCTGATATTGTGGTGCCCAAAACTGCCCCCTGCACTCAAGGTGAGGCTGCCCCAGTGTAGAGCAGAGCAGAGCAGGACAATCACCTCCCTTGACCAGCTGGTGATGCTGTGCCTAATGCATCCCAGGATACAGTAACAGTTTAACAAAGAGTTGTGTTTTGATGGTTTTGGCCTTCTCTTGTTAACTGTTGTTTGCATTATTATACCATAAAGCACACACTAATGAGCCAAAGGCTAAACAACATAGAACTCTAAACTAAACATGAAGCAGAGAAATAGACAACATAGACTATATACATCTCATGGGAATATTTTAATTAGTCACATTCTGTCAGTTTAGCAGAAGTTGACATTTTTCAGAATGAGTGTGAGAGTGGCCCTGCTCGAATGTAGGTTAAGTATGATACAGCATTATTAAACTTACATACATGCATTTAAAACAAGCAACTGCTGATGCTTTCCTGGCTGTTTCAAAATGACTGCATCTGGTAAGACTTGTTTTAAAAATAAACTGGTTTCTGAGTGGGATTTCAAATCATACTTTAAGTGTCTCACTTGAAAAAAAAGAACCCAACATTTTCTAAACAAATTAGTCAGCTAGGCTCACGTTTACACAGTAATGGATGCACAGTGTTCGATTCAAGCACATCAAAAACTCAGTTATATCATTTATTATACTGTGTAGCCCACACAGTAATAATCACACAGCAGTTGTGATTATTGCAGTACTTGCAAACATACACCACTGGTACACGTTCCCACAAACCATACTTAAGTTCTTTTAAGGGCAACCAGTCCCATGCCAGGTGACAGTGTAGATGACAAATTCTTGCCTCATCTCTCCACTCAGTCCTGGTGGTACTAAGTGTACTTATGAGATGCTGACTGAAGGTGATGAAACTTGAGGCTTTCAGCACCTTTCAAGACCACAACATAAAAAGCAAACAAGAAGCATCAAAGAAGCTCTCATTTCATTATCAGAGGAAACTAGATCCTTAAATACTTACTCCCACTTTATATCATAAGGAAGAAAATTATTTTAATAAATGCTTATGAATTAATTATAATTTCAAAGGTAGTTAACTTCTAGCATTTCATACAACAGGTTTATTTAAAAATACAGGTCCATATAAGTGATATGAGAATTTTGATCTACTTATAGCAGTTAAAAGGTAACAGAGGAATCAAACAAGGCAGTCATTTCCATATTATGAAAGAAACAGAATCAAGAAAATGAACTTAGCTCATAAGAGTAAATATATATCATGTATTGGTGACAGGAAACATGGTATGACAGAGAGGGTGATTACAGCCCTAAAATGAGTGATGAAAATACAGCTGCTCTCATTTTTTTGTGTTTCTCAAACTTTTGACTTTCTCATCAACTGACTTATACTCAGCAGTTCCAAGAGTGTCCTCTAACACAGTGCTTACTGTTTTTTTAAACCAAGTCCTTTTTTACATATATGAACTTGTCTAACAAATAGAAAATAAAGACTGCTTTCTAAGCATTATCAACATTGAGGAGTAGTTTCTTGAAATCCCTAAAGAACTACTGGATCATCCTCATGAACGTGAGTAATTATTTACATGTGTAACAGAGTAATTATTTACATTTAATAAGAATTAAATGTATCTTTTTAAAGGAACAGCCAGGACACACAAGAATATGTGAACTCTAAGAATTTCATTAAAGCGGTTCCAACATTTTTGAAAAATACCAATGTTCGACATCAGTTCCCAAGTAAATTCCAGAGAGAAAATAAACACTGGTCAATATTCAAATTCTCAGTAACATTTGAAATGAGTGCATAATTCTAATTCTGCAAGTAGATCTACATTAGTACAATGCTACATCCCTACAGAGCTACACTGGAGTCTGTTTCTAGGCAAGTCTCCAACTACCCTCCAGTTATCCTAAGAGTTACTTGTATTTTGTAGATGAAGAATGATGGGGACACATCTGAACCAGGAAATTAATGGAAAACAAATCCCTGCTTCTCTTAATAGAAATTATGTAGCAATCTGAATGATATTTAGAGGGAACTGAGCCTCTAGACATTTGATGAAAATGCCATTCTACAACTTTTAAAAACTTGAAAACTTCACCACATTGTTTAGGTTGGAAGTCATCTCCTGAGATCATCTAATTCAACCCGTCTGCTCAAGCAGGGTCAGCTAAAGCAGGTTGTCTAGGACTGTATCCAGTGGGGTTTTGATTATCTTCACAGATGCAGTTGTACCCATTCTCTGAGCAATCTGTTCCCATTTTGATCACTTTCATAGTAAAAAAAAAAAAAAGTTTTCTTTTTATCAGATGGAATTTCATGTGTTTCAGTTTGTGCCCATTACCTTTTGTCCTGTCAGTGGACACCTCTGAGAGCAGTTTGACTTTCTTATCTACATTCTCTCCCACTGAGTATTTATACATGCTGATAAGATCCCCTTGAGCCTTTTTCTTCCCAGCTGAGCAGTCCCCAAACTCTCAGCCTCTCCTCAAATGAACAATGTTCCAGTACCTTAACCATCTTTATGGCCCTTGGGCTGGACTCACTTCACATTTTTCTTGTTCTGAGAAGCCCAAAACTGGCCATAGCACTCCATGTGTCACCTCGTCAGTCTTGAACAGAGAGGAAAATCAACCTCCCGCGAACTGCAGGCAACTTACTTGAATTTACTGCATAGTTACTCAGGTGTGAAGAAGAGATGACAAATAACCACTTTGGGATCTCTTATTTCCAGTGAAATTCCCAATCAAGTAGAACATTATCTAGAATAGAACCATACACTAATTGGCATCTTGTCCAATGCCTCTGCTCAAATCAGGTCTAACATTAAGGTTAATTCAGATTGCTCAGGGCTTCACCCAAAGAAAGTCTGTATATATCCAAGGATGGCAATTCTATAGCCTCTCTGGGCAACCTGTCTCAACCCTTGGCAATCCTCATTGTGGGTTTATTTCCTTAGGTCCATTTCTTTAGGTTTAGTTCTTAGCTCTTTTTAGGCAAAGAGTAGTTACATTGTGTATCACATAAACAATGTTACTATGCTCAGTGTGAAGACTGCCTTTTATTTGATAGGAAACGATAGGAATTAGGCTATTCTTATCCCTATTACTTACTCGTGAAAATTATCAGCAAAGAGGTTTTGCATTTCTACCATGAGGGTTTTTCTTCATCCCTACTGAGCTCTCTGTAAGATGCCATATATTAGCACATAATAGCACTTCTGGGATATATATAGCATTTCTTTATGCTTACTCTTCTTTTATAGCCTAAAGTAAAGTAGAAAAGCAGGTTGCAAAATGCCAACATCTGTATTATTAGGCCATTGGCAAATACATAAACAAGACAAATTCTTTCGAGATATACTTCAAGAGTAAGGTAAAATTGTGTCACAAAATGTTCCAACTTTGTTGAACTAATTTCAAGCAAATTTTAAAAAGAGAAATCATAAAGTTCCTACAGATTTCACTATAATTGGCTGCTAGTAAAGAAGAAACAATCAAATAAGTTACTCTAGCAAGGGAAAGATGAGCAGATCTGTATTGTCAAATATTTCCTTGGCACACTAAAATACTGGTCAACCATGGCACATGCTGTCTCTTCCCAGCTAGGGAAACACAAAAAACAAGTGAGAAACAAGGTCATAGCAGTGGGAGAGGGAGACTGCCACTGCAAGGAAAAAAAATCATAACTTTGAAATAAAATTGCCTAGAAATTGTCACAAGCACGAAGAAGACAATTTAACTTTAGACACTTGTATGCAGAGGTTGAAGCGAAAAAATATCTGGTTTAGAACATATTATTAGGTGACCATTAAACATACTGAGTGAAGATCTTGTGACTAGCTTGACATACCTCCCTGCAAATAACAAATTTAAGAACTGTAGTTACAATCCTCAGCAGTACTGCAAATTTAAAAACACCAACCTATTACAGCAGAATTCAAACTACTCAGCTGAAAGCAGCTGTAGATTTAAGTGCGATGACCATACTTTTAAAAAGTATTTTCCTAGTGTTTCTTTGATTATTTTGTCACTATTCTGTATTTTTCTTTTGAAGAGTAGTCTTAATAGGCAGGATTACATGCATCAGACACAAACATTTCCAGAAGTTTCCCAGAGAAAGTGAGATAAACTTCTAACTTCTAAAATATTAAGTGACCAATTGTCTATTCAGTTACTCTAGTATCCAACTGTATGAACTGTGATAAGCTGTTGCTTTCTGGTTTGGTTTTTTTTTTAAAGCATAGTACAGATACAGTATAGGCTGCCATGTAGCCAAGCTGATTGTTCATGGGTCATGAGAATGACCTCACTGCCATCACTTTGTCTTTAAAGGCAAAAATCTCTATTATGGTATAGAGGCTTGTATTGTGCTACAACAATTTATATTTTTTTCTTTTCTTCATAGGGAATTGATTTTTGGTGATCAGGTAAAGAGGGGTTTGCTTTTGAACCATCAGAGATTGCTCACAGGGAGTGACAACAGCAGGAGGCTTACAAGATGTGAAATCAAGATGCTTCTGTGCCTCCATTTGCCCATGTGCTTGGTTAAAAAAACAGTGATCTGTGATAGAGTTCTGGAGGAACTCTGGGCAATTAAATACTGGTGGTATCCTCAACGTGTCTTGGTTTTGCTTCATGGCACACTGACTTCCACGCACTTTGGTCTGCTGTCTACACCTCCTTTAGCTTTTTATAGGGTATTGAAAAAAGTGGTTTGTGGTTCGTGGTATGTTCTGTAGGCTGCAATGGAGGAGGCATTATTTCAGAGTTGCCTTTGATTGTGGGGAACCACAGGGAATGACCAAAGTAGTCTTTTGCAGTCCTATGTTTTATATAAATTTCTAGCAATTCTGTATAAGTACACAATCAAGCGATTCTGTACAAATAGAGCAAGTAATGGTCACGTATTTTGGTAACATCTTAAAGAAGAGGCATCACTTGAAACAATTGACTTGGTTCTTAATCAGCTCTTCTCCATCCATCAAAAACATCTGCACTTTCAGAATTACTTTTTTGGTCCCTGGCCAAAAAAGTTTTGGTCTCTCACTTCTGCTGCAGTTTGTTAGACTGTCTCTGAATTCACAGAAATCTTACCAGTCTTGCCATTTCTATTACTGTATATTCTCTAATCCTTCTTAACTACTTTACCTATTGCTATCTGATTATATGTTTCTGCTAGTTCAGTTCAGTTCCCTTTTACTCTACTCTCTGCAATAGTATCACCTCTTATTTTGTGGCTTTTACAGAGAAAATCTTCTCTGGAATTAATGCTACTTCAAGTCTCCCTGCTACTACACAATGGAAAAAATAATCCAGTCAGTGACAAGTGGAACCACATTATCAGAAAAACTCCAGTGGGGTAACATGCCCAGGCCAGCCTGAATATAGCTGTTATCTGCATGGGCAAGACTATGTCTCCTCCATAGATTTCTAGGAAGGTCATACTGTAAAACACTTTGCCAATTCTATATAGGTATCCTTCCAGGGAAAAAGTATCTCTGTACCAGTATGAACATAGGTTTAGAGTTTTTTAATTGAGTCTCAATGAAGCCTATGCTTTTCCACAAGACATCCTACTGGCTACTTGCTACAGTTCGATCACTCTTGTTTTAAAATCCTTGTTTCTGTCAGTAATATATAGCCTCTCCCATTCTACATTGCATTTTATACATATATAAGAAATCTATTATATTACGTATTTTTCCACTCTTTTTCCCCCTGAAATCATCAAAGCCCCTTACATCAACATATACAGCACAGCTAAACAATAACCTAAATCGTTCAAATAGTTTTATGAGTGTCATCTTTCAATTTCAAGGAAATTGAAAGACAAATGAAAACAATGAAAACAAACTGTAAGAACCCTCCAGTGACTCCCGCTAAAATTGTTACAAACAGATTTTGTTTCTTACAGTTGAAAACTGGCAGGAATGCAAATCAAATTGTATCACACATGTCAAACAGCTTCACAATTATGCAATCAACTTGCACTGCAAATTAAAAACAAGACTTGCTACTAGATCTTAAGTCAAAACAAATTTAAAACTTCAATAAGCTCTGCAAAAGCAATCCTCAACAAATCTACTCATGCCTGTTATGACGGCAGAACCAGCAAACAAAGAGGCTTGAAAGGAAATAGAAAAGTAGCAACCAAATTGCCTCATCTTTTACATGACAAATTAATGACATTCACAACATCTTAGGGAGTTAACTACTCTACTTCAATCGATTTTCAACAGAAGTTCTGTTTCCAGCTCTCTCAAGAATAAAACCTTTAACTTAATAACACAATGTTGGATGGACTCCGTTTCATTTACGCCGCACGGGAAGACTCATTCATGGGAACCATCACTTTGTCAGCCCATTAAAACAGTAGCTTCATTGGACAAAACTTGTGAATTTAGTTTTTAACTTGTAAAATAGACAATGTTTCTTCTGGATAAACTAAGAGAAAATAGGGTGCAGACCAACATACCGAGCTTCACATCCTCCTCACATCTTTTTTGACAGCATTTTAGTGTACATCTAAAGGTCTGTGCCGCAACATGTTCCATGTGATCCAATCCATCCAATCATATGACCATAGTCATTGTGGAATTTGGCCTACTGAGTTAGATAAAAATCATTCCATAAGAACAAGGAAAAATAGAATTTTTTTATATATTTTTGATATTTGTAACAGTTCACATTAACAAATGAGAGTCACTCCAAATAACATTTCACTGAAAGCATTACCTTGAAATACTAATCATTTTTATCCACCATACTAATGGAAAAAGAATAAGCAAACCTGATACTTTTAGTTGATTCTTCACACGAATAATATGCTATTTTTGGGGAGAGAGAAGCTCAGGATTCTAGTCAGAAGCTATTCTCAAGTGAGCAATCACTGCTCAGCCATAACTTTGCTTATATGCCAGTACTGCAGTGCCACTACCTTAGGAAGTTGACAGTGTTGGTTTTCCCAACCATAGTCCTATGACTTCAGTAAATCAGAAAACTTTGCATAAATGGTACCTGTGTCTGCTGTTATCATCACTGAGTTTTCTGAAGAAAAGATGTATAAAACAATTCTCAAGTATGAAAAATAAGTTTGAGGGGGTTTTTTTGAGTTTTTTTGCAATTACAAAGCCATGGCCTTCAGACTCTGCCTGCATGTAAACAGCATATTCTCGGTTTATGTGCATTTAATCAGACTGAGCACAAAATCAACCAAAAAATGTGAGACTGTGTTTACCATCCCTGCATCTTGAGCTTCCTTTTGTAATGCTGGGAAGTCTGGGTTCAGCACGGTGCTAGTGAAATGACATGGCTTTTAGCTGAGTAGGCTATGGCAGTTTGGACTCCCTGTTTTTAGGCACTGGACAGAGAAGTATAAAATCAGCATCATTCTTTACTATTTTTCTTTACTATTCTTTACTAGGCTGAGGGAGCTGGGGTTGTTTAGCCTTGAGAAGAGAAGGCTCAGGGGAGACCTCATCGCTCTCTACAACTACCTGAGAGGAGGTTGTAGCCAGGTGGGGGTTGGTCTCTTCTCCCAGGCAATCAGCAGTAGGACAAGAGGGCATGGCCTTAAGCTGCGCCAGGGGAGGTTTAGGTTAGACATTAGAAAGAAATTCTTTACAGAGAGGGTAATCAGCCATTGGAATGGGTTGCCCAGGGAAGTGGTGGATTCTCTGTCCCCGGAGGTTTTTAAGACGAGGCTGGACGTGTCACTTAGTGCCATGGTCTAGCAACTGTGGTGGTAGTGGATCAAGGGTTGGACTTGATGATCTCAGAGGTCCTTTCCAACCCGTCTGATTCTAGGAATCTATGATTCATACCTCACTGCTATTTCTAATCTGCATTGCGAGAGTTTCAAATCCTATAGTCACTGTCAAACACTAAGAGATTCCATGAGATTTATCAGATATAACACCTCAGCTTCAGTTAGCCAGCTGCCTTTTCTTTTCACTGTATCAACACACTTAAAAAAACCCTCCAAACCAACACTAAACTCTTTTACTTTCAAAATTTTTCACGTTTTGTAATGAACTGAGCTCCCTGTTAAAAACATTTCAAGAATGTTTTCCTAAAGTAAATAATAAACTATGCTAAAGGTACACCATTTCTGACCTTTCTAAATTACAATAATCTGTATGCATTTTACTGAGTTTTTTTAGATGTGACTATTTTCTTCAGTACTGTATTAAGTATAGGTTCTAGAGGATTAAAGCTAGAAGGTTTCACCTATCAATTTACATGGCAAATCTCACTCAATTCCCTAATCTAATACCCCTGGTAGACTTTAAAGAATAAAAGGCATAATACTCTTAAAATTATTTCTCTTTATCACAAATGCATAGATGGAAATATGAAATTTTGACACAGTATTTGGCTTATGAGAACTTGTTGATACATGTAACACATAGTCTGCTCCTATCATCATCATGCTGTCTATTTAACAATTCACATTTAAATACAAGACCTCAGTTGCCACAGATCAGTAGGAATAAAATTAAGGAGATTTAAATGTTTCCTGCTGAGAAGCCTGGAATGCTGTCTAGTGTTTTATCCCATGTCTTTTAAACTTGTCAGAAACACTGGTGCCATCCAAACCCTCCATCAGTCAGGAGCTAAAATATGTATTTGGGGGCTATGTCTTCCATTAAGCAGCAACTTAACAAAATCATGAGAGAAACCATTATAACAAAATACATTAAAAAAACCCACAACCTTCAAACATATACTGCCAACTTACAGTTTTATCTGATATATTTAACATGTATTGTACAATTTTCTTCATTGCATCTGTTGGTCTCCACGTTTGTACCAGTGAAGCAATACCCTCTCCCCTCCTTTTTCTTTATATATTGGTGAACAGCGTAAAAAATTCAAGAACAGATGAAAAGTCTTAAGTTGAGGTACTGAAACAGCTTCCTAATAATCTATTTTATGTTAGTATACTTCAGTCAATAAGGACAAACTAATTAATTTCAGTAGAGAGACTCAATAATATTCCTGAGAAGTAAAATTTTTGATACAATTTACATGGTGCTAACAAAACCACATAACAAAGGCTGTTATAAAGAAGAGAAACAGAAAGTACGCTGCTTTGCTGTAGATAGATTACATCCAGCAATGAATGATGAAAGAAAAAGTAGCTCCATAGTTTGTCTAGGGTCTAGGAAGACCTGTCTTAATCTTTAGAAATGCAATTTTTACTTAGTGAGTACTAAGTCAATATTACTAATTTTAGAGCAAACATCTTCACTATGGACATGACCTTTCAATGATATTATTGTCCAAACTACTGTCACTGATGTAAACAGGAGCCAATTTAAATGGCACTTAGTGCCCAAAGAACAATAAACTTGTAACTACTTACAAGAATACTGTAAGTAATTTATTTAGCATAGACAAAAGTGCTGAAGATTCCTACTTCTTTGATAAGTGTCTCTTCTTCAAAGCCACAGAACACAGTAACTTTAGTCAGACAAGACGTAAATATTGACCATAAAAAGTGAAAGGTACCTGCTACTGTACCACATAATATTTTCCCCTCTGTTTATGATTTTATCATACAAAGGGCTTGAACAGTCACTAAGATGATTAAGGGATTGGAGCATCTATCATATGAGAACAGGCTGAAAGAACTGAGGTTTCTTAGGGCCTTGCTCAGTGGGGTTCTTAGCAATGTGTATAAATACCTGACAGTGGAAGCAAATAAGACAGAGCAAGAGACTTCTTAATACTGTCCAGTAACAGGACAAGAAGTAGTGCACACAAACTGAAACATGGGAAATTCCATTTAAACATAAGGAAAAAAAATCTACTGTGAGGGTGAAAAAATGCTAGAATTATTTGCTTGGTGAGGCTGCAGAGTCTCCATCCTTCACAACTGGTCTAGTTGACCCTGCTTTGAACAGAGGGGCTGGAATAGACAAACAGGCAATGAGGTGGACTGAAAACTGACTCAAGTGCCAGAAAGTTTGTGATCAGGAACAAACAGTCCAGCTGGAAGTCAGTCACTACTGGAGTACTTCTTGAGTTGAGAATGGGGCCAGTACTGCGTAACATCATCATTAATGACCTGATGATGGCACAGAGTGCACACTCAGCAATTTTTCAGATGATGCAACACTCTGCCCAAGTTCATGTTGAGGACTGACAGGCTCAAAATCAGATGATGCTGGGATTCTGTGACATACTACCCAGAATTACTGAACAGGTCTGGAATATGGTCACTATACCTGCTGTTCTAGGCTACGTATGAACAGCAAGTGTTAGTCATTCCTGTTGAGTCTGAACAGTATCAGGTGTATGCAGTGGTGAATTCTGGGGTCTTGTCTCACAGCCATGACACTGGCCCCTCCTGAGTTTGCAGCATGGTTACTAGGGACACCCCCAAGCACGCATTCGCTCTGTCACATCCTTGTCTACATTATCCTATGGGATCCACTGTGGTGAGCACCATAATGTAAACTAAACAAAAGCTACTGGGTTTTCCTAAAAATCATTACAGATTGATATCATATTACACTAGCTTTGTGTCCATTCCCATTTGTTTCATGACATGTCTAAAAAATTTAAATTATGAAGAAGCTACTGTTAAATAATTTAAGGACAGACTTACCATTATAACTTCCTGGAATAGTGCATAACAGCAATATACACAGTCCTAATAAACTAGGTTAATAGCTGCTTTGTATGTCCCAACTTCCCTCTTCTTTCCCTTCATTCAAGCTTTTCTATTTCTTGTTTCCTTTCTGCATTCCCCTGCTTCTTTGGTGTGTTACATCTCTTAGAGGCACCAGATTTTAACTCAAAACCTGATGAACAAATTTACCTGTTAGCTTCAAGAAAAATAATTTTGTTTTCAGAACAGTACAGCTTTGGGGTAGAGGTGTTACTCCATGTTATTTATGTAATAGATAAATCCTTCATGAAGAGGAAATCTCAACAATCTCAAACTACAGGAAATGTCCTTCCAAGGTATAACACTCTACTCAATCAAATAAGTTTCATATTCTGTTTACCACTTGGCTTTTGAACACTATAGTCCAATCCTCATAGAGGAGAATGTCATTTCAGGAGTGGGTAACTCATGCAGGAAACAGGCTCTCTGTTAGAGGTCATTCAGGATGAGAGGTAGCCAGATTTAGGGTCTGGGCTATGTATTACCACTATCCAGCTCCAGGGAAATCTGGGCAAAACTGTACTGACTCAAGCTTTAATTATGTCTAATTTTTGCTTTTCTGAAAGCACCATGGAAATCATACAACTTGGGGATTCTGGGGCAACTGTCAATTAGTATTCCCCAGCAAAAGAGCTTTGTTGAGCAGCCACAGAGGCGTGCTGCTTTCTGGCCTTCTGTGCGTAAAGAGAGAATCTGTGTATTTTGGGGCAGGGAGGGCCAAGGGATGACAGAGGATGGAAAATGCTTGTCTCTACAGGACAACAAATTGGAAGAAAATCTAAAGGCTGAGTGCAAGATTTAGTAAAGAAGACAAAAGCTGATCAAAATAAAAAATATTTTTTTGAAAGGAAAAGGAGATCTACTCTTTAATCTAGCTAACCCCATTAATAATGGAAGTGAACACATATATCAGCATAACCTCGTCACACAAGGGTCCAGGGCAAGCTGGGTCCCATTTACTGAAACACCCAACACTATTTTTATTGGTATTTAACAAAGCTGGTTAGATTACACTTACTGCAAATATATCAATTCAGCTAATACACCTTCAGCTGCAGTGGAAACATACCCTTTGAGAGTCCATCTGGTCTAAAAAGTCTGTGTGAAGAAATGCATGCATTACTGAGCCTGTTTTACATAAAGAGTAAAATATTTCTAGCTGTTTCCTAATACATTTCTGATGTCAGCCACACAGGAAGACATGACTGCCTAAGAATTAAACCTCCGGCTCTTAAATTCCAATACAGTGTGTTAATCACAACATTCCTCTTCATTTGAAAGATCATTTGACATGCATTTAAGCCAGACACCTAATCTCCGAGGTGAGCGATTTTATTTAAAAAAAAATAGCCATAGTGAACACTTAACCTACATTTTGCCTCATGTTGCTATTGATACTAGCTACTGAAAATAATCAAGATATCTGCAGTTAGTTTTAGAACAGGACTGGTAACAAATTAAAAGTCAAGTCTCAAATTTTCAGCATATGGAGGTAAGCATAACATTTTGCAAGCTAAAATATTTGAAGATAAAAAGCTGAATTCTTCAGAATTTCATACCTTATATAGTATGTGTCTGTGTATTTATAGATATATAATTTTATACACTTGCGACTGAAACAGAATATTGTGTTTTAATTGCATTTTTGCATTCGCTTTTAAGCAACAGCAAATGACTGCTTAAGATGACAAAGAATCGGACCCATCAACTCATCTTTCTTTTTCATATTAACAAACATCTCATGACTTTGAATACTGCTGTTTACAGAGCCTAATCCAACACAATACTGCCATGACTTTCTGAAACAAGTCATTTTTATGTCTCTACGATGTAATTAAATGTCCTTTTACCTCTGATGTGATGAAGAGATTGTTGGTTAATACACATCTAGGTACTGATATAGTGTTTTAGAGCTATACATTACTTATTAAAAAGGAAATAAAAATGCCCAGTTATGCTCATTTACAAAGTAGCAGTTAATATTAACAGTCACTGAAACAAAAATACAAAATGTGCTGGAAGCCTGTGGACAATACTAAGAACTGAAGCAGTCCTCTGGTCTACTGGCCTGTTACACATCTCAGTCCTGAAGCCACAAAGACTGCATGATAATTCCAAGGATGTTTTGTTACCTTATGTTGTGATAACCACTGCACAGGCAGAAACTGCTCATATGACATTTCCAAATTTCACACATCCCAAGCCCAGGACGGTTAGATACTATAAGTACCTTCTACTCTGTCTAAAGTACTTCCATACCTCATAAGCCCTCGAGCAAACACTTCACAGTGGAGACAGTGGCTCACTTCACTAATGACATGTAAGCAGACATGAGGAAAGACTTAAGTTTTCACACAATATTCAAACATTGTTACGGAAAGAAAACTACTCACGAGGAATGCTGAACTGCTTACACCTCGATAGACTCTATGTCAATGAAAATAACAGCAACTTCTTTTCTCTCTATTCCCAAAACAGCACTGCAAATAAACCTGCAAAACTCTCAGCAGATTCCAGTAAAAATTTCAGTTTCACTAGACACTAATGCCAAGTATGATCTTTCAGATCTCAATTCTCTAATAAAGGAATGCATTATGTTAGACAGGAGTAGGCAGAAACATAAGACATTTAGGCAAAACATCCAAAAAGCTCCCGCAGAAGAAAACTGATACTGTAGTTTGAGAAAGTTGAGCATTATGTAATGCACACAACTGTATCAGTAGTCTGTTTTCTGCAGTAAAAGGAATGAAATAGACCTAAGTACAAATTTGTGGCCAAGAAAAACATAAATTCTTATTTTTCAATTCTTTCAAGTCTTGAGTAACCTCAGTGGGACACACAAATATGTACCTTGAATATCATTTGTGTGTGGATTTCCTTCCCAGTCTTAGAAATACTTATCTCCCCCACCATGAGACCTATGAAATGTGTTCAAAAGCACCAAGGTTATCTACAAAATAAATACTGTATTCTTTCTTCCTGAAAAATACTTTGTTATTCAGATTCTCTCTATAGCTTTTTATAGCTTATGTCTCAAATGCTTCCTAGCTCATCCTGCTAAATAACTGTATTGGGCCTGGCTAGGACAGAGTTAGCTTTCTTCACAGCAGCTCACAATGTGCTGTCTTGTAGGTATCTGACCCAAACAATGCTGACAGCACACTGATGTTCTAGATATTGCTGAGCAGTGTTTGCACAGCATCAAGGCCTTCTCTCATTCTTACTACCCACCACAATGAAGATTGGGGGGTGTGCAATAGGCTGGGAGAGGACACAACCAAAGAGAACTAATCTGAACTAATCAAAGAGAGACTCCATGCCATAGAACATCACAGTCAGCCATAATAAGGGAGAAAAGGGGGTTTAGGGAAGTTAGCCACCTTTTGCTTGGCAACTGGCTATGCATCGGTCTGCCTTTGGGAAGTGGAAAGTGATTGCCTTTGCCTCACTTGTTTTGTTTCTTTTTCTTTCTCTCATCTTTCATTTATCCTTCGCTTTATAAACTTTTGAACTTTTTTTTATCTCAACCCCCCAAGTTTTCCTACTTTTACTCTTCCCTCATTCCACAGGAGATTGGGGGTGAGTGAGTGAGCAGCTTGTGGTGCTTAGCTGCCTATTGGGCTTAACTCACAGAAATAACACAACCAACAAAATTAGTAATTTCCCACCTTTCTGTTGTGCTGTCCAGAAATGTATGAGTAGGTATTGAGGGTTTATCCACACTTGTGACATGACTAAGCCTGTACTTGTTTTACAACCAGGTGTATGCTGTCCCATTTCTCCGTGGCCAGATGCAGATGTGCATTGTATGACATGACAAACATCTCTGAGTGATGGAAAGAATGCAGGAGTGGGCTGGGTGTCAGATGAAGCATTTACCCAGGCAATACCCAACTCAGTCTCTAGTTTGCCTATGGGTCAATCAGCATAAACAGAATAATTTTGTGTAAAACTATATATTGATTATATGTTGTCAACACGAATGCTTTCAATACACTTGCCCCAAAATAAACCCAAAAATTCTACCAAAACATGGCTATGTACTGCACATGCTTCTTTCTCTGGGGAGAGTATGTATATGAAAAGCAAGTTACAGATATTAGGCACATTGGTTACTGCACTGCTGGAAGATGTTTCATTTATATGGCAATAAATACATCATAAGGAGCCACAGAGATTAACGGCATGATCTCTTAACAAACAGTTATTTATATCAAGTTATTGAATATTTTTTTAGACTGGGAATATACTAGATACAAATGTTAGTAATTTTGGGTGTCATTTTCACTGATACTTGTTACTTTTACTGCATTCATAGTAAGGCACCATTTGTATTACTGAATATTCTTAATGTCTTCTCACTGAGTACTAAAATGCCGTATTACGCAAAAAATAAAAACCTCACCTAGCAGTAGATTTTCATATATAAATTTTATGGGTAAAATAGAAATCAAAACGTTCAGGCTATATAAGTCAGAAGTCATTGCAAGCAATTCTCCCTATTGACTTTAAGGGGATTTGAACCTGTGGCTTTGGACTCTTAAAATAAACACTGCCTCACTGTCACATATAAAAAATACTATGAATACTGAAGAACTGCAGAACTAGTATAATCTACTTCTTAGAGCAAACTGAGAATCTCCTAAAGGGGCTTAAAGATTGCTGTACATCTAAAGCAAAGCTCTGTCTTGCATACCACTGAAATACAGTACAAAAATGGCTTAAAGCATGTAGTTATTAACAAGTATGTTTATCAATCATAACAAAATATTTATTTTCTATCGGTGGTATGAAAAAAATCTGCCACAATGAAGAGAAGCCTGAAAGATAGGAATCCTGGCTTCTTAAGATTCCTAAGCATCTGTTAGTTCTATTTAAACAACAAACACCCTTGTGTTACTTTGGGGAAGCTGAGCATACAGTTCCACAAAGTATTTATTTTCTCTAACATTATTATTTGAAAAATAAATATGAGACATTCACTCAAATCTGACTTTCTTCTTTCTGAAAGAACTCTTCTGGAACGCTGATCTTGGACCATTCTGCACCTTAGCTAGTTTGTTTTTATTAATTGTTAAAACAACACATCTTTTCTACATTTATTTTTAAATAACATAAAAATATAAATGGAGAAGGGTTTAATACAGAACAAATAGGGAACAGTATTTTTACAAAAAACTAAATGGCCTAGCAGATGTCTAACCTACTTTGAGACTAGCATGTTATGAAAATACAGTACATAGCTCTCTCTTATATCCAAGGGCTTCTACACAGCTACAGGAATAACTATTGCTTTATTTTCCACATACTTTTTTAATACTACCCACCACAAGGGAAGATAAAAAAATAATTTACAATTTATATATACATATATTAATTTTATCATGAAGTTCAACAGAATATTTTGACTAAATCATCCTTCTTAATTTTCTAGTGCTGAGTAATCTACAACTATCAGTAGTTCCAACTATTAAAAAAAATATCAATCCTTAATAGTAATCTGAATTAGTCTGTTTTTTATTACCTCATTTGCTAAGCTACAGTAATTTGATTTTCTTTTAATCAGCAAGACTGAATAATCTGGTTTTGAACATCACTTACTTTATCTCAAATGTTTCCATGTAGTTTACCAGAGAAAATACTAAGAGATGGCTTGACTACTGTCTGTAAGTGCCACCTTAGCTTTACTTTTACTAAGCTGTGCTGCAGTCTTTCATGATAAAGCATGTGTCCCAAGCGCTATATCATTCTTTTAGGGCTTCTATATACCCTTTTCAAGTTTTCTGCATCCTTCTTGAAGTGCAATTGCCAGAATCAAGTTCAGTATGAGTGGTGATCACAGCATTACCAACCACTGAATAAATGTAATTCAACAACTGCTTGATATTCCCCTTGCCCATTCATCTAAGACTACCTTCATTCTTTTGTCTCCTCTTGACACTGGCAACTGATTATACCATGACCCTTCAAAACTCCTTTAGAAGTCTGTGCTTTGTGATGGAAGAATAAGGCACTCTGTAAATAGAACCTACAAATAGTTTCTACACAGTGATTTCTCTTTTGCTATTTATCCTATTCTTCTATTTTATTATCTCAGATCTTAGCTCTAGAAGATGCCCATAGAAGTATATGAGATTTCTATTTGAATTCGTCTAATATCAGGGAGCTTAATTACATTTATATGGAATATATCAATTTCAGAATTGCTCCTATTTGTTCTGTGTTTGATTTTTTTTTCTGTTTCCCTGAGAAACAATTAAACACTGCAGACTTATTTCTGCAGTTTTAAGTGAGAAAAGATTTGGTAGGATATGAATGCCTACCCCCCCCATTTTGGCTTCCATGTCCTTTGTGATGTTTTTTTGATTCACAATTAAGCTGACTCTAGCCTAACATTTGAATCAAGTGTCTATTGTAGGAAAATCATGATTATATTACTTTAAGAAAATTGTCCCATTATATCTCCATTTAATTTCTACTAATGCACTGGTCCTTATTCAAGGTTTTGTGTCATCTTGCTAAACTAATTTTATAATGACTTTCTCCTCTCCCTGCTCTCTCTCCTTCCTTATGGTCACCCTGAACATAGAACTAACAAACTTCTAGCAGCAGCACTTTACACAAACTGAAGTTGGTACTTAGCAGTGAGATCATAGCTTGAATTTCTGGTGGTTTTATATAACAGCACATAGAATGAGGGCCTAGAAAACACACATGGAGACCTTCCCATCTTCTGTCTTGTCCTTACGAAGAGAAAGCTTTTAAAATTGTACCAGTTAGTCCATCTACATAAGATTAAAAATAATCAAGCCATTTCCCTAGGATTAGGTGACTGATTCCAATCAGTCAACTTGTAATGCAACTATACCTGGTTTTGGCCTGACGAGTTTCTGCATAACATAATTCTGGAAATACTTAATAGTAAAAAAAAAAAAAAACAAAAACAAAACAACCCCCCAGAATTTTAGTGCTACAGGAGTGAAAAAAAAGCATTTAACTTTTTCTAATTTACCCATCTGTTTTCAATGAAAGGCCTTTTCTCTGGCTTTGTGCAAATTCACAGGATTAAGTTTAGAATATCTGCACAGGATTCAAACTGTGGGCCCTTAAATTAGCAGGAATGTTTGCAAGTGTTTTCAGTGGAAATACAAAGTCAGAAGTAGACTAAGGTATTCTCTAGGTGAATACTGATACAATGTTATTGAAACATGTGCAAGATTTCAAGCTCTTCAGTGTTAAGAAAATGAACTGCCTTTTGATTTTATATTGTGGAGACTGAAGAATGCATTTCAATAGTATTTACAAATGGTTTTCCTTCCTACATCTTAAGAAAGAAAAAAAAACCATAAAGCATTTTTAACAGTGGCAAAAAATCAGGCATTAGAAAGCTGACCTTACTTTATGGCTAGTTTTCATACAATAAAAAGTTATCTTACATATAAGACGCATATTTGGTTAAAGCATGAAATATATTCTAGTGCATACCACGTACAACAGAGTAGGAGCTATGTTAGTTTGAACCCATTTAAACTTAGTTTTTCCAGTAAGAAGTAATCATTGCCTGGTCAGCACAGACACAGTGGAACTATTTTACATGCTATACTCTATGCTAAGTGAGGCTTGTCTTCCAGAGCAGACAGTGACCTGAATTCCAAGGAAAATATTTAGAATTTCATACCGGAACTTGTACTCTAGACTCTTCTCAACAATCCTTCTGTGATTTCTTTTCAGTGTACACAAGTTTCTTCTTATTCCAAAATTTATCTTCTACCTGGAGTTTCGATCAGTTCCTTGTGTTTGTGAGATAAGCAAGAACATGGGGGGGAAAAAAAAAAAAGGAGATAGTGAAAAAATAACCCCCTGAATATGAAACCTTGCTAACTCACAAGTGTTGCAGAGAAAAGCACAAGACCCAAAAACCAAAAGATTGCAACATATGTTTACATACCCAGCAACTCCAGCCCCCCCCCCCAATGAAAATATTCAGCATCCATTTGCTTATAGGAAAACAACGTTGAAGAACACTCTGTCATTAAACCCAGTAATGTCTGATGCAGGTAATTGCAATGCAGTTCACTCCTGCACGGACCTCCTAACTAAGGTACTTCAAACTGGCATGCTGCAAAGATCTGCTCCACTGTCTTTACTCTAGAGCAGGAATACAGCCTAAACATCTTTAGCTATATTAGAACAGTCTGTGGTAACTTAACTATGGTAAGTACAAGAAGTACTTTTGGTTAGGGTTTCCTCTGTTTCATGTTCAACACTGGTATGAAGTCAAATGGATAAACTGGAGCTTAAGTTACAGTAGTTTTCATCAGAAAAAGCTGAAGTTCTAAATTATATGCATTTTTATGAATACTACCTTGGATTCATGGGACCCAAGACACTGCCTTTGAAAACATACAGTAAAAATTACATGGTAAGTAGCTGTCGTCACTTGTAGGAAATACAGGAAATTTCAGTCAGCACATTGCTTGTCAGTGTTATCACATATTACCCTCCCTACACACACCAAAAGATGGAAACTGTAAATCCAAAAGTCCAATGTTCAGCAGATCTTAGCAAATGTTTACATATCAGAGGTGCTTGAGAAATCTAGTTATAGGACACCTTGAGGGGGGAGAGCGGGGAGGGTTCTCCACTGCCAAGGAAGAAGTCAGACACAGAGTTCATACCAAATAGTCCAGAACCAGAGAACATCAAACTTGCTCCAGCAACCCTTGTCCACGTGACCCAAACACACTGTTAGTGCAGCAGTCTAATAAGTATCCAAGAAAGTAAGATCAGAGATTAGCTTAAATAAGTATTTAAGAACTCTTTTCTTAATGTAAACTGTTCTATTTATGCTGTTCTGACAATGTAATTACACACATATTAGCAAAACTTCTAGTGCCAGAATGAATCTCTCACTTCATACTCCCAATCACCAAGTCAAACATGGAAATGAGTATTCACAGTTCTTCTAGATATCAAAAAGAATAGACTTAACTGGAGATACTGTCTCTACTGCATGGTGACACTCCAGCTAAAGCCTTCAGTGTTCTGGTGGTAATGATCCATTTTCCATCTGCCCATGATGAAGCACTATCTCACAATTTCTGGCCATACTAATATCCCCTTTGTTTTACAGGTGATAACCACACTTTTCCTCTGATTAGCTATTTAATTGCCATAATTAAATTAAACTCACAGCAACTATTCCAAATTTGTCCTAAATCTACCACTAGCTGAACAGCAGAGCTGATCTAATGGACCAGTTGTACCAAAAAAAAGGGAAGCTCTGGAGCTTGTGGATTCATCTGTAAGTCCATGTAATACACCAGACGAACAGAAAACTTATTTTTTAGTAGTTTCCTGCTGGTTTAGTTAAACCTAATTTATTTGGGGGTTTAATGACTGCCAGGGCTCACACAGCATAAGACATGGTAGCAGCACTTCCCTCATTCAATAGCAGTGGCTGTAGATGTCTTCTGAAACTGCACCCCTAGTTCTCAGTTTGCCGCTATTGTTCAAAACCTGAGGAAGGGCTCATATGCTCAATAGTTTGTGTGGTTTTCCCTACTGTATTAGATGCAATAAGAGCTATTATACCTTGAGAAGCCAGATGTTATAGAAAAGCTCCTCTGCTACAAGTCTGTCACTGGTTTCATCCAGCTTTACAATAAATTAACTGGAAAAGCTCCTCTGCAATTAATGGTAATTGTGAATTATAGGCCAATCCCATGTAAATTTATGTTCTAAGTTTTTAGCAATTAATACACAAAAGTTACACATCCATAGCAGATTTTAAACACTAGCCTGTGTGAGGCACCAACTGTCACTTAGTACATTATTTCAAATAAATTCATTTCCATTCTGTGATCACCATCTACACCAGAAAAAAACCCCAAACACTTGTACTTTTGGTAAATATGTATTTGGGATGAAAATTTACTTTATCTATGATATATCAAAAGAGTTAAAATGGAAAGTTGAAAAATATTGGTCTGATTAAGCAGCTCTTCAAAATCACTTTGTATGCAGGGAAATTCTACAGCCAGAATCCACCAAGAATACTTACTCAAAATATCATTTATATCATATAAAGGATCTTTTGTCTCTGCAGCTAGCACTGATGATTCTTCAAAAAAGTAAACAACAATTTTATAAAACCATGAAAGAAAGAAACATCTTTAACTTCATTCAATCCACACATTGGCTATTTAAGAAATGATCTTTCATCTGAAAAAAGAACTGTGTTTTCATTATGAAATTAATCAAGAGCCTGGTTTCTTACATATTCCATTCTTCTTGAGGAAGGAAATAAATGTAATTACAGTTGCTTTAATCAGTGGTGACACTTCTCTAAGAATCACTCAAGACTTTTATCTCAAGATCAACTACTTTTTTTTGTGGCAGAGAGAATTTCTCCGTCTGTCAGATCTGATCAGTAGTAACTAGCACTGAAATTTATCTTCAGAATATTTAAATTTTGGATTCCCTCACTTTACTGTGCTTTCTTTGTACACAAAGACTTTAATAGACATAATATAACGCAAAAAGTAATCTGAAAAATTATATCTAAGGAAGTTAAGTAAACAGATAATCCTGGTGTATTTTGCATCTAAAAGAAAAGTGGTAATTTCTCTTTTGGGGACTTGGACCATATGTTGGAATAATCTAATAAACAGACTTTCTAATTAGCAAACCAATAATATTCTACCAGCATTGTTAAAAGAAAGAACCAGAACTAGGAAGCACAATGCAAAATCTTCTGCTATTAAGAGGAACTTTCTGTCTTCTACGTAATTTCAGATTCGGGAAGTTACTTATCTTGTTACACGTCATGTCATCAGTTTTACCTTGTATTATTATGTCAGCAACTACCAGGGAGGCTCAGTGTTAAGCCTTGGAGAGCTGCTTTTATGAATCAAGCCCTGCTGTTGATCAAGGCCAGCAGCACTATCCCCGGACAGACAAAGCTAAAATTGCAATTATGACCATACCAGTAGTTTCAATCTGCATCACAAATTCACAGACTATGAAAAATGTAGGGATTAGGAGAATGCCAAGACTGGAAATTGAGACCGTTCCCTAACAGGAACTTTTTCATGGGTCAGGGTACTCAGTAAAAGCTACAACACAACTGGGGCAGAATAGACCTGTTACACCCTATGTTCTTGTCTTCTATTATTTGGGGTTTTTTTAAAAAAGCTCTTATTTACATAGATTATCCCCATTTTAAAATTACTGAAAACAAAAATGAGATGTCTACAGGAGATGACAACATAAGAATCAATCTAAATGTGTTCTCATACATCCACGCTATCTGTATGAATGCGTATTAAAATACTTTATTATATGATTCTATGATTTTTAAAAATGTAAATGTTAATGCATATTAACATGTTTTATTTTATAGTTCCAAAGAGAAATCTTGGCTATTCTACTTCCGCAAATTAGTTTGTCAGCTTTAGCCACTGCGAAATGTAAGTTACTGTCTCATAAAAAGTCATAAAATCATAATATGATCATACAACTAGTAGTTCACAGCTGTTACAAACTAAGTTAGGTACTTTCTTGTTTTGTTTGATAAAATGGAATTCATTAGTACTGTCTGAAACTGCTACAGGACAAGTATACGAGACCTGAAAAAGTAGTCCATGAACATTAATAGTTTCAAAGACCACTGCAAAGAGAAATTAACATGAAATTATGTAACGCCACATGGAAAACCAATGTATTTCCTACATGGTGATACAGTGCCAATGTGAAATCACCTCTGTAATTACAAGGTGAAGATAAATTGCCTCTCTGCATCAAGTTATAATCGCAGCATTTGGATCCTCATGGAAGAAGTCAATGGTAGCTGTTTCATCTGTCTATAATCACTGTAAGCAGTCTCTAACTCCACATCTCTCTGAAGAGAACCAGGATAGCTCAGGTACAAAAAGAATTGTGTAATTCCAAGTCCATGACTGAATAAACTCCTACTCAAAACTACTATAGGGTGCCTTGGCTACACAAGAAAATCACAAATAATCTTTTTTAAAGAAAAATCAGGAGATACTATGAAAATTACAACCAATCTGTCCCTTACAGAAGTTCATCACATTTGAGAATTCCTGTGAGATTTTTCCAGTTGAACTATATTAAAACAAAACTGATCTCTTATTTTTCATAGTCTCTATCATTAGACCTTCACAGGAGTCACAAAAATGTGAATTTAGACTTGCTATTCTCTTTCATTTGTACTGTTGTCTATTTGGAGTAATATGTTACTTTCAGTGTTGGTCTTTGAATAAATATTCTATTAAAACTTCAGAAGAACTGTTTTGGTTTTTTCCTTGCACTGGGATAGAAACACAGTAAAGATTCAGGCAAAAAGATCTAAAATGAAAGCTATTACTTATTACCTATTTCCATAGAGACCAGAAGCCAAATCAGCCAGAATACTGAAGTGCTGTGATTTTACAAATACAGAATTAATGCTAAAGTGTTTCCCCAGGAGATTATATTACAAAAACTAAGCTGTAACAACAGGTGAGCAAAACAAGTGTGTAGGGTGGAGTTCGGAAGATGGGAATAACAAACTGCACGCAAGCAATTTTATGTGAATTACAAACTAGGGCCTTCCCTGCTGGTATCAGATTGTATTTACTGATTCAGCTGTCAGAAAATAATTCTGTAACATGCCACCAATAATATGCATGGAATGAGAATCATACCAAAGAATCAGGAAAAAAAATCGCAGCTTTTAGGTCTGACCACTATTTCTTGGTACATCTCCACTGGTGATTTTTTGTGTGGGAAGGGTTCTTTTTGATAAGAATTTCCTTGGAGTGGAAATGGTATCACTACAAAGTGCTCTGCCTGCTTGTGGAAGAACTGATACTGAAGCTGTGCACAAAGGCCATCAAAGGCACCCCGTCTGCAGTGCAGATACCTGGTTCTTTAGCAGTTCATTGCTCCATGTTCATGTGCTGCACTCTTTAAAACGATGAGTGCAAACTCAACTGCCACTGAAGGTGAGTGGAAAGGCAGTTCCTGAACCATTACAGATTGCAACAGCTTGAAGCTCTCTGCAACGCAGCAGTCAGGAACACAACAGTATCTCAAGGAAGTGAAGATCCTCCCAATAACTTACTCTCACCTTAAACCTCTTCTGAGAAAGTATGTCTTCCTGTCTTTTCCTAGTCAGGTCTTTTATGAGGGTAGGATTATTAAGGCAAATTAGCAGGCTACTTTTTTAATTCCAGCCAAATCTCAAAACATATACAAACTGATGGCAAACAAAGGAAGAAGATTATTCCCTAACAGGAAAGAGATGACCAAAGCACAGTAGCAAATGAACAGTTTGGTCAGCTGTTAAGAAAGCTGCTGAGACGTGCATGAATTTAACTATTAATAATCGGATAAATGGTTTCAGCTTTAGGTAACCAGTCAAAATTATTTGTTTCACATGTAAGAACTACTTGTGACAGCTGTCAAGACCACAGTGCTCAAGTAATACTATGTATCTTTCATTCCAGAAGCATCCTATACTTGTGAACAATTTTTATTTTATAAGCAATAATCAAGATAGAGACAGTAACACTGATATTTCCCACAGGGGCACAGCTACCTATACACAGTCCTGTCACAGCCCAGTGGAGCTGCTGCCAGTGCTACACCTGCTCTGCTTATTATGGGCTTCAGTCTCAAAGTCTGTCAAGCTGTTACTTTTCATGGCACTACATCTACAGGAAAAAAATTAAAGATAAAAACACAATAATCAGGAAAATAAGCTTCACTGTAAGAAATATCTAAGGCACTACCCAGCATCATTCAAAAACAGATTAGCTACAACTCTGAGTGATATAGTATCAAATTTTTCCAACTATTTCTTGGTATTTTAAATATTAAGACTAGTAATAGAAATTAAACTTCTTCCCAGACAACCACAACAAATGTTTTTAACTGAGCACTTGGGGAACAAACAACCCCAAGCCACTGTGCACTTGGTGCAAAGTTTTCAATAGCTGAAGAAAGGATTCCCTCATTCAACACCAGCAGTATGTCTTTCTACAGGAGTAGTTCAAAACCTTGCTTGGGACTGCTGCATTTGTCTAGAAAGGGTCTTTAAACCAAAGTGCAAAAAGGAATTATGTTGTTTTGTTTTCCTACTGGGATGTTAACCATTCATTTCTAGTTGAGATGGCTGGAAGAGCATATGAAGATGCTGTTGAGACCAGTCTTTCAAAGCACAGAAGATTATAACTTAATATATTTTCTTAAAAAAGGCAGTGTAAAATTTAATATACATAAATTGATCACGCTAAGAACAAAGCCTATATATCCCCAACACAGCAAAAATCAAGATATAAAGTTCAGACAATTCACTTTTATCAGCATTCCCCTCCACAGTTCGCAAAGTTCTGCTATGCATCCTAGAGTAACACACTTATCAATCCTAAAAATGGAGCTGCACAGGACCAACTATTATCTTAGCCTTAGTCTATGTCAATACACTTTATTTTGCACATTCTGCAGGCTTAAAAGTAAAACCTAGAATTTTTCACTTCTTCTTTGAATCCTAGAGTGTACATAGAGCAGGAAAAAACAGCTGGAGCAGAGTGGTGAGTCCACTTTCAGTATTATTTCCTTTACTACTTTCAGCTGAGGTCTGGGACATAGAACACCACACACACTGTATGTTTTATCTTTTTTGTAAGGAAATTCAATAAAAAAGGATGAATGCTATTTGGCTGTTGAATTAAATGCACAAATAAAACAGTATTTTTTCCTGTTTGTTAACCTGACCACCCAACATACCTAAGAGATTCTCTATTACAGTGCGTTCACTTTCCTGTGCAGTCTTGGTTAACTTCAGAAACTTCTGATATTGATATGTTAAAACCACATAATGAACCCTGAAGTAATAGAATTCTCCCAAACTTAGCTTTTCTCCAATCCTGTAGTTAAACTATGAAGTGCTGGTGCACAGATCTAGACATCAAAAATGTTAACATGTCCTTTCTCCCCAGCAGTGACAAATACCCAAACCGACCCTTCCCGGGACTGATTTAGTCTTCCATTCTCATTTGGAGAATGACTAGAGGTACAAAACATAGGCAGCAAGATAAAGGACACCTGATGCCACAGGAAACAGAATGGTTCACCAGCAAGACATACAAAGATCTTCACGTACTTCTATACTGTAAAACCAAGTGGTTGTATGCGCAAAGCTCTACCTCCCCACTACAAACAGTGACTTCATTTCTCGCCAGTGGCAGGTATGCTGAGAAAAAAAGAGGACCCAACCTTGTAAAATTAATATTATGCCTTCTATACCTCTAGGAGACATAGCTGTGTCAAGAAAACGCGGAGGATGGAAATTCCACTTTGGAAGCAAGTTAGAGTTGAAAGAATGAATATGTAGGATTCTGCCTCAATCCCATTTAAAAGAGCAACAGGCAAGAGGATCAAGAACCGAAGTCTATCTAGGTACAACTCCAATGTGTTTATTAAATAAATTGGCTTTAGTTTTTAAAAATACATATTCATATATTTTTACTTTGAGAGTATTTGTGCTTAATAAAACTAAGTAAAATAAAACACAGACTAAAAGCATCTGAGATCTGTCTCTGGCTTCGGGGTATGGACATAGCGTGATACCATTTTTTTTTTGCATTTTCATTTAAATTTTACTTTAAACTAATACACTTCGAATAACACAGCTACTAAACTCTTACCACTTACAGCCCCCTTCTGAGAATTTGGCTAAAATAATGGTGGCAAGTTGATAACTGAAAGATGTTACCATCCAACTACTGAGCCAGAAAAACTGCAACTGAATGTTGTAAAACTTTCACAGTTCACAAACTAGCCCCAGGAAACCTGCTGGGTTTCTGAGTACTGTCTATATTCCTGCCATCCCATTGCACATCAGAAACCGACACTAACCTTTCACTGTCTACGGTAACAACTACGCTCCCTCTCAGTTTTGTGCGTGTGTATGCGAGATGATTCACTTGCTTTTATTCCATGGAACTGATGATTCATTCAATCGTCTCCAGATCATGTTAACATACTAAATACGCACATAAAGAAAGCAAAAAATCAAGTTCTTTAACTTTTTTTTATGCTCAAATGTTTATTTTTCATTTTGGAAGAGAAAAGAAGCAGTCAAACATGGGAGAGGAACCAGAGCAGGTTACGTTCCTACTCAAAGGCAAGGTTTGGGGAACACACCCAACCCACGTGTAAAACGAGCAGCCGTATTCCAGCGGCGGGCTGCGAAGGGAGGGGAGCTCCCCATCCCTCCCTCCCGCCCGCTCCGGGCCGGGGCTGCTCCTTCTGCTCCGGTACCTGGAGCGGGGAAGGCGCGGCGGGACCGGCGCGTCCCCCGCTCCGCCACACCGAGGGCTTGTGCCTCTCCTCCTTCGGTGACATCTTACATAATAAGCCGAGCTAATCACGCCGGAAGCGAGCCAAAACCGCCACGGAGCATCCGCGGGGATAATCACCCGCGGGAGGAGATGCTCCGGACCGGCACCCGCTCTTCGCTCACTGCCCACCCAGCCGCCTTGCTAGAAAAATCCTCGCCGGGGCGGCAGCGGCTCCCGCAGCGGAGCCCTCGCCCGTCACCCCGCCGTCCCCCCCGGGCAGCCACGAGCACCACGAACGGCACCGGCCCCTCCCGAGCGCGGTCCCGGCCCCGCCGGCTCAGCCCTGCCCGGCCGGCTCCCTGCTCAGCGCCGAATCGCGGGAGAAAGTTACTCGGCGGGGCCCCGCGCCCGCCGCCGCCGCGGTTCAAGAGCAATGTCACGTTCAACAACTTGTTATGACACATGATCCCCCCGCACGCACCCGCACCTCGCCGCCGCCCGCCCGGCGGCCCCCGGCGGCCCCTTACCTTCCCCTGCAGAGGCCGCGGGCACCCGCGGGCGTGTGCGGGAGTGGGTGCGTGTGGCAGCGCGGGCGGCGCCGGCTGGGCGGGCGGGCGGGGGAGGGGAGGGCGGCGGAGCGGCGGGAACGCGCCTCGCCGGACTTGTCGGCGGGCGGGGGCGGCTGCGGGGCGGCGCGGGGAGCGGCGCGGAGGGGAGCGCGGGGGGCGGAGGAGTTCCCGGGGCTTGTTTACGCGTTGCCGCCCGCCCGGTGTCAGGCGCTGCACTCTCTGATTGGACACAAACTGGGGCACAGCCCGGCTCGGGCGCTGCCGCCCCGGCGGCCCCGGGAGCCGCTCGGCCGCCGGCGGAGCCCCCGCGGGGCTCGGAGCCGGTGCCCCGCGGGCTCCACCAGCGCCCGCGCCCGCCCGCCCCCAGACGCTGCCCGGCCGCCACCCCCGCGCATGCCCGGCGCGCCGGCGGGCCCGGGAGGCGCATGCGCCCTGCGCGTGCCCGCTGAGGCGGCAGAGCCGCTGCCCGGTCCGTGCTCGCGGGCGCGGCGGGAGCGGTGCCGGGGGCGCTCCGCTCTGTCCGCCGCCCTCCGGCCGGGCGGGGGGGGACTGGCGGGCACCGGCGGAGTTGCCCCCCGAGGCGCTCGTTACGTAACCGCGGGGGGTCTCTGGCAGCCCCCTCGCCGCCGCCCCTGTCAGGGGTACCGCCCGCGGAGGAGGAGCTGCCCCGCGGGGTCTCTGCCCTTCCCTCCGGGGGAGGGCGATGTGCTCCCTCCGGCCCTAAGACCGGCCCTCGCCGGGTAACGGGAGCGGCCGCAGCCCTTCCCCGCCCCTCCCCGGGCAGGTGCGGCCCCGTCGCGGAGGAAGCTGGTGACGGGAACACACGACACACACGACATCGCCGGTCAGACCCTTCTCCCTCACATGCTCTCTGCTCTATGCTCTTCGCATCCAGAAAACTTCAAAGTTTAGGCAGTGCGCGGGCACCCCCCGGCAGAGAGGGTTGGTGTCCGTGGACAGCGGCTACACAGAAGCATCTCACTACCCCTACTCCTGTAAGCAAAAGGGCATCGCAGCGATGGGTATTTGCTCCTTAGTTTATTTCTGCTGGGCTGATTGTGACTCATCCTTGGTAATTTCCAGCGAAAGAAACAGTTTTAACCAAGGAATTAATGAGAACACGGTTGCGTGACATTAGTCATGTATTCATTAAATCTAATTAAGCAACCTTAATGTTCCTCTTACTCTCATCCCACGGTCGGCAATGACAATAAATGTAATATCAAAATACATGTCATGAGAGCTCTTTGCAGTAGGAATCCCCAGTTTACACTCTCAGTACGCACCACAGGAATTTCCCTGACTCATTTTCAGATGAGTAAGCTCCTCAATCAAGTTTTCCTGGCATTTAATAGTAAATCACTCAACTCACTACCAGTAACAGAATCAATAGTCCCTAGAAACTGTTTCATGTTGCCTTTTGCACAGTTTGGGATAAGGCCCCTGGCCAGAACCATTCTCCTGCAAGCCAGTAGAGCAGCTGACCAGCAGTCAGCACTGCTGATGCTGACTTTGAGCTGAATATTCATGTGCAAGTAAGCACCTTTCATGACGTCAACTTTCATTCTTAGATGGAAAGCAGGAGAGTGGTTTTGAAGGACTCATTTTAATCTATCCATGGTCCAAGTAGCATTGCATTAAAAAAAAAAAAACATCTAGGGAAGAGTTCTCTTGTTCCTGCTTACTTAGAACTTTTTCCCTTTTAGTCACTTCCTGAGAGGAGTTACCAGGATATTTGAATTTAAGATGCTTTAGCATCATCTCAATCAGGTCACAGCATCACATTTATTTAGACATCAGTGGGCCCTGTCAGTAAGTAGATATTCTGAGGTTTTGCTGGCCAGACTAGTGTTGATCTTGACGGTCAGGTCAGCTGTTAGTTATAACTGTGTTTGTGATACTTAGCCAGATTTGTTATATCAGAGCAATGCATTTAACTCCTTTGAGTTTATACTCAACGGGAGTCACACAATGCACAGAATATTTTTAGAGATTAAAAGAATCTTCACTGAAAATAAACCAGACTGTCCATACTTCAAGCTATTACATCAAGCTCACTGAAAGCTGAGACACATCTGAATTCTTTTACCTGGATCCTATCATTAAAAGTCTTGGGGTGTTTTGTTTGGTTTTATTTGATTTTATTTGGTTTTGGGGGATTTGGTAAGCAAAAGTTCTGACTATAAATTTTCATTTGCAGAAAATAGAGAAGGTCTGAGTCATGAAAAAACAGTTCCAGAGAGAGACAGTAGTTCTCACTGAGGTGTTTGCTCATCTGAAAAAAAAAAGTCAGAAAGAGAAAAAATTTTTTTCCTGTACATGAAAGCACTTGAGCACTCAGTGATTTTACTGGAAGATGAGCCCTGCATTAAAGCTTCTGAGAGCTCCCTCCGTTTCTGGGAGGCAAAATAGTATCAAATTGTAACCACTAGAGAGACAACTGCCAGTGAGGAACAACTGGTGCCTACATTGAAGTCAGAGAAGAAACTATACCAGAAGATAAAGATATTCAAGGTATTGTTACAAGTAGGAAATGTAGCTACCAGTAACGCTCTAAACATTGGCAGGACAGAGCTCAGAGCAGATTAATTCTGTTTACTAAGACAACAAGGAAGGCACACAATAAAAACAATGTGAAAAATGACTCAGTACTGACAGTTCTTTCACCAAATGTTCTCTATCTACCTAATTATGGATTCAGATTTCCCTTTTCAAGGTTTTCTTCACAGCCAAGAGGGTCACATATGTACATAAGTACATACATATGTAACCATAAATTTAGATGAAAGTTTATCTTCTCACATGTTTTCTTGTCTCCCAGGAGACACCAAATAGCGAGAGACTAATAATCAAAGCACAAGAGTTGGCAGTACTCATTTTATTTGTTGAAATGTAACACATAAAGGTCTAAGTCCATTAAGTGCCTGTGAAAACCTGAACTACAGATTCCAGTTTTATTTTATATCTTAGATGGTGCTGAATTTTTAGTGTAAACAACTTTGCAGTTTCCCAGTAGACTTTGCATACAGGACAAAAGGGTTTGTCTGGTTCAAGACTCGGTTCTCTAATTATATTTCTTTCACTTCCTCTGCTGATTTTATTTCTAGTAGAGTGAGAAGCCTTGAGCTACTTCCTGGGGCTCTCTTCTTGATCCCAAGCTTTGTAACATGTAGGTGTTTCCTTAAGATGATGGCTTTTATAAGCCGTCAGTTAACTGTGATTAGAGCAACAGCCACATCTGGAGCTCCTCTTCTGGTAATGCATCTTTGGAGAACTGGCATGAACGTCACTCTTGACTGTAAAATATGTGGTTGGGAAACATTTTTTTTAAACTCAAAAATAAGCAAAATCAAAGTGTTTAATTTGGTTCTCAGCAATTGCTACATTTAGGGTTGTAAGTTAACCTTCAATTCCTTAGCAGATTCTGTGTGTTTCTGCTTATTCTCAATTAAGCTCACATAATTTCCAATGAAGGACAAGTCATAACCTTTCAGTATATCAGGGATCTTTCAGATCCCTGGCTCTAATTTCTGACTTAATATACATAAGTCTCAGTGGGTGCCCTCCCTGCTTCCTCAGGAATATTGCCAGGGTACATTTTCCCTTTTCCAAAGATTACATAGAAATTGCAAATCATGGCTCTAAAATATCTAGCATTAATTATGCAGCTTTCTTATGAGCTAGGACTTCTTGCCAGAGAGTGATGAATCCCTCTCTCCTTTTCATCCAGAATTTGACTACTAAGCTCTCTTGTTTAGCAGAGTACTAGGGCACTCCATGACTACTTGCATTTCACAAGAGAGTATCATCACTCCTAACTCCCTATTTAGAATCATGATGCTATTTAAAATACTATTTTACACTACGATTTTGCATTTCAAGCGTATCAGTTTCATTTGTGTAACTAATTTGCTCTCTAAGCAAGGTTATCAATTGTTTACTGGTCAGCTAAAGGCACCTTTGGGTTTTACTGAGCACAGATTAGTGTTACTATAATTCCAGAGGATCTTATACCATCAGTGAGATTAAATTGTGATTTCTGCTTTTTTGGTGGATATTTTCAACTTGAGCACTATTTTATTCTTATTCTATAAATACTGAAACACCCTGACATATGAATTACACAGCAGAAAAACAAGTGCTCTCTTGCCTTTGGACTATACTGAGTTTTCTCTCAGTTGCAGAGGGGAAGAGCTGTAAAACACGTGCTCAGCCTGGCTTCAGCTCCAGCAGGAGGAGTAATTACCAGATGATCTCTCTATTTTCCATCAGCTGGAATAGCTGCCTAGTTATAAAGTTGATAGAGAGCCTACCTCAAGAAAATCTGAGTTTACTTTCTCCTCAGGACACAGCTGTTGAGATCCCTGGGTAAATGGCTCATTTAATATAATTTATTGGTTCATTATAGGTATGTACCTAAAAGACAAATATCTCCAATTCTGGAGCAGATCATAAACACAGCTACAGCAACATCAGGGCTAGACCCTCTACAGGACATTCTGCAAAGGCAGCAGGAGTCTCCACAGACCTGCTCTAGAGCTTTAAGGCAACTGACATCTTCAGTTGCACCGTTCCAGAAACTTTCTTTACTTGCTTCCATTTCACTACTTCTTTTTTAACTTGACTGTGATCTATAGCTTAGTATTATTATAAAGCATTTCAGTTATAATGTCAGAAAAAGGTGTTTCCCAGCAGTAGTTTGAATTTCATCATTTTGTGGAATTTGAACTAAGGTATAATTACATCATATAAGAGACTATTACAAGGTGTTATTTTACAGGCAGGGTAAAATACCTGTCTATGATTGTGGGCAATCTTCCCAAAAAATGGAGAAGGGCATATAGAGGTGGTCTCCTGGTAATGACCTTATCATTTCATATTGGGGAGTTCTTCTCATAGAGAATTGTGAGAGTAGATTTTAACAGACTAACTATTGATGCTTTATTTGAGTGGGATGGCAGGACAAGACTGATACCTGTGCTCAATAATCACAGCAACTCTTTCTGAGAAAGTCTCCCTCCTTTCAGTGAGGAGACATTCCCTTATCAAGACACTCAGAGCATAATTACTGAAAGGAGTCAATCTTTTCACAGCCCAGAGACCACACTAGACAATCACCTTTACACTGCCAAACGGAATGAATGAATGAAGGAAAGGAGGATGGAAGAGTAAAGTCTTCAGGAACACTTTTCCTCTTAATTTACAGATGGGGACATAACTGGTCTCCTTCACTTCCCTTTTGTAGCCCATGGTGTACAAAACAACTCACAAGGCAATGGAGAGAAGTAACTGCTCAAAAGGAGGAGGTGAATCTAGATACCTAAATTCAGATCATGTGTATTATTCCCTGCTATATAAGCATTTACAGATTATCCTAAAGAAAAATATTTCCTGCATTGTGTCTTTATTTTCTTTTGATAGTGTTGATTTAAGCCATAGGTCCATAGTTGAAGTAAAAGTAGGATGACACTTTTTTTTTCCTAAGATCCCTAGAAATCAGTTTTTTTAAACTTCTAGAGTTTCTACTAAAATACATGCAATGGGTCTTGCTGGCAATTTGAACAGTAAGATAAATTCCAACCAGTCATGTTCTTGTGTTACACCAATTTCTAAATTAGAATTCAGAATCCTTAAGGTCACAAGGGTTTCATCTGGTATGTTTTTTCACAATCCTCACTGGGGCATGTGAACATATTAGTACTTAAAGGGCAAATATATTTTTAAGTTTTCTTTTATATATCAACTAGAATGTAGGAATAAATATTTTTAAAAGGTAGAGAGGAAAAAAAATTTCTGCTTATGCAGTATTTATTTTCAGTCTAGTCTGTGGACCTTGTTGAACGTACAATTTTTAAGGTATTTATGTATTTAGGGCAGAGTAGTTGAGGTCTTGATGCAGATAACTAGAGCTGTGGATACTGGAGTTTTCCTTTACAATGAGATGCAACAACTAGGATAAGAGGAAAAAGAAAGATTTGTGTGACAAATCCATCCCACAGATCAGAGATCTTCCTTGAGTTTCTTTAAAAAGCATCTATCTGTGCTCTTCCCACAGGATAGAGCACAAATAGATTGAAAAGTTCCTATATGAGAGGAAGCTTTTCTAATCTTAAAGGATCAACCTGTTCACTACCAAATACTAAGGACCCAGCACACACTATATTGTATTTCAAAAAAAATCTATTTTTCTAAAATGCAGAGTATAAACCCTAGAATCATAGAATCAGCTGGGTTGGAAAGGACCTCAGAGATCATCAAGTACAACCCTTGATCCACTACTGTCATGGTTACTAGACCATGGCACTAAGTGCCACATGCAGTCTCATCTTAAAAAACCTCCAGGGACGGAGAATCCACCACTTCCCTGGGCAGCCCATTCCAATGGCTGATTACCCTCTCTGTAAAGAATTGCTTCCTAATATCTAACCTAAACCTCCCCTAGCACAGCTTAAGACCATGCCCTCTTGTCTTGCTGATAGTTGCCTGGGAGAAGAGACCAATGCCCAGTTGGCTACAACCTCCTTTCAGGTAGTTGTAGATAGTGATGAGGTCTCCCTTGAGCCTCCTCTTCTCCAGGCTGAACAGCCCCAGCTCCCTCAGCCTCTCCTCATAGGACTTGTGCTCGAGTCCCTTCACCAGCCTTGTTGCTCTTCTCTGGACCTGCTCCAGCACCTCAATGTCCTTCCTGAACTGAGGGGCCCAGAACTGGACACAGAACTTGAGGTGTGGCCTCACCAGCGCTGAGTACAGGGGAAGAATCACTTCCCTGGTCCTGCTGGCCACACTGTTCCTGATCCAGGCCAGGATGCCATTGGCCTTCTTGGCCACCTGGGCACACTCTGGCTCATGTTCAGCTTCCTGTCAATCCAGACTCCCAGCTCCCTTTCTGCCTGGCTGCTCTCCAGCCACTCTGTCCCCAGCCTGTAGCGCTGCAGGGGGTTGTTGTGGCCAAAGTGGAGGACCCGGCCCTTGGCCTTGTTGAACCTCATCCCATTGAAATCAGCCCAACTCTCCAGCCTGTCCAGGTCCCTCTGCAGAGCCCTCCTGCCCTCCAGCTGGTCAACACTCCCCCCCAACTTAGCGTCATCTGCAAATTTGCTGATGATGGACTCAATCCCCTCCTCTAAATCATCAATAAAGATATTAAACAGAACTGGGCCTAACACTGATCCCTGGGGAACACCACTAGTGACCGGCTGCCAACTGGATTCAGCACCATTCACTGGCACTCTCTGGGCCCGGCCCTCCAGCCAGTTCCTAACCCAGCACAGAGTGCCCCTGTCCAAGACGTGGGATGCAGCTTTTCCAGGGGTATGCCGTGGGACACGGTGTCAAAGGCTTTGCTGAAGTCCAGGTAGACACATCCACAGCCTTCCCCTCATCCACCAGGTGGGTCACCCGATCATAAAAGGAGATCAAGTTGGTCAGACAGGACCTGCCCTTCCTAAACCCGTGCTGGCTGGGTCTGATCCCTTGTCCGTCCTGTAGGTGCTGTGCTTCATTTTTTCTGCTCTATAGCATTAACATATTTTATACATTTTTTTATTCCCTCTGCAAGTACTGGATGGCACCATCACTTGAAACACAGTAACATTCTTTATAAACTTCTCCTCAGACAGCAGTGATCCAGAAGTTCTTAATCCTGAATGATTTCTAAAACTACTGTAAAAGCACACGTGAGCAGTCTGAACAGTTATTATTGAGAACGTAAATTATTATCAGGCAACATATATATATTTTGAAAGTGAGTCAGCGAATGATTTACTTATCAGGTGTTAGTGTACTAGCATATTTTCTTGGCAAACAGAAAAGATTTGGAGCCAAGAGATAAGGAAGGAGAGTTTGACAGACTTCTCTTCATACTTCTAATCAGAAGAGTTACCAGGATATTTTTGTTTATCAAATGCAGGGTGAGGCCTTTTTATTCACTTCTGGCTCTCTGCCCACCCCTCTCCTTTGATTGGCTACTTTTGAATGAACAAGCTGCTGAAGATCCCCTGTCTGCTCAATTTTCGTGGTGATGAAATGCCAGAAAGAAACATTGACGCTGAATGGTACTTCGGGTAGGTGCAGTCACAATCAAGGATAGGGAGAATAGCAGATGACAATGCAATGATGTTGCATGACGTTCCAGTTGTTGCAGGCAGTAGAACTTTAGTGGGACAAAACCCTGTGCTGAATACAAAGAAGGGGTAAATCCATTTTCTTACAGCCCAGCAGGGCTGGTAGCAAACAACAACCTAAACAAACAACTCACCTTTTAGGGCATAAATGGAAGTATGTGGCATATGGCCTTGAACTGTGTGTGTGTGAAGAGATGTGTATTTAGAGGGCCTAAATACCCCAGTACCCACAGATACAGCAGACAGGTTTAATCCCCTCACTGTAAATTACACAGAACTCTTCCAGGAGCTTCATGTTTTCCGAGTCTCTATCTGTCAGATATAGCTGGACCTTGTCTGTAAACTGAAACCTCATTAGGAATGGGAAGCCAGCAGATGGACAAACTGTGGCTCTATAGATCTTATTTCCTTCAAACAGCCAGCTGAATTCCAGCTAGATCTAGCCTTCAGAAATTTAGTATTAACCAAACAATTTCCTATAATGCTGGTTAAAAGTTCAAACTAGGTTTTCTGTAACCTGATGATAAGCATATTGGTGTTTTTAACCAAAATTCAAAGATTTGAGGAAGAATTTTAGGCAACCAAATTTACAGGCATCCTTAGCGACAAGTTAATGGAAGCAGGTGGACATCTAAGCTTAACGCTGAATCTATTTTCACACAACCAAAGCTATAAATAGGAAAAATCTACAAGATGAATTGCTGAAACTGAAAAACTCTACACCCCCAAATTTATGTAATGAAACTTTCAAGATCTCATCTAAATTCCTGCCAAATTCAGGATCCATATGCACTGCTACAGAGTTAATTTGAATTTTGAATTTAAGGTGTTACTTTTTCTCTGGTATATAGCATGTTCAATAAAGGCTGATTCATAGCCAGGGAGATGAAATGAGAAAGAACAGCAGAGCATGACAAAACAAAGACTGGAAAAAGAAAAGCCATAGAGAGAAAGAGGTTGTGTGTCAGCTGCCTGTATAATTTCTGAGCTGCACTGGCAGCTCCTCAGCCCATCAGAGGGTTAGCTGCAGGTACTGTGGCAGCACCAGGCTTTTGTACACTCTTAGGGGGTTTCATTCACAAACTCCAGAGGGGCAAGTCAAGAAAATCAATGCCACTTTTTTCTCCATCTGTTGCCCACAAGGTTATGTGGATGAAATATGCCAATGACATTAAATGGCTTGCCAGGCTGGATGATCATAACTACTGCAATTTTATTCTTCCTCCCTCAGTGTTTAGATTTTCTCTGCTACAATCCATCCAGCCCCACATATCCTTAGTTACTGATAGAAGTCACTAATTTTAAATATGCCAATTAAGTGCACTAGAGAGACTTATGTAGGCCAACCAGAGGGAAAGAGAAGCCTTCATAACTGCTTAGATATAGACATTGTGGAAGAGTAAATAAAAACATGGATGCACAAACCAGCTGGTGAACCACCAAGTGAGACATGGGTAGGTTCTCTCTGGCTAGGATGATGTCCTTATTTACAATCTTATTTCTCTACTGCAGTGCTGTGATTCAAGAAGGCATCTCATCTAGGAAAGGCAAGAAGAGAGGGCACCAGTGGCACCAGTCAAGTATAAATCATGTTTCACAGAAGGCTTTCTTTCTTTAAAACACTATGTTATGTCTATGTATTTCCTAAAATAGAAGTTAGCGAATACCTTGAAAACTTAATTAAAAAGCTCTCATATATTAAAGCTAAGATAGGAAATAACTGACCAATTTTATTTCCTACATAGAACTAAATAATTTTCATAATCCCATTCCCACCACACCAAATAAGCTGGTCAGACCTGGATTAGCAGCTGACACACAGGTGAAGCTTCATCAACTGTATCTACGCATATGCACAAATACAAACAATAAAATGACTCTTTTTTTGACCAAATATCAAAACACATGGATATTTGAGTGTTGCTATTTTCAGTTTCAAATAGTTTTACTAATATTTTAAGATTTGCTTTCACAGATAGAGTTGCGTAAGTTTTATTTTGCTGCAGTACTTAGAACTTTGGGTCTCAAAATCTCAGACATAACTAGCTGTACCTTCATTCAAAATGAAAATCCTCTATGATGCAAGCAAATTTTAGTTGCTATTTGAAATTAATTCTTTCAGTTGTCAAGTACCAGGCTCAAAAATGAGTCACAGTATTTGGTGAAATAAATAATGAAATAGAATATCCGTCTAAATGAGAGAACACTCTGACCAGTGGAAGTCTCTAGTGAAATCCGACTGCTTTATGTTTCAATATCTCTAAAGCCTCAGAAACCTGAGTAAGGTTGGCCTGAGGCCCCACTTATTTATTTCATCTAGGAGTTCTTAAACCATTAGATGGAGCCCCTCTTCTTCTCTTTGCATGGATGAGCCCCTCAGTGATGTACAGGTGTAGTCCCTGCTGCACCACATCGAGGAGCTAGGAGAAATCAGGAGGCTTTGAATGAAAAATACACCTTCTGTCTTGTAAAAACAAGTGCTGATCTTCTGTTTATTATCACTTTGGTTCAGGAGGTTGTTTGGACTACAAAGCCACCGAAGAGTAACAACTGGAGCTAGGTGTGTCCTTGTTGCACTATCACAGCTGTCTAGCTCAGTGAGGTGAAGAAAGAAGCACTTGGTGTGACAGGATACACTTGCACTGGCATTAGCTATGCTAAGCCTGCCTGGTGGATAGAAGAGTTCTGTCTCCAGTGCAGATTTCAGGCACATTTAATCAGCCCAAGTTTAATCCCTCCTGACAGAATGCCTACTTTAATGCCATCTTTCTTTTCAGAAAATTTCAACCACCTTCCCTCAACAGCTTTACCACTACGTTCCTAGATAAGTAGACCTAGGGGTATGAAGGCTGATGAATTGTTACCAAGAGGCCACATTCCTTCATGCAAGAGATTTGATGCAAGTCCTAGACTGAAGGTTAAATTATAAAGGTTAAATTAATTAGCTTCACAGTTAGTGGGATTAGGTAATGCTATTCATATGTTCTTTATGCTTAGCCAGACTCTTGAAGCCAAAAGTAACTCCTAATATTTGTTACAGATGACTTATCTTCTGGGAACATCCATCCACCACCAAAGTGTTTCCAGTTGTAGGAGAGATACCAAGTGAGGACTCTTCTTTTCCTATTAGCATTAATAGGCCATATAGCTAACACCTTGGAGTTGGGGATTTTTTGGGTTCTGTTGTTTTTGGTTGGTTGGGGAGTTTTGGGGTTTTTTTTAATGGCTTATTTAATAGCTCCAACAATTTCACTAAGCTCCAGCATCTTGCTTCCTTCTCTCACAATCTCCAAACAAGCATCACTGACACACACTGCTGGTATTCCACACCTCTGCTTTTCCATCCCTGCAGCAGCTCCCGATTTGTTCATCTTTGCTCTCTGCAGGGGAGGTACGTTAGATGCCTTGCATTCATTCTTCATTCAGCAAAATGTGGAACAAATGTTCAGTGACAGCCTGTTGCACACCAGTTTAATAGTGCATAAAACAGAAAGGCTACTGCTAGCAGCTTTTGGGAATTCAGCATTTTGTATTTAAAGCTATTCAGCTTTATAGTAATGTGATGGTTCATTCTGCAGCTAGATTTTCAGAGATCTGTGACTTTATGTAGAGCAGTATTATTGTATTTTTAAGACACTTCTGGATTTCCAGCAGAATCCTTTTAAACTACTATGACATTTGTTCCAGATATTGTGAGAGGAGGGGTTAATAATGCAAATATCTCACTAACCTCAACAGAGTATTTCATGTTCCATGTTCTCCAATAAGTTAGTAAGAAATTTTTTAAGATACAAAAAGAAAAAAAAAATCACAGCAAATCGAATCAATAATGATATTTCTCTGTTCAATACAGAGATTGCAGGAGAACCTACTGGGTCTTTCCAGTTGTTCTCTTTTCTGTTGCACTAATATTCCCATGGACAGCCAGCTTTTCTGAGCCCAGGCAGGAGACACTGTTGTAAGCAGAACAGAAGGTAAAGAGATACAGAAGACAAGAGCATCCTTTTACACACAGTACTTAGTTTTATAAGAGCATTTGGTGGCCAGGCCTGTATTCAATCCCTGCAAAAGTTTTTAAGCGTCTTTGAAGACAGCTCTTAGCAGAGCCTTCCTTTTCAAGTTGTACATTAAACATAAGAAATGACATTTGAAGAAATACTTTTGTATATGGTTAGTCTCTAAGACTAATCTTCTAAGAATAAGCCAATCAAATGCAAATCTATTTCCCAACTGCATATAATATGTCATCTTAATATAGATATCTTTCCAGGCAGTGTGGTTTCCCTAACAGCAAAAAATAGAAAGCTGTTCTCATGGAAGGGGGTGGAAATAACACAACACTGATGAAGTAATCCTATTGCAACATAGTCAAGAAGCTTTCAGATTGTAACTTGCCATTGAATCCTGATTGTTGTCTGCAGCTGGTAGCAAAGCTAATAGGGCACCTCTGAAAAGTGCCTTGCTTCAGGGATTTACCTCTGTTTACTTCTAGCACACCAGAAATACTGTTGAAGGGATGCAAGTTGCAACATCACCAGTCCTTTGTGAACACAAGGTAACTGTACACAGAACAAAAAGCAGTCTCAGGTCAGCTATCATCCCTGCCCAGAGATTTTAGTGAAGCAAGAGAAAGGTGGCAGATCTTTAAAGAGTCATCACCTGCTAAAGAAAATCAGAAAAACCCAAGTGACTCTTAGCTGAATGTTCTTACCTCCCATCAGTACTGAACGTGGGAAGTGAGCAACATGAAAGGGAAACATTTTCTGTGTGTGAGCTTTCTTACAGCAGTAGGTGAGAACAGTAGCTTTGTTTCAGGTATAAAACATTGTAACTATGAAATTGAGCGTGTTCTCAGTTTTCCCTTCTAAGATTCTTCCTCAGCAAGGAAGTAATAGTAGAAACTCTTAATTTTTGTGTATAGAAAATAATAGGAAAACTTCACAATTATCAGCTTTGTAACACTGTAAGATGTTAAATAATGCTTTATAAGAAATAACATCTTTTCATTGACTTGATTTATGTAACAAAAATACATTTAACATCTCAGGAAAACAAAACCTAGTAGCCCAACACAAAATAACTGATGGATCACTATGGTTAATTTTCTTCAGAAGTACTAAAGTGCTGAACAACAGAATGAGAATTCAAACAGCAGTAATGTGCCAAAAGGATGATTTCATTCACAGTTTCACTTATGCAAAAATGAAGACACAAATAACCCCCAACAAGACAAACTTGCTGCAGTGAATGCAGCAAGGAGTCCATATTTCTACCTTTGTTCATCCGAGAACAATGGAAGATTTGCAAAGTGCATTCTGTTCTGTCAAAAGCACTCAGTGTTTGAGTCACCACAATGCCTGTGACCTGGAATACCTACCACTTTTTTTTTTTTTGTGTGTTGATTAAACTTCATTAGAGGTGAAAAAGCTGCGTGCTGTTGCAGGAGAGGGGAGGAGGCAGTACTAACAGGCCACTTTCCAAACAGATTTCCCAGAAACAGAGCAATTAATAAAGGGCCCTAGAAATGCTTTTTGTGCATTTCTATTTATTGTGTCATGAAGTGCCAACTGAAAGCTTAATGAATCACAAAATGCAGCATTTTTATAATTATTTCTTCATGTCCGGTCCAGATCTGCCTAAATAAATGAGGTTAGTAAGATACAGGTAGTATTTGGACCTAACTTACCCTTGGCCAAGGTCACATGCACAAAACAAATGGTTCTGTGAGGAGAGGAATTCACAGAACCTGGTTTGCTTCAGTTTTTGTGTGGGAACTGAGTTCACTGGTAGCAAACTGGGTGTAAATTTTAAAGGAAGTTTTATCTAGATTTAGGATACTCATAACATAGTTCTTCATGTGGAATCTTTTGCGTCTTGTCCTTAGTAGAGGCACTTTCCCTTGTAAAAGAGTTCCCACTCTTAAAGCTTCTCTCTCTCCCCTTTGTAACGGACTTTTGATTTTCTTTAATATATAAGAATATAAATTGCTTGGAGACTTCTGCTGCTCTCTAATTTGGTTAAAGTTTACTAATGAGTTAAAAAGCTGCCACAGCATGACACACAGATGCAAGACCACATCCAAATAACATGACTGCATAAGCCTTGTTTCCTTAGAAAACCAGGCGAAGAATTCCTAGAGCCACAAAAAGAAAGTTACAAAGAAGGAAAAGAACAATTTAAACAATATATTGACAATACCTAAAAAGCAATTCCTACTTGTATTCACAGCAAATCTACACACATAAAAGGAAACTGAGGCTAATACTGTTAACGGACTAAAAACATCTTAATGGTTCTCATTTACCTCAACAGGTTCCCTTTTTCTTACAGTAAATACAACTGAGCTTCACTAAACTACTGCCAAAGGACACGCTTCATCATCCTAATATCAGTAAAGCAACTAAAGAAATTTTATCTAGTGAATGGCATTTCTTACTGTAGAAGCAAAAAGACATCAATACATGTCCATCTTATTTTCTAAGTTTTTTTCACACACAAGTCAGGTACAAGTCTCTGTTCAGATAAGTAGGAGAATGAGGATTTAATGCCTTTAAAGATTTTTTGTGTGTGTGTCCTGTAAGCTATACAGTTTTCTTTTCACAGTATTTTTCACTAGAAACAGGATCAAAGCAAACTTTCAGAAAACACCTCCTTGGTTCTGCAGAAGCTCTGCTTTGGAAAATTGACTCCTTTGATTCCCTTCCTTTTCCCTCCCCGTGAGCTATTTTCAGTGTTTCCAAAAAGTTGTTAGTCATAACAAGTTACCAAACCTGGAGGATGTTCTACAATGAAGCAGAAACAAGTCATGGATGAGGTTCTCTCCTAGTAGCTTTATCCTATGAATGACACAGAAATTGTAGCACCCTGGCTATATTGATGAACCAATAATTTGACCATATTTTAAAAGAAATATATTTCTGATGAATAGTCTAAACAGGCATCTCTTCCATAAGACGACTTTATGCTGTTCTAGAAACATTTACACAGGTGATAGGGGACAGGGTTGTATGGCACCAGGAAGGCACATTTGCCCTAAATTAAGATCTGTAACGATGGCCTGACAGCAACACTTGTAGTCCTCTCCCAGCTTTACACACACCTCCCATCCGTTCTTTTGTCTTTCTTCCCAGTTGTAGTTCTTGCTCAGTTTCCCCCCCTATTTCTTCATCTCCTTCTTGGCTCCCGCTGTGGAGGGAAATGCCAATGCAGAGGCTGGCAGAGACCATGCACACTGCCTGGCAGCTGGTGCAGATGCATAATTCTCTTAAAGTTTGCTCCTTGCAATATATGGTGGTTAAATCAAGTCAAGATTTTAGTATTTCTTGTGTTTAATGGAGCACTCTTGCACAAGCAATACAGACCTCCTCTAACAAATATACTTGGAGTCTTGTATTTTCCTGGTGTGGGGTAACAGCACAATTTTTCTTACTAACTGTCCACATACACATAAAGAGTTGGTTGAGAAGTTTGTGTACAGAGAACTGTTAGAGAAGTGCCAAGTTCCAGGGTAATGTAAGTGCTCATTACAGAGGTAGCCTTTCTCACAACAATCATGCTTTGTCTTTTTAGGAGACAAGCTGTACTAGTTGTTGCAGGGTTGTTTTTCTGATAGCCTCCTCTCCCAGGGAATCAAAATCCCCAGCAAGCAGCAGCAACTGCTACAACTGCTGAGAGTAGAAATAAATGCACATTCAGGACTGATCTACTAATAGTCTTTACTCTCCTTGCCCCAGCTCATTATCCGTGTTTTGCATCAGTTACACAGCAGCCCAGAAATAACTAGACAATTCTGAAATCTGAGCAGCTGAAATTGTTTCAGTCCCTCCCTGTCACCAAGAAGCTCCATCCACCTCTGGCAATTATGCTATGGTTTAAATCCAAGCTTTTTCATTCAACTGAACATGTACATTTTTTAAACTGCACACACATACACACACAGAGGACATTGAGTAACCTGGAAATAACAAGGCATTAATGCAGACAAGAACTTTACTGCTCTCATATACAGAGTATTTGTAAATTTCTTATCACTTTTGAATTGTTTTCTCATGTCTAAATGGCAGTCTACCAGTTGTCTCCATCTCCTGAACTGCTACTTTTTGTATGCTAGATCCAGTACAAGCATCAGCATGTGTTATTATTTCTATTTTTACACCAAGTACCAGTTTGTAAAATGAGAAATGTGGTAGCACAAACCGAGAATTTACTAGAGATTGATGATCAGAATCACATCTTTGCTGGTGAGAAGCGGAAAGATTTTGTTGGGACCTAAATGAAGCAAAGTTCTTTGTCATTGGCAGCTCTGGGGAATCAATAGAGTACTAATTAGAAATTGCCCTTCTTTTCCCTAAGATTAGATATTAAATATATCTGCTCAGAACTCACATTATTTTCTTCCTAGAAGAAAATATGCTTGAGAGACAAATGCTACCTTTCTCACCTCCCCATCTCCTCCCTTGTGGCTTTATCTCAAGTTCACATACAAATAGTTGTCTACCATTATCCTACAATGAAACATTCAGATTTGGCAGTTGGGTCCCCTTTGAGATGGCAGGATACAAATCCATACATCTTTTAAAAACAGAAAAAGGCTTCTTCATTTATAATTTATATTTTGAACACTTCCTAGTACAAAGGGCTTATTTCTATCTCAAGATCCCACTCTGGAAAATTCCCCGCCCCCCCCCCAATTTCCTGTTTCCATTTAGCCATAAGAAGGCAGAATTCAAATCCTTCCTTTACCAGTTTTTCCTTCTTCATTATACAGCAGCAGAGCTCACAGTATGATCTGCATCAAGTGCTCCTCTTGATTCTGCCTTCACAACAAGACACATTTTGAGAAACATGAGGAAGAAGGTATAGTTTATATTGCTTACAGTAATGGAGCTAAGAGGATGTTGGGTAAGAGAGATAATAACCATGCAAAGCAAGATTTCTGCAGGAGTAGATCTTAAAATAAGCATTTTAGCAGTGGATACTCTAGTTCATGCTAATGTGATTATTAGCAGGGGTTTATCATCAAAACTGGTCCGGTATGCACCTGTATATTGGGACAGCAGAGCCTAGCTTCTAATTGTAATAAATCAATGTTTCAGTCAGCTATTTATTGTATTTTAAACCAGAGTCAGAGCAGTTAAGACAACAATATTAATTCCTGCTGCTTTCACGAAAAGCTGAGATTTTCGGCAGGACTGACGTATTCTTTAATTACAGTGCAGTTTGTTCACTTTGCAAAGATCTACTCAGTGAACAAACTCAAATCTAAAAAAGGCATGTCCAATTTAAAGTCCAAAGGTAGCTTCAAAAGTTGTACATACACAATTATATACATAAAAACTGAAATAAATACATATATACAAACATATACATATAAAAGGTAGTTAAAACAGCCTTGCACTTCCCCCTACTCTTATTTAGCTGTCTTTATCAAAAATACTGCAAGAGAACAGCTGGTATTTAGCATTTTGAACAGCACAGCTTTGGACAGCCTGCATTTGTCTTTACTTTGTCAATTGTTAAAGAAATTGGACATGAGAGGCTCTTGTTTGTGTGATTTCCCCCACTATAACCCTAAATAACAACACAGCAAGAAGCAGACTGGATTTTACTGTCCCAGTCATCTAGTTCAGGTTTGATTTTCCTCCTCACCTTTCAGACAGCCCTTGCCCATAGCAGAGTTCCTGCTTTTCCTTTTGGAGGAGATTTCAGGAAGGGACTGTTTTGGCTGGTGTTAGGCAGTCAGTCATACAATCCACTGCAAGTCCTAAAGTGGAACTGCAAGAAAATATTTCTTACCACAGCAAGAGCTGTAACTTCACTGCTTTTCAGGAGAACAGCATAACTTCTGGAGATGTCCCAGATGTCCAGAATATGTTCCACTGCCATCTGCAGCACTATCAAAATGTGACTCAGCTACAGTGCCAGAACCTCTCCGTAGGCTCACAGACACAGTCACACCGTTGCTCCTTACTAAAATTTCAAGTCTGGCAGTTGTGGTCATGATTCCAAAGTAATGCCAGAAAATGTTACGACTCCAGAGACCTGCAGTGCCAGTTACACTGGAGAGAAGGGTGGCCTGAGTCAGTTGCAAGAGTTAGCATTCATAAAGTCATTTATGTGCCAGGTGTCTTAGATAATTTCCTGCCGTGTAAGGAAATAGCCTCTCTGTAGAACAAGGGTAACTGAAGCACTGGAGAAGTGAGGTGTTGAGATCACACTAGAAGTCTGCTACCAAACCATTTTTTTTTAAGTCCCAGTGAGTCACTTTATTCCCTAGTAGGCCCATTCTCCTTTCTTTTCCATCACAACTGATCACTCTGGTGAGCTTGGTTTATGGTCATTTCATGACTTGAAGCTTCAGCTGACTTCAAGAGTAACTAGGGCAACATCAGATGTTTTTCAGAACTAACGTGTGAAATGCATCTCAAAATTAAAAATAAATTTTTCAAAATAAGGAACATGAGAACAAAACAGTGTCTCTTATTCCATGCAGTTAGAAGATTCACAGAGAGCCTTGAAGCCTACTTCAGTTGTGATCTGGCTTGGTTTTGTAGTCTTTAGCTTAGATGACGTGTCCCCTTTTCATGCAATGATGCTGAATCCAAGTTCTTGACAGAATTTTCTGCCAGCTTCAAGATTTTAGTTACCTTGCTAGAATCTGAAAACAGTGGAGAAAAACATCTAAACTCTCACCTTTGAATTTTTTGGGGGAACCTGAAAGTGCTGAGCTTGCTGATAAATATTGTTTCAGAAGTTTTTCACTGTTGTCATGATGAGTAGGAACCAAAACTTTCACTGAGACTAAAAGTAGTGGAAGTAAAGCTCTAATTAATTTCAGGAGAGTACAGGCAGTCAAGTCAGATAATTCTCCTACAGGTTCAAAAGAGAAGAGACTAAAAGAGGCTTTGACTCATCTGTCATTTATGTTGCCCTAATATACATAGGCTACAGAACTCCTTCTGAGAGCAAACTCAGACTAAAGAGGAATTCTCAAAGCTCATTATACGGTTCTTGCAAATGAGCTGAAGTGCTAAGTCTTTGATTTCTGGAGTTGCCAAACACTGGCTCAAATCCCGACCCCCTAGCACACAGCCTCCGTAACTAGGACATACACTGAGGAAATCAACAGCAGTGAGTTCTTTTCTTCCTTAAGAGTTCTGGGCAACAATAGAACCACTTTGCACTTAACCACAGAGTAATCGCATCTTTAACAACTCTCGACACATCTTTTCTCCACTGCAGCGGCAAAGACAGTAATGTACCTCAGTATCCTACCCTTTTCTTTCTGTGGTCCTGAGAAGGCTAGTAGTTACCCTCTAGGATGCATAGTGTGGGTCTCCCTGTGCAGTAGACCCAGAGCCTGCCTTGGCGTTCAAAGACACAGTCAGATTTGTGAAGCTGTACAGCATATTGCATTCATCTGAAAAGATAATAATTTCATTGTCTTATTTTCCTCTACAGCATAAAGACTCCCCAAGCTCTGAGGTCCTTGCTGCAGTGCTCTGTATCAGGCCAATCCCAATCAGCACTTGTTACAACGCTGGCCAGGAGGGCAGGAGCATTTCTGTAGGAACATATTCTCTAGCTGGGCTATGGAATAGGAAAGTACCAGAGCTATGTATCTACCACAGGATTAGTTTAGAGGCAGCCCTTATGCACTTTGAATTCTGAGGTGGGTGTATGTGTTGTGGAGTAAGCCAGCTAATATTGCCATTTCATTATTACTGTTTAAAGGTGGGTGGGGAGGAAAGGGAGAAAATTAACACTTTCTTACAAGTGCTTTTCTGAAGTGATGACATCTGAACACGGAGGATTAAATCCTCTACTAACATAGACTGACATAAATCAATTGCCTTAAAGCACTGTAGCTGCATTAGATCTGGCCCAGAGCTTCTTTGGTCTTCTTTTGGTCATCAGAAAATGTATTATTAGTTACTTTTGGCATCCCTAGGACTCCTTCATTTCATTCCCAGGAGGCAAAAACTGATATGGAGTTACACGACTGAATAAGCATCCTCCATGTGATTTACTTCTCTGAGATCACTGAAAACTCAATGTATGAGCCCTGTCTTTTTGTTAGCTTTGTCAGATTAAGCTGCCATAAAACTTAATAGCTGAGTCAAATTTTATAATTATGCAATTAAAATCATGAGAGAAACCTTCCACAGTCTCAACAGGAAACGGTCTAAGGTAATGGCTTTGGTATTTTTGTTAAGATGTACCTCAATTACATGGTTCTGCTATTTGGGTTTGATTATTTTTTTTTCCAGCTAAATAGACCCCTACTGTGTGGGCTGTTTTACAGAGTGCTGGTAACATCATCAAGGCTATGTCTGATCAATATGCTGGGAGCATACTAGATGGAAAAGGATTTATGCATCTCAAAACACTGCAGATGAACAGGCGGCTTACAGCCCAAGGGGGCAGAAATCATCCTTTTAGTAAATTTCTGCAGCAGGTTTTGTAGACACCCCATAGGATATCCATCACCAGGGGTTTCCAAGAGGAAAGCAAAACAGAGGGAGAGTGTAAGCAGTAGTAAATATATCATCACTAGGGCTTAAGAATGTAGTCTCTCCCACTTTGTGGAGGACAAATGGTCTAGATTAACTGTGATCCTTTCTGTCTCAGATAGTTGGGTTTTATTTTTTTAAACTCTTAAGGGGTAATTTATTCCTTTAATCCATAGCTGAGAAGCTACAGAGTCCTCAAAGGTAAATCACAATTCATTTTGTGGTGGGTTTCTGGATTAGTAATTATACATGGAAGAAAAACAAGTCTCATGAATTATAGATAGTTATTGGTTTGATTTCAAAAGCTCTTAACAGTGAGGGTATAAGTAATCTAATTAGTCTTTTGCACAACAAACCTTTCCTTTCTTCTAATGATGATGGTACATTTTAATTATTGTTGTGTTACGAGGTCAGGCCACAAATTAAGTAAAACTTGATGCATTTGGTTGGCAATGATAACATGGTATTTCTATTTAACATAAGCATGTTAATGGTTAAGTTTGGGGAACATGTTTTACGTGTTCCTTCACTATTTCTGTCTCCTCTTTCACAGCCAGAGCCATGAAACATAGTGCCTTTCTATTAAGTAGGGCAGCAAGTGTCCAGGAGACCTCATTGTGGGATGTTGTTACAAACTGGTCTCCAAAGAACGTTTCTTCTGTAGCTCCCTAGAGGAAAAACAGTGGTGATTAATCAGGCTGACCTTCATGATACTAGTCATCTGTCTTTCCTGCGTGGGAAGAAGGATGTATATCACCAGACACTACTGTGGTCACAAAGAGAAGCTGATAACATCTACTGAAATTGGACCATAGTTCTTGCATCCTTTTCTGAAATAAGTATTCATGATAGTCGTGGGTTGCCAGGTTTCCTTCTCCTAACTACACAGCAGAAGAAAAAAAAACACCCTCCCCTTGTCCTTACAGTCAACAATTTCAGGGCATCTCTTATTTTTCTTTCAGGTCATAAAACTCACTAATAATCTAAAAAGACATCTTTTTTTTCCTGCTACCTACAGCAGAGAATGCATCCTGTGTTATCCTCAGCCTTGGAACTCCCTTGTGTCACACCAGGGGCAAAGAAACTTCAATTTTGTTTCCTATTGCTAAGTAGAAAGGAAAGGAAAATAGATTGGTTGGTAATCATAACTCAACTCTTGAATAAGAGGAGCCCAGGAACTATTTCATAAAATTAAGGAGCTGTGAAGTTAAGGGTTGGTCTAGCAAGAGATGAAATTTTTACTAGGGGTTTGGAACTGTAGGCAATGAGTTTCAAAGCTGCTTGCTCAGAGTCCTCAGTTTTAAAAGACATTATGCAGTTTGGCACCATCCAGAGTGCTTGGACAAACTTGCATTTCAGGTGCTTTCAATCTAAATAAGCAAAGGAGAGGGGGGTCAAAACTGAAGGAAGAAGCTATGTTTTGGGTTTGGTGGATCAGGAAGACTGTGGGAGCAGGACAGACTCAGAGGCAGACCAGATCCCAGCTCAGCATGTGACTGGAAATGCTGCGAGCAGGTAGCAGGTAACCTAAGGACACATCAGATGATGCAGTCGGTTTAACTTACCCAGGACAGTGAAGTGATTTTCTTTGACTCTCTCCACGCTGCTTTGCAACAGTTCTATATGGCAGCTCAGTGTTCACCCCCCCCTTTAACATCAGTGGTAAGCCACTGTTGAGGGTCCTTTCATATAATATTGAGTGCATTTAGAAGTTTATAGGATAAATCTAAACAAACAGGAAACCTACATGCAAAGCTTTTCATTTTGGGCTTCATAGAACAGAAAATCTGTTCAAAACCTTCTTCTTTCTGCCTTACCCATTTTTTTAATAAGTGCTAAAATATTCTGATGTGATAATATAATTCATGTTGTTCTTGACTAAAATTCTGTGCCAACCCAAGTTGTGATTTTAACCTTCCTCTTGAATGGGCAAGGCTAAAAGTGAAGTATTTGAATGAATCTATTAAGTCAAATATTCCACATCTACAATTCAACATTGAAAGAAGTCTGTAGTTTTCTCACATCATCTTGTTTCACAGTAATTATCAAAATAAAAGAAGAATTATTGAATCATTCAGTTTACAAATTTGGCAGCCACACCAATAAATGCATAAAGCCTTATTGTTAAACGTTAGCACTAATTAAAGCAAAAACCCTTTTCATCACTAAAAACTACATATGCATGAACTCTTACACACACATACATCTCTGTCATCCCAAAGCACTGCAAGAAGGGTGCTTTAGGAAGCACAAAGCAAGCAAGCAGTGACTACTTCAAGGGTTGCACAGATGTGCAATCTGGGGACTAAGGCTGTGCAGTTCCATGGAATACCAGACACTACTGTGCCACAGTAGAAACACTGGAAGAAACTACAACTTGGATTCCTGTGCATAAAAAATTTCAAGAAACCAACATTTGACCTGAACTGGGCACCTGGACCTTATCTCCAGCCAGAATCATCACATAAAACCTAGAATAGGGCTCAATGTGCTTGATCCTGCTGCCCCTCAGATCCAGAATGGAGGCATATTCAAACCACAAAAGAATCTAGTTTAGTTGTCTGGCATCTCTTTGAGCAGTCATCCTAACACACTGGTAGGAAGGAGATGGTTTGAATTTTTGGCATCTCCCCTCTTCCAGGCCCCCACAGACACTGTAAAGGCGGTTCTGTACCACAGTCAGCACTAACATTGCACACAACTATTTTTATATTTATTTTTCTTTATTTAACCTGCAACTCTTGTTCAGTTTTCCTACACAACAGAATGGCTTGATCTGCTATAGCAATGGGCACAGACTGTAGAGAGGGCAGGGAGATGTGCTGTGTGGCCCTTAGCAGAACAGCACTCAGCCTTTGCTGCCCTCTAGTTTCTAGCAGGCATTTCTATCCCTGCCATTCTGCCCTTCAGGCTTGAGAAGAGAAGGTTTTGCCAATGTTTACAGGGAACTTCTCCTTCCCTTTTGAATCCTGCCTCTTTGGCAACAACACAGAGCTGCCAGCAGTTTGGCACCTGGATGTCACTGCCATTGTCCCCCATGCAGTGGTTGCTGCCCCCCATCCCAGGGCCCTGGCTGCTCATTTCCCTCGACATCACCATCTGCACGCTTGGAGAGGTAATTCCACTTCTCTGCAGCAGGGACCAACTTTAGCCACAGAACCAGGGCAATGCCTGGTGCAGCAGGACCCCAGACAGCAACACCAGCTCTGGGAACAGAAATGCCAGCCCCATCCATGGAAACTGGAGCCTCACATGGACCAGGCTCTTAACAGGCAGAAAAGGAGTCCATCATTCTTTGGACAAAGACTTCAATGCCCAACGTTTTCAGAGGCCACAAGACCTGCTTCTGGCTGAAGTTCTGCAACTGAAGTTGAAGTTAAAAGCATACTTCAGTAAATGTTTTGTTGAAAAATTCCTTGAGAAGAGGAAATAGGTAGAGAAAGCACTCATTAATTCAGTTCAGATTTAGAATATAATGGTGACCAAAGAGGGAAAAACTGGGAAAATCAAAATACTTTGACGTTTAGCTGACATTTGTTTTGAAATTTGCCAAGCAGATGCTAAAACAAAGCAATTTTTCTGCTTTTGAGCCAAGTGAAACAGTCACAGATAAGATCTTTTCCTTATATTCTTGGAAAAACAAATCCAAGAGAATTTCACTTAGTCTCAACCCAACATTTTTCTTAAACATTCCAGTTTAGCCACTAATCAAAAAGCACCTGCTAATTTAGGCAGCTCCAACTGCAAGCCACTCCCTGATCCTTTTTCTAGAAGCACAGCTTTGAAGAGGTTTTTGTTGATGCTTCATAGGCTCAATTATACACAAAACTGCATCAGTTAGAGAAAAAACACACATCCATGTGCAATTTATGAATGTAAATTTGAGTTATCCTTTAAGTGATCTTAGTTGTAGAACCTATTTCAGCTTCATGGATCTTCAGGACACTGGGTATTCCTCCACTGCCAATGACATGTGTGGAGTTAAATGAGGATTAAATATTTGGATAATCAACTGTAGAAGAGAAGTTGTTCAAATACCATTGGCACTTTTCTCACACAAAAGGTTATTTTTTAATAATTGGAGAAAATGGAAGTAAAGAATTGTTTTCACAACCCAATTTTTATTGGTAGAAACATTATTTATCAAAGATTGTATGAAATCCCTTATCCTTAAAAGCTGTCCTTTCAGAATCAAGATGCTGATTTAACTAAATTCCAAAATTTATTGGTTTGTCTGAAATTTACCCTGTTACTTTAATGAAGTCTATTTGTATCAATTTGTTCAAAGGTAAGGGTATAAGAACACTTCTGGAAAATCAAAAGCTGCCTAAAATTAAAAAAGAAGTTTGGAGTCCAAGAGAATTTATCAGTCACTGTGAAAAGAAATGGTGTTGGTGCTGTTATGCAGTACTAGGGCTTTTTTACTGCAAATTAAATTGCGATGAGTGGTAATTATTCTGACTTTGGAAAACAAAGAAGATGCTTTTAGCAGCTGATTCAGACCCTATTCTCTCTCCAGCCTGTAGAACTAGTAGGGGTTTGACCACAACTCAATAATCCTACAGAGATGAGACACCTGTTGAATAATCTGTTGGTAATTTTATTGCAGCTGCTGCGTCTTCTGACCCAAATCCTCTTCCATGTTTTTGTTGCCAGCAGTAAACAGATGCACTAGTGAGCACCAATAAACCATTACAGGTAGAAGGCAGAGTAAACCCTGAGTAACTAGAGTTCAGGGAGTATCATGATAACACAACCCTGTTGCTTGCTTGCTTGCCTGCATTATTATGATTTTTAGACTGTTGGAATTACTGTCCTTTGTGCACTGGAAGGCAATTACTCCCCTTACTGAAGGACAAATCCTTTCTTCTCATCCTTTTGCACATGGCCAAACAACTACATGAGAACAATAAGCAACAGAGATCATCAGCACAAATCCATGAGAATAAGTTTACATCTGTAATTTTATGCTTCACTTATTGAAAAGGTTGACTTCTAAAACAAAATCAGATCACCATGATAACATGCAGTTATTTATTTGCAATACTTTTGTACCTGAAAGCTTCAGCCAAGAATTCATGTTGCAGTGCCCAAAGCCTTATTTGAGGGGCTTACCCAGCTGTCAGCTGAGTGTTACACCTCAGTGAGGGAGGCATGGTTATTACGTGCATCAGGTTCAAGTGAGAGTAAAGAAGTCTGGGACTATATGTGGCTGCAGAAGCAGTTATGGATTGGTGCAGTGGAGGATTGTGTGATCACAGGAAAAAAAACAAACATGTTTACAGGAAGCAAAAGGCAGAGTCTAGGGAGGCATCACAGCAGTGAAATGCTATTTACTTTGGCAAAGCATGCATTTTAGGTTGTTTTAGTTTATGCTCCCTCTTTTTCCTGACACATATAATAAGGAATGAGGTAGACGTATGGTGCAGTCATAGCAAGAGAAAATGTAGGAAAATATTTCATTTTCAAGACTATGTCACACTTAATTTTTAGTTGTCCATTTTCTTTTTGTTTTCCACTGTGATAGTTTTCATTCTTACCTGCTCAGCTCTGCAAGTTTGTACAGTATCCTAAGAGGAACATCTGTTTATCACTCATTATTTTTCTGCTCACTTATTCAGGGTTAAAAACAGGAAAAAACTTTTTCAGTTTTAGTTTAGGAATATCCCCAGCTCTGAACATCTCACTTTCCTAAGAAAGCTCAGCAGACAGCCAAGCATGCATCAGTAGAATAAACTACCTTCCTCATAGTTATCTGTTCTTGCTGGAATCTTGTATCAACACCTAAAAATGAATGCCAAACATCACATGTAAATATTAAATGCTTTCCGTTTCCCTTTAGAAGTATTTTTAATTGATAGAAGTACTTCCAATTATTCATGTTTTTGTATTTTAGGTTTATTGCAATACTTTTCTCTGGCAGGAAAACAACTATTATTTGCACATAAAGAAAAAGCTATTAGAAGAAATTTACCCACATGAGCACTTATCTAGGTATTTGCATGGCCCCTGGCTACACAAATGTCCTCTTATGCAATAGGATTTAGTAATCTGCAAACAGATTTAACAAGGGCCAGCCAAGACCTCCCTAAGCAAACCTCCACATGACAAATCAAATGTACAGTTCAAAAATAGAAATTAAGCATAAGGTTAATGGAGTTTTATGGAAAAACGATTCCACTATTTTATTATATAAATCCCCAAAGAATGAAGAAAAGAAGGAAAATGCTTGGTAAACAGGCATAAAATTTCATTTTGTAATAATTCAGTGACTCAGGAACTTACCTGAGACACCATATACCTGGGTTCACAACCTTACCACATCCTATTCTGACAAGAGCTTTGAACCTGTTTCTCTTTCTCCAGGGAAAACCTAATCAGTAGCTATTTGCTGCCCTGGTTTTGTATTCTGGTAGTGACAAGAATTCGAGGAAAAGCAAATTTCCATTAAAAAAATGAGTCTTTTTTAGTGAATCAATGTTTTTGATTTGGAAATATATAAAAAAATCCTTATCAGTCCTATTCCCAGAGACACTAAGGGACTTTGGAGCCACTGAACGAGGCTTTGCTTCCCAAGGCACCCGGCAGCAGCCTGAGGCTGGAAGTGCCATCCCTGCAGGTGGAGGACCCCACTTTGCAAAAAGCCCCTGTGTGAGGTTGACCAAGGAGGTGTTGGGGTCCAGCTTAGAAATGGTTACAGGAGCAAGCCAAAGGAAACTTCTCAGGAAGATCTCAACAGCAAAACAGCACAAAATCAAGAGAACCCATAAGAATCCATCCTAGTGGATATTTAAGATCTGAGGGACTGCAAGAGAGAAAGAGTACACAGTTCTTTATTTACAGGTTATTTGATATGCTGTGATTTGGATTTAGGTTTCAGCGAGACAGTGGTGGAGAGAAGACATTGAGACTCCAAACTGTAGCAGAGCAAGGATCAAAGAGGGATGAATAGCTGGGTGGCTGCTATATGAAATTTCCTGTAGGCAGAGGAGAAAATGGAAAGCAATCAAAGCGCAACAGCCACATGTGCAGTAGCAGAACCTAAAGCAAGAGCAATAAAGGCATAAGGAGGAGAATAAGCTTACTCTGGATGAACTTGGAATTATTGAAAATTGGAAAATCAGAGTCTTCAGGGAAGGCTTATCCTCAGGATTTTAAAACAAGAGCAGAAGAAAGAGAGAAATTATTTGAAATAGGAGAGAAATTGCAGCACCTTCTCTATTATATTTAAGAAATAAACAAGAAAAGCAAGAAGGAAAAGCCAAGGAGTTACACTTATATGTTTACATTAATGATAAAGTTGTCTTAAAGAAAAAAGGTCATCAAAACCTGATTAGAACACCTTGCAGATCATATTCTGTGATTATCTTAGCCCTTATATGACTTCTCAGTCTGCTTTAGTCTAAAGGTGGTTCCCAAGCTTCTGCCTACCTTGAATTGGGTTATTTTGATAGCTTCATGTCATTACCAAAAAAATTACTTTTAGCTTGACCTGAAAACAAACAGGACTGCTTTTTACTACAACAGGAAATACTGGGATTGGTCTTGCAGGGACTCAGTTGTTGACAGGAAGAAATTTTATTCCATCTTACTCAGGTGCTAACAAATTGGGACAAGCATATGGAAGTTTTTATCATCATTCTGATGAGTCCTGCAATTTTAATACCACAGCTCATTCATGTGATAGTACCAAGGGAGCTTTACTACAAGATCACCAGTAATTACTGTTGGAATCAAAGAGGGGACTCCATAATCCACACAGTGGTGCCCACTTGAAGCCTGGTATTGACTGCTGTATCTCAGCAACAATTAAACTCCACTGAATTGAAGGAGTCAGGCTGCCACATCGGTACAGCCTTCTGCAAAAGCATGAGCTGAAGCAAAAGTACTGATATTTTTCCACATGGATATTGACTATTAAGCTGAAAAAACAATCTGGAATCATGGGATATATGTAAGATCAAGCTGATCATTACTGTGTCTCGGTCAGCTACAAGACGACTGTAGACATCCAGACTGAAGCAGTGCCACAGGAGGGATGGCACTGTGACAGTGTGAGAGCTCAGAGCACTAAGCAGTTGTGCATCACACTTGTATTTTCCAGCATATATCTAAACATCTCTTTTTGCCATGTTCATTGTATGGCAAGTATAAAAGCACAGATTTGGTTCATTATGGAATGACTCTGACGCAAGACAAATAATTTCAAAACATTTTCTCCTAGAATAAGTTGCCAGAATGTTTTCCACATTGCAAATACTTGTATCCTCTGAGCTCTCAAGCCTGTCTCTTGAAAATGAGATATCAGCATGGAAAGTTTTATCCCAAAAAGCTGCTTATAGTTTCCTTAGAATAAATTTTAAGAAGTACCTTCTAACTTCCAATTCCCCACTAATTCTTCACGGGATAGTTTGCACAAGTTCAGCACTTTCTTACTGTATCTCTACCATCCACAGAGAGTACCTCTATGCCATTCCCATTTCTCCTACCACATCTAGTCTATGCCAGATTATCAAAACTCCTGTAATATCATGAGATAAAAAAAAACAGAAAGAACAATTGAGTTTTTCTGACTAAAGAAATATGGACAAGCTAAATTTTTTATGAAGACTCTAAGGTAAATAGTTTCATAGCCAGTAGTTCACTGCTTTAAATCACCCATCCTTATGATGATGAATCAATAGGTCTTAGAAGCACATTGAGGGAAACCTAAAAAAAACCACTTTTGCATCATGAGTAGCCACCTTATATCTTATAGCTATTGTGCCTCCTCTCTTCTTCCCTCCCCTTTCATTTTAGACATCTCACCATAGTCTTCCCAAGTAAGTTTTCTCCTCTCCACTTTTTCCTTTTTTACCACACTTAAACCTCATTTAAATAGAGTATAGGTGAGTGCTTCATTTTGGGAAACATTGCCAGAGAGCAAACCACATTGCTGATTCTGAGATAGTGCTTGGAGGCATGCTTTGTACACCTGATGCCCTTGATCCAGATCCTCTCCATGTCCATCCAAGATGACAAAGACACTCTTGAGAAATTTCATTTAACTTTCAGTGTTGGATCAACTGTTGTACACTTTATTAAATTCTTAAAAGCATTGAAGCAGTCTGCTCAATGCCCTAGTAACCAAAGCACGGTGATCCATGGAAATCTGTTCAGCACTGGTCTGTCTAGGTTCCTACACTCAGTTTATCTTCTGAGCGTCTTCCAGCCTGGCATTAGAAAACACAGCTAAGGTCTGTCACATGCTGTTTGCTCCAATCTCTGCTCCTCCCCCTCCCCACCCCATCCCCCTTCCCCCAAGCACATGTAGCAGAGTGCTTTGCTTTAGCAGCTTTTTCCCCCCCCTTAACATACATCCTATTATGTTTCTGCTATAGTTTGGATGATACGCAACTTGTTCTTGGGATTTGTTTTTTTGAAAGCTACCACAATCTCTAGCTTGCAGGAGAACATGTTTCACTGTTTTGTAGACTGTCCCGGGAAAGATTCATCTCCTTTTCAGACTTGCATGCGCAAGTGCACTTACTGACTGTGGGAGACCTGCAGGCTTGGCTGACAACTCACCAGGATGTCAGTGACGAGGAGTGAGCAATAGGTTAATAGAAAAAGCATAAGACTTTTTAGGCAGAGTCTAAATCCCTGTCCAGTGCTACCATTGCTAAAGGTGCTACAGACGCAGCTGCTCTGTGGCAAAATCACAGGAGCTACCTCTGTGCCAGCTCTACTGGTGCCTCCAGTTCTGAGACAGTGAAGGTGCACAGAGTCAGGTGAGCTTTGCAACAGAAGCGACATCCACACAGGGCAGTGCCCAGGGCAGCCAGTGTGCTGCCTGCAGCCCTCCTGACAGCTCTGCTGCTTCTGGAGCCCAGGGGAATGGCCATGCTGCACCAAACTGCCCCACATGAAATGCAGAGAATAGTCAGCAATTGCCAAGTGTGCATGGAGGACATGACTGTGCACTGTCACATGAAACAAATACACCCTTTGAGAACAAAATAAGGGTAATCTGCATCTGCTCCCAGCACAAGACATGACCCCCATTCAAACTCCAAAACACTCACAGGAGTTAGCTACTAGGAGCTCTGCTTGTTAAAAACGAGGATCTGCAGAAGCTTGCAGAAGCTTACAGAAGCATCATCACGTAAAGTGTGAGTGTGGCATAACAACCAGCCCGCCCTCCAAGAGCTGGTGTTGGAGAGGTCTCTCTTGCTATGCAGTGCAGTGAGATATTTTGTTCACAAGACACCCATTGTGGTACCAGATTGCAAGGCTGAATAACTCCTCATCACCAGATGCTGTTAACCAAGCACTGGTAACGGTTTAGTGCTGCTCTGGGAAAACCTGAGCCATTTGCTCCAGCACACTGTTAAACAGAAGTTCCTCTCCCTCTTTCACTGCTGGTTGGTACGCAGGGCCCTCCTGCTCTTGCTCTTCTCTCCCCAAAATCTCTGCAGAGCCCAGCAGGGGTAGTACTTCAGTTTTCCTGCCTTGGGAAGTTAACACCAGCAGACCTTGCCCACTCCCCAACACTGAGACAGAAGTGTTTTCAGCATGACTGCTAAAATCCATTTGCCTTCTAAACTCCTCAGCTTTCAGCATATTTTCCTTGCATTGAGATGAAGTTTTCACTCACTAAAGAGTTTTCAAGTTAAACTGATCTGGTTCCTCCCTCCCAAAACCATCTGTGATGTCTTTCTACTTCATACAGAAGCACCAGAGGGCACCTGCTTGTCTAAGATGCCCTTTAAGTCATCTTCTGCAGATGATTGAATCTGAACTCCAGAGGTGTGCAGGCACAACATACAGCAGCAGACAATTAAAGTACCAAGCAATATTGTATGGTTTTGAGTATGGACATGCAGAATTTCCTGGCTTAAATCCAGAGCTGTGTAGACCCTGTCAAGGATGAAAGCAGAGGCTTATGTCTTCAGTGGTCAAAACTGAGAATAGATTCAGAGACTGTTTAGAAAGTAAAAACTCAATTTCTAGTAGGGAAACAAGAGGAGGAATATCACCACCCTGTTGCCATGAAATGAGGATACTTGGTAGGCATAATCAATAAGTGAGTACCTACATGAGATGCAGACCAGTAAGAATCAGTCCATAATCCCTCAGCTGCCTCTTTTCAGAAGTGAGATCACCAATATACTTTCTACAAACCTCCGAGATGTACAACCAGTTGCACCAATAAATATCCCCTTCCCTAGAGGTGCTAGGTAAGTTTATTTAAGAAGTAAAAGCAAAACAGATCCCCTTTTCTCTCTTCCTCTGGTCCTGGCTATTACATTTCATGTGGAACACAAGAGTTTCTCTGAACTCTCTTCACCTGGAAGTCCAGGATGTGGGTCATGCTTTGATGAAGTCCCACAAGGATCCCAGATATGCAGCTCCTATCAAGGAAGCTGTCAAAGAGGCCACACATGATGCAAGTTTCTGTGTAGGCCAGTGGTTTGTCCTCAGGAAGTCAGACTCCAAAGGCCTGAAGTCAAGCAGAAAGATGACTCATTTCAGAGGGCCACGCTGGTCTGTCAAATCCTCAGATGAGAATGCATCAGCTGGCATGAACTCCTGCCAGCCTGCACAAGAAAACAACCCCCCAACAGCATATGTTGTCATTCTCCACAGGAGAAGCACACTTCTGCAGTTTTCTTCTCTCTCATTATCCACAAGGATCTCTGACCACTTACACTGTGATTTCCGCAGCTTGTCACATTCATTTCTCCCCCACCATTCTTCCACTTGGACCTTCTCCACAGGAGGTTCACTCTCACCATCACGGAAGCACTGGATTTGCTTGCCTATCTCATAAGTGCTTTCAGTGCAATCCCTTGATTATCTTGCTCTATCTACTCCAGTGACTTGTAAATGGCTTTTCAGCTGCATGTTCCAGGCAAGCGGATTACCAGATCATTCTCATGGAAGCTCCTATGTTTGGAGAAGATGATAGAGAAGCAGCTAAATGAAAATGGGGTGAGGGGGTCTCTATTTCCTGATGCCATTTATGTAAGAAAGAGTTCAATACTCCACTCAGCTGCAGAGCTTTCAACTGCAAGACTTCAAAGCACTGATTTTGACTTACAAACAACTGCGAGAGGTGAGAACTCAGTTAAGGTAACAGAGAGCCTCATCCTCCCATTTCTGCCACAGCCTCACTCTGCAGCCTCTGGCAAGACACTGAATTTCCTTGTTCAGCTCCACTCTACAAGTGCCTCCCCAGAAAGATGGCAGAGAGGGGCAGTGTTAGAAGCAGAGGATGCTTTCTTTTCAAGGTACATGCTTAGTATGAGACTTAGAGAAGTAAAGGCAGATCCTCTTTGTCACACTTATTTCAGGAGCCAATACCTGATCAATCCAAGGCTGTATTTAATGTGTTTTTCCTCTAACAAAACAACTTTAAAGCTATCTACTCCTTTAGTGCTGCCAAGCTGAGTCACTTTCTTAAAGGCTAGGTGGAAGGTCATGGGGGCCCTTACTGCTTCAATAAAAGGAATTTTATTACAAGCTGCTCTTGCCATTTTGTTCTCCATTCAGCATATATGGCAATACCATCTGATTTATTCATTTCTGGAAAAGAGGTATCTTATTTTATAGACTTGACACAGACACATTGCATTGTCATGAAGAAAACAGATACACGGGATAAAACAAAAAAGCTTCCAGTGTTGGTCTTCTACAGTCTTTCATTTTACTTGGAAGTTGCTTCCACAGATCTGCCTTCAGAGATATCAGCAAGGAGATCTCCATCCTTAAAGTGCACATATCCTCCATGATGTCTGCTAGGCAGGCATTGAAATGTGGGTCTATAACTCCCATATTTCAGGGAGAGCTGGCATGTGAGCAGGGCAGATATAGCTGGCAGGAAAACAAAGTAAATGCAGAGAAGAAAGAGTGAGGAGAAGGCACTCATGTCTCACTTTACAAGATCCCCTGCTCCCAGAGTGAAACTCGTTGCTTACACGAAGTGTAAGCAGCATGTGGCTGTTATTCCACGCTAGTTCAGACTCTCAACCTCCTTTGCAACACAAAGGTCGCTGGAATAAGCGACCCTATGAACAAGGACACTCTCAGATGGTCACACCGTGTTAGACATTACATGTCTATATAGGACCAAGTCATGTGCAGAAGACAAAAGAGGAAAAAAGAGGGAGGAGGGAAAGAGGGAGGTGGCATTGAACTATTTATGGTTCCTGCCCAATACTCTTCAGAGAGAGATGTATCCCTTAGTATAATGTTTCCATCAGTGAATGCAGTATTCCAGCTCATCCTTTGCCTTTTTAAAACTCAAGTTAGCAAGTAATAACCTGTTTCTATACAGGCAATAACCTGATCTCAGATTAAGGCAGTGTATGTTAGGGCTGGATTCAGCCACACCATACCTGCCAGGGTGCCCATAGAGCCATGCTCCTGGCATGCCAGGATGAAGTGGATGAGGATGCCTGGGGCAGACAGGGAGTCTAGACTCTCCTGCCCTAGGGTATGTGATATCCTGCCAAGGCCGTGCTGAGACTGTTTAATCCTATTAAAGCATAAGCTGGAAGTACACGATACTCATTAAAAGAAATAGCTTGCTTTGTTCCCGAGATCTAAACCCCACAGCAGCAGACACTGTGGGATAACCCACCATTATTGATCTCTGCAGGCAGGGCTTGCCATTGGCTTGCCATTCCCAGCACCACTGCCTGAAGAAATCCCACAGCCCTGCTCTTTGCTCACATATGGAGACATAGGTTTACGATCCCTTCTCAGGACAAGTGCCAGAGTTAGAGCACACGTATTTCTAAAGGGAATTTGCAAATACAAGGGCCCAGCTAGTCCTCCAGCTGGTGCTTTACAGGCACACAGAGTCCATACAGGGCCACAGCCAGTTGTCACTGTCCCCACACTGGCCTTCTCACTATTAAAGTACCGAGCAGACAAAACCAGGCATATCTTCTATCCCCCTCACTGAGTGTGTTGCCAAGTCTCTCACTATTGCTGCTGACTTTGCATGCACAGTTACAGAACGCTAGAAACAGAGTGCACAGAAGCCTTCAGGCTAGGAAAGAAGAAAAAAATATTATCTGGTTGTGTAAGTCAATAAGTAAATCTGTTCAGGAATAGTAATCATTTATCAAAAGGTGGAGAAAAAGATTGAGAAAGATAGGCTGTGAAAACTCATCCAGATCTCTTAATGTATGGAAGGGGCAGGAATTCTATGGCACACGGAGCTTTTCTGCAACATCCAACTTAAGCAGGGGATTCAAGACTTCCAATGGTTTTAGCTGTTAAACTTAGTAATATCTGAAACATGAAGAAATTTTCCCCTTCCAAAACTGTTTATTTTTAAGATACTTGTGCTGCAGTACAGCATGCATTGTTGGTTAGATACCACATTACTAAGGAAGTGATGAAATCATCATTGTTACTTTTGTTCATTCCACCCATAATGAGTTGAAGGAATTTATACCATTCAGAAAGACAGAGCTGTTTGTATCCAAGCAATCATTGCTGGCACTGCAGAGCTTGATGCAGGTGTGTGCCCAAGGACACATTTCCCTGAAGCTCACAAAAGGACCGGGAAGGAAAGGGACAACCCTACTGAAGCAATAATGCATCTGAACCTATAGAAATCAACACACTTGTCTGACCATGTTCCCCAGAGAAGCTTTGTGGGGGTGTCCAGATACTTGTCTGGTTTGTGGCTACATGGAGCTGGGCAACAAAAACCCCTCAAAAACAAATAGGAAGAGAATCAATAAGACAACAGCAGCAAGAGGAAGACAGACATGTGCATGTCATCAAGAATTAAATAGTTGTCATTCCTTCATGCATATTTCCTGTCTTGTGGATCTGCATCCCCAAGTACTAGAGCATCACCTCCCTGTCTTCTGATAACAGAAAGCCTGCCCCTCACTAGTGACCATAAAACCTGTTATTTAAAGGGACTATCACCTGATCCTGCTTCCCTGCCCCCTCAATCAACTGAGCTGTCATTCTTCCCTTTCCCTTGATGCTTGCTTCAGGTAACCTCCCTTTAGATCTTCACTAAAACTATTAATTCACTGTGCTGCTGAAGAATCACCATGGATCCTTCCATAGTCTCTGCATCCACTAACAGTTTACACAAAGCAGAAGTCCTCCATTCTCTGTACACAGGAATGTCTTTTTAAGAAAGTGATGTTGTCTACAACAAAACATGAATTCTTTTTCACCAAAACAAAAAAAAAAAAATTACACAACACTGCCTTCACATAGCCAACTGCAAGTGTTTTTTTTTCAGAACCCATGCAGTCAGTTATTTCTTAAGAAGGTGCTTTATATGCTCTCCAAGGCAGTATTCATACTATCCCACATATTCTTGCTGTTGCTATGGAAATCATTCCTCCGTAAGCTGATGTGCAAATGCAGGTCTCATTGCTGAGTAGAGAGGCTAAAGGTGTGCATGAGTCAAACTATTTGTTGTGCATTATTCCTCTGCAGCCTCACTGCTGCTGGGGAACAGGGGAAGGAACAATTAATGTCTGCACTGAGAGTGCCTGCAACAAGGAGCTGTGGAAAGAGTTAGCAGGGTGTCAGCAATGCTAGAGAGTCATAGGAAGGCTCTGGCTGTTACCTGCAACCAAACACAATTTAGTCATCCAGCTCACCTGCTCTGGGTGTTACAGAAGTGACAGGATTCAGGCACAAGAGGTATAAAACATCATTCATGGTGTTTTCAAACATTTCAGGGGGAAAGTAAGTCATGAGGCATCATCATGGATACAAGGCAAGCAATTCCCTTTCACATCTATAGGCCTGAAATTACTCAGAAAAGTGAATGATAAAATCAGGTTTTTGACAAGGATCTGCTGGTGGCTAGAGAGAGGCAGAGGCTTAAAAGCTGATGGAGATCCCTCTAACTCTGGTGAAGCAGAAAGACCAAAGGGGAAAACCTACAAAAATCAAGCTTCTTTGCATATGCTGTTTGGCAACTCAACTAAACATGGTTTTCACACTGCTTAATACCTATGAATAAGCATTAAGGTGAATATTGGAGTACTCTCAGTCAAAACACAGCTTGATGTCAGCAGGCACTTTTTAATAACAACCACTGCCCTTTCACAATGCACCAGAAACACAGGAACCTGCTGCCTTCAGGACTCAGCAACCCTTTACTGTGAGTTGAGATGAACCCATTGGAGCAGAGGCCATGTGTGGCAGGTGCTGAGCTCCTCTGTGCCCCACTCCAGCCAAACACAGGTACTTCTCTGCGTATGGGAGGCTCTGTGAACATTTCAACACAAACATCCCACACCCATTTCTTTCCATCTCCCCTGGAATACTTGGCAGTAATTTTCATAAATATATATAAGTAGTATGTCTCAAGGTAGTCCCCATGCCTGGGTAGTTTCTTAGTTCATCCCTTCTGCAGCCTGTGGGTGGGAACTGGGATCAAAGAGGGAACAAGGGATGTAGTGAACTCAGATTTATAGTAGGTTTTTAAGGGAGAATAGGGCTTTTCTATTTTTTGCAAGTGTTAGAGTGACCATCTGAACATTCAAGATTTTTTTTTTCTTCAAACAAAGAAATAGAAGGCTGTAGCAGAGAAACGCAGATTCATCAAAAAAGCAAACATGGCCTATTTTTTTTTCTCCTTCATCCCACTGAAAAAACTGCTCCTGCAGAAGATTGACAAGCGGTCCATCATGCAACTGAAGGTTTCTAGTCACATCTTATTTCCTTCCTTACTGCTCTACAAGAAACAAGTGTTCTACCAATCCTCTCCTCTGAATTATCATCTGCCATAGACATTAGGGAACTCTTAGAAGCAAGGCAAGAAACTTAGAGTTACAGAGTCACAGAAGTTTGTGAAGTTTTTACACCACTTTTTCCTTCTGTTTTGGTCAGTCACCCTGCAGAAAGGCAGCTAATTAAAGAACAGATTCCAAACACACAAACAGAAGTCTGAACTTCTACAAAATATCTCAGATCACAAAGACAGCAATTTCAAAACACAACTCCTTTGAGGCACCATTACATATGACAATTAAACACAAACACAGTAAACAAGCTACAGCATATTACTGTAAAGAAAGCAAGCAGATCTCCCTCAACTGTAGCCCAAAACATAGGCAGCACTTACTTCAATTCAGGGCTAGAAGGGAGTCTGTTATCACCTAAAGCTGCTGCACTCCTGCTTGCTTTCCCATGTGGAGGTGGTCTGGTCTGCTCTCCTTTCCTCTCTTATGAGCTACCTGGAGGGGGTCAGCTGCTCTGTGGTCGTTAGGAGAAACACCTGCTAGTTCAGCATAGCTTGCTAGTAGAGTGTGGGGGTGGCTAGGATTTAAAACAAAAGAAGAATTAGTTAACGATTCTTTATGAATATTGTTGGGTTTAATTATTCATGAGCTATAATGGGCATTTTTGTGGTTAAAAATAACTTACTCGATAAATACCTCCTAGTATTCTAGTAAACTATTATACCATCTATTGAAAATGCAATGATAAGCAAATAAAAGTGTTTCTAATTGCTTTAAGAAGATATGGTATGAATGTGAATAAATTACATTAAATCATACTATCATAGAGAAGTATCTTGTGATTTATAAATTCCTACCTTATGTAAATTAGTGCCACAGAATTCTGCAGCCCCATGGATAGCTGTCCTTTGTGTTGTGGTATGAATAACAAACTATGCCTCAAAAGCTTCCTAATATGTGGGTGGGAGTTGGAGAATACAAATGACATAAGAAACTAGAGGGGTTTATTTCAGGAACAGCTTAGTATGTTAGAATATAGTATTAGAGATTAGAAGTTATGGATTACAGATTCACTGTCTTGTTAGGAAGGGTGTAAAAGAAACACTGAAAGAATAGTAGAGATATGGCAAAGAGCAATGTACACATGTGCACTTAACATAATTAATTGCCATTCCTGTTATTTTTAGTATAATGGCATTCACAATGAATCATAGCGTGAGTGTAAATTTAAGAAATGTGATTGTGAATGGATTTGGTACAATCTGTTTATGACACTCATAAGTACAGATACAACGCCACCGTCAGAGGGACTAGGAAGGATTCTTTTCATGTACATCACAGCCAAAACCTATAAATTTAAATTCTGAACAAGTTCTTAAATTTGCTAATCATTAGGGCCATTTTTTTTCCTTTTCAGGTGCCTCATTTCATGTAAACTGATTGTGTCTTGGCATCCAGTTCAGGGGTTGAGTTTGAGCTGAAATGCTTCTTAAGATATTTGATACTCTTCTGTAACAGGTGTAAGTGAATGTAGAAATACAGATCAATCAAATGATAGACTGAATTCAATAGTTTTCTAGGATAATTTTCTTCAACAACAGAACTAAAACCCAAGTCACACCAGAGACAACATTCTTGCAAATGTTAAGAAAGCTTATGTTTTCAGGGGTTTCTTCATTATAAAGTGAAAGATTAAATTAGTACATGTCAAGAGAAAGGATGCACAGCAGAGAAAGGGGAAGAGGCATTACTGACTCAAGTTCTGCTAACTTTTAGTTTTCCCCTGGGGCAGACACTATTTTTCTGCTTTGTATGAGGAAAAGTTACTAAAAAAAGGACTATGCTATGGAAAAATTACTGAAAAAGGACTTCTACCTCTCATCTCTCCATAGCAATTGCACCTTAATTTACGTGTGTGATGACAACAGGGGACACAAAATACACATTTCAGTGCCAAATTCTAGAATTAAACTGCAGGGAAAAAGGAGGGCTTGTCAGCATTTGAGAAGCAGTATCCTTTCCATCACACTCCGTATGAAGTACACCCTAAGATATCAAAAGCTCTCAGCTCTGATTAACTCCCACAGGAGTTTAGTGACTCAGCACCAGGCAAATGATCTCAGCACATTTCAGGATGAGGCCATTTCCCTACTTGATAGCAAATATTGCAGCGGTTCCTTAAACTGAGTCTATACACATAAATATGCTCTAGTAAATCTCACCATCAGTGCATCAGCCCAAAATTGGTTCTCTCTTGGCTGAACATTATGCAACTTGGCTTCACTTGACCAGCAACACACCCAGAGGGTCAGATATAGGGGAGATATTTTCATCTGAGTAGACTGTTAGTGAAACCAAAGGCTATCCATCTTTCCCTGCCACTCCCCTTTGTTGCTGGATTTATTTTCTGACAACATTTGTCCTGTAAACAAGAAAGAACTCATGTGCTTGTTTTTGTAATTTTAAAAATAATCCCAGAACCTGTTAAAGGTTGATAGTGTCTAATGCAATGTGTTCTGTCCTTCCAGAGGAGAGGAACTGGGCTCTAGTGTTTTTTTCTCTCACAAAGCAAAGAAAGCAAGTGATGTTTCCTTCTCTTCTGGCTGCGCTTTTGGCCTTGATTTCAAATCTCTGTCCATCAAATCTAGATTTAGAGCTGGAAAAAGACAGATGACCACACATTATTATCAGATGAACCGATTCTACTGACACTTGGGGTGGCAATATGCAACCTACTTCAAGAGGAAACTTCTGGTTATTTGGCTGTTGAACACAGCCAAGTTGTTGTTGTGCACACAATAGAACTGTTCCGAATATTTTCACTAAGTCCATCATATCCAGGATGTGTCTGGACATGATATGTGATCAGATCAACTGTGCCACCCCCTTGTGCCTGGACTGGAGTGTCTAAAGGCACTGGAGCCTACAAAGAGCTGGTGCAGTTTGTGTCCCTAACAGCTCCCATGTGTGGGACGCATTGCACTGTTGGTCACTGGCCTGCACTGCACCCCTACACAGTATAGTAGTTTCTCTGTGTGCTTTACAGCTCCTTGGACTGTTTGTGGTATCTCATTGTATGTTAACAAAAAGCAGATTTTCGTAAGATTGCAGAATTCTGTGAGTTGGAAAACTGATTGATTCATGGAAATATTATTTCAGGTTAGTTCTACAGTGTAAATCGGTAGAAAGGCATGTTTTTGCCAGAAGACTGACTCAGGATTACTCGAAGAAAGGAAATGCAGAGTAATCCAGTGGAAACCTCACGTTGGTTGGTAGCAGCTCAGCTCCCTCCATTCATCAACAGAATAAATCCTCCATGTGTTTTCTTCTGATGATACCAGACATCAGCACAAAAGGCCCACTGCCTTTGGAAGCACAAACTTCCAAGTGCTATGGAACAGGATGCGCATGTCCCTTGTCCTGCTGTAACCTGGAACTGAATCTGATTTAAATGCAATTCATAGACAGGGCTACTACAGTTACACTTTCTCTCTTGCAGTGAGACACAGTGGCAGCTACTCAGTCCTGGTATATCTATAGTGGTAGAAAACAGTAACTTGATACAAAGAAGGCATCAGCAGCAGTCAGAACTCACTGCTCAGTGACAGCGGTTTGTGGTCTAGGAGTATAGCTCCAGATGATGTTAGGATGACACCTCAGTATCCCAGCCACAGTGGGATACACAATTGTCCCCATATGACATGAAAGGTGACACTGTCCACAACACACAGTTTTAGCCATTAGACATTTGTCATGAATATCTAACAGCTGCAGCTGGGAATAATTTCTAGTGTGAAGGTCTTGTGTTCCCTGAGCAGACAGAGTAGACGGGGGAGTCAGCAGCTGCTGCAGTTATTAGTCAGCCAAAACTCTGCAAGCTTCTGACCCCACATGTCTTCCCTGGATTTAGTGGCTCCATGAACCTGCAGCTGCAGAGGCTGTGGAGGCGGTGTTGCACTTGCTCTGATCAAGAAGTGTGTTGCAGCTCCATGTCCAGCTCCTCGGAGTAGCTGAATTTGTCCACTTCTGACTGATGCTTCTAACAGTTACTTCACTCCTCTTTCTCACTCACAACTATTACAAATAATAAATACCTCCTGTCATTTTTTAAAAGATACTATTAGCAGCTATTCCCTTTTATCCCTCATGCTCAAGCCATCTTAATGAGGTAGGAAGTATGCTCACAGAGCCCACTGCACTAGTTCAGCCTAGCAAAAATCTCACAGATAAATATCCTTGCAAGCTGGGAAGAGATGATTGTGGAGACTAAGCTATGTTTGGAACAAACAGCACTTAGTGAATTTTTCAGATAAGTTTCCTTTTCTCTCCTGTGAGCAGAACTGGTATTACTAACTTGTTCCTGGGAAATCTTGTGGTTGCATTTTTGTGTTTAGTTGACTTAGAAAAATATCCTGAAAGAGAGGTGAAAAGCCTTGACACAGAGACAAGTTGTGCACTTCAACAGGGTGATGTTTGATTGCATCTAGGGATGCTTTCATATGTATGCTCTGCTTCACGTGACAGTTCTTTATGAACCATCTCACTGGCTGACAGCACATAGATGGCAGGACAAAAGTGAGATAAATTTGCTATGTGCTGGTCAAAGAGAGGGTGTAATGATTAGTTTTCATCTTAAGTGAACTGAGGCAACCAGTGTCAAGTCCAGAGTAACTTGTGGCACAATGTTCTGCAAAGATGCTGAAGGTAGCACCTATTTCATTATTACTGGGTTTTCAAAAGGTGATGTAGACTAATTTATGATTTTGGATTTCTGCTTTTAACTGATGATGGTCTTACAATGCAATGGAGTAGCTCAAGGGTTTCTTCTGTTAGCATCATCTCTGTTTTGGACATATTGGGAAGTTTCATATTTATCTGTGGCATCTCAGGAGATGATGGATTTTAGGCAATAGACTTCAACTCACATAAGTTATGAACTGAATACTACCTGGAAAAAGAAATAGATAGAATATCCTGAAATGCACAGGGAAACTTTACCATTTCATCCTGAAACCTTTGAATTATTTGCTTGAATGAAATGCTGGAATTACAAAAATTTAAAATCTGTTCAGTTTTGTATTTGTAGGCTTGTACTTTAAAAAAATCTATAGGCACCACATGGACTGACTCCGCCTGGCTGTAACTTTGTAATGAACATGGAGGAACTCTCAGATCAAGAGCCTGCAAGTTACCTGATTCTGTTTCTGAGCTGGTGTCAAATTCCCTTGTGGTTTCTGATGGCTAAGTAATTGCTATAGTCCACTGTGCTTGGTTTTATTTTCAGTAAGAAATGGGTACTGTAGTCTTTGAGTGTATTAGATACCATTTTCAGAAGTGTACACTTCACTGGAGTACTTCTGTGCCAAGTCAGTGATTTTGGGACAATTCATAAAAGTCTTTTGTGTGTAAGGAAGAGCAGCACCCCACTGCAAGCAGAAAACAACTATGGGATTGCTTCAAAACTACCAAGGCCAGTTACCTTGGCATTTACAGGTGACAGAGTTTGCAACATTTTACAGGTTTGAAACTTTCCATTTCAGTCTTTCTTTAAATAAAAATGTCATAAAGATGTCAGTGAAACTCTATCACTCTGTGAAAGCTGCTACATGTCCCTGCTATTATTCTTAGACAATAACTACCAAGAAAATGTTTGTCTTTTTTTCTCACATTCTAAAGGCTCTGTTAACATATAGATAACTGAGATCTTCCTGAGTAGTAAATAATCATATTAATTAATGACCATGTGAAACAAAATACAAAGAAAACATACACTTCAAAGGACTATTTATGTGCATGTTAGTGCCAGTAACTCCAATGGAGACAAGTGGGAGATGCACATACAAACAAAAGGGAGAACACGTTCACCACAGTGGATGGAAAAAGGCCAGCCTGGAAGAGAGTGGAATGCATAGAGGGATTTTAAGCAGGATTACAGATGCCTGTGGCAACTCACGACAATAAATTATAGTAAGATCAAAGAAAAACAGAATGCTTTGATAAGAGATTAACAAGTGCCCTTCTCAAATGTACAGTTGTAACTAAAAGCAAATAAAATTACATTTTAATCCCATATTCAAGGTATTACTTTTTTCCCCCTAGTTTTATTTATGAATGACTTCTGGCACCTGGGGATAAAGACAGCTTCTTCAATGTCTTCATAGAGCCAGCCACCAAATAAACATGCACTCATTATTTTCGTGTACGTATCAAAAGTTCTGATACAGGACATGGGGTTTGGGTGCAGGTGGTGTAAATTTCAGAAAGATTAGGTGACATGTTTAAGCTAAAAGGTAAAGAGAATCCAGACAGCAAGGCTGCTGCTTTTCTTGGATTGATAGCTAAGTATTTACCAACTCGTAATAAAGATAAAAGCAAAATTGGATTTGCTTTCATCTATTTTCTAAAATCATTTCTTGCCCTAGAACATAATGAACATGTGCACTATTGCTTATGCAGCGCAGTAAAAAAAAGTAGTTCTTTGAAAAATCAGCAGAAAATTAAGCCGTAAAGTCATAAGTTACTACAAATGTGATTATACTTTCATGATCTTATACAAAATGAAAAAATTGCCTTTTTTTTTTGTTAATTTACAGCTAGCATGGGAAGATGTATTATGACTGTTCCCCTTCAGCATCAGGCACCCTGACATGCATTCTGCAGTGACTCTGAGATGGCAGAAGTATTTGCAGGTGCTTAATGCTAAATTCAAAACAGAAAGGGTAGGCCTTCAAATCTGAGCATGTTAATGCTGCAGTTGTCTAGAAATTCTGTCTTTGGAAAAATCACTTTCATGTGACTCTTCCTCATTTCTGAAAAAAATGTTCAGACAGTTAAATCTCATGTCCATCTAGAAAAAGGAATCTAGGTGTTTGTTTTTACATTTCTTCACCATGAAATTTAGTGTTTCATTTGTATTAACGCTGTCCTGTATCCTCACCCTCGATACACCAGGGAGAGGAAGAAGTATCTTCCCGGTCTTTCTGTCATGTTATAGTGAGAACAGCCTGTCTCTACACTGGCTTTGCCACACAGATGGTCTAAAAAGACATGAAAAAGAAGCAGAGCTCATAGAAAATTTCTTACAGGGTACGTGAATTAGATATGGGCAGAGCTTCAGGAAGAACTGACTGATCCTAGTCACAGCCTAGTCACCTTCCCAGCTCCCTAATTTGGATAATAACAGACTTTTGGGGAAATGGCCTACCCCACGGTCTCCTTATCCAGCTGACTGTGGTGTGAAGATGCCTTGGCTGAGACAAAATAGCTACGAGGGAAATTTCTGGTATTTTCCCTGTGAAATAACAACTTACTAAAAATAGTGTCTGCAGATTGCAGACCCGGAGAAACCAACTTAGATAATTCACTCCTCCTTCCTCCTTTTGCATACGCTCCCTACACTTTCTCCTGAAATGAAACAGAATACAGAAATCCCATGTCAAAGGGTTGCAACAGACTCCTGTAAAACTTCTGTGTTACAGAAGGGCACAAGATTTTTCTCCAAGTTCATCATCTGGCATAAATTTGCCTCTGATTATGAAACTTTAGAGAACAAGGTACATTTGGGTTTTTTTGCCTGCTTTCTTTTTTTTTTCTTGGTTGGTTTTTAATTACTCTCTTCTCTAAAATTAAACTCAAATTGCATTTTTAGTATATGCCATGTACCTATAACAAATTGACAAATAAAGGGCAAATTGACTTTTCTATCTGTGTTTGCAGTCACAGAAATACTTCCCCTCTAACCTCAAGAGGATGACCAACATAATATGATGTAATGCAATTTCAAAGTTGCATCAATGCTTTTCCACCCTCACTGGTATTATCTCATTCAAAGGAGATACTTGTTAAAAATAGCTTGGATATAAATCCAATAATACCTCACTGACAATGAAACCTCATCTCATGGAAGGGGAGAAAAAGCTTTTCAGCAATTTAATGTGAAGCAGGTTTACACATTTACATTTTAATTGCAATATGTTAAAAGCAAAAAAAAACCCCAAACAATAAACACTCCCCCCCAGTCCCCAAACATAAAAGGGTTACTTTTTCCAGGTAATAGTGATTTTTAAAATCTCCTCAAGCTATTTCTAACATTATAGTGGGTATGACTTCTATAAATGAGAGGCTGCTCTGCCTGAGTGCATGTATAAGTGTTATGACACACTACTGTTTGCTAAGAGATTACAAAATCAATTCTTTATGAAAATATCATTATATTTTAAAGCAAAATCCACCCAATTCTTTCGCACTTTGGTTCCCTGAGCTCCCTTTTATTCACAAGATGCAGGAACCTCCCTAAGGCAGAGCATCCTCTTGGGTTGGATCCAAAGATCTCACAGGACAGCTTCAGTGTCAATAAAGCAGAGAAGCTCCTTTTTGTTACTCCTTAGCTCCCAAGATATTTTGATTGGCTGAAAGTGATGAAAGAGTAAATAACAGGGAGGCTGACCTGACTGGGTTCCCAGAAAACAGGGGGAAGAGTTAACCAAAGCTTTATCAAGAAAGAACCAGACACATTACATGCAACGGATGCTAATCCATGTGGTTGGATGCAAAGCAGATCTTTTCAAAAAAGTCTCTTTTCACAGGATGAAAGGTCTGGTAGAGAGCACCATTCATGTTAATGCAGTTTACTTGGGTCTTGCCAAAGCATTTCATTTCATGGCATATGTTGGTATGATTAAAAAGCATGCATTGTATGGAATTAAAAGGATGTACTTTGGAAGAACTAAAAGCTGGCTCAGTGACAGATTGCAAAGTGGTGAGAGTAACGAGTGGAACTATTTCCAGCAGATTCCCACAAGGATCAGTTCCTGGTACAACATCGTTTAGTATGTTCATCACGTGTCCAAACAATGATGTAAAATCAGTCCCAAGCTGGTTGGGGGCTGGAGCACTTACTATGTAAGAAAAGGCTGGGTGAGCTGGACTTGTTCAGCCTGGAGAAGACAAGGTTTTAGGGAAAACAAGAACAGCCTGTGAGGTTACAAAGAAAGCAGAGCCAGGGTTTTTACAGAGGTTTGAGGGAAGAGAATAAGAGACCATGAGCACAAAATTGAAAGAGGGAAAGTTTCAAATGCATATAAGGAAAAAGAAATCTCTATGAGGTTACTCAGGCATTGAATCAGGATGGCCAGGGGGGATATGAAATCTCTTTCCTTGGAGGTTTTTAAGATCTGACTGGATGAAGCCTGGAACACCCTTACTGAATTAAATTTTCACTTTGTTTTGAGCAGAAACTTGGACTAGATGACCTCCCACGGTCTCCCCTTGTGAGGAATGTAATTGGGTTGATTCTGCCTGGAGAGCGATTTGGGAATCCTATTGGATAACTACTTCAACATGTGCTGTAATGTAAGGCTACAGGGAAAAGCAGTGGCTAGAGGTTATTTGGTCACTGCTGTTAAGCAGCCCCACACAAAACCTGCTACCTTTGCAGAGCGGAATTCCTAAAATAGAAGCAGCAGGAAGTGAACATCACTCCCTCAGGTACAGCCTGTGAAGTCTTGCACTGCTGCCCAGCAGAGCTCTCCTGCATCTCCCAAGCTGCTACTTTTGCTGTGTAAGTGGAGAGAAGGACAGCTGGGAGCTAGATCTGTTCCTGGGCACGCTATGAAGCATTTCAGAGAGAGGTTTGTATCACCAAAAACTATAGCAGAGCACTACTGGGGTGAGAGGGAATTCTTAAAAGCTTTCAGGCAAAGCTATAGCAAGATTCAAAAACTGGAGGCTTTAAGTTAGACAATATGAAATTCTAAATAAAAATAAAGTTACAACATGCCACAGCTTCTCTGGGGTGAAGTTGAATTCTCCTTTGCTGCCAGTCAAAAGTACTGCCCATACTTTACTGCAGAGCAGGTAGTCAGTGTAGATGTCTGTTGGATGACTCAACATGACTCAAGTGACCAGGATTTGCAGGCAGGCTCTCACTGTTCTCTACTTTAAGCACTTTTCTAAGCACTTTTCCCTTCCTGCCTGACTTGGAGCTGTTCTGGAGTATTTATGAATGGTAGAAATCTTTTAGACAAGTCCACATTGATACAGAAAAGCCTTTTTGCAGCAGCTGAAGGAATAGTATACATTGTTGACCACACACAAATGTAGTCAGAGGTTACAAGAACAGCATCAGCACAGGTGTGCTGGAGCAGTGGGACCCTGACCTATATTGCTGACTAGGAAGGCAAGCAGCCTATAGATAAACTCATTTGACCACAGACAACAACCCTCCGGGTGCGTTTTGCTGCACTTGCTTGTTAGCTGAGATCCATTAAGATGAATTATCCAGATTTGCATGTTGTAAAAATGTCATTATGATAAAGCTCACAGCCTCAGATAAATTCAAATACCTTGTTTTTAAATAGAAATCACGGTTGTATTTTTATCTATTATGTGAAGTCCCCAACTCTGATGTCATTTGAGGAGGGTTTTTTTTAAGGTATATCTTAAGTGATGCAACTATTGACTCATTGCTGGTTTGGGTTTTGACACCAGAGGACTGTGTTGGCCAGACCAGCAACCTCCTAGATTATGACTCCTTTGTTTCTTTAATAACAACTGATCTGAAAAAAATGGAACTGTAATCTATTTTTTTAATTTAATAATTTCTTACATTCTAATTTTGTACTGAGGACTAACTTTCTATTCCTAAGTGAAATAGTTTTGTGGGTATTTTTTGCAATATGGAAACAATGTGCTTCTCTTTAGCAGTTTCATACACAAAAATACACATTGATAAGAAGTCTCTAAACAAATGACATGACCTGACCACTTTAAAAAAAGTAGGCAGAAATATATATCACTATGTTGAAAAAGTTGGAACATGAGTAGAATAATTTTTATATTATAGTTGACTAATTCCCAAACTGCTTTATATCAAAAGTATCAAAGATGAATAACAATGTTTCCTGCCTTTTATGGAAAACCAACATCTAAAAAGAAAGAGGAGGAAACAAATGCAGTTCTCGCTATATACTATTCTATACTGCTCTGTTGTATGTGGATATATATAAAGCATGCTGGATGCTCACTCACATTGCAAAATAAACAAGCCATTACACACCAACACATCACTAATCCAGGAGGAGTAAGCTATAGGTCACTATTTCTTCTGTGTGCCCTGGTTATGAATTTATCTTTGGCTGCAAACATGTGGAACATAATCTGCTGGATCAATAACCTCTTAGGTGCATAACCTCTCCCCAACAACTGATTTTTTCATACCTTTACTTATTCAGCAGCAGGAAAAGGACAAGAGACAGCCAGGCAGAATGGCATCCAAAGGGCAGCATCTTCAGATGCATGGACAGAGCCAAGGGCAGAGTGCTGGAAAATGTAAGGTAGACAAGTACAGCAGTGACGGCATTGAAAACAGGATGGTCATACACTTGGCAGGAGGTGGCAATATCATCTGTATCACACATGATGCTTTCACTCTACCAGTAATCTCTTAAAAAAATGAATTACAAACATTCTTTACAGTAGTCAGAGAGTTTCTGTTTTGATAGCAAGGAGCAGGGTGTGCCATGGTTTTCCGTCTGTCATGCTGAGCCTACCATCCTTTTGTGCTTTCTCTGTGGAGGATTTTTGTGTCAATATCCAGTTGCCTTACACCTTGCTGATCATTGCTCTGCCCTTATCCTTCAGTGGAGTGGCAAAAGTTTTTCAGATTCCCATCACACATCGCCCACTGACCATCTGCTATTACCACTGTAACGAGAAATCACTTGGTGAAAGGTGATTAAGTGGTTACAATCCAGGACAAGGTTAGAAGCTCATTATGCTACTTCCCCTCCAATATTAAGCAATAGTGATAAGCCAAGAGTCTTAGCTGATATGAATCAGTGCATTTCTGCTATTTCAATAGTGTTGCCTTGGTTTACATGACATTTAGCTTAAAAGCATTTACCATCAGGTTAATTTAGATTCCAGCCTTTGGTTTAAGTGGGTTTCTGTGTGCCACCATTTTAAAAAGGAAACTTGGGATAATCAAGGAATATTCTTCTCTATTCTGTATTATTGTTTTAGTCATCATGGACAGAATGCTTTAAAGATAAATAAGCTGTGGGGTCTTGGTAGCACTCATGATGCAAGAATTTGGTTTCTGTTTCCCCTCAGAGCACTGAGGTTTCCTGTAAAGCTACTCTCACTCTGGATTTATGTACCATTTGCAGAGGAAGCCCTATCCGCTTAAAGCTTCCAGTTAAGCCTTTGCTGAGTCAGTTTTATATATCAGGTTGTTAAAAAAAAAAAAAAAGGAAAGCAAAAAGAGGGAAAAGTGAGCTTCAAATACAAGTCCAGAGGAAGTTCACAGCTCCTTAAACAGTTTTTGTTCTTAAAGCAAGCATTTCTCTTTCCACATCAGGTCTCTGCTGTGATCTGCTTCTGCTAAGCCAGAAGCACTCTGTGCAGCCATCTTTTAGGGTTGTGGATTTCAAGACAATCTCCCAAATAAGATTCACAGAACTGAACAGAGTGGGGTAAGCTGTTGCAGCACCTTTGTAAACTAGAAAAAGCCACACGGAGCTGAAAAACTGGCGTGAAAAAAAAGTCTGGCAGTGTGATTCAGGACATACCACTTGAGGGGAATGATACTGTTGCTGTACTTAGGTTTGGAAAAAAATGTCCTGAAAGGTTCTCTTGCTAGCACATACTCTATTTTAGTTCTGGGACTCATCCTCTAATGTCATATATATTCTGAGTGGTAAAGGAACCACCTGATGTCCAGCTTCATTTCAGGGAAAGGGAGGGCATAGGTATGATGGGCACTAGAAGACAAGTTTGGACGTACTCAGATTACTGGGGGATAGTTCAAAGGAGAGACACCTTGAAAGGTCAGTGTCAGGAATGCAGCATGCTAATGATGCTAATGATACAAACAACATGTGGGATAGTTATGTCTTGATTTGGTAAAGAACTTATGTACAAGTTGTACTTGGAGCACCTGAGCAGCTGTATTCATTTCAGCCAGGTGACCCACATGCCTGCAGCCAACCTTACACCTCATCAGACAGGAGCTCCAAGCATTACACAATTACGGAACCGACTCTTCTTGGCATTTATCCACACTCTTTGAATACAAAAATTAGTGCATCTTCCCCTTACAAAACTGCCTTCTGCTGGTGGTCATTCTTCAAGCTACTCTGATTCATGGCAAAAGAAAAGCCTTCTCAAAGGATTCAATAGCTCTTTTTCCCCAAAACACACACATCATCTGTGTATATTTGTCTGTATCCCATCTTATTGCCAAAAATGAACAAATAACTTCTGTGCCCCTATTCTCTCATATCTAAAAGAAAAATATTGCCAATACTAAGTTTTTTTTGTTTGTTTTTTTTTTTTTGCATAAAAGGACATAATTCATTATTTGGCTTATGACCGTTGATGGACAAAGTTCCAGAAAAATGCAAATCTTGCTGTTTTGAGATCTTACACTGATTGTAACTTATCACATCATAGGCCCTTTTAGCACCAGAGACATCATTCTGGCTTAGTAATCCCTCAGAGAATTCCTTCCAACAAATATAGAAGACTGTCATCATGATGAGAAAAAGCCTTTCCCCTAAAACAGTTTATCATCCAAGAATAAATAGCAATGAAAAAAATGGGTTTCCGAGACTTTAGAGGTAATCGATTTGTCAGGAAGATATTGCTACAAGCATTGTACATAAGCCACTTACCCTTTCCAGTGTCTTACAGTGATCTGAATGTCAATTAAGAAAAAAAAAGAAGATGAAGTTATAATGCTGTATCAACAGGCAGCTGTCCTAGTGGGCACTGGGAACACAGAATGACTCGCATTGCTGAGCAGTGCAGTCATTGCCAAAGAATGATGAGCTCACATTTCATTCTGATTCACATACCCGGTGTGGTCAGACTCTGAGGCTCACCCCTCCTCGCCCAACTGACGCCCCCCTCCCTCCCTGCCTCGACACCAGATCTGGCTCGTTAACATGTCTGGAATGAGCGTGAGCCTACCTCTCAGCTGGCAAGCACAAGGGGCATACTTGGATTCCCAGGTTGGAAGATTATCTCATTCAAGCACAGTTCTCCCAAAGATATATAAGCAAAGTGAGTGTGGTGGTCCCTGCAGAGCTGGTCTGAGCCCTTGGGAGTTTCAGCCATATAGGCTGTACAGGAGTACAACCCCCAAACACCAGCAAATATGACAATGATGATGAAAGTAGAAGAGCTGGTAGGTACAACCTTCCTTCATTTACTCACAATTACTTTTCTTTCTAGGCTGTCATTACACCAGGCAGAGAAAGATGACCTTTCTGGATCACTGATTTAGCAGGTTACCAGCACTGCTGTGCTCTAGGTGCAAACCCTTATATATTTTCTGTTATCCTGTTATATTTTCATTTTAAATTTTCTTTGGGAAGTGAGCTCACCACAGATACAGCTACGTAGCTGTTTGGATTTTGCATCAGAGCACAGTTCACCAGGAAGAAGAGACTGACCAGATTTAGCTTGTTTATTTGCCTTTGTCCTTTAATTTTTACTTTTTTAGAAGCTAGGAATTTTATGATCACTCTAAGTAATTCCAATCTAATAAGGCACTGAGAGAAGGTATTAATGCAGAGAAACTAAAGTATTTTATAATACTAAACAAACAGTTTAGTAATAGTATTGTTTTCTAATAATATAATATACTAACAGTTCCTACAACCACTGCTGTTCATGATGTAGGTAAGCCTTTGAAAAATAATGTCTAAACCAGACCACAAGTGATGGGACATGCCACTGCAGTGTTTAGACTAAGAATATCTGATCTGTTCGAGAAACTGGGAAAACAGGAACGATACAGTAAAGCTCTGCTTCTATTTTCCCAGATGACTATGTTAAGATATAACTGCCATACAGCCTAACTAGTTCATGCTGTCTTCAATTCTTTGGCATAAGTTATCTCTTTGTACATACTTAATTGGGCATCAGAAATATTTCTGAAAGCTATTGAAAGCTGTGCTGCTGCACAGCACCACAAAGCTTCTGTGCGGGAACATCCTTTTCCCATTCTCTTATAAATGGGACTTTAGTACTGACAGTGATGGGTAAAAACAGCCTTGAAATTATTCAACAACCTGATTTAACTGCATGGGATGTGTTTCAATAGAGCTGGAAGGTCCCAATGAAGGAAGCCTCTCCTCCCATGCTACCTGCTCAGTTCCCGTACTCAACACTCGCAGGGTGAGAGTGGCTGGTTGGGGTGGCTCTTTCCACCACAGCCTTTTAAAGCCTTCTGGTGAACCTGACACAGGCTGGCAAGTGAACAAACAAGAAAACCCTGAACAAAAAGGATGCTCTTCCCAACCCTCTGGCTTTTGTCAATATAGCAGCACCTCAGCTGCAGCCAGGCAGGGAGTTAGACTGTGAGTTGGCCTCATGGATCTGGATCCAAGCCCTGAAGATGCCAAGGGTGGGTTGCTGTGTGGATGTGGGAAATCTGCCGTTGGGCGAGATTGGTGTAGCCATTTGCACACACAGCTAACCCAGGCACAGGTGGAATGATGTCTGCACTCAGTCTGTCCCACACAGAACAGGAACAAGGTCCACCCTAGGGAATCCATCCCAGGTGATGACCACTGCAGTCATGACACTGCTTATTATATTATATCACGTTTGCATTTACAGGTGACTGGGAAGAAAGCGGATGATAAAGAGACTGGCAGCTTCCTCCCTGAGGACTTCAAAAATGGGGAGTATGAAGCTGCTGTGAGATTAGAGAAGCAGGATGACCTAAAGACAGTCTCTGAGCACTCGCTGACCCGAGGTGATCTGGCTTACGAGAAGGGGAAAAACCTAGAAGCAGAGGTAGGCTCTTGGTTTTTCTGCTTGGATTTTTATCATCCTGTGTGCATTTCCTGCTGCAGTCCTTGAAGTTTTGCCTCTTTCTAGGTTAGAAATACATGCATGTGAGCTAGATAAACCCTTGGGAGATGTCCACCAAAGGAGGTTGGTCTAAAGTACACTGAACGCCATGGAGATCTGCTGATTTCTGTAGCCTATGGCTGCAGGCAGAAATGCTTTGAGGCAGAAGCCAAAACATCCCCTATAATGTCAGACTGAAACTGCAGGGGCTCCCTCCTTCCTAGAGTCACCTGGTGCCAGCTGTCAGTAAGGGGGGAGCAATCAGAGCCAGTTAGCCACCTTCAGCTTCCACACCTAATGACTGCTACCAAAAATAACTAACCCACAAAAGACATGAGTGCATTTCTGAAGCCAGAAGTCTTATTTACCACGAAAATGTTCTTTTTATGAAAACATGGCATTACGCTTTATGCTTACTAGCACATTTGGGAAGAACAATTACAAATGAAAGTGATACTGGTCTACAGAAAATTACCATTTTCTATTCCTGGAGCATGACAATTCTCCCCATTTCCTAAGAACTGATGCTTTTTTTCCCCCAAAACACATCTTGAATTCTTTGGTGAATAAGGAACGAACTGGTCTAAAAATTTAAAGTGATTTGGAAATGAAAAAGTTTAACTAGCAGGGGAAACGACTTTTTTCTGAAAAATGAAGAGTGGGAAACTGAGTCTCAGAAATATTAGAATAAACACTACTACTTAACCTTCAACAGAGACATCATTTCTTGCTATAGAGGCTTTTTGAGTTCCTCCAAAACTGGGTCCTAAGAACTTTCTGGGTCTCCAGTTGATCCACAGTCCACTCAGCATAATTATTTTCTATAAGGTCAATGATCTACAGATCAAACCCTAAATGGAGAGAACAATAAAAAGAAAGGGTGGAAATAGCCTGAATAAGAATTCAGTTGACAAAACTGTATTCTATATGACAGGATATCATCAAGGTATTTACCCTTAATGACACCATGAATCTGTCATCTGTATTGACCCTGAGTTATCCCTTGTTTGTGAATTCCCCTTCTGAAGTCAAGGACATCTCATGGGATCTCAGTTCAGGCAACACATTTTCCCTTGATATTAGCAGTGCTCCATACTGACTTCATGCCTGGATGCTTTTTATAAGCAGGCTTGAAGAAATCTTAAACATTTATTGAACTGCCCATCAAGGACACTGAGGACATTCTTTGTAGCTTACCAAAATAAAACACTTGCTGACTGAAATGCTAAGATCGGTCTAAACCTTGTTCTTTACTTAAGGGTATGTTTTTAGTCAAAGAGAATTAAGTTCCAATAAATTAGGGGCTGCATCATGAAAGTGGTTGAAGAAAAAACTGCAGGAGTTTCCCAGCTCTGATAAGCTGCACATGAGATGTTTTAAATTTTTGTGCCAGAAGGGATGGCAGTGCTGCTCTGACTCCTGGCCTAAATTCATGCTCTCTAGCCCAAAACATATGGCTGAAGTAGAAGCTAGGAAGAGGTCCAATGGAATATGAAAAACTATAGAAGACAAAGAATGTCTCACACACTTAGTAACTTATTCCAATGGTCAGTTAGCCCTATCTGCAAATAATAATATTAAAAAAAGACAGCTTATTTCAAAGTTCATACAATCTTAATGGAATTCAGCTGAATAGTAACACGCTGTCCTGCCACTTTGAAAAGGAAGAGGTGGTCACACTCAGCTCAACTTGCTGGCTTCCCTGATTTGTTTCAGTTGAAGAAGAAGAAATTAGAGACAAGGACAAAACTTGAAAACTTGGAGGATCTTGAAAAAATTATTCAGCTGAAGAAGAAGAAAAAATGCAAGAAAGTGAAAGTGCCCGTTTTAAAGGAACCTGAACCAGAAGTTATTGTAAGTTACTTCAAAGTACCTTATTCTGGATAAAGCAGTAGTGGGTGTTTGTGCCACACACATTTATGCCCTCTATATTCTTTCTATCAGACAGGACCTGTGGATGTACCCACGTTCTTTAAAGCTGCGCTGGAGAACAAGTTGCCAGTAATTGAAAAATACCTGTCAGACAAAGGGGATCCAAATGTCTGTGATGAGGTACAATCTTCCTTCCTAATGCAAAGCCTGCTACAGAAGAGGGGTTATTACAGAACAGACATAACTTTTACCACAAAGTTTTGTAGCTTCCAGCCTTATGAGGAGGAAAAAGGGAGGGGGGGGAGGAAATAAATGCTGGAAGTTTTGTACATCAAGTTTTCTAGTGATTAACGAGCCACTGAGACCCTTCAAAGTCATATTACCTCAAAAGAGTCTTTATATTTAAAAGAAAGTGGTTGGTGCCCAGGAAACCCTGATTTTCAGTAGTAGGTGATCTTCCAAACCTATAGATGAGGAGATAAGAAATTTGTCTGCAGAAAGACAGAAATAAGTGATGCTGCCTGCCCTCACATTCCATAATGCATAAGCTGCATTTCCAAAATGCAGCATAGCATCTTGGATGGGGAACTCAACAGGCATCATATTAAATTTGAATACCATACTGCAGATACTTCTCACATCCTTTAAAATGCTGGGTAGGCAGCCCTCAGCTATCAGGTTGCTATTAATATTTAGCAGATTTCAGGTTTCAAAAGTATAAGCTGTTAAAAATGAATCAGCACAGAGTATGTATTTGCCATCGTCCTAGGGAGAAAGGGAGAAAAGATTTTAAACATCTGCTTGTGCAATACATCATGTCTGACTTTGCACTGTTTCAATTGCCAGTACAAACGCACTGCATTGCACAGGGCATGCTCTGAAGGACATCTAGAGGTGGTGAAAAAGTTGGTGGAAGCTGGAGCCCGGCTTGAACAGAAAGACATGGTATGCGCATCCACTCACACCTTTCCAGAAACTGCTTGTTGTTTTGTAAGTGCCAGGAGAAGCACTTATAGAAGTGCTTCTTACAGAGGAGTATTAAAAGGTCTTACAATGTCTTGTAAGTTTATCCTTAAAATAACACTTTTGAGAAGAGGTTTCACTTTTGAGGAGGGGTTGTCTGCCTTGCTTTGCCAAAACGGTTGCTGGAAAACACAGGAAGCAGAGGAACACGCTGGCCAGTCGAGTGCCACAAACAGTAAAGCCTAACTTAGGGTAAGAGAGCTGAGGTCAGGCTACCACTTCAGCCTGCTAGCAGATGCTGGAGATACCACTGTCCCACACATGTATCCAGGGCTCACTGCAATGTGCACATTCTCCACCAGGATTTCAAGGCAGGCTCGGGAGAGCCCCCTGCTCCTCTGGAATGCCAGCCACAAGGGTTCCTGACTATCAACAGCTTCTGCAGCTGTTCTTTTGCTTCTCTACTCCTAGCTCTTTGTCCCTTTGCTGAACAGTTGGCACTGGCCAGCCTTGCTTCCCCAGCAGTGCTCATGTAGGCTGTGAGAAGCAGGAGGAACAACAGGAACAGTGGGACCGTCAAGGGACATTCCACTCCTTCCAGCAGAGCTCAGAGCAGAGAAACTGAATCTTGTAGAGGAAAAGGGTTCTAATTCACTTTGTGGATCTGGATAAGTTGTGGGCTTTTTGTCTGTTTTTTACAGAGAACCATTCTTTCCCTTGAGCTTAATTTTCTATGCATTTTAGAACCCAAAAGGCATTGAATAAAAAACATTAACTAGCACATACCAGCCACATACCTGGTGAAAGACAACTTTTAAGCTCACAAAATAGACAAAACATATCCTCTCTCACAGCAGCATTGCCAAGATCTCTGTCTTTAGGAGCAACATGCAGCTACCATGAAGAGTGAGAAAATCACAGTGCTGCAGAAATTAGGGCAAAATAAGAAAAGCTGTTACTAGAAACAATTCAGTGATCACAGTGAAGTGCTTTAGGTTAAATTGCATAAAAATTATTTTTTATTTAGAAATTTGATCAAAATAGTTTAACGTTTTTAATATAATGATATATTAAATTCCTTTTGTTTTCCTAATGCAGCTTCAATCTACAGCTCTGCACTGGGCATGCCGGGGAGGTAGTCTGGATGTTCTGAAATTCTTACTGGACAAAGGGATAAACATAAATGCAAGAGACAAGGTATGTGCTTCTGGGACTCTGCAGCTTTTTTAATTGTATATGAAAAGCAGATCCTTACTCCTAGTAGATAATTTTTGGCAGCTGTTTTTGAAGCAGCTTTTACCTGTTCCATGCCACTGACAGCTTCCTCTCCTCCCCCCTCAGCTGCTCAGCACCCCTTTGCACGTGGCTGTGAGAACAGGGCGATATGACTGTGGGGAACATCTCATTGCCTGTGAAGCAGATCTCAACGCCAGAGACAGAGTAAGTACCAGCAACCTCTTACCTGTCAGCTACCAGGTGGCATCAAGCTGCTGACTGCCTTGATGTTCCACTTGCCTGTAAAAATCCCTGACTGTGCAGTTGGGGCTGGACTGTGGTGCTGGACTGGTGGGACTGACGCTGTGGTCCATGTCTCGTGTCTCTAGGAAGGAGACACTCCAATGCACGACGCCGTGAGGCTGAACCGCTACAAAATGATCCGGCTTCTGATTCTGCACGGAGCAGATTTAACTCTAAAGAACTGCGTAAGTAATAGCACAAAAATGAAGCAATTCAAAATGCTTTAAAATAAGTTTCCCTTCAGAGCAGTTCCATAGGCTTCAAGGCTGGGAGAAACTACTGTGAATGGACTTAATCAGATCACTTCAGAGCTAATTAAAGCAGAGCTGCAGCAAGGAAAGTGTAACTTGGGGGGAGGTCAGGGAAAAAGAGAAAAACCCAGTACCTCTTTTAAAACTAGAAAGCATCAGCTGCCACTTAGAGAGCATCACATCTTTCTAAGATTTATTTTAATTACTCATATCATACATTGAAAAGATACAATGGACAGACATTTACTCTGCACAGCTCTTGGGCTTTGACCACCATTGAGACAACAAAGATCTTAGCTTGTCAGAGAAATCTCCTTTCTGTTAAGCCCACAGCTGATAGCCAGCCCCAGCACTACATCTGGATGACTGGCTGCTAACCTTACCACTGGGCAACAAATCCCTGTGGCTCAGGGGAGCTTCAAGAAGTCCCACACCTGACTCAGCTCACAGCTCAACTCAGCTCACTGCAGCAGCAGCAGTGTTGCTGGAGCTCTATGACTACTTGTTACTACCCTTTCTCCCAAATCCAAACCTAGCAGCAGTAGCATGGGGTTTAACATTGCCAATCAATGTTTTTAAATGACAATCAATCAAAACTTCAGGGGACAAGGAAGAAAACAGTCACCGCAGCACTCTGCACTCCCTACTCCCTGCCCACCTCCCTGAAGCAGGGTAGCTCCTGGCATTATCCCTCATCAGGGTATGACAGTGATAGAAGACAAAGCCCCAAAGGCCAGATACTTGCTTTCTCAGACTTTGTCTGCACACAAAAATTGGTCTTATTTAATTCCTGTGGTTCATACCCTAATTAACCAGTACAAATTCTCATCTGAATTCTGAATTAAAGAAAAAAGCATCTTATTGAGGTTTCACCTAAATATATTTCTAATCAGTTGAAACTATAAGAAACCTGCATGTTCTGCTAATCACAGTATTTGCCAATATGGTTAGACTCACTGAAACCTTTTGCTCTGTAGAGCAAAAGTACTCTGACCTTAGGGAGCGAGACTAAGTCTTGAGCCTGTGTGTGCAGAGGGGTCTCAGATCAGGAGATGCAGTGGTGTATCTAGGAAAGAACAAGGACTCGGCAACCACTGGATGAAATTAAATCATGCTTCCTCTGCTTTTTTAACCAGCAAGGGAAAACCCCCATGGATCTTGTTCTTCAGTGGCAGAACGGCACCAAAGAGATATTCAACAGCCTGAAAAACAATTCCAAAAAGAGTGTCCACCCAGGCAAATTCTGAAGAGAGAAACCAGACCACTCTCTTTTTGCTGCTTTGAAATGCTTCACTCGAACCTGGATGAAGATGCCCTTGAACACAGTATTTTTATTGAAAATATTTATGGCACTGGATTATTTGAGGTATCTTCACTGAAAACTGCAAAAAAACCCCTGCAAAGTAATTATTTTAAAAGACAGATTGAGTGTTAAAATTCCACTGGCTCTAAAATGGCTTTATTTATTTCTATTTATTATTTATTTATTTAAAAGTAATTTTTAATGATTCTTAATATTATTTAAGCTTTTTTTTTAAATAGAGCTTTGCATCCTAATGCAATCTTTGTCAGCAACATAAATCCTTTTGTCTTAAATGGCAGTATTTCCAACCACATTAGCAACTTTCCTCAAGCCTTCCAACAGCTCTAAATGGCGAATACTTGCAATTGTTGCCTTGTCTCTGCTGAATTCTCACTATTAAAATAATCTGTGAAATGAGCAGTGATATGTGGAAGGGCAATGGAAGAAGGTATACTGAGATGCCAAGTGGATTTAAAGAAGTAGTTGAGTAATGGTGTTTACACAGGGTTTGGCAATCGTGGTTGATAAAGAGCTCGAGGACAGAGCTCCAACCATCATGTAATCATTTGGACTGGAGGATTCAGATGTCATGTTGTGAAGGTGAGAGGAGGCAGTATCAGAAATGTGAATTGTTTTTAAGCTAGACTACTACAAAGTATGATGACTGAAGAATGCAAAAATCAGATTATGTATATTTGTAAATTTGTACTGCTTTTTCTGTACATTTTGAACTGATTCATTTCAGATTAAATAAACAGAGTGGTTTCTTTTTATTTGCTGGAGTGGATGATGGAGTGGTGAACATGCATGGGGTTATTTTTTCTCTCTTTAAAGGAAGTTCACATCTTGGCCTCTGTAAAGTTCTTAAAAACTTAGGAAAGAAGTCTGAGCTGCCAAGAGCAGCCAGCCCTCAAGCCACCTCCCTGCCACTGTTAGATAAATCCCACCTCTTACTTAGTACTTGAGTAAATTGTAAAACAAAGTTACAGGTTTTTTACTGGGTTTGATTAAAAAAAAAAAAATCTCATTCTCAGCAAGTCAGTACTTACTATTTGGGGCACAAGACAACTCCAGTTACTCAAGCCAAGGGAGATGCCAAGTCCTGTTAGGAAAAGCAGACACTTCTCTCTTTGCTTTAGAAGAAGCAGGACAACCTTCACAATGCTGCCAGCCAGGGCATCATGTCCCATTTCATAGACTGATAGAACAATTTGGGCTGGAAGGGATCTTTAAACATCATCTAGTCCAACCCCCTGCAAAGAGCAGGGACATCTTCAACTAGACCAAATTGCTCAGAGCCCTGTTCAGCCTGACCTTGAATGTTTCCAGGGATGGGACATCTACCACCTCTCTGGGCAACCTGTGGCATGTTTCACCACCCTCATTGTAAAAAACTTATTCCTTATATCCAATCTAAATCAATCCTCTTTTACTTTAAAATCACTTCCCCTTGTCCTATCACAATAGGCCTTGATAAAAATTCTGGCAAGATCTTACAGTACTGAAAGGCCCCAATGAGGCGTTCCTGGAGCCTTCTCTACTTCAGGCTGAACTCAGCTCTCCCAGCACTTCCTCATAGGAGAAATGCTCCAGCCCTCTGATCATCTTTGTAGCCCTCTCTGGACCCACTCCAAAGGTCCATGTTCGTCCTGTGCCGAGGACTCCCAAGCAGAACACAGAACTGCAGGTGGGAGAGAGCAGAGCAGAGAGGCATTCCATGCTGTATTCACACACCAAACATATTTTGCTTCTTCTCCAGTTAGAGCATAATTCTGGAGGTAAGGCCATAAATGACAAACTACTGTATGCATATACATATTTATATATATATATATATGTGTGTGTGTGTGTGTGTGTGTGTTACTCCCCCATACCTATAATAAAATGGTCACAAAGTCAACAAATAAAATAATAACATAAAGGAAAAATATCTCATTATTTGTTGAATGAAACAAAAGCTGTTGTGACTTACACCAGCATTATACAGAACTGTTAAGTCTACTGAGAACTTCCTCTATTCTGCTCAGTCCAGTTACCAAGAGCTCAGAGATGACCCAGTATTCTATGTGTTACGACTTCCACTTGTTGTCAGGTGCAAATAGAGAACCGGAATATTTGCAGTAAAGCTCACTCAAGTATCTTGAGTACAGTAGCTTATGTAATTTTTATATTAGTTTAATCACACGAAAAACTTCAGTCAACGTTTGGAAGAGCTCTGAAAATGCTCTGCTGATCATAAATCTATTATGATTGGTTTTTTGGCAGCCAGATCAGGTTTACTGAGGCACTGAAGGAAGGAAAGGCAAGAGGCAGCAAAATGAACACATGCACAGACAACAATTCCAGAACAGGCCATAAAGAAGGAAATGATGCAGTAAAGATGATGTGACGTGGAGAATGCTCAGGCCTAGGTGACACAGCTGTTACACTGCAACTGAAACACCCCGTGCTGAGCACACATTCAGTGTAACCTTGGGCTCTTCATTCCCATCTCTGGTAACCATCTAATGTTACTGCTTGGTTTTAAGTGCTGCAGGACACAGATGGCCTTCAGGATTTAAATCTGGCAGGTCAAGTCAGTCACTCCTACTGTAACACAAATCCAAGATATCTCCTAGCAATTGACAGATCCTGGGATCTTCATTGTAGCCATTGATCACAAAATGGAATGGGAAGCAGATTTTTTTTTTTACTGCACTATTATCTCTTCACAGGCCATTGAAGGTAAGCTTCATCAACTGGTTTCCAGTTGTACAAAGACGTGTTTAAAACTTAAGAAACCATAAGAGCTAGACTATGAAGGCATGTGTTCTTAGAAACACTTTTAATAAAAAAGGAATGCACATGTATAAGTGAAAATTTCCATGTTAGAAATGTTCCATTGACTTTGCACTAATTCCAGGAGACCTAAGGCCAGGTAAAGAGTCAGTCTCCTGGCCAGAAGCCCAGCATGACCTTTCAGATGTGGTGAACTAACATTCAGCAGTCTCATTCACACAGTTTTCCTCACTTGAACAGCAGAGGAATAATTCTTCTCCAGGCTAAACAAAGTAGTAAGGGAGGAACTGGGCTGGAGGGTGGAGGAAGACTCAACACTGCATAAAGAAGAGGCTCCTGTTGACAGTTGTTTCAGTCCTCAAGCTTGAGTCTTAGCTTTTTTGCAGGCTGGCACTGTTGTTTCTTCCTCCTCAACCTTGCGAAGCTTCTTCACTGTGTACACCACCCCACAGGCAGTCTTCCGAGTTTCTGGAATATACAAGCAGAAGCTGCAGTACCTCAAATAAAATGACACTAATGCATTTAAGGCATGCTCAGTTCAGATGTCCATACCCCAAAGTACAGTTCAACATGTTGAACAGCCAGCCAGTCAGCATACACAGCACGGAAGCAACTGCAGGGGCAGGAGCTGGGGATTCACTGCATTATAGAATAGGGAAACTACGGGGGGATATATAATCGTGGATGTAGATTTACAGCAAACAAAGAAAAACTGAGGTCTGCAGGGACTGAAGGGCTGCAGAGACACAAACCCATAGGAAACCAGGCTTAATCAGTTCAGTAGTCACAGAAGGACACATTCTTGAAGCATTGTCAAAAGCATTTCTGAGCCAAAAAATACCGTTCTTAAAAAAGTATAAAAAAATGCATTCACATACCCCAGGACTCCTAAACAGACTATGCTGGCAAAGCTATACTGCCAGAGGATCCCCTACATACCCAACAAGTGGCTTTATGGTATTCAAGAATTTTATTTACCGAACCCTCAACATTACCATAAACTACTAGTGTGTGATGTTACCAAAATCCTCATGTTTGCCAAACAACCTGGTGAAGGCCAATCCAACTTCATAATGACTGGTGGGAGGCTTCTCTGCAAAATTTGAAGGTAGAAGAAATTCCCTACAAATAGTCTGTTAGCAAAGAGGCTCTGAAATAACCTTGCCAAAATATATTGACTTATTCTGGGCTAGAATTCTTTAGGGGACAGGGAAACAACATCTGCTATTTAATTTCACAGATAAGATAGATAAGATAGATGAGGGTCTTGAGAAATTCTACATAAACTTGACAAAAATTCTTTCAACACACTCTCTGTCTCTATGCAGATGAGCAGCAGGCTGGAGGAGGACCCTGCTCACAGGAATGCCCTCACCAAGAGATCAAAGCTACCTGCTGCAAATTACAGCAGGTTCAAGCCCCACTTCTACTGAAAAAAGAGATGCAACCCAAATCTTACTGTGCATTTGCACCTTAGAGCAACTCAAGTTGTTGGGAAGGTGACTAGAAGTCACACCGACCCAACAAACCTTGACAGAGGCCAAAATTAAAGAGATGACTACTCAGAAAGTTAAACTGCCATCAGAATAAACAACAAAAATCAAGAAACTAAGAACCTGTTCTGAAACAGGGGACAGTTTCACTATGAAGCACAGCAGGTAGGTCCCTATTTTGGCTAAACCATTTATGACTCGTTAATGTGGTTAAGCGAGTGCTCCAGCACAGACAGCACCACCAGTTCCCCCACTGATTTGCTAACATGGTTATCTGGGAAAAAAAAACAACCCTTGCCACACAAGCTCCTCTTCATTCATTGGACAAGGGAGCTAAAACCCTAACCTGACTTGTTTTGTAAGGTCTCAGACCTTTTGGAAAATATGCATTAAGAGGAATTTATTTTAGCAAATGCACATGTTACTTAGAGGAGCTTACAAGTGCTCACCTCCATGAAGCATGGTGGCTCTGCAGTTGGTGGACACGGCTGCCTTCGCTTCGCTTTCCGACAGGCCAAACAGCAAACCTCTGTCAGCATTGCTCAGGATCAAAATGCACAGAAAGGAGCAAACAGAATAGGGAAGTCTCTCGGCACATAGGTTTGCTTACTCTACAAATAACTGGGAATTAGCAAAGCTGTAATTCAAAGTGACATTTTGCATAAGGTTACCCAGAGGCAGGGAACTGAGGCACCCAATTCTCCGGGCTGCAGTTCCCCAGCAGCCCTCCTGGCAACGTTGCTTTTTACCAGGCAAGAAACTGCACTTTTGAAAAGTCTGTCAATGCAGGAACATTTTAGATATGAATAATCAAGCAAAAACAATCACCCCGTGGAAAATTTCAGTTTTGGGGAAAGGGCACTGTCTGATGCAAAAGCATCATGCTGAAAAGTTTCCAGCCACCTTCGGCAGGGATGACACCAGATGAGGTGTGTTAATTTGGGTTGAGCCTGGCTGCTCATTTTAAGAGGGAAGAAAATGTTGCGCATAAAATCCTTCCGGGCCACACAACCTCCCACACAGTTCTCATGACTCAGAGCATGCTCCTTCCCTTCGAGGGACAGTCCAAAGATGTGCTTGTGGGGTGGGGAGAGTAATAAAAATGCATCTGAATTCCTAAAAGAAGGGAAGGAAAGACACTCTCCTTGGTTTCCAGAACACAACCACTTATTTAACATTACATATGTAATTAAGGACTGGAAAATTCAGAAGTAATCAGCACTCAGATAGGAACTTCTTGTAACTTTACATAAATACAATTTTATAGCTTTTGCTACCAAATATGTGGCACTTTGGAGATCCTAAGTAATAATTTCTTGTTTGGTTTGCAGGGTCCATAGACTTGTATGTTTTTTATTCATTTCTCCATTTTCACCCACACAGCATCAATGTATATCACAACAAAACATACCTGTAGCTGAACACAGACATTACTATCTGCAGTGACTACTCATGCCACCCCATGACCAAGATCTGTTGCTCCTTCCACACACACACAGAGCCCTGATTCATTGAAGTGGTCACCAACAAGTATCACTGTATAAAGTTCAAGGACTGTAAAGGATGAAAGAATTTCAAAACCACTTTGAACTTTCAAGTGTTACTACTAACTGTTGTCTTTGACTGGTGAAAAGGATACAGATTAGCCACGTCATAAGGACCTCGTAGTTCTAGAGGCTAAAAGAAAACAAAGAAGTTTGAATATGTGCATACCCTTGCTTGCAGGCTGACAGAGTGAGCAAGCAGGACAAGGCTATCAGGAAGGCAAGATTAAATTCTACATTATAACAAGCTGCTGGAGATACACTAGGAAATCAAACAAATACCACTGTTTTGGCAGAGTCCCCAGCTGGGAAAAAACTGTCATGGAAAATATCGCAGCAGCAACAAAAACCCCCCAGAAGCCCCAACAAAACAACAACAACAAAAAAAATCCCCAAACCCATAATACAATTCTTTGGTAAAGCATATTGATTAAAAAACCCCTGAAGATGGCAATCATATTTAAACTTACAATTTTTATAGGTTTAGTTTTTAATTAAAGCCGTATTTTAAGTCAGAGATAAATATTCAAATTGTTCTGACTTAAAAAAATCTGAGACTTACCCTTTCAGCTGCACTAGATATAACTATGTTCTGGGAAACAAAAGAACACAAACATTCATCTGTCAGACAGCATCAAGAAATGAAAAAAAAATCAGCAAACAGCACAGACTTTATGAGCATTAACTAAGTTCAGGCTCAGAGCTCAATTAAATATAAGAGTATCTGAGGCCCTCAGATGAAGTGAACTCTAGCAGGGTGGGATCTTAATTCGAGGACATGATTAAACTCAGTTATTGCCCTGTCCCCTACACAGAGAGGGGCACTGGCACAAGCCCTCCCTTGCAGTTATAAACCTCTCACAGAGACATAGGAGTTGAGTAAGTACAGCACCTTTAAGAGGGACAGGCTAAGCAGTATAAATGTCAAGAGTGGTGCCATTAAGCAAGTACCTATCAGCCTGTATCACTCATAGTGGACTTCAAAGGGACCCTAAGGGTAAAGAAAAAAAATGTAGAGCTGCAGACACAGTGTTAAGAAGTGCCCCCTTTATTTACACCAGCTGAAAGATGCCCCATACAAACAACAACTCGCTCTGAGCTATAATGGAAATGGATTTAGGAGTCCAGGATCCCCCAAAAGCAGCTTACAGATAGTGCCTTTATACAGTGCTCCTGAATTTTCAGCCTACTCTGTTGCAGTACAACTTGATACTAAGCTCAGCATTCACGTTGGCCTTAATCAGATGCACAGTGGTTCAGAAAATCTATCTACATCTAACCAGTGGCTGCCAATTTGTGCCATACACTCATTTCCCTCAACACTGGCACCCCTATGAAAATTGCCAGGTCGAAAGAAATCCTTCTCCCTTCACTCCTAAAAGGTTTCTGCAAAATAGGTATGTGAGTACACAGGGGCTGGCAGACACCACAGCTCAGCTGCCAGAGCTTTTCTAAAGTTAAACCTCCAAGGATGCTCACCCAAGGGGAGACTGTTTTCCACAGGTAGAAACTCTGCAGTAGCAAAACTGCCTTGCACCTTTTATTACACTGAATAAAAAGCTTTGGGAATTCTTGCCTGAGTGGGTGGGAATGAGAATTGTACTGAGGCAGCAAAAGGCTTTCCCTCTCTGACGTCAGTACCACCAACACATCATGCCACCTCCACTTTCAAGGTGGGGCTTTAGATCCCTTCCTCACACTGCTATGCTTGTCCTGCCACCTCCACAGCATAAAGAGAAGGGCAGACACTGGAAGAAAATGCCCTGTGCGCAACTGGAACTCAACATGTGAAAGCTACATGAAAATGACTGTGTGTTCACACTGTGCCCAAGGTTTCCTTGCGTGCTGAGGAGAAGAAGGGACAGACAATTCTGCCTCACCATAAGGAAAGCCAGAAGCGATACATACATCACAGTGACTTAACAGCACACGTCCTGATGGTGCCTAGGACATTTCTTTCTGCATAGTTCACCTTTAAATTGACTGCACTATGGATCCCAAGGGTGCTTTTGAGCTTCAGTGGTGCTGACTGCAAGAGTTTGCTGGGAAAATTCAAGTCTCCTGCTCTGAGCTGTAGCAACTAACGCCTGTGTCCCAGGCTCAGGGAAGCTCCCAGAGCAGCTGTGCAAGATCTTGAACCAGCATGGGATTGTGGTTCACCACTGTGCATGGGAGATATGCTCTGCCTGGTTCAAAGGCAACTGGCTTCCATTAGAGGATGGGTAAGACAGGAGAAGGAGACAAGAGCAGACAAGAAAAGCAATGCTAGCAAGCAAAAAGAGAAGCAGGCAAAGGCAAATCTAAGGGAAGGGCTAAAGGGAAAAACTCAAAGGCAAAACACTATCTCCCCAGGTAAAGGAGACAGCAGCTGTTCAGAACACTGCTCCAGGCAGCACTCCGACTCAGTTACCAAAACACAGGAGGTGAGGGACTGTGGCTATGCACACCTTCTGACTAGCAAGGCAGGCAGATCCCTTCTTCATCCCCTGCACACTTTAACATGTTTTAAGGACTGTGTGCAATGCGGACACCAGCAAATTTCTGGAAGTTTCTCTGCCCTGCTACAACAGAGGAAGAACAAAAGGATCCAAAAGTTTCTGCAAGTTCAGCAACTAAATGTTACAGAAGGCAAGAGTTGGGTGCCAGGTGCCAATGCAAGTAGTCTATGGACCAGCCATCTCCTGTCTCATTAAAAAAAAAAATTAAAAAGCACCTTTACCTGACTGATGGAAGCAAACTGTCAGTAAGGGCTAACAACCAGCTCTGCTGGCTACAGATTGACAGGTGCAGAATAAAAGGGCATCATGCAAGCCTGAGCATCTGAACATCTCACTTGCCCTGTTTGTGACATAACTCAACTGGTCCTCTCCAATCAACAACCATGTGAGAAGCACACCTTGAACTGCACAGAGGAAAGAGAAGCACTGGTAAAAAACGAATGTCAAAGGAAAGGGACCTGCTGTGTATATAATTCATGTCCAAGTCAGTATTTTGTGCAATTAACTCCCAGAGCTGGGCTTCTCAGGAAAGGCTGTGCAAATACTTTATTCTGTAGCACAAGGGAATTAACCTGCTTGACCCACTCTGCTGTCCTATGAAAGTTGCCATGCCTGAGGGGAACTGAGGTAATGATGGATCTACTTTTAATTTGCCTTCCAAGCTCTATATCCCACTTCAGACCAGATTTGCAGGGTAAGGCCAATTTCAGCTTCTCTGGACTAGCTGTGGCAAAGGCCATTTCCAGTAAAGTTGGCAGGAGCTACAATTTCTTTTAACTTGGGTATGTATTATGATATGCTTCCCTATTAAAAAATCATGTCCTGAGAGGACCCAGCATGACAGACAGCTTAACTTGGTAGCCTGGGAGGAGGGAAGTTATGAAAGCAATGGATTACAGACATCTCAGCATTACTTCTTCCTTGGGTTTCAGTAGCATGGAAGAATGCAGTTGATCTGACTGCAGCAAAGCCTTGGCTGACAGCCAGCTAGCTGTTGGGTCTGTTTTGTACACAGGGAATTTACTAACCATTTAACAAAACAAGATTTCTACTTTTTTTCTTATCGTTTTCTATCCCCCCCATATTCAATATAACAAAAAAAGAGCTTTTGGTCAATCAGAAATATGAAATGGGGGATTTGAAAGAAATGCATGGATTTCAGTTCTAGTGCAAATCTTAGATCTCTGGAACTTTATTCTCTCCCCATCCCCTCCCACCTTTGTTTTGGGAATTGCACACCACAAAAAAAACATAGGTTGTTCTGAAAAAAGAATCTAACAGCTTGACAACTTAAGAAAGCAGGCAGTGGTGAAAGGCTGGAGGTATCTGGAGCTAGAATAATTGTGTCCTTGTGTTAGTAAGGCAAAGATGCCGTCACAGCTTCAGATACCCTGGCATCAAACTCATTTAAAATGGCTCAGTCTGTACAACTCTAGAAGAATTTGAACTGAATTAATTACCTAGTTTTCACTTTGAGAGCTTACCTTTCCTTTGCAGATCTGCATTAGGCTGATCGCATTGGAAATTGTGTATCTTCTCATTGTGGAGTCTTTGATGGCAGGCGTGTAAAGAAGTTCAAAGTAAATGCCTCGATCTATTGCCTTCACATGAAAGAGAGTAATCAAAAATCAAAAGGAGAGAAGCCTAACAATCTAACAACTGCTGTCTATTACTGATGTAGCTTATTCTCAGTTTAACTGTTTTATATATGAAAAAATTAAGGAGGAATTTTTCCAGCAAGAGCCCAGCATAGCATGAAAGGATCATAGAGGAAAGCTCCACTGTACATCAGGTATGTGTACTTGAATCTTGGGATGGCAGATAAATGAGGTTTAACAAACAAAGAATTACCAGCCACTTAGTTGTTGTAATTGGGTTTCCACTATCACAGAGATGAGGAAACAGGTAAACACTGCTGGTCAGAAACAACTCTTGAAACCTTGAGGACTCTACTCCTCTGGTCCCACGCCCTCCTGTAAGGAAGATCACCACTTCCCACAGTACCCATGTCTCACAGATGAAGAATTTGTCCTTGCATAAAAGCAGCAATCAAGACCCTTCTTCTCCTGTCTCACAGCATACTCTGGTATTTGTGACAATATTAAATAACACTGAGTCACAGAAGAGGTTCCAAATAGTAATACTGATTATATTTTCAGCTGCTTTAAAATCTTTGCTATCTGTCAAAGTACCTCACCAAAAGCCTACTATTCTTGTTTTTGCAAACAGAGAGAGGTTAAGCAACTTGCTATGGGGCACAGTGCACTAGAGATAAAGACACAATTTAGAGCTGGGAGTTCTTTGGTCCATGGCCTATAATATATTTGCCTGAAGTGATACTCTATGCTTTATACTCATATTATTAAAATATGCTGCAATGCTAATATTGTAAGAGAGTCCAGTAACTGAATACAGATAGAATTAATCCAGCTCCCATCCATGCATGACCTCTGCATGCAAGCACAACAGAAGCTATGTATACATCAAATGGTTTACGCAGAACTGGTCTCACATCTGCAAACAAGAGAAGCCGGACTTTATCAAAACCAAAACAGGTGATGGCAATACACCAATTTCCAGTCAAGTAGATTTTTAACCTCATCCCCATCACTTCAGCTGCCTGCCAATCTCTCTGTCTGGCATTGTAGCAACCCAAACTGACTGCCCTGGGATGCACAAAACCAGTCCAACAGACAGAATGCCTTGCAGCTGGGAGTGTGAAAGATAAGAAGTAGCTTGTAAGGAAAACATCTCCCAACACAGGGCTCCAAGAGCCACACAGCTCCTTACCTGGGTCATCTTCTGGAGTTTTAGGCAGCTAAGATACTCTCAAACAACATTTCATACAAAATTGTTATTCCAGGTGGAATGTTGAAGTTCTCAGTTTATAATAAAATCTGATGTAATATTTTTATTCTGTTTCAGAATTAATTCTAGCTAATTTTTCATTTTTATTCTAGGTCAAACTTTCTGAGAAAGGGAAGTAGGATTACTAGCCAATTCCCAATTTAAATTTTTAAGCATTAAGGACTACATCAGCCAAAAATGTCCATGTGGAATGAACCTGGACATATATTCAGAAGAAAAAACTAGTTCACCTAAGAGCATGTTCAGATTAAACTTTCTGGCAAGCCACCAAAGTAGACAGAACTGAATTAAAAAAATATTGGATCCATGTTGACAATCACCTTGTGTCCCACAGCAGATATTTAGCAATTTCACATTTGGTTCAATTACCAAGACATTCTTTTGTCTAAGTATGGATTCAACACAGTTGTCTTCCAAGTAACCAGCACATCATCTTTCTCCTAAATTAACACTGTCATTCATGTTTCTTGTCTTTTAAATCACGGGGCTGTTTATCTATTCTGACACAGCTGTACCACTTCTGGTTTGGGAAGCAGCTTAGTCAGCAATCACACCACATCTCATTGCTTGGCAGATTAGTGGCCTTAAGGCTCTGTTTCCATTCCTTGGAAACACCACTTCTGCCTTCTTAAGTGGGGGACAGGAGGAGAAAAAGAAAGAATATACATCACTGTGTATTAAATGCTGCAGTGGAGGCCCTGAAGTGAGGGACATCTGGAACAACACCATATATTATGCAAGAAAATAAAAGAACTGCTTGGATGGGAATGGTGGGAGGAAAGGAGTAGGGAATTCAACACAAATTCTGTATTTAATGTCAGTTCAGTCTAACAGCAAGAAAACAATTAGATGTAAATTTACCATATTCACAGGGGGCCTTCGGAAGTAGAATGGCAGCTTTTCTGTTACATTTATGCATACCAGATCCACATCTAGAGTTGTGCAAGCGATCTACAGCAAAGAGACAGGAACAGGTTATTAGATATGCCAAAGAAAATGCATAACCAACTCTAGGTGCATTAATGTTCTCTTTCATTTCTTAATCCAACAAACGTCTCTCCAAGGTCAGTTCAGTTTTAAAATTAAGAGGTACTATGCTATGCAGGTATGCCAATAGAACAGCAGGGCCACAAATGCACAGCCTGAGCATCTGAGGCTTAAACCTCAAGTCTTCCCTCACTCAGAGAGCTACTTTTTCAATAAAATAATGACCAACCCCAAAGCAAGGCTTACCGCTTTGTTTTTATCTGACAGAGGACATGCAGAAGCAATGCTGGCTTTTGACAAAAGAACTCACAGGTTCAACCTGTGACAGGAACAACCCCAGTTTACAAAGGGAACAACCCAGGAACTGTCCCCTACCCTATCATGCTCTACTTCCAGTGCAACACCTGTTTGTTTTCAGGATTAGTTATTTTTACCAAAAGCAACAAAAACTTAAAGAAAAGTAGAATTTTAGACAGTGACTGGTGGTGTTGCATGTCCAATACTGGAGACCGATCCACAGAGCCTCTCTTTCTTGGCTGGGTGGAGAATGTGCAGCTTTTTCTGAAAGCCACACCTCTGGTGGGGCCTGAAGATGGCACTGAAGGCTACAGTTTAAAAGTTTAGCTTTGAATTCATACCACAATTTGCAGGTTGTATTAAAGATGGAGGGAATGAATAAAGGGTGGAGATTCATCACACTGAGATACAGGGAAAATAACTGCACATGAAAGGGAGCCCTTAATTTACATTGACCTCATGCACACAAGGTATGTAGGAATTATATGTGCCTACCTGATAAAGATGATTACACAGGGCCAGACCAATGTCTGAAACCAGCGTTGTAACAAAGAAAATAAAATAGGCTGAAGAAATTGAAAAGGAATTTTCTGTGTGTAGGGGAACTCTCTGCTTTCAGAAACCTGCCAGCAACTGCTCCAAATACACCTGGGCCAGAAGCCAACCATTCATCCCTCCTCCCATCGACATGAAAGCAGTGGGGGTTGCGGGCAGTCCCAGGGCTGGGCTGCTCTGATGCAAGGCAGCCTATTGCTTTGCAAACTGCTCTTCTACCAGTCTGTTCACAGGGAATTTGGATGGAGATGAGAGCAGACACCCAGCTTTAGGAATGTTTCTTAGCTGTTGATAGCACTCCCTCCTAGACAAGACAGCCACAGCACACATGCAGTTAAACCACAAAGTTTTTGAAGTTAAAATATCTCTACCAGGCTGTTCAGACTAAACTTTATCAACTCTATTAGACAGGACACTGTTGGGAATCTATTGCATAGAATTAAACTTGCATGTGGAAGTTCAGCCCTACTACAGCCAGTTTTCCTCCTTGTCCTACATGAAATACAAACTACCAGACAGAGGTGATTTACAGGAACATGCACAGAACAAATATCTGTGAATCCTTGAAAGGATGTCAGTGAGGCCATAGAAAATACAGGAAGAGATAATGCTAAAAATGAAGGAAAGCAAAAACAGACATGAGAAGCATTCAAGCTTCCCTATGTCATGAGAAATCAAGCCTTCCTAATCACCTCCAGAAACACTGGAAAAGTCTTTTCCAGTTTGCAAATTAAGCACAGTTGGAGAGAGAGTGACTCAAATGCCAGGATATCTACAGGATTCCAGTGACCAGAACATTTCAGAAAATACCACCAAGGGAAAACAAAATTAAGAGTCATACCTCCCCCTGAGGAATTCCTGCACTGCATGGAAAACTGGAGAGGAGATTTCTCCAGACATTCTTATGTTCAGCCAATCTCTGGCTCACAAGTCACACATGCAGGCAACTTAAGGTTACCCTGCCTGCTGAAAGGAACTGAAGTGCAACAACTTCATACAGAAAATGACGTGCAGTGGTTGCATAGCCCAGCACCTGCCTGGCCATACTGTGGGCAAGAGCCCCATCTGCTGGGAAACTCTAGACAGCCCTAAATAAATAAATTTGCCACTGTTTGGATGCTCTGAAGCAAGCTTTGGCAATATTTTAGGAATAAACATTGAAATTTGGCTTTGCACTACATCCTGAAACTTACATGAGCAAGTTTTTTTAGATACTGGTGATCAGCTAATTGCTTACAAACAGCAAACAGAGCTAACTAATACAATTAACCTTTAGAAATCTTAAAAAGCAAAAGTTTTGAAAAGCAACAGGCACAGACCTTATTACTGGCACAGAGTGGGCATTCCTGTTGCAGCCCAAAACAATCCTTCTGGGAGACTTAAAGAAGAAGCCTGTTCTACAGTTGGCAAATATAGCTTCCTCATACCCTTGAGGTAATGCTGAGTTACCAAAAGACAATTTTAAAATATGAAGTTGATTTGTGACCCACTCTAGATGGCTTTATTCTTAACAGAGAAACATCCATGAGTCATAAGAGCCAAATGTAGGTGCTGAAACCCCATATGTGATGTCACTTGTGTCAGACTCCCTGTTGATACCTCTACAAAACTGACACAGCTCTCCACAGACAGTTTAGAAAATCTAAAATCTTAAAACAAAAGACACGCATTCAAACCTGCCCTGAACGTGAACACGTAAGGATGACGTCTTTCACCTCATGTGGTTTGCAAGGAACACGCTTGGGTTCCATCTCCAGCTCAAAGCGCTGCCAGCATGGAAGCAATGAAGATAGTCCCATTGACAATCCTGCTTCTGTCCTAACACACCTCATGGAGTCTCAGCTTAACCAGTCTCTATCTGCACTGGCCTGCCCAGAGCACAGCCATCCAGTTTGTGCCACAATGACTCACGTGGCTGAATCAGAGCAGAAAAGAGGATCTGTCTGAAAAATAACTTGGCAAAAACTCTGGTTACTGTTCAGCCAAAAGCAGGTTCCTCAAAGCAAACTGCCAGGCAGCTAGGCATACAAGCAGCCTCATCAGTAGAGCAGTCAGGGACCTGCAGAAATGAGTGTTTTTCATGCAGAAATATTTATGACAGCTTAAGCACCACCACAGCTGGATGTCCAACTACAGCAGGACTCATGATATGGCTGAAAATAAACAATAATCACCCTTAAATGAGAGCACATCCTTTCCCCTAAAAACAACACAGCATACCCCTGCTGATTATCTAACTTCAGGCACTTGTTTAAACATATGATAACTGATTGAGCTCACTTAAGAAGTGAGATTTTATGCTGTTGCCAGAGATCAAAAGAGAGAGGTGGAGAGTGGCTCCTAAAAGTATTTTACAACCGTTTGCTTCCACCACATCCCCAAGAGTCCTAGAATCTTGCACGGGAAATAAAATTCAGAAATTAGTTTTATTAAGCTGTAACTGTTATAATTAATGCTTGAATTCTTCTACTGAAAGATTCTTTAAATTTCACCTTCTTCTACAGCCTCTTGCTTTGTACTTTACTTGGACAAGTCTTCAAAAAGGAGGGGAAATAATTTAGAAAAACGAAACAGAATATAATTTTAATGTGGCAAAACAGGTACTCAACAGTACTGGAAAGTGGCTTTAACTTATTTAGAAAAGCCAACCACCAGACTCAGTTTTAAACTGACAAGTTCCCTTTGAAAGTAAATTCTCCAAAGAGACTCACAGTTGTTTTTGGTGTCCCTGTGCCTCCTTAACACTGCCTCACACAGCAAGCACACCTGCTTGCTAACAGAGATGGGATGTTTCCATCTACTCTCACAGTTCAGACTTAACTATATTTATGAGCTTACAACAGGTCAAACATCACAATATTGCGTTTTGTAAGAAAAAAATCTATTAAAAACATAATTTGCTTCAAAGTGCTCTACCTGATCAGAACACTGACATCAGCTGTTAACAAGTATTTGAGAACAATTTAAATAAAAATATGAGGGAAATGGAGGTGAACACCTATTGCCCAACAAGCCAAGCTGAGATCTCTCTGTCTCAGACAGTGTTTTAAAACTAGGATTTTTTCTGGTATGAAAGTTCTATTGAAGATATACCAGCTATGAATAAAGGCTGGAAAACAATAATATGCTTGGTGCTTTTAGTAATGGTTAAAGAATTACTGCACATCACTGTATTTAGAAGTATCAACTCTTGCTAATGTCTTCTCCAGTCAAATACCAGAAATAAAACAAACCAGTTCACTGTCAAACACACTGGCAACACCTTGTTTTTCTACCACAACAGAAATGACAGAGTATTGGGGGGCTTGTTCAAAATATCTGCATTTCTATTAATATAAACCAATGTGAGAAACAATGCTGTTGAGCTACGGTCACAAATTAGTCCTAACTAAGGTTTGAAAATTATTCACACCCACTATTTTCTCTCATACTGGGAGCGCTACCACTGCTACAAACATCAGCACCTGTTCAGTAACACCTTCAAAGACTCACCAATTTTGTGGAGGTAGTTTTCAGTTGCAAGTTTACTCTGAACAGTCAGGATAAAATCTGAGTGAGAAAATGACCGTCTGCCCTTCAAGTGTTTCCCCTGAGGCTGTTCTACTTTTGTAAAGCCTCAATGGTTTTCTCAGCAGGCAAAGTAACAGATGTATCATGAAATCACAGAAGTGAAGCTTCCCTCATTCAACTTGAGCACCCAAAACACTCAAAACAAAAACAGAAATCTCAGTCTGACAATGAAGCAAGGGCTACTGGGCTTAATCAGGCATATTTACTTTTGGAAATTTTACTTTATCTGTTTATAAGATGCTGTGACAACCAGAACTGGCTCTGTCTTGTAAGCTCCTGCTCCTCTTTTGATTTAAAATAAAGAAGGAAAAAGAAAAAGAAGAAAGATATCAGCTATTCTTTTGGACAAACTTTCAGGAGAGGACCTAGGACTAAAAGGAAGAAGGTAACTCTCAGAACCACATTAGTTCCACTTTAAAATCCTCCCCAGCATTTCAGAAACCTGGAACAATTAGCGCTAACAGAAGATCACAAATGTGTTTTGGGGAAGTTAGAGTCTGAGAAATTAAAGTTCAAGAGAGAATTTTTCTACATGATGATAATACACATATATCAAGGGAAAAAAAAGGATGTTTTCTCTCCTCATTAGAGTACAAGACACACAAAGGCAACCACAGTGCAGGGGCAGACAAGTCAATTCATCAGGTAGATGTTTCAGACTCTGACCTGTCACCTCAAGGCCTTGCAGCCTCCTGCAATCCCTCCCAACCTGCTCAGACTATTAACTGACCAGGCAGCCTATAATGCTTAATTAGCCCCATAAGGTCTTTATAAAATAGGAAATAAAATCAAAACAAAGCATGTAAATAAACTAGCTCAAGGCACTGAAAGTTATTGAATAAGCATTACAGATCAGATGATTGTACTTACATGGAACAGTTTCTCAGTCTTTGGAAATACTGCTATGATGTCATATAACCTTATATTTGCAGATGTTGATCTCTATAAAAGGAGCAAAAAATTACTACCTTTAATTCTGGCAGATATCAAAGCTATGCACAATGATTAAAACCAAACTAATGAGAAGAAAATTTCTCCTAGTACTAAAAGAAAGCCAATAATCATCCAATTACACAGTAGGTCTCTACTGTGAAGTCATTCATTCTCAATTTGAGCCTTATTGCCACCCACCTACTAAGGCACTTACACCTTTTGCTTCGATCATGTAACACTAAAACACAACCAGACACAAGGCTTGCTCGTGGTCTTCCTGTTTATGCACAGAAGTCCAGAAACTGAAGAAAAGAACCAAGGAACAGAACTACTGTTCCTTAAGAAATAAAAATTGGAAAATTGATTGCTAAATATACTTACCAAGAGATTACAGTGGGAAGGATCAGAAACAACAAGTGTTAGCCGGGTTAAGACTTTAATTCTTTTAGATGTCCCCTACAGAACAAGAAATAATATAAAAGACTTGAAAACCACCAAAGAAAAAATTTGTGGTGATTTGCACCCAGCCTGTTATAAAAAGAAAACAGTGCCTTGCTTATAGTCTTACTATACTAGTTTTCCAAAGTCTGTATTTACACTTCCCTAATTTATATTATCTCTGATATTATACTTGTCCTTACAAAGAATGACATTGTGTTTCCCTGAGTAAGGGTCAACAGAAAGAAAAAAGAAAGAAAGAAAGAAAGAAAAAAAATCATGCAGAAAACCTGAGTATGTTTTATTACTGCTATGATTCCCCAGGTAGGTCACTGCAAGTTCCTGAATTAATATCAGTGACCTGAAATACAGTCTTGTATTTTATTATATCCAAATTTTGCTCCATCAAACCCAGGACGTTATTTCCAAAACTCAAATTTCACGAATTGTACTGTAATTATTCAACTACAAGCAGATTCAAAATTCACACAAAGCAATCTTTAAAAATTTCCAAAATAATGAATAGGAACTACTCTAATGTGAGTGTACCATTCTTCCAAAGCTTGGTGTTTTTAATCATGAAACAATGGACAAATTTCTCCTTTCTGATTAACATCTAACATACAAAATCATATATACCAACACACCAAGGTAAAAAAATGTAACTCAGAATAGTAATACACAGATAGAATGTAACTAGACATACCTGTACAATAGGCAAAGATGGAAACAACTCTGAAGGAGATACCGGCTTGATGATTTCCTTAAAAGAGAACAGAACAAAGTTATTAAAAATGTGATGCATTAGGTTTACAAGTAAATAAAAGCCGTGTTCCAATCATGAGAAGAAATTTACCATGCTAACAAAGCTATTTCCCTGGGACAGTACATGAACAATATTAAAAATTAACCCAAGGGCAATAATACTAAATTATAAAATGGGAGTTTTGTTACAAATACAGAGGTTTGTACTTGTGTCTAGATATGCATTCTGCAGATAAAGCTATCTGGGAACATGCAATAAAGCAGTTGGTTTACTAGAGAAAATATAGTAAAAAAAATAACCCAAAGAAAAATTACCTGTTTCTTTTCTTTAAAATCGATGACATGATTAAGAGCAACTGCAGAATATCCCACTGAAAAACACACAATAAGAGTATTTTGTCCAGTAAACTAATGGAAACAAATCCAATCAAAAAATTGTTAAACACTCATTACTTAAAGGTCTTAAAATTAATAAATCAGGTGCATATTTAGCTTTCACATTATTTTTTTTAAAAGCTTGGTTCACCCAAGAAAGTGTTTTAAAATAAAAAAACCAAACAGTTTGCCTTTTAACATATCCCAGGCCTGACAACTTTTACTCAATGGCAGAGCTTTATGAACACGAATACTTGGGGTTGAGGTCCTCAAAGATCTGGCCGAGTTTGGCCCCCTTTATGACTTTCTTTATGGAAAATTGTCAAGTACATTCAGGACAGTTGTTAAAACTGCAGGCGACGCAGAGCTGGGAGAGACACAGCTATGGGAGAAAGCAAATATGAGGACTCAAAATGATGCCGACGAAACTGAAAGGTGTCGTTCAGAAGGGCTCTAAGGAAGATGGCACATTTAACAGGGGCATTTAAATCACCCCCAAACACTGGGCAGGCAGCACCTGGCTATACTGCAGGAAAAGAGCCGGGTCAGAAGAAACCGCAGCCGGAAAAATTTGTCCGCGTTGGGAAAAAACACAACTGTTACGCTGGGATAAGCAGACACAGAGCCTGCGAAGCACACCACGAGCTTCCCCCGCTGCTCAGAGCCGGGCACTTGCAGAAAACTGTAGGCTGGGCAAGGAGAGCGCAGAGGCGCCAGGGAACACGCGCCCACGTGGGAGCGGACGGAGAGGGGTCGGCCGGCGTGGAGGGAAGGAAAGGCTCACCCCGGAGAGCCCGGCCGCGCCCACCCCAGCCCGCAGGCTCCGGCTGTGCTCCCTGAGCCCTGTGCTCGCGTCCCGAGCCCTCCGCCCGGACTCACAGTGCGCCGCGGCCTCCAGCAGGCTCTGCAGGGACTTCTTGTCGGGCCCCTGCGGCAGGTTCAGGTCGGCGAACCCGGCCATGCTCACGCCGGGGCGGGCGGGCCGATCGCGGGCACGGCGGCGGCGCACGGCGGCGGCACCGCCCCCCGGCCGCCCGCGGCAGCCTGGGCCGTGTAGTCCCGTCCCGTGCCGGGCCCGTGGGCCCGCCGGGCTGGCAGCACCCGCAGCATCGCAGCGGCCAAGGGAACGGGGGTCTCACGTGGCCGCGGGAGCGCTCCGGCCGGAGGTGCCCCGACACGGGGCTGCGATGGGCGGGGGAAAGGCCGTGGGATGAATTGCTCGGGTCGCAGGCGGGGTCTCCGCAGCCGGAGCGGCGCCGGCCGAGGCTCCCCGCGCTCCTCAGAGCCGCCGTGTGCCCACCAGGTGGAGCGGTAGCTTTGCTGCATTGGAGTGTTTATCGCCTCTGGTTGAGCTCCACCTGAACATTGTCAATAAAAAATAAAAGTAATCCTTTCTAGTTATTGCAAGGTCTTCTCTTTCCTACGTTAGTTGAAACACGTGAAACAAATATCCCCTGACATGCAGAAGGACTGAGGGAATCTCTAATCAGATGCAAGTTCACTGTGTGGCACTGCTACAAAAAGCACAAATGTTATTCTACCGTTGATAAATAGCACAGAATATGTAAAATACAAGTGGCAATTCTCACTAGATTTTTGTTTGTTTGTTTGGTGACTTAGAGCAGGTCTGTGATTCCCATCTGACTTCAGGTGGCCAGGCCAGGGGATGCCTGGCTTTCTCTTTCTTCAAACTGGGCTAAATGCACACCAGGGAAAGTCTACAGGGTATCCGGACCCCTGAATTCTTAATAAGGCAAAAATGCCTGTAACCCAGGCTAAGGCATCAATGCTGTCAAACCCTAGTACATCCCTCTGTATGGGGTCTGTCCTTGATGCAGCTTGTGCCAGCTGTGCACAGGGGACTCGCGAGGACCTGCGACTCATTTCTACAGAAGTGATCACACGGTGTACAAAGGATGGCTGAGAAACAACAGTGCCTTGGCATATTTCTGGCATTGCTGTCTGATGAGTTACAAAGACCTGGGATGGTGGTAGCAGAGAAGTTACTTATGGGCTGAAGACGCTGCACTAGGAGTTTGGAGCAGCTTTGAGGGTCAGTAGAAAACAGCCTGCCACATGTCTATGACAGGAAAAAAACACATCACTCTGTAAGGGAAAATAAACCAAACCAGCTGGTGAGCCATCTTTGTTCTTGACACACCTATAGCAGCATTTTGCTCTTGACAATACTGGGACAAGATATTTCAGTAAAGGAGCTCTCTTTTGATTTATCTGCATCTGTAAAGTGTTCGCCTATTACAATCAGATCAGCCACTACTGCTTCTTTGCCAGTCATTTGAACAAGCAGGACAGCCTGAGTGGTATTGCCAAAGTTTTTCTTTGATATGTCTAAAAATGGAAGAGCTCAAGGTATTACTCCAGGTTTTCTTTGACTCAGTGTACAATGGAACTTGATTTAATTTGTCTTAATGAATGTAAAAAGCAATCTATAAACATATATCAGTTATTTTTACTACAGCAGTGTTCAGAGACACCAAACAGGATTAAGCAGCTTTTGTTTCTGGCAATGTACAGGCAAAACAAACTTTTCCTCGAGGAATTAAAATGGAGACCTTTTAAACAGATCTTCATATGGAAAATCTGCAGAACCTATTATTACAGCAACCATTATTTGCTGTAATGATATAAGAATCTGAGTATGAAGCACTTCCAGCATGAGGTATCACGAATCATGTTCTCAGACCGGTGCACAACCTTATTTCCTATGGTATTACTTAGATATTGCTGCTTTTATTTAAGCCAGCCCCAGTGATCTACTTAGAACCTCCTAATGATCCTCACTGTTAAGCCACAAGCTTCTAACGTACTTTTTTCCATCAGTGTCCTGAAGTCCTCCTTGATGAAGACAGATCTCCTCACTCCAGGTGTTTTCTTTCTCAATACACCCACATCTCAAGACGTCCTTTCAGTAAATTTTGATGCAGAAACCCTAATGATTCTTCCAACAGGTTTTGAATGGGCAGCCCATGGTAGCAACTGTTAGGGTTTTTTTTGCTTTAGTTCTGCATTTAGCACTTTCAGGGAGCTAAAAGATCATTTAGTACTATCTGTCTTAGCAACTCAGTAACATGAATGTCACAGTCACTTTTATCATAACCGCATAACCTCAAAAAGCTCCTTTGTAAAGGTGCAGACTGAATCTTCAGGGTTGGGAGCTCTCATTTTCTGAGTGATACAGAATTTTTAGCATTAGTGTCATCTTAATTGTTTGTTTTCTTTTCAGATGCCAGCTTCCTGTTGCTAGCATTTGTTGGTTCTAAAAAAAGGGAAGACATCATTTCATATTTAAGTTGCACAGATGCAAGTATTTAGTTTGACAATGATAAGAAATGCCAAAGATGAGAAAGTTTACCTCTCTGTTTTACTCTCACAGAGTGATAATGATTTATCTTCACAAAGACAAGAAAAGGCAGAAAAGAAAACTGCAGCTGCAACATCTTTGCTAGAACTTAGACAAGAGTCTTATTTGTTAAACAACACATGCAGGGAATAAAAATCGAGGTTTCAGTAATCATTGTCCATGGAATTCTAGCCAGTCTCTGATAAAATATTCTAAATATTTTGACAACGTATTTCCCCAAGGCAGAAGAAATGTATACCTATATTTTATTTGTTGTTCCCAACAGCAAGTGATATATATATATATTGGTTTCTAAGAAAATAGATGAAAACAAAAGGAAACAAAAAAAATTGCAACAGACAAATGAAAATAACAGTTTAGAGAGATAAACTGGCTCAGGCAAGAAGGACAAAAAAGGGGATGATAGGAAAAAGAGCAAGAAAAATTTCTGATCTGTTTATTTTTTGCATTGCACGCTTGTGTTACCTTCCCGCCACGTACCCAAAATTGAATGGTTTAAGAAGGATAATGTAGCAGTGCCTTCAAGCTCTTATGCTAAGATGAGCAGGGCTGTTTTCTACAGGCAGCTGTGTGAGGAAAAGTGTTACCATGCCAGGTTGTCAGCGTTTCCTCCTCCACTGCTGAAGCTCTTGCACTGCATTCCTTGACCCATTTCAGTCAGGATCCTCCAAGCTAACACAGACCTTCTGTCTCAACAGACTCTGCAAGCATTAAGTCCTCCAGGGAGGGATGAAGCATCCAGGATCTAGTGCAAGTTCTTCAACACAAACACTTTGATAGATACAGTCTGGCCTCACTAAATCAACATGTGCCTGGGAAATTTTGTTTCCTTAGCCAGTTCTGATGACCTGTCTTACCTTATCTCACTAACATGGGGACAACAAATCGATACCAATACCTACTGTTATATTACACACTTAATATGAATGACAAATGCTGTAGATGTTATGTTATTTAGAACTATTTCTGGAGAAGGAGACAAAATAAAACAAAGAAGTTAATTGGTTTTTGAGAGGAAAAAATCAAAGTAAGAAGTTCTCTTGCCTTTTTTTTTTTTAATCTGAAACATTTCTATATAGTAACAGTGAAATATCACAGTTGATATTTGCAAATAAAGTACATTATTACATATTAACAAAATAGTTTACCTTCAATAAGTGAAGAAAGAATGAGTGACAAGGGCCTTAGCACAGACTTGGAGGTTTACAGACATATTAAGAAGCTTTTATGCATAGAAAGCCTAAATCACTCAAAAGGACAGGACTTGACTAAGCTCAGCCAGCAAAAAAAATTATTTGATTATATTTATTGAAGCCTAATGGAAGGTGAAAAAGTAATTTCTTGGGGAGAGAACAAATGTCAGCTTGTTATTCTTAACACCTAATTGGACATTTATTTCACTTCTGTATGCTGTCTGGAACAACATGTTAGAATTTGTAAATAGGATCACTGAAGACAAAAGCAGGATGTACCCTTGGAAACATCAAGCCCTACCTTCATGTATCATTGTTTTAAGTACCTAGACTAGCTGTCATCTCATGGAATGATGGATGCTCTCTACTTTCACAGACACAGAGGATGTCAGCCCTCAGGGAAAGCATCTCTCCAGATTCAGCCCAGCCCTGGAAACTGAAATGTTATTTTAGATGTGTCCTAGAGAAAAGCTTTCAAGAAACATATTTTAGAGAGGTATCAGGTGCTTCATCTTTCCAAGGTTTCACATTTTCTCTGCAATAGTACATAAATCCCTTTTTATAATGGTACATAAATCGACTTAAATTTATTTGTTTCTTCAAAGATAAGATTATGAGAGTAAATACAAAGAACGGTAACATATGGCCCTTGAGAAGGAAAGACATCAGGTGATTAACTTCTAATGAACTGTATGGGCATTTAAAGTGCAGAACAAAAGATGAGGCTAAATCCTTCTTTCAGATTGGAATGAGTAGGAGTACACACAAGTGATCCTGCACATCATCCACTGAGAATATTTAGAGAGTCACGTTCCAGAAATGTATTGAAAAGCTGTCAAGAAGAATAACTGATTTAATGAACTGTGTCAACACATTTGTAGGAAGCACCAGATTATAATTTGCTCTGCCTCAGAGACATTTTAAGCAACTGAAAAATTGCTTTTACTGGGAGTATTATATTGTACAATATTATTAACTTTTATGATATGAACCTATTCTGAACAAAATTTACTCGATTCCTAACTCCTTAGCTGTACTTCAGACACTATTTTTAAAAAATGCATTCAGTCATTGAGGAAACATTCTCCTTTCTCCAAGTTTTGCCTTAATGCTTTAACTTATTTTAATGTACCCTTGCCATTTCTAAAGAACTTTTTCTTCCTAATATTTCCTTAACTGAGGAAGACAGAAAAAGGACTTGCTTCGTCACCGGGAGGGGTAACTCACCTGAAGCTCAAGGCTCATGAACACATTCTCCGTGGTTAAACAAGGAAAGCTTTTATTGTGATTAGACACAATGGAGCAACTAATGAAGTTTAGGAAAATACGTGACTGAATAGGAAAACACTTTCAACTTGGTAAAGGTCAAAGAGCTGCCCAACTAGATTTCATCCTTAACTTGTGAAACTTGCTTATTTTATTATCTTAGTCAAATCAAGATGTGGGGGTGGAAGGGAGAGCCAGCAACCAAATTCCCAAACCTGCTCGCTGCCTGCTGAGTTTCTGACCATTGGAGGCTCTGCTATGCTCAACTTGTGTCAGGCACAGCTGACCCCAACCCCTCAGTCCTAGGCATACTCATGTATGGGCCAATGCAGTCACGCATGTTGGAAAGCCCCAAGACATTCCGTGAGCCAAGTATGGAACCCTCACTTGTTATGGATTTATGTTTCAGTGGTGCCTATGACTGTCAATTGAGGGGTTTTTTTTCCAATTGCTAGATGCTTATTGGGCCTGTCTTAAAAGAAGATTTTAAACTCTGTATGATGTGAGATCATGCTGTAGACTCTCTTACTACTGGGTCTCACACATAGTTTTGCCTTCTGACTGGTGCATACTTAAATAATACTTGCTATATTGTTGCTACCTGCAAGATCCCCCTTCATTCAAACATAACTGACATTGGTTACTGATCCATCTGGGATCAATTGTCCTCCTTTCATTTCCTCTCCTTCTCTAGTGCATCTGGCTTCTGTCTCTTGTAGAAAATACAAGAGAATGTTCAGGAGCAGGTGTTTCCTGTTTTTAATCCTTATGTCTAGCATGTTACTATACCAAGAGGTGTAATCTTCTGCTGGCATCCCATGGGTAACTGACAATTCAAACAGTTAGCTTTCACCCCACTTGGAGGCAAGACTGTGACTTAAAGAATTGAGAAAGCTAGTGAGTCTCAGAGTTCAGGGAACATGCAAGAAAAGTAGGTAATTCAAAGCAATGGGAGTTTGTTGTTTTTAACTTTACTGAAGCGATTAAACATGGAACAGTGAATAAATTGAAAATAATGGTATATAAATATTAATAAAAGAGAAAATATAGGTGATGGGATTCACATCAACTTAATACGAAAGAGAATCCGCAAGCTCGAAGATACAAAGAAGTACTTCAGCGCTGACCTGTTGTTGGGGGGTAGATCTTAAAAGAACGGCCACTATTAACTCTAGCAGTTAATAGAATCTTTCTGCACGGATATGCCGGTAGCGCGGGCAGAGGCGCTCCCGAAGCAGCCGATCCCGCCGCAGAGCCGCGCTGGAGCCGAGAGGCTCGCACCGCTCTGCGCCGGGGCAGCTCAGCCTGCGGGAGCCTCTGCTCCAGCCGCGGCCAGCTGCCCGCAGCTTCTCGGGTGCGACCCGTATACATATATGCATAGGTACATACATACATACACAGGGGGTTCCCAGAGCGCCCCTCGACTGGGGCGGCCGCGGAGAAGCGGGAGGAGGGACCGGCGCCCCGGGTTGCGGTGAAGGGGCGCTCCCCCACCTGCCGCTCAGAGGGCAGGAGGGAGAGGGGGGCGGAGCGGCTCCCATCCCATCGCCTTCGGGAAGCAGCCGCGGGTGGGAGCGGCCGCCGCCTGTGCCCGCGGGTTGGGGGAGATGGCGCCGTGCCCACCCCGCGGCCACCCGGGATGAGCCGTGGGCGAGCCCGGCTGCGAGGGGGGAAGTTGAAGGCTGGGTCCCCGGCGGGTCGCTCGGCCGGCTGCGAGGGGGCGGGCGGCGCCGGGCGCCCGAGGAGGAGCCCGAGCATTCCCGCGGCGGGGACAGCCGGCGAGCGGGCGGCGGGCGGTGGGGCTTCATGGGCTGCTCACGCCAACATGGTGCTCGCCCTCAACGGCAGCCACCTCTACGGTAACCTCCGGCCCCTGGTCCTGGAGGACCCGCGGGCGCTGAGCGGCGGCAGGATGATCGCCGGCTCCTGGCCCCCGCGCAGCCTGGCCAAGCTCAGTCCGTCTCCTGCCCCGTCGGCGCTGCCCACGGCGAGCCCTCTCCCCGCCAACGACTCCCAGTGCGGAGAGCAAATCCTCAGCTACGGCAACGTGGAGAAAGTTCTCATCGGGGCCGTGCTCTGCCTCATCACCCTTCTGACCATCGCCGGCAACTGCCTGGTGGTAATCTCCGTCTGCTTCGTGAAGAAGCTGCGGCAGCCCTCCAACTATCTCATCGTCTCGCTGGCCCTGGCAGATCTCTCGGTGGCCCTGGCCGTCATGCCCTTCGTCAGCGTCACCGACCTTATCGGCGGCGAGTGGATCTTCGGGCGCCTCTTCTGCAACGTCTTCATCGCCATGGATGTCATGTGCTGCACGGCCTCCATCATGACCCTCTGCGTGATAAGTATCGACAGGTGAGAGCGCCCCGGAGCCCCGCGGCTCTCCCTGCCCTCCCGCAGCCCCGGGCACCGGGGGCGGCCGTGGCGCTGGCGCGGGGACCTGCCGTGAGCGATCCCACCAGCCGTCTCCTGCCTCCTCCTCCGGGGCCCTTGGAAATGAGCCGCAGACGTGCTCAGAGCAGGGAGTGAGGCGAGTGCCAGCCTCTCTGTTCGAAGGAGCCCGCCGGAGCAGGGTGTGCTGCCGCCTGTATCCCAGCCCTGGTGCCCGGTTATCCCTCTGGGTAACTACCCTGCTCTCACTGCAGAGCAGAGGCGTCAGAGCAAAACTGAACCTAAACTGTTAACGTTTACTGTGGCTCCATACAAGTAATGAGGCATTTGCAGCCACGTTAATATTTGAAACATATGTATTTAAACTGCTTTATGCCACAGCTAGATTTGAGCTGATTATTCCGCAGCTGGTGACAGTGTAACCTCACTGGGTTCAGTGGAGTTTTACCGGACTAGAGAAGGTGCAGGAATTATAGCTTATTATGGTTTTGTCTTTATTCTAGGACACCACTATAATAGCTCAATTTCAACCAACAGAACCATTTTTGACAAGTAATGTTTTATATGGAAAAATTGCTTTTAAATGTTTGCTTTTTAGAAGTTTTCACCTGCTCTCTTAAAAATCAGGTTATGCTCGTTGACTAAATAGCTACTTCCAAAAGATCCAGGCACTGTGGCAACAAGGAGGTGTATACAGACTGCAGAAGAGGATCTTAGGTGTTCAGTTGTGATGTCAGGGCCAAACCTAAGGTCTCATATTTGCCTTGTCTGAGCTCTCCTCTGCAGAGAAAGGCTAACAGTTTCCTTTATTCCATGCAGGACCTGTTCTAAAGTAAATTGCAGCCTGTAGCTTCCCTCTTCCACAGCCTAAATTCCACGCCAAGAATTTTGGCATCTCGAGGGTAACTTTTCATTACAACTCCACACAATTGGTAGAAATTGAAGAACTTCGTAACTAGATTGTAGAAGCAGTTTACCAAGTCCAATATCTGACAGCAATCTTGACTCTTTACTTCAGAAAGTTTTTGGAAAGAACTCTGCATTAGGTTTCTGCAGAGAAACAGTCTTTTAAAAGAGTTTCCCACAATAAATGGAGGTTGTTTCATTCCAAGGAGCACCACGGTTTGTATTAATTTCAAAACTTTAATTTCTGTATAAGCATCCCCTTCTCCAATGTTCTTTATTTTGTAACTTCTATATTGAACAGTATCTGAATGCTGCAAAGCATCTTGTAGCAATGAAATCTACATACACAGTTTGACTGAATATCAAAGGGTGTTTTTTTGTTTTGTTTGTTTGTTTGTTTTTAAATTGGTGTTGCCTTGAAATTTGCTATTTTTTAATTTCATTCCAATACTGTAAGAAAATATGACTAGGCTTATCTGCCTTCCCAATATTATTCTCTGTACTACCTATTTCTAAGACTGATGATTTCATTTTTCTGCTCTCTCCCCATAAAGTATTCCCATTCTTTGATTGTTCTTGATGTTCATGTCTGAGCTCTCCACTTCCATTTCAGCCTTTTGAAGACAGGTTAACATATTTAAGCTTTCTTAGTGAAGTAGGGATGTGTGACTGATTCTCACTGTAGAACTGTGTTTTCTTAGTTTAACGTTTGAGGTCACTGCTGTTTGATTAACAGGGGCTTTGACTGAACTGGTCACAGTCGTGATTGCGTCTTTTGCTGTCTTCTTATTATTCTCCCTCCACTCCCCTCTCCCCGCAAAATACTAGAGAGATATATCTCTGTATTTAGAACCTGTTGTGAATGACTGATTTTCAACACCAAGTGCTGATTTAAACTAGGATTATTTTCCTCTTGTCTTTGTATTCCCAATTCTATCACTAAATGTTTGTTGAACATGATCTCTTTACAATTCATTATACTGTTGTCTAGTCCCTTCTTGAAACTAAAATTCTGTGAATTATGATGCTTTAACCTCTGTCACCCAAATCCATTATATAGTTAAGATAGGTGATATCATAAGTAAAAGGAGACAAGCCAGCAATTCATTAGCAAAATGTCTCTACTACCCAACAATAAAAGAAATTTCCATGATTTCTAAGCCTATTTAAAAATAAATAAACTTATACTGGTGTGGCACTGCTCAGTCAGGGCTAAGATTAATTTGAGATGAACTAATCTTTGAATAGTGAAGACGTACAAAATATGCAAGCCAGGGAGAAATTAGGAAAATTAAATGTGAATGATGAAGTGTTGCCACTGTAGCACTAATTTAAATTTAATTTTAATTAATAAAGCTATCCTGCCGGCAGTTGTTCTTACATGTATATAGTTAGGAAATCCTCAAATGATCAGTGAGGGAAATTTATCTCTGAAAAATCACATACCTCCAGATTAAGCATTGTATTTGGTATTGGAGCTGCAAATCACAACGTATATAGTGCATTAGAGGGTCAGATTTTCACAAGGTCCATTTTTCCATGGGTTTGATGGAAACATTTGCATGTTTTCTGTTATGCAGGAGAATAAGATCATCAGTGATACAGCCCTTATTAGCCTTTCTATCTCAGCGCAAAGAATACAATATCCAGAAGCCGGGAAAGAGGGAATTAAATTAATTCATTTTCCTTCAATCTGGCACTACCTTCAGAGCCATTTAGATGTACTTGAACGTTGTAGCACAAAGAAGTATCCTGGGGTCGTGTGGGAGATATTTATGTAGGGAAAAGGTTAAGACAGGACAAATAGGAATAGGAACATTTTTGAGGAATAATTATGAATGGCACTGTCACCTGGCTCTTCAGGACACTTTAGGAAACCTTTGTTGGGATTCACCTTCCTGACAAGAAAGATGAGGTTATTGCAGACAGGAAATGAGTTGGCCATTTTAAAATTTAATTATTAAATATTTAGGTTCTTTCTGAAGCAGATATAACAATCAGGTAAATAGCTGACAGAATATTACTACTGAATTAACCTTAAAAAAAAAAGAATTTGTTACAAACTGCTAAGCAAGGTGTGTAAGAAGAGGTAATACCTTTTATTAAGCAAACAATTAGGTCAGTAAAAGAGAAGCTTTGAGGAGCTTCCAAACAGGATGAGTAAATTGAAAAGACTTTTTGATTTGTTTCCCTTGCACAAAAATGTGCTACTCAGCTTATGCCACTGAGAGCCCTGAAATGCCAGCAGCTGGCAGGCCTATTGCTCACAGGGATGTTTTGATGCACAGCCCTTAGTGGCAGATGTGTTTTTAGCTGAATCTATCAGTTGGAAAGCTCTGAAAGATGCAGATTAGCCTGGAATCTACCAATGGGCTGCTTTCATTCTGTTGGAAAGCCTTTTATTTTTTTCCTAATTAGACAAATCAAGCACTTATTATTCTGTTTAAATTGTTTCTCCTCTAAGTTGTGTAAATGTTAGGGGTGCAAAGTAGAAGTTAGTTTGCTATTATTGGGATCTCTAACTTTGTGCCGGGTGCACAAGGAAGAAGCTAGATTGAAAAAGTCTAAATTTGTGGAGATTCAAGATTTGGACTATTATGCGTTTTTTTAGGTCATATCTTCTCTTTTGTTTCACAACATGAAAACCTTCACAGAACTTTATCAGAGTGACCTCAGAAGAACACGTTACTTTTTAGGCATCTCTGTCTTCTTTAAGCCCCCACTTTGGAAGAAGGCTATCTGCTTACAGGAAGGTCTGTCGGAACTAAAATATATATGACGGAGAGAAAAGAGTTTCTCCCTTTTCAGATTTCGTGAGGATTAAACAGGCAAGACAGCTTGATACTCAGACAGTCAATATATTACCTTTGCTATTCCTGCCATCCATGATTTGGGGAGTAGCTTTGTAGAAACGTAGGAGCTACAAAGATTTTGGCAGCAGAATTGGGTCTCAGTGAACAGTAGTCTCCTTTAAGCCTTTCTTATTAGTGTTCATTTTGTTTTGGTTTTTTGCCCTTAAAGCTCCACTTTTCTGATTCTGAATTAAATAAATTATATCATATTTAGATTCCTTTACATTCTTTATGTTTAAGAGTGAGCAGACATTAGGAGTAAAATATGAGGGATGGATACAAACCACATCCTAGTGGGGGGATGAACAAATAAAGGGAATTAATTGTATTAGAACTGGTGGTGTTTGCATGCTGATTCATCATGTTGTTCTGACCCAAGATAGCTACAGGAATGTTGTTTTGGAGAGTATCCACTGGATAACTGCATAAGTAGCAATTTTTAATTCAATTTAAAAATAGTTCTTTGGCTTAGAGAGTGATAAAGTAACATAACTACTCAGATACGGTTGATGAATTATAACACTTTCCCCACACCCACACAAGTAATGAAACACTTTTTGGGGAACTTTTCCAGTCTGTATCTTAGCCAACAGTTCACGAGTATTCCAGGGTTCCATTAAATTGATGAGGATTTAGAGTTTGTATGCAAGTAAGTGGGCCTTTTTGTTGATCCTGAGATTTTTATACACAAGTATCAGCTCTGTGTTTCTCCTTGCTTTGCCACACTCCACGTATGAGTACTTATGCTTCTCCTTAGAGAATGTGCCAGTTCCTTAGAGCTCACTCACTGCTCAAGTCCTTGTTCCATGCCTGAGAACTGAGCAGGTCTCAAACTTCCTCAAAGAAAGTACTTGGAACTAAATTTAAATAAACACTCAAGTACTTGCAGCAGAATCCAGGTGTCTAAATTCTACCTACATCCAAAACTGATAATACGACCTGAAAACTGTCAGCAATTTGCTAAACTTAACAGCACCTAATAGTCCTGTATGGCTTCCTGTTCAGTGTGAAAATTTTCTGCCTTGAGTGTGGAAAAGGCTGCGATCCATTCTGCCAACCCTGCTCAGATCGTTCACAAAAGACATGTAGAATATACATGTAGACTAGATATGAAAAAATTCTCAATGTAATATATTTCTGATCTAGAATAAACATAGGCACCCACCAGCAGTGCCACTCATGATATTTTGTTCAGTACCTATATTTACACAGAAGTAACTGAGAAATGAGGAAAAACCTAAAAGGAACGAAAAGAAAAGCGTGTGATGGAGTTACTACAGTTAGGGTCTATATTGCAGAAGAAAGTTTTGAGATCAATAAGGCAGCTAATTCCTTGCAACAGCCATTATTTCCACTTTTTAGCCTGATAAACAACAGTAATCTTTCTGAGATTGTAAGTAATTTGTCTAGCTAATGAAAGATAGAGACAGCATTGATAAACTAAAGTGAAAAAGAACAGATTCAGTTTTATTCCTTTCCATGTAGTTTTTCTAATGTAGTCCACTTAAAAAAATGTTCCTCAAGTTAATGTAGTTTCTTTTTGCAGAGAACTAATTGCTGAACACTTCTGCAGTCTCCATTTTACTATTTACCTTGAAAAGAGGAACAACACAAGTTTTTGATCCCAAATCCAGAGATGAAGAAGTTGAATTGGAAGTTGGATGCATTAAGTAGCATAAGGCAGTGCGATATGGATCTGTCACCCAGAACCCACTCCAAAAGAGTAAATAAAGTTGGGGCATTCTTCTGTATTAACATGATCCCTCTTCTTTAAGTACCTTTCTGTGACATCCTCAGGTATCTTTTCCTGTGTCACATAGGCAGCCTGAAAGACACACAGTTACTTACAGAGTAGCCTGATATTAGCCACAAATAGTTTTATTATGTCTTTGCAGATACATAATTCTTCATGACCACGCTGCCAGATGCACAATAAGTGAGGTGGGCAGTAACAAATAAAAGATATTTTATCAAGCAGATGGACTATTTTGTGAAGACTTAACTCAGGAGTAAACTCTGGAGTTTGAACGCCAAAACAAGTGGTAGTTTTGTCCTTTCACAGTGGGAACAGGCGTAAGATCTGAAGCTTGGTAGCTGTGTCTTGTGGCTGCACAGTAGAAGCTGACAAAGTTTAGGAAGCTAGGAGGTGTTACAGAACAAAAATCTGTAGATTGATTATTCTATTGCTGTTATATACTGGATGCATTTAAGTCATGTTACTGAAAGGGAGTTACAAAATGTGGAGATGCAAGATAATCTAGAGGTAGCAGTGAAAAGCTGACTGAAGTTGGTAACATTTCAAGATATGCATGCATGAGGAATTATAGTTCAGTCAGCAGAAGGAAATTTTAAATTAAACCACATTTACCTGAATGCCTTTTCTTGAAATCGGATGTTTCATTTTCCCCCCACATTTGAAACTATCTTCTGTTTGCTCCTACCAGGGTTTAACACTGGATGAGTTTTCAGAAGTGATTTTGGGGTCTCTAATTCTTGGGGGTTCATCCAGACATTTCAAAGGATCCTGATAAGTCAGAGGTAAGGGAACATTAATTCGTGTTTTTACCAAGCAGGGCATTCTGGAGACATTTTAAAAGTGATTTTTTTTCCTGCCAAGGCCATAAAAATAGTTTTTCCATAAGTAAGGTTGGATTTGCTTCAAAATTCACAGGAAAAATACAATTCTAGAAACACTCCTCTTAGTTTTTGAAGGGAGCTTTCAAAAATATCTCCTAATATAAATCACCAAAATGCAGATGCATATCACACTGGCACGATGGTGTAGTGTAACCTGCGTACATTCGTAACAAAATATTTTTTCCGAGTTTTTTTCTTGAAATGGATGAGTATCATAGAATGACACATCAAAGCCTTTGTAGTTATTATACACTGTTTGAAGCAAGATTACTATATCAGTAGTAGCATGCTCACACAAGCTTCTGCAGGAACAGAAATTAACCAGGGAATGTTTTCACTTTCTTGGAATAATTTTCTCTGAAAATTATTTCTAAAACTCCCTGAAAATTATGTAAAGAAAATATCTTATTCCTTTAAAAGAAACACAGAATTATTTATAATATTGTTGTCAAGTTGGAAACATTTTATCAGAAATATTTGTGGCAACTTTTGAAACAGAACACCTTATTTCATCTGCAGCTGATATGTACATATGGCGCTGTCTGTCAGCTACAAACACTTCTCTCTTTTTTTCTCTCAGTATATAGCACAGATCTGGTCCATCCTCTGTGGACTAGAAAGTCTGAAGAAAGAGCTGGCCATTGTAGGTTGCAGAAACATAAAGAGCTTTTGAGAAGTAGTTGAGTTTGCCAAGGTGCAGCTGTCGTACAAGAAAGACTGGGGAGCCAAATTACAGATTCTGATATCTGCATGTAGAAAGCTCAAGTATCATAAAGCAGTGAACATTGCAGTTTTGTTCTAATGGTCACTACTGTTTGTAAGGTGAGGATAATTTCTTTCACCTGGGAAGCTTACAGGTTTTAGATTTTCTTCTTGTACTGGGTAGCCAACTGTTTCTAGAGGATTGAATCATACTATATCTCTTCCTGTGTATACTGAAAAGAGAAAAAAAGCAACTGAATTTTTTCGAGCCAACTCCTACTGCAAAGTTTGTTTTCCTTCTCAAAACACTCCAGTAATTAAATATGTCATAGGGAAAATTTGTTTTTATTCTATTTGAACTAACATAAAATTAAAGAGTGCAGCAGCTATGATTTTCTTCTTGTACCTTGCTGTTTCTCAAGGCTTTATACAGAAATCCAGATTATCTGATACATGTGGGTGGTTCCGTACTCATGAGCCTGTATGCAGTTCTGGTAGTGATTCACCTCTAACACTAAACAAGGGGTTTGGGTAATGTACAGACAAGTATGAATTCTCCAAAAGTCCAGAACAGAGATGAGCAGGGAAATCAAGTCAGTGCTGAGTATATTATGTCTATTTTGATCTCTGCTATCAAATTGAAGGTAGCAGAAGAGACCACTGGAGGGGGTTAACTTCATCATGGATAGCTATTTCACTGCAAATGGTATGATTGTTTTTAAAAAAACCCAAAACACAAAACCAAAAGGGGATATTACAAAAATAATTTTTTTTTTAAAGTAAGGAAAACCAGGACGAAGTCTATTCTTAGAGGTACATTGTGTCATGATGAAAAAACCGATAGCAAATTTTTTCCTGAGATGTATCAAGGAAACGGGTGGGGTTTTGGAACTGTTAAGCACTCAAAACCAAGTTTTTTAGCTTGTAGAAGTGTAAGATATAACCACAAGGAAAGTTGGTAATCCATTTTTGTGTATAGTTTTTATGTCTATTTAAGGAGATTGTGGGAAGTGGAGGCAGAGCCATATGAAAGGTAACACTTTTCTCACACTGGGAGCTATTTGTCCTGCAGAGTGTAGCAGGTTGAGGGGCAAGCAGCAGCTTGCTACGTATTAATAGTGGTGGAAAAACTGCTCAGGGACCAAGGGAGGCTGGACAGAGCTTGTTGTATCTCAGACATTCACCAAGTTGGGTAAAATCAGAACTGGCAGCAAAAGTTTGCCTACAAGAACACCATTTTTGTGGCAGAATTACGTACAAACCTTTTTACATCTCACTCACTGTGCAAAAAGTTTTCTGTATTTAAACAGATCAAATGTCTAGTTTTCATTTAAATAAACTTTTTTTTTGGGGGGGGAGGGGGTGGGATGGGCTTTGAAAACAGTCCAGTCTTTTGGGGAGAGGTGGTAACTGGAGATCTGGGCAAACACATCATGAGTTCTCCTCCTGATAACCTGGCAAGCAATTGGGCCACCTTCCTTCCCGCTGAAGAATACCTGGTGGCATTGGAATCATCATTTCTCATCAACCATACAAGTACCTGCAATCAGAAATATGGCCTATTGCTGCTGGAAGTGAAATTGAGCTACCAATACAGAACTTTCATTAAGTACCTTATTTATGAACTGTTTGCTTTTCAGGAGAGATGTGGTGGAGTCTGGGGACAATGTATTTCAACATATGGTTTGCAGATCTCTAGAGAGGGACACAAAAGGCAACTGCAAAAAACCCAAGTCTGTGCAGTAGTGTCTGTTTACTAGCTGGGGGACTGGTCCCATGCTAGAAAATATAGGGATTTTTTTAATCAGAGTAAAGAATAGTGCCCTAGAAGATTTACTCTTGTAGCTGGTGTTCAGGAATTGGCAATATGTATAAATATTAGAAGGTAGAACTGGAAGGCATATGACAGATAACAGAAGTATATGCTATTATCTAAACTTATTGGAGAATTTGCCACATAACTGTCATCATGAATATAAACCATGAAAACATGTTGTGATTATCATGAAATATTTCAGATATACAGTTCCATTTGCTAGAATAATTTTCTGTAAGCTGTTTTAGATGTGGCTTGTTAAGCTTTGTTTATTTGCTGTAGAAGTTGACATTTAGCAAATAGCTGAAATATTAAATCCCTGAACAAAGAGTGTGTTGTCTGGTCACAAATTACTTGGTAGTATTTATATGCATGACCCAAAACAGCTGCTGACAAGATGCAATGCTTTTCTTCAGTAGTCTAATAAGACATTTTGATGCTAAAAATAGTACAGCTTTGGCTCAAAAGATTTAATTTTTGCATTGTTATGTACTGCAGTTTCCTTTTTACCTTAAGTATCTGCATTTGAAGACCCACTTCTTATCAGAAGCAGTTTTAGCAACAATACTGATTGTAGCGTCTCAAGAGTGTATTGTCCTATATTGCTATTTTTGCAAAAATGAGTATGGTTGTTAGCAGAACACAATCTTCATTTTTAAAAAATAACTGAAATTAAAATAGTATAGTGGAATGTTTGCCTTTGAATTAAACAACACAGGAAGGAGCTTAACATTTCTAAAGGCTGTTACTTAATGGGAAGCTTCTGCACTGCTGCCTAAGTGTTGAAATGAAGGGAGGTTCTTACCAAATATCCCAAACACCTGCAGCTCGCAGCGAACTACCTGAGATGTTCATAGGCCAGCCATGGTGATTCATCCCACACTGATGCCAAAGTTCTGCTCCTAAATTCAAATGCATGTTTGAAGTTTTCAGCCTGGCAATGAGAATTGATGTTATTGGAAGCTGTAGGCATAGCAGTAAACCTTAGGTATTTTACTCTTTATCCACACAAAGTTGATGCCACCATGTCTCGGAAGAACCTTAGAATTGCCACCTTGCTGCTGAGAAAGAAAAACCTCACTGAGAGGTGAGAAGAAAGGCTTCTTTCTGCTGTTCCCACTTATTTCACTGCTTTCATGTGTGTACAGTTTTTATGTCTATTTTTATTTTTATGTGGCATCTGTAAAGTGAATATAGAAGAGAGTTCTGGGATCCTTGATAATCTCCAAATCCTGCTATCTTTAAAGACTTTGGAGGAGGAGATGATCTGTTGTCAGCTGTAGTTCTGTTTTAGCATAAAGGTATAACTCTTAAGTTCTGGGGAATACAAAAAGGCATTGTGAAAGAATTGTGACCACACACACACACACGCACACTAAGCTGGACAAATGGTAATTTGTGGATAACCAATAGTTGAATCTGACCTCAAATTTTGTCACTCTATACAGAAAGCCCAGGTGAAGAGGGCCAGAAACTCCTCTCTTGACAAGAGAAAAGCAAGAGGTTCATTTTGTAGATGTACTATGTTTTCATGCCTGTGAAGTTGGTGTAGCAGTTTGTGTTGAAATGTGTTCTATATTTTAAAAATATTTAGTGTTGCAGATTTTACATGATTTTTAAAAGAAGGAAAAATATGAAGAATGTTGCTGAAAAAAGAATATACTGTAGTGGAAACTGGTGGGCAAGCCTGTTTTCAACTAGAAAAGAGGACACACTATCCTGGCTAATCTCCTTTTTTCAGGTTTCTCTAAGTTTACCTACAGCTGCCTTTACAAAAGTAGACCTGGTGGTATCTTAAATGGGGATTATGGACTTCTGTATTTGGATTAAATGTTACTGAAGCAGCAAACTGGAAAAAGCCAACTATGTGGAACCACAGCCTGGTAGGTCTGAGCAAGACCCAGGAGGTTCAAAGTTCATTAGAGTGGAGGACTAGTTAGCTAGAAAGAAGTAGTGTCCATTTGGCCATTACTTTCTTCATTCCCAAGCCTACTGGCAAAAATGAATAAATATTCATTATGATGAGTGAACCATTAAATACTGAGGTTGGAAAAGACTGAACATAGAGTTTTACCCACTGCAATTTGGGCTTTCCTGCAGTTATTTTTCATCACTAGATCTTTCTACCCTTCAACCTTCTCCTTTAGTTAAAGGGCACCTGTGTATTTAAGGATTCTGAGTGACTGCAAGGGGCAGTTATATTTGTAAAGTAATATTAAATTCCTACAAATTTTCTATTTCCAGTTTATAGAGGAAAGCTCAATCTGACTCATTTTTTTGACCTGAGATGAGCTCAGTTGGTTAGAGCATGGTGCTAATAACACCAAGGTTGTGTTTTTGATCCCCCTATGGGCCATTCACTGAAGAGTTGGGCTGGATGACCCTTGTGGTCCCTTCCAGCTCAGAATATTCTGTTATTCTGACTCTGTGATTCCGTGATTTATTGATATTAAATTCCAAAACATCACAGAATGAGACATTTTGTGAGAAAAATGACAGCAGGCAGGAGGATTACATGTGAAGGGAGAATTTGGGATCGGATGTACAAGCATGCTGTAAATAAATATGTTAGTTAAAATGAGTGTTAAGGAAATAAATGACATATGGTTGAGAAATGTGGTAGCTACAGTAAACCTTCCATTCATTGACATGAAAGATGATGAGACATGATAACCTCACTCTGTGCCACATACTGAGCAGAAAATATACTGCTAAAATATAAAGCAATGTTAAATAAATAGCTGTTTTTATAAGTTACAGGGAAGGAATCACCTTATTATCTAATAAGACCCTGTACCAGAAGTTTCTGTTGGAAAGGACTGTGAATAGCAGTTTTCTAAAAGGTTCTTGAATCATACATACACAATTTGATCTAGCCTCCTGCTTTCCTTCCTTGATAGCTCTCCCTCATGCTGTGCTCTTTCCAGCCCACTGCCTCCCCTTCCAAAACAAGTTATGATTTTTTCCTGTGTTAAGATATATTTGTATTAGGAAGAGAGAAATTATTTTACTGCTGTAGGAAACAAGCAACCCCAGTCTGCATCTTTAAAAAACAATTGGTATTATAGAGGATCAGAATGGGATGTTCTATTATCAGAATATTTTATGAAATGAAACATTGAGATGATTTTGCTAGAATGTGGTGGGTTTTTTCAAAGTAACACAACTAATGTTATTTCCTGGTAATGTCCTCTTTTGATACTTCACAACAAGCTGGTTCAGTTCATTTGCTTGTATGTGAAAAGCAGAGTTCAGTGCACCATTGTGTTTCTAACCAGTCAATTCAGGATAAAAAAACCCTTTGGATTTTTCCTTCATAAAATTCAGAATGAAGACCAATTTTAAAGCTTTCCAGAAACACAACATGGCTCTGCTCATTCTTTACACAGCACTGCTAGATAGTCATCAGTATGTGACTTCAGGCAGAAGCAGCTTATTCTTCTAGTGCTTTGACTAGAGTTGTACTTAGTTGCTCACACACTGGAAATTTATGACAAAATCCCTACCTCGTGTTTGGAGTTGGGGTTTTTTTGTTTGGTTTTGGTTTTTTTGTTTGTTGGTGATTTTTTTTTTAACTGACTCAGCCTTATGATAGTTGTTTGCTTGATTGCCTCTATTCTCAGGTAACGCATCACTGATCTAAGTTAGACAGACAAAACATATTCTTGTTTGAGGAGACACTGTCCTTTTTAATCTTGGACTGTTTTATGAAACAGGATTGCTTAGATGCTTTGGCTGCTTCAGTGTCTCAGTTACAGTTGCAAAGTTGCAATTTCTCACTTTTATTCTGTTAGTGGGTTTTCTTCTTGCTTTCAGACCTATTTGCATTGAGAGGATTACATTAGTGAAAACTGTATTTTAGTCTGAACTGCATCGGCAATATTTAAAAAAGACTTTTAAGGAAAGGACTGAAATTAAAACTCATGGTGCCTACTTCCTAGAAACAGTAGGTACCTCTGTATGACATTTCCACAGGTACCATTGCAGAGAAAACTGAACTCTAGACAAATCCTATACAAGATGCTTTGCACATCCCAAAGTTTTTGAAAGGAGACTCCTAATTAAACCTGCTTTAGACTTAGATTTTCCTGTGATATCTAACACAGTTTACTGATATCCTTTGGTTTTTATCTATCTGAGCTTCGACAAACAATTAAAGCGTGAGGTCAACATTTATAATTTTCACATACCTGGTCCTGTGGAACATAGCAAAATCTTTATGTGCTTTTTGACAAATTCAGATCTGCCTTCGGGCCAATACAGCTATAGAAAAAGCCAAAAATGTCCAAGAAGGTTAGTTCTGTACTGAGATTCACCTGTAATGACTGTATAGGTGTTCCTTAGGGCTCTTGCAAAATTACTGTCACAGAGAAGCAAAGAGGAGAATTTGGACCAGTATTTTTCCTGTCTCTTCAGAGAGAGGAAGAGGAAGAAGGGGGAGGACGGAAGAAGTACTCTAGAGAGGGTTGTTCCTTGAATCTGGAGATATTATGTTTAAACTTTTTGTATTCAAGGAAGGAAGAGAAGAGACGTACATATCAGCACATTTATACAGCTAATTCCTGAAGACACTTTGTTTTAATACGGTGGTATGATCAGTTCAATGGTCTGTGATTTTTCATTTCATTCATCACTTATACTATGGAAGTTTCTGAAATGCTTCATTTAATTGTACTGAAGACATCAGTCATGATTTGTAGTTAAAGTTGTGGGAGGCTTTCATTTTTAAACACCATTATAACTTTCAAAATAATTCCTTTTAAGCTGATGTTTAGTGTCAATCCAAGTGACTCATGTAATGAAGCTGGAGAAAATCACCTTAGCCATTTCTACTTTAGAGGAGTCTGGTGAGGGTTTACTGTTTTAAAAAGAACAGATGGTTTTTCATAGCTCTGAAATTGAGCCTCCACACATTTTAGTTGCAGGTATCTGTTATCTGGCCTCAAGAAACACACACAAAAATGGTTACGTAACTAAAGCAGCAATCTTGGCTTGTGATGACCCTGTGATCAGGGTCTATAGGCTTATTTTGTGGTTCTGGGCAGGCCACTTAAACTGCACCTGAAATGACAGCCTGATATGCTCAGGGCAAATCCTGATATTTATGTTCCCTGCTCACCCAGAGCAGAGGTCTCTGTAGCTCCATGTGTGTTTAGGCTCTCTCCTGCAAAAAGCAAGGGGCTCAGGAGGCCTGGGTCATGTGCCAGTGTGTAGCCAGGGAACAGCCAGAGCACTCAGCTGGGTGCAGGGACTTGGCAGTTCTGTGTTTTGAACTGGACAACGCAGTACTGTTTTGGCAACCTCCTCCTCCTGAGAACCATCTAAAGGCCTGACTCCATCCTGAGGAAGTCTCCAGGCTGCCTCAGCTGCATCCACATAGGCACCGTCCCTTGTGCAGTGTGCATCAGTGGGTACTTCCATACCCTTCCTCCTAGGGCTTGCTCCGGATTCAACAGTTTTTTTACATGTACGTCCTGGGATTCACCGTGCTGACAGTACAAAGGGGTCATCTGGGGGGTGCGTGTATGTGTATGGCTGCACAGACATGGAAGGAGAAGATGGTAGACTGATACATTGGTGAAAATATAGACACAAAATCCTGTGGGCTACCAACCTACCTCATTGCTTACCTGAGGGATGTTTGTGCTGGTGCCTGACACAGTACAGAACTGAGAGCAATCACATTGCAATTTTCATTACAGCCTACTTGAATGCTTGCACAGAACAGGGTGGTTCCAAGACTGAGGCACGTCTGGTGGTTGTCTCCTGGCACATCTCCTCTGGTCTGGCTGCAGCCAGCAGACTGGTCTGGAATCACGACTGCTCATCTTGGGACAACATCAGTCAGGACATGGGAAAGTGGGAGAGCTGAGCTCTGTTAGTAAGTTGTGAGCTTGAGAACTAAAACCCTTTCTGAAGACTTTAAGGGGGAGAAAAAGTATGTTAGATGTGCTGCAGACTGACAGAAATCTGAAACCTTCACTGTCTTTTACAATACCCCTGGGTGTGAGGAACAAGAGGGTTAAGATGGGGGAGATGGGGGGAACACAAAAGGAAAATCAGGATTTTCCGGTTCCTATCTGCAAAACATATTCTTTTCCATTTCTCTGTTTTCTTTCGCTCAGGAACTGCCTCTGTTTAACAGAGCAGGAATTTCATCAGAGCTGGTGTTTCAAGAAATCACCTCTTTGCTTAAAGTTATTCTCCCCCACAGCGGAGAAGAAGTCCCATGTAACACATTAAGCAATATTTCAAGCCAGGTCTCATCCTTCCTCAGTAACGTTTGAACTATGTGCACTCACGCTCAAGGTTTCTGCTGCTCCTCAAGCTCACTGACAGTACCACCTCCCTCCAGTCATGCCAAATCCTTTACTCAGATTCATTTTCCTTTTTCAGATTTAGCCAGTTGTCCTCTAAAATACAAAAGGCCATGTGAGATAAAACCTCTTTCCCTAGCTTTCTTCCAACCTGAACTTTTTTCCTGCATGCTCAATCTCTAGTGAACATTGCAGTACAACTAGACTGAAATAAATGAGAATGTGATTTCTCTTTAATTCTTTTTCTAGGGCAAAGCTTTTCCTATCTTAGTCTCCAGATAGTATCAGAAGGTTAAGGTAGCTTCTCTGCCCCCTCAAAAAGGCATCTTGTAATAACTTAGTAAAATTAAATGCTGCATCATACACATAAAGGTGAAAAAACAGTCACATAAGACAGTCATTAGTCTACAAGTAATTAGATATTTAGTTAGATATAACAGTTGACATGATGCAAATGCACTGCATTTGTTCCTATGAGTCTAAAATATTTTGGAATAATAAGAAGGGACTCAATGTGGAATAAACCTTGATTGATAAAATTACTTAACAAGTACTGTAAATCAGACCACAGGGTTTGAATCTCTGACAGTGTACAGGGCCCTGGCCATCTGCACTTGTGAAGTAGTTTGTGTGCATACTATGATGAATTCCATTAAGAATTTTTCAGTGAACTGAAATATTTCTTAAAAAGCCTGAGAAGTTTTTCCCGAGGGAATATTCCTAAAATGCTCCTGATATGTATTGTAAATTATAGTTTACCCTATATTTTGATTATTATTTTCTACTTTTGAAAGGAACAACAAATTTAGGAAGAGCATTTTGACTCTCTTACTTCTTCCACAAAAAACAGATCTACATTAATTAAAGGGAGTTTGCAAATATGGGAAGGGGAGAGGTGGTGGTGGTGAAAGGGCAGAAATGGGTGGTGTGTCCCCAACAGAGTTATACATTTTCTTTTAGAAAAGCATGAAATTATTTTTTAATTTTCCCTCAACCTTCACAATGTTGAACAGTGTAAAGAAAAAGAGATTCTTCTTATGTGTGACTTGCCCAGATTTACAGAGTTTTTGCAGTGTTACAGATTATCTATCAAGAAGTGGGGTGAGAAGCACTTTTGAGCTCTGTATATAATTAATCCTATTGCACTCAGTAAGCAAACCACACTTGTATACAGGAAACTAGGGATGATGAAACACACAAAGTTGGAGTTCAGACATTTTGGAAAAACTTAAAAATAGGAAGTCTTCCATTGCAGAGTGCAACTTAATTCTAAATAATTCATGCTCAAAACCTTTTAGTTTTCAAATGCATCTAGTTTCTAGGAAGCTGGTGAAGGATTAAATGGGCTAAAATGCACTTCCCTTCTTATGTCTTGTACCTTTATGTCTTTGGTGAAAATAGACAAAAGGAAAATATACATATACTGTTTTCTTCAAAGGGATTTAATAAGAGCATTCAGTCTATAACATAAAATATTTATATGGGTAATTGCAAAATATTGGGTAGGAAATACAATTATTTAACATTCAGGCAGTGTTGCAAAGTAAACATCAACAACTGCATGTTGGGAACTTTTCTTCACAGGGTACAATTTGCAGAGGAAAAGAAAAGGCTACCACACTGGTTTGTCAAGGAGCTGAGAACAAGGCTGTGACAGGTGATAAATACTTTGACATATCAGTCATGCAGGGGGAAAACAAAAGGCAAAGGGTGAGGGCAAGTGAAAGGAATTTGCCAAAGTCTGAAAGGAAAGAACAATATGGTTTCAGAAATGGCACGTGAGACAGTAGCAGCTGAATGGAAAGATGTTGCACATCTCTTTCCGGCAATATGGTTGGTTGTTAGGTATTTCTTAGAATGAGAGCAGAAAACATCTCCCTGTCTATGGGATGGATATCTTAGATTGGTAGGCAAAAATGAAGAAGGGAAAATACAGAGCTAACAGATAAATAGAGATAAGGCGGCAAGAAAGTGAAATAAGAATGAGTGAAATAAAAGAATAAAAAATGAGTTAAAATAAATAAGAAGAATATGAAGCTGTAAAATTATACAATACGAGAGGAAGAAAGTCCATGAAAGTTCAGAGAAACTAAAATAACTGTAGGAGAGGAGAATCTTGTACTATGCAAATTACATTCCTTTAGAATGAATAGATATTTAATTTTGATTGACTTAATCATCAACGACTGCCAGGAAAGCCTACACTTCTTCAGTTCCATCACAATGATTTTTGACAAAAAGAAAAATCAAGTCAGAACATTTACTATGTAGAATAAATTCAATATGTACCCACTATAGCAATGGTAATAAATGTCATCCTATTATAAAAAGAATTTAAGAAAATATGATTAATTTAAAATCAGAAGGGGAATAATGGCAATTGTTAACCTTGCCAAAAACAAAACAAGTGTTTCATTCTCATTCTTCCAAATATCAAAATTAAAGTATCACTGTTTCAACAATAAGAATACTTTTGAAACTATATGAAATGTGAAGCATAAGCATCTAAATAAATAGATACCAAAACATAAATTTAAGATCTTTCACATCAGTGCATTCACCATCAACTAAGAAAGATGAAGAAGAGCTTTCCAGCACTTCTAGCAAATGCAGTTAAGATGTGGAAGCTGACCACTGTGCGAAGATTTTTTATAAACTGTGAACTAGTTCACAGCATAGAAAAGATGCAACATTTAACTAGATGGAGCCCAGAATTAGTCAGTCTTTTTCTCTCTGCTGAGTAATGGTTTCATTTTGTTAGTTTTGCCATCTCTAACATTAATATTTTATGTTTAGGTTTTAAAGTGACCCAATTCATATTCTAAAAGGTTTCATATATGCAATGAAATCAGTAACTTTGTTCACTTCTGGTAAGGAAATGCCTCTGAAATATCCTCCTCTTCCAAGACAATGAACTGGCAGTCATCATGATGTGATTGTGAGGCCAGTCTGTACTGCAGAAAGGCAGGGATCAATACTGTTGTATAATAATTAGCGAGGTAATTGTCACATTATAGCACCATAGCTGTGCACTGTAATGCTCAAGTCTCAGGACTTAGGTCTTTTCATGTTTCTATTCATTTGCTTCCATCTCAATTACTTAAATATGTGATGGGAATAGCATCTCCCTGATCAGTTTTTTTGTTTGTATGTCTTATTCTATTTAAAAACAAGTCCAAGGGACAGAGCTTCTCTTGCATTGTGCAAACACATCATCTTTGAGGAGAAGAGAACAATTTCTGTTAGGTGTTTTGACATAGCCATAACAGAAAGAATAGATTTGGTAATTGTTTCAACCTGTTACATTTACGTTTGACTTACTGTTTAATGTATTGAAGTACAAGGAAAAAAATTATCTAGATCAATGACTATACTAGGAAGAATATTTCTAAATGCTGGATAGCTTTCAAGAATGGCATTTTGCTCCTATTCTTGTGAAGTATCTCACAATCACAACGTAATTAATGTTGAACTGAATCAGACAGAAAAAAATTATGACAGATTATGAGAGAATCATAGCCACTGAAGAAAAATCAGTAGATCAGCATCGTTCTTCAGAATAAATTATTATTGCAGGTAAATTACCGGACAGGATTCTATTGCTGTGGGTTGGCAGAGAAAACAATACATGGAGACACGTATTGAAGATGGAAAGCTTCTGTACTAGAGAAAGAGGATAAAAGCACAGGAGTAAGCGTTGTTGTATCTCTGGAATAAAACAGTTTTATGACTCTTAAAATACAAAAGTAGGGAGAACTGAAAGAACCCCAGGTTAAGCACAACTCCAAGTCAAATGATAAGTGATAACAGAACAATATGTTGCAATTCCTTGTAGAAATAGCTATAATATACATCTGTATCATTTCCAGTACAATGTTTCTAGTTCTATTCCAAAAGAATCCAATTTGCTTCATAAAAGTTAAGTCAGACAGTGAAAGACGCTAATCTGATTCTGGAATCTGTTAGATCAAGTCAGTGAATTCCAAGAAAGAAATGTGGACTAATTAGAATGGAATTCTATCTGCCTATACCATACATGGAGAGCAGAGACAATGGAATTACATGTGTGATACAAAAGTCACATAAGTGATGTCAATGTCATGGTGCATTCAATTTATTACTGAATTGGGCAGGAAGCTTCAGAACTATTTTAATGCTTCTAGCTGTTAGGTTTTCTATCACTCTGTGACTGCTCACAGTGAGAGACTAGTCCTTTTACTTTTTTTCTTTATCTTTTAGCCATATAATGGAAGGTAAGAAAGAAAGATTTTGGACACATGATCACAAATTGGACCATCTATTACTATTTTCTTTCTATTGTTGAAGTTAATGTAGCTGTAAAGTCTCAGTTTGCTTTCTGGATATTTCAAAAGGTGTGAGGACTAGACTCATCTCAAAGTTTCCAACATAGTAATGAAAAATTCACCATTTTTACAACTTTCTGTTATGGCTATGTCAAAACACCTAACAGCAATTGTTCTCTTTTCAAAGCTGATGTGTTTACACAATGCAAGAGATGCTCTGTCCCTCAGACTTGCTTTTAAGTAGAATAAAGTATACAAACATACAAACTGATCAGGGAAATGACATCATGCTTGATATATTAAGTGGGGGAAAGAAGGAGAAAAGGAGGGAATTTGGAGTGATGGTTTGTCTTCCCAAAGAACTGCTACCTGTGATGGGGCCCTGCTCTCCTGGACATGGCTGAACACCTGTCTGCCCATGGGAAGCAGTGAATTAATTCCTCACGTTGCTTTGCTTCTGCATGCAGCTTTTGCTTTCCCTATTAAACTGTCTTTATCTTAATCCATGAATTTTCCAGCTTTTACCCTTCCAATTCTCTACCTGATCTCACTGGTGGGGGAGTGAGTGAGAGGCTGCGTGGGGCTTGGCTGCTGGCTGGGGTTAAACCATGACAACCACAAAGAAAGGGAAATTAATTTTTCTACTGCTGAAAAAACAATCAGGTTCACACCACACACATACAGACAAAAAATTCATGCCTGGTTTACTTGAAATGCTGCAATGCCTGGCACTCCTGATTTTTACTTCCTGGAGGAAAAATTGATATCTTCTACATCTAGAGAATTACTAATCAATTCAACTACAAACTGAGGTTATTAATAATGCAAGTGTTGAGAAAGATCTTCCTGAAACTTATTCTAGTGGATGATAAGTAGATGGCTATGTGAATTCATTCCACTGTTGGGTAAATAAAGCAAACTACTTTTCACAATTTCCTAGATTAGAGAATGAAATAAATATATTCTCAAGAAAAGAAACTGTATTGCAACCTTCATGTTTATAGTTACCTCTAGTGAGTCATGGTGGCAGTCCAGCTTCCAGTCTGATAATCACTGTGCAAGCTGTAAGGTGCCAAGGTGCCACAGCCATCACAAGGAGCAAGTAACTAAGACAAATGAAGACAGGAAGAGGCAATACAAAGAATCACAGGGAGATAAACTATATAGCAATCTATTATCTATATGTGTTACATCTTAATGCATACTGTAGCATTTAATATATAGAGCACACTGTAGTGAGAACTGCCTGTACGATCTACAGTTCAAGTGACAATGGAGATTTTTTTTAGCCCTGTAGAATAAAAACTATTCTGTGTGGCCATTGTAATGCATCAGTATCAGAAAAGCCAGAATGAAAAAACCCACAAACTGAATGATCTCAGGAGCAGTCCAATATAGTTATAATGGTTTTACATTAAATTGTCTGTAACAATTGCCTGTCATTATATGGTAACAATTCAGACATATTGGGAAAGAATACTGGATTAGAGGGAGCCAGAATTTTATAAAGCAAAAGGAAAGAACTTGTTCATTTACCTTTTCCATTGTTGGTGTTCATTGTGTGAATGTGGCAAATGGCAATTTTATACAATAGCTGACAATAGCACCCCAACAAAGGAGGGAGTTCTTTACCCTCCCCCTCCCATGTTTGAACAGAGCTCCAGAAAGGATGGTGCAGGGTAGTTTTTCCTCCCTGGAGTTGAATGACACTGCAGCAAAGGAACCAGTTTCCAATCCTCCTACAGGGAAGAAAAGACACTGAAGAAGTAACAAGAAACAAACCCAGAATGGGGATGTGCTCATGCATTTACACACATTTAAAAAGAAGTATACTCTGTCCTTCACCATGTGCCATTTTTTTTGGTCTATGCTATCTGGTATTTGAGCAAGGAGCTGTTTTCCAGATTTCAGTGATGTAGCAGAAAAAAGGTTCTCATCATCCTTTTTTGTTGTATCCGTTAGACACTAGTCTAATAGCCAGATTCTTCCTTCTCACTGTTCTCACTCACCCAGCACCCTTGGAATGGCAGCAGGACATGACTGCTGTATGGCTTGTGCCTCTCGTAGGGTTGCCCAACTGGTACAGCACCCTGCACCTCAGTGTTCTGCATACAGCATAAGGTAGTGCTGAATGAGAAATGCTATGACCAGTTTATAAGAAATATAAAGGCTGTTTCGTCTGTACTACTGTGCTTTTGGGGAGTTACCTAGACACAGACCTCACTGTGCTGGGTGTAATATGCCCTGTCTGGCAGAACCATATAGTCATGAAATTCAGAGGAGAAAGAATACAAAATAGCATTGCCTTTCTCATACAAATGAGAACTGAGGCACAGTTTCTTCTTCACCAAGATCAAAATGAACATCTGTGGCATGTAAGAGAAACAAATCTCAGAATAACAAGTCTGAGACATTTCTTTCATGTGGGGGATAGCTGAGATATATGAAATGGGCTTTTTAGGGACTTTGACTTCATTCTTTGCCAGCAATAAGACCTCAAGGTGTTACATATTCTTGAATATGTTAAGTTCAGCTGATTTGCCTTCAGGGTTTTTTTCAGGGTAGTAATTACAGATTAAGCATTACAAAGCATATTTTTACACTTATTTTGACACAATGTTTTTGAAGTTCATGAATCTATAAATCCTGAACACTCTCCAGTATAGACAACACTAGTGATTTACATTATTTTGGAGTTGCAAATAAGTTTTCAAGGGTAATGGATTTCATATAGAGAGATTAAAATATAACATTCCTTCATTTGTGCCTGGTGACTTCTCCTATCATACTACATTTAGCAAAAAAAAAAATAAGGCAGAAAGGATGCTGGTATATTTTTATGTTAATTAATGTATTTTAATTTCAAATAGCATTTCTGAAGCTCAGATAGACTCCAAAAAAATTGGTGCCAGGGCAAAACTAATGAATTTTAATTCTTTTCAGTATACTTATGCTTTCATGAATTCTTTTTGTTATATTCTGGTGTATGAGAATGCATCAGTAAGCACTCAGAGCATGCAGCCCACAGATCTGATTTTTACAGAAATCCAGCTTAACTTTTTTAGCTACATAATAAAGTGCACCTCAGAAGTGTGTTATTTTTAGTGACCAATTGGGTAATAGCTAGAAAAAAGCATACTTCAGACCAACTTTTAAAAGATTTTTTGAAAACAACAGATTGTAAACAGCAAGTAGTCTTCCTGCACAAAGGATGCGTTTGACTGTTTCGTAGCTAAATTGTGTTATTCTTGGACAAATTTTAAGGGTGTGCCACTCATCCCAGAAAGGCTGCAGCTAATAACTCACCCTTGCTGCTGTTAAATTGTTTAAAGCACTGTGATCTATCCCTTAGGTAGTTAAACTGCACTAACTCTGCTCTTCCATATCTTGGAGCACCTCGAAAAACTCTCGGCTCCTTGGGAGTGCAAATGGTTTTGGCCATGCTGCTGTAAAACAGAGAAATCCATGATCTCTGCAGTTTTCCCACAGCTGCTGGAGCTGAGCAGTGACTATATTGTGATGGTGAGGGGCACAAGAAGCAGCCTTGTTTAACATCATGGTCCATGGATTGCACTCCGTTAATCCCAGACAATTTTAATAACAGTTCTTAGCTCCAGGCACAGCTTCACTGGCAAAATACTGGCCTGCTGTAATTTACTTGTGCATCCTGTTGAGAGTAGGGCACAGTAAACCGGTTTGTCCTTTGTGCAACACTCATCATAACAGCAATATAAAATCAATGACATTGTTGAGAAGAATTGTTGTTACTCATCAGAACAGATCATTAAATGACGCTTTTTTTTACTTCCATAACTAGCATACCTATGTGCTTGTGCAAAGCAAGAGCACCAGCCATAATTTACTGCATTGCAGTAAAATCAACAATGCAGCATTCCCCAGAGCCAGACAAATCTCATATGTGATTTGCTAAGTGAATAGAGAGAGAAAACATGCTCCCCAAAAATATTTTTAATCCCATTACTATATTTCTTGTTTGTAACCCTCCAGAACTCTCACTGTATGAGTAAACACTGATAACTCTTGAAACCAAAACATTATTCTGAAACCTGATTTGAAATCATTTCTTTTACAAGTAACAAAGCGAATCACACTGATTTTCTCAAAATTCTTCCTTTTGGAAGAAATAAAAAAGAACAATTTGAGAAGTTAATGGTAACTCACCGGTAAGTTTCAACTGAGCAGAAACAAATTTGAAACAAAAAATGTTAGATGTAAAAAAAAAAGCATCTGATTCCATCTAAGAGAAAATTCCCATAGCTAGAGAGGGAACTCTCTGTAGTTTAGAGTAAATTCAAACTTAGGATATTATTATCCAGCTATATAGAGCAATAATCATATTTTTTTAGTTAGAAAATTATTCATAGTTTAAGATACTGCAGAATAGGAAATATAGATATTACAACAGACTAATTTTTTTTTCTATGAAAAAATTGACACATTAAAAATATTTTTCTTGTCTGTAAAATTGTGTTTTCTTCCCCAGGTCTTTTTGAACTGTGATAGATTTTTATTTTGTTTGGTAGAAGTTTGGACATTGAATAAATATAGTTTCTTTCTAATTAAATGATGATAAAAAGAATTTTGTAATATTGAAATAATCTACTCTTGGTATAAGTTTGGAGTTGGTTGTTCCTGTCTGAAACATGAAGGTAAGAAAGACAACTCATTGTCTCAGCTTAGTGGCAGGAATCTTCCTAACTGTTGAATATGTAAGAAGAATGGAGATGAATGTTTGCTTGTTATAACTTAACCATTCGCTCAATACAAAAAGTGGTAGGCTTTGTGGTCTGAGCAATCATCTATACTCCAAGACTTCATAAGTTTGCAAATTTAAATTTAGGTTTCAGAATTGCCTTAAAAGCCAAAAAAAAAAAGAGTTATCTGCATGAAGATTGTACAAATTGGTTAAAATCAGAGCCCATTAGGGCCAACAGGAGATTTCTTTCCGGAATAAAAGACCTTTTATATAAATATCAACACTATAAATTTTAACATGAAAGACAAATGAATTTAAAGGTTGGAAATACATGCAAAGAGAGGATTGAAAAATATAAAATAGAAAACTTAGCGAAAGATTTTGGCTTAGAGCAGACTACATTAATTTTAACAGTTAAGCCCTGCACAATATAGTAACTCTACATTGTTGTTCTAGGTACTTGGGAATAACAAGACCTCTTACGTACCCTGTAAGGCAGAATGGGAAGTGTATGGCCAAGATGATCCTGTGTGTATGGCTTTTATCTGCCTCTATCACTATACCCCCGCTCTTCGGTTGGGCCCAAAATGTAAATGACGAAAAGGTTTGTCTGATCAGTCAAGACTTCGGCTACACCATTTACTCCACAGCAGTTGCATTTTATATCCCCATGTCAGTGATGCTTTTCATGTACTACCAGATTTACAAAGCTGCCAAGAGGAGTGCTGCTAAACACAAGTTTACTGGTTTTCCCCGTCTGGAAGAAACGGAAGGGATTTCTATGAATGGAATTGTAAAACTGCACAAGGAATCTGAAGAATGTGCTAATTTTTCACGACTCCTAAAGCACGACAAGAAAAACATTTCCATCTTTAAAAGAGAACAGAAAGCTGCCACTACCCTTGGGATTATTGTTGGGGCTTTCACTGTCTGCTGGCTGCCCTTTTTCCTCCTCTCAACTGCAAGGCCCTTCATCTGCGGGACGTCATGCAGCTGTATCCCACTCTGGGTTGAGAGAACATTTCTATGGTTGGGCTATGCAAACTCTCTCATTAACCCTTTTATATATGCCTTCTTCAATCGAGACTTGAGGACAACTTATCGCAACCTCCTGCAGTGCAGATACAGGAATATCAACCGGAAACTGTCAGCTGCAGGGATGCATGAGGCTCTGAAGCTTGCAGAAAAGCCAGAATTTGTTCTGTAAGGTCACTCGTCCTTTACTATGATAATTTGTTGGTTTATCACATTAGCTTTTTCCCCACAGATTTGAAAGAAGAGTTATAGGAAGAACCAGGCTTCTTGACGACTGTTAATGCAGTCATCGAGAAACTGGAAGGTAGCAGTGTAGAGCCCACCTGTGAGCCTGGAAAAACAAGACCACCATCCGAAGAATTTAGGTGTAAGAGGAATATGAGAAAGGAGGAGAGGAAAATGTGGTGCAGGATGTATGAGCTGCTAGTGAGGAAAGAGTAAAGTTGGTCTAACTCACCTGTTTGGCGCAAACAACTGAAGGTCTGAATGTTGGATGCATCTTGTATCCTAGAGATTCTTTGCTGTAATAAAGACCTGAGAATGGTGAAAAGTTTGCTGTAATTCATTACTTTCCACTTTGTTATTATAAAAATAAACCATTTAAGAAGAAGCTGGATCCAGGAACTTCCATCAGTTAGAATTATTTTTATTATAAAAACTCATATGTTCATTAAACATTCATTTACTAGGTTGCCTGGAAATGAACTACTTTGTGAAATTTAATATTGCCTTTGCACAGCAACTCTGGCACTGAAAGAATACATTATACTTCCAATGTGAATATAAGAGTTTGAGTAAAGTCACAAGGACCAACTTCTACTGCTGCATACAGAATGCATACTGCATTCAGTGCTGCTATGCTAACTACACCAGGTAAAGATATTGTCCTATATTTCTAACATAAGAAATATATCTGATTACATTTTATTCCATATCTATCTGGTCTTTGTCCATCTCTTCAGTCTTTAATTCTTTTGGCTTTCTTAGCTGAGCCCTTCTCTAATCTAGATGGAGACTCTGTCTGTGCTCAAATAATTTCTGTTGATGTATGGTTAGTCCTTGTTCCACTTCAGTACCTAATTTACTGTCTATTTGAAAGCTCTTCTACTTGGGATTTCTTTCTCTTCTGAAGTCAGTAAGAAAAAAATAAACTTAAGACTTTATGACTTCAGAGACATCTGGACTTCATCCTTACAAACCAATTTTAATCATCACTTCTTCTTAAAGTAATTTAAAGCCTTGCCCTTTGTAAGAATCAAGATAGTTTACTGTTTCTAGCTTTTCCTACCACCACTGCAGCTTGTCCAAGTATGTGACCCTATTTCTCCTGACTTTGGTAACAAAGTTCTTCCCTCAGTGGAGCAGGGCCAAATATTATAACAGTGTTTTTATTTAAAAATTAGTTATGAAGGTGTTGATTATAATAATATATTTTTAATAATGTATTAATATAATATGCACTGATTGCATCAGGTATTACTGTAAGAACCTAAAATAATATAAAACAACTCATAATATCAAAATGCTTTCTCTGGACTGAGTTTGTGCTGCACACCATGTTCCAGATGAAGCAACAGGGTGTATTAGTGAACAGAGACTGCTTCAGAGCTTAATCTACTTTTTCAGATATCAGGACCTCAGTGAGGAGACATGTTCATTCTCAAATTGCCTCAGCATCAGATCGCACTTTAGGCTAACTTCTGTCCCCCCTGTCTCCAGTATGAAGCCAAAATGACTTAAACGAGTTCAGTGATGTTAATTTGGGATAAGTAACGAGAATTTTGTGCCAGATCACTTGTTCAAAGCATTCAGACATAATTGCAAACACATGAGCTTTTAAGTACCAAATACATTAAGTCTTGGATTAGATATGCTGAGCTATGTGTACTGAAACATGCATAAGTCATTTTAGATGCATTTATAGACCAGGATACATACAGTAGGAAGAACATTTCTGTCTCATTTTTAGAGAAGAATCCTAGTTTTATAATAGTAAGAGGCTTCAAAACAGTTTTCTAAAGAAGTTTCACATTGATTTGGAACAGTCCTGTTTCTTTTAAATATTCCAATGTTATGTACAGAAGAACAAGAAGATATTTAGGCCCAGAACATACACAAGCTCTGGAGTACAGAGTAGAGCTCATATTAATTCAAGCATATTTTCCATATTAAACATGAAATTACTGTTGTTTCTTTGTTACCTATCAGAGTAGCAATTTTTTTGTTTCCAGCATAAGTGAGGCATTTTCAAGGCCTTCTGTAAATTCTTTTTTCTGTGTAAGGATATACAAGAGAATATATACAAATAAATGTATCTGTGAAGACTCCAAGTGGAACTATAAAACCTCTGGAGGTGATTTTAGAATTCTGGGCAGAAGTTTCAGCATTTTTATTCAGCAGGAAAGTCTGAGAAGTTGTGTTCCCTCCAAATAATATTTTTCTTTTTTTTAATTAAATGTGTGTCTTATGAGTCAGAAATTGATATTTGCCCAGCTGTCACTAAAGGCAATTCCTTTCCTCAGGGAACACATCCTGCAGGACTCCAGTTCTCCTTTGTTTCAGGTAATGAGAGCCCAGGAAAGAATAAGAGTTGTTACGGGCTGTGTACCAATCCTTGAAGTTTTTGGAGATAAACATCCACCTTTCATGTCTGGATATGTTTGGAAAGAAAAGAAAAACAAAACAAAATGAAACTAAAACAAACCACCGCCAAGTTTATTCATATACCCAAACCAAAACATAGACAAATGGAAGCTGTTGTTAGATGGACCTGTATTTGAGGGGAAAAGTAGAGAATCAAGAAGATTAGAACAATGTCCCTTTGCCAAAGCACACAGATAAAAAGAAAAGAAAGAGAGGAGAAAGTTTTCAGACAGAATTCTAATGGAAAGAGGCTTAGATAAGGAAGGAAAGGCAAGGAAATAATTGCTTGGGTTCATGAACAGGACATTTTACTTTTTAAAAAGATAAATAAATAGAACTGCATTACAATATCTAAATGCAGCAGTAGCATTTTTTTAACTTAGATAACTCACTGCACATCTGACAAGGGGGTAACATATGAATGGGTGAGAGAGAAGTCTACATCAACATGTGTGCAGCCTGGTACATGCTTTTACCAAACCCAAGAAGAGATTGCACTCTTGATCAGTGTGTTCTTACATGTGTTTCGAGAAGAAAGCAAAAGGGGTAAATTAGATAGATGGTTTTGTGAAAAAAATCTATAAAATACTCCAAGAACCATCCAGAGCACAGGGAGCCAGCATAACACTGACTAAATGAAAGAGAAAAGTGAGATATTGGAAGCAAGACATGGAAGCAGTTCTGAGTTTCAGACTTGTGATAGTTACTTTTGGGAAAATGTGCAAAAATATAGAGGCGAGGCAACAAAGGTACATATTCAAAAAATTGAGAATAAAGGCACAAACCTTTCTAAAATATGCTTGTACAATGCCAGCGAAGAGACTGTTGCTACCTCACTGCCTAAAGGACAGCTGGGCTCTGTAGGTCACCACTGCTCTGGATTTAACAAAAATCTATTTTAAAAAAAAAATTAATAGCAGCATGAAGAGAATCTCGACCTTAGGTAAGATCTGTTGATGGGAAATCTAAGCCAATTTTTCTTATTTAAGAAGCAGTTCATGTTGTCTAAATCCATAAATTGTAGTCAGAGAAGAATGTGAACGCTGGTGAAAGCTCACTCTGCAACCCCACTTCTGGGAGGTTTGTTTGAAGGATTTCAGCTATCTCATCCTTAAGCCACAGTCTGAGATGTGAGAAGTTCCACATTAACTACAGAGTATGCCATCTTACAATATTTGGCAATCTCAGGTTTTCTATGAAGGTAGATGTCACTTTGTGTAAGTTGAAGTGTTTGACAGGAAAGGTTGGAGTTGTTCCTTAGATGCACAGGGCAGTACAGTCTGGAATACTAGACAGCATGGAAAAAGTTATCCTAGAGAACAGGATTGCCCTTTCACTACAGTGCAGACCTGGCCTTACCCCCAGATGAATTTTTTTCATCTGGGGAAGCTCAAGGCAGCTTTTTTTATTAGCTACAGGACTCACATTCAGTGTTTCTGATTAGAAACCTCAGTCATATTGCTGCACATCCTAGACCATCTTCCTACCAGCTGTTAGTTCTGAAATTGGTTTCTAGCCACTATGGGATTTCTGGACGGTGGAGGTGGCAGGAAAATGGGACCAATGCCAAGGTGATACTGGGAAATGCAGTGTTTACCATAGCCTGGGCTAGGAGCTGAGGAAATCAGGAAGTAGCTGTGCAGCTTCTGGCAGCATCTAGACCTCCTCTTCATCCAGCATAAGCAGCCACTCAGCCTTCAGCTGCAGCATGAGATCTTCAATTGCTGCCAGAATTATCGAGATATCAACATGCCAATTAGACCTTGTTTACTTTATACAACTCTTTGTTCACCTCTAAAGTGTGTATAAAAGTGCTTGAGAGTAGCCACTGAGTGAGGCGGTTCCCTAAAAGGAATTTTAGTCACAACTATGTAAGAGATCCTTCCTTAAGTCCACTTTTCAGTATCACAAGCACATTTGACCCAAGATAAACATCACCTGTGGCCAAAATAAAAGCGAAATAGCAAAGCTTGAAAAGCACAGAAACCACTCCCCTCCTCCTCTTACACAGCTCATTATAGGGTATTAGCAATATCCTATTTATAATTTATCTGTAAAAGTAACACTAACTCTCAAGGAGTTCCAGATGAGATGGTCCTGGATGAGCCTCCTTTACTTGAAACAGTCTTTTCACAGCATGTCTGACACCAGTAATAAAGCACCAAATGTACAGATTGTACTTTAGCAGGAAGTCCCCCTGTTTCCTTCTCTCTCATCCTGCTCATATGCACCACGTTTATGTCAATTTTCCTCAATGAACAGGGCTTCAGATCAATAGACTTAGACTGAATAAATCTCCTCAGTATATCACTCTTGGAGCAGAGTTTGAGGTAACGATTTAGTGTGACCAGTTTGCAGCCTTTCCTGCTCACCTTGGACCCTCCCACCTCTGGTTTCAGTTAATTACCCAGAGTCAAATCAGTAACTGTTGCTTAGATGTTCTGAAGTGCCACATAGGACCGTATTTCTTGATTGCCGTTCCTGCTGACAACTACCTTTGTAAATATACAATGTGCTATTGTAAACCCCACTCCCATTTCATGGTAGCACTTAACCTGCAGTAAAACTGGGCAGAAACAACACATAGCATTTCCCACGGTGTTTTCCTTCCTTGTTCAAATAAGACTCAAAGATTTGGGGCAGTATCAATACATTGTGAAAACTGTACCCCTCCTGCTCACTTAATACTGCTTTTTTGAGGGAGACTCTTGCCACTTACCAGCCCATAGGTTTAATACTGTAACACATTATTGGCACTTACTAAATTCCTCTGTTTAGGAGGAGTCTTACTGGGTAATAATAGAAATAACAGAGTAGTAAAACGTGAATTGATTATAATATCTTATTATTATACATCTATTGCTTCACATTTCAGTTCCATGAAAAGAAAAACAACGTCTTTCATGCTTTGTTCAGAGATTTACTAGCTAGAACCACCTGCAGAAAGATGTGTTGAACAGTGGGAAATAAATCTACAATGAGACATAGAGGAGAGAATTATTTATCAAATTAATACTATAAGTAATGCAGACAATATCCATTCACTCCCTCACCCCTGATTTATAGCAGGAAAATGGTTTTCCAGGCAACCACTGCTCCAGGCAGCACAGCATCATTAGAAGAACATTATTCAGTTAAGTGTTTTGATTGCTGACCAACATGCTGCAGTTACACAACTAGAAGGTGTTGGGAGCAATGCTGTTTTTTCTCTTGCTTTCTCCTTAACTTTTCATATTATTTTCCTTATCTTTCAGGAAAAACTATTCAAATTACGCTATTCTCAGAAAATGTGCAAGATCAATGTGTCATCAAATCCTCTTCACAGTTTGCTTAAGAATCAGTTCTTGTCTTTTAAAATGGTGTTGCACAGGAAGACACAGGGAGAGAGAAGGGAGAAAATTTAGAATGGTCTTAATGTGCAAAATTGTTAATATCCTGGAACAGAAGACACCCTTTATTTCAAAGAGTGAGGAGGTAACAATTGTGAGAACTAGATTTTTATTTCTTTTAAGAGACAGACTCAAGTAAGTAAATTTAAAAGTAGCCTAAGAAACACTGCAATCTTTACAATGTGCAAAAAACCAAACTTATATCCCTCTTCATGGTCTCAAATCTCTAAATAATTATTGCTGCTAAAGAGTGGCTTCAGCATGAGTTTGAAGTGAATTAGTACTGCTTTCTATACCCACTTTCTAAACATTTTGTGGGCCTGTCCTTCCCCACACTCGCTATCCACCTGCTCTGCTGTTTTGCCAAATCCCTTCTCATAAAGTCGTATTTCCAAAAGGGCAGAATGGATTTTACTTGCTGAAAACTGAAAAGATGCTTGATTCCCAGTTCATTTTTCACTGGTGTAAGCAAAAGAAAACCCATTGAGATATTGTATTTTCCTAAGATAATAATATATGTTTGCTGTTGGAGAGAATATTTTGATGATTTATAACTTTGTGACTTTACTGATTGAAATTTTTTGTCATTTGTGATCATTTGCATAGAATCAGTCAATTTAGTTCAGAAAAAAAGCATACAAATGTATCAAAGTTCCCAGAAGAGACCATGCAGTTTTATAAACCAACATACCAGACTGAATAAATATTTTGCTTTTAGTTTTCTATCTACTCAGTCAAAACCAACAATATTTCATTCATTCAGTAGTTGTGTGGTCTTTTTAGTTCCAGAAAATTCTGTTTACAGTATACTTATTTTCTTCTGCAAGAGAAGAGAAAGCAAGCCACTGTAATATACTTAGTTCAGCCCTTCCGGAGAATCTGTGTTTTAAAGCATGGAAAAACATAGAAGAATGCATCTGGATAAGCTCACTACTGTCTCAGAAAACTTTGCATCTTTGCCAAACTAACCAGGATTTCAGCAGCTCTGTGTAAAAACAGCAGAGATTCCTCAGTCAAATCTATCATCCTGAAGATGGTTGCAAGGAAAAGACAAAATTAGGCAAATTAAATAAACATCTACTTCCCAGCAATAATTGCAATAGCAAAACAGCTCCACCCAGTAAGTAAAACCAATGATGATATTCTTGTAATCTGAAGACTGAAACAGCACAATGACAAAATATTACAGGTGCTTCGTAGAAATACAGAAATTAATACCTTAATGGTATGTTTTCAAACTGAGTTAGAGCTACTTGCCAACAATTTTAGGGACTTTTCCTTTCATATTCAATTAATAGAGACTTTCTCTAAGGAATGCTGGAGCAAGTTGCTGTGGTTTTGCAGTCTATTAAACAAAGCATGTGTTTGCTGTAAGGAGGATGTACACTTTCTGTGTACTGATATATTATAGAGAACCTACTCAAGGTATCTGTTGCCTCTCCAAGCAAAGGGCATTAAAGAAGCCCAAATATTTATCCTGATACTGAAGAAATAACAGGAATAAATAAAAGTAACATGGACAACAAACACATACAGAGAACTTGAAATGTTTGTGATATTTCACTGCAAACATTCAAAAAGCCTCTCTCTTCCTTCCAGAATATTTATTTTTTTTTCTTGGCTTGTATACAGTAAATATCCTTGACAAATCCATAAATTTTATTTCTGTCTTCAAAAAAAGAAGTAAATGCAGCAAGTGAAAATCATGCTAAGGACCTTTTACTTGTCATTACAAGAAAAAAATCCAGTTTTCAGTGAGACACGTAAAGTCAATGCTACAAAATAACATTTTTTTTTTAAGATTAGTATTCTCTTTCCAAAATAATCTCCTGTCAGCCCAGAAAACAGCCTGAAAACCATCAGCACTAAAATGGTCTGGAATGATTTATAAAAGCAAACTTTTACCCATAATAATGAAATAAAACATTGGGGTTTTTCCATGTATTTTCTTAAAAGTTGCTCATCCAATTAATGTGATATCTAACAGACAATAACATTTCTTAGGGCAAATTATATAAAGTCCAAAATTTTTTTCTGGCTTTAAAAAGAATCTACAACTAACTAAAACATAATATTTGAAGATGTCTTTATCTTTCCTTTATACATAATTTTAAACTTGAATGTAATTACCTGCCATCCTTTAATTTGGATCAATTTTTACAAATATATGTTTTCATGTAATAAAATGTCTGAAATAAGTGAGAATGCACGTTTGTCTGTAAAAATGCCTGCTCCTGATACATTCAAGATATGAATAATTCCATGATTGATTTCAACAGGGAGGCTATAAAAAGACAAAAGAGTACCTTGCTGCGTGCTACCTCCAAGCAAAACTGGACATGGGATGCCCTGAAAACCTGTCTTGCAATCTCAAATGTTACAACATTTCAGCCTGGTTGCTGTAGGAGATTGTTTCTTCCCTTTAACAAACTTGGGAAGAGAGGCAGGAATTTGTATTTTCCACGCAAAGCTTTTGCAGCCATTATTTGTCTGCAGACAGTTTTATGAAATTGAGGAAGAAGTCTTTATTATTGCTCTGGCTCCTCCCTCCCTCCCTCACACGCGCGACCCATGAGCAGTGGCTCGTGTGGCGCTGCCACCAGAGGCTGCAAGGCTGGGCCAAATGCAGGGATCTCAGTAAAACCACCTACATTTTCTAAAATATTTTTGGGCTTTTCACACTGAATTGCATAAAATGGACTGGGAACTTCCTCAGTTCTCACAAGAACCCAAAATATAATGCGTATGAAGGACCGAAGGCCCCCAGAATGCTCCACTTTCCCCTAGCTTCTTTCTCTGTATGGCACCTCTGAGAATTATCTCTATGGACATGATCTAATTGCCTCTTAAGAAATGTTTCAGTGGTATATGGATCAGAAATTTTAGTTGCTCCAGGGTATTTCTCATCTAATTCATCCACTTTTTTAAATACAGGAGAAGTTCTGATTTCTCCAGGGAAAAAGAGTCATGATCAAATGTGCTTTAAAGCAGCCAGAAAAGGCCAAGCCAGAACAGGAAGAAGAAAAATGAAGAGTTGGCTTCTAAAGATCTGGATAGATTTATGAAGCATACTTCATCTTCTTTTGATGGAAATGTGCTAAAAATACTCCATGAGCTCGATACATTACATTAATACGTTTCTGTTGGAAGTAGTCACATCTTGTTTGTTATGAAGGAAAGTGCTGCTATACACAAATGAAAATAGTTTTCTGCCTGAGAAAGCCAAGCCATTCCAGCACTAAGAGTTTGGCACACAGGGTTGAGAAACAAACATGCAACCAAAACTCAAAGATCTAGCATTGTACAGATTTCTACCACATTAAACAATGTAGAAGAGTATTCATATGTTTACCATGCTCATGGATCATAACATTAATATTAATATTCAGGGATTTTCAGTGATACTGAATGTATTTTGGTGCACTACAAAAAGAGGTTTTCAGGTAAATGCTGGCTCTATGGATGCTTTCAGGGCTTGTGTTAGAGATGCCATGCACCTGGAATGGGATTGAAAACAACAACAATAAAAGACCAATTTTTGTAAAAACATTCAAACATTCTATTGTACTAAGTAAATGCCTGTTACTTGTTAACATACATGTGGTTTGTTCTCCCAAACCTTTTAAAAAAGCTGCTTTCAGTTATGCTGTGACAAAAGTTAAGAGACAGAATTAGAATGCACATGTATTACACCACAGCTAATTTACAAATATGATTGCTTTGATTTAATGTAATTTTCATGACCTGCCAATTTACAAATTTCTATAATTTCAACTCAAATAAGTATAAAAGGCTGGAGAATGTCCATAGTTCTTTGCTTTTTATCTTACTGAGTAGCTAGAGAGAGATTTAAAACACTTATTATTTTAAAAAATGTGTTTAAGAAGTGTTATTTCTGCCAATTTTTTTTATAATTAAAATAGATCCCTTTGGCTTGACAAAAATCAAATAGGCAAGTATTAATGAACATCTGTCCCACGGAAAATTGATTCAAGAGATTGTTCTTAAAATATGCCTTTGAACATTTGTTTTGAGCTTCTCATATTCATTTCCCCACAGAGTTTCTAAACTATGCATGGTTATACCGTCCACAAGGCAGTGGCACATCCCATTCTAAGGGCTATCTTCCTTAAAGGTACATCTCAGTGAGCACTTACCCTATTTCCATAGCTGTGTGATTTGTGATAACATGGTCTCCTACTTGCAGTTTAACCAAAATGTGGCTGGTAAATCACACACTGACTCCACGTGGCATCATGGCTTTGATTTCCTTTGTTTAAGTTAACATACAAGTTCACAACAGTCACCAGGCATATCAGGATGGGCCAATTCATTTCTTATTGGCAAGAGATAAGTCCTGGAAGCAAATCAATACATGTTAAGCCTATGTAAAACCTAGAACAGAGAGCCTAACTCATCTTCTACACGCTGCCCTGAGACCCTAAGATAACTTCTGTGGTTACACAAGATAGCACCAGAGTATCATATTTTCATTGTAGTAGATTAGCAAATCTCTTTTCAGTATTTCACTGATAAAACTAATCACTGTGAACTCTGCATTTGAAGCAAAATGAGTCCTATAATTTGCTTTATTTCCCCAATGGAATGACTCAGATATGCTTTTTACTTGGTTAGCCTTAAGTATTTAACAGGAAATGGGACAGTTATTGTCAATGGCAAATGGACCATTTCTGGTTGCATTACATGAGAATGCATTCAGAGAAACAGCTGAAGGCAAAACTACACTAGCAGATAATATTATAACTGAACCTAATGAGAAAGGGAGAGAATAGATCCATAAATGTAACAGTAAAAAAAAAAAAAGAAAGGTGTTTCTTGTTTTAAAAAACCCAAACCTTAAAATGAAGGGCGCTAGTCATGCCCTGAAACTCATTTTCAAGCTTTACGGTCTCATTTGCATGTCCATTTCACAAGGGCTATGAATCAATTTTACCTTGATGAATTAGACAGTCGTTTTCCTTGTTCATAATATTGTACCAAAACCTTAACTTGAAGTGAAATGGAAAAACTATATGTCATGAGAATAGTTCGAAGGATTAAAATCCCCACCCAAATAAAAAAATGCTACCAATGAAATTTTTCTGTGAAAATTTTTGGGTTTTTTTAATGTCATTATTTTAAGCTTAAGTGAAAAGACATGTTTTAGGAGAAAGTTAATGGAGGGCAAAAGAATCAGAAAGAGCTGTTAGGGAGCCACAGTTCTCATTAGATATAACTATACAGATATATAACACACACATTCATCCCTCATATTTTAGAATTGGTACTGCCTCATGAAAATAAGGCAATAAAACTAATATTACCTGATAAAACATTTGTTTCTTTTAATACTATTACATTCCCAGAATTGTGCAGAAATTAAAGGATCTTTTAGGATGGGTTGTGGCATCATGGACCTAATAAAGTTGCAGTTCTACCTGTTTCTTTCCATAAAGAGTTTTTCATCCAGGAATTTTCAGACACATAAACAACCCAGAGAAAATTGGCAACTACAGAATACTGATACTTTGTCATACAAGACAAAACTCATTTTTTTCCAGCTGTAGCTGCCAGGTCTGCCCCCTCTCAAACCAACACGCTAATCTGTGCAGTAACTAGAAGTCACTCAAGGCTGAGGACATATTCAAAAATAGCAAATAATGCATACAATACTTTAGAGGATCAGAGAAAAAAATAGGGCTGATCAAAAGAAGTCAAGTGATTGGATGACCTGTTGGGATAAGGAGTTGAGCTTTCAGTAGTTCCTGCAGCCAGTAGTACAAGGGCAGCACACAAACCTGCCTCACACTGAGATAATGCAAGTCCCCAGGCTGTAGATATAAAACCAGCAGAGTGAATAATGTCAGAAAGAAGGCTCATACTCACTGCTCTGGATCTGCAGAAGATACCTTTCTGGCATCTTGTTCTGAGGTGTGACAGTGAGTAGTTTGTATTTTCACAGGGCTGCCTTATGGTAGATATCATTGCATTTGCCAGTTTTAATGAATAAAATTAATTTTTAAAAAAATGTGCAATTCCCTTGATCTTTCACTAACCACCCCAACCTGTCTTGTTCCCCATATGTTCTTGGAGTGAACAGATCACTGAGATATTTGGTGGACCAGCCTACTACACCTTTATTATATCTCTCTTGCCCTTCCCTCATTACCTGTTCTTTGTCCAGGTTGATCTGTTCTTTAAAAAACTTTTCCTAGCTGTCCCCTTGATTTTACTGCAAAGTTATTGCTAAATTATCTAGTTTTATTAAAATGAGAAAGTGATTAATTTGCTTCAGACCTGAGCAAAAAATAAATGCAATGATAAAATAAGAAATTTTTCTTATTATCACAAGAAACACTGATGACAAAATTTATGTGAAAGCATGAAAACCATATCTATGTACAATACAAAACCAGTCAGATGTTCTTGATAATTTCAATAGGTAAAAGTGAATTCTATATATTGTTTCAGTCAGCTGGGGCTTCTAGTATGCAAAAGTCACTAGAGGATTGAGTTGCAACTCTATTTTTGGTCATATATTTTACCTTGATGAGGTCTAGTAAAACATAAAAACATTTAACATAAAAGATTATGTCCCACAAGTAGCTTACTAAGAAATACAGATACAAGGAAGTGAAGCTCTTCAAGTTCTAAGTGGTCTGTGCTGAAAACGCAGAGTGTCTTTTGTTGTAATACGAGTCTTATTTGTAAAAAAGAGAATTGCTGCCACTTGTATTGAAAATTATTCAAATTTATACAGCAGACTAATTTAGCAGAAAAGGAAATATGGTTCTTCTGTATTAGGTACAGAGTTATATTATGCTTTTAAAATGTATAAGCTCAGAGGAATATTATAATGTTAATTTGGATAGTATTTAAAAGGTAATTACTTTTATACAATAAAATAAGAAGTCTCCTGAATACTAATCTCTGTGTCATGTGCTTTCTTTGAATTAATGCTACATAAAATAGAGAATTCATTTGTATAAGTGATTTTAATTTAGATTCATGGAAGACATTCTCATTACAAAAATGTCTGTTTTTTTCAGCTCAAGCAATTTAAAATCCTTACTGTATTAAAATCAATGTTAAAGAAAGCTATCTACATTTGTTGAATAGCCCTGAACTGAAAGAAAGAGAGATAGGAAATGTTAGTGACTCTCTTAAAGAAAGGGTGGTTTGCTGTGCTCAGCACAGGCACTGTTACAAGGAACACTGGCACAGGCCATACTGAGCAGGTCGAGACTGCCCCTAAATGGAAGCTGATTTCATCTATTCAATCCTTTTCAGGGAATGGGAAAGGCTCAGAAATTTTATTTGCATTTCAGTCCAGAGAAGGTTGAAAGATATTGAAAGACAGAAAGCATATTTTGTCCAATTTCTTGAATTACATGAACATCTAATCTCATCTCTGATAATCTCTTCAATGCGCAGAGGGCATCAATCTTGGGACATCCTCAGAAAACAATATTCAGATGTTTTTTAATATATTTAATTTATGCAAGCATTTTCTTCTTTTTTCTCTGTTGAATCAATGGTTGTTTCTTTAGCTAACAACTTCTCCTATAGTTGACTACCTGTCTGAATTATTTTGTTAAAAATACCAAGTATCTAAGTGGGGTGCTTAGTCAAATAAGCAGAGATTATTTCCGTCTGAGTTACAATAAACTGATAGATGAGACAGCCACAGATTACTTTTTTCAACATATCATAAAAGAGGTTTTTAGAAGACAGAGTATTTTGAAACTGCTCTCAAAAAAATCAGTTTTGCACGTAGCCATTTGAGTTGTTCTGAGCAAACTTCCTCTCTTACGGTTTTAATTACCAGATTCAGGAAAAATGAAAGACACAAACAGCACCACAAACCATGATGGGAAGTCACATCAGAGAAAAACCAGTGAGAGATATATTTGAGACAGTCAGCATGTATACACAGGTCTCCAGAAGGAATGGAAACCAAACAAGCAGGTTGTACCTGTGTCCTCAGTCTGGGGTTACTTCCCATTGCCTGAATCCAGATGTGTATCTGGGGCAGGTACTACAAGGCTTGTCTTCTCCCCAGCACCATTCCCCATGCTGTGTCCATGAGGAAGGGAGCAGGGTGGGCACTGAGCAAGATGGAGCACACACCACGTCTCCTGCTCTGGTCAGCTCTGGGACACATCTCTCCCCAAAAGCATGGATTGCTGAGGAATAAGAGCTCAGTGAGCCCTAAGAACCCACTCCCAAAGTCAGGTCACCAAACCTTTTCCCAGGGCTCAACAGGTCACAATTTACCCTCTTTTCGTGGAGAAGTGTCCTTGGTGAAAGGTCACATCTGGCTCCTTCTGAGGAAGCAGATGGTGGGAATGAAGCAGAGCCAAAAAGACTCACCTCTCCAGTTCCCATCTTTCTGACTGTAGCTGTCATATTACTGAACGGAAAGGAATCTTTGTGCTATCCCAGTTCTTAATTTATTCTTGTCAAGCTGGACATTTTTTAACCATTGCTAAGTTTTTAGCAAGAATAAGAAGCCCTTTCTAAAATGATTTCTGATCAAGTTACAGCCAGTGCAGATGAACAATGTAAGAATCTTTCACATGGTGAAACTCAGGTTGATCTGCGCTTAAAATGAGAAATGTTAAGAACCTTTCTGCTCTCCTGGGCCATTTACATATGCCCACTCCATATTGATTAGTTTGACATTTGCTACTCTTATTCTGTCAGGAGAAAGTTGATTTGATTTTCACTCTTGCTAGTACAATGTCACAGGTATAATAGCACTATGAACAGCACAGTATATTTAGAGATTGAATAAAATATGATTTCTGAGGAGTAATTACTGGTGGGAAACTAGATTTTAATATCAACTTACAACTGGATGGCAATTAACTAAATATAATTGTTTTAATCATTATCACAATTTATAGATGAATCATTAGAGAAAATGCCCTACCACAAGTTTTTCTCTCATCTAAAACATCATGAAGATAAAGATATAGTGAGTGATCAGTTTCTTGAAAAGGACAGCAAGGGCAAGAAGCAAGCAAAGAGAAAAACAGTAGAAAAGCTGCAGCCTGTTTCAAATCATTAAGAGCTGCCACACTAGAAAAGCTTGTTTTCAAATCTGAATGTGATAACAAAGTGAAACCAAGCCCTAGCTTTACACATATATGATTAGGAAATAGTAATTTTTGATCAGAAATATGGTGTATATCTAATAAATATGGTGTATATATAATAAAAATTATCCTGAAGGGAAAAGTTTTGTGAGATTGAATGAAATATTTCTAAAACTGTGATCCAGTAAAACCCTACCTAGCTGCCATCACAGCATGGACATCTCTGAACAGCCAATTCTCTGGCTGTAAACTCCTGCAAGGCACAGAGGTCTGCAGAGCCAGAGCCAGCCCTTATGAACTGTCCAAGTTGTCAATCCAACACAGGCTGAGAACATGGCCTGTGTACCCACCAGAACTAGAGCTCTCCATGTCACAAATCTGGTCACCACCTTTTAGAGATGCTTGTGAGAGTGGTATTATCTATGTTTCTTCTAAGGTGGTCAGATCACTTAGCACATGAAAAACCTGTCATCAAGGCTCACATCAAATCCATAATCTCCTTACTCCCAGAGTGCTCCAGCCAGCAGGCTATTTCAAGTGACAGAAGCATTGTCTGTCCCTTTTGGGGAAGACTCTTTGCAGAAAGCAATTCAATATTAATCAGACCAAACTGGAACTGAAGGGGTACATGACTCCATAGCCCAGTACATCAGATGTTAATTTACATTTAAGGAGTTTTTTTATCCAGTGAGAATATTGTGAAAGTACATTCAAAGTTGTTGACAAAATTCTGGGAGCAGAAACCAGGACTCAAGTTTACTGTTTTCCAGACGAGCTTCATCATCCCATCTTGCAGAATCAAACCTCTAGAGATTCTGTTTGGTCCACAGAGCTCAAATCTTTCCCCATAAAAGAACATTACTTCAACAGCAGAGTGGGAAACCTTTCCACTACCAAGTCAGAAGACCTTGGTAATTCAGTGGTTTCTCAAGAGGCACCCACGGATCAGATTTCTTATGGTAAGTATCACTGTCTGCAGAGAGTGTCATAAACAAACACTTTTCTCTATGCCCACAGTACAGTTGCCTTTTCAAAGAAAACACAGATCTTCCCTGAAATCTTTGAAAGGAAAGAGCATAGGTGCCCATCTCTAGGAATGAACCCAAAAAATAGTAGGCATATCCTAATTCCAGAAAGTTATTTAAGTATAACACTGGCTAGTTGAAGGAAGTTTTATTGCTCTCAGATCCCACCCTAAGTCTACCAGCCCCTCCTCAGACACTGCAGAAGAAGCCTATATACCTAACATCAGCATTGTCATTTTATTTTGGTCATCAGGCACTCAAGAAGGTAAGCCCTGTATTGGATTTGGTGCAATTATTTTCAAAGTATGCTGGAACATACAGATGAAATCATTATATTATCGACTTTAATTAACTAAAATAAAATTATACTGTTCTCTCTGAGGAACAACTAAGATGCAATGAAAATAAGTAAGTTCACAGAACCACTGTGCAGCTTGCACAGGGATAGAAATTATTTTACAGTGAATGATTATGTTAATTAACATAGTTTACCAGAAGCAACTCAAACCTTCATTTACAACTTTTCATTTTTATGTGTTTGAAGATATGTTTCTATCAGCAAAAGTAGTAATTCCTTCCTTATGATACATTTTGGACTTAGAGTAAATAAGAAAAATCCTCAGTGTTACTGGTATTTTGCATATAGACAGATAAAGCTTTTAAGAATGTAAACCAAAATCAACCAATATGTGTATTTAAGTCATTAATCTAAAGCCTTTAATTCTACGTTCATCTTGCTGTTTGAATTACCAGTTCATATTTACTTTCCAAAGGCTGTATGTGAGATTGTGACTGTGTTCTGGTTGCTTAGTACAGTGTAAGTCCCTGCTCTAATTTACAAACATACTCTCAAAATGCGAAAGTGAAGTTTCCTCATATCTAAGTAATGGCTGAAACTTCACAAGACTTCAGTAAGAAAGCACTGATATTTTGCCTATTAATGAAAAGCTGTGCAGGTGTTATGAATACACATTAAGCACAACGCAAAAAATATAACTTACAGGGAGGGTTTCAGACCAGAGGCACTCCTTCAGCCATTACACTAATACTGATGTGATATTAACTGCTTCAGTGAGGCCTTATTAGAATATTTGGCATCCTTACACTCAGTAGTTGGAAATAATAACAGAAACTGGGCAAGCTCCTTTATTTGGATTCATTCTGGTGAATTTATCTCTGATTCCTGGCTATCCACAAAAGTTTAGATGGCAGAAATACTTTCACAGAGCATAACTGAAGCTAAAAAAGTACCTGTTGCATATAATACACTAAAATTTTACATAGTATAAGCTTGGATTTGGCAGGGAAAACCTATGTAACAGCTCAAAAAATATCAAAATATAACATTGAAAACCTGAAATTTTAAGATAACTTTTATAATGTGGGGTCTCTTATTCTTCTGCTCCAATGTGACTATTCTGAGTGCAGACTAAGCATAAAAGACTTTATATCAAAGCAAGTTTTAAATGGTTGTTCAAAATTATTCTGTTGTCACAAAAGAACACTATAGTCTTTAAAATTCTCCCTTTAGAACTGTCCCAGATAATCGACAGGGTGAAAAAAATATTATTTGTTAAATTATCACCTAGAAGGGGCTATAAATAGATTGAATTTTCTCCATTTCCTTAAATTGGCCTACCTAATTAGCTGGTTAAGCAGCACAGCAGATTGCAAAACACATACCTAGAAGATAAATAACCTGAATGACCTCCAAAAATATATTTCTCTTTATCTGCTATAGTTCCATAAACTGCAGCTCACATAGATAAACCTTTTTCCATTTAGACTTCAAACTCTTATCTTCATGTTACAGCCTGTAGAGCCTAAACTGTGATTTAGGGAACGAAGTAGTAGAAAAGACTGACTAGTTCTGATAAAACACAGAGAAAGATTAAGCCTTTATTTGAGAAAATGGTCCTGAGATTACTTGGGCTACAAACTCATATGGGTATCTCTGTCCTCCAATTGACATTTGACAGATATATTTCAACCTTTTTTAATTTTTAGTATGGAATTTTTATTCTTGGCTAGCAAAGGCTTTGAAAGAAACTGGGAAACACTGACCAATTGTGGATTATAGTGGAAACAAGCAGCTCTACCTTTTGCTGATGCCATACAAATATGTCTGCTGGCTCACTAATTTAAATCCACAAAGACCCATGAAGCAAACTTGTTGCAGTTGTTGTTTATTGGAAGACAGAGGATTAATTTTTTCCTTATAGGAAGAGGCAATCAGAGCACACTTTTTTTTTTAATTACGGATTTTTTTTGATTATGGATTTTTTTCCCGGACACAACTAGCTCAAGATGATGGGCCTGTGATTGATAAAAACATACTATAGGTTGTGTAATTGAGTCTGGGTGCATCTCTCTGCATCCCTGTATCATGTACACCATGTTAGCAGCCATTAATAAGTTTTAGTTTATGCTTACTGAAAAGGTCACAAAGGTCAGAAAAATTTATCTTCCTTAACTCCTTTTGGTCTTCTGTGATGATGATTCAGCACAAAAAAATTTTATACTTTCAGAAGTTCACTTTCTCTTTAAAATGATTCTAAAATTCAGCAGTTAGACCAATTTGTAGTGGTTGTGCAATAGCAGTAAACTGAAATTCTTAAATCGCCTTTTAACTTCCTATTTAAACCAGCAAGGAAAAAGTCTTGAGTTAAAAGACCAGTTTTAGTCTTTAAATTTATACTTTCTGCTGTATTTCAAAAGGAGTAGTTTTCAATAACTATCAATTATTAACATGTACAGATTTGTAGATAAATGTAGCCTTTACTTTAAACTTGATACCTGCCTTTGTTGACAAAAAGGACATGATGTGAATGTTCAAGAAATTATATAGTTTAATGTGCATGTACTCAGAATCTTAAAATTTAAGTTTTGTAACAGGTGAATGATATTTCTTATTAAATATTAAGAGATCTGGGCTACAGATTAAAGATGCTTTAACTGGTGTTATACATCAAACTGTTTTTAGAATGGAAATTGAAGTTTAATGGATTTGAAGAAAAACACCACTTTATAATTGATTTTCTATGTAACACAAAGGAGAAAGGATGTGTTCTACACTTCTAAAACTAAGTGATTTATTAACCTATGGTAACAGGACCTGTATTTTAATGAGCTGAATAAATAGTTTCCTGGTCCCTCTGTTCCTCAGTATTTCAGAAGTGACTGGTAACAAATAATTGCACACTTTATCTACAGATTCAAAAAAGAAAAGAAGCTTTCCTGGTTTTATAGTGAATTAAATCGAGAACATTCAAAACAGGGCATCTTATCTGAGATCATGGTTACCAAAAGATGACCTGGCAGCTAAGAACACTGTGGTATCAGATTTGTATTTTGATACTTCAGCTAACTCAATAGTATGACCCTTGGTAAGGCAAAGTGGTGGTAAATGTATACCATAGGTTCTCACTGACAAAATTGTGATTTCTTGAACCTTAAAGGTATGTTCTTACCTAACAAGGAAGGTTTTAGATAAAGGATTCACTCCAACATATTTTTTTTTTGTTTTAAGCATTGTCTTGATACTGTTATACCCTAAATAAGTTTTTCACAGGCCGTTGAGGCTGATGTGTTGATTACCTTAGATTTTTTTGCCATATAACCTCCACAAATGAATCCTTCACTGATGTTATCTATTTAACAGTCATGTTGTATGTTGAAAAGGAAGCAGAAATTTGTGAATGAGGGCTATGTTAAATCTAAACTCAGTCTACATGAAACATCCCCTGTGGGCAAAACCCACATTTATAATAGCAGGGAAAATACAGAATTGTACATTTATAAGTAGAACTCTCAAAATTCAGAGATAAATCCAAACCTGTCTCAGTACTCTTCACTGTTATTGAAAGTAAAGTACAGGGCCATGTAGATTGATAATTCTCTGGTCCAGAGGCTTCTGCACTACTGGAACTAAAGAAGCACCCTGTGGCCTTATGCTTAAGCTTTCTAACTTAGGTCAGCAATAAAGCAGGATATTCAATGTAGGTGTGTAATAACAGCATAAGTTACTTTGAAGGATGACACAAAATTGAATTTGCTACAAGCTACTTAATTATTCCCTTTGGGAATGAATAGCATTCTGGAAAAACAACTTTTGTAAGGGTTTGTTTGTTAACACATGCATCTGCTGTTTTCTTAACTCCTCTGTGCTTTGTACCACGTTATGAAGCTATTTTTCAATAAAGGGTAATTATTTGTTACTGAAAGTGTAGGAAGTAATATTAATAACTGATACTTCAATTTTGAGTAACCATGGAAAATTTAGCATCTAGAGGTTAATTATCAACCCCCTTGCATCTCCAAGCAAGAATGTTTTTCTTCATTCTTCATTCTTCATTCATAAAGAACTCTCTTGCATCAAAACTTATGACATTTAATGTTTTTCTAGCCCAGTATTACAAACCAAATCTGTCATTCACCTTCACTTTTATTGAACTTACTGTGTCTTGGGCTGTTGGTGCTTCAGATTAGTGCATTATTGATCTTTTTGTACTGATAATTCCAGATTCAGACTTACCCATCAGCTCAAGTCCAATGCCTCCTGACTAGCCTTATGTGCAGAAGGGGTAAGACCAAGAAAAGCAGGCAAAGGTAGAGCTTGCAAACAATAAATTCACCAAGCAGTTTGTAAAAACACTTCTCTGTTTGAGAGTCTGAATGAAACCAAATAAGTTCATTGTGAAGATGCTCACAGTGCACAATGCAGAGCAATTAAAACTCAAACATGGCACTCCTGCAGGACAAGGCACATAATAGTAGCAGGATAAATCAACATCAGTGTGCTTACCTGCCAGAGTAGCAAAACTCAGTACTCCTCCTGGACAGCTTCAGCCTCCTTCTCAGAGAGGCTGAGCAGAGTTTTCGTCTTTCTATCGAGTTATTGCATGTACCTGCTGGGGGATACATATACATGGAGAGCTGCCTTCACACAAACGTGATCTGATTCCTTAACTCTGAAGGACTCTTGAAAAATAGGAAACACCTGGAGTAAAATGGAACAAGAAAATATGGCATAAGCCAAATATCAAATTCATCTCCTTCATTCAGATAATGTTATAGACTACAAAGTATAATAAATTCTTGAGTATGAATGCTACAGGGCCTTACAGATGGCATATCATATGTATGCTACTGCTTGTACTCTAAGTACTGTATATAATCAATCAGTGGGATAAAGTAAGCGAGGCTTGAAATTAAAGAAGGTGCACAGAAAGGTATAACTCATGATGGAAGCAAAGAAACAAGTGCAGGCTGACCAGAAAAGAGACCAGACACTATAAGAGCAACATGGCTGAAAAATAGAAGCATATGGTGAAACCAGAATGGCAAAATTCATGATGTAAAAGGTATGAAGATTGATGCAGAATACCGAGAACCTGGAGATTTAGAGGTGAGAAAAGAACTAAAGCACAGCTGCAGCAGTTTCTAAAATGGAAACAGCAGGTTTGCCAGTGAGCTCTCCTACATTTTCTCAGGAATATTGTATACTTTTAGCTATCAGACATCAAATAAACCTACTAGAAGATGAGATAATATCTGATTACCCTGTCATACGTGGTAAAGTTTGACACCATTATTATAATCCCTTCCTCCTGACATAAAATCTAGCCAACAACAGAACTTACTGTATTTGAATTTTTATCCAATGTTGCTGTTAGGCTTGACTGAGGGAAGAAGACTTATGGAATTGTCCTCCCTAGAGAGTCTGGCATGGACCACTTTTTAGTAGTGAAACAGTCCATGCTGCAAAGATCTGGTGAGGTACAACTCCTGTCCTGAAACAACTTGGCTCTGGGAAATTTCTGAGTGTGTTTATTGCTCTGAAGGCAAGGCATCTGAGCAGGAAAGTGTGTGACTGTATTTATATACATGCATCTTTATCTATAGAGATTATTATATTCACACATTTCCATGTTTAAAAAGCAAGCAAAGAACATTGTTCTGCTTCAGTAAACTATTTAAACATATAATTAATTCCCTTATTAGTCAGCAAAGCATGTAAGCATGCATTTAATCACGTATCAATCTCACTAAAATCAATAAGAGCAAGTGGAGTTCAAATGGTCAGATAAAACTGAGCCCCATTAGGTTAAAATGAGGAAAAAGAAAGGATTTAATATGGTTATATATAAGACAACTTTTATTTGTTTGGTTTTTTTTTTGAGGATCCTGTTTCAAAGCCATAAATAAATAGAAAAACATCTGTATGAGACTGTAAGCGTGGGGTTCTCTCTGCATTAACAAAGAAAAAAACCCAACTCAGCAGCTATTTGTGAGCCAATAATAACTTCTGATATCTTGAGTGTCTATACAGAGGCATCAACGTGAGATGGGGAAAGAGGACGACCTCCAGTTTAGTAAAACACTTTGACCTTTGATCCTAGGCCAATGGATTTTTAGGAAGCAACCCTGAAAAAAGAAAGTTAGCTTTTTTTTTTTATTCTTGTTTTATTTTTATAATTTTTAAAATATTTTTTTAATTTCTCTGTAATCTTTCGGCATGTATCAGTTCATTCTATAATATCTTTAACATGTTAAATTATTCATGTTTTTTATTTAACTGGCAGGGTAACATTCTTACATATTATTTATCTACTAGTTAAATTATTTTAAAAATTAATTTAAATAAAATCCCATATTAAAAACAAGAACATATTCATATACATGAATTCTAGCAGCACAATTATAATAAAAGTCATAGTCTTAAATACTTTGCGAATGTTTCAGAATGAACAGAGAAACAGGAAGATGTAAAGAAAATCATAAAAACAAAGAAGCCCATTTTTCATTTAGCTATTTAGGCAGGAATGAGCACGAAGTGATATAACTTACTCGGCAGTGACAGTGCTAGCTGTCAGGATGAGATAATCATGACTGGGAATCTGATTTTTACATTTCTCCTAGGAAAGCTTTTCTGTAGAGAAATGTTTCTAACCAAGGTGACAAGCTGGTGTATTACTATCAACATATTCCTAAAAACATTTCACAATTATATATATTTGAAGGCAGCTTGCATGTGCTGAAATGAAATAGCCTAAGAAAAATATTTTGGATAAACTGCTTTTTTGTTTGATTTTGTAAACTACAAGTACAGTCTGCTCTTCTCACAGACGTCTCAGTGATATTTCACTGGTGGGTGATTAGTTTATATAAATGGCCTTTAAATATTTGAAATAAATAAATTCACATATGTCAAGAGTGTTGATTTAGACAAAAAATTATTCTGGGCATTTTGCAAGCCAACTATAGCAGTTCAGAAGAAGAAAAATCTCACTATTTTCAAAAATATTTTATAATAGTCCTGAAATTTTATAATTATTAATAACTTCAACAAGCCCTCTCGATCTGCCCAGATCGAGATTTTTCCAGATTTTACTTGTTTTCTTTACCTAGTATTCCAAAAGACTGCATCATCCTTTCTGTTGTTCCGTGTGCATCTCCAACATCTCAATATATATTTAAACTCACCCTTTTTAAACCTTGAGTCTAGCAACTTTTTTTCTCTATATTCAATACAATGCCATGGAAATTTGTGTAGATCATCTATGCTTCACCATTTAATCCTGGTTGTTCTTTTGTCCTTGCAAGACTTCTCATTGCCCATTAAGCCCTTGTATCATTTAGTCCTTCCAAGTCAAAATTGAGTATTCCATTGTGATGGTCATCTCTAACATCACTGTGCCAGCATCCTGGGTCTTTATTGTCCACCTTTCTGCTTCACCCCTGAGCTTCTCTCATGAAAGAAACTTCATGATTTTTCTCATGATGTTTTTTTTCTGCCTGAGAAGAGTTCCCTCAGAAACATCCTTGACAGTTTCTTATACTTAGCTCACCTACACACATGGTAGAGATAAAACCCTGTCATTTACTATATAAGAAGAAAATGGAGTTGTTATATTGATATCCTGTGGGAATGCAAGGAGCAGCTTAGAGCACAACTCTGGAAAATGCTAGGAGGAAAAGAAGTTATTTCCTTTCTCCAGGGACTATGTGTCCACTTATGAAGAAATAGCTTTGATGCTCCTTTAAACATCAAAAATCTAGGGCTAAACCACTCATCATGCTGCCCCAAAGCAGGTGACCTTCAAATTGGAGCAACAATGTCACAGACAACTCAGGTTTCATCCTAAGGAGAGTAGGGCCTCAGCAAGTAGGTAGGAAAACACTTTTAGTGTAATAGAACAAAATAACTGGAGGAAGAACAAAGCTATCAGTCTTAATTAGGTCACTTTTCATCAATTTGTACTTCTGATTTTCTATCTGAATGAGTCTAGTTATACATGATAGCAGTTTCTGTCTTCCGTTAAGTCGGAGACTTCACTACTAAGTAGACAGCTGAGGGCATGCTCTCATATAATCAACACACTTTCTCAATCTGTCCCTATGGGCATTAATGTTTTACCCACTCTAGTCTGATCCTATTGATAAAATCTGACATATCCAGGAAACTGTGGGTGTTTCCCAACATACACTAATATTTCTTATGTGACCAATTGGTAATTAGTATTTATAGGGAAATAAGCTATGATATATGGGATTCTTGTTATGAAGAACACAACCTATAAAGTAACAACACTTGCACTGCAGTATAGCAGGTATATTCAGTACTGTACTACAAACACACATTTAATGTTGCAAATATGAGTAATCAAGATTTCTAAACAGACATTTGCCTGCTCTCAACATTTGTAGGAGTGGTACCAAGTTGTTCACGCATTCATGTCATTCTGCATGAGCTGAAATCTGTAGGGCCTAAATTTTGCAACAGCCTTACACAAACAGCCCTCACACTTAATGAAGTGTCCAGGGAACACAATAGGAAAAGCTGCATTCTGTGTTGAATTCAGGCAGTAGGGGAGGGTTCATTATGAGGACACAAGCCTTAGTTTACAGTTTGCATAAGACAAAACTTAATTTCTTTAAAAGAATTGTAAATATATATTACTATTAGACCTGTCACTTAACATATAGCTATTATTCTGATGTGTACTTTACCCCAAAAAGGCATGCAACTGTAAAGCTACAGTGTCTGAAGAGACACATTAGCATTCATTAATAGGAAGCACTAAAGAAAGACTACTTTAATGTTTATCTCCTCATTGTTATTCAGCTCAGTGCATAGTTACCCTGCAAAGCAGGCTTTAAATCCCTATTTACCATGTGTAATTAGAATTTAGATTTGAAATAAAAAAATTAGATGCAGAGAAAAAGTTGCACAGAATAAGCATTTTATCCATTTTGCTAAAACTTAATTCTTGCTTTTGATTCTTCTGTAGTATGCTGAAGTGCCAATATTCACTGGTAGCACAGAATGCTGACAAGGATAAGTAGAAAAGGCAAGTGTGCCTGCAATGGATGTGATGCTCAACAGACACAGGAGTCCAGAATAGGACCCAAAAATGTATATAGCTAATTCAAAGGGGGAGAAATAAAAAAGTTCTGTAGTCACAAGCTATCAATTAAAGATAAATACATTATCTTACAAGCCTTTATGTTTGCCTTTATGTTTTTCTCCGTTGTTTTCCCGTAAGATTCCCTTAGTAGGAAAATTTGCATTGCTCAGTGCAAAAATAAAGGCAGTTAACACATTATCCCTCTTCATTTGGTCCTTCTGTAGCAGCAGTACCCATTGAATCAACCACCTCTCAAACTCTGTACAGAAATCTCTCATCTAAAAGTGATTTTACCATTTCTCTATTTTAAGACGCTCAGTGAACCTTAGAAGTTACAAGAAATGGCTGAGCTGATCCAAGAGCTCATTCCTGCCCCAGTTGGAGGTTTCCCTCCTCCCTCTCATCTCTCTTGGCCAGAGCCCATCCTGCACTGTGGTCACTCTCCATTACTTTTTGGGGCTGCAAGTGGCAGCAAGAGTTAACTGAGACCTGCTCTGGTCCGAAGGAAGAACCTGCGTCTGTGCGTAGCTGTCCAAGGGAAGGTGATAGCTCACAACTGGGTCAGCCTTTGAACTATTTCAGTGCAGGATCCAGCAAGGTCTAGAGCCTCCCTTCTGTCAAAAGGATGAATGGTTAAATCAGCTCACACCATCTCACACAACTCTAGAGCAAACATTTTTACATGGCATTCATTCTTACTCCTCCCGCTCTCAACTTTATAAAGTGTTACCTGTTGCTGATGAAATGCCTCCAATATGCTCCTCCCAAAGTGCAGCTGATGCACCTTCATCGTATCTAGTCTGTCCCCAAGTTGAAAGTCAAACACCCATGTCCCTCTTCCACCAGGAACAGTCAGTGATAACTTCATTCGTGGGTCTGCTCTCCATTCTAGTTGTTCGGCTGGAGTTCTGCTGTGGCATACACAGAAAATATAATTTAAACTTTTATAAAGTCATGCTGAAATAAGCCCTCGTTTCTTCCACCTTGGAGTGAAAAAGGGGGAGAAGAAACTCGACCCTAAATCCATTCCCTTTGAGTGGCATCAGCTGGAGCAAAAGATACCATAATTTTTCAAGGACAAAGTCCATTATGTGTGCTTTCCTCTATTTTTGTGTTCCAAAACATGGGAATAGTACAAAACCCTTAGTAGTGCCTAAGAGAAGGACTCACACAGCACACTGACATTAGAAGACTTTAGAAGAATCTCACTCTGCATCTTCAACTCAAAGAGATTTTTAACACTAATGTTAGTCCACTAATTAAACAACCATTTTAAACTGTTTATTCATGTTATATTCAATAAAACCTTATTTTAAAAATAAAAAGGTCCGTGCTTAAAAATTTTAATTAAGTGCTTTAAAAAAAAAGTAGTATTTATTTTGGTACAGACTTTACAAGAATGGTACAATGCTAGAAACAGTTCCAAGTTTACAAAGGCTACATTTTGTTGTTTGGCTTTATTTACATTACTTTATGTGAATATTATCACCAAAGGGTGCTTTTTTTTCAGAAGCAAAATTTCAACTTTTTCAATTAAAAGAAAACAAAAGTCCTATTTCCCTCTGTTAGCTGAATTTTCAGGAATTATTTACTAGTATAAAAGGCAATAGACCCAGCATTACCATTTAAACAACCAGAAGCTGTAAAATAGAGGAAATCTACATAGAAAAACTAGATGACAGTTACCAGAGGATATATTTTTGTCATATAACTGTCAGTTGCTATTTCTATGATGTCACTAGAAGATATCTGAGGGGTAAAAATATAAAAAATTAAACTAGATATGCTATTTGCATCTTAATTAATTTGAGTTCCAGAGTGTGGTAATTTCAAGGGCTCCCCAGTTGAAGGAAGGTGTGCCCAGCACATCACAAACAATGCCCAGCTCCAGATAAAGCACACAGCTGGTGGAATCTGTGCTGGTGGCTCTGCCTCTCCTATTCCCTGCCACAGGTAACTTTAGAGCCACTGATACCTTTTTTTCAATGCATACTTTTTAAGTTTCAGTATGTGTCTTACTTTCCTGTTTCCAGAGCAGGCTGGCATGCTGGACCCTGAAATCCCCAGAAGAGTTGCTTACTGTGGAGCTAATTGCAGCAACAACAAAAACAGGAAAGCAACGTTCTGTGCATAATCCATATGCGGCATATCTAAAATTAATCCAGCAACAAAAAGTACAGATGGAAAGAGCCCAACTGTTGCTATTCTGATGCTGACAGCTTTCAGAAGAGGATCAGGTTGTGGGGTTTTTTTTAAAATCATCCTGGCTCTTTTGAGGGAAAAACACTTCCAGGCACAATCTGAATCTGCTTCAATGTGGTTAAGGTGGATAAATCACGGTTTTTCAGTGCAGAACACATTTCTGGCTTCTACCTGATGAACATATACTATTGGGACTGTAAGTATGTAACGTGCTACAGCTTTGATTTTGAAAGTTGAGGAGCCCTTTTGTTTCCAACTCATCATTTTTTACAGCGTATATTAAAACGTTGGAAAATTTGAGACATATCAAATGCTAGTTCTGTCCTGCTCTGTTCAGTCAACCTTACTTACCACTGCTTTGGGAAGTAAAAGTGGTGAGTAGCTGGTGAGGCAGTGACAGAGATTTATGTGATTGTCTCTCTTGGATCCACGTATGATGTAGAAAAACGTTGGTTGTGTCAGGCAGTCACATCAACCTGACACAGTTCTCATAGCATCCATTTGTTTAATATGTTAGGGCTATGCTGCAAAGTCAAGATAGACCATGTAAAGAAATACAGTTGGAAAAAATCCCAGTCAGTTAAAAAGTAATTTCCAGGACTTCTGGAAATGACAGGCAAAAATAGAGAAAATGGTTCATGGGAGAAAGTTAAAAAGGTAAGAGTAACTAATGTCGCACTTACTGCTTATTCCATGAGGAAAAAGTAGAGAATATACCTAAATTGCACATTAAAAAAAAAAATCATAAGATTTACAACGGTCCACAAATGTAAAGATTTTCCTTTTACGCTCTTTTCCTAGCAGCTTATTCTGACACCCAGGCCAAACACTCCAACACCCCAAGCCCCTCTCAGAAGACACAGCAGAGGAGAGAGCAAAGTGTGCCTTCCTTTCTGGTTAACACAGCTCCAGATTAGGCTAGTGCAAACCAGCAACCTCACTGTCACCTGTCAACCACATCAGCACAGACAAGCTCTGCTCTATAATCTAAGTGCAAGGAGAATGCATATATTCTAAGCCTGACAGGAAGGAAAAAGAGCTCTTCCCCATGATTCCCTAAGATTACTCCTGCTCGTTCAAACATTTGGATTCAGAAATGTTGCTGTGGTACCTCCTGAGTAATACAGTTGGGTGCCTTCTGATCTCATTCTGGGTGTGCCAAGTCTTTATGAATGTTATATTTCTCTGCACATGGTGAAGGAAGCAAGACACATCTGGTAATGTTTGTCTAAGCATTTGTCAGCTACATGGGCCATAAAAAACCCTGAGATGTGAGGAAAGTAAAATACAACTCCTACGAGGCATTACCTCAGCACGCTTCACTTACAGAATCAGAGGAGCCTTTGGCATGAACAAGTAGCAGCACTTGCTGTGAAAGAAGAATTGCCAGAAAAATAGTTTGACCAGGACTACACAGAAATGGCTGTCCACTTGCTAGAGGTCCCCTGCATGCCACATAGGAATCCACAGCCAGGGAGCTGCAGTTGGTTTCTCTTTTGCTTTGATAGTGTAGAGGAGTGTTATTCTAATCCCTTTCAGGGAGGCTGTCATCCACTCTTCAGTTGTAGTGTGTTTGACCAGGAAATGCTGCACTTGAGAGAGTCGTTTGGACAGTACTTCATCTCCTTCATGCTTGGGAAATTCAGATGAAGTCTAATTCCTTAAGCAATCATAGTCCATCTGAGTATGTGTACTTCTAAATCCCGCCTCTATTTGCATATGTACCGCTAACCGAATAATTTGTTAACAGTAGCAATCAAAGTTAATACAAAAAGGCTACAACTGAATAATTTGTTTTCCTTTTGTGCTTCGTTATTATGACTAGTACTCGTGTATAAATTGTGAATCACTATATGGCCTACAGATACCATACACACCTACAGTAAGCCATATGTAGCTTGAACATATTTTTCACAGGCAACAGACTGCTTATCTTAGAGACCTCTGCTCTTTGCAGAAATTCTGACTTCAAATGCTGCCTGTAAATCAATGAATTTTCAAAACAAAGCTCATTTACAGTGATCTACATTATTACATTAAAGCTACTCCAATAGTAAGCAGTGACATTCATATTTTTTGCTCAGCAAAAGAAAATTATTCTAGCAAAATGACTCATTTTACTATACTTTATTATCTGGGATTATTCTAAGTGAATAAATGTTGAGGAGCTTAATTATTTTATCATCCTGCAACTAGTTTGATTTTGTAAAGATTTCTAAATTATTCCTAGAGGGGTTTTCCCAGGCGATAGTAATTCAACTTTAGCCTCAGGACAAACCAAAATAATACACATTATCAGGATAAAATATTAATGGAGAAAATGAGAGTTAAAAACTCCAGGAATGTCCATACAAAATGTAAAAGCTTATTTAAGAGACTGTCCTCCTACTTTTGCAGATACGTTCATCATCTTTTTGCCTCCAGAGGCTATGGAACACATTCTACCAAATGGCTCTGTTTTTCAATGGTTGCAAAAAAGTTGATCAAGCAACCTTCTTTGGATAAAAATGTCTTCATTTAAGCAAGTAGTGATAATAAAAATATATCAGATATTCTGTTCAAAATGTGTGACCGCTTCTTAGACTGACATTAAAAAGCTACATTTCTCTGGTTGAAGGGGTCTACCAAGTCTGCAACTTTGACCAAAAATTGCAGCAGCTCCAAATGCCCTTAAAGGCTGTGTATATGAATGAGTACCAGTCCTCAAAACACACAAATCCCATGCAAGACAATTAAAGAGGGTTATTGTCTAAATCCTGATCTGCTGAATCTGAGAAGCTGGCATTAAAAATAAATTACTTTCAAAATAAGTGCTTTCAGAAATTATCAACCTTCAATAAAAAAATTCCTTGTCTGCAAAATGAAGTCATACAAAGAAAAGGTGTTTTGAAATCACAAAAGTATTTCCAGCTTAAGCCTGTCTCCATAGAAGACAAGCAATGTAGCTATCGCTGAGGAGAATTTAAACTGCCTTAATGCAAAACCACATGCATTATATAAATAGAGATTTAACCTGTTCATCTTACACCATTTAATTGTTTTCCAGTTATGGAAACAGAGATACGCTTTTTTGTGTGTCTGTGTGGAACCAGAAAGTGATGGCGAGCATGAGTATGGTTCTAAAGTTCACTGATTCAGGCACTGTTCTAGAAGTAGAGTACTAGTTTATGGTTTATGTTCTAGGAATGTTTCATTTAATTTCTAAAAAAAGTACTCAAAGAAAGAACCGGAACCAGTGACTCTGCCCTCCAAGGTTAATGCCCCAGCTGCTGGTCTGTAATGTTTGGATCTAACCTGACCACGCTTTCAGCCCACTGAAAGATTTTCTGCATACGAGAACTGAAAGGGGAGAAGAGAGTTATTCTCACCCTTTCTATGGTATGTGACCAAGTCTATTAGAATAGTATTCTCAGGGGTTGAAAGAAGGGATTTTAATGCTCTTGGATTTATTTAAGAATTGAACTTCTCTTTCCTGCATCTAGGTTCTCAAAATGCCACATTAATGGGTTTTGCAATAAGGAAGTAAGAAGGGAGAAGCTATTTTGAGATAAGCCCAGTTCTGTCAATGAACATTAAGACATTTTCTGCGAATGATGCATAGAGAGATTCGCAATACCTGAAAACCAAACTGCCATTTAAAACACTTAAAAAATCGAGTAAACATGTTAATGACTTGCAAGGCAATTTGATTTGGGAAGAGGGAGTTCGATGAGACGTGACTGGAATTGCTGTTGATGAATCAAAACACCATGCTAGATAAGTTTCACTTACAGAGAAGCTTCAAAGCATTAAATTAGCACTCAGAGGCACTTGTTGACATTCCTGGGTCAGCTTTCCATGAAATGCAATGTCCTTTGCAATATACTAAACTGTCAAATAAAAGTCAACGTATCACTTTTCCCTAAGGTTCAGAACTACTCTTTCTAAAATATTAAGTAGATAAATGTGATTAAACTGCATTTAAGAGACAGAACAGAGACAAGAGATGCTTTAACAAACAACTCTACTAAATGTGAGCTCTGCTAAGTGGAAGAGCTCAGAGCTCAAAGATGAGCTATTATTTTTCTCATTTCATCAGCTGTACTGAGTATTTCTGTCAATCCTGCAGTCCTCAGGAGGGACTGATGGATCTGGCCCTGACATTTTTCTAATTTCTTTTGTATGGTTGTATTGTTAAAAGCTCATTTGCAATCAGGAGTCAAAGACAGTAATCAAAAGAATGAGCTCAGTCAGAGCACAGTGTTAGCTGCGATTTTATTCCCACAGAGATTGCAGCGAACACTAGTAATCAGATGTTCTTGGGGGCAGCAACGGAAGAGGCAACTATAAATTTATGTAAGAAATGGTAAAAAATGTTATTTTAAGTTGAACTTAACTATTTACAAGAATAGCCTCAAGCAATAAATCCACACGGGAGACAACTGTAGAAATGCTAATCTATAACAGTATTACACATCATCAGCATTCAGGTCCTTCAAAACAATCCTAAATGACATAATTCCCTCTGTTTTCTATGATATTTTCTGTGCTGCAAATTCACCTGAACTCTTGGAAGTCCTGTCAGTTTTCCTATGCTCCCTTTGGCTGCCAGAGAGACTCCAGCTAACGCAGGTTAGTGGGTGATCTTCACTATTGTGCCTGGATCTGGCAGCCTACATGGTTTACCATCCATAAGATCAGAAAACAGGAATACCTTTATGCCAAAGCAACTGAAGGAAATGAAAAGAGCTATTCCAGAAGCACTTTTTTATGGCAGTAACTCACAAGACCACGTTAACTCAGAAAAAGATTTGGAGCTTGCTTGCATGTCTTGAATGCCTATACTTTTGGAGGCATGGGGCAAGATGAGTACCCTTCAGCCTCACAAAACACAAAATGTTCTACTGTCTTTATTTCCATGGTTGGGATGTGTGTGGGGGTGTGGAAAGTAACTTACATACCCAAGTTTTGCTTCCTGCAAATTATAGAAAAGTTGCAATGAAACTACTTGTATTTCTTCCAAAACCACAAGTTTTGTCAATCCCAAGGCAAAGGCTCACGCAGACAGCCTCTAAGAAAAAGAGAAAAAAGAATAAATGTTTCTTTTTTGGCCTGCTAAGACAGGGTGTTGAGAGTCCCTGGCTCATGGTTGAAACCGTAGTAAATCTTCAGGTTCAAATCTTGCTCTTAGGTGAAAGACTGGACCAGAGAAATCTTCTTTAGCCTAATGGCTAATCACGTGTTTATAAACTAGTGCAGAAGCCTTTTCTGCACTTCTTATGTACTGTGCCAAATACCTTCTCTGTTCCCTTTTACAGTCCTGCCTGCTTTGGGCATGAGGATTGAGCTCCAATCTTTACTAATCAGTGACAGACTTGCATCCTTTAAACTCTTTTTGCTATTAGTGATAACCATTGATCATTTAGCCTGGGAATAAAAGAGAAGACATCTCTAAAATAACAGTAAATGTGGCAACATCCCCCCTGTGGATCCTAAAAAGCAAGCAAGTAGAATGGGATCAACACAAAACAAGACATAGGAAATTTAGACTAAGCATTCTTGCAGAAGGTTTCAAAACATTCTCTGCAGACACTGCTGTAATAGAAAAGCCCATCTGCTCTGTACAAAGCTAACGAAGACACTTGGCATAATGTGTCTTTCCTGCCCTCCTCATTGCCCAAGAATTCCTTCTCAAATGATAAATAGACACCTTTAATGAAATGCTGACTTCCGTTTTTAATAAATTACCTTAATGGATAAATTCTTTTAAGATCTTAAATATTTAATCAATTTTCTTATTTTAAATATTAACAAAGAAGGGAAGTTAATACTGATTTATCAGTATATATCAGAGATCCAGATAATTTTAAAATCAGATCCATTAACAAGGATAATAGTTCCTTTTTCAGTCTAGATGAAGGCAATTTATGAGTGCTAGGAAATTTTGCAGATTGCCTGTGGGTAGAGCTTGGCATCTATATAATTATGTGGGATCTCTGAAGGCATTTAAAGGCCAATTGACTGCTTTTAAATCATCTCTTTAAACTGGTGACAACTAGGATATAATGGTTTTGTGGCCAAATGAAAGAACAGTATTTCAGTGTTGCCAATTCTAGCTCAGCAACTCATGAGCCTTGAAAGTTCATACTTGGATATATTTTATAGGATATATATTTAAAATTAATCACAAAATTGATGTTGGAAAAGAATAATTAACTAAAAAAAATATTCTAGAGCCATTGGAGAAAAATTTGAATCAGCGAATGCTTTAATTATAGGAGGCAACTCACAAAGCTTGCCTGGTTAAAGGGATCAGATCCAGGTATGTTTTATTGGCCTGTTCTTCATATATTGCTTCACATATGCCAGCCACTGTTAGCATTCTGGCTATCTATCAGAAGGGAATTACTGTGCATACAAGTCAATCTGCTCATAGTTTCAGACTTCCCACACACACACACACACACACACACACACACTAACACATACACTGAATCATTCCCAGCATCCAGTTTTACTGCCTATTGTATTTTAAAAGGCAAAAGAAGCCATTTCCTTCCTTTCTCCGTAGTGTTCATATTAAAAATAATAGAGAGATACGTATCTCCCTGTCACCTCTTTGGATTACAAAAAGGTTCCATACACTGGTTCAGTTCTTCTCAATTTCTACATAGCAACTGAGCTGTGTATATTTTCTTATGATTGCTAACAATACCCTTGGTTACATACATTAGTTAAAGGACATTATGGTACAATTCAAACAGATTTTCAGTAAAAGCTATTCTGAATGAGTGCTTCAGTGTGCTAACAAGTAGAGTTGCTAATTTTCTCACGTAAGAAGTACACTGAAGGAGACCATTTCTTACTGCTTCTAGTTCACCTTCTAGCTTCTGGATACCAAGAATCACCATTCAACATCACACGGCACAGAAGCACTGAAGGGCAAAGTTTAACTGCTAAACAAGCACATTACACTCAGACCTACTGCATCCACTCATGAAATTCTACTGCTTTTGACCCCTAGTCCCAGGCAGCGGGATGCAGTGGAGCAGCCACCAATACCCAGAGAGCTGGTCTGTGTAAAGTGCAGACTAACACACCAGCACAGCCATGATGCCAAAAGGAAGGAGAAAAAAAATAGAGGACACATTCCCATAAAGGCTGTTGTTTCCTGCAGTTTTCTCTCTTGTCTATTATGAGCTGCACCAATTCATGTCTTTCATGCTGAAAGACACAATGAAGCCAGAAGAGTTTCCACCAAAATGTCAGCAGAACAAACTATTACAGAAGAAATTTTTCTTCACAGAAAATTGAAAATGCCTGTATTACTTCTGACTAGAGCATAAAATTTAGAGCTCAGTGTTCAAAGACATAAAGAACTACAGTGCTCTTTGCTGAAAGAATTAAAAAAATAAACTAGTTACTAATATTGCCAGGAAAGTATAGTTTATTTAGTTGTAATTTATAGAAGAAATTAATATATCTTTGTCTTTATGCAAAAACTGCTTTACTCTTATTGAAGAACTAGGTTTTTAGCTACTCCTAATGATCTATTAGTCATTTCATCACAGAATTACAGGCAGCACTAGGAAATCATTGCATGAATTCTACACACCTTGTTCTGGACAGATTTTTGTTTATCTTGTTCTTTTAAGTCTCCACTTATGAGGATTCTCTATCTTCCTTAGGCAATCTATCCTTATGCCTTATTGCCTCCAGAGCCATAGAAACAACAGGTTATGTTTCCATTGTCATTTCTGCCAAGTTCCTTTGGTCAGTTGTTTGACAGTGGAGATCACAACAAAGAATCTGATCTCAAAAATTCACTTAATCAGTTCATTTCTCTCCTAAGACACCAAAAAACTCCTATCTCCAAACTGATAAATTTAACCATCACGTACCATGATTTGCAAAAACAAACTGCAACCAAACTCTGTTTTATAAACATGTGCAAGTTGCTGAATAACAGTGTAGTTATCTACCAAGTATTTACAGATTTCAGGAGCATAAATCAAGGAAATGCATAATTAAGTGGAACTCCAAAGTTAAAGAATTCACTCGAGCTCAGAAGTACACATTGATTTAAAATATTGCAACAGCTCACTCAGATTATTCCTTCAGCAGTGATATTAAAACTGAAAATCTTTTCAAGGAACAGAACTGGAGATTATATTTGCCCACTGTTTCATATACTGTTGTATCCACTATTGCACCACTCTTTTCTAATCAACCTCTTTGCATTATGCTCTCAATTCCTACTGGAAACACTTGGCCAAAATATTGGTCAGTTAAAGTTATATTTAAGTGTTGATAAAGAAAAAATAAAGAAAAGATATCTAGATTCCAAAATGAAGTAAAGATTTCTCTCCCTACCAATTACAAAGCTTTACTGAAATATTGCCCTTGATGAAGCAGATACTGAACAGTGACAGAATTCATTTACTTGGAAAATGATGCAAGTTTTCAAATAAGTAAGTATTTTTGCTGATCCAGTTTAGTTTCAGTAGCTGTGATTTGCTTTACAGCAGTACTGGTTTTACAGGTGAGATCAAATTCCTGATCTCATATTATCTCAAATTTCATCATATTATCTATGGAAGCAATCTTAGGGTGGCACTGAGATCATGAGGAAGGAGGAAGAGAGAAAAACTAAGAGGTAGGAAAATTATTTCGTCAGGCAAATAATTCTAATTACTTTTGGCTTGCTTGAAATTGAAGCAGAGTATTTAATCTTTTGCAAGTCCCCAGAATACTCTACTTTCAATGGTTTAAAAAGAAAAAAGAATCAGCAATTTATTAGCACAATATTCGATGTCAGTTACAGTTTGGAACTTTATTCTTTTTGAAGGGCTTTATCATCTCACAATGGAATGCATATTCCTCTCTAAACAAACTTAAAAGTGCTTTACAGAGGCTAGAGGATAACAGTTAGGTACATAGCAGGAGTGGCATTTCTCAATTAGAAAAAAAAAAGAGTTGTCTTCATTTTGATATACTGGAATTCCAAGTGAGATGAATAGTCTACATTCTACTTTACCTTATCATCTTGTTCTTAATATCAGCTATTTACCTGCACAGAAACCTCAGATTCAGATAAAAATCTTATGAGAACCTTAACTAATAGCTTTGAGAGTACAGCTGAAATAATCATGTAGTAATAGGTTTGAAAAGAGAAACAAAGTATTCAAAAATCTAAACCTTAATTCTGGTTTCTGTGGTTGTTAAAAAATTATCTTAAGATCCTTAGCACTGTTAGAAACTGTGATGAGTTACAAATACAAGATTGATAGTAGCATTAATTTTATAATAATTAAGTAAAATTGGAGCACAATATTTCTTTATGAGGTTTTTCTGTTTCTTTACAGAGTTAGTGGCATAAAATGAGGGTAATTATATTTACTTCCTTTATAAAGTGATTTGTGATCTACAGATGAAGCTATTGTATGAAAGAGGTACGGATATTATTACTAAATCATATGGCTCAGTACATTAGTAATGTAATTATCTCTTCATAAGCAAGGAAAAGAGTGACTTCTTTGCTAATTAACTGAATTCACAACATGATTTTCACCTCTGCACCTCACTATTTAAAAAATCTAATGATCATGTATGACATTCAGCTATTCAAGAATTCAGATTTTTTAGTGTTATAATATTTAAAAATATTATAAGAATAACATAAAAACAAAGTTAAAATTCATCCATATTGTCACTCTAAATATGGAGGATAATTCAGCAGCACTTTTGCCATATAAAAGCTTGTTTTCAAAATGCATTTGAGGAAAATTTGCTTTCCAGGTAAGCTGAAGACCTAACACACAAGAGGTTTACCTAATTTATAGACTCCCAGTTCCTAGACTGCAAGCTCCAAGTAAGGTTGCTTGAAGATAACCTGGCACCACTGACCTGACAATTGTTTTTTGTCAAATACCTCAGTGCACACCTCTTTGGAGTGACCATCTGGGTATTACGGATATGAGTTCTGTGTCCACCCTAGTCCCATCATCAGGGTTAAGTTTTCCTTGGATTTGTCATGGAAGGAACGAATTCAGCTTGGACAGTCAGTTTTCATGACCTATTACGAGAGCAGCGATGCCTTTTGTTCTGCACAGTCTGGGTTTTGCACTGCCGGTGACAACCCCTTGTTAGGATCAGCCCCCTGAACTGCAGAGCAGCCTTCCCACAGCCACCTCCACCCGGTGTGAGCTGCTCTGGAGCCCCCTGACGCCACTGGGAGTGGTGTCAATGATCCAGTCCTAGTCCCTACTGCTTTTAGACCAACTCACCTGCACATAGTGAGCACCGAAGGGTGGCAGTCCCTGCTTCACCCTCAAATCTCCAGAGGAGCTACAGTCATTTCTGATCTGATCCAAAGTAACTGAGAGAAGAGTCAGGACCCCATTTGCCCGATGAGCAAATTCAACATCAACTTATTCCTGACAACGTGTTTTTTTAATCATACCACAAAGTTGTCTCAGCTAATTCAGTTTCAGAAGATCATTAACTTTCCTAAAACTTTCTTCCTTTAAGGGCTTCTTTAAACTACTTGGGAGGTTTAACCTGTGCAATGCCTGCAGATCTATCCATGATGATTTTTACTTCTCTTGCACATTAGGGGGGCTGGAGAGTAAACTGTAAGTGAAGAAAATTCAGAATAAAAAGCATATTTATTGACACAGCTTGATTTCATGTTTTAACCTTCACTGTTCCTTGACAGACCTCCTAAACAGTGAAATGACACCTAATCTAACAAAGCAGCAACAGAAAATTATTTCATACTGCAGTCTATAATTTAAATAAGCCAGTATGCTATGATTTTGGGTTTGGTAGCCGTGGACACAGCTAGCAGCAGCCACTGATGTTTCAGCTTAAGGTCAATTTCAGCATTAACAGCACAAGACTCTCTAATGGCAATTTAGCTTAGATTATGGTTTCAGTGATTTATTTAAGGTTCTTCTGCCTTTCAAAATGCTGTTAGTTATTAAAACATTATTTAAATTCTGTCCCATGGCAGTAAAAATGAATACCAATAATGCACCCTATTTAATATTATATTTATCAGTTTTCTACAACAGAGTAAAATAGAATAGAAATATGACTAATCTGGACTTACATCTAGTTCACAGTATTTAGGTATAAAATTTAAAAATGTGCTATGGATTAACAGTCTCTTCATATACCTCGTGACAATTTCCTGACATGAGTTGACCACAAATCATTTTGAGTCACAGACATTTCTTTAATGGGAAGCTGACAAGGGCAAGTTAATATTGCTAAAGGAACTGGGAGTTTGAAAATTGAATTTTAACTGTACTCTGGGCAAAAAATAACCTTTAGATTACAGGTATTGCCCACTACATGTCATGGGACAAATTAAATAGAAGCGCTTCTTTGATCTTGAATTATTCAAAGCTATGGTTTCTTTAAAAAAAAAAAAGGAAATGGGAACTTAAAATTTAGTTGGTCGCCCCCCCCCAATAGTTAGAAATTATACACGAGCTTTTTTAATTGTTTTTAGCAGGTGAAGGATAAAAGGAAATATTCAGTCATGTTTCTTGGTTTTGGTAACTGCCTTCTAAGAAATTTTGTTAAATACTAATATTATTACTAACACATTTCCTTCAGAAAAATTGTTGGAATTTTCTCAGTTATTGTTCAGAAAATAACCAAACCTCACAAATCCTCTTAAAACAGCAGCAACTGTCCCTAGAAAATATTGTTACATGTCTCATATTAAATAAGCAAAGTTACATGCAGGGAAACATTAATATCTCAACTGGTAAAGTTATTTACCCATAAATTTTTGAGGCATGCTAAAACCAGAGAGTTTTAACTAGTGTAACAAAATCAAACAGTACTCTAAATTTAATTTCTAACTTTTGTGGATTATGACATTTATATAAGACTTTCTCAGCAGCTGATTTTAAGGGTGTTTTCCATTACCTATACAGGTTAGAAAACAAACTGTTCTAATAATTCCTGTTCATTGATACAAGGTACCCAACTGGGCTGAAATCCAAACAGTGTTAGCACTGCTTACCATGCTGAAGTCACTGGGTTAAATCCCCACTGCCAAATGAACAGACATGCTATACTTCTGGGCATTAGTTCTGCCAAACTTGAGACATACCAATAGAGGGATTAATTGCTAAACACTCATGGTTCTCAGACACCCAGCTCTTCTGCATGTTCCAAGTACTCTGCATGGGGAGGAGGGGCATCCAAAATTCCTTCTCCTGGGCAGAAACAGCTACAGGTTTAACATACGGTGCACATCAAATTCCCAGCTACAGGCTGGATCCATATATCTGTACCAAAGCCAACATTTCTGCTCCCAAGTACTTTAGTGTCTTCTGAAGAAAAACTATTGCGATAAGTGTCGGGTGGGACTACAGCCATTACATGGCACTAGATCTGCACAGGGAAGAATCCTGCAGATCTGAGAGAAAACAGCCCAGTTCACCTAAGTAAAGTGCAAACAAGTATTACTTGATTTCCTCTCAAGCATTACATGTACACCTTTTTAGCTACACAAGGCCATATCTTACATGACCAAAGATAAACATCACAGTCAATAACTTATAAGATAAACCAAACATGTTGCATGGGATACACATAATTTTATTTCATTTTTTCATGTGCACAGAGTTTACAAATCACCAGGCTAATGGGAAGAAGCAAACATTGTTTGGTAATTAGTAAAATGAAGCCACTCCTTTCCCAATCTGCATTTGGCTTCTAATTAAATACTGATTAGAAATCAGTATTCCACTTAATTGAATTGTCAAACACTTTAGTTCAGTGACTCTTAATATATTTTAAAGTATTTATTATTGGAATAGAATTCCCAGACAACCTAGCAGTAACATGAGCATATTGTTCTCCAAATGGCATTTTATGAGCTGGCATCTGACATTGAAAACATCAAGAATGTACTAGCTACTTGCTATATGACTGCTCCTTCTTCACTTGAAGAATGAGCATTTCTGGATGCAGAAAACATAATTCTGATAATTTTTACTATCCTGTTGATGAAGTAAATGCACCAAGCTGCGAGAAATCAACAGATCTGGTAAGAACGCAGCAAAAATCAGAACTTCTTGGTCATGTGCCTGAAACTTGACAGCCAGAAACTAATTCTTTCACCATGACAGAATCTTTCTAAAATACTTATTACTTCCTATTTTGGCCACACTAAGCCTGCTCATATTCAAACCTAGTATTTAGTTGTCTTTGTGGCTTCCATACTACTTTACCCCTTAATTATCTACTTAAATTAAATACTGTGCTGGTTTAGATCCATGTGACTATCACAGGAGCTAAGACAAAAAATCATTGTACTAATTACTTCTATGTTAACATGCTATATTATCCCAAAATGCTGTTTAAACATGACCAGAGAGGTACCATTTTCTCCTGCTATTACCTGAAAGAGAGTGACTCCTTTTTGCTGAGCATCAGTACAACAAAGCACTCACATCAACATGAGGGGCACGAACCATGCCAACGAACGAACCCTTATTATGCTCACTGTTATTATATACTGCAACATCAGTAAATAAGCTCACTCGATTATTTTGTGCATGGCACCTATAACAGAGTTGAATTGCAGTTTTAAATATTATTTAAATGGTAACACACGTTTAAACACGTTCTATAGCTCTAAAGACTTTAAAGTCAGAAGAATGATCATACAGGCTTTGTTCAATCTCCCATATAATATAGGCTACAGTTTTCCCTGTTCAAAATCCACTGCTGAATTGATTCTTTTGTGTAAAGAACTTGGAGCTACATCCAGTAAAACAGTGACATGCCTGAAGCAGAACTGTGCAGTTTCTGTAGAAGCGTTCTTAGAAAATACAATGTTCTCAGAGGGACTAGCATAGCTTCCTTATAAAGTCAGAATTAATCTAAGAATTAAAGAACAGCTTAAGAAATCTTTCATTTTTGTTTATATATTATTATTGAGAATAGTTGAGAAACAGTTATTACCGTAAATTTTAATGGAATTATCTCTATCAAGTTCATAGAATCATAGAATGTTAAGGAGTTGGAATGGACCTTAAAAATCATCTAGTCCCAACCTCCCTGGCCATATGCAGGGGCACCTCCCACTAGATCAGGTTGCTCAAGGCCTTATCCAGCCTGGCTTTGAACACTACCAGGTGCGGGACATCCACAATCTCCCTGGGGAACCTGTTCCAGTGTCTCTCCACCCTCACAACAAAAAATTTCTCCCTAATATCTAACCTAAGTTTTCTCTCTTTCAGTTTATACCCATTACTCCTTGTCTTATCACTACAGTTCCTGATGAAGTCTCTCACTGGTTTGCCTCTTTAGATACTGAAAGAGGGGGTCTCCTTGCAACCTTCTCTTCTCCAGACTGAACAGCCCCAGCTTTCTCAGCCTGTCTTTGTAGAGGAGGTGCTCCAGTCCTCTTATCAACTTTGTGGCCCTTCTCTGGACTTGCTTGGAAAGTTCCATGTCCTTAGCATCGTTTAGATTGGAAAAGACCTTTAGGATCATAGAGTCCAACCACTAAACCATGTCCCTAAGGACATATCTACAAAGCTTTTAAATATCTCCAGGGATAGTGAATCAACCATTTCCCTGGGCAGCCACGAATGCTTGACAACCCTTTTGGTGAAGAAAGGATTCATAACATCCAAACTAAACCTCCCCGGTGCAACTCGACATTATTTCCTCCTGTCCTGTTGCTTGTTATTTGGGAAAAGAGGCTGACTCTCACCTGGCTACAACCTCCTTTCAGGTAGTTGTATAGAGCAATAAAGTCTCCCCTGAGTCTTGATTTCTCCAGGCTAAACACCCCCAGCTCCCTCAGACTCTCCTCACAAGGCTTGTGCTCCAGAGTCTTCACCAGCTCTGTTGACCTTCTCTGGACACACTCTGGCACCTCAATGCTTGTGGTGTATTGAGGGGCCCAAAACTGAACACTGGATTTGAGGTGTGAGCTCACCAGTGCCGAGCACAGGGGGATGATCACAGCCCTGATCCTGCTGGCCACACTATTCCTGATACGGGCCAGGATGCCCTTGGCCTCCTTGGCCACCTGGGCACACTTGCTGGCTCATGTTCAGCCAACTGTTGGCCAGCACTCCCAGGTCCATTTCCAATGGACAGCTTTCCAGCTGCTCTTCCCCAGCACAGAACAGTTTATAGAAGAACTATAGATCTTCTGACGACTCTTATTCCCGTGAAAGTGCAAAATAAGTGTTCTTTGAAAAGGCTTTATTAGATCAGGAAAGAGAACATTGACCGTCATAGAAAGACACTTCCTTTCATGGTAACAGTTTGACTCATGTGCTCTGTAATGTAGCAGTGGTATTTTTAGATATGAAACAAACCAGCTGTTCTCCTGCTATTAACATACCTAATGATGATGTCAGACATGTCATCAGCAACCACTCTAAGAAAATATATGGGAGGATGAGACTGGTTTCTTTTGAGTTTTACTAGGTGATCTTTTATCGGTGAACTGAAAAGAAAGAAGAAATTATGAGAAGAACTAGTTTTCCAATATGAAAACATTGGTTTTTTCTCCCTATAATGTCTATTACTGCCAAAAAAAGAAGATTAATAAGACTATATTTATCAACACAGATATATGAAGTATCTTGCATGAACTGAGAATGAGTCAAAAATATTTGAAACTTATCACTTGGGTGTGAATTAAATTTACATCAGGAAAGTTTTAGTTGAATACCAACAAGAAAATGTATTATGCAGTGGAATAAGCCTACTATCAGTGAGGTACATAAAACCTCAGAGTACAGTCCAGTATTTAAAGATATCTGACCTGAAGGATCAAGTTCACTTCATTAATTTTTTTTTTCCAACAGCTCCTAATCACATACAAGAACTTTAAGTGCTCCTTAAAACAATATTATTTGCTTGCTTTCCTGCGAAAAAGGAAATATCCAAAGTCAAATCTACCAGAATTCACATTCAAAAAGCAGATCGTAAAAGGACATATTTCTACAATCTAAGATACCAATTGTCAGAGAAGCAAACATTGAGCATGAGATTTGATCCCTGGAGGTTACAAGTTGAAAGTCGGGTTATTACCCTTAAATTCAAAGAGATGAAACTTGCAATTTGTAAACGCAGTTGTCTGCCAGCTCTCCGTAGACAAATCCTGACATCTCTCAATAAGACTGAAGTGTTTAAGTGAATACATAAATGTGGAGAGGAACTAGTTCAGCTGGAAATTTAAAAGCCAGCATAGGAGACTGCAAACTGCAGTAAAAAAATTAACGTCCTCTTGTGTTTAGAAAGAGAACTAGCCATGGTTTTATGAAGAGAAATTCTGAAAATAAGGTAATTTAAACAGGAATATCAGCTACACTGTATGTTGAAAGTCACCTAAAATGACAATAAGGCACAAGATTGTGTATACTGATTAAATCTTCAACCTTTTCAAGCAGAAGCTAGAATATAAAGCCATAAAAAATTTAACAGCTGAGAAGATGGATTTAAGTCACGCCACTTCAACACTGCAAACCTGAAAATGCCAATTTTATTTCCATCAAAATGAGAGGCTTTTAAACTTTCAGCATTCTCATTTGCACTTAACTAAAGCTTTATCCCTGAGCATGTCCAGAAATACTTCAGCCTTGACAGGGCTGGGCAGCTGGATTCAATCAGAACTAGCTCCTCTTCAGTGGCTCTGTGAATAAAGTTTTATTTCACATGAAGCAATAAGTGCAAAGCCCTTGTGCTAGAATATGAACACAAGTGAGGGCTTGGTGAAATCAGCATTGAGGAAAGTGGGGGGCTTGGTTTTTTAGTATTTTCTTTTTTTTACAAGGAGGATATTTTAAAAGGGACAAAACTATGAAATACGATACAGAAGGGAAACATTTTAGATAAATGAAAGAAAACTAAATAAAACATAAAATAGTTCAAATGTTATCAATGTTCTTCAAAAAAGAAAGGAAACAACAAATAAACAGCAACATATGCAACTTCAAAAACAGACATATCTTCAAAAAGGATGCTAGAATCAGCAAATTACATAAGAAAAAGAAGAAATAACCAAGAATGTATAGTGTATTAAAAGTGGTGATGGTGTGTGAGGAATTCTCCAAGAAGAGGTGATAATAATATCCTAAGGATTAAGAAGTTCAAAATGAGATTCCAAAAATCCAGTAAAAAACAAGTGGAGAAGGTGTGTCTCTGAGGACAAAGGAGAAGAACATCAAAATAAACACGTTAACACTATCAAATTATTAAAACTTTTGGTATAATATCTTATAAGTACCACAAATGAAATAGAAAAAACAGGAAATACAAGAATAATGATAAAAACAAAAGGTTGCTAAATATCAATTTATACAAGCAGTCAAGAATGGGGCAACACTTTCGTATTTCAAAGGAATTAATTTACAAGACTAATGTTAGCACAATTATTCTTTCGTAAATCACAGAAAATCAGAATTAATCAGGAATAAAATACCAGTAAATAAAATTCCAGTAAAAAATCAAATGAAATATTTTGAGAAACTAAAATATTTGGAGATGATAATCAACTCAATTTTCTAAAAATATATCCTTTTAATGACCCAATTTCTTAATTTTTTGAGAACTAGGGAAGGCAGGGGAAAAGGGATATGAATAAAGTAAATCCATCTAAATTCCAGTCAAGCACTTGATATAGCAGGAACAATTCCCTGCTGCATCCCATCCCTTTTATATTACTCTGATGATCTGAAAAACTGCAAAAGAGACAGAAATTACATAGATTATCCACCAGGCATAAAGATACAGAACTAATAAAATTTTGTTTGTTGCCCTGGCCTGAAGGATGAGAGTACTGTTATGATTATTTTTTTTCTAAAGTTAGAGACAGGGTAATTCCCTAGTAGTGCTGAAAGTTTAGGCAGCACAAATGTGGTTTAACATGCTAATTTGCATATTTTTCTGATCTCATACTAACAGTTTCCAGCTGCTATATATAGTTTTCCTAGTATATAATTAAATCTTATTCTTAAAATAAACTTTTCTTACTTTTGAAATTCATACTACTGGATCAAAAATAAAAATTACCAGACAACTCATAGTTAAAAATATGAGCTAGATACCCTGATGTTCAAAATTTCAAGAAAAGAGTTCTAGTGAAGTTTTACTTTAACAGATCGGGAAACACTGGGTAAGCATGAGGGAAACTCAAGTTAATAAAATCTGGTAGTGAGGTTATCACTGGAAAAAGTAATTTGACCTAGAAAGACTGGAAATAAAAGCAGAAAATGAACTGATTTGGAGCACAGCAAGTAGAGAGTGTTATCTGGACAGCAGCCATACCAAAGAAGAGAGGAAGTGATAAAACAAGTCTTATCAGACCCACAGTTTAAAACATAACATGGAAGCAAAAAATCAGACTGATGGTTATGCAAGTGTCAGGAAGCAATGAATGCCATGTAATCTCTTGTAAATGGCTCTAATGTAGCTTATTTTAAATACTTCTCTTTATGAATGATTTCTCAGTCAGTTCAAAGCAAAACAAACAAATCCGACTTAAAGAAATGAACTATTTCTTAAAATTTAATTTAGCTGAAGTCTTCACCTGTTTTCATAGTTGAAGAAAAAAATACAGGTGAGAGAACAAAATAACTGTGCACATAGGAGAGAGGAGGATTATAAATCAAGAGAAATAAGAGAGAGAAATAAAATTAAAATGAAAAAGGTAAAATAGCACGAAAAGTCTATGAGATGTGTTATGTTTCATTAGTCAGCTGGATAAATCAAAGCCCGTGTCAGCTGCATTGAGGACTCCATCACCAATTGAGACTAAAAACAGTAGAATCATTCAAACCTCTTGGTTGTTCTGCCATGGAGATGGGCAGCAGAAAGATAGCTTTGCTGAATGAGAACATTCAGAGTCTATATTTGAACAGAAGATATTTTAAGAGATGTCAGGTGCCATGGTTGACTGGTATTTGCTGAGCTGAGAATTGGACCCAAGCTGAGATTTTGGAATAAATAACAAATAGAAAATGGAATATAAAAAAGTTTTAAAACTAACACAATGGAGAAAAAAGCCAATTAAAAAGCCCCTTTCTGGAGAGTTCTGCTTTCTTCTTAAATTTGCATGAGAATTCAAGGAGCTTTGGTGTATCTGGATCTTATGAACTGAATGAACAATGCATAGATATCAATCATTTGCCAACCTCTCCAGAAAAGATCAAGCATCAAAAAACTAAGTAAATAAAAGATGCTTAATAACATTTGACAGTTTTGCTCTGGGTATTTACAGTTATTGACCAGCAAACACAAACCCTAGGTAGTGCCCTAGGCTTGTTTCTGCATTTCTGATTTCAATTGCTTCTTCTCCCCACTTGCACTGTAGTACCACATTCAGCTCAGTAATGTTTTGTATATGCTGAAATGGAGGTAGCAAAAATATCTGTTGTGCCAGAATTACTCCACATTTTTGCTGTTCTACAGCTGTCTGGAAAAAAGAAAAGTAGAAATTGGAAGTAATAACATCTATAGCTAGTATAGTTTATTTTCTTTCTGAAAACAGTTGTGGCATATTTGTAGATGAATATTCCTAGTTTATATTGTAATTGAAGTTCTTCTGTAGGTATTTTTATGTTCGGTTTTCTTTTCTATTGAACAAGACAACTTTCACTATTCTAATCAGGATTCAAGGCCTAGTCAGGTTTTTAAAATATTATCTATACCACTGAAAATGTCAGAGGGATGTACTAAAAGCAGATCATTCTGTCAAATACCTAGATATAAAGCTATTCTTAATGCAGAAGGCAAACTCAGGGGGAAAATTACTTTATTTTGAATATATTGGAGCATTAGAGATGCTGAAATGCAAGAAAGAATACTACAAAGCAGCTGCCATAAAGTTATGACAGCAGGAATTTCTGGGCAGCAAATAGCAGTTTGTTTTCTTACCACTTTTAAAAAAGGTTCACCTAAGAGCCAAACGTTTCTAAGTACTTACTAAAGATGCATTTGCTTCTGAAGTTATCCACAGTACGATGAATTGATGCTCTTCATTAAACATGCTAAACCAAAAATCTATCACTAAAACTTTGTCTTAAACAGGATCTTGAGTAGAAAATATTATGCTAGGGTTGCTTGCTGGGAATTGTACTCAATCACAACTTACTTTGGACAAATTTATTTTAAAACATCTCCCATCATATTTTCCAGCTGCACTTTACATGTGCTGACTGTTATGGTGTTTCTCTCAGAAGGGTGCATGGGAAAAGCATTGACTTTACTGGGTCATTATCTGCCTAAAGATGTAGACAGATAACTAGGGGGATTTTCAGAGAGCCTGAGTGCCTTTAGGCAGGTAATGAGCTCTGAAAAGCTTGCCTAAGCATTTTACTTACTGTTTACTTATTTTATTCCACTGAGTAAACTAGCTTCATCCACAACCCAAATAAATTTCCATCCCCATTTTCCTTCCCATGTTTTTTTCCTCAACCTTTATACACAGATTTCTCTGGAAAAGACCAAACAAATGCCATGTAGGTAGAACAATTCATTTCAGGATTGCTCACTCATGTCCCCAAAATTTTCCAAAACAGTTTTTATAACCAGTGAAACTGCCAAGAACATAGAACCTGTCACCTTTAGATGCTTTGGATTTTTTATTATTTTCTGCATAGAAATTCAACTCTGATGCAATAAATATAGACCTCATAGCTTAAAAAAAATGCCCAGCTATTAGCATCCTTATTCTCATAAAGTAGGGCCTTAGAGAACCTTCTCTCTGATTTAAGTGTTCTATAGGACTCTGAGAAGCCTGAGGGTATGATTCACACACTCTGCAACACAGAAGAATCAGTATCCCTTTTAGACTTGTCCTTGATGATTTCAGCTGAGAAAACCATGATGTTAAGGCCAAAACTTCCACAAATCTTTCCTTTTCAAATGACTCCTGATAGAAGTTGGTTCTTTGCATTTTTTTCTACGCTGGCAATCCCGACATTTATGCCAGGCTTCTCTTGGTAGAGTTTAATTACATTAATCTTTTCCCCTGAAACCTGGATTTTCTTAAGCTATAATTTCTCTGCTGCAGCTTCAGCAGCTTCTTTTTCTAACCTTATACCTGAAAGAGCCATAATAACTTCTACTAAAATCTGTCTCCAGTTGCTTTTGGAAAACTGTCGAATAAGTTTAGTGGCACAGAAAACTGCATCATGCATACATAGTGAATAGTTCTCCTCTAGTGCTCTTACACATGAAATTTGGCATACAACTTATGGGCCAACTCAGCAACTCCCACCAAATAAAGGCATTTGAGCATTTCAGTGACGTGGTACATCATAAACAAAGTTCTATGTCCTAGGGAAGAAATAGAACTATTCAGAAAATTCCTCCCTCTTCTTTTAGATTAACAGGGAGACCCACCATGCTAAGTATTCCTATTTCTAGAGTAAAAATATAAAACAGTGGAAATGTTCTAAGACGTGTGGCTGAAATTTAATCTACTCCATAGGCAATTCGCACAGCTCACAGCTTGGTCTCGTGTTGAAATAAGAACTCTTTTGGTGGCGAAATAGCCTGTGCTGAATTGCTAGAGTGCTGCAATTAGACTATTTCTGGATATTCAGCTTGCTTTAGGTATTTTCATATTACTCTACAGCTTGTAATGCAGTGTCAGAGCAATTCTTTGCAGCTCAAGTAGAGGGAAGACTAAATGTTTCTATCAAAACTAGTTAGCACTTGTTAATTTTTAAATACTAAAAATATTTATTAAAACTTCCTATTTGACTATATTACATTATCATGAGTCAGTAACAACAGCAGCATAGTTTTTGACTAGCTCTCATTCAACAGCTTCTTTCTGTACTCCTGTACTACATGAAATTACTGATAGGAATGCCAGTCTATGTAATATACGTTTTGTGATAAATCCTGCATCAGAATGCACAAAGCCATTTTATTCTGATTTTATTACTTAAAAAAAGCTTTTAGTGCGAAGTGAGGAAGGAAAAATTCTTTCATTAAGTAGTTTATAGGGTTTTTTCTGCATTTTACTGACAGAGCAACATTAACATAGTAGGAGCACAATATTACTGAAACAATTTCCAGTAGATACATTTTCTTTCTCAAAAAACCCCCCATAGTCTTCCATGTACCACACTGTTTCTAATCCTACCTGGAAAATAAGATTACTCAGAGAAATCTGTGATCATCTGTTGCTATAGACCTTTACAATGCACAACAGTAACATTTGGAATTTGATAAAAACAGAGAGAACCAACAGGGTGCTGATGTCTCACACATGTTGATTAAGAACCTCTATTTCACTGCTAAAGACTGTCCAGAGACTTTCAGTGTCCTCCAGTGTTTGAGGTAAAAGGTTCAGAAATTGGTATGCAATCAGCAAAATAAGATAAATTGCAAATGTGCTAAATTCTATATTACTAAACAACAAAAAAACCTGTTGAAATTATGGAACATATATAGAAAAGATTTCTTGCCTTTAAGACACATAGAGAGGAATCCTTCTTACTTTTGCTAGTTTCTCTGTCTACAAACACAGTATGTACAGTTGCTCAGTTTCTTAAGCATTACTTTAAATGCAGACACTGGAAATTTAGGTACAAGTAAAAACTGAAAGAAAAAACAATTACTTACCTAGCAAAACCAAAAATACTTTTTTCCTGACAGTATAGACAGAACTGTAAGAAAAGTGTGAGACAGAACAAGTAATGAAATGGGCATAGGGCGTTTTACAGAACTTTGCTCTACCTACTCCGGTAAATCTTCCTGTGAGCACTAGAATTGCTAATATCCTGTTATCTGATATTACTGACCTTGTAATTAACAGGTTCTTGGAATTCATCTCTTTCACATCAAATATAGTTTATATAAGGTGAATATTTTAACCATTTTTGGAAAACTATTGAAAATTTTCAGGTAAAAGGACATTTTATAGACAAAACAAAAGAAAATTATATTTCTAAACAGAATAAGAAATAATTGTCTGTTAGTGAGAAACAACAAATGCAATAATCATTATTGTTCAACAGATGCTTACAAGTGCAAAACCAAACTGTGACTTTCAAAAAGGCTCAGGGGACATGCAGCACCCTGTTTGCTGTGATGAAGGGCTCTTTGTTTTCCAGTCACAGTGTCAGGGAATATTGAGCTGTGATAGAGAAGCAGACCAAATGTAATGAGAGACAACGCTTACTTGCCGAATTTGTAAATATTATTCTACTACCACTTTTCAACTACCTGTTAAAATTTTAGGAACCATCTTAAACGACCTGGGGGTTTACAAACAAAACAAAATGCCAGTTATCCACACAGCACAGGCTGCAGCTGCATCAGGAAATCCATTTGCCAGAAGTATTATTGCCAGCAATTCTGAATAACAATACAATGGCAGTACAGATTATACTGGGCCCATGGGGAAGAATCATTTACTGACTTTCAGATATCTATTACAAAACTCTTTGAGAGTCTTTTAAAAATCCTATTTAAAACATACATTGTACAGCATTTGTTCACAGTACTGTGTCAGCCACCTTATATCTGAAATACCAATTGTACCTCTGGGATAGGCAATTTTTGATGAAGAAAAAAAAAGTAAACTCCCAAGATCACCAAGATTTACCACTGCCTGTGTGAGGTCATCATTTTATTCTGTAGTGCTCTCAGCTCAGAGCTGTAAACAGGTTTCAACCAATTTCTGAATTGCATGAAGAACCTAGATTTCGTTTCCTATTTTCTCACCAGCTTATAACAGAATATTGTTTAACATCACTACCAGTTATTTTTTCTCTGTGTTCTCAGAAATGAACTGGAAAAGAACTCCTAGCAATGTGCAACATCAAAGCCTTTTAAAATGTGTAGTTTACGTTTATTTTGCAATACTTCTCTACATATAACCAAGTAAAACATGCACTGGGATCAATTTAGCACTGTTCTAAGACACTGCTTGCCTCTTACACTCAACTTGGAGATTTTCCTCAAGTCACTCAATATTATCACTTGTATTAAGTAACCCAAAATATATCAGCGACACGCTGAAGACCATCCTCTGTCAGCAAACCACAGTTTTTCATAACATGAGGGAATTAGAAGTAAAATCAGCCTGCAATATTTTCATCAATTTAAATCTCACGAAGAAGAGAAGACACTGAGTGAATTTGCAATAGTTTTCTAGCATGGAAGTGGAAACCTGACATGGAACATCAACAGAGCTTTCCAGTAATGCACTGTGTCCAGCAGAATATATGTGCAGCATCCTGTGGCAACAAGGCATTTCAGATCTCTTGTTTAGAAGCTTAGTACGTATATTTAGATGACTATCAATGTGCAGCTGCACAATAAAAAGATGATTTTACATAGACTTCAGACAACCAGATTTCACAGAAAGCATCAGCATGTGTTGTCTCCTCTCTTTACTAGGTTTTATATATATGCATACGTGTACAGACTAGGTTTTATTCAGATACAAAAAAAGAAAATTCAATAATATGGAACACTGAAATTATAGTTCTTCCTACCTCCTTGTAAAGATAGAAAATTTTTCCATTTCATTTTTCCATGAGAACATTTAATATAATTCTAATAATATATAGGAAGGCATGTTTTATAAGTCTACATTATTTTTAGATTAAGAAGAATGTCTAGCTCAGAAATGCTGAACATTTTGAAAAACAGCTAAAACACTGGATATTATAACCACTTCACTGATCCTTTTTACTTGGACCCATTAAAGAGCTATTTGGCTTTAATGCAAGCCCATCCCTTATCAAATTGAAAAAAATCAAGATTACAACTGTGGTGAAAAAAAGCTGCAAATCCCAATGATTAAAAGTAATTTTACACAGCTTACAAGATTTATGGGAAGAATGTCCAAAAGTCACAATAGGAGGAAGAGGAATCACAAGGTTTAATTTTGTAAATGCATCCTTAAGATTTGAGCTGAGTTTTCACTTTATCAGTAGAGTTTTATTGCATTTAATAACAGTGGAAGTAAAATTATAGTTTAGAAGCATACATAGGGCTTCAAAGATGGGTACTGAATTAAGAGTGACTTCTGATGCTCTGCAACTCTTCTGGTTAAGGAGCATTTGCAGGATTTCCAGAACTGGAGATGTCCCTTGTGCATCTTTCAAAGAATGAAAAACATCTCCTACCTCATTTTTGTGCTTGTTGATAATTGTGGTACAGCTGCTCAGAGCACACTTCCAAGCTGATTTTCACAGCAGGTAGTTACAGATAGCAGTCATCCACAAGTCACCCAGTTGTGAGTCTTCTTGGGGCTCCACTACCAGCCAATATGAAGCCAATAAAAGGCATTTAGGGCACTCTCAGGCCCTACTGTGACAGCTGCTGTTTGTTTCTGAATTAAGGGATCTGGAAACAGTGCAAAAAAGACTTACTTCTTTGAAAGGAAACACTAACAGGATGAAACATTTTCCCTTATTATCATGAAATTTTGAGAAAACCCTTCACAACTTATTTTTTTTAGTAGGTTTGAGAAAGAGTGTCCTGGAAATCTAGATGAGTTTTGTAGATCATGACAAAAGCATGTGTTATTCATTTGGACTAGCAGATGTTGGGATTCAGAGACAAGTCAAAACTTCTCAATAGGCATCTTGCACCTTTTGCTGTGTCAAGGATTCTGTCGTCACCTCTGTAGCAAAAAACACTCTTGGGGTTTTGCAGTAATGACAGAGCAGGCACTAGGAGAACAAGACATTGCAGATCTCTAAGGTTACTAATTGCAACAAGAAATAGGAAATTTTGCTGCTACTACTTTCATATTCAGGTAAAGTGTGAAGAACATGCGTCATCTGCTGAGGAACTTGAACAAATGGCCTTGGTGCATTTCAATCACTGCATTTGGAAAAATGAGAAGTGGAAATAACGCACTCACAACAACAATTCACTGCCATTCAAGCATTTTTCCACTTGATTTATTAATATCATTTTTAAAAATGTCATTTGAACACTGAGGATCTGCTGCTGTGATGGCTCTTAGGTACACACTTTCTACCACACACTTCAGCTGCTAAGCACTCTGGTGTTGAGAGTGTTACCTCTGCTTCAGAGTTAATAACTCTGCTTCAGCATAGTTCCAAATGAGAAAGCCTTTACAAATATCACCGAAGAAACGTCTAAATTAAGCTCTGAGGGCCTTACTAAATGCACTGCAATTATGGACTTCAGGACCCTCACTGAAAGAAAGAAAGAAACATATCATGGCAATATATCTGAGTTCTCTTTTTTTTGTTTCAGATTTATCTGTCACATTATATTTTGGATTTGCTTCATGAAATGATGAACATGAAATAGATAGGCTACATCTTTCCTGGTCATAGTCTGAATAACATGTCTAGTAGACTCATTAATATACTCTGATGTTTCACTGTCAAAATTATAGTGAAAAGAGGTGAAACAAAGCATCATCAATCTTTTTTGTCAGAAAATTGCGTGAGAAAGATTAAAATTAATTGTGTTTTGAAGAGTATCATGTCAGAGGGCTCTCTGAAAGCGTAATTTGAGACATGCAGCTGTTTTCATTTAGCTTGAAATAAGGCAGAAAGAGCTTTGTGAAGAGAAAAGGGTTATACTCTTCAGCCTCAATTCTTCAGCAAGATTAATAGATCTTTAAACTAAGGTGGTAATCCACTGACAGACTACTGCCACAAGTGGAATGAGTTATCAGTGTTGAAGTACTCAGTTATTTTTCTACTGAAAAATATTTTTCTTCTGCTGAAGTATGAAAAAGTCACTATTTGTGGTAGATGCAGAACTACTTGTAACTACTTCTAAAAAATCAAGTTCAGAGTGTTTATTTAATGCAGCTCTTTTGATCTATTTCCCTTATGAAACAGAAACACTACTGTACATTACTAAAATGCAAAATAAGACATAGCAAGGGAGAAAGTAATTATGAGGCAAAAAAGGTGAGTGAAAGAATTGCTTTTTAATAGAGACTTAGAGATTCAGATGCTAATTGTGAATCTGCAGTTTATCTTACATGTGACTTTGAGGTCACATCTCCAACTCCATTGTACAGACCACACCACAGAGATGTTATCCCTGACTTGGAGAAAACTGGTGCTACAGACCCCAACTACTTAATAATATAGAGAGTTACACTGGGGGTTGGAAGAAGATGGAAAAGTCTTAGTCAAAAAGACAAAATATTACTTCAGAAGATAAAACTACACCATCAGTTCTAAGTTACCTCTTCGAAGTCAGGTCGCTAACCCTTACTTGCATTCAGAACATCAGTTCCAAGGCAAGATAAGCTTTAATTCATCTCTGGAAAGCTACAAAACAGCAAAACCAGGCTTACGTACTGATGAGAGAAGACTATCCAAGAAGCAACATGGGACAGTTGCTAGCACAGGCTGTTTTCCCAGGAGCTGACAAACCTTGGTGGTACAAGTTTCAAAGTCTGATGCCTCCTTAGTGCTGTGACATGGAAAGATCCCAGATATTCAAGAGAGCTCCATTCATGTACCAACATTTCCACAAGTTATGTGGCATATTGGAGGGGGTTATCAACTGTGCCTCTGGCTACCCATGGCTCTCTACAATCAGGTTTGGTCTCTGCACAGTATAGGAACTTAGCAGGTCAGCCTATCAGTCATCTCCCCCTCCTGTGAAAAACACACATGGAAAAACTGAAAACAGATCAGATCTACTGTAGCTCAGGAAACAACATTTACTGAGAACCTTGTCCGTGGAAGGAAAAAAAGAGCCCTCAGGTGAGGCTTTGTGACTAGCAAGCAGGATGCAGGCACCAGTACAAAGACATGTCCAGAAGCACTTCACATTTGCCACTTCGCGTCAAAGCACAGGGAGGATCACAGTGCCAGAATAGGTATGACACGTGGAATAAAACCTCTGCAGTCACCAGCATACAAGGGTATACCTTACAGACATTGCTTCTAAACCATGGTTTGGACTATTTTGGCAAATTTCAGCTTCTGACTAGCCTTAATCTAAACAGAGTTTAAGTCTTCTCTGTGTAAACTCCGTGCATTAAAAAGGGTTTAAGGATCAGGTGATAACTGCAGTGTGTCTCTTGAGTTGCAAAGGATGATATCTAAACAGATGGATGGAATTAGACTGGCTTGTTAGTGATGCTGAATACAATCACAAAGCCAGGTAGCTAAATATTCGAGTTCTGGAACAGGATAAATGGTTACTGCGTGAGTATAGACAATAAAAGGAACAGACTCCAGAAACATGTTGGAGGAATTCACAAATGTTCAACTCCTCAGAATCCAACAAGATGGCCTTGTATGACAGTTGATACTGCACAAGGATTTTCAGACATTGCTTTCAAATTTCTTAAGAAATTTTAGGATGTCTAAATATTAGGGTTTTTCAATCATGCATGAGAAAGTGTCAGTGGAGACACTTTGGAGTTTAATGTTGAACAGGAATAATATGCAAGGGCTTAATCTAAGGGGTTTTTTTGGTTTTTTTCTCCATTTAGTGGATAATCTCTTCAGTCTAATTAATTAACCTTTGGTCTTTGTGACAGGTCTTGTGACTCACTCTCCTGCATAAGCTTCCTTTCCAGAAGAGGTTTGGTTATCACCCCTACTAGGAATGCAAGTGTTTCTGCTGTTTGAACCCTTGTATTACAGAGCATACAGAGATCTGTCATTTCTATTGTTATTTTGCAGTGGACAGACTGCAGATGAAACCGAGGCACTTTCGCAGTTAGAGAGTCAAGTCAAGGTGGTCCACAGAAGTAGGTACCTTCCTTTCTCTGCAAGACCTGAGAGGAGCTGCTGGAGCCTTCGTCTGCCCACTGCATGTATCAAGTTTACAGCTTCCAGAAAATACTGAAGAGCCTGTGCATGGACAGTTTTATGATATGTAGTGGCCAAATGAAATAAGTAAATGAGGGGAAAAGCCACCGGGAGACATTCACAGCAACCAATGCATAATATGAAATTTGATTTTATGGAGTAACATTAAGATGAAGCAATGTAATTTGATGTTTGTGCTTACTCCCCTACCAGTACTCTTAAAATATGTGCCGTGCATAATGACATGCATTGACTCATTGACTCGCAGCTCAGTGGTTCACACAGAGAAGCTTAAAATTACTTTTAGTTATGTAATAATATATATCACACAACTACACATCGATCCCACACACAATTATGCCATGCACTTGATATGATTTATGATAAGCACTTTAGTAAGGATTAAGTTCCATTATCAATCAGAAGTCCAGCAATACCTGTGTTATGGGGACATAGGAGTAATGATTGCTTATAATGCACTGGAAATATTTTTTACACAGTACTACTTGAATCAATGGAATAGATTCAATAAACTTTTAAAAGTCAAAACTAATTCGTACAAAAGTTTGTCATCATGACTGTGTTTATCATTACAAATAAAATTATATTGGCACATTGATGGGGTAAGGACACTGGCAAAAATGTGAGGGTATATGTACCTCTAAATAGACAAACACACATACAGATTATGTATGCATGAATAGATTTTATATAAATAGTGTATATATGTTTGTATGTGTGTGCATCTTCAACAGAATATTATCTCTGTTTTTCCATAGAAATTCAGCCAAATTATTAGGGATGGATTTTGCAATTTTTTTCCTATTCTGAGCAATTTTGATTTAGATTCCATTTAAAGTTTTTATCAAATCTGTTCTAATTCTAGAAGACTGTTCCTAAAAGCTGACAACGTCAGCAAGTACTATTAGCAGAGGAAAAGCTATATTTTCTCAAGCAGCAATTATATTTTTAAAAGGAAAAGACAAATATTTTTTCTTTCCAGTAGGAGTTATAAGCTGGCTTAAAGGAAAACAGACAGTTTCTTGGCAAGTCTCCAGATTGGGAGGGGATGACCCACCACCAAAATGGCCATGTTTTGAACACTATTTTGAACAGTAGCTAAGAGGTTACTTTGTTCAGGGTTAGTATACAGCATGGAGTTCCAAAGTTTTAGCTCCTTTTTCATCCAGCTCTGGTATATAGGGAAAAAACTTGTTGTATTCTACTTCTCCTGAGCTGGTAGGTAGATGCTTGGAGATATTCACTGTTTGGCGCTGAGTATTCAGTCTCCAGGGTACGTAACCAGCACGTCATTTTGCCTCAAGTAACAATAATTGTTAAATAATAAGTTCCAGCAAATTATGACTAGCAGTCAGCACCTCTATTGATATTAAAGATGAAGTTTATTATATGCTTTTAAATATTCCTTAAATTCAATAGCAGTCAGATAGATCTGGCCAAAAATTAAAAATTCCACTTCAATTTGAGTTTTAATTTTTTTATCTAGAATCTGGGCACACCACCTTTTATTTGGAAAGGGAGAACTCCAAAAACTTTGTTTTGAAGAACCTGGATGAAACTGTTGTGCGAAAACCACTAAAGTTAATGTTGATGTCAAATATGAGTATATAATATTAAGTGTGTCAGACTAAAGACAGTTTTCTATGCATTTAATATGAAACGTCAAAGTGAAAAAAATTCTGATCATCTTCACGTTCATTTTACAAAAAAGGACAGAGATAGGAACCAGATTTTATCAACTTTGACCAGCACAATTTGACAAAACTAAAGAGAAATGCAACAGCAATGTTTATAGCACACTTGTGTAAAAAAAAATAAATAGAAAAAAATTAAGTTGATAATTTAGACTTTCTTAGAGGTTACATACAAGTAGATTTTTAGTTTAAAAAATTTAAGTCAAACTATTTTGCTAGCTTGGCATCTCTTACAGGTTTTACACCATTGTTCTAAGTAGTAAACATAACCTCATACACATGTGAAAGCTCCGAGGTTGAATATCGTGATTACCACCTAACCTCTTCCAACACAGTGATGTTTGTCAAAATAAAAGTAGAGGTGTTGCCTTTGTAGCAGGAAGAAATGTTCAGAGCCATCTCGAGACTATAAACCTCGCCACCAGAAGCAGAGGGCTCCAACAGACCTCACCACACTTTGACAGACATGCAGAGTTTATCACCTTATCCTCGGTTTCTAACTGCAGAGCAGGATGCCCATTTAACAGAGCACTGCACCAACAAGCAACAAACGTGGGTAGAGCCCTTCCCAAATCTTTGTTGGCGAAGCCCAGCCAGGCACCAACAGTAAACAAGGCTTTGCTCTGCCTCTCCATTTACAGCATGACTGAATCCAGTCCTGATAGCAAAGAATCTATTAAGAAGAGAATAGGTAGCTGGATATATTAATAATTGTCATATGGTTCATTTCTTAGTGTTCTCCAGACATTTCATCATTGTTGCACCTTTTCATTTGGAAGGTTACCAAGTAAAGAGCAGTGGATTGCTGTTACACTGGATGCCTTCCACACTAGGTAAAAAGGCTCTGTGTTTCTAATATCATAAAAATTGGAAAACCTATTAACCCCCATAGAAGAAGAAGACTGAAAGTCTGGCCAACATTTAAACTCTCTGTTACACAGCTTCTTTACAGTTTGTAAATGCAGCTAGCCAATGCTGCTAGCACTTTGATCACCACTTATAAACACTTAGAAAAAGATTCATTAATGTGCCCAGATGAAAATATATAACCTGGGACGAACATAAACATAACATACAGTGATTTAATAAACAGTATCCAAACACCCACACCACGGCCAGCTCATCCCACGAGATGAAAAGTGGGAGATTAGCTAAAATGAAAAGAATTGGTTGAGCTCTTCTGGCCAATCAGCTCTTAATGCCCATAAAAATATGTGAACTGTGTCAATGTATTATTGGTTATTGAAGTGATTTTGAACTTTTTTCTTTAAATAAAATTGTGCATCAAGCCTTTCAAAAGCCAGCAAATGGTTATTTTTTAAACAGGCATATTCTTTTTTTAGCTAAATTAATGGAATTCTTACCACTGGCATCAAAACAGGAAGACCTAGACCAACATACTGAAAACTATTACTACAGAAGAATTCACACAAAATGCTAGGCTTTCTGTAGTGTATTACACCCATATGGAAGACTACAGGGAAAATATAAGGAAAAATCTAACACAGTCTAAAATACAGTGACTAAAAAGCAATTGCAAAAGGGGGGTAAACTTCAGCAAACGTTTTCTTGATTCTGGTATGCCACAGCTTCAAATGTTTAACTAAATTGAACAGCTTATACAGAATATTCAATTTGTACTTTCATTTACTAAACCTTGGAAACAGATTTTAAGTAGATATTAACTTGACATTAAGCCAATACAGTCATTAGAAATGTCACTGGTACAGCAGAGATAATTTTCCTTTTCAGCTTTGCCAGGACTTTTGTCTGTACAGAGAGGAAAAGAGATATTCATGTTACTGAATATCTGCTCAAGATTTGCTTCTTAGTTTTGCAGCTCTCACCAAAGCAAACAAGCAAAACCCAGAGCTAAATCAACCCTACTTTTATGTACTATATGTAATTATTACTGTGTGCATGGAAATCTTTTATTGGTCATCCAAAAAAGGCAATGAACACCCTACATTCCTTATTAGATAATTAAGGTAACACTTGCATATCTGCAAGTCCAAATACTGCCCATATAACTACCATGTTCCACTTGTTAATTGAGTTTAATCAATTTGTTAGCATATTTAATCACCTTCACTTTCCAAATCCAAATGTGTCATCCTTGTTTAAATGGAACATTAAACAGCTTTTGAAATTACTGCTTTCTAAAATGAACATTAAAAAATTGTTCCCTATCAATTGAGATGCTCCATCCTAGACCAATACTCATTTAATCACCAATTTAATGTGATTATACACCGTTGTAAGTTTACTGGTATAAATAGATTTTGTCTTCCTGCGATCTTTGACTTTTATACCACTGCTATGCATGTTCACAGTATGTGAACAAACATTCTTGATAACGTATTGGACCCAGAAACACAGTGTAACTGAAGACAATATCACTAGTGGTCTCACTTTTCTTTTACAGAGAAACTGATGTTGAAAAGATTAATATACTGATCATCTGTGGGAGATTTAATCTACTCATAACATTATTCTTAAGGGAGCTTTGTCCATGATTTATGATTTCTTTTTTAAACAAGCCTTATAAATATGCATAATAAAGCAAAGAATTCAAAGTCTTTCTAGCAATGGAAGTACAACTAGAAATATATTTATCATTCAGAGACTGAAAGATCATTTTATAAATATTTTTTCAAATTTCAGAACTGTCATGGCTGCGCAGAGAACAGTTTTGCTTCAAAACAGATTCCCAGAAGTTGTAAAAGCTCTTAATAGATGCTACTTAATTCAACTGAATCCTAAAAATAGTTTGAAATATTTTAGGAAAAAACCCCAAACATATATTCCTTTCAGCATTTAGTAAGAATAAAAAAACAATCCAAACAAACAACAAAAAAAATCCTCAGGATTTCAAGATGCAAGGAACTCTGCACTATTGTAGATGTAAGCTATTTTAAGCTTTGATCTCCAGAAGAAAGTAAATTATTTTGCTGAGTCACAAGGTACCAAAAATTCCCATCCTAGCATGTCAATAATGAAACCAGACCAATAAGCTATCTGAAATATGTACTTGTACTCAGCAGAACATAATAGTTTATATTAATAATGATATAAGAAAAAGTAAAATACAGTGATTTAATAATATGCCTTTAACACTGATCAGACCAAAGTCTTTGAGTACACAGAACACCTCAGGGCATGAAGTTGCTTCTACACATTCTTTATTAAAATCTGTCAGGGAAAAAACTGAAGCCAGGAAAAAAACCCAAGCAACAAAAGCAGAGTACTCAACCATCACAAAGCACAACTGCCTATCCTGCCCATCCAAATTGCATTTGAAAATCTGCTATAATGAGAGTACAGAAAAGAATGTAGAAACACCTCTAAGGTGCTTAAGAAAAACAACAGAAACCATTATATTGTTCCACAATACACAAACACATACAAGATCACTCACCTTGTAAATGCATGAACTCATGCTTGTAAATTGTTACCCACCTATTTGTATGAGGCAAGAAAGAAAGGGGAAAACCCAATGGTATGATTTAAGTAACCTTGTTATGGATGGTAAACTAGGAATAGCAAACACTTGAAGCAATAAAGAGCGATTGCTTGCTTTCAACTCAGAGTTTGAAATACACTGTATGGTGCTGCAGAACACAAACTGAATATGAAATCAAAGAAAGAAATAGTGGCCTTGGGTAGAGGATCAGATTAACCCCATGCAAATCTGTCAAGTCAATTTTCTTTCTACCTCTCCTTAGTGAGGTTTCAATTGAAACACCTGGGTGAATTTCAAGCACTACATTCTAAAAAAGATTTAGATCAGTGAGGAAAAGCAGTAAATGATCACAAGCATAACCCCATGGTCCACGAGAGACAATTGCACAAACAATGCCTGTGAAATCAGAGAAAGACCAGAGTAGATGCAGGAATAAGTTTTATCTTCCACAAAATATTACCACAAAGAAAATGCGAAATAAATGTTCTGCAAAGCAGTAACTATTGTTGCAAATGTAGAAGAAACAGTTGTATATGGCAGGAAGCAAAGCTTATGTTTGACCTAAGACAAAACTTTTCTCCTTAGCTATAGCTAAATCCAGAAAGAGGTTACTTAGGAGCTTTGTTAAGACTAGCTTGAACAAATGGTTTAGGTTAAGCTGATTGCACCCTGAGTAAGCAGGTGAACTAGCCAGCTTTGACATCTTCTGAATCTATTTTATGATTTGCATGCTAAAAATGCCAGAATAGTTAAAACTCATAAAAGTCATTATTCAAGTCAATCTAGCCACAGAAGTTTATAAACAAAATTCTATTAAAGTCCAACAAACAAATAGCTACAACTACGTAGCTGTGCTCCCTTGGAGGTGAGCATTATTACTATATGCAGGGGTTGTCTGGACCTCAGTACCAAACTGCTCCAAACATGCCTGGCTTTTGGCAGTTGCATGTCAGGCAGAGGAATATACAAGCTGTTATACCAATGTACCCCCAAAATCAGTTATAGAAACACCGTGGGTCTGACAGCAGCACAACAGAAAATCAAGGCAGAATTTTAACTGTGGTCAGATGACATATTTAGTTCTGCATCAGCAAGACTGCTATGTGCAATTAAAAGATTATGTGTTGGTTGAAAAAACAACACAGCTTCCTGTTGCTATGTCACCTCAGCCAACAAATTGTCCTTTTAAGGCAAGTAAACCACAAAATTATACTATTGCTCAGAGAGATACTAAAAAATATTGCTGCATGCATGTCTGTGAACGCAGACACTGTGGTTTCCAAGGATGATTGGTTAGCAGCCACTCAGCGAGAACTCCTAAAGTATTTAATTACATGACTTTTTCTTGTATTTTTGGGTCAGCCTGACAGACATTTATTTGCTGTTCCTGAAAACTAGGCTAAAGATGGCAGGGGTAAGGAGTATTGTTATAAATTCACTGTGATATCTAAACATATAAAACAAATGAAACCAAAGTAAAACAGTACCTTGTATAAAATAATTTTACAGAGAATACTTAAACTGCAGATACCAAGGAAATGGAGTTACAGCTTCTTTATACAACTGAGTCTCAGTCTCAGACTATTTGGATTCTTGCTCTAATGTGACCAATTAGATTGCTTATTCACACAGACTAATAAAATCAGAGGAAGATAACACCAGAATAATCAGATAAGCAGAAATATAAGGTAATCAATCCTCAGAGACACTTCAGTTCTAATTAAGTGCTAAAAACTTTCCTAAGCAGATTCTCTGTAAATGTGGTATGTTATGCAAACTTTGAATTCGTATGCCTGACAATAATTAACACCCACCTGTAAGATATATGGTCTGTTGACCAAAGCATTGTTTGCTTCTAGACCTAGTATTTACTGGTATTTGTTAGTTTTGATAGTTAATAACATCTAGTCAGATGTATTTAAAAAGAAATGATCCAAGCATTAGCACAGACTATTTTAACATAAGGAATACTTAGCACTGTCTTATTTTCTTGAGGTTTCAAGAGACACACTTTAGTTTTAACAATCACACAAAGCATTTTGGTCCAGATTCTTGAAGTTGTTAAGGCCTTTTGTTTCCAGTGAGAATGTGGATCCATTGGAGTCTGTTTTTCTTTTTTTTTTTTTGCGATGTGGTATAATTTGTAATTCTTAAACAACTGGATTTTTTTATGCAAATATAAAAGATTACTGGCTATTTTAAGGAGAACTTTGATTTATTATGTAATATTTATATTTTTTAAACACTTATGTCCCTGAATCATTATTTCTACATGCTCCTTTTCTATGAGACTTAAGAAAACATAAGATTTTTGGCCAGAATTTTCAGGGAGAGTTTTGGAGGGAGTTTCTGTGGATTTTAAAAATCATTTTAAATCATTGAAATGTTGCTTCAAACTTTTGTCTTAGGAACTATCTTACCATAAAGGAATTATATTCAAATAGTATTAATTCTGCAAAGATCAATATCAGCACTGTAAAAGAATCTGGTAGAGGGTAAAAATTAAAGCAAGCCAAACACCCAATATCTAGGACAGAGTAGAAGTTTTTGGAAACAAGGTGACTAAAGATTTATCTAAGTTTTAGGAAGAGTTTTATATGTATTATAATAGTTTGAGGTTTATTAAAATAGCAAATGTACTCATCAAGTTTGTCCTTCTAAAAAAATGCAAGACAAAGAAAGGTTTCTGTTTTGTATTCTTAACGTCTAATGGAACAGGACTATTTCTTCAAGTGAAAGAGAAGCACTTAAATAGGTTCACAGTTATTTATACATCTGCTTTTGCTTGGGAAGAGACACACACCAGTAAGAGGCAAGGCTATTTGGCCCAGAAAGAACCATAATTCTTAAGAATCAGGTAGCACCACTCTTCTATGATAGTTGTTCCCTTTGACTTTCTAAGGACTACTCTTGATAAAAACCCTTACAATTTCATATGAAGAACGTGCCATGGTTTGACCCAAAAGTCTACTTTTAGCCTTATTTTGACATCAGCTTTCAAAATAAAGGGCAAGAAGAAGAGACAGTATTCTCTCAATTAAATAAGCTCTTTTAAGGAGTCAAGTCCCTTAAGGTCACAGTGGCTAAAAATTTGGAAAGAAGAAGTATTTTATTAGAAATGGTCTTTGCTATTACTTCCAACTAAAATAGGGGACAATATTTCCAAGAGCCATTGGGAACGATAGCTGTCCCTGTCTGAAAATATTATTGTTTTAGTACTGCACTGCTACAAGTGGTAAATACACTTGTGGCTGACTTTTGAAACATATTAAATAATGACTACAGGTAAGCATTTCAAGCCTCACTTTAGTAGCACTGTAACAACAAATCATGAGAGTGAAGCTGGCATTGCATTGACCTTTGATACTTTGACTCAGTGAGCTATTTAAAATGCAGATTACCCAAAAACAGATTACATCATTAATTTTAACCTGCTCACTGATATTAGCAGGGCTAACCTTAAATCCACGTGTTTATGACTAAATTATTTTCCCTTAGGCATATATAAATTTTGGCATACTTAATATTTTGATAACTGATGATAAATTCCTGCAGCAAAAACTAATGGATCTGAACATTGCCAGAAGGTCTCATCCTGCAAGAACATTTGCCTTTTATTCCTTAGTTTTCTAGTAAAATTGATTAACACTGTAAATTAATAATGAAAGCACTGAAATTGAAAAAAATCTCTACTTTCATCAATACACAAAACACTATTTACCAGGACAATAGAATACCTCTCACTAGGCTAAAAATAATGACTGCATTCTAAGAGAAATTAATGCCTTTCAAAAAGATGAAGCAAATATTTTCAAGTTTGAGTTACTGACTCTCAGATCATTTCACAGAGCTTCAAAGATACTTTTCATTAATTTTATTAAAGTAAGAGCTGATAAACAGAAAGATTGGAAGCCAAGAGAATCAGCTTTATCCTAGGCATTGAGGAATAAGCAGCAAAACAATTAAATAAAAAAAATAGAGGTTACTGGTTTAAAATATAACTCTTTTTTCTCCCCACTCCAATTTATAAACATTGCTAGACAAAGCACAGGCATTATTTTACCTAAAGGAAATGAAAGAAACCTTCTTGAGAAGGCAGCATTGCTCAAAAGAGGGGAAATCAGCACTGCAACTAGTGCTACTTTAGAAGATGCTGAAGCTAAAGTCTCCAACAGCAATATTTCATACAAAAGGCACTGCTATAAAATCATGAGGTTCTGCTCACTGTTACTTTTTCCCCTTTTCCCTTTCCTTGTGCTCTATAAATCTGGTATAGTCCAGTCACATTCTGCATGATAGCAGCTACACTGTCAGGTACAATGTCACCAAATTCAGGTATTCCAGGATGGAAAAGAGTAGGTTATCATCCTCACTGCTGTTCTCTGCCAACAGAACCCAGTTGCCTGACTTGCAGGGTCAGCAGTGAAACTTGCCAGTGTCTGCTCTATAGAGATGTGATGATCTGGCATTCCTCTCATACTGTGGTTCCTGGGCTTCTCATTCAGCTCCTCAAGGGTTCAGTTATTCTGTTCTGGTAGACAAGAAGCAAATGCACCTCACAGCCCACAACCAAGTCAATACAAGAATACCTATTTGGTAAAAACTACAGTATAGCTGAATTCATTCCAAGACCTGTTTAAAAAGTAGGCAAAAGCATGGAGAACATCTATTCATGAAGCACCTTCGGAGTCATTGGTGTCAGTCTCTTCTCCCAGGCAACCAGCAGTAGGACAAGAGGGCACGATCTTAAGCTCTGCTGGGGAAGTTTAGGTTGGATATTAGGAAGAATTTTTAGGAAGAAATTTTTTATGGTGAGAGTAATCAGACATCAGAATAGGTTGCCCAGGGAAGTGGTGGATTCACTGTCCCTGGAGGTTTTTAAGAGGAGACTGGATGTGGCACTTAGTGCCATGGTGGTGTTGCATTAAGGGTTGGACTTGATGATCTCGGAGGTCTTTCCTAACCTGGCTGATTCTATGATTTGTCTTTAGTACTCCAGGATCAGGACTTCACCCCTGTGTTCTCCAGGGTTTCTCGAGTTTGCTGTGCACCTGCTGTAGAATTTGGATTACTAGATTAGATATTTTTTCACTTCATTTCTTTCCTCAATTAAGTTAATAGCAAGTTTTGCTTAGAACTGCTGGCACAAGGTATAATTACAATGACAAAACAATTTTAGAAAGTTGCTGTAGCTGTATTGTGTGTGGTTAGCAAATTAGTTACCTCACAAATCAGAGGGCCCATCAAGTACAAGTGTTTCTGGATTGTCTGCAGTAATTACCATTTTGTTCCTGCAGCAATTTTTTCCAAATATAAAAATTTGTCACTGGTATTGCAATTATTAACATCAGGAGGTTACTTGTGCACATTTCCTCCTGATTTATCATAGGAAATGACTAGTGAAGGTGTGAAAAGAAATAACTACTGATAATGGCTATTACAGAGCTGTAGCAGCTTTCACCATCTGATTAAGTAATGACTGAAAGATTCTTTGGGACACTGTTATTGCAGTTTTGTGGAAGTTGTATGTTTAACTGGCCAATAATACTTGTGCAAAAGTACAATAATCCCAAGGAACCGACTGTGTAGCAAATCTTCGCAGACCGAGTCTCACCTGAAGCAAAGCAAAATCATTAACAGCTTTCCAGTCTAATATGTATTTTGTCCTTTTACTATTTGAAATTCTGTGAACTGTGCTGCTCAGCTCTCCCCCATCAGTTCCAGTGCCAAGCAGGTTCATTGACAAAAGGCACTATCCTTATCCAAAACCTAAAATATGTGCATTTGTTACAAACAGCATGAAATACTTGTCAGAGTGTTTAAACCTGTTCAGCATTTGTGAGCAGAAGGTTCAGAAAAAGAACCATTTTGGTATTCATACTATATTATTTTATAGATAAACATATTATGTATTTGCCTCAGGACGCAGCCAATATATGTGGCTAAAGAGTTATGTTATGGAAGTTCAGGATTCAGTCAATGTGGAGAATACTAAAACCCAAAGCAATTTTAAGGTCCCTTTTTGACAAAGCAGTTCATCTTTCTTAGAAGAATTTAGCCATTGAAAGGTGAGAAAAAAAATTGTTTTGAACAATGGCAGAGTGAAATCCTGAGAATGGGAGCTGGCCTCCTTTCTTATTTAGGGAACACCTGCATACAGAAGCTACTGTTATTAATGTCCAGAATTGTAACAGTTACAGAAAAAAAAATCTGTGTTGAAAAAATTTCATTATAAAAATCTTTCTTTATGGAAAAATCACATTCTTGTTCAGAAAAATATCCATTTGCTGTCAAAACATGCAAATCTCAATTTATGTTAGGCCATTCATGTAGTTTCTCCCAAAATGTCACTGAAAAATCTCTTTCAATAAAGTTGATTGGGTTTTCTTTTGAAGACAGAAGACTGGGCTAGAACTCACATGTAGGTTGCCTTTTATCATAAAAATCCATTAACCTCTTTAGAAGTACTTGCTTCAAATGAGTGATACTGAGATAAACAAGCACAGAGAGAATTTTATTAGCAGAGGTTTAATTTCAAAATGAAATCTTCGGTTATTGATCTAGATTGCACATTTGTAAAGTGTGTACATATTTCACAATAACAGATATATCCCTGTCATAGAATAATCTTCCCACAAAAGTTTTAATCCAGTAAGAATTTATGTGCAATATCTGAGATTTAATTCTTCCTTAGATGCAGGTTGTGACTTCAATAATCTTCTTCAAACTTTGTGCATCTCTTAACCTGTTAGAAGCTATCTAAAATCTGTAACTGGGTTCCATATCAGAAAAAAAAAAAAAAATTACTGCTTACTGTTACTGTATTTTCTCTTAGAGATTTTCAAGTTGGCTGAGTCTCTGCTTATAGACTGAGTTCTCCAACACAGAGGAGAAAATAGAGGTTTTAATCAGATAATTTATTGTCCTTGGTTTTACTGCAGATGCCAAAGCTATCTATTATAAGCTTGTGTTAAATAAACTGCCTATTTATCCTGAGGTAAGATTATTCTATTGCTCTTTGGCATTTGCTGTGTAAAAAATCCCAACCAATCATATAGAAACCACAGAATCTTTGTTGGTAAAAGGAAAAAACAACTTTTTAAAAACAAATAATTACTTCTCTGATTAAATAAAAGTTAGAAACCTGACAATCTCTTTCAACAGTGCCTCTAAATCTCTCTCTATTCAGTATCTTTTCAGCAACAGAATACTTGTATACATGCATAACTTATGCTGGAAAGCTCATAAGAAGGATGCTGCCTGTACTGCAGTGTTACATGGCAACTATTGTCATGGCTTTGGAAAGTTCTAGAGACAAATTTAAAGTAAATTGTCATAGGACTGTTCTAATTTAGTCTCTAGTTTAGTACAGGACTGTCATTAGTGTCATTAATGTAAGTGTCACTCTCATTTCCAAGAAAAACTGTGAGGTCTGTAAAGCTTAGTTGCACTGTGTGTGCAACTACACAAACATTTGTGTCTATTCTGTAGTACCTCTCCCATAATAACACTTTAAGTGTTTAAGACTTAAAGACTAACCATATTAGCTCTGTTTTTAGTGCCATCATGATTATTCTCAATTTACCTAATCAAGCAAAAAACACTTGTCTATGTGCTAGTGGGAATGGCAAATGCCAGAGAACTGGCTAAGCAGAATAATAGAGGATTTCTTTAATGTGTCTATTTCTAGCTGTTCTGTGCCTCAGCAGATTATATGATTAGCCAATGCAATAGAAAATTCTCTAACACTGTCAAGGAGAAAAAAACCCCTAATGATAACAACAAAAGGGATCAGAACAGATCTTACAGAAAAGGCAAGAATATCTTTCCTCTTCCTTCCCCAGGGAACCCAAAGACCTATCAGTATCTGAAGGAACATAATTTCAGGCAAAACAAATTGCAGCCAATTGGGTGTCAGGGCCAGTACCCCTCCCTCCTCATCGCTGCTTCATTATCTAAAATCCCCTTTTTCTTGGGGGAATGGACACAGAAACTCAACCCCCAAAGCAATCTGTGTAACAAGAAGAATTGAGTACAACCTTGACATGGGAAACAGATTTTATGAACATTGTAGTAGGACTGTGAATCACATTGCGAAGTGAGATGATCAATAATGACATCATACAGTAAATGTAATACAGTAGTTGGCACAACTGTCTCGGCAGCTTGAATTTGCAACCTTTTCAAGACATTGCAATTTGCAAACTTTTAAGGCACTGGCAGTTTGGCCAAAGGCCTCCCCCAACATCCTGTAGCAGTCACCAACTAATACTCTGCAGCTGTTTTCAGCCAACCCTTCTCTGACTGCTGCACCACAGTCCATGTGTCTGAGGATTTTTTTCAAGCTCTGGTGCTAAGACACTCTCTAGTTAATGCTGCTCTGTATCAGACTATCAAACTCCTACCTTTTCAGCATTCCAGTTTTCAGGCATCTGATGGAATACTGCAGGGTTTTTTCTATAATGCAAATCCAGGAAGTGTGTGGTACTGAGCACATCTGCAACATCTGGGAGGCTTTGACCTGGTTTCATTGTGCATGTTCATAGGAACATTCTCTGTTCACTGTTTTGTTACCTCAATATCAGATATATTACATGTTTCATAGAGAACAGACTGTATCACTGATTTAGCACATCACACATTTGCAGATTTGCCCATTTCTTCATAAGTGCTTTCTTCCACTTTGACCATACTGCGCTATTTTCACTTGGAAATTTTAACCTGCCTAGTCTTTTTCCACCTCCCTTGGAGACAGAAGATAATTGTCTCTCTTTCATAAAGCAGAAATCAATAACACTGTGCCATTCCAGATGGATGCATGGTGATGATCTTCAGAACGTGTTAGAACAGCAGGGATTTAACAGTCTCCCTTGGCAGGTTATTGTGGTGCTTTCCTTTTGCTCCTTAGAACTTTTCTCAGTGCACGATGAACTACTTTTTGTGATATTTAAGCACCATGCTTATTATTTGTACACAGAGAAAAGTTCTATCTCTTCTCACCTTTCACTTATCTGAAAACTGTAGTGCCACAGCCCAAATTGTCTTTTCATCTCTGGACAAATTCAGCACAAATTCCTGCAACTTTTTCCACACCAGATATTTTCCAGAAGTGATGGTTCAAAACACCAGTCTGTTCTGGTCCCTTCTATTTGATTCTTCTACTACCTACCCCTATGGCACAGAGGCAACACCTAAAGCCCTATAAAAATATAACAGGGGAAACAATTCAGATGTCTTCTAAACAGTATTGCAGCTTTTATATGGCCTTTGCCTTTCTCAACAGCACAACATCATAGATACCTCTTCAACTCATTAACCACTGTAAATCTCAGTCTCTCTGCACAAGTCACATCAACCAGCCAGTTAGTCTGTTCTCTCTAAGTGTGCAGCCAGTTACTCCTGCTTCAGCTCAGGGAGGTGAAACAGAAGAAACTAAGCAGAACAATTTGTGAAATCAGTTCTCCATCAAATTTCAACTGCACATACACAGATTGTTTATCAAAGCCTTTCTAAAAATGTACTCAACAGAAATGAAGATTTTCTCGCTGTCTTAACCTACTGAATAGCTTTTGCCTGATCATGCCAGAAGTGACATCTGAGTGAACAGAAATTAAATTTTCACCCCAAAACATTTCCTGAACCATGATCACATGGAAAGGGGGCACATTAATAAAGGTCATTTTACACTTGCAGCACAGCAATCACACCAAAACCAAATAACAGATTAGTTTAGAAGTGAATGAGATCTCCTGAAACCAAGAGGACCAACTTTTCTATAAAAAGCTAAATGAGCTTGGAAAAGAGCATGCATTCTCAGTTCTAATGGTGTATAATATTTACAGGCATTAAGTGTCTAGAAAATCAAACTGCAGATACGTTTAACCAACAAACATTTTTGGAAGATATACACTGGAAAAAAAGAATATTCTTAACTTCTTGTCTGATAGCACACTGCATCATATTTTCCATTAAGTCTGATGAAAAAGACTTTGTAAGAACCTATCTTCACATCATGTTACTGAAATCAATGTTTTCTTAATGTTTTCAGATGAAAACTTAGTTTAATGGAAAATTCACTAGTTGAGAAAAAAGAACTTCTAACTACTTCAAGAGAAAAAGTTTTACCTTCTGCATACCTTGAAAAAAAGTTTTCTGGAGCCATAAATACATACTTTTATAATTGATGCACTTTTTAGCCTTTGAAATAGAGAGTACAGTTAGCTTTCTCTGAAACTCCATAATTTGCAACAGCAGTTGATGGAAGTGCTGCAACTCACCTTCTACTATGATTGAACTCCCCAAGCAAGAACAGGAGTTTTTCTGCAAAGAAAATGTGTAAGATTGTTACATCTGTGCTATTTTTAATGGCACTGTTCTAGTCAGCATAAAATCCATCAGAAAGCTGGAGACTGGCTGGATCTCTGAACTAAACCTCCAAACATGTCTGGTAGCAGTACATGTTATTATTACATTTAAGAAAGTATTCTTTTTCCTGCATATGGTGCTTACCAAGGCTGTATCTGCCTGTCAGTCAGTAGAGCAATTATTGTGGTCACTGCTGCTTGTAGAACATCATTTTCCCTTGTCTCCTGGAGTGTCTATATATGTTTATTTCAACAAGAGTCATCTAGGATGAAAGTAAACAGCATTTTCTCTTTTATGTAGTGAAAACAGAGCAATTATAAGACTCTCATAAATCAAAGGGTTTAGCAGCAAAGCTGCAGCTGGAGAAAAATGCATATGCACACACACAAATATTCAATTCCAAATACAAAAATGTGAATTTTTTCACGAGTGAGGAAAATGCTGATCTGTATTGAACTGACCAGCAGGAGTTTATATTGAATCAATCTGAACGGGAGTTTTGTGCAAATTGGAGATACTGAAAATATTGAATTAGAAGTATTGGGGTGAGACTACAAAAGCATTTCGGTATAATTAAGCAAAATGCAAAAAATTTTTTTGCAGCTCTTAACATATGGAATGCAAGGGCACAAGGGAGAAACAACATGCTAAAGAAATTATTTTTCTAGACAAAGAAAACAACAACTATGTTTTATTTCTTCCTTTTCTTTAGGCACATAATCAGAATAGATCTTGACAAACAAGCATCCCAAAGAAATTTGGTCAAATGTATTGGAGCAAAGGGAACACTGCATGGTGCAAATATATTGCATCGACCAGCACAGGGATCATTTCTGTTTCATTTTTCAGTCAACTGCAGAAATTATGTTTACTGAAAATGCTACCCAAGCCTGTCAGTTGTCACCCAGAGGAGAAAAGAACACATTGAGAGAAAGTCACTAATGCCTGTAGCCTTTTGTTTAGTCAAACAACTTAATTACTCTGAGATAAGTATCAGTGAGATAGGATTTGCAAATTTATCCCTTGCATTCTCATATTGTACCATAAACTGTGCTGAAAATTAGGTAGAAGCTCCAAAACCCCTCTGCACAGGGTTTCAGCTTTACACTGATAGTAGTTATTAACTCCTCAGGTTGTGCAGCATTTGACAGAGCGATGCCTGCCACTGCCTCACTGCCTTATATATTCAATATGTGCTTCATAATGCAACATCTGTTCTGCCCCATGGATATACCATAAATGCATTTATATTGAGGTTTTAGGATTTATAGGCCAGCTTGAAAATGCAATTAATTTACTACTTAAAGCATAAGTATGTCTCATTATTTCAATCCTCCTTCTAAACGTATCCTCTCAATACTTTTTGTTTTGAGAGGACAGGAGAAAAAGGCATATGGATTAATGCAAATTTATCTGTTCAATCAACCAAAAAGGATTACAAAGTAATTTTAACCACATTGGTTATTAAACACTTCCATGATTGTTGATTTTTATTTCTGCACCATAAACTAGCCCTGAAATCACTTACTTTCACCCCAAAGCCTATATATTTCTAGGCACTTGCTTGGATACTTCCATACAAACTCTGTGCTTTTTAGTATTCAGTTTTTTCTGGATGTATCTAAGGTTATGATCTGTTTGAAAGGCCACTAGGAAGAAGAGGAGAGCAATGACAAATGAAGGAAGCGTTTTCACAAACCAAACATGTTCAAAGTTTAAACTGATTGGCGTTTCCCCAAGAGTGGGATACATCAGGTTACCCGTTAGGTTACTCTGGGTGTGCCAAGTTCACACTCAATACTGTATTTCAAAATAATAGTTTTTAAGAAGTATCCTCTTCATACACACTTCGTTATTGATTCATGAATATCCACTGAGTTGCTTTACAGCTCACTGTTTTTTATGCTTCTGCAGGCAATGCTAAGTTCAGTCAATGGAGAATATGCCAGGGTTTACATCTCCTGACACTGAGGAGCTACTGTTTAAAATAGGTTATAAAACTTCAAAAGACAGGTGACATTTAGAATTAACATTGTTTCATGTTTTTCTTATTCTGCCATTTCAACTTGGAAATAGTTTCCAAAAGCATTTCCAAAACCCGTATTGATGCCTCAGAGTTTTTTGATTTTTTAATTTTTTAATTTTTATAGATTTTAGAAGTAGTTATGTAGTGGATGTAGATTTTAATGTCTCAGTATTTCCAGTAGAAGCAACTACAGCAGCAGATAACTCAGGTATCATTTCCACACTGAAGTCTCTACCAGCATAATTAACATGCATTCTTTTACTGTCTCACTGTACTATATCTCTTACCAATATTTTCCAGTAAAAGTAGTGGCAGTAGCTTAACAGTTGCACATACCAAACCCTGTCCCATATCATTCCCTCAAAATCGGTTAGCTGTTTAGTCTTTTCTAGATGGAATTGCAGAAAAACACCTTAAGGCCTGGACCTGAAGATGTAAACATAGGCAAAAGTGACCTTCAAGCCCAGAACACTGGAGGGCCTCCAAGGACTCAACATGATGAGAGGAGGATGAAGATGATGAAAGAGGGGTCCCAAACTCCCCAGACTCAATTCCTGAGGGGGTGTGCCGAGGGGTGGAACAGGGTAGAACCGGGGAGTGGGGGGGTGGTCAAATGGGGATTGGATGGACATCATCATAAAATCATAGAACCTGCGTCCGAGCGCAGGTACATGGGTTTCTATTCCTGTGGGTCAAGAGCAAATTAAAGCTCTGTTCATCTTATCTCCTACCTAAATTGACCTGGAGTCTTTTTTTCTCCTGAGTCTTTTAGGCAACAGGATCAATGAGTAAAGTAAAGTAAAATTGTCCAGTAAGTTGAAGGTCAATTGTGTTCATCACTTCTTGCTCAACATGTCGTATCTGTCTACTCAGTTCACCCTGTACACTGAATAGTGGCAGTTTTGGAAGGTGCTGCAGTGAAGAAAATTCAGATAGCAAATACAGATCAAGAAAGCTGAAGTACTGTAGGAGGAAGAGAATCTTAAGGATATTTCAGAAAACAGGTAGCTTCCTTCTCTCCATTTTTCTACAAACACACACAGTACACAAACAGATGAAAACATCTGGCCAACAAGTTCTAGTTGAAGATAGACACATGGTCATAACCACAAGGATTGGACACCCACACATCTGAAGAATATTTTCAGTTGTCATATTGATCTGGATTTTACGAACATTCTTCCAACAGTAAATTCTGGAATAATGTTGAATTCACTACAGGTTTAGACGCTAAGATGGGGTTAGACATGTTCTTCAAAGTGGACACAACAAATAAAACCATTAGAATACCTGATGTTTGAGAAATAATGAAAAAAAACCAGAAAAAAAATCACTTTACAGTGTTGATTTCATCAACAATTATTTGATCTTTAAGCTCATGACTGCCAATTTTGCTAGTGCTGCTTTAGTCAGGTTCTCCTGAGATATACAAGGTCTCCTCACAAAACAACTGTTTGTGCGGACAGGACCTTTTTCAGAGCCAGGGCTCCCTTAATAGCCCCAAAAGGATTTTTGATGCCTAGATTTTGAGAAGATGACTCTTAGGGCCGCAGTTTTCACAGCTCCCAGACAGCTTGCCAGATGGGCTGTTAAGAAATGGTCAACCCATGTGTTCTCTCCTCGTGGTACAAGACTGCCAAGTAGGGGAGGGAAGTGAGCAGACAGCAAACCAGAGTTACCATCATGATTTACCCGTTTCCATAAAAACTATACACTTTCAATAATTGTCACAAACATTTTTGCAATGGTAGAAAATATTCAACCAGGTCAAACTGAGTAACAGAGCTCAGCATTATCTTTTTAAAAATGTCATGGTCAGTTACAATAATGTTAGAAAATGTAAGATCAACTCTACATTTATTTCAGCTTATTGCATGATTACATTTATTTAGCTCAGCCAGAAGTCAACTCCCATGCAGAAAATTTCTGCAGTTGTTTCTATTATTAAAAAACACAAACAAACAATATTGCAACCCCCACATTAGAACAATTCCCAATTGTCAGAGCATTAGAGTATAATTCAAAGTTATGCAAAGCATGAGTGTACCTATGTTGAGGATCAAAATTGGAAAACCTGGATTTGTCAAGTTACTGATATCTAGACAGTTTTCTAAACAACTAGAAAAACAATGTGCTCTATAAATAGAAAAGAGTCATTGGCTATTAACATCTTTTGTCCTCCTAATGAAAAGTTTTAAAAAAAAAACAAAAACAAAAACAAACTAAAAACCAAACAACCACTTGATTTTGCAATGGGATTTTTTGACAGAGAATTTATTCTGATGTTGTAAATAGTTTTATCTGTTAATATCCATAGATTTCATTTAATTTTTTTTTTTCTAAGTAATGGTTACCATAGATGCGCATTGAAATATTGTATAATTATATCATGTCTAAAATCCTTAAAAACAAAGTCTTCAACTAAAAATAACAGAATATAGGAAGCCTTCAGGAACATCCTCTTGGAATTCTTAAATATCAGGGCATGACATTTAAAAATGACATGTTTTAAATAATGTTTTTTAATTGCTAATATAAATCTAGACCTCTGTACTACTAAATAGTGTGCCTCAAGTATAGTTTTATTTTTCAAAAACTGCTCATAAATACATTTCTGTTTGAGTATGCATCATAATTCTTCATAAGCAAAGAGGTGACATTTATTAGAAAAATCAACACTCCAGATAATTCCTAAGGTGTTCAATATCAGACTATCATATGTCTTTAAATAGTGTAGGAATAGAGGGAGGGACTAATAAGATCATGAAACTGAGATGATATCAGCATTTGTTCAAGGGAGACTAAAGGTTACTTCAAAAGAACAGATCAGCTCCATACAGTGAATACACTGCTCCCTGAAATTCTCTCGTCAGCTGCGAATCTTAACAATGGGGAAATCAAACCAAAAACACTTGGATGGTTTGCAAGAGAGCTATTATAAACACCAGTGCAAATTTTTCTAGGATGGAAACAGTGCAAGCAAAGAGCATAAAATAAAACACTGAAATTCGACTGTTGCCTACAGTCTTCCTTTTCCCGTGAGAGGAATGGTTCCAATAAATCGGTGTAAGGAATTTATGTACTTGAAAATACAACAACAGCAAAGATTCATTACTTATAAATTACATGAAGTAATATTTTAGGAACAAAACACTGCACTCAATATCAGCTGCCTGAAAACAAAACAAAGAAGTATCACTTTCACTCTAGTGATTTATTTGGTTCATTAGAACAGTCACTTTCAAAATCTCATTGTATCTTCTGGACTCTAGGACAGGTAGTCCAAAAAGGATCATGCTTTGGAAGAACAAGCCCACAAAGTTAGAAAATACACCGTATTTGGGAGACACAATGCCATTTTTCAGTATACTAGGTTGTTCTTCAGAATAGGACAATTTCATTGCCAACTTCTATAGTCTTATAGTTATTTTAAGTACGTTTAGCTTCAGTGATAATACGGTTTGCAACTTGCTTTTAGACCTCAGTCCTGTATACACTTGGAGCACACAACTGGTTCTGTTACTATCTATGCAGCCATGTCTCATTTCTATGAGCAGAAAAACAAACAAATACAGATATGAAGATTCACATTAGTTCTGAGTTTTCATTACCTAGGTGGAAATTTAAATTATTGCCTGCCTTCCTTCCGCTTCAGTAAATTTGAAGGCACCTGCCTGCCTTTTTCTGGAGAGGAGGAAGACAAAAATGCATTCAGTTTTTCTAATCCTGTACACTGTACAGTAGGATTTACTTTAAAATAGACAAAAACTGGTAGTAAATTTATGACTAAGAATAGTGTGGTCTACAGAGTTCCATTAGCACTGAAAAGATATGTTGCCACCTGAGGCTTTGGTCAATATTCTATTTACCAAGCTATTAGTCACAGTTGTCTTTGACAGCTAATTATTATTCTCAATATCTATCCTATTTAAATCCTAAATACCAAAATATGTAGACAGAATACCATCAACCAGGAGGTTTTCCCCCTAATTTTTTTTTTTTACATACACACAATACTCACTGCAATTAAAGATTTTTAAAATTTCAGAATCCAAGCAATCTTAAGGAAGCTGTTACTTGTAGCAACCTTACCAAACTTTACCAGTGATGAAACTCTTAATAACACCTAATAATTTGCAAATTGTCTCAGAGGAAAATCTGGGTTATTTTACAAAACAGGATAGTGAGAGATTTGGAAATTCATACATATTTATATGTGTGTATTGTACGCACATGTGATATAAAAATTACAGTTATAAATAAGTTATATACCTTATATATTTATTATATATAAATGACATACTGTGCATTACTATCTCAGTAACGCATTACTTCATAACACCTGAAGACTTTAAAAAGAGACAAGGAGATTAGAAAAATATTTAGAAATTCCTTGGATGAGTTAAGCTTGTTGTAGAGTCACTGGTCACATTTGCAGTCTTGGATCATTTTCTCAGTACCTCAGAATCAATAGTTTCAAGTGTTTTCAGAGGTGTCTCAGCTGGAACTGTGTTTCACACTCTCCAGCCACCTTTACTCTTTCAGTGGCCATTCAGGTTCAAACCTGACACTGTTAAACAAGTCACAAAATGGTTGGAGAATGGATGAGCCTCTGTTTCTGTTCATAGTGCACCATTTCTTAAGCTGATGGATAGCAAGGAAGAAGAAAATACGCTTTTGAAAAGCACTTGAAAATTTTTAAGGACACCAGTGAAGCCATTCTTCATGGATTAAAGCATTTGTCTTTTCCTGAGAGAGATTTTAGTGACGTATTATTCAACTTCCCTAGCTCTAGTACCAACAGTAAATCCAACATTATGCACTGTTAACACAGCAATTACACTTTCCACTTCATAAACCAGCATGTCGTCATCTCAAGCCCCGTGCCATCTGGAGGGCCAGCTGACAGTGCAGTCACCTGGGATCCAGCGGAAAGCCAAGCCCCAATTGCATGTCTTGCTCACATCACATTGTACAAGCAAATAACAAATTTTGTCAAGCCATTCATAGTGCCTTGTATTGAAAACAAATTTTGTCAATTAGAATGTAAGTATGAATGCTCATTCATTTAAAACAGGAAATGAATTATTCATGCTTTGAACAGTCCTTTTTCCAGACTCTTTGTCTCTTCTCGTCTAGAACAATTAGAAGTAGCTTCACTTCCTGAGTGAGAGAAGGCCTTGTATATAGTTATTCTTTCCTGATGGAAAATAAGATTTTCAAAAGGACCTGTATAATTTAGAAACAGAAACCACTTCTGAAATTGGAACAGGGGCACACAGGTTGGATTGATTATATATTCTGGATTATTATGTTTCTTGTCAAAAACAGTTCTGGGAAATAATAATATGTCAAAAAAGTTACTGCCTTGAATCCCTCCCCAACTTTGCAGTCTTCATGTCAATAACCAAAAATTAGCAAATATACTGACAAGTTTTGAATCTCGCTGTAAGACAGTTTGACATTTCTGCATTTTTTAATAACCACATGAAAAATTATCATTGTAGCTACTTCCCAGTGGGATAAATCAATTAGTAACTAAAAATACAAAATCAGATTCAGGATTTGTCAACTGATGCCTCTGTGGAACCCACACACTCTACAGCATCATCTGTTATTATGCATGTTCTGGTAAAGCAACTACATTTCTCTGCATATGCTTCAGCTGACAATATAGCTTCTTTTTTTTGTCCTCCTATAAAAGTTCTGCTTAAAACTGAGAAAATTTCCAGTGTGAATAGCTTTCAACTGGCAAGGTCTGTGATATGTGAAGAAAGCATTGTTTATTTGTACATTTGGACACTGTTCGGTTGCCCCTAGTGTACAATGAAATTTATACTTCACATTTTTTTAAATGATGCTGTGATTGCATCTCGTCAGAACAAGCCAGAGAAATCTGTTGTGACACTCTTGGACAATGCCACTGAGAATTTGTACCTTATCTAAAAGCCATTGCAACATGGGAAGAATCACCTTCCTAACCACTGAAGAAACTTGAATACACTAATAAATGATCTTGGAGTTGCCAAAATGACTTAGTTCAAACCTCTGTTTGCTCCCATGTCTTAACAGCTGCTGTCTATATGGACTATGTACTGTCGGTACTCATAAAATAGTTGTGCACAATTAGTCTTTGCCCCAGACTACTTCCAACTGATTACTACCAGTAAAACTACTTCTACCTATTTGTTTTACAGCAGACCAACTAATTATTTCCATCATCCCAATAAATTCTGACCTCTTCCAAAAGCCTGCAAAACATCTTGAACATGCAAGTCAAACAAATATTAGATACTATCACTACAAATTAAATACTTTTGAAAACAAGATTTCAGAACCAGGAAGGTCAGAATCACATTACATAGGGAGCTCTTTGCTGGGACAGGAATAGTGCAATATCAAATCAAGATGAACACAAATGAAGTGGCAGAGGCTTACTTTTACAAATAAACCACCCAGAGAAAACCAAGCTAAGGTAATAACAGTTTTGTCTGCATACCTGGAGCTTCATTAGGAGTTTTATTAACACAGCAATATTGCTCATTATTTACTGTTTCCCCTAAGGACCAGAAATTAAAGAATAGTGTATGATTGTTTCCTCAGTGTCATTCACATCATATGCAAATAATTCTCCTGGCTGAAGAGAGAACTTTTTCTGCAGAACTCACTACAGCAGTTTCAGGTAAGGCAGCCTGCTGCCATCTCGCACTGCCCTCTGGTTCTCAGTGAGGTGTCTTTGGTACAACTTCTTTTTCAACCTTGAAGTCTAAGACCACAAGGTCAAGAAAGAGATGAGACCAGTTACCTATTCTCTTATACATAACTGCCCTGATACAGAGCTTGCACTCTTTTCAAGGAAGAGTATTTCAACCTTCACAAAACTGTTTGAATAAAGTTCTTGCATAATAACTGAATTTCTTAGCATATGGATTTCCTTCCCTGGCATGCAAACTGTGATTCAAATTCCTTAAAAAAACCCAAAAACCAAACTGAAAAACAACCACCAAGCAAACAAACCCACATCACTGAGGTATAAAAGCAAGTGCTCACAGGACCCAAGGGAATGCTGTAAATCTGTGTCAGGGAAGGTTTAGGTTAGCTATTAGGAATAAGTTCTTCATCCAGAGGGTGGTAGGGCACTGAGGGAGGCTTCCCAGGGAGCACCAAGCTTGTCTGAGTTGAAAAAGATTTTGGACAACACTTGGGAATATGATGTGATTCTTGGGGCTGTCCTGCACCAGGTCAGGAGTCGGACTTCAGTGATCCCTGTGGGTTCCTTCCAACTCAGGATATTCTATGATTCATCTCATCAACCGTCCCATTTTTCAGTCTACCTTCTATCATGTATATGTATCATAACTTGTACAACCTGCTGGAAGAAAGCTGATGACCGTAGTACACTCTGCCTGACAAATCCACCGCTGATTGCTCTTAGAGATGGCCCCAGGGAATTACAGGGTCCTCTGCTCTGAGCCTGTGGTGTTATCCCAAGACCTTAGTTTAAAAGCAAAAAGTTTTCAGTTAAGTAGCTATTATCCAAGAAATCGTTCTGTTGAATGACTCCCTTAAATACTAGAGGTGATAGCTGAATCTTTTTACCCTCAAGTTTTCACTCCAAGAAAACTATTGTTCAATCTCTTATGTAGGGAAAAAAAAGACCACTGTAAGAAACAGAGTGAATAGATGATTATTCTTGGCTTTTCTGATTAAGAGGTTTATAGAAGCATAAGATGCATGCTTTAAAAAGAGAGGACAGAGGGGTTTAGGCAATCTAGTGATGTTACAAAATATCAATCTTTTGATTACAGACTAGCACTTTGTGAATTAACAAGTCACAAAAAGTGTCTCGACTATAAGTTAAGTGTTCAGAAAGAATTCGGTTATAGGTGGGATAGAAAATAAACAGGAAGTAAAATTTAGAGGCCTCAGTTTTCCAATATATTCACTAATATTGACATTTCCTGTAACATTTGTTCCACCAGCTCAGGGCTTACTTTCCCAACAAATAGTTTTCGTGTTCGTAAACTTTGTTAGGCATCATATTCAAGACAAGCAAGAGTATTCAGTTATTACAAACAGAGAGGACTGCAGTCTTTGGCAGAAGGTGATTATTATATTAAATATTTGCTCAATATTCAAATAAAGAATAAGGTATATAAAAAGGCAAGTGTCAAAGAAACATGAAATATCATTTGAATTATTTAAAAATTCCTTAGAAGTTATTGATATCTCTTATTGTATGACTGAAAAATCCAAATTATTTACTGACCTTTGATGGTCTGGGTACAGATATATTAAAAGTATCTGTTTAATATAATTAGTTTTGGTGAATTTTTATCATTGAGAACTGTGGTAGAAGGAGATTATTAGAGAGATTTAGGAAGAAGGGGTGGAGAGATGCTCTGGTAAAACCAAGAAACCATTAGATCTTTTCATAGATTACCTTTTACATTGTAAATAAAATCTTTCCCAGGCAGAGTACCACAGGAAAATCACATTAAAGCCAGCGCCACAAATTTCATTAATTAAGGCAGTCATTGCTTTACATTAATAGTCTCTTTTCAGAGAAATAACTGTTTGGATAATGGATGAAAACAGCCTTAAATTACACTGAAGGGTTTTTTTTTAATAGAACTGTGATTTGCCATGGTAATTAGATTTCACAAGAAAAACATGCTACAGTTTACAACAACTAGATGGCACTGTCCAAGTAAACTGTTCTGTTCATGCTCATTTATCTGCTCATTAGACTGAGTTTTCTGTTTAAGCAATTAGTTATATTTAGAATAATAATTGCCAATTTTCACAAAAAGAATTTAAAATAGGATTTTTTTGTTGGAGATCCTTTGCTAAAACAAAAGGCTCCAACAAATTTCCTCTAATTTCAAGTATCGACAGAAATTCCATCCTGACAGAACTTAATGGCAAAATTCCCAGGTGACTTGGGCAAATAGAGTGTTTGATTCACAATGCCAACATTCATTAGTGGGATTATACAACTTTCCCCAAGCTTTACCTTCTTTTAGTCTCTCTCCCAACCATAGTAACATACATAAAGAATTATAATATTCAAAGCAAGGAAACAATTGATATTGTCCACAGTATAGTGGAGTTTGATCGCATACTCTCTCCAATAGAAGTAGACAAGGGTTCCAGGCACTTTACTGGCAGTGATGCTCAGCATTATGGGAATTGATTGTTAGTAAGAAAGGAGAAAACATAATGAATGAACCACCAGAGAGTTAATTTTCAAAAGCCTTCGAGCAGCAATCTGTACAATGGGGTGGAATAAAGAAAAGTTGGCACTTCTGAAAGGTCTGAAGTTAGCTCATGTTGAAGTATTTTTTGAAGAACAAAGGTACTCTATTTTTCATACTTTGCTTCTATTTTGTATACATATGCACTTATGTATCATTTAAATTATTGACTAGTGAGTAATAGAGCAGACACAAAGGAGAGCATTTGTTGCCTACCCACAGGACTTGGGAGAGCATTCAACAGTAGATAGTGCTCCTCAGAGGCAGGCTGGCTGGGTTGTTAAGTGTCCATTGTGCTAAACACTGAACTTATACTCTTTATTAACTTCCAACTTATGTGCCCCAAACAACAAAATGCCCATGAGGTAACTAGCCTCATGTATTACAAACACTGACACACTAAAAAAAGTTTAAAAAAAAAAAAGGCAACATAAAACCTATAAAGGTAAATAACAGCCTTATTCCAGTCTTCATTTCTTTATAAGCCAAATCTCCTGCCACAAGCCTGTTGCAGAGATGCACAAACCATGTTCTGAGAACAAGAGACAAGTAAATGGGCTTTGTTAACAGCCCTGACTATCAGGCACAGGGAGAAAATGCTGCAGTTGCAGGGAAGAGCCCATTGCATGGAACCACAACCCTTGTGAGGAGAACTTAGGGACAAAGTGCACCTGATTCAGTGAGGTAAAGCAAACAGAGAAAAACATACAAGGGGTTATAGTGGTACTGCTATGTTTATCTCATAAATTTATATGCTCCACAGACAAATAAGTTTTGGTCAATTTTGAGCAGACAACCCTCACTCACCATAATCCTGCAGTGATCACTGCCAGTGACAAGTTTCCCAGAAACATGAGCTGCTCTTTCTGAAAAGGACACTAGTATAGTGCTATCCCCAGGTATATGGAAGTCCCTCAAGTGAGGCAGTTATGCATATTGATAAAGGTGCAGGTTCAGTTGCTTCCTCTGCTTGGCTAGATTTGTTCCCACACCCTCCTTATCCTGAAAATACCCTGAACACAGGAATGCAATAAGATATTCTGAGAAAATCTCCTTTCAGTATCAATGCTTTGCCTTTATGCTTGCTTACCTTCTCCAAACATACACAATATAGTCTTATGAGAGATGGGATTTTTTCTGCATGCAAGCCAAGGTCTGTAGAGAAAAGAATTAAGTAATAAAATTAATGGAGCAGAGAATAAAAACTCTGTGTTCTACCTCAGGAGTGTATCCTTGCCGTCAGGCTGAAAACCTATTCTTCCCTTGTTCCACATCATTGGCTATTTAATTTTTTTGTACAAGATAGGACAGGTCTAACAGGAGGGTAGGGCATCCTTCCGGGCAGTGGAAAAACATGATTTCAAGACTCCCACTTGTCAGGTAGTCACCTTCACTACTGGATTATTATAAAACAGAGCAGCCTCTTCCTCCAGCACAACAAACAGATCTCAGTTGTCTTTTCTTGCAAATGCAACATAAATTGTCCCACATGTTATGAAACTAGCTCAGGACACAAAACTAGATCTATTTAAATCTGTTTTGAGTGACTGCCTTTGATTTTTTTTTTTTTTCTCCACCCCAAAGCAGACATGGGGTGGTGAGAGGATAGGAATATAAAGTAATTTATTCCCATAGACTCACTCACAGGACCTAAGCAGATTTCCCAGTTGGGTCTACTGAGGTCTCACAGGAGAGCTGTGAGCCAAGGACTCTGAGTACAGTGAATACAATTTTATGTGAAAGAACAGGCACAGGCCTGTGAGCTAAAAAGTTGTATCCACATAGAGGTTACACAAAGGCTCAAAGAAATAGCTTGCCCTCTACCAGACAAATCACGTCACACTGCTTTGGTTCACTAATCCTTTTACAAACCACATGCTTTCAAATGAAAACACAGTGAATGTTTTAGGGGAACTTTGCTAAATGTATCCACCAAATACTTCAAAATATTATGCAGATTGCAAATTACTTGCATTTTGATTGACTCATCAGCTTCCTGAGAAAGAGGTCTTTATATACTGCAATTACTGTCTTGATTGAAATTCAGCTTTGCCCACCTCCTCTATTTTAGTAAATCCATACATTTATCTTGATTAATAAAGATTCTGGAGCTTCTATTGTCATGACTGCCGAGTTGATTTTCTTTCTATAAGTTTAAAAAAATAGGTGTTGTCCAAGATAAGTAAAACTTTTATGTGGTTGTGTTTGAAAAGAAACACAGTCATGGTCTGCAGCAGTTCTGCTGTTGATATAGTTGGGCTAATTTAGCTAGGTCTTCTCTTTCCTGTAAACCTAATACATGATGTTCATAAGGAAAGTAGATAAGGAAACTCTGCTATAGTTTCTATTTTTCTAAGACAAAAAAAAAAGGAAGAAAAATATAAAGAAGAGAAGCTCTTTCACCAAGTCATGGCAGTAACACCTGCACCTTCTTGAACACCTTCTTGAACAGTGGAAACACCAAGCAACTTCTGAAAGTCATTTTATGACATGAAAATTTACTAGCTAATTTTCATTATAAGTGAAGCTTATGTCTACATATACTAAAAGAAGTCACAGGGAAAGACTGATATAGGAAACGGCAAAGCAGTGCAAGAAGGGAAAGGGGGGAAGGAAAAGGGAAGAACAGATCCTAACTACTATCCAATTCTTATCCCAACAGAGGACCTAAACTATCTCACAAAGAGCTAGGAAGATGGAAAACATAATGAACAAAGAAGCAAGCTGAAGTGTGGAAAGCCAGAGACAACAGCTTCACCACTGGTCTGCATCAGAGCAGGGACAATCACCTCAGTAATCACACGTAGATAAATGGAATCAAAAACAACGGGGGAAAAATAATGCAAACAAACTAAAAACCAATTAAGTGAAACCAGAAAAATAGCAAAAGGCTCGATTCTCAGCAATTTGAAATAATACACGTGACAATGAACAAATTAGTCACAGATGTAAAATATGACCATTTTTGGTTTCAAGAGAGCTTTTAAAAACCATCTCAACTATCTGTTGTCATTTTGTGATCACTTAAGTTGGAGAAAATCCTTCCATAATAATTTTGCTACATGGACGTTAAATTACAGATCGTTTCTTAAATATTACAGAATACTTGGATTCTAACAGGAGTGAAGTCACTGAACTGATTTATGGTTGGGTTTTTTTGTTTGTTTCATTTGGTTTTAGTTTCAGTATTAAGATTTAAGTCTGTCTCCTTCCAAAAATTGATGAAAGTTTTCATAATCTTTGCATGACAGGTCTCCTCAAGACCATGGCAAATTAAATAAAAAGGGCTTTTTGGATGACACCAGTAACAACAGGGAACAAAGCGGCCAAGAAGGCAAACAGAACACTGATTGTGTAAGTGCAACTTGTTGTGAACAAAATGACAGACTTGTGTTTATTAACACTTGGAATTTTATCAGAATAGTTATCCCAGAATAACTGTTTCAGTTGAAACCAAAAATAACTATTCCAGAATAATTCCCAAGACAGTTTCTTTGGCATTGGAGCCAGTTCAGTATGATAAAAGAGATAAATGTGTTTTTTTCTTTTTAATTCAATAAGTGTTTGCACAGGTCACAGTACAAGATCCCCATTCTATCACAGCCTACTTCTATTTAATTCTATCCCAAAAATGCACTATAGTCTGTGGCATGGAGTCTGCTTAACACAGGGTCAAAGCATTCACCCCTTCTGTACCATAACCTCTTTATGGCATAATCTCCAGAGAAAAAACAAGGGGTGGACCAAGAAAGCAAAAGTTCCATGCTGAACTAATCTGACCTTTGAAAAGACAGGTAAAGACTCAAGGCAGAAGAAATTTGGGTTTCAACTTTCTAGTCTGAAAATCTTACCTTGTTATCACATTGAGGAGTCAAACATAAAACATATTGAAATGGTCCTTGAAGAATGTCACCTGCATGAGGAGGCTAGTTCTGTCACAACTTGTCTGCAATTCCTATGTCTGTTCCCAGCAAAGTGTCCAGACAACTATCTGAGATTTTGGTTTTGACGGCAGAAACAACAAAAGGAGAAAGGCAAAATTTCATCAACAAATCTCAGAATGTTAATAGATAATTTAGAGCTTCAAAATCATTTGAGCAGAAATATAAGCTTGCTTAATAGATTTACAGAGCAGGCAGAGCTTCTGTCTTTTGTCCTCACTGTGGTCTTGACCTAATTTTAATATAAATATTCACGTTCCAGTCTAGTAGTAATAGGCAGGCAGATTATTTCAGGCTTCAAGGCCAGGCTGAATTTGTCTGGGGCACTGGTGAAAGCCAGCTGGCAGTCTTCCTTGTCTATTGTTGTGCTTCCCTTTGTGGTTCCCCTTTACAGAGGGGCATTAAAAAAAACCAGAAAAAAAAGCATATTAATTGTCTAATTGACTATCTTGCCTTTTCTTCACTCCAAAGCAGTGAATTATAAAAGAAATGAGATCAGTGCAGCTAGGACAGACCAACACTATCACTCAGCAAATGGTGCCCTGAGTAACTGAGGCCACTGCTGCTCAACACAGAAAGTAACACAGACAAAGTGTACATACACACGTAAGAATCTCCTATTTTGTGTGCTCATTTGTTTTGTTCACAAGGCTGCTCTTGCTCTTAGAAAATTTTTTCCAGGTTGAACATACGTGCTTTAGAGGTGCAGCCTTGGTGAGGTGCGAAGCACTGCGCAGTTGGGGTAGAAGCACAGAAACAAAACTCCCACCAACAAAAGCAGAAATAACCTGCAGTTATGTCAGGTCAAAGTTCAAAATGCAAAAGTAAGAGGTATTTTATTTTTTTAATTTCAATTAAAATATTTTTACACTACCATAGAAAATATGTTCTTAGAAAAAATAACAAAAAAACATTATTAGAAAACTAAAAAGCTCATAAGTAAACATTTGTCTGATAAAGCGTGACTATGAAGAGGAGTTTAAAAATTTACATCTAAGAAACAAGTGAAATTATTTTGGAAGAGTTCAGTGTATTCTGTTTAAAGGGAGAGGGTCCGATTGGAGGTAGCACAATAAAGATACACATTTTGACGCATTTTCTACTTTATCGCTGTAGTTCTCTTTAAGGTAAACCTCTATTCAAGTCAAACTACATTTTTTCTACCTCTTTACTGTTACTCTTCATTTCTATTCTAAGAGTGGCTAGGCATCAACCACAAACAGGACTATATTGTGCTAGTCATCACAAACAGAAGAGCAGACAATATTTAAATGCTACCAGTCCAAGAGTATGGGATGAATAGGACGTGAAGAAAGGAACACAGAGTAACAAATACAATCAAAAATGACACATGCAAAAATGGCATTTGCTGGGGGCTAGATATGGCTAAGAGATGTGATAGTCATGGGGAATGAATACAGCTGGGTGGAACTGGGGAGACAGGGAAACATAAAATGAAACCAAAGCGAAATATTCGACTCTTGGGAATTCTTCAGCTGATAAAAATATGGGCTGTAAAACTGAAACTATTGCCTATAAAATGTGATTGCATACAGAAGCTAAATTCATGATCTAGAGTTCCTGTTAATCTAACCTTGTGCCATATCTCTGGGAACCTACCTCTATTCAACTGCCACTGAGTCTACTAATAAAGTCTGTTCCCAACATCCTGATTGCTTGATAAGTTTGTTCAAACTAGGAATCTTTGAAAACCATTTTAAAGACAAATCTAACAATTATTGCCTCATGAAGACTGTTTTCGTATCAGGAATTAACTGGTTGCCTCTCACTGTTACAGCTGTAGAACTGTAAACAGATCATAGCCCAAGGTACTAAAAAGAGACAAAGGATGGTTTGCACCTAAATTCTGAAACCCAGAACACTGTTTCACTGTCTTTGCTGAGAAAAACATAAAATTAAATAAAAAAATTAAAACCCATACACACACACAAGAGCTAGAGAATGGAAACAGTTATAATAGTATTTTCAATGTCAATTTTAAAGCTTGAATTAGAATGGTACCAAATTCTTCCTGCAATCAACCTGCTATTCTACCAATCCCTGTGAAGGGACTGGAAAAATCCAACTAGTTTCATATCTGTGAGCAAGATCTGCTTGCCTGCATTAACCTCTTCTCAGAAAAAACGGTTATCAGACAAGTCAGGAAAATGTCATCTGAGGACATAAAACTTGCTCTGCCTCTTGGTACATAAAATATTCTTTATGTTTGATGCTTCCTATTTCAATGGATCACCATTCTACGTGGAATTACTGTCCATCTTTTCAATGGAGGAAAGTTTCATAACTTAATCAGGATTCACTGCTCTTCACATGCATGCACAAATTGAATAAGAGGCAAAGGTCAGATCATTCTCATGCATGCACAAAACCTTGAATATAAATAAAGTAAGTAAAACAGAAAATGCTCATGTAACAAGCTACTTTTTGAACCAAAAAAAATGACCTGAAATACAAGATTTGCAGCAGCTAGCTCTAAAGTTTGCCACTCTTATTTTAAATAAACTACAGTCTCCCAGTATTACCTTACTAAGGTGCACAAACTTGGCTGAAATCTTCAGAGTTACTATTTTGCTGTTTGCTTAGGTACCGGTTTCTTTCTTTTGGTTGGTCTGGGGTTTACTTCTGCAGTTGTTTTTAATATATGCATTTATATATCTTTAAAATGTCAAAAGGTATACATCCATGTTGAAATCCTCTGAGACCACAACTAAAAAGAAGTCAATTTCTTCACAATCAAAAGTGTGAAGAACAGTGTTACAAACGCCTCAGCTGTATCTAACTTAATCGAAAAAGTCACTCAGTAATAGCCCTACACAATAGAGTTTCAGATTATCAATTAATTTCACAGTGAGACTCGGTAGAAAAAGTACATTTGAATCAGAAAAGGAAGAATAATTTTCCAGGGAGTTGTGTGGAATAGTGTATGTACAGACCAGACATCCAAACACACATCCAACCATAACAGCAAGTGATATTTGCCGATATTATAATCCTATCTCCTTAGAGACAATCCCAACAGAGCAGAAAATCACTTAGAATAAGTTAATCTTATTTAGGCAACACAGGTTAACTTTAATTACTAATTAATCCCTCAAGATCCTTCCTTCTTCTGCTCCATGAATAGATAATCCATCATCATTTATGATTTTTCACTGGAATAAATGAAAGACTTATAAAACAACAGGGTAAAATATTGTCAGATTTTTTCAAGGACAGTGTGACTGAAAAGGTTGATTCTGAAGTTTAAACTTATATAAAATTATCAGAAATAACTAAAAAAGTTATAGAAATGAAAAATAGAATGAGCAATTGTAAGTCAGTATTTTAAATTTTATCATGCTCTTCTTTTGCCACGGATCAGTTACTTGGATGGCATTTAAGATTTGCAAAGCATCTAAAATTATAAATTTAAACTGTGCAAAATTAGGGTAGATTACATAAAAAAGTATTGTGGGGTTTTTTGTTTTTAAACAGTATTACTTGTGATTATTTTTAAATGCTCCAGTTTTGAGTCAAAGCTGTTCCTTATAAAAATTTTGTCTTTCGGAAAGCCTGATATTACTTTTTGGTATATTCATTTTGCGAACTGTAAAGCATTATAGACATGGACAGCTTTTCTTCTCAATCAGGGGAAGAGCAAAGGCCACATTCAGCCCCATTTAAGTCAATCTTTTCATTGACATCTGCAGGCACTATTGTAGAGGGCTTTTTAAACCCCACCACAGCAAAACACCATATATCAAACAAATGAAAAAAAAAAAAAAATCAAAAAAACCCCAAAAAACCAAAACACCCCACCAAAAAAAAAAATAGTCTTCACCTAGGAAAAATGCATAATTAGTCTTCACATCCTAAGGTGGAAAATACACCACTGTACAAAACTAAGCTTTCAGGGCATTAGTGAATCAAGACTCAGAAAAAAAGTCTATAGGTTATAATCCCTTTTTTTTTTATTTAATTCTTTATATAGATTTGACTCATTTTCCCAACATGTTTCCAAAGCACTTTTTCCTGCACTCTTGAAAGGGATACAATTGTTGAACCATTTGTTCAGCTCAGCTGTGCAAATCTATTGTATTTCACTGGTTATTTTCAGCAACAGGAATATTCTATCTTTGTCTTCATACTCCCAGATAAGAATCAGAGAAGTGTTTGGCAAGGAATATTTTTCAAGACAATGACAAGCCTAGCATGATCTTTTTCCATCTCCCACCTCCTGAGCATTAAGTTCCCATCTGATATCACAGATAATGAAAATCCTAAGTGCATTTCTCATTCTCTTCTGAAGGAAAAACTTCATTTGCTAAAACATTCTTATCCATCAAGCTTGACTAATCAGAGGGTGCAGCCTGACACTTTCCAGATGACTGTAGTAATCTGACACCACATCTGAGGTGGTAAATGTGATATTATGTTTCAGCATGAATTGTTTAGAAAATTCATCAGAGTTAAATGCAACAAAAGATACCTGTATCAAAATAGCTATTAAGAGCAGGCTAACGTTGCAGTTAGTTTGAAAACTATTTCGGTAGGCAGTGCTTATATCTTTATACATGTACTTCTAAAGCTGCAAACTTTTCCCTTACAGCATTGAAATCCACTGCTCTCCAATAGTTCAGTTGTGAAAGAGAATGGGAAGAAATTCCAAGAGATGGCTTGACTTTACTGCTGCCATCAACAGCATCATTTCCCATTTACTGACTCAGCAACCTCAGAACAGCTCGGACATCTAACCTGTAGGACTAACTATAGAAACTACAGAAAGCAGGCCCATGGAATACAGATGGCATCACCCTCTATTCATGAAGGACTGAGGGAAAAGAAAGCCAACAACAAAGCAAAACCAAGAAACACCACAAAAAAACCACACCACCACAAACCAGGTGAAAAAATATTCCTTTATGTTCTTAAAAGAGAAGTTCATTGTAGGGAACTGACAACATTAGCTACAACCCTATCAGTATTTTCTTCAGGGAGAATAACTTCACAGACCTTTGATCTCTCACTGTATTGGTCACAGAGAATAAAGGCAGAAAGAGTTTTAAGGCAAGGCTTAAGTTTTCAGGTTTTGATGCATACTCTGAGTAGGCTCTCATGGAATTCTCAGGTTACTGGGCTCTTAATACAACCAATCAAAATCAGGAGAAAAACAGCAAAGAATTACAGCAGAAAAAAATTAATTTTACTGTCTCCTGAAAGGGTGTATTTCCAGGCCTACTTTAAATATAAATACTGCGAAGGTAAAATTACGAAGTTTGTCATATTATTCTGGGGTTTTGACTATTGTTTCCAAGGAAACATGAAACCAACCATCCAGGTAAATAATCTCTCTCTCAGAGCTACCAGAATGCAGCAAGAGAGGCTAGCAATGGCAAAAATCAAAGCAGCTTGTTTCATAGAACCACAGAATATTCTGAGTTGCAAGGTCAGCTCTACCAAGAGACAGAGGAAGGAGAACAGGATGAGATAGGTGGAAGGACAGATGACTGAACCCAGCAACTGAGAAGGCAAAGGAAACCATGTAGTGTGAAAAGATGGGAGGCACAGAGGTGAAACGGTAAGACAGATCACTATCTTTCAAACAGACAAAAAAGCAGACAGATGAAACCAGGAGTATGTTTGCAGTATTAGTAAACAGTGATATAGTAAGGTATTAGAAATGCAGACTTGGTTTAAGTTCATTTCCACACCATTTCTAATACAATCTAGCCTAAACTTGCCATGGCTCATTAACTTAAGGGATACTAGAAGATGGTGTTCTGTTGGGATGATGCAGGTCTTCTCAACTGGGACTTACATCAGAAACACCAGCTTTGCAGACAACTTCATTGCTCTCTGCCCAAACACGGCTACCAGATGCATAATGACCTAATCACAGACCATGCAAATGAGACAGGAGGGATACTGAGGGTTAAAAAAAAAAAAAAGACACAACTGGCCAATTAGGACTTTTCTAAAAATAGACAAAAGAATTTTCTTTTCTTCCAAGCAATTCCCCAAAACATGTGTCATGCCTCTGCTGTTTAAAATTTAGAGGTGAAATGGCTGCTTCCCCTCAGCATCACTGCTGCTCCCAAATGGCAATTGTATGACCATTTCCAGCTTACAGGAGTTACGTAAATGTGCTGAAGGGAGACAGGTGAATATTAGAAATCCTCTGTTTTAAGAAGTGCTGAGACATAAAATATTGCCTGTATATGGAGGTACGTTGGTTGAATATTTTCTTTTTCATGTTTAACTTTCCTATCCATCAGGTGATCTTTTTTTTAATAGTCCCTGTAACTACAAAACTTACAAAAAATTTTACCCTCATATTTGTGTCATATGCTTGGAAAAATATGCCCATTTTCCCCACAACAGTGACATTATTTCCCTCATCCCAAGAAGCACCCTTAATTTATCAGGGGAATTAGAGAGTTAGAAGTCTGACAACCACACCAGAAAGATTTTTTTTTATTATTTTTATTATTATTAACACTCTGTCTCATACCTATTTACATTATAATTCCACCAGACTGAGAGCCAGTTGGCTCTGGATTTGTCTAAAGCATAAAAATTTCTGTAATAGTTTTCTATTATCTCAGAGCGATTACTTACACAAGTTTTGGCACTAGTACTTTACTTGCCTTTGATAGTATTCTTCTACCTAGTTATTTTGCACTCACTTTCCAGTTTTCATGGTTATGGTCTATTTTCCTTGAAGTGATTAGAGCTGTATCAAAGAGTTAACTCTTACTGCAAGGATTTAAGTTTTAAAATAATGAGATGTGTAGGAGGGAGCTGAAAAGAAAGGGAGTCTGGAACAGCAATATGACAAATACCTTAGAAGATCTCATTGCAATTGATACTTAAAAATTATTAAAAATAGGTAGCAGATAAATTATTTTTATTGCTACCTTTTAAAGATATGCACAAAAATGGAAGTTTTTGTGTTGTGATGTTTTTATGACTTATTGATTGAGTCACAGATCCCCCTTAATAAGTACTTTAGAACAAACTAAAAGAACAAAATAAATGAGTATTCACATATGATGGTAATTATGCAAGTTGGCTCTTCATGCTATTATCTCCTACACAAAGATGAAGCAGAGGTGGTGAAAATTTCTGGTAAGGTTAAGAATGGAAAACATTGACAAAGTGGTAAAATGCTGAAAATTCTGCATGCTGAGTATCACATCACCATCCTCTCTTGAAAAGGTATTAGCAGCATAGGAGCAGCATGCCCCATTCAAGTGGGGCACTGTGGTGGACAGAATTACTCTGAGGTAAAGGAGATCTGAGGAGGATATTTTTGTGGTGTTTGAGGTTTTTTTTTTTGTTCTCTCCATTTCTTCCTTGGAGAAACTGAAAACAAAGCTCAGCAAGAAACACACAAACCTATCAACCTGCTTAAAATGGACAGAAAGCCACAGGCTGAGTCAGAATTACATTTACAGTGTTACCTTTCCAGCTTGTGGGTCTTGCAGGGGAAAGTGAACAGCAATGATTTTATTAGCATAACAAAGGCAGAAGTCATTACAGGACTAAAAAAAAAAAAAAAAGACAGGACCTCAATGTTTCATCTTACAAGTAATACAAATAGTTTCATTTACTATTTAAATAGCATAAAATTTATATACAGTAGTAATAACTCATCATTTACAGTCTCCTAACTGGGACTAACATTCCTACCCTTTCCCCAGCAACAGATTTAAAGGTTAGTTTCAGACTGATTAAGCATAGGATTTTGAATAATGTGCAGCAAAGACTGGGTATAAATTGGAGAAGATAGAATAGAAATTCCAAGCCAAAAGAAAATTACTTGGCTAAAGGAGATGCACTTACTCAATGGGGCTAAAATCCAGAGCTGTGATAGCAAGTTTCTTAATTGGCACCGGAGTCAAGCTAATATGTTACAAAGTTATGCAGAGCACCCTGCACAGGAAGAGAAGATGCATATTACTGCAGAGTCCCTTGGTATGAGACATCTAGAGCCCACAGAATTTTAAGAAAACACTTGCTACTGGCAGGCAAAGTAGCATTTCCTCATACATATAGGAGTCCTAGGTTTAAGAATGCTTGGAAATAGCAGTGTAGAATACTGGGGAGAGAGACATCCAGGAAAATGAGCTCTGGACACTGGTGGGTGACATAACTGTACAGCCTCAGCCCTTCAGCTTCTTCTCTTTTTACCATCTCCTTACTTTCTCCTGATCTTAAGCAAAAGTCCCTGAGGATATGAGGTAAAGCTATTTCTGGCCCGAAAGAAAAAGGAAGGATCTTATTTCCTCACTCATTTCAATAAGACCAAAATTCCACTTAGCTTACAATTAAAAAACAAAACAAAACAAAAACAAAAAACAAACAACTAACAAAAAAAAACCAAACAAAAAAACCCAACCAAACAAAAAAAAAAAAACAAACTTACCCAATAAGACCCAGTTGTAGTTCTGTGGTGATTAAGTTTAATACTAGAGTAGTTACTGTCCAGTAAGCTGGTCTTGTGCAAAATTGCCAACTATTGTAGCTATGCTCCCAAATCATGATTATTCTTATAATCAGTTAAATTGAGATTATTGAACATTGAGTACAAGGTGGTAAGTTCCACCTTATATTATGCTATATTAATGTAAATGAAGTACAGTTCAGAAGTGTTGTTTACACTTAACATCATTAAGCACCGTAACATTACTTAGGGTGAAGAGAACACAAGAAAAACCTGAAGTTTTTGCCTGACCTGTAGACTAGAAACACACATTGATGATAAAAGTCAGAATTTTGAGAGTTTAAGTTTAGGGGAGGGACAGATGTTCAATGAGAAAACTTTCAGAGACATTTTAGAGCAGTCACACCTCAAAAGATGGAAGTCCAAGCCTCTTGGCAGAAAGCCAGACTGTTGGTGTGGGAGTAGGGAGAAGAATCATATCACATTGGTGGATTCTCTACCATTGAAAGCTATTGAAATTTCACTATATTTCAGAGACTCACAACTGCAATAGCTGATAGATCTTTCCCCAGCCCCCCCGTATTATATGTGACACAAATGGCCATAATACAGGTGATAAGGAAGCTCTTCAGATGGTGGCAAAACAGAACTGAATGGTTCCAAATAGGTAATTTACTTATAGGATATAATCAAATGAATCACATAGAAAAATAAGTGTACTTCAATCAGCCACATTCATGTAACATGCATTATCAAAATATATTACCAACATTTCCAGCACAAATACAACAGCTTCTACTGAGTGATTTATATATTCAGATTATGAAACTTGAGCGCCTGATTGGTATTAAATATATATACACATGCACACTCTATACTAGCAGCTGTCCTACTCTTTGCATTTGAGCAGTTACAATGCTATAAAGCACAGTGGCAGTCGTGTGCTTTCACCTCAGTGAATCTCTCCCCAAATGCACTTGCTTGCTCAATTTCAACATGAGATTTCTTTGCTGAGGAAATAAAGTTCTGCTGAAATAGCACAAGTAAACAAATCCTTAGCAGCAGCACCGGCAGAGTTTTTCCCCTCATCCCAGACCCAGCAGCCTGGTGCACCTGCACACCGCGGTGCAGCACCAAGCCCTTCCTGAGGGCACCAACGTCTCCTGCCTTGCACACCTGAAAGTTCTTTAATAGGCTAATGCACATATACCATCTTCTGTGATGTGGTAGAGGACCAGGAAATTATGGTAAGACACTAGCAGGAGAAACAAGGTGATCCCCTATACCACAAGGACTCTGCATTAAGTGCTTTTCCTCATTTGGGAAGTTTCAGGCTTGCTCCATTTCAGATCTTTACTGCCTAGCTACTACCAGCTGCCTGGCCTTCTATCTCCCCGTACTTCATACAGATGATAAACTTTATAGCTTTTTCTCCAGATTTATTGCAAATAATGCTGGTGCTTGAGTGGAAAAATGAGTGCTCTTACACAGCACTAATTTACAGACAGAAAGAGTTAAGAAAGGGGTTATTGATATGGATCTGAGCAACTTCATCCCAAGAGGAAATGCAATCAATATAATTCCATTTCCTAAACTCAATTAGATTAATTTTCTGTTTAGTAAGAATATTTTAAAAGAGCACCTTCTTAATTCTTACTAACAATCCCCAGCAAAACCATATGTAAATTAAATGCATACATTAGTATGGTATAACCAGAAAGTTAAAATTACATGTCTTCTTCCACCCCACCAGCACACTTGAATATATCTTCTTTAGTGCATCAGTCGTATCAGCACTCCTGTCATGCACAGTAAGGTGCATATGGGCATCCAGGTAAAGAGGAGAGAACATAGGCAGAGAGATCAGGCTAACTTTAAGGTTAAAAAAAGCCCAGAACAACCCAAACCATAAATGTTAACTCTAAGAGTCAATTACAAGTATAAATAATATGTAGCAATAGTAAGGTTAAGTATCCTTTAGAATCAGAGCTGTGAGTACTGCAGTTACCTAGGCAACATCTGCTTCTTTTTCTATTTAGGATTTCATCCATGTACAGGGACAGAAAAAGTAAATGAGGGATTTCAAAAATTATTCAGGTCTCTTTAATGGAACCCATAATGTAAGAGTGAGTACATATCTATGGGTGAAGTGTTGTCCTAAGGAGCAAGTGTCAGAATTTATACTTAAAAATGTGATTTAAAAAACTCAGAAATATTATTTCATGAATTAAGAAAGACAAAAACTTTAAGATGCAGTTAATGTCTAGGCTAAAATACTTATCACAATTATTTCAATACACTGAATAACATTTGGATGATTTATGTCTTGGATAACTAAAGCCAGTTTGTGAATGCTCATCTCAACATTTTATATTTCTCTGGAAACAAAGAAAATCCAAAACAAGAAATAATATCCCCACACCATAAAGAGCATCCAAGAGCTTGTCAAATTGACAGGGAATATTCAGCTTCAAAATCCAGTGGGGTATGCACTGAAATATTTCAGAGTTAACGGAACAGTTAAATCAACCACCTCTCATAACCTGTGTAATGGAGTACTGGAGGTAGAGAAATATGATATGATTGAATTTGTTTTCCTTCAACACTAATATTTACTACTGCTAAAATCTTTCACCTTAAAAAGAAAGTATTCAAAGGCAAATTTGTATCCAGGAAGACAAATTGCCGCATTAACTGAAATTCACTAAGTTGCTCTCGCTGTAAAATGAAAATAACAGTTATCAGATTGGAGTAAAGAACAAAATGACATTTCTGAGACATTAATCTTTAAAAGATGTTAAATTACTTGTCAAAATCTCAAGAAAAACTAAGAAATTAGTCAGATTATCATTTTCTCAAGAAATGAGAGTGACTGAGCTAATTGGATCATGTAACATTCTGAGGACATAATTCTTCAGGAAGTTTGGTGAGTTAGTGAGTTCAGTAAGAACAGCTGACTTGACATGGACAAGCAATAAAAATGAAAATCAGACCTTTTTTTTCTGTCACCTGTTAATTTTATCTATTTCATTTCCAGCCTGGTCTTAAGTAACACCTTGTGAACCTGAAGAGAATACGAATTGGACAGTGCCAGGTGAGATAAATGGTTTGACTACATAAATTTATAGAAAAATCTCCTTAATTATGTGGAAAATGGAAGCAGATAATTCCATATTGATATTAAAAATTGATAAAAACTTGGCTCATACCTACACTGGTGATATCAACTCATTTGGATAATCACTGCACATACCCTTAATCCCAGATAATTGATTTCATTGTCTGGCTCTATGTCTAAACCTTAATTATTCAGAACATTCAAATTAAAGACTATTAATTTCTTCACCCAATCCCTTTGAACTGGTTTTATTTTACCTTTATGAAGTGATCACGCACTCGCCCTTTTTATCTCTTTGAAAAGATACCTTGTTTGTTACCATCCAAATGCACATCATGGTTTTGAAACTGGCTTGCAATCATTTTCCAGTAGTATTGTTCCTGCTTGCTGTTTGTTGAACAATGACTTTTCTTGATTTTGTTTTCTGATGGTTCGGGGTTTTTTGTTTGGGGGGTTTTGTGTGTGTGGTTTTTTGTTTGTTTGGGGTTTGGTGTTGCTTTTTAAGTAAGAGTTTAGGCAGCCTTTTCTCTCAGGTCTGTTTTTTCGCTTGAAACCTGTTAAGAATAACTCTCATAACAGTGTCACCACTAGCCCCAGCAGTAAGAGTTCTGTTTGAGAAGAAACTAGTGGCTTTAACATTTGTTTTCATAGCACATCAAGAGGGGAGGTAAGGAGGAGCAAGTTTCCCAAGTGACCAAAAGCCTACATACAAAGAAACCTGAGCCAGAGAGCGAAGGTGCACATCGGCACTTCCCCCCTTCTCTCCAGCAGCAGGTGCATTGCAACAGCTGACCACTACCATCACAAGCACAGTAATGTTTGAAGACACTCAGTGACTCTGCTAATCTTCCTTGCTTGCTATTACTTTGCTTTCTCCTCAGCCTCGAAGAGTTCTGTCATGCCACCAGCCTCCACAGTGACTTCCAAAGAAAACTCAGTGCTTCAACTTGGACAGTGGGTTAACGTTTCAGAGACACAAGTTATGTCTATACAGACCAAACATCCAGCTCTCAAATTGCATCTCAAATGCTTTTTTCTTACATATAAAATTCTCCAGCCCTTGAGAATAAATAGGCAGCACTCAGGACCAGCCAGGCATAGTTCACACCACAGTTCATTGTAGCCATCATATAAGACTGTATTGTTGCCACAACAGAGGAGAGATGGCGCTGGACACTTCTGTTAGACGTGGCAATGTGCATGACAAGATGGGATATTCAAGAATGATGTAAAGATCACAACACTTTCACAGTTGCATTTTAACCTCACAGAGAGCAGTGATTTACTGGATGTATTTTCTTAGAAGTCTATAAGATCTTTCTTTTTAAAGTACTTTTTTCTCCTGAAGAGTTTATTTAAACAGCTTTATTAACTAAAAATTAAGGCTGCCAGGTGATGTTTAGTTTATCTAAACAGCTTTATTAACTAAAAATTAAGGTTGCCAAGTGATGTTTAGTACTGCTCCAGGATGCAAGTAGAAAAATCACATTTCCCTCTCTCAAATCTGATCTCTTTAAGCAGCATCCAAGAGTATTGCTATTTCCCAGATCCCTCTGCCTATGCAAATAAGACTGTACAATAAACTTCATAGTCATGTTGATTCCCACAATTCCATCAGCCCACTTTACAGTAATGCTTCCAAATTACCTACCATTACATCTGAAGTCCCCCTGACCTCCACTTTTACCACTGAAGAGGATCTACAGGAGGCTCACCTCCACATCTCAGCAGCAAATACTTGCAACTGATACTTAAACAAAACCAACTGGATCTTCTCAGATGCAAAGCACACTAGCACAAAAAACATTAAGTTGAGAACCTGAAGCATCTTGTTTTATCCAAATCTCACAGCACTGTCATACAACCCCAACTAATCTGATAGCACAGTTACACCCAATGCAAACAGAATTACCCTCAGGCATCCTCTTTGGCTACCACCAGCTGCAGAGTGTGTAGGTAAAGTTGGACGAGGCCCTGTATACCTCATCATTTTCAGATGTTAGATTTTTGCTGAAACCAGTATTGTCAACAAACATAAGCTTCAACCAAACAACCTTTACTGTATTTAATGACAGAGTTAAGGCAGATATCAGCAAACAACAAAGCTTTTTGCAACCCCATGTAGATAGAAACAACTTGCAGGCAAAACCAGCCTTCTGTCAGAGTCAGTTCTGTCCCTCCACAGGGAGGCAAGGATTTCAGGAAACATGCTATAGCTCTTGTCTGTATTTCTTTCTCTTTGTACCACCTAATATTTCAAACAGGATTTCCTTTGGCCATCTGCTGAAAATCATGACTGAAACACAACTAATGAAGTTCAGAGCCTGAACAGAAGCAACACATGGTGTTATATTGGCAGGGCTCATACCGACAGAACTCAGACCTGCAGAAAGCAATCACGGCTTATTGAACACACCTGACTCACAGGCAGAGTGGCCCTTCCTTCCCACCTGCCCAAGCTTTCAATTAGAGTTCTTAGCTGTTTGTGCCTTTGCAATTAAGTTCTTATGACACTTTATGAGAGAAGTGGCAGAGGAGTCATACCCTTTATGCAAACCTCCTATGTTTTGGCTAACAACTTGGTGTTTAAGACTGTCACTGCTACTCCCCTCTTGGGCTTCTTGCAATGAGAGTCAAAGGAATAGTGAAATTAAACAGGTTGGACAGAAATCTTAACAGAAAACCACACTCATAATCACCTATAGATCCTCCAATCCCCCAAGTAATTTACATTTCATGCAATTGTTTCAAACATGTTTCTCCAGGAGCAAAGCATTTGTTTCAAGTGTGTCCCTACATTTTGTTGTTCTAAGTCAGTCTTTGTACAAGCAAACTCACCATGAGGTGCTTCAGCAAAACTCAGTCACACCTTTGGTGCAGGCAGCCCATTACCTGGCTGCCCCTGGCTCACCTGTGTGACATCAGGCCAGCCTGCCAGCCCCTGCCCTCTCCTAGAAGTGATGAAAGCAAAAGTCTGTGCAGTACACTCAAAAACTGAATAGGCACTATGACTATCACAGTCAAATTGCACAAAAAGGGCTTGGAGATTTTGAGTAATACAGAATTAATCCTTTAATTCTAAATTGCCTAGTGTTCTGAATAGGAACACTGCAAAGTTACCTGAGGGATGGAGGAGGGGGTAGGAAAGACTCTATAACTTGAGAATAAGGCTGCAAAACACCACATTTTATATATTAAAATACAACACACCTGAATTTTATCTGGAGTGACCATACAACTGGTTTCTGCTTACCGTTAAGTGAGAAAAAGCAAAACAAAAAAGTTCTGTTTAATATTTGGTTACATTCAAATATTTTATGCCTTAACAGCACCACAACATTTACTTACATGTTTATTCAAAAATCTGCTTGCTGAAATACAGACAAAACCAACCTATTGTGCTTCTGAAGGCCCAAAGATTAACACATACTTAATGGAATTCTTAGTCAAGTATTCACTTGCATGGCACTGAACACACAGCTCAACTCACCAGAAAAAGCACCAGGTCTTTTCAACTGCTGCAGAAATAACTATTCTTTAAAACGTTCACTTCAGTTCTTATGTAAGCATAAGAACTTCACTCTTTGAAATGAAATGAAGTTTTACAAAACACAGGCTAAATAAAGATCAGAGAATCTGAAAAATCTTTGGTATTTTTATCTGTTTCTGCACCACAGAAGATAAAGCCTGTATCAGAAGTCTTCCTCAATAACCTCCCAGACAAATAGCAAAAACACTTCGCAGGTAAAGAAAAGTATTAACCTCTTGAGATTTTATAAAAGATGGAAAGAAGAAAATAAGCACCCAACTCTTACCTAGCAGAGAACTGAAGCTGCATTGGTTCATTCAATGCCTTCAGCAGGCAGAGCCCCAAATTTGTGTCCAGCAGCACACACCAGCACCTGCTCTTCGAAGTCTTCCTTTTCTGCCCTCCACAGCACACACCCCTTCCCTCCAGCTCCGGAAGACCTATCTAACTATTGACTTCAGCTGTCTGTAATACCTCCCAGATTAGGTATCATCACCAATGCCTGAACAAGTCCTCGGGCATCAAATTACCCCTACAGAGAACCCTGTAAACTCTCACATCTTCAATCAATTTATCTCAAGAAATAATTCTGCTGAGGGTCTACAGGTAGTAACAGAGCCTAGCTCTTATATTTTCCTCTAGAAATTTGTGAAATTAAAGGGACTTTTTCAACTTTATATGATTTTCTACTGTCAAACATATAAACAGAACTCCAGTGTCACATCTTGAACTCTAAATAAGCTGCACTTTAAGGCAGTGGAGCTGTTCTTTACATCAAAAGCAAAGTGTTGTATTCCTGTTTTGATACAGCATTCTATTGAATATATTAAACAAAAATATTTTTAAATTAAAAACAAACAAACAAATAAAAATAAAAAAACCCCTCCACCCAAAAGAACTATTGAACAAATCTCATCTACCATCCATTTTCTATCCCCTCAGCTGGTTGTGAGTGTGAAAATCTTGCCAGTTCCCTGCACTCTGGAAGGGAAGGCAGTGTAGGTCCCAGCACTACAGAGCTGACACCACTAGGTTTCATTAAACATTTCGAGAAGATGTTTTCTCTCTAGAGCAAAAAAGCCCATAGGTCTCAGCTTGTAACGCTTACATCCACAACTCATCCTAATCTTTTTGGCACACTAGCCAAAGCTACCATATTACACTGTGGATTGCAAGTGCATAGTCTGCATGGTAGAGAAGGTGCATTGAGAACAAGGAAATAAGATTTCTGGTGAAATTCATATCACCTTGTTACCAAGGTTGAGCTTTAGATCTAAGGTTTGGGATAGCTGCTATTGATAGCAACATATGAACGGTTACAATTAACTCTTAACAGGTACTGTGCCTCCTCTTGCCACTAGTGAATTGCCAGAAGCAATGGTAACAGGTGTCAGTTCGTGATGCTGGTTCCACTGAAAAAGCTAAAAGCAAACCCAAAATTAGGAAAACATTCAGTGTCTTCCAAGGTATGGGACAGAGGAGGGAGAATCTGTCTTTAGTAGAGATGTGGCACTTACTTTTTTTAGTATTTCAAACATCTTTCACAGTTTGCCACTTCCCTGTGAGCAAAAAAATGATACTTATATAATGCAAACACCTCTCCAATCACTTATTCTTACGAATTGTCAAAGTGCTGCATGCCACTATTTGGTCTAAGAGATTTACTAAATTTTCTGGCATCATTGTTGCAGAAGTTTGTAAATCGTTATGTTCTGACGTGAGATTTAATAGTCTTATTTTATTTGTGACTGCTGCTTGCCTGAGATACTGTAAAGTACCATCCTCTGTATTCCATACTATTACTCAGTCTAGTGATTTGCTATGAAATGCTTTTTCCTGATACCAGTTAATTTTCCCTTACCAAATCTCATACACAGTCTATGTTGCTCTGGAGATGTAGACAAATAGCTGAAAACCCACATGAATCTGCACCTGTCCCTCTTCCAAGCATTGCCCCATACATTCCTGGTATGCTAACAAGCAAGAGCCTTTCCAGCTCTACAACTTCTAGTTTTCCAATAGGTTTAAAAGAGACACCTCACACTTTCATTTAAAGCACAGAGTTCCCAGATTATCCTTCAGAAGAATTCCAACTCCCGCTTTACAGAAAATCAAAGCCTGAACTGGTGGATAGGCATTATAACATGCACAGGTGTTTCATAGACTCTGTACATGCATAAGAAGAACCTTTCAGTGTCTTGGGTTCTCTTTAAATGCAAGTTGTCAGTCAGCTATAATTCTTGCCATTCAGATATTCAGCACGTGGTCCTAAAGGAACTGGCCCACTAAATTTCTGTTGAAAGCTTTTATTCCTAATATACTTGGTGCACGTCAATTAATTTTCATTCCTTAGTGCAAAAACCAGATTTTTATTTTATTTCCTACATTTTTATTAAAATCAAGCAAAGTCTTGTAAATTCTAAGTAGTTATTTTGAATTTAAGGTATTTGTCAGTCTTCAGCAAAAGGCCAATACTTGAAAAAACGTGATTCATCTGTGTCTTATTGCCACTAAATTACTTTTTGACCATATCAACTCCTCAGTGAGAAGGACTGACAAATAACTACTCAGAAAAGCAACACAGCACATCAGTAGCTCTAAGAAGGAAAAACACCTAGTATGAGACTAGGGAAGAGAATCATACCTTCATCTGTGGTTATGCCATATCTTGATTTCCTGAATTAAATAATCTTTAAATGTTCTCACAAACTTTTAATTCATTTAATTCATGATGGCAAGATTATAGTATAGATATATATAGAAGGATTTTGTAGTTGTTTTTCATGTCTTTATTTCTAATGTAAGTCATTATTTGAGTTAACATTTAGTCTAATGGGTTTGAAGCCCATTTACTGCATTAAAAAAAACCAAAACCCAACCCATAGAGCCGTTTTATTGCCGTTTATTACTGTTTATTATTATATTACTGTTTATTTCTCTTTATTCAAGTATTATGAACTCCAGTGATTGGATTCATGTGATTTACTGCATGTTGACTTTCATCATTGGGCTGCCGTGGTGACATTGCAGATAACAGGAACACATTTACCAACAGCTTCTGCTTAAAGGCTCTCTGCTTCAGTTTTGAAGGCCTGCTTCGAGTTTGAAGGCAACTGAGGCCAGAAGGTTCATGTGGAGATCAGACTGATCGGTCCCTTCTCAGTCCCAGGTTTCTTTGAAACTGTTTAGAAGAGGCCAGAGCATTTAACTGATCCCACTAAGCTGTTTTTTGGCTGAAACATCCTTTCCAGAAAGGCCTGAGGACATCAAGCAGTGAATTTACCTGTTCCTGGAGTGATATCCTAGAAAAACTTAAGCCTTCTAAGTCTAAAAATGATGCCTGGTTTCCCATTTGAATTGCTTTGATATCTGCACTCCTAAACATTGATTCAGGTCCTGCATTTGTCATTAAAATCAACATATTGGTGTCTGATATGCAACCCTGCAGAGATACTCAGAGACACTATATTCCAGAAGCATTCCTCCCTTCTGTAACTGTGACTTTGCATGCATTGCTGCTAGACACTGAACTTTGCATTTGATTGCATTTAACACACACTTCAGCTGAATGGGCTCAGTTTAGCTCTGTGATTTACCTCTCAACACAACTTAACAACCTGAAACTTTGAAAGCTTAAAATCTGAAACTGCAAAAGATTTCATATACTTTTCTTTTTTTTCACTTTTGGGGACCTGCCAGTCCATAAATCATCTCTCCTATGTTTTGCTCTTATAGTGTTGTTTATTTTTGCGTGGTTGATTGGGTTTGTTGTTTTGGTTTGGTTTTTGTGAAGTTACACAGTGAAGTCCCTGGATTCTTAGAAATTGCTGGGATGCCTTTGAGAAACATTACTAGCTCTGTTTGCAGTCCATAAGAGAAAGCCTCCTTCTCAGGGCGTTCTCTCATATAAAGCGTGTGGGCGTATTATGATGTTGCAAAATGCATAAACGAGGGGCATCTATAAATTCCCTCACCGAAATATTCAGTTTCTAAGTGCTGCTACCACTTCAGCTGCTGCTCAGGACTGAAATTATACTGCGAGTCCTACAGGCACTTGAACAAAGGATATTTTACCTGATGATGATGATTTTGGCTTCATGACAAAAGAAAACTAATCAGTGCACAAAGATACAGTTTAATTCCTGTGACCAACCCTAACTACGCTGATCAGTGTAACTAACACTAATCAGAAGTTAACCCCCCCCTTGTCAGCAAGGATTACACAAGCGTAATGAGATCAGGCTGCCCTTGGAGAGGTTAGGCTTTGGCACAGAGATACTGAACATGGGAACTCAGTGCTGGAGCACTGATTACAGCAGAGACATCGTGCTGCTTCATAAACAAGCTATGGTAGCTTCTCCTGGTACAATAACATGCTATGGCACCAAACTGTGTTGAGACACATTTTGGGAGACTGTCTCTCAGCTGTATAGAGAAACTGCTAGGCTGATCAGAAACTGAATTCAGGGGCAATTTTTCCTCTACTGGTAGAATCTGCCTTGCATTTATGGATCAAATGATGTCAGGTATAAAGTGCTGAACCCTTCTGTAAATTGCCATGTTTCCCTATCATTGATAGATTAGAGTGTTAAGAACTGTAATGCTAATTGTTTTACATTACAGATACTCCCTCAAAAGAGTTGATAATTCCTTGCTGTTCAGGTCAGAGCCAGAGTCCATCAGCCTTCTGCACTCTTAGCCCTGCTCAGGGTGACAGTGGAAGAAGACATGTCCCCTCCCTGCCCAGAAAGATGTGAGCAGGATGGAGGATGACATCCATTTTGGGAATTTCCTCATTGACAGGAGACACTGTGCAGACCTTCTGTGCCCTTCAGAGAAAGATACACAGCAATGGGCTAAAATCCTTAAGGGATCAGTGTGGAAAATACAGAACAAAACCAATAGGATATGTCTTCTGCAAGTCCAAAAACACTCCAGGGACTGCCTGAAGGAAAGGCAGCAAAACCAATTTCACACTATGGAGAGAAATCATGCACTGCTTGTGCCTTCAAACAGCCATTCATTTTCATAAAAAGTCTGTCTACTGCTCCTTGCATTTGTGTTTAGTTTGAATTGTACTTTACCTATTTAAGTTGAACACAAGGGAAATTTCACTTAATTCTCTGAGCCCATTTCCAACTGTAGCAAGACCTGTCAGAGATAGAGACAACATGGACAAGAAAAATACAGTTTACGATAGGGCACCTTGGAGTGAATGAAATAAGGGGTTTTTTCTTTTCCCTGCACATTTACATCTGTGTGTGTCACACTGACAAGACATTCAAGACACCTTTGTAATCAGCTCTGTCCAAACACTCCATGAGATGGTGTCCATAGTTCTAACATTAGGGCCAGCAGAATTCTGCATTGGGAATATCATATCAATTTACCTTCTCTCTCCCCTAGGGGCCTCATTTCTTCTGTGGCATATTCAAATTTAATAATTTTCCAGAAAAAAAAATAAAACCAACAGCTCTACCTGAAATTGTTGACATAAGGCCAACTCAGTTCCAGGATTCTCAAATTCAGTAGTAAACGATGAAATACGACAAAATGGGAATTCAAGATGCTAAAAAAAACCACCACAACAACAAACAAACAAGCAAACAAAGCCCCAAAAAAACCCCAAACAAGCAACACAGTTAAAACTTTAAGTTTGGAAAGAATCTATAATTTTCAGACTCTTAAAGGAAATTTTAGCACATGATTACAGCCCCTTTCTAGCCCTTTACATTTGATTTTGAGGTCAGGCTGCTTTTTCCTATCCTCCATGACATAGGGGAAAATTCTCCTGAAGATCCAATTATACCATATAGTGTAGCAGCTATAATTAAATGAGAGGGAACTTGATCTGTGCTCCATGACACTGGGTGGTTTAAAGGATTTGTGAGTAATTGGCTTAACTGAGAACAGCTGTAAAAATATGCTAACAAATCAGACAGAGCAAAGATTTGACCACCATAATTGAATTTGGAGTTTAAAATTCTTTTTCTTTCCCCAATGCACAGTCATGTACACTTTAGGTATTTTGTTGGTGTGGTTGTTGTTTTTTTTTTGGTGCTGAAACATCCTGAAAAATAAAAAGGAATTTGATAAAATCTGAATTTAGAAAAAATTCAAATAAATCTTACCTGTAAACCGCCTCAGATTAACTCCCTTGGACACAAACATTTTCCAAGAATCCTTTCTTCCACTCATTAATGGAAATCAGGACACTGAACTCTATGAAGAAGACAGTTTAGCTGAGAGTTGGGATGCTCCTAGATTTTTCAAAGATAGTTTCATGTGTTTTTTTCCAAAGGGTTTCAGTTAAAATACAAATACTGCCGAATACAAAAAATTATGCTAATAAACACCACACTTCATATCTCTTTTTTTTTTACTCAGACAGATTTTCTTCTACAATTTTTTATAAGTTTTCTAAGAGTAAAATATTTACCAAGGTGCACACCTCAGCACACATCAGATTATAAGGGAATTCAAGCCAGAATAATGCTTCACACATAACCTGTAAATCTTTTACCAATGTAGGGCTTTGCATCTTAATTTTATTTGTATATCACTTAACACAAGCTTCTAGAAGGGAGATCAAGTGGGCTGAGATGAAGGTGGAGCCATATGATCTTTTCTGAAGTAGTTTTTCATGCAGTTCAGATAAGTGACCAAGGTGTCCACATTAAAGACAGTTGTTAGATCTATATGAGCACTGTTCCACAGGCACTAATACGTGTGCCTGTCAAGTCCTCAGGTAGAGTAAGCCAGCAACCATCTGTATTTGGATAAAATAGACAGTCCGTGGCTTAAACTCTGAGTAAGGCCATAGCAAGGCACTTCAACCGTCCTTTCCACCCCTCTCAGATAATTGTAGGTACAACCACGGAGAAGAAAACCTATAACCAGGTCGAAAAAGGAGTGTACCTATCCCATCCCCAAACACTGTAAGAGAGCAACCACTCAGCTCAGTGTTATCAGGCAGTGCCAGCAGGAGTTTCCTTGCTTTGTTTGTACTTCAACATATTTTAACCAAAGCAAAAACTGCATTGGAAGGAAAGGCTTTTCTTTGCAGAATCTGGTGCAATTTCTTCCTCCTTCTGCATGGTTGTGGTGAGGGTAGTGCCAGAGAAAGCTCTTGTCTTATGGGCAGTGTAAACCTAAGAAGGGACCACTGACGGGCTGCACAGAAACTAATTTATCTGAGAGCCCCAAAAGAGTTTGCTAAAGCCTAGAAGATTAGCAGTTCTCACTTACCCTGGAGACAAGAATGTGCCTTCAGCACTGATAAATATTCTGAGACTATCAGCTGCTGACTGCTTGCTGTGTTTTCACAGAACTCTTTGGATTATCTCCATGGGGAGTCTGAGGGGGGCAGAAGCTTAAAGTATATAAAGTCTGAGATTTCAGCACGCTTCAGGGAATGAGCAAATCACAAGAATTCAGGGAGACTTCTCCCCAAAACTGTTATGAACAGCAGTACAAATGTTGTACTCGCACAATATACTGCCTGAAGCATATTCAGAGGTATCCTTTACCAAAAATCTACAGTTCTCATTTTTACATAGTTTCATTTCTATGTATATGGTGTATATAGACTTATCAATATATCAATGCTTATTTGAAGATTGTAAGTACAGATGCTGTTGTCTACCTCCATCTCAGAAACAATATTACAAGGTATCAGCTGTTTCAAGTAAGTCAGGAGAACATTAGCTCTCCAGAAATACAAACTTTATTTCTTATTATTTCTACATTGAGTACACTTTTTAGCATCCTGTTAGAATTCTTTTCCATAATTTCTACCCGATTCCCATAACACCTGAGACACCAAGGGCACAACTAGCCAACCATCACCAAGAAACTAAGAGCGAAAAATTTTATTGCCTTTTTAATGTGAAACTGTACCTGAAATTCTAGTGTGAGCCAATTCAGATGTCTAGAAAGAGACATATGGACAGAAAAATAAACTCAGAGATGGAAATTAAGTGAAGTAAAAGGGGAAAGGACAGGGATAATGGGCAGAACATATAACAACTTTCCAAGGTAATAGATAATATTTTTTCTGCTATCTGTAATACACCTGGTGCATGCTAAGAAAATTTTGGTAACACTAGGGGGTATTGTTAGTTTTCACAGAAAACATGGCTGGTACACAGTGCTCCCCACACTCCTCCTCACCTCTGGCCTTTTCATCCTCTTTACATTTCATACAGTTTGCTCCTCCCACAGACTGGATAAATTTGGCTGGATGTGCCTCTGCTGCTGACTGCAATAGTCTTGGTGAAACTCCAGCCTTAATCCAAAAAACAGAATACAGTACTACTGGACAGAAGACATCCTGATCTTTCCTCCCTACACTCACAGCTGTGCTCCTCTGTTTTCTCATATCATCTGTGGGCCCTGTCACCAGCTGATCCTGCCCACTAAATCAGCAGAACCCCACATCTCGTACAGCAGTGCTCACAGCAGATTGTTAGCTGAAGCATCTTGAATCTCAGGTGAGAAAAACTAAGATTTACTCTGGTGGAGCACACTACAACTGCCCAGAGACATAAATAGCTCGCTGTATGTTCTGTATTTGAAAGCAGAAACATGCTGCTCCATGACTTGTCTTCAGCTGTTCATTGAGGTGGAATCATCTGGATAAAGACTTTGACATCAGTAAAACAAAGGACTGGAACTATCATTAATAGAATAACCTTGCTCTGTCCTAGAGGAGTCTGATGACAGCATTTCCTGAGAATTGATCTTTTTTCTAGTGAAAAATATTTACCTTAAGTTTTATCTTCTAACATTGGAAAATGAAGGGTGGAGCACATCTTGCAACAATTCTTTTTTATTCTCTCTACAGAGTAAAATTATGCTCTTCACATAAATTAAATCTCTTGATAGAGAGAATTTTTATGTTCATTTATAGATTTTATTTACTGGGTTTTATCCTTGGAGAGCCTGGAATCTCATTGTTAAAAGCAGATGAAAATTACTTTGCTAGCTTTTTCCTCATAAGTACATAGGTCTCATCCTATGTAGTAAATATTTGTCTCTGGAGAAAACACATTTAAACCTCCCCTGAGACTACAAAAGCTCCGCTAAAGCAAGAAGCTATTCTCTCACAGCCAAAATGACATCTAAACCCATCCCAGTCCCCTGTGAAGAGGCCAATGCCCCTGTTGTACCATGGCACAAGACATTTTCTCAGAGCCAAGACCCCTCACCCTACTCAGCCTTTCTAGACCACAGTGTCAGGCATGGGATTACAGTACTCTGGGATGAAAGATGCTGGTGGTCACCTCCAAATCAGTCTCCAGCAAAAGCCAGTCACAGGCTGCTGACACCTACAACCATTAAACGTTTATGTCACCTGTCTGACAGTTCAAGCTGAGAGAGAGCGCAAGATACCTATAACAAAATATCACAAGTTTTAGCACAAACTCCAGATCCAGCAGAACTTAACACACCATGAAGACCTGAAGCAGGTGGAGCTGGGTTGTGATGGTGACCAGGAGACCCTGCCCCGCCCTGGAATGGGGATAACAAAAGGAGAGCACAGAGAATGTGACAGACATCTAGAAAACATGACCTTACAAGAAAGGCTGAACATCAGAGAACATGAAATATGATCTTTAAATGCTTTAAAGTATTTATAAAGGGGTTATATCCTTTGAGGACAGAATAAGGAATATTGAAATTATATTGCAGCAAAGAGATCCAGAGGACAGAGAAATCTGAGGATAAAAAGTTCTTGGACTAGATTTCCAGAAGGGTCTGGACTCCAGTTCTGAAGGGCTTTGATACTGGATGGGGCTGCTGTCTGTCATGGATGCAGAGACAGGATCAGAAACATGTTTCTTCAAAATTATCTGATCCAACCCTATTCCAGTCTCTTATTTCTACAGTTTTTTCCTTTTTTCCCCTTTCTTTAGGACATTTTGACTCCACTCAGTAATCCCTAAATTTTCATGTAGATTATCCACCCTATTTTTCCCTTAATTTTCTGTTGTTAAGCTTACTGAAACAGTCAAAATACAAAAAATACATGAAAGGCATTTGAAGTCAGCAAGATCAAAATGAATGTGAAATATTTATGCCTAGATGTTTTCTGAAGTTTGGGTCATTTAAAAGAGAAAAATAAATCTCACAGAGATATGCAATATAGGACATTTTCCAAGGATTGTTTCCCACAAAAGTTGACTGCAGACAGTGTTGAAGTTAAGAATTAGCTTTATCCTTTCCAGAGGTGTGCTATTATTTTGTGCTTTTGTTGTACCTGTCTAACAGAGGGGACACCTGACAGCCTGCAGACACTGCTAATCTCTATTACAGGAAAATTACAGCACTGACTGTAGAAAGTCTTTTTGCTGATGGGCAACTTAGATAATACCATCTCAGATTTATAGCCTCACATTCTTATCTTTCTTAGCTTCATGGATAAATTCACAACTTTCAGGGAATGTTTTTGACAGAACACAGACCAAACTGGGGAGAAATAGGAATTCGGATTTCTACCATGCTGGTTTTTGTTTGCACTGGCCACTGATGGAGCTCCAGGAGGTTTCTCTGGTCCTGAAGGCACTGACACCATTACAGTGAGCAACAGAAAGTTGATGCTAAATTGTGGCGACAGACTTGCAGAACTGCTTTGTGTCAAAGGTTTGTGGTGATCACTAAGGGCAGGAGGCTAGAAATGTGACACTTTCGCTTAATTAATTTGTTTTTCTTTCCTTCATTGTTTGGAGTGCTACAAAGAAGCACTGCAGAGACTAAGCAACCATCAATGAAAAACTATTCAAAATACCTGAGGCAGTCTAACATTTGTGCTCCTGCCAACAGCTTCTCCAGCTCCCCAATAAAATCACCTTGTCAGCATTTGCCTGTCAATGAACCTCTGATAACACCAGCAAGTAATTCCTCAGTTACGTTTATTGTGTTAGCAAACAGGAGTCACTCCTTGAGTGAAATACAACTTTGGGGGTTTTCTCTGAAAAGCTGTCATGAGAATCAGAGAGATTGACTGTGCTTGCTATTGTGTTTATGAAGTTTAATTTACAAGGAAGAGAAAACTTTCTTTGTGTGAGATTGTCCAAGTGATTTCCTGCTGGGAACTCAGTGTTCTGAATTTGCTTAAGCAGTGTCTGCAGGAATCAGCATTTCAATGGGTGTTTTTTCATAAGGAAGAAGTTTAACAGTCAATATTAGTGGTGAGAGAATCTATTTGATCATCTTAACATTATTAATAGATGCTAGTGGAAATTAATACCACATAGTATTTCACATGTTGATATCATATGCTTAAAAAGATGACATAAAATAAGCTCAAAGCATTTTCTGCAGAATTATATTTCAAAACAGTTGAAATTGTTGTTTGAAAAACAAGGATTTTCCAAATTTATTATTTCAATAATATGTTTTTGCTGGCTAAACCACTTGGAAAGAAAGACATCTAGAACATTTTGCGCACAGAGTTTCCACAAAGCAATCACTTTCCCAGTTCCAAAATTATTCTTTGAACCATGGAAAGCAAGCAGTCCAAGACTGTTTCTTAGTGGCTGCAGAGAGTCCAGCACTCTGAAAGCTGAGTGCTGGGTGATTTACATGTCATAAGAAGAGAACTTAAATGAGTGACTATAAGGTAGACTCTTTCTCCTGGCATCTCATCACAGTTAAGGAAAAACAGAAACACTTTAAAAAATTAAGCATTTCCTGGGATGTTCAACAGGAACAGTTGTGTTCTTTCCCTAAGAGGAACACATTCATATATCTACATGAGCATCACATTTAAAGATATCACATCAGGACTAGTGACGTTCCTCCCTGCCAAGAGAGGAGTAATTGACTTTTTCAAATACCCATGAACACAGAGGTGTCTCTATAAAACCATTTTCCTCAGGAATTCAGTCATTGCCTTTACTTCAAAACCCAGCAATGCTCAAAGCAAAAGACTGCTTCAAAGCCACTTTTCAAAGACTTTCCTATTACAGAAGCAGTGCACTCCTTCAGTAGAGAGTAAAGGCACAGACTTTTTCATCTTTTCTCCAAATACCTCTTCCTCATCAAGATCTTAAATCTCAGATACAAAGATACAGATAAAACATGTCCAAATCATCATGGTGATAAAAACAGAGTTTCTTGTGTGAAGAAGGGAGGATGTCAACCTGTGCAGCAGCACCTCAACTGTCATTGAAACCTATCTGTTCCCACAGATGGTCACAAACGTTTCTTCCAATAAGGAAACACTTGGATTGTGATTGTAAAATCTGTTTCAGAGGGCGAGGTTGTGACCTCACGTGTGTGGAACAAAGCCTGAGGCTCCCTTCTTGCATTTAGATGTCAGTTTCTCTGAAATCAGTGACATGGTCTAAATAATTCATCAAAAACTGAAAAGTAACATCATGTTAAATGCTAAAAGGCTGGTATAGCTGGGAGTAAGTGCAGGTAATTTTACTCCACTCATCACTGAGCAGTAGGGAGTTCAGAGATTTGGCAGAAATGAGAAGCCAGACAGTTTATCTGTTCCTTAGCTGACTGCAGTGCAGTGCCCATAGCTTGGCTCTGGATGAGAACACCAGCGTCTCAGAGGGTTAGAGAAAGAGAGAGGAGCCACTACTCTAGCTTGCTAGGAAAATCTGGGAGAAAAAGAGGAGTGATGAAATAAATTCGTATAGTAATAACATCTCTCTTGCCCTCATCACCTCACAAAGCCTCAGCTCAGATAGAACTCAGTGAAAACATAGTGCCTCAAAAAATTGCTGATAGTTTTGTATGATACCCTATTATTAATTCACAGCAGTTAAATGTCACAGGGTGTCAAACTGATAAAATAGCTATGTTAAATGTTTCAATTACTCCTTTTTTTTTAATGAAGCAACTTATTTTCCCTGTCTGTTATGCATTGTGAAAATGCACACAATTAAGTCTGAGATTCACCAAACACTGTGACATTTTATAAAAGGTCAATTTTGTAGCAGCAGAGCACAAGATCAGTACAGTAAATACACTACTGTGGGGGGGTTTTGTACAGTGGAAACTATCAATTAAGCTGTTCTCATTTAAAAATGCTGTTTTAAAGAAAACAGTGCTTCTGTGATATAATCATGTTTTATGAAATGTTTGATACAGGTGAGAGCTCAGGTAACATCTCTTGTTCCAGATTGTTCATTGCCACCCCTACTATGCCTCTGTCTCTAATGTCACATGGTCAATAGCTTCCAAATTTCTGGAAGGGAAACATTAGCTTAAGTAATTTGCAGATTGCAGTTAATCACACTCAGTTTCAAAGGCCTCACAATCACTTCCAGTCACAGGGTTTGAGTTTGTAATCTGGTCCTGAGGTACTCTGCTGCCAACTAGAAACATTTGTTCAGGTCACAATATTAAAAGGATATAACAGTTTTTATATGACTGATTCCTTTTTTTCTAGGTACTTTTATCCCCCCTGCTAATATTAATTTTTCTTTCCCCTTTCCAATGCTATCCTAAACCTCAAATCAAAACAAGTAGTATGGAACAGATGCAGAACACACCCTTTCCTGTAGAGTAAAACACTGATGCATCCTCTTATGGTAGGTCAAATCAAACTTTTCAAATCAGTTTCTGACACAGTCCAAACAGTGTTATAACTGTTACGTGTGGAACAGATTAAAAAAACTGGTAAGGACAATTTCAGATGCACCTACTTCTATAAATTCCTTGTTTTAGTACTTATGCAGTAGCTGTCTGTCTCTCCAGGGATCATGATTCTATGATCCCTCTCAAGATCAGTACTAACTTCCACATTGGCATCCACATGCAGAAGTGTCTGGTTAACACCAAGCAGTAAACTTAATGAGGTAACTAAACATAAGCACGTATTTTCCCTGGTTTTTTCCACCAATCCTTTTTCTCCAGAACACAAACCTGGATATCACAAGTCTACAAGCAAGGAAAAAGCTAATTTGTACAGCAAAAAATACTATGATTTTCTCTTCTTCAGGAAATAAACCCATATCATTCTATTACCAGCTGCTTTAAAGGCTTCTGTCAAGCACACTCAAGTAGTCACTCATGTCAGCTTCATTCCATGCTTCTATTCTTTGAAAAATTGAATCCATAGGAGATTGCATGCAAGCGTGTTGCCAGCCAAGAACCTTTCGACTGACTGGCTACACAAAAAGTTTTAAAGGTCATTGAGGGGAAGATTGGTATTTGGGGTTTTGCACAGAGCCTGTGCAATCATTTTGGTGCTGCTTTGAGGCATTAACACACGGCAGAGCAGAAATACTATTTATGGGATATTGTCCACAGATGATAAGGAAAGAACATCTAAATCTTCCTTGATTAGTCATGGCCACAGAAGGTAAGCTGGACGACTTTCTCCAAACGTACAGTCAGAATCATCCACTGTAAATAAGGACTCCAAGATGAAGTATACCTGCTCATAAGGTACAATATTTTAAGGAGGGCTAAAATAGTCATGCTTTTTATTGTACTGAGGTATTTTATCTACACTTGCTATCTCTCCTTTATCCACTTTTTTAGCCAGATTTTTTTTCTCTCCAATCTGACATGAAACAAGCACTGATGCATCACATCAGCAATTCATCTATGATTAAAAGGAGTCCTTTTTAAAACACACTAAAAAGTTGGAAATTAATTGAAATGTGTGCAAGCTCATTCCTCTCAAATCTTCTAGTTATTTAATGAACTGAAAAACCTTTTCTTTCAGTTAAACTCAAAAAGTCTTTGTTCCTAGATAAGAATTTCAGAACTTATCTTTCAGCAGCAATCTGAGAGCACACAGAAGCCTCAGTACACACCAAGAAGGGTACAATCTGGCATTTTTATGTCATAAAATAAGCCAAAGCTTGCTTCTGAAAATATTCTTTACTCTTGTAGATAATTCAAAGAGAAATCAATGTTATAGCACTTACACAAAATGCATTCTAAGTCCCTATAGCAGAATAATGGTTGTTAAGTGCCAGCATCTCTTTAAGAAAAAAAAAATAAAGGGAAAAAAAAAGGAAAGAAAAAATTCCAACTTTATCCATCAGTACACAGGTCTATAAATATTAAATCCAGCAACTTTGGAAACAAATTCTTCTTAACAAATCTTGTCTTACTTTTTTTTCTAGAGTCTCAGAGGACCTCTAATTCTGCCTAATAAAGCATACTTCCACTAAAAAATTCATCTTCATTAAAAGAGAAAAGTATATAAACTCCTGTGGAGCGTTAGTGTGCAGCAGTAGATGAACGGTTACAGTAGAAATCAGGGCATATAAACCAATGCTTGCTTTCAGAATCCCGAATTGAGAAATAAACCCCTCTGACAGGGCTCTGTGTTGATTTTCTCTGTGGGTGGGCAAGGTTGTACCAGGAAAAGAAAAGATCTGGAGGACTAGGATTTTACCAAGGGAATACAGTCCTGAAAGCTCCCGTTCTGAACAATTTTTTTTTTTAATGAAGCTTGGCTAAATGGCATCAAAAGTGGGTTAGTTTAAAACAAAGCAAAACATTCCTGCCCCCTGCACTCCCAGCTGATTCCCAGCGTCGCGGCTGGCGATGTCCCGGCGCCACCTCCTGGCAAGGCTTGCACGGTAACGGGCCTCACACAGACCCAAGCGGGCATTGTTTTCACAGAATCACAGAATATTCTGAGTTGGAAGTGACCCACAAGGACCATCGAGTCCAACTCTTAAGTGAATGGCCGGTATGGAGATGTTTTGTTAAAGTATTTTTATTTTTCTTCTCTCATAGCACTAATCAGGCTTCAACCGCGTTTAAATAGTTGCAATATCTACAAAAAGCTGGATTACTGAAAGATCATCCCAAAAAGATTCTGCTCTCTTTTCTCACTTTAACTTCAAAGTCACTCCACTCCCTCTTCATCAGCTGATCAAGTGGTGCCACTGTTCTTTGCTTTCTTTAGCCAAAAATAAAAGCTTGACCTCTCTGAAGCAGTATCTGCATATTTTCCTTCCAGAAGCCTTCACTTTTTCTGTAATTGGAGTGCCATGAGGATGGCAGAAGAAAAAGTGTTCACCACAAAGGAGCTGAAGCTGAGCAATGAACAGTATTTTTTAAAGATGAGGCTTAATCATTGCACAAGTTGGGGCAGCTTGACACAAGTAGCATCAGGTATTTTCTAGGAATTATCCCTCACAGCATGGCATGATCAAAAGGAACTATTAGAAGACAACAGCATTGCTATACAAGACATTCTTCAGGGTTCAGGTGTTAAATAAGAAATAGAACCATTCCATACTACAGAAGAGTTTCCTTCCTCATGTAGGAAAATAAAACACCAAAAAAAGTGAAGCCAAGTTTTTTAAGTAGGTTGTTAAATTGACAAGGATCTAAGCTTATTCTCATGGAAAAAGGAAACTTTGTGTTAAATATCAAAAGTTTTCAATGTATGAAGAGATTGATACTAAACTAGGTTGTCCTGTCTCATAGTTTCAGAAAATAAATTTATTCAAATTTTGGAAAATAAAAAGGCAAAATGGTGAAATGATTGAAATAAACTGTTACAATGCTTTGTCACTTGTTTAGAATCACAAAGTCATCAAGGTTGGAAGAGACCTTTAAGATCATCAAGTCCAACCATTAGCCCAGCACTGCCACATCCACTACTAAACCATGTCACGAGTGCCACATCTACACCTCTCCTAAGAACCTCCAGGAGTGGTGACTCAAACACTTCCCTGGGCAGCCAATCCTTGGCAACCCTTTCGGTGAAGAAATGTTTCTTAATATCTAATCTAAACCTCCCCTGGTGCAACCTGAGACCATTTCCTTTGGTCATATCCCTTGTTACCTAGGAGAAAAAGCAACACCCCCCCCGGCTACAACCTCCTTGTAGTTGTGGAGAGCAATACGGCCCTCCCTGAGCCTCCTTTTCTCCGGGCTAAACACCCCCAGCTTCCTCAGCCACTCCTCATCAGAATTGTGCTCCAGACCCTTTACCAGCTCCATTGCCCTTCTCTAGACAAGTTCCAGCACCTCAAGGTACTTCTTGTAGCAAGGGGCCCAAAATTGAACACAGTACTTGAGGTGCAGTCTCAACAGTGCCCAGTACAGAGGGACAATCACCACACCGGTCCTGCGGGCCAGGATACCACTGGCCTTCTTGCCCCCTGTGCACATGGCTGTGTGGTTGGCAGTAATTCCAGAAAATAAAAGTATGAAAGCTGCATGAACAAGTTGGAGTAAATGATCAACTTAGAGATTGTCTTGCTTCATCCGTGTCAGGAGCAGGTAATTGTCAAAGTAATTCAAGCTCTTTCTAAAAAAAATCACCATTCTTCAAACAATGCAAAATCCTATGAAATACACTGTCTGTGACTTCAGTAAATGCTACACTGATGGAACCAAAATGTTTTAAATGTTTACTCAGTCACTGATTATAAGCTGAAACATTACTACATCAAAAGTAGCTGTTCTAGTTGAGTAGAAAATGTCAAATGTCCAAGTGTGGGTCACTTCTAGTAGCAGATTATAATTATTTATTGATACTATAATCCCCAAGGAAAGAATATTATGCTTCTAAATTACTTAATTTAGAAGAATAAATACAAAACAGTTTAAAACACCAGTAATGGAAAACATCATATTTCTCCAGATAGTATAAATTTCTTAACTTTGTCCCACAACAGAATTTTTTTAGAATCTTTTTAAAGAATTTAAGGAAATACAAGTATCGATGTGTACTCATTTTTTTCCACTCAAAGTTATGGTGGGTATACAGGCTGTCTGAAAAAAAAAAAAAAAGGCAACTAAAACCATTCCACATAGGCAGGTATAGCTCTTACTGCACAATGGGTAAGTTACAAACACTTCCAAAAACACCATTCCTAACAACAAATAAACAAAGTTTTCACACACAACCTTTCTTGAATGTCTCGACTTTAATGGAGTCAGAACAATTCTATACAACTATATACAGATGTTGAAGCATGACTAAATATCTATTACTTCCTACATACAATCAGCTGGAAATATGCCCCAATTAGGAAATACAAACACATGTTTGCAAGATTATTTTACTATTCTTGATCGTAGCCGGCGCTTGATGATTAGATGATCACTTTCCTTTTCTTTTTGTTCTACAAAGATCTGAAAAAGATGGTATTAAACAGTGGTTACTCAGCATTTCAGAGACAAATGACATAGACTTCTAGACCTGTATGACTAACAGCATAGTTTTCCCCAGAATCTGTTTTCAGAATGAAATTTGCTTATTCACTGAAAGGGTGGTCAGTCACTGGAATAGGATGCCCAGTGGTAGAATCACCATCTGGGGGATATGCTTTAGTGGTGGACACAGTGGTGCTGGGTTAACAGTTGGACTCAATGATCTTGGAGGTCTTGGAGGTCTTTTCCAAACTTTACAATTCTATGATTCTATTACCTTTTAGTCAGAGGTCTCCAGGATAGAGAGACCGTTTTAGTGCATCATAATGAGCAACAAATACCAGAAACACACAAAATCCCATTTTTTTTTTCTGGAACAAATACCAAAGTCCAAAGAAAAATGTGATCTGAAAGCAGCTTTCGGTTCTAATTTCTAATACTCATTTTGTGATACAGGAAGTGTTCAGAAAACACAGTTTTTAGCTTAAATTTTTACAGCTTTCTCTGACTTTTCCAGGATTCAGTCTTTCACTTTTTCATTAACTTCCAAGCTTCTTTGCTTTTTTTGCTCTGCATTTCTACCATTTTCGTTTTCCTCTTATGGACAGCATTTTGGTTTCTGCCACATCCATTCATACAATTTACAGGAAATTCAACAGGATATCTTAGTATGGGCAAATGCTTACTATAGCATAGGGAAGAAAGGGTTGAAGAGAATGAAGGGATATACTTCAGAAGCAACAGAGCAAGGGATTCTCAGCAGTATAGTTACTGTGAAAACCATTCAGTTGGATTTCAGAAACAATACATAAACCCTGGCCTATAAGGCTTTTTATAGACTGGCTTAGATAGGGCAACACAATTTAACCACATCCAGAAGGCTATTTAAACTGTGTTTTGAAAAGCATGGATGTATCCACATGCTATTATGCCCAAATATCAGCTAGGCATAAACAGAATTCAAAAACACCTTACGTGCTCACTTGCCCTGTAACATTAATTGTACATGCAGACCTTTATCTTTAGTATTTCAATCATGTTATTCCAAATCTATGGATCCCTTAATGGTCTCTATTTCTATTCTCCCTTTATGTTACACTTAGATGAACTGTAGCTACTGGAAACACAAACTCAGACTTAACAGCTGTAGCATAGGAAAAAGTAATCCTCCACATACTACAACTAAGATATCTATGAATCCAAATGTAAAGATATCTCTGCGATTGTTGTATCACCCATACAGTAAGTCAGCAGTGAAAGAGAGAAGACAAGTGAGAAAACAGAGAAAATTAAGTAAAACAGCAGAAAGAAAAGACCAAAAGGAATGGTCAGGCAGAATCAAAAAGTAAGCTGTTATTTTAAAACCTCTTTTGCAACCTTCAGATTTGTTTTGTTCCCCTACTAGTTTATTTTAAACTAAGGTTACAGAAAAACATTACAGTGGGCAAAACAGTAACCTGTAATCACTTACTGAAGAAACAGGGATATGCAGGGGGGAAGAAATGTCAGTTGAATACAGCTTTCTCTTAGCTCGTTTTGGCTTGAGCTCATCTTCTTTGACTTTTTCTGGTTCTGCAGACTTGGGAGAGCTTATTGTCTCAATCAGCTTCTTTGCTAGAAAACAAGTTTTGTCATAAATACATGTCTTACTGGTTTTGTGAGCCTCCAAATTCATGAATAAAGAAAGTTTTATTAAAACAGTTTAAAATGAAACCGATGTAGTCTGAAGTTCAAATATAAAAATTCAGAAGTAGTATTTGACTACCACAGTTTTCTATAGTTGGAAGCAGTTTTCTGTATCTTCAGATGCAAAAGCTTAAAGGACACATTTAAATAGCACATTAAAAATCAACCAGGATTCAGATCTCACTGCAAGTTAAAGACTTCTGAATTGAACAGATTTAAATTCTTTGTGCTGACACAAGCATAATGTAGAGTCAATTTTCTCTATATATTTGTGTAGTTTTATCAAATTAGTACTAGCTCTATAAAGAGAGGAGTGTATGCACTAGAAAGCAACAGGAAATCCCAAACAATACTCTTATCCAAAAAGAGGAAAAAGATAAAGGACATGGTAATAAAGGTTATAAAGCAGAACTCATTTGCTCACATCTAGTATTTTAAGGATGAAATTTTGAGTAGTCTGAATTTGGTTTCCATTGGTAATAAATGCTGTCCTCATGGAACCAGTATAACAAACCTGACTTATGTCAGATAAATAAAGATGCAAGACAAGTTTTCAAGCTGGTACAGGAGCTTATTTCAACTGTCCACATTAAATAACGACTGACCTTGTTTTAACCAAATAAGTAATAGTATCTTTTAGAATTTAACACCGGCAATTTCTTGTGCCTTCTGCTAACTTTTTTTTTAAACACAGTAATCCAGAGATCATGTCTTACTGTGGAAAAGAATAAAAGTATATTCTTCAATGGAAAGTCCTAGACCTTACCAAGGCTACGCTCAAACTTAACAAAATCCATTAATTGCTCCATATTCAATTTAATGAAGTCTTCCAAATATTTTCATGAGACACTGGCTTTCAGATTCTGTAGAACCAATCTTCCCCTCTCACATACATCAAAAAACATTAAGAAGTTTCCACAGAAACAAGGCATTGCTTATAAAACACGGTAAGATTTGGAGTTTGGATTAATCTCTTGATTTTTTTAGAGCAGCAGGGCAAGTTTCTAATGTTGCCTTTACCTGTAAGCAAGTACAAAGTAACTCTGATATTCTGAGCCAAACAGCTATAATTGCTTTTATGATATGTGTGCACACATCCCACACTGCATCTTTCATTCCACCTGGTTTACCTTTCACACTTAACCTAAACTTTAGAACCACGTGTCCTTGCAGTCAAGACAAACTCTTCTACTCTGCTGTTCTGCAATGCCCAGAGAACAGGGAATAAGCCTTATTTATACTGTACAAACCTTTGGAGTGAATAATAGTAGGAGAACTTTGGAAAAAATCACCAAGTTTCTGGAGTGTCCCATCTTTCTTCTTAGCTGACTTTTTACTTAAAGTAGATTCTTGCTTTCTTAAGGGGTATTCTTTTCTAAGAGATTGAGCAGTCGACATCTGTATAGAAATACAATTTTATTGTTTAAACTGAAAATTGACTTATCTTCATGTTTAATTTCATTTTATTTTACTTCAGTGTTATTTTCAAGCTGACAGTTTAAGCTTTGCTACTAACACCTCTGTTCATTTTAGTAATGATACCACTACAGCAAGCAATGTAGACAACCTCATTTTATACCCAGAATTAAAAAAAAACATCAAAGTTTCACAGAATACATTTAAGGACATGAGTCATATAGGAAATAAATAGTTACCTTTTTGAAAAAGGCAGATTCAAAGTTATAGAGTATTTCATTAGACAAGATGGTCTAATTACAAATAAAGTAAGAAGAATCTGATAAGGCAAATAGATGTACTATCCAACCTCTGAATCTGCCCAGGTTTCCACTATGGCCTAAAATAATCTTTTAATAATTGCCATAAATATAGGTAATATCCTCAGTTTTAGTTCAAAGGCATTGTCTATAACATCACATTCTAATAGTATGCTCAAACTAGTCTGGGTAACTATTCAGTATGTAACATCCTTCCCTTTGAATCATTGCACACTGCAGCTAGGACACTACATGTTCTTGGCAAATACAGACACTCTCTTTGGTTGGCTTACAGAATTTAGTAGAAAGGCAACATAAGTGTTTGAGGATCCTATTCAAGTACACAGATAAGGATAAGATACTGCCTCATAAGAATATTTGCTCCTTCAACAAGTCCACCTTTACAGAAAAGGCTAAACTAACTTCCAAAACGGAACAAAATCAAACCATTTTTTTGTTGCTTGTAGAAGGTGAATCAGCCACTGCAGGTTTTGCATTTCTCTTGTTCTCACTTTTCACAAAATCCTAAAAAATTAGGAAATTAGAAGAAACAATAATTGATACCAGTGATTGCATAACCAAAAGAAGCAATTTTACAGAACTGGTCTATGATCCCACAGATCAGAGCTGGAAACAGGAAGAAATGGCACCAGCAGGGAGAGAGAAATGTAAAAGGTAAAGTGCAAATTAGGGACAAGAGTCCAGAGTCTGATCAGTTGAAGTCTATGACCTTAATCAACACAGGCCAGAGATCCACCACTTGGGGGGGCACAAGGTTTAAATATACCCTACGTATATCCTTAGGATCTCAGTGAAAAATCAGAAGGATAGAGTTTAAGTAAATGATCAGAGTAATACACCGAAAAGCTCCACTACAGATTTCATCAGTTGGTTTAGTTCACACCTCGTTCATCTCTACACTCTTCCTTTTCCTTCTTGGCTTGAGCATTTTAACTGTAACTGGTGATGTGCTGCCCTGGTGCTTCACCTCCATCTTATTGGGTTGCAGAGGCGTGAACTGGATTTCCATCTCTGGTTTTGGGAACCGACTACTTTTTCCATCTTCCGTGGACACTTCAGAAGAGTCAAGGACAATTTCTGAATGGTCCTGTAAGTATATGGAAATTTTAAGAAAACAAGTTTTAAAATAACTATGAGTTAAATAGTATTATACATATCCCCCCCACTTTTGCAGTGGATTGCGAAGTAAGCATTTTTATTTTCCAGCTGTTAGCTTCCAGAACACTTCCAATAGAAGTGTTCCAAAGAAATCCACAGCGGAGTATTTTAGAATTTTTTTTGTTAAATTTTTACAAGTTAATATTTGTATCTATGATCACAGAACTTTCCCTGCTGAACTTAACCTGATACTTTGTTTCCAAGTCATTTTCCTCAAGGGCAGAGACAATTAATCACAGTTTTCACAGCTAGGGGTAGCAGAATTGACATGATTTTCTCCATCTTAACTCTGCTGCTCCTTAGGAACTAGGCAGTAATAGCAGCTTTTGCAAGAAAAGTATAATCTTTCGCTATCTTATCTTTAGAGAGCTTTCCCTTCACTTCTATAGTAGAGAAGTTAAATTGTGTAAGTAAGGTCCAATTCGCAAGCAGTCTGCCCTGCTATTGCTCACCCATTTAAAAGAATTTATATTTTTTCTCCAGCTGACATATCTAATAATCAGCCACTTCATATGCATCAGTGAGAGGTAAGTTTCCAAGAGTACACAGTTGAAGTCAGATGTAATTATTCACATAATTATATTATACAGCTTTTATTTCTACCAAAAGTCACTAAATCAGGTGATCTGATCATCAAGGCATTTGCAGAATAAAACTTTAGAATCATTCAGGCAATAGGACACATTTTATTCCCTATTGTGCATTTAGCAAAATCCGTGCTACTGCATAAAATTTTCAAAGTTTTATACCAAGCTCAATTAATGAGAAGGCACTGCTAGGACACTGAGATTATGAATAATTCTCTTTACCTTCATCATATCTTACTGGAATACTTTTTCCAGCTACAGGACTAACCTTGCTTTGCTTCCCACAAACTGTAAATACTTACAATGAGTAAGTAATATGAGAATATGCTACACTGTAAACCTCAAACCATTTTGAGTTTCCTAAAGTCACAGCATAAAAGCTCAAGTGCAGATAGCTAATGAACACCTAGGCTGAAAGACAACAGGAGTTTAAGACAGTAACATCTGTTTCACAATGAGATCACGTGTCCTGGTGGGTATCACCAACAGTCCATCTACTTCAATACTCTGCCTCCAGGAATGGAAAACAGATGCTGTATAGGGATAACGTGTGATCCCGGTCACCTTCTCATCTGTTCCATCAATACCCTCGCAGCACTCTCAGTTTTTGCATTAGAAATGTCAGATACACCTTTGCCTAATCCTCAGAGTATCCATCTACAAATACATTTATACATTTCTACTATAATTTTTCCTAATCCCTGCTGATGGTATTGGTTTTCACCACCTTCAGAAGAGCACTAGCTCCTTCATATAGAAATATACTATTTTACCTGTTTAAAATAAACTCCTATTAGTTTCAGCAAGTACTGCCCATTTCTTGCAGGATTTTAGGAAGGACAGTTCTGCCTTCTGATTACCCCCAACCATGACTTTTCTTAAGCCTCAGCTCCATGACCCTCCAGTGGCCTTAACCTCTTCTAATCAGAGTGCCAGCCTATTATCCTCTCCACACAAGGCAGGTGACACATACTGCCTTGATCATTTTACCTCTTTTTCTCTCTCCACTATGATTTTCCTGAGAATTATTTGACTTCCCCCCAGAACTTTACCCCATTCACTTCAAGACCATCATAACAGTTTCTCACATAATGATCACAGTAACAGACTCTACTTATCCATAACATCAAGTATTGTTGCTACTGGCTTAAGCTAAGTACTTCAGGACTAACTGTTTACAACACATCTTCTCTGTAACTGATTTTATAGCAAAAACCTAATTTTATGGTGATCTCTTAGCTGCTATTACAAAGCTACATTAAGCAGTAACCCTCCCAAGAGCTCATACATCACAAGCCTTATCTATACAGCACAAGCCGAATTGATGAAACAGCAAGAAACTAGCCATACAGTCCTACTTGCCAATAGACTGTAAAGAGATGAAGAGATGTATTTTAGCATTCAGTCAAATTCTGCAGTAAGAGGAGAATTATATCTTGTAGCAGCCAGGGAAGGGACTGCTACGAAATCCATGTTCAGACCTGTTCATCATTAATTAGCAATGGAGCCACATAGCATCAATTCCATTTAGAAGGATAATGACCTCATTAAATAGTGTTCATGACGCATACAAGGGTTCAGTCAGAATCAGAAGTCTCTGTATAGTTACAAGGCTTTTAATTTTTGTTCAGGAAATAGGCAAAATAGATCTTCTCCTTGTGTTCACATCAAATATTATATTGTTTTCATTTTAAGTGGGATGCAAGATACTGCTTTGTTCTTGTGAACCCCCATATGGGCTAGTAGCTTTTATTACAGAATCATCTTACCACACCATAGGTGACATCATGAAAAGTTGTTTGAGTTGAAATCCCCTTAATACTGACATACTCAAACTGAGGTGACACTACAAATACTATGTCTCCAAATCTCTAGAACCTGGATTAGTTAACTAGTTTTCCCTCATGTAGTTCTATAATGTACAGAGAGATAGCATTCTATTAACTGAAGTACTCATTTTCTGAGAGTGAGTGTGAAAAAGAAGAATGAGCAAGAACTGAAGATACAGCTAAAGTACAAAGAACTACAAAAATGTTTTAGGAGATTCCCAAAACTATATACAGAAATATATACTGAGAAAACAACAAAACTAAACTAATATCATTAGTACATATTTTCTATAAATTAAACAAACATACCTCTTTGCTTACAGACTGATCAGTTTTATGTTGTCCTTCTTCAGGTAAAGGTACTTCTGACATAGACTGAGGGCTTTCACGGTTAATGTGTTGTTTCAATTCCTTTATAAAATCATCTTTCTCAGCCAATTGTTTTCTTAGTTCTTCTATGTCACTTTCCTTACCCTAATAAACAAAGCAAAAATTGCCACAAATTGCAGGGCTGTCAGAAGAAAGTAATATATATCACAAGCATCATTATGTTTACTTGGTAGCATCAGTTCTATTACTGCAGGCTAAAACAGTCAGGTATCCAATACAAAGCCAGTAATTTAATGCCTCTGTGTAAAGTGAAGAAAAGTCTTCTAACAGTCTGGGAAAATGTAATGCAAAACTCTTTGTTTTACTATACTTATTTAGAACAAGTTCACTTCCTATTTGTTCATGAAGTTCTTGGTGCTGTGAAAAAGGCAACAAATGTGATAGCTATTTCAGATATCCCGCCCAAATTCGCAATCACAGCATTTATTTGCCCTACTTAATATTTTGAAACTTCAGTAACTATTACGAATTCTGTTTCAAGCAAACATAAAGCTTTTCTTCTTTAAATTATCTGCAAAAGGTTTTCATACAACAGTGTTTAAGAACAAAAAGGAGAGCCAGAATGCCAAGTGCAACGATACTGTTTTGCAGAATTAATGGATAACAAAAACAAACAAAAAATCACATAGGAAGAAGACAAAGAGAACTGACCTTTTCTGAAGCCTTTAGTGCAGCCTGTTTCAGCTCCTCTATTTCTTTGTCTTTTTGTGTGGTGCTAGAAGCCAAACTCTTGAGCTGTACTTCCAAAGCTTCTACTAGTTCATCTCTTTCCTCACGCCACTTTTGAAGATTACTATCCTTCTCTACCAGTTGTGCAGCAAGTCTTTCCTAAAGAGGGAAAAAGGATAGGTTAGAATAGAAGACCACTTCTACACAGTATCTGAACTGTTCTGGTAGTTTTGTTTTGCATAGTTCGTACTATTTTATGGCCTTAGTAAACTTAAGAGCCTATGCAGATCTTAAAAAGCTCACAGAACTAGTTTCACTACAAATATGCAAAAGCAAACCATTTTTCAATTAGAAAATCTGTATTTATATTTATACTCTTCGTGAAGAGAATTTTTTAAGAACCACCACTCACGTTTGCTTGCTCAAAGATTTTGCTAGTAACAAGTCTCAGGTAAGAAAAGTCACAGATAAAGTGAAAGTAGTTCTAGCTCCTAACATCCTCCTGTACTGATTGCAGGTCCAGAAGGTCATTGCTAACTACCTCTAGATGCAAATACAGTTTTAGATTCTAGAGGTTCATACAAAAATTTCATATGCTTAAGAAATTACAACATTGACACAGTCCAGTGACCAAGTAAGGCATCTTAGTTATTAACCATCAGTCACTCAAATGCTAGTCAAATCCCCAGCATATACATCAAGTATTTTTATTCTATATCTGGAAAACACTTTTTCTAACAACTTCTCTTCCTTTCTTTCTTACCTTTCCTCTTCCTTCTAAAGTCTCACAAATTGTTTGCTTGGGCTTTTTCTTGTTTATTTTTTTTTTAAGAAAATCCAAGCAAGAAACCTTATTTTCCGAAGTGAGCTTCCTTAGCTCCAGTAAGGAGCAATTCATTTTAGCATAGGTTATTTACTGGTGTTTTACATACAATATGAAATTTGAAGACTTCATAGTGAGGTGGTAGTATAGGACAGAGAGGAACTGGCATGGTAACTTTCATTATGTAGTAAGTTTTTTCATCTTATGATCCTCCTAGTTTTCCCTTTTCATATAGAGATCTCATGTAGTGCCACATGAGAAAGTCAGGGAAGTCTGACAAAGGCCAGCTACCTCAGGTGCCCACACTGTTAACACTTGACATGACATTTGTTCTGTACTAAAGCTTTACACTAGAGGACTCTGCTGAGACATCCAGTCACTTACAATTTCTGCTTGTTGCTTTACATGATGTTCTCTATTCTCCACAAACTTTCTCATTTCTCTGTTGAGATGATTCTCAGCTTCTTTTATTTGATTTATGAGTTCCATTTTTTCCTCAAGCCACTTCTTTCTATCAGTTTGATACTTTGCCTCATTTTCCTATTTTGATGAAACCAGAAATAATACCATAGGTAGAAATAAAAAAAAAAGACTTAATATTCAGAATACCATTGAATTTCAAGAACATAACAGAAATACTAGCACAGTTCTATTCCAGCATATTCCCAAATGCAAGTATTACATTCCAATTTGTTCTTCCCTATTGAAAAAAATTTATCAATTTTCAGCACTTGTTATTCAGACTGGCAAATCTTCATGGAACAGAGGTTTTTTTTTTCCTCAAAATGTTCCGGGTAAGTTACAAACACTATAAAACTTACACCAAAAGTAATGATAAAGAGGCTCTTTTAACATACAAATCCCCAATCTTTTATGCTGCCTTAAAGGACATGTTAGAAAACTAACTTCTGCTTCATGACTGAAAGGTAAAGAATGCAGTACAGTTTGAATGGAAGGCAGAGACAGCTCGTACCTAAGAATGTCACTTCAATCCACAGCAACCTTGTCTCCTCTATCACAGTCAAATCTCAGACATTCTACCACATAAGACAGAAGGCACCTGTAAAGTTACTCAGAAAGAAAGTCTACTTTCTATTCCAAGGAGAATTAAAAGTAAGTTCTCTCCCTTACAGAAAGGGCTCACAGGTCATGCAGTAAGCACAAGATTTTGAAAGAGTTTGACTTAGCAACTGACAGGAAAGATGTTTGGAACAGATATCAGGAGCTGGATCAAGATAACTGTAAGAGGAGACCAGCTACAGAAGCACCTTGCATGGTAGTAGCATAATGCAGGGGACGGTGCACTTCGTTATGGGGCATAAGTGATGGGGCATAAGATATTACAAAGACACTGCATCCAGACTTCACTGCACTGGTGCACTGCAGCTTTCAGAGGAGGTTTCCTTCACCCGTGTAACAATTGGCCATATCATGCCCTCCCTTTTGAAGATACCAATGCAAAAAAAATTTAGACTCCTAAAGGTAAGTTAGAGTTTTAAAACTATGTATGAATTACATGTTATATTTTACCTTCAGTTCTTTTTGCAGCTTCATTAATTCCTCGTTTTCATTTATGGTTTTCTCATTTTTGCTTATCTTTTGCTGCCAGTCAGTATTGCTCTGGTTATTCAGCTCTCTGTATTTCTGCTTCCATGCTTCCAGTTCTAGTCAGAATACAAAATGAATTCACATTGAACTTGCATAGTTTTGAACACTTATTTGACCATGTTCACATCCTTCTACTAAAGTTACTTGAGTTTATCAGCTATGATCACAGACAACAGAAGCTTTTCAAAAAAATTGCTGTTACATGAAAGTAATGCCTAAATAACAATTAACAAGTAAACCCAGAAATTTAAAGCAGCTATCACAATACACATTCAAAATAATTCTGCCTCCCTGATCCCTTTTCATGAAGAGATTACCTAAAACTAATCTGTTGGTCTCTTCTAATTTGGCTTCAAGCACTTGATCTTGTTCCATCTGAGTCTGTTCTTGTTCTTCTAATGTCATCCGCATATCTTCAATTATTTTTTCCTTTGCACACAGATCTGAAAATTTGAAAATTAATTTACAGATAAGCCTCCTCCTAGTTCCCACCACTGTCTCCCAAAGTGTCTTGATTACAAGTTGTTTCCCCATTTCCTGAGATTAACAGCTCCATTAGAAAGAAATAGGGCATCTCTACTGAACTATACAAATCTAAAATTTTTAAGTGATTCTGTTCTCAGCAACTTGATTTAGATGTGTTTCAGTGTTAAATGTCAGAGTACAGCTTGTATGGCTATGAGAAACTAATATTGTGCTAGTTCATGCTTTTGTTAAAACGGACAACTAAAATGGCAAATAAATCCCAGCATTTAATAAGTTAACACTGACACTTTCTCCAAGGCTTACATTTCTTATTCTGAGATTGTTTCTTTGCTTACTGTATCTCTAATAATGATTCGATAAAAATATTTCTTGTGAGATTTTAAATGTTCAAGTTGGAGTTTCTCAGTATTTTAAAATACAAATACACAAGACTCTCCAAATTTGTTCTTAACGTGACCAACCATTATGTTGACACTCCATATACACACACAAAAAAAAGGAACAATAATGGCTTTTTCTGACCGTTATGTGTTTTCTCGTACTGTTTGGAGATTTCTTCCAGCTTCTCGTTATTCAACTGCTCCTAAATATCACATTGAAAGCAAATTAAAGAAAACATGTTGAAAGAAACAAATATATATGCTAGAAATTAGTGGCTCTTCATTGTGAATTTAATAAATGATGAATCAAATATTTAAGACAAACAGTCCAAATAAGTAAGTTCTTCATATAATATAAAGCAGCATTCAAGCTGCTTAAAAAAAAAAAAAAAAAAAAGAGGAAGACATTACAAGTAACATATCTAAGTGTCATTAATCAGAAACTCTTAAGGTATTAAGTATGTATTTGCTAGGCAGATTGTCAAATTGTTTTAAATAGAGCAATGCCCTGCATGAGAATTTCTTTAAACGTTTTTCATCCATCTGTTAAAACTAATTTCAGCTGGCTACTGTTTTACCCCAACCTGTATAAGCTTTCTCCACCTGCTTGGAAAACTCAATATTGGATTAGCTGAAAAAATTAAGAACAAGGAAAATTTTAGGAAAAAAAATACCTTTTTAAGTTTCAGGATTGTGCGTTGTTTGAACTCCAATTCTTCACTAAACTGGCTTTTAATTTGCTCCAGCTCATTAACTTTTTTCCTCAGGGTTTTCTCCTCCGATTGCATTGTACACACCTGCAACAAGACAGCAAGCAAAACTAACATTTAGTTATAAGCCTTCTACAATCTCTGTCAGATAAATAAACAATTACTTTAATTAAGAGTCAAATTTTTGCAAGTATCTTAGCTAAATTCCAGGGGCTGGCAGAGCATTATACTGTAGATCCTTCTGAGGAAAGGATTTTAACCACAGAGTATTACATTTGAGAGGAGGGGGGAAAAACCGAAACCCAACCAACTTAACAAAAATTCCACCCCTTAAAAAAACACCACAAAACCCAAATAAAGGAAAAAAAACCCACTCTGAAAGCACAACAAAAAAACCCCAAACAAACCACAAACCAGGAAATGGCCTAATTAAGCTACAATTTGCTGTCCTTTAAAAAAAAGTTTTCTGACATGGGACCTTATCCACTCCTTGTTATTTCTCAAGCAGAGGATTATACACTGAATGCTGAGTAGGAAAGGCTGCTGGTGAAAATGTTAATACTCTTTAACTTCCAAGGCTAAACTCTTGCAAGTCTTTTGCAATATCCCATGAGGTTCTAAGAAAAAAAAAAAAACTTACTGCCTGCTAACTTTTACCAATGTTAATTGTCAGTATTGAGTTATTCCATTCATTAATTTCTTCTCCCCAACCTTAATAGGAAACATAGCTCAGATTTAAAAGTCTCTAGAAGTTAGTGCTTTCCTTTTCTGATTAATCTATCTTTTTCTCTCAGAGATCAGCATTTTCCACAAGTCTGAAGTCAGCACAAATAACAATGTAAGATTACTGTTGTTACAGAGATTATAAAATCTTTCTCCATAATCAGATTAGTCATAGCTTTCACAACTCTTTCTCAAGGGTATTAATAAAAATTTACGTGACCCTTCAATATCTTTACTAATCTGTGTTCTAACATCTGGTCTTTAGTTTACAACTTCAATGGCTATGTAATTTAAAATTCAATGTTACTGTACATATATTGCTCAAAGTAGCCTTATTATGAATCACTTTTAACATTTGTAGCTTGAGATTTGTGAAAACCAGTTTTAATAACAGAACCCCAGGCCCAAACCTGCAGAAGAAACATTTTGCCTATGGTCACCAACCTCTTTTTGTACTTGCTGAATTTGTTTCTTGGCATCAGATAGTTTCTCTTTCAAATCTGTATATTCTTCCTCTTTCCTCTGCAAATCTTTCTTCAAACTTTGTACAAGAGCAGAGCTCTCAGAAAGATCTTTACGTAGCCTTGGGTTAGAAATAAATAACATTAGTCTTACACATCTCAAAAAACAGTTTTTACACATTAACTCAGGTTCTTTCCCAGTTTTACTCAAGAATAGAATCTTGGCTCTAGCAGATCAATGACAAGTTTTATAATTGTACTTTTGGATTTCAATTTCTTATGATATGATCCTGAAGTAACAAACTGCTCAGACTCATTTCTGAACACTGACATCTTTTTAAATATTACTTTTTTAAGCACAGTAGAGCAACCATTTTTATCACTAGGTGACCATACAAAGTAACAAAAAGGAATAAGACTAATAACAAACAAGTTTGAGCTTGATAACTACACATCCCAGTCCTTGTAAGGATCAAATAAATAAAAATTCAAATAAAAAACCCCAATAATATAGCAGCAAATGCTGCCCTCACAAGTGCTACAAAGCAAAAAATAAGTTTGATGGGTTCATTTTTAAACGGTCACATTTATTTCAAAGAGTTTACAGTAAGACATCTTGGATTTTTACCTTTGAACTAATTAATAGAAGGTTTTTTAGATAAGTGACAATACAATACAAGACCTTACAAAAGGAAAACCTTTCAAAGCTTTACAAGTATAGGGTTGGGGATCATCAGACCTTCATTCTAAATTGCACTTTGGAGTATGTGCAGGTACTCAGATACAGCACTAAAGAAACTATAGTCAGTAGAAGGGCTACACAGCATCTTAAAGCTATTTTTACGTAATTATAATGTTTTACCATATAACAAATATAATCTCTCAGATACATGCTATCTCTTATTTCTTAAAGACTTAAAAAGTAGAGGGAGGTGAAGAAAGTTCTACCCTCCTATGACTATTATTCCTTCAAGTCTTACGGTAGATTTTGTTCACCTAGAAGAGCTATTACCAAACCCAACCGTTTATTGTTGTTTACTCCCTAGGTTTTTTTTTCTTTCTTCTTTTCCTTTTACCACCCAGTCCTTTCCAAAGACAACATTGCCTGCTTTGGTACATTAAACTGTATGTGATTTCTTTCAGAAAGGGTATGCAACAAACCTATTAGAAATCCACAAATAATTAATTTCCTTGTATGCTCCTATTCCCCCACTCAATAGTTCCACATGATTTAGATCTATATTTTTGAAAGAATAAACAAACAGGTGGGGAATTCAAGTAGTGTATTGAAACTTCTCAAAGAAGCAGTTTGTTTAATCAAGTTTACAAACAAGAAAATGTGTTATGTCAAAATAAACTGATGTTGACATATGGGATTTTTAACTTAGGTCTATTGTCAAAGGGTTATGAGTAATCTCATTATTTACTTACAATTCTATAGATTGTATTTGCTCATTCTCATTTTTCTCCTTTTCCTGAAGAGCACGTTTCATGTTCCCCAAGCTGTCTGTCAACTGCACAACTTCATCCTTCAGATTTGCTTCTTGATCATTCAGTTCTTTCAGTTTTTTGTCTGACCTGGTACATTTCTCTTGGAGAGCTACCGTACTACTTTGTAGATTTAAAATAGTAGATTCTTTTTCTTTAAGTACTTCTTCTAACTTTTTTATGCTGTCATCTTTAGCTTCCAATACACATTCAAGATCTCTTATTTTTCCCTCGCATCCATTAACTTCCTCCTGAAACTGTGCAATTACTCTCTGATCTTCTGCAGCCTGATTTTCAAAATCCTGAGTTTTCTTCAGGATTTGCTCTTGTAACTGACTCACAATATCTTTTTCCTTTACAGACCGATCATCTTGACTTGTAAACTCATTTAATTTTATTTTTAGTTGATTACTGTAATTCTCACTGTCATTAAGTCTCTTCTTTAAGTCTGCAACTTGTTGAAGCAGTTCTTGAATCCGATGACTTTTTTGTGAAGAAGCCTTAATCATAATTTTGCATTCTTCCCAAATGGTTTCAATACTGCGGTGAAAGGAGCTCTCCTGTCCTAGATCTGCTGTAGAAGCAGTTTGGAACTGCATAGATACAGGACTCATTTGAGCTGTCTGTGGTTCATCTTTTTGAGGGTCTAAGGAGTCCTTTAGATTAACTAAATCTGTATCTAGAGTGTAAGACTCTAAGTGACATTTATACAACTCATCTACTTGGGACTGCATTGTTTTAATTTGGGACACTTTATCAATTATATTTTGTTCAGCAGCTGTTACTTGGTTATTTAGCTGAATAATCTTTTCTTCTTGTTCCTTATTTACTGCTTTCTGTTTTTCCAATTTGGAAACAGTCTCCTGATAGTCAGCTTGACATTGCTGAAGCTCTTCACTTAAGCCATAAGCCCTTTCTTCAGAAGCAGACAGCTTGAGATGCAAGCTTGTTATCTGCCAACTTAACTCTTCTTTTTTATTTTTTTCTCTTTGGCATTGTTCTTCAAGTGCAGCTATCTGACCTTCCAAGGTTTCAGTTCTTTCCTTCAGTGCCAGTATTTCTGCATAGGTCTCAGAATTATTAGTTCTCTTTGGATGAAGAGAGCAATTTTCCCATCTCCCTGTCTTATCTCCTAAAAACAAAAACAAAATAACATCAACAATAAAAAATATCCATAGAGCTCAGATTGATTAAAATCAATAGTGTAAGTCTCTAGCAATACAAACTGCAATTGCTCTACAGAAAATAATCACTGTCTGAAAACCACACCCTTACAGCATTTTGGAGTCTTGAAGTAGTTAAAGCCCTGTGAGCTGTTTTACTTGCAACAGATCCCTCTTGGTCTTCGAGGCATAATTTGCAGAAAGAGGTGTGCAGAAGACTTAAAAAAATATGTTATGGCTCTAGAGTAAGGCTCCAGCCTTTACTCTATACCACTAGCAGAAAAATCTAGCTGGTTTTACTAGTATTTATAACATCTATGAGCTAGATAACATTCACAGTTATATCTCGTTTCCACCTTCACTGGTTCAACAACCCCTTTAAATAGAACCAGCAATTACCCACCCTACATTTAGCAGATCGGTGCTCTTGTATTCTTTTCTGAGAAGTTTCATTCACACCCAATATCATGTTACTTTAAAAGTAAAGCTAAAACTCCAGCATGCTTTTTGTTTGATTTTTTTTTGTTTTGCTTAGTGTTTGGAACCTTCCCCTCTTCTTTGTTCAATAGGTTTCTAAACTAGATAAAAGGATAACTACTAATGCCCACACCTAATATGTTGCATATAAAGTTCTCCATGAAAGATTTATAACATATTAACCCAACTCCAAACTTCCATAAGTATTTTATTAGCTTGACTCTTTTTTTCCCAAAGTAATGAGCAATTCTAACTAAAAATCACACGTATTTCAGCACCTTCAAAAATGATTCTGGTTGTATTTCACACAACTGTTTTAGAATCCAGTTGTGTCCTTTTAGTGACATGCATTTTAGTATTAAATCAAGCCTGACTAAGGATTAGGTCATCATAACTATGTACTACAGGAAGATAGTATGGATTCTTGTGACTACTGCAACTACAGTAAGGTGGAGCTCAGCCGTCATCTCACTTTGGGAGCATCAAGCACATAGGTACATGTGTACTGCATGGAAACATCCTCTGAACAAATCCAGCAAGTTTTATAGTCTCTAATTTGAGTCACTAACAAAAACATCATGCTGAAGCAGTAGCAGCAGTGTTTTGGTATTTAGTGATTAAAGTCCCCAAGACACTTCTTTTCTCTTGCTTTTCTGTAGCTTTTATGTCCTAATAAGACACATCAAGTGCTCCTGCTAGATCAGCCACAACAGCAGGTTTACTGTGGCATATAAAGTCATACTTTTAAATCCTAAAAGATTAAAAACTTTGGATTTAGGAAATGGTTCTCTGAAAGCTCAGTTGTGTAGACAACGGAAAGCATATCAGACAAAATACCACATATTCCTCACACTAGATTGGAATTGTGCATACTTCACTAAAAGGGAGAGGTGTTGAGGTGCTTTGTCAAAACCTCTAGTCCTTAGCTTCAAATGACACTTACTTGGAATAGTTTTACATCAGAAATGCCCTATTGGATCACACACCATCAGTTGACTTAGCCTAATATTTTTACCTCCTTTTGCTACTATTGGTAGGTCCAGCCACTTCCTATGGAACTTCCCTGACATTGAAGAACTGAGACAATGCAACCCTCCTTAACCCTCTCAGTCATGAACCTGGTGGCTGTCAGCTTGTCTAACCATGCCTGGAATATGAGAGTTATCTGCCTCTCTCACCTTCTAGGGCAGTAAATATTAGAAGTTCAATACCCAAGGCAAGAAGTGCTTTGTTCATAGAATCATAGAATATCCTGAATTGAAGGGAGCCACAAGGATCACTGAAAGTAGCACTGCTCTCCAGCCTCTCATGCCCTAGTCTATATGTACACCCAGGGTTGCCCTGTTCCAGGTGCAGAATCCAGCACTTATCTTTGTTAAACTTCTCAGAGTTGGTGATTGCCTGGTCCTCTAATTTGTCTAGATCTCTCTGCAGGGCCTCTCTGCCTTCAAGGAGTTGACAGCTATCATCGGCAAACTTACTTAGTACAGCTTTGGATCCCACATCCACATCATCAATGAAGATGTCAAAGAGAATTAGGCCTAGGATGGAGCCCTGCTAAGCCCCACTAGTGATGGGTCACCACCCTGAGGTAAACCCATTCACTGTAACACTTTGCACCATAAACTTAAAACTGACCTACTACAATGAGTGTTCCCACATTCTTTTGCTGCACACTGTAATGAATGATAGTCCACCATTCAGTTTATTCACCGTCTGCAGCCTCAGTTTTCTGTGATCGTGTGAATTTCACAATTCTCGTTTTACAGAAAGAGAAGGCCTTTCACCCTTCTGTCACATATGCTTTCCATAGTTCTATGAGAAAGTGAAGCTGAGCTGGGTAGAGGCAGACAGCCCTTGTAAGTACCATTTTGTACAAGTCCCATATAGCTCACTTTTGCTTATTAATAGACTTTATTCACCTGATATGCTCACAGATAAAGCAAGAAAAGCGAAAGGATTGAAGGTGCAAGCATAAGAGCTGTACAAAATATATAATTTGTGAACTTAAAATAATTTGACTTCCATTCAAGTGAAAAGCTTTTCTCCTTTGCCAGCATTCTCACCTTGACCAGAGCTGGTGTGTTCACACTCATGGATACAGAATGAAACACCAAGTTTTGCAGCACATACTGTATGACAGAACAGTATGACAGAACAATCAATAAGTCATTGACACCTCTGAGGCTTGCTTAGGTAATGTTCAAAAACTTGAGCAGGAGATGCCACTTTCCATTAAGTCCAACAATAGCAAGTTTAGTACAAAAACTACTGTTAAGAAATTGCCTAAGAACTACAGCTGGGTCTGCAAGCTCATACACAGATGAGAAAAGGCATCAGAAAGGAAAGAGTCTAAAAACCTAAATTTTATTTAAAGCACTTAGGAGTAAACAATATAGGACCTTCTGTAAAATAGTTTATATTTACAGAACAGTTATTTCCGTTTACAGTTTAATGTAGCAGATCTCTTCCTCATAACGCGATGTTTACGCTTCACAGCTTTTTGCATCTGTTCTGGAATAGTAATCAAGTTTTTTTTGAAGACCCCCTGTTGAGCGACGTTAGAAATTGTACCTTTCTTTGTAGGTGGCTCTTCTTCCACAGTAGACTTATTTTCCAAGAAACGTTTTCTTCCCACTTCCAGTACAGTTTCCTCACAGCCCTTCAATTGGCTGCTTTCAATCACTTCATTGGAGTTCTTGTCTGCTAATTTTCTCTTAATGGTAGTCAGACTGTTGTCCTGTGTTAAAATAGCATCAATTACTTTTAAGTGCTCAATTGGTGCAACTTCAAAGGCTTAGTAGTTTTTTATATACAAATACTTTCACAAAACTATCTGGGTAAGGTGTATAGGGGTTGTCAGAGGAAAAAGTCAGTTACAGATCAGTTACTTAAACCAAAAGCCAGTACAACTTATAATACTAATAAACTCAATATTCTGCACTCTACAGGAATCAGAGCAAAAAACTGGGAAACTACAAAATGCAAGATTTACATGTAAGAGAAGTTAGTTTACCATCTGAAAATAATTTTCAATGTCAAGAGCTGACAAAATTCCCAACTTGTTCAAAGGTCAAACAGTCAGTTCTACAAGTTAATCACTTTCTTATCATCGTTGGCAGTTGGGAGCTTTAAAATCCTTTAGCAATGCCACAAATCATTTCTGTCATGACATATCTGATGCAGTTTGAAAGCCCAGTCAGGTCTGCCATACATAGATATCTATCTGACTACTCTATTAGACTTGAGATTTGTGGTCACGTTTAAAATTTCATGCCACACAGTCTCATAGAAACACTGGACAGTTAAAGCCTTGCTCTTGGAAGAAGGAGTAAGAAGTCACCACAACTCTCATCACTCTTAGATCATTCATACTATTGAAAAGTTAAAGTGCTGTGGGGCAGAGAGAGAGAATACAAGATTAAGTATGGTCAAAGCTTTAAGTTTACAGTGGAAGAGAGAAACGGATCAGAGTGCTGACTAAGTTTCATTTAAAATCTTCTCAGAGTTATTTCAGGTTACTGGACATCAGGCTCAAAAAAAAAAAAATCTCCCCAAACCCCCTAACTGCATGTTTTGATCTTTTTTTTAAGCCTGTATACATTTAGTCAAGCTAGACTTCTGGCATTCAGGATCTATCAATAGACCAGACAGTTCTAAGTAGTATTAATCACATCAAAAGCAGATACCCATGTCATACCTGCTTAGTCCAAACTCTGCTCAGTATATTCCTATTATTGCTATTTATTCCTATTAAAGCAAGTGTGCATGCATGGTGGTGGTGGGTGGAATGTACTGATTTTTTATTTTTGTCTATTTACAGAATGACTGTTCTTTTCACATTATTAGTTTCTAACTTCAATTAAAATTGGCCTTTTGCTGCAACAAAACCTCCTTTTTTTCCTCTTTCATTCAGACAAAAAAATAGACAGTGACGCATTTCCGCTATTCTCACCGTTCAAGTTCTCACACTGTGGCTGTTTTTTTTTTAATGGCTCTTAAGAGTCTCATCAAGAATTCTCCAATAATAAGTTCAGACCACTGCTTCTGAAAGTCCCATTTTTCACGCCCCCACACACATTTTGCTGTGGCTTTAGTTTCAGTGCCAATTGACCTGCTACTATTTCAAGCAAGTAGCAAGTATTTACAGAAAATTTCAATTTCCCAAAGTAGTTAAGTCCATTATAAGCATACAGAAAGATTTTTTTGTATAAAGACAATTGAGATGTCTAAGACTTACATTGTCTTTTCTGGTTTCTTCTGAACGGGTCATCAAACCTTGTAGTCTCATAATAACTTTATCTTTTTGCTCCACAATACCTATTAGTTCTTGAATTCTTTTATTCTGTAGATTCATTTTCTTGGAAAAGAAAAAAAAAAGTAGTTCAGGTAGTGATAAATTGTTTAATTATACCATGCATTTAGAAGTAAGATTAGTTAAATTATGTTTGATATATGAAAAAAAAAAAAAAGGCTAGAAGCACACTGTAATAGCATTTTAAGTTATTGGAACTTAGTATTAAAGCAAATAATTTTGCACAAAGTTTTTTTATGAGAAACTTACCTCAGTTGCGTCTTTAAGTTGCTCAGCAGACTCATCCAATTTAATCCTCTGTGTTCCAAAATCTGTAACAGGAAAAAAGTCTGCATCAGGTAATCAGCCCTTACATAGTTTACTCAGTAACTCATTCTTTTGGATCTTCTGGTACCTCAGTAGTTTTTGAATAGATTTATTTTCAAGTTGACTTCTACTTATAAGACACATTTCAAAGTTGTTTAAGTTTTTTGAACAGGAAAATTGGGCCTTGCAACCCATACAAAATACAGATCATGTCAAAAGACCTCTGCTGAAATCATATGATGAGGTACTGCTAGTTTTTCCTCCACGAATGTTTCACAGGATACCTGAAAACACTGCATCAGCAAAACATAAGAGAAGTATAAGCATTACAATCAGGAATCAATAATTTGGATGTTTTACCCCACAATTCCAAAGTCTGCAATTGATAGTTTGAAGTTTTGTCTTAAAAATCGAATAACCAAGGCCTGAAAAATTGTTTAACCTGAACATATAAAAAAACCAAACTGATCACCACTGCTATACATAAGATTTGGTTCCAAAATCCTGCTCAACTAGATTACTATTTCTATTTCACAGCAGATAGTAATTTCTTTTTTTGTCTCTTTCACATCACTCCTAGACCCAGCTTACCTTTGGTTTTCTCTGCCAGCTGTTCTTTGGTCTCAATTAGTTCAGTGGTGATTTTTTCTAGCTGTTTTTGAAGCCATTCTATAGTTTGCTGTGGGTCTTCTAGGGACACAATGTATTGGTGTGCTGCTTCTGCCTGATTTTTTATATCAGTGATATCATTCTGCAGAGACTCAATAATGCCCTGAAAATCAAAGCAGATACCTGGCCCTGTGCTATATTCTTCATCCTGAAAGATAATTTATATCCATTTAGAAATGGCAAATAATTACACAAAAGCCATTATTTCTACAGAAAATTTGGAAGACCATTACAAATTCAAACTTATAAGTACCATTAATTCTGACTTCAAAACCATCTTGAAAGTTCATATGCATTTTGATTGCCAGTTTCTGTCTACCTTCACACAGAAGTGTCCAGTATCAAGTAACAGTTACTTTTTATAATATTTAATGACCCAACATTACAGTCCACTTTATATGTCCATAAACATATCACCTCCAACTTTACTATAAAAGCTAGCATTTTTTAATTCAATGAGAATATTGAATGAACACAGCAAGCAAACAGTTTTAGAAGGAATACACCAGAAATTTTCAGGTATCAGTAAAAGTTTGTGAGGTCAAGCAATTTTGTGGTAACTTAATGTGAAAGTTGAACTCAAAATACTGACTTTACATCTTTCTTCTTTGTTTTTTAAAAACAAAGGATTTCGAACTCACAAGAGACAGCCTCAAAGTAAGAACCAAGTTATGACTTAAGTGTATGGATAATTCTCATTGCTTCAGTTGTAGCTACAACTGCCCTGAGAGGAATCTGTGATCACTCCAGTGCAATCCATATATAGGGCCTAAGAAATCAGCTTCAAGGATTGTAAACAGGCACTTAATGCAGTGGATTTTATATCATAATTGCAGTTTTCCCTCAATCTCTTTGTACATAGGAATTTTCACTTAGTGTTGGAGAAATGCAGAAAACTCCAAAGATTCCTAAATCCCAAGGTTCAGCAACCCCATTATTAAGTGGAATAAATACATCTTGCTGAGGACACAGTTGCACTGCATGCAATTCCTTGAAACCATTCTTCTAATTCTTAAGAAATATCATGATGATAACAGGTAGTGAGTAAAAGGGACATTTAGGGAAGACAGATAAAAATACCAGAAGTCCAGTTTGCTCACTGCCAGGCTGATCTTCTAATTTCTTTTTTTCATCTGCATTTTTAGGATAACTATTTGCAAGTTCCTTGAAGATTTCCAGGCGTTTTTCAGCATTTTCTTCAAGCCGTGCTCGTTCATGATCAAGGCACTCTCTAGAGCAAGAAAAATAAGTCAGCTAAAAGCTAGCCAGTATCAGATGCAAAAAAGTTATAAATACAGTTGCTTATAAACAAAGATGCTTTCTTCTTTATTTTGGCACAGCAAAACAATACACAAAATAGTGCTGCTACACCAAAACAGAGGTATATTTCCCACACAGACACACCTCTAAAGAACAAGAGGGAGACAAATATATAGATTATGGATAGCACTTAACAAAAAGCATTTTTTCCTAAGCTTCTTGAGCCAGTATATCTGTTTGGAGTATCGCTAAGACCAAAGCAACCAAAGAATTTGCAAATGTCACTCCTACACACAACCTATCAAGGCAGCTCTCCTCTTAGAAAGAGCTCCACAGGAACGAACACTTCTCACAATTTATACACATACCCCCCTACCCATCCCACAGAAAAATCAAAGTACACAGAATTTTTCCTGACCTCATAGTCCAAACAAACTGGTACATTAACAGATATAGTGGAAGATAAGATCTAGTAGAAGAGTGTGGTCTCTTACAGCCGAGAGAGATTTAAGAAATAAGTGAATTTACTCTAATTTGCTTAACCAGTAACTTTAAAATCACTTAAAGCCAGCTTACTTGAAATCTATTTCCCGCTCAGCAAAATATTGGGTAAACTCTTGTATCACTTCTTCACGAACTTTTAGCTCCAGTAGTAACTTATTCTTCTTTTCAGTAATAAGTTTGTTCTTCAGCTCTTCTATGAGACTCAGCAGTGTCTAGAGTTACAATTAGTATTGAGTTTTTTGTAAAGAAAGTTTCCCAGAAGCGAAATTTTTCCCATTCCTTAAACACTACAACACTTTACTCTCCTGCTGGCAAAAGTCTTTTATTAGCTTATTCATAAACAGGAGGATTCATGAGTGGGTTGAAGTACCTGTTTGGTACTAACAGCAATTTTTAAGTTTGCACAGAGATGGCATTTACAAAGAACATTAAGTTTATAACAAAAAACTCTTGAAGTTATCTTTAAAAACAGGCTTAAGATCCACAGAATTTGGCCTTTTTTTCCAGATACCCATTTTTGAGGCGGTATTAATGAAACCAGCACAAAATTGTCTCTAATCCTCTGTTCCCTCCTGCTTGTCTTCCCTAGAAGTGACTGTTCCTTAAAGGACAGTTTCCAGAGTTTTCTTGTTCATAAAGTAACAAAGGAACAATCTTCTGAATTGCTAAAAACCAGGTAATACTTTCTGTGCATTGACCGTAGGTTACCAAAAGAAGAGAAAGCCAAATCTGTAATTCTTACTGCTCAGTCTGTACCTTGACACATTTCATAGAGTTTTCCCACAATAAGCACTAAGTCATAAGTAATCCACTTGTAGTTCTAAACACTATATTTAGGTAAGATAAGGGTGATCAGAAAAAAGGGGTGAGAGATGAGGGAAACCGGGATTAGAATACCTTGCTTCAAGGCTCCACACTACACTGAGTCTTAAAGTAGCCCTGGTACATACCATATATTCTTCTTTTCCAATAACAACTTTACTTTCTTCCTTTTCCTGCACTGCTTCTTCTCTTGATACACTGTGCTGTTCCTCCATCTCGTCACCATCATCTTCAAACACATCTTCCAAGGTTCTGTCCCACAGGATAGTGGCTCTTCTCCTTGAGATTGGCATTTTAGTGACATTAAGCAGTGATGATTCTCCTGCCAATTTCTGGTCAAATGACTGATCTTGGGGAAGAATAGACGTATCCATAACTAAAACCTATCCAGAAAACAAAGAACAAAGTTACTGGTATTTTTTAAAACCTCCATTGGCACTTTGAAGACATACCTCTTGCACTCTCCTATAGCTCTCTGGAGCATGTTCAGCCTATCCTCTACTCAGAGTCACTACTCAACATGGGTTTCCAGCTAGAGTACAAAGTTGTCACTTTGTAGTCTAACCTTTCCTTTGATCCCAAGAACACAAAGTTTCACTAGATGGATAACCTACAAGAGGGTTACCACCACTTGCACCAAGAAATTTCTCCATTTCCTCTACTTAGAGTTTCTAGTTACATTACAGGAATACCATCCTACAAATTCTATTTCTTGAACAGCTCTATCACCCTTACAGTCTGCTCCTTCTGGTCATGCACTTAGCCTGCCCAAATTCCAAAAGCATGGATCTAACTGCCAACAAAACTTTTCCATAGTTTTCATTAAGACTGCAGCACTGACCCCCAATACTTTCACCTTCTATCTTTGCCAAAGTTATATCACTGCACTTACTTCTACTCACTCTGCTTCCACCTTCCCGCTGAACCCTCTGTGAACACAAAGATGACCTTGCAAACTCTTTGGTACTCAGTCTATTTTATCAGTATTTCAGGTGAGCAATATTCCAAATTGAGATAGCAGTAGGATATCGGACAGCTAGAAGTGCTCCTAGGTGAAAGCATGTTATGACTACAGAAGAAATTTACCTAGATCTCAGGGAATTTCTTTCAAATATAGTTCATGTCTGGTTAGGCTGGACATTTCACAGGAATTGCAAATTTTCAGCAGGAGATGCTCCCACCCCCACACTCAGAAGGAAAAAGAAAGTCCCAACAAGGCCTTTTTAAAAGCTCTGGGAGATAAAGCCCAACCAGGAATAATTAGAAATATCATTGCAACATGACAGAAAAATCCAGTAACTAAATTCATATTCTCAAAAGCGAGAGAACCTGCTCTTTAAAGTAAATCGAAGTTATGGAGCAACAAGATAAACAACAACACACTTACTTTTTGCGCAATGGCCGAGAACTTTAGCACATTGAGGGTTTCATCATATGCTGAAGCACATCGGCTTATGTTTACTATCATGTATACCTTCCCCTTTCCACTGAAGAATCCTTGAAGGAAATGAGTTAACTTACTTTCCCGAAAGGGTATGTGCTGCTGCAACCTTTAAAGACAAAAGAACAGATGATCAGAAGTTTAATAAATTCCAGGCAGCGCAAGAGCTGTCCAGCCTGAAGATTTGAAAATACCTATAAAAGCAGCAGTCTTTAAATCAGTTAGAACTGTTTTGAACTAGATACAGTTGTTTGAAGAGCTTGTGTGGCTGTGGTGATTGCTGTTTTACATTTTTTTTCTGATACACTACAGCAATGCAATCAATGGGAGCACTTAAGCCAAGAGTGTTCAACATTTAGCCTACAGTAGGTCACATGAGCCTCATGCTACATCAAACAATACCCCATCTCTTTGTTTTCTTTTCCACATCCACAAAAAGTACTTATGTAGTTTTAGACATGCAGTATCCAACACTATCAGAGATCCCTTTCACCCCTTATCGTACCTCTGAGAACAGACAATAGCAAGTGTCTAGGTAAGAAGACTAGCATACATCGAACACACAGAGATACTTTTTAGAACTTTATCCCTAATCCCCCACAAGTTTGGCATGTCCTGAATCAGAAGTTGCTGCCTTGAAATTAACAGCCAGTGATGAAGTTTTTAATACTTATAGAAAGTTTTATAGGAATTCCTAAAACATGACTTTGCCACCAAACGCATTTTGGATGCATGACAGCTATTCAGTAACATGAATAGTGCTACAGAACTCAGCAAGATAGTGACACTCCTGCCAGAGTACATACATGGTTCAGAAGTACCTTTGCCACATGATGGAAACAAGAACCATTATAAGAAAGTTACTGTTTCTTATTTTACTTGCACAGGACCTGTATTAGTACTTCAAGATCATGCTTCAGAACATTTCCTCCATATTGTTAAAATTCCCCATTATTAGGATCAGAAAGTTATACTACAAATACACTAACGACCCCCTACACAGCTGCTAGTTTTAATGCATCCTTCCTATCTGGAAAGGTCAGGAAGGTAAAAACCCCATAAATTCACAAAATGTAGGGTTAATCAGGAAGACACACTAGCAAAGCTTTTTCATCTTAAGGTGTGAGAGACTTCAAACATGCTGCCAAGAACAGCCAAGTTTAAAGATAACTCTGGTATATAAACAAGACTACAGTATAGACTTCCTAAGTTCATACGTCTTTTCTACCAGAAATTTAAGTGTTAATATTGTATATTTTAAACAATAACTTTTAATGTGTGGGCAACACCTAAAAAACACAACTAGTCTGCAATTCATAAAAGGACTTACTTTGACTGTTGACAGTTCTTGAGTGCATTAATACACTTGCCTAGAGTCAGGAGAGAGGTATTTATATTTCCACTCTCTTTCAATCTGTCACCTTCATTGCGGGTCTTGGTATATCTTTCTGAACCAGCAAGATCACAAAATGACAATCTGAAAGTAGACCAGGAAAATTCACTTTATTTACCTTACATGATGAACAAATTATTCACTTTTCAAAACGATCGCTTTTCTTCATCCTTCTCAAAGTTTCTTGCCCAATCCAATTTCCCCGTATTTCCTGTCAAACATTTTTTCAACATGCTTCCTATTCCACCCACCCCCACCTCCTCATCCTGTTCCTTCTGGGGACTCACATGAGTTCAGGAGTATAGGAGGCTGGCAGAACCCTGTGATGAACAGAGGGGACAAGATGGAGAACAGAACTGCAACCTGACAGGCCAAGGGAGAGGGCCAAGTACCATAGGAGCATAGGGAGTGGGGAAGCCACCATACATGCAGGAAGGTCCCACAGGGAGCACTGGGTATATAGTGCAGTACCAGTATATCAACATGGAAAATAATTGACAACTTCACCATAAGAAAGACTGTTCTGAACTTACTCATTGACTCGGATCACTCGTGGTGTTCCTAAATCTTCAATTTTTAGTACCTTAACCGTGAATATGCTGTGACTAAAAGGAGAAATTGAAATCATAAGAGAAATTATGAAGTAGACCAATACTTTCAAAATACTTTTAGCCTCCACAATATTTGTTCAAAATGCTGTTGAACCTATCACGGTATGTAAGCATATATATCAGATACAAACTTTTAAAGAGATGTTTACGTAGCGCTTATTTTGCTTTTTCCTCAGGCATTTAGATGGAATAAAGCTAAGTGCTTTTGTATAGAGTATTTGATAAAATGCTGTTAGCTTTAGTACCTGTTCATCTTGTTGAAGGATTGAATCCTTTTGGCTTAAAGCAATGTGTCACATACTGCTAAAGGACACAAAAACTGAAACCTAGAAATCTAGACCACGTTAAAGCCTCTTCCCTTCCTGAAAGCCACAAGCCATATTTTAGTTTCTCCTTCCTCCCACACACCGCTCTATGCCCAATGCTATTCAAAATGTTTCTTACCTTCTGCTGGAGCAATGATTTAGTTTTGTGCTTGCAATACTCTGGTGTTTCAACCCCAGTTTTAGAAGTCTAAAAGCTTCTTTAGAGTCAGAAATCTGAACCCACTGCAAACCTTTAAGAAAAACAAATATGACAGTTTTGAAAATAACAATACTAAAATAAGTATTAAGGGCATAATGTATGCACAGCAAGGATACTACTTTTACTTGAGGCTTTTACTACACCTGCTTCAGACAGAAGTTATATGATGACAAATAAAATCAAAATGGCTCCTCTCACAGGAAAAAAAGGACAAGTATAATACACTATTTCATTCTCTTAGGACACTAAATATGTTTCATTCAAATTAAGTGAGCAACCTTAGCCTGAGCACTGAAAAGCCAAAAAGGTCTAATATAAGTAGAATGCCCTATATTCATATTCAGCAAGGCAGAATTCTACCCGGACAGCTTCTCTATTTCACACTACAGCTGGGGGGAAAGGAGAAGGGAGGAAGGGGAAGTCATCTGAACATCTTTCAGGGTCACCAACTTATGTGAAAAAGCAGCAGGCCAAATGCCTACAAAAAAGCCCTTACTCTAGAATTAGTGCCTTGATTGTTCTAAGAATCTGTAACAAATGAAATAGGTTTAAAACTCTTTTTCCCCATGACATCAAACGAACATTGAACTGCTATTTATTATCCCTACATTCTTGCAACCCAAAACAGAATTACAGGTTTGATTAGAGATTAAAATCCAATTTGAAGTCAGGCTGAACTTTCTCACATATTGTCTGAAGTCTGCTTCTCTACAGAAAATACTGAAAACAAACAAAAATTCCGAAAACTGTTGAGGCAATTACAAATACAGTTAAGAACTACTGGAGTATTTAAGAAAATGGAAAAGAGCGAGCCACTAACAAATTTGTCAATTGTTTCCAATATTTATCCCATTTCAAGGAAATGGAGGCAGTGGAGTGCGTGGAGGCTTTCAGCAGTTACAGTCACTCAAGGGAGGCATTTCCAGTGCCACAGTGAATGCAGTTAGGAGTTTTGCAATCCAGAAAGAAGCATTATTGCAGGTAGACAAACTTTTCAAACTACATTTGGCAATTTACAAAGTATTCTAGTCACCTTTCACAAAAGAACATCCCTTGATGTCTTGAGCAAGGCGTAGTGTTTTTCTTTTCTTGTCATTTGATATAGGAATCAGTAGATCATAAAAACATTCATTGTAAATCTCAAAAAATGAAACCCAAACAGAAAACTTGATGTAATTTCTCACAGTTGTGGCAGACTGTTCTGAGTCTTTTGAGGTATCTTCCAAATCTGCCAAGTACAAAATATTACCAGTCAATATAGACCTAGCAAAGTGAGTTTCATTAAAAAAATTAATAAGTGAAAACTGATATTACAGCAACCTTCTAAAAAACCCTTAACTCATACAAAAATTCATTGAAGTTCCCACCCCCTTTCTTAAATGTCTGGAAGTCACATCCTTAACCTACCTATTTGCAAGAGACACTTACTGTGCCACTTCTTTTTCCACTTTTAAATTTTATCAAACACATACAGCTTGGTTAGAGTTATCCAAGTCTCTTAAGACAAAGAATTAAACTGACAAGCATACTTAATTTTGACTTTTTAAAGCAAACATAGTATTTTGGTAGTTTTTAAAATGCTAGAATTAGATTTATAAAGTACACATAGATATTCTAAAAGTCTCAGGATACTACTAGGGCCCACAGCTAAAGTAGTACTACTTTTCCTATGACCTTTCCAGGTCATATAATGCCTGTTCGGGTATTCTAACCATTTTATCCTTGGGTTTTCTGCCCAAATAACTTCCTCATTATCCAATTCACAGGCATACAAAAATTGACAAGTAGTCATTTTATTATTAACATAGGCCAGAAATCAGTTATTGATGTTAAGAAAGCTTCTTTGCCAGCTTTAGTTGCAATTCTTTTATACGAAACATACCCTTAGAATCAACAGGTGCATTGCTGTTAGTGCTAATCTGATGGTCTACCTACAAAAGAAAACAGAAAGTTTAAAACATATTGCTGGCAGTACAATACGCTACAAATTACTTTTCTAACAGTTCTATCGTATTACTAAATAGGAATAGAGCATGGGTGCAACATACCCATAGACAGATCCTACCTGCACATCATGTCTAGTTCAATGTACCCATACACTGCTGTTGAAAGGGCTGTTCTTATTCCTTCCTGCCACTTCCCTTACCCCAGTATACGGCATTTCAGCTTTCCGAATCAGAAGCAGTCTAGCCATAGAAAAAATAGAGGAGTGGGAGCCCACACAGAAACAGGGTGATTCAACAGGATGATTTGCAGGAGTCCAGTTGCAGTTTACACATTAGTCTTACACTGGTAAATCTAAAGAGTCCTGAAGTTTTTTGTTATTGGTATTCTGCTAGTACACAATTTCATATCTTATACCGTACTAGGCCAACCCTCAGAAACAGCGGTAGATGTAGAACACTCATTCACTTAAAAAAATTAAATTAGTAACTTATTGCTTCCTGATACATGTTTGAAATAAATGATACAGTTGAAATAAACTCAAAGTTTCAGAAAAAATTTTTTGCTGAGCTATTTTTAAAAAAAAAAAAAAAAAAAAAAGTAAACCAATCAAAACCCTATAGCTAGAGCTTATAATCTTCATACACTAGCACTCCCTTCCCAGTCTTAATTTTGGTTAGTTAGCTTTTTTTATAGGCACAGACTTGCCAGTGAAAGTGTCTAAAGAAATTAAATTCGTCTACCAAAACAAGTATGCTTAAGTGAACTAACAAGAAGTAAAAAACAGGTATGGTTTGGGTCAGGGTTTTTTAGTGTTCTGTCAAGAGTATTTTTCATAAAAAGCTGGGATTCCATAAGTGCTCCTGAAATAATGGAATACTTGCGTAATCAAAATTTTTAGATTTAAGCTTTACACATATAAATCACCCACCCAAACCTGTCTCTGTTGAAGTAGATGCAAACTTTGCCAGCAAATTTATAAGCTAAAGTATTCTTCTTAAAACCACATTTTTACAAAGTAGAGGGGATATATATGTGCACTCAAACACACACGTGACAGCCTTTTCTGAAGAATGCCAGAGGTAGAGAGCATGTGCCTGTGCTTCTGAAGTCAAAGAATTTTGCTGCCATCTACCTTCCAGCCTGGAGCCCAGCTAACTAATGGATAAAAATCAAGGTAACAGATATATTCCTTCCCACAACAGCCATTATAACCTAGCATACCACAAGGGAGTTGTGGTATTAAAAACAAATAAAAGCAAAATTGTACCTTTCTAGTTCCAAATCTTAACATATGCTAAGTTTTATTTTATATTATTCCCCTCATTTCAGAATGAAAAGACACCAAGAAAAGCATATGCTCATACAAAATACAAATCCCCATAACTGTAATTGGACTAAACAGCTTTAGAATTCCAGGCAGCTCCTAAAACTGGAGTGCAATTCTGGACTGCTCAACAGCGAATATAAGAATAAAGTCCAGCAGAAATTGATTTTTAATTCAAATCTGTAAGTCCACTGGTGTTATAGTTCTGCTGTTTCAAATAAATTTTTGCTTCCTTTGAAGATATTTGCCAAACTGAAAGAGGAAAATAATCTCAAAATCATTAATTTTTTTCAACTACCCTGAAAGACAGTAAGTTATTTAAAGGATCACACCTACTAGTATCCCCATAGATAGAAAGGAGACTATTTGTGTTCAGTTCTTATTAAGCGCTAGTAAGCCCAGAGGATAAATTATCAGGTGTCCAAGCTACAGAAAAAAAAAAAAAAAAACACTTAGAGTGGGTTTTAGACTTGTCCATCAAGTATTCAGCCATGAGACAGAAATCCACAGGAGAACAGGGTTCATCAGCTCTATTGCTCACTTTACTGCTCATCTGAATAGCTGGCTGACACCAGACATATCCATGCTTAAATACAGCTAGTCTCTTCCTACTGAAAAATGGAGAACATAGAGCTATCTAAAGATGCATGTACTCATCAGTGTAGAAAGTGCTCCTCTACCTCTTTTACTAGGCGAAGTAGTGAATTTTTAATAGCAGTTTCTTCTCTCACTTGGTTTTCGGTCAGCTTTATATAATCTCTACACCGATGGGGTTTGAGATCCATTGCTGTGTATAGCTTTCCTTGAATACTTTTAAACAACAGATCCAAGGCCCTTGGCAGAATACCAACATCATCTTCTGTCCCTGAAAGAACATACAAAAGAAAAATTCTAATTATTAGTGTGAACAAGGTATACAGATAAATGAAGACAGAAAAAAAAGAAATCTTAAGGCATACAGGGGTTTTTGTATTCTCAAGGTAATAGAAATGCCATTAGAGTCTTTTTAAAAGTATTCAACTTTCAGCAACAGTTCATGCTCTACACCAATGACGAGCATAACATAAAATAAAAACTGCTGGAGTATTCTGCATAAGCTTAGCCTTGTGGGAAAACAAACAAACAAAACCCCACAACCAACAGACATTTAATAAAGATTCACAGTTTTTCAACTGTATTTCATAGGCTGCCTTCACTCTCTCTCAAGGAAGCAATCTTCAAACAAAACTCATGGCTGATCTTTTAGCTGCAGTCCTGTACTAACTCCACAGACCCTACAAAAATCTTCTAAAAGCCTTGTGAAGACTCACTCCTTTCCCTGTCCCAGACCCTTTTCTCATAACATACTACTTGTGCACCTGAATGACAAAAAGGAGTCAAATAAAAGCCTCAGTGTACACTTCATCTTTCTAAACCCAACTTTAAAAAGGGTTCACTTAAGTTCTAAGTGAGAGAAAAGGGAAGAGTAGAATTTATTAGGCTGATAAATTTCTCCTGTTCTTCAGACATTTAAAAGTTATAGCACTAGTTGGGTCACCTAAGTCAGAACTTATATAAAATGTGGTTGGCACTCAAATCACAAGTTATTAACCAAATAACATATTAAGCTTAAGTACTGTTTCATTGCATGTATTTCTCCCCATCTCATCTCTTCTCTAAAATTTTTTTATTTATTGCAATGCCACTTGTAATTCAACCTAACACAAACAAAGTAACAGTTACTGGTGAACAATCCTAAAAAAACTGCTTCATCCTTCACTTAAGTCTTTTGCCATTGCCTGAATACAGGCTCCTATGTAATGCTAGAGTGGAATAACAGAAGAGGAAATCACGGTACCCAGTACACAACATTCTGCCCTGCCAATTTTTATCCAAGTCCTAAAACTATAATACCATAAAAAGTTTCTACTCTAAAAAGATGTCAACCAAAAATTCTTGAAAAACCACACAATATACCCCCCAAACTAGTCAAGCATGGAAGAACTGTACACTTCAGGAATTTTTGGGTTTTGTTATTTACCTATTATTTATAAGGACAGAAAAGAGCATCCCATTATTGCCCCAGATAAATGGTAACTGAAAGTACTTCAATAAAGATCAGCTTCAGAAGGCACAAAACTTATTGTCCTTCTACTATTTCTTTATATAAAATAAGTGGTATAGCATTCAGAACAACATTTGATGATACAAAAAAATGGTTTCCACATGAATCAAATCACTTTATTTGTTACAATGCTTTGAAAAATAACTGAAGAATGACATCTTCTGACCAGAAAGGATATGGAGCTTTAACAGAACAGAAGCATTGGGAGACAAGGTCTCCTAGGATACTATTAAGCTCAGGAACTCATGACAAGACAGAAATACACGAAAGTAATCAAACATGTTTCAAAACATTTATTCTCTGTCTATAATAACTGAAACAGACGCAAATATTATTTCTTATTTGTGCATATAAGATGCATGTAACCATAATAATAATAGAAAACTTGAGAAAACACTAGTCTGGTGTAGAAAAACTTTCATATTTTTTGTATCTTGTTATAGAGAACATTATTTTCCCAACTCCCCCTCATTCCTGACATACTAGATACTTGGAGGAAAAAAGAAAAGTCTCACAGACCTGGTTGAAATTACTATAGCCTTACAAAGCAACATGACTGAGTGTTTATGTAAACAGTGACTGTCTGTTGGCATTTATATTTGTTATGGAAAGAGATTTCCATATCAATAAAGACTATTTATTGATAATCAAGAGAAGCCCATGTACAGGGCCCACAGTTTAAATGTAGGAAAAAGTTATAATATTTCTGCTAGAAGTAATCCTTAATTAAAAAAAAAAAAAAGGAAGTGTATTCAAGAACTTGTTTTTACTTATACCTTGGAAAGTGTAAGTTTTTCCAGCATTTGTAACTCCATATGTAAAAACAAGACGATTACATCCATCTAAGAAATCTTGCACCGGTTCCTTCATGGTACCTTCAAAGAATTCTTCTTGAGTTGTTTCAGGTCCAAACACCTGAGTATTACCAAGAAACATTTATACTTTGTTTAAGCAATCATTAGTGACTTTTAAAGGCTCTTTTAAATTCTTTTTGTTTACAATCTTAAAGACTACAAAGTTAAACAAAAAATACGGTTTGTTTGATATTAAGTAATACAAGTTAAACAACGTGCTCCAGGAATAAATGAAAAGCTTTTAAAGATAACTCATTTACTCGTGAAAAAGTGAACTTCTGTATCATCTGTCCAGCAGTTTTTTCACTTAGTCGATTCAGACAGTGGTGGGGGGGCTTCAGTATGATGTTTGTTGAGTCTTCAAGTGAAACACAGTCCTATTAAAGGAAACACAAGCAATGCGGGCATGAAGGGAATATAGAGAGCCCATTTAGAGGAAAAAACCAAACAAAAAAACTCCCACAAAACAAATTTAAGGTATTTTTAAACTAAATAAACATCACACCTGTGATCCATTTTCTCTTTCCAGTGATGTAAATGGCCTAATACGCAGGCAAACTTGTATGTGTCCCTTAGAGTCCAAACTGCTCCCCTTAAAAAAAAAAATTAAGGAAGTTAGACTCTTTATTCTTTGTCTGACAACTAGCATGTTAAGGCAATTCTATTTAACCAGGCTCTTTTGAATAGACTTATTTGATAACATGTGAATCAAAAGTAATTCCCTACATCATTTTTTACAAGTGCTTAGGCCCCTGCAGAAGTTGGTTGTGATGAGTTAATCTTGTAGCAGATACATATACACACTGCATTCAGTCCAACTAGAGATAAAGAATGACAAACATTCTATGAACTAGCAATTAGCTTCATTCAGAGAAAACTGATGTGCCCAATAGGGCACATCTATGCAATGTCACACAACTTAGTCTAATCCTATGCATCTCTTCCAAATTTAAAACATACAGAAGACGCTTTACATCTTCTCTGTAAAATTCTGACTATTCTTATTGATGAAAGGACTAAGCTTATTTTGTAAAAAATAAATGTCAAAGCAATCCAAACATTAAAGCTTTTGTACCTGGCTTGTGTCCGAGCTTGAAGAAACCAAAGAAAATTCAGAGGAGAGATCTGTTTTAAGATCTTCCACACTTACTGGTCCTGATCTTGGAGATAGCTCAATGCTAGAAATATAGGATGGTCTGTAAAGTCTGTCATTATCCAAAGTTGGATCCATTCTGCAAGATAAAATAAAACTATTTTGTGCTCCCTGATCATATAACAGAGTTTCTGAAGTCCCTTAGAAGACAGTCAATTTTAAACTGATAACTGCAATTTCTTTAAGAAGAAAGCTTTTTTCATCCTATTCATAATTTAGATAGCAAGTTTCTGGTAGCTGGGGAGTGGGTCTGCAGAGGGCTTTGCAATATGATGAATCAAGAAGAGCCATTCTGGTTTAAACAGAAAGCACCTGTTAACCAGGGAAAAGCCTTACACATATGCCACAAACTTGTTTCTGACAAGGAAGATACAATCTAAAAACTAATCGTATGGTTCCACATGAACTTCGTCATCCCACTGTAGTGTCCATTTAGAATGTCATGGTTATCTCTGCAGGACCTTATAAATATTTGATGCTATAAAGTTAAGACAATGTAGCATAATACAGAGTTCAGAAACATTCCAAAGACTAATAGACAGTTTCACCTATTAAAGGGGCACTAGAAAACCTCATACCAAAGTACAAATTAAAGTATTGCTTTCTAGTAATTTTACAGATCAGTAGATTAGTTTATTAATCCATAATTTAATTATTTTTGGGCACTTCTGAATCTGAGCAGTGAAAATTTGCTATAGAAAATATAAGTTAAGTGATTTAGTGTTGATAGTAGACAGGTAAATTTCAACATAACCTTTAAAAAGTGCATTTTATTTTAAAACATTAGTATACTTTTTTTGCACTTTACTCTCCTCTTCCTTTTTGCTGTGATATTACAGGTGTGACATGGCAGGCTTTGTTACAGATTCAAACAACTCACTGGGCAATTACTAATATACTATGGCAGCAAGGAATCCAGCAAATAGACACCTACCACATCATCTACATTTTGAAGCTTTGGACACAACAATTCGGTGGTCTCCTAGTACTACGTTCCCATGCCTAAGTTACAGCAAAGCATGTAAACTGTTTCTTTAAATACTAATGGAGAACATGCAGTGTTCATTAAAACAATGGATAGAGAGAGCAGGGCTGGTTCAAAACCCCTTTGTTCAAAAAGAGTATTTGTTGCCTACCTGTTAACCAATCCTATCTCCGTTTCCCCCATGAAAAAAACCTGAGAGACCTCTACACTTCAGTGTCAAAATACTTAACAGCTCAATCTATCTAAGCTGCAAAAGGCAGACAGAGACCTCTAAGCAGCTAGACAAATGTCACCAAGCTGCAAATGAGGTAAAAATATACATAAACTAAGCACCAATGTTTACTTTGTTTCTTCTAATCTACATTTTTAAGTTTTGTCAGGCAACTGTATGAAAACCAGGAAAAACGTAGCCCAAAATACCATCACAGTTTGAACAAAGACTGACCTGTGAATAAGCTACAGTTGGAAAGAAACGTACCTGTGCTATCACGATTTGAAGTCTTATTCATCAGCTACACAAAGCTACACTGCAAAACTCTTATCAGCCCTTTACAGGAAATATATTTGTTAGGTAACTGCCTTTTTAATTGCTTTAAATATAAGCTTTAAGTGTGATTTGTCAAGATTATGCTCTCGTTCTGTATCTTTTTACGTAAGAGGCAAAAAGCAAACATCAAGCTGTGTTCCAAAGCTGGCACTAGAAGTGTTTACACAGCCCAGCACTCAGGGTAGTGAGGTTCAATCCCTGACAGAATGCAAAGCCCAAGGTGCAGACTATATATCTGCCTCCACATGGTGTCACACAGCACTGCAAATGCTTCAGATATTCTGGTGTAAACAACTATATTGCCTGGCTGCAGCCACTAAAAAGTAAGGGCATACAGTGTTATTATAACTCTACTAACCGCGGCAATAGAGCTGCAGACACCCTAAAAGAAGGGGATCCCCAGCGGCACACACAGCAAAGCGTGGTCACAGCACACACGTGCAGCCTGCAGCACTGCCAGGCAGCACAAGGCAAGGTAGAAAAAGCTCCAAACCACGCTGGAGCGTATATAAAACCTAAAGCATCAGCCCTTACACTGTAAAAAAAAAAAAAAAAAATGAAGAGGAAACTCTCCTCTCTGCAAATACAGCCTCTCACTTCCAGGCTTCGCAGGCTTTGCCCGTTCCTACGGGACACAACCGCCGGGGCTCTGCCCCAGCACGGCCTGGCCCGGGCGTTACCCACGCCGTGCACGAACACCGAAAACTGCCCGCACCCCGGGCCTCCATCACCTTCTCTGTGCAAGCGAAAGCCCCGCGCCCCGCAGGAGCCGCCCCGACCGCCCATCCCAGCTCCCGCTCCCATTCCCGCTCACCCGCCGCGTCTCTCCCTCGCCCTCCGCACCCGTCGCGGCTTCTTTTCGAATCCGACCAATGGCAGCACTCGGCGCCCGCACGGCCTCCTGGGAGTGCGGCGGCGCAAGGCCCGACGGGAGATGTAGTCCCGGAGGGGCGGGGCTGCCGTGCCCCGGTTCGCCCTCCGGCGGGGCCGGTGCGCTCTGAGGGGGCTGTGGGGATCTCGGTACCGCCGGCACTCGGGGCCGCCAGGACTCGGCCTCGCAGCGGCGACAGCAGCAACACCATCTCGGCTGCCGCAGGAAGGCGCCCTGGCCCCGCCGGGCCTGCAGCGCCCGGACCTCGCCTCCCTCAGGCGCGGCAGAAGGAGGTGTGTAAGTTCAAACCTGTCAGCGCTCGGGGTGGTCACAGCGGCGCTGTTTCCACGGGCATTTGCGGTTATCTGGTTATAAACGGGATAATTGCAGTGATGAGAGGGAAGAGGCCAGGTGACCTGCGCAAGCTGCAGATGCTGTGTATCAGAGCAGGGATCAGCTGAGTTGGGAAACACCTCCTGTAAGTCCAGGATATGCTTGTGCCTTTGTGGCAGGATAGACCTACCCTCATTAGACCTAAAATCCAATCAAGCTATCATGCAAGATCAACTGCTCGAGCCGGGGTGTTGTCTTGGTGTTACTTACGTTAAAAACATCCTGGTTCACTAGACTTTGAATAAACACCCTGCTTTTTGAAGTCTGATTTGACAGATAAGCTGATAGCTGGCCTGTGAGTGTTTGACTAGCAGTCAAGCACTTTATACTATAAAAGTCCAGTCCCCTCTCATGCAGTCAGGTTCTTCTGACATAACCCTTCTTGGGGTATGTGTGTGGAGATTCCTCCCTTAGCTAGGGATGCCCTCCAGGGATACTCCTCGAGGTAGAGAGAAAGAGATCTCCCCACTAGTGTTGGTATGGGTCTTATATCGGATGTCTACTTAATAATTATTTCTTTTTGCTAGGTTTAATATAACTGTTTCAATAATTGCTTTGTTATGGTGCACCATACTACTTTATGCTATATTATACTCTACTAGTAGATTTTTAGTGTTTATATTGTGTAGTAAATAATTCTGATTAAGATTTTTCATCTGTTCACCTGTTTGTTAATTTGTCATAATAAATAATTCATTTATATAAATATATCTGTTTTCACATCAACCACACCTAAGCCCTTCTTTCAGAAGGAGTTAAGAAAGGAAGGGAATCCTTTCTGTACCTCGAAACTCACCAGCAAGGCTTTGCTTTTTACTTTGTCTAAGCCTTCCATCCTCACCTGTGACAGCCTTACCCCCAGTGTTCCAGTCCTGACAAACGACAGCTGTTCTAAACACTTAGTAAGGCACCTTTGTTTAAAACCTTCCCCACATTGAAATTATTGCTGGGTACCAGGTTTGCATGATGGGCATTTGATTTCTTAATCAACAATGAGAGAAATCCTTCACCTTTATTTTCAAACCAATGTCATAACACCAATCAGATCATTGTTTTCTAGAACATCAGGGTATGGGAATGTACAGGATTTGGTAACAAAAGTCCCCATGAGTTTCTCTCAGAATCAGACAGAAATTCTTTGAACTTTAATAAGGAATGTCTGCCTGTTTTAAATTGAAATAAAAGGACAAGTAACTTGAAAGTAGTCAGTATCTGCCAAAACCAAACGTTTGTTTTTCATTTGAAGAAAAGAATGCCAGCGGGACCAAGCAATTCTGTAAAGGAATAATCCTACACAGATCCTGTATCAGCTGCTTTGATGAGGTTGTCTTTGGGATTAATTCTATCTTTCTTTAAAGAGAGGCTGTGTCATATCAGTAAAATATGTATACCTGATTTCAGTTCGGATGTAGGCCATGTTGCAGGAGTTGGTCTGTTTTAACAGCAGAAAATGATGCAATGTTGAATTTGAAATTGTTTGCTAGCAAAACTGAAAAGTTCTTCAAGTTGTTCTTTGACTTAGGCTCACTTTTTTAAAAGTATCTTGATTTCTCTCCTAAACAGAATTAAAACAACTGAACTTTCCTAATGCCAAACCAACTTTTCCATACCAGAAGGAGACTGAGAATGACTCTGAAAGAAAGGGATCAAACCTGATCAGTGTCAAACTTGATTTGTGTCCCATAGGAACGGGCAAAGCCTGCGAAGCTTGGAAGTGAGAGGTTGTATCTGCAGAGAGGAGAGTTTCCTGGGATCAAACCTGACAGCTGTTCTCTTCTACTTGTTGGAAAGGAAAATTGAAGATCTTGTTGAAATATTTTGCAAGGTATATTCCTAAAAAGATGGGGTTCTATGTCCTGCAGAAAATTATTCTTGCTAAGTTGGGGCATAACAAAGCTCATGGTACAGGCAATATTTTGATTGTGTTTGAATATTAGATTTCTAAAACTGTTTTTATAATACTGCACATTTTTAAATTTTAATTTGAACTAGTATCTCAAAGGACTACCATTAGGATACTGAAAGAGCAAACTAAATCACAATCTAACATGTGTTCCTAGTCTCACACAAACCATGATAAAGAAAACGTTAGGTCAGCATAACCAATCCAGCTTGCTTTGAAATGGGAGATGAGGCAACTTCATCTATGTATATAAGCTTTATGACTTTCCACCAATATAGTTTCCTTAAAGTGGGTTGTGCAACGACAGCCAGTTGCAAAAAGTATATCTGCTGCCAAAACATCATTCAGAAACTCATTCACCCCTGAAATTTGATTGTGTTTCTTTTTAAATTCTCTATAACTTGTGTAGCAACTTGCCACTCCCAAGGGGAAAAGATTTTTATAAATTACTTGTTACCATTACCCTTGGAATAATATTCCTGTTATTTGGGATGGGATTCAAAAGTCGTGTATAGTCTACTCATCCGAGTGATAAGATGATATCCTATGAGACAGCATTTCTCAGCTTGCTTTTACATTGCTGTCAGAAGTAATTAGAGACACAGTCAACACTGCCCAGCATCCTTCAGCACATCTGAGCAGCAGCCAAACCAGAACTGGCTTCAGTTTCTTTGTACTCAACGTACCTTCCCCAGGGAATTAACAAAGTACTTCAGTTTTCCCTCATCAGTCTTGGTTCTGCTGTGGCTCCCCGTGCCCTGACAGCACTGTCTTCCCATCGTGGATGCAGGCCAAGTCCTTCTGCAGGGTTCGTTTGGGGCCGACTGGCAAGAGCACTCCTGTTTGTTGTCACAGAGATGTCTTGGAGGAAAATGGTGCCTTATGTAATACTTCTGGTAGTCTGCCATGCCAGCCCTTTTTAATCCCTATCTTTCAGGGCAGTTTATGTTGTTTATCCTTCTTATTTCCACAGCCTGGTGGGTACATTTCCTTTAATTTGATCCTGTACCCTCACTGCCCCACTGCCATCAGTTGCCTTCGGGGTGGCACTATTTCTAATGCACATACAGCTGATTTTATGAACTCGTGACTTCACAGGCTGTTCGTTCGCTTATTTTCCTTTAGCAATGTAGGTATGTTTTCTTTTATGATCTCTTTTAAGCAATGAGCTACTTCTTGAGTCTCACGGGTGCTCCCTGGCTTGGAAGGCTTTGCCCCAGGGACAGGTAGTGGCTTTGGGACAGGGATATCTCAGTGGTGCTGGGCAGAGAAGGGCAGTTGGCCAGGGCATCGGGCCAACTTTCCCTTTCCCCATCTCTCCCCCTTTCCCTGGGGGAGGCAGGAGCTTTCCGTCCTCAGCCTGCAAATGCTGCTGCTGTTTCATGGCTAATTTAGTTAACTGAGTAATTGTGGGGTTTTGGGCGGGGCAGGAGGAAACCTTCACTGGAAGGAGCTGGTTGTGAGGCTGCTCCATTGAGGTGCTCTAGGAACATGAAATACAGTTTGGAAAACGAATCACAGATTCACTGACGAAGAGGGGACTTGAGGAGCATATGCTAGTATGAGAAAGCTAGCCAGGGTGCTGGAAGGAAGGAGGGATCACTGATGGGTAGCAGGAGGCAAACTGTAGCACCTGGTGCTGGACTTTGGCCTTAATGCTTGGCCTCTGGATGCTTCCCTGGGCTAGCTGCTCCAGCAGGGAAGGTGCTGGGGATACCTGGGCTCGGTGATTACAGCTGATTAAAAAGTCATTCACTGAGGAGAGAGAAGACAGAGAGCTCACAGCTGGAGACATGTTTGTGTTAAGAAGGCTTGTTCTCCTCATAGATGCAGTGAGGCCACCTGGTCCCATGCCAGTGTTTTGTGTAATGAAAACATGCTACATGTGCTCAACATACCATTTTTAAATCTTTATAGCTTCACATGAAAACCTGTGCATGGCAAACGTAGTATTACTCCTTCAACAAGAGCTTTACTGTCTTACATAGGAGAAGATTTGAAGCATATTTTCTGAAATACACATGAGTTGCATTTCTTTCAATTTGTATAATTCAAGACTTTGGAAAGAATGCAACTGAGAGACAAAAAAACTATTGCTGTTTCTTCCTGTTTCTCCCTCAACCGTCTGGTATTCCTTCTGTCCCTCTTTGAATTATTGCATAATTCTCTGATGAGCTAAAGAGATTATTTCAGCTGTAACCAACCTTTTAATCCTGTAATTGAACCAAAAAGTTTCAAAATCAATTATTCTCTGTAGTGCATTAATATAAGTAGTCACCATCTTGAAGGTCAGATCTAGCATTTTGAAATCAGAACCTTCTACCCCTCATCAACATACCTGAAATCATTGTGCCTTGGATCGTTATTCTTACCAAGCATTTCAGTGTACTTGGGTTGTCAGGCTATTTTAGTTTGAAAAGCTTTTTCATAAGTGTGTGTAACCAAGTGCCTCATGGTGATGGTGTTCTACACAGGATCTTGCAACTAAAGCAAGGGAATGGCTTAGATATTCTGAGGAATTGGTAAGGCAGTTAGTTCTTTTTTCAGTATGAGTGTGCTGTATATTTTCTCCACCCACCCATCCATATTTAAATCTTTTGTTGTTATGAACAGGAAACTTTTCAAGGCAGGATCCTTAGGGCCTTCCATTAGGGTGGTTGTACTTGGGTTCTCCTAATATAGTGGGATTCTTAACCACAGAGAGGGCTTTTAGCATCATCACAGCATAAATAATGGTAAAATATGTTTCTTAAATGTTTCTATGACTCACTCATTTGAACTGCCAATTTTTAGTAGGATATCGAGGTGAATAATAATTGAGCAATATTTTGTGTATATATGTATGTATATATTTATATATTTTTTACTACCAAAGGAGACTAAAGCTTTACTAATTGGAGAACTAACTAACTAACTAAATAAAATATACTTTGTTTTTTCTCCTGCTTTTTCTGGGATCTTTCTGTAACTCTGGCAACACGATGCTGTAAGACCACTAGTGATGGTTAAGTATTTTGCTTCTTTATTGCTGAAAGGGGCTGAAACATTTAGATATGAGTCGGCTGATCAGGCAAAACAACATGATATCATAGTAGTCAATGTAACAGCAAAAGAAGCCTCCACTGGAGAAAATGGTAAGAACTGTTTTCACGTTGTGACACAAGGATTTGTCCTATAAATGTATCAGCTGTTTTGTCTGACTGGTTAATAGTCATATAATGAATAGCATAGTTAGTTATTAGGTGTTTGAGATATGTGTGTTGAATAGTAAAACTATTGTTAATATAATGATACATTAATAATAATAACAAAAAATATAATTAATAATATATACAGTCAAAGGTTTTATTCTATGAAATTGTATTTTTATAAGAAAAGATGACTACTCTTAAACTGCATGCTGTGTAAATATAGTCTGTAGGACATTTGCGTTGTGCCCCAGAAAATGAATCCCATCCCAACCAGACACAGTTGGTGTGTGACCCTGCTGAGTCCTGTGAATGAGACATTTCTGAGTTACTGGTAATCACATAATTAGAAATCTTGACAGAGAATCCACGAACAGGAAGGCTGATGGTTGGTATTGAATAGTTGTGTAAAATCCTTCTCTCCTAGCCAACATGATACTGATGTTTCAGGACATACTGTTAGAAATGGCTCTTCAAGTGGAATACTAAATCCTATACATACAGAAGTCAGCATGAGTTTTGGACAGTTTTCACATAGTCTGGATCTTGCATTATGGTTTTGCTATGGATTTCAAGTTTTTGGGTCATCAAAATGGATAGCATTGTTGATAGAGAAAATGCCATCCAGAAACACTGCCTACTTCAGGAAATGTTTTTATATCTCATGAAGGGTATTTGAACTGTGCATCCAAATTTTTCTTGGTTCCCTGAAATGCCTCCTCTTTTTTCTTCTTTCTTTTTTTATTTCTAAAGCTGTGCCTAAGTTCTGCGAAATGTTTGCATAATGTCTGAGACTAGGCCTGTTGCCATTCTTTGCTATCCGTGACACAGACAGTGTGTTAGCTCCAGGTTAAGGGCTGGAGATGCATTCCAGATCTTATTAGTAAAACTTTATTTCTCTCCATGTGTTGTTGATTCTTTCTCAATCATCCACAGAGCTGTATAAATACCAGCATGAGTAACCATAATTTAAAAGTAAAATCTCAGGGTTGAGTTTCCCTAAAATGAAGCATATGTTTGAGTTTTATTTCAATTGAGGTTTCAGAAGTTTTATTTCAGTTCCAAGCTGCTAATTAAAATTCTTCATGGTGTAAGAAATTTGAGCTTTAATCCTTAGGATTACTTTTTAAGAATATTGTTTCTCTTTTTTTTGTAGTGTTATGTAAAAAACACAGGTTCTAAATAGCTGCCTAATGGTCTCAGAGCCCTCAGAACAGCCCCAGAAGATTTTACCAAGTATATTTTTAGAAGTTACATTTTCAATTGTTGCTCTGTCATCTTACTAAAAACTTAACAAGATAAGTAAATTGGAACATGAAGTCAATACATATCTAGAGTAATGCAATTTTGAAATAGGGAAACTGGCCAAGATACCAAGATATATCCAAATATATATCAGATATATAGCTGATAGCTGAAGAAACTGAAAGATTTCCACTAAAGGAGGGGATGTGTGTGTACATACATATATAAGTTCTGTGTAGAAGCCAAAAGACTGGACACCTCTGTGTCTCAAAAATAAAACATATATATCCTCAAAAAGATGTGGATCAAGAGCAAGAAACTTACTGCTCAAATAACATGGGCTAAATCCAAGGAGCAGACCATGTTACAGTGTAGCCATTACAGTATTTCAGTGTAGTATTTCTCATCTTTCTGTCTCTGACACCCAAGACAGAGCTTCTTTTATTCTTTCCAAGTGTCAGCCAGCTGTCTTGACCTCAGAAATCAGTGCTGTTCTCTGACATAATGTACCCTTCTTTGGAATGCCATCATGGCTTTGGGCACTCGGGGCTTCTGCTTTAACTCACGTGAAGATGTGATTGGAGCGGTATTGTCACACCACTGACCTTCAGATTTTTAACTTGAGCTTCCTGTACAGCCAGTGGTGAGAAATGCTCTTGTTTAACTCTTGGCACAGCTAAGCAATAGAAGTGTAATCCAAATTACTCTCTGGAGGAACCTTTCTTTCTTCACTAGCCTCTTAGTTTAGATATCAAAATTAATGTCTAGTTTTGGGTAACATGGTTATCCTTCAGTACGATAAAAGGGCAAGGAATGAACATTTAGGAAAAAAATTTCTTAACCAGTGATTTATCTTTAAAGGACTTGAAAATAATGGTTCTTTGACAATAGCATATGGCCCAGGGCATTCCTGTTTTGCTGTGAGCTTGTCTTTTTTTTTTTTTTTTAAAGCTTATATTTTACTATATTACAGGCTGAGCATTGCCCATCCTGTAGGAAAAACAGAAGGCAGAGAGCTTGATATGAGCTAGACATCTGCCCTGCATAGAACAAAATCATACTTCTGAAAAAAAGAGACTGTATTTGTGCCTTGCAATTGGACAACAGTGCTCTTCGCAGTCCTTGAAGAGAAAAAGCCTTCCTCACTCAGAGGGGACCAGCAGATGAACGATGATGAAAACTTATGAAGTCTCAGTTGCTTCTCAGAGGGTGGACTAATGAGCAGCTAATTTTTTTTAACATGTTCTTATGCCATTATTTTCAGCCAAATCAGCAAGTAGATCTATGTGGCCAAACAGATACTGGAACAGCAGAAGTGCTGGTGGGACAGAAGGGCAGGGCTGCTTCTCTTGTGTTAGGCAGTCTTAGATTGGCTAAATTGTAAATTACATCTTTGGCAATTCTTCAGCAAGGACTCAAATATGCAGGTGGCTGCCTGGATTGCAGTCTTTGGGCATAACCAGACTTGCAGAGTTAGAGAGTATTTCCAAATGCAGTTTAACATCTTGTTCTCAATTTGATGCTGCCCTGCCTCATGTTGTCACAACATGCTGGAGCCAAGAATAAGCAGAGTTATGAAACAGGTCAGCCTTCCTTACTGAAACTTTGGTCACAGCTGAAATCTGAAGAAACTGGAAGATTCCCACTGAAATGAAGAGTGTTACCACAAACTGGCTGATCTGACCCTTTGTAGTCAGAATAAACCCCATTTTGCAAAAAGGTGTAAACAGCAAAATTTCATTGTTACTAATTCAGTTTTGTGCATCTGAATTTTCCCTTCTTGTTTCAACAAATTATAGGATCTGACTGCAGATTCAGTCAGGTGCTTTTGTATAATGTTGCCAAGTACGGTCATACTGCCACACTTCATCATATATGTGGGTGCACTGAAAAATACACACACATTTATAAAGCACTGTAGGATCTTTCTGAGTGAATGGCATTATAAAGAGAAGATAATTATTCCAACATTTAATCCAGATTTTCTATATAAAGCACATTTTGGGATTGTGAAAAGAACCAAAACATGTAACAATTTTGGGGTAAGAGAGGAGTCCTTTTTATTTTTAAGTATAATATTAGTATAAAGTTAGAAATGAGTCATTCTCTAACTAATTTCTGACTCGGTGACTCATGCTCTTGGCAAACTAATTATCCAAGACAAGTGACTCAGAAATAGGTGCTACTGGCTGTTGCTGTTACAACTAAACATGAGGCTTGATTTTGGGTATAACAAATGTAGCTATACCCTGCAAATTATACCACAGTGCTGCTCAAGGATGTATTACACATGCAAATTTCTTTAATCTGATGTTTTGATTTCAGTTTTAGGTGGATGGTGTAGCTAGCTTCTGGGTGTCTAAAGCAGACATGGCCACCAAGAGCTTAAGTAGTGTACTTGGACTAGGAAAATCTAGTGTGGTATGTATTTCTTTCCATCCAGGAACGGTGATTTATTAAAGCCTCATCACATGAACATTCTTCTGAATAAACTTTTCACCTCAGAATTCTTAATAAATTGTTTGAATACTATTGAGAACATTGATATGGGTATGGTGGGAAGATTCATGCCATATTTACTTGGGATGGATATGATACTATGTTGTTGCCTCTAACCCACTCTTTCTGTTTTGTTTCTTTGTCTTTCCCTGCCCTCCGCACTCCGCCTTGGCTGCAGTTTGTAAGATACTATCACAGTGCAGGGCTGATCTGATGAAACCACAACTAATGCCAATGCCTGCCTATAAAGGGAAGAGAACTCAGCCTATAAACTTGGGATTTCTGGCCTCTTATTAGGTAAGTCTGTTACTCATCTTCCCATTTCACCCCCCTCAGTTGCCTTTGTTCCTCTTCTTCCTCTGTATCATTAACTCATATCGAAGTTCAGTGTCCCTGGTTACTGGGAACCCAGTTTCATTTGGCTATACATACACTCTTCCCTAAAGAAGTCACAGGTTGCCTCCCTGTTGGGTGTTCATCATGCAATGAAAATATGAAACACAATCTTATTGTAATAGTTCTGAATGATTTTCAGCTGAAGCAATGAAGAAGAAAGCCTGGCATATTTTAGTGAGATGTTCATGTTTCTCAACTATGATTTTTAAATTGAGAGCTTAAATTTATAGTAACATTAGAAATTAATCATATTCATTGCAGATGCTGTACAGCCTTATTCTTAAAAAGTAGGCTAGTATAGCTGAAATTATTCCTGTACTGAAACAGGAGAATGTCTTAAGGAAGCTGTGTTGAGTAGTAGTTTCTATTCTCCTTATTTTGTTCAGTTGTAAATATAACAAACAACAGATGAAATAACTATTGACGTAGAGAGTAACATAAGTCATGTCAAACAAGGACTTCAAACACCGTACTTTGAGGTCAGTTACCTGTGTGCTTGGAACTTTGATCCTACTGGTAACGGCCAGATGACACAACTTGTGTGGATGTACATGCAAAGATAAATAGGCATTCATTGAATTTTACAAGCAGAAACGTCAGTAAAGTGAAAATGTGTGTTTCTAATAGGCTCAAGGAACTTCAATAAAGGAAGATAATACTGATGAATTAATTTGCTGAAGCTGCAAGCAAGGGGTTTTGTTTGTTTGTTTGTTTTTAAATTTAAATGGATCCTGTTTTCAATAAGCAGCATGAAGGAGGAGTCTTGCCAGGGCCCTGCCATATGAAATGGAAGACAGCTTGTTCTCTGTCTGATGAAATGTAAGTTCAGCTGCTAATCAGCCTACCTAAAGCACTGCTGGATTAATAGCCAGTTTTGCTGAGAATACAGCTTCTGGGGAACCGAAGCTGTTTCTTAAATCTGTGAGTGAGAAAAGTGGCAATTTCTGTAAGAAAATTAAGATAGACTTATGTTTGAAAATCATCAGAATTTCAGATTTCCATTTCAGCGCTGACTCTGCCTAGGCAAACGAGTTAAAAATCTGAGAATGACTCTGGAATTCTGCTGCTAAATGTTCCAGTTGAGGGGCATGAGTATTTCAAGTTCTGCTTTGGGCCAAACTGATCCAAATGTAGATTTCAGTTTGAAGGTGAGACCTGTCTGCAGGTCCTTCTCAGTTCTCACTACTTTTTGTTTTATCATTGTTGCTTTTGTTTCTCTAAATGAGAGGTGAGAGGTACAGTTATTCACATTTTGTGAAAGGTCTGAAGATCTGTGGGTACAGAGCACTATGTAGTTGCAAAGTATTTAAATTCAGAGCTATGTTATGTCTACTTCCTTTTGCCTTATATCACTTTGTGCTGTGACTGAAGTCAATCTGCTTATAATCAAACCTAAACTTGGTTGGTGATTAGGGATGGAGAACTGTGGGATTTTTGTTTTAATCACAGACTTTTATTTCACTGAAATTAGTGTTCCAGACTGATTTCTCTCTGCAGGAGATATGCTTTTTTTGTTTGATTTTTTTGAGGGTTTTTTTGGTTAATGTTTCACTGATTGTTTATCTTTGCTATTCCTATGAAAGTATTTATGATGTGTCAATCACCACTGCTCTTTGCATATGCCTCAAAATATAGGAATTAATCTCTAAAAATTACTTTGTTTATGTATGTGTTCTTTAGTTTGTTCTGGGAGGATCTAAGGTCTGAAAACTGTCAATAATAAGGAGGTAATGAATCAGACATCTTTTTTTGGTTTAGGATTTTAGGTCACACATATCAATTTCAGCTTATATCAGATTGCAGTTGTGCCTGTGAATGGAGACTAATGTAATATCATTTGTGGGTATTCTGTTATTTGCAATACATGACCACTGATGCCTCATAACCCCTGCATTAGTATTTTTCTCATACCTTCCATACCTTTATCTGACAGGGTAGCTGTACTTTTCTGATTTATGTGCTTGTTCTGCTTATATTTTCTCTTTTTTTGTTGTTTTGTTTCGTTCATTTGTTTATTTTTATTTGAGGTTTTTGTTTATGTCTTGGGTTTTTGTTTGTTTGTGTGTTTGTTGTTTTGTTTTCCTCTTTCCTTTTAAGAGGAATATCACCTTTGGTATATTAAGTAAATTTTATAAATGGAGAGAAATCAAATCAGTTAGTGCATACTACATTTAGAGCAGTCAGGCAAAAAATATGAGGGATAGGTGTCTTAGCTGTATCAGTTCTGTTTTCAGTGGATATACAAGGGTTTTCTAAACAAAAACAAGTATCTTTATCTCCTGTTTTACAGGGGATACACAGTGCTTTTGTTTTCTCATTCTATGTGCAACAGTGCTGGCACCAAAAGAAACTGTAGCTTCTTTATCTGACTCCCATGAGAAAATTAAGGTTAAATACAGCAAATTTGGTTAGCAGTGTTCATGAGATCAAAGAGTCTGATTTACCATTTTGGGTCGAAAAGAACAATAAATATTTATAATTAGGACTTTCTATATGAGTGCCAAAGTGTGTCTCAGGGTATTCTGCCATATGTTACAAGATAATACAAAATCTTTGTGCTCCATGGCATATATGTTTCTTAGAGCCTTTGAGGTTAATAATTGTTTAAAAGAACTCGTTTTGAAGACCCATATCGTATCTTTGAGACTTAAATTCCCATTAGACCAAGTGCATGTTTGTATTAGTTATGTTTTATTACAAGAAAACAAAGATTTTGGTGACCCTAAGGTTCCTGCAGTGGAATACAAGTTGCCTCCTATTCAGGAGAGACCTTGAAAGTTATTTTCTATTGGAGGGGTTTTTTCACCATGTATCTAATGAAAAGACAGAAGTCTATGATTATAGTTCTGTTTTTCTTTTTTGTGTGTACATAGTTTGTATTGATCTTGTGAAAACCTGAAAGCTCTAAATTGGCCTCTTGAACAGAACAAAATGGATTGCATGGAACAGGCTCTTCACTGTGATAATTACTTTGAAAGGTCACTAATTCCAGAAATATTCAGAAGATATTACTATGGCAAACCTACCCAACGTTAGCATAAGGTTGCTTTCCTTCTTTGTTGCTAGGTAGTTGGAGCCTTTAGGGCCAAAGTTGTCATTTATAGCACAGTCCCTTCCTACACAAGACTTTCATTCTTTGCAAGCATGCATAAAAAAGGTATTTTTAAAAATATTAGCATTTGAGTATTATTATCTGTGGTTTCAGCTTCGTCTCACAAGGACACATTAAATGTTTTTTCAACCTAAACAGAAAGGTTTGTCTGTCTGAAAGCACAGTCATATTGTACTAAAGTTTTAACTCCATATGAGTTGTGGTGTTTGGACTTAACCATGTGCTTGAATCCTCATTCAGACATACACTTCCCTGCTAGTGGAGAAATCCTAAAGGTGTGGCATGTTTCTGTTTTACTCTGATTCCCATCTCTGGACTATTTTAGAAGAAAAAAATAAAACCTCTGTGTCCTTTCTACACTCTAGTGGACACGGTGTGTTTCCTCCTGAGTTAGAGGAGTAAGCCAGTTCTGTCTGTAGTGTGTCTAGCTAGTTCCAAGAGATACCTTTTTTTCCTCTTTCACACACAGGCATAGGAAGTGAAGTTCTCTGTTGTTACCTGTTACATTGTCATTAATATCCATGGGAATTTCATGTCAGCATTTAAGCTCTGAGAGTAAAGACCAGTGTAAGTAAAAAATGTCTGTGCAGCTGACTGTTGATGGTAGAACCAGTTTCTCCTCCTCTTCAGATGTGGCAGTGCTGAATAAGGAAGAGTGAGTCTTTCATACTTGTTAGCCAGTCGGTCTTTCAAAGTGCTTGTTTTAGAACTGTCGCTTCCCTCCTGATTGCATTGTGAAGGACCACGTAAAAATGCTGAACTGAAAAGAAAGTGAAGACATTCAGGCAAACAAAACCAGTATGTATAGATACATGAGGATAATTGTCTGTGGGGGAGCAGTCAGGAGCAAAGGCCGTTGTTTTCTCCAACAAATGCTCTGCCACTTGTTGCAATAGTTTTTTTTATAATGATGAACAGTATTTCTCAATCAGTGGGTTGTGAACTTGCATGTTTTCCACTTACATTTTGTATATTTAGGTTTGCTAGTTAAAGATAAGCAGCAGTACACTGAGCCAAATACTTAGGTACAAGATAGATTTGATAGAGACAAAGGAGAATGTATTTGAAATGAGTTTTTTAGCTTTTTTACATACCTAATAGTTTGAATCCATTACCGGTTTGTTTGTATTTTTTTAAAGCTCTTTGCAGAATAGAAACTATGGCGTGGGAAAAAAAAAAAGATTATTCACCTCCAACACCTACTTTATCTTCACAGGCTGATACTCCTAAGAAATAATCAAGGACTAGATTATAAATGTTACTAATTTGGGGAGTTTTATTTGAAATGTCTAAATTAAGGGACATAAATTTTTTGTTTCCTATAAAAGAAGAGCACCAACAGCTCTGCCAGGGATCAGTTAAAGTTGTGGAGAGTAAGTGTAAATTAAGGTAATTGTGTAGTTGGCCATAGAGATATTGGCAGAAAAGGCTTTAGAGGGAAAAGGTTATCACTGCTTTGTGACTGCTGCATGCTTTTTTTCAGTTGGGATGAAAGACGGCAACCACAACCTCTAACCTCATCTCAGAACTGCCAGAGGATAACTGTAGAAACCACTTGGACTGCTGCAAAGTCTGGCCACAGGGATGGGCAGGATGGTAAGATCCGACTACACCTATGTACTCTTCTGACTATTATTCCTTAGTCTTGGCTGTTGCTGTTAGATGTGTAAGTCATTTCTGTTACATGGGCAGATAGTGATTGGACAAGGGGAACAGTTTTAAACTAAGAGAGGAGAAATTCAGATTAGATATTGTTAGGAAGAAATTCTCTACTCTCAGGATGGTGAGGCACTGGAGCAGGTTGCCCAGAGAAGTTGCAGATGCCCTATTCCTGGGACTGTTCAAGGCCAGATTGGCTGGGGCCCTGAGCACCCTAATCTGATAGTGGCATCCCTATACATGGCAGGGGTGTTGGAACTAGATGGTCTTTAACCAACCCAACCATTCTATGATTCTGTGTCCTAGTCCATTCAGGGTTCCAGGTAGCATTCAAACTGGCTTGCCTGGACACCAAGCTTGGTGCTTGGGCCAGGTGATCTATCTATGCTATATTTTTCATCAACAAAGGGAAAGAACATTGCTCATAAGGGCTGTTCAGACTGCCAAAGCAAAGTTCTTGCTTAGACAGAGTGCCTTTCTCCATGTTTCTGTCCCTTGGTGAAAGTGAGGGGGAGATGAGCTTCAACTCTGCAGGGCTTTTCTTCATAACATCAACAGATCTTTAACTGTCACAGAAGGCATAAATAAAAGGAGCCTGCAGTAGTAGGTGGGTGGGAAAGGAAGGAACTGATGGTCTACTAATTATTATACTAATAATCTTTCTTGTCCTCAATCTGACAAAGATTTAGGTTTATGACTCAATTTATGCCCTTTATTTCCTCTGTCATCTGCAACCAGTTTCCCCTCTCAGATGCCTTACTATCTGGGGAAAGTAGAATTCTCATGTTAGCTGGCTGTTGTCATAGTAAGGTTTCCTTGGCTTTCCTGTGATCACACCAATAATACTAGAGGCCTTTGGGTCCCTTTTGTCATTGCATTTTCCAGATAAGAATTTTACACAGGTAGAGATGTTTTGTCCCATTTGATTTACACTCTATCACTTCTCATTATATAGTTATGTTTGACTGTTGGTCTTCTAGTCCTGCAATTTATGAGAAAAAGAACTTTTAAAAAACATGTGTCTTCCAAAGGTACTGCATACACCAAAACAGTTTGGGTGTTTTTTCCCAGTTCTAGAAAGAAGGAGGAACTAACAGAGTCCTGGACTTGGTGCTTTCCATTTGATATGTGTGATATGTGAATATACCTAAAACAAATCAACGGTATCTGATTTTTTGCAAGGAATGTTCTTAATAGTATTATGCTGTACTGTATTTGCTTTATTTTCAAAGAGGAAAAATTGAATAAAAACTAGTGTGACTGTCCTGCACTGTAGAAACAGGATAAACACAGAAGTAATGTGAGTAGAATATAAACAGGAATGGCAGAGTGCCAGTAGCCCCTTGAACGTAAATCTGCAGGCAGCTATACCACAAGTTTGTTTCATTGCACTCCTTGCATTGCATAATACAATTTGTGTGGTTTAAGAAGATATGTACATGCATCTCATTACCACTGCTCTCCAAAATATGCCCAAAGCTTTATAGCCAGCTGCCTTTGAATTACAGTAACACCACTGGTGCTCTGTAAGTTTTTTTTGTGGTTGTTGTTGTTGTGTAATGGATTTACATGTGGACTGCACTTGTTTGATGATATTTTAGCTTAGCCTTAGACCAAGACTATGGAAGCCCCATGGAATGAGGGAGGAGTAGCTAATCTTCATAGGTTCCTAAAAGATTTCAGGCCAGGTTGCCTGATGATAACATATCTGAAAGGGTGGGATATTTTGGTTGTTTTTTTGGGTTTTGGGGTTTTTTTGTGGGTTTTTCTTTTGTTTGATTTTTTTTTTTGTTCCAGTGGTTTTGAAGCTGTAAAAGCTAGACCACAGCACTTTGGATCCTGGGGCCAAGTATCCTAACTGCAAGGTAGTCAGTAGTTAGTTGAAACTGAGTCTGAGAGTTAGAGAATTACAGCCTTGCCCTCTGGGTTTATAAACAAATAAAAAGAGGTGATAGAAACCTGAATGTCTGAAATGCAGGCAAGTATGGAATAATCCATGGAGTGTTTGTTGTGTAAATGTGTTTTATGCAGTGAGTCAGTACAGCAGACTTGTTCATTGTTCTGAGTCCATTTGTGTCCTGGATTCTTCTGCATACAATGTGTTTGTAGTCCTTTCGCCACCAGATTGCTAGTTTACAGTGAAGTATATGAGAAAATATTTTAAAATAAACAAGTAGTTTCCACCTACTCCAGTTCAGAAAGACAGTAATACTGAGTAAACATTGATTTTGAAAAAACTGGAATCATCCTTAATTTTGTTTGTCAGTATTGTACCTAGATTCTATCTGAATTGTTGTCTTGCAAATTAGTCTGAAAACTGTTGAATAGGGTTTGTTTAGAAAGTTAAAGAAAGAGAAAAAATTTACTTTGGCTGCACCGTTAGAAACTGGATTTGTAATACATGTTATAACTTCGTGTACAGAGATGTTCCACCTACTTCTTGATTTGCAGCAATTGAAATATGTATAAAGTATATAGAAGGTAATATAAAGGGATGTAGAGTAGGCAGTAACTTACTGAATGTGTATATGTGGTATGAAGAGAAGGGAGTGTGGTACCTCTTAAAAACAGTACCTGCTTGCAGCCAGTTGTGCTGTGATGTGTTGTCTCATAAATAATATCAATGAAAACCCAGCAGACTCTGACAGTTGAACCAACTGCTCAGGACAGCTTATTGCTTCTTTTTGTTCTGTTTTGAGGATGTGACATTATTACTTCTGTCATATTTCTTCTAGATTATGTTTTCTGTGATGTTTCAGATTTTCAAATACTAAGTATAATGTTAAAGCCTTCACATCACCAGCCTAGCTCTGTGCAGAATATTGGAAGAGCACAGGCTGTCTACATCACTACATCAGGCAGTGAGTTCAGAAAATTGGGTGCTGTGGTCCTACTTGTGGCTCACAGATGGTGCAATTAGGCTGAACAGTTCATTTGCTCCAAGTTTCAGCTTTATTCATTCAAAAGACTCATGTCTTTTCCCCCTGAATACCAAATGGATTACACTGTAATTTGCCTGTGCCCAAAATAAGCAATGCTATGTACACCTGAGGACATGAGATTCTTTCATTTTAAATCCTTAGAGATAATACATTAAACATACTCTAATCTTATTTTCTTTGTTTTGATTTACAACACAGAAGATTTGTGAAATCAAAACTGAAGAGTGTATGTAAAACCTTTCTAAGGGCTTGTTCTAAAATTAAACAAGTGTAAACAAAAATAATGTGAAAAAGATGGTATTTTAGAATGCAGAAATCCATTCATGTGATATTCATAAGTACAAGAGAGAAATTGTTTTGTTAAAGCAGCACCTCAGTTTGAAACAATCTTTCCACAATGAAAGGTTTGGGAAGTGTTTATATCCATTCCTGCTGGAGAGCTTACGTGATCAGGGAAACTTGCACTCTTAGAAATTAATCTATCCCTGTACATAAAGCCTGTCACTTGATTTGGACAGTCTTTACCATTTCACTGTTTTAATATTTTCTCCAGCATTATCTGAGGTGACATTTGTTGTTGTTATATGCCATTGATCTATACTACCCCTGAACTTGTCAGTGATTTGGATCATATCTTAACAGTATTTCCTGACCTACTTCTTCCATGCAGCACAGTCCAGTCCACTTCTACCTTGGGCATAATTCTGCAATATTTACAGCAAAGTATTAGGGAAATATTTAATTAGAAATAAAAGATTGGAAAGAACCTCAAAAAGATGTCCTCTCCTTGCTGCAAGTCTGGATCAACGTTACCTAGACTGTTCCTCACAGATATTTAACTTTTTCTAAATACTTGTCAGCAGTGGACAGTTGAGTCTTCCAGTTCAGTCTAATGCTTGTCTAACTTTGTGCTAGGAAATGTCTGCCTCCAGTGTAAAGTGAATTTCCCTAAATGCACTTACAACTTAGGAATTTTCTTGTTTCTCAGCAACTGTGATGTATTTCCTTTGCTGCTACCTGTTCCAGAAGCGAATACTCCTTCAAGTCTTTCATTTCATAGACTAGAACTCGATGTTTTTATTTAATCCGTTGTTAGTTATTCCCCAAGCTTTTTAGAAGCCTAAAACTGGGCACAGTACTTGAAACAGGTACAGTATTTCATTGCAGAGTTAATGGAAGGACTGCTCTCCTACCACAAGGAAATTTAAGTACGCAGTTAAAGGTGTTCATGCTTTTGTTGGAGTAAGGTAAAGTTGCCATTCTTCCGCTGAGATACAGTAACTGCTCATGTGTCTGCTCCCAGCAATTGCAGGGGAAAACAGGCTTGCGGGAATGGTCCCAGGTTCTGCATCTGGCTGGCTGTATGTGCAGTCAGTTTCTGTGTCAGGGGCGGAGAAGGGGACAACTGTTACCAGCTGGGGACAGTGGCAGCGAGGATTCCTCATGCCCTGAGAGGTCTGACTTGATAAGTAAAGGTCGCAAAGCGTACCCAGCCAGCTGCCTAGCACTGCCAACAAACGGCATGAAGGTCTGTGCCATTCCAGGCAACACCCTTCAGCTTTGTAGTTTAAGCATAATTAGTTAAGTTAGGGAGTTCTCAAAGAATTTCACAGTTTTGGAAGCACTACAGCTCCTTCTAGCAATAAATGTGTGTACCAGTCTTTCTTCCTACCCTCTTCAGTGCAATCGCTTTAGGGCTGGCAATTGCAGCAAGTGCTTATGCATTAGGGTATGAGGAAAATTCTAAGTGTTTAAATCATCTTCAGAACATCAATTACAGGGTTTTAGGAAGAAAATTTTACTTTGCTCTTGAACACTCTTTCTTCATTTTCCCAGCTTGGTGCGTATGCGTTTCTATTGCTTGCTTCCAGTTACCTAAACATAATGTTCGGGTCGTAGACAAGAAGTGGAGAGAATGTCGGGTAACCTCTCATGAAGCAATGTCTTCTGTAGGCAGTTATAACAGCTCTTCATTCTTGGTACGTCTTCTACAGTGGAGGGCTTATGTCCTGTACTAATTCTAGGTGTAAGGAGGAGCCATTATGGGACCTATTTTTACTTTAAGGATAACCATGCATGTAGTGACTGGCAGTTTGTATAAAGAAATGACCTTCACGAGCACAGAAAAATTCAATTAGTGTTTCTTTTCAAGTATACACGTTGACACCGCAGCACAGGTCACCCAGTTTTATCTCCACTTGATATTTGGTACATTTCATTCAGAAAATGTGTCTTTACACTTGGATGTCTCAGCGGTCAGCGAATAAATCACAGTCACAAGATTATCAGTGCAGTGCAGGGAAAGCCAAGATACTAAAAAAAAAAAGCACGAGGTCAAACTCATTCAAGGTCATACTAGTCTCTCTAAGCTGTTGAGTGGCACGTGATAACGTAGACAAAAACTTGAACGTTGATGCCGATGTACGAATAACTTTGTGTGAGGTACGAGGTGTGCCTGGGGCGTACGAGGAGTGCACGGAGGCCTCCGAGACACAGATACCTGAGTCACGAGTGTGCGTCAGGGCACGCCGAGGCGAAAATGACACCGCAGCCGGTCACAGGGGACCGACCAGGGTCGCGGGGCCGGCCCACCCCGCAGTTGTACCGGGGACAGCTCGGGGGGCGGCCGTGCCCGCCCGCGCCCCCGCCCCGGCGCGCTCCCGCGGCTGCTGGCGGAGCCCGCAGGTGCGGGGCGCGGCGCCGGGAGCGCGCACGCTGCCCGGTGGGGGGGTCGCCGCGTCCCCGGCGAGGGCGGCGGCCGCCCCTCTGCAGCGCTGCGGGCAGGACGCGTGCGCCGTGCGCCGGGGGGGGGCGGGCGCCGCATCCAGCGCACGGGGCTGCGGGCACGGGCGCCGGCATGAGCGGAGCCTCCGCCGCGCCCAGCCGGGGCTGAGCCGGGACACAAAGGGGACAGGCGGCCGCCATGGGCGAGCGGCTCCGCGCCCAGCCCGCCGCCCCGGCGGGGCCGCCGCCGCCCGCCGCCGCCTCCTGCTCGCTGCTCGGCGGGCTGCTGCAGAACGGCTTCCACCCCTCGGGCCCGCCGCTGAGCAACGGCGGCTGCGGGGAGGCGCCGCACCCGCTGCTGCTCCGCCCGGAGCTGCCGCCGCTCAGCCACGGCTCCCCGGCCAAGAAATGCAGGCTGCGCCGGAGGGTGGACTCGGGCCGGCGGCACAGGCCACGTAAGTGATGACCGCGGGGCTCTGCGGAGCGATGCCCGCCCGGACCCCTCCCCTCGGCGCGGCGCTGCCGCAGCTCGGCCCGGCGGGGCTCGGCGCTGGCCCCGTGTCAGACGGGTCCTGCGCCGCCTCCCTCCCTCCCTCCTTCCCTCCCTCCTTCGCTGCGGAGCGCCGCCCGGCCGGGGCTGGCGGCCGCCCGGCTCCACTCCGCTCCGCGGGCGTTCCGCCCCCGGCGGCCGTCGGGCGGGCGGAGCGAGGGCCCCGCGCGGCCAATGCGGCGGCGGCGCCCGGGCACGGCCCCGCTCCGGCGTGGGCCGGGCCCGCCCTGCGCCAATGGGGCGGCGGCGGGCGGGGAGCGGCGGCCCCGCACAAACGCGGACGGACGGCGGGCGGCCGCTCTTCGCCCTGCGGCGCCCAGGGTCCTGCCGGCATCTCCTCCCCGCCGCGCTCATGAAGCTCATAGTGCACAAGGAGCACTGTAAGTAACGCTGGGCCGGCGTCCCGGCGGGGGCGACCGGGGCGCTCTGGAGCGTGGGAAGGCTCTGCGCGCTTAGTCGGTGCTCGTTTTCCAGACGTTGTTAGAATTAAGAAACAAGTAGATCTGGGAACCCAGGGCAAGCTATTCTGACTGGGGAGAAAACTATATTGCAAACACGTTAAATTTGTAATACGCTCCTCAGAAACATCTCCTGTGGCTTTTGATTAGTTGATTTAGGAGGTGTTAGTGAACTGGCTGTCTATTTTCAGGCTTGGTTTTAAGGCTGCGAAATTCAAACACCCATATTTGTAATATGCTTAATTTTATACGACTTGTTGATTAATAGTTTTACTTGATCATAGCTAACTTCTTATTTGTAAGTGTGGAGGTATTGAATAATTCCATAGTAAACTCTAGAAGTAAAACAGTCCGATGTAAAAAGTACTGAATTTCTTTGCACTCTCACTTTGCTAGCCCTTCAAATAAAGGCAACAAATGTTTGCTTCTTTTTTTAAAATTCAGCATGTTCCAAAAGGGTAATCAGGGGTAGTCAGGATCAGAGCTGCCTGCTGCCAAGACTTAAAGATGTTTCTACTCAGTAGGAAGTAGTGTGCATTCAGCTACTCTGGGGTTTTTTTTCTTTGTTTTGAAATGAACATTTAAAAAACTTGTCTGTATAAGCAGAACAAAATATTCAGAAACAGCCTTGAAGAGCTGCAGCTTAATGCAGGATTGCACATTAGCCAGTGCCTTTTCTGGCTCTTTAAATGTTTTTGCTCAGCTACACGTACCACCTTCCCTTAGAATGTTCTCTGATTGATTAATCATGTAGTGCTTGCATTACCTGTTGATAGTTAATTTAGTCCTCTATGAAATTTAACATATCGATGACCAGATCATTCTCTGTCACAAAGTGGTTTTGTAGTCTTTGACCAGCTTCACGTTTTCATTCATCAACAAAACCTGCAGAACTTGGACGAGCTTACATTTTAATTTGGTGTAACTAAGAAGAGTCAGCACTTGCATATCAAACTCTCCATAATAGTAAAACCTATTTTGAAGCAAAGAATAAAGCTTTTAGATATTCATGTAATCACTTGATTGTGAAAGAATGAGGATTTGGGGTTTTCCATCCCATCTTGAGGGGAAAAAGAGCCCATCAGAGTAAAATTGTAGGTGACTGCCTCCATTGCTTAAGATGAATGACAACTGAATTTTCAGTTGTGGGGTTTTCATGAAATGACAGTGGAAACAGCAGGTGAGGGAAGTGCTTTGTAGAACTATATTTTGTGGGCATTTTCTTTGCTGATTAAAATGCATGAATGCTTGCAATTATACTTTTTAATTTATATAGTTTATTTTTTACCAGAATAAATTCGAAATTATTAGTTGTGCAGGCAATTATGACAGGACATTGTCACTAGCTTTAAAAATTCTTGGACTATTACTCAGATTGTTCTGGTACTGCATAGTTTTCCACTGCATCCTCCTCTAGTGAATACTACACAGTACCATTTTACTGGTTTGTTCGTTTTTTTTAATCCCGGCCTTTGCAGATGTTTGTTCTGTGCTTAAGGACACATTGCAAAATGAAGTGCAGTTGCCACATGGCATGTGAGACTTCAGTATAGATTGTGGGGTTTGCTTTGTGTGGTGGAGAAGATAATGAGATAATTGGCATTTCCCAATATTTCAGCAAATGAAACCTGTCTTTCTGTAGCAGTAATTCTTTTAAACCCTTATTTATGTTGTCGTGATTGTTTTTACTTTCTGACAAAGTGAGGTAGAATTCTATATTCCCAAGTCTTTTTCCCTTCTGAGAAGGGAAGATTTCCTGTGAAACCAGTGTGCTTTGCTGACAAGCCTGCGGTGAGAGAAGACTCACCTAGTGATACTTCTGCTGAGAATCTTGTCTTTGTTTTTCCTTTAGTTTAACTTAGATGGGCTGTCAGCGGTGTTAAGCTTGTGTCAGTTTTGTGTGGATAAGTTTTGTGTCAATATGTGTGGATGGTTGTGCCTGTTTAACAAACAGCTCTGTGCTTTTGAGTTTGAATTTTTTGGGGGTTGATTGGTTTGGGTTTTTTTGTTTGAGGGCTTTTGCGATGTTTTCTGTGTTTTTTTTTCTTCTGGTGAGGAGGTAGACATTCAGTAAGCCCTTGTTGCTGAAGATTAACTGGAAGGCTTCACCTGATACATGTACATGATTTATTTAGCTCTAGCTTTGTAAGGTTTGAAGAAACTTCCATTACTAAGCAGATATAATTAATTTTTTGAACTACATATTCTATTTTTGTTCAAAATTTAAAAAATCTTCCATTTTATGTGTTTTTATAACAGGAAGAAGTAATTGAAAAAAGATATGTAAACTATTATCAATTTCTCTTTTTAATAAAAATCAGCTTTCAGAAGCTGTGAGAATACTATGCCATTTTATGTGTGTCTCTTGATTTTTTTTCCCTGTTACTGTTCTTGGCTCTCTCACCTCTTCCGGATCCAATTAAAAAAGTTCTTAGACCATCGATGTCAAGCAATGCAAATTAAATGTAAATTAAGTAATAGGATTTCAACATAGGTGTGCTCAAAAAGAAAAGCAGCTAAACCTAAGATATCTAATCTATCTATGACTAAGATATCAGAGTATTGATACCCCCATTCAAATTATTGATGAAAAAAATAGAGATACTGTCCCTTATTCGAGGAAATACAGGTCTTGTAAGAGAGATATACAAGCTGAAACAGTTTTGGCCAAAGAAGAAACTGCTGCAGGTTGGTCATGAATAAATCTAGGGCCCAGGTAGAAAGAAGAAAGTTCTAACCAGAAGGATTCAGGCACAACCTCTTTATAAGAGTTGAGGAGTAAAAAGATTCAGCTAACCTTGTGTGGTAGTTGTTTAAATGTATGAAAAGGATTGCCCTTGGTTATCCTCTTAATGGGGGTAAATGTTACTTGATGACCTAGGAGTTCCCTTTGATTCTTGCTTCCTCTGAGCTCTGTCTGTGATGAGAATGTTGTGATTTGATATTTACCTTCCACGTGCCCTCCTTATATCCTTATATTGTAAGCTAATGGTAAGATTTTTAAAAATCCAGTGTGTTGAAATCTGACCGTAATAATGCCTTGTAGAAATAGCCTGATAGGTTCATACTCTTGTGAGTTGATGCAGAAACTAGGTAAAATGTGTCATGGAATTTCTCATGAGTGAACCTTTGCCCCAGATAGCACAGCTGTTGGTGTGCATCAGATTACCTAGTTATGCAATGCTGTAGATACCTTCTGTTTGCATTGTCACATGTTTCTTAGCTATATTTTGGACTAGTACAGATTTTTATCTCAAGGTAACAAACCGGTAAGTAGTTATCACTTACCTACAGTTTATTAACATAAAGAGAATTCATTTCCTTAAGAAGACAAGCAGAGTCTTTGATTTATGGTAGTCTTTTAAGGAAACATGGATCATGTTGATGCTGGGACCTAGAAGTAGACTTTATGGCATTATTTTTTATGACTTACTGCTGTGTAGCAATACAGTCGAATAGTTCTGGTTTTGCCACAGTAATAACTTCTATTGATCCTATAGGTATGTTGCATACCTACTCCTGAAAAGAGAAAAATCAGCTCATGAGCCTCATGAGACAACTTTAGTTAAAAAGTGTAATTTTTTGGATTGTGAAAGCATTTCTGCAACATATCCAGTGTCTTCGTTGCTCATAGTAAATCACACAATTTTGACTAACTGCAATCAGCCTAAGATATGTGTGTGATGGATTTTATTTTCCCCTCCTTGCTTTCCTGGCTTTTTATAATTCAAGAAACTGGATATTTATTCAGGTTATCAATGAAATGCTGGACTTTCAGTTTAAAACAAACCAATAAAAAACCCAAACAAGCAAAAAAAACCACCTCCACAATTTTTCTCCCATTTTCCTTCAAGTCTGTGGAGACCTTATCTATACTTTTCATTCTCTGATACCCCCTGGTTGTAGTACTAGGAGCTCTGATAATTTTGATGGCCTCTGAATCATCTTATTCCATGTATTCAGAGAGGCAGCAAAGCCCAAGAGCACCTTCCAGTCTGCCTGCACATTCCCATGAGCACCTCAGTCACTGGCGTCAGGAAAGTTGAAGTGTATAGGTACCAGCTGAGATGAATTATCTGAAGATACTGAAAAGAACTGATGGTGTTTCAGTTTTGGAACATATTGATAGTAATGAAAGATACAATGAATATTTTTTTAAAATAATGACTGGAATACAGAAGTGTGTTTACTGTCACTCCAGTTGTACAGAAGTTATGTGAATTTCAGGGTGAATTTCAGGAACCTTGAGACTTGGTTTTTTTCCTAATTGGGCAACCAATCAAGATAGTTGTTGTTTTTATTGCAAGTGATTCCAACAGATAGTTGGTGCTAAAAGCTGTGGAGAAAATTAAGGTGCTGTTCTGCATAACTGAAATACCTGTTTTTGCTGACTGATCTTGGGCTCTTTATTTATGCTGAAGAAAACTGCCGCTGTTCTAAAAGCAAAGTTCCTTTCTTTCTGCAGCTCTCCATTTGGCTCACAACAAACACAATGAAAGGAACTTAGATTCCTAGAGAAAATAAGCTAAAAAAAAAAAAGTGTCCTAGTATTTCTGCTTGCTTTTTAAATGCAAGCATTTTATGTTGCTATCCCAAGAACTATACAGACTTGAAATAACTTCATAGTTATTTTCTACTTATTCTTTGTGAATGATTTAGTTACAACTCCTCAAAATCTTAAGATATGAAATTAAATGTCTTGGCAGTCATTCGTGAATAACTCTCAGCTGTTAGTACTTCACACTTTTATTGCTGGTCTTGTGTTTGAATAGGAAGATGGAATGCTTTTTCCCTCTCTTACAGATGAAAGCTACACTACAGCTTTAAAGCAACTGTTGGTGCAGGGTAGAGTGTTGCAAATTTTATGCCCTTAATGAAAAATATCGGAACTTGGCTTACACTTAGCTACGGGCTGATTCTGTATCCCATAGTCCAACCATGCTGCTTTTAAAATTAAGCTTCCTGCTTGCCTAGTTAAGATGTATCTGAGGAGGAGACTTACTGTTCCAGTGGGACAGGTAATTAAAGTTCTCAGTCGCTTAAATAAAGATTTGTGTCAATCGCAATGGGATTGGCGTCCTGAGCTCCACTGCATTAGAATGTTGTGCAGTGTGGACCAGAGAGCTTTTTATAAATATTTACCTTGTACTTCCAAAGTGTTTGACTTACAGGTTAGTCTATGGTATCATATTTTTCCTCTTTAAAATAAAGCCTGTTTTAAAAACACTTGTTTTGAATTCTTCCCATTTCATGGAGCTCTAATGTATCTACATAGGATGATGTGTCTTCCCAAACTGCAAATTAGACTTAATTTCAGTGTCTTGCAGCTTGTACACCGTGGAAAAAAAAATTAGACCTTAAAACAGATGCTCTTAGGTGCTCTTAGAAAAACTGAACTGTAAGCAAGCTACTTCATTGCTTGTGTATTATGCCTGGCTTGTCCTTAGGGAAAGTGCAGCAGAAACTGATGATTCAATTACCTGACATACAGCGATGGAGTGGAATAACTGTTTTAAACATCTGACATTCAAGGATTGGTTTGAGCAGGGAGGGTGTGTTAAAAATTGTGACTTTGAGCAGGGAGGGTGTGTTAAAAATTGTGACTTTGAGCAGGGAGAGTGTGTTAAAAATTGTGACTTTGAGCAGGGAGGGTGTGTTAAAAATTGTGACTTTCAAATTACTCAACCAGACAAGAATGATGCTGAGACCCTTGTGGTAAGAAAAAAAAGACTCTAAACTTCTTTCAGTCTGATGCTGAGTAATTTAATAGTGATCTGTGATCACATGAGGAAGGACAGTGTGCTTATTAATATCTTTGCTCCAAGTTGTTTGCTTTTAGGTTCACTGGCAGAAAAATCAGTTATGCACATGGTTTCAAGTTTGCATCAACACTAAGCTGGGATGCCTTAGTTGGTAGAATCACGTTTCTAGCAAGTCTGTCTGATTCTCTCTAAAAGCAGGGAGGTGACTGTGTAACTGCTATTTTAGAAGTGTATCTTAGATGTTAGCCATATACTCAGTGCTTTTAATTTATTTTTTCTAAGAAACATTGCTAGCTGCCTCCTTCTGCACTGCCTGTGTATAGATTTTGTATTCTCACTTTTTATTGCTTCATAAAGTTACCTGCCTTACAATTTAAAATGTATGCATGCATGTATAAGGGGAGCATGCAGACCAACCTGATTCAGTTAGAATCTTCTGTCTGCATGTTTTCCATAGTCATTTTCTCTTGCTATTAACAGAACAAAGGCTTTGGTGGACCTAGGCCAGCTGGGGCAAATATATGTATGCTGAGAAGCAAATAGTGGCATTTCTCTTATGGTTGTATGATAGACTAACACATATACCAGCAAAGGGAATCAGTCTGTGGTCAAAAGATGGGTCTGTCAGTGGTAAATATTGAACATAAGCCAGCTCACTTTTGGCTACTATATAGCAGGGGTGCAGTTCCAACAGAGCTGCTGGTTCTGGTGGGTTGAAGTCTGGAGGCTTCCAGCATAATGAGAGTTCTGTATTGCTGCTCTTCAGACAGACCTTTGTGACTGGAAATTCTGACTGGGCTTGGAAAGGCGATTGTAGATGTTACGCAGTGGGAATATGACTTGAGAAATGTTTTTCTTCTGTTTGGTTGTTTGTTCCTCCTCCCCCTCAGTGTATTGGTAGAATTGGTGCCAATTGGGTGAAACGCAATTTCGTTTCATTTCCCCCATTGGTGCCGATTGGGTGAGATGCAGTAAATGTGCTTTGTCAAGAGGTGCTGACTGAAGAGTAAAATGATTTCCTGGGAAAAAAATGTTTTCATTTTATTAAAACCTGCTTCTCTGCAGAATAATATTTTGAGATTTTCTTTATTCATTTTCTCAACTGAGGCTTTATGAAGCTTTAACTTAGGTGTTCAATAAATGTGAAATGGACATGTAAGTGACCCCCAGCTTTCAGGAGCAGATGCTGGTACTGTGACTGCACTGAATTGTCATTCAGCAAATGATTTCAGTGATATGGCTAGCCTGTGTATTTATAGTGACTTTCTCCTTCTTCCTCCCCATCCCCTTTGTTCTTAGCGTTCCCATGGTTTGGAATGGATATCGGTGGAACACTGGTTAAACTGGTCTACTTTGAACCTAAGGACATTACTGCAGAGGAGGAACAGGAGGAGGTGGAAAACCTGAAAAGCATTAGGAAATACTTGACCTCTAATACAGCCTATGGTAAAACTGGCATTCGCGATGTCCACCTTGAACTGAAAAATTTGACTATGTGTGGACGCAAAGGAAACCTGCACTTCATCCGCTTTCCCAGCTGTGCCATGCACAGGTTCATACAGATGGGGAGTGAAAAGAACTTCTCCAGTTTGCACACTACGCTCTGTGCCACAGGAGGTGGAGCTTACAAGTTTGAGGAGGATTTTAGAACGGTAAGTGAACAGTTCATATGGGATCAGGGGGAAGTACTTTGGAAAAGCATCATGGGAGCCCTTCTATTAAAATTTGCAGGGAGAATAACATTTTTTTTTTTGTCCATCCTAACTGGTTAAGATTAACAGAATCAATTCACATTTGTTAATTGGTGGCGTTGCTGAGAACATGGAGAGAGGAGGAAAGGGTATTCTACTGAAGTATTACTGTGCAGGATGTATTTAGTAAATATGGGGTTTTTTAGAGTACAGCTATGGTGATCAAATGCTTCATAATCAACCTGAGGGTATGTTATGACAACTATACAGGTACCTGCAAACTGATTATCTATTGGAAAAGAAACGAAGCCATGCTGACTGGAAATTTGATTCAGGTGCACTTCCCTTTGTATTAACATTCAAGCAGAGTGAAGTCAAGAGTCTTGGTGGAGCATGGGGGAGAAACAATGTATGGAAGCATGACAGTACCAGCTAGCTTTTGATTTCAGTTCTGGGAGTCTACATCATGTAATATCAGGTACAGTTGCTTACTTTGTAAGGAATTTTGTGTCCCTCACTCCCACAGCTGTAGAAGTGAACTGGAAGTTACCTGGTAGCTATTACAGCTAAGCATTTCTCTCTGTAGCTTTGGCTGCATCTGCCATAAATATGCAATTTACACTGAGGGACCAGTCTTGTCTCAGCTGCAGTGTGGTCAATCCAGCACTGGAACCATAGTTGAAGTTCAAGCTGTTTTTCTATCTGTTGAGCAAATATACAAGATCACATAGCAAATGACTGGTGGACTTCAGTGTGAAATCCCACGTCTCTGCAGGGTTGGTTAACATTCAGTGTGCTAAAACACTTGCAGGTAGTTTAAGAAAAACCCCATAAAGGCTGGCTGGGGAGTTTTGTTGCATAATGCAATCAGTGAAGTGCTCTCACACTTAAGTGAGTGCTTTGGACACCTCTTCCAGCTATCCAGTTCCACACCTTCCTTTACAGCAAATGTTTCTTGGCTCAACCTTCAATATCCATGGAGAATTACAGAAGAAAAATACTATCCATTACATGAAGGTTTGCTTTCTTAATCTCTCTCAAAGGCCTGGGTGTTCTGGGTACTGGCACTTGAATTGTCACACTTCATTAGCCATTGTAACAGCAGCTGGCTATCTCAGTGTGTTCTGCTGACTGTAAATTGACACTGGACAACAGCTTCAGGACTGCCGAAGCACTGAAATGTCTGTTTCAAATATTTGATCACTCTAATGCACCTGTAGAAGTAGAGAATATGTGCCGAGTCTAAATCTGGCTGTTGCAGGATTCAGTATTGTATAATGCCTTATATGGAGGTGACTTTAAATGTTCCTGTTTATTACTTAGAAGCAATGTGAAAAAACTAAGGTATGTTTGCGAATGTTGTTATTTTCATTTAAAAAATCTGGCTCAATGCTAGGAAACTCATGGTTTGATCTAACAAACATGCTTTTGTTCTGGCCCTTTATTTCCCTATATATATGCTTTTAAGTTATTTATCTTTCACTGTATTTCTCAATGCTTATGTGACTTCTAGAATTGCGTAGATTTAGGACAGACTCTCCAACATCTTGCAAAACAGCATTCAAATCCCAAAGAAGGAAGCCTTCTAAGATTGCAGAAGCTTTTTCTCCTTAAAATAGACAAGTAAACACCCTGTTGTCACTTGCCTGTTCCATTGTCTAATCCTGAACCCCTAAACGGGTTGAATAGCTTTGATCTAGACATCTCTGTTGCTTTTCTGTATTAAGAAATAACATAAAATGGTGAGGCATCTTCTGTTTACCTTAAGCCTGTTTTCTGTGCCATAAAAAGGCAACTAAATCTACAAAGCTACCTAGGTTTAGCTATTTGACCTCCCTCATGTGATCTGCAGCGCTGGATAGGAGGAGACCTGAAGAAGTCTCTGTGGTTTGCTTGGTGATTGCCAGCAGTAATGATCAGTAGCTTGGCAAATCATGTGATTCATTCTTAACATCTGAATGCTTCCCTTAGAAGTAGGAAAACTAACTCTATTCATTAAACTAGGCCACAGGAATATTTTACCAACCATATGAATATACTTAATGTTCATTGAAGAGAGCATCAGAAAGTATTCACCAAAAGGACTATTTCCAGCTTAAGGGTTTTTTTCTTGATTTTCATTTTGTGTTGAGTTTTTTGGGGGGGGGGGTTGTTCTTTTTTGCTCCCTTTATGAATGACTGGTCTTTATGGCTGGCTGTCTTTATTTTCAGGTAACAGCAGTGTTAAGTCATGGGTGGATCTGATGCCTAATTCTGATAATCCTTCCTCCTTTCCCCAACATATTCTGTCACTTCACATATTCTATAAATACTCAAATGACCACTTTTGTAGAAGTAAGGAGTACTTAGAGTTGTTTGCTTGTATATCTGTGATAGGAATCTCTTCATGCTCTGTGACTCCTCCATGATAGCACACATACATTACTTGCCCAGAAGTTTGCTGTTAATGTAATGAGGAACAAATTCTTAAGCTGCCCCTCAGTTTTGTGAAGCAACTCAATGTAAAGGATATATGGGGAGGGGAGAGGAGAAAGAACTATTCAGACCTTTGTCTAAAACCCGCACTATTGCAAAAATTCTGTTGATTGCAGTGGCTCAAAGGTGGGATCTTTGTAATCCTTTCCTAAATAGACACCTGCAGTACCTGACTTGTCTTGAAAGAAATTTTACTGCTGATTTCAGTGGGAGCAGGGTGTGGGCCAGAAGAACCCCAGTGACTTAGTCAAGAACATTTGGGACAGGAGAGGAAGGAAGTCTCTTATCAACACAAACTCAGGCCTTGACCTTCCCCGTAACCTGTAACGAAAATGCTTTAAAAGTGAGCTTGGCTGTTGGATAGTGATTTCCTTGTGCCAGTTACTAGCTGATTCTAAGGCTTGACTGTGGTATGAACCGAATGCCTGATGACTTGTAGGTTGTATTTATCTTAAAACAAATAAACTCACCGTCCTGTGTTGTAGGATGAGTAAGCTGTGTAACTTAACATAAGACACTCAAAAGTCTTCTTGCTTGAGGAGGCTGTGCTCAGGCTGTAGGTGCTGGCCTGTAGTGTGTTGACTGGGCTGGAGTTGAATGCAGCATCCAGAGAATGCATAAAGTAACCATGACACCTTCTGTAACTATCACAACAAGAAGCTAGGAAGCTCTTCAGAGGAAGTGGAGAGAAACAATGTGCATCTCTTCCCTGTCAAGAGAGGGGAGAGATCCCTACAGCTAGCTGGGCAAGAGGGCAGACCTCTGCAAAGGATTCCAGGCAAGTGCTTTTTTTGCCCAGAGCTGATTACAGAGTGAGTCTTTTCTGCCTCAGTGAATGCTGGATATGTGCTTGCATTAGACTTTGTCTTGTTTGAATGTGAGTGGTTTGTTTCCCAGCTCCATAAAGAAGCAGGGTTGGGGGCTGAAGTGAAAATAATCAAAATATAAAGAAAGCAAAGTATGTCTTTATGAAAGTGGAGGAGAGGTAATGGGAGGGAGATGGAAGGAAAAGCTAGATCGTAAGCTATTCTAAGAAATAAAAACTGGAGCAATGCCCAGAAGACATAAAAGCCAGATTGATATAGTAAATGAGGCTGTTGTAATTGATAATTAAAAACTTGCAAGATGTTATGTTCCTAACAGTTTCTTACCGGAAAAATATTCATATTTCTAATTGAAAGTTCAAGAGACAAATGGATTTGTAACTGTATCCAGGCTCAGACTTTCCTGTGCTCCCCAGAACTATGTAACAGTGTGAACTGTCATGGGAGGAAGTGTTGGCTACTTTTACCTGCTTGTAAGCATGGCTGAAGTCCTAAGTCCCTCGTTTTGATGGTCCTGGAGACTTTCTTGAGATCTGAAGTGGTTTGTTCCCTTCCCCAGTATTTAAAAAAAAAAATTATGGTCTGGCTATAATGCAGAAAAATTATTCTTTTAAAAAATGTTCAGATGATTTCCCTGTAACCATGATGAATTTTCCCTCCAGGGTCCTCTATACAACTTTGCTCTGCAGTTGTTCCTCTCATAGCACAACTTTCTGACATAACTTTTCTATAGAGACACTGTGCTGAATATAGTTACAGGAGTGCAGAGTAGAGTAAGCTGAACATTATGCTGTCTGCCTTCACATTAGGAATTATAAAGAGCTGGGTAATATCTGCAAATGCATTTTGTAAATATTGTAGGAAAAACATCCAATTAAATGTGCTTCTGTATGCAGCTTTTGGTTTTGTTTTTGCATATTTGTACCTAAACTTTGGTTCCTGCAAGGAGAAGAAGTTTGAACAGCTGAAAGTTGAGGGTAAGTAGTGTGTGGTATGTCAGGTGATGGCAGCAGGAAGAAATGTTTGCCTACTTGCAAATTAATTACGATGGTTTCAGGCACATCTATTTTGCAATGCAGTTTTGCTGCTTTGAGATATTGTGAGCAAAGGAACAAATAGCAAAAAGGCAGTTCTATAGGCATGGGAAGGGACTGAATTCTGACACTGGCTCTATCGTGGCTTATTGTCCAAGATCGGGTGACTACATTTCTTGCAACTTTCCCCTAATTTCTCTTTAGCAAGAACAGTGGTAGCTCACTAAGCTGCTTGGAGCCTTGGGTGTCTGGTGGCTGCAGAGCTTGTGGTTCTCTGAATGAAGGTGAATCGACATCGAATAGCGATGCCAGTCTTGCTCTTTCCAGAAATTAAAACCAGACTGCTGCAACAACACAGGGAAATAGTTTTTCATTCTGCTATGAATATCATACATGAAAGAGAGCAGTAATAGAACTTTTCTGCTTACAGTATATCAGCTGTTAAATATAGCACAGAGCTATAAAAAGCAAAACAAATTCTAGTATGTCTTTTATACATGGAGGCCTGGACCTAATAAAACCTCTATGTGTAGCGCTTGAGAAAGAATCTGAGTAGTTTCTTTTGTTCTGTTCTTACAAAACTGGTTCTTACAAAACTGGAGAGTTTGTAGAATCAAGGATTTTGTCAGTGGTTTTGCACTGATGCCGGAAGTGCTTTACTATTGAATTTGTATTGCTTGTTTGTGTCTTGGAAGGCTTCTGACTAGTGCTTACCTATTTGTAAAAGCGTAGCATGGATCATACAAAAGCAGCTTGTGGCCAGGTATTTGTCTTACAGGAGAACAGAGGTTTTGACAAGTAGGGACCATAAATCTGCTAATGACTTGTCTTTGTATAACAGTTTCTAGTTCAAGTCTTTTATGCTGTATTTCTGTAATTGTAATTTGTGTAGGCATGTGCTGACAAAGAAAAAAATATGAAGGGATTGCAAAAGTTACCAGAGGAAATACAGAAACAAGAAGAAATTATATCCACCTGTCTCTCTTGTCCTATGAACAACTGGATCTATATTGAGTCTTTGAGACTGCTGGTTTTTTTAGTCTTAATTCTTTTCTATGGTTCCAGGATTTGAGGACTGGCAAGTAGAACAAAAAGGCAGACCCAAAGAGTGAGCTGGCTTTCAGTTATGGCAAACTGGACCAATGTACAAGTAGAGAAAAGACTTCATAGGAGATATTTAAATAGCTCAAAAGAATGTAACCTATTGGCCATGCCTGTTCCATAAAAATATCTTTCCTCTTTACAGTGATTTAATATAGCTTCCAGTATTAAAAATAGGACATAGTTACCCATTTAAGTCTTCTCCATTAGCTGTTATAAAAACATCCTGCAATATGCAAATGTTTCAGAACCAGCTCTCTACTGTATAACCCTCTCATTGGTAGTACTCTGTCGCTTTTTTTTGCTAGAAAGTAGAGTTAGGTGAAATGGGCTTTGCACGTGTGAGGATGCAAATGACCTTAAGATTTAAATGGGGAAATTTACAATTTTTTTTACTCCCTCTCCTCTACCTAAAACTGGAAAGGAGACTTTCTGCAGATTGTCACTGTATTCTGTCTTTAGAAAGGGATGTGATTTCTAATTCTAGTGAATAGAATGCTATGGCAAGTAGACATGTCTGCTTAAGGACAGTTTTTGTGACCTATGAAATCTCAGAGGGAAAGTCCTTTGTAAGCTTTTTTTTTATTTTCCGTCTTCTGTTACGACTGTATTTTTACGAACATTTTATGTTTATGAACATTTTGCTGGGGGCATGGGCCTGACAATCTTTTTGTTTGGGGTTTTTTGTATGTTTTTTCACCGAACATAGTGAATATCCTGTTTTTCATTAAACGTTTTAAAGTGCTCGTGGTAATTTAAAGAAATAACTCTCAGATTACTGGTGACATACTAAAAAAAATGCACATCTTTTAAACATAATTCACTGTGTATTTAATGCATATTAACATACCATGCACATCTTAAAGCTTCTATTGAAAATTTTACTAAATTGCTGGGAAATGTGGTTGGATGATGAGCTAAAGTACTTTGCATCCTGAGGAATGATGATGTGTAGGCATGTGTCAGATACTCCCCAAAAGCTGCAGCTCCTCTTGGGCAATGAGGGGAAAGAAATTTATTGCTTTAGAATACTGAGAGGGAGAAATATTTCCTGCTTGCAGAGCAGGGAATGTCTCAAAGGCACGGGAACTAAATGGCATTACTACATAGCACATCATTGCTCTGGGAGGTATCTGCTGTCAGGCAGATAGCAAACTTTTATTTCAGACTTCATGCTTAGATCTTTGTACTGTTTAAATAGGATAATGTGTTACTATTAAAGTGATCAAAGTGCTTCAGCAGAGCCTTTTGTCCTTCTTAGTGTTGTATTATACTAGGAAATGTTTATTTATTCATTTCTTGTTTTTCTCTTCCAGATTGCTGACCTACAGCTCCACAAACTGGATGAATTGGACTGTTTGATCCAGGGCCTCCTTTTTGTTGATTCTGTTGGTTTCAATGGCCAACCAGAGTGCTATTACTTTGAAAATCCCACAGATCCTGAACAGTGCCAGAAAAAGCCTTACTGCCTTGATAATCCATATCCTATGCTGCTGGTTAACATAGGCTCAGGGGTCAGCATCCTAGCTGTGTATTCTAAGGACAATTATAAGAGAGTTACAGGATCCAGGTAAATTTAATTTTGTTTCTTTTAATTCTCTTTTCTTTTCTCTTTAGTAATTGAACAGGTAGAACTAGACAGTGTGAACAGTAGGTGCAGCCCTAAATTGTGTTTGTCTTTCCATTTCTTTTAAAAGCCAGTAGCAAGGCTGAAAACATCACAGGATTCCTTCAGAGTGGGGTCTACATAAGGGAAATCATTGATCCATTCAGCTTTAGATCTGCTTTAGTCTCTTGTCGGTGTTCTTACCTAGTTCCCATCTCTTGCTGTGAATTACTGAAATCAAGCTGTCCCAGGAAATGAATCTTCTCTCCCCGGCTTTGATCCCCTGGAACAGCCTAATCAATGAAATATGTTAGGGCTTAGTAGTTAGGATATGCCCAGGATGTAGGAAAACTTTGTAGACTTTATTTTGACACAGGAATCTCACTAGATCTCTTGTTTCCTTACTGATTGCACTAGTCTTTGGACTGTACTGGTAAATTAAGGAATGCCAGTGTGTAAAGACTAGAATCTGATTGTCTGAATTCATTGTTATTTTGTCCTCAGTGTGATTTTAGCCTCAGTCAGCTAGTGCTGTCTGAACTGATTTATAGGGTACAGCTGAGTTGAAATGGTCTCTGGCCTATGTTCAGTAAGGGATTCAGATGTGCCTGCTCTGTTTAGGAATTCAGGAGTTCAGTAGAGTGGATGCTAAATTTTGTTCTTAAGGTCAAAAAACCAGCCTGAAGCATGGTTAAGTTTGCTCTGAAGATTTGGAAACAGTGCTAACTTTTAGGAAAGCTTTTAGTTACAGATGTGTCCATCCAGAGATGTAGCAAAAATAACAATAACTCTAACTTTTTTCTCATACATGCAAACTGAACTGATATACTTCATTTTTCATAATCTAGTAATAGTAAAAAGAAAAGCAAACAAACCACCAAAACAGAAACCTAAAAAAAAATCACCTTTCGAAACAACAACTGAAGAAGCTTTTTGGAGTCGCTATAGTTCCTTCCAAACCTGCATTCTGTTCTTCAGTGCATGGTACATATTAAAGTTTCTCCTGTACATTGCACATGACTGCACATGTGTCTTCTGTTGCCTTATCTAGGCATATCTTTGTCACAATGGTAGCCATGAGCCATTTTTTGTATACAGTACAGATGGATACAAGTTGAATGAGAGAAGTATTGGTCTTCTTGCAGTTCTGGTTGTTTTTCAAGCACAATAGTTTTGGCATCTGTAGATGTGCTTCTGATCCTTTCCACTGTGTAAGGAAAAACGTGACTGCAGTGGGTTGTTGACTTGTTATAAATGATGTCTTGTGGCTGATGTGGAGAGCTTTCTATTGTTCAGACCCTGAGTATATTACAGTGCTACTAGATGTGTTCTAAAAAGCCCGATAGTCCAACAGCATGGACTAAATGGTGTTCCTATCTGACCTCCTGTGCTTTTTCATGAAGTGCAAGCGTGGTGTCTCACTGATCCTCTTGTTTACAGTGGCTCCAGTTGGTGTGACTGCAGTCAGTGCAATAAGCTAACTTTCTCAGGGGCTAAGAAAGAATGAGGAAGGATGTAGAGGTTAGTAAGTTGAAGTTCATGTCTGTTAAGACTGAAGAATCCAAAGTAGAATTTTAATGGGTTGGCAACCTGTTATGCACAGCTAAATCTTCCCTGCTAAATTTATATAGTCAGTAAATACTGTACTTGAGCCTTTACAAGATACTAAAGTGACTGCTCCTTGCTCAGAGTTCTTGCAGGGAAGGAACATTAAGGACTGATACTAGCCTTGCTTTGAACAGGAACCAACCAGTGGCTTCCTCTCACTGGCTAGGTCTGTCTTGGCTGCCTGCCCCTGTGTAGATATTTAACTTTGTTCACTGTTTATTCTTTCATCACTGATTTGAGTGCTCTTCTGGCTAATTATTCTTGCACAAGGAAAATTGTTAAGAGTGCTACAAATAGCAAAGTGGTATCTGTAGTGTTGGATTGGACTTCATTCTTAGCTAACCCTTTATTTAGTATAATTTCTCCTATTTAAGTATTAAAGACTTAAGAGTAGTTCAGTTAAAACCACACTGCATGACACTTGTGTTAAATAGAAACTCAATTTAGAGTAACTGTCTTCACTCCTTTAAGGGAGTTACAAGACACAGTTGGTAGCTCCATAGACCTTGTTGCAAGTGGGGGTCTGAAGAGTTGTGGTAAAAGCTGGTTCAAGCTGCTGGTCTGAAGGGGTTGTGCTTTTCTAGTCTTGGAGGAGGAACGTTCCTGGGCCTGTGCTGTCTGCTCACTGGCTGCGAGACGTTTGAAGAAGCGCTAGAAATGGCCGCAAAAGGAGACAGCACCAATGTGGATAAGCTGGTGAAAGATATTTATGGAGGAGACTATGAGCGGTTTGGCCTTCAGGGGTCTGCTGTAGCATCCAGGTATGTGTTAATTGAGCTGTTTTTAAAGAGTCCATTGGGAAACTTCCTGTGCATGCTAAACTGAGTGCATAATCCCTGGACTATGTACTAAATCCATGTGGTTATGTCACTCGATGTATCATGTAGTTTGTCCTTAGATCTCTCACTTCTTACTCTTTTTTTTTTTTTTTTTAAATGGGTATAAGCAATGCTTGACATATTTTCCTTCCATTTAAATTACAATTATTTTAGAAGTGTCCTTACTCATTGTTATACCTTTCTAATGAGATCACTTTTCACATTTCAAATCTGTCACAAAGCAATGGATATCAAGTCTAAGCCAAGCTTATTAAATTACAAAATTTTAAGGGCTTTTAACACTCCTAAATATCTCATATTAAAAGATATCATCTTCCTCACACAGCTTTGGTCATATGATGAGTAAAGAAAAGAGAGATTCCATCAGTAAAGAGGACTTGGCCAGAGCTACTTTGGTCACCATCACCAACAACATAGGTTCTATTGCTCGCATGTGTGCACTGAATGAGGTAAGTTATTTACCATGAGCTTAAAACCTTTAGAAACAACACAGTGAGATTTAGTAACAACACAGTGCTGGCATAGTAGGTGTGTAACTGGCCTTGCTAAATATGCATATATTTAATGTGTTATGTGTATGCTTTGATGCAAAGTGAAAGGTACTTTGAGCTTCAAAGGTAGGCAAGAGGGGAGAAAAGTTAACTGTAAAGATCTCCTTGAAGCATTGAGCTTCAGCCTAGGGCTGTTCAGTTGCTCTCAAGCTGTAATACATAGATATTAACACCTTTGTAATAAAAATTATTACTCTCAAGTACCTTGCAGTTATTAACAGGTTTTACTATACCATGACAAATTTTATTTTGAATACTGTTTTGCTTGGATTGTTTGCATAGCGTGGCAAGTTCAAATTGTGTATTGTGTTAAATGCTTTGATAGTTATAGGAACCATTGCATTAGGTCAGAAAGAAGAAAAATACACCTGAGGCATTATTATCCTGCCTCAAACTCCTATCAGATGCTTCTTACATTCTTTTATTTAGGCATGCTAAGTATGGATGGATTGTTCCATTCATACACTTTTCCAACTTCTAGCAGTTAAAAAAAAACCAACAAACCCACACACAAAAACCCCACCACAAAACCAGACATTTAGACCCTTGTTTATATCTGCAGATTGCATCCTTTACTATTATGTGGTAACTAATCTCTTTTATCTGCTCTGAATGAATTTATATAATTTTTTTAATACACAGGTCTTTTAGCTGGACAGCACTCTGTCAGTAGAAGAATTGCTTCTTTTTTTTGTATTTTGAATCATCAACACATCCACAGAGCCCAAAAAACTCCCAATAAAACAAAACCAAAAAATGTACCAAACTGCCATCTGTTTACTTTATGGGGTCCCATCTAGCTTTTGGCTTTATGAGAAATAAGAAATAATAAATGACTAGTGCTTTTGGTGGTTATGGGTTTTGATTTTATTTTTTAATAAATTTTTGCCACATCTCCCCTGTGCTCTTTCCAAGACAGAAGGTCCTAATACTTAATCTCCTTTCTTATGGAAGACACTATCTCTTGCTTTCACTGTTTCATTATGTGTTTTTAATCTTCTTATGGTTCTAATTTTAGGACTGAATGGTCAGATCGTCATGTGGTATTCAGAGTGTTGTTGCTCAATGAATTTGTGATGGCATGTTGATAAATTTTGTGTTCTGACTTCCTTTACTAACAGCTCTTAATATTTCATTTTTGTGAGCATGGAACTCAATTTTAAGGAACCATCCACTGTCCCTCCACAGTCTTGTCTTAAAGTAGCTAATTTGGAGCCTATCATTGTCTGAATACTCAAGTGTTTCTGTTTTACCCCCTTTCATTTGTGTAATTTCATTTTTTTAATTTAAACTTCATCTACCACTTTTTCTTTAGTCATTGGGCGTAAGTCTCTTCAGCACTGCTATGCTGTTAATTTTTTATTCTCTTTTGACTAACTTTGTATGCCAATTATGTTTGTTGCTCATTGCTCTCTTAGACCACTTTTAAAATATGTTGAACAGCACAAGGTTTAGTGTATGCCCCTATCAAATGCCTTTTTTCATTGTGAAAAGTGGCTTCAGACATATATACATGTGTGTGTGTGTGTGTGTGAGTGGTTTTGGGGGTGTTTTTGGCAATTTGACTCTTTCAGTCAAGATAATTCTCTTTCAGTGTTCTCTTTGCTTTCAGCTTCTTTACAGTGTTGCCTTGTGGCATGGAGTTCAAGCAGCATTGTACAGGGCTATCAAAGCATGGAGAGTTGCAGCAGGGAGCCACATGCGATGCTTTCAGAGGAGGAAATAGGCTACTAATGAAACTAATGCTTCTGAATCATCATGAAAAAGTTCCTAACATCTTTGTTTTGTGGGCAGGCTTACTTAAAAACTGGACACGATCCATAGAATTCTGTGGAGGAATGTGGATTGATGTGTTAAGTATTCTTCATTTCACAGTGTCAATGTAGAATTTATCCAACACTTGAACTAAATTATTTTGTAGTTTTAGAGAAGGAAAACTTCTTTTAGTAGCTTTACATACTATTAAAAAGAAAAATCAGACATGCAGTATCATTGCAAGTAACCTAATCTTCAGATAGTTTGCTCTTGGGGAAAAAAACCTAATGCTATCATTCTGCTAAATAATCTAGACACCTAAATGCCTTTGGGAGACGTGGCTGACTTACAGCAAGCTTGATGAATGAAATCCCCAAATAAGAGCTTAAAAACATTTGAATATGACATTCTTTTATGGAGCTTGTATATATTAGATTAGGGTTATGGTGAAGCTCACTTTTAGGTTGACAGAATCGATTTATGCCCTGAAGCATGACTTTTGATAAGTTTTTCCCAATGATTGCAGCTTTAATATTGTGTTGAAAATGACTTGCATATGTGCAGGAAAAAATGAGGCTGGGGAATAAATGAAATATTCTGTCTGAAGAACTTCAAAGCAAATTTGCTTGCGCAAAGTTGGCAGCGGGGTAGAAAAATTCCATAGTCTGGAACCATTTGGCTACACATCATTTGAAGTGGTCTGTCCTAGGCACGGCAGAACTGCATAAAGGAAACCAGTGCCCTAGTTTATACTTTTCTTACTAGCAGAACATGTAAGTTGCATCTGAACAAGCCTTCTTGCAAAAGTATGTGTGGGGTTTCTTATTGCATTATTGATATAGATTTCCCTATTCAATTATATTGGCAAATATGTAAATACACTACACTGAAGCTATACTGTAGCTTTCTACTGCAGGGTATTTGAACAATTTAATGAGACCCACAGAGGGCAAGAGTGCATGTCTTTTCTAGGATGTTGTAATTTGATTAGCTTAAGTAAGCATGTCATCACCATCTCTTCATCAGTTTAAGACTTCTGTCTTTCAGCTTTGAAAGCTTCAGCAGTGGACACAATTTAAAAGTAAATTGACGAGACTCCCTTAAGAGATAAAAGTAGCATTTCTTCATTTTCCAACTCCTGAAAAATGCTGGGTTTTTAGTTCAGTTCAAAAAATCCAGGAAACTTTGTATCCTTAATACAATTTTTTATCTTGTCAAGAAAGTTTGGAAAATAAAATTGATATTAAATTTTCATGTTAATATACTCTCTGCTATTCTAGTAGGTATGACTAGTACTTTTAGATTCAAATTTTACAGCAATGTTTATACTCTGTGTTAGGTACTGTTTGTTTCAATTTCTAGTAACAATAGCTTTGTGTTTATATACAGAAAAGAATAATATGAATGTGAAACTGAAATGTAGATTCTAATCAGTTTGATGGTAATGCATTATAGGAAATTAATTAGTTCCATGTTTGCCCCTCCTTTATCAGAAATTACTTCAGAGACAAAACTGCCTTATCAAAGGATGCAAGGTGCTCTTGGCTATGTTCAGTAGCAGTCTTTTGAAATTTGAGATGTTCTTATTTTCAGTCATAAATTCAGTAAAGTTGGTGTTGATGTGTTTGATTGGTGTTGAGGGCAATCAGATATGTGACTCGGTCATTGGCAAATGATAAATGAGTTACTGCATCTGGGTACCTCGCTCTCCAACACTGAGTTATTCCAGTGAGAATGTTCTCTGTGGGATGTCACATGCACAGAACTGTGGTCTGTAGCAAAGAAATTGCTGCAGAGCCAAGCGTTGGGCTTTATAGAGCTGTATCAGTGTAGAGAGGTAACCCTTGGTAATTCTAGCCCCTGTGCAAAGGTTTTCTGGTAATTTTCTACAGAGGACTCCTGAAGATCCTTTTCTAGGGTACTTCAGGATTCCTGAAGTCTGTCTCCAGGATTTGGCCTCCTACTGAGTCTTCTATACCAATTCTAGTGTATGGTGAACATCGTGGTACACCAATGCAAAATGCAAGTGCATTTTTGTGCATAACAGGCAGAACTGGGCTTGGTGAAATAGTTGTTATGGGCATTGTTTAAACACCAGACAGAACCATTGCTTACTGCAGTGATGTACATACAGGAAAGGATAGCCCATGGCTTTCTTGCTGGCAGCTTAGTGCTGATGATTCAAAAATCTTAATTTCCTGAATGAAAACTGAGTTCAAGTGAGCTTTGAAACAAAGGAATGCTATACGTATCCAGTATTATGTCAGCCACATTTCACTTGCTTTTTGAAAATGGAACCACAGTCCAGACAATAGGTAATGAAAGATGCTTCTTCCCATCTCTAATGCAGTCCTTCTCAGATACTTTTCAGAGGTTCTCCATCTGGATTTAATGATCATAGTGATCTCTGGAAAGTTGCTTCATTTAACATGCAGGGGGCAAAGATTTCTTCAGTGCAGCCATATACAATTAAACATCTCTTGCAACATCTCTACTTAGCAGTCAGTAATTGTAATTATTTTTTGACTTTTCAGTCTGGAGAGTTTAAATGTAACCCAAAATTCCCATTTAACTTTATAGTAGAGCCAGAGGTACGTGTTGAATGAGGCAAATAATTTAGCTGAATATAATTTTTCTGGTCTGTTTTTCAATTTCAATTTTACAGAACATTGACAAAGTGGTATTTGTTGGCAACTTTCTCAGAATTAATATGATTTCTATGAAGGTGCTAGCATATGCTATGGATTATTGGTCCAAAGGACAGCTGAAAGCTCTGTTTCTGGAACATGAGGTAAGGAAATACATGTTGAACTTTTATTTGTAAGTACAAAGATCTTGTTCTTTATTTGTTAAAAGGGGAGGATTTCAGTGCCATTGCTTTGAAGTGAATGCAACAAGCGAAGTTCTGCATAAATGCAATTTAGTTTACAAATTCATTTGAAATTACTGCTTGTTAACTTCTTGGCTTGATCACTAATCTTGTGGTGTGTGTTATTAAACATTGCCTGTCTCTGATTTTCGCTCTCTGACCCTGGTACCAACAATGTTCATACCATGGGCTGCTATATAAACCTCAAGTATAATTAATTTTTGTAAGCATAATTTTGAGGTGACTACCAGATGGGTGGGTTCATAATGGAAACTGCCTTGCCTCAATATAGCATCATTATTCTGTAATTTCTTTTTGACAATTTTGGAGAACTGTGTAAGATTTTTTTCAGTATCAGGCCCTTTCTTGTACCTAAAGAAGATCTTATTAAATCATAATCAGATGGAGCAAATACTTGGCACAGCAGGGCTGATCTTATAAAAAAGATCTTTTAATTGCCTTAACAGAACTGAAAACTTTACATGTTCATGCTTATGTCTTATTTTGGAATTTGATTGGTTTTGGTTTGCTTTTTCCTTTGTTCAAAGGGTTATTTTGGAGCTGTTGGTGCTCTTCTAGAATTGCTTAAAATGACAGATGATCAGTGATGAAGCTGTCTGAAGAGATTCCTACTGCAGATGCTGCTGGATAAGAGTGAAAGCCACTACAAGGATGGAAACAAAGCCATTATGGTAGTTCTACCTGCTGGATTTGTAAATAATTTAAAATCCTTTTAGCTAATCTTTAACTTCTGGGTTTTGACCTTATACTTCAGAATTCATACTGGGAATTATGAGGATTTTTTTTCTGTACACTGTATTTTTTAGAGGAAAAAAATGTGCGAAGTGGCCAAACATACAGATTTTATGGATTTATTTTAAAAAACGGATACTGTTTAATGTAGGACCTGTGATATGAGGCATCTGCTTTTCTTCTGGGGTTTACTGATTAGTGTGGTAATTTTAACTTCATTTAGTAATCACTCTAGGAGATTTTTTAATCTTATTTTCATGACGTTTCATGATTTCTTCTTGGTTTCGAATGAAACTACAAAGATGATGCATTTTACTGTGAAAACTAGTCATTTTTTTGCCTTTCCTTTCCTCATTAGACGAGACACTTTTTTATTTAACACCCCCCTGCTCCCCCAAAAAATAAATTTACAAGCCTTCTGTGGCTAAATGTGTTTCTTGGCAGGACTATGAGAAGGCTTGGCAGGGGTAGGGGGTTTAAGGTCGTAATTTTTTGGTAGTCATGAATTGCAACAGGAACAGACTGCCAGCTGGTTTTGCAGGACTAATTTTTCTCTATAATAAAAATCTTAAACAAGATGTGAATTAAAATTTTAATTGTTGAATTGACAATTAAATTGAATTGTTTCTGTTGAAAAGCTCTGATCTGAAGAGTTTCGTAGTAGAGATGTTATTTATGTGGTACATACTTGGCATTAGATGGTAAAGGGAGATTGTTTTCATTTATTTTTCTGTAGTCTGCAAGTTTTAACTTGTTCTTAATTGAAAACAACTAATAACTGCATTATTCAAAGCCCAGTTACTAAAATTAGAGAAGTACAGACTAATGTACTTTCTGCTTTTAAGTTAATGTGAACTTTCCCTCCAGGGCACGAAAATTTGAATGTTCGCCCCAGTGCAGTATTTTCTACCTTTTTTGATTTGTGGACCTCTCTAGATTTTTTTTTTTTCAAGTTGAATTGAGACCCCTTTGAAATCTATGTACTGAGGTTGCTGCAGAGCATATATCAACTTGCTTTTCTTAGACACCTTGAGGACTCACAAATGAGAGGCTGAAGAAAAGTTCATAAATTATTTTGTCTTGCAAGACTGTATATGATGTCACATAATGTAAAGGATCATCAGAGGGACAGTATAAAATTCAGACACATGTGTTATCCAGTATATTTTTGGAAGGGGGTTTATTTCACTTTTCTAAGTCATTCTTTTCCATATCTCCCAAATGCTGAAAAAAAGGTGATATTAACTAAAGTGTTAACTTGTCTAATGGAAATAAAGACCACTACTGTTTTGACAGTTTTAATGTATCTGTGGAATTCATTTCTTGAAAGCAGTGATGTGAAATATATAACACTCTTTTTATGACACACATGACTCGTTATTTCCATGATATTTTTGGTTCTTGACATGTTTTTACTCTTAATTATATTGCTTTAGCCTTTGAAGCCTTTTGCCTTCTTGAAGTTGACTTCAAAAGACTGTAAACCAAAAGATCAGACAATATACTAGCATGTTGTAGTTGATATTTCCTATAATATCAAGCTTGAGATAAGTGAGGATAGTTCTGCTCAGTGCCTCTATTTTTTTTAATAAAGAAAAGAAAACCTTCATTAAGTTCATTTGCTAAATTTTGGCTGCAAATAAAGATTAATTTGGACATTGTTTTATTTTTTTTAAGGAAGACGTCAGAATGTTAAGAGGTAACTGCACTTCTTATGGTAAACGGTAGAGGGAAGCATAACATCAACGATGTAAATATGTTTGGTTGGTTTGTTTCAGAGAAGGATCCCATCTTTTTCTCCCTGCTCTATTTTTGAAGGGAATTTGATATCAGAATATCTGTCACATAGGTGTTCTTTCATTCTTAACATTTAGAGTTATGTGAAGGAAGAATATAATGTTAAGTAAACAAATGTGAAATAGCAGTTCTATTAGGATTAAAACCCTCTACCCCAAAAAAAAAAAAAAAAAAGAAACACAAAAAAATGCTAGCAAGCCATCCAGGAACATATATAAGGACTATGAAGATGCACAAATTGAGGCTGTGTGGTTAAAGAAGAAAAGCACAGTCCTGGTAGCCCTGAAGTTAGCTGTAAGGTTCCAGGGGCTGTCAGGTAAATTGATCACAGCAGTTCTAAGAAAAGCACAAAATAAAACTTTAACTTCAAAATGCTGATTTAAAATTTAAAGTGCTTATTATGTGAATTGCTATCGTTAAAAGAACGGGGGAAAATGCTTTCAATTATATACTACACAAAGGAGTATACTTGGTTGGGAAAAAGATTAGCAAACTAAATTAATAGCATAGAGAGTTATGGAAAGTCTGAAGTAGGAGAACCTAGAGGAACATGTTAGTTCAATTCTTCCTTTCCTGAGGGAGAAAAGCCTACTGCAAAACTATTTCTTTGTTGCTTCAATCTCCAGCTGACTCCTTTTTTCTCTGTCCTTACCAGCACCATCATATGAATCTGCTAGTACTGTAACTTGATTGTTTACCTTCAAACTGTGCCTTCCTCCACTTATCCCAAGTTTTGTTTTCCTGCTCTGTGTTTCCCCTCCATAAGTAAGGTAATGGAGGAAAGACAGGGAGGTTGGTTTCTAGCACTGTTACAGTATTTTTGCCATATGGGAGCACTATGGGCAGTTCTAAAAGCATTGCTGTTGTCTTGAATTTTTCTGATTGTGTTTGGTATCCAATTACTGTGTAGAGTCATCTCCTAGGAGGGTTGTTTGACTCTCTTCATCCTCCAGAGGTATCTGAACAGTCTGAAAACAATCTTGCTCAACTACAGAAATTAACTTCTGGTATAGCTGGTACAAACTGTTAATTTGTGCAAGCAAAGCTCAATTGCAGCACTATCAACAAGTATTATTGAGAACCTAGAAATACCCAGATCCTTAGATCTCTTTTGTTTTGGGAATGGTGATAGTGAAGAAGCAGACTTCCCTAAGGGAGATCAGTGAGTTTGCAGATTTAGTATGTATTGAAAATACTTGTTTTGGTATAAATTGATGAGACCTCTTAACAACCCAGGCTTTGTGTTAATCAGCTTCTCTTTCTGTAACATGGTAAGGTAATTATTAAGGTAAGTTGGAGCAGAGTGAGTGGGACTACTTCCTCTCAGTTCTGATGGTTTGTGCTAAGATCTGCTTCTTTAGGACTTGACCATTTGTTGTTCTTGAATCACATGCTACTCTCCTCATTCCCCACTGCCACTGCAAAACCCAGATTTTTAATGGTTTTGACAAAAAGTCTAATTATGTCCCAATAGGAAGAAGGGTCTCTGTTTCAAAGTAAAGTGCTTGGACTAAAGTGTTGGGGGAAAGTCCCTAATGCTTGCTGAAGAGTGAGGAACAACTAAGAGTATTTACTTGATCAGATTTATTAGAGAAGGGTAGCATGGGGTGCATGGAGGCAGTACAAGAATCTGGGGCAAGTGGGGTGCTTGCAGTGCATTCCAACCTCAGCAAAGCTGTCCTGGTGTTTCACTGTTATCAGCACTTCTGTTCCCATTAGACTGTCACAAGAGATACTTGCAAGTGATTTTTGGCAGGACACAGCACAACTTTAGAGAGGGGAGAACCATATGGGGTTGAACTGATGACAAAATAAACATGCATGATTGTTTCCATTTGGATGAGGAGTTCTACTGGGATCTCTTTTTAAAGTACAAGGTGTCTTTGCATTTGGGAATAAATGAAATACAGGCTACGAAAAAGATCACAGTCCATTTTGTGTCTTGCTACCTCTTGGCACCTGAAAGACAGAGAACATCTGATCTCTAGGATGTCCTGGAAAATAAATCCTTTTTAAACATAAAACCCGAATCCGGTTTCTGATTCTTTAAGATTTACTGGTGCTAATTGCAACTTTGCATGATTATTCGTGTGTTTGGAGAAAAAAAGACATAGAGAGTTCTACAAACTTCCCCTACCACCTCCCCTTCCACCTCCTCCCCCACGTCCCCCCCCCCCAAAAAAGGCAGAAAAAGAAGCAAAGTAAAAATTGTGGTTCTGACTGTAAAAGTTTGGAGAACATGTTAGCTGCCTTGGGAATTGAGATTTGCCTCAAACAAGGGGTACTGGCGCCAGGAGAGATGGAAGAGAAATGAGTAAGAAAAGCTGAGGCTCCCAGAAGGGGAAGGTAGTGAGCCCAGGAAAGCGACAAAGCAGCAGCATCTTTGGAAGTTCTGGGGTGACATGAACGAGGTGGGAAGGGCCCTGCAGGGTGAGTAATTAACGAGCTCTTTGTTAGTGCAGCCTGTGAGAGAATGGTGGTGTAGGTGGGGAGGCCAGGTGATTTGACAGAATGGCTGGAGGTGCCCTAATTCAGAGGGTGATGGAAGGGTGGGTGGTCGTGAGCTAGAGCATTGAATGGTTACTACGTGGCTGGAGCACCCCTGGAGTACCCAACGACCTGTGGTGAAGCATTAAGTCTTCTACTGAGATGCAGATGTTCTCTAATGTGGGCAATAAGCCTGGTCTAAAACACTGCTTGTTTCAGGGTGAGACACACAGCAGGGGATGTACTGGCCTCCAAATGAGAGAGATTTTTTTCTTCTTTTACATCAAAACCAGTGCTATGACATTGGCAGAAGCACAGCTCTTTTCTGCTGGCCTCCAGCAGTTTGTTCTGTTGTGCAGAGCTGTGCAAAGTGGCTGGTAGTGGCAGGGGGTTCAGCAGCCTCCTGCAGTGTCCCCCAAGCTGCTCACAAACCTCAGGGTGGTGCAGCCACTGATCACGCCAGGGCAGAGTTCTTTGGTCCTGTCTAGTTTATTTCTAAACACCGTGTTGCAACTATGAAGCACCAAGTTAAAGGTATGATTTAAGGCAATGAAGGAGGACAAACAGCCTGAAATGGCATCATGTTGCACTTAAAACAAGATGTCACTCCCTGTTTTTAAGTGGTTTTGCTTATTTTGTTGTGATGATCAGGGCACTTCCAGCCTCAGGTTTCCAAGCCGACAACTTCACCATTTTCCAGATTTTTGGATGGGTGACCCATCCATCTCTTTTTCTTAAAAGTCTGAGCGAATCTGGGCATTTGGAACAAATCAGAAGTAGCCATTTTTTCCAAGTGGCATGCTTTTTTTTGTTTAAAATCTTTTGTGAGAGGAGCTTTCCCTTGTGAAGGAATACACATTCTCTGCTGCATTGAAAGAATCGAGGAACAGTGGCTTAGAGCAAGACAGTCCATCACAGACACTGTTTTGATAATGCAGATTGTCACAACAGAGATATCAGTGCTTCTAGCAACAAGATGGTATAGCTGCTGGTATGCTGTGACTTGGGTGGGTGTTTGGGGTTTTTTTGTTCAGGGGTTTTGTCTTGCATTCATATGTTAGCAAGTTGCACAAAAATAAAACAGCTGGTCTCATCTTGTAGGGGTTTCTGATGGAGATGCTAGGTTGAATGTGTGTCAGTGAGAATGCTCTCCTGTGTTTGAAAATTATTCTGACTCTTTTTATGGTTTTAAAAATGAACTGTTAAATAATGCATATTAATTTAAAAAAACCTAAATGAACAAATTAATTTATCATTTTTAAAGCTGGCTGGCTAAATGAATCACAGAATTCTGAATGTAATAAAAAATTTTAGTTCCTTTTAGTGGAATTGTTTTGTTTTTAGAGCAACTTCACCCCTATTGCTATTTGAATAAGTAAACAAAAACATGCTGTTCCTGTGTCCTAAGCATGCTGTTACCAGCTAGCTTTCAGCATATTGCACTTGGCTACAAAAGGCTGCACACAAAAAAATCCAGAAATATTTGCAGGATAAGCCAAAAACACTCCCAGAATTTCCCCATGTTTGTCACAGTGTTTTAGCTTAAAAAGTTATCTATTCTCTTCAAATGTAGGAGGTTTGAAGACTTCTCTCCAGCAGATTTGCCTGTGCAGCATGGCAGCTCCTTTTGCATCACTAGCTTGCCTCTTGGAAGGGGGAAGAGCAATGCAAGGGAAACTAAAGCTGCTTTCTGCTGATGGCTGCTGGTTGACCCATAACCCACTTCACACTACATTTGTTCTTTTACAGGTAGGGCAGAAAACATTCAGGAACGTTTGAAAAATAAACAAGCTTTAATAAAATATTACTCAGATGTGAATCAGGAATCTGTCGATAAAGAAACCAGTTTCTGTCACCTGTCATAAAGTTAGCAGCATTACTCTTAGAGCAATTAAATGGTAGATAATACCATTCTACGTTTCCTTATCGTTTTAAATTTCAAGCCTTGAGAAGGTAAGATGAGGCTTCAAGCCTTTGTGCAGACATGTATTCATCCCCCAAGAGTAGTGCAGGGTGCCTTTACTCAGGAGACCCGAAAGCACGCTTGGGTGAATGCATGTGCACAAGAGGCCTCTCATGCTTTGCAGGCCCATGGCTGAATCCCCACACCTTGTACAGCATTTGGGTGGTTTTACAGCAGGAGAGCCTGTGGAGAAGGTGGGTTGGTTGGTTGGTTTGTGCTGACCTGCTTGCCCTTGAAGGGGTGATGCATCAAACATCCTCATACCAAATGCTGTCAGTGGCATAAAGAGGGGTTATGCTCTGATGCTGTTTTTCGCACCTACCAGCATCATCAGCCTCATTTCAGCTCCAGCCCCTCCTGAAGACAATGTGCTGCCTGTGTGGGTGAGCACAGCTGCAAGCCAGCCTGTACCCATGGTCCTCTGGGCACCCCACGGCTCCTGACAGAAGCCTGACTCACAAATGTACTCCTCATGTCATACTAAACATGTCTTGCCATACTAAAAAGGCCACTGGAAACCCATGAAGCACCGTGCTCAGGCACTGCCCTATGGAAAGAGGAAACCAAGCCCTTGCAGTATCAGATACCAAAATGCAAGGCCACGTATAATCAATGTAATATTTACCAAAATATCTTGCTATGCAGAGCAAATTTCTGATGTACTTTTAGCTTGCTCTGGTTTAGGCCTCTGTTTGTACATGCTTAACTTGGAGAGAAAAAAGCAAATGAATGGGGGGAAAAAAACCACCTTGCACAAGCACAGGGTGAAAAAAAATTATCTGTAAGATTTTGTGTTGCATAAGTGCCCCTGGAAATAATCTGGTACATCTCCAAATAAAACAGAAATCTTTTATGCTTGTAAGTTTCTGTGTGGAATGACAGTAGTTTCTGTGTTTGTTAACTCTGTAAATGTTTGCTGTAGATACTATCAATGGCAATATTTTATTTAAAGAAGTGTATTAAAGTTTAAAGGAAAGAAACTCCTCCCCTAGCCTGTGAACACAACAGCTACAACAATTAGGTAGTAAAAACTGAATTGAAAGTAGTCTTAGGTGTTAAGCTGTGCGTTTTACAGGTGAGCTGGAACAAAAACATGTCCAGGGGCACAGCATACCCTGGGTTGGATGAAGAGCTCTCACTGAAAGCCCCAGCAGTCAGCAAGCACCAGCCAGAGTTTTGTCTGAGGTACAGCCACTTATTGCCAAATGACCGGTTTTCTGTGTTGTGGAGGTGTGAAGAATTGGTGGTGGCTCACCATCTTCTTTTACTCGGTATCATGTGCTGCTTTGGAGAAGAGGATAAAGATCCCCTGCACTGCCCTCAGGCTTTGATTCCCAATTCAGCCGTCTTTAGCTTGTTCATTTCCTCAAGAGGTGGTACCAGCAAGGGTGTTGATGATGAGCAGGATAAGCTGCTAACACCATCCCTTCTGCAGAGCACAGTAAGCCTCATCATCCAGAAGGAAGAATAAAAACATAATGCTGTGAAAAGTTGTAGAACCATGGAAATGGTTAGGTCTCCCCAGACTAGAACAACATTATAGCCTATATTTGGTGTCAGATTCCTCTTTGGACTAAAGTAGCCCAAACTTCTGGTCCACAGTCAAGTGAATATGGAAGAGAGACTGGAATGGCTGTGCAAAGGCTTGCTTCCAAGTACAACTAATTCAAATTTATTATTCCCATGCTGTGAAAAATTCCAACATCTACTTACAGTTTTTCTTCTGATGGGAAATTTCAAAATGTCTACATTTCATTTCACTTTTTCCACCAAAAAAAAGCCTGCTAGCAGGAAGCCTAGCAGGTTGCCAAAAGCAAGTCATTTGACATACAAAGTTTTTTTTAAAGCTCCTGTCCAGCCAAAAGTTTGTTAAACCATGTTTCCATAAGACAATTGTAGTGATGAATCTTTGTTTTCCAGTGAAACATTGTTGCATTAGCTAGCTGGAGTGCAGATCTTTGTAAAATACATGCATTTAAATGTGTCTAAAAAGTTTACTGGATGTGCTTGGACCAAGGACTTCAGTGGCATGCCAGAAGAGATACCCCAGATTAACAGCAGCAAGGCAGGAGGTTTGAAATGTGGAAGCTTGTAATTACTAAAAGGAGATTAATTGTCCTCTTGTTCAACTAATATTAAGTATTGATCTGCCTATACTTATTTTATATCAAGAAAAAGAGGATACTTCTGCCAAAATTTCCAAAGATTCTGGAAGATGATGCACTCAATAGGTTGAAAGACATACCCACATCTAGTTTTGAGTGTCATTAGAAACTGGCTGATTTTAAAAGCATTTTTTGGTCTGATGCCATATGATGGTCTGATGTTCCAGGAATTGCTAGTGTCCATGAAAAAGTGAGGAGGCTGTGGAATAATAATTTTCTATCCCAGGTTACATATATGACTTATACAACCACATATTTTAAGGATTTCATCACAGTCTCTTGATCCCTTTCTGAAGCCCTTTATGTCGGTAAGAAGCAGAGCTTGCCTTCACCTCCAGAAAGGAGCTCACAAGTGGTGGGTACTTTACTTTCTTCCCTTAGAGTCAGCAATATCTGGACTGTAGCTGCATTTGGGTGATGGAGGGAACCATAGGGACTATAGTTCCTCCTATCTTTGGCTTCATTTCTAGAGATGCCATGGAACCTCTGTTCCCTTGGCTATAGGATGCCAAATGTTGTAGATCCAAATATTAGGGGCCAGATCTGGAAATGTTGCTCTGAGCATGCCATTACAGCATACTCCTGTACTTTGGCTGGCTGTAACAGGGAGATGGGAGAGGAGGGCAGTGGAATGAGGGTAATGAGGTTTTCAGTTTACAACAGATATTTGTATATAAAGGTTCAACTTAATACATAGCGTAGGAAGGCCATTCATCAACTGTACCATGGCACCTAACCATCCTCCAAACTGTAAAAACTTATTTTACCTGTTAAATTCCACAGTATTGTACTTTGTTTATTTTTATGTTCTGCAAAGTGTAAAAGAGTGCAAAAGTATTACTCTTGTTTGCATAGGAAACAAACCAAAACAAGTCCTTTCCTGACTGTGTTTTCTTTGCCTGGTCAGGCACTCCAGGTGAGGGCATGTGCTCCTTTCATATCTTGATTACAGCACTTCTAAAGAAAGCAACATGCATAGTCCTGCAACTTTGGAGGGATTAAGGCCATTACAGGTGACTCCTATTCTGTTGCTTGTCAAATGGCTAAATGGAGCCATGCAATGGGTCATTTATCTGGTGTCAGCAGCTGAAACTTGCATGAGAAAAAGCTGTTCTAGCAGCGACAAAAGGAAGCCTGTCACGAATGTGTAAAACATGCATGTAACCTAAAACCTTGTATTTCTATTACTGTTAAGAGTGTTGCTCCAAGAACCAAATGAAGTCATGAATGTTGTTTTGGATATCTAGCTTAGGATACTTCAGTGCTTAAAATTAATTTATATAAAAATTAAACAGCACAAAAGCGTTTTAAAGTTGTTGTAGTGCCAACGGCAGGTCGGCAGGGTGTGAGTGGTGTTACTGCGTCTCTGCATATCCCAAATATGTCAAATACACATGGTTCTGTGGCACTCTGGCAATATCCTTTCCACACCACAGAGATACATTACCTGTTGTTGACCCAGACGATGTCACCACCCAACACAGATAACCGCTGTCATTCCCACTGCTGATGAGTTGTCACTGAGATGCTGCCAACCAGACTTGCAGAGGAAGTTTGCTGTGATGGTGAGATCCCCAATCACTTGACCGGTAGCTCAATGCACACGTTGTTCAGAGCTATTATCTTGCAGCGTTATGCAGTTCAAATGAAGTGCATTGCAACTATGTTAGCAGTGTATTTTGACAAAATCTTTCAACGTGAAGTATAGTTTAATCCACGTAAGATTAAAAATCTTTCCAAAATATAAAAAAAGAGAGGAAAAAATAAAAAACTCACCGAGAAAGTAAGAGATGCACTTTTTTCTCATTCAAGGACAAGCTTTTGTTACTGACACAGATGGTAGGGAAAAGTAGCTCCTTTTCTCTCGAGCAGCTGTGAGCTGCCATGCTGTAGGAGAGGTGTACTGCTAGGGAAGATGTGCATAGGTGATGTGGGCTGCCCAGTGTTCAGCTTCATCCCATGGTGTGCAGAAAAAGGTGAAGTATGAGTCTCTCCTGGCTGTCCTGTGTGGCTGGCTGTACTGCACAGAGTAGCTCTGTCATCTGGAAAGGGAAGCCTTTTCCAATCAATAATCCACCCCAAAGCTGCCACGCTTACTGAAATCATGTATGCTCCCTTACCTTGAAGGATTTTTAACTTATCCTGAAGACCAGCATAGCAAATGTCTCCCTGTCACTCTCCAAATGCTCTGCTTGCACACTCCTGGGAGCTTTGCACTTGCTCTTTATAGCAGCACTGAAAGCCAGCAAGGTCCTGGGGGAACGACAAGAACCAAGCAGCTCTTGTCCAGCAACAGTGTTTGGGAACCGTAAGAAAAGATCCAATTTTATCTTAGTTCTCATGAAAAATGTCACAGGATGTTTAATGTCCTTTCTGAGGAAAGACCTGCTGTTTTCCAGATCTTGCCTGAAAACACATGCAGTATTCAGCAAGCCACTTAGTTTATCTGTCTTGGAAAAACAGAAGGCTGCTGGAATTTGAAACTTGTTCCAAGAGTCTAGGGTCCAAACCTCTGTGAGTCCTTCCCCTGGTCTGGGGTTTTGAACTGAGTTTGAAAATTTAAAGACTAGCAGGCAGTGGCAGCAGGACTCCTAATGGTGTATGGGCGTGCAGGGCTGGTGTATGTGATAGCGGGCCATCCCTATGCTGAAGTTTTGGTGTTATTTCCACCCTCGAGTGCTGCCGGACTTTGCAATAGGTTAAAAATACCTTATGAAATGCCTGAGAGCACTGATCCACAAATCCCAGAACAGACTTTGCCTCGATGGGGGGGGGGGGGAGAAGCCCTCTTAATGCGGTGAAAGCACCCGTGGCACTGGTGAGACCCGCTTTTCGCTTTTCTTGTCGGTGAAGGTACCACGAAGGAGGGACTCCGGTAGCAGCTTGACGGAGCCGGGCGAGGGGAAGAGCCGCGCCGAGGCCACCGGGGAGGGGAACCGGTCGACCAGGTAGGTAGGCGGCCAAGGCGGCCGGGGAAGCTCTGGGGTGGGGGCTGAGCCGAACCCGAGCCCTTCCCTGCCCGCCGCGCTGGGGGCCGCGGTCACCGCCGCGCCGGCATCACCCGCCCCGGGCCCGCGGAGCCACCGCCCCCGCGGGGCAGCACCGGCGGCCGCGGGGCCCCTGCCGGGGCCGCAGCCTGCAGGTAGGGGCTCTGCGGGGCCACGGGTCTCGTCCCGGGAAAAGCGAGGAGGGAGACGGGGAGCGACCCCGCGGGGAGCGCGGGCCGGGGGCGCGGAGAGGGGCGGGCAGCGCGGGTGGCAGCGCTCCGGTGGGGCTTCAGCCAGGTCGCTCCCACGCCCCGCCTTAGAACTGCGGAAACATTGGAAAATAAATAAAGATCACTCTAAATGCCACTGTTAAATTAAGAAACTGTATATATGTGGATACATATATATATATATATATAAACTGTTGGTCAGGTGAGATGCTGGTTAGGTAAAGACTAAACAGCGTTTGAAGTTGCTAGAGGGTATGAGGAAACTCAGTCATCTTTTATTTCTGGTGCACAAACAGAATAAATGTACCTGTTCAGAGGCGGGTGTGAGAGGCTGTGCTGTGCCTCGTCGCCGTCTCCGTGCGTGCGGACTAGAGGCTGTCACCGGGACCCCCGTGGCTGTCGTGGGTGCGAGCGGTTCCCAAAAGAGCTCCAAAAACCCAGGCACAGACTGCTCAGTGACAGGCTAGAGAGCTGGCCTGTGGCCTTCCCCAGGAATAGTCAGCTGTGGAAGTAGTTAATTACAGTGATCCTTATCCTAAATGGCCTTGATATTTCTTCTGGGATATCAATATAGTTCGTTTCCAGGAGAATTCTTAGTCCCTTGGAGGACTTAGCCAGGTGTGCAGTAATAGGCTCAGGCTAAATGGTATTGTTGGCATGTCTTGCAGGAAATTTTGTTTTCACAGGCTAAGTTCAGGGAAACTATCCAATGAAAAAAAAAAGCCCAAAGATACGAGTATTATCCTTATTTAGAACTTTCTGATAATTTGCCATTCATTTATTGACCTGTTCTGTTTAATATCTCAAGGAGTAAGTCGTTAATTAGGTATTTCGGATGAATTTGGGTTTGTGTGATTTCTGACTGAAATGATTTCATTAAGTTAACAAGCTGGTTGGGGCAGTGAGTATGTTTGTTGTTGTTAGTCTGCTCCTGCAGTGGCAATGAGGAAACGTTTCCGTTAGTGCTGGGAAACTGGAGGATAACTTGGAACTTAATGAAGTGAAACAGGATTGCATTTTGCTCAGAGTGATCCTATTATGCCTCAGTTAGGGCCATGTTATTGCTCACCTCAAATCATTAGCTGTTAATGTCTTTTCACATTTGTTTTTTTAGCTATAAGTGGGCCATTATGTGGTTTTTTTGTTTTATATTTTTTTAGTTGTATTATTTTTAGTTTTTAGTTTTCCATCTTTTATAGCAGTGTAACAGAAGCTTTTAATGGAAGGTTTCTCTGGGCTTAGAGGTTTCCATGTTAATGCCTTTAAAATTCAATGGTTAACTTCTGCCTTAACCTCAAGCTGGAAACTGACAATGAAAGATAGTATAGGACAGTGTGTAATTTCATTTTACAAAGTTTTATCAGAATTGATTCAACTGATATGTAAACAGGGGAAACCTCAGGAACTTTCTTTTCCCCCCAGCGTGCACATTCAGTTCACTTTCAGGCTGTACACTGTTTACCTGACAAGTGGCTTGTTACGGGATGTCTCCTGACTAATTGGATTTGCTGAGTTGATTCCTGTCTGAAACTGTGAGGAAGGGGACTAGGACACCCCCAGGGATCCCTTCCAGATCTGTATTCCCAGGCCAAGGTCCTACAGACCGGGCACAGAGGGGGAAGATTTTTCAGATGTTTTGGTGCAAACACAATTGCTTCCCGAGGGAGAAATTTGGCAAGTTTCCTGAGAGAACCGTGCTTGCGTAAGCAGCCCCCTGCCACCCTCTGAGCTGTGCTAGTACAACCATTTGTGGGGCTGGTGGTAAATTGCATTGGGGGAACTGCAGTGGGTTCAAAAGCACCTTTTCTTCCTTTTTATCAATTACTTTTAACTCTGAATTGTCTGACTGTGTGGCTGCTGTGTCAGGGCTGAGAAGGTGGCCTGGAAGGAAGGAACATGTGGCACGGAGCAGGAGGTAAGGGCTGTTTCTGCCAGCATCACTGCTGCTGAAAGAAGTAATTGCTTATCAAATTGTGGTCACTGGGAGATGACATATGGTTAAGACAGTTGCCTGAAAAACATAGCTGAGTGCTCAGATATCTCAGTTGTATGCACATGCAGTTGGCTGTATACACGAAGATATGATTCTATATTTCTGTTGTAATTCTGAGTTTTCACCTAATGATTTTACTTTTGTGATGTATAGCTGTATGTGTAACTTCAGGATACATTCCCTATACTATTCTCTCTTGTAGTATGAGCATTTTTCAAAAGACTGTTTTTCTGGAAAATAGACCTAGGCATCATAAGGCTATGAGTTTTATTAATCAGATTATATTTACCTGGATAGGGGAATGCCTAAAATTCTAAAGAGGAAGATTAAACCTAGACCCCTAAAAGAGTGCCTCTGGTCCTAGAGAGCATAATTGTCAGCTGTACTCTCTTTTAGATGTACGTAAAATGTTAAATATACTTTTGAATGTAGTGCAGACCTGCTGTGAAATTATGAATGACAGAAATGATTGGGCGAATAGCACTTTTAATTGGTATGGTGAGACTGAGAAGTCAATGGAGTGTAACCTTGCTATAATCTGCTATAATTTATTTTAGTCTGGAAAGCACTGATGCTTTTGTGCATTGTTTTAGGACTCGTTCTCATTCCTACTTTAGACAATTTCTTTCTGTCATGATTCTATTGTAGCGCGTAAGAAAACATTCACAACACCTTGTCTATGTAGCACATGTGCATATTTAGAGAATGGTGCTGCACCTTCCTGTTCACAGAACTTGAAGGACTAATTAGTTTCTATGATGGTCTTTATTCAACAGAGAAAAATCATAGGCCTTTTTTCTTCCAACCTAAACCAAGAAAATGTATGGGAGTTAAGAAAAATATCTTGCCTTTACTGATTGTCCTGTGGTGGGTCACTACAACTGCAGTTTGGATTATCTGTAGAGTCTCATGTAGATTTAAAAAAACAGATTAAAAATTAAAATCTTCATTTTATCGTTTTTTTCTGAGAGGAAAGGTGTTTCTTGCCAGTAGCCTTATGAGAGCCAAATACATATTTTATGAGCTATATTGTTGCTTTTATTAATTGACATACACTGATGTGACTATGAGCAGTAAAACTGCAAGGTACAGCTTGCCTGCAGGAGGTGGGCTCCCAACCTGCAGTATGGAGAGATTTGGAAAGGTACAATTTTTAAAAACCAAAACTGTAGACATCCAAGGTAATAACTCAGTTTTTCTTCACTGACAATGAAGGCGTTTCCTATTCAGCTTATTGAACTGCGAAGATAGTTTTGTTTTCCTCTCTGGAAGCTGTCTGAACTTGCTGTGATGTGGGATGTGGAAGGATAGTATACCCAGTCAGCTGCTCTGGATGAGCATACACAGGTGAGGACTGTCTTTTACTGGATTGGCTCCTTGTGTCTCTTAGGCTTGTAGGACTCTGGATATATCTACATACAGGGCAAGCTGTGCTCTTCTAATCACCTGTGATCAGGTGCCTTGTGTTTTTGGAAGAAGCATTCTCCATTTTCAGTACTGGAAAATGGGTGGTGCTGTATGCCCAGCTGCTCAGATGACACCTGTCTGGCATGATCATGGATACCATGGTAGCACAGCTCAGGAGCCCACAGAATTCAGGTATAGCCAGAAGGCACTTAAGTATCTTTCCTTACACTGTAAAAGCAAAATCCATCACTTTTGTCTCCACAGCATTTTAAGCTGTGCAGGCCCCTGAGGCAACAGATCAGCGTTTCAGCAGCAAGATGACTTATTAGTTGTTAAGATTAGCCAGCAATTTGTGGCATATTTCTTCCCCAGAGCCTGCAGCAGCTGGGAATTGTAGAACTGGCTTGAGGGGATGTGACAATGTATTTTATTAGTGAGTTAGGTTGATCTTAGTCTTCATTAGTGAAACTCTATTGGTTACTTTGCATATAGTACAAATGCTACTGGATAGTTGTTTCTCAGCTGCAGTTCAGTGTTGGAGAACTACAGGTTATCCACAAACTAGGATATTCTTGCTTTTCCTTGGGACTTAAAACGAATGAAACAGCACTTTTTGTTGGTATTTGGTTTAGATGTCATATTTAATAGTTTCTCCTTGTTTCATTTGATGGGATAATGGAGTGAGAAGGCAGTAAATTAAGCAGTCTTTAGTGTTTGCTTTTAGACAGTATCACCTGTTTTCCGTGGAAGGACTGTTGGTCTCTTTTTTTTCCATTTCTGATGTTTTATTGTAAGATGATTTTGTGGGCTTTAGTGTGAATGCTGTCTCAGAGCATTATGTAAATAACAGAGAAGAATGAAGCAACTGTATTTTTTTATGTGTGTTTTATGTCTTATCTATGTGGGGGATGTACACTCACACTTATATGCACCAGGATTACATAGGCTTACATTTTGCATCAACTTGCAAGTTGCTAACGCATTTAAGTGAATAGGATTAAAAATTAATGTAAAAACAAGGCATCTGAGATAATCTAGGCTTCTTTTGATATTAAATATTATTTTTTTTTAACTTTTCTGGTTGTCACTAGAATCTATTCAATTTCTAGGGAATATTGTCCTTGAATGCTTTTTGAATGGTAAGTACATTAGTTGCTGCCAGAGGATTGTCGTAAGCGTCCAGAATTAATGATAATGGGCAGTCCTAGACCATATGTAGATATTTATTTATAATGCACATTATCGTTCTTTTAACTTATTAGCAGGTAATTTATGGAGAACCAATTTGTCACCCTTTTCCTTCCAACTCTCCAAGCTTTTTGTGCAATCTGTGAGTGTCTGAGAATTACAAATTCTTCTGCTAGATGAGAGCTGACCTGTCCTTGTCAGGAGAAGTGTCTCTTCTGGTCTTGCCATTTGGTAATACTGTCAAAATTGTACCCATATCTTGCCAAGAGGCATGACCAAACTTCTGGTATTCCTCAGCTATCACAGTTTGCCAGTCTACTTGCCTACATACACCATTTATACTTCATTTCTTCTGGGATAGCAATGTATCTCATGTTTGGAAGCTTCTCTTAAATTAATTTAAAAGATTAGGTAAGAGTGCAGATGAAAATATGGTAAAAGAAATTTCAGTTCTTCATTACAAAGTCAGATAGGAGACAAATAGAAAAAGAAAACGTTTTATTGGGATATTTAAAAAATCAAAGTAATTTCCCAGCCATTGCAGAAAATCCTAGAGGCAAGTTTTGAGTACGAAACCAGAGATGATGTTTTAGCTAGCAACCACCAAACTCTTGCATCCCCTTTTCTGAATAAGACCTAAAAGTATTTTTGAAGTTGGGAACTCAGCTCCTTGTCTTCAGTCCTCACCAGGACAGTGCTGACCTCTTTCTCTCCCTTTGTTCAAGACAGGAAGTCTCCCGTCTTTCACTTCCCTCCCCTCCCCCCCAACGCAAAGATTCCTTCCTTCCTGCAATTTCTGGATTTCTCCCAGTGATGGTGGGATGATTCACATTTCCCAGATGTGAAATGTCAATGTGGGAAGTGGGATCTTTCCCCTGCCTCTCTAGGGGTTTCTCAGAGTCTGTGCTGCTGTAGAGTTTTCTTAATTAACATGTTTCTCCTGACTCAGATGGTTTTCCTGATGGCCACAGAGTTTTGGGGGCTGTTACAGTACTTAATGAGTCACGTCTTAGAGTGTTCATTGTAAATGCATCTTAAACTTGGGTGGCTTTGAGAGCTTCTTGAAGACCACACAAAAGTTATTAATTTAGTCTGTAGACATAGTCAAATACCTTCTCCTCCTCCTATCTGTTTTAGGGCTTGTCTTTTCAAGTTGTCATGTTTCAATATCAAACTGTTTTGACAGAGGGGTGTTTAGAGCTTGTTCACGCAACTGCTGGTTGGTGCACAGTTGAGAAGGTGGTAGTACAGGGCTGTGCTGCTTGTCTGTGGTCACTGTTCTGGCTCCTCTCTGCTCTGTGTTCATTTGCTGATACTGCAATGGACTGTGAATTCCATATTTGCATTAGTCCTGTGCCTTCCCCAAAGTACCAGAGTATTTGGTTTGGTAATATCTTGACTTTGTGTTTATTCCTCTCCTCCAGAATCCCCTGTAATCAGCCCTTCAAGCTCATCACCTTTATTTCCCCATAAAAGTCATTAAAATATCAGGGAAAGGAGGAGTTAAAATAGGAAGAGTCAAAACCAAAATGGTTCCATGTTCAAGGCATGTGCTGACTTCACCTTTCTGTCACTGAAATGCTGCATCCAGTCTCTCAGCTATTGAGCTTGAAATTTCCTGGGCCAGGGGCATCACACTCAGCCTTGCCTATAAAGATGTGCCTTGGTGTCAGTGTTCAGTAATTATCCACAGTTGCTTTTCGAATGTGTTGCAGCACTGAACTTGGTGGGAATAGAGGCTTCCCTTTTCATCATATGGGCTAACTGCTGTGAGTTGGCCCTTAAAGAATTGATTTGATGTGCTGTTGCCATTTGAATGTGCTGTTGTTGTTGCACTTCTCATTAGCAGCAACATTTCTGGTAGTTTACATTCCTTTTTTTTTTTTTGGAAACATTGCAGCCTTCCAGATACACTCCTGTCAGTTTGGATAACAAGCCACTGCCTATCTGTTCTCACCATGATCGTGTCCTGTGCTGCCACATGTTCCTGGAGAGTTCTCTCACTATTGATTGTATATCTTGGCAACTCTGCATTCATGCAAACATTCCCTTAAGTTACACTTTTTTACGTAAAAGCTTGAAAGCTACACTACCTCACCTGCTTAATCTAACAAGCCAAAACTACTTGTTTCAGCTGAAGACCAGAGGTATTTGGGAAGCTTCTTCATAAAGTACCCTCTGTTTGTTGACTTCCTTTTTCTCTCTTTCTAAACTTCTGTAATAACATTTATTTACTTAATCTGAATGGTCCTTGGGGCAGCGTGATACCACCAGCAGCAAGCCAAAGTGCATTTTTTGAAGGGATTGAAAAAGTTCTCTTGTGGACAGAGAGAATATTAGAATGGAAATCAGCTGAGCAAGAAGAGCCAGCTGAGAGGAGCAGTACTTTCTCTCTTGAAAGGACTGAGTCAATACAAAGACCAGGTAGTTTCTTCACTTGAGTGATATCAAAGCTGAAGCACTTTGTATGAAAGCTGTTTTCATTATTAAGTACAGAATTAATATTTTCTGTTTCCTCATCTAAAGTGGTTAAGACTATTTCTCTGTGTGTCTGATATTTTGTATTAAAAGTGGCCCAGAGATTTAATTTGGGAAATGGAGCTGTCATGAAATACAATTTGATGACAGCAGAGAAATTAGTATTGGATGAAGAATGTACTGAATGCGGCATCACAGCTGATCACAAAGGACCCTCAAACTCTCAGCAAGAATTGCAGTTTTTGTCATTATGTATTGAAGGACCTGCTTTCCACCTTAAACTTGTGAAAATCTCAGCAGTCAAAACAGGATGCAATTGGAGAATAATTAAATTGGTCAAATTTAATTTTCATTTTTGTAAGTTGTCATGTAGCTGTGATGCAGGGCACAAAGGCATTGAAGCAGAGACATCCCTGTGAATCGTGGACAGAGCCAGTTCCTGTAGAAGCAAAGTTATTTCTGTGCCCTTAGAAGCTCAGTGATGCACAGCACAGATCCAGAGCTTTGAATAGTTACCTCTTGGTTAGCTTATAGGGATGAAGATGCAGAGTATGCGGGGCGATAGAGCAAAGCAGTGCAAGAGAAAATGGGAAATTTGAATGAACTGTGGCTCATCCTCTGCCTAATCCACCATCCTCTGCTCTTCCTGAAGCCAGTGTTTCACCTCTTGTTTGTGGTCAGAGTTCTTTCCATCAGTGTCCATTTAATTTAGCCTGATGGAGTAGCAAGTTGGAAAGATTAAACAGAATTACCCCACCCAGCTGGTCTATTTTTAATGAACTTAATGGAGTGGAGAGTAATCTCTGAGGAGTTGCAACCCATATGATGTAATTCTGCCTTTTGCTTATGGTGCATGCTACATAGAATCAGGCCACACATGACTGATGGCAAAATGGTGCTCATCAGAGTTTCTGCTTGTGTGCCAGAAAGAATAGGATAACAAAGTATTTCAGATGAGAGCTCTTGCATGGGCGTCTTGGGCACATCAGCAGAAGTATTTTGCAGAGGTATTTAGTAGGCAATTTTTACTTTTAACCACATTAGAAAGTAAATCTTGGGTGACAGTTGTGAAAACTTTGTACATGAACCTACTCCTTGAAAACAACAAAACAAAGAAATTACTTTTATTGCTCCTAGAGAATATAGCCAGCATGTAATTGATGTTGTCAGTGTATCAATGCCTTCTGAATGCAGTTGGCACCAATGCACCAAATAAAATCTGTGTGGGGAAAAATTGGAAAAAGCCCAGAGGATGTGAAGGGAGAGATGGACAGAACGATATGTGAAACAAGTGTGTTTTAGGGTGGCTGTGAACGAGGAAAAGGAAATGAGGTGGCACTTGAGGACTGATTAAAAGTTGGTCGGGATTCTTTTTTGCTTCAGGTGAATTTGAAACTTTGGAGTAGTTTAAAATTTATCAAATACAACCTGTCCTAATATGAAATGCCAGCTCAAGAAGAAAAATGATCTAACGATGCAGAATTTGAAGCGTGCAACAGGGATTGTTAGGGTAAATTCTTAGGCAGGCATTGTTACTGACATCTTTCCAGTGTTTTTCAGGGTACCAAGATACACAGGTGATACTTAATTGGAAATTAACTTAGTTCAGTGAGAGGTCTCTTAGCTGAGAAACACATAGTAATTTAATTTGACCTTAGGATTTTTTATCAGTTTTAATGTGAGATCAAGATTATCCTTTTGTTATTAAGGTGTCGATGAACTCCTGACTGAACCAACAGTTCCCTGTCACAACTCTTCTTGGGGATACTCCAAGTTACACTTTCAGATAATTCAGAAGATGCAATTTAAATAATGTTATCATTATTGTTATAGGTTAATTCCCTAGATGGGGTGAATTTGCTTTGTAAATAGACGATGTCTTGAAAAAAATCACTAAGGTCTGTTCACTTTTACAGAAAAAACTTAATTTCACGGAGATAAGAATTTTAAGGAATATCATCCTCTGTGTATCGATATATGAACATTGTTTTTAGAAATAATTTTTGTTGTCTGATAATTTTTGAGTTATTTTTTCTCCTTCTGTCATCCATGTAATAAGCTATTTAAAGTGAACCTGATCCCACTAAAAGGATTATTGATAATGAGATCTAGTTAAGAGACAATTACAAGGTTGGCTGAAATAACAGGATAAGAGGATAATTGTTGAGTCCTCCTTTTAAGTCTCTTGGTGTTTTGTTCCCAAGTTGACATGTGGTAAGACTTTGACCAAACCATATGACTCATATAATGGTCCAATCTAAACAGCAAATGCATTTCTTCACGATGGCTCCTTGATCAGTGACGTAAATAAGGAAGCTGAGAGTGAAAAGCCAGGACAACTTTTTTTTTAAAAAGAACTTTCTTGTAACTCCTCTGGGAGCATGGTACCAGGTTGAAAGCCTACACTTAGTTCTACAATCTATTCCTGAAATTTCTTAGCCAGGTTTTTGTTTTTATAAACTTTCTAATGCAGTGGTTCAAGATGCTGTGATAAATGGCCAGCAGTTGGTCTGCAGGATCACGTGAAAAAGAAGAGCCTGTGTAGTTTCCTTCTGAAGTGTTTTCATTTGAGAGTTTTCTGATAGGAGTGTTTGGGTGTTTTGTGGGCATTTGGCAGGCTGCGCTGGTTCTGTGGTTGTAAATGCTCAGCTGCTGTAATTAGGACTGGGTTTAATAGGAAGAAGAAATGGAGCATTTTTATCAGTGCTTTTATAACTAGTTCTTACATAAATTTCTAGGTTATTTTTCTTAGATAGCATCAGCCTCTTTCCTTTTTTCCCTTTTCAAGTTCTTTAAAATTTCACCTTTTATGGGCTCTGTTATCATTACTGTCTAACATTTAACAAGATGAGACTCTCTAACATCTTGTCTTGCTGCTCTATATGGGCTCTTTTCCTCCCTTTTATAGCTCTCCGCCTTTACAGTGTAGATGCTGAAAAGACAAACGTGATACAATCTGGGGAAAGTGGTTTCCTGTTTTTCTACATGCTGCCTCATTACTCCTAATGTAACTCAAACTTCTCTTCAGTAAAATTTCTGCCCTTGCTACTTACAGGTTAGTTTTCCTGCCAGAGGCACCCTTGGGTCCTTTGCTGCAAAGCCCTTGTTCTCGTGCTTTTTATGAGTTAAACTAATCCCATGTTTCTTGTGGTCAGGTATTTTTTCAAGTATTCTCTCCAGTTACATTTCCATCATAGGCATGTTTGAACACTTACTGTAATATTCTACTTGCTGACAGTTCTATATGTCTATGGATCTGAGAGGATACAAGCTGAGGATCCATATGGGAACACCAGAGAAAATGAAAATGGAGATTAACTTTTAAAGAACTAATATAGAAATCTGGAAAGCAAAGGTAAAACATACTTAATGGGATAGGTAGATTTTTTTTTTTTCCCCCACGTTTCACTTACCAAAACAGAAACATTATCTACAGAGAGAAATGTTCTTTAACATAAAATTGAGAAATTGTATTTCTGGGCTGCAATGCTAACTAGCAGGACTACACCCTTGAGTAGCATGGAAAGTTCCTGCTGATCGTTTCTAAAAGTGATGTAATCAAGCAGCTGCACCAGTATTCACTCAGCAAAGGGAACCTGAGGCTCTTTTCTCAAAGCTTTAAAGCTTTCCTAAAAACTAAAATAAGCTATTAAGCCAGGATGTAGTTGAAACATGGATGTCTTGGTGAGTCTGAATGGAAGACTGAGCATGAAGAATGTGCTGATCTGCCCAAGATGCGTTGGTTGATTGTTAACTTTCAGCGTGTGATTTCACCAAGACAAACTGTTACTTGTGAGTAGATGCATGTTTTCATGATGTGCATGCTGTCAAATGCATTCTTCCTGGTGAGAGGTTTATTTTGTACGGCATGCTACGAGTTTTTCCTCTTGACTTCCATCTGTTTCCTTGTCTTTCATTTTAGTATTTCATATTTCCTTCCCAGCTTAGTAGTTTCCCTTTTGTTACTTTCTGAAGGTTATGTGCAGGGACACATATATGAGCCTATTTGTGCAGAGATATGTTCATTGGAATGCACCTAAAGCTATATGATAATGTGTTATGCTTTTTTAATAAAGTAAATGTGATTTGTGCAATGACTTCTCAGAAATACCTAACCCTGTAAAGCAACATTCATCAGTAGTTGCTTTTGGAAGTCTGTTTCAGGAAATGGCAGATGTCCTGTTTTTTGTCTTTAACAGTTGTCTTTCCAGTATTTAGAGATTTCCCTTCGATTCCTGCTGGGAATTAATGCGCCATTGTATATACAATAATTATATATGAATAAAGGGAAAATTAATTGTGGCTTTGACCTGATAGTAGGGCTCTCTTATTTTTACAGAGTTCAGAGTTTCAGCTGAAAGTGTCCCAAGAAAAATAATAGCCACAGTGACAGTTTGCTGTTGTATGGTGCATATTGTCCATTAGAAGAGTATGCATGGCATTAAGTATCTTAATAGCTTTATTTCAGAACATAAGCTTGTGTGAACAAAAGGAAATAGCCTGCCTTGCCTTTCCACGCCTGATTAGTTTTTGCAAACAAATATTGCATATTGAAGAAGATGATGAATTGACACTAACAGCAGCCCTAAATCACCAGATAAATAGAGGCACTCTTCTGGAGAGCTTGTTCTGTAGGTACAGAATTTGTTTTCTAAAACAGTCATCCCTTTTCCCTTTAGAAAGCACTTGTGTAAGAGTCACATCTTGAAAATTAACCGTGAAGAGTATTTTTCTGTGTGAATTGTTAAAAACCTGACAATGCCACCTGTGCTCTGAACCCTTCAAGAACCTGGGGAAAAGATGTCTTTGTTTAAGTACAGTTCCTTATCTTACTAAAACCCAGACAGGAACATCAAGAACACTATAAACCAAATGAGTTTTGCATAGCTTGAACAAGGCTTTTCCATAAACAGAAGGGCTAAAAAGATGATAACTATGAAAGAGCTCCAAGTACAGGTACATATTCTGTAGGTTCATCACTGAGATTTCTAGGTGAGGGTGTATCAGTTTCCCACTGGCTTGCCTCCTGATTGCCTGGATTTCCTCTGCTGAGCGAGTGCCTGGGCAGTGGGTGGCACCTCTCCCAGGACACTGAAGAGTGGCTGCCAGTGCTTCCCTGGGCTGGGACTCCCCACTGAGGATGTTTGCTGGAACTGGTGTCCATCAGCATTCATTTCTTATCAGAGATGAGACATAGAAGCTGGCAGCAACTTTTGGGTGACCTTTGGCACTTCCAGGTATGTGCAGGGAGATATGTCTCCATAGTCATCAGCCCCTCAGTTTTATCCAGGCACAGGTGCAATCTTGATGCTTGAGCACTCATGGTGTGCCTGGTAACATTCTCATTTTCTCTGGAGGGATCAGAAGAGCATTTGCTTGGTATATCCTTTACCAGGTCATCTCCAGCTGGCCTAATAGACCTTGATTTTTGGATCCTTATCACCAAAGTGGAATCTGGAGTGCAGAATCAGTAAAAGAAGCAGAGTAGTGATTCCGTAGACTGACTGAGTAACGGTCTGAGAAAAAATGTCCCATTCTCACATGTTCCATGGCAGTTTTGCAGTGGTGTACTTTCCCAGGGCAAGATTTTCCTGAAGATAGAAAAAGTATTATGCCAGGCGTGGGAAAAGTGTCAGCTGAAGACATTTTGAATAAAAAGCTTTTTCAGAATTTCCAAACAATTATGATCAGATGTTAACATTTCTTTAAGGATCCAGAGAAGTGCACAGATCCTCAAACAGATAGGAATGGCTCAGAAAAATGATTGTACTATCCCATATTTAAGCTCAACAATAAATGAGAAGTGTTTGACAAAATGTTTAATCATAATTAATGGTATGTTATAAAACTCAAAAGTAACAGATAAATGTAATGTAATTATAAATAAACAAACAAAAAACCCTTCCACAACCATTGCCTACCCACCACCTGTTTAAAATTAGGAAAATGTAGAAATACTAAAAAATGGAGAGATACTAGAAAAATAGCAAACATTAGAAAGTTCTCTATATGTCATCAGATACATCTGTATGTTGACATCATAAGATAATGTCATCAACAGCTTTTCAACTGAAATTTTAAAATCTTGTCTTGTGTAGTTGAAGTTATTGGACAGCAGGAATGATTGTTTCCTCCCCAAGAGTTTTCCTGATATTTTTTGTAAGCGATGTTAGAATGGAGATAGTGATGGTACCATTCCTCTGCGCCAGCAGCAGGGCTGTTGGCTATCAGTTATTCAATTAGTGGAGTTCTCCTTCCAGGGAGAAAATACGTGTTTGATGGAACATGCATGACCATAACCTTGCTAGAGGAGCGCACACTGACAGTCCCACCTCAAATTTTGGCAACAGCCGTGTACTAAAGGAAATTCTCGGGCTCTCTGTTATTTTCATCACAGTGAAAAACGAAATGGTGAGTCCTGTGCTTGTTAGTTTAAAAACATTTCAAAATATCAAGCAAAAATGCACATTTTCAGATGGAGTTAAGTAAAAGTCAAGCTTTGTCTGGAAAAATATTCCTTCACATTTTTTTTACCCTCTGTAGTTAAACTGCATTATTTAAGGACTAACCTAGCCAGAAACTATGTAAAAGGGTCAAGAGGTTTCCGTTATGATTTGCTTAACTTTTTTCTATAGACCCCTTCTGTCAGGCTGTTGGTTTTCTGTAAGCCCTCTACAATGGTTTGAGAGACAGGGGAAGTTCATATTACATTTCTCACTACCGACCCAGCAGACAGTAGCTACTTCTGCTGTAGCTCTAGTTGTACCATTTGGTTTAGCAATTCCTGGCAAATTTGACAACTTAGGTAGCCACTGTGGCAAAGCGATTGTTGTGGGAGGCAAGCATGGCTCATCCTTTCCCAGAGACTCACTGCTCAGTGGGCGAGCAGATAATGTTGTGCTGCTCTACAGCCCTTATGTTGACAATCTTTTTCATGTTTCAGCTCTGAACATTTCTACTCTTGGGTAAAAGGGAGTCTTCTAAACTTTTGCCCCTGTTTTGTCTCCCCTGACACTTGTGCCCCTCTCTGGCACCTCCCTTCTCTACCAGCTGTTTAACATCCCTGCACTTTCCAGATTGCTTTTCCCATTCCCACATCTATGCTCTTTTCAGTCTGTGTTCTCCACCAGCCACCTCCCTCATATGCATAAACTGAAGCAAACAAAGAACATTTGCTGTTCAGTGTAGTGATAGGAGTTAATAAGCTGGGCTGTCATACAATTAATCTTCTCTATCTTGATACATTTTGGATGGAGGGCAAGTTTAATTAGATGTTTGTGTGGTGCCCAGCACTGTGACACTGCTTCCTGATTAGAAGCCCCAAGGTACTACTACAATACAAATAGGTTTTTAATGTTGCTGTTATTTGGTATCATAGGGAAGCCCCTCCTTAAAAGTATAAAAGTGGTTAAAGATTTTCAAAATAAAACATCCAGATTTATTCAGGAACGTTATTAAAAAATGGGAAGAGGGTGAAGCACGCACTACAATTTGTCTTAATGTGCTTCTTGTCTTGGTGCTGTGGCAGCAGTTAAAAGTCAGGTTGGGTTTTGGGTTTGTTTTGAGGTTTTTATTTTGTATTTGTTTGTTTACTTTGATTCTGGTAAAATTCTGTAAATGAAATTTCGGATAAGCAGTTCTTTTTTATAACCATTTGTAACAGTGCTGGAGAGATACGGAATTTATGGAAGTTGAGAAGCTGAATGTGTACCCTGCTTATATAAATTACTTGCTCACACGAGGAAAATTTCTGTGGACCCATCTGCCATTCTTCTCAAAGCATAAACTTTGATTTTCTCTAGAGACTGAACAGATACATCTTTAAACAGAGAAGAAAGCTGAGAATATAGAGTAGCAGCCTTAAGATGCTGAATGGAGTTGTTTTTATTTAGGAACATAGGGTTGGAAAGGACCTCTTGGGTTGCTTTTAAAAAAGTCAAAGTCGTAATCATACAATTCTTGATAAACAGTCTCTGCTGAAATCAAACCAAGCTATTCTTTTTGAGTTAAACAGCTAACTTCCAGTGCAGAATGGGACAACTGTTTATTGGAGAAAATATATTAGATTAGAAATAGCCTTTGCATTCCAAGAGCTGTACACAATTTCGGATTTAGCTGCCTGCCAGACTGCTGACTGTAGTGCCTACCATAGTATGCAACTGTTAGGGTAGGAGCATGGGGAAGCAAAAGGAGGATGAAAAAGTGTCTCCTTTTTTCTGAACAGAAAAAAAAAAGTGCCTCTTTTTTTCTTAACAGTCCAGTTGATAGAAGGTTTGCAGCTTTCTGGATCTTCTGTGCTTGTATCACATACTGTGTCCCATTTAAGTGCTCTACTGTATGAGGGGGTTAGCAAGCTTCTGGGGAGGACACTGGTCAGTGGTCAGATGTGGTCATCCTTGATCCTTCAAGACATGCAAAAGAAATGAACTCTTTAATAATCTGTAAAATATTTAATCTTATACACATCTTATGCTCCACTGTCACATAGAACATACATCTCTTTGCTAGCTAGCTTTTCCCTTTTTCTCTCCTCCTTCTTCTGTCTTTCCTACTCATTCTGTGCCCTCTTTGTTTATTCTTTTATTCAAAGTTCTTTTCTTCTTTATTTTTATTTCATTAAAGATGAAGCAGTCAGAGTAAAGGGAACAGAAAGCAAGAGAGTATTAAAGCAAGAGGTCAACATGAATAAATGTAGCAATTGCCTTCAAATAATATTTGGTGCAATCTTAGGAACAAGAAAACTAAGAAAAAGAGATCTCTCCTAGAACTATGTGAATAGGGTAAATATAGGAAGATATTAAAACTGCCCTAGAACTAGGTGCATAGGTTAAGTGTAGTAAATATATGCAATTCTGTTACCTTTCACTCTAAGCATTAATGAATTTTTTCCTGCTGTGCTTAAACTGCTTTATACTTGTTCTTCATAAAATTCACCTGCACGAATGTTCTTAAAGTGACTTTGAAAGCTGTGTGTGTTGTTGTTCACAAGAAAAATACAAATTAAATTCATTGGTGACAATGAACTTCTTCTGGGAGTGTGTCTTGGCATTCTGGACACAGAGACTGTCACGAGTTTCTCAGGCCTCACCCAACCCATCTCCACTGTGAAGGTAGCAAATGTTACATACAGTAGATGTATAGGTATGTATGTCACTGATCCAGAAAGAAAATTCTAGGTAAGTCTCCTTCTCGTTCTTCTGTCATGTGCATCTCTGTATTATCAAACAGGTAAAAATAAGTGTTGGATTCTGTGCTTATTTATGCTGGTATAATATTTGGGCCAGCTCCTTTGGGATAAACTGCACAAAATCCTTCCATGCAGTTCTGACAGAAATTGCAAAGGCATCTTAACACACAGCCATTTTGATTTTGTGTAGCCAGAATAGTGTGAAGAAGCAGAAAGTAGTGAGCTGCGCCCCCCAGTATGTTCTGGGATCTGTGTGCTCTTGCTGTGGGGCAACTGTGATACAAACCTGACCTTCTCCCTGTTCCTCTGGCTGAAGCTGTATCCCTCTACAAATGGAGCATTTTCAAAAAGCATCCAAACGGTCTGACAGGTGAAGTGGTATTTCTTGAGATGATGGAGCTGCCCAGGTACATCAACGGTGTAAATGGAGCAGCTGAACAAGGTAGGAAAAAACCAACCCCTGGTAGCCAGGCAGGCCAGCTTGACTGTACCTGCTGTTCCTCTGTCTTTTGTCATACAATGCTTTGCAGCTTCACACTGCTGTGATATCGTTTTTGAATCAATTTCTTTAAATAAAATCTTTACAGTGGAAGGAGGGGTGGGCAGAGGGGGCAGGGAGCGCTTTGCTGGCTGCAGTTTGTGTTTAAAAGGTCAGTGGCTCCTGTCGCTGTGCTGGCCAGTTGCTAGGCTGCTGTGGATTTTTGTGCTCCTTTCCCCGGCAAAGGAGACCTCGTGATGAGGTGCAAGGTTATAGCCATGCCTTTTTTATTAAACTTACCTGCTCCTTTCTGCTCGCTTAGCAGACCAAGTAAGGGAGATACTCTCAGGAGCACTTGTTTTCTTTTCAGGGTTCTCAGCAGCAGCTGCTGAAGTAACTGATATGTTATTTATCCTGCCATATTAACCCTAGTGTATTATCTTGGGGAAACAGAGACAATGTCAGGGCACATTGGGTAACTAAGGCTTTCTTAGGGATCAGCAGAATATGTTGCCATCTTCTCCCCACTTGCATGTTCTTTGAACTCACTACAAAGCACAATTTTAATGCTTCAGTGAAAATATCTAGCAAAGGTTGCAAAGTACAGATCTCTTTCATGGGATTGTCTTTTAACCTTGCTTTTTTTTTTTTTTTAGCTGTCTCACACAGCAGGAACTTTTCATGCATATCTGAGATGTGTTATAATAGCAGTCAGCACTGCCAGAGGGCATCGGGCCTTATAGTGCTGAAAGTGGTGCAGATATGCAAAAAGAGTCTTAAGAAAGGTTAAGAAAAAGATGCAACATGAGAGAAAACTGAAGTTTGGGAAGGCGGAGGACATGATTGCTCAAAGTGTGCTTTCTGCTTCTTCAGCTTCACTTGCAGAGTCCACAATCAGGTCTATCCACGATAAAAATAAGTAGAAAACAGTAAGCAAATGAAGTTTTCTAACCTTAGAATGAAATTGTCAGGTTGATGTAATAAGTGCTTTTAGACATGTGCAGCAGGAAGAAAGATCATTATTTAACTTGCCTGTTAGTTTAGTGGCTGTGAAAGGCACAGTACTCCTTGAAGTGAGAGGGAAGTCAAGGAGTTGAGATTTGCACTGATCTGCTGTAGGGAGGCTGAGTGGCTGATTTCTGTGTTGGCCAGGCACTTATAATATCGTTTTCAGTTGCTTGTAGCCTCATTAAATGTTTGCTGTTTGTATGTATGTTGGCAGGCAGGGTTCTGGGAAAATAACAGCAAGTAACCATGTAAGCAAATAGCTAATCTATGTTTGTTTAGCCTGATATGTCATCAAATTCTTCCCAAGCACGTTAATGTACAGCTAAAATGCAAACTAGGGCCTCAATCCCCATCTGAAGCTTGCCTGGGAAGTTGGGCCAGAGATCTAGGCTGAGGCTGTGGCACCCAGCTACTGCTGTTTGTGCATTAAAATTAGTTAGGTCTCTTTATGTGGAGATTGTTGACTCCTCTGAAAATTTTTGTGTATATTTCTGCTTATTGAATGGTTACTGTTATCCCTTCTGGCATTCCTGGAAGTTCCTCCTCCACCCTTAATAATTAGAACTTGAAAAAAACCCTTCATTCCTCTAGAAGGGGCAATGAAGGATACTGCTCAGATCCAAAATAAGAAGCTTAGCCTTGCCAAGACCCTGCAAAAGTGCTGCAGAGGTATGTCTGAATTGCTCAGGATCCCTCTGTGGTTATCATGTGCTTATACAAACTCCACCTAACTACATTACTTGTGATTGACAGGAAACCCTTGAGCTAAATAATTTGAACTTTATGAGTGCCCTGTTAATTCAGGTGGCTGTCGTGGATTCTTATGGGCTATTCAGTCATCCAGGTATTTGAACATAACGTATTAAATTTGCAATAGTGCAATAAATCCACCTTTGAGGCTGTTAGTCTTAGATGCAAAATGTGGTAGTCACATGGTGCAAAGCACTGGTACTGGCTCTGCTTGTTCAAGTGAATTTGGCAGGAGAAGTTAATGGCAGAGTTCACTGCCAAATCAGGGTATAATGTGTTTGTGCCACTCTGGCTTCATGCTAGATTAGATAGCAGCGGGGTTTTTTTGTGGCTAGGTTAGACCCAGACACTCACAAAAGCGCTGAATTTTGTTTTCCTTCTAAGTAGACAGGGGTGTGGTGGTGGTTTGCATCAAACTGTGCTACTTGATGATCTGGTCATTCACTGATCCAACATGAAGAATCATGTAACTACTACTTTAGCCGTTAGATAACTTGTTGATCCAGTGTTTGCACATATTTCATAAGGCAGTTGTTGCTTGAAGCGGTATGGAAAGGGATGTATAATTGACTCTATCAGTTAAAAATAAAAAAACAGTCATTAGTTCATGTCAGCTTACTCGAAACGTAACATAAACCCTGCAAAATTGTCTGTTGCCTGGGTAGAATCAGCACATGAGAAATATGGTCTGCTTACAGATTAGCAGTGTGGGCTGGAAGGCAAATACACAAGATGTGTCTTTTGTGTCATGTGCCTGGCATCTAAATTCTGACTGCAGACATTTTCATCCTCCCTCAGATTTTGTGAATAGTGCTATATTTGCCTGCAAACATGCTTTCTCATTTTACTGCATTGGCCAATCTGCTGTCCCTTTTCTCCTCAATTTGTTTGTGTTTGTGTCAGAAGTTTGTTTCAGAGTATAATGGAGAGGAAAGCAGGGTGCAGGTACACACTGTCACTGCTGTATGTTTGCCCTGAAGCAAATTACGTAAGGTAAAAAAATGTGACGTTTTGCTTGAAATGTAAAGTTCAAGGCTTGTGAAGTGGGTGGTGATGTCCTGCTGGTCATGTGGGCACCTGTAGAGTCTTCTCAGAAAGCTCTGTCAGGTGCATTGGCATTTTTTGCTGTATCTTAGAAGGTTGTGTCAGAAATGGCAAACTGTCCCGGTCTCCATTCCAGAGCTTTCATTGATCTTTTATGTAATGAGTCCTAGTAATTGAATACCTTGAAGATGAGGTTTGAAATCATAAACTCATTTGGGTTTAATTTGCTTTGTGTGATTTTTCTAATCAGCTGTAGGAATGAACTTGTGAAGACTGCATCCAGCTGGGACCCTTTAAGCTCACTTAGGCACCTTTATCCATGAGATACCACTTTTTTTTTTCTTACAAAAGCTCTTGTATTCGTTTGATCTTTTTGAGCTAGTGTGACCATTGATATGTAATCCAAACTGTAGCTATTTCACATGTCCCATCTGAGATGTGGCCTGTTCTTCATACAAAGAGGGAATGGTTCCCATAATCTGGCAGAGCAGAGTACTATATGTCTCCCCAAAGAGCCATGGAAGTGAGAAGCAAAGCAGGTCATTAGAGTTTTTCTTTTTACCATACCAGAACTCTCTTCTGGTTCATTAGTGTGGGTTATATTGTAGTAGTACTTCATGCTGAAGTGAAAATCACTATTGTGCTAGACTCCATATAAACACAGAAAACAACACAGACCTTGCAAAGGCTTTATAAGACAATTTAACTTAAAATAAAACAGATGTTTGTGACAATGGAGGAGAAAAGAGTACTAAAACAGCATTAGTACATGTTCTAGTGCTTGTAATGGGCATTTCTTTGGGCTCTGAATTATTAGAAAGCTGCATAGAAATATTTAATTATAAATAAATATTAGCAAAGCCTATTACATGAAGAGAGAAAATAGGACAGTAATTTTTATTTCCAAATACCATACAACATTTTTGGCCTAATGTAAAATGTGTGAGACAGGCTGACTAACACAGAGGGAGAAGTAAATGGTACTTGAGGAGTACACAAAGACCTGGAACAGATATTTAATGTTAGCTTGTTGAGATTGTGTAACTGGATGGCAGTATAATACGGTTTTGGCATCTTTTGTGGATATTTTTATTCACTGATATTTTTCAAGCATATTGTTTCAAACATGGTTAGCTGAAGTCACTGCTCAAAAACGTTGACAAGCACACATTTTGTTGAGAGGTTACAAACAGTTTTCTTCACTGTTCACTTCCCGTGGCAGTTGTGATGCCTCATATGGCAGCACAGCCCCTTACTTTTGGACTTACCTCCTGCCTGTGAAAGTTGCACTAGGTTTTTCAGTTTTTAACATTTATGGACTGAGTTGTGTTAACACATAGGGCTTGATCATACCCTGTATGATCAGCTGCAATTCTTGGGCTTTGAAAGCCAAGCAGGTAGATTAGGATAAAATTTTTTATCCATTTGCAATCAAAACACTACCTTAGGTTTTTTTTTAAAAAGGAGTTCACTGATTCTCTTGTACAGTGTTGTTACAGGGTATTATTTACAGCCTAGAAGGAATTCAGATAAACTTTCAACATATTGTGGTTTTTGTTTATTTTGTCATATCTGTATTCTCCTACTTTGCTCATCTTTGAATTTGGCAATCTGTGTATGTTTTCTTAAAATAATTTTGTGATGGCTTTGAGGTGCAGCTTCTGATATCTCAGGAAGGCCACTGATGAATATTTCTCAAAGGTTCAGTTGTGTTGATATTTAGGGTTGGCTCTGAGGTGCCTTGCTGTTTTGGGTCAGGGATCTCTGGGCTTTCCGAAGTCAAGCCTTAGCTATCACCTGTGTGAGCAGCTTCAAGGACCAAGAATGTGCATTATTAGCCATATAGACGCTTTCTTGAATTGCCCTTTTGAGTGGTTCTGCAGATCTCTGACATGCTGTAACAGGACACATTTCCTGTGAGGCCTGTGGTTCTTGTCAGTAGAAATGTTGCATATTTAGTATCTGTCATAGTTAGTGATGTAGAAGCTATTTGAGCTTTCTCTCCAAGCAAAACTGAAAGGCATCCCAGATAGTTTACTTATGTCTTATAATCTTTGATCCACCCAGGGGCTGAGGGCTTGTTGATGATGGCAGAAATGTGGTCTGAAATCAACCACTGACAGCCAGCACTGTGTGTTCCTGCACTGAGTAAACTGGGGTGTCTCAGGCCCCTCCATCAAGCCCTGCCATACAGTCACTGATGCAGAAGGACTAAGGGCTGTTGGTCCCGTGCTGCTGGTGACACCCAAAGTGTTAGCAAAGGTACCCCAATGCACATGACTCAGTTACTCACCTAGGGTCCTGTGGGTGTCATTTGGTCTCCTGCAGTGTCCTGCAGCATCCAGTGTGCATTTAGAGACTACTTTGTGGCCTGGATGCAGACACTACTTTGATTTAAGTGGATAGCAGAAAGGCACAGGCTAGCTCTAACCTTTGGTGAATTGTCCATGCTCAGAAAATGAAGTTGCTGTGTCCTGCTGATTACAGGCTTCATCTGGGGTTTGGCTTGTAAAACAAGGAGGTCATTTTATCATCAGATGTGCTCTGATTTTGCAGTGAATATTCCCTTTTAGTAAAAAAAGGTGAAAACTGTATTCTCTCAAACAAAAATTTTGCACTAAATTTCCTACAAGAAAGAAGAGATAGTTTGAATGGAGACTGCAATTGAAAATACAGTTCAGGCCAGGGACTGGCATGAGCAGGAGGAGCCTGCTGAAGGTAGATGGATGACTGGCAGTGGTAAAGTGTGTGACTTACATGTTATGTGCTGTGACATGTAGTGGGAAAGCGGGTATCATGTGCTAGGACGTAACTGCTGGGCAAATTATCATGAAAAGCATGATACCAGACATGGGGCCAAATTCTGATGGCCCTCTTGTTTCCAACAAATTTTCATAAACTGCATTTGAAGGAAAACTCCCACTTTTGTGCGTTAGAGCCGAAGTAGTATGTCCTGCTCAGCCGTGCAGGTTACAGCATGTGCGACGTGCCCTGACTCCCTGTCTGCCTGTTTTTTCTCTCTCTCTTCTCAGATGGCCAGTGACCCATGTGCCGAGCAGCCCCGGCCCACACCTGGCATGCTGGCTGGAGTCAGCCCCTGCCACTGAGGCCAGGAGGAGGGAGGAATCACCATGGCCTCATCCCAGCGGGCCCGGCACATTGGCCCTCCTGATGGAGGCTGGGGATGGATGATCGTTGCTGGCTGCTTCCTTGTCACTATCTGTACCAGGGCTGTGACAAGGTAAAGGCAACTGCTGATTGTCTTGCTGACTTGTTTGTGGCATTATCTTTTTCCTTTTTTTTACCTTAGGAAAAGGGTTTGAGATCTCCTCTGATGTTCCACAGCTGCCGGGGTTATTCTGGTTAGGTACAAACTCTTGTTTAAAGGCTTCCTGAAACCCTTAAAACTGTGGGGATGGCTGAGGGATTATGAGCCCTCTGGTTTTAGTCTTGCCTCCTCTGACAGCTGCTCTAGCTTTCAGCACCCTCTCCTTGATTTCTTACAGAATCAAGGCCTGGAGCAGGTAGCGCTATTTTAGGCTCTGGTAGTTTGATTGGGGAGGGAGGAATCACGTAGGGTCTCTTCGGGTTCACTGTGTCCCTCTGACCCCACAGCCATGCTCATTTTTGCTAGTCCCAGTGAATTAGCTTCCTGAGTCTCTCTGAAAAACACGTAAATACCTCCTTCTCCTACTGCAAGCACTTCAGGTGCTGCTCTGCCCAAGAAGGTCTGAGCCCTAGAGAAGAGGCCCCTCTTTATACCCTTCTGGTATCCAAAATATGCAGAAAATATTTCTCAAAAATAGAACAGGAATAGATTTCTGCCTTGCATGAACATAATGCAATCTGGGATGAGATTGCTTCCACAGTGGCTTTGATGCTGAACGGAGACAGAGGAGCCTGGTGTGTGTGAACACAGACATTCAAGCTATATTAGGCACATAGATAAGCACTGTGGTAAGCGAGGAACACTGAATCAGTGTCTCGTTGGACAGTCAGTATAACATAGGTATAGTGTTTCCCACCTAAAGTTCATAATTCTTTTAGAATAAAGCTACCAGATTTAGGGATCTAAAGCCTAGGGTTTTGGACTCAACATCATAAAAGAGGCATAGAAACACTGATTAGTGTTAGTTAATGTATGCAAATGTACCAATTCCATAATAGCAGTAGAGAATAATTCCTAGTGGATTTAATTATTTTTTAATGTGTGGAATGTGTTACATCCAAGAAGTGATCTAATGGCTGACACACAGTAGACTGTATAGAAGAATGAAGTATGTGCAAGAAAAAAAGCTGAAGAAAGTGGTCATTCATTGATTTACTGGAGGGAAAAAGAGAAAGTGAAAAGGCATCTCTTGTGGATCCCAGAATGAGGATGAAACTATGCAGCCTTTTAATCTGCTCCCCTGCAGAGACAGGTAGAACAGTAACACTTGCTAAGCAGAGCAAAGTAACATCTCCTAGAAGCATTTTATTAAAATGTGGAAGGTCCATGGGCTCCTGTGGTGTTTTGATTCTCTGTTTGTCAGGATTTGCTTTGCACTTGTCCATCCATGAACACGTAGGTAGTGTTTGTTCTGTAGGGACTACGTTAGCCAGTTTGTGCAGGCGTGGAGTAGTGAGCAACCAGGTCAGTGAGGAATTGGAAAACTAGGGCTTTATGTTCCAGGGAAGCAACATCACAATATGGGCTATAAATTGCTGATGATAATTACAACTGCATTTAAGTTTAAAATATTGTGAGGTATAAAAACTCTAGAGGCAGGCACCCCAGTAAGAAACATGTGGTATTATAACATTTGTAATCTCTCTGGAGATTATGTCTGAATTAGGCTCTACATCAGCCTAATTGTCTAATCCCACTGTTGAGATAATAGTTGGACACCAGTTTTTGATTCAGTTGTTGCCAATGCAAAACAAGGATTGTTCTCATATTCCATCCTGTCCCTCATGCATTAAAGGTAGATCTTCTCTGCCAATATCCCTTAGAAACTGTTTAAACATTTCTCCATCTCGTTGGCATATCGGCAAACCACAGATTTGATTTTTCTGGGAGCTGGAGAGGACCTTCAAGTGGGTACTTTTTATACCTGAAGAGTGAGACCCGTGTTTTCTGTGAGCAAATGTTCCATGTTCAACAAATTTGAGTTCATATTTTTTGTCCTAGGTGCATCTCCATATTTTTTGTGGAGTTCCAGGCATACTTTGGGCAGGATTATGCCAGAACTGCTTGGATCCATTCCATTGTCGACTGTGCTACAATGCTCTGTGGTGTGTATTACCCTTTTAAGCCTAATGTGCTGCTTTTTCATCAGTTCCATCTGGTTTTAGCATGTTCACAAGTTGGTGGAGTCAGCTGGGAGCGATACTATGGGCTCTCTGGGGTATGGTATATCCAAGCTGCTTCCATCAGCATAGATGTGCAGGAAGGGAGTGTCTTCATACTGAAGAAAAGAAGCAGAACTTTTTCTTATGCAATGATCTAAGTTTTCAGAAATGTACTTCTGTCGAGGTCTTGTGGGTCATGTCGTGTTTGAGAGCTACTAACTGAGCACGTGTTTCTTTTGCCTTTGGTTGGAGTCATATTTGAGACTTAGCACAGGATGTACATCTTGCCTCCAGATCAAGTCACAGTCGTCTTCCTTTTACCATACATGTATATTTACAACTACTCTTCTCCCCTAAAAGAAGATTCGGTGTCACTAAAAATGCAGCAGTTGTACCAAATTTCTCGTGGGTTTGCTTTCAAGCTATACAGCTAGGTGAAAATCCATGTCCTGTGGAAGAGGGTTAATCCATGAGAATTGCTAGAAAGGCAGGGGGACCCAGCTGCAATGAGACATACCAACTGACCTGTGTCAGCCAGGTTATATCTGGGAAACACTTGAAGTTACTGAGAGCTGAAGTGCAAATTCCAGGTGGGAGAAGGTTGGAGTGTTGTAAGTGTGGAGTAATGAACACTGTGGGCTGTCGCTGTGGCCTCTCTTGACCCCAGCACTCCAGTTTGTGTCCTTTAATGATTTTGATCTATGAAAATGGCTTCTAAGAAAGCTACTGTAAATTTCAGTTTTATTGTGACTTTCAGAAAAATTGTTTTTAGAAGGTTTTTTTCAATTGTTTTTGGTGCTCATACTATTGCAATAGAAGGAATGTTGGAAGATCACATCGTGTAGCTGCTGTCACCATTTTCTCCTGCTTGCCTCCTGAGTGCTTTTCTTTATGACTGTTGCAATGAATTGTGAAGACCTGCCATTAACTATCAGCTTTGTTTGTTTCTTTGAAGCCCCACTTGGGAGTTTAATCAGTAATCATGTATCCTGCCAAGTTGGTATCATGCTAGGAGGGCTGCTTGCATCTTCTGGACTAATTTTGAGCTCATTCGCCACCAGTCTGGAACATCTCTACTTATCATTAGGAGTCCTTACAGGTAGGATGCATTCAGCCCCTTTGTTGCTGCCAGGAACACAACACATGATGGGTGATCTCTTCACGTCATATTGACACCCCACTGGTCTAATAAAGATACTCAGACCTGTTCCCTTCATTGAAAAAGAGAGGCTTTGGCTGCCGCTGTGAGAACTTCAGCACACGCTGAGTCTCATGTAACCCAAATGCAGCACCCTGCAAAAGCAACTCTAACTTCTATTAGAGAGAGGACTATGGATAAAGTTCTGAAATAATGGGAGGTCAAGAAGGACTGCTGTTGCAGGTGATATACATAAAAAATTTCCTTTTTTTTTGCCTGTGATTTGAGAAGAGTTTGTTAAACTAGGAGTTCTAGACTGCCCCAAAATATTTACATATTTAGGAAAAAATTTTAAATCAAAACATAGGAGTAAGTAAGAGGCAGAGGAGCACTGGGTGAATACCTGGCTCAGCTGTGCACCTGATTTTTGTCTGCATTATATTCCATCTGAAAAACAAAAAAATTGCTGGTTGGTAGAATTGTTGTAGCAGCTCTTCCATTTGTGTTCAGGTACGGTGATAATAAATATCTTTGCTCTTTCCTGTCTGCCCGTGTTTGTTGTGCACAGAAGAACTTGAGAGGGGCCCGTGGTCACACTGACATTCCTTCCTCATTAATACTGACCTGGTAGCCACGGTGATATAAGACCTTGTACTTGGTCCCCTGCTGTTTAGTAATGAGTTGGTGGAATTACTGAGGTTCACATGCTGCCAACAGCTTATTTGTTTTAAAAAAAAAATCCTTATTGTAGTGCATGTCACTCCTGTATTACAATGTTAATCTTTGACAAATGTGTTCATAACAAATAAAAAGGCTTCTTGTAACTTGAGGGACTGTGCCACATACCATGCTAATGCCTCTGAGGCTTCCTTACTGGGATCTGCTGTGAATACTGAGGTGGAAAAGCAGTTGCACTTTGTACATGAAATTGTAGAGAGCCAATTCGAAAAGCAGTGAAATTCTAGTATATGGGGACTGATTGACAGAGACATGAACTGTTGGTAAAGGCTAGAGGTGATGCCCCCAACCCAGAGAGGAGGTGGGACCATAACGGGTGAATGTCTAAATCCGTAAAAGTTGCAGCAGTTGAAAACTGTGAAGAGTGAAGCAGAGGTGAGACACGGGAGTGTCAATAATTAACAGTTCCTTCTAAGAGGTATGAAAGTGTTTTCATCCCTAAACTTTGCATTTGCACTTTTCACAGGACATTGATTGGCTTTTTTTGGGATGTTTCCCCCTGCCAGCTCAGTAAAAAAATTAATGGCACGTATGCCAAATAGAGTATAATTTTCACAACTCTCAAGTGATGATGAGCAGCTCAGAGCTGCTCCTCTGGCTCTGGTGCCTGTACAGGTCCAGCCATAGCTCTGTGCCCTGCTTCTTGCCTCGCCTCCTGAGGGGTGCCAGACCAGGCACCCGCTGCCTGGAGTCCCTCTAATCCACTTATTCCATCCTGGCAGGTTTAGTGCCTGTCCTACACAGTGTGGCCTTTGAGGAGGACGTGGCAAGCTGGTTACAGCACAGGGTGATTATCTCCGCTTTTGGCAGTCGGGTCTGTTTTACCCTCAATGTAGGACATGCTCCAAAACCGTAGTCAGGAACTCATTTCCATGACTGATTGGGAAAATTCAGTTTTAGTGTTAGAGCAACCACATGATGATTAAAATCTGCTCTCTGGTTCTGCAGCAGAGACCACAATCTTTTTCTCAGCCCAAGAGATGAATCTTATTTGTTTACTCAACTGGATCTGGCTTTGTTTTCTGAGGCTTTTCTCCCCTCTTTACTTGTAGGCAGGGATTTAAAATGGTCAAGGCTCCAAGCAGCTGTTCCACAGAGTTTGTTTAGCTGACCAAGAAGAGTTTTTTGTAGAATATTAGTAACAGAGACAGACTCTTTGTACTATGTTTCAGAGACCTGAAAATTAATGTTCAGGGTTGCAACAGACCAAAACACAAAGTGGTGCCTCATCAGGACAGTGTGTCCAGTGCCAGCATTGGTGCAGACCCTGGGGCGAGACCTCATCTTGCATGCAAGAGAGGCTGACACAAAATTTCTCTGATGTTTAGTGATCATCCTTGTTGTTAAGTGAACCCTGTCAGTTATTTCTGAACCTTATTATCGTAGATTAGTGCTCATCAGTTAGGTTTGTCAAGACAGTGACTCTGCCACTGGAAGAAAGAAGTCATCCTAGTTTCTCATCGCACTCTTGACTGGCTGCATGATACAGAATCGGAAAAACTTTCTGTTCATTTGTGCTAATGAAAATACGTTAGGTGGTTTAATTTAATATGTTCCATATGTCATGCTTAGTATTAAGCCATCTGTATTGTGCTTTCTCTTCTAGGACTTGGGTTTGCACTTTGTTATTCTCCAGCCATTGCGATGGTGGGCAAATACTTCAACAAAAGAAAAGCATTGGCGTATGGAATAGCCATGTCAGGAAGTGGAATCGGTACCTTCATCCTGGCCCCCGTAGTCCAGCTCTTAATTGAGCAGTTTTCCTGGCGAGGAGCTTTACTCATCCTGGGAGGTTTTGTTTTAAACCTCTGTGTCTGTGGCGCCTTGATGCGGCCCATTTCTCTTAAGGAGGATCGTAAAACTGTTCCTGAGTTTCTTGAACAGGATCGTGTCCCCGAAACAGAGAAACAAGACTTAAAGCAAATGTCCATCTGTTCACCTTTAATCAAAGTGTGGTCTCGTGACTGTTTATGCTACTGTTCATGGAAGGAATATGACTTTTTACTGATGCCAGGCTTCATGGTGCTGGCAGTGTCAGTTTTATTTATGGCATATGGATGTAGCCCTCTTTTTGTCTACCTGGTGCCTTATGCTTTGAGTGTTGGAGTGAGTCATCACCAGGCTGCCTTCCTCATGTCCATACTTGGTGTCGTAGACATCATTGGTAATATCACCTTTGGATGGCTAACAGACAGAAGGTAAGGGTTCATAACTAAGCAAATGTAAGCTTTAGCTGGTGGGAGTCTGGATGCAAGTGAGGTAGCATGTGCAACTTAAAAAAAAAAAAACAACATACAGTCTTATCTTTCAGAAATCAGAAATGCTTACTATTTAATGTTTTCATCTCTTCTGAGTTTGTTCAATTTTGCTGGTTTAAGATCTTTTTTCCTGAAGAAATTATGTTTGTGCATTTGACAGTGGAAATGCAACCCCCTGCCTCAGGTATGTTGAGAGTGATTTTTTGTATCTATTTCCTAGAGGATTTCACCCTGCTTCCTCTGACTTTCCATCTCTTTTGTGCTGCTGGGAGGCACAGAAGTTATGGAAGAGGGTCAAGAGTCTGGCCCAACACTGTCAGGCACATACTCGGAAGGACTGACTGAAAATTGTTGTACATTTTCCAGTATGTAAGAACTCGCCATGCTTTGTGAACTCAGCTCACTTCAAACATCAGTGTACAGCAACTGTAAATCAGTAGATTCTGGCTAAATTAACAGGGATTTTGATTCTAAAGGATGCATTCTTTGTGCTTATTCAGTTTGTGGGAAAAATCAATTATTGGCTTTGTGGAACAGGGAGGAAGGGAATTGCCATCTTGCTTAGCTCACGCTAATTCATGTTTAAGGGCTGATTGGAAGAGTGACAGCTAAGAGAGGTATACTGCAGTATTTTATATATAATACTGGAACATCTTGCTGAGCTGGGATGCAAAGCCCAATGAAATACTGCTTCAAACATTGAGACTTCAGAGGACTGCAAAATCCTGGCAGCAGGGTGGCTTCCCTCAGTAGGAGCATTCAGAAGAACGCTGCAGACAGCATGGACTGCTGCTCGCCAGATGTTTCTGCAGCTGTAGGTGGGCAGCTTTCCCCATCTGGGCTCATCAGCACTGAGTTTTTAATCTTGAGGACTGTGTAATAAAATGGACTTAAATTTGAGCTATGTAAGAAAGAGACTGAGGCACTGCATGCCAGGGCATAGAAACTGAGGTGCTTTGTTCAGTGCTATTTTTCTTTTCTGTTTTGAAATTTGCAGGTGTCTGAAGAAGCATCGGTACTTTTGCTACCTCTTTGCTGTGGGAATGGATGGCCTCTGTTGTCTTTTCCTGCCAGTTCTCCAAAACTTCCCCTTGCTTGTGCCTTTCTCATTTACCTTTGGCTACTTTGATGGAGCCTATGTAACGCTGATCCCTGTCATGACAGCAGATGTAGTGGGAACTTCCTCATTATCATCAGCACTGGGCGTTGTGTATTTCCTGCATGCCATACCGTATCTAGTGAGCCCGCCTGTGGCAGGTAAGTTCCCAAATGACTTTCCTATAATCTTATCAGTACTTCAGATTTGCCTGTTAGTGTGATGTAACAGGAGAGGAAGGACAGCAAATGCACACTAAATGTGGAGGTAGCCTCTGGGTAGAGAAATAACACACACCTAGATCTTTGTAAGTCTTTAGATCTCCCATCCCTGTCTTGATGGGATAATTTCTACATATAGAGCGAGATGAAATTTAAAAACAAAACCAGTATGGAATGAGCTTCTAAGAGCTCTTAACGTCACCACTTCACACAGTTTAGAAATTGTGCAAGTAAAAGGAGCAAAATATTACACTGTAAAATTACCAGATTTTGAAAATGTAACCTAAAGGAAGTTAAATTCCAAGATTTTTTTTTTTTTTTTTGGTGTGGAGGACTTATCTTTTAACCTCCAAACTGCTTTGAACAAGTGGGTGAGTCAGCTCCACTCCTGTTTGGTCACCAGCTCATCATTGTAATATCTAATCATCATTTTCCCCATAGATTCCATTACAATGAAGTAAATATGAGAACTGTACTCCTATTAGTCTTTAGAAAGAACTTGACACAGTTTTAATATTGTGGAAGGTCAGAGATCTTTTTCAAACAGCCAAGTACATATATATGTCTTGCGTATTTTGTCTGCTGTTCACATCAATTCCCAATTAATCACTGCTTCTGAAGCTTTTTATTTTCCATAGTAAAAATTATTGCAAAATAGCATGAGCCCAAGGCATAGCTCACTAATTGTTTCTTTATGAGGATCTGATGCACACACTATTTAATCCTAGGACTCTGTAAGCCTGTGTAAAGACTGCCAGTTAAATCCATGCAGTTTATTTAGTTTTGTGGTGATGACTGTTGTGCCTTTTCTCATGGATTTGAGATTTGAGGCTCCAAACAAGAGCCCAAAAAATCTTATCTGCCTGCTGAGGACAAATCCCTCCCTGCCCTACAAGGAAAAAATACAGTGATAGTGGTGTAAACCTGTATTGTTTGATTGTATTTATATGTGGTAACTTGTAAGTTTACAAGTTGATAAGTTTATAAAACTCCCATTGATAACAGGATTTGGAAATTATCGGAATACTAATGGATCTTTAAAACCCCTTTTTTTTTTTTCCTACAGGTTGGCTGGTGGACACAACTGGCAGCTATACTGCATCATTCCTCCTGTGTGGATTTTCCATGATATTTAGTTCAACACTATTGTGCTTTGCAAGACTAGCAAAGAAAATCAAAAGAACACATTTGCGGTCCCTCACTAGTGATACAGGCATGAAACAGCACATGTGGACAAATGGAGCAATAGCTTATTCTGTCACAGCAGAATTAGACCAAAAGGACATTGAATTTTTGGCTGTGGACACAAACAGCTGCAGCAAGAGGTGACAAGTGCCATCAAGATTCAGTAGGACACAGCCACGACTGAGACAGAGGTGGCTCCGTAGTGTTACGCTGCTGAAGATACTACTCCTGTGAACCGAGGCATCTTTCAATTAGATTTTTCTGTCGTGCTTTAGTTGACTAAAATCTACATACAGCAGCAGTAATACCAAGTTAATGCAGTAATAGAAGAAAGCTAGAATGAAAATAGAGTTTGTAGATGCAAATGTTCACAGATTTATTTGAAATGCAATGTCCACTCCACAGGTAATCAACAATTGGCTGTACTCAACAGAAAACGATAAAGTAATCAGTCACCAAAACTGAACACTAACATTTACATTATTTAAAAAATATTATTAATGACCCAAGCTTTTTGATGTTGTGGTCTAGTATGTTTCAATGGACTAATAACACACACCACCAAAAAACCTCCACATGTGATTTATGCTGAAAGTATCTCTGGAGCAGCTTTAATTTTTACAATGTGCCTGAACTTTGTACATACATTCCAGTTTAATTTCAAATATAATTTTAGACCTACTTTCCCAAGCCCTCTACAGAAAAAAAAAAAAAAAAAAAATTTTTTCCTCCTGGATGTCTTTAAAGCTTGAATTTCTAAAAATTGAAATCCCAGATATGATTTTCCAGCTGATCCTTGTCTTGGAGGGTGGAAGAGGTACTGTGGCAGCTCTGCTATATGAAAAGGAGTAAATTTGTGCCAGAGGACTAGGCATGCTGATAGACAAACCTGCTTTAGCTGCATTAGTTGGAAGAATCCTAAAGGCAGCCCAGGAGACCAGAGGAGAGGCTCATGTGCTTTCAAATACAGAGGCTCTTCCTCTTGTCAAATCAGCAGCTGTTGGAGAACTTCAGAGTCCATGCAACCAGATGACTGAGAGATTGCTCCCTGACTAGGCTATGAGTAAAGAGGATTGTGCTGTGTATTGCAGTGGCAAGTCTTTCTCCTTTTGGCCCCAGGAGCTGTATCTTCAGGTGGTGCAATTTAGTTGTTTGTGCCATCTGAAGAGATGTCAGGTCACTTGTCCTTGATGGCCAGAACACAACAGCTGGGACTTGGTGGTGGTTTCCTGCTACTTGTGTGAGGAATTCACTACAGCTGGCTGCTTCATAGGAGCTAGGGACTGAATGTAGATCGTGGGTTAAATTACTGATCTGATAAATAATGGGATGTTTCTACATTTTCAGAATGAAAATGTTGTCAACAATGGAGGAACTTCACATTCCGCAATACAAATAATTTCAGTATTTTGATGCTGTATAAAGCTGTGTTCTGTCCAATAACAAATTGATCAGAGTCCAAATAATTTTCATTAACACTGACCTAGCAGTTTTGTTAATCATCTGCAGTGTATTCAGTGGCTGCTCATGGTGTTCTTTTCCACGCTGTGCCTCGGAAGGGAAAGCAACATAAACTGGTGTTCATGAAGCTGATTTAGATCAAGAGTACAGCCATAGGGGTATAATGTATTTTTTAATATATATGTATGAATAGCATGTGTATCAAGTAGTTTAATTATTCAAGCATATTTCAAATATAAAATATTAAAATTATTTGACTTCAATTGTCTGTGATTAAATAAAGCATTTCTCGCTGCCCTGCTTCAGAAGTGTAGTCAGAGCCAGTAGGATGATATATGTGCACAGACCACAGAATAAGAGATGGGAGTGCAAAAACTGCTTAAAGGTAATGACATAACCTTTCTTCAGCTCTGCATGAAAATTGAGTCCTGGTCCCTAATATTGTTTTTAACATATATTCATTAAAAAAAGACAAAAATCCTCCATGAATGTTTCTTAGTGAGTTAGGAAAAATATGCAAATCTGGAACAAATGAAGTGGTTTTATTAATTAATACTGATGAAGATAATCTTTTAGATCTTAATGCAATATTTTAGTAGTAAAGAAATGGGGCATAGTATGGTCTACAAAGAATATAAGTAATTTTAAACAAGTTATAACCACTGTTATTTACTTTACAAAAATTTAATTACTTTGTTTACCACATCATAACATGTCACTAGTTGTTCATGTCAGAGCTGCATATTGTAAAAGCCTGTTGGAATAATGTGACATGCATTTTTATCATGTAAACTATACTGTGTAATACATTCGTAGCATTTTTAATTTTTTTTATTTCAAGATATTTTTTTCATAGGCTTTTCCCTATATGTGTTTAAAGTAGTACTTCTTGTTTTAAATATCTTATTTAGCAACAAACATTCAACTGGTTTTATACACAGACCTTTTGTAGAAAACGGTAGGATTCTTTCAAGGTTTTCTAACACTGTTTCTGCTCTGACTTAAGTCAATGGAGAAAAGCTTATATACCGAAATGATGCTTTCTGTGCATAAAACACACTGTGAAATACCAGCCCTGTCATGAATGTCCCCACAAAGAAGGAAGCGTAACAACCTGCAAGCAGAAGAAATCGGAATACAATTCAGGCTGGTGAAACTTGACACCAGACTTCTACCTCCTAGTCTACACAACCCAAGCTGAACAGTTCATCTTTATCCTGCCATGTGATATATTTCAGGGAACGCATTGTAGAAGTCTCTGGCTTACAATATTTTTAAAGAATGATTCATTGTATCTGTAATATTTTTTCAGACAGGATAATATTCAGGCTGTCCTTCAAGGAGGAGATTTCCTGGCATGGCACAGTGCAGCAGTAAAGTGAGATAGCTGGGCTAGCTGTGAGCAATTTGCCAGGCTTACGCTGCATGTTCAGTGATCTTAGTTGTCTTTTCCAACCTTAGTGATCATGTAATTCTATGTTCCTGCCAGCCCTGATGGATACGAGCATCGATGGATATGAGCTTGGATGGAGCACTGCACTGCTGAGCCTGTCTGGCTTCCCAGGATAGCGTGGTTTGACTTGACTGGGGTAAGATCTGTCCGAGACAGGAACAGAAAGATTGTACCTCAGATGAATCCTGCCTGGAATAATGCTCTGTTCTGTGCAGTAGATGGAAATTCAGTGTAAGTACTGCTTACAGCTGCTGAAGTTATGCCATCTGTTTCCATTGCATGAAGTTTGAATTGGGCTAGTAATAATTCTTTTGAAATTGTTTATGTTCTAGAATTTATGAAATTATTTATGAAATTATTTATGTTCTAGTGATAATCTGGGACATTTAATAAATTGTACATTGAAAAATTGTGTGAAGACAACATTGGAAAAGTACCTTCCGCTGAAGAATTGCTCTTTTTTTCAGAAGAAACATCCTTAAAAAGTTCCTTTCAGCTTGGATAATAATTTATCTTCTGAAAAACAAAGGCTGTTTGTGCTACTATATGGGGAATATATTTTATATTGCCACAATAATTCCTTGTTTGCTTTCTAAACTGTTACAAATTTATGTGAGAAGAAAGAGCTTGTTTAAGTTAAGTTGTTACAGTCCTTCATGGTCAGCATAGCAAAGTCCTAGTTGGGATTGCCTCAATAAACAATGGCTTCTTCTAAGTGACTATTCTGGTATATTTCAGTAGAATTTTTATATAATTTAGAAGGTGCTTTTGATTCGTAAATTAACACTTCCTGAAGGGTTAGCTTTAGTCATTTTTTCCCTGCACCATTAGCATAGGCTCCAGCGATATAATTCATACTTGGGTGCGAATTGAGAGGGGTTCAGCTTCTATGCGGTTCTGGTTTTGCCCAATGGACTTGGATGCTCCAAACTGTCTGTCATTTTGTCCACCTCCCAAAGCTCAAGCTCAGCCTCTTCCCCGTGTTGCTATGCCAGGTGGCGCAGCAGCACCACCCTGTGGGAGATAACATTTCTCCTCATTTACAAGACACGCAGAAGGCTGTGTGTACAGAGCATCCCCAGGTACTACGGTGGTCCAGCTCAGTCCTTCAGAATCTGAAGGAAGGGAGGCACAACAAATACACTTCGTGCATCACTATGTCCCGCAGTCATTTTATTTGCTGTGCAGAAGATTGAGCCACTCTGACTCTTCATAAAAATTCAGCTCACATTTTTTTTCAAAATAATTTCTAGTTTATCCTTTTTTCTTTACAAGATTTTTTTCCCCAGGAGAGGTCCTGGTGGCAGCATGTGGAGGGGAGAATAGATGTGCCACCACCTCTTTCTCAAATCCTTCCCTGCTGTCCTCCACCCTCTATGCCCTCAGTAGGGTTTGGATAGCAATGATGCTGAGCTTAGAAACACTCAAGATTGAGAAAGGCGGTGAGATCACCTAACATACCCTTTTGCCCACATACCTGAGCACATCACCATAGGTAGTCACTAGTTCCTGATTTCAACCCCGCTGTTCTTCCTACCAGCTTCCAGGAGTGCTCTGTCAGTCCTGCTCCCAGTCCTTCCTCTTCTCTCTCCTCGCTGTTCCTTTCCGAGGTGGGGCTGCCTTTGTAAGAGAGAAGCTAGCAGGTCACTGGAAAACAAGGATAGATTTTTCCCCAGACCTTTCTTATGCAGGTGTGGTTGTATTATGTACACTGTTAAGCTCCTGATCACTTTTGCTTGTATTATGAAAGAGTCTCTGAGGGAGAGCTGAGAAGGAAGAGGTTTATTCATGTTTTCTGATCTGGCACTGTGCTTTGCACACTTTCAGGCTTTCATTCTGTCCATACAGGGGTGCTGTTGTCAGGGCAGGAATATTGCAGGATGGCTGGGAACTAAAGTGCACAGCCTTCCTGACATGGGCTCTGTCTCCGGTTTGCTTCATGCTACACTACTGGCTAGGGCTCAGAAGTGATTTGGAATTACAGCATTAGTTTTCCCTGAGCACCATGGTCTATCATACGAAGGCACACTACTGTGGAATTAGGCTGGGCTGTTGTAAAGAATATTGACTTTTAGTTAAATATCTGAAGATGATCACCTTGTCCACCCATTCTGTCATTTCAGCCCTTTATCCCATTCACTAGACTCTGGGGGCACCCACCACACTTTCCACATGCCCCTTGCATTCTGGTGCTCATGCAACTCTTGTATCCAGCTGTGCTCTGCCCTCCGTGCCCACTTTAGTTCATTTCTTGTGTGTGTTTGCTCTCCCTGGCTTGTTTCACAACCATGGCCACAGATAGCCATCTCTTTGGCAGCTCAGGGACTGCCTTTCCTCCCTCTCCAGATGTTTGCTGTAGTGGCTCCTGATAGTGTGGTTTTGGGGAAACGAGACAGGTGCTGTTTTGTGCACAGTTTGATTCTCTGGTGCGATGCCTCTGAAGCCAGTTTTGCTGAGACCCCAGGGAAAATAAATGGGGTTATCTACTGAGTCTTTCATATCCTGCCAAAACTCTATCCCTTTTACTTTTTCAAATGGCCATTTTCCTTTTACCTAATCTACTAACAGGAAGACTGGTCAGCAGAGAGATACCAGAAGCAATAGTTGATGGATTTAATACCCTTTCGTAGTTCACAACAATAATACACATTTTATAAGCTTTACAGTGAACAATGCTTTTTTAATATTTTTCATAATTAAAGAGCATACAAGTTAGTAAACTGAACAAGCCTTCAACAAAAGTTCCTTCTACAAAAGATATTTTTTAAATACTTGAAAAAGCATCAGAAATTCCATTTTGGTTTAAGCATGCCTTTCAACTATCTAGACAAAATACTACCATATGATTCCCTTATCTTTTTCTCAGTAGAAGGTAATATCTCATCTTTAGCTTAGAAGTTCTGTGTTCTACTGATAATCATTTAGACCCGCGTTAGTATTGAAGACCTAAGTTAGATGAGCTATTATTGTATAGCTATTATTATATATGTTACATTATATCTAAGCGTGCTCTCTGTTAGCAAATGAACAAATGAACAATCATCGTCTGCAGTTTCTACATTATAATCAGAAAGTGATACCACCCATGTTTCATCTGGTCATAAAGTCTACCTTAAGACAAAAAACAACCAATGAAAGAACAAAAAAAGTTTAGAGAGTCTCTTGAAATGTCGTTGGGTTTGGAGTTTTTTGGGTGTGAAGGATTTTTGTGAGCTTTAGCTTGAGATAGAGAGTTGTAGCTCAAATAGTGCATTCTGATATTCTTCATTATTGTGATCCAAAGCAATGGCTTTTTCATAGCACTCAATTGCTTTTTGTTTCTCACCATTTAGCTTATGAACGAGTCCAAGTGTACCAAAATCTGTTGCATTTCTTGAACCTCTCTCAAATTTTTGTCTTAACAATCTCTGCACAGCTTCACTGCACTTATTTCTTCCAAAGGACTCTTCTTTCATTTTCAGCCCTTCTATATAATACTCAATGGCTTTTGATACTGACCTCATGTGAAAACGCTGAAAATTGCCATAAGTGTAGTAGAGCTCTTGTTTTTCATGACAGAGTAGATTATTTCTCTGAAACAGTTCCTGAAATATCTTTTCTGCTTCTTCATATCTCTTGCCTAGTGCATACACGTTTGCTAGGCCAGTATGGGCAGCAACAAATTTTTTCTTTTGGTCTGCCACAAATTTAAAATGAGAAATGGCAAGCTCGATGAGTCTCTCCACTTCATCTTGAGGTGCATTTCTTGTTCTTTGCAATTGAAATACTTTTTCTCTGTAGCAGATTCCTAGTTGGTGATGCAAAAAGCCAGAATTTGGTGTCAGTGCTAGGGCCTTTTCCAAAATCTTCGCTGCCTTGCCCACTTCTCCTTTCCTTCTGTAAAATTTAGCAGCATATCGCAGGAAATAAGGAAGATCAGGGGTTTTTTCCATAGCTTCTTCAATGTACCTCTCACCTTCATCAACTTGATTTAAGTCCTGAAGTTTTAATGCAAGTAATGCCATAACACAAGTATCCTCTGGATTCAGTTCCACTGCCCGCTTCAAGGCCTCAGTGGATGGGCTTGTGTCTTCACCACATCTGGAAGCTAAATTTTCCCAACGATACAGTGCTGTTGCATAGCCGGCATTAAAATCTGGGTTATCGGGTTCATCCTTTAGAGCATTTTCAAAGCAATTCTTCGCTCTCTCATAGTTTTTCCCCCCAAAACGTAATAATGCCCATCCTTGCTCAGCACAGACCTCTGGAAGCTGCATCTTCCCATCAGCAGTAATTGAAAGCTTTTTGCAGCTGTTTTCCACTTTGCTTACATAAGTTTGAGCTTCTTCATATCTCTCCATGTGGTAATAGATCCAGGCATAGTTCCCCCAGGTAACAAGACTTCTCCTGGCAATTTCATCTGGATGATGTTTTTGAACAATTTCTTCAGCTTTCTTGAGATTTCTCAGGGCTTTCTCATTTGAATTCTTTAGGTGACATATATAGGATAGTAGATTATAATCTGTTAGGTTAGATTCTGTGAAATATTTGATCTGATTGACTATTGTTTCCTCTAGGTCATCAATATCTACATCTTGCTTCAGCAAAGTCCATGTAAAATGACATTGTAAGTGCAGCAGGGAAGTCTTCAAGGAATCCTTGGAAATGGTACTAGAAGAAATCAAAGAAAAACATACTTATACTCTATTTGCCTTTTGCTATTTTTGTTTTTAAACCACACATGATATACTTTAAAGGCAGACAATACCTCACCTCATGCCCCTAGTCCACAACACTTCAAATGAGCCAAAGCTGTGGGGAGCCATAGGTCTAAAGTGCTGAATAGTTATTTTAGTAATTCTCCTTGCCTGTATATGAGGACATATATTACATTGCAACAGAGCTGGTGTTCTGGATGTTAAAGAGGAGGGCTGGTCTCTGTGGTAAAGCTGGCACACCTCTGGGCCTCAGAAACATATATCCTGTGCTGGGAACAATTGCTGAAGCCTATCCAAAAGAGGTTCTCTTAACATATAAAGTGATTTAGTGCCTTTCCTATGTCTCTATACATTTTATGGTTTATGTTATAAATTTAATTTTGAGTTTCCTGCATTTGCAAATCCTCATTTGTCAGATCATAGCACCATTCTTATCTTATGGTTATACTGTCATACCCAGGAGCTGGATCCCAGATCACAGCAGTCTCCCTGTTTGCCAGCATTTGGGTGTACAGGCCCACTCCACTTGCTGGTACAGACCACATGCTCACTCACTAACCCTATGGCTCCTCAGAAGCTGACTTTGGACATCCAGTGACTGGTCAGGGAGCCTCTCTTTCTCCAGGTGGTTCACCCCTAAACAAACACACACACTTACTGACCAGACCCTGTTTACATACAATTGGTCCTTAATACCCCTTGAGGTTTAAGCCCAGCTGGGAACTAAGCACTTTGCTGCTGCTCACTCATCTCCACTCCTCACCCTGGTGGAATGGGGAGGAGAATCAAAAGTGAAACTTGTAGGGCAAGATAAGAACAGTTTAATAATTGAAACAAAGTAAAATCTAATAATAATAGTAAAAAATGATAATAAAAGGGAAAGATAGATCTCAAGGAAAAATGAGTGATGTACAATACAATTGCTCACCACCTGCTGCCTGATGCCAGACCCCGTCCCCACACCCCAATCAGCCCCTCTTCCAGGTTACTCTCCCAGTTTATATATTGAGCATGACATTCTATGGTGTAGAATATCCCTTTGGCTGGTTTTAGTCACCTGTCCCACCTGTGCTCCCTCCCAGCTTTTTCTGTGCTCCTCCTCACTGGCAGGACATGAGACACAAAAAAGTTCTTGACTAGGATAAACGTGACTTGGCAACAAACAAAACATGAATGTGTTATCCACATTATTCCCAAACTGCATGCACACAATCTTTCTGACTTTCTGTTCTGTTTAGAGAAACTGAACCTTGTTGGAGAAGCAATAACATGACAATATTCAAAAGCATCCTTATTTTATTTTGATTCTTCTAGTAAATATTCTGTAAAATATTTTCTGTTGTTTCAGTGCTCGAAGTCCCTCACTGATTACATTTATGTAAATAATAAGCATTACTTTCCTGTAGCATAGAGAAAAAGAATCTTTCAGAGCCTGGGTTGCTATCTTACCTCATGGTTTTCCTTTTCTGCTCACTTGCCTTCAGGTAGCTTCAAAGCTGAAGGAGTGCTGCTCACTGTTATTATGCTTCCCATTTTATAGAATCCAACTGTCATGTGGTCTGTGACCACTTTCACTGGAAACAGAAAGTGAAACTCCAGCTTTTCTCTGAGTCTGCCAAAGAAGCAGAACAGTCTGCAGTTGGAGAATCGAAACTGCTGCATCAATAAGCTGCTCTTTTTCAGCCTGGCTCTGTGCCACATATTACTCTGTGTTGTGGCAACAGCTCCCTAGTGCTTCCAGCATTTACTCTGTTCAAAGGCAGGGGTATCTATGATAGAGGGAATATTTCAGTCTAGTGTGGGCTGACCTGGTTATCATGTACAGGCTCAGGAAGGATCATTTCCTCCTCTTACCTCTGCACCTTTGCACACCTACATCATGCTTTAGGCTCCTATTTTATTGGTGTTGGGTCATGCACGTGAGCACAGCCCCTGCCTGTTCTCCTTCATCCTGTGCCTCCGCATCACAAGATCTCTGCTGTTGTACCAGGCCTGTGTTTCTCTGGACTGTGTCATTGTCTAAGAGTACTAAATATCTCATCCCACCTGCAGGAACTATTTGTCACTTCTCCCTACATAAACCCAGAGTTAACCTTTCATAAATGAAGTTCAGTTCAAGAAACTGCTGTCACAGTTGTGCCAAGCAAAACAAAGTCACAGGTGGGTCAGGACAAGGTCAAACTGAGCAGACCTGGCAAGCCTCAGTTCCGAGGCCATGCAAACTCAGTGCAAAGCTTATGGCCTGTTGGGAGCAACAGCAATGCTGTGTTACAGAGCTGCACATACAGTAACACAGAGAAGGGCACAGCCTGGGGACTGGAGTATCTATAGATATGAACAACTCACTGATGGCTTAGTTTAAAAAAATAAACAATGCAGACTGGTTTTGTAAAATTTGTTCCTTATAAGGAACAATAAGTACCTTAACTGCATAATTATTGCCTCTTTTTTTAATAATTAGATCCAGACTAATGATAGTTGTTGCATTAGATTATTTATTACTATGTAATATGCTACTTATTTATTGTAGACTGATTTTCATTGTAGTAACAAAAAAAATCTTTATCTATATAAGATTTGTTTCATCTTTACCCATAAATATCACAGAACCTCTCTCCATTCTTGAATCCATTCAATTTTTAAACATGAGAGCATCTTGTTAAAAAACATGTTTAATTTTTAATTTGAGGTGTCCCCGCTGCCCTGTTTTGTAGGAATAAGCAAAAAAAAAATGCATATAAGGCTGCCTCAATTGGCTTCTTTTGTGAAGTTTTTAGTGGAGGACGCACAGGTTGTCCCTCTGTCCTAAAAAGCCAAAAATCACTTATATCAAACGTCATTATCACCTCAGAACTGCTGCTGCTGCCATCATGTTCAATCTCCGCAACCACAGACAAGAATTAATGGTATTCCATGTTTTTATTTATAAATTTATATAACCTCTGACTGTCAATTTGTAATTGAGAATTGTAGGTTCTGGCTTATAAAACTTTATCTTCTGTGGTATGAACAGTCTATATCCCCACCTTCCCATATATGTAAGGCAGAGGGAACCTCTGGATTTGGTGGTAAACTGCACTTATCTTCTGGGGTTGGCCAGGTTGTGGCTCTGTCCAGCTGGCTCCAGTGACCCTGGGCTGTTCGGGGGGAAGCTGGGGCAGCCACTGGGGAACTGCTCTTTTGGGGACAGCTCCTGGCAGCATGAGTTCCAGTCGCATGGAGTGAATTCCTGGCAGGCAACGACTCTCCAGTACAAGGCTATCTTTTGCCTTTCCCTCTTCTCCTTCTTTTCCCTCCTTTCCCTCTTCTTCTTTTTCCTTCTTTCAAAAAACCCCCAACAAATCAGTCTTGCTTAGAACTTCTGGTTTGTATCAGAATCTGGAGAGGCTTAGTAACACACACCCCCCTCCCCTCTGTGTCTCATTTGAGTGACTGTGTGTGTGTGTGCAGAGGGGTTGTTGGAGTTGATATTTCAGAGCTCAAGAAAAAGGTTAGTACAGCTACTACTCTGAATAACCTTCAAGGTTCTAGCAACCAGGTATTTCATAAGTGATGAAAAGAGGCAGTGAATTGAGAAGCAAAATGGATTAGAGTATCTACACATATTCATGTATTTTATGGAAAATAAGTGCTGCATGTAGTTGTAGAAAAATGTGTTTATAAGGTTTCTGCAATGCCAAAATCAAATGTGGACACTAATGACTCATTATGCTACTAAGTATCTCTGGATTTCTGGTCTCCTTCTGACCCAGGTGTCTGTTGTCTTTGGTATATTGCTTGATACATATGGGAAAATGCAGCAATCTTCCAGCTGGAGTGCAAAAATTTGCTCCAGTTTCCTTGTTTTTTTATAAATTTAGTTGCATCTATATGCTATGGTCTGACACAAATGCCTATTAAATAAAATAAATGCAGGAAAGTGCTTAAAATAGAGTAAGAGAACAGTTATGCAATGCCTTTCTGCAGCCATCTTTTTAACTTGGTGGGCACCGCACGGGAAAATTCAGAAATCCTCCTACATCCCTGCTGGTTTCAGTTCAGGGAAAGCTGTAGCTGGGCTGACTGCCATCAGGGAAAGCTGCATTGCATAACAGCAAAGGCAGAAGAAGCTTCTTGGAAAACACGTGTCCAGAAATGGGCGGGGAACAACAACTGCATTCGTATTTTATACAAAGACTTTGCTTGAGTGTTCTGTGCATACACAAGAATAGGAAATGGCTTCAAAAATATCTACACATTTTGTGGGAGAAAACTCATATCTGGACATTTCCTTGGAGCTGAAAAGGATACATGCTGACAAAGAATTTCTCCCTCATATCATTAGCTCAGCCAAATAATTGCCTGAAATTTTCATTATTAAAATAATGTAAATGAATGATACTACTAAATGGTATGAATAGTATAAATTACAGGATCACTTTAAATATCCTATATTATGCAGGTTTCAATATAGCCTAAGTTAGTATATAATTACTACATTTGAAAGCGGCAGCTGTGGCATTTTATAATTTGAGTTTTCCCCTAGGAAGGAAGAATGCTCTGTAATTAATTTGACAAAACAACCCAAGTGAATCGCTGAGCAATATTTTTGTTACCCAAGTTCTTTAAAACCAAACAATCCTACGAAATGGTATCCAGGAATGCAAAGGATCACATAGTGTCATTTGTATCTACTGACATATCAACATATCAAAACAAGGGTATGCTATGAAAATTTCAATGATTTTTCGATTAAAATCTTAGTGCTTTCTAAATAAACAGAAACATTTTAGTTCCTGACACCCTCCTGCTGTACTGCTGTGTGTTTAGTATCAGGTTTCTGTATTATTCTATGGATATGGGCCTGGCCTAATAACATGAATATTTATATTAAAGGATTGAATTTGGTCCAAGTTTTTTCAAGCCCAGTCACATATTTCCTGACCACAGACACGCTTATCTGGGAAATTATAGCTACGCAACGCAGTGCCTGCCAATTAGTTGCCTCAGGTTTGCAGGAAGCAGTGATGATAACCCTGCTGTAACTGCACGCCGGCGTGTAACTTAAGCCCGTTTGTATTAGGTTTGCTACGTTTAGACGATGCTCACAGATGATGGACGAGCGATCTGTTTGTGTAAGAATGGCAGTGATTGCTGGCAACGCTGTACAGTCCTTAGGAAGGACCGGCGGCTCCCGAGGCGCAGGTACCCGGCACGCTGGGGAGGCATCCCCAGGATGCTCCCTGCGGACAAAGGGAGAGCCCGCGGCGGGCGCAGCTCATCCCCTCCCTCCTCGCTGCTGCTGCCGCTTTCTGCCTGGAGCCTGCTGCGGGCCGTCAGGAACAGACAGCAGACCCTCGCAGGGCGGCTCCGTGAAGGCTCTGCAGGCTCCGGAGTGCGGGCAGATGCAGAAGACCAGGAGGGCTGGGAAGCAAGTCCACGGGCGCCGCTCCGGAGGCTGAGCGGCTCCTGAAAATGGAGCCCAGGGGGAGGCGGGGGGATCCACATGGTATTGCTGGAGAAACGCTGAATCACGGCGGCTCAGGCGGCTCAAGGCCGGGCGGGCGGTGCGGGCGGGCCCCGCCGCCCATAGGCCGCGCCGCTGGGCCGAGCGGCGGCCGGGCCGGCGCCTCCTCCCGCCGGGACATCCCCGCGCCGGCAGCGGCAGCGGCGGCGGCGGGCGGGGGCGGGCGGGCCCGGCGGGGCTGCAGCCGCCCCTCTCCGCCCAAGGCACCGCCGGGGTGCGGGACACACCCCGCCCAGCCCCGCCGCGCTCGCCCCGCCGCTGGAGCGGCCTCCCCGCCCTCGCCCCGCCGGCCGCGCCGCTGTCCCCGCCCCTGTCCCGGAGGGGCGGCACATAATCCCCGGCCGGCCCCGCTCGCAGCCGTGCCGGGTTCTGCTCCCCCGCGGCGTCCTGCATCGTTCTTGCAGGACCAGGATGCGGGCCCTGGTGGTCGCCGCTCTCCTTTTGCAGAGCATCGCCGGCTCGGGCGCGTTCGCCGCACGGAGGAGGCATGTGGACCCCGAAACCAACATGAACATCGTGAGTGGCGCGGCGTGGGGGAAAGTGCTCGAGCCTTGTGAGCGGGCGCGGCCGCGGGCGGTACCGGGGCTGTGGCGGGGCGAGGAGCGGCGCAGAGGGCGCTGGGCGACCTCGGCAGCCGCGGAGAGAGCCCCGGAGGCTTCGGCCACCTGTGCGCGGCCAGCCCAGGGCTGCAGCTGCTCACACCCGCTGCTTACATCTCCTCTTTCTCTTCTCCTCTCCTCCTTCCAGGTCCTTCTTTGTCCCCTGTTGCCTGTGGCGAATCTTTCTCTCACATATTGTCTGACGTAGATCTATGGTTTTTTTGCCAGAGTCCGGACGTTCTTTCTTAGCTGCTAGAGAAGCGGATGTTCGTGGAGCACACTTGCGCTCTCAGCGCCGCCGTCGCGTATTCTGATTTTCTCCCCGTTCGGCATTTACTCTCTTAACTTCATTCTCCTCCTGCTGCAGTAGCCAACTCGTGAACGTATTTTCTGTTGGTAGCTGTTGGTAACTGGTATTAGTTGCTCTTTCCTCTGCCCCATCTAAACTGTGCGATTTTTTTCACATATGCGAGGAGATACTTTAAGCTAGAAATGCTCGAAGTCTTTAAGAATAGAAATGCTTGAATCATGCAAATATACTTTCAAGGACTGAAAATAATCATTTAGTCTAAGGCTAATAGCATTTGAATAGAAGCTAGCCTTGAAATAATTTTGGAATGTTAATGTCACTGTGGATAACGAAAGATATATTTAAAAGAAATAACGTGCTTAATTAAATTCTCCTCCCCTTCCTTGCCCAGCAGTCTAAGAGTAGAACTCTGATCATGTCTTGCATTTCTTACATTTTCTCAAGATAAGTTGATGTCATGAAACCAGTTAAATAGCAAGCTCACTGCCCTAATGGAGTTGCATCAAAATAACATAAAGCCCAAGATATGAGATAGAAGATAAACCTAATAATGAAATTATGGGGTTAAATGAGTGTAGAGATTTTTATTGTTATTTTCTTGTTTGGTTTCTCAACAAAGTCACTTAAAGCTCTGCAACAGACATAAGGCTTGAGGAGAAAGGTAAGAAATGGCACATCCTTCTCTCCTTCCATATGCCGCAGTGGTGCCAGCCAGTTTTATCTGCCCTCACTTGTTTATTACCAGAAGATACTTGTTTTCTTGAGAGCAGACAGTTTAAATTTTTGTCTGCCAAATCTGCATCTCTGTGGAGTCCTCTCAGATTCCTGGGATAAGGTCTGTGCGCTGGCTAGTTCCTGACTCTGTACTGGGGTAAGTCTCATTAAGAAAACCTGCCTGCATTGAATGGGCAGGTGGTATTGCACATTCCTACCACATCCTTTAATTTTGCATTGCTGTCTTTAGAAGAGACCCAGAGTACTTTGCATATGTTCCTGGACTGAGGAGCCTGACAGTCTGGCTCCAAGATGATTTCTTTTCTTTCCTCAGAGTGAAATTATCACCTTCAGGGGATACCCTAGTGAGGAGTATGAAGTGACGACAGAAGATGGGTATATCCTTTCCATTAATAGAATTCCTTATGGAAGAAAGGGCTATGAGGGAGGCAAAGGTAAGATTTCTGTCCATTTGGGAAAATGGGAAGTAGTGAAAAAGCTCAATTGATTTATAAAACTTTTGCTCCTGTAATAATCAAGAAAAAGATTAAAGACTACATGACCTATGCAATTAGAAGATTTTACTGGTGAATGTTGTGGCCAAAATAGATTAGGCACTTGTAGAGTGGCTTGAATAAAGGAAGGGAAAAGGATTTAAAAAGCTATGTTTTCCTGGCATTATCTGTTTGTGTCGTTAATACAAAGCTGTTCATGGTTGGTTGATTTTTTTTTTTTTTTTTTTTTTGGCAAGTGAAAAATAAGGGTTGAGATTTGTTGGGGTTTTAAAGTGATAAAGTCTCTTGAAAAGATATTGGTTGTAACGTTGTTGGGTTATTTCAACCCCCATTTTTAAAAATGGTTCCTTTTAACAAGTAGTTTGTTTAAAATGCATGATTGTTTTCAGAAGTAGGGCCAGATCATGTACCTCTTTTGGTGCAGTATAACTAAACTGCAAGAGTTCTCACTAGAATGTTCACAAAATAATTACTGCTTGATTTTTGCATAAAATAAGAATTTATTTCTTAAATTTAACCCCTCTGGAGCTCCCTTTTCAGTAAGGTACAAGCCAGACCAATACTGCATACTACTGGGATGTCATATTTCACACAGCTGCTTAAATAGGTTAAAAAAAGATAAAATTGCTTCAGAATATCTTGAGTACAAAACATTTAAAAATATGTTGCAAATTAGGATGTGTAACAGGTAGTTGATGTCAGTAACCCCCAGCCAGGTTGTTTTACGGATGTGATTTGATGAGGCCTTGGGAGAGCATTGGCACATGCTACCAGAGTGCTGTTACAAGCTGTAAGGATTACTGTGAAAGCTGATGTACAATCATGGAAGAGATGCAGGAGGTGTACAGGTGAGGAGGCAGGGGAGAGAAAGGATAGGAGGTATGTAAGCTCGAACTTATAAGGGAGCAATATGGGCAAAGATTTTAGTGAGGACTGGATGATGAAATGCTTTAAAAATGAGACAAGTGGATGTGGAAGAGGAGAGACAGGTACCCTTTGACTTGCTATCCTCATACGCTGCATGTGGTGTTAACAGAGTATGTGAACAAGCAGTGGCTGAGTTTGGTATCAGTCTTGACAGCATCCCTTATAAACATTCATACAGACATTTGTACAACAGCAGCCCATTTGAATAGAAACTGTACGTATTCTAAGCACTGCCTTAGAATGCTTTAGACTGAAAGAAGTTAGGATTAGGGGTAAAATCATGGAGCTCAAAAAAGAAATCAGTGATTGTCCTAGAGCCTTGATGTGAACAAGACCTGTGGAAAACCCCTTTCCCCTGCCAAAGGCCAACCAACAGTCTTCCTGACCTTATCTGTGGGTTTGGTGTGGGTTAGGATGTTTGCATTGTCTGTTTTCTCTCACAGAGGGTGTGTAAAGATCAGTGCATGGATGAGGCCCATCAAACCTGGCAGGTGTCTTTGCACTTAAATTCAGAGAAGCCCACAGGGAAAAGACAGGCTGCCTTTGTACCTGTTGATTTTTGTTGAATCCTTCATTGATGACATAAGCAAACAGAAGTTTCCTGACCTCTGGGAATTCTCCACATTCCCCTTGCCGCACCCTCGACCCCAAGTTCACGTTTTGCAGAGCACTTTAATTTTAAAAACAAGGATTACTGAGCACATTTGTGGAAGTATGAGCTCCTGGGAGAATGAAGATTTCAAAGTTCATGTTGATCTTCAGTTTTTATAGACTTGGTATCTTTTCTCAGAAAGATACCAATGATGTGTTACTGTTGACTTAGCGTATATATGCCGTATTTTTCTTTTGCAATACCTGCATAATGTGAATAGGATCCCTTGGAATTATGTATCACATGATGTTTTGGAACAAAACCCACAGTTCTTCAGGAAAAAAAAAAAAAAAAGAGAAATGTCCAGAGAACCTAAAAACAAAACATGAATGATTTTTGGGTTTAATATTAAAGAAAAACCTAAACCAACTGCACATCATGGGTAAGAAGGGCATGGAAATAAGTCTGTCTTGGGTTTATAGTGAAGAGAACAAAATGTTCTATGCAGAAAGGGTAGTTTAAGGCCCTGCCTTTTTTATTCCCCCTCAGGGGTTTTTGGGATCACAGGTGATAGAAAATAATTATTATCGTCCAAGTCATTTTGTCATATGATTGTGCAATTCACGTGGAGATCTGCTGACTACTTAGTAAAGTGAAAAAGGAACTGGCAGGAATTGGAGGTTAACAGGAGAACAGAATTAAAGCAGTTAAACAGTCTTCCCCTTCCGATGTTATGAAACATGCAATAGCAGCTTGAAGAGAGCCTATTCTTCAAAAAATCAGAAGCTGGTTTATATAAGTTTAGTAAAAGGGAAAAAGGTATCAAAGCTAAAAGGGAAACAAATTCAGTGTTAGGCTTGAAAATCCTATTAATATCAATTAATATTACTGCAGCAGAGTAAACAGTTGTGTTGAACGGTACTGTCTCCAGAGCCAGTTTGGCACAGCTGGAGATTTGCTCCACTTGTTTCACAGTATGCATCGTGGGCTTTTCTAACAAAATGAGAAAAACAGGCATTCAAAAGTTTCCCCATCACAAGTATAAAGATTGCCAGAAAAGAGGAATATTGCTCATTTGCCTTTTGGAACTTGCAGCAAATATTTATGGACATGACCTGGAATGGAGGATATAGGTGACCAAAACCGTTTTGATTTGGCTGTTTCTGCTGAAAGATCCAAGTCTGAATTATCAATGGAGGAAGCATTGTGTGATTCTGTACTGTAGAAGAGCAATGTGTCATTGGAGGTTGTAAATTCCTGTGTAATCTCTGGCATTGAGATAAAGTTATCACGTTGTCTGATTTCAGTTATTAAAGCAGAAATAAAACCCAAAACACCTGTATCACTATGAGAAACAGAGGCAGGTCTTTGTATTTTCTGAAGGTCATGTTTCTCCTAAAGGATTAGATGTTAATTTATTTTCCTTGTTTAGAAGCAGGAACCTTCAGTTTTTAGATCTGTATTCCACATGAAGGTGTCATTTACCTTTTCAGGATGGGGAAGTCAGAAGAGGGTCTTCCTAACTTCTACATGCGTCTTAGCTGTGTTTTTTATAATTAAAGTCAAGAGGAGAAAGTCCTTTGAAATGCAGATTATTTTTTTGGCTACTGTACTGGTCGTCAGGTTCTGCCAGAGCTTTGGTAATGGAAGGGAGTTGTATAGAGATAATATCAATACCAGTTGCAGACATTTCCATAGCTCAGCACACTTGTTTGGCATTGTCTTAACTGGAAAACAAAGATCTCAGTAGCACATATGTGGGAATGCCTTCCCCACGTGTAGGAGCAGGAGAAGGGTCCAAAGTAGTTTAACAGCCTCTGTGTTTGGGCCATTTGGCTTTGTCCTGGTGAGCTTGAAACAGTTGTAAGGGCTGCCTGTATTTTTCTTGTAGCTCCTGCTTTTCTCCTTTTTGCTTCTTGCATATTCGTTGTCTGTTTTGAGCTTCAAGTTAGGAAACCAACAAGCTGCTAGTTCAAAATGCTTAATGATAAAAAGTAGCTTTTGTGAACAAGCGTGTGATTTCACAGCATTATGACTATTATAAAAATTGCTAGTCTTAGTCGATGAAATCAAGTAAATTAAATACTCAAAGTGCAAGTCTAAAACAGACTTGCAATGGCTCACTTGAATTACTCTTAGGTATTCAATTCCAAATGAACAGGAAGCTATGATAAATGCTTTATTTTTCAGGTCCAAGGCCTGCTGTGTTTCTGCAGCATGGTTTGCTTGCAGACGCCAGCAACTGGATCACAAATTTGGATTACAACAGCCTTGGCTTTATGCTGGCAGACGCTGGCTATGATGTATGGCTGGGAAACAGCAGAGGGAACACCTGGTCCAGGAAGCATACACACTTCACAGTGAAACAAGAAGAATTCTGGGTTTTCAGGTATCCTTGTCTTGCTATCTTCAATCACATTGTGAAGGTACAAAATGGTATTTTCTTGTTACATGTGCTGTCACATATGTAGGGGCAGTAAAGGGGAGTTTTGTGGTCAGTGCAGTGTGCTGAGATTCACAAGCGGTCAGTAGAACATTAATTGCTTTCACCAGTGCTTGGTGTGAAGACACTAAAACCAGTGTTCTGCTTCAGCCAAAAGAAGTGTTTCTTTATGTACAGACAACAGAGCAGGGAAGCTCTGTGCAGCTGTTCCTCACTGCTAACTTTACCTACAGAACTGACTTTCTGTCTTTGCTTTGTAGCTTTGATGAAATGGCTAAGTATGACATTCCAGCCTCAGTGGACTTCATTTTGGCAAAAACTGGCCAGGAACAAGTATTTTACATTGGCCATTCACAAGGCACCACAATGGGTATGTGAAGAGATGCATTTGTTAGACTATACTGTGTTTGAAATGGTATTAAGTTCCACATATGTGGTTTAATGATGAAAAAGTAGGGCTTTTGAAATCTACTGCTTCTGGGTTTTAGCTGCTTCCTGGAATATTCATCAGCATTAAAATGAAAATACTTAACCTTTTGTGTTTACTTTAAAGTGGAAGGGTGTTGAAATGATAAATTGAAGTCATGGATATCCAGCAGAATGGCTTCTCTTAAAACAAATTGATGTGCTGTGCATAACAAAATTAGACTCATGAGACACATAGAATTAATATGCCTGTTTCCAGAATATTTTGCTGTATGTAAGGCATGTGCTTTAGACCTTCTAATAGAAAGACTTAGACATGTTGGGTGAGTAAGCATTAATTTGCTTTTTGGAAGCATTTAATTTGGGTTTTGTAGTAACTAGATTAATTTACATTATCTAAATTGATCCTAGATACTACAATCAAACTATTAATCTAAAAATACTTTGGCATACTTGTTCATAGATTTTTGTAGAATTCCTACAGGGGAAAAAATCTCATTTAACTTGTGACAGTGAGGTTGGTTAATTATTCTTACATTTTTTCAGCTTTCGCTGCTTTTTCAACTTTGCCACAGCTGGCTAAGAAAATCAAAATGTTTTTTGCCTTGGCACCAGTAGCTACAGTCAAGTTTGCCACTAGCCCTCTGGTAAAATTGGGAGTGTTTCCTGACCTGCTACTCAAGGTTTGTATTTGAGTGTAAATGTTTTAAGCTGAATGAGCTATGCCCCTTTCTAGTTGAAAATAGCATAGCAAAGAATGTTAATAGCTGTGGATTAGAGAGTAACATATAACAAGAATTCTGAGTCAGTTTTACCATAATGATGCTTTTGAAGTCAGCAGTGGCTTCTCTGGCTTTATTACTGTCTAGTGAGACAATTTGCATTTGTTTAAAGTAGTATTTTACAATTACAACTTAATAGATGGAATAAAACTATGTTTTTCCATTAACATTTTTCTAGAATTCAAGCTACTGAAATCACGATTAATTAAATAGTTGCTCTGTTTTGGAAGAGTCATATGATATGTTTATACAGAATAGTTCTGAATTGTCATGCACTTTAACAGATTTGTTTCACAATTAACCATCTAGATGATCCTTCAGAGGGTGATTAAGAGCAGCAGCTTTATTTAGATGCTGTGAATCATCCTCTGGAGGATTTTACCTTTTACCCATTAACATCAAGGGGAATGTAGGCAGGCTGCAGTAAGTGCCTGAAGTCAGACATTGTGAACACCCTGCTGTGTGTCATTTTTAACCATCACTTTCTTGCCACCACCCATGGAGATTCCCACACAAAGCTGTTTGTTCTGTGATATACACCCTCCTTTGATGTACCTTGTACTGATTTAATGTGTTGTCTACATTATTAGTTCCCTGCTCCAAAGGCAGTTAACATAAAAGGGACACTAACAATTGTGATCTCCTGTTCCTTGCATAATGAACTTTGCCAAATGAGACTATGGCTGATCAGTGCCCTGTGCAGATGTTCATGTTGTGCTGAGGAACTTGATTCTCATGATGACTTGCAAAAAAATTGAGTGCATGGAGTTCCTCAAAGTGACAAACCCATGGGTCAGTCATATCTTCATAGAGCTGTCACTTTCAAGGAAGTTCTCAGTGAGCCATTTTAAAATCCTTGAACATTTTAAAAATATCCATCAAGAGGAAGGGGGTCACCACAGCTCATGCAACTTGTTTTTCTCTCATGGGTTGAAGAGAGGAAGTTGCAAGTACAAAGCCATTTAGCAGACACAGCTTAATATACTTTAGCCCTAAACAATTCTGATGACAAGAAGCTGTAGTGTTCCTGTAAAATACTGAATTTAAATTTTATTTGAATTTGAGGTTAGGTTTGGAATTCTTGCAAGATTTTACCAGTTCCCATTTACTTTTTATGGGGTTAATGGACTGCACACTTTGTAGCAGAAGCATTAACTGTGACATTCCCATGGGACTGTAAACAAGGCTGATAAGGAGATAAATAATTTTCATAGGACGCACCTGTCACCAGTGCAAATGGAAATAATTACGTCAAGAATGTTGTAGTGTAAAAACTGAAAAGGTCATTCTATGCAATTACATGTTTGTCCTGTGTTTTTGTTATTTTGTAGGACATGTTTGGAAAGAAGCAGTTCCTCCCACAGAATTCTGTGCTGAAGTGGCTTGCTACCCATGTTTGCACCCACAGAATTCTTGATGATCTTTGTGGCAACTTATTCTTTCTTCTGTGTGGTTTTAATGAGAGAAACTTGAATATGGTGTGTTCTAGTGACTTTTTTTTAATAGCTAAGTTATGGTGAACTCTAACACAGTATTGACTGTGTGTCACTGTACTGATGGACCTTTAGTGTAATTAGAAAACCACTAATGCTGCCTTCATCATACTGAGTTTGGATTAATGTCTTTCCTTTGTATAGGTTAGTTACCCAGTTGGGATGGATAGAATTAACCTTTTAAAATGTTACTGGAAAACTAAAATACATTATTTCAGATCTTTTGGGGAAGAGGATCAGAGAAATTAATATGATGGGGCAAGTATTTGCTTCCTTTTGCAAGGAACTGAGGAATAAAGATACAATTTTCAGCTTTTTAAGAGTATTGTTGAAGTTTTCTGGTCTCTTGGTGAATGTATGCAATTATCTTTTCTGAGACCAGTTTCTGACTCTGCTGATGGCTTCATCTGCATCTCTAGTTTCAAAGGATTTGTTCACAGAACTTGTTTTGTTATCTAAAAGCTGGTTAACAACAAGTGCTATGAGTCTGCATTTTTTTCATAGTGCTTCTTAAAGTGTTTCCAGCTCCCTGAAATCAGTAAAAACTGATATCAGTTTAACCACAGGTAGATGAAAGCTGAGAATTTTTTTACTGGAGTGAGATAATTATCTTTATTTAATCACTCTGTATGCAAAAGTGTACATTTTTTGTAACCTATATCAAAGTAAAAAGTACAGTTTTAATGCTTCCTTGCCCAACACATACGGTTTTCATAATTTTAATGGTTTATAATATTTTTTTTCTGTTAGGATTTAAGTTTCCCTGTGCTACTCTGTACTTCTAAATAAAAAGTGTATGAAGTTCTGAACCACTTTGGACTGACAACTGCTAGTTTAACTGTAGAGTGGCAACATTTCTGGAGGTCCCTCTAAATATTAGTTATGTGCTCCCAATTCTTACAATACCAGCACTCTCTTCTCTAAATATATAAAAACTTAAGGGATATCATTATTAGGTTTAAAATTCAGCTTTAGTGTTCTGCATTTAATTGTAGTTAATCCCCCAAATGTCTGAACCTTTTGTCTCGTTTATATTTATGGTTCCACTTAACTTTTGTTTATAACAGTTTTAAGAGGAATGGAATAGTTTCTGTTATTCAGGAAGCAACAACGAGTAGAACTGATGCACTATGAGGAATAAAACATGTTAATTATCTTGTTGCAGAGCCGAGTGGATGTGTATTCGACACATTGCCCTGCGGGAACATCTGTCCAAAACATGATCCACTGGAGCCAGGTAGAGTTTGCAGAATCTGAAATGTCCATGATTCTAGGTTGTTTGTAGAATATTGATGCCTCTGATATTTAAACGGAATAAAATGCCAAAAGTATATATGCAGCGTAGCCCAAGTGAAATTTGGAACAGACAATTGTCAGAACAGCAGGTGTTGTCTGCTTTTGTGATAAGGTGGTTCACCCCTCTTCCCTATTTCTTTGAAAATATGCTAACTCTAAGTACTTCAGGCCAACAAAAAATACAACAGAATAGCTTAACTCGCAGGGATGCTGTAACAAGTATTTGTTTCCCTTTCAGCAAACCCTGTTTTGATTACAAGTTATATTTTTAGCCAGTGAAAAACAGGAGGTTTTCTGTTCTATTCTGTTTGGCTTCATTATATATTTTATTAGTATATTTTGAATTTCATCTCAATGCACAGTTTAATACCTGTGATACTGTTGTGCCTGAAGCTTGCTCAGCACAGAAGCAGTGTTCAGTGCTATCTGTGATCTTGTAGCTGCACTTGGTCACCTAATCAGAAGCAATGTGTTCTGCTCTACAAGGCTGTTCCACTCTTGGCTCGGAAAGAAATCTGTGAAGATTTGGGTTTTTTTCCAGATCCCTGTTATATAGACATCTGTTTCTCAAAAATAGATGGTAAATCATGCAGAGCAGGCTTTCTAAGAAATTTTCATGCTCTGTTAATACATGTTTAGACAGCAAGGTAAATATATGAGAAGTAAGCATGGAGTTGCCACATCCTGGCTTTGGATACAGTAAACTGTTTTCCTTAATCTTTTCTATTATTGCTGTGAGAATCTTAAGGAACAAAGTCTAATGGTATTGAATGTTAGTGTTTCCCATTCCTGTGACATTGGGTAAAGCAGTGACACTTTAATACTTGGTATTCCACTGTTGTTTGTATTGGTTGACATTGCCAGTTGTCCAGACAACCTGCACTTTGTAATTCTTGTGGTAGTGTTGCGGTTCTTTGTATGTGTATTTGTTTATTTCTAGGCTGTGAAAACTGGGGAACTCAAAGCTTATGACTGGGGAAGCAAGGCCGCAAATATGGCTCACTACAACCAGGTAGACATCTTTTACAGATTAATTCTTGAGTGTCATAAGAAAATAGTCCTCAGGCACTTCTCTCAGTACTGTGTTTATGCTGCATGCTAAAGAACCATTAGTGCTACCCAGTAACCAGGTTGGAGATCTGTTTTTTCAAAGAAAAAAAAAAAAAAGCTCTGAGGTAGCCCTAGTTCAGTATGGAGCTCATCCTTGGATATGAAGTTATGGAGGCACGCTGCTTCTTGAGTGGGAGTCCTGCCAGCCTAGATCATGAGATCCCCTGCACTTCTCATCATTAGGCAGAAAGTGTCAGTTCATGTATATTGCTTATCTTTAGCCTGTTTAACCTTCGAGCATTTTTATTTCTAAATTGCTGCACACAATACCTTGAACAGGATGCCTTCTCTGAGACTTCTGCTATTCTACTGTCTTGTCAACTCCTCAAACCATGTCTTTACTGCTAGGCATGCTGTAATATTGCAGGACTCTTGCAGTTACATTTTTGATTGAGTCAGGACTTCACCTCCGTCTCTAGCTGCCTGAAAGAGAAAACGAGAATCTGACACATTCTTGCAGTTACTACTGTGTTACACTGCAAAGTAGAATCATACTGAAGATTTTCTCTTTCTAATGCTTTTGTTTTCACTTTCCCCCTTCTCAGTCTACTCCCCCTTTCTACAAAATAAAAGAGATGACTGTACCAACTGCGGTGTGGACTGGTGGACAGGACTGGCTGGCAGACCCAAAGGATGTTGCTATGCTGCTCACTCAGATCACAAATTTGACTTACCACAAAAACATTCCAGAATGGGAACATTTGGATTTTATCTGGGGCCTTGATGCACCTTACCGCATGTATAATGAAATAATTAACATGATTAGGAAGTATCTCTAAACCGACATGGTATTTCAGAGTATTACTTCATTAAGAATTTGTCTTTTTTTTTTTTTTTGGAAAATACACTCTTCTGGCAGTAATGCTACATTGTTTAGTATGATGCATTTTTAAAATGCCAGCAATGACAAGTGAATCAGATTCATATTTGGTTGTTTTTTTCAGTATTATTTCTCTCTCCTCATCGTATTCTGCTGATTTTGCACACAGTGGCATGGTACTCAAAACACAGCAGTAGGACTTAGCACAAAAGGAGTATGTCATGTGCACATAAATTTAGTGACATGTCTGAAAGACAAGTTAGTCCATTCAGCACGTCAGCTGCTTGAAAATTAAACCAATAAGTATTTCACTGTGCATAAAACACTACCATTTCTCAGTATGTTGCCATTTCTGAGTACCTTTCACAAGTACTCCGTGTACTGCAGTGCCCCATTTGGTGCTGGCACTTTACAAAGCACTTAGTGACTTTTGGCTGTGTTATTATTTTAGCCATCACATAAAAGCTAGCTACATCAGATTACTTTCTTTTTCAATACTGCCCAGAAGAACAATCATGAAGCCAGAGATGACCACTGTCTGTTAAAATGTCCTATTTTGGGACTGATTCATTGCTGCATTTTCTTGATTTAATGGTGTCCCTGAAGCCTTTCATGTTTCACATACCAGCTATGGATACAGGTTATTATTTGCCCTCATAGATTCCTGGAACAAGAGTAGTGGTTCAAAGAAAACCACTTTCAGTTAACTTTGTCAATAGGTTATGGCTTTCAAGGGGAATGACGTAATATATACTTGCATTTTGCACTGACCACTAACTAGAAAACAAGCTCTCCCAGTAAACTACTGGTGGGAGAAGAGCCAAAGCATTAATTCTACAGCTTGAGTGGACTTTCTCCCTTAATCATGTGCTGCTTTGAAGATCAATTTACTTCGTAACTGTTTATATGGTGCTCCCCACCAGTGTGTTCAGGAACTGTACAACAGCCTGGAGAAGTCTGACAGTATTAACAGCAGTTCCATTTGTCTCAGTTTCCACTTCAAACTGGGGCTAAACCCCCATTTAATGGGGAAGAGGATTTACATCTGCCTCAGAGTTCTTACTTTGGAGCTCCTTCTATTGACTATGCAGAGGACTTTTGCTCCTCTGAGATGCCTAAAAATTCCATGCCAAATGAACAATCTCCAGAGCTAGTTGCCTCAGTGCAGGTGATAGTTTCTGTGCCATGGTTGGATTCAACCCAGATTTCTGTCAATAATCCCAACAGGATAAAGAGCCTTTCTACATGGTATAGGAAATTGTGCATTTTAAACTGAGCCACGCTTTTTTACTAAAAAAAAAAAAAAAAAAGTTGAAAAAATATTCATAAGCCATAAATTAGGGCTTATTTGTTCGGATTTATTTTATTACTAATTCAGACTCAGGGAATTGTCAGGTGTTGTTTAAGGAAAAAGTGGTTCATTGGTTCAGGATATTTTGGTTGCAATTCCTAGCAGGACCTCTAAGTTTGCTTTATATTTGTATCAGCCAGATTTGCTTCACCTTGCTGTGCTGAAAGGAAGCTTCTGAAGGAATCCAAGGTGGCTAACTTAGCCGTTGTGAGAGTATGTGATATGGCAAGAGCCATGTGCATCATGTTTATTAAGCTTGAGATATTTCAATAAACATGAGACCTGCTTGGCATTTGAACTGGTGTGGCGTGTTTCACTTCCTGTTTCATGAATGCATGAGAATCTTTGGGACAGAATCCAGAAAGCCAAGTCTGTTTTTCACAGCTTTTTGTCCGTAAAACAAGCACAATAAAAAAAGTAAAATAACCAAGTAAGCTTCCTTTTACTTTTTCCTTGAAAGAATTTTTTCCCAAACCAAACCTAAAAGGCCATTCTTGTTGTTTTGCAAGACTTTAAGTAAGGTACTAGTTGTAAATAATTGCTCACAAGACAGAGTAATTTTCTAAGCCTCCAGGTGAGGCTTATTTCAAACCACTGACAGGGTGGAAAGCTTCTTGTATCATATTCTTAAACCGTGGGTAATTGGATTGCTTAACAGGCTGTCTGGTAATCTCATAAATAGCATATAATCACACAGTAAGTCGGGGAACTAATCTTTGCCATGGCACACCTGAACCAACTTTTGACCTTTGTCACCTTCACCTACAATAATAAATATGTTGAGTCTATACTGTTTTGTACGTTCTGAATACTATAATTGTGCAGTCAAGACAGTGGAGTGTATTAAATCCTACATGTTGCCACCTTTGTCAGCTGATGTGCCTGGAAAGAAAAGCCATTGTAGAGCTTCTCTCCTTCACTGGAGCAGGGATGTTTATGAAAATTGTGAGCTGCTGTGCTCTCCCTGGCTGGCTAAAGTGACAAGCACTGTGTGACACAAGGTTGCAGAGTGTCAGTGGAAAGAAATGTGCAAAATAAGACACCTTGAACACAGAGGAGAAGAGCGAGAAGCTTGATCTAATAAGAATCAGCAGCGGTGGATGGTACATTTTTCTAAGCAGATCTTACATACTTAGTGCCTGTTTTATAAACATCTGTGTGTTACAGGTGTGTGTATATATATGATGTTGAAGCTTGGCTGGACATCAGCTTTGGATAATATAAAAGTGCACTAGCTTAACAGAGGGCACTGGACACCTTCATCTAACTTGGTCTCAGCATTTAGTGACATGATCAAACTTTGCTAGAAAGCCAGAAGAAAGTAGTCCCTGTTCAGCTGATGCACAGACGTGTGCATCTGAAGACAATACACAATCCAGGGCTTTGATTTAGAGATGACAGCAATTGGACCTGTGAGGGCTAACACAGATGTAAAGACATGTTTTTGTCCTCATGTTTGTGCTTAGAATTTGAAAAGAATTTTTTTGTAGTCATTTGCAAGTACATTCACACTGTTCATTTCGTGCAGAAGGCCTAAGATGGCGGAGTGTGTGTATGTTAATGGAGTGTACTGAGTGATGCATTAGCTCCAGGCTGAGCATTTTTAGGCTAGTTAGTGATTCCATGGCTAGTGACAACACCAACAAAAGTTTATATGCATCAACTCGAGCAACATAGAAGTGCCTCAGTATAGGAAGAGGTGGTAAAACAGAGTTAAGCTTAGTTGGGGAGGTGGAGATTAAGAATTTGATAAAGACAACGGGTTAGTTCTGTTGAGAAAAGTGTTTTGTGTTTAGGCTAAAGTTTTTAATCAAAACTGAAGGGGAATATGTGTTCTTCATCCTCAAATTCTTGGCATCCCCACGGGCTCAGGTTTCAAGCTGCTTGCCTGGGATGTGAGGAGTCTCATGTCCCTTCATTGTATCCAGATCCTGCACTTGAATATACAGAACAACTAAATAGAAGGGGGCTATAGGTTAGAATCATAGAATCATTTAGACTGGAAAAGACCTCCAAGATCGTTGAGTCCAACCCATGAAAAAGCTTAAAAGTGGTAAATACGCCAAGCTCCTCTTTCCCTGCAAACCCGTACGCCTATAAGGCCGTGCCTACCGCGTTTTGTCCTGCCGCAAAGCAGCGTACAGTTTGTTACTGCCGAACGTTTGGCCGAAGGACGCGTCCCGGTGTTCCCGCTGTGCCCGGTGTGCCCGCTGTGCCTACTGTGCCCGGTGTGCCCGATGTGCTCGCTGTGCCCGGTGTCCCCGCTGTTCCTGCTGTTCCCACTGTGCCCGGTGTGCCCGGTGTGCCCGCTGTTCCCACTGTGCCCGGTGTGCCCGCTGTTCCCGCTGTTCCCACTGTGCCCGGTGTGCCCACTGTGCCCACTGTGCTCGCTGTGCCCGCTGTGCCCGATGTGCCCGGTGTGCCCGCTGTTCCCGCTGTTCCCACTGTGCCCGGTGTGCCCGCTGTGCCCGGTTTGCCCGGTGTGCCCGATGTGCCCGGTGTGCCCGCTGTTCCCGCTGTGCCCGCTGTTCCCGCTGTGCCCGGTGTGCCCAGTGTTCCCACTATTCCCGCTGTGCCCGCTGTTCCCGCTGTGCCCACTGTGCCCGCTGTTCCCACTATGCCCGCTGTTCCCAGTGTTCCCGCTGTGCCGGGGGGAGCGGCGGGGACGCGGCTGCCGCACGGTGCCGCTGGGGGGCGCTGTTGCGGCGGAGCGGCCGCGCGGGGGGGCCGCGGGACCCGCCCCCGGAGCCGCCGCCGCTCCGGGATCGGAGCGTCCCGAGCTCCGGCCCCGGGATCAGGTGAGTCGCGGTGTGAGCACCTCGGACTGACCGTGTGTGCCCAGCATGGTAACGATTCCCTCTAAAACGAGAGCAGGGGACTGCCGCTGCCTTCCTCTGCTCTGGTGGCTGTCCTGCTTCTCTGGTACTGGTCCTGAGCAAGGTACCATCCCTCTTCCCGCTAGAAGGCTCAGCACCCTTTTCCCGCTAGAAGGCTTAGCATGCACTGCAATGTTGTCTTACTTCTGGTAGAACAACAATCCTACCATACAGAGGGGGAGAAGAGGAGGAAAGAAAAAGAATTTTTCCCTCTGGTACTGTATTAATTTCAGTATGTTGATTCTAGTTTTCTAATTTTCTGCTAACTTCTCATTTTCCTACTCACGGTAGTATTTGACTTTACCTTGTAGCTTGTACCTAACAGTGCAGCCTGGGGAAGGTGCTTGCGTCTTGCGCTCATGTGGAATCTATTTAAGACCCTTTGTGGGGCCTCATTCCAAACTATGTGCCCTTCAACCTAAACTCTGTAGCAGGAGTCTCGAGCTTTTGAGAGAACCATTTAGATTCTTGTAACACATGGGAAAGTTTGGCAGCACTGTAAGCTGAGTGAAAAAAGCTGGGGTTGTGTTACTGAATTAGGTACGGAAAGGATCTGCATGTACTCGGTCTTTTCTTCGCGTTGTACCTTACGCTGACCAAGAAACTGAAGTGAGCGGAACGGAGATGTGTCATAAGTGCGTTTTGGTGGCCGAGCCAAACGGCTTGGACACGGTTTGTGGAGGATGAGGGTTTGCCCTCTCTCATGCGTGAGGATTCATTCTCCCGAGCGCAGCCGCTCGGTGAGCAGGGCCGGGATCCCAGCGGGGCGAGCCGTGCGGCGGAGCCCATTCCCGCGGGGCCCATCCCCGCAGAGCCCATTCCCTTGGCGAAGCCCATTGCCGCGGGTCCAGGCTCGGTGCGGACCCGGCTCTGGGCGGCGCCAGCCTCCCAGGTAAGTGCTGCTCTCTTGCCCCTTGCTTGGGATTTGTGTTGTAGGATATACTAGTAACAGGACTGCAGAACTCCGTTATTCTTCCTTAAGGGACCTCAGAATATTTTTCTATGACCTAAACTGCAGGCAAAATGCCTATTCTTTAAAATTTAGTTTGTAGGCAGCAGTGGTTCTGCAACCTGACATGGCTGTAGGGATTAGTCAAGGGAGTGTCTTTAAGGTAGTTGAGCAATTACTGTCAATCTCCCTTTAGGCAGACATGGAATACAGTATAGAATAAATTTAGTCCCTTCATAATTCTAATGAAATAGAGAATGACGTATCCCATCTGGGAAATTTAATTTCTGATTGTAGCTATATAAATCAATAGAAATCACATGAATATCCTCAGACCCAGATGATGATTATGTTACAAATGCATTTTTCATGTCCTTATTGTGAAATAGAGATCAGGATAAAATACAGTCATAAGATTGAAATTAAGCTCTTGGATATAGATCCTCGTCTGTTAGATTGGTGTCTCTTAATGGGTTTTAATTTCACTACAATTAAGTCTGAATTAATTGAAATCAACAAAACAGTTTCACAATAGCAAAGAATCTGAGTTTATTTCCAAAATGTATGTGGGACAGGTAGACCTGTCTCCAACAAAGAAATTCTGATTGTCTGAATAATAGCACAGCTAATGTTACTGTTTCAGCAAACCCCTTGAAGCCTAAGGAAAGAGCAAAATCTTCCTTAAGAGTAGAATCTACTGAAGAGAAAATGGTTGAGACTGAAAGCAAACTTAGGTGTTACAAGTTCATGCATATTCAGAAAAGCTCACTGCTAATTAATCATTCTTAATTATCGAGAAGCAAGGAAAATCTGTCTCCCATTTCCCCCATCAGATTTCTTTTCTGATTAGCAAAGAGCTAAAATCATCTGAACAAGCTAATAAAGTCATCCAGGAAGTTGAGCTCATTTCCAACAGTAGAATAAATTCTGTACCTACAAAAGAAGTGAGTTCATAGGAAGCTGATGGCAAGCTTTGTTTCCCTAAGTGTTCAAAGCTTTGTTTTTCTTTTTCTAAAAGCACAAAAGAAGTGATGTCTTAGTGGTTAAATCAAAACCTCCATCATTTTACCCCTAAAATATTTTTAGCAAATTAGAAATGTTAGGAGTCAAGCCTGCTAGTTTCTGTCTGCAGTGTGCTTGCCTGTGGTCACAGGGAGATCCTTTAAAGGATATAGGTCTAACTGGTGCACCTTTTAATTGCTTACATTAGTTTGATACTCGGGTAACGGATGATTCCCATATCATCTTGCTCAAAGACCTGTGGAGATGTGGAGTGAATCTTGTAATAATGCAATAATACTTGTCACTAGATATCTGTCTGGAAGCATAGTGAGGTGTTACTTTGTATTGTTCTCCAAAGCAGGGAGATACTTTGTTCTTCAAAAGTTGTTGGCTCAGTTTTGCATCTACTCTAAAATTTTTCCATGTCAAGTACAAGTGCATGAAGGAGAACATGGCCTCAAAAGTAGGTGGAGATAAGTCACAGCCACCACATTCAGACTGGGAGCATAGTGTAGGTCTCCTTAAGGTTTTGACTAAGCCTGTTGTATAACCAAGAGACCATTAAGAAAACATGTATTTGCACACATCCATTACTGACCACACACCCACAAGTCAGACCAGGTGTTTAGGTGCCCATGCATCTTTGGTAGCAGTCACATATAAAAAAAAAGCTGATTTGTATTTCCTTACCTATAAAGGCAAAAAGATAACGAAGGATGATGACGCAGTTTAAATTAGTAACAAACAGCAATTTTTCAAGTGTCTGCACTAAGTGGAGTATTTTCCATCCCTTTTTCTTTGAATTCCACTGTTAAGAGTTCTCCACTTCTACTTGTGTTTCCTACTTTGCGAGTGTCTCGTAGAGCTCTGTGATTACTTTGGCCAGCTAATTCTGCTCTGAGATTGTAATGCATTATATCACCTCTGTATACAGGAAAGGAACTTCCTCTTTAAAGCGGCACGTTACTATGTAAGGAGGATTTCTGATGGGGCGGAGCTATTTCTTGAGCAGATAAAGGCTGCGGGATTAACAGCCCTCTCAGACTGCGATCAGCATGAACTGCAGCCTGCCAGACGGAGCGCTGCTCCACTATACGATGGAGGGACGGCGGCACAGGCTGTGCCTACAGTCTCTTTGGGACTTTGTCGCAGCAAAGGAGCCATTGATCAAGTCACCATTTTTTCCAGTGCTGTTTTCTTTTACAGCATACATGGCTTTCTGTCTTCCGTATATTGCACTGGACTTCTTAAGCATTAGACTACGAAACTTGAGAAAATACAAAATCCAGCCGCAGAACTATCCAACGCTTGGAATGATGGTGCCTTGCATTATTCAAAGTGTGTATCACCATGTTATGTTGATCTTCCCAGTGACATTTCTCCACTGGTACTGGAGACCAATGAATCTACCAGTGATAGCTCCAGCGCTGCCTGAGGTCCTGCTGCAAGTAACAGTTTGCCTGCTGCTATTTGATTTTGAATATTTCCTGTGGCATTTGCTTCATCACAGGGTGCCTTGGCTCTACAAGACCTTCCACAAGGTGCATCACAAGCACGTGTCGACGTTTGCCCTTACTACACAGTATTCCAGTGTATGGGAGTTACTCTCACTGGGATTTTTTGCTGCTATTAACCCACTGCTCCTTGGATGCCATCCTTTGACAGAAATGATTTTCTTCCTTGTAAACATTTTTTTGTCAGTAGAGGACCATTCAGGATATGACCTTCCGTGGTCAACTCACCGACTTGTACCTTTTGGTTTGTATGGAGGAGCACCACATCATGATCTCCACCATCTGAAATTCAAATCAAACTATGCTCCTTATTTCACACACTGGGACAAACTCTTTGGGACATTCACCAAGTCACATTCTAATTAAGAATGGACAAACTCATATTTTTTATAGACTGAACTGGGACATTATTTTTTTAAAGACATACAGAAGATTGTATATTTGAATCTGCCTGTTAAAGCAATAGCTATTTATAACAAAGCCTCTTAATATATGTGTATTTGTATGTGTACTTGGAACTGCCTGTGTTAAATGACTGCAAATGGGGAGGTGAATATCTGTTGCTTAAATCTGAGTCAAAGGTTTAAGGGAAGCATTAAGAGACATTCTCTCTTTTTTCCTTCTTTCCAGCTTTCATAAAGCATGTATCATATTACTGTATGATGTTTTATACATATGCCAGAACAATTATCTTACTGTTGTAGGATGATTTATGATGTAAACAGAAAAGGTACACATCATGGATTTTTGTAGAGTTTAATCTGCCAGAGCATAATATTGTAAAATATTGCTGCCAAACCAGGGTAGTTGGCTAACTGTGCAATAATTTTCATATTTATATTTTCAACCTTGATGTACTGTCTGTTTTTAATAGAAAATAAACATGGTCATTCTTTTAAAATCATATTATGTTTCATTTTATTCATTCCTCTATTCATATTAGGAACATGTATGATTCCTTTTGTATAGGTGTCATTTATTTGAATTCTAGACTTGCAGAATTGTTTAAGTTGGAAAAGACCTCTAAGATCTAGTCCAACCATTACCCTAACTCTGCCAAGTCCACCACTAAACCATGTCCCTGAATGCCACATTTACACACCCTCGAAATATCTCCAGGGATGGTTAGTGAGCCTCTTCCCTGGGCAGCCTGTTCCAATGCTTGACAACCCTTTTGGTGAAGAAGTTTTTCTTAATATCCAATCTAAACCTGCCCCACCACAACTTGAAGCCATTTCCTCTTGTCCTTTCCCTTGTTACCTGGGAAAAGAGACTGACATCTACTTCAATTTCAGAACTGCAGACTTTTATTATTAAAATATTGTAATATTATTTCAAAAGTAAACCATTTACTTTTTCTCTGGAGTCATATGTTATTTTAAAATAGTTTTTAATTTTGTAGAAACGTGATATTGAAGAATGCAGTTTCAAAAGCTGTGGTGAAATTTTATTATTACATTTTTGAGAAGCTTGTGTAGTTTTCACTAAATTTATGGTGTGAAAACAAAACATTAAGCAGCCTCTAAATAAAAGGGAGCATTGGTCCTTCACAATCACATCAATTAATTGTTACTTGCATGCAAAAACCTACCAAGGAATATAAACAGGATTTCTACAAAGTAGATGATTCCTTCAACCAGATTTCAGAGGAATAGAATCAAACCTTTCAGAATCCTAAGCCATAGAACAAAGTGACTACATGTTGCTAGAAGAGCAGTTACATGTAGAAGATCAAAATGCTGTCTCACAGAAGTCACACTGGAAAAATTAAGTGTGAAGAGATAAGCAAGGCTTCAATGTCTCATTCAGGAGAGATAAACATGGAGTTCTAATGTCTCCTACATAACATTTTAATGCTTATAGTCATCTATCCTTTATTGCTAATAAACTTTTCAGAGCAATGATGCAAACAGAGAAAGTGCAAATAATGTAGAAAGCGTGTAAAGAACACTTACACATCATCGTCCAAAAATGTCTTTGTCCTTATGTCTAGAGGGTTGTGTGACCTTACAGAGGCTGTTTGTCCAGGAGAAGAGAGAACCCTTAGTATTTCCAATGATGTGATCTTATAAAAGGAACGTCATTTTTGGACACTGTGTCTTTTTGATAACAGGAAACAATTTTCATAAGCATCTTCATAAACAGTACAAAATGCTGCAATCTCAGTACTTAACTACTCCCTCTGCTCTCTGGATATCACAGAAGAGCAACCTTTATTTTCCCTGGTAAGAACATGACACATACTGAGAGCAAAAGCTGAGCCTTAAAAGAGTACAAAACTGGAATCTTTGCCATTTATCTATTCAGCCGTAAGAAGGAATTCCCAGTCTTTCTGATGATTGTAACCTGAAGTATTTTGGTGTTTTCTACAAAGAGAGGGAAGTATTCTTTCTTTTCAGTCAAAAACACAAAGCAAAATACATTTTCTGATTTCTTTGAGCTGTTCAGCCATTTTGAGGTATCCAAAAATTATCCTTTCAGTTCTAGAAATCCCATTTAATTCAGCTTGGCAAATACTGAGCATCTGATGAGGATAATCTGTGGTTTCAATGACTTATACCTTATACCATATATTGTAACTGTACACTGTAACAGTCTGTTTCATGTACTATTGACTCTCTAAGTCAGCAAGGTTAAGGCTAACTGGTACTTTGCTACATCGCTATAGGAAGCCTATGAGCAAAACCCACAAGAAAGGTTGTAACTGAATCCATGGGGATTATTCTACTTTTTGTATGAAGCTTAAGAGTCGATATAATAAGTAGTTTGCTCCTGGAGAGAGTTCTAGTCAGCTGCAGGCAAAACTGTGCTTGCTCTTGTCAAGTCAAGTGAAATGATAGTCTCATTTGGCATTGACTGTGCAGTGTAACAGCACTGAGGACGATCAAACTGACGAGGGAAGGAGGCCACGTACTACATGATGATCCTGCCTACTCCTCTCTCCCTCACATCTTCAACAGTTGTGTGACTTCAGACACACGCCAAGAATGCATTTCCTCAGATATGGAATTTCCCTCAGATTACATCAGTACCTAACCTCTAGCCAAAGGCTCATTATTGCAGCAATTTGGAATACTAAAAAAAAAAAAAAAAAAAAAGGTTGTCAAATGATAATTTGACTAATATATGTCTGAAATGGCATCCCATGCTAAAAACATCTGTACTTCATCATAATGACATAATCCTAGCACACCTTGTCTCTATTTCTCCAATGCTTTTGAAGGTAACTAAAGTTCTAAACTCTGAGGGATTGAATTCATTAGCATATTGTGTATACTTTGAAGTGCTTTCTGTAACAGAGAACTATAATCTAAGTTTAGCTGGGTGTATGAGAAAAACTCATGACCCAAAGAAGACCCAAATAAACATGTAACTTCAGGTCTTTGCAATTCAATGAAAAGCAAAATGTAGACAAAAATATATACTGAAGATAAATCAAATAAGGGTTGGTTTTTTTCCTGTTTTCATTGAAAATTCAGCATATATTGTGCCACCGAGTGTGAGAGAACAGCAAGTTCTGTGTATTGATAGTGCTGAGATTTGAAAATAGGATTTTACAGATGTTACTTCCTATATTTGCATTTCCCCATGGTCTTTACCACAAGTCTTTACCAGACAAATGGAAAGGCATGACACTCGCTTGTAAGGGTTTATGTAAGAAAACCAAAACCAACTTTCTCTCTTCTGTTCCAAAATTCTCCTAGTTTCCTTCCTCATTATGATGTGACATGATGTACCACAGAGACTTCCTATCTAATCTGCCAAAAGCTAACTAGTGGTCATTGTAAGTAAATAGAGGGTGTTTGCAGAGACCCTTGAAGCTATAAAATGAGATTTTTTTGATGCTGCCATTGTCAACTTTATATCTTAAAATGTACTAAAGCTAAAGGAATAAGATTTTATGCATTTCTCTTTGTAAGTGTGTCTTAGTTCTTAGGCACATGGTTAAATACTGAACACTTTGTCTGAACTTATGAATTGCAGGAATTCCCAAGCTCTCACTGACAATTAGTACTATAATTCTTCTGAAATTTAGGCTGAGTCTTTTAAATGATACCCACTTCGGCAATTTTGAGGTAACAGTATCCACCACTGCAAAGGGACAGGTTTTTACTTAGTGGGTGTGTTCTCAACACCTCTGGAAACTGGGCTCCACAGGTGCTTTGGAGTGAGTGTATGGTATTTATAGCCACAGAGTCAATATTCAGCTCTGGAAAAGGCTTGATTCTCTCTCGTGTTGAACAAGTGCAAGTACTTTATAGGGGAAAACCAACATAGTCGATGGTCTGCAAGTATGATTTCTTATGATTTTTTTTATGATTTGAAAAATAACTTATATCATTAATGGATTTAGTGACTCGGTTAATTTAGTGTGTTATCTGCATTAAATGAAAAAAATAGCATCTCTTTGGGCTATGCTATCTCTAAATTAGTTTTGAAGTAATTTGTAATGACTGAACACTTAATTGTCATCTGTTACCCCTTCATATCATTGGAAGGAGTGAATAACACTGATGTGGCTTTATCTGAGTGGACTGAGCAGTCACTTCAGCAGTTTTACTTAATCTTGCTTTCATGCACAAGTATTAAGCTTCTGCATTACCTGCCTACATCCATGCAACCCTTTTTGAACCAGTTATGGTTCTGTAGCTGAAAAAAATCAGCCACCTTGGACAGTCTCAAAATGTGAACCCCCCAGTGGATTTACTCACAGATTTCCTTGGAGGAGAAACTAATCAGTGCAAACTGACTATCAAATTTACATGTAAACTGCATCAAAGACCCTGACATTGTGTGCTCAAATATTTACACTGGGCCTGCACTGCTCAGTACAATCCAGCCCGAAAGGTCTTTGTAGCACAGTCTGCAGTTGTGTGTACAGCATGGTTTTCTTGTAAAAGCAACTGCCAAACAATTGTTTTCCAAAACTTAAATGTGTTTCTGATTCATGGAAATTTGAAGTTGTTCACAGAAAAAAAGCCCCACGTCCAACCCCCCAAACCAATCAACATAAGCATTCCAGACTTTAAATGAAACAGGACCAATGCAAAGGACCCTGTAGCTGTGGAAAATTATGTTGAGTTTTTAATCCTTCTTTTCAGACTTTCTTCTTCTTAAAGATTTCAGTCTATTGAGAGAGAGTTCAACAGTACAGACATATGATTCAGAGGGCTGTGGAAGGATGTGCTACCTATACTTCCAGGGAGAATTTAGATGGCAGGTATTTTTATTTGTCCTCAGAAGAAAGCAGCAAACAACTCAGGGGATTAAGTAGTCCAAAGCCTAGGATGAACTATAGAAAATCTGGTTTTAAGATGAGCAAGAGGTACCGTCTTTATCAAAAGATTATAAAAAAGCACTGCTTGAAATTGTGTTTATGTCTGTTTACACACCTCTTCAGTCATTCACACCAGCTGTGGAAAATTATACCGGTAAGAACATGGGTAGTTTACAGCCCTTTTAAGGGATTTATTTACAAAACTTCCGGAGTTAGCCCTAATAGCTGAGACAATGGAATTTGTCAAGCTATCAAGACAAAAAAACATGGGAAATATGTATGTGCTAAGCACTGGAATGATTTAATTCTGCACAAGCATGCTCCTCTGACACTTGCAGCTTACAAAGTGTGCAGGATCAGAGGTGGCCTGCTCAGTTGAGCTTACAGAAAAACCAAATGCCTACCAACTGACTTCCTTCTGTTTTTATCCTTGCAATCTTCTCCACTGGTATTCTCTTTTCCTGGTAACCCCAAAATACTTCTCCTGAGCAGCTGCTGAGAACCTCCCCTAAGGATACTGGCCAAGTCCTGCTAGCTGCTTTGCCAAGTTTGCCATGTTTTATCCCATGTATCACTCCCAGGTGCCTGCATCAGTTGAGAATCTGTAACACATTGCACGCACAAGTCCTGTTGCAAATTGAGGCTTAACCCTCACAACCTGTCCTAGAAAACTATGTGTGAGAAGCCAAGCACTTCCTCTGTCCATTTTCCTCTTCTACTCAGCTCCAGGCAGGATGGTTTGCATTTCAGGTGTTTTCTCTCAAAGTCTTTCTCCTGGAGGTGGGAGAGCCTCCTGTTACCTTCCCACCTGCCACTCTAGAGCTCACTTAAGCCCAGCTCATCTCAGCTCAAAGGAGCAGGAAGGAAGACTTTCCCCTCCTGAATCCTAGTCCAGGGAGGTCTTGGCTTGGCTCCGTGTGATCACTGAAATGACCTGAACTCATGATGGACTTTGCTGCTGTGCAGGTGGGTTTGTGGCAGGGGGAGGCTCAAATATTCCCGTGTGCAGTCCCTTCTCTGGGTGTAAATCCAATGCCAGGTCCTCTGGTGAAGAAGCAGAGCACGCTGATGGTGTGTGAGGGGAAGGGGCTCTGGTGGGGCTGTGAATGTTGGGTCAGTAGGGCCATGCTGGCATAGAGCTGCAGTGCTTGAGGGTGTCAAAGTTTCTTGTCAGCCAATTCTTGTCACAATTCCAGTGTGATCAGGGCTAACCCAAAGCTAATAATGGCTTAGTTACTTTGCTACTATTGTGGTGAAGAAAGCAAAAGATTATGTAATTGCTTCTTCTGTGGGTTTGATTGTTTCCAGTGTCTTTCCTCTGTTCCCACAGCCATGGCTCATCCTGGATTCAGCACTGTCTGATGTTTCTTGTGACTCGCTTGTGGAGAATTGCTTTTCCAGTTTATGACATCTCCATTTTGTATTATGTAGCAGGCCTGTTTCCTAAACCAGAAAGCTGAAGCAAAATCTGCCTTGGAGCTTGCAGCTGGCTGGCAGATAACTAGTCTGTATAGCAACACTCTTTTGCAGGTACCATGATTGAGAGTTTACGATTTTGTCTGCTTTCTAGAAAATCCTGATGCTGTGTTCTTAACTAAAACTCCCCTTCCACCCCTGTTAAACCTGGGCTCTAAGCCTGCTGCTCTCCTTCCTTTTCTTTCTTGAGATTAATTGCATAGTTTAGCATATACGCCGTATGCATTTTCTTTTCTCTTTTTGTGACTCAGATTTGTATCTTGACTAATTGAACCATTTTTTAGAGGAAGGAATTTCATTTCCCTCTGCACTTGGCACAGCTAGCAGACAAGCACTGTTATACTCTGAAAGCTGTGGACAGAGAACAAAAGAGCAGAGCATGTAACATGTGGAAAGGCACATGCACTCAGCCATAGCAGCACAACAAGCTGATTCTCTGTTTCCTTTGTCTATTGAACTTCAGCTTACTGCTTTGCTGCTTTTCTTTTAGACCTCTCAATCTAATGGTAATGGGATAAGTTAGTGCTTATGTACTAACATCAGTACTGTTTCTACAAGTCAGCAATCCTGATAGATCCTAATATTTGCAGTTAGCACTGATTTGATTACTCTTATTTATGTACAGTATTATTGTGAAACACTGATCAAATTCTAGGTGCCAGGAGCTATATAAACTAACAGGAAAAAACTTGTCTCCCAAGAGGCTAAAGTCATAGCATGGACTTTCTGCGTGCAGAAATTACTTATTCCCGGTGGCTACAATGAAGTTTTGAACCAAGATGAAGAAATCTATAACGTGTATTTTGTGAAACTGTATTAGCTTCTTCGTTAGAAGGATTTAGTCAAAATTTTCTCAATACAGATATCTAAATTTGACTTGGCATTAACTGGCCCTTTGAGATACCTGAAAAGCTTAGAGTTGTGTGTCACATACAAAGCACTAACATTCAAACAAAACAAGTAATGGGGCTTTTTTTTTTTTATTTCCCAGTGTTGTTATTACAAATCTTATTTATTTAATGTAGACATAGCACATACTAAGCTTCCAGCCGGCTGTGGCAAGGACAGAGATTTAGAAGCTTATTTTTCTTGTTGCAATATACATGAACAGTGGTGTAAAATCCAGTGTCGTACTGGATCTCTAATAATCATGCTGTTACAGCTGTGTACTTATGGTACTTCTGCCTTTTAATGTCAAAATTCCTGATATCAGCATAAGAAAACCAGCACAGGATTCAAGGCAAAGTTTAGATGCAAGTCACAGAAAGGTAGCTGGTGTTTTGTCTAACTCCATTTGCCAGTGGCTCTGAGGGTATAACTGTATTTTCATTCTGCTTGAGTGGGAATTCCAGGATGAGATTATTAGTGATTGTCCAGCATTATGTGATGTGGCTCATGACAGTGCATATATGTATATCAATTTTATTTCTGTATACAAATATAGAAATATAAATATTATATATATAAATATGTGTGTGTGTGTAAATACCCCATCGTTTTTTTCTTTTGGTATATCTGTATCTACTATCTATCTATGTATAAAACTATGGTAGATAAGGTATGGTGTAAGAAACCTGGAGATGACAATAAAACAGAGTCATGGCTGGTAGTTAGTTAAAGGCAAGCACTTCCCAAAAGGACCGTGAGGGAGCAGTGATGGGCATTAATGCAGGATGTGGGCATGCATGCTCAATCTCTGGAGCAACCTAAGGGTTTTTCTCCCAGGTAAAGACATGCTAACAGGGAACAAGACAGCTGAAGCTTTTGTGGTGATGGTAATGTTGGTTTTTGCTCCATTTCAAAAGGAAACAACAGTTACGCAATTGAACAAATATCAGTCTTCCAGTAATTTCTGGGCTTGTTACACAACAGAATTGGGCAGAGCAGGAGAGGTCCCAAGATAGTAAGTGCTCTTATATTTTATGGAAATGACTAACTGGGCAGAGGCAAGAGATATTTACATCATTTTAACTACCCATTTAGGGAGGAAGCAATCCTGTTTCACTCTGTGTGGAAGTGGTCTGACAGCCCTGCACAAGTGTGTGGCTCTGGATTAACTGCAGCCTGTGCTGTTCCTTAGCTTAAGGCCAAGTGAGATACAAGCAGGATGTTTTGGGAGGTGTATGTGTGGGGTGAGCTCTGGGACATGGGAGAGGAGTGAGGATTTTGTGGGGCAGAATAGAAAATGTGGAGGTAGCTGGAGATACTACTGTATCAAGGAGGACCTGGCAGAGGTTCTGTGGTTTTTGTGGTTGTAGTGTGTAACTCACAAAGTCAATAATACATGGGAAACAAGGATTTACAGCTCTCAAGCAGTTTCTTTGATTTGAACTACTCCCCTTGTTTTTCACTGAAAACAGTGACAAACCCGGGAGCCAACTCGTGATCCCAACTGAGCAGTTCTGCAGAAGAGATCTAGTGATGGCTCAGCAATGTCATGCTTCTTCACAGGAAGGTGAACTCCAGAGCCGTGACCTCTTTTTGCTAAAAGGAAGAGCAGCTCTTGGTCAGGGCTGTGGGAGAGGGAAAGATGTCAGACTGAGCACAGAGAAAATTGAGTGGTGGGAAGCATGGAGTAAATCTTAGGAGGTAACTAGCTTCAGAGCCCACATTATTTTAGGACAGATAATTGTAGACAAGAATGTTTTACTACAGAATGGCAACAGTTCTAAGTGACAGCACGGAAATGTTGTGATTTAATTGCAGAGATATGCAACTTTCTGTGTTTTTAATCATCTCTCACCAAAAACTGCTTCTGATATCATTACTGTATACTCTTTTCCTAGGTCAATAATTTTTCTTTTAATTTAAGACACAAGATTGCATTATACTAATGTAAACCGTTATAAATTCTGGGAGTAGAGACATTAGTTATCAAATTAAATAACCTTTTATGAGAACAAAGGTACTCCACATTAAGTGGGCATGAAATCAATGTAAAGAATTTTCTTAGAAGTTACAAATTTCTTTTAATTGTCTTTGAAAACTGAGTAGACTAATCAGGAAGCTATGTGTAGATTCAGGTCATATGGCTCTTTCTCCTTATAAGAGACTGTTCTATAGATCCAAACACATTGATCTGTCCCAAACGGAGTAGTCTGGCCTCCAGTCTCTTTGATTGTGGCAATACATGCTGTCCTCTCCCTTCCACACCTGATTGTTCAGGGATCTGTGAATCACACACTCTAACAAAACCAGCCCTCACCTAATCCAGCCCAGTTCTCCCTGCAGTTCTGCCTCCCTTCCACAAGGTAATTCCAGTTCTTTTCCCATACTTCGCTTCCCCTTCTCCTGCTGCTACATCCCTTAGTACATTCTCAGAGCGGGAACAAATGCTGTAGCCTATCTGAAAATGAAAACACTCAAGCTTTTTTCCTTTTCTTTCTTCTTTTTTTTTTTTTTTTATTTAATTTAGTTTGTCTTTAGCATTTTGCTGTCAGCTTGACCAAGTGGCAGCTGTCTAAAGCATCGTGTTACCAGTTCCAGAGATGCTTCCTCTTTTGGAGATTGGTTGAAACAAGCTGCCTTACTTTGCTTGAGCAATAGTCTAAGAGCACTTTGCCTTGCCTGCAGGTATTGCATTGATCTAAGTTGTGTCATCCTGGCTGGTGTAATGGAATAGAAAGAATGGGGTGGAAAAAACAACTGAGTGGGCCCTAATCCTTTCCCCCAGGTAGAAGCTTGGTTTTGGCTTGCAGCCTGTCAAGATGAAGATTAAATGAAGATTAAACCTTCCCTTTGAGAAAAAGGAAGTGCTGATGAAGACTTCAGCAATGTTTCCCATGAGCCGAAATTACCATCTGAATCTGGAAGGGTGGGGAAAAAAAGCTTGCTCAAAAATACGAGGATCTGAAATGTTTTCTGGGGTTTTCTCAACTTTGTAATGCAGAAGGGGAATAACAGTCTTTAAGAACAGAGAGAGCAGAATTTTCTTGTGGCAAAGGGGGAGTTTCCTGTCCATGTGAAATCCTGGTTATACCTCAAGCAGCACTTGAGGTAGAACAAAATCGTGGAAATAACTCGTTCAAACATGGGCTAAGAATGACTATCTCTGCCTTAGCAGTAAGGAGAATTGCTCTACATTGAATATTGATATTTTTGTACTTACAGTTCTCTTTCTTTTGGTTGTTTTTCTCCCTCCAACCTTCTTTTCATCGCTATGTCACTCTGCAATGCTAATTTTGCCTTCAAAAGCTTTCTGGTTCTTGGTCAACTTTATTATTGGGCTTCCTTTTGAGGGAATGAAAATTGAGAGCATACAGAAGTGATGCTAGTTCACAACTCTTCTAAGCACACACTGAGGGCAATATGATAATGTGTGTCAAAGCCTTTCATCTATCAGGATTTTGGGAATAGTCTTATTAACCACTGTCAGTCTGGTTTAAGGAAAAGGCTCACCTGTGAATTTATACTTTTTAATTTTTGGATAGGTAATAACATTTTGGAACTTTTTGTCTGGAAATTGGGATAACAGAAATATTTTCTTGGAGATCTGCGCAACTGAAGCAAATTCCAAACTGTACTGAGGCCATAAGGTGCCTAGACTTCATTTGATTGAAAATGTTAATTACTGGTCCCTTAGGTAGTAACGAGCGACACAAATGCTAACTCTTAGTTGAATATATAGATCTGTGGCTTGTATTGCCTACATCTACTTTACAGGGTGCAGGCTGGCCATGAGTGGAAAGGAAAGTGTAAATTTAACTTTGAAGAGGGTTGAGTGCTGCTGCTGCTGTGATGGTCCCACATGCAAAACCCTGCAGACTGCCACTCTTAAAAGCAGTTGGTCATTCTGCATTTTGCAGCTGAATCATCCCTGTGTGTTTATTTTACAGACACTCCGAGGTTTTTTCACCCTAATTGCTGTGGGGTTTTTTTATACCGAAGAATTATTTTACCACATACAAAGCAATTTCATTCCTGCTTGCTTAATCTGTTCTGATTGCATGCCTTCTAACTTGATAGGAGTCATAACCATAGGTGCTGGATCCCATAGAAAATATCACATATAATTCAGAATTGAAGCTAATTGTTGGTTCTTTACTGAAGAGGCCACTAAAGCTTGTATGAGTTTGGTCCACAAAGCTCTTTTGTTGAACTCTGTTCTTTTCTGAAGGCCACTGTAATCCCTAACTGTGGATCGCACGAACGAGACCGAGGCTGAGCAAAGAAACTCTCAGCAACATGCTGGGGAGGACTGGATTAAAGAGATGTAAGGCTTCAGCATGTTGGAAATGGGCTGAAGTGAAGGGTGGCCTGTATTTCAAAGAACTTAAAGTCACATAGAGTTCAGCATCCTGAGACACTGCTTTCTGCAAAAAGCACAGTCAGAAAAAGCTGAGATTCCTAATGACACTCCACAACTTTTAGTGATGTTTTAGATGTGAGACTGAAGGAAGACACCGTGTTCTGGCATCATTGTCTTTTATTTTCTTTACAAACAAAAAAAAAACAACCCACCGACCAGAAATGAAAGAAAGAAAAGAAAAAAATAAACAAGCCTCTGTGAAGGAAGATTGAGTTGCTTTAGGTGCTACTGTTTTCCTTAAGGAGGAAAGATACAAAATCCTGGTGGTTTCCATTGATTGGGAAACCAGCTGAGTCGTGGGGAATGTGGCACTGAAGGAAATCATGAACAGGGAGTAGAAGTGAGCATGGTGCAGAAGAAAAGGAGGTTGGAATAGCAGGGCTATCTGATGCAATTTACGGAGGTTGAGGAAGATGGCTTAAAGTGAGCTACTGAATCCCCAGTGAGGCTGGGGAGGAGGCCTGTAGCAGTTGTTTAGGATCACTTATTGCTAAATTGCCTAAGGTAACTTCTTGTTGTGACATGGACACCCACAAGAAGGAAAATGAAAGTAGACTGCAACAGCAGGTAATTTTTGAGTGCTTATAGTGCATTTTCTCATTTAGAGGTTAGAGATGAATTCCCTACCAACTCAGTTTAATTAGAAACATTCCTCTTGTATTTTAAAAACTTAAAGGAGAATACTAAAAATTGTTAAATAAAATAGATCAGCACCATCATCTCATTTGCCCTCTCCACTAAAAATTGTGCGTTCTTTGCCACCGTAAAATTCTTATTGCTTATTCGAGAACTTTTGATACTTTTCAGTCTTCATGTTATGAGAAATATGGCTTTTTATGGCTCCACACTAATGTATTGTTACATAAGTCATTGTAAGATAACAGTAGATCTCTGATTGTACCTGCCATGAGGCCCAGGTCTGCCAGATAACTTTCCAAAAGAAGCAGCAGAGGGCTCCTGTAACGTATACGTTGTACTCTGCTTTTCGGGCAAACTTAGAATTAATGACAAGGAAGAATGACATATTACGAAGTATGAGATGACTCATTGCCGAAACATTAGTTGACACGGGCTAATAACAAATCTAGCAGCAGGACCAGGAAATTAACTGACTTTGTTGGATCAATCTGCTGGCAACAGTCCTGCTGATATTCAAATGGTGATATAAAATATAAATACCCAGACGTTTCTGTGGAAAAAAAAAAATTGTACTGCTCCCACTCCCTATGTGGATTGTTTTCATCCTCACTCAAAGTCCAACTCTCAAGTCACTGTCTGTATATGTCGATTTTTATTAATTTTCAAAAATTAGAACAGCAAATCCTTAGTAAATCAGTACATGTCTGTGAAAGTGGATTAGAATAACCGTCTTCTTTATGGGCTTCTGAAAATCTAGGTCAGAGTGTATTCAAATTCTGACTAATGTAATCACTTCTGGTGACAGAAAGTCTAATAGAGCAAAGCTATTTGTGCTTGAATGTCAACTCAAATGCTTCCCATGCCGAGGCTTTTGATATTGTTCCTTCACGAGCAGCACAGATAATGAGGAAGTGTGGGACACAATGTCTTCATTGTGCAAATGACTTTTGGCACTTAGTCTTTTTATTCTTGCACACAGATGAAGGGGCCGCTTGGCTTTTCAGCCGATAGTGGGGATGGAGGAACAAATGTGTGTGTAGGGTGGAGGTATCCCCAGCCCCTTTGATTACGGCACTGTGGGCACTCCTGTGCTGTGTTCAGACTGGTTCAAGGCACCTTCTCTTTCAGTTACTACAAACATTTGACTTCAGCTCAGGCCCTGAAACCCATGAGGTGTCTCAGGTTGGCACAGAGACAAGAGCTCCCTGAAGTCTGTCAATACTATTTAAAGCTGGGAGCTGTTGGACTAGGTGATCGCTACATTTTCCTGTGAGCCTCCAGCATTACATGGTTTCCTCTGTTTCCATATGGGCCTGAAGCAGCCAGTTGAGTGTTGTTCTGTGCCAGGCACTGCTGCTTCCCAGGGGAGGGTTTGCTTCTGAATTTTCTCCAGTTTTCTGCTATCCCCTCCCAGTATTTCTCACCCTTACCTGTGCTCAGCCTTCCCAATTGGAAGAGGAGCAATGAACCGCAGCAGGACTCCCTCTCAAGTGCAGAGGCCTCTGTGTTACTTTCAGCTAGCAGAGAGATAAACTTTTTTTTTAAACCTTGATAATGTTCTACATGGAGTTACAAAACTGGCAGTTGATGTCCCCTGAAAGGAGTCCTGAGCCCCTTCTCCCCGCTCCCATTGCAATATGGTGTGGTGGCACCATGCTTCCTTCTCTTTGGTGATGTAGTTGAAGATGTAGTTTGGAGATGGCTCTGCTGGTTGCCTTCCCTCGGCATCTGCTGCAGGATCGCTGACCCTTTGAACTTGTCTGCAGTCAATTACAGAGTGTGAGTAAGGCAGTGAGCGCAGTCATATCAATAGGAAAGTGCTTCCTGGGAAGCTGTGAATCACTGTGGGGCTGCTGTCATGCTTTCCCTTCTTCACCACAAGCACAGGAGTTCCTGACACCCACTCAGCCAGGGAGGGGCCCTGTCAGCAACTGGGGTGCATCAGTGCAGGGGTCTGCTGCAAGCCCCCAGCTGCCCAGAGAGCTTTTTTACAACTTTGGCAGCTCCTGTGTGATGGATGAGAGTAGAGCTGAGTGTTGGGAGCACCAGGAGCATCCTCTTCAGGGGAATGAAGCTGGAAGGAGAGCAGCTGTGAAATTTGTGCTGTGCTGGAGAGGGACTCAACACACACAGCCTGGATCTAGAAGCCTGTCTGCTGGACGTGCTGTTACTGTTTGTTTATTGTTGCAGTGTCCAGGAACTGCACTGATGGATGAAGACTTCTGTTGTGGCTGGAACTGTGTAAACATATAGTGCCTACAACATCCTTCCTTTCCCTTCTCACGCCCCCTCCATTACACTGTATGCACTGGGTGTAGAGCATGGTATAACAGAAAGGTCCAAGCAGTGGGAAGGAGGTAAGGGAGGGAGTTTCTTATCTGTATACCATGGAAAAAGGGTTGTGCACCCTTGACAAAGGATAGTAAAATGCTCTTGCTTCTGCTTAATGGGTGCTCCTTGCAAGCATGAGTTTTTGCGAGAGGTGCCTTCCTGAGATGAACAGCGGTGATGAATAGACCGAATGGTGCTGGGAGCTAATCTTTGTACATGGACAGCTAGACAGATGGTCAGATAGGCAGAAATAAGGAAGGCCTTGAAAGGTAGGATAAAGAGCTTCAGTTTTACGTGGGGGCCAACAAGGAAAGGATATGATGGAGAACAGAGGAGAGTTGGATCTTTTCAGCTGCTTTCGAGGTGAATTTAAGCAAGACAGGACAGTGCTTGATAACTCTCAAGAAAAGGATGTTACAGTACTTGACACGATGAGAACATGGATAGGATTTTTGGCTGGCTGGCTGGCTGGAGCAGGAAATGTCTTAAAAACAACTGCTGTGATTTAGCTGTGGGCTAAACCTGAAGACTCAAAGAGGAACCAGTCTCCAAGTCCCTTGGTTTTGGGTAGACAAAAGGCATAGCTGCAAGCGAGGAGACAGGAGAATAAGAGGAATTAAAAGCTGTATTGAAGATACTAATATAGTAATTTTTTTTTGCTTTTGTGGGAACACTTCTCAACAGACACCTGAACTTCATTTATTCCTTCACAGTTTTTGAGCCTAAATCAGCCATTTGGTGAGCTACTTACTGAAGGTGTTGTCTTTTTGTTGTCAAAAGCAGAAGTCCATTAATTAACATTGTACTTCCAGTTAGCTTTACTGAAGCTGCCAGTTTGTAGTGTGGAAGCAAACAATTTCTGTGACATCTAATGTTGTGTGACTGATGAGCTGGAGTGTTTACATGGGGTTAATTGGGGAAGTGGTCGCTAGCTCTGGAAAGCATGAGGGGAAAAATAGGGGATTGATTTAGATTAAAAGTTAAGCACGTCTGGATAAAAGTTAGTAGTTGGATTTTAGCTCTTATTTTACAGGAGGTTTTTTATAGCTCTTTATTGAGTAGTCATGGTCTACATTACAGTTCATTTGTACACTACCATGGCACATTCTTAGGTGGTTTTATTAGGAGTTTGCCTTTGAACTTATTTCCCTCTTCCATTATATGTTACTCCCTTTTCAGTTTTTATGTACATTAGATTGTACCTTGCCAAAAAACTTCCGTTATCTATGTTATCTGGAAAATTTATGAGAACAGATAACACTTAGAAGTAGAGGATAGAAACTGGTTATCAGGGTGTGCCTTGTACATAGAGGAAAAGGAATGAGGGACGGAATAAAGGGACACAGGAGGTCAGATATGTTGAAAATAGACTATGGTTAAAATACTAATTCATAGGAATATATAAAATGTCAAGGATTTAGTATGTAGGCTAATAAGCAGGCTAATTTTGTAACAGGTGTTTAGGATGTTTCCACAGAGGATAAAGTGAAAAGCAGAGGGAAGAGCTAAGCAGAGATCACACAGAGATCACTAAGAGAGTTCAGAAAAAGCAGTGGAAGTCATAAGGTGAAGAGAGTGAGTTGTGGACTATACTGACACATCTGATCCCCAGTAATGAACAAAAACGAAATTAAATGTACTTCTGTGAACTCCCAAAATTCTGAAAAAGGATGTGTGGTGTTTGTTTGCAGCACTGAGGTTCCACTTGCAAGTCTAAAGAAGGTGGGTTTTTAGTTTTATCACACTTTGTTACCCTATGTTTGATCTGAACAAATATAATGAGTGAAAGTGATTAGGGTGTTAAAATATACTGTAGGCTATTTACAGTTTATCAGATACCAGTCAAGCCTGAATCAGTGTTGAATGGTGCAATGACTCTTTCACCGTCTTCCTAGTGGGGCTCAGTTTCTCTTTAGCAAGGGTTTGTCTGCATCAGACACACTGCTGAGAGGATGATAGCTTCTCACAGACAAACATACTGTTACAGGAAGCCATCTGTTCTCTAGGAAACTTGGAGGGAATTCTCTTGAGTTAATCAGATTGTCTGAACCACCTGTATTGTAATATCCAGCATCAGCTCCACCACATACATCAGAGGGGAATACATCAGTCCTTGGTTTTCATTTAAAGGCAATTACTGTGATTTTATGAAACTTTTAAAAATTTTTTTTTCAATGTTTAGAACCTAAAAGTTATATTTCTAAGAAGATTTCGTTCAGTCAAAGCATAGAAGTAGGTCCTGTAGCCGTGGAAATTTGTTCACTTCTATAATGGATTTGCAAGTTTGATTGTTAGTTGGTTTGTTTGCCAAATGCATCAGAAACTTCTAGAGTTCTGACAGATGGAAACGTAACCAGAGGCCTGTGCAGCTGGGATGTTTACACTACTATTTGTAAATTCTCCCTTATGAGAAAATCCCTTGTAAGCCTGTGAGAAAGTCTGGGAATTGAAGTATGTGCTGGTGTTGTAAACAGATCAGCCTGTGATCTAGCAGCACATGAGTTGTAGTGATGTGGAGCCAAAAACCATCTGCTCACCCACAGGTGAACTGAAACTTTTATTTCCCCTCACCTGGCTCACAGATACCAGGCAGGTAATTAATCCCTCATGACCCAGAAGTCAACTGCCAGAGGAGGTGGCTCCCATCTCTGGGTGTCATGTGGGTTAGTCCAGTCACAATACAAGGAAGGACAATGACATGAGGGAATAAAATAAAGGAACGTATTTCCTCCTTTCCTGTGCTGGAGACCAGAGCTCATCAGAGCAATGACATGAGCACACTTCAGCAGTCCCATGGGTGATTCTTTTGCTGCCATTTATAAGTGGTTGGTGAGTAGGGAGGGACAATCCCCTCCCAGTGGCTGGGAAATCTGGTTTCATTTAACCTTCTGAGTCTGAACCTGATTTCACAGTTGGAAATTTTTTACTGGTCAGCATTAAACCCAGAGTGTATAATTTTCATTTAATGATAATGAAGTAGTCCTGTTAAGTGCAAAGCATATAACAAGGGTTGAATTTTGATCCAATCAGATATTTAAGAGGGTCCAGTTCTCATGCAAAACAATGCATAGAAACACAAAACTAGAAAATTAAAAATATAAATGCGAAACAGCTCACAATGGTAAAGGTTAAAATCAAAGTACATATTTGCATATATTTAGGCATGTTTAACTCTGATACCTGAACAATTCATACAAACCAGGTTGTAAGTAAACCCATTTTCTGTAGAGATTGGCAAATCCCCCAGTAGAGACTCTAGGCTTTATCATCTCAGCAACCACAAGGAACAACGTAACTTTGCATCACCTGTTTTTATTTTAAGCTAAATGGGAGAAATTAGCTGGGCCTAACTATCAGAGTAATTTTTTTTCAGTTCGACTTCAAAGTGAGCTTGACTACAGAGAAAGTACTCTGTCTGGTTGGTTTCCTCTGATGACAGTGTAGTTTCTTTACAGTGAAAGGAGAAAATACCTTTTATAGGAAAATATGAACAAAAACCCATGAAACCTGATGTGGGAACTTTGGCAGGTATAGCTCATAAGACTACATCTAAACAGTTTCTTTCTTGGTTTTACCCTGACTAGAGTATTTACTGACTGTGCTGCTTTTATGTCACATTTCCTGCTTTGGTCTTGAGTGTACAAGCCTGTAGGAGGTTTTCTTAAGAAAAAATTCCCAGTAGTTCATTTGTGTCAAAAAATTCTTCTGGCCTGCACTTGCAGATAGAGTATGCAGTCCAAACCAGTGAGGAATGGCTATTTCATCAGCAGAATTTCTCAACCTGGTGCCCCTCTGTGGTAAGCAGAAGTCTGCATAGTTTGTGTTTGTGCATTGGCATCAGAGCTCCTTGGGAAGCACAGTGCATGAAATGAGCTGCTTTGGTAACATAAACATTACCTACTTCCTTGTCCTGCACTGTGGAAGGTATGTTTTGTAATCAAGATCGATTTTCCCTTTATTTTAGTGTTATCTTTTTTTGTGTTAGTTGGTTCTGGGTTTATTGTTTAATAGGTTACTGTAGGGTTAATAGGTTCTGGGAGGGGAGGTTGGAATTGCCTCTGCTGTGAGGACAGTGCTATGTGTGAGGTCTGTGACGATTTTCACTGTGTGGAAGTGAACGTTCCAACCTCAGGCAAGGAGCCAAAAATGCCTTGGCTCCTATGTACACAGTTAACATTGACAGCTCTTGGAGAGGTCCTGGTAGCTCAGGGAACCTGAGATCTTCAGGTCAATGCAGTTCTTTGGAACATGGGTTTGATGAATCACCTGTAAAGGGCCTAAACTTTCATCTTGTTTTACATATACTTTAATCCTGATGTGCTGTTAATTTTTTTTTTTTTGCCTTGTTTTGTCTAAGGTTACCACCCATTTGTCTCAAAATAAAGGCTCCACTTACAGAAGACAGGAGTTTATCTTGGAGAAGTGACCAGTACTTGGTGTATCTCAGTGCCTTTCTAGTCTGAATAGACCACTGGCATGCAGTGGACTATTAATAAGACAAGTCAAGTAGAACATCACATATAGGTGATATTACCATCTCCAGATGCCACTGGAGATTACAAGTTCAAACTGTCCTCTGTTCCTCCCTTGACCCACGTCACTCCAGCTCACGCTGTGCCTGCTTTCACCAGGCAATGTCCCCTTCCTTTTCTGGGACCACTGGACATAGGCTGTGTGGGGTTTCTTCCAGGTCATCTGCATTGGTTGTGATGGGGAAGAGCCCAGGCCCTTCCCAGCTGTGCTTCCCCTCACTGATGGCACAGAGAGGTGAGGCCATGGATGGGGGTGGGTCTTGGCAGTCCAAGCAGTCAGAAAGCTCACTATGTAGTCTTTTGGGTAGGCGAATGTATTTAAGGGAATTCATTGACACAGGATTTTAATATAATAAAGAATCTATTAAAAATTCTTGGTCCAAAAAATAGACCAAATTGGCAGGAAAAGGGAAATGACCTACGTGTGCATAGCTACAGATCTCCTTGACAGAATGAAGTATCCCATGGTAGCAAATTTATTCTCACTTTTCATTAAAATAAACTTCTTCCTTCTATTATTTGCACCCTCTTATGAATTCAAACAGGAGTAGGTGAAGGATGTTTGTGTTTTTGTTTATATGAAAATAAGGCATACACTTCAGTTACCCACGGATAGTGAGATGCTTAGTGTGAAGCCAGACCCGAATAGGCCAACAGAGAAAGTATGCAGGAAGTCAACTCCTGCTAAAAGAAAAGAGTGCAGGAGTTTGTGTCAGTGTAAGAGGTGAGCAAAGTCTGAGGAAAGTCAAAGAGGGGGCACCACAGAATCAAAGAATGGTTTGGGTTGGAAGGGACCTTTAAAGGTCAACCCTAGTCCAACTCCCCTGCAATGAGCAGGGACATCTTTCGCTACCAGGTTACTTAGAACCCTGTCCAACTGGACCTTGAATACTTTCAGCAATGGGGCATTTACCACCTCTCTGTGCAAACTGTTCCAGTGGTTTACCACTCTAACTGTAAAAACCTTTATCCTTATATCTAGCCTGAACCCACCCTCTTTTCATATAAAACCATTAGCCCTTGTTCTGCCACTACAAGGAATTATAGAAAGTCCCTGTCCAGCTCTCTTGTAGCCCCTTTTGTTAGTGGAAGTTGCTGTAAGTTCTGCCTGAAGTCTTCTTTTCTCCAGGCTGAACAACCCCAACTCTCTCAGCCTGTCTGATCATCTTCATGGCCCTCCTTTGGACTTGCTCCAACAGGTCCATGTCCTTCCTCTGTTGGGGGTCCCAGAGCTGGACACAGTATTCCAGGAGGGTCTCACGAGAGCAGAGCAGAGGGCAAGAATCACCTCCCTTGACCTGCTGGCCACGCTGCTTTTGAAGCAGCCCAGGACACAGTTAGACTTCTGGGCTGTGTGTGTGCAGTGCCAGCTCATGTCCAGCCTCGCATCCACCAATTAATTACCACTGTGTAATTAAGTATGGGAAGAGCACCTGGAGAAATGGAAGCGAAGCTTGAGGGGTGGAAATCTGAAGGAATTCCTGCAGGAAACAGTGCTTATGGATCTCATAATTGCAACCCTAATCTATCTCCTGGGGTTTAAAATCTCATATCTTGTAGGCCAAGTGTTGCATGCCAGAGCAAACGTGACTAGTGTAATTGTACCAGTTCCCAGTCTTAAAGGGGTCTTAGCAATTCCAGAGTCTTCTCTTGTTTTTCAGTCTATGCTATATATATAGCATGAAAAAATGTAGCCAAAACTGCCTTTTCACTTTCCATTCTGTTTTTCCTATTTCGGTCTGATGTATATCAGATTATTCTGACTTTTGGAAACATGGGTTTTTAAGAAAAGAAATGCACATTTTTCCTCCATGAATACAAACAGTTCTGTTTAGTAATCCCTTTTTTTTTTTCCTACATTAAGCATTCATTTCTAAAATCTACATGGGGTGAAAAGCAAGATTCATTTGCTATTTGCTGCAATGATGCAATCAATAATTCTAGTTTTTTGTCAGATATGCCTTTTCCACTTTGTGTTGTGTTCCTTAAGTGTCATGCTAGTATTGAAGACATACTGTAACACTTCTTAATACTAGAAGTTTTACAAGTGTGTCTGTCATATGCACTCATTTCCTATCTTGAAATTATTGTTTGAGAAAATTTGCCCCTGGTTTGTGAAGTAAGATCTTCGTTATCACCCCTATCTTTGGGTTTTTTTGGGATTTTGGAAAAAATAAAAATAATGCAGAAACAACCCTTTCAGACTGAAAATTTTAAAATTTCCAGAACAGATTAGCAATAATGTAGTTGTCAAAACCACAATGTCTCACAAGTAAGGTCACAGCTAAAAAATGTAAACCAAACGAGCCCTGTTCCCCAAAGGCTGTTTTCATTTAAGAGAAAATTCTCCGCACTCTTATATCAGATTTCAGATGTGTATACAATAAAGGGTATTGAACTTTGCAACTGAAGTAATTCTCCTGAATGCCCCTTATTTTAGAGACTGTCACCCGTTCCAGTACCAAAATTGTTTCTGTTCCATACAGATCTATTGTTCCTTCAGCTTTGTTATCAATAATTGCTTATATGAACAATTTTGGAACAGGGGTTTACCATGCTCTCACAGAATAGCTTCTAAAGAAATGTGGTTGCATCCTCAGTCTTCCTTTTGCCTTGCATCCAACTTCTTGGCCATGGAATTCTGAGGAATTTAGGCAGGAAAAAAAACCCAATTTGTCTCAATGCAAAGGGACTAACTATTACTTAGTTCAAGCTCAATAAACAGAGCTATATCTTGTGAATTATTCTTCAGCTGGCTTCATTCTTTTCCAGCTCAAAACCCTTCTGATTTGCATTTTATTTGTTAACATCCTGCCAGTATTATTGCAATGCCAGAAAAATGTATTTTCAGAGGAGGATTGTGTTTTGACCATAGCACAGAAAAAGGTTCCTGCTTCACAAAGGTTGCAGTTTAAGTGTAAAACAACACGAATGTCCAGAGGACTTGTGTGCAGAGACAATAGGGCAGCAATGATCATGAAGAGAAATTATGGTCATTGTATTCCAAATTGTTTTACAGTATTCTGTAAGTATTACAACAAGGGAAAATTTTTAAGCAGGTACTTGAAGAAGAACAGTAATTTTCACTTTGCAAATATTAATGGAAAGAACTTCCAAGTTTCGAGTGTGAAGTGGATATAAACACAAAGGCAGAAGTTTCAAATGTAGAATGTAATGTTAGGCAACAACCATCACTGACAGTGGGAGCTGTAATCTGACTTTGATATTGTATGAGAAATGATGTATATAAACAGATTTTGTTATGAAAAATCTTAAAGAAGAAGACCAATAGTCTATATTTGATGTACTACAGCAAAGGAAAGATGAAAAGAGAACTGAGAAATTCTAACAGAGGGAAGAAACTAACTTTGAAATAGCCTATTGGCTATGTATGAAAAGATCAAGAATGTTTTCTTCAGGAGAAAGACATTACAGTGATGAGATGACTGTACCTGAAGAGCAAGTCTTAGATATGTAAAAGGCTAAGGAAGGATGTGTTGGTAGTGTTGTATAAAAAGAATTGGCAAGACTTAGGCATAGCCTCAATATGAGGACTTAAGGACAAGTCAGTGTCAGAAATAGTGTAATGAACGTTCTAGTGCCATCAGTGCATCTTATCCATTGTGCCTGTGAAAAAACACAGGAAGATATTTGGAAGAGAATTATGAGTTCTTTTCAGACTTTGCTAGGTTTGAGACGTAATCCTAACATCCCTGAGAAGATACTTGATGTATGAAAGTAAGTTTTGTTGGGACAAAAGTTCCTGGTGTTCAGGGGTGGATCTGTAAACTGTCAGATTAGAGATGGGGGCTGAGTTTGTAAATTTTATGATTTACTAGAGCTAAGGTATAAATGGAGAAGTGGAAAGAATTGTATATTTATGAGCTTGGAAAACAGCTGGTACTCAAAAGGGATAAACATTAAATACTGGTTTAGAGGAGAACTGAAGTCCAAACTTTCTCTCCCTATTGGGGTCAGGAAGGATGGAGGTGATGGACTGTTGTATGAACAACTAATTTTAGCAAGGAAGAAAGGAAGGAAGCTAGGAAGACTACACAGTAATTTAACCATTATAAAAATGAGTAACAGCATTTGTAGGAAGTTGTACTACCTTTTGCTAAAACCAGCCAAAGTTGTTGGAAAATAAGTCCGTGCTTTTTTTCAGCAATATTGGATTGCCTAATAGAATGTATTACCTGAAATGTTTTTTTTCTTATAGTACGTTCAAAACCCAAATATGTAATGTGAGTTGATATTAAATGAAGGTTTTGTCCTTCAAATACAGAAAGAAACGTTGCTTCAGAGTAACAGTTTGATATTAAAATTATATGAAAACCTAGAACCCAAGATTTCACTAACTTTTTCATAGCTTTGAGACTCTAACAGCTTTCTTTGACCTCTAAAAAGCATTCTGGCTGATTGTCTTCTTTGCTTGACACTGTTCTTGGTTTACTGGTTATTAGTTTCAGTTGTAGCAAAAATGGTATTTTAGGACTTTATTTTTAGAACTGGAACTACAGATAGCTCAAAGTGTTAGTATTGCAAAACTTAAGAAACATTCAACATTTCTAGATGAGGTATAGTATGGATTTCATAGTTAATTTTATTTTTAAAATTAAACTTATAATTTTACTGTATCATCTTAAATAATGTATTACTATACAATAAGATTAATTATAATAGTAATTATATAAATACAAATATTACATTGTAGTAATATTTATTAATATTCTACTTTATAATATTAATATTTAAATTTACTTTGATGGAATTATTCACTTACTGAGGATTAATTTACTAGCAGCTAGACTTTGTGAGAGCAGAAAGTATCAAGGGTATGTTTTACAGTTTAACTCCTGAAAAACATCAGGAGAGTTTTTAAAAACTCTTATACTGACCCATTTTTGAGAGGCAAAGAAACAAAAGTAGTAAAAATTACCTTTAAAAAATATATTCTCAGAAATTATGAGGTTTTTTTAGGTTTTGTTCATTAATGACTTGACAGGAAGTTTCCTAGCACGCATGTTCCTTCATTCAACCATTTTCTTTCATGTGCAGTACAAAAGCTTGGCTCAGCAAATATAATGGGGAAAATGTAATCAGCAAAGTGAACCTTAATGAGGAAGTGAAATTATTGTCATAAACATTATGAATAGCATTTCTTTCTCCTGTTTTCCACGAACAAGACACCATTCATATGTCATTCGACTAAAGTTAACGTTGACATCATTGTATTAGGTATGAGGGTGTGAGGTAACCCTTTTCCTGTCCCATGCCTTGTCTCTCAAAATGCACTCTTGGAAGTTGGATCTGCTGCTGTTACTTATGTGACCCTAGAGGGCTTTGCCCACTTTGTACAGGTATAGCTTACCCCCTCAAACCTGTCTTGCCCACATGGGAGAAACCCTGTACTTCCTGGAAAGGCAGGCTTTGGACTTGTACCAGTGGGAAGGAATGGCTTACATTAAATTCAATGGCTGTCTGGGACACCTGTGTTAGAGCTAGGGATAGTCTGTTGTTTGGGATTAGGCTTAGTGTTCGAGGTGGCTGGAGATGGTGAGGAAGATTTACTCATGGGAACTATAGAAACAGAGGTGACTGAAAAGCTTCAGAAAGTATTTTCTGTAGATCTGGTAGTGACTGAAGTGCTTAATCTCTGGTTATGGAGATGGGTAAATTAGAGTTTTGGTTAGAAAAGTGGCTGAAGAAATCCAGGCCCAGAAAAGATGTTTTTCTGCTGGATATTGTCAGATAGAGTGTGATCCTAAGCACCTGGAAACAAATACCTTATGCTTGTTTCTTGGAGACGTTGAAATATCCGCCATTTGTACATAAAACTGAGTTCAGGGACAGCATTTGAGAAAGTAGGGCTGGGAGAATGAAGTTTGTTATTGATTGTTATTGTAATGCTTGTGAAGGAAAAAAAAGGAAAACTGGGATCTCTGAAAGTAAACGGCTTTCATTGCTTTCTCAAATGTTAAATCCAGTTCCCACACTCAAGGTAGCTTTGCTATCATGTGGTACTTCAGTCAACTGCAGAACAAAGCCTAGAAAGGGCCATGTTGTTTCATCATGAAATGTTTATGGTAATGCAGCAAGAGAGAGCTTCTGTGGCCAGTAAAGATTCTGCTGAGTTCAGGGTCTGCTGAGGAAGACTTAAGGTGGGATTTTGGCTTAGAAACAGCCTTCAAGCAAGCAGACCCCAGAAAATTATATTACCTGTCCCAAACTTTAGTGTCTGCAGAGAGACAAATGAGAGCCTGTGTTGCCTGTCATACTTCAGGTACTTGGAGATGGCTGTACCAGGCATAAGGGAATCCACCCTGGTGGATTTTGTTGGGATGATATCTGATCATTCCTTTTTAACAATGTGCACCTAATTTGACTCTGGTTTCATTTAAGCTTTCAAAGTCCTTAGGTCTCCAGGATTTTTTGAAGGGTCCAGGTAATGTATAAGAGAACTATGACTAACATCTAAATGCAGATCAAACCAATCTGCTTCACACATGAACATCGACCCTACGGCCTTAGTTAACTCCAGAATACTGAGTTGCCTCAGCTTGTACAGCTGGACTGAGTTTTCTTGATGTCCATAACTCACTTCTCCTTCCATGGATTTTCAAAATGCAAGGTGTTTTTTTTTTTCCCAGAAGAACACTTTAAGCTCTAGTTTTTTCTTATTATGATGTTTGTTTCCTGTTAGCCTTGACGTTTCTCGGACTTCACAATTTCACCAGCAAATATTCACCTTCCGAATATTTGCAGAATATGGGTAGTAGGAATATATTTTCACTTGTAGAAGGATCTATGCAAGTGGCAGACTAATCCAGTGAGTATATGCCTGTGTGGGAGGGAAGGAAGGGGTTGTCAGTGTATGGAAGCTGACATAACTCCTTAATAACAAGGAAGTTTCCCAACTTGTGCAACTCATCAGGGATGATAAGATTTATGATTGTAATCTCTATAGCCAAGACATTTGGAAGACAATAGCATTTCCAGTGTTGAAGTGGGGCTCCAAGGGATTTTTCAATCATTTTGAGGATTTTCAGGAATAATTTGAAGTAAGTTGAATGAAGGTGAGAAAGATTCTACTGCATTATATCTAGTCAGGGTCAATCTCTAATTTCAAACCCATTCTTGGCATATGTGATTTGTTCTTTTGGAAGGTATGGGTGGGGAATTCATTATATATGAGAGGGCATATTTGCAAAATACATTTTTTTCCAGTTCATACAACAAAGCACAAATTCATTTCTGCACAGGCAAGAGGGCAGCCACCTTCTATTACTGGATTTCTCTCTATTGGAAAGCTTGTACCAGCTTTGCCTGAAGTCAGGTTCGGTCTTTACTGGCATTAACAGGGAATAGGCTGAGCAACAATGTCTCTTCTTTCTGCATTCCAGAAGATGTTAATTTCCAATATAAGACTTACTTAATGTTACTGCGTCAAATTTATTTTCGTGCCATATTCCTATTAAAAGATTTGATACTTTCAATTTTCAGAAAGCACAAGTATCTTGCTTAAAACTGCAATTTTAGTTCTACCAAGAGAATGCTTCAACAAACAGTTTTATTATTCTGATTATACCCTCTCTGCATGGGACTTAGCTATAATTATGGGAAATTAGGGAATTTTTCTGCTGTGGAAACATAATAATAACTTCTGTTATTATTTTTAGTTCTGTTTTGAAAATGTAATTATGAGTGTTACTTGACATTCAAATCTCACATTAATCAAATCTTTATATGCTGGGAAACTCCTGGTTGACAGAGGCAGCCACACTCTTTTTAGTGGGGTAGGCCAATTTCAGTGTTCCTATGCAGAGAAAGTTGGAGGTTTTCAAATTCATTTTTTTAGCAGTAGCAAAAGGAGATTCAGCAGAAGAGGAAAAGGAAAGGAAGGCTGGGAGCGGTGAAGTGCAGTTTGAGATGAAATAAAAGGAAGTAAGAGGGTTCTGAGAATGAGGTAAAAGCAGTTAATTTTGGATCAAGACAGTGTTATCTTTTATTATTTTCTGTTTTATTTTTGTCTCCTTTCATGCAATCTCCCCTGTTCCTTGAGATCCCCTTGTTGCTATTAGCGCACACGAGCCTGTCTGGCCCCTGCAGCTGCCTGGTGCCACCACCAGTTCAAGCAGCACTGACCACACTTGAGTTCTCCTGTTCTCTGCACCTACTTTAAGGGTTGTTTTAGAGGACTGACAGTCTTGGTCAGCACCAACCTATAGGAAATATACGGATTGTGATATATAGGAGGTCGGATTGGCCTAATGATTTCAATGGCCCTAATGAGAACAAACATCTCAAGTGGTCAGGGATCAAAATGGTTGAATGTTGGATTCAAGTCCTGGATCACTTCCCTTATAGAGAAAAGCACATGATGACATGAATATGAATCATCTTCTTTCTAGGAGATTCATAAGTAAAAAAGTTGTGACCTTTTGTTTGTCTGAGGTCAAAAGAAAACAAGCAGAGGAAAGAAAGGTTTTAGCTTTGGAGGATGGGATAGTCAGCTCCAAGTTGGTTTCAGACTCCAGATAGGGACGGCTAACAAGTTTCTGATAAAGCTGGCCTTGCACATTGCTGGTCTTATTGCAACCAACTCTAATTGAAAGAAACCCAGACTTTAATTCTCTTTCGATACAGATAGTTTCAATCCCTTATTTAACATTGTGTCTTTGAATAACATGGGCCTCTTCCGTAAGAAGAGACAGAGTTGTCACAGGAGTTTATTCAGTCGAGTGCAGGCAGCAGAGCTAGAAGAAACACAACAAAAGGTGAAGGTGTATTTTGAGAATATATTGTCAGAGCCATGTTCACCCAAATGACGAGCACACAGTTACCTGTGCGTGTCAGCTGTACTTGACACCTGGTCTATGTAAAGTATTTCTTTTCTCTCTTGTTAAATATCTGAATCTCTACATCTATATAAGTCATTCTCTGACTGTTTAGAAGCTAAAAAAAAATGAGGAGAAAGAAGTTTCTTTCAATCTGTTAGATACTGAAAGTGTGTCTTTTGGAAGAAAAGAATGTGAACTTTGCTGTGTGTTGCATGAAACCTGACCTCTTCATGCCTTCAGCAGAGGTCTGTATAACTTATGCCTGAGCATATCCTTCATAGGAATTTGTCCATCTGATTATGGATCTGTCTGACTTGTTTTCCAGAAGGAGCTGGAAATCATTTCATTTCCTATGTCAAAACTTTTGCCACTAGTAATAGGCAAACACTTCCTTCACAGAAGACAGTATTTCTTGAACTAAACAGATTTTTGTGTAAAGCTCTATTTCCAAGGAATCCATGAACAGTGAGGAATGTGTATATCTTGGAAATGTTTCAGTCACCTACAAGAAGGGCTCAGGTCTTTCTTCAGAAGATACACAAGCACTCAGCCTCCAAGCTTCTTCTTATGGTGAAATCAGTGAATTACGTTGCCTGCTCTTGTGGAAAGACCATGGCTAGCCTGAAAAAGTAATTTCATGCCTTTCTTGAGACTTCTGAAATTTAGTTCATCATTAGATATGCCACACAAACAGCCCTTAAAACAGTGTTGAGAAGGCTACTTCCAAAAAATTCTTTGGACAACACTCTTTTCCAACAGGACTCGTGTGTTAAAATTCTCATTGACTTTAATAGGAGCTTGTTTTTCAGCTTCACCTCAACACAGCAACTATTCTAGAGAAAATAATTTTGTAGATAAAGTGTTGAGTCTTGGTTTTGGTTGGTTTTGGGTTTGGGGTTTTTTAAACATTAAGTAGAGCTATCAGGCCAGAGCTTCTAAGCTGCTTTGTGGATTATTCAAGCAGTTAATCTTTCTGGTCCATCTCCTTGTCACCTCCTCTGGCCTTTCCATTCTGAAAGCCAGCTGAGAGGAACATGAGAGAGGACAGGCAGTGGTTTGGACTATTTTAAGCCCATTCCAACATGGACAATGGAAACTGCAACAATTATCTCCAGTACAGCAATCTGAGTATTTATATGCTCTTCTCTGTTCACACACAGGAACAAGCACATTAGTTCAAGACAGACATTGATTACGTTTCCCAGCATCATTTATCCCTAAAATAATGGAGAAGTACTTATGCAGCTAGGTGTCAGTTTTACCTGGGTGGATGTGGTGCCTGTTGCCTTTCAGCTGGGACTTGCAGGCTGTCTCTTTCCTTATTTGGACATAACAGTAATGGACAAAAAGCTTTGGGACCTCATGCTGGTCTTTGACTTCTGACAAATACACAGTGGAAACTGAGTGGGTTGGAAGATGAGAGTTACTTCTGCTTCTGGGGAGAAAAAAAAGTACGAGCTAAATGTCACAGTAGGCCTTTCTGCTTTTCATGAACATGTTAAAGTAACCCCTGTGAGCTTGATTTAGAGGTATATTAGGCAGAGGATAAAAGACAGGACAGTACTATTGATTTATACTATGACTGCATTTGGCACTTCATCATACAGATCGGTTCCTGCATTTTAAATGTTTTTATTTTTGGCTCTGAGAGAAGTATAACAGATGTTCTCAACACCCTAATACCATAAAAGTTTTCTATTTTGGGAGCTATTCAAAAGGCCATTCAATTTGTGTGACTTTATGAAATAATAAAGGGTGAACAATGTTTTTGTTAATGTATTCCTTTGCAAGAAAAGGCATGATGTAGTGAGAGCAGCAAGCTTTCCCCCCTCTTGTTTCTGGAGTAACAATTTACTTCAAAATAATCAACTTTGCAGGGAATAACTTATTAGAAAATCCTCCTGAATGGTAAATTATTGCTTTGTGAGAAATAGCAAAATAAGTGGGATCTAATCCCAGAAAATAGTTGCAGAGTGATCAGCCTAATATAAACAGCATTGGGGACAGCTGTAAGTAAAGGCCAAATTCAGTTTCATTTGAGAAACTAACACTATGATGTCAGAGAAAGTTGTGTGTATTTGCTTAATTTGTAGTCTTCAAAAATTCAGCCTGCTCCCAGCTGTTTTTTCTATCTTTTATTGAATGTTACCAAGTCTGAGCTGAAACACTGCAATTTGGCAAGTATTGAGATTTAGAAAATGATATTAATTTGGTTTCAATTTTCACTGTATAAACCCCAACACCATTTATTTTTAAGATTAACTAATTCTGATAATAAAGAAAAATTTCCCTTGAATATGTTTATCTCTAACAGATTCTCCATGTCACTCACTTATTGTAATATGTATATTTATTTTCTTCAACAAATATAACTAAATCAGTACTTCTTGTGAAAACTAGTCTTCCACTAAGACTTTTGTGTACTTAAAGGAAGAAGCTAGGCTTAAAAGATTATGTTTCCCAGAACCAAACAAGGTAAAAAGCCCCTTATCTGTCCAGATGTTTCCTCTGGGGACATGCTCTTTTCTTTGGGATCTCAGTGTGTTTGGTGAGTCATTAAGTTGTCTCTTTCAGTGCTCAAGCCTTTGTTAAACTACTAAAAGTTGCCTTTTTGGTGACAGCTGAGTAAGTGCAATGTACACAGGAGAGAGTTATCTTTTGGAGTCAGGGTAAGTGTTTATTCTCATGTTATTAATGAGATGTTTCCTCATGTTAAGTGTTAGCACTCCTTAGTGGAGTGTTCACCAGCAGTGCATCTGATACCCACATTCAAGAGCTCAAACAACTTCTCAGGTGCCAGATTTTATGTCTAACATTAAACCCTTAGATCTTTATTCCTCTTCTCTCAATTTTTACAGCTAAACCACATACAATCCTTACAGGTTTTATCCAAGGAACTAATATCATATCATATTGGTTTTTTCTTTTTCATTTGGTTGGTTGGGTTTTTTGCCCTGAATCTGCTTTAATTCCTCTTAGACCTTTCTCTTCAGAGCAGTTTCACAGTGAAACAGAATTTCTTCGTTCCTTACGTGGTTCCTATGGGCATCTTCATTCAAATGGGTAAGTTCAAAAGGTCAAAGACTTTCTGCCCATGTCTGTATTCTACCTAAGCTGGCCAGGCCCAGAGCAGCCAAACGCTTTGGGTGATCTTGAGACTGATTGTTCATTTCCATACTGCCCCTCCAGGTAGAGATTGTTTGCTCTAAGTCCCTTATTTATGTTGCAAAGCATTTATTTGTATGGCAGGGAAAGCAGAGGCATTGCAAGGAAATTTGAAGCAATGATCCTGAAGTCTCTTCTTTTATGTCAGTCATGTAACATCACTTTAATGGTAGATGAGATAAATGGGGACCAAACAAGATCACCTGGCATAATAAAATATCTTTTGGGGAAAATTGAATTGCCCTAGAACTGGCCTCAAGTTGTATAACGAGACCATAACTGTCACTTGACCTAGGCTTTAGTAGTTCTTGTATCTGCGTGAGATTGTCTGCAGCTGTGAATTAGTGCTTGGCAAAAAAATTAGAGTGAATTTTGGGATAATTTTGGGGGTGGAGCATCCACCTACCATCTTGAAATGGCACTTTGATATTACAGGAAAAGCCAGTGCTGCTTTTTCAGGAAGGGAATCTTACTTTGGTACATAATGGCACTGAAATGGCAAATATGAACCGAGAAGTAAGTTGATTGCAACACTGGTAAGGATAATGCTATGGATGGGGAAGTAGGGGATATTTTGTCAGCCAGAAAGCACTGGCAAAGAGGTAAGAAAACTCTGTCCAAGGGTTTCAGTGTGCATTCATCTAGCCAGGCTCATGGGAACAGCGAGAGCAAAAAAGTAGACATGGATGATGGAAGCAGGATCAGCTGGTTCATTTTACTCTTTAGGGGAAGCTGGGCCTTGGTAAGCTTAACTGATGCTTCATTGCATCTCACAGATGTATTTTTGGTTTCAGTAATAGCAGGGATGTTCAGTGGTGAGAATGACTTGATTTTTTTATATAAGAAGAAAAATTAGCATGAGTGCATGTTGGAATTGGACTAGCTGAAGCAAGCTGCAACTCTCCTTTTTCTCCCAGGAAATACATCCACCAGATTATTTACTTTGTGATAGATCACGTTTTATTTCCAGAGAGTTTGTCTTTCAACATGTAAAATGCTGACAGAATCAAGCAGGGATGAAATATATTAAGAATAGGATTGTTTCTCAAAGGAGTCTGAATTAAAATCATAGTTTTGAAATGTTGATATTTCTTTTGTAATTTTCTTCCTTTTTTAATTTTAACTTTATTTGAAGTATTTCTTTTTTTGCTATGAATCTAGTACATAAAACAAGTTGGCTGACAATAGTGGTGAGATTAGAAAAGTATGTTTCAATTCATAATTTTTTTTTCAAGAAACATGCAGAAAAGCTGTAAGTTTTCCTTATGCATCAGGTTCTCCCTCTTTAAAAGTGATTAACTAAGAAGAGAATGTTTCAATAAATTAAATCCAAGAGCTCTGAGCATTATGCCAACCTGCATGCCCTAACACATGGGAAGGAATATGGGAGCATTCCTCTTGATTTATAAGGGATTCCCATGGAAGCTGAATAGATGAATGGAAATTTTGGTAATGAGAATAGTTATGTGCCCACACTCCTCCAGCTGTGCCACTGCCAGCAGACCTACTTGTATTAGACTTGTTTTATGCTAGGTGATGTCAGTTGGTTGAAACTAAAGTAGGCCTCTGGGCTTTCATTAAGTGAATTATAATTGTTTTGCACTCCTACGTGTTCTGTCTGTCAGCATTTGGAGGCATTCATACTTTCCATTCCACCAGTGAGGTGTTCCACAACTTATCCATGCACTGGAGGGCAATTTGCATAGCTCCATGCAGCATAGTTATTTGACAGGCAAATTCTTCCTTCTGATTGCAAAAAATTGCGAATCTTTTCAAATACCTTGCTGATGCCGAATCCTCCTTCCTTATTCTATATTAGGCCCCAAAAGGTTTCTTTCTGCACTAAATAATACCATAAATATGTGTGGAACTATAGTTCTAAAAAGTTTTGGAAGATTTTTATAGGTGATTCTGTAAGCACAAAGACATTATGGGAGAAAAAAGTGCCTCAGATTAATTGGTTGCTACTTAACCATTCCATGTAATACATGCTGGCAGCACTTTCTTTAAGAGTGCCTATTTGAATAAAATATAACATGTATGTGGTACAGAGTGGTGATGCTGCATCATTGACTTTGGCCGTGTCTAGTGTGAGAGGACCAAGGCTGTACCAGAGGCAGTATGTGTGGTAAAGTGTGTGGTAAAGCCAACCTACATGGCAAATTGAAGCAGCACTCCTCAAGAAAGGCTTTCATAGTGGATAACTTCTGGAATATATTATGAACTAGAGATTTTCAGAATTTGACTGGACAAGGCCTTTAGCAACTTGGTCTGACTTTGAAGCTGTCCCTGTCCTGAGCAGGGGGCTGGAGCAGATGATCTTCATAGGTCTTCTCCAGCTTTACTGATTCTATCAATAAGTTAACTGATCTTTCAATTGATTATCTTCAATGATTTCATGAGATCTAGTGGATAAAAATGTTCCATGTCATAACACTAGGAAACTACAGAAGGATTTACCGTATGGAAAAAGACCTGTCATCGTCATACTAGCTGTGATGTCTGAAGCACATTTTTAGATAGTTGAAAGAGATCATACTCAGCCAATTATAATCACTTTTCTGGACAGGCCCAATTAGTCAATAATTTTCTTGTTTAAGGAAGGAAGGTACTAGCTCCTCTTTTTTTTTTTTTTATTTTTTTTATTTTTTTATATTTTTGGTTTGGGCTTTTTGTTTGTTTTAGTTTGGGGTTTTGGGGTTTTTTTGAGTATTCACTCAGAATTTTCAGGCTATTTTAATTAAAAACGAATTTGGAAAATTGATTTTATTTTTTTGCCAGATATATGTGAACAAGTTAAAGTAGGTTTTTCTCTTTTCCTGGAAATGACAGGATGTAAAGCTCGCTTCTAGACTGCAGTTTAAAACCATTTTTCATATTCTTCTAAAAATTTTCATGCACTTTTCGTGCTTTCTACTATTTCCCTTTGAAAGCCAGCTATTTGCTGCTTGCCTGGGAAGAAGACTCTGACCTTCCGGAAGATCCCATGTTACTGCAGTAGACTGATCATAGTGTTACTTTTAATCCTGTAATAATTTTTTTCTGGTATCTCCTAGTACACTGCTGACTTCAGCAACTTCTGCAAAATTCTGCTGAGCTGAGCTGAATACACACTTGTGTCTTCTGTTCAGACACTTTGTATTTTCTCAGTATCAGTGAGAAGTGGGAAAGAAGAACTGAAGGCTAAGACTCATCAGCTTAGTTTAAATTCACGTCAAAATGAACTAGGAAAGGATTTCGAAGCAGATGAGTCTATTTCCCTTCTAAGGCTCACTGTAACTGGCCTTATGTTCATGGAGGAAAGAGTAAGTTTCAGATGTTTGTGATTTTACTGAAGCTTTTGATGTTGTTCAGATAAGCAAATCAGGGAAACATGATGTAGATAAATCTAGTACAGGATGAATGAAGTGGAGGAATCAGATGCCTCATAAGCATGTCTTGTGTCTGATAATATCTTCAGTAAATTGAAGGTCACTACAGTTCAAAATGATCTTGATAAACTGAAAAAATGTTCTGATAAAAATAGGATGTGTTTTTAAAACAGGTCAACTCATCTGTCACAGGTTTTTGTGGGGAACCAGTGGTTAAGTGGCAGAAAAAAGGATTGAGTGGGTGAAAATGCATTAACAGTGCTGGGTCATATAAACAAAGCTTAGCTTGCAGGGAACATCAAGGTTTTCCACTTGACATTAGCAAAATGTTAGCTGCAGCACTGTTGTAGCAGTATGGCTTTAGAATGATGCAGACAGATTGGAGATAGTTCAGAGAAGAGGAATAGCAATAAGGAGTCTTGTAGGATACATGGTCTACAAGGAAAGATGGAAAAAAACCTGGCACTTAAATTGCTTAATCAAAAAGGAAGACTAAGGGGAGACATACTGGTCCTCAAACGGATAAAGTGCTGCTTCAAAGGTAGAAGTAGCTTTCTTTTTTCTCTGTACCTACCATAACTAGGATAGAAATAATGAGTTTCAACTGCAATAAAGGAAGATTTGCTTAGATATTAGAGTAATGTACTAGCATTAAGGATCGTGTAAGACTGGAATATGATTCTCTGGTGGGTTTTCAATCATCATCATCAGAAAGAGCAGAAACCCTTTAGGATCCATATGGATTGCGAATTCTGACCTAACACAGGGAGTGTTAAGAGATATATATTAACAGAGTTCTCCTGTTGCTCAATTCTGTACAGTCCTGGGAAAACCCAGAAGCGCATTGCTGGTTAAGGCCAGTGGCATAGATCTGTCAAATGATGTGTGGAGCATCTTTCTGCCCTGTCAGCAGCTCACTGTTAACCTGAGCAGTGCTAGAATCCCCCACTCCCTACTTTGTCCATGCGTTTACGTCTCTCCTTTCATCCTCTGGGCACTCACTCTATTCAATTCCTGGTGAACGGCTCCTTCTGTGTCTCTGTGTAAAAGGAAAGCATGTATAGACTATAAATAGAACTACTAGTAAACCAGGAAACTTAGCAGTTCCATTTCAGATAAGGAAAGCCCAAGTGGATTGAACAACAGCCCAACTGTGTTACATGAGTCCTAATATGATCTCAGCAAACAGATTTTATGTAACTTGAAAAGATTGAAGCAATGGTCTCTGATGAATTTAAGCTACTTTCTCTACTGGCTAGATTTTGCAGGTTTCTTCTTCCATGTCTCTGCATTTATAATCTCTTACTCAGCTCAAAATGCACTGCTGGCTAATGATATATAACATAGCTGTCTCCCTTCTGTTACATAATTTGTATTTGCTTTTACATATGAACAGGGTTATACATAGACAAAAAGTCCTGAAATCTTGGGAAATTCCCTGTTCTCTCTCATGACTGTTTCTGAAACCTCATTTTATTACCAGTGTAGTAAAGAAATTGGAATCTTTCAGCTGCTTTTTTAAAGTGACCTTTCTTGGTTTTCCTCAAAAACTTTTCAGTTCTCAGCAGTGCCAGGCATAATCTGTTTGACCTTCCTCGTATTCAAATACCGTAAACAGTCTCTGCTGAAAGCTGGAAATGTCTTCAGATTTCTTTTAAGAAAATTATTAGGGCACTACCCTTTGATGCCAAAAGGGACTGTGTAGTTGACCATTTACTATGATAGCAACTATCTGACAGGAAGCTTTTACAGTTTGCATTGAGGCCAAACTTCAACAGTTGGTCTCTGCAGGCCACACACAAAAAGAAATTGTACTTTAACAAGATTATATCCATCAAATGCATACATATCTGTGCAAAGAAGCATGACATACTATTAACAAAGGAGAGTAAGAGACTGGCCAGAAATTACATCCAAAATCCTGTAACTTTCCACACAGCTTTACATTGGTTACATGATCTTTTTGCCAAACTGTGCAACACTGCAAAGGACAGCTTTGTTTTTGGTATAAACCTTACAGAAATAAAAAATCTGAGCCAGTCCCCCATGAAAGTCACTGCACAAAATCTGCTTCAAATACTTCAGTGTCAATCATTCCTCAAGATTAGGAGTATAAAACAGAATAGTTAATGACAGTGGATTAAGTCCAATAATAGACAAACAAAGGGGACAAGTTTACATTAGGGATTGATAATAAGTTTTTTTGCAATGCTAAAACTATTCTGATGATTCCTTCCTTCAGATGGTCTCTTGCCTTTGTGCGTCAGCCTCAAATATCAACAGAGGATGGTGACCTTTGTAACAAGTATGTTGCTTTTCTAATGAAAAACATGACAAGCACTAGCTTCTTAAAGTAGAAAATCAAAATTTTCTGCAGGTCTCTTGTGGCTGAGCATGTTCAGTCCTTTCTGACTCATAAGAGCAAGTGATTGTGAGGTGGTTCCCTATGCTTGATTTGAGTGCTTGGAAGTCAAGAGCCAGACCAGACGGTGGGGGGGGGGAAAGACACAGGAGTGAGATGAAGAGTATAAGGCTGCAGTTGGAAGAAGAAAAAACATACCTTTTCTTTTTTTCCCCCCAATTCTTTAACTTTCTCTGTCTCTGAAACATCTTTCTGCATTCTGAAAGCCTGGGTGTTTTCCACCAACCTGTAAGAAGTATGGTATGGAGCTTATGCCATGAGTGTGGTATAGCATGTTTTAAAGATTGTGGGGGACAGTCATCCCAAACTAATTATCATCCTCAACTGGCTGGTTGCATCTGGTCTCAGTCAAGTCCAATATATTTTAAACCTGTTTGAAAACCAAATCATCTGAATATCAGGGCAAGAATTCTCTGATTTCCAAAGTAATTTCTGTAAAATCTACAAATTTCTGACTTTCTTAGTTGTGATGAACAAATGCTCTTTTCCTGCATTTTATCTTTAGTCTTTAGTATAGGTTTAAAGTGACTCAGAATTTAAGGTTTTAACCAACAGGAAGGCTTTCCTCATCCATCTGTTTAGGGAACTGATGAGCCGAGACATGGCCTTATCTCAACAACTGCCAGCTTTCTCTGATGCATTCACCAGCCTGTAAGCAGTGAACTCTTGTAACCTTTGTGGATTAGGGGTGGCTTGGGATATACTGGGAACTCATCAATGTGCAGCTCAGTGCTGGTGTGCATGCTTGGACAGCAAGGATTGCAAAGCCCTTCCTGCTGCCAACATGCAGATGAGCCAGATCGATAATTTCTAAACTTTTAGGTTCTTACTTTAACAATCATTTGTTTTCAATCCATGTGTCACATTCTATGCCATCTTTCTTTGCTTTGATAAGACTCTAGTTAGTTATAAATTTTACCCTCTCTTCTGTCATTGCCTTTCCTTCTTGTTCTCCACTGCCACCTAATCTTGTACCCTTATTCTTGTAGTGTTTGGTAAAATAATGAGGTTGGTCTGTCTTAAAAAGCTCAACTGAGTCACACAAAGGAACTTAAGCCCTTACACTTACACTGAAATCACTTACATGTTTAGTAGCTAAACAGTCTGTGGACTTGGCACTTGAATGCCAAGGGAAACATAAAAGGTGAAATACATTTTCACTAACTCTTCTTCCTGCCTAGATCCTCTCATTGCCCCAGAATTATGAAAAAAAACAGTAAAAGATTAATTTGGTGCAACTATCACAAGTCACCAATCTCTGCATTATAAAATGTGACTATGGCATAAGTTGGGTAAATATGCTATGATAGTGCTCCAGTAACAACCTTAGGAGATAATACTAACCCATTCATTACTTAAATACCCTGGGTTTGGTCATCCATCTGCTGTGTTGTGTTGTCTCAGTTCTCTGTGTCTCAGAGAACTGAGACAATACAAATACCCTTCCAAAACTGGCTGACATAGAGGAACAAGCCCTTCTTGTCCAAGAGAGGTCATCAAGTAGGAACATCCTGTGAGAGAGGCTCCATGGCTTTGAAAGCTATGCTTGAAGGACAGAAGTGTCACAGCAGGACAGTGACTGTTCTGATGACTGTGGTAGTATTCCTGGCAAACCCAAGCATTCTTTTTTTGTATTCCTGCCTGTTAATGCAAATTGAACCATCATAAAATACCATGATCTGATCTGCAACTCAGTTCCTGGAGGAATAGAGAGAACACTCACTGAATGGTTGACTGTCTTGACAAAGTTGAGAAAGGGTAGCTGGAAGATGTGATAGGATCTGCATACCATGTGCAAGTCCAGACATTGGTGAGATGTGCTCTTAGGAGCACTTCAAATGTCTGCATGGCAGATCTGTCTGTTGAAAAGTTTTGAGACAGTTTAAGGTGTGGTTGTAGCTGGATCATATGAAGATAATTTGAAAATTATTATTTTGTACTGGCATGAGTTAGGGATGTGTTGTATCACTGATTTTCTGACACAAGGTCTGTTCCCTTATAGGGATTTTGGAGCCGTTTTCTTGGTGTTTTAGCCTTCTGTTTCTCAGATCATTTACTTTCTTGGGAAGTAGCTTTTCTAAGCAATGTCAGGGCTAGTCATCATTTGTAACTTGTCGTTATGAAAGTAGCATTCTCCTTTAGCCTCCTACCAAGAATTACCAAGGAATGCTGCAGCAACCCTTGCAGCATGGATCTTGGCTTGACTAAGCTTCTGCAGCCTCTGTGCAGAGAGAAATATCATCTTTTGGCTTCCTTCAGTGTTAGGCAGAATGCAATACAGAGAGATTGCAGAGTGACAATACTGGATTAAATCACACATGGATGATCAGACACAAGGTATGTTTTGCAGTCCACTCTTGGTCCACCAGATCATGGGTCCTGTTATGTGTGTGCTGGAGGGGCTGGGTGCATGGGACAGAGATAAGCAGAAGTCTTGGAGAGGTGAAGAGGTCACTGCTCTAGGGGTGATCTCATCACTGCACTGCATCAACCTTCAGCATTGTCTTGCCTGGTACTGCTTTTGTGTGATGCTTATGTGCAAGACCTCAGAGCATTTGCCATGTGCTTCTGATTCAAGCAGGCACAGAATACTCAATTCACATCATGGTCCAAGAGAAGTTGTTTCCAGTCAAGTCTCTGTCCCTGGGCTCTGTGGCTAGAGATTAGCCACTAGTGGTCATCCAGCTTTGTCTGAGGTTGTCAGTACTCTTGAAATGAGAAAATAAAACCTGTAATTTTCTCCCCATTGGCTCTTCATTCTACTAATTTGTTTAAAGTTCTGCGGTTCTCTGCCTGGGCTGTTTTTTGAGGTTGTTGGCACTTACTGAACAGTCCAGAATAGTGCTGGCCCAGTAAAGGAATATATCTGGGCAAAAGTGAATGCTGCTTTTCTGGAACATTATTGGTTTCACTGTAGCTATGTACTGCAATCCTCAGCCTGGACCTCTTGTGTGAGCAGGATGGACTGATAAGATGGGATCCAAGTACTAGGGGAGTCAGATGCAATGGAGAAAGGAGTTTCCACAACGATCTTTTTGCAGACTTGCTTAATACAGCACCCATTCATGACAGGGCTTGCCAAGGACAAGAGCAGATGGGTCCAGGAAATGTGGACAGAGAAAAGTGTCCCCAGAGGGCTAATGAGGAAGCTGTCTCTCCTGGTATACACTGCAACCATGTCCTAAACTGCTGCTCAGTAAGGTGTTGCTGGGGCTGTGCCTCTCGTGTCTGCACCTCTTAGCAAAAACAGTAATCATAATCCAACTGGCAGTGGAAGCTCCAGTAGCATGCAATGGGAGCCTGACAAATAGAAATTTTCTACAGAGTGCAATCCAAGATTTCTGTGATCTTGTATTAGCCTTTCTCTAAGTCTTTCCCTAATACTGTCATGTTTAAAACAGAGAAGTCTTGAATAATCTTCTGCTTGCATAAGAAACTTGTACTACCCTGAAAATTGTATGATCTCCATTATATTCGTGTGTGAGAAAGTTCTGTGTTTATATAGCTGCTTCATAAGTAAACACATCCAGAAGCAGCTATATTTTTTACCAATTACTTTTGTTATATTTTGGTAATCTTTGTCTAAACAGAATTATTTTAGTGACTAGTATAGTTGTCAGCTATCTACTCACTTCCTTTTCCCAGTAACTTCCCACCCAGCCTTTGACTGCCTTCAAGCAAATCTGATTGTGGCCTAATAGTCTTAGGGACAGCAAGTTTCTCCAGGTGTGCAAACACTGTGCAGTAAAGAACTGATTTTGACTTCCTGTACTGACGACATACCCATTTTCCCCAGATAAATATCCGAAGGACTGAATGCTCCTGTGGGCATGACTGACAACGTGTTGCACAAGCAGCAGAGTTAATGGCATGCCAGTATTGTGGAGTCATGGCTTGTGCCTGGATTCCCCAGTGTTTAATTACAGTGGCATCCCTACTGTAGCCCTTTCTTCGATACAAAATCTGCCTCCTCATCATCTGTTTTTCTGCAACCTGGAGAGAGCTTTTGCTGTGGCTGGTATCCTATTGTCAGATTTGCTTGAGACTGGCCAGAGCATGTTAAAATATTGGGAAAAGGAAGCAACAACATGAAAGACAGACAGACTTTCATATGCTGTGGGAGTGATCACATAAAAATTGAGGTTGAAAGTGGCAGTTTTACTGCCCTGTGATGGCAGGAAAGGGAGGTAGAGTGGAGTAGAGGAAATGATGGTCCAGTGTTCTCTAGTCTGTACAAAACCTGCTTTGCATAGTTTTCTCCACCAAAGCAGACAGTGGCACTTGACTGTGACAATGGCTGTGACAATGGCAAGTAGTCTTTGTCGTAAACCTCTTGAGTAAGTCACTGCTATGGGCTGCAGGAGCAGGTGCCCCAGCTATCCAAATGGCACAGGGTATTCTGTCTTTCTGCTTCTGGAGAGGCCTCCAAGTACTGTGGAGCTCTCATCTGCAGGAGGGAAGGAACACTTAAACCTTTGTTGCTATAAAGAGGAGGAAAGTTAGAGTCGGAAGAGTCTGCTGACTTTTGCCTCTATCTCTTTCCAGAAATCAAGAAACTAAAGGTCACTTCATGGAATTTCTTCATCCCCAGAAGCCCTTGCCTTGGGAATGCAGCCACAGGATAGGGTCCTTCATGAGCAGCATAAGGGCAACCATTCTCAATGTCTGCTCTTTCTTAGCTCTTGATGTTTTTCTTTGAGATTAAAGAGTACATTTCTAGTATTTGACTGGATTTAATTTGGGTAAAGTGGAAAAATCCAGAGTTCATCCTGTTATATAACTCTAGCCTAGGCCTTGGGACAACTCTGAATTCATAGGACTCTGCTGGTTTCTCTTCATAACTCATTCCTATCCTCTGTGTTGCTTAATTTGCATGAGATTAGTAAAAGTGAAACACCAGTTAGAACTTTTCTGATGACAGTAATTGAAAAGGCAATGTGGTATGTAGAAATTGTTTCCCATTCCACTAATTTTTTGAGTGACTTTGTATTATCTGATTGCTTCTCTATAGTTCCTTGTAAATGTGCATTTATATGCACAACAGATCAATAGAGAGCTCCATGGACCAGGAATAGCACACAGAGCAACAACCTGCCAACACTACAGGCACATCACTTCAAAGAGGCTGAATAGAAATTGAGAAGTTTCATAACTTGGTGGTCAGGAAAATAACTTATGCCTAATGAATTTTCTGCTGGCAAATAGGTGGCTTTATCACCCTTATGTAACATCATTGATGCTGTGGCCAGTTAAGTTAGATGGCATTAAGGGCGTCTTAGAAGAAAAATATTTGTGGGTCTTTTTCTAATTTGAATGTTATTTCCGGAGTAACTTTCTGAGACAAAATTCTAAAACAAAAAGTATGCAAGTTAAGGACCTTGGCAAGTTTGAGCACCCTGTAACCTGCATGAGCATTCGCAGACACTTAAATGATCTTGGCTGCACAATAGCTTCAGGAAGGTCTAAAGGTGAAGTTCTGGGCTGTGCCTCTCAGGTGTGCAGTATGAAACTTAAGGCTCAGTGAACTGTGGGCTGTGTAAGCCCTATTCACGTTCTGGGAGCTGGTGGAGACTTGTAAAATTGAGTGCTTATGTAAATGGTGAGTGATTTATGGTTCAGAAGAAAACTTGGGCATTTCACTGTATTGTCTGCTGTGCAAATGGACTTCCCTACCCTTTGGGTATGCTCCAAGCAGTGAGTGCCAAGGGTGCAAAACTGGGAATTACTTTCACTTTGGTGAGGGGAGATAAAAATTTCCTTTCTACAGGCTTTTGAATGTTTTGTGAAAATTTTAAAATTTAATGCATCCTATTCAAACAATGGTTCTTCACTAAAAAGGTTTTATTTTTACTTATAATTAGTCAAGGTAGATTTGATATACTTCCAGGGAACCTACTAGAATTGCTCTCATTGAGCTCTGTGTGTGCAGGATCAGACTCGCCTGGCTGGCTGTTTTAGGCTGTAGAAGATTTTTGTTTCTGATGAGACTTCCTGGTCAGGTGATTTTATTTGAGATGAAAAACTTGCTTTTGAGTCATGTTTCCATTTGAATCTATTAATTTGCTATGGCAAACTTTCTGAGTAGCCTCTGCTGTTTCCTGACTTTTCAACAAATGTTCTACTAGTTTTCTTATTAGCAGTAAACAGACACAGAATTTCAGATGGGATTAATTTTTTAACAAGGACTATGTCTGGTCTTTTTGTTGTTTGGCTGGCTTAATTTTACCCCCCTCAGGGACTGTTCTTAATTCTTATGAAAGTTCTCTGTTATACAATGAATTATCAAATTAATTATCAAAGAAAATTTTTGACTTTAATGTGTTATCAAAAGTTGGGTTTGAGTCTCTGAGGTCAGAAAACATCTTTACATTGTGTAAGTCTAACCTCCTATGAATGTTTGTTGCAGCTTTTGTAGGGATTACTGGATTTGATCTGTTGAAATCTGTTGAGAGTTGGCATTGAGAATAGAATGTTCTCATCAGTGGCCAGAGAACAAATTTACATTTAGATCCTGATGATTTAGATAGGTCTCACCCCACAGATTTAAGCAATGTGAGCAGCAAGTTTTCTCATGCATCAGTGTGGATGTATTGAATTCAGCACAACTTCTCCCATTTAACCAACCGGGAATTTAGATTTTTCTGAATCTTGAAAACTTCCAGTTGGTTTGGGGCTTATTTCTGCTCTTGATTGCTGGGAAAATCTTAGTGATTTTGCCATGAACTCAAACTGCATATGGGATTAAAACTTGCATATCAGTAATTACTTCTGTAATTGCCAAATTTTATTCTCTTCACTGCTGTCTACATAGTTTTGTTCTTCTATGTTCTATGTAGAGATGTAGATCCACTGCCCAGTTGGCAGCCACAGTCCCTCTGGGTCTGTGTGGTGAAAAGCTGTGCTTTCAGACATGCAGCTTCTGCCTGTGATCTTGGGGAGGTGTTGGTACCCCAGTTTCTGGTGGGAGGACAACACCAGGCCCAAGGGCAAGAAAAGCTAGAGGGCCTTGAGGGAAATGACATCTGTTCTGTTGGCAGCTGCTTGCTGAGTCTCTGAGCCAGAGCTGGGGGTGCAGCAGTGCCAGCGCCTTCATGACGAGCAGCCTGGGTAGGGTTTGCCATGCCAGGGGCTCTGGCAGCATCTAGGGCAGGGAGCTGGCACACCCTGCAACAAATGAAAGAAGCCTTGCTTAACATGTGGTAGGAGGAAATAAAACAACTGTTCCCTGATTTTGAATGTCCTTATGTAAGGCCAGTTTAAAAAAACCAAACCAAACAAAACACGAAAGAAATCCAAAAACCCCAAAAGCAAAGAAAAAAACCAAACTTCCTGTAACACTGAGATGACACTGTGCCATGTTCAGATTTGCACCTGACTTAGGAGAGCCCAGACTAGAGAGGAAAGGGATGTAGCATGTGCATGATTTTATAGTGGTCAGAAAAGGATCTGTACACCACTGCAATAAAAATTTTGCTTAGTATGAGTATCTAGAGTGGCAAAAACAGATAAACAATGCAAGCAAATGACAAGTAAGCAGGCAGACAAAACCAAACCACTTCCATGTAAACAATCCTGGAAACTCTAGCCAGTATGCCATGCCAAGTTTAGAGGAAGAAACATCACATGAGATGTTCATACACTGATTCCATGTGAGATATCTTCTCTTTCCTTTTTGGTCGTATAAAGTGGAATATCTGGGGGTGGAGGAGCCTGTACCACCGCTCTGTGGAACAAAGAGACAAGGATAAAACGCTATTCCGGAGAGGAAGTGAGAAGTGGTGGAGTGGGAAGATAGAGGCACTGAGCTAGCTCTGGTTAGACAGACCAGATGTTTGTTTTTTTAAGGGACAGAGGTGGAAGATCATTCTTGCATCTTTTTAAGGAAGAGGAAGTTGAACTGGTGGGTCAGATGAGCAATGGAGGAGCTTGGGCTGAGATCCATATCTTCCCCTATCATGAAATAATGATGGAAGCAGAATAAACATATCTGGTACTGCTGCTTAATGGGTGGACACTCTGCATCTTGTTGGCAAAATGAGAACACACACCATTCCAGAGCTTTTGGTCAGGATGGCAGAGAGGTCTATATGCTCTAGAATTGCCCCAGTTAAGGGGTATAGCTGATCCTCCTTCTTGCAGTGGCATATCCATTTCTACAGCATCTCTATTAGCTACTGACACAGAAACACGACACAATCAGTCATCTTCTTTTGCTGTTCACTCAACTAATTTTCTCCCCATCTCCTGTTTTCAGCATGCTTTCTTATTTTAGCTGATGCCATAAACTTCAGCTTCTTCACAGACATATCCTGGATATGTCTTTTTTCATTTCACTGGTGTTAGCCTTATTGCTCCCACTCAGTAAAGAAGTCTTAGGAGGTCTGCACTGAGAAGGCAGGAAACAAGGTAGTTATGACACTATGGAAATAGCCTATAGTTTTTTCTCCACTCTTCTTTCACTCTTGATAACAGTACTGAGAATAAGCTCTTTTTGTGAAGTGTTTTTTAGGAGATGCATGGTGGCATATGTCATGGTAAATTTACCATGCACAGAGAGTCACTGCCTTTCCCTGGGGGAAGAGAGCAAAGAGGCACACTAGGCTGTCACAGTGGAACAGCAAATACCTTGAAATGCTCCACAAAGGTGCATTTCCCTTGGTAAGGGTGAACGCTATGAGAAGAATCAAGCACTGGAAGCAGGATCAAGTCCTGAAAGGCAGGGCTTCTGATCTCTTCTGCTAACTAGGACAGAAAAGCTGGAGGATTAGCAGAAAATACACTTCTACTAAGCTCACAGCTTTTCCGTCTCCGTCACTGTCCTGGAACATACCTGTGACAGAGGAGAGAAAATTAAGAACCTCAAGGAAAGACTAATAAAATTCCTCTTCTTCCAGGGGCAGTCTTACATGATCAGTGGAAAGTTTCTGTGCAGAACATGATCCTTGGCAAGGATGCAACACTGCCAGGCGAGAAGCAGATGCCCTCAAGACCAGGCAAAGCATCCAGCATTCTTCTTCCTGTTTGCCCCAGATGTATATTAGCAGGCTGTGGGAACAAAACTGGGAACTGTCTCTTTGCCTGTCATCTTGAACTGCACATGGTGGTTTCCAAGCTAGAAAAAGATGGGCATATATCAGATAGGAGGGGCTAGGAGCTCCAGGTGGCCAGGTTCAAGTTGTTTCTGTTGCCAGAACAATTGTTTGGCTCAGTCCCTGTGTGCTCTCTGGTTACTCCTGAGGAAGAAGGTGGCTGGCAGTAGCTTGCAGGAAATATTCCAGCAGTGGCAACCTGTTCCTTGCTGGTGTCCTCCCCAGGCATGCACATGCTTCACTGGCTGGGTGCACCACCCAGTAGCTCCAGTGCTTTCAAGGACCATCACACTGACAGTGTGTGCATTGCACACTCAGTCTGTATGTGTACAACAAATCCATCTTTTTGCAACAGCAGCAGACCCACTGTTCTTGCAGAAACAGGCTGTGCTGTTCCATGTGCAGTTGTGTGACAAAGAAAAGCTGCACATGTGACTTACTGTAGCGGGCCAAGGGAACCACCCGGGCACTGCTGTGCTACATAGTGAGGTACAGGGCCATTGATCCCACTACCCCAAGAAAGGTATGGCAAGGAAACTGAGGACTAGACAACTGCACCTTAGGGAAAAGGCACAAGGCTAGCATAGAACTTTGTGGGCTTTAAGGTACAACCGAATTGATGACCCCTTCGTGGCACTGACCAAAAATGTTTAGATATTTTGGTGTATTTCTGTCCTCATCACTGGTGATGCTAGAGGCCGTGACAGGAATTTTAGTACAATTCAAGAAAGGAGATGGCCTGAGGTTTAAGAATAGGTAGGTGATGGATAGGAAGAAAGATATGTGGCCATTTATGCAGTTTGGCTATTATTCTTGATGCCTTGATTTAACAGTGAAGGAGGAAAAGCAAATTTTTGCAGATGTAGCCTACGTGGAGCCATTGTCACATTGCTTGTCACATGAAAGTTTTATATTCCACTTGAAGTGGTATGGCTGCAGCTGCTGCAACAGTCTAGCTTTCTGAAAGACAGTAAAACCTTCATGTTGTTTCATTTTTTTAAACTTGAAAATGCCAAAACTGAATATTGACATTTATCTAGTTAATAAAAGCAAAACCCAAATATACCTATCTATTTAAATTTAGGTCCTGGAATTATTTTGAATCAACATCTCATTAAGTATTGAACTTCTATGTATGTTCCTTTTCCTTTCTTCCTCTATGTTAGATAATAGTAAGTCCTCTTACTGTGATTTACCATCATGCAACACATCACAGCCCTTGCTTTGGGCTTTTTCCTACACATCTCAAAACCAGACTCTTCTTCAGTTCTCTATTTTTATTCTTTCCACACATGGATGGAACTGAAAGTTTCTACAGCCATTGCACAATGTGACAGGCCAGCTGTCTGGAAGATCTACTCTGAATCCTGCGGTAAGGACACATCATCCTGTTGCAATTCCACTCTGACTTACACTGGTAGAAATTAGAAGTAATTCTGTGAAAATGAATGAGTTTTGTCAGCCATCTAAATGTGAGGAAAATTCAATCTATTAATTTCAAAGGGACTCTTCTAATAGGCTTAGACTTGATTTAGTGACAATCAAAAACAAGGAGGCACTTTCTTTGATTGTAGCTACATATCCAAAATTCGCTGTGTTTAGCTGTGTTACCTACAGCAATGGCATGGGTTACACTTTATACTGACATCGGTCAGGCCAAGGCAGAAAAAGTGTCAAATTAATATACAGGCAACCATAAGACCTGGGGTTTTTTTCTGCTTTGGTAGCATCCCTTATCTTCCTTTAATTTACAGTTACATTTTTTTTATTATAAGTAAGTGACCTATTCACCTATGGTTTTCTTCTCATACAGTCTTCATATTACCATGGATCAGATACCAGCACATGAAGCCTTCAAAAATATCTACAATTTTCTGCCACATCTCAAGTCTGCCAGGTAGTCACCCTGGACCTGCTTCGCTCTACAGATGACCTGTTTGTCCCTAATTTCTCCTGGCAGGGTAACTACTCCTCTTCACCCTCTTGGCAACATGGAGCCTCCCTACATACACTAAAGTGTAATGAGACTGGTGCATGTAGTGCTGCCACGATTAGGATACTGGAAAGTCCACCTTACTGCAGAATAAGCCTGATGGTACCTGCAGCTGCAGGCTCTGGGTACTTGCCCAGTACACTGATGAACAATATGCAATCAGTTGTGATTACTACTTGGGTTCCTATCATGTATTTACAGTTCTTCCTAATTATTTGGAATGTCTCCCTACAGTTTATCCTATATCTGCTCTATGTTAATGCAATTTTGAATACTCATGCTGAATAGCCATGCTGTTTGTCTGCATGGCTGGCATGAGTGCTGCTAATCCCAGGGAGAGGAAGGAAGGAATTAGGTTGCTGTTGTGCTACCAGTGGAGGTGTTTGTACCATTGTCTTTGTTGCTTTCATTCTGAAGGTGCCCCTAGTTCTTTGTTATCTGGCATAACTAAAACTAACAGATGCGGAGATGGAAAAAGAAAAGCAGATTTTTTGAAGATTAAGTGAATTTTGACATCTGTTGCTTATATTCTGAACATCTGTACCACTGTGGCCACTAAAATGATTGCATGTAAAGGACAAAATATGACATATCTATATGTCTGCAATTACAGTGCATTTACAAGTAGTGCTCTGTGTATTTTAACATGGATGTTCAGATGCCACTAACCAGCTTTGGCAGGTTAGTGGGTGTGCAGAGAGGCTGCTGAGATGACCCTCTGTCAGACACTATCATATCTCAGACTGCAATACACCTGTGAGGCCTCAGAATGAATTTTTAGATGTTGGTCATGTTCAGTGCTTGACTGATTTGCTGAATCTGCCTGTGTTTTGGCTTATGATAAACACTGTGACTGATGTCCCAGACCCTGGAAGTGTTTTAGCTATGTGACCGCTGGCAGCCCTCTAGCAGTGTGTTCTTCCAAACATTTAATCTGTTGCTGTGGCACATGCTATTTACTTTATTTATATTCAAATGGGCTTTCTGCTAAACATTTTCTGTATTTCTTTTTCTTTTCCTTCTCACTTCATTAGAATGCAGCAAGTCTGACTGCTTGTGTAGGGAAGGGTGTCAAAGGAGCCAGTGCCCAGGCTGGATCATAGAGCTTCCCTCTGAGCTGGTAAGTCACATGGCATCCCTAAGGATGTAGATCCAAATGGCTAATTAGATCCCTGCCTAGGTTCGAGGTCCAAAAATTATTTGAAATCCTAACTTATATTGGTAATAAACTGGTTCACTGCTGTCATCTGAAAACTGGTCTTCTTCAGGGCAGTGATGGACTATAAAATAATCACATCTGTAGGATCTTGGTTGCGTAATCTATACACCAATGATGCTGACAACCCCTGATGTGAAAGGAATCACAGCAGTAATGGATGGCATGCAGGACACATGGATATGCAAGATTTAGGGCACATGATGCCTGTTTCTCACTATTCTTTATTATTTTGTTCAACTAAATTATTGCACGTCTTCTCATAACCCATTATATATTTATATGTTTATACGTAAAGTTATGCCTTTGAATTAGGGATAGAAATAATTATTTCCTCACTTGGTTTAATGCATTTAGTATTATTGATATCCAATTATCTAATTTATTTTAAGATTTTATTTTAGCAATAAGGTATTTAAAAAAGAATTTCCTCTGGCACTGAGCAGTGTTCCTGATGGAGTTCCTATCTACATACATGCTAAAATCTGCTCTGAATGAATGTCTGAATTTGTGTGCTTAGGGTTCTTTTCCAGGAGGTTTTATTGATGTTCAAGAAGAAAATTTAATTTTGAATCTAAAGATTTCATCTGTTCTTCTGTCTCATATACTGTTATTGTCCACAGCTACCATTGCTGTGCTGTTGCCCACACAGTAATGATGTGTAGTGGAGCATGGAGTGTTGGCTGCCCTGTAGGGACAGCAGCCAAGGTAGGGCACACCAGGAGTTATGTCTTAAAAGAATGAATCAGTACCTTCTCTGACTGCCTGCAATGTCCCATCAGTGGAGAAAGAGTTGATCAATTATAATGATTCAGAAAGCCACTACAATGATTCAGAAAGCGCTACAGTCACAAAGAGGATAAGAGTTATGTTGAAATTAAGTTTTAAAGACTAATTCTGGGAAAGAACTAATTTTTGATGGGACACAATTACAATAATTTTCCTGGTAATGGTCTGGCTGTATCTTGTAACTAAATATTGAGAAAATGGGTAAAGCAGCTAAACTCTGACAGCAAGGGGCAGGGGTTAAAGGACTCCGGTTAGCACAAAATGTTAAAGTCTTGTTCTTGTAGTTTTGAAGAGATAAATCCTAACATTTCCAGTAATTTAATGATCCCATAAAAAGTTAAGAAATTTACTTAGGACCTGACACAGTAACAGAAAATGGCATCCATTTAAAGAAATAAACTGCATATTTGTGGCCTTGTTACAATAAGGATGAGGCAGGAAAGAGATAATTCCTTCACAGACCCTTAGCACGAAAGTAGAATAAAGGAAACAGATGCACAGAGCTCTTTTACATCATATAGCTAAACTAGGTGACTACAAACTTCATCCTGATGAAAACAACATTTTCTCTGGAAATGAAATCCAAAGCACTGTAATACCCAACGATTTTGTACAGAGCCCAACTCCATGGAGCTTCTTACAGAGCACCATTCAGAGGATATGTGAAAAAAGAGCCAGAATAGGCCAAGGTCTGGTTGTGACAGCAAACTCAGTCATGTGTAAAATACCTTCACACTAGCAAAACGTGCCTGGTTAGGGGCCAAGGAAATTAATTTAAGGTGTTCCATTTTTGCCAAGTATTTGTGGAATTAAAGCACTATCTGCATAAATTTGGCTTCCTTGTATGAAGTGGTAATGAACACAGGAGAATTAGCAGAATTAGATTAAAATAATTTAGTATAAGATTTTCAAAAAGAATCCTGGATTAGACATTATATACCCTTAAGCCTATATACTGCCACATGAGGGAGAGTCTTTTTTAGCTGTGGATTGCAATGTACACAGAACTGTATACATCTAAAAGTATATTTTTACTTTGGAGACTAATTAATAAGTTTCAGAGGTAGATAACCATAGGCAAATTCAAGGGTAACTGAATCAGCATGCTTAATCATGCTAATGTGATCATGCAAAAAAAGGGAAAAAAATGTTCTTTTCATTTTTGTGTGCTTGTCATTGTGCACAAGATGTGGCCCTCAAAGAAAGGCTGGACAAACTGGTGCTGTGTAGCCTAAAGGAGTAAAAAAAAAAAAAAAAGGAGAGGCAAAAAGCACAATAATGATGTTCAAGTATGAAAAAGGCTCCTGTTTTAAAAAGGAAGGGAGCAATCTCTTCTCCGTGTCATAGTGTGTATGGCAAGATGTAGAAGTCTGGAAATACACCAAGAGATCATTTTGATATTAAGACAAACTTCTACAGAGTAGAGGTTGTGAAATATCAATATATATTATCTAGGGAATTTTGGAGTCTCCATCTCTGAGATAGGACAAAAACATATAGTCAATCCTGCCTTAGGGCAAAGGACTGGCAGGACAAAGGACTGGCATAAATGACCTTTCTAGTCTACGAGTCTCAGAAAGTAACCAGTGGCTTTTAAAGCAGAAAGACTTTTGTTCATCTATTTTAAGGTGGCTGGAATTTCCAGCCCTTTCTTATCTAAATAGGAACTCTCTCTGGAGTCCATTGTTCAACTGGAAAAATTCCTGGGTTTCACCTTAGCTGGAAGACTTAATTTCCTGTTTGATACTATAAACAGTACTGTATTTTCAAAAAAGAAAGTCCCAGATATGTTATTAGGAGAAAAGAACAATACAAAAAAAAATTCCTAAAGGACAGTGTGGTGTGACTAAGTAAATAACTTTATAGTGTAATACTGCCTTTACAACATGTTTTTTATTCTTGCGAACTCCTGCAATCTAACCCAAATTAGTCCCACAGAAGAATTTATGTACCTAATATCTCAGTAGATGCCAGTGCCTACAAGTGAGTTCTCAGTGCTGGGCCCCTGTGCATTTGCTGGGTTCACAAATTACAATTCCTTGTCTGCCTTTTCAGTGACATTGGTCCGCTAGATAACTACTGGGACTAACCTAATCATTTAGGAGTACCCTGGAACAGAGAGAATCAAGCTCAAACAGAGCAATGAATATTTAAGTACACATAGTGGAACAGGTTCAACAAGAGTGATGAGGAAAGAGATGTCCTCAAATAGCCCAGACTTGTGCTTCTGGTAAATGGGAGACTTGCATGCAATTTTCTGCTCCAGACCAGAGAGGGTTATTCCAGCCAAGTTCTGCCACAGCTTCATGTCAGTGTTAACATCTACCACATGAGTATGAGTTTGGAGTGGAAGAAAGGGGAACTTGCATTTCTGTGTTTGATAGTGTGGCAAGACACCAAAAAGACAGGCATCACTGCATTTTAAGTCATGGGGCATACTAAGGTTGTCTGTAAGTCTGCTCAGATTTGTTAAATAGAGAGTATAGGCTGATGACCGATTAGATCCTCAGGTGGAATGCTACCTAGAAAAGAAAAATTCTCCTTGCTTTCTAGTGATAATAGTTTGCCTCTTCAATCCTAATAGCTAACTTGAATCCAAGTAGAGCAGGATTTCACTTGAAGTCCTATTTTGAACTACTTACATCTTCTAACACTTGCTTTGCTAAAATTTTCTGAATTTGGATACTGTCCAAACATAATGTATTGATTTAATCTGAACAGCAATATTTTCAGTTACATTTGGAAGAACCATTTCCTCTGTTTAAGAAAAAAAGTCAATACATGACTATCTATCTTTGAAATGGGTCCACAGAAGAAAGTAGGAAAACAGTATTTCTCTTTGAGAAATGCTTTTGCATGTTCTATTAGTGGTTGGTTTATACTTGGATGAGTTAGAGGATGTTAAAAACTGCAATTCCTGGAAGATCTGTGCATTTTTATTGTGATGTATGTATGAATGCATTTGGATGAGGGAGAAGGAAGCTGGTCTCTGAAAGACTTGACTTTTCATCCAGCCCTTGGACAGAGCAGATCTTTTATCTGTGCCTAGCCCCCAAATTCCAGCTCATGGATTTACTCATCTGTTTTCATTTACAAATAAAAAGAACTTAAAAGGTTGCACTGACAGCAGGTTAATAGAGTTTTACAGCTGTAAAGGCAAGCAGTGATAAGAGGACATAAAACCCCACAAATTTTCTATGCATCTTGTTGCTGTTCCCTACAGTGTTTATTTCCTAGGTCACCAGGTAAATGTAACTCTGTCCTGTGGTGCATAGGTGTTGGGCCCCAAGTACCTTGCAGTGGTGCCACAGCTCAGGAATCCTTGGAAGTACATGTTAGTGTAACTGTTTATCAAACCGCTTACCCCGGCATCCCTAAAGGGTGCCTGTGAGTACCTGTCCATGTAACCCTTTATTACTACTTAGGTTGCACTGAGTAACATTGCTCATTGCTTTCTTATAGTATCTTTATGGGTTGCTCTTTGGAAGTTCCTTACACCAATGTGTCTGATACCAGAGAAAGGCTTTTGAGTGCTGTAGGGAGATCTGAATAAAGCTCCTACCATAAGGTACTTTCTCAGGGGAGACATCTCAGTAAAGGAGCTGTGTACCTTGCACTGCCAGTTGCCAACTTGCTGTTTGCTAAAGATACAGCTAACAAAAAAGCCCACAATATATGGAGTACTTTTGCAACCTCTGATGTCTCATGGTACAGGATTATATATATTCAAGCACTCATTCCAATTTTCTGATGGGAGCAACAGCCATAGATTTTGTAAGATTAAAAAAAATCTTGGCAACAAACTTCCTGAGGTGGCTATTCCCAACATTTCTGTAGCTAAAACAGAAGTCAAAACTGCATTTAATGTATAGTTATTTAAAATGATAGGCTAACTTATGAGCCTGGAAGAGAAAGAAGACAATAGCATGTTGTAGCAATTAAGGGTATTATTCATAAGCCAGTTCCTCCAGGAAGTCTCTAAGCTGTTACCACCCACCCCTTCTCCTCCCCCAGCTTTACCAGTTGCTTTTTCACTTGATTATGGTGACACAAAGACTACCCTTCAGAGAGCCAAATTTCAGGACAGCCATACTGTCTTTTCTAGACTTTCATAGCCACTGCTGACGCCTGCCTTTGATTGGTATTTTGGCAGCTGCAGAAGTAATAATCAAAATGAATGTCAACTGATTTGGGTTTTTTTGTGAATATTTACTAAGACTTTACTGCAATGCATGTTCATGTTGGCACAGGTACTGTTGCACGTCCTTCAGTCACAGTGCCAGTTCAAGATTTCAGAGAGTTCAGTTTGCAGCCTGGATGTGTTTTTATGACACAGTTTTTCCATGCGGTATTAAATTTAAAACTAGTGATGCTGCAGTGGAGTTTGGCATTGCAGCTTGGGACTTTCTTGGGCTGCCTAATCCTAGGACTGGTTGAAGGGAGTCAGGCTGTGCTCATCCTCAAATCTGAGCTGTGTTACAAAAGCTGTCATACAGCATTTTATGACATTGTAGGTGTCATTTTAAGTCTTCTGGAATACGGCTTGAGGGATCGCATGTAAAACTAGAGCTGGCACTGGCTCAGCCGGACTGCAGGCTGAGCTCTGCTAGAGCAAGCCTTTGTGCCCTTGTCAAGCCAGTCTGCGGCTCGCTTCGTGTGTGAGCTCGTTTCCCCGTGAGGATAACTCATCCCCCGAGAGCCAGCCAGCCCGAGGGCCTGGGAAGGAGCCGGGGGAGGCAGCGATGGGGAGGGAGCTCTTGCGGGCGGTCCGTCCCTGCTAAGCTAGCCCGGGGGGAGCCTGGGAACTGCAGGAGGGGACACACATGGGACTGCGCGGGGACAGGGTGCCACCTGCCAGCGGGGACAGGCAAAGGCAGCCTGCAGCGCTTGGTGAGCTCCGCCAACGGCGAGGCGGGCTCTGCGCCCCAAAACCAAAACCACCACCACCCAGCGCGGTTGTTTAAAGTTTAAACAAGTTTAAAGGAATTAAGAACTGAAGAGATTTGACTGAGAGGTTTAAAAATAAGGAACTATTTAGTGACCACTATCCCTTCTTGGATAAACGAAGGGACACTGTCTGGTACAAATTTAGTTGGCCCCCTGCCCCCCAAAGTACAGGAGTAGGTGTTGTCCTCACATCTTAGAGACAGACCTTGAACCTCAAGACCCCTTGATATAGCCCAGATCATGGCCATCCTTCCCATGAGCTGCAGTGACAGCTGTGGTCCCCACCCAGCAAAGCAGAGGTACCAGGGCACAGCCAGCCCCAGCAGGGATGGAGACTGGCATGCCAGGGGCCTCACTGTGCATCACAGCAATTCGAGGAGTTTCACAGTGTTCCCTGCAGCTTCAGCTATCCCAGAGGTATGTCTGGAGAGATCTTCATGTAGTATGAAGGAAGGACCAGGAAAAGTTGAAGAAAGAGAACATAAATCTTCAGATACTCATAATCTAGAGAATGTATTAATCCCGTTACTGACTGTAGGATAAATACGCAGGAAATGAAAGTGGGTACTTCTGTCTCATCGGTTCTTGTTCATATCCCAATGCCACACACACAGGTAGCTTTATCCTCTCCTGTAGACAGCCAGTCGTATGGACACCACTGTGGGAAGGTGTATGGGAGGCAGGGTCAGTGACCTCTATGTCCTGCATGTCTCTGGGGTGTGGAACTGTCCCTCCAGGGACTGCACCTTTGGCTTCCTCCTGCCATTGCTTTCCATCATTAACTCCTTTCCTGTATTTGTTCAGGACCTTCCTTCCAGCATTCCTTTGATCACAGACATTTTTTGCTGATTCCCCACTAGTTTGAAAATAGTTGCTTTGTCATAGTTGCTGATTTATTGGGGGAGCAAAATACCTCTGTGTAAAGTGATGAGAAAGGGCTCTCTAGAACTCTAAAAGCCTTAAAAGTCTTCCTTTCAGTTTGGAAAGGAACTTGAACGAAAACCACCAAAAAGCTATTCAGAAAACACTGACTTGTACATTGTTTTGTGATTGTTCCCACATCCCTCATAATTCTCAACCACAGCTCTGCACTAGAGGCTAGATACACATGGTGGGTATTTTTGCTCTTCCTAGCAGTGGGATAGCAGGAATGCAAGCTTCCCTTTCAAGTGCAGAATCAAAGTATTGGACAAACAGTAAGACAGGGATGTGAGTTTTGAGGTTGTATCTTCCCTCAAAACAAGAAAACTTTTCCCAATACAGTTTTATTCTTCTCATGAATTTGTTGGTATTGTTTTCCTTTCCTCTCCTCCATGCAGGAAATAAGCCTTATAGCTCTCCCACACTTCAATATGCTTGTCATGCTATCTGTGCAGAAACGCCTCAGTCTTTGCATAGAGTCTCAGCACTTCATTTTTCAGACACATCTTTTCAAGAACTGGCAGCCTGCAGAATAACTTTGAAAATAATTTATTTCATGTTGTGGCAGTCCTCTATACTTGAGCTGTTTTTAAGCATTCCTGTGTTCTTCTGGTACCACACTGTAATATTGATCTTGTTTCTGTCATCTGGCTGGTTTTGGTTTGCTTGCAGGGCGGCCTGAACTATTCTACAGTTTACAGCATGGGGGAGCAGCTGGAGTGGGTGTGCGCAGCAAAACAGCCCATGGAATTTCTGAACAGACCCCTCCCACGTGTGGTCACTTTCAATTTGCAGGGAACTGAAGTAAGATCATTTCTCTGGCCTTTTGTTTCTATGTTCCTGTTCTTCTATTGTAGTTATTTTTAAATAGCAATTGTTTTGGTTTTCCTATTTAAATAACAAATGCAATTGTTTTACAAAGTCTTGGCTTCCTGAAGAGGGAGCTTCTCCTTTGTAATCTGCTTTTCAAAACGTGACAAGTCATTCCCTGGGCAAGTTTCTGTTTCAGTTTTCACTTGCTTTTCTGATACTGGCTTTCCATAAAACAGGAGAGATTTGGTTTTGGTTTTTTGCCTGTGCAGCCCTAGTTTGAAAATTATGTCAGAAACCGGAGGCAGTGGAAAGCTGTGTGTTTTACTGCAGGTCAGCAGAACTAAATCACTTTCGGTCCCTGGTCCAGATACTTTAAGTTTGATCAAAATCTACCCTTCACTGCTGACTGCAATGTAGACACATATGCCCTCCTTTGTAAAACCAACTGCACAATATAATCAATCCTCTTATTAGATGCACAGTGTTCCAGGTAGGGAAAAAAATTATGATGTATGCTAACCACTAGAGTTAATGGCAGTCTGAGTTCAGCAGACATTCTCCTAAAAACAATGTGACTCATTGCTCAGGGACTTTTTTTTAACCATCCTTGTTATACTGAGGTTGGGGAATTCCGGTGTGATGAAAGAAAAAATTCTCATTTTATTTCAGTCACAAATTTATGAGGTTTAGTGCCTCCACTTTAAGATCTACATAGTTAAGATTGGTTATACTAACTGATTCACTGAAACCTTGAGAGGTGGACTACCTTCATTTCTGCTCACCAGGTGCCTCACGCTTGAGACGTAAAGCCAGAAGCCAAAGTTCAAGTCAGGCACCTGCCAACATACCTTTAAGCTGCATTCATGCCTTCCTGGGTGGGACATGGTACAGGGAGCAGCGTGTCTACCAGGCTTGAGAGCATGGAGCCTTCTTTATTCCTTTCCTTTCTCTTTTACCTCCCTTCTTCCCTCCCTCCCTGTGCTTCTACACAATTGCATCCTAGGAAAGATGGCACAGGCTACATCACTGCTGTGCTGCTTTTTTGAAAGGCAGGTATTTTATTCTCCTCTACATGTGGAGCCTGGACAAAACATGGCAAGGAGCACCACATTGTCACAGCGTGCCAGACCTGTGCACAGACCCAAGTCATTTATACAATGCTAAGTTTTCATCAGTCCATGGGTGCACAGGCCTGGTGCAGGGCTATTAAACCGTCTGACTGCAGCAGCCTGGAGTTCTCAAGGGCTATGTACTGCCTTCCCAGGAATCTCACTTCCAGCAAAGTGGCCTTTTGGAGGAATGCCACGTGGCTGTGGGCACCCAGCATTGCCAGGGGTTGATTTTCAGCCCCTGGCACCCTGCAGCCAGTCCTGCCTTGCCCTTTCCAGGCTCTAGGACCAGGTGGCAGCCACGGGACCCTATCCCACACACCCGTGCACTGGTTGGTAGGTGGGAGCAAGCCCAGGCAGGTGTCCTCCTGCTTTGGCTGAGTCTTTATACTTGCTGGAGATTTTCTCCAGGTAACTGATGGCAGAGCCAAAGAAAGTCATCTTTCCTACTGTGTGACCTGGAAAAATCAAACCTTTCCAGCAAGGTCTCCTCTTCTGTTGAAAGATTTTGGGAGACTTTGCACAAATAGGTGTGTGAGAGGGAAAGGCCTCAGGGCAAAGCTGCCAGCACTATACTGGTTCTTTGAATTTAGGAGCCGAGTCCTCTGCACTTTGGGATGAAAGAAAGTTGAGGTGGATTTCTTACGAGAGTGATCTCCTTTTTTGTGATTCACTAACCCGAGTAAAAGAAAACCTAAATGTGACATCTCTATGTCACATTTTCTATTTATCTTTTCTATAAGAAAGACCGAAGTCATGCATTATGCAGATTTTTTTTTCATGACAAAGATGTTTTCATTGTACTAGTTTCTGCATTAGAAAAGCTTCATACCTTCTGCAGGCTGCTTTCCAAAAGTCATAGTTCTGTTGTGCTGCTTCAGCTCCTATTTCTTTGAAGGGTTTTAACATTAGAAGAGGCTTACAAACATTGCAGAGAACAACATAAGTAATAATTTTTACTTAGAATTGGGAGCTTTTGAATAGAAAACTTGCACATATATACATACACATATACAACACACAAACAGAGGTGCTTTTATACAAGGTAGACATCCCATTTGCAACAGCATAGAATCTACACAGCAACACCTATTCCAAATAATTTAGGATATAACAGGTAATTTTTTTTTTTCAAGTATTCTTCCTGGTACACTTTGTAGACTCATAACACCCAAGTTTTCACTTCGAGAAATACAACATCCCACAGTTTTAATGTAAGCAAAGCATTACATTGATTAAGTAATGCAGAACCATACATTTAAACAACAACTGTTCTTCAAATAATGACTACTTTTTTCTTCTTGTAGAGAATCCTATAGCTATAGTCTTATATTGTACCTTTTAGTGAACAAGTCATAAAACTTCTTCCAGTTCTTACCAACCAAAAAAAGCTAAAAGCTTTTTAAAGGAAAGATATTGTTACAAAAATCGTAATTCTTCCTTGTTCCTATAGTAACTTCCTTGAGTCAATTAGAACAGCCAAGGAAAATGCCATTTTAAAGCTTTGTTACTTATATTATTAGAAAAATACTAATTTAATTAGAAATAATACTCTGTGCTGTCTCTTCCAAACTACCAGTATATGTTTTACATTGCTCAGCACTATCATTGTAAGAATTTCTACCTTCCTGACTGCAGGTTTTGCTTTGTTCAGTGTCGCCATTATAAGACTGTCTCCCTTCCTGACAGCTGGAAACAGCTGCCTTCAGTTTTTCCTCGATTTTATCAGCTGCAGCACACATTTTTAACTGTCTCAGACTGCTTACTAGGGTTCCATAGGCTCCTTTTATCCCATGACGTTGATACCAGGTTCGAAAGAGCTTAATCTTCTGTTCAGATGTATCACCAGGACAATCCCGAATGACTTGATCTATGGCAGGTTCTGGTACATGGTGATGACGAATAAATGTCAGCACTTGTGGGAATGTCATCTCCTCCACAATACCAGCAATATGGCTGCTCAGGTCAGCATCTAGGAGCATAAAACAAAATTAATGCACTTGCCGCTTGTATCTTACTGGGTTTTATCACCTGCACTCAGAGTTGATACTTCTCCTATCCAAACCAGATTAAGTTTCAGGTATTCATGATTCAGTATGTTCTATATGTAATTTTTTACAATACATAGCAGGTCTGCCTTTCCATGTTCCTACCAAACGCTATGTATTGCAGAGATTTAGGGTTGCATCCACATTGCTTTATACCACTTAGAATATCAGTTCCCTCTGTAACCTATTCTGTCTTTATCACTGAAGTCTAGTCACCCCTCATGTACCTGTTTTTCTCAAAACAGTGTTGGGAGAGGTCCTGGAACAGGACAGGTCTCTCGCTGTGATACAGTTTTGGAGCTTATGTTCTTTTCCTATTGTGTATTACTACTGTGGATAATGTAGGTTTGTGATTCTGCAATCCCACTGCTGTGTGTGGGACTACTCCCTTACCATAATTATCCATGATTCTAGAAATGCAGCTTGCTTTCTCCTACTGTTTCTGTCCATGTCCCCATGCAGAACTGAAACTCACCTGTTGACAATGAGTAATTGCTTCCTATACAACAGACATTCCTCCTGAGGCAAAACTTTTATGATACCACTAAATGTCTTCATGAGCACAATATGAGCTGGTATTTCTCTAGTAAGTGTTCACTGCTGTGCTAGAATGACAGGTCTGGACAGCAGCAGTCTAGACAAAAATACTCTTTTTTTTTAGCATAGGATTTACATATCTGTATCTCTTTTTTTCCTACTGAATTTTGAGAAATTACTTGTCTCTTACCTGTGTCTATGAGAGGTACATTCTCCTAAAAAGAGAAGGAAGAGAGAAATGAGCAGAAACACGTTTTGTAAAACACCAACCTTGTATAAGAGGATAAATACAATTCATGACACTTTAATTTTCTTTTAGTTTTCTCCATGATTCCTCTATTTTATTTGTGAGGGAATCAGATCAGACAGACAGGCCTCTTTTGACTTGAGTAAGCCTGGGGAATCACCTCACAATTACTATTGCCTAAAATTATGTATGAGGACAGATACCCTGGGTCAGTGGAGGCCTGATGATTTATGAAGTTTTGATCTTGGTCATGTAACTTAGGAAGCATGCCAACAAATCCTGAAGGAATTATAAAGGTTTTCTCTTACTTCTCCCAAAAGAGTCCTCGTGGTGAAATTTACTTCATTAATGTCATAGAAGGGAGGCACACACACACATGGGGAGTCCCAATGTAACTGAAATGGAACAGAGTTCCTTGCATAAAGCTGAGTTTTTTGTGATCTACACAACAATACTTACATAAGAAGGCTCTGCTTTGGACACTACTTCGTTTAGGTTCTCTTTAGTTGTAAAACTCTTCTGTTTTTTCTTCCCTGAAACAAAAAAAGGGCATTTTTAAAATCAAGGACAATATATCTACCCATTAGACTCCAAGAATATAAAATTACATCTGAGTAAGCAGATTAATATCTTATTGAGAGTATGATAGGAATAAGGAATAGGGAATCACTTACACCAGAATATTGCTCCAGCTATTGTTAGTAGTCCTAGCACAGCTAGGAAAGCAATGGGCCACAATGGCATTCCTCTTTCTGTTGGAACATTGGAAAATTTACATGAAAGTTAATTCAAGAAATGCAATACAGCAACACAGTTTTAAACAAGACTGTGTCAGATTTGAGAAGCCTTCCTGTTGTTTCCTAATGGCAAAAGCTACCTCTTAGTTAAAGACTAAGTTAATCATGAGTTGCCCCTGAAAAGGATTAATAACTCCTACATCTGCACCATGAGCAAGGGAAAATCATACTCCAGAGGTCAGTACAGGGCCCAGGAGGTATCATGCCCTTAGCTGTCACGATTCACTACAGACCAGTGGGTAGAAACTACAATTGCAATAGCCTCTCAAAATACAGCAGATGCTAGACCTTGCTTGGTTTTAAAATGGTACCTTTTATTCCACACACAGTGTCTGAAGTTGAAGTACATTGTTTTTCAATCACGCCACTTTCACATCTGCAGAAAGCATGAACAAAAATTACTATGTTTTTTTTTTTCTCTCTTTATAAACTGTCAAAAGAACAAATCACTATCTTCTGTTGTGTTTAGCTTTTATCAGCTAAATATTTCATATATCAAGGTCTTGGACTTTAGAAATTAAAATGAAAGGTATGAAAATAGCACGGAAAAGTGGGGGAGTGAGAAAAGGTGTGCAATTATTTTCTGAATGTAACAGTAGGGCACACAAGGACAACAGGAAAGCTCAGATATTTTATTATGTGTTTTGAAAAGTATATACAGTCTTGGTGGACATATAAGTTTTTCTGCATGCCTTTGGAAAACCTCCATGGATGCAAATTGAGCTGACTGAACTACATCATCTCACATGAGAAGGAAAACTAGTATGCTTTCCCTTAGGTTATAGATTACCTTAGCCCCTGTCTTGAAACTAGCTGGAAAAAACTGTGATAACATATGATATTAACAATTTCATATGTAGTGATGAAGGCATAAACTTACACGGTACATGCAGTGCACTCCGTACATGCTACAGAATTGCAAAAATGGTTCTTTACACAGGCACATTCCGTGTTCTCTTCTGGGGTACAGTTCTTTACAACCTCCAAACCTAAAATAAATTTCTCAAAGTGTATTAGTTTGAAAAAGCAGGCTTCTGCTCACAAGATCTTGTCCTCAGACTTACGTGCTGTTAGCTCTACCACTGCTGGCACTGGCGAGCCTTAACTTTAGAACACGCATACACAGCTTTTATGAGGAGCCGGGCTGCCGGAGCCTTGGGAATTCGGAGCTGTCAGAGAGACCTCTGCTGGCCGAGAGCTCAGAAAACTGATCACACGATAAAGTTCCTGCCAGAAGAGAACTCATTCGGCACTGCTAAATCCCAACTTCTTTTTCCCATTCAGAAGGAATGGGAAGGAAGACAAAAGGAAACTCAGAAAAACACATAGCCCATCTCCTCACTTAATGTTGAAGATGGGTTCTTTACTCTCCCTTACAGACAACAAATTTTATCTTTTCTTGAGAACCTCCAGTGATGAGGAATTCCACTCTCTCTCTTTTTAGCTAACATATTCTTGAGAAATATTCTGCGGAAGTATCAAAACAAATGAATTAATTTTCTCCTATCCTCAGTGTATATGATAATGCCATCTCCATCTATGAAAAAATATTTCTGCATTAAAAATTAATGTAAGTATCTACCTTCTATGAAAGCTATTTTCTTAGGCATATAAAAACATAAAAAAATTAATTACTACATTCAGTGCCCTGCGATAATGGGAAACCACGTTATGTTTCAAAATTTGATGAAGCTCTATTGTGAAACCAGTGCTGAAGCAACTCATGAAAATAGCAAACATGAATGATCCTAAGAATAGAACTTCATGTGGTAATTTTCATCTTGCCTAAGGTTTTCTACTGACTTTTCTTCAACTACATTATTGTCCATGGAATAATGTGACTGGCTATCCCATTACCCTTTTCCTCCCTTCAGTTTAAATCCCTTCAGTCCTTTGTGGCACTGTACAAAATACCGAATTGTTTAGCTCTAGTCAGCTTCATCACCCATGCAAAAATGCTAATTTATAGTAGCAAATGAGAGGAAAATTTTCTGTCCATATTGAGGTCTTACAAGAAGAGGAGAGCACTGGAGGTTGATATTCTAGCAGGTGATCTGAGTACAACCATACTGGAGTTAAGAGCTGTCTCTCCACTCGCTAAAACTTGATTTTGGGTATGAGGAATGAAGAATTATAATTTCCTAAATCCCAATATACTAGATCTACAGGACACCTGGTAGAATTGGTAGGAGATAAGTTTAATGGATTTGAAAAAAAAAAATAATCGGTGATGAGTATTTATGCAACAGGACGTGAATTTCTGGAACCTGGGGTTGCCCAGCAGTTTCATGCACAAAGGGCTCATAAATAGACACTAAAATGACTAGGTAGGAATGGATCTTCTAATGTCCTTTCCCACAGTTGTGGATGCTGATAGACTTTGCAGGGAACAGACCACAGAGAGTGGAAAGTGTTTGTGTTATTTCTAAATAGCACCTCTTGCCTCCACTGCTGAATGCAGAATACTGGAGTGGGTGGGCCATTGGTCTGACCCAGTAGGGCATGCCTGTTAGTCTCATAGTTTGACCCTATGTCCCAGACAGCATCTTGAATGTATAAATGACAACAATCTATCAGCTCTAGCAATTTTAAATAAGTAATTACATGGAAGACTACAAAACAAACCATTGGGAATTCTCCCATCATTCCTTCTTACACCCCTTTTTTAAATAGAGAGTGAAGAAGAGGAAGAGCTTCTCTTCCTGGCCTCTAACCAGTTTGTATAGCTTCTGCTTTGCAAGGACTTTGGCTTTGGCTGAGCAAAGGCAGATATAAGGATAAATAATGGACCAACTATTCTTCTTCCTACTTTGTGCTTGATGAACAGGAACCGGAGGATAAACATTACTTTCTTATGAAATCATTTATGTTCTACCACTAAAAGTTTTGAATCTGCATGCTACCCACTATTCAGGGATTGTGGAGACTTTTCAGTGAAATCCTGTATCAAAGAAGAGTCATTACGAGTTGCCATTTCTACAGACATACCAAACACGCTGTCGCACGAAGAGCATCTCCTACACTCATTCAAATCATTGAGGTGATCTGTGTACTCCTTTCCACTTTCACACTGAGCACAGTGTTTGCTAATATCTGTTGGGCAGGTGATATTTTTAACAAAACCTGTAGAGAAAGAAAAACAAGAATATGGACAGAAGCCACCAGCTATAAGACTTTCATCAGAATTTTATTTTTATTCCCTAATACTTTTTGATTCCAAATATGGAGTCTATATTCTTTATGCATATGAATATGCACTTCAGGAATGCAGAATATGTAAGATCTGATTACCCCCCTTTTTCTTCAATTTAAGACTGAAGGAGAAGACACCAAGCAAAACTGGAACAACCATGAATATATGGAATCTTGTAGGCAAAAGCATGTGTTTTCACTTTTTTAACCTCTTTCAAGTATGCGTAATTCTTGGCTCTTTTGTAACAAGCATGGTATGTGACAACTACTATCTGTAGTGAGAAGTTATTGGTGCACTGAGCTCAAGAAATACTTTTGAAGTGGCTGATGTCCTGTAACAAAGAAAGATACAGCTAGAATGAAGTACTGCATCTAGGAAACCACCTCGTGCCACTTATCCCAGCACTAAGCAATTGTCCATGCTATGGTTTCTGCTGTTAATGACTTCTGAAACACAGTCTTACAATGATACTCACCACTTTTACATTTCTTACAACACTGACCATCTAAATCGTATTCATCCTGGTTACAATTAATTTCCCTCCTGGCAATGATCCTCCTGTTGTAGTCTACGTGCGTTAGAGCTTCAGTATCATTTTTGCACTGTGCTTCAATAATTAAGACAGCCACCTAGAAGAGAAGAACAGCAAATTAGACAAAAAGCTATCAAGGACTGTAGGTGTGTTTTAATACTAGCAGTCACATCAGAAGTGTTACTCTATAGCTAAATATATTGACATGCACCTGCTTGTTAAAACTGTTCATTACTTTAGAAGATTTAATGGACAATGAGAACACATACTAGACTGAAAGCCTGAACCCTACCTCTACAGGCACTCTCCTCTCAAAATAATTTACAACTGATCAATTTCTCTGAATTTCTTTGAATGTAACGTCAAGTTCAATTGCACAGTGCTTGGGCTTTTTTGTTTGTTTGTGGTTTTTTTCTGTTACTAGTCAGTAGGAGCTTTATTAGTAGTCCATTAATAGCTTTATTAATAGTCCATATCATTTTCCATGATAATAATAAAGCACTGTGAACGAGAGGTCAAACCATTCCTTTTTTTCTTTTCTTTTTCTTTTTTGGTCTATTTTGGAGCGAGGTGGGAAAATGAAAAGGATAAATCTGCTATAGTTTGCCTTTGTCTCAGCAATAGTTTCTGGGGAATTCTGTATATACTCTGCATGCACTAAATACGAGATATCTATATAATGGAGCTACGTACTGCTTGCATGCTGACCATTACTTTAGTTAGATGCAGAAAACTCTTTATGTTAACTTGCTGAAAAATGGATTTGGATATCAAACTGGGCTCTCAAGTGAAGGAAGTGTTATCTGTTGCATAACTGATTTAATCAATATGATCACTGTCTTCTGACTTCTAAAAGTATCCATTTCTTTTGATCCTCTAGTCTATTCAGAGATGGGAAGGTGGAAAGCATTTTATTTCCTTGGCAGCCATCTGTTTAAAAATGTATATAATATTAGTTACTAGGCTGAAATTAAGACCTTTCTTTGCACCTGGAGGAGAAGCTTGGGTATCTGTGGGTATAGATGCTCAGCCCATCACTTCCTCTGATCAATGCACTCTCTTCCTTTGCTGTCAAAGCTTTCACAGAGCTCTTTTCTGAATCCCAGTGTAATGCTTTTAAAAGTTTAAAGTCAATGTAATTCCTAAACAGAAGCTTTCAAATGGATGTGTCAAATTAGTGTGATTTGTTTTCCTTTTGCCTGGGAGAACTGTCTTACTAAATACTGGGTAAGAAAGTCCAATTAAAAAATAATTACTAAAATGTAGTCAGGGATATACAACCTTTCTAGTTTAGCTTTCCCTAAAGCAGTATGAAGAAAATGTCCAGAGAGTCATGCAGAAAAGGGGATATAATGAAAGAAAGAAACATCTTTCTAAATTACTAATATCAGCAAAACTTAGCGATCTTTTTGGTGTGTTTACCGAATGCCTGCAAATATGGTGTGTGCAGAGACACATCTTCCCTCACGTGAACAAACCCCTCTGCCTCTTGTTTATGCTCTTATACAAGTGAGCTATGTTGGTACAGTGAAGGGCTACAGTGTCATAAATTTTTAGATAGAAGCCCTCCGCTCTTGCTCACGGAGATGAACTTCCTGGTACACTTACAAGAAGTGGGGGTCACTTCTCAGAATCTGACACTTAAGCAGCACCAAACACCTACATTGGTTCTGCTCGCAGAGACATCTTACAACGCCGTTCTGTAGAAGGAATAATAATAAAACTGTGGAGATATTTTTCAAAGCAACACCCTAATTTTTTTCAAACATTTCTTCTCCTTTTCTCACCCGCTTAATGGCAATCCACTTTCTATATAAAAATTTTCGTGTTTCTTATAGGAAAAAAAAAAAGAGTCAATTGTTATTTTGCTTCCTGTACACACACACCTTAGCTGCTTTTTTTGTTGTCACTGAGCAGTAACACCAATATCAGAAAGGAAGCACTTAGGGGCTTTTATACAGGCAGGGATGATAGGTGCTTTTTTGTGATCTGTATGCTCAAGCAGCAGCTGTATGTTCTCAGCCTAAAATGACTCACAGAGGCTCTCTTTTAACTTTCTCATCTTAACCTAAAAAAAAATAAAAGTAGTTTTCATATCTAAACTGAAGACTTAGATTGAACTACGCAGTCAATGGGAAGAAGATCAATCAGTCAGGGACACCTAACCTTAACAGAATCCATAAAAATTATCACATGAGCCCAAATTTTCTAGTTTCTTTCCATTTGCATTGCCCAGGCAACGAAGAGAGTTTTCTACCTGCTCCCTCTCCTTCATTCCGAGTCCTCCAAAATGCTTTCACCAACAGCTGTTTGCTAAGGAGACTTATACAACCTGTTTTCATCTGCATTCCGAGGGCAGAGTGACAAGAACTTTAGTTTCTTTGAATATTCATGTCATTTTGGGATTTTCAGGCCTCCAATTCTTCCTTTATCAGAGTATTCTTCATAACATGTCAACCTACTTCAACTGAAAAGCTTCTGCAGACATGGTTTATAGGCATGTAATCCCATCTTTCAAAGTGTGTGAATGTGTAATTTGCATACAGGACTTTTTAAAATTTTACAGTGTTAACCCTGAGAAAAAAATGGTCTCTGCTTTCTCCTGTTACCTTTACAATACATTTTATTTTTAGCAAACCACTTCTCTCATTTCTAATCCATAGATGCCAGTGAATGAGAAGGATGATGCCTTCAGAACTTGGTGGCCTTTTTTTTTCCACTACACATTTGTTACATGGAGTAAGGTGCATGAGCTCATCAGGGGCTTTCTAAGTGTTAAAAAAAGGTGGAGGGGGGATTTTTCTTGCTTTTTTATTTTTGCCTAGTGGAAGTTGGGTTGCTAGAGTTAGCTCCATCTTAATACACTTTTCTCTGTAATTAATCTCCGTTGTATACTTTTTCAGGATAGCTTTTTCAAAGAATAATTTCACTCAAAGAGTAATGTTAAGAGGATTCTCTACTCCAATTCTTTCACTATGACATGTAATTTCTGCCTCCAAAATCTCCAGTATCACTTTCCCTCCAACTCTTTTTTTTTTTTCTGCCACCAAGGCTGCAGTTCAGAGTTAGCACCAAAATAACCTCTAAAAACAGTACTGCACACTCTAAAATCTTTTATGGGAAGGACAAAAAGAAACCAGTTCCATTTTCTGGAGCCCAGCACTAGAAGCATCCTGAGCTTCTTAAATTTTGAAAAGGCACGTGTTCAGTGCCTGTGAAAGCAAGAAGCCTCAGCTATTGTCCAGCTTCTTAAAATAGTCACTGTCCAAATTCAATTAATAATTATTTCACATCTCAGCTGACTCACGTGCAAATTACAGCAATACATTTGGGCTGGGAGTTGTATGGTTTGTCATTTTGTTGGTTTTTGGTTTTTAATTTTGTTTTTCAGGAGTACTGTACTAATGAACACCTAGTAAATACAATTTGGAAGAGTTGGAATAATATTAACAGCTCTCATCTCACTTTGATGTTTTAGTTAAGGATGAATAAGAGCTGGACAGCACAGAACTTTAGCAACTCTTTCCTTTTTTGCTTTTGTAAACAATAAGGTTTTCGTATTGTGACTTTCTCTTTGTTCAGTGAGGTACCACAAAGATAAAGGCAGTTAGCTGTGGGAACATGCCCAGGCATGTTTCCAGAACTGGGGCCCTTATACTTTTCACTTGAATCTTGGGTCATCCCAACCCATTTTATGGCTGTTTATGCGTGTACATGTAAACGTGTGTACTGGTTTCCCGTGAAATGAGAAAAGAAGGATCAGCACTGTAATGTAGGAGTCCTGTTTTCAAGGGTATGTCCTTCTGAATTTCCAGAAAACTGCCTGCTCTGTAGTCATATCAGATAAAAAATACTCTAGATAAAATATTTAGATAACACTTCACTCTCTTCAGAGTTCTTTTGGTTCTGTTCCTTTAGAGTGTCTCCGAGTAGTATGTATTTTTGTGGCTCTTTTTACAAGGAGAACTTAGATGTTTTCTAACTACATAGACTGTTGCTATTTTTGCGTGACTATCCCTGTGACTTCAGTGCAGCGCAGAGCTCCTTGCAAAATTGAGGTCTCATTCAACAAACCGCTTTCATGTTCTGCTTTAACCAAAACAACATGCCAAACCCTGAGCAGGTTTACTGATTTATAAGTAGTGGAACAAGATGCTAATTAAAAAAAAAAAAATTAAAATAGAAAGTATTTAGGAGTGTTATGGTCTTTCTAAGGGGTACTGAAATATGGAAACAATTGGAAAATAAGAATATAAATTATATATTCTCTGGGAACAGTGAGATAAGATAGAAAGTACTTTTAACCTTAACACATATTCTGAATAGTTCCAACACAGCAAGCCAGACTGATATTTCTGCCAGTGGTTTGCTGCTCCTGTAGAGGAACAGATAATACACCCTTCTGTCAGCAGATGAAAATCCTTCTTTGTATTTAACTATGCTCTGGCGATTTGTGTAGGAGCATGGATAGAACTCTCTGAAATGCTTTAGATAGTTTATTACCTGTTATATAGTAAATCAGATCAGAATTTGAGTGGTTAAGACTTGATTTTAACCCAACAAACCGCAAACAAACTGCGTTTGCTAGCAATATAACCACACTGTGAAGAGACTTTAAATGTCGGCTCCAGTGAATTGTCTCTGAAACAGGTGAAAATTGGGGTTGAGGAAGCAATGTGTACTGCATCCACACTTCCAGGCAGTGGGAGGCTCTGCTATGCAGCAGGGCTCACTGTCACCTGCCTCATCCCCACTATCCCATGTCTGGGCTCTAGGAGCAGGACTGCCTGGAGGCGGCTCTAGCAGAGCCCAGGCTGAGTCAGGGCATCCATGTGTCCCTAGGTCTCCTGCCGTGGAGCTTGCTGCCACTACAGCTCTTTGGCCTAAGGCCCCTGTACTAGTGCAGATCCCTGGGCTGGGCACCGACACACCTCCTAACCTTTCCTGTTGGCAGCAGCCCTTCAAAATGGGTGTTTGTGAAGGTAACTTTACCAATGAAAGTAAGACATGAAACCAAACCTCTGAAGCTGCTGGGACACATGCTGTGTGCACAGGGATGATTCAGGCAAGACGGGAAGGCCCTGCCCCACTGCTTCCAGTAAATTCTGCACACCATGCCACCAGGCTTGGACTATTCCTGTAGCTTTTCCTGGGTCACTGTCATAGTGGTTCAGACTCCTCCCGCACGGTTATTTGCTTTTATGTTGCTTTACCGAATCGCTGTGTTACGGATGCCCCGAGGTGCAGTGCAAGACAGCTCCCCCACTAACGTGGTTTCAGCGCGGGCAGGTGCAGGGTCTCACCGTGCTGGCGGGGCGGGATGCTCAACCTGCCGTCCAGCGTCTCCGGACAGCACCGGTAGCTGCGGAGCGAGGCCAGCCACAGCTGTCCCTGCGTCCCCCCACCTCCAGCACACGACCCCGTGTCCCTGACAGCGCCCCGCATCCATACTCCTTTTCTTCCGTCTGCTCTTCCACAAAACCCACTTCCCTTCGCCCTGCACCCTCAGAAGTGGCTGTAACATCATAAAGTGCCTAAACTTGAAAGTGGGGTTTTCCTTTTCCCTTTCAAAACATCGCCTAAACGAGTTAGCTGGAATCCCGGTAAGAAGCCTGTCGCTGCCGGCGGCGATCAGCACCCGGGCAGCGCTTCTCGCTCGGCTGTGCCGAGTCCCCGCCCGGCCCCGCAGCCCCCGCCCGGGCTGGTCCCGCCGCCCGCGGCCGAGCAGCCCGGCCTGACACCGCCCCGCCGCCCGGCCCGCTGCCCCGCCCGGGCGGACACTTACGAGGAGCAGGGGAAGGAGCCCCCGGGCCATCCCGCCGCTGCCCAGCGCTGCCCCGCACCTTCCGGCACAGCACAGTCCCGGCAAGGCAGGCGGCCCTGCCCACCGGGCTCCTCCCATATGCTGGCAAACAGCGCCTGGCCCATCCCTGGTGTGGGGCTGGGCGGCGCGGAGGGGCGGGCAGCGGTGTTGGGGAGCGCTGCTGCTGCCCCGCAGGTTCCCGGCGCCGTGAAGCGGCCCCGCGCAGGGTCCCCTCCGCCGGGTGAGCCCGCGGGCACGGCCCGGCACAGCCCCGCGGTCACACAGAGCGAGGGCACGGCGGCTGTCCGGAGCTCCGCGGGGATCGCGGCTCTTCGTCAGACACACCCACTCGGCAGCCTGTGAATGCCAAGCACAGCCCCGAGGGCACGAAGCCAACGGACTTTGGGCTGGGAATGAGGAATTTACTTCATGTCCCAGCTGCTGGGCGAAGCAATGTCCTCCCCACCGAGGGCAGAAACTCCGCTTTTGTAGTATTGACAAGGACAGGCTTGGGGTAGGGAGTCCCGAATCAGTAGGAGTGGAGCAGTCTCAGAACAGGCTAAACTCACTGCAGCGGAAGATACTGCCCTTTGCTGTCGTGTTAAAAGGATTGCTCAAGCCTGTGACGTTTTGTAGCTTTTTAGTCACTTGTGTTTTCGTGCAAGCTTTCAGTGTTTTGAAATGCTGGTAGTCTGGCCTCCTTTGTAGAGTAAGAAATAACATGAGGGTGTGAGTTATCGATATGTGTTTTGATCTTTCAGGTTTTGACACGATGCTGTTGCCTTGGGAAGACATGGTTGCAATCGGGCGTTTTCATTTTAAACACCATTTTTCAGTGGTTTATGACTCAGATTTTCAGAAACTCTTCAGCTTTTCTGCTAGTATGGGTCTTAGCTACCATACAGATAAGCTGGGTTCATAACATCACCAAAAAATAGCTGCTGTTTTAAATATTTCGGGCTTTTTAACCACTTCCGGATAAACTGAAATGTACTGCTGACACATTTTTAGAGATGCTGCCTTTGGAGTATCCTTGAACAATCAACTTTTTGCGTTCCCAATGGCAGGATGGAATATAAGGAACGAGAGGCACCTCTCTTGGGTGTAGCACCTGGGTTACATGTGTGTAGTTCTTACTGGGCAAACCCAAATCAGTGTGTACTTGAGGCTGCTACTTTTAGCGGAAGTTTATGTGCGAGTAGGGGTGGAGTAGGGACTGCAAGTAACTTTGTCCGGATCTGGATGGTTGCTGCAGCAGAAAGCTTGGTAAAATTATTTCCAAATTCATCACTCAGGGGGTTGTGTTTTGTCCTAAAAGCAAAACTGTATGTGCCTGGGCCCTCAGCAGGCATTGCTTAGTGTTGGGTAACACCTCGATGCGTCCCTTGCCCCAGTTATCCAAAATCTTCTGCTAATGTAGCTAATGTCTCTTAGGTGCGTGTGGTTTGCACTCCTCCCTGCCCCCCCGGGGGTGTGATGACTGTGTGCATGTAGCTGTTTTGCGGTGGAGTGTTTTTTGTCTTGATAGGGAGCTTTGAGAGACATTTTAGAAGCCACCACATTCATGTCAAAACAGCAGTGCCTGAATGTTGCTTGCAGTCATACCTTATGTAATTGTTTGGGAGTTTTATATATATAATGAAGAAAGAGAAATGTGTTGGCAGGATTTTTTGTTTGTTGTTTGACTATCCTGAGCTGGTATCAGTGAGCACTAGAAGGTCAGTGTTTTGCTCTTTTCTATGTTCATTGGGTTGCAGCAGCTTTTTTTTTGGCTGGTAAAAGTTGTAGGGTTGACTCTTGTCTTTACTCAACCTTCATCTAAAGCTTAATTCGGGTGTCAGCAGAGGCATGTTAAGCAGTGCAGGCGCTGCAGTATTTCTCTTGCCAGCAGATGGCCTTGTGCCTCTCCTAACTCGCGAAGAGGGATCTGACTGGGGCGAGATGCAACCCGAGGAACAGTTAACACACACTTTTTAGCTCTTTTGCAATTCCGCCTTTAGAAATGCAAGGTCCTGGAATTAAAGTGAAATTTTTTATTTTTATTTTATTTTATTTTATTTTATTTTATTTTATTTTATTTTACTATGCTGGTTGGATTTGTTGTTGTTGTTGTTTTGTTTTTTCCTTGTTGTTGTTGTCCTGTATCTACATATGTACACTGGTCATAGGAAATTCTATTCCAGGTAGCTGCAAAAACACCAAAGGAATAATTCTGAATACACATGATCATATTATTCTGACTATTAGAATTGCTGAGTTGGGATCTGTATTCATGCCTTAACTGGCATCAAACCTTTTCTTCCTTCTCCAGAAACTTACTTGCACCTAGAGAAACTAACTCTGTTGGGATATTATGACATTATGAATTGCTAAGTTTTTGAGAGGGTTAACTTAACTAATCTCTCCAGGTGAACAAAAAATTGTCAAGGTGCAATAAAATGTAATTGAGGGCCCGGAGCCCTTTGCATTGTATTGGTCTCACCTCAGAATGTTGCATCCATATTTATGTTCCAGAAGGAAAATAACAGGGGAGGAAGCATAAGATCTGACTTGCTTTCTACTACTTGCTTCTCTGTTAAATTGTTACAGATTTTTTAATTATTTTTTTAAATATTTTGTTTAGATTTGTTTTGGCATATTGGTAATTTTTAGCACTTCTTTTGTATTAAGATTGGACAATTAGATTAATATAGTATAACTTAACCAAAGTAGTTATGCCAAACTTAAATTCTCCTTTGACCTAAAATACACATTAGAAGATTATTATTGAACAGAAGACTTACACTGAGATACCTTAATATAATAAATGTGGGAGCTATTAAGAACTCCCTACTACATTTGTCTTCCTGTTAACTTTGCATTTTCTTTTCTTGTATATATTGACTTATTCTGCTGTCTTTTAGTAGATAAGTTTGCCTTAAAATGTGGATTAGGGCACACAACTTTTGTATTTGGACAACTTGATTTGACTGGAAAGGGAAGAAAATAGGAGAGAATGCAGAATGTACCTTTTAGAGATACTTAAAATTATACATTTTGTTATGTGATTCATGTTTTTGAAATACCTTGAAGTTTAAAGGGAAGGAAGATAAAGCTCAAACACTTAATAATTGGACCCAAGGTTTCTGTTTTGTTTTGCTTATTTGTTTGTTGCACTTTCTGTTGGCCTTTTGATTTACTTTGCTTTTCTGTTTTGCCTCTCCCCTCTCTCTGATTCAGAACAACCAACCTAATTTTGACTTTTTGTTTAAGTACTAGAGTAAGCAATCCATTACTTGTGCAGCTCTATTGCATCTCCTTCATACTTGATTCAAACCTCTTCTGTTTTGTGACTCTCATCACAAGCATCAGCCTACACTATTGGGAAATGATTGGAGTGGCATCAGTCCTTAAATAATCAATTCTTGCTCAGTACAGTTTTATGATGGTTTTATTGTTTTCCAAATCTTCTGTGAAACATTAAAACAGTGACCTTGCTCCAGCCACCAGGTGCACCCTTTGTTCTGAGGTCTTGTAGACCAGAAAAGATTTGTAACCACTGTAACTGTTGGCTTCTGTGTTGCAGTGTGGTGTGGCCAGATTCTGGCAATTGGGGGTTACCCTTCTCCCTTTTTTCGTAACACTTAGAATCATCTGGATTTGTGGTATAGCGAAAGGTTCTTGGTCAGATGATGTGGTAGACCAAACACCCTGTTCTGTGTGTGTGGAGAAGCTGATATGACTTCATAGAAGTGGGAAAGTGGGGTGTGAGCAGAGAGGTTTATGAAGACTCTGTGGGCTTTTTCATAAGGGTGCCGTGTGGTGTTATATCAAATCAGGAAGTTCTGACATGCAGCATGTTTATTTTAAAAATAATGGAAGTCTGATGTAACTGCCTGTGGAGCCATAGCTGCTAGTGTTTATCTAAAAAAAAAAAAACAACCACACGAGCAAGAAAACAGAGTGGAAACAAAAAAACCTGAACTAGAACAAAACAGTGGAAACTGAAACTTGTAGCAAGTACCTTTTCCCCTTTAGCAGTTCTTCTCTGGAGACGGTGATAAAGGAGAACTGGGCATAGGCCCTGGCCCTCCAAAAGAAAGCTGTAGCAGACGGATGTCCTTTTTCTCATAATTCAACTTCCTGACACAACCCTGGATCCATGCTTTCGTTCAACAGACCCAGTTCAGATGACGTCAATGCATTCTTCACAGCAGGGGGAAAATAAATCATTTTTCAAACAAACCGAGCATTTCCTTAGACTGGAAAAGCAAATTGGCTGGATGCCTGGTGGCTCCTACAGCCAATCACTATAACCTTACCATAAATGTAGATGTGTTTCTATCTTAGAGTTGATTATTGACTTTATTTTAGCCATGGGACCATCCTGTCCCAGTCCTCTGTGTGTGCACTGTACCAGGGAGTGCTGAGATACTGGATGATGCATTATTTAGCAAATATTTTGCACATCACATGGGCTGACTTAAGTGAGCTCACTCAAATTTGACTATGTGACTTGATAGACTGTAAATGCTTCTCTTTTAATTGTTTTGCAGAGCTCTATCTCCATCCAGATCTTGCAGCAGGCAGCTTAGCTTCAGAGGCTGGCTGGTGCTCTTTTTTTTCAAGCTAATTGGTCTTAGTTGTTTTTTGAAGATGCTATTACTAAGATTATGCTTTACACATTTGAAGCTTGATGTACAGCAAATGCTAACTGTCAAACATGTAACAGATGAGCTGTAAAAGCTTTTGAGATAATCTGCTAGGGATACTAGATGTGCTTCAGGGGTGAGGAAGTGTTCAAACCTTTTCCCTTCAGGCACTGCCTGGACAGACCACTGCTGATTTAATTTGTGAGTTAAATCCAAGACTGAATCCTTGTACCAAGGATGAGAGAGGGAAGATCTGTAAAGAAATGTCCGGAGTTAAAAGGTAAATATGAGTAAAAGGAGATCTTTGGTTTTGCTTTTAGCCTCTAATCTGAAGATGACAGTAACAGGTGTACCAGATGACTTTATTTCTGATGTTGAGTAAGTGACACCCCAAACAGCTACCCTTCAAGGAAATCAATTTTCATTATAATTTGAAAATAAATCAAGAAAAATTTTATTAAAGTTAGTGAGCAGAAGAAGCTAAAGGAAACATTTTAAAGGATCTTAGCATAGTGTAGTTTCTGAGATTGTAAGAAATATTATTTCTTTGGGATTCAGTTCCATTGTTTTGCTTTGCACTGTCATGCTTCTCTTTCTGGGATATCATCTGATAAGTGAAACTAGATAAAGTGATGCCTTGTGGCTGAGACTCCAAACAGTCTTGTTTTGGTTTCTTTTGATATCTCTTAACCTTTGAAATTCTTTGGGGGTGGTGGAGACATGACACTGATGTGAAAAGTTTTATCCCTCCCACTGATACCTCAGATGTAGTTCAGCATCCTCTGTGACATCAAACGTTCTTCAGAGTGAGAACAGGATACCGTGATCTTGCTCTGAGTGTTTGCCTCCTGGGCACTGCTGTGTGGTTTTAACCAGGACTTACGCTTCAGGTAGATGTTTAACAGCTCCTAATAGAGAGAAGCTGTTGTGATAGGAACAAAGTTTGGAGATGAGGGGACTATGGCTGTTCCCTACCTTCACCTACTAACCCATTTCTATCACACACATGCACAAAAAGCAGAGAGGCCTGGGTAGCTTATGCAGCTGCAGGAGTGAGTCATATCTTCTCTGTTCAGCTGCACAGCCCACTGCATAGTAAGTTTTTATGAGCTGTAGCAAATGAATTGAGTATATAGTACAAACTGATTCATGTTTCTTTCAAGATGCAGTTGGTTGTTTTCTGTCAGTGGTTCTCATCAGCAATTAAGTGATGGGCTTAGAAAGCTGTGTGTTTCTAAGGGTGGTCATAACAAGAAGGGATACATCTGTGTTTGCTGTCTGAAGCAGTCTGCTAAATTCCCAGATAAGACGTTAGTGATATTTTTCAGCTGAATCATTTATCAAATATTTCTTGGAAGTGAAGTATTTTGAAAGAGGCAGCCTTTCCACACTGCACAGTAGCTGCCTCTCCTGCTGTCAGCCAGCTCAGATGCAGGAATAGGAAACTGGATGAGGGATTGAAGAAGGATGGACAGCAGAATGTGCATTTCTCATTTCCTGGGATAGACAGGAGAATCTGGTGCCAGTGCAGGCCACTGTTTTAACAGCCACAGGTTTCCCATGTGTTTCTCCCAGCTTGGGGATACTCAGAAACCTCCCTGCCTGGAGGTAGCCAGCTGAGAGGAGAGTAGTCCCTCAGTTTCAGGTGGGAAATGAAGAGGGACTCACAACCACTTGCTGTAATAGTATAGGGAAATTGTCTTATCTTCTTGAAGTAGAGGTTTTGGACTGAATTCTCAGCTTTTGTTTCATCACTTCAGTGAGCCATGTTTTTTTTTACTTGAGACCAATGGTAATTTTGATGTTGTCTTGTTTGAAGATAAGATTTCACTACACATGCACAAAGCACATGTAAAGATATGCGATATTGATATCTGGGGACTTCCCTCTTTTTGGGAGGCAGGGCTGGCCACCAACCCCTTCTCCATCAGCTCGCTGAAGGGGCAGCCCAGTCTGCCCTGCACTAACCACATGGCAGAGCCTGGGGCGTCTCATCTTGCTGCAGTGAAAGGCTGTTGATTCGTGGAACTTGTTCCTTGCCCTCCCAGCTGCTGTTCCACTATTCCTGAGTGACCTGGTACAAACCCCACATGTTTTCTTTTCAGGGGGCCTACCTGAAAAACGGGATCTGACAAAAACAATTTACAGAAAAATAACTATAAATTATTAAAATATAGGCAATAGGGAAGGTTTTGCCCTCATGCAAACAGTAGCTTGTATTGTGTATGCAGAATAAAAGAACACAGATGTTAGATCTTTTTCCCAAGTGTGGTTGTCTCCTGTTCCTCCCAACCTCTTTTTCTGAGAAGGCCTGGCCATTTGCAGTGCAAGTGGCACTGTACCAGCACTATTTTATTTAAATGCAATTCAGAAAGGGGAACATATTTATGCGGAAGATCTGCTAATTGCATAATTTTCTCCTTGTATTAAACAATGTGTTCATGCTGTGTAGCACAGACTAATCAGTGTGCAGGGAAATGATTTATATTGTTTTGAAGAGGTCTGAGCATTTGACCTTGTAAATGAATTTCCAGAGAGAGCTAAATACAATGCAGTAAGTAACAGGCTCTAATTAAGAAGCTGGAAGAGTTGTGTAGTTCTGGTATCCTGATGTGGAAACTATCCAGGCATTTTCAAGATCCTTGGACAAAAGTGTTTTGCAGCAGTGAAAGGATTTACTACATCTTTTCAACAAGTTACTAGCAAGGAACTGAAAGAGAAAGAAACTTGGGAAGTACTTACAGGACTGACAACATGGTAGAAATTATAATTCTAAGACCTTCTTTTAGTGCTGTTACTGACTTGCAGGAAGAACAGAATATGAATCAGCAGGCTTTAGCATTTTCTGCCCAGAGGTACTTGGAATATTCTTGAAGTCCTTAAAATTGCAGTGAAATCAGGGAAATGTTAGCCTGTCCGTGGAATGGAGAGCTGTACCTGTACCAATCCCTATGGAAACACTATATGGATGTGTGTAATACAGGACAGTATATATGATCTTATCCTAGTTAAGAAATGGATCAAAAAGCAGTTGAGGTTGCAGAAATCTCCCACTGAACTGTAGGCAGATTAGACCTGAGTCCTGACAGTTTTCATCCCCCATGACACCAGTGGTACAACAATTGGTCTTGAAATGGGCTAGAATGAGGAAAAGCTTTGCAGAATTCTGAGTTTTTCTGTATTTCTGAAAGATGGTTATGTTTGTTTCAGAATTGTGTATCTAAGTCTTCCTTACAGTCATAAAAGGGAAAGAATAAATCTTTATTTGGCCTGAGAAGGAAATCTGAGCAAACAGTTAAAGCTGGGCATGTAAAACACATTTAGTGGAAAAGAAAACCCTGAGTTTGACTGGAAAGTACTGGTACGCTTTCAGAAAACCAACCAAATTATTAAACAAAAATAGCATGTTATCTGTACTTTTCCATAGTTCTTACAACTGCCTGTAAGAAAGAGGAAGAAGAAACTACCTTATGTAACTAAGACGCATCTGCAAAGCAAGGACCAAAAACCTACCTGCTTCAGTTTTCTTGTGAGGCTTTAGCATTGTTTGGGGAGTGGTTTATAAGCCAAATATGTTAGAGCATGAATAATAGCTGTGTGCTAAGTTCCTCCTGGCTAAATGACCAACCATCATCAGCTATCTGTCTCTTGGGGCACCACACTAGGTAGCAGGACGGTCTTCCAGGCCCAAGCAGCTGCCAGGATGCGTGCAGGAAGGTGTGACAGAGGCAGGGTGACACTGCTCACGAGGCAGAGGAGAGCACCAGTGAAGTCCTGTCCTTCCTGCAGGCTGCAGTGTTTAGGCACCTCTTTGCCAGGTGTGTTTGTCTGTACCTTGTTTTCATGAACCAAAATGACATTCAGCAAAAGTTCCATGGAGGTAAGGAGGGGCAAGGATCCTTTTGTACAGGTCAGAGGTGGAAAGAGTCTTCTCAAGGCTTCATATTACAAACAGGATTCTGTTGGGGACAACTCTGTTTTATCTTAGATCAGTAATGTAGGTTGTATCAAGTTATAAAAACACATTTTATCTGTGATATTTTTCTGTAACTTATGTTATTTTTAGATCACTGATGAAGGCCAGTGATGGGTAGGGAAGGTCCCACAGAAATGCACCCACTCAGTGGTGATTTCCCTGTGCTGTGCTGAAAGGCTTCAGCTTCAGGGGCAGTTTGCTTGCTACTCTGCATATGTCGGACCTGCATTTGCTTTATTTGTAATTATTTCATGTTTCAGAATATAAAAGGCTTTAGAGGGCTTTGCAAATGTGTTTATAATATTCCTCTAAAAAAGCTTTACAAGAAGTCATTTTCATAAAGCCTTACTCATCAATGTTTATTATATTATCTCATTTTATTTTTTATTATTTGAGTTCTGTATTGGCAGCTGTGATAGGTTAACTCAGAGTGGTGTGTTCATCTGGCAAGTTTGTAGTTAGCTACTTCTTTTCATTATATGCTTGAAATTTTTGTTGAACTGCCTTTCTTCCTGGGGAAAACCCCTTAAGCATTTTTAAGAGCTAATGGAAATAAGTGTTAATTGTTCTGGAGGCACTTTGGCCTGTTCTTTGGAACACCTGTGTGGATGCAGGCTGTTCATACCTGCTGCAATGTGCATGCCCAGTTTTACTGCTCTTTTAGCACCCTCTTCAAGTGGAGTTGAAATAAAAAAAAAAAAGAAGCCACAAACAATTTTGCAATTCTGGCTTTCCCCACACCCCGGTACAGAAAATGCACATGTATTAAATATGTTTGCATTTGCCACATTATTTTTTACTCTTGCACATAACAACATACACTTTCATATAATGGCATGCCAGTTCCAAAAGTAGGTTTCCTTTTTATCTTAAGGCATTTTTAAAAGTATATGTTCACTTTCGTCACACAGGTGGTAGATTTCTGCTTGTATATTTTGTACGTTCTTGTGTTTATTGCCAGTAATGCTCATTCCTTCACTGTGATACAGTTGTTCTTGTGTAGATTTTAAAAAAAATAAACAGTTCAGTTGTGCTCTTGGTTGTTTGCAGGTTGTGCTGAGTGACTCATACAGAAGATGAGGAAGCTGCAGCAGAGCCACGTCTCCTTGTCCTGCCCAGCAGCGACACCTAACTGCTCCGAGTGCTCCAACCCAGGTGCCAGCAAAAAGGGGCTGGAGACCAGAGATGAACGCTTGGGAGAGGCAGGTACTGGCTTGGTGACATTTGTGGTGAGAGTAACTCTGCAGTTTGTCATAATCCAGAGCCTATGGGCAAAGAAGATGTGTTGACTACAAAAAGTGAAACTCTGGCACTTCGACAAATTATTAAATTCACCAGTGAAAGAGATGACCTTGTAGAGGTCCTTTTCCTTATGGTTTGCTGGAGGGCCAGCCAAACTGGCTGATACAGGCATTGAGTTTGTGAGGCTTTGTGATATAGCTAAGCATGCAGAGCCCACAGGTTTGATCTGTAAGTAATAGCTCCATGAAACTCACTTCCAGCAAATTTCTCTCATGGGAACCATCTGATTTCTTATATTGTGCAAGCTCACCTTGAAACTTTGCTCTCAGTGAAATAATAACAGGAAAGCCACTTGCAGAAATGTAATGGGAATTGGCCTCCTTGTTGCTGTCAGCCTGGGAATATGTTGGTTGGGGAGCTTGGAAGTCATTGTGGAGGAAGGACCACTGTGCTCTGCCTGTCCCACACACATGTAGTGTAGGTCTGACTTCCTTAGAAGTACAGGACTTGTCTTCCACAGTGGGAAGATTTCATTTACATTTTGACAAATTTAGACAGCATGTTACTGAAGAGGTTCTGATAATAGTCTAGGGGAATCTGTTCTCCTGTAACTCTTGAGAGATCTGCCAATGTAACATTATTGTGAACCCTTATCTACAATGTAATTTCAGACAGATATGTCATCATGAACTGTGAACAAGCTACTGAGGTGCTGCTGATAGTTTGCATAGTGGGGCAGAGCTTGGCCTTGGCCAGTGGCCTGAGGGCTTATCCATGATCTCTGGTGGATTTGCAGCTCTTGGTATAGACAGTGTTCCTTTGACTATGCTTCTGATATATTTGAGGTTTTCTTTCTAATATTAGGCAAGTCTATACCAGCTGGAGTGTGAACTATGGGTGATGCCTTGCAGACAAAATGTAGAGCTTATATCTACCAAAAAAAAAAAAAATCATCAAGGGCTTTCAAAATTATGTGTTTAAAATTATGCAAATTTATGGTGGAAAAATCTGCATCTATTATGCATGAGGACATGAGTACAAACTCCTGTCTCAAGAAATCCTTCTGTTGCATATATGAAAGGAGAAAGGCTATAGGAAAAAAAATACCACTGTAGAAGTCCTATTTCTTTCCTGAGATCTGGTATCAGGAAATCTCAGAGACAGGATGCTGAGCTATATGGATATCAGCCTGACCCAGCAGGGCTTGTACTTATGTTCTGTTTATTTATCTAAGAAGGAATGAGGAGAGAGCCATTATCTCATTTTTACTTTGAACGTGTTCCTTTGATTTTGAATGAAAGATAACTACCGCATTACCATGGAGGAAGATACCTTGTCAAGATGAAGGAAGGTTGTGAATTAACATTCTTCATCACCGTGCTCAAGAGGCCCAGGAGGCAAACACTGGCTCTGTTAGCTCTTGAACAGCAGAGGCAAAACTATTTTCTAAACTTTGTAGGTTGAAAACTGCCATATTTGAGAATGATTAGAGTAATTTTGGCTTAGTTCTTAGAGAGACACCAGTGCAAGAGCCTGACAATCAGAGAAAGCTAATCTATGGGTCTGACAGTTTATGGTTAATCTGACACTTTACAGATGCATACTGTGTGACAGCTGCAATGAATCAGATTATTAGAGCAACTTTCTGCTCCCTAAAGCTTATTTATTCCTATCTTTCTCAAAATGAGGCTGTGTGTGAGTGGGTGGGGTGGGGAAGTGTAAAGCCTATCAATGAGATAGAGGGCCTGAAGCCAGACAAACCAAAACATTTAAAGATTCTGCTAATGTTACGAAGATGAAAGGAATCCCCAAATAAAAAGGAGCCAGATACATATTTAGCAGAGCCTCATTCCTAAACAGCCAATTGGATGCAGGCAGGAAGGTCTCCACGCACATCTTAGAAGTTGTTTTCCCTTATAAAGTAAAGCAAAGAGTTTACTTTATTCACAGTCTTCTATAGCAGTTGGGATAAGCCTGCAGCTTCTGTCCTCCTTTACCAAAAAAGTATGGCATCTGCTCACTGGTGTGGAGCCTCTGAGCTGGCATTCTTCAGGCCAGCTGGAGCCCTTTTCCCAGGCATGGTGGCTGCACAGCTGCTGTGGAGTCCCAAGTAGACTTTGGGCCCATATGGAAATCTTCACAAATTACTGAAAAAGAAAGAACTTAAGGAAGATGTAGCTAAGAGTTTCCACTGATATATTGAAAGATGCTTGAAATCAATAGGGAAGTTCCCAATGTGCATTGGAGCTTTGCTAGTGTCTCTATAAAGAGATCAGGGAAAAGGGTATTAAGAGAGAGGCAAAATTACTTTTTCCTCTTGTTTTTCTTTCTCTCATTGCACTGCAGACATACTCCTGTGATAGAGACTGCGAAAGGGTTTAGTATGGAAAAACAAAGTTCTGAGGGGAAGTTAATGAAAAACATAGGTTTTGGCTATGGATACAAAGAAAGAATACCTTGGGATACAGACACACCAGGCAATTGGGCTCTGTGATTTCTATACAAATGAGTGGCATAAGAACTGAAAGATAGGCAGCAGAAACTGGTGATGGAAGTAGCCTCCAGAGGAAAAGGTAAACTACTTTCAGGAATGGTGTTGTGTTGTTTTTTGAAGAAAAAAAGAAACAAATAAAACCAATCTACCTTATATATATATATATGTATATACACACATATAATACACATACATACATACATATATACATATTTGGGCTAAGCTCTTTTGTGTCGATAGCTGCAGAGGAGAGTTCAGAGTTTTGATCCCCAGCATTTAGGTTTGATTCTCAGAAGACTTGTTCTATTCAGTTCTCTTTAGGTTATTATTCATATCTCATGCCGAGTACATTCTCCCCTTCCCCCCCGCCGACAATAACCTAAGCTGCTGACAAAAAAGGTGTAAACTACTGATGTACTTTTATGTCTAGTAATAACTGTGTGACTGTAACTTCAGCGTGGACTCACCAAAAAGAAAGGAATATTTTCATTCTATAATGTCCCTTGAGCTGGACTGACCTAATTTCCTTGCATAGTTCACCTGTTTGCCTGCTTCCTTCCTGCCTCAGCCCTTTCCATAACATCACACTGCAGAGACATGCTGCCTGCTGAGCACTGCTCTTCACTGTGTGCTGGAGGCATGGCTGGGCAGCATCTCTACATTTTTCCTTTGCTGTTTCTGTGTATCCATCACTACTGCTTAGTCAAGCCTCTGGCTTACTTCTTCCTTCTAGTCTGCCTATGTCTGTCTCAAACAAATGTCCTTCATACAGCAGGTCCTTCCAAACAACTGGTGTTTACTCTGTGTCACCATAACTACCTGCTCTGAGTGAGACTGTGTCAGCTGTGTCTTTTTCATGAGCACCCTGAAAACTAGGACTCCTACATCTTTGGTGCCCATGACAGGGTAAGGTGATGTGTGATCCCCACCCAAAAAACCATTCCTCAAAGCAGCCAAGATGCTGCTGCTGCCATCATTACCACCAACAGGAATTGTGGTGTGCACCAGGCTAAATTTATAGGTGTCGTGATGAAGCTTAGTAGAGGTACAGGTCTATGGTATCTGCATGGCAAATCTTTCCTTAATGTTCACAGAGGCCTCTTGTAGAAAACTGTTGCTGATATTTCTAGTTATGCTGAGATGCAGTGTGAATGATGTATCAGTTCTACTGAAGGGTTGTTTACTTGGCTCTGCAATCTCATATATGCTGTATCTGCTATAGCATCATCACTAGTAAGCTTTTTTGGGAGTGTAAACTTCTGCTCAGTAAGGCAAAAAGTTTGGATTCTTTTGAATCTGTGTCCCAGTCTTGATATTTCCAAGGAGTAGTAGCTGATGATGTTTCTGAAAACCTAGGATTGTGTTTCTTCTAATCTAGAAGGTAATTGATGTTTTTATCAAAATCAGACATGATACTGCATTGAAGGGTTATGCTGTGTGAAATTCTTCCCCTTGACCAAAGTTCCCTATCTAGTACCATATGTTCTATATGATGTATACGAGTTTTCTCAGCTGCGTTATTGAGTGTTATTTGAAAACAAAGAATTTGGTTTTGGCTGTCCTTTGAGTGTCAGTTGGAGATATGCAAAAAAGGGCCTGTTTAGATCCTCTCTTTTAGGTTGCTTACCTTGGTGGTTTGAGTTTTTAAAATTTTTTTCCTTTTTTTCTTTTTCTACTTTTTTTTTTAAATCTTTGTCTTTTGCCCCGATGCTAGCAGTGAAATAATAAATAGCTTTTGCATGGCTCATGTTTCAACATTTGATAGCTTCTGTTTCTGACTCTCCAAGGCAGTTACATTCCTTCAAAGTTCCTTTCCTTAAAAGTTAAATTCCTTTTGGTCTTCAATCCATAATTCTGTCTATCTGCTATCTCCACTACTAGCTTATTCCTTAAATTTTCACATCAGAAAAACTTTCACTGTGGTTTTGTGGGAGATTTTCTCGTATTAAGGCTGCTCAATTAGGCAGCAAGCACTCCGTAAGCAAACGCACGATGCCTCTCCCTATTGCAACAAGACTCACAAAGCAAGGATCTCACTTGGATTTTCACATCCTCCCTATTGCAACAAGACTCACAAAGCAAGGATCTCACTTGGATTTTCACATCTTTCTTGGCTCGTGTGCTTGGACCAGTTTTAAATTTGTAAGGTTTAGCATTGGAGTTAAGACATGCTGTTTCTGGTATTTTGTAAAAACTTAATGACAAAATGTTGGCTATGAAAGAGCTGCTACACTAGAATTAGCCTGTCCAGAGAACAGTTGGCTACAGCTGTAAAAATTGAGACCTGTGATGAAAATAACTTGTACAGGGAGAACTGTTCCTTTATTTGCTAAAAATATGTTCAATGGAAAAGCTAACTGGGGTTATAAAATTCAACTACTTTACTACAAACAATTTGAGACGTGAGTTTATGGCAGTCCAAACTTGTGGCCTTCAGTGAAGTAGCACTAGGGCATATTTGGCCTGCAGGTCCCAGGGTTGAAAAACAAGCTGACTGAGAAACAGAATGGATTCTAAACCATCATAATCCAGAGGGGTTCATAATAATCTTTTAACTGAACTTTTTCACAACCTTCAAAGACTTCTCTGTGAACCATAAACAACAGCAGGTACTTTTTTTTATTACCTTTAAGCCTATGGGCAATATTTATATACAAGCAAAATGCCAAGCTTTTAAAGAGACTTTGTAGAAAAACTGAGAAGCTGTTTAGCTGGCCAGAAATATTTTCATTGTTTTTGTCAAAATCTTTAAGGACAGGAAAGTGTTTCTTTAAAAACACCTTCCCTGTTATAAATGACTGCTCTTCCAATTTCTCATTCTGCCTCTTGGATGTTACTGTGGAGTCCTGGACCTGTCCTGTTTGAACACATGATCCTCCTGCCAGAAGATGTCTATTGTGGGCATGCTCTGACTCTCTGTATTTTAGCAACTCTCCTCAAGTTTTAAAGTGTTTAGATTACACAGCTGAAACTCTCCTCCTGTTTCATGAGCTCTACACTGGAATGCAGTGGAAGAGACCCAGGGCCTGTGGCCACCCAGATTAGAGTTTTTGTATTAAGGTCCCTATATGGTTTTGTTAAAGACTTCAGCTCTGTCTCTGTCTGTCTCTGCTCCTTGTTTGGGAGGCTAGTGGGAGGAGAAGAGCTGAAGGGGCTATATAACCTCAGAGCTTTCAGATACAGAGTGCACCATCCCAGAGCAGCTAACCCCAGCCAAGCACTGTCAGGGTAAGTGGCACGGAACCAATAGTATGATTTACAGATTGCTGGAGGACTTCAATTAAATAATGTCAAATGGAAGCTATTCAGGAGGATGTACTGCTGTGCTGTAGTTTGCTTAGGCAAACTTACTTATTAGAATTGAGTTGATAAAATACTTGTAGTATCTGTACTGAGTTGACTTTATAGCACTTCTGAAAGGGACAGAAAAGTTCTACCTAATAATTTTGCTGATTCTACCAGCACTTCAGTAATTGTATAAAGAAATGGTTTGTGTAATGCCACAGCTGGAATTACAGCTATGTTCAGGTTTAAATGAGCTCGTGTGACCTTGGGGTGTTAGTCTGTGACAGAACAAAATTCCTGAAGGGGTATGCAGTCGTGTTTCTTAGCAGATTTGCTTCGGTGCAGTTAACCCAGTGTAATGTATATGAGTGTTTTGGGAAATATGACTGCAAGAAGAGCTGGAAGTGTGCAAATTAGCAGTGTCTAACAGGATAAAATGAGGATGTGTGTGTATTCATCCTTGTCTCTATGTATACGAAACTACCATTCTGTAAAATGCCAAACATTAAGAAACACACACAGACTTCTTGTGGAGGTGGAGTTCTCTTTAATAGCTTGTTGTGGAGATTGGTGAAGTGATTGATTATATTTAGAAATAAGGCAAGGAGAAGAGACTAGAGACTATTGATTGCTTGGGAGAAAAATGTCCTGTCTTCCACAGTACTCAGTGACATTTGCTGCTCTTAAATGTTGCTACTGCATGCCATAGCAGTCCTGAGCTGTAACTTGCTGGTTGGCAGCAGAGCCCTCTGTCTGATTTTTCAGCTTTTTGTGCTTTATTACTAAATATGGTTTTCATTTAGAGTCCACTAGGCTCAGAAATGTAGCCTTTCCTGCCCCCTTCTTTCCCCTCCCCCCAGTGATTTTTGGCATTGCATTAGCTGCATTGGTTTGAACAAACCCCCTGACCTCGAACTCAGTTCCAAAAACAGATGGTTGAAAAGCCTATTTCCTAATTAGGAAATGGTTTGTCCAAACCAGTCTGTTCATTCATGTTAGATAACAGTTGTACTCCATTCAGTAAATATTTGAATGTAAAGAGCCTGGTTCCCCAGGAATTTAATAAATGAAGAAATTGCAACCTACTTTCCCAATTGTAATGATAAAATATCTGCAGTACACAAATTTAGGATTTCTTTATCCATGTCTTCTCCTGGGAATTCTGGCCACTCATTCTGCGGGAGCAGGGTTGCAGCCATGTCTGGTGGCTGCCTGGGCAGAGGCAGAGGATCTCGAAGCATTTGGAAGAACTGTCCATGCTTGTTCCATCCAGGTAGAGGATGAACAGATTGTGGACTCCCTTGCCCATCGGCCATGACTCTTGCTGACTGCATTTCCACTTTGTCCTGTGTTTCCAGTATTCCTGTGGCAGAAGGTTTTGACTGCATGTGGAGCCAGCTGGTCCATGGATGACAGCTGTCTCCTTTAGCTGTTAACACATTGCAATTTGTTGAACTCTGCATGGAAGCCCAGGCTTGGAGTGAGCCAAGTGATTCCCTAACACACTATAAATTGCAAGCAAATAGTTCTTCTTGAGTCCTGGTATTCAGTGCTTGTTTTTGTAATTGACTTTAATACAAAGCCTTTGAAGTATTTTTATTACCCATATTATCTTCCTATTGCCAGAGGAAGAAAACAGTTTCTTTTTACTGAGTCAAGGAGCCAACATGAATTGCTCTGTCACTCTACAAATGTAGTTTATTAGCTGCTTTGAAATGATGAAATGGCCTGTTTTAAAAATACATACTGTCTCTGGCTTCATTTTAAAAGTGGTGTTTTTTTCTGAGTGATTAGGGGAGGACTGAAAAATTCTTAGGTTTTTTTTTTTTTTTCCTTTTTGATTTAGAACATTTCTTTTCTTTTAAAAGGTTCAACACAAACTTAATTGGCCATCTTCACCCAGTGGGTTAATATCTGCCTCCAGAAAACACCCTTGGTACATGCATAGCATTTCATGTGGTTAGTTGTTGGGAAGCACAGGACTAAAAGGGAAAGATGAAGTGCTCTTACCTTTGACAGTTTTCCACATGTGTCAGGATTTTATCAGGGTGATAGAAAAGTGGAAGAAGTTGTGCTGAATCCCATGCAAATGGATCTTTGTTTTTGCAGCTGTCAGTCCAGTTCTGTCTTTTATCTCCCACCCCCAGCCATGGATTTCTGTGACCAAATTTAGATAAACATTTGCTGCTCCTTGATCTCTCTGGCCATGCCGCAGGGCTGGAAGTCTCCTCTGGAATTCCCTGGATAATGCCTAGTGCACACAGCCCCTTGGCAGACATGATTGAAACCTCTCACGCTTTCAAAAGGAAGCCCATTCCCTTGGATAGCCCAGCAGCCCTTGATTGCCAGACCGGGACCTTGCCCCTCCTTGCTGTGCTGCTGCTTTCATACAGCCATCTCTGTCTTCAGGGGGGATCTGATACCTGACTGTGTTTTTTGGTTTTGTTTTAATTCTTCTCTGCTGTTTTCATAGGGCTGTTTTCTGTCTGGAGGGCCAGAGGACACTGACATAGAAGATGTGTGAGGAAGAAGACAGCACTGCCCTTGTGTGTGACAATGGGTCAGGGCTCTGTAAAGCTGGCTTTGCCGGGGATGACGCTCCAAGAGCAGTTTTCCCATCCATTGTGGGTCGTCCGAGGCACCAGGTGATGAACAACATTGATTATTCCTTACTGGACTTGTAGAAGGCTTTGCTGTCCTGGCCCCAGCTCTTCACCATTTCCTATGTCTGGAGCTAGTCCAGCCTGGGGTGATCTGTGTAACACAGTATTTCCAGGCAAAATAAGTCCAGCAGTGCATTCATCTGAGTGAAAGCAAGTCTCTTGCCTTATGAAAGGAATCCTTCTAAAATTTTTCTCTCCCTTCTATACCACCTTTTCTGTGCCCCTTAATTTTGAATCAACCAGAAAATTTGGTGAGTACAGCTGGTTTAAAAAACAAACAAACAAAAAACCAACCCAAACCCCAAGTAAGCCCAACAGAGAAATATCTGAAAATTTTGACTGCCCTTAAAGTTAATGATAGGTAATATGTGGAAAACTAAAGGAGGAAGAAGTTTTTAGTCAGCTTCCTACTAACCTTCCTGAGTTTATTAATTTAGTTGTATCACAAATGGGCACCCGCCTAGGGTTGAGTTTCTTTTAGCTTCAAGGTTTACATTTGAGTATATGATGCATTCCACTATATTTTAATAGTTTGCAAAATACATTTATTATCTGAGCTGTTAAATATAGGAAGTTTATGGGATGGATCATCATTAGCATGAACTAGAGCAGCTTGGCTAGGCCACAACAAACTAATTCACATAATTAGCAGATCCACCTAATTGCTTCTACGTCACCTAAGGCCCTGGTGGAAAGAAACAAGCTGGTTGTAAGATGTGGCACTTTATATACTCAGCAAATGCATTTTAAGTTCTTCAGGACTGGAGAAATATCTGCCTGTCAATATAGAAGCTAGGATTACAGGATCCATGAAAATACCTATAAAAAATCCTGTACCATTAGATTTAAATTGTCTTTCTCTAATTACAATATTATAGTGTTCAAAAAGAGGATTAAAAAATGTGGAAACTTAAGCTTTGGGAAATATAAAGTGTGTATCGCTCCATCTTGACCCTTAGATGGCACAATATCACTTTCTGCTTTTACTCTACTGTATTATAATTTAGCAGACATTTCATCCCTAAATAATAACAAGCATTAAAACAACTTTATTTTTCCACTTTATCTTGATGTATTTAATATTGTACTTGTTCTGTTTACTTAAACTGTAGTGCAAACATGAACTCCAGGGATTTAAGTGAACTAAACGTTTAATATTGGCAATTTAAAAGCAATGAATAATTCTACATTAGTTCGTATTTTTAAAGTATGTTGTAACTAGTGTAACTGGCAACTGGATTTATTTCACAGGTAATGTTTTGTCTACTTTGTGACACTTCTCCCTGAGAGACTAACTCAATTTGTATTATTTTATAGGGTGTGATGGTTGGTATGGGTCAAAAAGACAGCTACGTAGGTGATGAGGCTCAAAGCAAGAGAGGAATCCTGACCTTGAAATACCCCATAGAACATGGCATCATTACGAACTGGGATGACATGGAGAAGGTATTTCAGCTTTGAAAAGTTGATGTGTATCACTAGTAAGCAAAATTACTTGAACCAAATATTTACCCACTAAATTTTAGATGAAAGTGTCATGCTATCCAGTGCGGTTTAATGAGAAGCTTGTTAACAGCCAAGCTTAACTTGCATCTAAAGCTTGAGTATCACTAGAATTCCATCAAAATAGTCATTGGGAGTTCTTTTACTCCCATCTGATCTTTGCTGATTACTGGGGGGGAGGGGGGGCAAGGTAAGGAGAGGGAAGAGAGAGGAGGAAAGAAAGAAAAGGAATATGTCAATTTGCTAGTAAGAAAATGGAAATTAAGAAGGTGTCTGTTTCTGCAAAAATGCAAAGTATGTATGTGATTCTTATGTGAAGGGCACTGTTTATACACACACTTTTTAATGCTAGAAAGATTAGCAATATTGCAGTGCAATGCATCCATTTCAGAGACAGTATTTGGATGAAAGGCTTCCAGAACTATGTGTATAGTCATAATTTGTACAGATAATATAATTTCTGTGATTCTAAAATGGTATCTCCATTTAATGTTGTTCTGTGAAAATGGAGCTATTTGGAACAGTGAGGACATCGCAACACACTGTAAATGTGTGGAGTCACAGTACTGTAGATTTTACTTGAAAGCAAAGTCTTTTAGATCCAAACATATTAACTGATCCCTAATCACCACCACCTTGAAAACAAGCTTAGCAAAAACTTCTTGGCCTTTAGACTAAAGTTTCTGGTTGGTTTACTTCTTATTGGTGTCTTAACCTCCTCATTGCAATCCACTTGGCCTCAGATTTTTACAGCTTGTAGGAATGAGTTGTGTGGAGGTGATAAATACAAGTTGCCTTTCAACCCCACAAACCATTTACCTTCATTTCTTTTTATGAATTCTCGGGCTGGCCTCTACAAACCAAATTGTGAAATTGTCAAGAAATCTATTATTTGTTGAACTCTGTGTATGTTCTAGAGTTGTTCCTAGAAGTGTTTAACTTTCAGTAGTTGAAATAGCTTTGCTGGAACCAAATCTGTCCTGCTCACTCTTTTCTACTGTAAGAATAACATCATTTTTTATTAACTTATGCGTCCTTAAAGTAAATCATATATTACTGGCAATAAAACTTGAGGATAGTGCTTTTATTTCTACACTTATTCTGGTAATCTCTATGAAGGCAGTAAGAACAACTGCATGAGAAACATCACTAGTCTATATCTAGTGCTGTAAGCAGAGTGCTGGAGCCCAATTCCTGTCTGGAAGTGATCCTGACCTGCTGGATGATGGTGTTTCTTTCCTTTGGCTTCTTCCATTATCCTCAGATCTGGCATCACTCTTTCTACAATGAGCTCCGGGTTGCACCTGAAGAACACCCGACTCTGCTGACTGAAGCACCACTGAATCCCAAAGCCAACCGTGAGAAAATGACCCAGGTGAGCTCACACTAAAGCTATGGGATAATCCAACTTTGCAGTTCAACAGGATATGACCTTCATCATTTCAGTTAGTCATGTTGTCCAGCAGTCTCTCTCCCTTTGTTATGGAAGATGGAAAGTGCATAGTGACCACCTGTTTTATTTACATGTTATTACATTTACTTTAGAAAATCAGTGTATCCACTTCACATGTGAATACTTTGGTCTGTCCAAGTTTTATGTCATCTCAATCTATTTTTATGCCCAGATCTATTACAAAATTATCTTTAATATGAACATATGTCTATATTAATACCTTAAAGATATAGGCCAAATACAGGGAGATACCTTACTGGACAAATATTTTTGGATTTAGATTTTGTGTTTTACTTCCTTGTAACACCTTGTAAAACCATTGAGAAATATGAAAATCTTTTATTCTACCTCTCTTTCAGTCAATTGCTTCAAGTAAGCTAAACCCCTCCAGTATTAAGACAATTATTTTCATTGCATTTCAGATTATGTTTGAGACATTTAATGTGCCAGCCATGTATGTAGCTATTCAAGCTGTTCTGTCCCTCTATGCCTCTGGACGTACCACAGGTAGGCCTCTGGGGAGTGTGACACAGAGTTAGAAATAGTTACGTGTGTTGATGAGGGCCTGGGAATGAATCGTGTTGTCTTCTCAAAGGGATCGTGCTTGACTCCGGGGATGGTGTCACCCACAACGTGCCAATTTACGAAGGCTATGCCCTGCCACACGCCATCATGCGTCTGGACCTGGCGGGCCGTGACCTGACAGACTACCTCATGAAAATCCTGACAGAGCGTGGATACTCCTTTGTGACCACTGGTAAGGACATGCTGCTGACTGAGAAGGAGAGTTTTTAATGTGCAATGTTTCTACTGGCCTTAGAAGGACTAGCAGTGGTCCTGCAGTTAAACAGGCAAAAGAAGGATTCAACGTGAAAGTCCCTTGCAAGACTAGCAATGATTTGTTTAAAATATGGGGAGGGTGTTGGAGGATGAAAGGGAACAACCTGTCAGTATGTCTGGGTCCTTCCTGAATGCCATTGTAAAGACTGAATCTTCTTGACAGCGGAGCGTGAAATTGTCCGTGACATCAAGGAGAAACTGTGTTACGTGGCCCTGGACTTTGAAAATGAGATGGCCACTGCTGCATCTTCCTCCTCTCTGGAAAAAAGCTATGAGCTTCCTGATGGTCAGGTGATCACCATTGGAAACGAACGCTTCCGCTGCCCAGAGACCCTCTTCCAGCCATCTTTCATTGGTAAGTTGAATGACTGTTCTACCTTGGTAAACTGCACATAAATAACAGGTCCCTATTTTCTTTTGACTGTGTTCCATTACTATAACTCACTCAGACCTATACACAAGCTGTCCTAGAATCCATTATAAAATAATCTTTCAGAACAGTACTATTAATGTGGTGGGAAGAACCTCATGTCAAACAATTAGGCAAAATACTTTCCCAAAATAAACCCACAATGTTTATTCCTGGCTTCTGGCATTGGACCTGTGCCATTTTGAATGTTTGAATGTGGTTGCCAGGAGTGAGGAGGGGTGGCAGGGGAAGGCAGGCAGGCAGGCAGGAAGACCTACTTTTATTTTTCCAAAAGACTGCTCAACATCCAGTATCCATGGTTCATCGCATTTTCAGAGCAAAGCCAAGGCAATGCCATGCTAATCAACATCCATGAAGGCAGATTTGCAACTAGATCACACAGAAATCCAATGTCAGTTCTGCCAATCGGCAGAATTTCAGCTCAAACATAAAGTAGTTGCATACCTAGAGGTATTAGGACATATTTTGACTGTTCTGTGTCTAAGCTAACTTAATTTAAAAAGAAAAAAGAAAACAAGTTATTCCAAGACCATATAAGGAGTTCTTAGTACAATTGAGATTGCCTGCAAAAGCCGAGTGGAAACTTTACTATTCCACACCCCCAGCTTTCTTTTTAAGGAGGAGATGTGTGCATAAGGGGGAGAGGAGAGCTGTACACCAAGGAACTCTTAAGCAAGAGTTGCAGAATGACCTTCCAGATTTCCAAAGCTCTGAAGACTGGTATCTTCTAAAGAGATGCTAAAGTTCATGTTTTATGTTAACAATTTTCAGTCTCTGTACAGAGCTGCTTCCTCAGTGTTGTTCTGTACCTTCCCCAGGCATGGAGTCTGCTGGCATTCACGAAACCACTTACAACAGCATCATGAAATGTGACATAGACATCAGAAAGGATCTTTATGCCAACAACGTGCTGTCTGGAGGCACTACAATGTACCCGGGTATTGCAGACAGGATGCAGAAGGAAATAACTGCTTTGGCTCCTAGCACTATGAAGATCAAGGTATGTAGGGTGGAATAATTTGTAGACTATATAAGCTGGCATTTACAAAGTCCTTAAAGATCTAGTGAAATATAGTGACACTTTACAAAGTAAGTGCTTTTAACATATTTTGAATCACATGTGGACTGTTCAGCAAATAATCACCACCTGGTAACTTCGGTGCTGGAAGAAGAGTCCTCTCATCTCTCATTTCTGCGTTCATGTTGAATTCTGCCAACTGCCCTAACATGGCCAAAGAAGAATACCGTGGACCCAGCAGCATAAATTTTCCTCTAGGGCTGTATGTGATATTTTTTCAGTCCTTTTTATCTGATGGACATGGGAGAGAGAAATGCTGGCTTTGTCTTTGGCCTACAAGTTCAAAAAAGGAGACTGACAAACCAATCTTCTTCCTTCTTGTTTTTTCCAAGTCCTCCTGGACTATCATTATTTGTTTCCAGAGCAATTATCTCTCTTTTCTCATATGAGGCAGTGAGTATACAAATACATCAGGGATAGAGGTTAATGTGGAGGCTGACTCAGGAAGAGAAATTGAAAGTATACACTTATATAACAAATTGTTAACTTTACTGCTTGCAGCAAAGGCTAGATATAATGCCAGTGATGACACTAGCACATATATGCAGTATTTTTGTTAATATCATGTATCACTGCTTTACTAATTTTGTATAAAAAAATGCATTTTATTCACAGTAGACAATTGTAATTAATGCTTTTATTTTTTAAACAGATCATTGCTCCTCCTGAACGCAAGTATTCTGTCTGGATTGGAGGTTCTATTCTTGCCTCCCTGTCTACTTTCCAGCAGATGTGGATCAGCAAACAGGAATATGATGAAGCTGGCCCATCCATTGTTCACCGCAAATGCTTTTAAATTGCTTTGTCTTTATATGTCTCCTTCGTGTGAATGTATTCAGGAAAATACATTCTTATAATTTCATTCCATAAATCCGTCATCGTAATTAATCTAATTAATTGGATACTGTGTATTTTTTTAAAATAAATTTTAATTATGCTATGAAATTGCTGCTCCTATTTAAACAAACAAAACCAAAAGCCAAGCTGTGCATGTGTGGAGATGCCATTATGGCTGGTCTGAAGCACCATCTTGTGACATGAATTTGTTACTACACTGTACTGGGCTTAACAGAAAAGGGGTACCTTTACCTCCTCAATGATACCAATGCCAGAAAATGCTTACCTATCAGGCTGCACGTTCTCAAAGTTCAGCCTCAGAAAACATTTTAATTTGCAAACAGAACATGTTGTGGTTTTTTCCAAAGTTCTGGGCCAGTACCAAAGGAGCATAGCATGTGTCCGATATCAGGATGAGCATGGGCACTCTGCTTTGCATCTGCTCTATCCGGAAATATTCTATCTCTACGTCACTTCTTAATTCACAGCTGTCATGCTGGAAAATCTAATTGCTTACAGGACATGGCCCAGAGGTGTACAATGTGTACCACAACATTTCTTTGAAGAAACAAAACCTGTTCCTTTGGGAGCATATCTAAACATTAATATTAGGTTGAACATATGCCCTCAGGATGAGTGCAGCCTATTATTTTTATGTTGTGATTTCTAGCAAGATCTAAAGAGTAATTAAGCTGGCTTAATACACTTTCTCTTCAGAACTTTTTTTTAGGGGGGCTGGTGGGTGAGTAATGTAATCAAAGTAGCTAAAATAATTTAGACAATTTTCTTTTTCTGTGATTTTTCTGATTCCTTTTGTAATCTTAAATACATCAAAACTGATAGTCAGCTAAAAGCATATGCACAGAAGCTGAAGCCAGTAATACTATCTGAAAAGTATATATATATATATATATATATGAATAAAGAATTCACTGAGACAGACCTGGAAAAGGTCACTTCTAAGGAACTTGCTGCAATCTGTATTCATTAGAGTTCAGGATAAAGGATGCTATTTATTTTTGTTAACCTGTTTTCCTCCCTAAACTCAGTAGTTTATCTCACTTGCCTGTTACTTGTTATCTTTCAAACTGTAAGCTCTTTGCAACAGCACCTGTTATTTACCTGCATAACCCCGGAGTTCCAGATCTTGTCCAGCTTCTGAGTGTTAGCACATGTTGCAAACCTCTTTGTACTAACCTCGCATTTAAAGTATAGGTCATCTAAGTTCTTGGAACAATTACTAAATAAACTCTTGTAAAAGCAAATAACTTTGTATGGTTCTTCCTTCTAACTCTATCTAGTTCCTTTTATCTAACTCTAGAGAGATCCAGGGACTCCTTTGCAGGATAAGAAGTGTCTTTAAATTGAAAGTTTCTACTAGAGGATTGCTGGAGGAGACACATTTCTCCAAAGGACTCTGATGCATCTTTGCTATCCCAAGATGTGATAGGGGTCAGCTCTCAGGTAAAGGATTTGTGTTTTCCTAAGTGTTTCCTGTTAGCTGAAACTTGAGCTATACCAAGTCGGAAGAGGGGAAAGGATGGAAAAAAGAACCACCCAAACTGATCTATTTGCCGCTACTACATAATGTAAATTCACTGAAGCATTGAATAGATGTACATGGCTGGAAATCACAAAAAGTCAACAACTGTTAAAGATCTCTGATTCTCAGAAGTCAATTAATTCCAGCAAGTGATAAAAGAAATATTACTTATTTCAACACAGTTACTGTTGTTTGAAGTTCATTTTATTGTGTTTTACAGGTGAGGTTTGTTTACAGATTCAGGGGTAATGCCACTGAAGACCACCTTGACAGAGCAACAAAATAACTCCAAAACAGGCTACAGCAATAAATATCAAACCATTCAATCTAAAATGTATAAATATAAAAGTAATTTCTGAAAATGTAGGAAAAACAGGAATCCATTTTTCTGTTTTGGCCTTTTGTAGAACAACATCAGTTTCATCCATCCGTATCACCTCAGATCCAGCACAATTATCTTTATGTCTTTCCCAACCACATGGGTACATGGCTGCAGAAGAAGTCAACCCATTACTGACAGAAATCAGTTTCAGTAAAATAGCCAGTAACTTCATTCATGAATCAGGTTTGTAAAGGACCAGTGAAAAGGGCCCACTTGGAACAAAAAATCTTAACGTTTTTCAGAGCTGGACTACCTTCTCATTACCCCTACAATGAACAATAAAAGAACAGAACAAAACAAAGAACCCTGACTTCTTCTTTTGAGGACTAATACTGACATTCAGAAAGTCTGACAACAAAGTAATTTCCACTGTCTCTCAGCATTACTTCTCTGTATTTGATCACTTTGTTTTGAGCTATATGAGATGCTTAAGTATTTAAAGTGAGGCCTATTTAAAAACCCCAAATTATTCAAAGGTAAAGACTTATAAGAAATATTACTGTTATCTGGAAGACAACTCTGACTGACTCTACTGTTGAGCCATACATATAGCTTACTGTGTTATTACAACATAGTTGTTACTATCAAAAGATATGGTAGCCAGGGGGAAATTATGGGCAATGGAAGAAATAGGGCTTAACCTACTCATAGCTGCACTTTTTAGCAGCTAGGATGTTCTGTTGGGACACTACAGTTGGAGAGATGAACTAAACTGATTCTCTGTTTAAAAACTGAAGAGCTCAGGAATAACTCCCATTTGAAAATGTGGTTTTTGCTCCTTCAGAAAGCAGCGAGCAAGAAGTGTTGACTGATGGTAACTGCCTCTGGTTAGCCACCATTTAAATGGCAGCATGTAACACTCATTTCATGGCTGCTATTGATTGCTTAAGCAGTCTCCTGCTGTCCACCTTAGTCAACTAAGGGTAATGAAACATTAAGACAGCAGGAAAGTTATTAAGAAATCTAACCTCAAGCACATGTGATTTCTGCTCATAGCAGATTCATGGGCAAGAATTTAAATAGTCAAAACCATGTTGGATTATATACTTACATTAAATAACCTAGGGTCCTTTGTATGTGGATGGAATCCCTTCTTTTTACAAGCAGATACTTCTAGCATGCCAGCATTAGTAAGTCTGAAGATGCCGGTGCTGGAAAGCAAAACAAGAAACTCCTGTTACACACTGCTCCCATAATACATGTCCAAGGTTTCACACACAAATGGCTTAGCTTAAGAGAAGGACAACAGAATGGCATTTGGTGACCTTCAATACACAAGAGCCCAGGCTGAGTTGGATTTTTAAAGGTATTTTAAACCAAAGGGAGTTGCATTCCTATAAAGGAAGAGATGATGAAGGGAAGGGGATAGAAAAAGAATCACAGTAGTGGTGCTACCCCCATTAGGCAGGTTAGCCTACTGAGGGCTAAGGCTAGTTCCTACAGAAACTTAGGTGTTCTGGATTGCATTTCACCCAGGGCAACTTAAAAGAAAACAGCCTTTAAGCTAGCTGCCTAAATGACTAGTGGTGATTACCACTCCTTTAGGTAATCATGTAATGCAAAGCATTAGAAAATGCACTGCTGCACATGTGTGAGCTAATACTTTTGGTATTGAATAAAATGTTAGAAACCCCACCCTTCTGTAAATAAGATTGATACCTATTAACTGCAGGACAGCACCTCATAATAAATGTTACAGGTTAGAGTTGGTTACAGGGTATCAGCATAAACTGTGAAAGAAGTTCGGAAAACCAGAAATTTTAAAAGGTATACAGATATGCTCAAGGTTACAAAGCCTAGTGCTTGTGCTCTTGCCACTCAATCTTTATTCACAGCTCTGCTACCTGAATGGCCCATATAGGAAGTTAGGTACCCAGGACAGGGTTCATTGAAGTCATCTAAAGAGGCAGAAGGCCAGAAGAAAAGGTTGAAGAAATGCACAGTCTAAACAATGGAGTTAGCCCTGGTGCCCTGAAATGCCAAGCACACCAAAGGTGAATCAGAAAATTGATGAGGCTGGGAGGAACCTCTGAAGATTGTCTGGTTCAACACCCCTGCTCTGGCAGAATCACCCCGAGCAGGTTGCCAGGACCATGTCTAGTCAGGTTTTGAATATCTCCTAGGGTTAAGAGTTCACACCCTCTCTGGGCAACATGTTCCATTACAAACCTTCACATTAATATTTACACGGTTCCATATTTTTTTCAGATATATATTGTTTATATTTTATGAAATAGAAAAATAGACTTTTATTATCAAAAAAGGTAATCTTTATCCTTCTGCTTCGCAAACTGCAATTTTCATACAATTCTAGAGAAATATACCTAATCTCCCTCCACTTCTTTAACTAGACAGAATGAAGATAGATCTATGGTAGGTCACTGGCAATGAGGACTCCAGAAGAATAGCTCTTGTCCCTACTACGTTGTTGAGCAGAATATAAAAATAAACAAAATTTAAAACCTGGGTCTGGGAAGGGAGGAGGAGAGAGAAATCAGAAACAATGGTGTGCGTAGGGACTGACTGAAATGCAAGTCTGAGCTACTTATAGAAAACAAACACTCAACTCAATATTCATGCCCTTTATCTGAACTGGCATGTACTTTTTGCATTTGACCAAATTTTATGAGAAGGAGCAGGGAAAAATATCTAAATATTACTTAAAAAAAATCAGAACTTACTCATTATGCTTTGGTGAACAAACAATTGCAATGGCCTCTGGCAACATTAGCTGATAAGAACAATGAGTATGAAGATCAACACTGGATAAGAATGCAGTTTGTGTTGGATGTGTCTAGGAAAAGAAAGGGAAAACTCAACATCATGAAATAATTCTTACAGATCAAGGTCAACATAAATTCAAGAAGGAACAATTATTTGTGACAAGTGAAAGCATCAGTACTTTCTCAGATTGGTTTCTTAAGTTCTTATTAACCCAGATTCTTTATTGTTAAGGTGGCTCTTCAGGATGAGATTCATGGAGGCACATTCACAGTCAGGTACATAAGCAGTTTTCTGATTACAGGGAGGGAAAGGTTGAATGAAAAAGCACAAGACAAAGGGAAATTCCTTGATTGTACAAAATCCCTAAGAGTGAAATGAATATAAAGTTTCAACAACACAATACCTCCCCTCCCCAGCTTTTGAATACGGCATTAGAAAGTAATAAAATACCCTTAAATATAAACAAAAGTTGCACAGGCAGAAGCAGGCCCATTGTGTCAACAGGATGCCTCAACTGCATAAAGAAATACTCTGTGGACAACATTAGTGCTCATTTACATCACTACAATTAGAATTAAGTAAGCAAATTAATTTGGATTATTCCAGTTGTTTCTTAAGTTTATTTCCAGGTTTCTTTTTCATACAGTACTTAGAGCCAATATAGAAAAGCCAGAATTTATGAATCATACGTACATGGATCCAACCCAAAGTGAGGAGATTATACTGATCCTGAATACCAAATAATTCTTCCACGTTCTCCATGTCACAGTAGTCTGGTCCTGCAGTTTGCTTTGGCACTATTACATGTGTAATAGTAAATTCATTATGTGTCTGTAAAACAAACGTTGACTTAGAGTGGAACAAACGAACTAATGAATAAATGCTGAATCAGAATCTGAAAGATGTCAGCCTATCAGCTAAAACAAAACAGGATGGGCTCCACTGATTCCAGTGCGGCTCTACTAACACACTGCACCTGAAAATATGCCTCAGCACTTTATTATAAAAGCATACAGGGTAGCATTAGTCACAACACGAGACTGTTGTATTGAAATATTCTCAGAGATCACTGTGAAAAGATTATCCTTTAAAATAATTAAAAACATATACAAGAGGTTTGAGAAAACTATAATTATTTTCTGTGAAATGTGGAACATGACTACTGTTGCTATTCTTTCTCTCCATACAATTCAAATACACTTGAGATCATCTTCAGAATTCGTTGGATGCCAGCATCAGCCATGACATCTTTTCCTGCTCTGAAGGACATTAAGTGTTATCTAGGTCAAAGGGAAAAAAACCAGACTGAAAATCAGATGTTCTACAGTTTGATAGGGGGATTTTCTTCTTCTTTTTTGTTGTGGCACTATGAATTTGATGACTCCAGTGGATTCTAGCAGTCTTTATATTTCATTGTCCTGTAACTAAACCTCACTTACCTTAGATGAATGCCAGAGAAAGTACTCGCAAAAGCCTGTGTTGTACACCAGCTGAAAAACTTGCTACATTTTATAACAACAACAGAGTACTTTGATCAGATGTTTTCCCAGTAAAGCAAGCCCACCATGCTGAAGTGATCACTCAGATTATAATATGAAGTTAATTACATTAAAGACTGATCATTTAGATCTACTCTGAAATCAATACATCACAGGATAACACAGTACAATCAAATACATCTTCCCCATACAAATGTGAGCATTAAACTGTACCAGTTTTCCACAGAGAATTCCACATGTCTCTATTCCTCTTACTGTATTTGCCTCTGCTAGCAGCAGAAATTTGTGACAGAGATCCCTGGGCAAAATGACACCTCTGAGCGCTTCAGCCAGTTGAGCTAACCAAGAATAAAAAAAATTTAAAAAAAAAGAAAGAGAAAGAGAGATAAAAAGGCAATTACAGCTTACACAGTGAAGATCCTTAAAATAAGGAAATACACAAAGTATATTATATTCTATTATTAAAGGTGAAAGAATTATATTTACCACATCATAGATTTCTAATAAGAATAAATCTACAGAACAAGCACTTCATCTAAACTGAAGTGGCCAGCCCATAAGATATGCTCACTAGCCTGTCCCTGAGGTGACAGTGAGCTGATATTATCTCCCAGACCAGGGCTTTTCAGGGTGAACCACTGCAGGTTCTGCCTCTGCTCCCTTGAGGTCCCATGGCAAGATTCAGACTACATTCCAGAGGAACACTAAGTCTCACTCTCTAGATCCATTCATTGGTACTCAACTGGAAAATGTGAAACTGTAACTAATGTCCTCCTTAAAATGAAGAACCTATAAAGAACTACTGTGTGTACACTAATCGATTCACGGTTATTTCCCTATGGAAATCCTCACAGTGAATAAATACATATGCACATAGATAAAAAAAAAATAGGAGAAAAAAGAAATCTGTGGACTTACTCTGAACAGCACTTAGAGTAGCAGCTGGCTTTAAGACCCGGTTTACTGGAGGTGAATGTCCAGCACAGCCAGATGTGCCGCTCCTCTCTTTTTTCTCAAGCACTGCAGTAGATAGGGAATTGTTCTCTGGTACAGAAATACAAGATAGCATACTTCCATCTATCTGTTCAGACACAGCCACACTCTCTTTGATTTTCTGATCTCGAGCTAGTTCTTGCTTCTTAAGTTGATCCTCAAAGAATTGAAACTGTTCTGATTCAAGCTGCTGTTGCCTCATATGTGCAATTCGTTTCTTCTCTGCCTCTATGAGCTTTTGATGCTCTAATTTCTTCAGAATTTCAGTGTTACATTTGTTCTGAAACATATGCAATATAATGGCATTCTCAGAACACAGAAAAAGTTACAAAAAATGAAAGCAAAGCAGCAATCTAGCAGTTTAATAAAGCCATCAAATCCTGTCATAAAAAATGGAGTCTTTTGGAACCTATTTGCTGAACTGGAATATAAAACTATACCCCCCAAAGGTAGTAAGGAAAAGATAATAAGTATTTAAGTGAGGGAAAGAAAAATACATGTTTTCTCAGATGCTTTTTCCAAGACAAGTTTTTAAACTATAAATCCCGTTTTCAGTGACTTCAAAACAAAAGATGCAGGTATTTACAGTTACTTAGAGACTCAATTCAAACTTGAGCATATTTGGATTCAAGGGACTTTTTCCATATACTGATATAAATATCAACTGAATCCTCTTTATAAAACAGAATCAGTGCACCAAAGGCCTATCCAGATATTTGTAGACAGTTATTAAGTAAATATCACAGGATATGTATTTCCTAGCACACACTTGCATCACTTATTTTCAAAGGACAAGTTGATTCTAAAGAAGAAATGAAAAGTCATTACTAATCAGCCCAGAAAATTATTAGGTTATTGCAGACCTGGCATTTTACTGCTTAATTTTAAAGTTTTATATGACAGAAAAATATTCATGCAAACCATTATTTAATAACCATATAAAACTTACTTTTTTTTGCATGTATTCCTGGTATTCTAAGTTGTATTTTTTTAAAAGATCTCTTTTCAATTCATCTGTCCGTGGAAATGCAACCTCCTTCAATTTCTTTGGGGTGGAATGGGGGAGAAAGATAGGTAAGTTTACTTTTCACTTTTTAAAAGAACCACCTGGAAAACAAACTCAGCTGTAATAGATTTAAAAAAATACAAAATAGAAAAAAACCCTGCTCTTCTCTCAGGAAAAAAAAAGGAAGAAATACATACTAAATCACCAGCTTATGAAACTTCTATAGTACACTGATTTCAATAAAGTTATATTAATTTATATTAGTGAAAGGTGTGACATGGCTACTCGTTATCTCAAGGAAAGATCAGCTCTTTTAATAGCAATCTGTTATCTCTGTTCTGTTTAAACAAACAGAGTGTGGTGACTAACAATTTTGTTGCAGGTGTAATTTATAAAAAAAACTAAGGCCAACTTTCAAAGTTTCAGGTAGGATCATTGCATTGACTTCCTAGTCATAAATATGTCTAAATATGCCTGTTTCCAGGTGGGGGGAAAAAAAAAAGTTTCTTTGAAGAGCCCTGTAGCTTACTCTGACAGCCCTGGAAGACAAAACAATATTGTTTGTAAAACAAAACCAATGCTCAATGTTTTCTACTAATGTGAAGGCTACTACAAAATAATTCAGGGGCTGTAGGCAAGGAAGGGAAAGAGACCATTTGCTTAATCCTGCTGAGTGCCATAGGGGAGGCATGTTGGATGCCCCTTCTCAGTAGGGATGTTTTCCCTCGACTGTGGCCACAGTCGAAACTTTGGCATAAAGCATTTTGATTTTGATTATAACACTCAGCTTTAGCAGCAGAAAAAGCATGCAAATATGGGAGCATGAAGCAAGAGACAATTGTGCTCCTTCTAACAATTCTCACTGGGCAACTCCAACTGTTTAAAGCTCAGTATAAGGCTACATTTGAAATTCATTTTCTAGAGGGGGAAAAAACCCAAGTAAAACTATTTTGTATAGAAATGGAGGGAAAAAAATCTGGTAAAAACTATATAAATATATATTTGGTAATAAAGAAAGCAAAAATATACTTTGCTTATTTAGCAGAGTAAGCAAATACTGCACAGACACCAGTAATGTCACATATCTCTCCCTCTGTTTGCAATCATTAGCTTGGACCATTATCCATGCACATAATTGGGACCAGAATCAAACTAAGTACTGTTAATATATTGTATTTTTAATATGTAAACTTTCAGAAAGAGATGTACCTGAGTTTCCAACAGCCTAGCAACCATTCTCATTCATCTTCTAGACTGATAATTTAATTTCCAGTAATGATCAAATAATTAAACCAAAATAAAACATGAATGGCTAGTGGAGAAAGGTATCAGAAATTCAAGCTGTGGTGGCTGCCATGGACTACGTGTGCATAGGGGGAAAAGGAGTGCTGGGAAAAAACGGAGAGATTCTGTGCAAAATATTTCTTAAATGCTAGGAAACCATAACCCTACCTTAATAATATCTTGTTTTTCTGGTACTGCGCATTGGTGATAGTCTCGGTGACTGGGCAGCTTTTCTACAAATAATCTAGAAAATTAAACATGCATGTGTTTGCCTCAGAATTCAGAGAAATATCCATAATAGCTTTTACGCTGGCAGAAAAATCAGTTTCACATAACTGTTAAACACTGAATTCCAGATGATTTGGAGCAGGTTTCTACACACATGTTTAAAATAACACATTATTGTATGGACCTGCATGAGACACACAGGATAAAGACAGGAGATTATTTTCCACATCTGATATATAGTTTGGCTTTCATTAGTAGTGGGTTGGATTAAAAGAAAAGGACTAACTAGCAGGCAGCACCTAAAAATATCCATGAAAAGCACCCTCCACTCTACTCAGCATTAATAAATACTATTTCTACTGTCTTTATCTATTCTTAGCCAAAACGCTGAACCTTAAAGAAAGAATGTGACACTGACTATCATTAAAGCAGTTATTTTTACGAGACCAAGCTGCACAGCTACCTGACAGATAAATTATGGCAACACTCAACTGCACAGAGTTTGGAATATACAGCTGCTATCATTCTTTCAGCAAGTTGCACAATGTTCACCTCTAGACCCTCTTTTTATGGACATAGATAAATTTAAAATCAAGTGGGATAAGAAAGGTTTGGTCTAGTTTTCAGAGCATGAGGAAAATAAGGAGGGAGGGAGGATGTTTCCTATTATAAAAATTTTAGAATATGCATAAAAAAAAACTTTCAGAAGTAATAAAACAAACCAAGCAACACTACAGCAAAACTACCTAGGTTAAACATTTAAATCTGCCACTAATATATTTTTTGGCTGTCTATTTTGAGAGTTGTAATGAAAGCTGGCCAGAACTGTTTTTTTGCAGTGGGGAGAATAATCATACGATGAACATATATTATAGGTTTTGCATTTATTCCTGTAACAAACTTGATCATTTTGGGGAAGAAAAGTGAAAAATAAGCAAAAAGCCATTTTTTTTCATGTTTTTGAAGTGCTGTGCATCTTTAAGATCAGTAGACACTCATAGGGCATAACTACTAAAGGCTCAGAAATCTTAAAACATCGCTTTGTAAGTCAGACACTGTATTTAACCAACATGCTGATATATACAGAATAATCTGTGGGCAACAGTGCTCATGGTTTGGCCTGCACAGTAAACTCCAACCTCTGTATATTAGGATAATTCATGCCTAGCAGTTAAGAGATGGGTAGGACTACCATACAGGTGAGATGCAATTTTAACAAAGCCTGTGCTTAGCATAAAGACCTCCAGAGAACAAAGTCATTCTGCAAGAGCACACTGAACAAAGGGGTTTTCACTGCAGCTCTCTATTTCAGTTCACTCAGAATTATAAGCTGTAAAGACTCCAATTGGTTTCTTACGTTATGAACTTATTATAAAAAACAAAAGCGTTCTCCAGGTTTCCCTCCTCCATGTACACTGACGCCATTCGCTCCATCTCTACTCCAGACCTAAAGTAGCGGCGTGGAGTGATATCTTCATTGATTGTGATATTGCTGCCAAGCTTGCTTAAGGCACGTACTCTCTCTTCTGGAGTCACAGAGATGTCTGTGTGGTCAGGAATAGCTACTAGCTTTTTCTGAAAAGGAACAGACAGATTAGCAAAGAGAATATTCCGTTTCACTTTCAGTAAGCGGTCTCAGTCCTAAGAAGCTCAAGGGAAAAATCTTCAGCTAATTTTTTTCTCATGACAGGCATTGGTTTCCCCACTGCTAGCCACAGCTGAAACATCCTAACATGTTTCTCAGTTGAAAAATAAATTGTGATTACAATTAAAATAAAAAGTGATCTCTTCCCCCTTTCCCCCTCCCCCCCAAAAAAAGACAAAATTAGGAAAACCCCTGTAGAAAAAAAAAAGAAAAAAAAAGATAAAATCAAGTAACCCCCTACAGAAATTACCAAAGGCAATAGAACCCTTTAGAATGCCCTACACATGTATTCTACAAGGGTCTGTCTTAAGTATTGAAATTATTGAAATAATTTGATGGAGGTCCTGAATACTCAGACCCTATTACATGATGTATAGCTCTGACTGCTTGGAATAGTTCAGGTAACAAAGAGTAATAAGTTCCCCTGATTCAGTCAACAGCTCACATCAAATCTTCATTTCTAATTTTAAATGAGGCCACTAAATAAATCAGAACTAACTAGTGAAGAAGAAGCACAGCTGCTTATTGTGGTCATTACCTTCCTGTTAAGTAGCTCAATAATTGGCTAGTGCAAGTTGTTTCCTCTCACTTTGATGAAATTTTTTACTCTTTCTACTCAAAATGTCCATTTCAACTTTTTAAAAATCTGATTGCTGAAACCCCATAAACCACGCATACAGAAATAAAAAAAAATTCCAACAAAACCATCAGGCAGAATGTGGGAGGAACTGGCAGCATGCAGAAAGAGACCCATGGAGCTGATAGCCAACACTGCTAAACAGCTCTCTTGAACTGATTCCTAATTGAAAGAGGAGTTGCTCAGCCACTGAAGCATTTCTTTGTAATACACACCAATGAGCTGACAGTGAATGGTTGTTCCATGCTGTTGTCTGCCTGCAAACCAAGGAGATTGCTCTTTTCCTCCAGAGTCTCCATCTGACTGAAAAGGGCAGTGTCAATCCAGCACTCAATATTTGCAACCAGATGTCTCAGGGTTTAATAGCCCAAGGGAAACTTGAAAATAGATATGTTGATTGTGGTTGTGTGCTGGAAAAAATAAGACAAGTCATTCAGATTAGAAATACATTCAAATGTCACATAAGTTTGCATGCCAGCACTCACTTATTACTTTGATGACACAGTACTTCCATGTTTAATAACAATTTAGAACTCACCAAGCATCTAGAATTTAAATTGGGAATGCATGGAGGCTTCAGTGCAGTTGTGGACTAGCTGACCTTCACTAATGTTATTACAGTGGATTTGAACATGATATAACAAATTACTTTTACAATTTTTACAGCAACTTAAAAAATGCCCAACTTTCAAGCATTAAGTGAAAAACTCAGAAGTTCGAGGACTAATCACAGAATCTGTGCTTCCTTGAGCATATGTTTTGATGAACAGTGTGAATCTGGCATCTTTATTTCCTGCTAAGCCTGTAATTAAAAATAAAATTTTACACACAAACATTTGTATCAGTAACATAAAGCAGAGAAAATACTTCAAGCACCATGTGTTCCACCTGCACAGCTTGCTGACTTCAAAAACACTCAAAATACGATGAACTCTGATGAGTCAACTGATAATAACTGCTCCTTGCACAGCTTTGAACAAGTTAAGACAAGTATTTAGATGTTGTGGTCTTCAGAAAAAAACCTGACCAAAACTAAACCAAAACCAAAAAAAACCCAACACTGAAAGAGGAATGAATTATTTAAATTACACGGGAAATGTGAAAATTAAGTTTCTAGTGTGTTTTTTCCCTTCTGTGCACTCAGTCTAAACAGATTTGATCCTGAATGTCGAAGGCACTTTATATGTTGCAATAAATATGCTTATGCTTCTGTAAAAGCATAGAGTGGGTTCAGCAAAGATATTTCCTCAGCCTACCTCTTTCTAGAGGCCAGAGGACTCTGGGTTAGAGAAAAACAACCCTAATGTGTTTTTAGCTGGCTGTATTTCTCAAGTATTGATTTTTGTATTTGTGTCTTCCTCATTTTTTCCCCAAACCAACAGTATCTATTAGATTAGTCCTAAACTTTAACCATTAGTGCAAGTATTATAGGAGACATTAAATTCATTTAAGTAATACACTTTATTTAGAATAGTCAGAATCATCCTGTTTTACTTGTAAAAGCCATTACTGATAGATTCATTCCACCTTATTGAATCAATCTTACTCCATTTTTATGTATGACCTCCCGATCTCAATGATTATATTCTTGACTGCCTTTATACCAATGTTTTTCATTTTCAAGATTTTTATTCTCATCACAAGGTATGGTCATAGATATGTGAATTCAATTTCAAGGCCTGCTTTTTGGAAATTTAGGTATTCAAACTGTTTGCACCATTTGTAACCAAAAAAACCGGAACACAGCTTATACACCCAAGAAAGCAATCTTAGTTGTGGTTGCTGTGCTAATGGAAACTGCTCTCTAAACAATTCAATTTTATATACATGGAGCTCTGGCGTAAATGATCAGCCTGGCAGGAGAGCCTACTCATTACCTATTCACAAACTGTAGAAAGGCCCTTTGGGACAACAATAATGAAATATTTTTGCTTTAGCCTGCTCCAGGAAATACTCTGCTTTACACCTAGTTCCACCTGAAGCCCTTCTTCAGCTGAAGCACTGGTAGACTGTGAAAGGAGAGGGCTAAAAGCTTGGCCAGTGCAGAGCTCATGTTAATCTTCTGCCTATGCAGCTCAGACTCTAAGCAGAAATGAAATCATCAGTGAGAGACTGCATTCATATGATCTGTGGAGCTCAGGAACAAAAACTGAAAACCAAACCAAACAAATAAATGAGCAAAAAAAAAAAAAGGAGCTAAAAAGCATATATTTTAAAACTATTTATCCATTCTCTTATCCATTACTTTTGGATTTTTTATTTTATTTCCCCTAGAAGCAACTGCGACATCTACAACACCTGAATGAAAGGTTGGATTTGGTCTAAAGTATGCATCCAAGCATAACAAACTGCAAAATAGTCTAGTCACTCAATGTATAACAAAAGTTTTTCCTTCAAAAGTAAAGCAGCAGAAATGCATTTCTGTTCAATTCCTTATTTCAGTTAGCAGCTTCTGAGCAAGAAAACCATTTTTCAAGGCTTTCTCTCTCAACAGACTTTCACCAAAGTCTAGTGAGGAAATGGACATTGAAGAGACTGTTCATGAGATGCTTTCCTACTGAGGACATGGGCTATTGATCAAATACTTCTTTCAGCTGTCACCACTGCTTGAAGACCTCTCAGCCGAGCTGGTAGGCAAGTGGAAAAAAGTTGGTGCAGCAAGCGGCAAACAAGAGCCACTAATTAGTGGTTTGGTTTGGTTTTGGGGGGCCAGTATTCCCAAACAGATCTTTGTTAAAGAGGCCTATGGTATTCCCCAGTCAAAATCTCTTCAAAAAATGGCACAGGGAGACATCACAGAACCCTTTACTTGCAAATATTTGTCAACTTGGTTTCCTCTAATATTAAAGTTATAAACACAAGTTAATTCAGTGAATTTTTAACCTAAAGAAGGATTAATAGTAATAGCATTAAAAGTGTAAGAGTAGGTATTTTAAAGAGGAGACATCTGGTAATAGCAGAAACTCACACTTCCTCAGAGCCTGGAAAGGATGAAGAAGCTCTGCACAGAGCATATGACAAGTCACAGTGCAAGAGCTTAGCAGAAGAATGGCTACAAATAAAAGAGGAAACAGACTTTTTAAATTTAGCTTCAGGAACACTTTAAAAACCAGACATTGCAAATAAAGAAGAAATACTGAAATGAATTTGTATCACTTTTACAAAAACCTCAAATAAGACTCAAATATATTAGCTATTACAGGTGGCAGTGTAACTTAAGAAAAAAATTCTGAAAAGAACTCTGGCTGTCTTATGACAGCACTTCAATATATTATATGTGGACACACTGGCAGGATAATGAATGATTAAAATGCAGAAAGTTAAGCTTTACTAAAAACACCACCACAGGCATGTGGTGCCAGCTCCCTGGAATGCCTCTGTGCATAATGTTCTTCACGGCACAGCCTCACAGTCACCTTTAGCCAGCTGAAGGGCATGACACTGCCAAGGGGCTCACCTCACCCTCACCATGCTTCTTTGGACTCTAATTTTGTTGGCTCCAGTGACTTCGAGGCAAGTTGTAGCTGATCCAAATCAAAATTAAATGGACTTTTAAACTTAACTACTTTCTTCTCAAAATCAAAATGCAAAGGAGGAGGCAGAACCATGAAGCCAGCAAAACAGATAGATTAGTTCCTTTCTGAGGCAGTGCTGTCCTAGGTTGATATAAACTGCCTTTGAAAAGACACCATAAGAGCTTGTACGGTACCTACAAAAATTACCCAGTCCTGACATGTTTTCTGATAATAAACTTATATTTTACTTTACAAGAGCAAAGATAAATTCAAATATCCAACCACTCTTTATAACTAATTATACTCAAATATACAAAATAGTTATGCTAATACAGTGAACTATACTCCAACCACAATCACAGGGGACAAATAGCAACACTAGCTTGGAGTTGTCTTAGGCTATTAGACTGTAAAGTGCTCTAGATTCCAAGAGTAAAGATGCATTTTTCTGCTTTGCTAATTCAGGCATTTCAAATTAACTTAGATCGACTTAAGTAATGTTTGTTTGAGAAGAAATGCCTGGACATTTGTCATTCAAATCAAGTTTTTTCTAATTATGAGTTTTCTGATAGTCATTACCAGAATATAATCATTTAACATCCATTCAACAGTTAAAAAACTTTTCTTCATTTCATTGGTATAGCATTCCTCACCAAATTCCATTTCCTCCTCAAAAACCATTGTTTTCCTATATGATCCATCTTATTAATGCTATGTATTAATCCCTGAAAAATCCAGCTTTATTAAATCAAACCTTCAGCCACAGGAAATAGTGCAAAGTGAGAAAATCAACATTTTAAATGGCATTGAAAGTAATTTTTCTGTTCGGGCTAACAAGCATGGTACCAAGCACCAGGGAAGTGAAAAGCAGAGAGAGCAATTTTTACTGAAAGTATATGCAAACAGTAGTGCATGAAGACAGAATAAATACATCAAGACATATCAAGTACCTTAGGAGTAGGCTAATAAGACAGAGGTGGTATGAGAAGATCTGGGGAATGCATGCACAAACTCTCATGCTTTTCTGAGAGGTATAATGCCACAATTCATCACAAGTTCTCCAATGCCCTCACAGTTTGCTGCATGATGATGTTTCACACAATTGCCAGGATGGATGTGGACAAATGAGCCACCCTGCCTGTTCTCAGAGCCCGAGAGGCACAACCCTGCTAATTTTCCAAGCTGTGTAACTGCGGTGTGATAGTGAGGGGTGGTACACGTGGCTGCACAGCAAGGCTTATCGGCTCGAGTGCAGTAGGAGCTATTTAACTTGCAGTTTGTATCTGCAGTGCCTTCAGTGGAGCCAGCTCACAGCCTGGGCAGAAGGAGCTTGTATCTGTCTTCACACCTTGCTATGACAGACTCTGAGATGTCTGATTAGTACGGTGTGTCCTTCACTGATACAACCCGACTGAGCGAGACGACTGTACCAGCACAGTCAACAAAGCCGAGCGGGACCACGTCCTGCCCAAGGATGCACACAGTGACTGTGGCACCCCAGTGGGAGCTGTGTGCTCCAACCTTCTGGAGAGGACATGGGCACAAAGAGGAGCTCAGAGTGTCAGGACCTCACAGAAAGTAGCTGACTGCAGACTGTGAGGACTGAATTTCAACACCTTGTGATCATCTGGAAGCTGTGTTTCCTTCTTCAGTTCTTCAGAAGAGGCTTTTAAATGTTGAATCAGCTTTTTGGATTTTTTTAAACAAGTAACTGACTAACTTCAAAAAATATTAGTTTAATACTCAGTTTCACTTTTTAAGATTACTTTGAAACATTGTTATTACTTAATTTGAAATATTAGTTTCCTCTTTGTAACATTTTTAAATTCTAAGGGAATTATTCATAACACTGACTTCACTGCTATCATCAACATTTGTCAATATTCTGACTATTGATCTTACTAAAAAGCTGCATTAAAGAGATCACTGGTAAAATTTTCCAAAGCATTTTCTTCATTCAAAGATTAGGTTCTGTTAAGAATAACAGGAGCTTACTTATGCAATGATTTATTCTTTGCATATTTTTAACAGTGGATTATTTCAGAATTTCTCATCCTTTTGTCTGATATTTTGGTGGAATGTAAATACCAGATGAGGTTCCCATAAATATCATTCACTCCAGTACATTGGGATCAGGATCCTTACAGTATATCTAGAAATACTTGCTAACATAGCAGCTAAAATGTGGTATAGTTCTACTTTTTACAAACTGCTTTTGAGAGAACTTTTCTGCATTCATCCCATGGCACGAAAAAGCTTGTTTTAATATTGTCATGAGAAGTTAACACAGTCAGACTTCAATTTACTATTCTAGGAAGTGTGATGATTACAGAATCCTAGAATAAAGATGCAGCTCAAACCATAAAGAGGCCAGTTCTCATTAAAACAGCCAAATTAGTAAGTGCAAATAGCACCTTTTAATTACCCATAATGGAACTGAATTGTCTCAGCAAACTTTAAATAGGGCACGCCAGCGATTGCCAGATGAAGGTAAGGGACTGTTTCAGGCCAATAAGTCATCCATGAAGCAGATACTTCTACTTCTGTACTTGGGAGTGGATATTCAAGTGAATGTGGTGAAAAATAGGTTAGAAATACAGGCATCTACCTCACTCAGCTCTTTTTGAAATGCCAGGCCATGTATTGGCACAGCACATAACAATTTATATACACACTTGGGTTTGATATATAAATATGCTAAACACCAGTCTAAATAGCAAACGCTGGTTCTCTCCAAAAAGAAACAGCCTGTTCATCTGTCAACATGCTTTTTGTAACAACCGTTCAGAATCACAGCAAGTGATTCAGCTGGTATAGTAAGGAGTCTCTTCTGGAAAAAAACAGCAAAGCACTGAATGTCATGGCAAGATCATTCTCTTGTGCAGAGGAAATACCCAATCAACAAAACCCAACAGAAAGGCCTTTCAATGAAAGGAAGCACACTGCGAGGAGTAGCTTCCTAAAAATCCTGCACCTTTCAATGGAGAAGTTGCTCTTCACAGTAGGAGCTACTAAGCTTGGCTCTAGAAAAGCCCATCTCAGTAATGGTTCATACTTTAACATTGGTCTTTAGCTCCATGGCTTCATTTAAACAGCATTGCTAAGACCTCCTCCTAAGCTCCCCTAACTCTCAGAGGCAACTTCCAAGCTATATTATCATCTCTCCTAGAAGCAGGTCAAGATTATTTCCTGTTTTTCACCGGTGAAGGACCAGTGCCACCATGTCCCAGCACACTGCCAAGAGGTCTCTCTGCAGACCATGTCAGTGGTGTATAGACAGTAGCACCTTCATTGGCTTGGGTGCTGAGAGGGAGAAATCACATGCAGGGAAGATCCTCCATGCACAGATCTGCCAAACCCATGCCTTGCTTATATGGTTAGGCCACTCAGTGCTGTATCTCACATCACAAAACTGAGCTTTATTTTCATCTAAAGAAAAAGTGGGTGGCACGAGGCTCTGTTTTCTCACAGTTAAAAAAGAAGGTAGAATAATTATTTGAAGGCTTTTAAAGTTGGTCTGCAAATATTTGGATGACTGCAGTTAGTCAATGTACTTCCTTGAATATAATTGATTGGCTGTCTTCTAGGGACAGTTCTCCTTTCGGTACAGATATGAATAATAGTGAATAAAGTAGCTATGTCAATAAAATTAGTTTGCTACTGGGTCTGTAAGAGTGATAAACCACTGCAATATGCAGGTAACATCCAACATGGCACATGCAAGAACCTGACTATTACTCCCTACAGAGTATGTGAATACTTTTCCTCTAGCTTCAAAGGACAGAGGAAACCTCTGACTTTCAACTATTTTCTCATTCATTTTTAGGCAGACTGTTTTGAAATCAACATTTAGTATGTTTGTGCTATTATAACATAACCCTGTGCACTTGAGCTGTACATCTTGATGATGGCTTGCTACCTGATTTATTAATATGCTCTGTCTACAAAAATATTAGTTACAGGATATTTAAGAGAATGTCCTGAAAAATGGACTGGAAATATCGAACATTCAAACATGCATTTGTGAACTGACAGTTCTTTCTCTTGAGGTTTTTCGTGTTGAAACAATCCCTCTCCTCTCTCCCTTTTTGGTAACACCTTTCGGTTGCAGCAGAAAAGCATTTTTAAAATAATGGATAAAGTATCACCAATGGTAGAATGTCTTGGATTACAAGCAATAGCCTCTTAGGCATTCAGTGAAATATACTTATGCAACACAGAACAGCATCTTTCCAGTGACCCACTAAAAGGATGTTCTAGACATGGTGTAGAAAAACAGTGCCATTTCCTTCCTTTAGGAAATCCACAACAGTCCCCCAACAAAATTAGTGTACCAGGGCACAGTAACCCAGAAGAGGGTAGAAATAAAATAAATAGCTGTTGTTATATAGTTTGTTCTTTGATGATTCAACTGAAATACTGAAAAAAGGAGATACCTGCAATACAGAACATCATTGATAAAACTAACTTCCACCATGAAGACAAGAAGCTGTGCTGCTAAGGGAAACAAATGAGAGGCTAAAAATCAGCACAGAGGCCTGCAACTTCATAGACTTCCAGGACACAAAGAAAGCATAATTCCTTGCAAAGTCTTAGGTTTCACAGATTTTTCTGCCTGTAGTCCTATTTCTCTCAGAAGAAACTCTCCTCTCCTAGGCTAGGAGGGTTAAGAATCTTCTGGGTTTTCCTATAAAAGGTAATGACTTTTCTGGCAATATTTCCTACTTCATTTTGAACACTTTCCGACTCCATAGCCTCTAATAAGGACACTTGTTAATTGAGTGCATAATCGGTTGCAACAAGCAATTTCTATCTGATGACAAATTCCTACTCCGTCTTACTTCTTATGTTCATAATACGGGCTAGAAAATAAAGGAGAACCAAATTTACTCGGCCTTTCTGACATACAAATTCACAGTTCATCTGAAGTCTATTAAATTGCCTATTATAAAGAATGAAGCTTGTCTTGTGGCCTCAAATCTAGAAAAAATAATTTGGGGCACTAGTTCCAAGGATTCTGACTGTTTTGTACACTAATGGTTAAGTAATCAAAGGGCAGGTAAGAAATGGATAGTAATATTACCTACAGGATAAAGTGTGATCAACCAATACAAATATCTACCATTTAATCTGGTATGTTTCTGTAGTATGATGCCTATATTAAGGTAATACAGTTAGTTGATTTCATAATGAAATCTTTGACCTTCTGCCCTAGCCTAGATGATTCAGGATGTCTCATGCTATGAGCAGATGGGAAAAACAACAGGAATGTCTGGCTCTATGAGGAGAATTTAGACTACTTTTTCTACTGGGATAGTTACAATATTTAATTTCTCTTATGTAAGTTTGCTAAGATTGACAATGCTAAGCACAAGTTTTACAGCAGCACAGTGATCTGTAACACAGTCAGCTCACAGGGCTGCTTGACAGTCAGCTGAATTATCCAGAATATCAAAGCTGAGTGCAATGATTTGTGGTTAACATTTTATACGCTTGCAGGCCACCAGGCTATTCATCCCAGTGAAGCTATGCAGACAACCTTTGAGTCCATTTTCAAATTATTTGCTTTTCCCCTCAGGATGAGTTCATTGATCTTTGCAGGCTATACAAACTCTTTTCCAAGTCAACACAGAGCAATAGATATCTCTGAGGGCATTTTGACAATGGTTCAGAGATGCTAAAAGAGGAAGACACTTCCTACGTTGATTATGTAGTGAGCCCACAGCTTCCATAATGTAATTCCTTATGTTGTGTGCTGAACTGTGAGTCATCTGGAGCTGCCAGTAGGAAGTGGTAGGCAACGGGTTGTGTCTGAGGAGCTTACTGACTCACAGCATTACCAAGAGGCATCATCGGCCATGCAAGATTGAAAATGTTGGATTTTTATAAAAGGGATTTCTATGCAACAACAGTAGTAACCAACTACATATGGATCATTCAGAAACTGTACAAGCAAGATCATTTGCTTTTATGGACTGATACTTCTATTTATAATGGAAACTATGACCAGAAAATATGTTTCCTGGCATGAAAATCCAGATGTTCTAATTTTATTAAAATTGTATAGACAAAGACTTTCTTTATGTGGCAGCAAACTACTTTTAAGAACACAAACTGGAGGTGTAACCTTTGATGCAAAAATAAAATTTTAGGAGTGAGATAAGACCAGAAAAAAACCCACTGTTCATACATGTCCAGCAAACAGAAACCAAGTACATATTTTTATACAACATTTTCTCAGTGTCTTCATGCCATTCCCTCAGCAGCTGAAGATTTCATGACCCCTCACCTTGAGCTATACTCTTCCTCAGCTTGGTGATTAACTTCAAAAAATGCCTTAAGGCCTGAACTTGAGCATGCTTCATGCACATAAGGAAAACCACATGAGAAATGCCTTCACGGTATTTGCATAGCAGTACCAAGTAATACAAATGATTGCAGGACTGATCAAGATACTGAAACCTACTTTTTAAATGTAACACTACCAAATAACTCCCCTGCACTTGTAGCCATTTAAAAATACTATAAACAACCTCCCCCACACACTATGAAATTTGTACCTAAACAATGATACAGATTTTGGGATGAATGCTTCCTACATTCCTACAGTGTCCTGTGATGTATGAAACTCCAGATTTGTCAACACTGGCCTTCAGTTTAGTTATTCAAATATTTAGCACTTAGACATGCAAGATACCAGCAGAAATGTTTTTAGTATGTCAGAAAATCCAGCCTGTTTCAGAGTAACACAATATATTGCCTGAGCAGCACCCACAGGAACAAACTTAGACTCCATCCTCCTGGGAATATTTCATGAAGTTCTGGGTCTGTATCCTATTTTCTAGGACCTGATGGTCTAAGGCAATTCATCAATATATGCTAAGTACAGCTTTGGACAGTCATGCACCTTAGCTTGCAAAGAGGAGAAAGCCCACTTCCGTGAAGACAGAACTTTCTCAAAGCTGGTCTTCACCTGGGGATGAACTCCCTCGGAACTACTGTCCATCCAAGATCTCATAATCTCACCACTTCCCATTCTCAGTAAACGGTGGGGTTTTTTCTGCCCATGACTTCTCTGAGTATTCAGAACCATGTGCAAATTAACTAAAAATAATTTCAGACCAAGAGGAATTTCCCCAGAAGAGACTTTTGGGTACCCTTCTGAAACAGAGCAGACTGTGCGAGAGGAGTGAATTACATTCCTCCGTGAGCTTCGGAAGGACACCTTCGATCCTACAGAGGTCAGAAGGAGGCAGGTGCAAAATGAAGTACATGAGCAGAAACCGAGAGTTACATATACCCAGCGAACACAATTTCTACTTTTTCACATTCTTTCACTTTCTATTCCGATGATAATCTTTCACATGTATATGGAAATCATTTAAAAAACTAGAATATTGTTATCAGTGTGATTTCTCCCTGGAACACGATAACACCCTGGACTCGGCTCCCCACCAACCTGCCACCACCTCTTTGCGTAGCCGCAGCGGAGTCAGCAGCTTTAGGCGGCCCGGGCTCGCAGCCCCCCGCCTCCCGCACACCCCCAGCGGCACCGCGATGCCCGCGCTGCATCCCCGCACCGCCAGCCGCTCCCGCTCCCCGCCGCGCTCCCGCCCGGGGCCGCTCCCGCCCGAAGTTCCGCCCTGCCCGGAGGAGGGCTGTTTCCGACAGGCCTCCGCGGATCACCGCACCTGACACCGGGGCGGGCACGGGACCGGGGACACCGGCGCGGCGCGGCGCAGGGAACTGCTACCGGCCCGGCTCCCACCGCCTCCCGGCTCCGGAAGGGCTACCAGCCCCTTTCGCCCTCTTCCCGCAGGGACCGCTGGCGCAGAGCAGCGGGATGGAGGCGGGAGACGGCGGGAGACGGCGGCGCGGCAGCTCCGCGCTCCCCGCACCGGGAAGGGCGACGGCCGCTTACCGGGTCTGGCATCCGCGTGAGCGGCGCCGCGGCGGCTGCCGCGGACAAAGCGCGGGGCGGGGGGAGGCAGGACCGGCGGGGCGGCCTGGGCCTCCTCCTCCTCCTCTTCCCTCTCCCTCTGCTCCGCCGGCCTCGCCCCGCCGGGACGCGGAGCCCCGGGCGCCGTGCGCGGGAGCGGCGGGCAGGGCGGCAGGTGCCGGCGGTGCCGAGCCGAGCCTTGCGCCGCCGCAGCCGCCCGGGTTACGGTGCGGGGCGAAGGGAGGAGCCTGCGCCGCGCCGGGCGAGCGGCGTGGCCGCGTCCCGCTCTGCGCCGCGGGGTCCGGCCGCCGCCGCCGCTGCAGCCCCGCGGGGGCGAGAGGGAACGACGGCGAACGCAGGCAGAGGGGCCCGGGGGTGCAGCTCACCTGGCGTGTATCCCCCCCTGCACCTCCGGCGGTCGGCCCGCCCACGCCTGTGTGCCGGAGGATACGCACACCTCACCTGGGCTCTCCTGAACTTTGCAGCGGGCTAACTGGGAGAAGACACTGTTAGCAGCCTTGCTGAGGAGGCTGTCTGTGAGCAAGGAGGAAGAGGAGAAGGGGTAAAATGAAGGTGTAGTGGTCGGTGTAGGGCTGTGGTGCCTGGGAGGAGGGATGCTGGACAGGAGAAACTTCCTCCCCTAAGGCAAAGGAGGTAGGGGGTCACAGCTTGGGTTTCTGCGGAAGTCGGGCAGTGCTGTGGGTTGGCCTAGATCTCTGATGGGAATGTCCTGCCAACACAGCAGTTACTCACACCATGGTATCTTTGGATGACCTGCTTGTTGTCTTTCTGTTGAACTTGCTCATCAGATATTGATCATACTGATGTCTTTCCTGTGGCCCAAACCTGGACATGGAAGTCTTAGATGTGGTCTAAGATTTGGCTCATCCTACACCCCCAAACATGGTAAGGGCATTTCCCTTTTAGTCCTTTCGTTGTGTGGAAAGCTGTTCTGGCTGCTGGGCATCCCAGCTTTGAAGTACCACTCTTGGTGCTGGTGGCTGTGGAGTGCGACAACAGGTCTTGGTCCTGCTTTAAGAACAGGAGGGACTGATCTGGGCAAGGAACAACTTGTTGCTGGTTGTTAGAGGCTCCAGCCTATGCCATGGAAGGGTTTCAGTGGGGCTGTTGAGTTAATCCCATCCTGAAGCAGACATGGAAGGGACACTTACAGTGCTGCAAGGAGTTTGTCTGGGTAGCTAACAGTTTTCCAAGGTGAAGTGTGAAGAGTGGGTATTCCTATTGTTCAGATAGGAGGCTGCATTTCTGATGAATGGCAGTAAGAAGATAAAGTTTGGTTGTAGGAAACTTTGGTAAGTGCAGCGCCTATCTAATGAGTATTTGGAAATTGTCTTCTGTTTGAAAAACTTGTAAAACTCAGGTCAGAGGTGATGTTAGGCTGGTTTAGATGTTCAGTGTTGAAGACACTGCGCATTGTGTTCTTTCCCAAGCTGTGTTGTTCACAGACCTGAATGCTTCACTGTAACCTCTTACAGGGTGTGTCTGTGGCTAGTTCCTGTACAGCACAGGAAGATGCTCTAGGAAAGTTTGAACTTGATGTCCTGGAGTGGCCCTTGGTGGCTGTTTCCAGGCTGACTAAGCCTAATTTCCGATCTCTGTCCACACAACCAGATTTTGAGGCATTGCTAGATCCACCTTCATTCACCTCCCTAAAAGGGCAGTCCCCAGCATCTACCCAGTGCTTTCTATAGTTGGGCAGAGCTTTGTGCTCTGGTTCATGAGGAATCTGAGTTCCAGCTCACAGTTAACCCTGATTCTACAGCAAGGAAAAGGCACAACTGGTCAGGGTGGAAGGATTTTGCAGTTGCAATTCTCCTTTTTCCCCCTCCCACTGTACGTTTTGTGCAACATCACGTTGTCAGGTTCATCCTGTATGTGTTGTCTGAATGTTGAATGGTGCTGCAGATATGTGAATGGGAGCAGAGGTGAAGGACTTTGCTGCCAGACACTTCAAAGAGGTGGACACTTCCTCTTTGTCAAGCTGGAATTCTAGATCCTACTCCCCCTGTCTTCAGACCAGAGCTCTTGTCTGCATTAGGTACAGTGTTTGTTGTGCCTGTGCCAGGTCTGCCCTGCTGTGTTATGGAGGTGGACCAGGTCTACTGTGAGTTCTCTGGGGTGGTCAGAACACTGGGATTTATAAATAACGTGGTGTAGGCAAGAGTAGCCACTCTGTGTCTTGGACTGCAAACCTCTCCAGAAGTTGAGAACTCGGTTCCCACTGGTACCACAGATTGCTAGAGAAGGTGTGTCATTTGCATATGTTTGCATGAAGATGTCCTTTGCATGTGTTTTCTATATTGCATGAGAAAAACATGTTTTGCTTATATATTGATGTCTATCTCCCGGATTACAATCAAATGGGTTTCACTTTCCACAAGTCTTGATTGAGGAATCTGGGCTTATGTCTCCACCCAGAAACAGCTACAGTGCCTGAGCTACCCTGTCTTGCCCTGTAATGATGAGCCCTTAGATGTGATCTTTCACCTCCTGGACCGGTCTTGTAGGTGAGCAAGCGGGAGACACTGACGTGGTGAGTCATGGTGAGTCTAGAAGTGAGAACCTAGAGGAATTTTAAACAACTTCTTTACTGATAGTGGCAGGAATATTGAGATGGATGCTGTTGTCTTTTGTGTGCAGGTTGCTGCTATGCCTCCATCTTCTCAATCCTCAGTTACCAGGTTATGAGCATGAAGACAGTTATTCTCTTTGTAATAAGGGAGTTAACAAGCCATTAGTTAGTGTGAGGGTAAGAGAGTATCTGCATCTGTCCAACAATCAAGTGATTTCTCTCTGACATACATTTTCTGGTGTTGGATTTCTCCGCATTTAGGCCATCATAACCAACTTCTGCCTGCTTAGTTGTCAAGGCAGACCTTGAGGATTTTTGGAGAAGTGAAGAGCTCTGTACTCATCCAGTCCTAGGACTTGGGTGTGGCTCTTAGGCTTTTGGAAATGGCAGGTAAGTTGACTTGTCATTGGACACGTCCCTGAGTCAATGGAGGAGGCAAAATGAACTTCTGTTAGCTGTCTGCAAGGACCTGTCCATACCATGTCTGTGAATAAACTTTGACAATTATGAGTATTAGATTCTGGTGAAACATTACCTGAGACCACTCTCCCCCTCTTTCTGTAGCACTTTAGGGGCTAAAATATGAATTTTTCTATTATTAGTTTTGCCAGGACCCAAGCATGAGTTCTCAGAGAAATGTATTGCCTTACCTGGTGGTATTTTTCATGTTTTCCTTAGAGCCATAGTTGTAAGCTTGAAATTGGTCTGCACATTGTAGCTGTTAATACTGTAACAAGGACATATAAAAGGAGAGTGTTAAGAGACAGAGCAGAGTGCAGAAGTTGTTTTCTTGCATGTGGTTGAAGTCAAGTCTTGAGCTGTAGACAGAATTCCAGGGATACTGAGAATGGATCGTAGGGTGTTTTCACAGCCTTTCCCCTTGCTAACATTCTCTCCAGATCCTCAGTCACCACTCTTGGTATGTTCAGTTATTAAAATCTTGCTGCATTATCTTAGTTGGCTCTTTAGTTAGCTAAATTAGCTCTTTGTGAGGCAGGAGTGTGCCAGGGCTGTTACGTGCTTGTGTTGCCTCCTCACACACCTTGACTGTTGTGTGCCAGTTTTGTCTAGTCTGCTCACAGTAGTGGCAACAATTCCACTCTGCAGGCTCTGTACTGCTTACAAGAGTTTGGCTGTGGGGAGCAGGGTGTAATCAGCTTAGCACTAAGCTGTTGTCTTCTTGAATGTGATTTTTCTAAACTAAAATAAAAATAATAAAAGATGAATCTGTCTTACTGATGTGTGTGCATTTTTTTTATCCAAACCTTTAAGTAGCTGAGGATATGATAGAAATCTGCTAGCTCATTTCTGTTTTCTGGCTCTGGGTGCTGGTGGTTTGGATACTAGGGATTATGGGCAGGGGACTGTGCAGCAGCATGCATATATTTAAATGCTGGCTGAAGTGACACAGTTGTGTGCACATACAGTGATGTGTTTCTGAGCCAATGCTCTCTTGCCCTGGTCTGATTTGGAGCATAGACAGAATAAGCTTAGATCTGAAAGTGGCATGAGATGCCAGCAGAAGAGGCAGTTCCGCTCTTTGCCATTGTGCCAGCAAAAGGGTTTGTGCAGTTAACTGGCTTTGGGAGGTGATCCAGGCTGCAGTTAACCTTCTGGGAGACAAGCTTTAACCTAGATGACTTCTTTGTGATCATCCCCTGGCTGCTAAAGCTTTCATTATCCTCCTGCTTCCTGCCAAGTGCCTAGATCACACTTGCATTCACTTCTGCATCTTTCAAGGCAAATGTCTTTATAAATAAGAATGAAGGCTGGATGCCATTAAAACCCAACATGGAGATGCATGATGTGCCCTGGGGAAATCTGAGCCTGGTACCAAAGGGGCAATTCAGGGAATGATCTGGTGAGCCATGGGAAACAGTGCTCCCTCTGTGACAGGTGTTCACAGCAATAGGTGTGAAGGCATGATGGGCAGATTCCCAGATCCATCACTTCTGTACTTCCCTGTAGGCTCTCAATTGCATAAAAAGCAGTAGTAAGAGACTGTTTGTGTGTTTCACAGTTATACCTGATGCCAATGAATAATGTTCTGTAGTGATATTCCAGCCGGGAATATTCCAGTCCTATATATGTATCAATTTGACTCTGGAGAGAAAGCAGAAGCATTATAAAGGCAGAGATCCAGTGCTGTGACAGAATAAAGCTGTGAAGGCGCTGAGCAACATACTGCTGCTGTGTTAAAATCCCATTTTTATAGAATATTCTTCAAATATATACAAGGAAGTTGAAGAAAGACTCACAAATGTGTGAGTTTACAGCAGGAATGATTACATAGGATTTTATACCTCTGGGAAGAGTCTTTTCAACCTGAGTCCTTAGTCATATGGAAAATATCATTTGGGGAGTGTGTATGGCATTTGTTTTTCCCAGTTTCTACAGTTCATATAATGCCTGTGCATAATCAGTAGAGGACTATAATGAGGCTACATGTGTGAGAGCTTTTTATGGGAACACTTATTAAATAGTCTGCACATGAGAGATAGAAGGTCTGTAGAGAACAGACATGTCTAGGATTGTAAGAAAAACAGGTACCAGTCAGAGTAAAGGAATGCATTCTTGCTTTTGGAAGAATTGTGAAGAAACAGCTTTGAGTTTTGACTGGAAATGTTTTGATGTGTAACAAGCAAAAAGAAACCATCTCTTATTTCAAATGATCCAGATATCTTCCTGTTTAGCAAGGAAAATATATGAATTGTCCAAAAGAGAAAAAGATCTTTCTTCATCCAGTTGTCCATTGTAAAAACATTTGGTGCCTGTCCAAAATTTCTTTGGCTTAGCCCCAAAAGAGGGGACAGCTCCAACACATTGCTCTACGTCCTTGCAACTGTACATAGGCATCAGGCAAAATAACTGTTTTTCCTTCAAAACTACTTTAGATTTACTTGTATTAAGCTTTTCTTGGACATGCTTACCATGTTCAGATTTTGTATCCTGCCCCCAGCTATGAGACACATGATACTGCCACAAACTTTACCCAGAGATCCACAGAAGCATGTTAGAGGTCCTTTCATCAGTTCATTCTGGTGAAGAACTCCATTGCAGCCAAGTAGTAACTGAGGGAGGAAAAGTGTGGAAGTTTTTTTGTTGTTACAGAATTATTTCATGCAGAAAACTGTCACTACCTCTTCTTTAATAGCCTTTTCTCTTAACTAGAGGCAAGACTGCTGAAGCTACTTGCCAGCTATCATTTATAGTGTGTTCTTCCCAAGGGCATACCACGTGTTCTTCCTGCTTCTTATTAGGTGAGTCCTGAAGGTCACTGTCCATCTGTTTTTAGTCTACTGATCTCAGTGAGAAATGTAGTTGACTGCACTGATGACTGCAGAATACAGGAAGTCCCTTTTTGCCCTAATATTTCTTTCAGGCAGGTGCACAAACTGTACTGTGAGTGTTCCTACTAAGGAAAGAGGGATCAGACAAATGAGAAGGGTGTAGAGCTGGCTGCTCTGTAGTCACATCATGAGTACAGCTTGGACAGAAAGAGGATGTACTCCTGTGGTTTGACAAAGTATAGCATGCATGATTTTCACCATTCTGAGCAAATTCTATGAAATTGACACATTCTGGTGTGAAATAGATATTTCCCTTTAAGTTTTGTTTATCACTTTACAAATATTTCACAAACATAAATGAACTGCATGTCTAATAAAATTAAGATGTGAAGTATCTTATTTGCAGTTTTTTGTTAGTGCTTAAGGCCAGATTTAGTAAACTATATTAGTTTTGTTCTGGTATTTGTGAGTTTCCTTCAGAAACATTTGATATAAATAAATAATGATGAAAGTATACCTGTTACCTTAAAGATGCTGCAAAAGAGGTACCACATCCAGCCTTGCAGCTTAGCTCTGTGGGAAGTCTGAAGTCTACAGGCACTGTCAGCAGTCTGATACACTGAATTCACTTCTAACTCATCACTCCTTAAAAGTTCAGGTTGAATGAGTCCAGTAGAGACAAAGCAGACAATACTATGTCTTCTAGAAAGAGAAATTATATACCCTGATCAGTGACTGGGGAAGACGTGTAAACGCTACCGTAGGACTGGTAGCATGTGTGATTTTGGCTACTGGTCCCAAAGCAAAGAATGCTCTAATCTTCTGAGGCAACTCAGGATAAGTAGAAAATGCTACGAAGCCTGCAAGCACAGAAGAGTCAAGTTAATGAAGAGATCTCCACAGACCAAATAAATAAAAAAGTGGTAGGCAGCAAAGAAGGGAGACTAGATTAGCATTCAACTGGCTGTTCACTTCTGTCCTGCAGACCTAAGGAGAATGTTTGATTCTTGCTTGAAACTTATTTGGAAGATAGAGTTAATTCTAAGGATATAAGCTCATTAGAGCATGTCCAGACATCAATTTTCTCAGAACTGACAGTTTTGGGTTAAGGCTATTTTTCGGGGAGAAGGCCCATTAATCAGATTTTTTTAAATTCAAATTCTCTTTAAAGTTCCCTAAACTCTAATAAAATAATTAGTTTCTTGGCTTGCAGTCTCTAAAAGACTGTATATGTTTATGCTGGCATGCAGCAATGCAATAATTATCTGAAGATTAGGAACAAAATTTTTCTTGTAACTAAGCACATACTTGTGTGAGAGTGAATGCACAAATAAAGGAGGAGTATAAGGAAGGAAGGAATGAAAACCAAAAAGGGTTCATCCCATCCTGTTTTCTGAACATGTCTAAATTTCTCCACTGATGGATTGTGTTAGAATTTTGACCAGTTGACATAAGTATCTAAAGACAAAGAAGGTGATGACTTGGTCTGAATTATTCATTCTGCAAAAAGACTCTTAGAATGCACATATGGAAAGAAAGGAAAATAATTGAAATAATTGTCTAAGAATGGGGCGATATGCCACTTCCCCCCATTTTTCCCTCTGTTTCTGAGTTTATTTTTTTTAAAGGACAATGGTACACCATGGAATAAATCCCAGTGTCTGCTCACATGTATAGGTCATAAACCCTAACAGTGTTTTGTACCCAGACAATCCTAGCATTACCCGCAGTTGTGCCTTCAGAGTGACCAACATAATACACATCCTTCTGTCCAGTTTTATTCATGATGAAGTACAGCTCTGCTGGAATATCATATTTTCCTATCTCATCAAAGCTAAAGGGAGAAACACAAAGGCTTGCAGATAATTCAGCCATCACAGTGTGAGTTACTGAATGTCAGTTTTGTTCCTCGCATGCAGCAGGACTCATTGAAGGATGAGGTTGCAGACTGTGTCTGCTTGATTTGGGGAAGTGGGCAGAGGGACACAGCTGTACAGCCAGGCTGCCTGATGCCTTGGGCTCTCTGTGGAGGAGATACCAGTTTTGCATGACAGCTGCAGCCCTTGGGGAACTGAATTTAATCAATGGTTTCACCAGCATGGGTTACAAGAATTATTTTTCTCCCAGTTACCATCATTTGTGGTAGATCAGATTTCTCAACAGAGTTGATCAGTCTCCTTTCTGCTCTTGGGACATGGTAATGGTGTGAGACTTCAAGGCTACAGATGCCTCCCAGTTTTGGAAGCCTGTTCCCAAAGGAACCAGCATGGTGTATGGACAGAGGTGATCTATGTACTTCCAGCTTTGCTTCTGTATGTGCTGATTCCAAAAGAGCCCATCCAGATCATGTAGTCCTTCTTATGAGCCCCCTGACACACCCAGAATTGGCTGTATCTGTGGAAAAGAGTTGGTCTAGTCTTCTTAGATGTTGCATGTCCCACGTGGAAGTCAGATTATATGAAAAACAGTAGTGTTTTCATATAGTTCAAAAGGTATTTTTTTTCATCGAACCAGAGGGCAAAAGTTTCTGCGTTTTGATAGCAACCACCTAATCTTGCTAGTTCCCTGAATGTTGCTTTCTTCAGTAATTCTTTTTCCATTAAGTACCTGAACTGCCAGAACTCACTCTGGCAGAGCTTAAGGGTCTTGTGTTTTAAGGAGGAGGTGTCTCCTTAAGACCAGGTGTCTCCTCCCATCCAGACATCATAACCAGCGTCTGCAAGAATGAAGCCTAGGCTGTTGACGGGCAGGTTAGAAATCCAGTTAATAGAATCTGCTAGAACACCATAGTGTAGCAAAAGTGCAGGCTTTTTCCCTAAAACAGTAGAGGTTTTCTTAGACTGTAATAGTAGCTAATGTGTAGTTAAAACTGGGGTGCAGAATCTGGTTTTGCAGGAGTTTTTTAACCCATGTACAGAATTTAGGCCACGTTCTAGGCTGAATGACTAGGTACCTTTGCTGAGATGGAAAGGTATGGAACATGCCATTGCATGTGCAAAGGGGAAAGATGGGGAACCCATGTAAGAGTTGTCTCTCAGACCTTCCTTATGTCCTACAACTGTCATACCTGCATTTTGGCTATTCCTTCCATCGGGAATTCTGAAAACACCAAAAATGTATCCATCCTCTGTTGTAACTTCATATTCCTTGCTGGAGTATCCATGATACCTGATAATTTCACTCTGTGGAAAGCCAAAGGACAGTTTATTAAGATGCATTTACAGTGTAGATATTGGTGTAGAAGATGTTTAGAGGCTGCTTCTGTCCAGGAACATGAATGTAGCCAAGAATATGCCAGTAAGATAAATGTGATAACATATTGCTAGCTTTTCTCTATTGCTGTGTCTTATACTGGTAGAAAGGTACACCAGAAGGGACTCCTGCAGGGAAAAAAAAAACAAACCACATCTCTCTCTTTCATGGATGATCCAATATATGCCATGCATTAGCCACGGAGGCTGGAGGATGCAAACGGCAGTGAGAGTAGTTGGGGTGTGTTTCTGTGATGTAGTTTGTGTACACTACATTGTGCTGTGTGATTCAAATTGTAATAATTGCTGTAGCATTGGTACTCAAGCACTACACAGACTTACAAGAGTAGCAGAGTGCAGCAAAGTCTTCTTCAGACTTGCTTAGATGGTAGTTGTCTGGTGTTTGACCTATTATGGGACAAAAAAGAACTGTACTGAATGACTAACCTTTTGGGAGATATTTTGTCATGTTTTGCAAGGCTGATATAGGTTGTATCTTTCTAGAGAGTAACCATGCATCAGTATCTCTATCTGGTCCATAATGAATCCTTTCTTGCCAAAGTATGGTTAGGCAAGCCATGTAGGCTGGATCTCCTATTACAGACTCACTCACAGCACCACGTGTTACACTTGCCACAGTGAGGAAATCTTTGGTGATCCAGAGCAAGGGGTCTTGAGGTTTTTGTTGTGAGAGTCTGCTGTTTGAAGAAGGGTTTCAAGCTGCCTTACCACTGTACTGAGCAAACAGGTTGTTATAGAAGGTTAGACCTTTGCTTCACTTGAGACTAGAAACCAGCCTTTGCTTCCACTCTAAAGGAATTCTTCTCTCTGGCTCAGACTGTTTGGAGAGGAGCATCAAAGTTTTTTCTGGGCAGGTGCTCACAATTCTGGAGGGACCCTTTTGAAGGGAACATACTTTTAGCCTTGTGACAGGAACTGCTAGTGTTAGTGGTACTGGGAGAGAAGCTTTAGAAAGAAAGGGGGAGAAGGTGACCCAACTTACAACATTCATAAAGCATTCAGGGTTGCGAGTTTTCTTGCATGAGCTTGTGTCTACACTGAGAGTGAAGGATGCTGTGATTCCTGCTGAAAAGGCAATTCCCTGGGAGCAGAGCAGAAAGAGGAGGCACCACATCTTGGGGCTGTGTGAAAGAGAAAATGCAAGGGTGTTTGTCTTAAGAAGGGAGTGGTGTGGAATTCCACAGGAAGACCCAAATGGGGGAGTCTCTGTAAGGTTGCTCAAGGCCTGTTCCCAATGGTGCTGCCAGAATAAGTACCTGTGTGAGGAAGGACTGTCTACAGCTCACCCTGTTTAATATGGGTCAGGAATGAGTCAAAGGCTCCAGGAACCAACCTGGGGGCATGTGTTTGTATGACATCAATGCTAGTTTGTGTTGAGTACCTTCCTTTCTCTCTCACATATGGTCTTCCCTGTTGTAAATCTGTCTTTCGTGGACAAAAGGCTGAATTTTTGTGAATTTTAAGGGTTGTCTAATGATCACAGTGAAACTTGTCTGAATAGAATTCATAGAGTGCTCTCTCTCCATTTAAACTCCTGCTTTTTGGCTGTAGCCACCTTTGTAATCAGCATGGACAAAACAGATCATAAAACCAGTCTTGGCAAAAATCTTTAAGATTTGAAAAGTGTGGAAAGAATAGGCAAAATGTTTGTTTTCTCTGAACTTGTTCATGAGGGAGGGACTTCTCAATTATTTTTATTTTTTATTAAATCTATCATATCCCTTGAGTCTCCAGTGCTTGGAAATCAAAGAGACAAATATCTTCTGTGTCTTTTATTGAATGTGCTGTTCTGAAGTTTAATTGATATCTAGTTTAAAAAATTAGTTTCTTGTATTATTTCCCTGACGAAGGCCCTTCTGTCAAACTCTTAGTTCCCTTTTGGCTCATATGAAACTTTTGTAGTGTTGTTAAATTCTGTCAGGAAGTAAGAATCATGTTTCCTACATGCTGAGTAGGTGACAGTCTGCCCATGTACTGAATCTTGGCACCTTTTGGACAAAAAAAGACATATTCAACAACAACAACAACAACAAAAATCAACATTTTCAGGATTCTAATCTAATTATAAGCATGGCAAAGAACACTAAAGCATATGTGAAACAGAAGTGAACCTGTGACTATATAGCTTTGCTTGAGTCTCATACCTCATCATGGTTGAGCTGCTTATCTGTTCTGCAACTGAATCTCTGACCAAAGTGCTTTTCAAGAGGACCTGAGATGTGATGCTGGATTAAATAGTAATTTACACTCTCTTGGGAGAAATGTTGCCTGAAGCTATTACTCTGATTTGTAGACGATGGGCTTTTTGTTTGCTTGTTTGTTTGTTGTTTTTTAAAATAGTTTTTCAGATTACTGTACATTTATTTATTTGCGTTAGGAAAGGATTAATTAAATTACTAAATTGTTATATGTAACTTCATAGTGATTTGACAAATCTTTCAACAAGTTGTAGTTGAGAAATTTCAACAACCTGGCCAGCTGATGCAGGAAGATGTGAATTCCTTAGGAGCTGGATGTGAAGAAGTACTGGTGAGGAATACCTTTTCACCTTTGAGGTGTTACTCACTCCTCCATGTTGTTAGTCCTACAGAATTTTCACCAGGTGCTGAAAGAGCAATCTATTGTGAGGATCCTAGTGAGTTTGTCACAGGTAGATGTCTGTTTCTGTTACATGTCAATGTAATTTTCTTCAGATAAACAGCCATTAAAACTGGTGTCAGCAAACAAACATTACAGCTGTGGTGCTATACTAGCACTTTAATTAGAGAAGGATAGAGATAGTATAAGTAATTTTATATGGTCCTCCACCTCATTGGAGAATAATTATTAAAGTTATATGGAAATTAAAGTTCTCAAATGTAAGGTGAAGGGCTTGGATTTAAGATGCATACTTACATGCATATGTTTTAAAACTTGTTTTAAAATTTGCTTGAAATACAGGCAACATGAATTTAAAATATAAAGGGAAAAGATATTTTGAGGTGAGTGCAGACACTTGAAATACACATGCCCTACTCAGAAAGCCTGAGTGTAGTACAGCATCTTATCATCAGAGCCATCAACAATAATTCTCTTCCGAATTAACATATAAAATTATCAGGTTAAACATGAATCATATTCATTGTTTGGGCTGGGCTAAGAAGAGAAGACTGAGCAAAAGGTGATGAAAGCAGATGGCCTGTTTAATTAGAGACTGAGGATAATTATACTGGGAGGTCTCATTAAAGGCGTGGGATTTAGTTGCTTCCCTTTTCCTGAAAGGAGTCTTGAGACGTTCTTGCAGAGCGTTTGGAATATGTTTTAGTCAGAAGTAGCTTGTGTGGCACGCTAGCTACCATTCATAGTTACTTATTTTAAGTTTTAGATTTCATGCTTTTTATTCTATTCTCCATTTCTTCACTTGTGAAACTTTCTTCCTCTCTCTCTCCCTCCTCCTCTCCTCGACCTGTTTTGCTGCTTTCCTTTTTAGGCAACTGAAGGATGTTATTGCGAAAATGACAAAGGAAAATGCTTCTGTGTTGTAACTTGTTCTGTCAGTCTTCTGCAAGCTGCTGTTCTCACGTTTACCTCCCTGGGTTGGGTTTTTGAAGACAATTGTTTTATTCTACCCAGCAGAAAGCACTGAAAGGAAATGTAGCATAAGAAAGTGTGATACTTTTAAGTTAAATATTAACCAGATTCAAACAAGCTCAAGAGTATTTTGAGTGTGGTTAACTTGTTGGGCGGTCGAACAAGAACGAACTCAAGCAGTGAAGAACAGGCATGGGGATACTCTACTCAGAGGTACGTGACTGTTTTTTGCACAGTAACTGAAGCTGTTGAAGATGTGGATATTCACTGGGTTTGGTTTGTTCCCTTCGCAGCTCCTCATACACAGGCTTATACAGATCTGGAACATTTTTCCCTTTGGAAATGTTTTTCTTTGCCTGTTGCGAGTTGTCAGAAGTACTTCTTGTAGGAGCAATAACCAGCGTAATCATTGTGATTTCACGAAGTATGTGTTCAACATTTTTTGTTGTTCTGTGTTGAGATCAGAATGATTCTGAATGTGGTGCAAGCAACAGACAACTTTGCAAAATCAGACAACCCCTTGGCTTACATTGAATATAGGTAATAAAACTAATGCCTAAGAAAACATTCCCCTCCCTGCAGACTTGTTTTAGGAAGGAATTTCTTTTTTCTTTGAACTTATCTTTATGGTTTTGTCCACAGGCCATGCTTCATTTAGTATTTTCCTAGATTTTAGCGTAAATGCTACCTAAACATATTGTTTTATAAACTTTCCATTTGTACACATGGGAACAAATAAGGATTTTGGTCCTTTTTGACTATGAACAGAGCGTGTTGCACTGCTATTTCTTTTTCTGGAGATAGCATCACATAGCTGTTCCTTTAAAAGGTTACATTTCTTTGCTGAAAGACACTCTTTTATTTTTAAAAAGCTATTCAATGAAATCAAGTACCTTCTCCTCTTTCAGTATTACGAGGACCTTGAATCTATGCATTCATAAGGTGATTGGTGAATAGACTGTAGCTTATTCTGAAACGATTTTTTGCCTCTCTCCAGGTCTACTCTTCTGAGATAGTATTGCACAGGAAACCAGTATCATCTAGCTTAATTAAATGGGTGTTTAAAGAATGTTCAAATGCTGTCCATGTTTTCCATGCTTATTAGTCAATATTCTCATATACATTAGCTTTCTTCCTTTAAAAATTTTGAGGTACAGTTTTCTAGGTAAAGTATGGTTCATTTCTACAGGACAGAAATCTAGAGAAATAAAAATAAGACAGTGTAAGTTGCCTTTTCTGAGAAGTATGCATTGGATATTAGGGTATTCCTCAGCATCCTAAACATGATTTAGACTTCCCTGTTTAGTTCATACTGTGCCTTTGAATTAATTTAATACACAGGAAGAGGCTGTGGATTGGTTCAGAATATTTTGACATTGCAATGTATCTCCTTTTTGTCTAAACAACTGCAAAGTGTTGATGTAATTTAGGCAATCCCCTGCCGTTCTCAAAGGAGGAAGCAATTATAAACCAAAATTGCTCTCCTAGTTGCAAGACAGGCTTTACCTTCACCTCCTCTACTGGCTGAATCCTTTGTCCTTCATACTGTGCCTTTAACCTTTATTTCATGTGTGGTAGAACTTGCTAAATAGCTCGAGATTTATCACTAGCTCAGCAAAACTAAGCAGAGAGGGATACAAGAAACCCTGAAAACAAGAAGACAAATTCAGATGTGGCTGTTCGTCTGGATATGAGTAAACTACCAATCACATGTCCCACAATTAATTAAAAATTAAAAAAAAAAATATCAAAGAATCTGTTCTGCAATTGAATTTCCTGACAGTGAAAGTTTTTTGCTATTCTTGCACTCCTTATCTGGTTGTCTTGTACTGAGTGATCTCAGCCATGAAAACTCTTGTCTCTCCTATGAGTACTTCTCACTTTTCCTGAAGCCGTAAGTAGATACTGAACAATGAAATCCTGGTCTGAAGGGCTTGCAGAAGAAGTATTGTAGAAAGAGAGATTTTAAGCACTCAATCATTGGCATATATAATCTTCAAACTCCACTCTCCAGTGTCTGTTCTTTGCTTTTTTCAGTTGGGCAGACTGTGCTCTAGTTCATGGTTAGCCCTGATGCTATGGCAGGGAAAAGGCACAACTGGTCAGGGTGGAAGGAGTTTGCTGTTGGGATTCTCTGTTTTCCCTCCCTTCCATCATGTGTTTTGTGCAGCATTGTGCTGTCAGGCTCATCTTTTGTATCTTGTCTGAATGTTGAGTGGTGCTGCAGATGTGTGATTAGGAGCAGAGGAGAAGGGCTTTGCTGCCAGACACTTCAAAGAGGTGCTCTCTTCCTCTTTGCCTAAACTGGAAATCTTGGTCCTGCTCCCCCTCCCTTCACACCTGAGCTCATGGTTTTATTGGGTGCAGTGTTTGTTGTGCCTGTGCCAGGTCCGCCCTGCTATGTTATGGAGGTGGGCCAGGTCTTTTGTGAGTTCTCTGGGGCAGTCAGGACATAGGGATTTATAAATAATGTGGTGTAGGCAAGAGTAGCCACTCTGTGTCTTGGACTGCAAACCTCTCCAGAAGTTGTGAACTCAGTTCCCACTGATGCTTTCTTCAGAGTTTTTTGTTGTGGGAGCACTGGCCCTTGTTTCTCACACATACCTAAAGGAGATGTCACAGACATTGTATCTGTGCTCCAGTTGCCAGTGCATCTCTAAGAAGGGAAGCTGCAGGGGCTCCTGGCTGTCTTCCACTGCCATCAGATTTCTGCTCTTGTATTCCTGCTCTACTCCACACCTGAGCACAAGTCTGAGGTGTGAACTTTGGATTCCTTGGATATGGCTTCCACCTTGCATGTGAAGCCCAGTTATTCTGAGTACGTATCCCATAGGTTTATTCCCCCCTTGTGTATGATGGGTGGATAACAACAACATGAAAATCTGAAGCTGGTTGTTAAGCTATATCACTGCTGAGGCAGTCTTCTTACACTGTAGATAACTGAGTGAGGTTTTGCAGTCTTTTATCCTCCAAGCTTTTCTGTAGACTTAAAGAAAATATGTTTTCTTGAGTTTTGGATAGAATCTACTGCTTGTACCTAACATTGTTCTAACTCCATAATTGGCCTCCCTGCTGATCTTCCAGATAGGTGCTGTCTAACTGTCTGTTTGTAAGAAACTCTATTAGTCTTGTAAGCAAAGTTTGGAGAATTGTTTAAAACAATCTTAAGCACAGTTAGTCCTCCTTTAGATAGGACTGCCAGAGTGACAACCCAAAAAAGTGAGAGATGGAAGAGTGATTTGTGGCAGAGACTTCACAAACACAGAAATCCTGGCACGTGCTCAAGCTCCAGCCTGGAGCCAGTCAGGTTTTGTGTCCATTCTGCTGCTACTGAAAGCCTGTTTTGTTATTTTACTCTGCAGATTAATAGAAATCTCTTTATAATTTTCATGCTAAATTTCTTGGCCAGATATACCACCTTTTTTACCTTGTTCCTTGAAACCAATTAACACCCTTTAATTTATTTTGGAACAACTACAACCTTGTCTGTACCCGGCCCAGCTAAGCAAATCAATCTTTCTTCAGGCTCTTCATATTCCTCAGTTGTAGAGATGGTCCTGCCATAGTCTGATCTCATTTTTGGACACAAGTCACAAGAACTGTATTCACTATCCCAGTTAAGTGCCTTCTATAACAACTCTCTTATCTTCCTGTGAGAGAGACTCTCTAATACAGCATTTGCCACTGGTTGCTGTTGCTGTTGCCTTTCTTGGACAGGTGACTGATTGCCACTTATTTCAAATTTATTACAAGTTTATTACAATAACATTGATTTGTGTTCTTTCCTAACAGGTTTTCTGAATCTCTATTGTTATTGATATCGATATAATGAATTTATAGTTGTTTGTATTGCTTTGTTCCCTTACTTAAATATTCTGCTACTATGTTTGTCCTTCCAGTCATGGAGTTGTGTTTGCCAGTTTGGGAGGTATACTACGAGTTTGATCCGTGGGACTTTTCACCCTTTTTTGACTAAAAGAGGCATTTTCTAGAATATAAACCAGCAGAGTGGGCCTCAAAAAAATCCCACAAAACCAGGAAAAAAGTTTGACTTTTTTTTTTCTTTAAACATGAACAGAACATATTAATGCAGGAGAGAATAATTTCTACAAAGAACCACCACTGCAGTGGAATAACAATAAGTAAGAAAATACTTCAAGTACATCAATTACCCATGTATTAGCTGTAGGAATGGATGGGAATTGCTTCCTTACATTCTCTGTACCGTGGATGTTTTCTGAGAACAGCTGGTTTCGGTAGGTAAAATAGCATGCATGAGTCATATGTGCTGGTCGCTGTGCATGACTTCAGTCCTAAATAATGTGGTCTCCTAGGGAGTGGTATGTGCTCCATCATTATTCATGGCTCTAGAACTGAGTTCAACAGTAGTGTAAGGTTTAGAAAAAGATCCCATGGGTCAGTGAGAGTATCAGTCAGAAATGCCTTGGGTTTAATGGCCTAGCAAGTAAAGAAAGAAAAGCAAAAAAGCGTATCATTTGCTGACATGAGCTGCTGAACTAGCAAGTATCATTCTAGGAAAGAATAAAACTGTATGGTAAATGACTGCAATTTGATTAGGTGTTCAACCAAACAGCAAATCTTCTGTATCTTTAAATAAGCAAAGCAATACCTAAAAGCAAGAATAGAAGGGAAATCAGAGGTGCAGACAGACTCCACTTACCTTCTGTTTCCTGGACCTGAAGATAGAGTACTAGACACTGACATGACAGAGAAAACTGATCATTTAAATGGCACCTATGTGCTGGTCACACCAAAAGGGGTTTAAAGGAGGGTTTTCTCCTCAAAACCATTAAAACAGTTCTGATTCTGGTGGAGTGCAAAATAGCAAATGGTATATGTAGGCTTTTATAAGAATACAGACAGATGTGCAAATTTACAATATTGCAGGTGTTTGCTGTTGATATTTATCTGAAATAATAAAAACAAAACAAGAAGTGGTGCGAGGTCTGGTAAACATGTAAATATTTTCTTAGGAAACAAATCACTTTCTTATGCAGCTGTCCACAAGCAGTAATGATGCTGGAGGTAAACTTGTGTTGTAGATCAAAGTTTGCTGAAGTGAAAGTATAAATAAGAAGAATAATTTTAATATGGGGGGAGAGTAACTGCAGGCAGAGTGAGGAAATAGCTTGGAGTTCAGGGCCAGATTTTTTTTTATGTAGTGTATTTAGGATGTGAAAAAAGGAGAATGGAAAGGAAAAACTGCAGACAGTATTTAAAGAAAATTACTATTTTGTAAAATGTTGATTAAAATCCTCAGTATCAAAGACAGAAAAAAAAAGAAAATTGTTTTCTTTTTGACTGGAGAACTCAAATGCCACCAGTCTGCCCTATCTGTCACTGCTACTTTCTGCCTGTATTAGGCTGTTAGAAACTTGTATTACTCTTGCCATTCTCAGCCTCTCCTTAGTCTGAATTCGTGCTGCTGGAGAGGGAAGGAATTGCAATTTAGGTGAAGGATGTGTAGAAATACTAAGCAAAAGTTGAGCAGCAAGCAATTCTCCAAAGCCATTCAGGGTCTGAGTTGTGGGCATATAGACATATATTTTTTAGGTAAAAAGTTTAGCTTCAAACTTGAAAAGAAACATTGGGGGGGTTGTTTTCTCAACTTTTACCTGAAGTGTGGTTCTGTTCTGAGAACTAATGAGTCAGGAGTGGTACCTTCTGTTCAGAAGTGCTCAGACAAAGGGAAAGCCTGTTGTAAACTCAGAGAGAACTTGGGCTTGTCTTTGCTTGCTGCTTAATACAGTGACCAGTTCCTATGAGATTGGAAGCCGTTTTTTTTAAAGGCTGCAAATGAGCCGTATTTATTTCTTGAATTATAGAAATAACATCAAAAATTAACAGAAAACTCATTCCACTGTTCAAAGGCTGTGACTTCTGGGGCTGAGGGCTGAGAGCTGTTGTGTGGCAGCTGCAGGAGTGTCTCCTACCACCATCTTCTGGAAGTCACCAAGAACTACAAGCTTTGTCAATTATTTTGGGATATGCAAGTAGTAAGTCAGAATGGGAAGTATGGATGTCTTAATGAAACATATACTGATTAATATTGTCTTCTCCCTTCAGCCCATTTGTCAGGCAGCTTATAACAACGATTTCAATAAAGTTCAGTTCCTTTTGGAGAGCAACTGCAACTATCTGAATATCCAGGACAGTTTCAGTGGAGACACCCCCTTAATTTGTGCATGTAAAAAGGGAAACAACAGGATAGTTAGCTATCTTCTAAGAAGACATGCTGATGTCAACCTCAGAAATAAGGTAAGTGGACACTGACTCCTTTGCAACAACTGTTCTTTCAGATTCTTGGAGTGCCAGTGGGCACACTGGCAGGCACAGCCAAACCTGATGTTTGTTTCCTACTGAGGCTTAACTATAACCCCCAAATTATAATCCAATAAACCTATATGTTTCTGTTTGTCTCCTCATTTCTTTTCCTAACTTGTTAATGCACACAAGATAATAAACATTGCAAACCTGAATTTTTCTCTGTGTTCATGTTCCCCATTTAGGTAACACTGTATGCCATCCCCGGTCCCCAGTGGATTCTGCCTTACCCATGCAGCACTCCACATTCATTTTGCCCTCCACCTTGTGTCTGTCTCCTCTGTAGTCTTTTTTCCTCTGCTTTTTTTTTCACCCTGGTTAAAAGGAAGATCTGAACAAGAGCCTGTTGACCTTTCACAAATATGTCCCCAAAGAGAGACCGACTCTATAAAAACCTTCCTTATTTCCTCACCAGACATGCAGCCTGTCGTAGTACAGAGCAGTAGCATCCTTGGGGGCAAGGAGAGAAGCCTTCTCTGTCTTCCTGCCCTGTTCTCTAATTTAGAAAACCGACCTTCCTTGCTGTTGTTGTTTAACCCCAGCCAACGACTAAGCACCATGCCTAGTATGATGAGAAAGTGTGTTTTTGTGATAAATTTTCTAGTAGGTTACAAATAAAAAGTGGCTGAAAGATGTGTGTTCTGGCTTCATTAGTAATTTATTCTTATGATGTCAAGGGTGCTAAAAAGGAAAAACCGCACAGCATTGTCAATTGTGTTATATCATCTCATACAAGGCAACCTTTATCAAGTTCCTACACATTTGTGGGCTATCTCACATATCTGCTTTCCAGTGCATTTTTTCATTTCATAGAAGGGCAGCAAATGTTCATGAGGCCAGTGGAATATTCTATCCCACCTATTCTTCTTAATGCAGAAAGCCGTCCATCTTACCTCAAAGTCCCTTTTAAAGGGTTCAGTGTTTTGCATTAAGATAGTTTAAATTTCATTTGTAGCCATTTGCTAGCCATGCCTGGCATTCTGAAATGCCTCCCTGCTTCAGCTTCACATGGAATAAGGCCCTTGGACACAGAGCTTAACTGTGGTGCTCAAGATTGAGATTGAGGAACAGCAGGTGGCACAGAAGGGCTTGTCTGCTTACTTTGGGCCCCTGTGTAACATCATAACCTAGTTTGTCAAATTCCAGTTTGACAATCTGCGAGAAGCTTAACACTTCAGCATGAAACTATGTAGCCCTGCCCGTTAGTTGCTGTGGTACATTCAGTATTCAAAGTTTCTTTAAACTCTGTTCTCACTAGGAATTTGTGGTGGTTATTGCTACTTGCCTGTGTTTCTCAGATGTCCCAAAGGAGATGTCCTAAAGTCTCATATGTCCTTGTTTCAGTAACCAGCACCTCCATAGGAAGAGGAGCTGTGGGGATTCTTCCTGCTAATTTAACTTGATGGATGGTGATAGTACCCACGAGATGTCCACTCTGTCTTTTCAGTCTCTGCAACCATGTCCAAGTGTGCAGACATACCCATGGAATCCTTTGGATCCCACATCCTCCTTGCACGTGTAATCCAATTTCCATGCCCCTATATGTGTTAAATATGCTTCTACCTGAAGGAAGCAAAATGCAAAATGTGTCTGTTTCTGCTTGAAAATCAGAGGAATATTTCCAGTAGGTAGTCTAAAAGAAAGCTTGTGAAATCTAAAATGTGTCTATATTAAACAAATAAAGTCAGATCACTGAATCTGGTGCTAATCAGAGTTATTTTGTGTTTAGAAGGACCGCACTTGCCTGCATTATGCTGTGAGAAAACGGTTTACCTTCCTTGACTATGTGCTCATCATAATCCTCATGCCAGTTATGCTTATTGGATACCTTCTCATGGTGAGTCTGGATGAAAGAAGGAAAAACACTGTATCTTTCCCTTTCCCTTTATGACATTTTTCATGGCAGTATTTCAGGCTAGGAACCTGTATAGTACACAGGACTGCTTTCTTAAAGCAAGGGCTAGATGAATACAACAGAAGAAACAGGAATTTTGCTGTGAATATAGCTGGTGTAGGAACAGAATTGTAGCACTGCATCAGCCTGGTATTTGCAGAAGACACTCTTCTTTTTGGAAAAAACCCACAGTATTTAGCCCAAATTTACTTAGCACTATATATAGATGAACTGTCTTACTGTGTTACTCTTTCTCTTGCACCAAACAGGTCTCGAAGACGAAACAGAATGAAAACCTGATCAAGATGTTGCTCAGAGCTGGAGCTGATGTGAATGCTACAGACTCTGTAAGTGGATTTATAAAAATGTAAATGTGGTTTGCATGCATGCAACAATTCTAAAAACAGACTTCAGAATCTTCTAGCAACATAGTCCTGCTGTAGAATGGGATCAGGGACTGAACTGACTGTGATGTTCCGGGAGAAATCAGTATTTCCCCTTGACGTTTAGGCAGCAGTTTTTCAATATACTAATGTACACAGAAATAATCCCCACTGATCAACTAATTATTTTTTTTGAACAATGCCCGCATAAGAGAATCCAGGTAAGCTGAGCTGAGATACTTATGTATTAAATACCTGATCCTATAAAGATTCTACCGATATAAGGGCCTCAGTTTATCAGCATTTATGAGTTCTTGGACTGGAGCATATTTTTGAGCAAAGATCATGCCACACGGCTAGACCCTGTTTCTACTCTTGGTCATCAGAGTGTGCTGATCTGCCATAGACAGAGTCCTGAATCCACTAGCCTACTTGGGTGTGGTAAAGACCTCCTCTACTCTAAGACAGAAGAGAATGCCCTATTTTATCAGCAACCAAATCCTAAAACGCTGAAGTGCAAGCAAACAGTATTGTTGGGATCAATATCCTGGAATCCTCTGAAATTAGTAAAGAACTACTGGCTTCCTGCTGAAGGTATCAGACCTGTTTTAGCAACTGCTTTCCATGGAAGGAATGGTTGTTTGTTTTTTTTTTTTTTCTTGTTGCTCATATGATAATGTATTTGTTTTACTGTGTAGTGTGTTATGATAGAAACTGATATGTGTGTTTTGCATCCAGCTGTTGAGGGAAACTGATAAGGCTACAGGTACTTGCTTAAGGTTTACTAAAGAATTCATAGAACTAAAATTCATCTGCTTCTGTCTCCCTTCAGTCTAGTAGCACAGCCCTTCACTATGCTTGTGAAATGAAAAATCAGGAAGTCATTCCTCTACTGCTTGAAGCTCATGCAGACACTTCTGTAAAGAATCAGGTAAGAAGGTGAAATTGATAACTGTATTTCCTTATCATGAAGGTGAATCAGTATGCTGTAAGTCTTAGCTGGTGTGCAGCAATTTAAAGAAAAGGGTGCTCAGCTTCCTGGCAGTGGAGTTGTTTCCTGTTTGGTACAAAACGTTTACTCCATTGCTTTTGTTGGCAAGAGCAACTTTGAAGTACAAATCCTTCACTGCTGGATTTCTGCCAGTAAACACTGCCCTTATGTCCCCTGGTTTGGCATATCTCATCTGTCTTTACAGTACCTCTTCTTAACTCAAAGCTGCTCTACAGTTCTGTTCCTAAGAAGCAGGCTACAGGGGAGTGGTAAGAGCCTTCTTAGGTCCTTTTCATGCTGTTGTACACCATTATTCTGAGAGAGGCTAAGTCAAGCTACTCCTGTCACCAGAATAGCTCAAATGTTGCCCAAATCAATATTGACCTGGGAGTATCTGCATTACTGAGTTGAGGTGAGTAGTGTATTACCCATGTTGCTCTTGAATCCAAATCTTAGCTGTGCTAAGATTTAAGGCTGTGCTAATATCCAAAATTGACTTTTGGATATTAGTCCCAGGAAACAGTGGAATGGCTGTCTGTCTTCAAAGTAGTATTAGATCCAGCATGTTCTGAAACCTTTGTTTTAGAGCATGGATGTGACAGGGGAACTTACACAGGAGACCACTGCATCTGGGTGACAAGTTCAGAAAAGTTCCTTGTACTTGATCGATATCTATGATATTGCAATGTATTTTATCTGTTTCTTTCAGGATGGGGAGACTCCCTTAGATATAGCAAGAAGACTGCAGTTCCACAACATTGAAAGCATGCTAAGAAAAGCTTCCTAGTCATCAAGGACTCTCAAACATGCAGAAAATTACCTCATCTGACAATGCATCTTGCATAACAGCAAATGTCCAACAGAGGGTGAAGGCTGTTACTTGATAAAAACTTGGTCCACATCCACCCATTCCTTGCTGTAGACTTTGATAACTTTGTGTGAGACTTGTCAGTACCCCCAAGGCCATGTGTGGGGTGAAAGGAGTTAATTTGATTTTACTGAGCCATGAATGATTGCAATAGTGGTCAAAATATTGCCCTTCCCATCTGCTTCATCAGTCTTATTACTTGACTTCTGCAGTCTGTGGATTTTGAAAGCTAGCTATAAAGTATCTGGAAGCCTAAATATTGCATATGGTTGGCAGCCAATGCAAAAATAAAATATCCTTTAGAGTGCACATTGCTTGTTCTATAGGGGAACCAAACAATATGCTACAGCAGTTGTACAAAGTCTGGTACCCTTCCTCTTAGTATTTCTCTTCCCACAATGGGAGTGACTGGGAAAATAGGTCTCTCAGTTGAGCACTTTTCCCTTCCATCCTTCCTACAAGTTTCACACACCTTAATTCTTACTATGTTGCTACAAGGGTAGGATCATCTTCTCCCCCTTTTTTTTTTTTCATATAAGACACAGCAAAAAGAGATTCAATGGCTTGCTGGAGACCATAAAGAAAGCAAATTCCCAGATCACTTTAATGCATTAAGAAATAATAATGAAAATATGTTTGGCATCGTAGAGAAACAGGTCTCTTGACTACCTTTCCAATATAAACAGTGTACTAAAGAAAAAAAATCAATAAATGAAATGCTGTTGATGAGAACCAGACGTATCCTTCCCATGGGACTGGACAGGATAGTATGCTTTTCAGAGTGGTGCATGGAGCAGGGGATAATACCAATAATAATAATATATCCATGAATCTTATCTTGCATAGGTAAAAGCAGAGGAAAACCTGCATTTGTAAGCAATGTATTAAAGTGTCCCGCTGCTTTGTGATTTAATAATGCAGCAACAAAAGGGAATCTCCTTTGGAAGGCTGCTGTATTTTGCCTTCTTGATCTAATGGATCTTTGTTTTTGTTGACAATTTTGGCCTTTTCCCATAAGCTGTCAGAAGTGCAGTAGATAGATGCCATGATTAGCATTGCTAATGGGTGCTACACGAGGTACAGGGACAAGCTAGTGTATTTTTCCTGTGTTGAAGAAGACAGATATTTTTCAGTGTAACTATTCTATTGGATGCCAACTCCAACTGCAAAGGGTCTTGGTTGGGCAGTTTGAGTTTGAGTCTGCAGCCAGAAAAACCCTGCAGCTTGTTTTTTCCAAGCTCCTTGTTTGAGCCTGGAATCATGAACACTTTATGTGTAATCTGGGGACAGGTGCTCTTACCTGCCAGATCTACGTGAGTAGATGTGAGGCACTTCCATGGATAATGAAGATGCCATCTCTTAGGGCTAATGGCTGGAAAGGAAAAACAACTGACTGCTTTCCCATGTTTTAGAATCTACTTAAAGGAAGAATGGACAAGACACAGAGCTGTCTAAAAATTGAAGATGATATCTCAGAGTGCTTGAAACAGCTTCATTGCCAGTTTCAAGAATAATTCATGGGGTGGAACCTGTATTGCTTGGAGTGCACCTTGCCAGATGGGTCTGCATTTCATTATTCCTCAGCTGCCATCCATGGTCTTCAGAATTGAGGGGTTTAGAGTGTGTGAACAGACACAGGGGTGCTTTGTAGGCATGGAGGGCAGCAGAATACTTCTATGAGTTTCTCTGAGGCTGGATTCCTTGATATTTGGTAATCATCTATTGTCTACTCTGTTTCTTGTGTTTGAAGATCTCTGTGAGGACGGGAAAAAAAAAAGCCAAGTCCTCTGTCAAGGGGATAAATAATTTAATGTAAATAAAGGTGCTCATTTCAACAGAGAAATGATCAAATCACACTTTTAGGTCTCCATAGGAAGACACACATTGGGCATGGGAATGCCTTGATGGAGTACATAAGATATACAAGAGAACAACAGAATGTAGGCTTAGGCAAATCAGTCTCATAGAAATAAAAGATGGTCAAATTAAGTGATCCCTGCAGTACATGCTCGAATACATTCATGTTTTCAGCTTTCATTAATTTCAAAAGTATTTTTTTATTAGTTCAATGATTTTCATATACATTTTCTCAGTTGCATCAAGGCCCCAGATGAAATCAAGATGTCCCCATGTAGGAAAGTGCTCATGGTAAATGAGATTACTAATCTGAGGAAGTAGCCTTGCCGTGTCTTTTGGATCTGCAAATGTGTCCTCTCCTCCACTCCAAACAGCAATTGGTATGGTTATCTCCTCTATCTTGTACACAGGAGGAGCAGTCTGTAAGAAGGGAAGAAGCCTGAGTAAATGCTGTTGTATCAAAGTTATGTTTAGGGAAGGATTCTGTGCAAACATCTCTCTTTCTCTTTCCTGATATTCAGGGTGTGAAGATCTATAAGTTTAGTTGAGCCATGGAGTGCAACTGTTCATTTTAGTTTTCATACTTGGAACTTAAGTGACAAGGAAATAATTTGGCCATTTATAATTTCACTCTAGAAAATTTCTGAGACAGTAGGCAAGATAGAAATGGACTGATTATATCTCTGGAGTCTTTCTGTCTGTGGTTAGCAGACAGCACAGGACAGTGCAAGTCAAATGTGCTGGTTAGAAGTGAAATGATTGTCAGTCCATTGGAGAGATCACTGTAGCTGTGAAATTCATTTCCTCCCTTAATTGAAGGGCAGATCCTTAAGATTTTGGGAGAATTGAAGAGCACTGTACCCATCCAGTCCCAGGACTTGGGTGTGGCTCTTTGCCTTGGTAGCATTCACATGTGCTAAAATTTGAATTTTTCTATTCTTAGTTTTACCAGGACCCAAGAATGAGTTCTCAAGGAAAACATATTGCCTTACCTGGTTGTATTTCTTCATGTTTTCCTTAGAGCCATAGTTGAAAGCTTGAAATTGGTCTGTATGTGCTAGCTGTTAAAAGAACGGATAAGATGAAAGTGACAGGAGACCAAGAAGCAGAGTGCCTATGATTTAAGTCAAGGCTCTGGTAGCGGACTGTGAGTTACTCCCCCACCTTTCTCTGGTTGCAGGCTTCCTGGATATTGAGGGTAGATCATAGGATAAGTGGCTTCATTGCCTTTTCTCTTGCTAATTTTTTATCATGATCCTTATCTTCTACCCTTGGTATGTTTTGTTACTTAAAATTTTGCTTTACTACCTTGGGTAACTAAGGTTGGGGTTTCTGTTCATAATACAGAGTTGTGTTCAGTTGTCCCATGGAAAGAGAACCTGAATGTCTATAATGTGTCAGGGCTATTACTAGTCTAGTGTAATATGCCTTGCAGGACTGATCAGTGAAGGGTTAAGTACATATACCTGGAATTTTTTGTTTGCTTTGGTGATTTTATTTTTTGCACGAACATGACAAGTAATTTCATTTGTGAGTAGTTGTATGTAATAGAGGCTGAAAGAAAGCCAGGGTCTCTCAATTTAGAAAACCTTTGCTTCAAGGATTTAAGTAGCTGGGTGTGTGCTAGAAATCTGCTTGCTGTGTTGTCTCTGCTATTTGATCTTGCTGTATCTGTGTTTGCTTTTATCTACCTGACTTTGTTAGAGGCTGGCAAAATAGACTGTAAAGTCGCTAGCTGTCAGTGGTTTTTCTCCATTTCCTGGCTAGTTGTATCCTGTGGGACTGACTGCTGGGAATCATTGTCAAGGGTGTCTTCAAGAGCAAATCTACATTCTAGACTACATTAAGTGTGCAGGTGCTCATGGCAGCAGGTGAGAAAGTGTGATGCTCAGTTTTCCAGATCCATAATCTCTGGATTTCCTTGTAGGCTGTTGGTTGCATAAAAAGCAGTAGTAAGACTGTTTATACATCTGTGCGCAGTTATACCTGTTGCCAATGAATAATATTCTGTACTGATGTTCCAGCTGGAGAATGTCCTACGTATGTGTCTATTCGACTCTGAGGAGAAAGCAGAAATTTTATAAAGACAGAGACCCAGTGTTGTGACAGAATAAAAATGCAAAGAAACTGAACAACATCCTGCTGCTGTATTAAATCCCCATATTAATGGGATATTCTTCAAATATCAGACAGAAAACAGAGAAGCAGACTTCAGAATAGCTGGTTAAGAGTATGTATCTGCATACCCTCTCCAGGAAAGCAGTACATTCCACGAAGACAGTACTGCTGTGGGATCCTGTGCCCAGCAAAATTAGGGAAAAACCTTCCAACTCTTTCAAAGTAGACTTCCCATCTCACACCAGACCCCCATGCATCTATAAGTCTTATGAAGATTTGGGTTTTTCTTCACTTCACTCCAAGTCCTAAAGAAGCCAACTTACAAAACTGATACATTTTGTTTCTCTTTGTATTTTTTGTAGTTCTATTAGGGAGATGGTCCAGTTCCGTCTCCCCAGATTCTTCCTCAGCCATGTTATCTTGCCCTGAGGACCACATGAGTGACTTAACACAAATCAGGAAATATCCTTAATGGTTTAGCTCTGCAATTCGAAAGGGCTGCGATGCCTTTAATTTCTTTTGCATTGAACCTTTGATTCTAACTGCTTTTAAGTGGTTATAGATGGAAAAAATGCCCCCCTGTCATTACAGATATTGCAGTAATAAACATTATACAGGCCAGCTTCTGCACTTTGGCCACTGTAAAGGGGCTTGACACCACAATGTCCATATGCTGGCAAGCACACAGAAAACTCTTCTGTCTCTCCTTCCCCTCTGACTGATGAATTAGTGTTTGTGAATCCCACTGTAGGTGTGCTGCACTCCTCAGCACAACGTAAGGACTTTGTGTAGCTCTGCATCTTGTAGATTGAGCTGTTGAGTCCAGTTCTAAGGTCAACAAAATGGGAAAATGCCCCTTACGGTTCTTCTTTGGGACCAAGTTTTGGTGCAAGTAGTCTTAAAAGTGGGAATTAAAAAGGGGCTTTTTCCTGACTTTTAGCTATTCCAGTGTTCAGAGGACCCCAGCGTCCACATGTCAAGGGAAGAAACTGGCAACTGTATTGCCAAGAATAAATCTGACTCCATCATTAACTGTCTCTTTTTAAAGTACATCTGTGTGACCAATTCTGTTTGGCTTAGCCCCCAGAGAGAGTACATCTATTAACATATACAATATAGCTGTAGTCTGAAGTCAGTCCTTTCTTTCTGGAATAGGAATGTGCCTAGTTTTTGGTCCCATCTATCACTGCCTCTAGTCATGCTGCTGCTATTGACAGCACACAATGTCCTGGCATTCCCTCAGTCTGCTGAGAACTATGTTGTGGTTTATGTATGTTTACATGCACGACAGTAACTGGGTAAGGAGAGAATGTACAAGCGAAACTTCCAAAATAACTTTAGTTTTACTTTGAATAGGTGTTCTTGGATATACTTACCGTGTTCAGATTTTTTATGCTGCCTCCAGCTATGTAACAGAGAACATGGGCACAAAACTTATCCAGGTTTGTACATAACTGTGTCACGGGTCCTTTCAGAAATTCGATCTGGTGAAAGGCTCCTTTGCAGCCGAACATTAACTGAAGGAAAGGAGAAGTGCAACACTTTTTTTTCTTGTTACAGAAGCATTTTATGCAGGAAATTGTAGCTAATAGCTTAGCATCCTAGAGCAGTATTCAAAGAGTGCTGAAACAGCTTGCCCTCACAGTACCCCTTAAAACACACTCTTCCGCACAGTGCATCATTTATTCTTCCTTTTTCATATTATTATAATCAATCCTGGAGGAAGCCATCCTTCTATTTCTAGTGTAATGACCTCAATGCCTAATCATTTTTGAAGTCCCAGAGACTGCCATGGCTGCTATTGCACTGATTTAGTTCCTCCTGCATGAGGCCAGCAAAATATTAGTTAAACTGCAAGAGTTCTACAAGAAGATAGAGTTTCACTAGTCTCCTGCTTCACAGGGATCTGCTGCTGAAAGCTCTGTATCCTGACTGTTTTCCCCATGGAGTTTGGGAACAGATTTTTCAAGAGCACTCAATTCATCCCAAGCTCAGTGTCAGCAGGTCACTTGTTTGGGAACACTTCATCTCAGGCTGAGTGAACCTTGTGAAGGTTAGTAAGGAATTGGGCCCCTTAGAAGGAAAAATGACATACCCTGAGCAGTGGTTCAGGAAGATTTGTTATCCTAACCAGAATGCTTGTAGCATGTGGGCATGCAGTTACTGGACCCAGAGCAAAGAACACTTTCACCCGTTGGGCCAGCTCAGGGTATGTAGAAAATGCTATGAAGCCTGCAAACAGAGAAGAGACAGACTGAGTTAGTGAAGATACCTTCCACAGATAAATTAAATACATAAACAGTAGGTACTGATACCAGATTTGCTGTCTGTTGTTCATGTGTGTCTGTGCTGCATGTTTTGCTTACGGCAAGTGTTGAAGATAAGTCCTGAAACTAAATTTATTTGGGAGGCAAAGTTCGTTCTGAGGTTTAGAGCATGTCTGGGCATTGCCTTCATCAGAACAATTTTTGTAGCAACATGTCAATGAGGTTTTCATGATAACATTAATTCCCTCTAAAGTTCAAGAAACACTCATAAAAAAATGAGATTTTCAGATTATAGTTTATTATATTATATATATAATATATATATATTATCTGTTTATGCTTTCATGAAGAAATTGTACAATAATCAGCTGAATACTGGGAGGTTTGAGTGTTTTCAACTGATTGTTTGCATCATCAGTAGTTGAAGAATGCCTAGATGGTTAGTTTGTTTTGCCATGAGGGTCTTTAAATCTCTTATGAGAGGCAAAGAAGGTAAGATCTGGAGCTGTGATAATATTATGATTTTCCCACTCTTCCTTGTCTTTTTTTTCTGGGTTGTTTACACTAACGAACTGGCAGTTATTCATTTCTGATCAATATCTGTTCATGGATCTTACATATAAACCATAAATATCAAGAGCTTTCAACTGATGCTAGAAGAAAGTTAGGTGCATTCAGAGGCCATGAAATAAATTAATGCTAAAGGTTGGGCCTAAGAGAAAAGAAGTCAATAATATTTTTTCTTTCCTAATTTTCAGTCTCTAGCACTATGCTTTTAAACAGTAATGTGGCCAGTTATAGCCACTCATCAACTACACTTTAAATTGTAGGATTGACATTAAGTCAAATGACTTAGTAATGTTGAGGTTATTTTTCCTTGTCTTCTGTTAATTTAAATTATGTATTATATGTGCTGTTTTATCTTTTTAGTTTTTCCATCCTGTTCACAAGGAACAGGCTCCCAAAGGAAGTGGTCACAGCACCAATCCTGCCAGAGTTCAAGAAGAGAAGAATTTGGACAATGCTCTCAGGCACATGGTGTGATTCTTGGGGCTGACCTGTGCCGAGCCATGAGCTGGGCTTTGATGACCTTTGTGGGTCCCTTCCAACTCAGGATATTCTATGATTCTATGATTCTAGTTGTATGTCTTAATACAAACAAAGAACTTAATGAAAATTCCTATTGCTGAGAAAAACAGCCAATGACAGTACCTGAAGTACCCAGTAAATGTTCACTTCTATGTCTCTAATTATTTACAAAGTTAAACTATATTTCCATCTGCTATTAGGTTTATTTGCTTATTAACGGTGACCAAAACTGTTTTTAGAAAAGTTTTGCATATTTTCCAAATCTGAACCCAGAAAACCCTCTATGTTTTTCTAGCTCTCTATGAACAAGAAAAACAACAGAATCAATGGGGAGACCCACCTACTGATCAGATAAGAACATGAATCATTGTGAATAAGTGTCCTAACATTACCTGCAGTTGTGCCTTCAGAGTGACCAATATAATACACATCCTTCTGTCCAGTTTTATTCATGATGAAGTACAGCTCTGCTGGAATATCATATTTACCCATTTCATCAAAGCTAAAGGGAGAAACACAAAAAGCATGCAGATAATTCAGCCATCACAGTGTGAGTTACTGAATGTCAGTTTTGTTCCTTGCACGCAGCAGGACCCATTGAAGGATGAGGTTACAGGTTGTGTCTGCTTGATTTGGGGAAGTGGGCAGAGGGACACAGCTGTACAGCCAGGCTGCCGATGCCTTGGGCTCTCTGTGGAGGAGATACCAGTTTTGCCTGACAGGTGCAGCCCTTGGGGAACTGAATTTAATCAATGCTTTCACCAGCATGGCTTACAAAACACATTTCTTTCTCGGTTGAATTCAACTGTGAGAGATTAGAGATCTCTAGACAAGGCTGCTCAGCCTGTTCTAGCTGAGGTTCTTGCTCTCCCTCTCACAGTACTCCCTTTTCCTCAGCATGATATTTAATTTCCCAGTGTCTGAAATTCCCAGCCAATTCTCCCAACTCTGAGTAGCTATGAGCATCCTTCTTCATCTGGTTCTTTACTCTCCTTGGTTGGTGTAGATCCTGTTATGATGCTGGTTTAGGTAAAAGCCATAAGGCTGAAGCCATCTAGTCCCCTTGGAGTTTCTATGTTGAGTAATTCTCTCTCTACAGAGTACCTGAACTTCCAGAATTCTTTCTGGCTGGGATTAAGGGTCCTGTGTTTTAAAGACCAAGTGTTCCCTCGGGTGTTTCCCAACCACACATCACAGCCAGCATCTGCGAGGATGAAGCCCAAGCTGTCGTTGTGCAGGTTAGAAATCCAGTGAGTAGCGTCTCCTAGAAAAGCATGCTGTAGGAAGACTACAGGCCTTTGCCCTGAAAAAGATTAAAATATTCCTATATTGGAGCAGTAATTAACATTGAAGTGCAGAGTTCAGCTTGTGAGAGGTTTCCGTCTTCAAGAAGCTCCCAGGAGAACTATACTTATATATTGTTCTGAGAAACCTGGAGGTTTGTTCCATGCAAGCAGGAACCTTTTTATGACATTTCATAGCCACTTTATGACAGGTCTGGCAAATAAAGAATTTACTGAGGAGGCCTGTCCTCACCTCTTCTAGCACTGGAAAGCCAACTTACAGGGCCTATACTGAAATCATCTACCCAAAGCTGAAAACTGCTGAAGGCGTAATAGGGTACTGAAGACAAAGAAAAATTCATCCAAAGAAGCATATCCACCCTTAGGTAACAAAGTGAGCAGGGCTGAGAGGCCCTTCATCTAACCTTGGTTAGCCTTACTTTGAGAGTCAGGCTGGTCCAAATGGTCTCCAAAGGAAGAGATCCAATTAGGAGAAGGCATCTGAAATAAATAATTCTATAATTCTAACGAGGAGTACTAAACAAAGTAGCGGTACCCAGGATGCTTCAAATTTCAGCTAGACATTTTTATTCCATTCAGAAAATGTGATGAAACTACTGATGCAATGCACTTGCTTTTCACCAATGACATGATTTCTTACCTCCTTCCTCAAGAATATCTCTGTCCTTCAGAAGCCCAGGAATGAATATTTGTATGCCTAACCTCAGAGGCTTTGTTATCAGGCTTCTATTTTATATGTTTATTACTTAGTGTGTTAATACAAAACCTTCCCAAATCCAGTTTACCAATCCATCCCCACAGCTCATTTGAGCAAAAAAACCCCAAACTGGGATACGACAAAATTATTAGAAAAGTCTAAAATAAGGGCAGAGACAGTGAATGTGCAGACTTCAGATGGATTCAGTATTCAAACTACATTTCTGATGAGATGCTGTTGTGGAGATGGAAAGGTGTGGTACATGTCATTGCATGTGCCAAGGGGAGGGCACCCAAGTAAGAGTTGGGTTTCAGACCTTCTTTATGTCCTATAACTCTGTCACACCTGTATTTCGACTGTTCCTCCCAGCAGGAATTCTGAAAACAGCAAGAATGTATCCATCCTCTGTTGTAACTTCATATTCCTCACTGGGGTACCCATGATATCTGATAATTTCACTCTGCAGAAAGCCAAAGGAGAGTTTGTTAACACGCAAGTTGTCCTGTTCTGGAAGGTAACCAAAATGAACAGTGTGGATGTGAGATGTACTGTGATGGTAGGGCAAGGCCCCTGGCCACAAGGACCTTGGTTGACAATAAATATTACAGGTCTTGTAAAAAGACACAGCAGAGTTCCCTCCAGACCTGCTTAGATCGTAGTCGTTTGGTTTTTGGCTCCCTATTATGGGACAAAGCAGAACTGTACTCAGTGACTAACCTTTTGGGAGACAATTTGTCATGCTTTGCAAGGCTGATATAGATCGTACCTTTCTACAGATTAAATATGCCGCCCTATCTGCATAAGACAATGCTAAAAGCTGTGGGGAGGTCCATAATGAATCCTTTCTTGCCAAAGTGTGGTTAGGCAAGCCATGCAGGCAAGGCAAACAAGGGCGGAGACCTCGTCAAAGGAACTCATAAGACCACCTACACCTAATTTTGCATGTACTCTGAGGAAATCTTTGGTGATTCAGGGCAAGCCATCTTGGATTAGTTCGTGTTGTGAGAATCTGCTGTTTGAAGGAGAGGTTCAACTTCTCCTACCTCTGAGCAAACAGGTTCTTACGGAAGGGCAGACCTTTGCTTCACTTGAGATTAGAAACCAGCCTTTCCCTCCATTGCAAAGGAATTCTTCTCTGTGGCAGCCCAGACTGTTCAGATAGGAGACTAAAGGTTTCTTCCAGGCTGTTGCTGGAGGGCTCTTTGTCCTCTTGCCAGGTTCGCACTCCTCCCTTTGTGCGGTAGCCCAAAATACCAACATGTGTTGAAAAAGCTAGGGAGTTGCCTAGCCTTGGAGCCAAAAGTAGCAGCCAGCATTCTCTGGCTGTGCACTGTGACACAGCGCTATGTGTCTGCCCTCGTGCAATATGTCCCTGGCATGTTCAGAGCCAGCCCTCATTTTGATGGTGACTCTAAGGCAGCGGTTTTGGAAACAGCAGATTAAGAAAATGGGAAATGCAAAAGGAGCCCTTCTTAGCTTCCTGACAAGGACTGTTAGTTATGGAACAGTGGTAATGGTACTGGGAGAGAAGCTTTAGAAAGAAAGGGAGAGAAGGTGATCCAACTTACAACATTCATAAAGCATTCAGGGTTGCGAGTCTTCTTGCACGGGCTTGTGTCTGCACTCAGAATGGAGGGTGCTGTGAATCCTGCTGAAAAGGCAATTTCCTGGGAGCAGAGCAGTAGGAGGAGGCACCACATCTTGGGGCTGTGTGAAAGAGCACATGCAGGGGTGTGTCTGTTAGGAAGGGAGTGGTGTGGAATTCCACTAGAAGACCCAGGTGAGAAGTCTACTGAAGGTTGCCCAAGGTCTGTTTCCCAAAGGGCAGAATAAGTATCAGCGTGAGAAGGGGCTGTGTACAGTTCACCCTGTTTAACAGGTAGGGTTGCAGAACAGGAGAATAAAACACTTGGGGATACGATGCAAGAATATGGCTGAGCACTCTGTAGATTCCTAGAGAACTGTGGTCAATAGGCAAGGCCAGCTCTTGGTATGAGTCTAGGAGAAGCTTGACAAAGAAGCATGAACACCTCAGATGACTATCACCCAGCTTGCCTGCCTTTATCTCTCTCCACTCTTCTACCAGCAGAAGAGGTGAACGGAGAAGAAAGTATTGTTTGATTCCTGTCTCCTCAGGAATGAGGTGAGAGAGAATCAGGATGGGCTCTCTTTAAACCTGCCCTCTCCTCTTCTGTGATCAAATGCCATTCCTAGGGCTGTCAGTGGCATGCTGGAGTGAGGGATCAGATAATGAGGCTCATGAAGGGGCCAGAAGTGATTCAAGGACTCTGTGAAGAGATGTACCTGGCTTAGGGGAACATACTTGCACCGGTTCAGTGCCAGCTTGTGCTTTCATCACAGGATGATGTGCCCAAGACCGGGTTCAAGTCCTGCTTGAAATTAGTTCCTCTGAGAATATGAAGCAAACAAGGTGGCCATGTGTGGCTCCCCACAATTCCCATGAGTCAGTTCCCAGTCAGCCTTACCTCTCAGCCACCAGCCAAGCAGTCTGAGCAGTGAGCAGTGGATCCCGAGACTGCTTTTGTGTTGCCAAGGGCCTGTCTCCTTTCTGTCTTAGAAATGGTTATCCACAGTGCAAATCTTGTATTGGTCATGGGGAGGTGAGATCTTGCCCTTTCCTGGGTTGACTGATGGTGCCAGATTAGCTTTTCTGAATAGAAATTGCAGAGTGCAGTTGACCTAGTACAAGTTTATGTCCACTCCACGTACAGTAGGAGTAGGAGATATTGCTTCCAGGCTTTAGTCTTTATTTTCCAGAATCCAGGTCCATGAGAGCAGGAACACTGCTCTCTGTGACCTTCCCAGACCTTTTTTTCGACATGAAAATTTTGACTTGAATACAACCTAGGAAAGGGAAGAACAGATTCTGTGACCCAGAAAGTTACTTAGTGTGGGATTATGGGCTAAAATTGTTTGGAGAGCAAGAGAAGTGCTCACAACTTCAGTGCTCCTTGCCTACAAGACAGCTGGAGGGGATGGGATTTGGGGATGGGATTATTCTTTCTAAAAAACTGTACAAAAAGATTAATGTATGAAGCTCAGTACTGTGCTCACACATTCTGGAAAAGCCCTTATACATCTGATTTTTGTTGTATGCTGTGCTTGAATGTGTGAGGGAGAATGAGGGCTGTGAAGGGAAAAGTAGCAGCCATTCTGCATGTGTATAAAGACCATAAAGATCAGGCAGGAGACCCAAATGTTCAACAATAGAATCCATGGGACAAAAGGTACACGTAATGCAGTGTAAGGCTTCAACTCATCAAGCTGTCTTGTAAGATTGCCTCACCAGTAATGACTGGGGACATTAATGCTCTTGTGAGCTTAGTTTCCTCAGAAGAAGAGGACATGCTTCTATGACCATGGTGTGTTTATGTTAGTTCACCTTTCTGTCCATCCCATAATTAACTTTTGATATAATTGTCAAATATCTGCCAAGTTCAGCACTGAGATACAAGCCTGTAAAGTAATGGGGTTCACAAGAGCTCCTGAGGACTGTTTGTCAGGGAAGGACTGTTCAACAGGGTTTAGCCTTGCCTGAGGGGAGGCAGGCTGAAGGCAGCTGTTGTATGTCCGGCAATCAGCTGAGCAGTCAGCAAGAGTGATCTAGTCAACTTTTCAGTGTCCATGTAGCTTCAAAGTAGCTACAGCATGCATGGTTTGTGAGCGAATTTTGTAGGACATGTGTCTGCTGTACAGTTTTCATTAGGAAGTTAAGCAGACCCAGGAGACAAGTCTTTCTTAAACCAGGCATTAGAGATGGAGAATGTAATTCTTAATGAAGAACAGAGGTTCTCATGCAGCCACATGTTTATTGAGTCTGCTTCTAGCATAAGTCATCTGCTATGATGAGATTATGGTGCTCTATGAAGTGTATTTGTACTTGGAAATGTTCAATATCAAGATCAAGAGAAAATAAGAAACTATTCCCTGTCAAGTAATGGAGAATATGAACAGGATTTGTGGGAATGAGAGGGGGGTAACCAAGAGATTTTTTTAGTCTCTAAACATCCTTATAGGAAAATATGTTTTGGCTTTTTGTGATATTCAATTTAACCTTTAAAATTGACTGAACAAATTTGAAGAAGTTAAATCTCATGAGTCATCAAACAGTTGAAATGAGGCAGCATTTGGAAACACCCAAAACTTTAAACTTGGCATCAAAACACATTCATCTGATTCCCTTTGTATAACAAATACTTCTTAATTTCTGTTGTCAAAACAGGAAGCCTCACAACTACATACTCAGGCAGTGCAACACTGTTTTGCTTTCTGCTGTTTTGTTCTGTTCTAGTGGGAGTAAAATATACCTCTCTCTCCTTGCACAGGGAATCTCATTTGGGAAGAAAAAGTTCCGCTCAGCTTGTTTCCAAATCACTACCAAGATTAGCTGTGGCAATGCAGAGGCTAAATTATTCCTCTTGTTAGGGCAAACTTTCCTCAATGCACTCTGTCATCACCTGGCTTAGCTGGCATGGCTCATGGACTTCCAGGTATTCACCTTTTAAACGAGATAGAGCAGGCTGAGTACTATCAATCTTGGCAGGCCACTAGTCTCTTAAGTTTTAGGAATATAGACAGGAGATGTGAGCAGCTGTTTCCACCTAGTGAGGTGAAATAACTAAGTAACTACTGGGCATGGTAAACTGTCATAAAAGAACATGCTTAGATGGAAAAATGCTCAGAGAGAGAAATGCTCTTGAAAGTTCTTTAGGTACTTATAAGATTTAGTGAAACCAAACTGTTATAAAAGAACATGTTTTGACGGAAAAATGCTCAGAGAAAGAAATGCCCTTGAAAGTTCTTTAGGTACTTATAAGATTTAGTGATACTAAGATGAAAGCCATTCCGAAATTCATCCTTCTACCCTTGTGCCTTAAGCAGTCTAAAATTTATTTCACAGAAGCTGTAAGGCAACCACACACCAACCAGAAAAGCAACTGTGACTAAACATATATGAGAATTTGCTGCCTTACTCACTAACAAAACATGCATGTGCATTACACGGCAGGAATGGGAGGTCCAGATTACACACACTGTTGCAATTCTGGGACATTCATTCCCTTGTTCTCAGACTGAAGAAAACAAGTAGAGAAAAATTAAATAGTTGCTCTTTTTCTTCCTTTTGTGCACATCAAACTTATTTGTCTTGTAACTTGAGCAAAGAAGCACCTCTGTGCATAGCAGTAGGCTTACAGATCAGAGAGGCAAAACACTGTCTATTTTTACAATGAACTGCATAAAACCAAGAGCACATCTTTGTGGAGACAGGCAACAGAGAAAGAGACCATGAACACATATGTACAAGCAACTTACCTCTGCTTTGACTGCCTTGCTTGTATCTTCTGCCACTGTCCCTGCTCCGTCTCCACTAGCAGACTGATTCACTGGCAGAAACCTGCGCAGATAAAAGGAAGTCAAAACAAAATGAGCACTTCGGGGAAGCAACTGTGAGTGTCATGAGCTGGCAGCATATATTGTAGAACGTGTTTAAGTGCTGATTTGGCAATGCTTCAGAAGTGGGGAAATCTTTGTGATGAAAAAGATCTTCTGGTTTAATTCACAAACCCAAAATGCACTATGGAGCAGGAGAGTTTACAGACTACCTACAAATCAGTGGTTAGGATGTTTAGCTGGGACCTGGGTGTTCCAGTTTGCTGGGGCTGTGGCAGACCTTGACCAGTACTGTTGCCCAACTGAGGGGCTGCTTCAAATATAATCTTTTAATATGAAAAGTGTCCAGCTTCTCTCAACACAGTCTCTCAAGAACAGTCTCTGCTGTTGCTTTTCATTTGTTTATGTTAACTTTACGATTCCAGACTGACCTAAATCTGTTTCCCACTGAGCATCACAACTCATGAAACCCATCTTATTCTGCATTTATCACACTCCAGTGCCAAAGAATGCTTGAACACAACATACAACTTTTCTCCCAGTGAGGGAACAAACAAGGGGTCTTGTTTATCCCAAGCCATTTTCATCAGCTCTGAAAACATGGTATCTTTGGAGATCTTTGCCTAATGGCTGAATTAGTTATAGTCAGCCTGAGGGCTCAGTGCTCGCTGAGATTGGTTTGATGACCATGGGCAGAAGGACTCATTCTATGCCCTTGGGCAGCTGGGCTATAAACTAAGCAGAATCCTCCTATGTGAGGATCAGCCTGTTCAGCCAATACATTCACAAGTGTCTTCAGAAGAACTTGTAAACACATCATAGGCTGATGAGCATTTAGAAGAACACCAGATGAAAGGGGTGTATTCTTGGGAACACCATTGCAAATGATATGATACCTTTGACTAGTGAGGGAAGGAAAAGAGCGAAATAACAAGATGTCATTGAAGGCACAGTAGCAGTTCTGCTTTACATACAAAGTAAAGAACATTGGGACAGTGGAAAATGTCATTTGATATTTTCTCAGTGAAAAGCATTATAACTTGGCTTCTCTGATGTCTGTAAGTGACAACAACTTTCATTAAACCATAAATTAATCACTCAGACTAATCACATAATTAATCACATGATGCCTCATCCCTCCTCACATCCCAAGCTGAGATCAACAGTCCCCACAATTTGTCCAATGCTGTTTGCCCAACCTGCTTTTACTGATTTTCAGAAAATTCAACACCCTGCCTCCTCTATGGTGTCTCAGGTAGTAAGCTGTACAGTTGCAAGCTCTTTCCTAGGTGACCTTAAGGAATACTCTGGCTACTTTCAGGTATATTGCAATTTCATTTGCCATTGAAAGTACGGAAAACTTATGATGTAGGCCTGAAGTCCTCATACATTTCCCCTACAAGCAGTGAGAGACTTGAAAGATTGACTCTCTGAAGGGTATTTGACTCCAGGAATTTGTATTTGGTGTAAGGAATGTCCCTGTCTGGAGGAGAGCTGTTTTGTTTGGATCAAACTCTAGTTACATTTGTGAAGCAGAAGGAGACAGAACAGGCTTCAGTAGTGGGCTTAGAAGATGAAACAGGCCTGTTGTTTGTTTTGGAAGGGAAAGGTGCAGAACTGGCAACAGCCATGGTTAATTTGTTTGGCTAATGAATCATTACGCAGAGTGAGGCACTGGTCTTTCGGTCATACAGTGTCACCGGTGAACTGTCTTAGTCTAACAGCTGTACCTGCCCTGGACAGCATCCCAGACTTGGCCCACATTACATTTCATTCAAATGGAGAATGAAGTTGTCATGCTGAAAGGAAACCCCTAAATGCACTGTGTTTCTTTTCACAGTGAAGCTAATGGCATTTTACTGTGGAGGGATGGTGACCTATCATGCTGTAACCTAATAACCATGGAGGTTTACCCTTCAACTGAGTGGTTTTGTGCAGTAACTACCTCTCTGAAAGAAGATTGGCAGAGTCATAGTTATCCTGGGAAATTAATAGGATGACAGTTTCTTCAGCACTGTTTTGAAAGCAGCCCTTTTCAGTAGTGGTCAAAGTGCTCTAAATACCCATGGGGTGGAGATAATGGATTTTTTTCTAGCAATGTTTGGGTGCTTTTCATTTTAGTGTTTAAACTCCAGAGAGGCTGCTCAGAGCCACGATAAAGGTCAGAACAGCTCAGCTGTGTGGTAGCCAGTAGCTTACATGGAAAATAAAAGGAGATGTGAGATTTCTGCTGGGTTCAGGGTATAACTTTGAACTAAAGTGTCCCGTGAAAGTGTTGCCAAAATAAAATCGGCTCCTTTCTCCCACACTGGAAAGATCATGTACACAGATCCTGAAAGTGTTGTCAGCAGAGATCGAGTTTGTAAATATTTCCCTATCTCAGGGTGGGCCCTGAACCCAAGTTTGCCAGCTTCCAAGTGCATGCTTGAACCATGAGACTGGCTATTGTTTTCTGTTGGGTCTCCCTGTGTCCCTTGCTCTTCCTCATGAAAACAGTGAGCAGTCCTGTTTAAAATTAAGACAAACCATCTTCTTTTCAGGAGTGAGGATTCTTTTGTATTAACTCAGTTTTTGCTTTATGGTTATCATCTCATTTAGTAAGAAAATTAATAAATACTACAACTGTTAGAGTTAGTCTTGGCTTACACTATGCCTTTAAATAATTGTCAGCCCAATAAACTGAGAAATAATATGAAGAACGGAAAACATCTTGAGATCACTGAATGTATCCAGAGAAAGTAAGTGCTTTTGTTACTGTTACAGCCTAAAGAAGAGAGCAGGCTGCAAGCAAACCCTGTGCTCTGTTAGCAAAGTATGGTTATCGCAGAATCTAACCTGTATCAATCAAGAAAGTATTACAGAGCCACGGGGTTGCCAGAAAATATGAAGTGCACTATCAGGATGCAAAAAGCATTGGAGTGACAACGGGTGTGCAGGAGGAAGCCTTTCTCTGGCTCCAGATGCAACAGAAGGGGGTTTTTGTACTGAATGAAAGTGAATAGTGTTGAATGAGTCAGGTAAGGCTACTGGTTGTGGGTTAAGGATACTTCTGCATCAGATCAATAATTTCATTGTACATATGCAAAGGTGCATCCAATCCCCAGATAAAATCCAGGTGTGCCCATTCAGGAATCTTCTTGTGATAGATAAGCTTCTTAATTTTAGACAGTAAAATGGCCGCATCCTTGGGATCTGCGAGCAAGTCTTGTCCTCCAGTCCACACTGCAGTTGGTACAGTCATCTCTTCTATGTTGTAGACAGGAGGAATAGTCTAGAAAACATGAAGCAGTACAGGAATGAATGTCCAGGAGAGCACAGGAAACTTTAAATGTCCATTTTGGGCTTTCTTCTGTCACTTTTCAAAGTAGAGGTGCCTAAATCAAAGAGGAAGGAAGTTCTCTTGCTCGCCTATCACTGCTCAACTGATAGCAGTGTGAAAGGTAAAACACCTCCTGGGCTGACAAAGAGTTACTGTTGGGTCTTTGCCCTCTCAACTAGGAATCTTAGGGCAAGAACCTGGAACAAGACAGAAGATGTCAGGATGCCTCTGGATAAACCCCCATCATGGTCCTTTTGAAGTGCTGGTCAGTCCCAGAAGACATGATCTAGCTAGAAAACACATGTGACAAGGATGAAAAGGATCATGGAGTGGTTTCTGTAGGAGGAGAGAGAACGTAGCTTAGGACTTCTGAATTTGGAAAACAGAGGCCAGAGCAAGTACAGGAGGCAAGATTATACAATCACAAATAGTATGAAGAAAGAACACAGGAAGTATTTATCCCATTACTTTTCATAACAGAAAACCTAAAAGGCATCCAGTGACTTTCCAGGAGCAAGCAAATTCATGTCAAACCAAAAGAAGTTGTGTTTCATGCAAACCATAATTAAAACATGTAGCTCATAATGACAGGTTGTTGTGGAGACCTAAAGGGTAGGAAGGTCAAGGATGGGATTAGAGTCTTGAATGGAGAAGATGTTCCTCAGAGTCTTCTTGAGGAAAAAGTCCTTTTGTCTCTGGCTGCCAGAATTTAGGAGTGGCTGTTAGTTCTTCAGTTGTACTCTTCCTAATATTGTTTCTGTGAAATCTCATGCATTGTCAACTGTTTCAGATCCACTAGTAGGTAAGATATCTCTATTCTTTTCCATTAATTTTCTTTTTCAAAATCCATTTTATATAATTTCTGCCCTTACTTCCTCTTATTTTCATTGATCATGTAATTTAAAAGTTTTGCTCTTCCCTGCTCTCTTTCTTCCTTTTAAAATGTATTAAATTTGTTATTTCCATTAGTGCTTGTATGCTTTCTCCACTGACTTCCCAAGTGAAAAGTAGTAATATTTTCATCTACTTATATTCTGAAAATGTGTCTCCTCCTACATACTTGCTCTCTTCCTTTGTGCTTCTGTGATGTCCAAGGGTGGTAATATTGTTTCACCAAAACATACCTGTTGGTATTTTTCCATGTTCTCCTTTGAACTTCCCCAGTCATAAGCTCGGAACTTTCCTGAGCGGGCCACCTAGAAGGGTGAACAAGAGAAGGGCAGTTATAAAGCCATTATTCAGGAAGTTTGTGTGTTCTTTTCCTGCTGAGCCTCTGACTCCAATCTAAAGCCCTAACAGAAGTTCTTCTAAGAGCTATGAAAGAGCCAGTAGTAAATTAATTAAAAATGTCAAACAGTGAAAAGGAGTCAAATGTTTTTGTCAGAACCAAAAAAATCATCTCCTCTCTAGAAAGACGCAGAGATGTCCTTGCAGACAATTTGTTCAGGTTGGAAAACTGCTAATAAAAACTGCCTTCAGCAAGTTCCCCTCACTGCTACTCTCTTGTCCTCTTCTGACAGTCGTGTTGCCATCACTCAGCTCTATGAGTGGCTCCATCTTATATTTTCTCTTCCCACTCTATTTTAAGTACAGAAATCGCCATTTCTAATTCTTCTCATATGCTCCTTGGCTTTGCCTACAGCATGGATTATTACTACTGTGAGAGACACCTTCAGTGGGATCTTAATATTGAAAGTCTGTTGGCTCCCTGAATAGTAATAACAGCAAGGACAGTGAAGACTCAGGAATATTACTTCTGCATGTTTGTGCTTGCCAATCTGTGGTTAGATGCTGAATTACATCTGCGTCAGTTTGCAGAACTTCCCCCGCTGTGTTTTTGGGACCCTTTTTCTTTACAGATCTAAGTCATGGTTACAAAAGCAACTTCATCAAATCTAATATCTTATTTGAACAGCCAAAAGTATTGTTTAATTTTGAGTAAATGCCTGTGCAGATGTCACTCAGACATACCCATGTGTTTGCTGTGCTGAAAAGTGCGTTCACACTCTTGCAAGCTCACTGTGCTCAACACTGCTTCCTGCGCTGCTCCGGAGACTGCAGTGCAGCCAGGAAACCAGCCTTGCTACAGGGGCTTCTGTGAGTGAGCCCAGGCTTTATGGATCCTGAAAGTGTGAGCCCCAACACAGAAAGGCAGCTCCCATCAGCATTGCTGCTGCAGGAGTACTGTGGCAGTACCTGGTAGGTATGGGATATAAAGAGTCTACTAAATAAAGAGTTTACTATTTATGGTTATATTGCCGTCTAGACACTGAGAGCTTTGAAAGCAAGAGATGAAACTACATGGGCTTTTACTAGGAAAATTGATCATTTACATAGCAGCCTAAGTCCTGCTCATTTCTTCACTCCACACTGGAAACATGACTAATGTCTTAAGAGAAGTTCTGTACAGAACTGTGGACATCATTTATAAAAGGTACTAGATACCCCATAAGAAGAGTGATATATACATCTGGATATACAGCTTTCAGAATACATGTTTTTACACAAATGCAGCACTTCACTGTTGGCTTCAAATGTACCTGTATCACACAAGGTATTTCTATCCTGCTGGCAAAAGAAAGATCAATGAAAAACAGTCTTTTGAACTGAGATTTTAATTGTAAACCACAAGTTACATGTGTCTCCAAGAAATAAGCCGTGGCTTCATGGCAGGATATCTCTAAACCTCTCTATTCACCCCAAGGTGAGTATGTATTTTGTCTTCCAGGGGTTTGCTCATACCTGACTCCAGTGGACTATGTTCTGCACAGAAGTTCCAGCGGAGGTTTGGGCAATATACACATTGATTCGGTTCTGAAAGAAAATACTCAGTGAGCACTCTCTTCTTCCCTCCCATTCAGACATACATCAAAACATCTGCTACAGCAGTGTCATGGATTGATAAAACCAATAGAAATTGGGGTGGTGTGATTGGAGACTCCTTCAGATTTACTCCAGATATGGCAATGTGTTAGGTTAAGAGTAGCACTGGAAGAACAATCCCCAATCAGAACATTTTCCAGTATGACTGAGAATCTAAAAGAGTCTACAGGTGGAAAGTATAGAATAGAAAGTCAGCAATTTAGACCCCAAACTAGGTCGTTTTTTTTTCAGAAATCTGTATCAGATCCTATGTGAGAGAGCATCACTCTAGGACAGAATAGCAAAGGGAAATGTAATTGCCTTAGGAATGCATGACTATTTGAAAGAAAACACACTCTAGTCCTGCCAGGTTTCTTAACAAGCTGCTCTGTGATCCCTCCTCGGCAAACACACTCAAAATTTTGGAGCAAAATTTTGATGTGGTCTGACCTAGAGCTGAACAAAGCATGAGGTGCCCAAGTATGTCTTAATAACCCCCTACAGTGTCTGCCAACTCTCTCTCAGGTATCCCCAAGGTATCTTGTGCCTCTGGGCATGGAGGAGGACAAGGTGAAATATATGTGCTTCTTACTCTGTTGCAAAGAGAAAACATGAAGTGTTTTATTTCTTCTTCTGCAGTGTGCCAGCATACTAAATATTTCTCATGAGACCAGTGGCAGACACGGTATGAACCAGGAGTAAAATGTGCCCCGGGTGAGGTCTGGCAGAAGGCAGACTACAGAATTTTGGGGGGCTCTGAGCAGCTGTTGACTGCAGGGATGCTGCCAAGTGCTCTTCTGAGGAGTGAGGCAGTGGTCCCCTGCTAGTGATAGGGCAATCAGCACATACTGCTGTCCAGTAGTGGAGACTGTTCCCTGCAACATCACACTAACAGAAATTCAGGATTTACACTGCAGGACAGAAGGTGAGTTTTGGGAGCATAAGCTTAAACTCTCAGTAGAGCTGGCAAGAGTTATACATACCACATCAATGTTTTTCAAGTTACAGCCACCCAGACTGAAGAAGACACTTCTACAAAGGCTGGCAAAAGCTCGGTGGCTGCAGACAGGGGCTATTATCCTTGTCAGACCCTCAGTCTGGGGAAGGAATTCTCTTTTGCCAAGCATACCCTGTGAAATACAAAGTAATGTTCACTTAAGAATGTACATTGTTCCTCTTCTCCAGCACTGTCAGTGGTTCTTGCTTGCTTTTCTCCATTTGCCAATTGATGTTCCCACAAACAAGAAAGAAATAACTTGGTTTTGCATTGCATCAGCCTTCTTGGGCATTACTCAATTTCTGTTACATCACTTTTAATGAAGAGGTACGTTAAACATTAACTCCAATTCACAGTTAATTTTAAGCTTGCATATCAGTTGTGGTTTTGTCTACACAGATCTTGGACACCTTCGAGGGTCTGCATCTTTGTGCCTCTCTGGGTGACCCATCCCAGTGCTGCAGTATTGCCTTCAATAGAAAGCTTTTCTTAATGCCCAAGTCTGAACTTTCAAAGGCTTCAGCCGTAAGGTAAACCTACCCACATGCAAATAAGTAGACTTCACAAAGCCCTATACTTTCTGTTTAACCATTTTAAGAGCTGAACAAGCAAACATACAGTTAAACAGTCGAAACCAAGATATCACATACCCTGAGCACTTTTTCAGGAAGGTAGAGGAGTTTTGTGGCGGGGCCTTTAGCATACTTAATAGCAGTGACAGGTGCCAATGCAAAATAGAGTTTGATTTTTTGAGCCAGCTCTGGCATTGTTGAAAATGCAATGAAAGCTGAGAAAACAAAAAAGATGAGTTAAAAAACCATTGTTTGTACATTTTTTTCATTATTAATAAATGCTATTCCGCAACTTCAAGCCTACAAGCAACCTTATTAGTTGCTCAGAGACTATGGTTCAGTCTAGATTTACATGAAATCCCTCATCTCCATGAGTACCAACTTGTAGGTTTTTTCCCTTTTTGGAGAAATCTCTATATTTTGCCTTTGCAGCTTTCTTGCAGGCCTGTTTAAACAGAAATGCATATTTCTGATGTACATTCATGCATTTCATATGAGGAGAAGTTGTTTTTGTTCCTGTCAGTCCAATTTCATGTTTTCTTTTTTTGTGTGTACATCCGGTCCAAACTGGCCAACTTCTCTGTCTGTACTCTCATCTTCCTGTTTTGTTTATTTTGGTCGACTGACCAGATGCTGTTGGGCACACCCCTGCATCTTGGAAAGAAACAATTTTCATGGTCCACAGTAATTTTCAGTATAATTTTAAGTTGACAGACTTCTGGTAGCAGTGCATTTGGTCCATTATATTTTACTGCCTTTATAATAAATGTAAAATGTATTTTTCACACCTGTAAAGAGTAAACCCAGGTACATTCAGTAGCTCAGTATCTCAAATCACATTTTACTCCTGTTTTTCTGAAGGATTCATCTGTTGTGTGTAACTTACCGTTGGTAGTACCTTGTGAATATCCAATATAGTACAACTTTTCCTGTCCTGTTTTCTCCACAATAAAATTTATTGCTGCTGGAAGATCAAACTTTGCCATCTCATCAAAACTGCAGTAAGGAGATTGAAAGAGAGGCATGCAAAAATGAAAAATCAGACTTTGAATTGAATTCCCATTTTTATTAATGGCCTGTCAGCAAAGAAACAGTCTGAACCATTCAGTGAATCATTCATCTGTTTTCGGTTCTGTGTTTTCCTGACACTGGATATGGAAGATACTATTCAAGAATTTCTGGAGTAATTTCTCCCTTGACTTTAACAGAAGGACCATAGCTTCAAGAAGTGTCAGATTGAATTGTAACTGAATATACAGAAGAAACAGAGCTCCTTCCTTGGAATCACACATTTTATACAATTTGGCATTACAAAAAAAAGGTCTGTTTCTAAACAGTCATTAAAATAAAGGTAAAAATTATTTACATTTTTCCTTCTGCCACTTTTGTTCTATTGTAATATACAGACTAATGTTTCTAATAGCTGCCAAAATTGCCTCCAGGGCATAGGAATGGTTTGGAGATCACCTGTGCAGGTTCCTCTGAGTTGCTCTGCTGCTATGCCTCTAGTTTGAAGAACCTGTTCTAGCAGTAATTAAAGTAGTCTCCATTACTATTACAGTTCACATGCACGTATAGGGGCACCTCAGCAAAAGTGAAGGTAAAGAATGCTTTTTAAAAGGTAGGATTTTTAGCCAGCTGAAATTAATACGTGAGGACGGGCAATGGATATGCCCTTCAATGTTTCTGTCTACCTGAAAGCCCAGAATTCATCTTGATCAATGGAATATTTTTGATGTTTTCGTGACCAGCGATTCCCTCTGCTATTTCCCATCCAAACATCAAAACCAACATCAGCTAGCATGAAGGCCAAGCTGTTGTTGGGCAGGTTTGTGACCCAGTTACTAGCATCTCCCAATAATCCATGCTGGAGAAATACAACAGGTTTCGAAGCTGAAAAGCAAATCAGAAACAAAAGAACAATTCATAACTTTTTTTTCATTTCCTTCTAGTTGAGGGATATTATTCAATACTGGGATTTGTTCCTGCATCAACTAATCATAAGAACAAAACATCCCTGTGTGTAAGAGAGAACTTCTAAGCTTCTGTAAGGATTTACAGAAAGATCTGCCTGACATCTAACTGGGCACCCTCTGGTCATTGTTTGTGTAGCTCAGCTGCTTCAGCTTGAGATTTTCAACTCTGATACAGAGAATGAAGGTGTGGGATTGTTTGCAGAGGTTTCCTTTACTCAAAATATGAATCATTCACTGATATTAACCTCATGTAAGCAAAATCAAAGCAAAATTAGAAGCCAGAACTGCTTTCTCATAACAGGTTGATTAGGCAGATTACAACCTTTATCCTATTTTTATTTTTTTTTAACTCATCAACTCTTATTAGGAGGCATATGCTCCATATTATAATGGATTTTTATTATAAATAAGTATATTTGACATTAATTTTGTAGATCTCGCAGGTTGTTCAGGGCAGCCAGAACACTCTTAAAATTTCACTCATGTATACAAGCTTTGGTGGACACTATATAAATACAAGGTATCACTTTTTAGAACATGCCCTATCTAGGCTGGTCTTGTGTCATATTAAAGAACTGTACCTGAGCTTCCTTGATTCTGAGTACCATAAGGGATTCTGTTAATGGTAATGGTATAACCATCTTCTGTCATCACTTCATACTGCTCGCTGGGGTACCCTTTGTAAGTAATGAGCTCATTCTAGAAGAGAAGGTACAAATGCATTTGCTTGCAGAACTCCATTTCATGTATTACATGCATAAGATAGAATGAAGAAATGTTAGAAAGCAGATTGGGCATTTAATCTACATATATTAAGCATCTGAATAAAGCATCATCAGACTGGATATTGTAATCCTCAAAAAAACAACAACAAATTTCCTTTATTCTTTTTGTTATATCTAGGGTTTTACCATTCAGTTAAAATATGTCGTGTAAAACTTGTATTATACTCTTGCCATACAGTCATCACAAGATCTTGCATTCTGATGATAAAAGAATCACTATAAACTCATAGCAGGAGTTTATGAGCTGAGATAAGGTGTGTGGCTGAGATGAGGAGCTGCCTGAGTGCAATGCTCCTGGTCTGCTGCAATGGAAGCTGTAACCAGTTTATTTAAACTACCTTCAGAGAAACCCAGAAAGCTTCACAACTGCCCTATTGTGAACTGCATAGATTCAATGAGTACTGCTGAGAAGTTGACTACATTATGAAAAAAACAAGATTGGGCAGTTGCATAGTCATGAGGGAAATCACTAGCACAACCCGTCTTAAGATCTGAAGTAAATATTACTTTTGCCCAGTAACATTCAACCTGTTTTTTACAAAAGAGAGTTGTTTTTTATAACTTGTACTCAGAGAACTACTCAATGTATTTTGTCATGCAGGACAGAAACCCCAAGATTTTAAAAAGCAACTAAAGACCCAAACAAGTTTGCTTGGCGAGAGGTGTTCTTCTGAAAAGCTGCCATTTCTGATCTATGCTGGTCACCACTAGTTATTTAGAGACTTCTTTGCTGATGAAATGTTGACATTCCAGATGGTCATTCTTTCAGATATGCAGATAGTGCCAGCAACAGCAAACTGGTAAGTGATGTGTAAAAGGAAATTAACTCTGCAGATTTACTAAGGAGAGGTGTTTGCCTCAATTTCTATCAAACAGAAGATGTGCTGTTAGACATGCAAACAGAAGAGAATAGAAGAGAAAGCAATACTATATACAGTGACTACAGAGGATAGGTCAAATAAAGTAGCTTATCTACCTTGTTCTTTCTAACACTTTAGGAACCTCTCTACTGTAAGACATGCATTATGTCCACCCTCAGGTCACTCCACCGAGCAACTTACAACATTCATAAATGCTTCAGGATCCACAGCTCTCTCCATTCTTCTCAGTTCTTCTGAATAAGTAATTCCCTGAAACAAACACATCACAGCAACAAACACCCATATCTTCTCTCTGCAAAAAGCGATACATTCATCTGTCAGTAGTCCTGCTCTGCACTTGTAATCCAGACAGGTCTCTGATGAGGGAAGTTCTGCCTAATAGTAAATGGAGCCAGTCTGGGACACTCTACTTGTTAATTAAACAGAACAAAGCTGATTTCAAACACCTATCTGAGGGAGTTCGGCAGCAACCTGGGTTCTCTGCTAAGGTGTGGACCAGGATGTTGCTCTTGATAGGGCAAAAATATCAATAAATCCAAGTAAAGGAGCAAAGCTTTTGGAGAACTGGATTTCACTCATTTGTCTGAGAAGTAGGTCACTTGCATTACCATACCACACATTTGTTCAGCAGATGAATTTGAAAACATTTCTGGCTAACCCTGGAAACAGGTGTTATTGGGTAACTTTTAAGTAAACCAATCACTGTCAGTGAAGTTTTCAAAGTGCAGACAAACAAGTTATTTGATAGTTAGCTGAAAAAAGCAAAGACAATTGAAAATAAAAAAAAGTAAATAAAGTGAAAAAAGTAAATATCATTTAATCAAAAACTTAGGAACCTTAATAGAGCAGTTACTTTTAGTTGCCTGGTGAAATGTATACAAAACTGCTCAATGGCAAAATTTTGAAGGAGAAAGGAAAAGAAAGCTTTGCTAAATGTAATGCTAGGTAGAGACTGAGTGCAGGGACATCTAGTTTTGTTCAGCAAGTAAGGAACAAAAAAACCTGAAGGGTAACTATCCTGCTTAGATGCACACATAACAGCTCCACTGTCTGTGAAGACCTACCTACTCATAGCTTAAAGAAAATGCTGTGTTTGAATCAGCATCCTCTCTACATGACACAAACCCCTGGAGGCCACATCTGAACTTCTGTTGCCCCAGTAACAGATCTTTAAACCAGACTGAATCAGCCAAAAAACCTATTGCATTTATTGTTTTCCTAATCAAGAAGACTTCTAAACCTTTTTTCCAGAGTAATATGATAGCCTATTTTTTTCTTATGACAGAACAACAATTTATATTCTAACTTCCTAGCACTACATTCCGGTACAATCTGTGTGTTGAAAATATATGGTTCCTTTTGCAGAAAAAGGAGCAGACATTTAAAAAAACTGTTTTGTTTTACTGAGCTAGACTCCTTTCTTTTGGTTTAAAGCTGCTGCTTTCTTATTCCCTCACTTTCCATTTTCCCATACCTCTGCAGCTATCCCACAGTTACCTAAATTCAAGGTAGGTGAGCCAGGCTACTCCTCTTTATCCAAAAGGAACTTCTAAAGAAATAGTCATATGGTCACATATGAGCCGTATGAGTTACAAACAAAACAACACAATGAAATATATTTGTTTCCAAATATTAAAGCAAATCCTCAAGCTCAGGTTTGATACCATCTTTTGAAGCTCCCACAAAGTCTTCATAAGTTTTGGATCAGAAATAATTCAAAGTATTACTGACCTTGTGCCAGAAGTCATGAGTTTGGCTGAGCAGCTGTGGCTATTGAAGAATAGAAACTCAATTCCTGGCTGTTAGGAAGCTGTGCTGGGTAAAGATGGCAGTGAAATGATGGTCATGCACTGCTTTTTCCCCAATCATGCAGCACCTTGACAACAAGTAGCTATTTCTTCCCCACTCCTCATTCCTTCTACTATCACTTCAGCTTTTCCCTAAGGTAGCACCTTAGAGAGAGGTGACTCCTTTTATCCTTAAACCTCGTGCTTTCCAGCTCCTTAGCCACAACTGCTATAACAAGGCTCTTTCATTATCACAGATTGCTGGATTTTTAAGGAGAATACCAGTCTCTGTGGAGTGGTAGAGCAGGATCAGGAATTTTGAAAACAAATATATTCATAGATATACCTTATCATACCTAATGAAATTGTCAATAAATCTGCAACAATTTTCTCTTTTACTAACAACCTACCAATTCCAGCTTCTCATGTTATCTGGAAAGGATGGAAGGAACTCTGACTCTTGATACCTCTACAGATGTTATTGCACATATTTTTCTTTTATTCTTTTAATGCTCTTGTTGCTGTTCTATAATTCTACATTGTTGCAGGAGTGGTTTCAGGACATTTTCCTCTATTTATATTTTCATCTCTCAGATGGCCATAGAATTCAATAGATTTTTCCTAAATGAATAGTTATGAAACTAGTATGCTTTTCTGTAATCTGTATGGACTCAGGAAACATTACCATAATGGGCAGACTTGTGTCAGTGGTCTCAAGCACACTGGGAGTGGGCCAGTATTGTCCAGCAATGGCAATTAGGTAGGTAGTTCTGAGTAGACAGTTATGTCTTTGGGATAGTGGCCTTTGTGAGGCTCTTTTTGTGGAGCCATGTTTCACCACAGGAGTGGTGTCTTCACTACAACAACAGTAAAAACTTTGCAGAAGTATGATTGAGTTGAGGCTTTTTTTTCACCTATGTACTCTGGTATAAACGTGGTGGGTTTTACATTCTGCCTTTCCAGCATGGTACTTTTAAATCTTGAAACGAATTATTCTTTCTTGTTCATTTTGCTATACTTGTTTGTCCAAATATTCATTCTGTCTTACAGATACTGTTCATCCACATAGAACAGATCAGCTTAAACACTGAGATGAACGTTGGGCAAGGTTTTGAACAGGCTTTGACATTTCTATTTATTTTATAGCTTGCATGCTTTCTTCTTCCAGTACTGGCTGTTGTTAGGACTAAAAATATTTAATATATCCTTAAAAGTTATTTTCTTTAATATTTACAGATCAGAAAGAAATATGAAAGAAAATCTCAAGAGAAGACTTGTTCCTACAAGACTTGTTATCAGGCCTTCAAAGAGAAATAGAAAGATCTGAGTTCAGTTTCTGGCAAGGAATTAGGAGAGGAAATGATTTTCAAAGAGCTGGTTTAGGACATGGAGTGTTTTCAAATATTGACTCTACACATGGGATGGGGTTTTTTCTTGAATCTTCTCATTATTTCCTTCCATATACTATAAGTTCTTTCATCTTCCCTCTAAGAAAAGCAGGTTTTCCCCTTTTTAAAGTCTCAGTTTCTTTTGAAGCTTGACATGAATTTCATGAGTGAAGTGTTTAAATGCATACTTGCCTTCGAGTACCTCCTGCTAGTCTAAGTCATTAAGATGTGCTATTAACTCATGGTGAACAAAGCCAGCTTCATTCTTTAGTGCAAAGCAATGCTTCAATGACAAAAATAACTCAGTAAAAAAAATACTGCATGAAAGGACAAGGTATAAATGGCATAATACCATAAATAGCCAACTATTGGATAAAGTCATTGCAGGTTATTGGCAGTACGTGTTTGAAGTGAGTGTTTGAGGTGAGGAAAGAAGATGAACAAGAGTGGGTATTGGGCTGATTTTCTAAAAAGAATAGACACGCACACTCTGTTGTAAACTGACAGGTTTCAGGGGAAGTTACTCACATTATAATCAGGTGTAGAATTAAGCGGAAATGCTTAAAGGTTGAAATGTTGCTGTGAGAGGTGTGGTTGCATCTCCACAAATGTAGTCACATGTAAATGAACTTTTAACTGGTCTCTCTAGGTGCCCTTATATAAATAAGTACTTCTGTATAAATTGTTGACTGCACACTCAGTTTATGAAAGTCAACTCCTTCAGTGCTCCTTATGGATGAAAGCCCCATCAATGCCCAGCATATAATTGCTAGCATTTTGATCTTTTCTGTAAACTCTTTGCTCTCCCCATTCCCTCCTATTTTGGGAATTAGACCTGGCTCTGGAAGTGACTTAGGAATGAAAGATATTTGTATACAGCTGAATATAGCAGTTCATCATGGATCAAATATGTCCTTTTGGCTTCTTCATCCAGCTAGTGTACGTACTTATCAGAAACATTTGGCTATTTTGAGTATGTTAAGGAGGGCCTTTAAGGGGAGGTATGCTTTATTCAGAGACAGACTTGTTTTTGTGAAAGCTGCCATCCAGGAGTCTCCAAGGGAACATAAAGCAGCAAAAAACAGAAAGAACCCCTCAAGCACTCATATGGCTTTAAAAACATTTCATGCCATAATGGTGCAAGCAGTTGTTTATTGAGAGTGAGTAAAGCACTGAGAACTAAGAACAGGGTCTAACAGTGTGCTCTCCACAGTATCCCTGGGATAATACAATCAATAATGCAACAACTGCCCTCAGCCACCTGCCCCACACTGTTGCCTTGGCTGGACCACTGTTGGCTCCCAGGGCAGGTGTATTTTGGGGGGTGAAGGCAGACCTTCCCTATGCAGCAATGGACCCTACAGGTCCAAACAGTGAAGGAATTCCTCCCAGTGGAGTCCACACAAAGAGAGACCGGAGTGAAAAAGCATAAAGCACTAGTGAGAACAGGTGCTGAGCACTAGGGAGAATAGGGTGGAAGATTCTCCTCAGCATTGTCAGGCTGCAAAAATATTCCTGGTGCTCATCATCAAGGTCAACGGCATGGGCTGGCCTGCGGATTTCCAGCAATGAGGTTGAGTGGCACAATATTCATAAGCGATGAGTGAGGTAGCACTGAGCTGGCACTTAGACAATTATGAATCTTGGGTGTATAGGTATAGTAAGAAGTGCCAAAAGGAAGGGCTCATGAAGGACAGAGAGGGCTGCATGCCTGCCTCTTCTGCTCACTCTCCCAGCTCCTTGTCTGGGAATGTCCCAGGTAGTGTTGGCCTCCTGCCCAAGCACCAGTCACCTATAGAAGGGGCAACTTGCAAATGAAAAGCTCAGCATCAGCCTCTCTTTTAACTTATACAAGGAAAATACAATTTGTGAAAACAGCAATTATTTCTACAATACTTTTTGGCTGATGCCGAAGTTTTTGTAATGTATGGAAGCCAGGATTTCTTCACCTCTGAGGGTGGATGAAGTCTGTGTTGCAATTTATAAGCTTTGCATAACTGTTCAAATTGTTTTACCCCACAATCTGCAGGTGTAATTTTTATCCCTCTATTGATTTTGTAGTAATGTATAGAGTAATACCTCATCACCCCCATAGGTATCTATTGTAATTAGAGAAAAAAGGAACTCACAAATCTGCCTACACGTGTGGAAAGATGAAAATTAAGTATGCTTTATTTCTCTTGCAGTTGTTGCTAAATGAAAGTCTTGGGGTGTGTGTGTGTGTGAATTCAAATCCTCTGGGAGAAGAACTGGAACCAGTATGAGCACTGTACAGGACTTAACACTCAGCGTGCACCAGTCAGTGCTAGTGAGTGCCCTGGTGAGCATGGGCCATAAAGCATTGGCAGGCTTGGACTAATGAATGAGAGTGGGGCTGGGTCATGCAATGTGTTATGGTCAGTTTTGTGTTGGCATCAGCAGGACCTACCCAGCTATTTTTAAGGATGGGTCAGAGGGACTCTGGGCAGAGTGACTTGGGTTTTTCTTAGAGCTAAGAATTAAAGTAACAGGTTTGCTCTGAGACAGAAGGAGGTTGCTGGAGGGGGTTAGAAACAGGATCACAAAACCTCTGTTCTCCACTCAAACTGGGATCTTTGCATACCTGTAACTGGGCTAAGCGAGGATTGAGTTGGCAGCAGCCTGGAGTGGGCAATGAGATTAGGTCAGAGCTGAGCATCAAGGTGGCTGGAAGCTGGGACCACCTGTTCTCTTCCCATGAGCATCTTTTCCATGCCTTCTTTCTGCTGGAAAATTCTCTTCAAATATGAATTCCACTACTAATCGTCCCCATCGTGGTTTGTTGAATATTTTCATGCATAGAAAACAATATCCCACTAACTTTTGCTATGTCAACAGGTTAGATAATCACAGATGTGCTTTTTCCAAATTGTAAAGCCCTTATTTTTTCACTTGTACCTTTACACACAGTAGGAATTTTGTTTGAAACAGCAAAGGTATTGCTAACTCATAGATCCAATACTTTTTCTTTAAAAAGTGAAGATACAATTACCAATACAAACTGCTGTTCTATTCTGGGTGTCAACATTAATTTCCCCCCATTGTCTACTACAAAAAAAAAAAAAAAAAAAAAAAAAAAGTAATTATAAAATTAAGATGATTACTTCGCACTTAAGACTTACAATATTGTTTTGACCTTTTGTAAGGAAAATAGAACATGATAAAAATATTTTAACCTTAGATATAGAAATGCACTTTAAATAGCACAGTTGCTTATCTAATATAGTCTGTGTTTTTAATAGAAGCTTTCCCTTATAAAGACAAAATTTGTCTGCTGACCCCAAAGTGATTCTTTTCAAAACCAAATGAAGAATCTACATGTTCTATTTTACTTATGTCAACAAAATATTTCATTCTTTTGCTACGTGTAGGAAGTTTACTTCTAAAATGTTAGTGCCAACACACAATTCCACAACATTGCACAAAGGACAAATGAAACTTATGGACCACTTTCAAGCTCTGCTCCACTGGATGTTGCACTAGACATTCCAAGTTTTCATGAAGCAAGAGAATATTCTTTAATTAAGACAAGTAATATCAGACAAGGGCATAATTCTGACTGTCACAAAGGAAATCCATGTGTTTTTTATGATCAGGATGACCTTTAGAAGCATTTTGTGAAGTGTCTTGAGGCAGGAAGATATCTTTGCAGAGGGGTGTCATGGCTGTTTTGCTCCCCTGGAGCAGGTAATAGTGACAATCTGAAAAGTAGTGAGTTCCCAAGGTCTGTGTAAGAGGACACTGTCCCTCATCAGGGATGCCTCATGGATCCATGCTCTCTGCTAGTGGGACTGTCAATCTGCAGCAGAGAGGCTCCAATATTAGAGGACAAACAGGTCTGAACAGCTGGTAATTTGTTTTTCCTTTTGAAAGCCAACAGGAAACTTGGTCACATCTTCACTGTCCAACAAGTTGTGGTGCAGTGATCCTCTGGCTGATTCTGGTCTGAGCATCCCTACAGAGCAGCATATGGGGTACCAGCTAAGACCTGGCTCTGGCAGTATCATTTTTAGGAGCTGTACCCCTTGCACTGCACCCTGCCCCTCAGCTGCAAAGCTGGGCTGACACCTCCCTGCTGTTGCACTCCCTGGCACCCTACACCACTGCTCAGCCAAATCACTCTGCACTTGTTATATTCCTGTTATCTCATTCAGGTCATCCTGACATCTTGGAATAACTGATGTCCAGGTCTAATGACTAGGACATTGGGCACTCATCGGTATTATTCAATCTTCTTCCAGGGCTTTTGTTTCTTTCCTGTTTTCCAGATGGCACCTTCAATTAGGAGGATTTTGTGCATGAACTGTCCCTGCTACTTGTCTGAACAGCTTCTAAGGGATATTTCAGTTCAAGCTGCAGTCTTGCTAACCTGAATGAATATTCAAATAAGTAAATGAAAATTGTGGCTGAAATCCTTCCTTTTGCGCCCTAAGGGATGTCAGATTTTATTCGTATAAATCATAAAGACAGAAATGTCCTTATTAAATTGCACTGACAGAGACTTGTGAGAATAGACTACTGGAAATAAAGAAGTGATTTCTTTGACTTAAAAAAAAAAAAAAGAAAATATCTGAAAAAAAAATGAAATAAAATTTTAACAGGCAGGTAGATTCTTGGAGTTAGCAATGCTGTCAGAATCTTCATTCAATCCTACCAGAATTCTTCTGTGCTTAATAAATTGTTCCCTGAGCACTAGGTGAAGCAACATTGGTTTCCTGTCTGTTTGTACCTTACAGTTGATTGCAAGCTCCAGTTAAATATTTCCAATGACTGGGGTATCTCTCTTGCTCTTCTTCTTCCTCTTCTAATTTCCTAATCATGCTACAGTCTTCACTGGTCAGGACACCTGTAATCTTTCTCTTGGTCAACTTTTTGTCATGCAACACATGAATCTTTAGTTATTTTGTGGAGGACTATGCTGCTACGAGTGAAAACCAGGAAACATGCAGAAGAACAACACACAGACCACATAATCCCTCAGGAAGGCAGCTAAACCATCCTTCCTTAAGCCTTTGAATAAAATCACTGTATGCTTCTACACTGCTGCTGGATTGCTCTTGTCTTCATGTTTTGAAAAGGGATTTTGTCATTGCAAAAAAAATATTTTTTTTAGACTAGTATAATTTTCAAATTATAAAGATGTGTACCAGTATTTTTAATAAATGAGTCATTCCAATATTATGGACCCTCTGATGTTACTAACACAGCCTGATGGGCAATGAGCCATGCAAAACTTGTATGTGATGTGCATACTGGGTACCTGCTTTTTTAATTTCATAGGAAAGCATTTGTTTCCATGGGAGGCACCAGCCTAGGAAGCACCCTGAAGTCAGTGAGGTTGCTTTCTGCATGGCTGTGCATGGTTCAATTTCAACAAGGGAGGAACTGAAATAACACCTGTAAAACGAGAAGATGCAAAAACGAGCTCGAGAGTCAGAGACACATCCCCATAGAGGTACAGTCAATGCTCTAACTTTATTCCAAAAATACATACATTATCAAGGGTCCTACAGGGTTCACACGCTCTATTCTAACTTTCTATTGGTTACATTTACTTTCACACACTATATCTATAACTTTATTGGCTCTACTAGCCAAGGCACATTTCCAGGCCCCCCCATCTTCTGGTTTCTCACACTCTGGATAACAACCTCCTTCCTTGTTTTCCTCTATGCAGCTTTCTGATATCTGCTGCTCAAGGACACACATCTGCTGCTGGAGAACACAGGTCCCTGCCGTCCGGCACGCAGGCAGGATTGTGCAAGCAGGCCTGAAGCAGTATATGTCCTGCATCATCTAAGATTCTTTCAACAGACCTGTTCAGAGAAGACAGGATCCACCTAAAAATGGATGGGAGTTCCCAGTCTCTGAGGGGTTTGGAATGTACAGAGAAAGATACATTAGCATTTTGTGTAGTGTGAATTCTCACCTGGCATGTTCAACACCCCGGAGGCTGTTCCGGATGGCACAGAAGTGAACCGTGTCACCATACAATGTCCTTTTCACACTGTATGTCTTAGCAAGGGACATTGGGATTATCTGTGGAAGGAGACAGCCTTCCCTTTCCCACTGCAGGATTGCCTGGCTCAGCAGATCTCCCACACGATGCCTTCCCCATGTGCGAGGGCTTTCCCACGTGCGATGCCTTCTCCGCACTGCTTGTTGCCAGTGGCGCCAGGGAGGGGGAGCAGTATCAGGGGCCAGTCAGCTCTGAGATGGCTTCTGTGACCACTAGCCTGTAATTTTCACTTGGGACTGCAGAGAATTACAGCCTTGGAGTTTATTTACTAGAAATTTAAATCAAAGCCAGAGCTAGGGAATTGCTTACGGCAAACTGACTCCTCTGCATCGTACACCAGCTGTCAACTACCAGCAGGTGAAATCATAAACACAAGGTGTATAAGCACACAGGGTGTGCACATACAATCCACTACTCACAATGGCTATTTTTTTCCCTTAGATGGCAATTCATTTCAGAGAGAATTTTGGGGAAATTTTTTTTTTTTGCAGAATCACAGAATTTCAGGCACTAATCTGTCTGCTTTTTCTTTTTATTTCAGTCTTTAGACATTGCTTCCTAATACTCAACAAAGAAAGGAGTGTAGCAAAAGGGGCTACTTAACACACCAGTAATCAGTCCCTGGATCCAACAATAAGAAGCAACCAAACATGGGGTTTAGTGCCATTTCAGATGCACTTGGGCATCCTGCCTGCCTCTGGGATTTGTCTTTGGCTTTGTATGTAGTAATTTTGGCTGAACCAGTTTCTTGCTGGATCATGTCTGGAGTCTGTGAAGTGTTTACCTTATGTTTTATCCTTATCTGTTAAAGATTGCTTTATTTACAAAGCTATTAGTAAACAATGAAGACTGGATTTGCAGGTAATCTTCACTCGGTTTATGCAAAGCACAGCCAGATTTTCAGCTGTAGAAGAAATTGTCCATCTGTAACAACTGATGGGCACAAGTTGGTTAAACCCATGAACATCTATTGTCTGCAAAATTTATGCTATTTGTAGCTGAACATTATAGGGAAGAAAGGGTGAAAGCAGGAGGTTGTTTATGAGAGGAATTCTAAATATTTTCTCTTTAACAGGTGATGCAGACTAGTCAGTTCTGTGCATTTAAAGACACAAATAAACTCTCCAGGATCAGCAGGTGTTCCCGGTTTTCAACCTTTTTCTGTATGACTGAGGTATGACTCTTTCAACAGAAACTCAGTATATCCTCACATGACTCCAGGAGTAGTAATTTTAATGAAAATTACAACCAACCTTTCAATAAAATCTTAGTAAATTCATTAATTTATAACACCATTATGATTTAAATTATGGCTCTTCATAGCTATGACAAGCTTGAAAATTACTATCATGATCATATAGGCTTTGATATTATCCTTAGACTTAAGAATATTTTGTAGGTAATATCATAGTTTTTTATTCAGTTTTTGATGTTGTGCAGGTTAGAGGGTTTTGGTTCAGTTGTGTCACTTTTTTTTTTCCTGTTTCTGATATATTTGGTTTGGTATTAACTCTAGTGGTGAGGCTGCTTTACAACATTATTACTTTTCTAGCCATGGTATATTTCCTTACATGCAACAGACCATTTGGCTTGAAGAGATCTGTGATACACACTGAATGTGTGTGTAGCTGTGCTGCAGAGGTTGGCTCTGTTAGCATGTGAATCCCAGAGGGTTTTCACCCAGCATGCACACATGCATTTCTGTCTGGGAAATCACAGTCAGAAATACTGTCGCTATACCTAATTGGAGACAATCATCTTGATATTTCCCATCAAAGCAATGTGGATTTACTGCAGTGACACAGAATGAAATAGCAGGGTCTTATTATGCAATGCACATTTGTCTTGTTTATTAGTAATAGATAGGGGTGGTCATTTAGGGTGAACCTGGTTTGTTAAATACAATCATAGCATGAAGAGGTGTGGTACCTCCTGTATGAGCTGAGGAAATGCTGGTTAGCTGCAGCAGTGGCACTGTAAGGACAGGCCACTCCCATACACAGCCTGATGCACCATGTCTCAGAGTCCCATGCAGTCATCTCCATCTGCACTGAGAAGTGATGCACATTGTCCTGCTGCTCTTGCCACGAAACCACACAGCGATGCTGCAAGCAGCAGAGTATTGCACAAGGTTTTCAAACCATCTCAAAATTAAAAAGCTGATGGAAAAGTTATACAGGGCGATTAATCATCATGTATCCACGTTTCTTTATGTTTGCTATATATTTACCTTTTTTTAGTCTGCCTTCCGGTCTTTGAAGGGGAAAGAGCCACTTCTAACATATGTGACAATTTCAGTTTCAAATTCAACTATAAATTGCCATATTTCTGCTCAGGATGAAGGAAAAAAAAAATCTCCATTTACCTCTCCTGCTTTTTGTACACATCCATTTGTGAATGATTTACCCAAGGCAGAGTAAATTTATAGACTTGTGAACTCAGCGGTCTGTTAAAATTTCTCATGACCATTTTGAATAAATCAGATTTTAAATGTGATTAAATAGATCAAATGAGATATAAACCACAATATAGTAAACCAGAAATTCTACTTGGCTTCAGTTCTTCTTAGCAGCTACCCTGCACAGGTACTGAGCCATATACACACCTACTCAGCTTCACAAGAAAGTTTCCAAAGATGTCAGACTCTTTCTTAAAAGGATACAGCAAAAGCAAAATGCTATAAAAATTATCTTTCATCTTAGTAGCTAAAGCATTAAAAATCCATGGAATGTGTTCAGAAATATGATTCAACTTGTAATTTCTAGTTACTGTTAAGTGAAAACTCTACTTGATTAAAAATACTTGATTTTGTACTTGAGCCTAGCTTTGATTGCATGCCATTCAACTTGTAATTTTCACAGTGCTTGCCTGAGATGTACAATCTTTTTTAGCAAGAAAACACTACCATTTGAATGGCTGATCTGAATGCCAGCAACACAGGAGTTACAGTCCTATAAAAAAGATTTAACACATTGCTCAACTTGATTTTTCTTACATTTTTTTTTAAATTGTTTTACTGATTTAGCTGTTTGTGGGGCAATAACTCAAATAATTACTTTTTCAATAAAAGTATCGAGTAACAAAGGTTAGCTTTTGCACAGCAGTTCCATGCAGTCCTGAGTGGCTGTATGAGCATCTCACAGGTGTGAGCCACACAAGAGTGGGAGCCACAGAAGATGCTCAGGTGGGCAGGCAACTGGAGCTGAGCTCTGGGTATCTCTGTGCTGTCATTTACAGCTATAAGCAGGTAACAAGAAAAGAGAGAGTCTATCCAGAATGGCACACAGGACACTGTTTCAGGGCAGAACCAGCACAGTAGCTGCAACAGAATTTCATGGCAGTATAAATTCCATATGGTATTTTTGCCTTGTATTTCATGATCTGTCATGGTGCCCTGTCTAGATACACAGTATTGATGGAGTAATTCATACATATGGCACTCTTTCAGGAAAGGGTAATGCTACAATTAATGGTTTGGGGCATTCTTAGTTGTAGCTTCAGGACACAAAGCAAAAAATACTTTGCCATTTTGTGCCAGCTTTTCCATGGTTGAAAAGTGCTATGTAAGTGGAAAAGAAAGGCATGTAATTTTGACTTAGAAGGAATCAGTTTAAATAAGGAAATGTTTGTGCCTGTGACTAGTAGTTGGAAGGGAAGAAACTTGAAACAATGAGTAACAATGATAAAATAATTATAGCATAAATGCAATATTTTAGTACTGGATAAGAGCCAGGAAAAGTAATGACAAAAGCACAGCCTTCTCCATTTCCAAAGCAGTCAGCAGGAACTTGTTTGCAATTTCCTTCTTAGGGCACTTCCACGAGAGATGTTGACAGTAAGATTGTTATATTTTTTACACTGTCACAATGTGCACTCTCAGTGTGGAACATGCTGGGGAAGACACTTGGATTTCCATTTATGCAGCTGATGATTTCTTTTGTGCTTGCATGTGCTTACATGAGAAACAGATGCTAGGATAGAATAATAATTAATTTGAGAGGAATAAGATGAGGTTCACTTTCATGCCCGGGCCTGGGTTTTTGAGGGGAATGTGTGGCTAAAAGGTGTAATTTCATTCTCAAATCCTATCCCCCAAGAACCTCTCAGATCAAGCTTCCTTGCCATGTGGCTGCAAATGTATCCCAGAAAAGAGCTTCAGGTTAAATGGCCCATCTGACTTCACCCACTAAATCTGGGAGCATGGAGAGAATCCAGTGGAGAGAATACACCTGCACATTCATTGGCAGCCTTAGTCCTTCTGAGCACATGGTATGGGGACATAAGTTGGCAGGGAAGCAGGCTTGTTCCCATCCTGGAGACTGTCTCCTCAATAGGCACAACAGGGAAAGAAGTAATAAAGAAAGCAGAGTAAGCCTCCCCACCTTGAAAGGGAGAAATGCAGGGAGTACCAAATCCAACCACTCCTACAGGGCAGTTTTGGAGAGGGAGGGGCAGAAAGGAACTGTGTAATTGTGTCACAGTACATGTAATTTTGTTTAGTGTGACTCGATCAAGACGATGCTTCTTTTTAAATAGTGCTCTGGAGTGGAAAGGTTTGGAGTGAAGGAGTGTCTGGGCAGAAGGAAGAGATGGGAATGTAATGGGGATTAATGTTAAGATGTTGTTCACGACTTCTTCCTGGGCTGTAGGAAGTCTGGGATGCGATGAGGAGGAGCTGCCAGTAAACATTACCCTTCCCTTTTTTTCCTATTTTTATTTACTTTCTTTTCTCTCTGAAATATGGATTCCCTCTTCAGTCTGTGATCCAAAGACCTGGGTTGGTTCCTGGTGTTTTGCCAAGAGCCTCAAAACGAGATTCAATTTAGTCACACGCTGAGTGAATAATTGCCTAGAATTAGAATCCAAAAGGTGCCTTAATCATTCATTCAGATATAACCTATGCAGTCATTTCACTAGTGGTATGTCAGATGAGATATGGTGGCTGGAAGTCACATTCCCGATTTTGCATTATGCCAAGAAGATAAGGGAGCTGACAGCTCCAAGCAATCCCAGGCAGGTTTGGGATCTGGTTTCTGCTTCCTGTAACTTCCTGCACAGCACAAAATGCAGGAGGCCAGACAAAACAGAACCTACATTTCTGGCCCAGCACTTGGTAGAATCTCCTGAATGGGATAGAAGGTGCAGTGATGATGAGTGGTGGGGTTGCAGGTATGTCAACATGAAGCATTTGGAATCAAGTGGAGACAGGTCCTCTCCTGCATGTGGATATGACTCAATACTGAACTAGGAGCCACCCACACCACCGATGCTGACACTGGTGTTTGCTGCCATGGGTGTTGCAGTCACAGATACAAGCAGGACACTGCTGATTTTGAGTACTGACACTGCAGAAACTGAACACTTTTCTCTCCAAATGTACCTTATTTTCCTAACACTGCTGTTGTTTGGGTAAAACATTCATTTCCATGTTTCAAACATGGAGCAGTGCTCAGAGAACCTGGGGACCAGAGTCCCAGTGGGGAGCTAGGGAGTTTGGAGGGTGACCATCTAGGTACCTGGTGTGAGGTGGGAGCACTGTGGCAGGACAAGTCGTGTGGGGCTGTCTCTGGGGCTCTGCAACAGGTACTCATACTAGTGTGCAGTGGAGGCAGAGAAGAATTGTAACTAAAGCTTGCACTGAAATCTGGTTTTGCTTTCATATAAAACTTAAAATGGAGTAATTGTTTGCAACATAGCAGTTCACAAAGTTGTGATGGGAGCAGTCAAGTAGCATCGAAGAGTGTTTCCACTACACACGTACGTGCAAAGCAGGAAAATTTTTCCTCATGCAGGGATATCTTTCATGGAAACTTCGAAGGAAACCATTTCTGCCGGGATTACCTCACAGAGTTTTACCTTACACATGTATTTCATTTGGATAATTCATCTTGTTTCCTTTCAGTATGTGAATCCACAGGAGTTTACAGCTTTATGCACTCTAACTCGGTAAATTAATCTCAGTGGACTGGCTGAGTAATGAATTTTTGCAATGCAGGCAAAAATTATATAGCAGAGTTCATGTAGTGCTGTGTGGACTTACAGTTCAAGCAGCTCAAATTCAGATACTACTGCACTGCACAGTTAATAGCATCAAGTGCTTCCTCTTTTTCTTTTCCTGCAATTACCCTGCGTATATGAGAGTTTTTCTCATACAGACCCCTCACAGCCCTCCACAGCATCTCTGGTGCCTTCAATACCATCTGGGATAACCCTCTCAGCTAGATTTAGGGAGAGGGGCCAACAGAGAAGTGTACACTTGAGTGAATAATCTCTGAGGCCTCTGCAAAGTCATCTGACACCCCCTGAGGCTGAACATTTCCCTGCACTGTGATTTTAAAGAAAGCCTGAGGCTGTGTTTCTTTAAGCAGTTGAGCTGCTCTAACAGCTTTCTGCCTCTGAAAGAGGTGCTTTTATTCCCCATCCCCTTCATTTGTGACTGGCCCTCCCTGAATTTACTTGGCTCATTAACCAAGAAGATAGCCACCCGCTTTCTTTTTCCTAATTATTTTTCCTCTGGGCTAACAAGGTCTGTAAGCTGATGGAGCTGGAATATGGCACCAGGGGTGGGATGGGTGGTGAGGAGCAGAGCAGAGGAGGTACAAATGGACTTCTTGGCAGGGGCAACCCAGGAAGCAGATCAGCTCCTGTGGTGGGATCACATTCCTCTGGTGCTTTTGGGGGCACAAATTGTCTGCCTCTGAAGGAATATCCACTTCCATAGCACTAATGCAGGCACTTGGCTGACTCCAGGGTGAGTTAGCCATGGACCTTAACTGAGCAGTCAATTTAATACCACAGAAAAGATGAGCAGCTTTTTTCCTAGCCTTTATCTCCTGAGCCAACTAGCTGTGAGGCGGGAGAGGAGCCAGGCCGACACAAGGGAGCAGGCAAGAAAAGCGACCAGGTTGAATGCTATCTCCATGAAGGGTGAAAAAACACCTCACCTTGTAGCTTTCCCCAGTCTTGCTTCTGAAGGGAAACCTACAACAGACTTTTAAAAGGTGAGCCTAAAAGCTGAAACCTAATTCTTCAGACTCTAAAAACTACAAACTCATTCTAAGCATTTCACAGAGCAAAGAAATTTGTGCCCCCACACACTTCAGGGTGCCACAGGTGCTCTCACCACATTGCTTCTCCCCTTGCCAGTTGGCCCTGCTGCCCCATGTGGATCAAGTAAGGGCTTGGTCAAGTAAGGGCTGAAGGATGAAATTTGCTTCAGAGCAGCAGTTCTCATCCAGGCTGCCCTTTGCTGAGGGCTAGAGAGGAGTCTGCAGAATTGTGGTCTTTCTTGTCAGCAGATTGCCTGATACACTGGGAGCGGTGCCTTTTCAACAAAGTTTATCTCTCTGTGTGTAATTAATTATGCAATGTTCAAAGAAGAACCTTGAATGATGCAGAAAGCTGACTCTGTGTATGAGAGTGGTTCTAATTGCAGAACAGATGTGTAGTTGAGCTGGGGAGCCAGCTCCAGGCACAACCTTTTTGGGCAGTTGGCAAGGGTTGGTACCCTGTTAGCATGGCTGGGTCAGGACCTTCATGGGTGCAGGTGTGCTTGTTTGTCACCAACTTCAGAGGAAAATAATTTTATTTTTTATTTCCTAATGTGAAGAACACACTAGGTCAGGGTGGAGCTGTGGTTGGATCCTGGGCTTGCTGCTATCAGTTGTGCAGCATTAGGCTGGAACCAGGTGCAATCTTCTGAAGACATTGTTCCAGGTGCAAATCTACCCTAAACGCAGATGTGTACGTGATTCTTCTCCAACACACAATTATGGGGGGAAGGTTAAATTCTGCAGTTAGAAACAAGAGGTCTCTAATCCATGCATCATGTTTAGAGCAGATTGATACCAGCTATCATTTTAAATGCTGGTGACGCAACAAAAAGGTTTTGTCTATGTTTGATTGTAGGAATGACAAGCATGTGCAACCCTTCATAAGCTTCTCTTATTGACAGCGTTTCATTATCAAACACAGGCAGTCAAATATTGGGAGTCATCATCTTTCACCTTCTTCCTCATCCATCTCCTAAATTAGAAGTCAGTTTAAAAGAGTTTATTAAAAAGTACCACTGGTTTCTTATCTCAAGTGTTTTCTGATTACACTTTGACCTACACCGCTTTCCTGAATGAGCATGATGATTGTCACTTGGAGAGGTGAGATTTTAAAGAGAAGAAATAACCTATTTTCAAGAAAAACAGCCAGCTTTACTGGCTTCTACCTTATAAATAGTCTAGCAGGTCTCAAGGAACTTCTCTCTCTACTGTTGTCTTACCCCAATGCTGTGTGTCTTGGCTCTGCACAGTTACAACTCTTCATCCCAACAGGGGTGACAGTGTGGCTTAATGTCCCATGTTCAAGGAAACCCAGCCACTTGAGTTCTTTCCCACGTGTTCTCAGGTGGGATAGAACCAAAGACATAAGTTGAACTGGAGGGAAATGCCTGATTATATGAGAAGGGTCTTCAAGAGGCAGAAATTATGCTAGGATTAAGCCAGAGATGAAGTGTTCAGGGAAGAGCTGGCATGGAGGGAACTGGTGAGACAGCGATGTAATTTTATTATTGCCTTTGCCCTCTAGGGGCCATAATTACACACTGGGAGGGGCACACAGTCTGCCGTGCCAGCGTGGAGCTGAATCTCAGGACCTGAGCTAACACATCATCCCAAAGCTCTCCTAATTCAAGAGGTCTGTCCAAGCAGGGGACACCAGAAAGCCCCAGGGTGCTCCCTGCTGCCCCATAGGTGCTCCCAAGGCCAGAGGTAATTTCCCTGCTGGGCTCAGGGTGTGTCTCAGGGGAGGTACTGAGCAGGGGTGTGCTTGGTCTCAGCCCACCTCCAAAATGACATTTTGGATATCCCAGGCTGCTGCAGCTGGTGCAGGTGCTGTGAGGGAACCTGCAGGCTGCAGTGCCCTGTGCCAAACGTGTCCCAGCCCCGAGCTGTCCAATGTGCACAAAGGACCAAAGGGAGACAACTGCCCCAGCAGAGGCTGCTCTGGGGCATGTCAGTCTCTGCTTTTCCTGCCTGCTGCTGCCAGACGGGAGGCACATGCCATGGCTGTGATGTTAGGCAGGAGCAGCTGCAGTGATTTGTAGTGCTGTAACAGAGGGGTGACCCATGTGAGAGGCCATGGGAGCAGAAACCTCTCTGTCCTTGCACTACCCTGGCTGAACCACCGCCTGTCCCCTGGCCCTGCCACAACATGTGGGACCATGTAGGGTGGGCAGCCCCTTGAAAAGGGGAGTGGCACAGCTGCCACCCTGGACGCAGGGAGGGCAAGAAGAGCCACTTCTTGGAGCCCTTTGGCTGCTGGAGCATCAGGGAGCAATGCCAGTGCCAGGGGTAGCAGGTCTGTCATGTCCTCATTCCTGCTGAGGGCTCAAAAGAGCCCTGTGGAGCTGAGTGGAGCGACGATGATGGGGGCATCTGGTGGTGTGAGGATGGGTGTTGTGTCTGATGTGGTCTCTTCAGCCTCACTCTCCATGTCCTCCAAGCTCTCGCTGACAGAGGGGATGATCTGCACCACCTTCTCCTGGAAGTGCACTTGCTTGCGAGGGACTGACATGGCTGCTGGTTGGGCAGGAGTTACTGGGGCTGAGCTCCTGTCCTTGCTGCCCTTCAGGATGCTCTTCATGTGGCCCAGAAGTGAGTGGTGCTGCTCCCTCTGGGCCCCGTGGAAGGTGTAGATCTGCTCAGTGTCACCAACGATGGTTGGGGCTGCCATGGTGGCTGAAGGGTCCACGTACTGGCCCGCCTGGGGATGCATCTCTTTGTGTCCTGGGCTCTTCCTCCTCTTGCTCAGCAGGAAGTAGGCCAGGGCAGTGAGCACCAGCATGGACCCTGGGGAGAAGGCCATGTTGGCTGAGGGCTGTGGCAGGTGGGAAGAGCTCACCAAGCAGTGCTTGGTCTGGCTAGCTCACTACCATCTGCCACTGGTCCAGCATCCCACACACCCCCACCCTCACTGGCTCTTGACAGACCATGCTCCTCGTCTGTCTTCACTGCTCCCCACTCAAGCTTCTCACCAGGAATGGTGACATGCCAGACGAGGATGGGATGCAGGAAGCAAGCCACTGAGAGCAGCGTGTACCCCAGGAATTTCTGGAAGCTCCCTGGGCGTCTAGCTCGCTTCCAGCAGGCCTGTGCCAGGGATTCAGGCTTGTGACTGGGGAGAGAAAGAGAGGTCCTTGTGGGATGAGGCACCAAGCACATGGCAAGAATTTGGACCTAACTGTCACCCACCCAGATGTGCAGATCCTCACGCTGGTTTTCCAGGAGACTGGTGTGTTGGTCAGGGAAGGTAAGCCAAGCCAAGCCAAGAGTCTGGGGCTGCATCTGCCAGAGGCCAGCATCTCAGGCAATCTCTCAATGTGTTTGCCCACTTGGTCACTAATTAAGTGTGTATTATCTGGAGTAAGTTGTTGCCTCTGAGTAGCTGGAGTAAGGTGTTGCCTCTAAGATATGAGGGCTTTTGAGTTTATGCTAGAAGACAGTGGCAGTGCTCAGCCTCTGACAAGTACATAAGGATTTTGTACATTTTAATTTTAACTTCTGCACTGTCTCTGGAAGGGAGCTGAAGCTCATCCTGGCGATCTGGCTCTTTCCTCAATCCCCGTACTTGTCCCTACATACTGTGTTAAGTGGATGCTGGAGAGCAGAGTTTGTTGTGCTGATGTTCAGCAAATTAAGGCACAAGTGTGGTTTAAAACACAGGTGTAAATGGTGCTGGACACGGCCCCACTTACCTCACCCCTACCTGAGTACACTTGCCATGGCATTAGGGAAAGGACCTTTGGTCTGGTACTTGCAGCTCCCTCAGGTCTGGTGTTGCCTGTAAGAGGCAAGTTGCCTTAGGAGGTCCCACCAAGGCTAGAGAAGAGTGGACAGGGTCTACTCACGTGAAACACATCTCCAGGAACAAACTGATAAAGAAGAAGCCTTCACAGACAGTAACTGCAACCCCTGAAAAACTGAAAGGTGGAGCTGTCAGGGGGACAGGGCTGGGCTTAAGTGTGCTGTCTAGGTGGAAGAAGGGGCACAGAGAGCCAGAATTTACTATCCAGTTCACAACAGTCTGTGTGCTGAGGTCCAAACACCCTCTGCTCAGCTAGTTTGTGGAGGAGAGCTCACAGCCCTCCTGTCCCCACGCAGTCAACGTGCAGCCAGTGTCACCTCTGGCCTGCCTGAATCTGCAGTAGCATGTCTTTCTCTACCAGAAATAGCTTATTTTTCTGAAACCTCAATATGGAGACCTGAAATCCCCAAAGCCTTGGACACTGTTCCCTGCTGTTGTTGCAGTCTGGTCTGGTGCCATATATGGTGGAGGGGTTGACCGTGTCGCTCTCTGCCAGCTCTGAATTCAAGGGCAAAAATACTCACAGCAGATAGAAAGCCAGGCTTTTGAACTGTCCTCTCTGCAGAGTTTCTACGCCCACACCGATCAGCACTAGAAAGAGAAGATAGGAAAGATGTTGACTGCAAGGTTAGTTCCCGATTCCTTGGTGCCCTACCAGCTCCCAGGATCAATGCCCTCATTCCCCAGAGGCTAAGCAAGGCTGTTTCTCCCATGCAGTGCAGCACGTTAGGACTGGCAGCATCAGTGATTCATGCTGACACACCAGCCCATGGGAGTCAGAGCTCAATGCTGGCCTTGACACACAGCCCTGAAACCCATCCCAGTAGCACCACTATTATGGCAGCCTTGCCACTGCGTGGGGTGGGGAAAGGTGCTCTGGGGATACCAGCTGGCCTTGGACTGATGGGGCAAGTGAGCAGTGACCTGTGACCCTTTCACCCTTTACCACACCACCACATCACTGTTGCCACAGGGCCCACTGCCCACTGCCCCATCCATCTCTGCCCAGGTCCCCCCAGTGCCTGCCAGCCTCACTCCCCTGCCCTTTCTGCTTGCCCAGGCCTGCTTCATCCAACACAGGGCTGTAGGGCAGCAGCAGGACACAGGAACTGTGCCAGCTGCCTTCACAAAGGGCTGTAGCCATAGCATCAAGATCCTTTGCTAGCCAAACAGAAAAACATATAATAGGAGCAGGCAGATTAAAAACAGGGAATGAACATTCTCTCAGTGCCCCAGCCAGTGCAGCACACCAGGGAGTCAGTTTAAGGGGGATTAAGAGTATTAATAAGGCTGAAGTCTTCGATGGATTGGCCAATAGCTTCAGGGGATGGAACATTTCCTTCAACATCCTTCAGTTTCCTTCAAGACTATTTCTAAAATGGAGCAGAAACATAGTGACTTACACCAGCTGCAGTCACAGTGCACCAGTGCCAGCGGCACAGAGATGAATGGAGCCCAGATTTTATGGCCAGAGCATCACTCTGGACAACCACTACACTTGTGTCTGCACTTGATGTCTCCACACCTCACTGAGCAGTCCCCACCCATTCACTGGTGCTCAGGAAGTTCACCACTGATCCTGCTCAATGCCCACTGCCTAAGTTTTGAGATGCAGGTTGGATCCATTTCTCTGAGCTGTGGTTTGTCCCATCTGGAGAAGGATACCAGGCTCCCAAACAAGGATGCACATCACTGTCCATCAAGACTGCAGGGTGGGTCAACACCAAGGGTCAGCTCTCCCACCGGGGCTGAACAAAGAGCCTCTGTATTTTCCTTGTGTCACCTGCAGCTGCTAGCCCCTGTCAGCCAAGGGAACACATGGGGCCCATGTGCCACCCTCCTCCACTGCCTTTCCAGCCCTGAGCAGAGCACAGAGAAATTAGTCTCATCAGAGGGCTGTGAAGCTGCATGAGCTGTGTAATCCTACACGCAAAGTATTGTCCGCTACTATCTTGTGACTGAGAACTGTTCTCTGTAATCTTCCCTACAAATGTGGAGTTCATTCATTTATTCATTTATTCCCTGTGGATGAATGCAGAATTCAACAGCTTGGCTGTTACGCTCGAGCCTCTGCTCTGGATGGGGAGGTTTCCTCATTTTGCACGGCTTCTGCTTTATCCACAAAGCTGTTTGGATGAAGAATCTGCAGGAAGAAAAGGGCTGTTTCCGAGGTGTTTATTTGGACTAGTCGCTGCCTTGATTTGGATTTTGTCCAAACCATGTGGCTAAAGGCACATGATTAGGAATTAAATGGTTGAAAGCATGAGAATTAAGAAGTAAGTAGGAACTCTTTCCTAGATGTAAATATTACAAGGCCTAAAATCACTGAACTAGAGAGATACCTCAATATTGTAGCAAATTGCAGGGCTATTTGATTTTGCTAACTTGCCATAAGACAAGTTAGCCATTTTCTCATACAGAAGAAACCCTGTAGCTACACCATTGCAGACAGCTGTTACACTCCAAGATCCTGGGGGAAAGGGAGGTTTATATTATGTGCATAACCTGTATTTACTAGCAGCATATCGAGCTGGCCAGGCCTTCTCAGAATCAATTAGTGAGGCTGATGCACTCTTTCTTTCATAGTTTTTTTTCAAACAAAACCCATGGGAGTCTCTTCAGTGTGGTTTCCATTCCATGCAAGACCCTCACACACTTCATCAGGCACTGAATACTGCATCAAGCTGATTTCTTACTCCATTGAGACACACAGAGGAATAAAACACAGGCACATCCTTCAATGGCATTTTTGGAAAGTCAGGTGATACTGGGAATGCACCAAAGGTATGGAAAAGCACAGATTGGTCATACAGCTGTCCTATGCTCTGTGATGCTCAGCAGAGAGACAACTGCACTGTTCATTTAAAGAAAAACTAAAGAAAGAGATGCAGATGATGCAAAATGATGAAAAGAAAATAAGGAGAGAGAGATTATATTCCACTAACGCACTTCCACATCGTAAATTACTTTCAATTTTGTTGTTCTAGCTTTAGTTTTCTCATGGCAACAAACTCACATTTTATCCCAGGAAGGTCTCTATGAGTTTCCTGGGAGCTTTAAGTGAGAATATGATCAGCATGGGGCTTATAGGAGCCCAAGGGGGATGGGGAGGGAGAAATGAAGAGATTTGCATTTGCTGATTAAAGCTGTGTCCCAACTCCCACTGTTGCAGTCTCATCATGATGTGCACTTATCTACTGGGAGTTTGTGTAAACTCAGAGACTCAAATCACTGCTTGTTATCAGTATTAGTTGTTTGAAGCACATTCCAGGGCCTTCATTGTCCCAGCTGGGCTTTGTGTGTCCTCGGAGACCTGTGCGCTCTTCAGCTGACCTGTGTGCTTTTTACTTTGCCCATGACAAGAGTAAAGTGTGTCTTTTATGGCTGTCCACAGTTGATAAAGGAAATGCAAAGGTAGGAGGGCCTGCTGTGACTTCTTCTACAGTGTCTGATTATGAAATCCCTGGGGGTCTGAAACAGGAACCACAGGCACCACCTCAAGTCACTTCTCACCAGGAACCTCTGCGTCACACCTCCAGCCTTTAGACAAATCAGGCACCTTGATCTCTGCTTTACTGATGGGGAAACTGAGGCAGAAAGTGTTGTCTGTCCTGTCCCATAACAGTGAGTCAGCAACAGTGAATCAGTGCCGGACTCATCCCTTGAGCCCTCTGCTTTAGTTTCTTCCCTAATCCCATCTAGAATCATCCATGTTAGAGGGTTGTTCAGCCCTTCTGGGATGCTGTGTCTGACCCCTGGCTCAAAACACCTGCATGTCACCTGAAACCAAGTGCTTGGATGTGTCACCAAACGCAGAACACCCTGGTCCAAAGCAGCCCCTGACAGTGGGTGAGAGGATGCAACTAGCCAGGTGCGTGAATTTATGATGTTTGTACTGCAGCTATAACCTGAACTGCTCTGAGCCTGCTCCCCAACAGGTTACTAGAGAGGTAGAGCAGTGCTTTTGCAGTAACTGTGCTGTGATGACTAGGATGGAACCTCTCCATCCTGACTGGCACGGGACATTTCACTGTGCAAAGCACAGGGAGCTCTTCCTTCATCTTCACATGTCACAGAGCAGCCTGGTAGTCTTTCACAGCCATGAGTATTTTGCTTTTCAGTCTCATTCACATCTTGACTGTGCCCATGTCTGCTTTAGAAGAATATGGTTTAGTTTTCTTTTCTATATGTGCTTTATCTTGCCCTCTGACATATTGAGCGCTGGCTCTTCCTTTCTGATGTCTCACTGTGCCTCCCGCAGTGTTTGGAAAGAGCCTGGCCAGGCACTCAGCATGCTCCCTCCCTTGGTCCCAAAGCAAAAGTGAGTAAGTTTCCTTGTCCCCTTCATATGATGGGGCAGTGGCTGCACCTGGCCAAAGGCAGGGAGGCAGCTTGGGGGTCCCAACACCCACTCAGTGCCTTTTAGTGACAAAGAAAAAGAGAATTTCCTCTTACCTGCTGCGGTGGAGATGCCCAGCAATCGGCAGGTGTATTCCAGGGCACTCCAAAACACCTTGTGCTGCATGGTGAAGAGATGAAGACTGCGGTACAGCCAGGCAGAAACTCCTCTTCAGAGCCCCCACCTCATGTGCAGCTCAGCAGCTCCCAGAAACAGGCAGAGCCTCTCGCTCCCTGGACCGAGTGACCTTCCTGAAGGAAAGGACTGTGCCTGCAGGACTGGCCACCTCCACGGGGCCTCCCAGGGGAGGGTGGTCGGAGAGTGAGCTGCCACCACAGGGAACTGGTCAGCACTGCTTCCTGTTGCTCCCGTGGGGGCTGTGGAGACCTGGCCTTTTCCTGCTTTCTTGCCGCTTGCTCCTTGCTGGCCCGGGTGATTAATGATTGGTAAGGCAGGGGTGCGGCTTTGGGAGCATTTGTACCCCGGGTGCATGGGTGCATGGCCTTCCCTGCTCCTGAGGAGGAGGCTCTGGAAGCCCAAGCTGATTAAATGAATGTGAAGTCATTAGTGCTGTGCAACTCCCGGCAGGTTAACCATTTGTGAGGATGACAGTATTTGTTCTTGGTAAGAGAGCAGCACGTTTCTGGCAAGCAACAAGAGGCACCCCAGCCCCACTGCCCCCTGCAGCTCAGTCCCCTACCATGGCTGCTGCTCACTTCAGGTTCTTCCAGGCTCCAGACTAGTATGGCTTGGGAAGTGTCTGCGCTGATGTGCAACCACAGGAACAAGGAGATCAAATTTATTCACAGAGGTCCTACAGACTCTGGCCAACCATAGCAAGGGAGATTTGTATTTCTTTGCTTGGGAACCCCAGGGAAATGTGGTTTTGTGTTGTAGCTATCAGAGCCATTTGAGCAGCATCAGGGTCTCGCAAGTGTCCTAACATGCAGAATGGGCTGAACAGGTACTCTGACCTCTTCGCCTTTGATTTGGTAGACAGCTTGGGGGTCTTTGGCTTGTCTCTGCAGGACACATTGCCTCAGGATAGGGGCAGCCCTACGTGTGTCAGAAGGACAAGACAAGAAAGAACTGGCCTGCTCTGGACCCCAGCCCCACACTCCTACGTGCTTGAACAGGGTACATCTCACTGGAGGTCACCATCGATCCCCACATGCTGCTGCTCAGGGGAAGAACTGGTGTGGGCAACAGCATCTGGTCATGGTAGTCCCAGTGGGAGGGGTATGTGAGCACAGTACAGTCCCAGCACGAATGTCTGGTGCCACTGGGCTGCAGGTTCACAGGTCAGTGAGCTCACCTTGTGCTGCAGCCACTGTCTGGTGAGTCACTGAAGCCCCGGCCCCTCACTGCACTTGCTGTGAAGCTGGCAGTGGTGCAGGCAAGGGGCTGGGTGAATCACACTCAGCTCATGCACAGACAGCCCTGTGGGGAGGCAGCTACCTGCTGAACCTGTCCCCTGTGATCCCTTCTCACCTGCCTGACACCACAATGCTGAACCTGGACAGTATGTGTTGTACTGACTTGTCCCAGGGGTAGAGATGACTTGGTCCAAGGGCACAGTGACAGCTTCTCTTCCACAGAATCTGAGTCTGTATTTCAGGCTGGGATTCTCTCAGGGCAGTCAAATGCTTCAACTTATGAAATGAGTCTATAATTCCTGCTGATAGTGCTTTTCTGAACACTCACAAGATCGTGGGTAGAAGGGATTTTCCAGTAGGCAATGCTGCCAAGGGCAGTGCGCATTTTTCATGTGAAAAATGGAAAAGCCCACTGGAGAAGGGCTTCCAAAGCATCCCGAGGGCAATGCTGAATGGTGCAAACCCAAAACGTGTCTTTGCTTTGCAGCACTGGCACTGTCTTTGGGTGTTTACATTTCCTCTTGTCCTCCTGCACCATCTCCAGTGTTTGAAGGAACTACCCATTTTCCACAACTGGTGACTCACTGGTGTGTCAAAACTTCCTTTTTAAGAGCAACACAAAGTGGAAAACAGAGGCAGCCAGCAGGGAAGATCACATGAAGAGTGAGGAAAAACCCAGCCAGTGCACCCCAGCACATTGCCACAGGTTCCAGGGACACCCTCTGCCTCCAGAAATCACCAAACCAGCTTAAGAGCCCTGAGGTTGTGCAAACAGTCTGGGTGCTTTTTTTCCTTGCTGCCATGTTCCTTTTTTTTTAACATTGATGCATTGAATTTAAGGTGTCTCTTTGCAAACATGAAAACTAGAAAACTACCTGAAGAGCAAACAGATGAAAGGAAGACATAAGAATGTTTCAGAATCACTTAGAGCCATGAGCTTAGGCTTGATGAAAAGCAGAAAACACCACAGTGCAACCCTGAGCTGTCAGCACCCACACTTCAGCAGCACCCAGCACTGCTCAAGGCAGTAAGCTGCTGCCTCCTCCGGTGATGGGGGTCCCCTTAGCCAACATGAGCATTGCAGCATGCTGGGCTGTTACTCTGGGGCTCTTATTAAACTTCACTAAGCTCTCATTCAGAAAGTAAATGACTTTGTCCAAGTGCCCTTGACAGCAATGTTTCCTTTCTGGAAAGCAACACACCTCGGGGGTTTAAATAAATGTAAATTTATGGGTGCCGGTGGTGGTGGTGATGGAGAGACAGAATCTGTTTGGAAAACGCAGATTAATACATTAACAATTTAAACTTTCCATCTCCTTCCCGTGTTCCTTTAGCTATTGCCAAACCCCTGTCCTCTGAGTGGGCCTCTGAAGGTCCTTGTCCCCCATGTTGGGAAACCCCTAGCCTGGGGTAACATAAGGTCTTCACCCACTGTTTCTCCATGCACTAGGTCTTCCTCTCACTCCAGTGCCCAGGAGGGTAGCATGGACTGAGCTGGACAGGTATCTGCAGACGACTTCTACCAACACTCATTTAATCACTCCTTCTTTCCATTTAGGATTTCTTCATCTAGTGCTCCTACAAAGCAACCTCACATGAACTTGATTTTCCTTGGTAGAAGAATCTTTTCTCATTCTGCCTCTGTTCAAGTGGGGAGATGATACCCTCAATGAAGCTATAAGCCATTTGAGTGTTTTGGTAAGGTTTTTAGGAATGAGCTATGCAGTCAGAAGAGGACTGAGAACTTCTGATCTTAGAGGGGTTTAATAGACTGTAACCAACATTACAAAACCTATGCACCAGCACAGGCTGTTCCAGGACACATAATAGCAATGGTCTCCACTGCACATTAAGCCACTTCTCTGGCTCAGAGGCTTGCCATTTGCAGTTTGGCTGCCAGCCAGGATTCACATTTACAGGCTGCTTCCCGTGATTTATGGGTTGATTTGAGAGGATTTTATTTCAGTGTTAGGGTTTCATGGTGGTGGCAGTCTTTGCCTTAATCTCTTCCTCCTCACACTTTGCTCAAGTCATTTTTGCTGTGGCACAACCATTGTGGCCATTCTTCTGTGACCAAGGCCACAGTGCAGCACCTGTGCTGAGTGGCTGCCCTTGTAAGGCTGTGGGGGACCAGCACAGACACCTCATGTTTGTCTCCGAAAAATGGTGATGGTGCAAGAGCACTGTAGAGAGTGGAGATGCCCGTGATGGGGCACAGGGTGCCACAACCCGTACTCTGGAAGAAACTTACGGAAACATGCTCGACTTAGCTTGCCCAGTGTATAAAACCAGTTCCCAAACTGCCTTGTACAATGTTTTGGAAATCTGGTTTTGCTCTTTCCCTCCCTCCTCTCTCCACATCCTCAGCTATAACTACCATGTCTGGCAGCTTTGCTTGGCAGCTTTGGTCCCCTCTCTGAGCGGTGGCAGCAGAGGTCCTTCCACCAATGTGTCCATCTGAAACAGACTGACACCAACACCCTCCCTTGCCCACTGAAGGACAGGGAGCCAGCAGGCAGCTGCCCAGAGCCTTTGCAGTGGTGCCACGTGCTGCCTTCCTGTGCCCTCCTTCCACCAGGTCATCTGCTGTGGAGAGGAAATGGATTGTCACTGCAGCCAGCTAATGGTAGATGGGCCCAGCTGATTGGAAGCACCTACCTGCAACTGTGGGTTCACTGGGTGCAAACACCTGGCAGTCCAGAGATTTGCTCTGCCTTGTAACCTGAGAGGTCCACAGCTTTCCAAACCAGTCCAAATGAACTGAGAGCAGCTGAGGCAGCTTGGCAGATCTCCTTCCTCTCCTGGAGCAGAGAAAAACATGGCAGCAGGGTGCCTGAAGCCACATAAGCAGAAGAGCTAAAGAGAAAATCTTAAGTGTGCCCCCTCTTCCTATGTTATAACCACAAAATCATGCCCTCTGGAGTTTCCAAACCTGGGGCAGCACTACAAGCCGTGCTGGGGATGCCCAGCAGGGGACAGCAGGGCCCCACCACTACACAGACAGTCCGGCTGCTCCCTGCAAAAGGCAGGCTGCAGCCAACCCTCTGCAAGGTGGGGATGAAAGGGCACCGTTAAGTTTTACTGCTTGAACAAGAAAAGCATGATAGACACCACATGGATCTGAAGGGGCTGGGGAGAGTCCAGAGCTGCAGCAAACACAAATCAATAACCGACCTCTTTCGCTTTATGCTCTGAGATCAAAGGGATCAACATGCTGCCGAACATGCATCTGCTCCTCTGGGAATTTCCCACCCCACCAGGGATGCTAAGGCTCAGCTGTACACTGCCCCAATTGTCCCACATCAGACTAGCCAGCCCCAGAGGGTTTCGGTGCACAGCTCCAGTGCTGGAGGCTAAACCAGCAGAGAGGGTGAGCTGGAGGGGCTGATGAAGAGCCTTTGTGCTCACAGCCTCTCCTAGGGACACTCTCACTGACAGCAGGAAGGAGAGACACTGGGTTTATCCTGGGGCCAGGCCTGGCATTTGCACAGTCTGTGCCTTGTGCCTGGCAATGGCTGGGAGGTGAGCTCTCATCCAGGTATATGGTGTTAATGAAACTCACAACATTGTGGTGTGGGATGATGTGGGGATGGTGCCAGAGGAAGGGGCTGAGGTTGGTGCTTCTGTGGCAAAGGCAGTCAATGCAAATGGATGTAGGAAGGCATCCGATACACTTGTGGGGATCTCACAGACCTCTACAGCACCTCTATCTCCTCCAGTGGATGAGGGTCAAGGGTCCAAGTAGACTGAGCCTCTGACTTGTTGGTGATTCCTACTTTCCCTGTGAAACTTGCAAACCTCCTCACCTCATTCCCAGGCTAACTCCTCTCGGTCAGGAAGGCAACATGTCAGCATAAACTTCTCTTCTCTTATTTGGTCACCTATTTGACACCAACCTTAGAGGGTTCCCAAAAACTGGACTAACACTGGCTCCCTGTGGAAGCATGTGTGAGGGGCTCCTGGTTGGCCATCATCCAGGTCTTGGCTCTGCTCAGTACAGCTGGGATCAATCCCCATCCCAGTGCCACTCTGCTCTCCAAGACAGAGTGGGCTGGGCACTGTGTGCTGACCTTCTGGTATTTTACATAGTATTTGGCACAGAGATGTGTCATCAGGATGTATGCACACGTATGTATGTGTATGTATGTATGCAATGAAAAACCATAAGCTATAATAACAAGAATTATCAAAATGACATTTATTTATTATGCATTTGATCTTCAGTTCAATAGCAGGGCTCCCAGAGGCTCGTGTCCAGCTCCCAGAAACTTGTGATTATGCAAGACTCTAACTACAAGTCTAAGCCCCAAGACAACAAATGCCTTTCATCTCACCACTTCTCATCTGCCTGTGCAGTTTCTTTACTGACAGCAGAGAGTGAGTGGTTAGAAGGACTGAGGCAGGAGTGGGGCTGGGAGCTACAAAGCACCGTGGAGACAGCAGAGGCCTGACAGGAACAGGGATGCTCCCCCAAATTAGCAAGGAGGAGGGGATGCCAGGCAGTGGGAGGCATGAGCCTTCTGTCCAGGGAGCTGCTAGGGAGCTCATCAGGGATGTGCCTGGTGCACCCAGTGGTGGGTTGCTCTGGGTTGCAGGTAGAAGCCCTCTCCAGTGGGACCGTCTGCCCTGCACTGTGGGGCAACACAGCAAAGGAGCTGGTTGTCAGCTCCACCAAGAGGGAGCGGGATCAAGAGGGAGTCTCAGTGTGATGGGTATGCCCATCTGTGGTATACCCAGGGCAAAGGAAGCAGAACTCAGCGCTGGGCTTGGTAGTGGGGACTTGCAGGCCTTGTCCATCTTCCTTAGGAATCTCTGGTCTTTATGAGACTGATCTTGGCTCTCAAGTGGATGACAGAAGACCTTGACTTCCATGTAAAGAGGGAAGGGAAACATAAAGGGAGCTACATGTGTGGCCTTGGGGCATGGCTACACCCTGCACGAGTCCCTGCATGTCCTCTATATGTCTGCTGCCCCTCAGTTCCCATTCTTTCTTGCAGGAGTATGGGCTTGGTCAGACTCCCTTGCTGTAAACTGCTCCCATACGATGACTGTGGGAACTCCAGACGGGTTCAAAGATGAACTGACATGTCACACAGAACATGTGGCCCACACATACAGGAACCCCCACCGTGGATCAGTCAGCTGCAGAACTTGGGAGAGACTCATCACGCTGAAATTGGCATCAGTGCCTCTCAATGGACTGTTACACTAAAAATAGGTCCATCTTCTTTTTCCATAGAGCCTGTATATCTGAGTTGAAGTCTAAAACACTTCCCAAGTTTGATGTGACAAAGCTGTCCTAGCAGGTGGGTATGTTGGTTAGTACTGTCTAAGAGGCAACCAGAAGTGATCAGTAATGCACATATGGGCAGGCAGAGCAGATGGAAAAGGTTGTGCTTAGGATCACTTACTGCAATATATGCATAGCTGGTGATCTGGATGTGAAAGCCATGGATTTCACCTCACATGGATACATGTGAGCACACATCCACTTTTCCCACTGACACTGGAAAATTCTTCACCCCACAAGAAGTCGCATGGGACTGGAGTGATCAAAGAGGGACGTAATTGTAGATTGAAAGACCCATCCCCACCTTTAATAATAGCATATTGTTTCTAGCAGTGGACTGTATTAAAAGACGTCCAGCCCCACATCACAGGTCACAAGACACCACAGAGTCCAGGGGGCACCAAAGATAACTACACAGCAGCAGTGCAGAGGCAGAAAAATTACCCATTTAATACTCCAGAACAGCTTCAGTCTATTTGTACGGAGCTGAAGAAGGGATGAAATCAATCACACATATTCTGTCTGAATCAGCAGTTCAGCTGCTGGTGGGACCCCTGAGTAAAGTTTGTAGCTTGCTCCCACAGGCAGACAATTTCTTCCTCAGTAGCTGTCAGTGGATATGAGCTCTGGGCTGTCACAGTAGGTGTTTGAACTGCTGGCCAGTCTGCTCTAAGGTTCCATCTCCCCTCTTCCAACTTCTCCATCCCTTCAACCTCCACTCTGAAAAATAAATTTGTAATATCAGCTGTCACCCTGTGAGACAGCAGCTTGTAGCAGCAGTGCAGGAGCCACATGCAGGGGTGAGAGTGTTCACAAGGGATTGCTTTCCCTGGAGTAGTATGGCATCTTACAGTGTTCTGTATATGCAGGCTTATTCTCATCATTGAGACCTGAAAATGTGGCCAACGGGAGTGATGTGTCAACATAAAGTAAACGATCTTAATTTTTCCACTGCACTGACTAATTTTCATTTTGAATGGGGAAACTGAGGCAGGGTGATGCCTTGATCCAGACAGTATCACATGTCAGCACTACAGTTTACTCAAGGATGATGAATCTTGCCTGCCTGTCAGTGAGTCTGCACATCCCTTGTGAAATACAATGCTAGCTCTCAATCAAGGAAGTTACTTAGCTAAACTCTAACCTAAACCCATGATTCATTTCCAGGGCTCAAAATGAATGCTAAAAGTTGTTCTATAATGATGAAGAGTGAGATCCACCTCTGTCTGGAGCAGGTCTGCAACAAGACTAAAATACCACCTTAACACTACAGAATAAGGCTAATGTTCTACTTATTCCTGTACAGAGAGGAATTCCCACCACAGGAGGAAATGCAGTAGTGTAAAAGGAGCTCACAAAGAGATCAAATATTCATGTGCAGGCTCTTGGTCTGGAGTGTATTTCATAAGGAAGGCTGATGGAGGAGTATTTTATAGCACTAGTAATGCAGTATATACAAGCTCTGTGCATAAGCTTTAGCCCATAGACATTCATCCATCCATCAAAACCATTTGACTCTCTGCCCTCTTTTCTAGCAAAGGGGACTGGTAACTTCTTCCTGCATGGAAGCAAACAAGGTGTACACAGCAATGATTGATGCACCTGGTGATTGAGACACACATCAAAGAGCCTGCTTGCTGCATTTCAAGTCCCAGTGAGCAATTTATAGAAGGTTTTATGCAGATAAATAACCAGGGAGATTTGTGTGAATCAATACAAAACACATGTTTTTGGCTGCAGAGATGTAGAAATGCTCAAGCACTTGGAAGCTGTGTAGCTGAGCTTATTTGTAAAAATGTTCCTGTTCAGTAGGATTTATTCTGGGGCTTCCTTTTACTTGCCTCCAAAAGGCTGCAAAGCAAACAAGCACAGCAAGATCCACCACCTCTTTTACTAGGTTGTCTAAAAGAGTTTCAAGCATATAAGTTTAAAACCAGAAGGTTTGTCATGTCACCCCTAGGTGGGGCTGGGAATAGGAAGAGGCTGAGAGCAAGGAGAAGGAGCAGCAAAGGAGACAGACCTCCTGGAGATGGAGATTGGAGAAGGTTAGAGGAGTCCCTGGAGGGACCCAAATCCCAACTCTGTCTCCCATCCTAGGCACCAGGCACTGGGTCTCTAAAAAAGGACGCTTGCCTTGCAAAACTTGTGACCCTGCCATGGCTACTGTGATTTGGAGAAAGAAGAGGAGGCTGTCCCAGCCTCAGCTGACAAGCTGGGATGTAAATGTGAGTTTGTCCATCACATCAAATGTCCAGGTGAGTCCGTGGTAAATGGGCAGAAGTTTCTGCCATGTGTTATATTCATCTGGCTTGGGCCTCCCCTGTGATCCTGCACACCACTAGCTGTGTTGCATCTCGCTTCACACTGAGATCCAGTCAACATCCCTGTTGAACAGCCCTGTGATTAATTTTTCAAGTCTGAGCTGCTTCCCTTTCAGGAAGGAACAAGGGATTCACTCAAATAAATTATCTCCAACTGCCCACATAAGTTGTCCACCCTGTTCAACACTGATGTACACATACACCAGCAACACAACAGTAAGACTGGAGAAATCCCTCCCTTCTGGTTGCATACCATTTATCTGTAAAAATTCCTCCCCACATCTCCCTATTCCCTGACCCTCTCTCTTCCAAGTCTCCATCTTCTGGTGCTGGAAGCAGATTTTAGAGTGCCAGTGACTGCCATTTTCTACCCTAGGTACAGAAAAAGATCATCTGTTTTAAGAAAAGTTGTGACAGCTCCTAAATCTTAGGTTCCCTTTCTCTGTGCAGGAGTGCAGGGCTGGGATTTGCTTGGCAATCAGCTTTCCCGTCCATGGGAAAGGCCCCCTGCTCTCACATGTGCTCACCACATAAGCCATTTTATTTACATAGCTGAGTCCACACATTTATATTTAGCATGTTTGAGAGGCCACCATGGACTTAGAAAGCTAAAAACAAAGATGGAATAAGATGTAAGAAGGCTAAGGGGGAATATGAGTGAAAACTGAGGAGGCTGGAGGTAACTCCAGGGCTTTCTTGGCTTGTGTGGCCATTATTGCCTCTGTCTTCTGCTGTAAACTAAAGGATCAGAAGTTGAGGTCACCTTTGGATATGAACCTGGGTCAGATTCAGGCCCTTCTTTAAACATCCTCACTTTAATGCAACTTGAAATTGCAAAACTAGCCCAGACTTATAGACTATAAGACATCTATCTATCTATCTGTCTATCTACTGATTTGATCATTTTTAGTTATCACGTAAGACTGACCAGAGTCAGGTTTGAGGTTTCTAGCTGCAGTGCTTTAACTCGGATCTCTCACGTGAGCATCCAGGAGATTTGCTGCCATTCTCTCAATGAACACCTCCCAGAAAGAGAATCATTTGATGACAGTTGGGAGCGGATTATGTGTTCCTCTTCCTCCCACACTCCTCCTCTCTGGTATGTATTTATTTCCTTTTGCTTCCTACAAACATGCTGTGCAGCAGCATTTGCTTCTCAGTTGCGAGTACTTATTAAAAAATGAAACATTAGACAGGACTGTTGCTCAACTGCTGAAGGCATGGTGCAGCTGTGGAGTTACCCTCTCCCCTTGCCAGCATCATGATGCCCATTGAGGGTGGCAGGACAAAGATCTGATCTGCTCATGGGCAACAGGGTTGAGTTTGAGGAACGTCTTTCAGATCAGGTTTTGGTGCCAAATAGGAAGTAACTTGTCTCAGATTTGCCTTTGTCTTCTTCACAGTAAGTCCTTGCATAAAGTTGGTCAAACCAAACACCGAAAACAGTGTTTATTTTTCAGAAGTTCTCAGTTAAGAAGGAGGTGGGCTGGCTGCAGCAAAGGACCTTATGTGAATGTGGTCCTGTTAAGCTTGTGCTACTGCTCATGGCATATTTTTGAGTCAAAATTGCAGAAAAAAGCCAGAATAAAATCTCCAAAGATGCATGAAATTTTCTTGTCCCTTACTCCAACTGTACTACATTATTTCCTAATTAAATACAGGCTTAAAAAAATATCAGAGTAATGTCTTTCAGCCTGTGGCCTGGTGCTAACAAGCTCTTTGCTTGGACTGCCTCCTCTCTGCTGCTGATGATTTGGGGGATGTTATGGATCAGCTGGTATTGCTTTATTTCTGAATGGGAATGACTCAGAAAAGAGAAGCATTCTTATTAATTTAAAGCACAAAGTTATAACTTGCTTTGAGATACAAACTCTCTGACAAATTATTCCCATTAAAAAGAAAGCAAAGTATCAGGCATGTTGTTATGCAAACAGACCGTGTCCCTGAGCAGAACATATTTGTATTTGATTGTGTTTGTATCTGATCATGAACTTCACTTTATACTGTGCACTGCTGCAGCTTGCCCAAGCACAGTTTGCTGTCATGCCCTCCAGAAATGTTCTCAACATGTTGTTACAGGATTATCCCAACACTTAAAGCTGGGATCTGAGGCTAGCAACAGATATGATTACTCACCTACTGCTAGCATCTATCTGTTTGTTTCTTCCCCAGCCTTTTTCCTATTTCCCAGGCTGCACCTGGGGCAATTGTTGGGGTTTCAGGATTTCAGCCAAGATTCACCTGGAGAGGTCATCTCTTAGGCGAAGGGTGGGCTGGCTGGTTGTGGTGGCCTATGGGAGCACAGTAGGATACTTAAATATCAAAGGCAGCAGCTAAGTAAGCTTTGCTGGGTGATGTTTGTTCCTGTGGAGAAGGCAGCTCTAACCTGGGCACAGCCACTACGTGTTGGGAAGTGAACTTTAAGCTATTAGGGAATGACCCTGCCCATCTGTTGCTGCTGTTACTTTTACTTCCCCCCCAAAATAGCACCTTGAAAGTAGGACCTGCCTGGCAGTGGGAGCTGGAGACACTGGGGTGAAAGGCTGGTTCTAAAGGTGAGTGCCTCTTCAGACAAACACGCTACCCAGAGGGTCAGATGTGCACTGCTGGGTGCCTGGCAGGGTGGGTAGAAGCTTGTGCTGTGTCTGGCTCTGCTGGAAATTGGGGAGGCTTGGTAACTGGGCAGGCTGCAATGAGCATGTGACCCTGATGGGGTCTCGGGCCAGGTGACAACTTCAGCTGTAGCAAACTGAACCTTGTATGGGCATTTTGGGCATGCAGCCCTGCTTGGCAGTGTGCCCCATGTGCTAGTGAGGTGCTTTGAGTGAGATATGAATGTTTCAGTGTTTGCCAGTGAGCCTGCTGGGCACAAGCCTTGGTTAAAAGCAAAACAGAGGCCTTGGGCTTATAGGCTTCAGCTGAGTTATTGTCAGTGAGGACTGGTGCAAAGATAGGGGAGAACATAAGAATTTGCCAGCTAATGTTGATTGATCAGCTAGGTAATATATGGTGAGTCATGGGGTTTGATGCTGTCACTAGCCTTAGCATCACAGCTGCTGGCTAGCTGGGCAGGGGTGGCTAGTCCCATTTTGCTATAGTCTGAGGCTTTATGTTTGGCTTTGCTTCCAAACAAATTGGAAACAAGTTCACAAAATGTTTTGTTCCCACACGTGTAGAGGGTATTGAGTGGATCTGTTTCTGTCAGCAACTCTAGTGGCACACAGCCTGCTGCAGCTCTAGTGACTTTTCACTTGAAAGGTTTGCTGGAGCTGGTCTGTGTCCACAAATAGCTTTGGTCCCAGCTGAAAGGTTTTTTTCTTACCATAAATGTATTTGGTAGAAATGTTACATTCAGTGCCACTAATTCCTTCCTTTAGCAGCTCTAAGCAGAGTAAATGAAACTTTCATGAGTCTAAAGCACATAACTTTCCTTCAAGCTCCATGATCTGTTTTTCTGGTCATTCTGCATCAACAGGGGCTCTGCTGGTGATGTTGAGGTCTTTGGGGAAGATGGTGCTGCTCACCCAAGCTGGTGCTGTAAATGGTGCTAAATTACTGCTCATCACTTTGGTCCTTGGTAGACTTTGTGTAGCTGCTGATTGAGGCTGTTTGTGAGTTGGGGTTACTGAGAGCAGCAAGGGTTGTGTGCTGCTTACCTGCCCTGGCTGGGACTGCTCCCTGCACAAACAAACAGGACTTTTGGACCACCCGCTAGCCAGCAGACTGTTTCCATTAGTTGAATGCCCTCAATCTCCTCCCCTTGAGAAGGTAAATTGCCCTCATGTCCTCCGATGAGATGCACTTCAATTATTAAGAGAATGAAAAAGTAGTTCCCCTAGCTCCAAAAAGAAACTTCTTGACTCTCTGGACTGTTTTCTGCTTTTCTGGCAGAAAAGAAAGCTGGGGAAATAAGTGAGGTTTTGGAGTTCAAGCATGTTCTTCATCCAACTGCCAGCTTGCCTGGTGTCCATGCAAACAGCAGTTTCCAGGAAGGTAATTTCTGAATATCCAGGCTCCTAATATTGCAGTGCTCTGTTGAGAAAAAGTGGTAAAATCTTCCCTCTCTGCAGGTGTGCCCACTGTGAGCCCCCAGCAACCCTAGTCACTCTCCTCCTGGGAATGGGGTTTTCATTTCCACACTAAGGTATCCTGATCCCTGAGAGGAGCTAGGGCTTAGCTTGCCTTTTTTCATGCTAAAGCTGCCTTTCAAGGGTGTTAGCAGATAAAAATTTCAGTCAATAGTTCAGTGGCTTAACACATTTATGGAATAGCTGGGGCAGCATTTTTAGTTGATGGTTATGAAATTTCCTATGATTGAGGAATACAGGATTATGAATCTCCTGTAGCCTATGGTAAAACTTGTTTCAACTCTGGCATGAAATCCAAAGGAAATTTTAGCCTTTTTTAGAAAGGGAGAAAACAGTGGTCTTGACTGGAGGTAAAATTCTCTTTTAATGAATCCAAGCTCTATTAATCTGATATTTCTACTTCTAACAGAAGTTATTCTTGCTTTAGATTCATGTCGGCTTGCAAAACTCTCACCTTTAACCCAGCAACACTTTCTTATGAGAGAATGTTGCATCATCTAGCTTTAGGCAGAAGCCACCTAATTTTACTCTTTAGAGTGTGTTAAGTGAACTGAGGGGAGGTGACACCCTTCTTAAAGAAATGCAATCTGTGCTGGTGAGAGGTTTTAGGGGATTAGCTTCTGCTTGTCATGAAGAGAGACAGAAGTAGAGGCAAGATTTTTGCCTTGGTGCTCTATGGCCTTGATAAATCAGGCACCACAAATCAATGCTGTTTTAGCTACAGAACTTAAAAATTTCACATCCCTTAATGGTGGGAGGCAGAAGTGCCCTATCTTTTGATAAGATCCTCCTGTTTCTTACTCGTATGTTAATTTAGCAGCTCCAAAAATAGCAACCTATAGTATCTAGATTCATAACTCTTAATTAAAACTCCTAACAATGTTCAGGCTCCACTGTTGGTTTGACCTCTATACCTCACCATGAGCATACATTTCAAGGGATTTTTGCCCTCTTCTTGGGGAGAGCCATGTGACTTATCCCATCAAGTTAACAGAAGGTCATATAATAGTCATAAAAATATTATGGATCCCTCCCACATTCCTCACCCATGGCAAAATACTGCAACAGGGAACAATCAGTGCTTTTTAGCTGGGCATCCAATAAATCTGGAGAGGTATTAGGCAGAACTGAAGCACTACAGCTGTTGGGGTGGAGAGTGAATGCAGATAAACAGCTTGAGAAATGGAGGCTTTTTCCTCTGTTACTGTTTGGAAGCAAACCTGTATTTGAGGTATGTTTTTAGGAGCAGTAAATGTTCTATTTCTTAAAAGGTCTTGTTTACTGTTTATTGGTCAGCTGTGTTACGTAGGGAAGTGAATTCAATGCAGAAATGCTGTTCTGCTCAGTTGCTTTTTCAATTTCTCTCCAAACTCCCTGCCCTGCTCCTCCTGAAGTCTCACTGCTGCCAGACAAGCAGCTTTTAGCTTTGTCCCTTGGATCGCAGAAGCAGTGTGTAACTCCGGCTTTTTGTACAGAGGAACTGCTATGTCTCCTACAGGCTGTCCATCTTCACAGCTTCAGCCTACTGAGTCCTCTCCATCTGGCTACTCTCTTGGGCTCTGCTTGTAGCTGATGACTGAATTGTGCTGGCATTGTCAGCCCAAAAAAAAACCAGGGCATTTCTTCTCCCTATGGTGCCTGAGCTTGTCTCATTGACTCATTCCTTACCTTTCCTAAGCCCCTGTGGAAGGCCTGGGGGAATGTGCTGTTTGATCTGCCCTGGGTCTGAGCTGCTGTGTGCTCATTTCCTCAGGCTGGAGTATTTGGGGTGAGAGTTGTGCCATGTGCAGTGGCATGATACTGGTTGCTGCTGTTTAGGCCAACACAGGGTCACAAAGTTGTCATGTCACTTGGGTTTCCTGCAGAGAAGACTTGTGCAAATATCTGTAAACTTTCCTCCTTCACAATTCTTAATATTTTCTGAAACCCCTTGTTCTCCTGTGCTTTGTCTTGGCATGTACAGAGATACTGTTTGTGCCTTTCTTGGGGACTCTGCCACCATTCCAGCTCTTCTGTGCAGTGAGTTTGTCTTCCACAGCCCTGCTGAGTCCTGCATGTCATACTTCAAACTTAGCTTTAGCAGAACCTTTACCTATGAAATGCATTACATTTTGTTAAAAATGTCACATGGACCAGGAATGGAAGGACATTGATGCCACGTTACTGAAGGTGTTTCCCTTTCCCCTGGCCTGTTGGTTTATATTTGTTTTTGCTGTTTTCCATAGTGTCATATCAGAATTGTGCTGACCTTCACAAAGTTTCAATACGATTTAAATGAGCCTATGTCTTTTGAAATCAATGGCAAATTGTTACTACATTGGTATGGAGGATAAAAAAAAGCCTCAAAGCATATCAGGCTTTACTCATACTGTGTATGAGAGCCCATGTAGGCATTATCTGTATATCAGTTTTCTGTAATATTTTAAACTGACAGAAAAATAAATTATATATATGTAGAAGTGAAGTGAGTTGCCCAGGATCACTTGGGAATGAATAGTGGTTTTTCTACAGCCTGAGCTTCACTTGTCCATGTTTGCGTGCTCTTGTCTCCTTGCTGTAGAATGTTTGTTGTGCTGTGCCTGCTTAAGCAGGCAGCAAAACAAACCTTACCTAGCCTCTCTAGACCCAGCTATGTGACAGTCAAGAAACTCAGCCAACAGTCAATATAGAGATGACTAACTCCTGCAATGACATTACATTTCAAGTTGAACATTGATATTTATAGGCTCAAGTGTGTTTCTCCCAATAAAGTATGATCACAGCTGTATTCTCAAATGATTTCTCTGTGGACGGCAAGTAGCTGGAATATTAAGGGTATCAGAAGTGTGTACAGACAGAATTAACAATCTTAAGAAACTGATGTATGCTCCTGTCATTGACTTTATTGAGAAGTTCCTGAAAGTATTGCACAAACAAAGGAGTGGGCTGCCAGGTTATGTAGCTGTTGAGGAAGGTCTTCCTGATGCTGGAGGTCAGAATCTATTAAAACTTTATCTAGAAGTAAATTAACATGCTACTGGGTTGAGGTCACACACAGCCACTAGATTTTTTTTTCTCAGGGATGTATTTTTCTTCTCAGACAGTTTTCAGGCTTAAATTATGCATATGGAGGAGGGCAGGAGGAGAGAACTCCAGCTCCTCGCCTATTAGCATTTTGGTGAAACCTCAGATTTTGGCACGAGGGTGACAGCCATGCTATCTGGGAGGGAAGGAGTCTGATTTGCTACATTTGCAGGATACTGGGGACTCTGCATAACTTTGGGGTGTGGTGTATGAATGAGAAGTCTCAGACCCACAGAGACTCTGGGTCTAGGCTGGCACCTCTGGGATGCACGTGCTCACTGCCTTACAAGGATGCATTGTGGCCATCTCCTGTCCCAATATTCTCCATAGGGAGTGGAATGGGCAACTGTAGATCAGCTGCTGTGCAATTGCCCTTTCTTTGAGGGTGTCTGCCAACAAGATGCTGCCTGATGCAGAGCAAAGCTGGTCTCTGCAGGGATCCTGGTCAGCCTCAGTCTTGGAGACTTCCTGATGATCAGACTGAGGGCCCTCTGTAACCCTTGCTCAGGTGAAGGCCAGGCAGAAGGAGAAAGTAGACCTCAAGGAAATAATTTCCCCAGGGAAGCTCCTGCAAGACAAAAAGCCAAATCCTCTGTAACAGAGCCAAACATGGATGAAGGAAAAAAATCTAATTTCCCCTTCTTGTGGGGTTTGTAGTACAGGAAATGCGGTCCTCTGGGACTGATGTAAATTTTAGGCATATTAACTACTCTAATGCTGTACTTGTCTGAATACCCCAAATTCAGGATCTCCCTTTAAACAGTCAGTTGATTCTAAATGGGAGCTGTTGAGCTGGGGATGCTGTCTGCTTTTTCCACACCCCACCCACCAGTTTGTGCACAGTGCAGTAGGTGAGGGCCAGTGAATTGCAAAATAACTAGCATGGGTTATTTCACTTGATCCCTTTAGCCTTCCACATAATGTGCTACTGTCTGTAACCTCTAAGCTGTTTCTTCAGCTATTGCTGAAAAGGGGTGTAAAAATGCAGCCCTTCAGATGTGTCTGCCCTGAACAGCAGACTCTGTCTGTCCCTCCTCGTTCCTGGTGGTGCTGCAGCTTATCTTCAGCCAAGGTCTGCCTCAATTTGAATGGACTTGATTGCTGCAAAACTTGGGTCTCCTGCTAGTCCTAGTGATTTTGCTTGTGGTCAGGTGGTTTGTTGCTGAATTCAGTCTTGAGAATTGACAGGTCTGGATTTGTTTTCCAGTCCTGCCTTTGTGAGCAGGTGGGGTGGTCCTGGGATGGTCAGTGCAGGTCTGTGACCCAGTTTCCATACAGGTGCCTAAGGACTGTTGCTTCAAACTGCTGTGAGGTGGTTCAGCGCAGCCATGTGAGAAAAGATGTTGGACTGCATCAGAGTGAGTGCCAAAAACTGTTACTGTCACTCATCAGCTGTGATCTCCATAACTATAGTTACAGTGCAATAGACACAATCACTTGGCAAAGGCTTGTCAGTGATGGAAACCTGTCAGATGCACCACTGAGCAGAAACTGCTTGAAGAACCCATGTTTCTAACTTGGGCTCTATTTGGTTATCCTAACAAGAGGGCTGTGTCTTAAAGTAGTATGCTGCCTGAGGCATGCCAAGAAGAGAATAGATAAGTTTTCCTTGCATGGAGAAAATGCTTCTGGCAGAAACCCAGAAGGCTTCAGGGACAGCATTTAGCATGCACAAAAAGAACTACTTGAGGTGTCTTTTGTTGTGTTAATTGACTGATATCCAAGTATGTTTTCTCACTGTGCTTTCAAGGAGTGGCCTAGTCAGATGTGAAAGACTCTTTCTAGATGAAGGAGCAGCTGTGTGTACTAGCTGGGTTTGCTTGGCTTTCAGTCCCAGGGAAAGGGGAATCCGAGTGCTCAGCTGTTCCTAAAAAATTGCTGGTGAGGAACACAAACTAACAGACACAGCAGGGATTTTGCAGCAGACGTTTAAGGAGTGGAGATATTTTCCCCCAGCAAAGCTCAACACCTGTGTGGTCCCACACAGCCTGTGGGCAATGGGCTCTGTGCAGGGGCTGGGTTTGAGCCCAGACCCAGGAAACTGCCCTCCAACTTGGGCAGCGCCTGCAGTGCAGAGGGGCAGTGGGCAGTCAGCCCCTGCAGCCTGGACAGGGTCTGGGGTGTAAGGATGAAGAAGGGCTGAGTCCAGCCAGGACCAGCAGAGAGTGAGTTACTGCAGAGTTAGGTTTACTGACCGTAAAATTCAGGAACAGAAATAAAAACATGTTTTTTCTGTAAGATCTGTGCGGGTTAAACAAGAACCCATCCCACCTTGGTCCATCGTACAACACTGTCTTGTTCCTGCAACAAGCAGTGGAACATAACAATGATGCTCCTGATGGCAGAAGGGGGTAAAAAAGTATGTGATACCCAGTTGTGAAGGCTGATTTCATTTACTGCTGAAAAATTGCCCGCCTGTCTTCATAGCCTTGTATCCCCTGGGGACCAGTAATGCCAGTTTATGCAGTTGTGTAAGTACCCACTGGCTTCATCAGGCTGGAGCTCTTGGTGCAGTTTCTCTGTCATGTTAGCTGAGTGAGAGCAGGAGCGGGTGAGGTGATGTTACCCAGACCTCTGTTGTTTTGAGAATCACACAGTGATGCAGGCAGCTCCCTGTGCTTAAATGAAGCTCTTGGTAGCAGACTGGTTATATCAAACACTCGGTGCCCTGGCAGCCCTTCTGAAAGCCAAACTCAGAGTGAATGACAAAGTGTTTTTCCGTTCCTTAGAAAGTACAAACTGCTTTTCTTTTTGCTTCCCCACCATTCACTGCGTGTGGGGGATTTGTTTATGTTAGGTTGTGTTAAAAAAAAAAAAAAATCCATGTGTTATCACAGAGCTGGGCAGATTAATTCAGAGGAAGATTTACTTGAGTGCAAATCAAAGGCTTAGTTTTCTTGGATAGTTCTCCAGTGTCTTGAATCTAAATCCATCATGCTATCACTGCAGCACTCAAATATTTCAAAAGAATTTGGAAACTTTGCTGTCTGCTGCAGTTTGTAACCAGGCAAACTGTTGTCTTTTTTTTTCCCTGTTCTTGGGGCTCCTACTCTGCTATCTCTTATCTAATTTATTTTTGTTATGTGTAGTATTGAAGAGCTCTGAAGCCCAAAGGAAGACCGTACAAATAAAAGCTACAACGCAAATCCAGGACATGCACTCTCAGTTCTGTGTAAACAGATTCTAAGCTGAGCCTGTGTAAATGATGTGCCCAGGGCTGTACTTAACTAACCTCTCGCTGCCCAGAAGCAAGAAAATATTCCCATTACTGCTATACTTATCTAGTTTTGCGAAGTGTTCCAGGCAGGAACCCTTTGATTTTAATTGTATTAAATGTGTTCATCTCCTTGTATTCCTTGCTTCAGGTGTTAACTTATTTCCTGCATTATATTCTCAAGTTTTTGTTGTCCTGCAGGTACCAGCCTACCTGGAGTGCTCTGCTGCCATATCTGGATCAGACACACTAGGAAGTTGTTGGGAACAACAAACTCTCATGCTCAACAATTTTTTCACATGAGTAATAGGAATGGTAGTGAGCAGCTGCTTGTGAGCACACACTTTTTGGGTACCTCTGTGCAGGGAGGGCTTTAGAAGTGGATAACACTTTCATTCTCTCTAAAATACGAGTGTACAAAGAATATGGGTCTCAATGTATTGGTAGGTGGAGATGGGCAGTCCAAGAAATGTTGGCAGAGCTCTGAGATTCAGCAGAACAACATTGCGGGTCTGGCTTATTTAGAAAGTTGGGCAGGATCAGGTCTGGGTGTTGACAGATAGTTTATGGTTTGTGTATAGCAGCTTGGAGTACTGGACTCATTCTTGTTGCCTAGTGTGATCTGGAGGCATTCCTAGTGAGGAATTGACTGCTGGCTCCTCTGTTGCATCCACAGGGCAAGCTGGAGACTCTCTGCTTTTTCCAGCAGTTGTGAGCACTTTTCAGTTGAACATGTGTGCAAGTAAAATGATTTAAAAAAAAAAACCCAAACAAATAGATGTCAGCTGCTGATGCAGCTCTTTAGTCTGAGTGAAAAAGAAAGCAGTGTGGCCCTGAGGCTGAGCTCCACATCTGGCTGTCAGGCTGCAGGAACGCTGAATGCAAGGGGTTGGCCTGGAGGAGACAGGGAATTCAGACTCCGAGCCAAAAACACTGGGATCACAGGGAAGGATGGAAAACCAGGTGCAGGAGCAATGTCCGTGGTGTGATTCCAGTAAAAGGGCAGAAAGCTTAAGAGATAAAAGGTTAATTAGCTAGAGCTTGGGGTGTTGTTTGGTATGTGTCTTGTAAGTTTGGGAACTAGCACCTCTAATGAAGCCTCTTCCTTTGGGATTTAAATGCTGGGTTCAAATAGCAGTCAGGACAAGGAGAAGTTTTGTTTCCCATGTCGCATCAAACTGGAAATGGCAAGATATCCAAACCAATTGGTGGCTTGCACTGTCAGGTGCAGAAGACTGAGAATTGCCAGCCAGTTCTTTCCTTGGCTCTTCCTTTAGTTTCTTCAAGTTGTTAGTGTGTAAAGTTTGTCTCAATCATTTTTGCTCTGGACCTCTACGGACCAGCTTCTCTGCCTTTTGGTTTAGTGAGCACCAAAGCAGAACTCAAGTGACAAGCCTTTATGTACAGAAGCTTTCTCCTGCACGTTTTGTGCAGCTGTGGGCTGTCATGAACGCTCTCAATTTTTTAAATTCTTTATTCTGTCCATATTTCTGCCTCCAGCACCATAACTGAGAGGTGGGTAGAAATTTGGTGTGTGGTTGTTTTTTTTTTTTTTTTTGGTTGGGTTTTTTTTCTGCTATAGATTCTGTCTCAGTGCTGACATGAGTAAGGTTCCATGTCCATGTCAGCATGAGACTCTGGTAATTGCTTGCCTTTGCCTCTGAAAACATATAATTGGTGTGCTTCCAGTGCGAATAAAAGATGTTTCCCATGAAGGTGAGCTCATGAGCAGTTTTTAAAATATCTTTCTCTACTATAATGGGATTACCTGTGGATTTAATGTCCTCTAAAATCTTTATCAGCAAAATTTTGGATCTGCTGCTGCATTTGTTATCAGTTGCACATGAGCATATTTGGGAGACACTCTGTTAGTATATTTAGAACCATGAGGAAGTTCTCCCACTGATTTCCTTTTTCTGTGGTACAAGTCTGTACTGGTGAAGTTGATGGTAATTCTGACTAGTGTAAGCAAGATAAAATCAGTTCATTTCTACTCAGATCACAATTTTTTGGACAACTTTCTGGAAAGCCTAGATAAATAATAACCCTTCTTTTCATAAGAAACCTAGATAAACAAGAAACCTCTGCTATTGGAGGCACTGTCCACTTTGCCAAAGGTTTCTGGAAGCAAGTTACCTCTGAACAAGAGGCATATCTGAGCTATTCAATTTTTTTACCAGTGTTATTGAACAAGGTGAAAATGTTGCCTATGGCAGAAGGAGCAGACTCATTTGATTATACCCATAATTTGCTGTTGGTTTCTCTGGGGGACATGGACAGTTATTGTGACGCCATGCCCACTGCAATTTCTCAGATATTGTCACTGATGTAATAATATGCCAATTCTTTTTTTCATTTTTAGGGTCTGCTCCTTTTCCATGTATCTGTGGGTGAGAAGTTCAGAGCCCTACACTCTGCTTCTCATGTTAACTTTCAGATCCGTTTTATCCTCTGCTCAGATCTTGTTGGCATAGTTCTCTGTGCCCAAGCATTGAGGTTTTTTAACCTGGTCCAGATGAATCCTTTGTTTTAGTGACATCTGCCTTATTTGGATAGGCCCTGCTATTCCAGTCTGTAAATTCTTCCAAGAATTTACTTCCAGGCTAAGATCTATTTGAAGAAAAAGAATTTTCCTGTGTAGCACTTCTTCGAATTCTTGCAAAGATGTAGTGTTTTGTATATGGCCTAAGTCACTTGTAAAAGTCCCAATGGACAGTTGTAGTGCTGGGGTTGACTTGCCTCCACTACTGGTTCCAGCCACCATGTGAATTTACCTGACCTCTGCTTTCCTCTGGGTTTTCAGCTGGTTTCCTAATCAGCCTGTGGCTTAGTATACTTGTTCATGTCACTTTGGACCAGTTTTTGACTTTTGATGTTAAGCACTGTCCAACACCTTTTGAGCATATTGAATTTTTGATGGAATTTTAGAGCTTGAACAAGTTATGCTGTTTTGACATTGCCTTTTGAATGCTATGCTAACTATTTGTTTTCTTAGTGCTTCATCCAATTCCCTTCCAGATGTTTTCTCAGACTTTGTCCCCTAGGAGGTGCTCTGAGATAATTTCCCACTGATTAACTGACAAGTCTGTTTTCTGTGTTTGCTTCTTAAATCCTTGTTTAAGCTACAGCAGGACAATGTGCTAGTTTTCTTTTTTACTATAATCTAAAACTTGACAGTTGAAACACTCTCACTGTAAAGGAGGATCTCTTCAGCTAGTTATTTTGTGATCAAAGCTTGGGAAGGAAGAAAAGAAAAGAAAAAAGCTTTCTGGAAAGAAAGGAAGTTGCAGCCTGAACCTGCTAAAACAAAGGAGTGTATAATGCATTGCTTAAAGTGTAAATCTCAGCAAATATCCTTTCAGAATTTGTTCTGGGATTGATGCTTGGCAGAAAATCATGGCTGAAGACAGGGATATTTTTGGCCCAGTTAGGATTTCCCTTTGTTTTGTAGCCAAGTGCAAAACCACCATCCAGCTGTATTGCTAGATATAGCACTGACCTTTTTACCTTATTGGACCAAAGTTTGATTCTTAATTGAAATTGCACTATAATTACACCTTATGTCCCAATGGACACTTGTCTGTCTCATAAAACCAAAACAGTATATTGGAACAATCTGTTCTCAAGTGACACAGAGCAGGCTCTGAGGAACTGCTGCCTCTCATCTCTGGTGGTGGTGGTGACGACTCCTCCAGGACAGCATGGCTAAAGCTGCTGTCAAAGGAGGTGTGCACCTGGGTGTAAGAGGGTGGTGAGGTTGTGGCTGTTTTCAAGGGACTTGGATCCTCCTTTTAACTGACCCTCCAAAACATTCCCATGAAGCAGAAGTAAACCCCTCAGGTCATTGGAAAACGCTTCTTTGAGTTCTCACAGCAAGAGGAAGGTGCATCAGTGCTGTGACATTAGCACAGGTCTGCAGAGCAGTGTGCATGGGTCATGCCAGTGCAGCTTGACACTGGCTTCATGACTGGAACATATGTCCTGTATTTCAACACTGTAATAGGAAAAGCACCAGCTCCACTGACTTCTCAGAATCACAGAATTGGTCAGGCTGGAAGGGACCACACTGAGTCACCTGGTCCAACCTCCCTCCTCAAGCAGGGTCATCCTAGAGCCCATTGCACAGGATTGTGTCCAGGCAGTTCTGGAATATCTCCAGTGATGGGGACTCCACAACCCCTCTGGTCACTGTTACAGTGAGTAGTCACCTGCACAGTGAAGAAGTTCTTCCTCCCTCGCAAAGGGCAGAAGGAGGCTGTCATATGTTTGGCTAAATTCCTGATTTGGGCAATTCGAATATCAGCACCATGAGGACATAAATGTGCTGCTTGTTTTAACATGTTTACTTTTCTTTCCTGTAGTTTTGGTGCTTTCTGGATTGAAATAAAAGGCAATTTACACCAAAAAGTTCAGTGAACTTTGTGCTAAGGAATATAGTGATATTTATATGGAGGATCACTTGCATGTTGTACCTTAATGCTCTGCCTAAGAAGAGGGATGAAGAGTTTTGTAACACTGGTTGTGGACCCTGCCAGCAGGGAGTGGGAGGGACTTAGCTCTTGGAATTTGAAGGTCAGCTGTGAGTAGGATACTGTTTTCCACCTGAGTAAAACTTAGCTCCTCTGTGCAGCTGAAATATCTGCAAAACAATGATACAGAAAACAAATGCTGTAGTAGCAAGCCAGTTCTGCAGTAGTTATTTGGCATATGATCATAGCATGCAAAAACTCAATGCAATTATTTCTTCCTGAACTCTGTCCAAACTACCTTTTAATGGCCTTATCTAAAGGGAAATCTGTCATTTTTTCCTGGACTCCTTGGTCTAGGAGCCGTTTTTTCCAGTCAATCTCCATTTCCTTTCTTTTGGTCAGATTCATACAATTATACCTTTTCTGGTCTTTCTCTGATTCCTCCTCTTTGCTTTATACATGCATATGAGAGCTATTCAGTCTGTACCTCTAGAAAAGTTGCCTGTCCCAGAAGGATTTTGCCAGTGCTGAAGATAGATTATCCATCATGATAAAAATGCCTTATGGAGACAAAGTGAAGTGTGGAGTCTTGAAGACTTGCCTGAAAAGTTGGTTAATTGGTTGCATATGAGGCTGGTTAATCACTGTCATAATCTTGTGTGCTGAGTGTACAAGAGGAGGGTTGTGTGGTGGTTTGGGGCTGTCTAAAGGGGATATGCAGAGTTGAGAAGATGCTGTTACAAGATCAGTGTGGCAAAATGGCAAATGTTGGTTAAATCCTAGAAAGGCAGTGTAAAGTCTGTGCAAATCATGTCCTCAAACATGTGTCTGCACTCAAGATGGCCTGGGATTGACAGACATGGGTAGATGTGGGCCAATAGTGTTATTCTGGGAGAGTGAAGGAGCTGTGATGGCCCTACTTCAAGTGGGTACCTAAAATCCGATAGAACATGGACCTTGACTTCTCAGCATGGCAACTTGTGATCTTTAGCTCTGTGCCTTACTGTTCTATCTGTAAATTGGGGGTAATGCTGCCTATCTTCACAGAATCTTACCAAATTTTGTGTTTGTGGGGCACTGGGACTGAGTAGTGTTGAACAGGATACATTAAGGTAGGTGAAAGCAATAGTATTGTGCAGACAGCAGGACTTAAGAGCCCATGCTGAGCCATCAAAGAGGAAGAAAATTGTGAGGAGCTGTTAAATGAGTTCTGCCTTTCCCATGGCTCATGTTTTGTGGAGCAATAGTCCATAACCTGTATTTTTAGCACTGACTACACTGGGAACTTTTGTCTGCTGTTACAAAAGGTGATTTTGGCTTTTCTTGATCATTTTAGCTCAAGTGGGCTGGATATATAAGTGCTGTGTGATGAATCATATAAGGAAGATGCTGGGGAGTTGGGAGATACAGCTGATGCTCTCTGCACACTGACTGTTCCAGCCATTTTTCCTCTTCAGCTGGGCTGCAATGAGTCGAACTAGCTGGGTGAGCGTAGGGACAAAGCGACCAAAAGTAAATCACTTAAGAAATTGTAAGCCCAGAATTATGGAAGTTATCTCTATTCAGTGAACTTGTGGAACCTTATGGCAAACTGCTGTTTTGTCCATTGATGGAAATAATTTCCCTGATAAACTATTTGCAACTCTCTGTTAATTGTCTTCCTCCAGCTCATGTCATGACATCTGGAATCACCAAAGCCTGTCAATTAACAACTGGCTTCTCAGCTCAGCAGGAAGACTGGGCTCCTGATTTGCTAATCAGAGTATCAGGCAGTTGCTGCTGCTGCTGCTGTCTGGGCTTGTGGTGTGAAATACAGGAAGCTTATGGCTGAGGGCAGGTTACTATGTGGGGCACTCCACATCTACCCTCCTGTCTGTGAAGAGCTGGCTGTGAAAACACTTCAAGTAAGCAGCTGGTTGGTTCCTTCCCCCATCCCAGACAGGACCATTTCTGCTTAGGATTGTCCAAGGAGCTTGGAGAATGCACCACTCTCCTCTCACAGCAGGTTGATACTGAACTCCCCTTTGTGAAGTTTGAAAGGTACAGGTAAAGCTTTCTGATCCAGAGGATTAATTTATCTTGAATTTTTTTGTCTCTACAGAGAAGAGAAGGGAGTTCAGAGTTTTCAGTAAACAAAACACTGCAGCAAACAACGGCAGAATCACTTGCAAACTTACTATTTTTCCTGAGAGTTCCACGTGAGAGGAAGCAAATGAAAAATGTGAGCTTTCTAAGGCAAGATATTTGTAAGCTGTGAGTTCCCAGGGAAAGCAAGGATGGCTTTTCTGAATGTGAGTGATGTGAATGCCTTGTCAGATGAGCCACAAACTTCCACTACAAAAGAATTTGTCAGGAGACCACACAGGATAAACTTCAGGCAGAAATCATCTACTTGGACGGGAAGGACTAAAAATTCAGGAGTTTTGGTGGGAAAGAGTCAAAATTGTAACAGGATAGTGACTGCTCTTCCAGTGCAACCATTCCACAACATAACTGACTGGAAGGAATAATCCCCTCTGCCTTGTTCACTGCATTGGGCAGAGGCACCAAACGCTGATCAATGTTTAGGACAATTCAAACAAAAAAATCCCTGTCCTCTAAATTGACATCATGTCAGTGGTTTCCTTCAAGGACACTCAGGTGATGTTGAAGATGATAGGAAAAGGAAAACATTACATTAAAATAAAAATCATTATCACTTTTTTAGGTATGGAGCCAGGCATTTTTCCTTTGTCGGAAGCATTGTAAGTGTTTCACCGACAGATTTATACAATTGAGGTTTTTGTTCAATTTTAGGAAACCTACTTGGTTTCAAAGCTGGTGTCTATTGTAACCTAAAGATGAGGAATAAATCTGCTTTGCTCCTGACTAATATGTGCATTTGCAAAAAGCAAGGAACACTGTTAACCTTGCACCTTTGCTAAAAGGAGTTAGTCATCTGGGGCTCAGTTTTAAAAAAAAAAAAAGCCACAGTTGTTGCTTTCTTTATTTCCCTTCTGAATTTTAAACAAGTTTGTCTGGGACAAATCTTCGAACTTTTTATAATTCACCAAAATGGCTGGAAACATGGAACAAAAGTTCTCTCTGTGACCAGCACCCAGACTGGTGTTCCATGCCCACAACTATGTCCACAGCAGCACATGGTCCCAGTTTGCACTGATGTAAACCCATCTCCTCTTTCCCCTCTGGAGTGTCCTTGCTGCCTGGCAGCCCTTGTGCTGCGACTGTCTGGTGGGGTAGGACCTGTTCTGGTACTTTTGTGTATTTTCTTTCAGTAAGTAGTGAGGTTAAAACCAAAATCCAAGATTCCCCGCTTCCTTTTCTTAGCACTTGCTCAGGATATAAAGTCTTGCATTTTGTAGGGGTAGAATGAAAATTACAAGACTTCTCAAATTTGGCTTATGCTTCAGGATTTTGAAGAATAGCTTTTATCAGTCTTTCCGAGAGCATACTTCTAAACACTGATGTTTACAATCAGAAGGGGCAGCCAGAAAATTTGAAAGCAGCGAAAATTAAACTGGTCAGTAGGTATCTTTGCCAGCAGGGAAGTAGAAGAAAAAATAAACAGCATCTGTTATGGAAATATCTTTTATTTAAAATGCATTGTCCAGTCCAGACTCTCAAAGACTAATAGCACCAGTGTTGAGGACGCCTGGCTTATATCTTTGATTTATGTTTCAACTTGTTCACGTGCATCTAAGTGTTGAGAAATGGCCAGTTTAACAAACAAAGCCTTATTCATAGCTATACAGGTTCATATTGCAGTTTTGTGTACAGATAATTACATTGTGTATCTTGACATTATCATTGTTCATGTTTGCTAATAGTTGCTGTTTGCCAACAATTAGTGTATTTCTGGGGACTTAACTGCAGACAGTTGCTTTCTCTGTAATTACATTTGATTCAAAATCAATTCTGATTTTGACCATATGAGACCACTGACTCCAGGGGTCTGTCTTAAACTTTGAGTAGGTCTGTGATTTACTGGATCATGGCCTAATCAGGAAGAGATCTCCAGCACAAGCAGTCCTGAATAATTAATATATCCTTTGGAGATTAAAAAAAATGAAGTGTGAATCAGTTCAGTAGGATCTTTGGGGCTGTAGCTCAGTGATACTGGTGCCCACAGCTGTCTGAGATAAGATGTTCAGCTCCTGCAGGATTAGCTCTGCATGCCAATGTTTCCTGGTCAGGCAGTCTACCATAGGCAGGGATGTGGGAAGTTCTCTTCAGATTTGGTGAAGATCCATGAGAAACAGATGCATGAGATCCAGAAAGATCCATGAGAACATGGAGGGAGGCACTAAACTCAGTGAATGGTGTCAGTCTGGTAAAACCAGAGCAGGCTTTTGGTTAGATATTCTGTTCACAGTTCAGCCCAGTGGCACTCAACATGTGCAGTTGTAACTTGTGCTTCAAACAGGCATTTGCACTGTTATAAGAGTGCCACTTACCTTCAAAGTACCTTGCAAACATTATTAGCTCATAAGATCTTTGAGGTACAGGAAGCTTGTTTTTATAGGCTGAGTTTGGTTTTCTTTGCATGCTTCAGGGCTGGGGAGATCCCTTTAGCCCTGATGCAATGAAAGCAGGACCATTTTGTGTTATTTGCAATTATTTTCCATTTGTTTTATTTGGATAAAACTTACTTTACTAGAAAATTTAGGTCTCATCACTGCTAAGTCATGAGTCCATGTTTCATGCCCTTCCTGTTGTGTGAGGTAAATTCCCTTTTCGTGTCAGTCAAAGTATAGGATGTCATATCTTTTAAATCTTGTTTTGGGGTTCTGTTATTCCCTTCTGGTGCCCAAAGTTGCCCTGCTAGATTGTGCTAACCTCACCAAGAAAGGATGCAGACCAACCATGATGTGCTTGAGCAACTGATAGAGATATCCTCCCAAGAGGAGTGGCTTTTAGTCACTGTGTAGGACCTGGCCATGACTTCTTGTGTTGCTTATTGAAATGGTATCAATTCGAGAGCTCATTAAAGGTCTGTGGATGACAGGGCACTTACAGCACTGATGTAAGGCATGTCTCCCTCCCTGCCAGTTTCCCTACAGAAAACAGCTTCAGAGGCAGTGCTCTGTACAGTGGAGGAGGCAGCTGGTAAACCAGGACAGGCTCCCTTGTGCTCAGGGAGTCTCAAGCAAATTGTGATGCCTCCAGCCAGAGCTCCCATCAGCCAGTGCACAGGGAAAGTGAATCCTATGTGACTGTGGTGCCAAAAAGAGATAGTAAATCCTTCGGAAAGGGGGGAACTCTGGTTTAGAAGTAAACACAGAAAGACATTTCCTACCTTATTATGTGCATGTCATACCTTATCAGAGTTTACTTGAAAAGCAACAGGCATCTGTTCAAAGAACCTCCCTTCCCCATCTGTTGAATTTCCATCACTGCAGTCAGTGTACTCTGCCTTCTGCTTATAGGAGAGGAAAAGGACAGACTTGGAATCTCTCCTCTTTTTCAATTGCTTCTCGTAAACGCAGTGTTGGACCTTGTCAGGGGTGAGGAGGATAGTCCTGGGAGTACAGCAACCCATCAGAAAATCCTGTCAACTTTCCACCAAAACTCATCATGTTTCCCCATCAGCCTGTAGGAGGGCCTGGCAGACAGGTAACCAAGATGGTTCCCAGCTCAAAGGTCATAACACTAGCAAATAGGAATTTTGAAGTTAATCAGAGTATCTTGGTTTATGACTCAACCGCAGACTTCAAATGCATGCAAAAATCATAAAACCCTCCCTTTGTTGCTGGCAACAATTGCTCAGCTGCTTTAGAAACGTCTCTGCTTATTTATCTACTGTATCTTGGATGAGAATTTTGTCTTATCACCTTGCCTGACATGGTGTGCAAACAGAACAGCTGCCTTGTAAGGAAAGAGCTATTATTTTTGCCCTTCTAAGGACATGGGGGACATTTAAGTGCATCTTTGTCTTGTGGCTGAACACTCAAGAAAGTGATTAGGCATTGAATTGGGAGCTTAACTTCCATTGCAAAGCAGTACATACCTGTGTGTGATACACTAACTAGCTTAATAAGATGGTTTAATTCATTTTGTAAACCTGAGCAACTTGGGCCATTGTTGGTTGTGCGTGGCAGTGTTAATCAAGTGTGTTAAATAGAATAATTTTGACTGAGGTTTTACATCTGTGCTATGTAAGGAGAATATTTGGGTAGCATTAATTACATTTTAAGCTCAGTTTGTTCTCACTGTGTGCCATAAACTGATCAGATGTGTTCATCAACTATCAGTTGCTCCTAATACATCACTGTAAATGAAAGGAGTTTTGCATAACTCTGAAAGGTAGTTAATTTGTTAACAGCCTGGTCACCAAATTCACATAACTTACCCTATTTTTGCATGATTCTCTGTCATGCTGAGCTGTGGACAGTATTGGAGAAGTTGCTTCAGCAGGCCAATGTGCAGAATGGCCATTAGTTACTGAAGAAGGGCAGATATGAGCTAAAATATATATATTTTATGTATATAAAGGGGCAGATATATAGTTAAAAGTTTTTAACGGTCTCCTTGTCACTTCCAAGAGTATTATAGGAATCTCTCCTACTGACCAGCAATTGAAGATCATTCTGTAGAGTCAAAAGTGGGATACTGACAGCCTTGACTACGACAGGTTTATTGGACTAGCCATATAACAACACACTGGAAATTCCTTTCAACGAGAACAACATTCTGTGGTCTAGGTTATATTGCTGACAAAATATTTGGAGCTCTTGGTCAGTTGGGAAATGACGAAAATTTTTAAAGGTATTTTTTTGTATTGGTTACTCACAAATGAAATACAGATGTAAAACTGCTTGAGCTATAAATCTGACCTCAATCATTCCTAACATTTCAACATCATACTGTGCAAAATGGCCTCCACTTCAGTCATTTCCAAATGACTGAACTTCACATTTTTCTTCTGTTATTGTCATCAACCTCACCAGATGTCATAATCAAGGAAGAGCCACTAATGAGAAGCTGCTGGTAAATTTGGCATGTCTCAGTCACTTCTATGTGAATACCTGGAGAACAGACTGAACATCTACAACAGCCAATGTGAATCAGAAACAAAGCTAAGAATGAGAGTATGGATGTGAGCTGTTCTTTCAAACTAGTCTGTATAATCAAAACGGATAACCCTGTCAATGTATACAAAGCAACACATGTCTCATAAACAAGGTGAACCTTTCCAGCCTTGTGGTCCCACTATTACACTCTACAACCAGACCAGGAAGCATAGCTGCCTTCTGCACCTAGCTGAGCATGAGGAGAAGTAACTATTTTGTAACCAACACAAGTGTTTTATTTTAAGATATTGTTCATACAACTCAGGTCCACCATTGACTGATAGAAAGTTACAAATATCTTGGTGTTCCATTAGATCTCTTCTAAGATTATATGTATCAAGATGGCAAAGAAGGATAAATTTAGATTGTTCTCTGGCTGCAAATATTGAAGTCACTGGCCGAGTCTTTCTATAGTTAACTCTTTCTTATACAGAACAGACATTTTCCATATATTTGCATGGCTTACCACATGTGTTTACATATTTCCTTACACAGACAGATTTTCTCACTGATTGAATCTGAGAAAACCTATGGAGAATGAGAAAAAATATGGAGAAAAAAATGTGTGCAACATATTTCTCTCTGTGCATGTTTTCATCCCAGCTGCTCTTGTAATAGAGATGTCTGAGAGCATTTTGGACATGATGAACTGTGACCTTCAGTGAACAATTGCCCATCCCCAATACACAGAGCTAAACTTTCTCAGAGGAAAGATTGTCCTCACCCTCCCTCCAATGTGTAAGTTCCCTTTATGTGGATCTCCATGCCAGAAAAAGCCAAGATCCAGGTCTGAACACCCAAATATCTTGGACAAAAACCTAATTCCAGGGCCTCTGTAGCTGCCCTTTATGATTGTACAGAGAAGCGGTTGTAAAGCTGAAACCTGTTTGTAAACAATTTGTTGAATCAGAAGCTAAGCATCTGGTCTCTTTGTGCAGTTTTCCTTTTTTTTTTTTTTTCTGTTTTGGGAGTTCTTGCACATGGGAAGATTTGCATTGTTGATGGAGAGTGATTTTTGAGCCCTTGGCCAATATGCATTTAGCCAAGAAATAAGATTTTGTTTTGCTGTTTAATTTTGAAACAAAGGTAGTGTATTTAAGTCAAGTAAGGTTATGTAGTCAGTAATCAGAAATCATGGCATATGCCCCGAGTGACCAGGCAGAGGGACTAAGCAGTAAGTTACGTACGCTGAGTAGACGTGGTAAAAACAGTTTGGGAAGCACCTGGTGCTCTGGTCCCTTGGGAAAAGCTATATTTGGCTCTATTAAATGAAAAGACAGATAAATCCCCACAATCTGCCTAGAGGAAATTTGTAAACAGAGGGGCTGGGAAAAAACCTCTATTGAAAAGTAGTTCACCAGTTCTAATGATTTAATGAATACGGTATGGATACTTCAGCAGTGGAGTGGATGATGGGATATGTGTTAGAGAGGGCTGGATTGAATCCAGACCTCTAGGATGATTTTCTGTGACAGTCTGGTTAATTATAAGAACCACATGAAAAAAAAGGCACATAAAATTCATCCTGTTCTGTTTTAAAACTTTCCCCAGAGCATAAGTCCTTCTTTAAAGGTTACCCTCTGATATGTAACACATCCCGTGTTGTTTTACTAAGCTATGACTCTGTAATAAGTGTTTGAAATTTACAGCTTCAGTTAGTCATAGACTTGAGAAGTGTTTATTTTTTCTCAGTTGTTCTTGCTATGTAATGAATGTAACTCACTGAACACTCTAACTCTAGCCCTGGACTCTGGCAGCCACCTTCTTTCCAAGAAAGAACACATTGGCTGCAGCACACTGGTAATACAAGTGAGGTCCTTCTGCCTATTACAGAGTAATAATTTGCAGATTGAGAAGGAGACTAGAACCAAAGTCACACAAGGTCATTTCTGGCTGAACTGAAAATAAAGCCCATGTTTTAAAGGCAACTTAGGAAAATTACAGCCACTTATCCATATTGGTTTACAGAAAGAGTCTGTCTGCCTATCTGGATGTGGTCGTTGTGGAATGGGGGGCTCCTTTTCCATAAGTAACTCATTTGTTTCGGTGAGTTAAAATTCCCTATTTGGATAAAGTCTGTGACTGCTGGCAGTGATTGTGATTAGTACCATGTTGCAAACAGCTTGGGGTTTCTTGCAGGCACAATGGGAGCTGCTTCCAAGAAGGATCCTGGATCTTCTTCAGGAGACTTTAGAAGCATATGTTTGTCTTTTGAGAAAAACTGAGTGTGCTTTATGGGAAAAGGAAACACCACCGTTAATACAAGATGTATGTTCTGTGAATGACTAATACAGCAACTAGATTCCAATTAAAACTATGCTTCTGTTCATCAAGACTGATTAGTAAATGTTTAATGCTAAGTATTTGATTTATTTAGTATTTTCATCATGTTCTTAATGATAGCTGGATAGCACTTCTGGAAAGATTTCTTTCAAAAACAGTCTTTGTAGCATTTTGTTGTGTAGAGAAGCTCAAGCTCTGTGCCTTGGCTTCCTGTTGCTCCTAGTGAGTACCTACTCTGAGCATGGTGGTCACAGGGTGAGTTCCCTCACTTTCCACCTCAGGCAAGCAGTGATTGCCCCTGGGTTTTCGTAGTTGCCCTGAGCAGGCTGGCAAAAGGCTGCCCCATGCTGTGGGTGGCTGTGGGTACCCAGCAGCACTGCCTACAGACAGCACAGCTCCTACTGTAATATACATTTCTCAGTTTCTGGTATCTTTGCCAGCATTTTGCTGTCTGACCTAAAGCTCTTTTGCTGGTGACTGCTTCAGACCAATGTGTGTATTTTTCTTATTTTAATAAAAGTATTATGGGGTTGATTTTAATTTTTTTTTAGATAGTTCTTCCTCTGTTCAAGGACGCTGGTTCATTTTCACTCATGTTGGCTGGGAGGTATTTTATTCTCCTTTTGATTGTTTTTCTTTTGATATTCTCAATCTGGGGTGGATTTTCTCTTTTCTGTCTGTCCTCCCACAGCATTACCTTATAGGCTGCTTCTGCAGCTCCTGAATCGTCATGGGGCTGTCAAACAGTGTGTAGGGCTAAGGGAGGAGTATTTGAATTCCTATCTGTCTGAATTGCCCTCAAGAGGAGAAGCTGGGCTCAGGGGCTTTGTTTCTAATGTGTCTGCTACTCACATGTCCCATGAATGAACATTGCTCAAAGGTGACCAAATACCCTAGTCCTCAGCTGCAGCAAACACTCTCGGTGTGGACAAGGCTCCTGAGAGTGTTTTCAGCCTTTGCTGTAGGCAGGATCAAACTTGGCATTCTGTGTCTAGCAATGCTTTCAAAGGAGTAAGGATGGAAATACATCCTGCCTTTTTTCACTGCAAAACACTGCAGGAGAGCTGCTCTGGACCTGCTGAGGCAGTCATCACTGTCCTTGTGATGACCCAGGAGACACTAGCTAACTGCTGAGCTTTCACAAAGCCCCAAGGTGAGTCCTCTCCACAGACACCATTTGGTATCTCCCTGAACTGGCACCATGCAGGTTTACATTAAGGATAAAGCAAACCTTACATAGCTTCAGTGAAGGCCTTGTTGAAGTGCACTGAGAGGGCTGTGAGCATGGGCCTCTGAAAATGCGATGGAGGTTTCATGAAATTAATGTGTCCAGAACCTTTGCTCTGTACAGCCTCCAGATCTCCTCTGCCTTTGTAGTGATGTCAGGCATAAAAAAATGGGTATTTTCACTGCAGTGGTTCTACTATATTTCCTCTAAGAGGCTCGAAACTTCCTGCTTAGCGTTTGGTAGCAGCCTCAACTGATAAGTACTGGCTACACAGGCTATGACACACATGGACTTGGGTCATGGGATCTATCAGGAATTCAGGACTCGGGGAATATTCTCACAGGCTATATTTCAGTGTAAATTATTTCCCTCGGAAAATATTCTTTTTTCAGGGCTTTACTGGAACATAAAATGTGGCCTTTAGTAGATGGAGGCTGCTTCAGGCTTGGATTAAGATATAATCTAATTGGATTAAAATATAATGATTTCCTGTTCTCCCCAAATCACTTGGTAGCCACTTGGGGGTGCTGCAGAGAGGATGCATTCCCTTTGCTCAGGAGCTGAATAGGATTTCTCTTCATTCAGCAGAATGGAAAAGAAAAACAGAGAATAATGCATTAGGGACTTATATGCTGTTGTGCAAACAATTTCTTGGCATCAGAGCAAAGCCAAGCAAGCCCACCAGTGCTCATTCACAACTGGCCAGCAGCAGAAGGGTCAGGTTCATTACCTGGGGGATTCTGCTCAAGTGTAGGCTCCAGTCCAGTGGGAAATGTCAAGAAAGAGTGAAGGCAACATAATCATCTCTGACTATAAAAGTTACAGTCCGTTAGAGGAGGGAACTCATAACATCCTGCAATGAGTGAATTGAGACTGGGGCTGAAGGACGGAGGAAATCAGGGTGGAGGATTTTCTGGCTTTTGAGGTTTTATGAACCTTGCAAACTCTTTTATGGGTTCACAAAGCTAGTTGAGTCTGTGAATAATTTTTTTTTGTAATTTAAATCCTTTTCTTTCCAGGGCCATCCAGATCAACAATAAAAATAATGTCAAACAATGAATTAAATCTGTTCTGCAAAGACTAGAATATCCTACAGCTGAGCCACAGAGAAAAAACACACTGCCTTTATTCACTGAAGGGTGAATAAATGGCTGCTCATACTGGCTGTAATTTGTTTCTAGCCTCATCCTTATTTTCAGTAACTTTCACTCTTTTCTGTGTGTTTTTTTTTTTTTTGGTTGGTTGGTTTTGGTTTTGTTTATTTGTGGGGTTTTGTTTGTTTGTTTGTTTGGTGGTTGGTTGGTTTGGTTTTACTCTTGTTTCATAAGGAAACAAAGGCTATGAAATAAACCCATTTGTACGTGTATGAGTGCCTTTCAATCTCACCCATACAGTGGTTTCACTGGAGCAACTAATTTCATCCAAATTTACCAGAAAGACACAGTTCTCATGTTTTGTGAAAATAAGTGCCTGAAGAGGGGCAGAGAGGAGCAAGACCTTGTTGATGTTTTGAGCAAGGGGCAAAACTTCAGGGAGTTGAACTCATTAAGCATTATAAACTTAACTCTCACTGAAAAAAAAGAGAAGGGAGAGGGCTCAGGAGAAACACACCATGCTGCAGCTTCAGGTGAAGCTTACAACTACCATTAGACTGAAATCCTTACGAGGCTGCGTCATTAAATCGTGGACCTCTCTGGGTTTCTGCTTTGCTGAATGTCTCTGTAAAGCAGAATGTAACCTATAACATCTGAGAACAAATCAAACTGACAATCCAAGCAGCAGTGAAACTAGATCAGTCTGTTTGTTATTCCATGGCTAGTCATGAGAGAAATGTGGAGCTTGTTTCACAAATTGAAACATCCCAAATTATCAGCAGGCCTGTGACCACTCTGCATTTTTGTTTTTTATGGGCAGTTACTGAAGCCAAACAGGACCAGACCAAGTCTGTTATGTCATCTCTGCTTGGCTGGAAATGTCTCTTGTGGTCTGATTGTGCTCCTAGAAATATCAGACATGTCTTTGCATTGGAGGATGCTGGATTTGGAGGCAACAATTTTGTGCATGGGTCTCCTACTTGTGGGTTGAACTCCCTTTGGAGTTCACTGCTCGCTCTGGACTCTGAAAGATGGGCATATGTGAAAAGAACAGTGATGTGAATGTTTTGGAGTTAGCTCTGGATAACATTGTTTTCATGTTCAATTTTCCACACAATCCCTGCAAGTTCAATAGTACGTTTAGGAAGAAGGAGAAAAAAGTAAAATATGTAAATATTTTTAGAAGAGATGGAGAGTGGCTCCCTTCTGGTCAACATAACTCTTTTTCATGAACTGTCAGATATTCCAGGATAATGAGTGAGTGTTCCTTCAATCTCTAAAAAGCAACTTTGTATGCTGACCATGCAGTACAGCAGCTGGACTAGGGCAGTAAGTGGTGTATTTTCCCCTGCTTATCTTCAAAGATCATCCTGAGTTTTTCATCCCTTAAACTCTTGTGTTCATGGAAAATACTCTCCTGCTCATATACCGATACTACTGCGAGGTAAGTACTTTCATGACCAAAAACCAGGTGCCTAAATGTATGTTTAGTGAAAGTCATTTCAGAGATTTTCCACCTCAGCTTTTCTGCATCTGTCCCACTGGATTTAGGATTGCCTCCCATGTGCACTTATTAGGGAAAATGATTGTCTTGCAAAATGCATAGAGATTCCACGTATAGGCTCTGCCTTCCTGTGTCCTGCTATAAAGTGGAGCATGCAGACAGTCTCTGGGGATTCATAGCCAGGTATCTGACCAGCTTTTAAAAACCAACTTGGCTGTTTATGTAGCTTCAGCCTCCACTGTTGGAGGTGCCTGCCCAAGGCCATGGTGCTCTGCAGGGTCCCGCCCAGAGAAGGGCCCTCCCTGCGTTAATTCACTGCCTCAGTGGAAACATGCTTGGGAGAAAAAATGAGAATCCCTGTCTCTCTTTGACCTTGAACAAGTTTCCTAGTACATGACTTGATGAAAAATTCAGTGGCCCAGGAAAGACTATACTGCAGTGTCAAGGATGCTTTGTCTCATGAGTATTAGGAATGAAGCCCTTTCCTTTTCAGAGTTGCTCTTTGTAGTGTTCTACACATAAAAAATGTAAAGCTTACTGTTGAAGCATTTTATTTTACAAACCATGAGGCCTGACTTTGAGTGTCCCTGGTATCCACCAACCATCAGTTAGTGTGGGGCCAGAGGTGCTCTGTCCTGATGCCCTCAGAGTCATCTTTGTGCTACTCAGGGACAAAGGTGCTCCAGGCTGTGATGTGTTGTGGCCATATGGCTTTTGCCATTGGACAGAGGCTGAATCTTGCCCTGAAAACCATGTCAGGGAAAATAGCCTGCCTTTTGGTGTGAATTGATTCCTGAATAAGCCTCCCAGACCTTGCTTAGAGGGGTGTCTCCCATGGCGATTGGTTTCCTATCTAAGTAGACAGTGTTGCAAGTATAGGTCACGCCTGTGTGCTGTTCTAGACAAAACTGCAGAAATCGGCTGTCAACCAAGACCAGCAAGGGAAGGTTTTGCTGTTTTATTGCTCAGGCCATTTCAGGGGAGGGAGGAGTGAAGAAGCTGGACTTGATCCATCACAGGCTACCTGCGTTCTTTCTCCAGGGCGGGTCCTTCACAGTACAACTCCCTGATACTCTCTTATCAGCAATGGGAAGGTGTTTTATTACTGGGTTTCTCCTGGCTGCTCACCAAGCACCTCTGAGACAGGAATGGTCACTCATGCTAAATTAAAGAGTGCTTGAGTACCTACAGGGGAAGGAAAAACAAACTGTAAGGAACTGAATCCAGAACACCTGACATGCAGAGCTGTCTGGTCGATGTCAGTCTTTTCCCCCTCCCCTGATCCAGTGCCACTCTTGCAGATGAAACCTGGGTTTCCAGAGCTGTCCAGAGGAGTTAGGAGTAGTTTCCACTGAGATGCCTAATGTCAGAATTCAGGATTTCTGGAATTTCCTCTGACTGTCACTAGTTCTTTGTATGCTCTTGGACACATCAGTTCACTTGCATTAAGTATCCTACTCCATGCAGTATACTCCACTCACGGCTCAGTCATGCTGCAGGCTGTGGAGATGTGCAGTTATTCAAGCTTGGATGTGACAAATTGTGTAGGCCAGAGTAGGGTTATTCCTGCAGGCATTAAGGTATCTTGTGACGTGGCAAGGCCACGGGAGCCCTGTTCCACACCCAACCTTCAAACCAAGGGGCTGTGCTAGCACAGTCGTGGTGTGCAGGCTCTGCACTGCTTGCCATGTGAGGTCCCCAGAAATAACTGGGGTGAAATACTGGGGGGTTGTGGCTCACACCATTTGCAGACCAGCCCCATGCACAGCCTGCAGCATGGCAGGGGCTGCCTTCTCTCAGGCACAATGGTTTGAAGCAGCCCTCAATATGCATATAATTCAGGGATTTTGTTTTGTGGGAATTGTAATCTACAGCTTCCGCTTTCATTTGGGATGAGAATGTATGGATCTGGCAAGGAAGTGGACGATTTGGCAGCTCAGCAAGCCTTGGCTGTGAATGGAAACAGATTGCATATTCTGCATCAAGGTTTAGGCTGGGAAGGGATGGAGTCTGTCCATGCACCAGTGGTCTGGAAGTATGGTGGGGCAGACAGGCAATAAGGTGTGGGATGCCTGAAGTACTGCAAGGACTTGGACTTCTTATGTGCTGCCTGTTGTAACCTTACCAGAGCTTACATTTATCCTCTCATGGGGAGAGACTCTGAGCCGAGTTCCTTGAGCTGTTTTGTTCATGTCATTCTGTGGAGCTGGTACCTGCCAGAGTCAGGTCTGTGTGTATCATGGAAGAAGCATTTTTCCAAGGAGAAAAAAGTTAAATCTTTGTGTTTTCCCACAATTTTGAATTTTAGGATAATTGGGAAAATGTATATTTATAGCATTATGTCAACAGTTATTAATATTGTTGCAGAAAACATTATTTTCTGCCAAAAAAAAAATATTCTCTCAAAGATATTTTACTTACCTATGTGTTTGTCAAACAATACCTGAACAACTGCCTGGGCTGAAGGAGAGGGAGAACTACATGTAGAGAAGGTATATGTGGAGGGTCTGTGGAGAGAATTTATTAACATTCCTGGTGAGGGAGCTGGATGGGTCCCTGCTGAATTCCCTGTTGTCACAGAGCCTCTGTAGCAGGCAGAGGAATTCTACCCTCCAGTTCAAAAATGTCATGCCTGCAGACATTGTCTACCCCAATCTTTAGAGGCATTTATTTAAATACTTTCAGCTTTGAATTGCTTGTCCTTAATAACCCCCAGCGAACTTCTTTGTTAAACCAGCCCTGACTTTGACCCACATCCTTGAACCACACAAAACACCAGCTAACATCTGTCTGCAGCATGCAAGTAGCCTGGAAATGGGACACCCTCGTGGCTGTGAATGGCTTGTCTAGCTGCTTTTCCCTCCTGGAGGCACAAGACCTCTCTGGTGATGGTGTGGGCCCTGCAGTGTGATGAACTTTGGCTATCAGGCTTTCTATATGTTTGTTGAGCAGCTTCATGCTATAGGATAAATATCTGGGGACAAGAACTATCATCACAACAAACCCTCTCTGAATTCCCCCAGAACCATGCTCCATGTAAGCAGCATTGGGCTCCTGTTATGATTCAAGTCCACACTCAGCCCTGATCTGTTTTCAATTTGCTGATAATGATGTCGTTTATTTCTTGGTTCGGGTGCAATTGCAAATCAAATTGGCTCCCTGCAATTGTATTGCTTTGTCTCTTTCTTCAGTGTTACACTCCTCTGAGCAGTGTTTTGGTCTCACTTGAAAACATTGGTTTGTAGTGAAAGAGGACCAGGAGGGATGATTTTTGTTTGTTTCATGACAGCTTCCCAATTCCCTGCTAATAAGTTTGATTTTGGTGTTTGCAACATGCCAAGTCTGGACCCTGAACAGAGCCCAGGCAGCACTAGGATTGGAAGGCCTTTGGCAGGGGGATTGGAAAAGGTTGCTGGAGCAATTAAGGCAAGCGCATAGCAAAGGTAAGGGTCAGACAGATTTTGCTGCATGCGTGCAGCAGTTAAATGAAATTGGGAATTGATATCCAGGGACTGGGGCTAGAGACAGCATTTGTACCCTTCCCCACCACAACTGCAGCAGAAGAGTGCCGTGCTTTATCTTATTACTGCTTGCAAGGGTTTGAGCCCCTCTGGAATTTGAGGGATACAGCAAATGTGTCTGCATTTCTGCCCCACAAAGGCTAGGAGTGAGGATGTGTTTAGCAGTGGTATTGGGCCCACAGGACATGCCAGGATAAAGGGAGAAACCAGCATCTTCTGCTACAGATATGCCTGAGATACCCAAATATCCAAATGGTTTGTTGCTGGGCTGTGCAGCTTTAAGAAAGGAAATTGAGTTATCTGATTGTCATCTGGCATGGAGTAAAAAGGTGGTGGTTTTTCTCTAATAACAGCATGTGCTATATTTCCCCAGTTTTACAGCATCTTGCAGCTCCTGCTGTCTCCAAGCTCAGACAATTTGCTGCTTGCTGCCATTCCTAAGCCTTTGCTAGCACTACTACTTCCAGCTCCTGCTCTTCTAGAGTAGAATCTTTGTTTCAGGTTGTTTTCCCCAAATTAATTTGCTTGGTTTTCCCCAGTTTGGGTCCTTGCTTGTTCTAGCATGCTCTGAGTGTGCTTTAAAATCTCTCTAAGTCCACTGGTCTCTTCTCTCTCACCCTACTATTGGTAACACCTTTAAATTAAATTTCATCTGTGAATTTCTTTCCTATTTGCTTTCTTCCCGAAAGTATGCAGTATTTTTATGGTGACAGACTAAATGTATAAAGGCAGATTCCAGGAGTGAGTCGAGACTAACGAACTTTGTAGAGTGCTTTGGAGTACCTCCAGGGCTGGACAAGAAATCTGGATATCTAGTCATGGCTAATTGGCCAGAATACTCCAGGGGCAGGGGATGTTTGAGCATTTGAAGCCACTACAATTCCTGTCAGCTCATTCTTCCAGAACAGGACTGAATCCAAAAGGATTTTTCTGGAAAGAAATTTTAGCAAAGAACCCTATTATTGAACTAAAACACAGGCTGCAGAAATATAAATGTAACTTGGTAATAAAATATTGCAAAGAGATTTTCTCTCTGCACATGGCACTGGGAGCCCAATGTCTCTGAGAAGCTTGGTATTCAGAGACAAACTATGGTCTTTTATGGAGGAAAAGTGTTCAAGTTAATTTGTATGTATGTTACGTATTTATCAGTTTTCATCTGCTAAACACATACTAATTTGATGTGTGCTCAGAAACAAAGGTGCAGGTAACCCCAGGATGAAATTTTGTCCCCTTTTAATGTCAGTTTAACCTCTCTAAAGCTGAAGATCAGCCACACGTTCTGAGCTTTTCCTGGGGCTAATATTAATATGAAAAAACATACATTCATTATAATCTTGTAGTGCTGGAATGAGCTTACAGACATCTCCTTCATCATTCTGCTCTTAGGTAGGAGGATTATTTCTGGACAATGCTTAGGGTTGTTTGCATGACTTCTTATAAAAAACCCTCCTTAGGTAACCTGCCGAAATATTTAACTATTCTGATAGTCAGAAAACTTTCTTAATAACCCCTTTAAACCTGACTTGCCTGGAGGAAAACTGATTTTTCTTTTCTTCCTCTTAGTGAACATGGAGAGCAATTGATCATAATCTTCCTGACCTTTTAAATGTGAGAAGATTGCTATTACGTTTCTCCTCAGTCTTCTCTTTTGTAGACTAAACAAATCTACTTCCTTCATCTATCCTTCCTGGGCCCTATTTTCCATACCTCGATCCTTCCTATTGCTATCCTTTGGACTTTTTCCAGTTCTCTACATCTCTCTTTAATTGTGGTGCCCCAAAATGAATACAGTATTCCAGAAGAGTGAAATCATTGCTCTTGTGTTATATACACATAACACTTTTGATAATACATCTTAGAAGGAAATTTGTCTTGTTTGCAATGCCATCACACCACTGACTCATTGAGTTTCTGACTTGACCATTTCATGCTGTGCAGTTGCCTGTTCAGTCAGTGCACAGCTCATCGTTCTCTCCTCTGTTTCTGCACTTGAGTTTTCCTTGTGATGGTAATATTTGTACTTAAACTTAGCAGATTTCATGTTTGTTAAGACTATCTCTCCAATTATTGAGGCCATTTTTTGTTCTGATCCTGCCTTTCCAAGGTGTGGCAGCCTTTTCCAATTTGGGATCCTTTGCAGAGTTTAAAAGTGAGTTCTTTTAGCTAGTATTCGGAAAGTTAGGAGAGATGTTCTTTCAGGGGGGACTAGGAAAATGGTTGAGATTTATAAAGAGGAGGAAAAGTTGTAGGGTTTTTTTCCCAACCCACTTGTATGTGACCATTCAAGCAGCTTCTGGTTTTGGTGTCCTTTCATTTTTGAATTATTAAAAATGCTGGCTTTTTTTAGCTGTGTGTTGCAGTTGTACAGTAGAGACAACTTGTAAAAAATACATGAGTACTCATATCTTAATGCTAATGCCACATAGCTCTGCTCTCCTTTCTTTTCTAGTCTCATTTGTAGTAGAGACGTATTGACTTTTCAGGCCCAAAATGAGATCAGTTTTCCATATTATTTCTATTTAGGGAAAAGACTTATTTTTTCAGTTGAGAAGAAGTTACTGCAAAGGCATTCCCTCAGCTGTAAGAGAAAAGACTTGTGGACTGTGATCTGCGATAAGAACTCCGTCTAGATCTGTCATTTGGTGAGTTTTGTTTCTTTAGTCCACTGAAAGTTCATAGGGAGTATCTGCATCAGGAAAAATCTAGTTCCCTAAAATTCCCCCTTCTATGTGTTAGAAGATTTTTTCTTGTGCAGCTTCCTAATATCAATCCTCTTCTTACTCTCTCTTGATTCCATACTAATAAATGCTTCTTCCTAGGCTGTGCATTTATATAGCAGATGATAATGGAGATCAAAAGAATGGTGGCTAAGTGGGAAGATACTTAATATTAACTGAAGGAAAAGGGATTTCCTTGTTCTCATCCTTACAAATTGCTTGTTGCAAGCAGAGTTTCTCCAGGAAGCTCTGCAAGCAACATGTGAGGCAGACTCCATTCCTGCAGCATATTTCCCTGGCAGCGTGCTGACAGATACTGCTCTGACCAGCAATTCTAGTAACATCCCTGTCTGTCCAGCTGTCAGAGGACTGCTTGAGTATTTTCAGAAAATCAGTTTTAATAGCCTCACCATTTCATCTGTGTAAGGTCGTTAGTCCCCAGGTAACTATTGAGACAGACTAATTACCTCCTGTCTGCTGCACTATAAATCCTTATTTTCACTCATGTCTGCACTGGAGCCAGTCTGCAACTTTCCCGTGAGGTGGTGATCAGCTGTGGGGAGCAGTCATCTCTCCAACACTTCTGAGAGAGGATGTCTTCTCTGAAAGCTACATCCTCCACCTAGATTTTTTCTGCCTGGATAGAGGAGTTGCTGGAAAAAGTCCTCTGACCAATGTAGCATGAGGAATAGAATAGTCCCTGGTGGCTTTACTATCTGTGGACCCAAAACTCATTGACCTGGATCACGAGGGTCTGTATTTAGGGACTACAAAGGCTCCTGAAGCAGGCAAGCCAGAGAGGGCAGAGCTGGGAACACCTGCCCTCAGTTCTCTCCCTGTGCAAGTACAAACAAGGCGCCTCCTTCAAGTGATCTTGTGTCATGTATTTGGCTGGTGACCTTGGCTGGTTTTGCCTTCTCAAATGGCAATGGTGCTTGGTTGTCTGCTGGGCTTGGTTGATAAGTGGAGGGAAGGCAGTGCAGGATGGTGCTACCCTTGTCACTCTTGTGTCCAAGGATGTCTTGGCTCATGCACGGCTGAGAAAGCTCATGTTGCCCCAGTTGGCTCATCCTCCCTCTTCAAGGATAGAGCAAAGCAGGCAACTCCCTCTCCCTGCCAAGGAACATCCATACTGGGATTTGTACGTGAGAAGCAATTGTTATTTGCCCTCCCTAATTGCTGCAAACCACATGCACTTGGAGGCACCTAGGGCTGGGGGAGCCTATTGTACGAGTCAAGATGAATTAGAAGGATGTCAGGATGATCTCTGTACATAATAAGGAGAAAGAAACAGGCTGGGAAACATTGGACAGATGAAAAAGGGAGCAATCAAGGAGAAAAGCTAATTCCGGGCAGGGATACTTGGCTTGGCTGTCTTCCCTGAGGTTTGTTCCACTGACATTTGGATATTCAGCAAAAGCTGTCTTTGCAGGGGTAAAGAGATAAGCAGAAATGTACTGATGTTTAGTTTAAAAGTAGTAGAGCTACAGGTTTCGAGTGCTTTCTGGCTGGCTTCCTTCTCCTCCCTCAATGAAATACTCTGGCTTTTCTGTAACAAAATATGTGAGTGAGCCTGGGACATGCCTGGGTTCCCTGTGCACATGTGGTTCTGCTCCCCTCTTCTGATTTCATCCAGATGTCTTTTTTATTATTATTGTTATTAAACTGTGCTGCTATTATTAACTTGGAAGTAGGATTGCTCCTCTGAACAGCAACGGGATGCAAACCCAGAACTTCCTTTAGTTTTCATTTAATGCTGGCTTCTATCTTCAGCTATTTACCATCCCAGTACTGCAAGATGCATTCTCAAAAATAGGATGATATGATCCTTTCTTTTGCCCCTCTGAGCTTATACCTGAAGGTTGCTATTACAGTAGCAGTTATACTGAGTGCTGTGTATTGTTATGAAAAAGTCACTGAGAGCCAAGTCCTCACAGGTGGGTTGGATGGCTGCTGGGGCCAGGCATGTGAAATCAAGGTGATGATTTGGCTGAGCTGAGGTCAGAGTATTCACCATATCACAAAAATGAATGTTGTCTTTAATTACCCATGGTTTGCAATGTGCATGCAGGAATTTGACTTCACTCAGCATGCAGACATCCATTCCTGGTCCTCAGCACAAGCAACACATATGCTTACATGTTTCTTCTCAAATATCTGTTTCACCGACTGCAAAAGACTGCTGCTGAGTTTATACTGCAAGTTTCAGGGCATGTCTGGAGGGATGCCACCTCTTTGAAAGAGAGACTAGGTGCCCTGAGAAGTTTTGCTGTAGAAAGAATGCTGCTGGATTCACTGCCTTGCCAAGAAGCCTAGATGTGGCACCTTTGTCTGAAGTCATGAGGAGAGGGAGCCTGTAAATGGCAGTTTAGCTTTGTGGGTGAGACGGCTCCATGTCAGATCTGAGATAGGTCTGGCATTTAGCATTGGCTACACTACTATTTTCAAACTTTGGAGTTATTTTTAGACATTTAAACTGGTGACCCTACCATTCAGTTGTACGGAGAATCTGCAATTCCCTTTGATTATAGGTAGGCATGCTGAAGTTTGGAGGCCTATATGACAGTGATCATCTGCTGCAAATTGATATAGAGAAACCAAATATGAGCCAAGCCTCTAGGAATTGTATTGTGTGGTGCTATGAGAAGTGGACTTGATGATCCAGCAAGTCCTTTCCAGAATGCATTCCTTTGGTTTTGAAGCTGGAAACATGAACAGGGTGATTTCTGAGGATCTTATTAGCTTTGGCTTTAAATGGTAGCACATATCTCCTGAGAACCATTCATAACATGAAAAACTTTTCTTTTTTTCTTAATGGTAAAACCTAAACACTTTGCTCAACAGTGATTTAATGAGCAGAATATTCCCAATGTCAGGGTCTGATGCTAATAATAGACAGATGGCTGGCAGTTTGAAAATCAGTCAACACAAAATATTTGCTACATGAAATCCAAACCATTTCAACTTGAAAAAAAATCAACTGCTTATTCCATGGTCAGATTGTAAATGAATTGGCAGTAAATACAACCTACTGACAAGATGTGTTTATACGGCATAAATCTTGAAAACACATATAGTGCATCTGAAGTTAAGTGAATTATACATGTGGAAAAAAGGAGGTGGGAAGAGGGAGCCTGACAGAGGGTAGGAGCAAAGCAGTGATGGGAAACAGCAGAACCAACAAAAAGGGAGAAGTGAGGATGAAATTTATTGGCTTGTTTCTAAGAGACAGTTCTGCCAGATTCAGAATTAGGTAGTAGTTACACTTACTGCTTTGCATTGTTTTAAAAAAAGTCACTAAGAGCAAAGTCCTTACAGCTGTGTTTGTTGGCTGCTGGGATCAAGTGCACAATCTAGTAGTGTTAGATATTCATTGATGGCTCTCCTGTTTCTTCATTGGAGCAACCAACTCAGCCAGACTGATAACAGTAATGTCCCAGAGCCTGAGTGTTGCGAGGAAGCTGAGGAAGGCTTTTCTAAATTATGATGGTCACCCTTGGATTTGGATCATTTATATTCCAGTCCTTTGTCAGGGCTAGTTTTCAGTCATTACTGGAAATCCCAAACTCCTGGTTTCTCTCCACTGTTATTTCTAGCCTCACAAGCTCTGAGATGTAAGAACTGCAAGCAGTCTATTACAAAGAATATTTATGCAGTAGAATCTTATTTGTCAGCACTTGATGAAGAAAAACTTTCCATTTCAAAAATAACAGCAATGATTAATCCTTAAGAGAAATAGGTTTCAAATGTAGTCAGTAAAAAAATTCAGTGATTTTCTATTCTAGATAAGATGGAAAGAATTTGAGCTTAGTAACATCACTGGAGATCAAGAGCTGCAAAACAGTGACATGCTATACCTGCTAAAGGTTCAATTTAAAGTTAATCAGGGTGAAGAAAGCATGAGATCGATTTACTGAGAACCTTTCAGAAGAATCACTGAAACTGAGTAACATAGTTCAAAAGAAGGTAGGCAGTCTCTGCCCTGGGAAGCAAAATAGTTACTTCTTAGTTTAAAATGAAAACTTCTGGTTTAGCAAGGGAGCTATGATTTTTTTTTCTGCTATAACCTAGTAATGCAGATCAAAAGCTAAGTTTGACTCAGCTTTGTGGTCCTAAATATAGTCCTTTCAGGTTAGGGAGAAAGTCTCTGCAGGCAATTTACAAGCTGCTCATTCCAGGGACATCTGGTAGACACCACGTGTAGTTTACAATATTGAGCAGATACGAAAGGAAGAGTTTGAAAACTTACATACTGCCTTGATCCATGTATCTGTTTGCATCTCTTCTTTGAGCCACAAATTTTTTGACCGCTAAATGCTAACTCTCTAACCTAACTCTTACCTTTTTTTCCTTAGTAATATATAGCATGAAATATTTGAAGTAAACTACAAAAATAAGCCCATTGATAGAGGTCTTGCCATCTTCAACACAGGTTGTGCAGTAATGCAGTGCATCTGTAAGGCTTCCTTGGGCTCATCTGGATTTCTGGAGTGGTAACACCACACTGACCATGGCTGGGAACAGGCTTTTCCTAGCTGCTGTACCCTCACACATTTCCAGAATTTAGTCATACAGTCCGGAAGTAAAACATAAATTACAGCAGAGGCAGAGAGTAATTGACAGGTATGGGGGAAAGGGAGAAAGGACCTATTGTGTGAAAAGCAGACAGCTCTGCTGACCTGAAAATATATTATTCCGTGGAAGTGCAAACCAGAGTGTCTGTGGAATTTGTTCTCAATTCACCATGAAAATGGTGGGCTGAGGCGACCATCCATTAGATGTGGGTGGTCCTTAATGCATGTCATAATTTACACTTAAGGCATATACAATCCCTTGAAATTCCCTTCTTAGGAGGACCATAAAAACAGTGTTGCATATGGAGCTCACTGGAGGTTTCTGCAAAGCTCCCCCATTGTCAGACATAAACACATCCTATTATTCTAGCTTAGGTCAGAGTTCAATGACTCCCCAAAGCTTATTTCAGTCCTAAGCTGATCCCACTGCAGCCCGGGTGGGCAAAATAGAAGTGTTTCCAACCCAGCTACTTTCCTCTGGCTGCGCTGCTCCACAATTGGAAGCAAACCTGACTCGTCAGGCTGCAGGTTAATGTACAGCTTATTGGTGAAATCACCCTTGCTCATCCTCAGACTGTTTTCTGAAGGATTTTGTGAGCATTACTAAAGTTTCCTCTTTGCTTTATAGGAGATCCTAGGACTATCATTAGCCTCATCTTCAAGAACAGGAATCGGAAGTTAAAAGACTTCATGCAGGGAATCCTTGTTAGCCCAAGAAATAGATCACAGATGTGCCTTTGCCTGTCTGCTGCAAAGGCAGAGCCTGGCCCCTCACTGTGGTGCTTGGCCCCCTGCTTGGCCCCAGATGTCAGTGCTGTGCTGCTGTGCTGGGCACTGCCCTTCTCCTGCACAGCCATTGCTGGAGTGCCTTGCTGCAGGACTGGCTGGACCTGTCCCCCTCCGGTGGGCAGGGCAGCAGTAAGCAGTCAAGGGAAATAGCCATCTATTAGGTCTGTACAACATGGCAGTTCCCTAGACTGAAGCTATCCCTTGCTCCCTGTATGCCAAAGCACTTTCCAAGGCCATTTGTTTCTTGCTTGTGAGTATGGGAGGCACACAGGGCTTGGAGAACATCCCAAAGTAATTCCTCCAAGAAACACACTGCTGCCTTTGGGGACAGCAACCCAGTGGCTGTCAGTGCCCAGGACAGAGGTCATGGATTGCAAGTGATGAAGCCCTTCCTCTGCTGAAAAGAATGAGAAGGAGCTGCAGAAGGGTGTACACTTGGACCAGAGGCCTGGGCTGTATAAGCTGGGGAGAAAGCACTGCCTCCCACTCCGGGAACTTAATAGCAAAGGTTTTGCTTTGTACCTCATCTTAGCTGACAGGAGGTAGTCCTGTTTCTTTGGACTACATGGCTCTGTGGTACAAGGGATGGCTCCACAATAGCAGGTGAGAAACATTTTGGCCATAGCTGCAGTTCAGATACTTCAAGAGCCAAATAAAGCATTGAAGGAAAAACAGAAAAAAATACGACCTCAGAATGCAAACAGAATAAAAAGTGCTTCTTGTTAGCATCTTTTAATAACTGGATCAGGTGGCTGGGGAGAAAAGCAAGATATTTGACCTAAAATTTCAGTGTGTATCAGTATTTGTTTCTTCTTTTTATTCTTCCATCTCCCAGAATCAGGCAGTTTGCATCCTTAGACATGGGCTGCAAAAGACCAGAAAGGCAATTCAAATTGAGAGATGGGTGGCTGGACCTGGCCCTTGGTGGTATTTTATCTCTTACTGGAGAGAAAATAGCAGGGACAAGGAATGAACATGCACAGCCTCTTTCCCTCCCATGGCCTTCCCAGGGGAGCTTTCCCTGCTCAACTCGTGACCAACAGGCTGTTTCCCCCTCTGAAATATTGCCCATTCCCTTCACCAGAAGTTTCCTGTGCTGACTGAAACATTAAAAAGGCCAAACGACACAGGGGAATTTTGTTTATTTGTAGGGCTGTATACACATGCCTGTTTTAGGCCCATCCTGAAGAATAATTTCAGATATTTTGCTGGAAATCTGGGGCCAGGGGTGTTATGGCCCTGGTGAGAAGCTTATGGTGAAGCTTGTGACAGGAGTCAGGCTCAGCCAGTCAGTGGTGTCTCCATAATACAAACAGGCATCAGTGGGGAAGAGAAACCATTTGGAAACTGGACTGAGCCCTCAGGAATGTGCATCTGGAGGGGGTGAACAGGGCCCAGGCCAATGGCCACCACAGGGGTCAGTGGAGGAGCACACAGAGGGCTGCTTCTTCCCTTGCCCATCCAGGCTTTAGCATTCGGTTGAACCTGGGGGTCTCCAGGGAGGTTTATCTTCCTTTTGAAGATCTCAGCCTCCAGTAGAAACTCTTTAGGAGTCTCCTTGCAGGGGGAGGCTGTGCTGGGACCTCTGCTCCCCAACATGAGGGCCCTCAGCCATGGTTACTAAGGAGGGAAAACAAGGCAGCTGGTTGCATCCTGGGGCCATTATTTTTAAAGACAGAGCAGCAGCAATTAATGCTCAATCTGGCAGCAGGGCCTCTCTCTGGAAGCCCAGCCAGCACAGGCTCCTGGGGGGCACCTCCTTGCACTCTTCCCTTGCGGTGAGGGGCAGTGGTTTCCCACAACACCCGCAGTGGTTGCCCAGGCGCCTCCTGTTAAGAAGTCTTTATCTAGATCTTGGGAAGCATCTGTGCTTCCTGCTACTGTGGGTTCTCAGTGTGGCTGGCAGTGTTGGCCAACAAAACACCATGCCCACCACCAGCCTCAGCAGGAGCAGGGAGGTGGAGAAAGTTTGCATGTACTAAACATTGATTTGCCAAGCCGTTGGGAGCAGGGGTGGCTCAGGCAGCTGTGTTTATCTCTGTAAGCAGTTGGCACAGCAGGCTGCATCCATCCATTTCAGAGAACAGTTCTTCTCCAGATCCAGAGGAAAAACAGGTTTAAAGTGTTGCCTTTAAATAGACACATTAAATAAAAATGGTAGCAGCAGAAAACTGCTGTGTGTATCAAAATTGTGATGACTGAAGCATGAGACTTGGCAAAGATCAACATCCCTCTCGTGCCAAGGGCTGCAGGGGCCCTAATAAACTTACAGCTGCTTTCCTCCTGAAGCTGTAGAGAGATCAGCTTGTGTGGGGTTTAGTATAGAACCAAACTGGAATGATGGGCTTGCTGTGTTTTGTCCTATGAAGTCATGCTTCTGCTGCACCACTGTGTGGATACACACTGAGAAGAGAGATTCGCTGTGCTGCAGACAGTTCACTTGCTTCCTGAGTTTGGGGTCCCTTTGTCTATGTGCTGGCCAGACTTGGAAAGCTGAGGATATTGGTTTTGCATGTTCTTCATTAGTATTATTTCAATGTTCTTTTTTTGCTGACAGTTTCTACAGAAAATAATGTTTTATTAGAAAATATCGTGACCCTTCCCAAGTTTCTAGTGTTGGATGACATTTGAGTTTATGTGTGCTTTGCAATTAAAATCTTAAATGGTTCCTAAAAAGAAAAAGAAAAAAACCCTAATATTTGAGAGGGGGCGAATGTTTTCAAAAGAAAAATTAGCTGTTGCTTCTGAAAATTGATTTTCTGGCAAATGATTATATTACAGCCATTTTTCATTAAAAAATAATCTGCTGACCAGCTGCAGCACATTCATGTTTCAAACAAAATGCAGAGACCTCCACATGTCACAGTTTGGCTTGGACAGTCAGAAGGTGGGAGGGGAAACAGTAGCCCAGGGCTTTTCCTGAGCACTGGTACAGGCAGAGCATGGAGTGGTAGGCAAATCCTGCTGGGCTGACTGTGTGTGTGGCCTCATACTGAGCACCTGCACCCACCTCTGGCACCCCAACACAACACTCCCTACCTCTGGAAGGCTGTAGGGACACGAACCCTGTAGCCTACAGATACAGGACAGAGGTGCCAATCTGTTCTACCAGGCTGAAAATGGGATGTCTGTCCCTCCACAGGGGGATCAGTCTGATTAAGAGGTTAAAGAGCATTAAGCCTTGGAGATGGAAAGCACAAATGCAGCCCCTGAGCTCTCCAGTGACACTCTGGAAATCACCATGACCATGCACAAGCTTGAAATTCTGTTGCTTCCTGCAGACATATAATAGAATGTGGTGTAGAGGTGACTTTTGAGGCACCATAGCACTAAGATAAATGCTGGCTGAAGGTGCAGAGGGCAGTGGCCCAGTTGTGAGAGCAGCTAAGAAATGTCTGACACCCAGATGATACCCAGGCACTAAAAAGATGCTGCAATCCCTACAGTGTGCTGCCAGAGCTGAGCACTACAGAATGTCCCATGATGTAGGCTGGAGGCTTGTCAGAGGCAGAGTCAGGGCTGCAGCAGTGGGGCTGGATAATTGGCAGCTTTCTCTTTCGTGAAGTTCTTGCTTTATGTTTGGTTTCTTTTTCTATAGCCTTTTTTTTCCTGTCTGTCTGAATGAAAGTGAGCATGTGTAGCTAAGGATCCTAAGTTAAAGGCTGCTCCTTTGAAAATCCCAGAGCTCAGTGGTTGCTTTGTCTGGTTTTTCCATACAGGATTTTTCCAATGGGATCTTAGTCTGCATTCTGAGCATCCTGGTACCTTTGGGTTTGTGATAGAGCACCAAACTTACAGAAGAAAAAAAAATACTGGAGTTTTCCTTATCACTTACAAATCAACAACCAGCTCTGCCTCTATATACTTGTAAGCTAACTTGTGTTTGCCCAGCATGTGTTGTAATTAATTGCTACAGACTACTGAGTTCACGAAGTCAATGACTGTGCACTATTAGAGAGGGGAGTGAGGAGGCCAGTTTGTAAACTTGCTCTTTGTTTGCTATCCTTTCTTAGAAATCAGAAGGGGATTTATATCTGTTGTGGTTTTGCACAGAAAGGAAATGGGTATGTGTGGCCTATTCTAACTGTACAGGGGGTTGAGCCAGCCTTGCACTGGTGAACCTCTTCTAAACCTTGGCAAGCAGCGCGCATGAGAGTTGGAGTTCAGGGAGACGAACCTTGGGCTTACAACTAACAATGAACTGTGCCAAGGCTTTATCCTCATGTTCTCATCCAGATGAAGCACTCACTGTCAGTGTGTGCAAAGTGCCAGGGGCTGATATTGAGAGAGCACTGCCTGTTGACAGCCTAGTACAGGAGGTACCAAGAAATTCCAGCGCTACAAGCGAGAGGTACAGTGGTAGTGGTACCAACATAACACCAAGGAGTTGTGCTGATGGGTTGCATTTTGAAAATGGGAAAATGTTCCACCACTTCTTTGTGACCTGCTTATCATACTGGTGAATCTATCAAAGGAGAGAAATACTGAAATACGAGTGTGATAAAAGATGGGAAGCCACGCTGATGCTATTCCCCACACTAACTTGCTTTCCACAAATATTCCTGCAAGGAAAGCTCAGACCACAAAAATGCTTGTAGAAAGCTCAGAGCTTCCTATCAGCACTTCCAGGAGTTTGTATCATGGCCAGTTGTCCCTGTGCCATTTGCTATGTTGAGAGTGAGTGGGCACAAGTAAATGGAGTTGAATCCAGCAACGTCACAGTAGGAATCAGTTTGCTTCCCATGTATCATTATGCTCCAGCAATCTTCTCAGTGTTGTCGGTGAAGTGTGCTGAGCAAATATATGCCCTCTGGCTATATTCAGCAGTTGAGTGTTGGCACTGGACTACCAGCATGAAATCAGGTGTTGACCTGTAGCCCACCTCCCACTATGGAGGCACTCTGCCAGCAATCCTTACTGGGTTACATGAGGTATGGGCTTGGTGCCAAAAGTTCCCTGTCATGGCTTTAGCTAGGACATGCTCAGCAGATTTCCCAGCCAGGAACAAAAAGTCTTATGTCCTACCCAAACTTCATCTAGGAGGGGGTGATCTCCTAGTTTGTGCTGTTGTCAGGGTTAGCCAGCACTTCTTTCCCATCAGTCTCACTGCATATCACCTGAACTGCTAGTCAGCAGCAGAGTTTGCTACCTGCTCCCTTGCTAGCACTTGGTGCATTTCAAATCAGGCCAAAGTCGTGAGGTGATGGTTTTGTCAGTCAGTCAGTATATCCAAAACTCTCTTGTGGTCTCTGTGCCCTGTACCTTCATGTGTGGGAGGAAACAACACTTCATTCTAGGAGGTGGCAGTGTCCCAGAGGACTCTGGCTTCACTCGTTGTGAGGCAGTGGCTTTTTCTTCCTATATCTGCATAAAATTGAGCACAGAAAGGGGCCTGGCCTGAGGCTGGTGTACCTATGTGCCATCATAGTAACAGTAAACACAGAACCATGTGATATTTGTCAGGGAAAAGCACAATAATCTATTCTGATTTTTTTTTTATTTGGCTATATACATTGCTGGAAATTTTGTGAAAACCTAGCCAAAGGAGTTGTATAAACTGTCTTAAATGTAAACCAGATACTGTCAATTTAGGGCATTTGTAGTGGTGGTGTATACTGAGCCAGAAATGCTGAGCTGTGAGTCCAGGAGACAGCCAAAATGCAGCTAAAAGTCTTTTCTCTGTGTTTAATTTAGTACAAGTGTGACTGGATAGGTACCAAGCCGTGGTCCTGGTCACGGTCTGTGTAGGGAAACATTAGAAGAAAGTGACTGGAGATTTTTGATGAGAAATCACAGATCTTCGATCAAGCTTTATGATGAGGTAACAAAAGTGGGTGAGTTGGTACCTGGAAAACCTGCCCTCAGGCTCATGTGTTATGTTTATCAAAGGATATGCCTGTGAAACTCTATGGAAATAGAGAGCAGTTCAATCTGCCCATGCCCAAGCAGACTGGAAACCACAGGAACAGAAATTGGGTGGCCTTATGCGTCAGCCAATAAGCCTCACTACGACCTTCAGCTTGGTACCTGTAAACCCCTGTAAACTCCTGAGGGCTGTAAACTGCAGAGGTGTGCCATGCAAAGGGCCATTCTGCCTCTTTTATATTTGTATTTAAATACTTGTGGATGGCTACTGTCAGAAACTGGGTTGGAGTGGTACCTTTGGGCCTGACTTATCCATCACTCTTTTTTTTTTCTGGTTGGTTCAGCACATGTGGATGTGTAGGGGTTAAGCCTTTCACAAAAAGAATTTGCAGATGTAGTTCAAGCAAGTTTTAAAGGTGACCAGTTCCAGCTTTACGTGAGCTGCCAAGGGAGAGAGCTGCATGCTCAAACACTTCTCTTGGAGGTGTGGTCCAAGCAGATCCAGAGGACTGGAAGCCAGATAATTCAGCGTGGAAATAAGGTGCAGATTTTTTTACAGTGAAGAGAATTAACTACTGAAATAATTTACCAGAGGCTGTACTGGGTTCGCTATCATATGTAGTTTTTTAAATCAAGACCAGGTGTGTCTTTAAAATACACCTTTCCCCAGCAGAAGGATGGACTTACCCCTCCACAGGGGATGATGTTCTCCAGCCAGTGTGATGCCAAACACCAGGTTGCTTGACTGTAACATTTCCTTCTGGATTCAAAAACCTATGGATCCTGTGGACAAAAAGAACTGTGTACTCCATAACAAGAAACATCTCTTGCATCCACTAAAAGCATCTGGGAAAGTCTGGCAGATTTATGAAGAAAATGGTCTGGAGTTGCCTCTTGCATTTTACAGGAGAAAAAGGTTTCCCTGCATGTGAAAGACCAGAGGCTGGATAGTGGCTGGGCAGGGCTGCTGCATATTGGGGATCTGCCTGTTTACAGTTTAAAGGAAGAGCTGAGAAATACTGATGTATCCTGACTGCCTGGTGCTCCAAGGGTGCATAGGTTTGAGAGGGCTGATGGATTTTGTGGGTGAGCTCCTATACAGGCATTTGTGTCTGGAACTGCCATGCTGCTGTAAGGTGATGGTATAGGCAAACATGCTCCTTCTTACCTGCAGATCAAGTCTGCAATAAGTATGTGTGAGAGTGTGGGTGCAGGAAAAACAAAAGAGGAAATGCAGAGGTGCACTGAGTTTAGATGTAATGTTCCACTTTCATCAGTGGCATCAAAACCGACTTGAGAGGCAGGCATTCGGGAGTGAATGTGTAGCTGTGTTTCTCTTAGACTGCACAGTAGCTTGGCTGCTGCAGGAACTTTATTAAAAGTCAGGCTCACTAAGTGAAGCTGTTTCGGAGAGAAAATAAAGAAAAACAATGAAGAAAAAAAGAATCCATCCTCACTAGAAACTGGCTTTTCAGAGCAATCTCATATAAGCTGCAAAATCCACGTAGTCAGCAGTCCTGGTTCCAGCTGCCCTGACGCTTGGAGAGGTGACACTGTGCAAACTGAGCTGTGAACGAGGTGAGAGGTGTGGGGGCACAACACGCACTGCACTTGCCAGGCACTGGAAAATCCCTTTGCACTGCATACTGTGCAGTCAGCAGGGTAGCCATGGTGCTCTTGTGTTTCTACAAATTGTGCATCTCTTTCAAAGCTGATTGTTTATCCCTTGGCTGACTGAGGACATCCACATAATCCAGGACAAATAATTTTGATTCAGTGAGCACTTAACTCACTTAACTACCTCTCCCAGTCAGAGCCATCACATTGGCAGTCTTTGCTGACAGATAATGCTTCATTTGGCAGACAAATTCCTGACATATACAGCTTCTGCCTCGGTTCCATTAGAAACAGCCTGCATGGCAACACAAACCGGCCCCACTGGGTTCCTGGTTCAGCTCATTATCATTAGCTCTTTTAAAGGCACCCTCCAAAAATCTCTGTGCTTCCCCTCACAGCACCTCACAGTGTCAATGCTGTAGCTTGTTTACAGATGGGGAAAACAAGTCACAGCAAAACATAGGCTGGTTCTGGGAAGCTTCTTCACAGTCATCCCTCATACTGAGTAGGTATGCAAGCTCTGAACCTGGGGTTACGTGTGAAGACAGACACATGTCGTCCCCAAAAATTCTAGCACACTGCCCCTATGCATGAAGCAAAAGAAGTGCTTTACCACCTTGCTTGAGTTGGCTCAGGGCCAGGGGACAGAGTACTGCTGAGTACCTGCAAATCATGCCCTGGGAACGCTGTGGTTACCCCTCTTCCAGTGGGCAGTGAATGTGTGCTGCTCACTATGGCTGGTAGTTGATGCCTCTTCAGAACTCCAGCACCTCTCCACTCCTTTCAGGGATCCATTGCCAGGCTCAGACATGCAGCCTCCAGTGTGTGCAATTCATAGGTGCCCATGCGCTGGCCCAACTCTGCCTTCAATCTGCTGCCCCAAGAACTGTGGAAACCAAGATACATGGGCTCTGACATTGATGCTTCTGACTTATTTGCTTAATTGCATTCCCCAGCTCTGGATTACTCTTAAGTCTTAGAGAACAGAATCAGATTTCACAAGATGTGAAACACTGCCTACAAATGTAGGTGGGCTCCTAATGTGATCTTCAAATACTTCTGAAGTGGCAAGCCAACTAATTACCCCACAAAATCTACTTAGTTTTTCTGCCTCTGTGGGAAAGGGCCAGTCTCAAAGGAACCAGACAGTTCAACATTTGCATGAAATGATGAGCAGCAGGTAAGAGCTGATTTTCTTCCTGTTCTCACCTGTGTACGTTATAGCCAAGGCTATTGCACTGTTATATCATACTTGCTTTTAGATGCTTTTATTCAGCACCTTGGTCTGATCAGCACCTGTTGAAATCATGAGTAAAAAGAAAAATGTGCATCCCAAGAACACCTTCAGGCTCTGACTCCAGAACAACAGACCCCTTTAACCTTCATTGTTTTGCTTGCCTGTTGTGCCATTAAAATGCTTGCTTCAGGTTTAAAACCGAGATTAAATAAGCAGTCTCTGTGTTTTCCGATGGCTGCTTTTGAGCTCTTCTGAAAAGCTAAGAGCACACTAGAAGCAGCTTTTTTTTTTTTTTTCCTCCACGTTTGATCCTTGCCTGTGATCACCTGACACAGATCAGAGTAGAGCTTTTCCTCTGCTGCACAAGTTCATCCTCTTCTTTGATACTCATGTCTTTCCTGACTAAAGTGCTCTTTTGGAAGGTAGCAGACCAGAAGAAGTGCCCATGTGAAAATGATAAGGGGTAGGGAGTCCCATATTCCATGCCTGCCTTTTCTTCTTGTACCAGCTGTGTCCAGAAACATAGCTGACAAAAAAGAAAAATTTTCTCAGTTCAAAACTGAAACCTTTTCAAACCAAAAATCACTACTTTAGCTGGAAATAATTCAAATAATTTAAAAAAAAACCCCACCTGGTACAGATTTATATTTTTTCAATTAAAAATTGTCACCTGAATGGAGACTTTCACCAGCAGGGAACCTTCCATCTCTACTGCATTTGCCATTCCAGCATCTGGCCATGTCTAACTCTGCCCTGGTATTTGGAGGTGTTTGTTGTTTGCTTAGGCATCTTCAGAGGAGAGGTTTATGTGCCCATATCCTAATGTACACTTGGTGGCCAGGGGCCTATGTTGTGTTGTAGGACTGGGATGCTTTCCTGGTTGTCCCCAGGGTGAGCACTGGCCCCTAACACACCCATCTGGTGAACCTTCTTTTTCTCCTCCTGAGGCTTTGATATTTGCATGTTGGTGTTTTTATAATTCCTGGGATCTTTCCAGCCCTCTACACGTCATCTGGCAGAATAGTCCCTGCACATTCTTGCGTTTATACTTTCTCCTCCACTTTCATCCTGACCCTCTGTGTGTCAAAAGGTTTTCTACGGAAGAAATAAAACCTGTGTGCCCTGAAAGCTGCAAAGTCACAGACGAATCAGGGAACACTGCAGCATGAATATCCCTGCACAACATTTTCTGCTGCAAACAGGCCAGACCCAATTGACTTGAGAATGTTTTTTTTACTATGACTTTTCTCAAGAGTAGGACTAATAACATTTTTACATGGCAGATGGGTTATAGTGCTTTCATTCCATTTACATGGCTGGGAACATGACCCATCTTACTTTTCATAGCTGCCATCTGTTGGTCAAATTCATTCCAGTGCAATCAACCAAGTCATGGTTTTGCTTTATTGATTGTTTGGTTTTGTTGGTTGTGTTTTTTTTTTTTTAATTTGTTTTTTTCTGGTTTTAATTATTATTGTCTCTGGGAATTTAATTCTGGGCTTTTGGATCAGTGAGTAGAACAAATGTTTTTCCCAGTCTTACAGTGGCTGCTTGAAAGGGCTTACTGATAGTAGAAAATATTCTCTCTTTCTACTTGCTTGCAAGTTTTTCAAAAAAATAAAGCAACCAAAACCAAACCTTTGAACAGGTGAGCACTCAGTCAAAGTGTTGGATTGATCGATTTGAAGCCTTCTCACAATGCTTTGTCCAGGTCAACAGAGGACAATAATTAAAAGATCCGTATCAACATGGCTCAGGTTTCAGGCAAATTAAGAGCTGAAGAATGCCAGGAGCCTCTTTCTCTTGAAAAAGAGAAAGGTCACATATTATTCCCTAAACTAAAGCTTCTTTCACAAATTCTGCTACACTAAGATCATATCCAGTCCGTTTTTACTAAGTAATGATTTGCTTTGTTTATTTTCATGGACAGTCCTTGTTTCTGCCTTATAATTATGCTGTCATAGAATCATGGAATCATTAAGGTTGGAAAATACCCCTGAGATCATCGAGAGGGGTGGGCACAGTCTGTTAACAGGGGGTCCTCTGGGACGATGGTACCAAGGTGATTCAAGTCCCCATAGCAACTCTGTGGACTTCTGCAGAAGAGCAAATGACACTGTGAAAAAAAGAGTTTAAGTGTCTATGGTGGCAAAAATGTAGGAGTGATTCTACCACTCAGTGGAGTTATTCAGATATAGGCAAGAACCAAATCACGCCCTCTCTTTTTGCAATATGGACAACGAGAATGTGCTTTCTGTCCCATGTTGCACAGAAGAACAAGATGGGGAGAATTGGTCTGTGTTTTGAAAGCACTGGAAATCAGAGACTTTCAAAGCATTTGCTGGGAAATGCTATAATTTAAGAAAATTGTAGGAAAGTTTTGGTCAACGTAGCTGTTCAATTACCTATAGAAAATGGAATGTACAATGTAGAGAAAATGGTTGCAAGAGAAAAAAACCCCTTCTTAAAAGAAGCTGAAGATAGTGTCACTCTGTTGGTTTCAGAGTGATCTTATTTTTAACTTCTGCTGAGAAATTTAGGCTATATCTGTATATTTTTACAAAGTCCCTAGGGATCTGCTGCAAATTTCTGGTACTTTGGGGGAGGGAATGCGATATTTTTTTTTTTTTTTTTAGCTCAAAACTGGTCATATACTGATTATTAGTTTTTAGCTGCATTTATATTTCTATCAAAGTTCTGATAATCACTATAATAAGGCCTGTGTTTATTTTGCCAGAAAACCTTTTCTTTTTGTTATAAAAAAATCTCAGAGGAAAAACACGTGTTTTGAAAAAAAAGCATTTCCCTCCGACCAAAAAAAAACCCACCAAAAAACAAAACCAAAAAAACCCACAAACAAACGAAAAAACCCCAAAACCAAAACAAACCTGCTTGCTTAAAAATGTTTGACTTTTTTCAGAGCAGGTTGAGAAAAAGAAAATTGAATTTAAAATGTGTGGCCAAATGAGAATAAAGGTAACAATCTCCTAGAGTGAATACAAACAGAGAGGGGTGATGGTGGTGCTTTTTTTCTGTAAGTACAAATGACTTCTGGGATTTCCTATCTTTAGGATCTTTATTGAGGTAGACCAGCTCTTCAATAGGAACCTGCCCCAAATAACAAAGCACTACTCTTCCACCTTAAAGTAAGTGTTCAGTGAAGTGAAGCTGAATTTCACACAGCCAGGTAAAGACCAATGGAGAGCTCACACTGCAGAAACAGGGGTCAGATTAAACAGGGCTCTGTTTCACATTTCACCTAGCTTCCTTGTCTGTAGCTTGGCAGAGGTGGGCACCAGATGAAATGGGAGGAGACAAAATGGTGAAAGGGGTGATGACAGACAGACAACACCCATACATTCCTCTTCAGATGCATTTTCACATCTGTTTGGCATTTCAGGGGTTGTTTTTCTATGAGCATCACTCAGAGACGTCCAAGAAAGGTGAGATCCTGCACTTGAAAGGCCAGGAAGAAGAGTTTACCAGGAAGGTACACTGGACACGTGTGGAAAGGTGTGGCTGTATAAATTAAAAGGCTGAATGATCCTGCAAAGAAATATGAACTATTCAGCTTCTATGCCAAAATCAATGAGGTCTCTAGGTTTTCCTTTTTCTCCCAGGGGAAAAGTATTTTTCCAATGGTCTGAACTGCTGACCCAAAATTCTGCAGACCTGTAAGTGGATGTATTTTGTTACTCCCAAGATCATACTATTTTCAAGATCTGGATCATCTATAGAAAATAAGACTTAGATGCTTAAAAGTCTTTGTAGGAACTCTGCCTGAGGCAGCAACTAGTCTGTCTTTTAAAATCTTCTTTCACCCTGTGGGTGTTCAGTTGTAGCCTCACAAATAAAGCCATAGCCCTATACATACTTCCATTGCCTCTTTCTAGCCAGCAGTGCACTATGCTTCGGCATGAAGCTTCCAGCCCCAGAAGTGTCAGTGGACCAAATGTTGCAAGGTTCCTCCTCTGCAGCCCAGGGTAGAGAAGCACAACCACCCTGTCACTTCCTCTGTCTGCTGGCATCTGTGTAAGAAATGAGGGACAGAGGCATTTGTTCAGAAACTGAGCCTTAAAAGTGCCTTTAAACAGTTTAGTTGAATATCTTTGCTCTATGACTTACCAGTCCTGTTTAAATGCAAAAAGCAGCAAAGATCTTTTTACGAGAGTTTTCAGCGGATTTCATTAAATAGAATAATTATACACATGTAAAATTCGGCAAACATAGCTCTGAAACTACTACTATAACAACACAATAGCCAGATCAATGTCACAGCTGATCAGTGAGCTCAAGCAGCAGGTGTCCATTCAACCCACAGGATCCCCACACCAAGGAACACTTGTGTTGGTACCCAAAGGAGATGACTGATTTCAACAGGTGTCTCAAGTATGGTTATGCTCTTCATGGGCACAGGACATGGTTGCCTTTACTGGCTTTTGGATCCTTTACCCAGAGAGGCAGCCCAGCAAAACCCAGGTCAGCTCTAGTTAGGCCATTAGAGGACACAATGGCAGCCTCCTCTAGCAAGGAGAAAACCTCTGCTTTGGCCTCTCTGCTGATGCAGTAGAGCAGGATCTTCTTCTGCATTGACTTGTATTAAAAAGAAGCCTGTTGCTCAGCCTCAGAGAAGATCTTTAAGCTTTCTGATCAATTAAATGGCTTATTGCTTTTGGAAACAGATTTAATCTATTCAACTCTCAGTAAGTAGGTGGGAGGCCACTATGGAAAGCCCAACAACTCCTGACAGTTTCCTTGCAAAATCTCCTATGAAGTGCCATGAACAATATTTCTTCCATATCAAAAATGCTGAGTGTGAGTTTGGTCCATGGCAAAAAGAAAAAGCCATCCATCTGGAACTCCATATAAGGTTTTTTACCTATTAATGGATTTTTCTGTCATTGCTTCATTAACTCTTGAAAAATACTGCCTGATGGGAGATTAAGGGAAGCAGCAAAAGTCTGTAATTTTCCCCCTGGTATTTAACACATAGGCAGGACTACCTTTGCATTTTTGTTCAGGATAGGAGCCATTTAGGATAAAGAAATTCAAGACTGCTGTGTACCAGACTCGGGCCGTATTTGGGTAACTTTTCTCATGAGAATCAAGTACAAATTTCAGACTGAATCTTCAAGCATGCTGTGGCATGGATCCAGTCTGTCTAAAAGATTGCCTGTAGCTCTGGAATGAAGATAGTGACGGAAAATGCTTTCCCAAACCACACTGAGACATTGTGGTTCTCAAATAAAACTCCTTTTTCTGGTGATGCATTCTCAGGGATGGATATCTGCTCGTGCAGTAGGGCTTCAAACACTGCAGTATGACTTCTGGACACCACTGAGCTTTAAGAAGTCACTGGATTCTGACGGGTGACATCTAGGGGGATTTTTACGAAGAAACCTTGAGTTCTCAGGAAGGTTTTAGTTCAGTCAGTTGATGAATAACGTAAACTTTGGGCTCAGAAAATAACAGGAATTAAAGGTGATCAGGGATTTACAGTCTACATTCCTAAAACTCTAGAGGGCAAGGTATTAGGTGGAGGCTAGAACCATTTATTTTAGTTATATTAAATGGAAACTCTAGACGCTGTCTGACTCTGCCTGTTCCTGCTGCTAACACCACCTGGCAGAAAGGTTATATTATTATTATCTGCAGTTTACTTTTCTCCTTTTAAAAATTTTCAGCCTCCCAATCAGAAATGGGCACAATGCCATGGGCTCCAAAAGGCTGGGCTCAAATGAGGAAAACCAATCAGATATGGAAAGTGGTTGCAAACATTTTTCATCTGGCTATGTGGGCAATCCTTGGGAATGCCAAAAGGATCCAGATGAAAACAGTATGTATAAAAATGTATGTCAAGCAGTATTTTTTACAAAGATACAGAGCAGCTGTACTCATGAATCTGTAGTTCAGGTGAATGGTAACTCACCCACTCCCCCAGCCCAGCTGGCAGCTAACCAGGACCACGGGAAGGACCACTGCCTCAGCAGTGGGCACCAGGACTCTGCCAGCAGGTCTGTGGTCTTCCCCAGTGCACTGCAGACTCTGTGCTTGCTCCATTTCTTTCTAGTATAGTTTGGGCAGTTGATTGTTGTGTGGGGTTTTCCCAGGTACGTGGCAGTTCCAACCAGTGAGAATGGCAAGAGTTCAGTAGGGCTGCATCTGGGTTTGTATGAAGTAGGTGAGAGCTTAAGGAGCAAAGAGCTACTCTGAAATATTTTTTGGAGGCTCAGAGCCCCACGAGTTCCTTACACTTCTATCTCAGGACTGCCTCTTTGCTGCATCTGCAAAATATGCCATCCCCAAAATTACAGATGAAATGAGAATTTAATTTTCCCCATATTATTGAAAAGCCTCCAGACAGTTCTGATGTTCAGTATCTCGAGAGAAAAGATCTTTGCAGTTGTACGATTCTCTTCATTTACAGCAGTACAGAGTGAAAATCTTTTTTTGGGAGCCTTTATGCTCCCTTTTAGAGGCAGGAAGAGTGAATGCCTGGTTGGCAACTCATGCAGAGGATCACTATGATGCTTCCAGGCCCTAATGCTCTGTCTGCACAAGGGCTAGCCAAGCTGCTGACCTCCACCGCACTTGGAAAACCAGGGAAGCCAAATTTTTCTCCCTGGTTCTTCCTGTAGGGATATGACACTCACAACAGGTCTTCTAGCATGCTGCAGCACCAAACCCACTAGGAAGAATAAATTAATTCTTAAAAATAAACAGCTGGCCATAAAAGCATCCAGGAAAACCCTGGCCTCTGCTCTTCTGATAGCCTAGGGGTCTTGGTGACAAATCACCCTTGCTACCTGCCCCCGGTGAATACTCCCTGCTTGTCAGGTCAACTAATTGTTTTGGAGTGAATGCAATACATCTTCTTCCAGGAGAGGCTTGTGGGGCACATGATGCTGTAAAATGATCTTCTGTTTATCTAATCTCTTCTCTCACTGCTATCATTGTACATATACACAAACTCCCTTTATAGCTTCCCTCCAGCCACTGCTCTGGTTACAAGCTTAAACAAGTCCTTGATCATTTTAAAACTACAGGCTTATTTAAGGAAATGAATGCAACAGCACTAGGCTGTTGTGGTCTCCTAGCAGGTAAGGTGTTATGCTGTCCCTACTCAACCTGCTTTTCAAGGTAAAGATCTTTGCAGAAATTTCTCTCCACTGGACAGCTACTCAGCTGGGACACAAGTCTGCTGTTCTTTGCTCACTTCACATGTGCAGAGACAACCCTAGTTTGATTCAACATATGGAAATAAGCCATAAAACCAGATTAACATAACTAGTTCAGAAGAAGGTAAAAGAAGTATGTTCCTGAGGAGCTGGATCCTGATTTCTGCTGATGAGATGGCAATGCAGCTCACTGGAAGATACTCAGGCAAAGCTGAAGAAAGATGGGACATGAACACACCATCTGACACCCAATGCAAATTTCTAAAGCAAGGGCTTAAGCCACAACACTGCAATAAAAGTGTGGCTTGCTGTGTAGGCCAGTACTAGAACTAACCTTTTCTCTGTGTTGCCAGAGAGAAATGTGAAACCAAAGAAAGTTTTATGACAGCTAATAATCTCCCTATCACTTCTGCAGTGAGTGAGCATGCAGGTGATTAAGTTTAATTGAAAAATTGGAGGGAATGGGGGGAAAAATCAGAAAAAATAAACACTCAAGTCAGCAAGTCACATTAGTGACAGCAGCTAATGTTTCTAACATGAGCTTTAAATCCTTAAGCCTTCCTCCGAAGCAAACATATTATGTATTTTTCGTAATGCTCTTAATTGGAAATATTTAGCTATCCAAATAGTAGAAGTACATTCAATTATTTGCTCAGACCCTGGATCAATATCATTTTAATAGGTCATTTTAGGGGAGACATATTTAGATTTCATTTTAGAGATCACCTGCACAAAACAGCTTGAGATTGTAAGCTGGGTATCTCAGTTTCCTGAAATCAATCTCTGAAAACAAGAAGCTGGCTGAACACATCAGTGTTTGCGATGGCGGGGAAAATGCATCAGGACTTTCCTGGCAGAGAAAGCACCGCTTCAGCACTGAGGATCTGTCTGAAGCCACCTAAGACCTTGTCTCAGGAGGGCTGGCACCTGCTGAAGTGATGGAATTTGCTCTCCCATGGTGTACAAATGGTTCAATGGTCTGTAGCCTCTGCTTCAGGCCATGGGCTGCAGCTATGTGCCCTTATCCCAGGCTGCAGCTGTGTCCTTTGCTTCTCCTGGCCCCTCACTGCACGTGCCCCATGTGTAACCCCAGGAACAGTGCCCAGAGCTTTCTGGGTGATAGGCAACTCTCTCAATGGCCTTGATCCACCACCTGTTGAGTTTCCCCATGTACTGTATACAGCTATGGGGAGACTGTGAATAACATAGTGATGTACAAGAGGGGCAAGGCTCCCTTTAAAGCCTTAACAAGAATTGCTGGCACTGGTGGCAATAGGAAATTACACTTTCAGGGTAAAAGTAAAATTACACATTCAGGCATTCGAGTCCCCGTGAGGAAGGAGTTAATGAGTCCATGGCGAAACGTTTCCAATCCAATGAAGACACATTTGAAGAAAATCCAAACACAGTAACCAAGCAGCTCAATTTTTTTCTTTCTAAGAACCAGCCCAAATCCATCTCAAGCTGGAGACTGATTGCAGTTCGAGAGCAGCCTGTGTGAGATCCCAGCCCCTGTCCCACCATCAGGTGTTGTCAGCACAAACCTCCCACCCACTGTCCCTGCACACATGGCTTCAGACCCCAGAGAAGAGTTCACTATGGAGAGAGTTTATTTCTCTGCACGGTTCATGTATGATGAGGGTGGTGAGGGCTGTGGCTAAGGACTGAGAAAATACTGAGCTTGTAACAGGCTGTAGCCTCCAGATAGGCAGGAATTTAATAATATTTTTTAGTGCTTTTGCATTAGGTGACTCTTACATTATGGAATTACCAAGGAATTTAACAGGAAGACTTCTTTTGCACTGAAAGTATACATGAGAAAACCTTATCTTTTTACCTTTACATTACAAACTAATTGTCAGTTCCAAATGGTCTTTTTTCTGACTCACTTATTCAGGATATATGGTGATTTTTCCTACCATCCTGGGGAAAGGAACAGGAATGAAAATTATATTTCTATATTCATAAGGAATAGAATATGACAAATGCAACTTCAAGCCATTTCACCCTTTGCTGTGAACATTTTCACACTGTCCCTCTGGGTGCCCCAGATACAGATGGGGTTTGCATACTGCTGCTGTGGCTTCTTATCCTGGGCAATACCATTACCCAGGGTTAGGAGATGTATTTGCCATCACAGCAGTTGTAAAGAGGACAGAGACCAGCCTGGGCAGAGACTGGTCTGCAGTTCTCTGCTGATAAATAAACATCTCTGTTTCCCTTTTGCAGTATGCAACTTGATGGTAAAGGTTTCAAAGAAAAGTTGAGCTGACATCAAAAAAAAAGACTCTCCAAGGCAAATAAGGAGAGATTTATTTTCTTATTCAGGTTTCTCAAAGGCTTCTTCTCTGTGCCCTTTCTGTACACAATGATTTTCACCATTCGGGAATGCTTTCATTTAATGTCTGAAATAACTTTTTGTATCTCGTGGTATCTTTCTTTAACTGTAAAATAAACATTCTTTCCTTAACAGGTCTAAAGATGTGGGGTTTGGGGCAGCATGTAAATAATTGATCCAGAATATAATTTTTTTACTCACTGTACTATTAGACTTTGTTTTTCACTATGCTATTCTCTGTGTCCTGGTCTCCTCATAAAAGTTTGGTCAGTGTAATGCTGTAAAGATATAATTTTGCCTTTAAGCCAAAGCAGTTGCATCAACTCAGCCTTAGTGTCAAGTATGTGATGTTTTTTGTATTGGTACAACTTATTTCTCTTGCTGTGCAGGAACAGAAATGGCAGGATGTGTTCCCTTACCCTGGTATCAGGGCAGCTCTTGAGAACAAGATACTGGGCAAGAAGCATCACAGGGCAGATCTATTCTTTATCGAAACTTTATGACTTCTCCAAAGTCTGTTTCTTTACTGAGGAGAAAGAACAAACCATTCCAAGCCCTCTGGCACAAGCAGCTGCCCACTAGCATTACTGGGCAAGGCAGAACGTGCCTCACGGTGCTGCTCATTTTTAATTTTCTTTCTTTAAACTAAATTAAAAAGATGCAACCACAATGATGCTGGGACTTAAGTGTATCGAGCTGCAGACACTGGTAGGCAGGGATGCCTGTCTAGGAGATGAATTCCTGCACAGTGATAATGGGTTATCGGGATTTCCTGCGTGGCTGTGTGAATCGGGGCCATCTGTCAGCAGCTTTCTGTGGTGACAGACCGATGCCGAAAAGACAGATGGAGGGAATCTGAAGTGAGAGACCTTCCCAGCTGTAGGGGAGGCAGAGCTGGATAGATTTACAGTCTGCCTCGTTCTCTTTAGGAGTGATGCTTTCCTGAAATGTTTTTTTCTCTGTCCATGTGATATTTTGGCATTAGGTTTTTCCCCAGGTGCTGCATTAGCTGCTGGGAAAGAATACTGCAGAGTCTCAGCTCAGGTGCATCCTGGACAGCTGTATCTCAAAACCTGCCGAAAGGTGGAAGGATGTTTTACCCCAGCTCTAACTTTTGAAGCCTGAGAAGACAAATCAGGAAGATGTAAAGGGAACTCACCGAATATCTGTAGCCAGACAAAGATTAAAGCTATAGCTTAAAAGTAGCTGCCTTATGCTCTGACAACAGCTTATAAAAATATTTACTGTATCTTCCTTACCTTAATGTAGTTTTTGGTGTTTCTTTGGGCGACCTTACATAACTAATTTATTGCAATTTGAGTACACCATTGTTGGTTTTGAACTCAAACAAATGGGTTTAGTGGTGATTTATTTTTAAGAAATAGGAGCTGCCTAGTACTGGTGAGTTATCCTACAACAACAAACCAGCCCAGGCAGGGCAGTCCTAAGAATAATGCTGTTTTGTGGCAGTAGAGATTAAATATTCAGCCGTCCTAAGATTTCTAAGCTTTCTTTGTGGTACTTTGGTGAAGATGAGGTGGTTTAAGGCTACAAGCAAGGCATGGATGCTGGAGAAAAGCAGTATCTTTCATTAGGCAAAAGTCTTCACTAACTGAAGGCTTATCTAGTTTCTCCAGCTGTCATTTAGTCTAATGAAAGATCTTGCCTCCCCTTCCAAGACTTTGTTGAGGACATTTTAAAATGGGGCTTACATTTAAAGAAACTGAAAAATTAGTGATGTTGCAGTAGAAAGCTACACGCTCAAAAAAGAAATATCTGAGAGTTTGTGGTTGCTTTGCAATACAGGAATTGGAGCTCAGGCTACTTAGCACATCAAGAGAAATATAGGAGCCTTGCTCAGACTGGTAGTTGCTTCATGGGAAGAACTTACCCAGTTGTGAAAGGCTTCTTACTCTTGTGAAGTCACAGCAAGAACTGCTGGAGAACTAGAACTAAGAAATATGCTAGTGAACTAGAAATAATGGTACTTTTTTAATGGTACCTTGCTTTCTATGAGTTTTTCTCTACATTCAGCTTGCAGGCTCAATATGACAGTAACAAACTGAAAACATAGGACCTGTACATCACATTGATGGATCCTTTCCTCTCCTATAAAGAGAACTTTACAAATTAGTTGAAAGAGTATGGGATTATCTCCAAAGAGTCTGAAGTCCTGCAGTGTCTCTGAGGCTAAGGAGGACAAAGAGACTCCTGACTCTTTGTTTGCAATCCTCCTCCAGAGGTAATGAAATACCATACAGCCAGGCATATACTATAAATAATGAATGACCTAAAGCACCAGTTGGAGACCACTAAACATTGGAGGGATTAAATGGCTAGTCTAGGATTTAAGAGACATGCACCATAAGATCTGCTCTGTCCAAGGGAGTTGGTAGCTCCTCCCTTCCCTCACATTTATCTGTGAAGATAAATGTATTAAGGCTTGTAGGAAGCTCATGTGCTGCAAAGCAAAGGCCAGGTGCTTAAATACTAATCAAAGGATGTGGACATACAATAAACAGGCTGGCAGCTAATGAGACAGGCTTTTAAGAGAATCCAAAACCTTTCCCCTACAACAGGCAGAGTAACATTTGTCTTACTGCCTGTTCAGAGAAAAATTGTCCAAGCAGCTCTGGTGCAGCCCCCCCAGCATGCCCGTCTGCCCTGACACCTTCTCCTGCTTGTGTTGCCATGCACTCAGGCAGCTGTGCCAGCCTGGTGAGAGCATGGGAATCCTGGGGACAAACAGCACAATACTGGCTGCTAATTGAACAGCATCAGCCCATAGCCTCGCACCCAGTTGGCAAAGCCTGATTTAAAACCAATTTGAAGCGAAGCAGGAACAAGAGTGCACACTCGCAAGTTTTTCCTCTCTTCTGATTTTTCCCTCCCTCTTGGTTTCCCTCATCCCCGGATAATTTTGCCTTGAAAATAATCAAGGTTCTTTAGACCACACACATTAACAGCCTTGTAAAGACAGAGCAGTTTGCCACCCACACATGCTGAAGTAAGTAAGTTGTAACAAATGGTCAGTAGCCCACTTAGGGACCCCCTTTCCTTCTGGCTGTGAAGTTTGAAAAATTACATTGCCTGACCCACTTGACTTGCTGAGGACCAGAAATGCAATGGACAACATGTCTGACTGCAAGAGTGTAGGCAGGTCTCCCTGCCCAGGACAACCTTCTATCCTCCTTGGGAATGTGAGGTGAGTTCCCATTACTTGGAACATTTTGTCTGGGTGGGATGGTTGGCAAGAGATTTCACCCAGGGAAGAAGACTTCTGCAAACATTGGTTTGAAGAAGGCAGAAGCACCAAGGAGGAGGGTTGGGATAACTAATGGAGCTACTCTCAGTTCAGTCAGCAGCACGCAGTCCCCAGACCCCCGAGCAGCTTATGCTGGTGGCTGCAGCTCAGCCCAAGGCTTAGTTCTCTCAGGCTGTTACTTCCAGCCTATTCAGGGAATAGGCTGATCCGTACCCTGCCAAAATCAGCGGGGGTCAGTGGCTGACGCTGCTGAGATGCGGATCAGGCTCCTGCTCACAGGTGCTGCCTCTAGTGAGGCTCCAGCACACGCAAAGGGAGCTGAGACATACGGGACCTGATAAAACAAGCCACAAAAACTGGCTTCCCACTGGCCTTGTCCTGCTGCTGGGCTTCTGTTTAGGGGTGTCAGGTGCCTGCTAATTACAGCTAATGAGGAATTTAATTGCCCTTCAGCAGAGGGCTAGCTTTGCAGGCTGCTGTGTGTCTGGGGGTGGGTGGTGGCCAGGGGTCTCCCTGCCCTGCTCAGCCCACACACATGGTGAAAAGGAGCAGGGGGCCATTCCCTGCCCTGGGCACCGAGGGCTCTGTGGGGAGGGGTTGGCCCAGACCTACAGTCCCAAGCACATCCACGTGCTCTTCTGATCTGCTCTCCTCCATCTGGAGGTCTTTGGATGTGGTAATGCTTCCTGCTGGGACCTGCCTCCTCTGTTCAACCTGGGGACTTGTGAAGGCTTCCTGGCAAGGTATGTGCTTCTGGAGGGGACTTGGGTTTGTGCAGTGGCTGTTTCTGTGAGCTGTGTGGGGATGGCAGGAAGCAGGATCTTGGCGTTCTTAAGTGGTGAGGGGCTGGTGAGCCCCTGCTGACAGGCTGGTTCCCTTGCTTTGCCACATGCTGGGTTTGCTTTGATCCCAATGGTCTGCTTGGTCTGTGTTTTTGGGAGATGGAGCCAGGTAGGAAGAAAGTGCTTATGGAGCATGGAGGGCAGGCATTGGTTTGGACACACTGTTTACAAGCTCGTTATCCCTTTTAATGTAGCAACCATGCCTCAAACCCATCTCTGCTATGAGTGTCTTTCCCACCCTGATTTCCCAGCACCATGTTCTGTCCCATGTACCTCCCCTGTTCTGTTATGTATATAACACAGATGTAGTCCCTCTCCTCTCACCTATTCTGCATGTAGACTGTATACCTACCCTCAGAGTAATGAGTCCGTGCCTCATCTGACACAAAAGGTAGAAGCTATTTTCAGGTAAAATCCAGGTAGGCAAGGTGATGTATACCATGGTGCATGTTTCAGAGAGGCATGTTACACGTTAGAAGAAGCCTGTCTTCTCTCCTAACCATTTAGTAAGTGAAAATTACTGTATTCCAGTTTACCAGATCAGTCACCTTTTTCTTTACAAAGGCAAAAGCTTACTCAAAGAGTATAAGTCCTGTACTAAAGTTGCCCTTCAACTGTTCACATTCAGTTCATGGCCTTTTCTTCCTGAAGACAGCTGATGTCCAACCAGGATTTTATAAGAGACAATTACTGAATAGCGTAATGTGAGAGCAGGTATTTGTGTGTGTGTGTGCTTGGTTGTGCAACTCTGAAATAGCTGTGCTGGCTGCAGAGCATGGCTGTGGGTTAGAGCTGGGTGTGACTTTACCCTCAGCAAACCCCACTGGCTCCAGCAAAGCATCCTTGTCTCTTTGATTTTCCATCAATCGAATGTATTCTCAGAGACTGGTTGAAAACTGATGAGGTTTCAATTTCCGCTGACAGGATACGACCAAGAGCTTTTTAGCAGGGTTTTGGGTTTGTTTTGTTTGTTTGGGTGTTGTTGTTGTTGTTGTTTTTGTTTTGTTTGGGGTTTTTGTTTGGTTTTTTTGTTTTGCATGTGTGGTTGGTTTTTGTTTGGGTTTTTTTTTATTTGTTTGGTTTGGTTTTTGTGGTTTTTCTGCCTGCTAAAAAATTTTCTGAACCACCTAATCTAACTAGATGACTGAATTCTTAAAAAAAAAAAAAAAAAGGCAAGTAGTAAATGGAAGGAAATAGGATGATTTCAATAGCTACCAAGTGGTGGGTTACAGGAGATCCAAATGCCCCTGTGTTACAGTCAGTGTTATGGCAGGCAGCTCAGCTAGTCCTGGGGGGAAGGGCTACAGGCCAAATTATTATTCTGTCATGGTTGTGTAAGACTAGAAGAAGCCTTTCAGCTGGAGAAGCTTAGAGAAATTGCCATGTTTTGAGCAAGTCAAATGCACTCTTTCAAGAACTCTATTTTGCAGGCAAAATATTGCAAATACTAAGCTATAAAACCTGTATTGAACCTTTGCTTTTCTGTAGAAGTATCTCATTCAGTCATGTTTTTAAAGCTCCTTTCAGTGGCTGGCAGGCCAGAACCATGCTGAGGGGCTGTGCAGTAGCCCCGCTGTAGTTTGCTTCTGATTGGTGAGATGGGCTGACACTGTTGTGACACTTGGGCACAGGGGGAGGCATAGCTTTTATGTGCTCTGAATGCAAGGCTCTGGGATGAGTCTCAGCTGAGTGCACCTGCAAAATTCAGGGGCAGCTGAGCACCACAGCACAGGAAAAAAAGATAAAATCTTTCCTGCTGCAGAGATATTCCTTGTTGAAGAGTGGCCCAGTTGGAGACCGATCACCTGCTTCACTCTCTTGTGTTATTCCTCCCTCTGATAACTCTCTTGAACTCATCCTGCAGACTGACCTTGGCCCCTTCCTGCTCTGGAATGAGTTCATTTTTAGCACTTCCATTTCTCCAGGTCGCCTATGGTTTCTGGCTTTAGTGTGTGCAGTTGGTGGAGGTAGCACTGGCAATGCACAGAGATGTACAGGGTGGGAGTCTGTAAAGGCAGCTACATTTCTCTGCTCTCTGGAGGATCTCTAAGTCCCAGAATTGCTTGGTGCCTCATATTTCCCATCTATGAGATAGAAATTGAGAAGGCAAGTGCATGTATATTACAGGTAATATAATGCAGTTTCCTTAGGCACTACATAGCTGGTGTGGCTTAAGGTGGTACCAAGGCTGTCCTGGATCACTTATGACTAATATGAATGTGCCTGCAGTTCAGGAACACTTCCACAGTGCCCCTTTCTTAGGATGAACTCAGGCCATGAAAGCCTAGGTAAAGTCTGAAGCTTGTTTGTGGTTCAGCCTCTCTCAACAGACATCTGGAAGGGAAAGCCAGCCTGATAAAGCATGCTCAGACACTGCTGCCAAGGCAGACAGCAGGGATGGAGGGTACTCAGTGTATGGCAGAAAAGGTTGCACCCCAGCATCTCCAGAGACTTTTGGACAGTAAACTGCCCATGGTTTCAGTGGGATAGGGATTCCAGCCTTATCTGGAGGATGAGAACTCTGTGGCCGCTTCCTTCTGTAGTAAGGAGCGTTCGAGCCTTAACTGTCCATGTATGTGCAAGAAGCAAAAAAGCCCACAGCCTCTTTCAGCATAACCATCAGCCCTGGCACTGACCCTTAGCAGCTTACCCTTTGTGGCTTGTAGGTACCAGCAGATTTGCTTGTTAATGGCTACCGTATCCCAGAGCACCTTCAGGTCTCACGTGCTCTTCTATGCACCAGCTGGCTTTGAGTGTCGGAGTGACAGTGACGTGGACACATCTGTTGGAAGTGCCTTGTGGCCATCCTGGCTCACGGGTTGTGCTGGCTGATAAAGAACGAACATTTTATCAAGGTAAAGTCAAAACTTTGCAACAGGCAGAAACTTGACATGTTATTCGCATGTCACCTAGGTGACAAGAGAGCAGCTGTCTCTGGACATCTGATCTGAGCAGCATGGGCCTCCCTTTCTCTGTTGGCCTGGGGCTTTGCACCCTGTCACTGGCAATTATCTCATGTTATACATAGATCTAGAAGCTGACCCTGTATAACATAGAATAAAGCAATGCAGGGAATATATTGGGACAACGAGGTGGATCCTAATCAAAAGCATATGTAGAATATATTTGCTCTAGTCAAAACTGTCATGTCTGTCAAAGGAGAACGCAGCTCATTAAATGAAATATCCCTGTGTTGGTGGGTTCTGGAGCCTGAGAAATGCAGGACCTAAATTCCCCTGGTTTGCAGCTGTGGATATGGTGCAGAATAATAAACTAGTACTGGGTAGAGCTGCAGTGAGAGGCTGGTGTTGGGAATCAGACACTGAGACAAATGACCCTTGCATGACTGCAGCTGGTGTCAGTACTTGGGATCATGGCCATGGAAAGAACTTCTGTTCCTTTTTGCAAGCCAGAGTGTGGAGACCTGTGAGACTAACGAGTGATCTTGTTACTGCTTTCACTGTGCTCACTGTGGATTTGCAGCACACACTGGCTAAGATTTGAACATATGTATGTCTATCTTTTAGAAGATAGAGCTTGTAAAACCAGAGCAGGTGTTTATAGTCACAAGGATTTATGCCAGCCATGCTTTCCTTTAATTCAGGTGGTATAGCCCCAGGCCACCCTTGGAGAGTGTATGAGCTGTGCTGTTTGGGCACATTTCTTTGTCTGCATGACTCCTCTGGCAAAGCAAGCTGTGGCTTCCTGACCTCAAGTTCAGGGGATTTTCAGCCAACATTGTTCCATTCAAGAAACAGTAATTAGCAGCAAAAGCTTTACACCACTGTCATGTGAAAAGAGAGCTTTCCCAGTTGTTTTCACTTCAGTGTAATATCTGGAATACATCCTGTGTAGAGAGATTGCTACAGTAGAACCACGCTTAACCCTCCCTATCCCACCAGCCACTAGAGCACTTGCAGGCAGAGCTGAGACTCAGCATTGCTTTCAGAGAAGGATATCATCTCAGCATGGGAGATGAGTCTCTCCACAACTGTGTGAGTGCAGATCTCCACATTTTGAAAACTGCATAGCAAGCTTTGGCTAAAGGTGATTAGTTTCAACCTGGTGGTGTCCCTCTCATCCTTCAGGGCCCTCTGACAGAAGTGTGCGCTGTTTCTTGAACTGTTTTAATGGCCAAAGTGTGGATGGCATCTGCCCAAATGATAATTAACCGTGGGCTCAACTCTGCTCACAAACAACTGCTTGGAAGTTTACTTCCCAGAGAACTCAAGCTTCTCCACTGCTATTCCTGGACTAACTGCAATGTTTTTATAACTTAGCAAGTCTCAAAAAAGTCAATCTATAGAAGCCAGTGCTATTTTATCTGCAACTTTACAGTTCTTAGCTTAAGTGGAATCACTGCTTTAATTCACTTTGCATAGTGATTTTTGATGTATTTAAAACTTCTGAGATAAGCAGACCTCAGATGCAGGGATGACAATTTTGGATTATTTATTGCATGGGGAGAAGGAAAGCATTGTTTTAGAAAGTATTGCCTCTAAAAACTTGCTGGGCTATAGAACTGTGCGTTGGGGGGTTTTGGGTGGTTTTTAGTGTCTGCTTTCACGGGTGATTTTTTTAAGAGTATCACAGAACTATGAATACATATATATATGTATATATGATGTTTATTTATTTAAACAGAATTCAGGGTTTTAAGCTCCTCTCTTTCATTCAAGAGTTGCACATGTGTGCAGTGGAGTTGCTACTGAGTTGATCCACACACTTGTAGAGGTCTTCTGGCCATATGGGTAACCCTGTAGGGATTACTACTCTTCCATGGAATTTTTTGACCAGCCAGTATGTTAGATGTTCTGCACAGCCTGGGCAGTGTTTACTCTTATAAAATGTCTTGCTGGAAAAACAGCTAATTTCCAGGGAAACCCAGGTGTGTGTTAGTCTTAATTGAAATGAGGAGTACCATTTTCATGGCGCTTTAACGATTTAAATTAGGGTATTATTTTATTTTAGAATTATTTAAAATTAAACCCTTTCTGAGGAAGGACACAGAAGCCACTGTGAATGAACTGTATTTATTCAGGAACAAAATGCTCTTCCTGATCTCCAAGGTTTTTCCTATTTTCAAACTGAAAGCACTTTGCAACCTGTCAGTTTTGGTTCTTTAGACGTAAAAGTCCTTTGTCACTCTTCAGAGTCACTGGTTTGTGGTTACTTTGAATTTTTAAGCTCATGAGATTTTTATTCCCTTTCTTAAAACTTTTATGTTTGTGCATTTCCTTATGTCATTAATACAGAAGAAAAAACTTATAAAACATATGTTACTAATGTACTGTGCAATATTATGGAATCGGATAAGACTTTTTCAAATGACTGACATTACATATGTCTTTAAAGGACGTGAATAAACCATATGTAAACCATATGTTACATCTATTTCAAAGATTGTTAAAAAGTAAATAGTGTAATGAAATTAACTTACAATCATGGTTCTGAAATGTATATGCCAGTATTCATAACAATATTTCTCAAATGCTCCTTAGAGTAGCTTTTATTTTTAGGGTATCATGGCTTAATCCTAGCTGGCAACTGAGTACCACACAGCTGCTTGCTCACTCCCCCCTCCATCCCCCAAGGGGATGGGGAGAAGAATCAGAAAAAAGGAAAACCTGTGGGTTGAGATAAGAATCGTTTAATAATTGAGACAGAGTAAAATTTAATAATAACTGCAATGAAAAGGGAGATAATAAAGAGAGAGAGGAATGAACACCAAGAAAGACAAGTGATGCACAATACAATTGGTCACCATCCACTGACCGATGCCCATCGTATCTCCTGTCCAACTTCCCCCAGTTTATACACTGGGCATGATGTTATATGGTGTGGAATATCCCTGTGGCCAGTTTAGGTCCCAGCCATGCTTTCTCCTTACTTCTTGTGCACCTCGTCACTGACAGAGCATAGGAAACTGAAAAGTCCTTGACTTGGCATGCAACAACTACAGCATCAATGTTTTATCAACATTATTCTCATACTAAATCCAAAACACAGTGCTCTACCAGCTACTAGGAAGAAAATAAGAAAATTAATTCTATTGCAGCACAAACCAGAGCAGGTATCAAGTATGATTTTGCTATTTGGGTGGCATCGTTAACACGCTGATTCATTCTTAGCTTTCTGTTTTCTCATTTTACAGCTACTAAAAAGAGCAACCTAAACCAATAGAACTTTTTGTTATTGGCACATAATTGCTTGGAGTGTCCTAGACCTTTCCAAAAGTCTCAGCTGAACACAAAGCCATATTGTCTTGAGTGCGGGACAATTCTGTGAATATTTCCTTTTGCCATCTTCTTTCCTTCCTATTCATCCCTCTTCCTGCTGGCACACTGCTGAGCTTCCTACTGCCTTGTAGGATTATGACTTTGCAGTAATTCAGTCATTTCAACTGCTTTTGACTTGAGTGTACATTTTATTTGCATGCCAGTAGGGGATGGACTTATGTTGATCCAAAATGTAGAACCAGGAGCTTGTGGTGACCAACAGGAGTTAGCATAAAACTCTAATGTGCATAACTCCTGTGGGTGCATAGACAGTACTTTCCTAATTTATAATTTTACCTAGAGAACTGCTTAAAGCAACCACTCTTCAGTTTGCAACCTCCCATTTTTACTTTTCAAACAAAATATCTTTTTTGTCCTTCGTGGAAAAACAAAACTGTCAAAAAGATGTTTTTTACCAAAGAAAATGTGCCCTGCTATTATTTCTATATTGTGGAGAAAAAACTGGGGCACAATGTTACTGAATTACAGTGAAAATGCTGAAAGCCTCAGTCCTTGCTCTCTGCAAGGTAAATCGCTTTTCCTCACAGAGCTCTCATGTTTTAATGTGTTTACATTTCTTTGAGGAAGAATCTTTTAAAATAACTGGAATTATAAGGATGTTTTTGCAGATGGAAAGGTGTTGAGCTCAAGGTTTTATGAATCTACTTTTTGTGCATCTTCTATACCTGCTCAAATATTTCTTTTCTTCATAAAAATTTAATATGGAAAATTAATGAGGAACTGGCTAGTGAGGTGATACAGTAACTGTAGCCAGGCTAAAAATGAGTTGTCAGCTCTGGACCTTCCCAGTCCAATAGGTAATCGCAGAACTGTGTGAGTGAGATACAAAGAGAGGCTCTGAAAGGTTGAAAGAGATTTATAGAATATTTCAGACCACAAAAACACATAAAACAAAGTCCAAAAGGTTCCAGAAACGGGACAAGAGGGACCTGCTGTCAGAAGCAGCTTGTCATAATAGTTATGATTTACCGTCCTCTCCCAAGTGATCTGTACAATCTCTGTCAGCAGCAAGGCAAACAAATAGCATTCAAGGGGGCTTGAGTTGAGTGTGTGGGAGAGAAGGCAGCACTGATGATGGCCACTGCAAACTTAGGCAGTGAAGCCTGCAGAGCTCTGTCTCAGCAGAATGCACAGAACACTCTTTTCACCTCTCTTTTCTTTTTTTGTTTGTGAAAGAACAAACCTGGGTCAAGTAAAGGAAATACCCAAATATAAGAAGAATTTAACTTTGAAGTTTTTCAAAGCTTACTAGGGAATTTAGGTAGTTATTAAAATTAATGGGATGGTGCATCTGAACCATGGTGCACTGGGAACTTTGAAAATCCCGGTCTGAGATTTTTCAAAGCCACCCCTTTCTCCATGTCCAGTTTTTGTTTGTTTCTCCTTTTAGCCAGACGTGAACCTGTGCTTTAACATGATTTGTATGTGAAGCAAAAGTCAGGTCTGTTTAGATTAAGTACTTTGGGCTAATGCTGCAACTTTCAAAACAGCAAGTCTTGATAAACTATTTTGCTTATGATCTCCCCTATGCACACTGCAGGCTGCATAGAAGATTTCAATTAATGCTAAAAGCATGGAGCTTTGAAATGCATGGGTTTTTTCTTTATGTAAAGCAAAGTTATCCAGTTAGTCTGTCACTTTTTAAAACAAAACAAGCTCACTGAGTTTCTTTTAGGTCTTCTTTGCTTGGTTTTTTTGGGGGTTGGTTTTTGTTGTGCGGTGGTGGGTTTTTCTTAAGTGAACTCCAGTTCAGAAACTAGTAACTAAAAGATTGATAAATTCTCAAGAAGTCCATTCTGTGCCCACAGAGTTGGTGCTATATGCTTGGCCAGGAGACCCTTGGCATTTCACAATAGCTCATCTTGCTCAAGAACAGATATTAATTCTTACATTAAAAATAATCTAGAAAAGGATCCTCCTTTATTTGTGACTCATTCACAGGTATGTTCCCACTGGTGAATAGCTTGATCCAGGTGTGAGTATCTGTGTGTATTTGGGTTTTTTTGAGAGGCTTCTGCATTTGGGCATCAAATAGTAGTACTACTACTATCAGGTTGATGCCAATGTATCTCCCCATACCAAATTCCTCCTTTTACATTCCCCATGTCCTTTCTTTGACCTCCCTCCTTGTTCTGTCCTTATCTTCATACCTCTTCTTCCCTTTATATTTCTACAACTTACTCTTTTCTCAAACATCCTATTACAAGTCCTCTTTTATCCAAACTCCTTTCTCTACATCCTAGACTTCTTGTCTTGGCCTTCTCAGAGCTCTCTCATCACTCCCTTCTTCACAGGAAACCTTTCTTTTCAAGCCAGCTTCCTTCTGCTAGTAGGGAGGTATATTCCCATCTGCATCTGTGATTAAGTCACAACATCTCTCAGAGGGTGAGTGGACCTAGAACTGTTCCAGACCTGCATGCACAAATTCACAATAGTCCTGTACTGTCAGCTCTTTGCCCTCACTTGCTGCCATCTGTCTGCCTGAGCTCCCAGGCAGTCCTGCCAGCCATGTCCAAGGGAGGCATCGTCAGCTATAGACTTGGCTGAACGAGGAAGGAGCAGCAAGGAGAGATTTGAGGATACTGCCTTATGATCTTTATAAGGACAGCTACTGATGTGTTCAAGGGAGAAACCTTACTTCTTCCAGGAAAACTTCAGAATATCAGCCCTGTTTTTCCCCCTTGATGTTTTTTTTTCCCTATGTGGAAACTCCACTCTCCTCCTAGATTTCCAAGCAGACATTAATAACCCACACAGTCACTAGCTCCAGGGAGTGCGTTCAGCACTTTAAAGGTGGATACATCACTAATACTCCTGGTTTATGGCTGCCATACAGCACATTTCCCTCTTACAGCAGGAAATAAGGCTCAGCAGCCCCTGTCTCCTTCAACTGGCCTGCTGGCACAGAGAGCCTTTGTGGGGAGAAGGCTGGAGTTGATAATCCCTTTTAGAAGTAGGCTTGGTAGGTGTAGTCTCGGCATTCCTGTCACCAGTTTGATTTGAGGGCAGGAACTGAACAGCTGGCAGTACCCACTACACTTGATTACCAGCACGGTATGCTTGAGATTCATTGGCACAGTACACTGAGGTTATTGGGAAGCTGGGCTGCATCCCAGACTTGCTCCTGGCAGAATTGGCAGACCACATAGCTAGTGTTCCTTTCAAGGACTTGGCCAGGCAAAACCCGCCCCTTCTCCGTCCCTCAGCTCCCCTGTACTTGTCTTTGGACTATATTTATTCAGTGGGTTGGCTGCCTCTCCACCCGTGCATTCACAGGGGTCGAGGCAGGGTGGAATGTGTGTCTCAACAGTAATCTAATTCCATCTTTCCAGAGATATGTGACTGTGTATCAGAAGCTGCAGCTTCTTTTAAATTGATTTTTGGCTATAGCTTTTATAGGAAATATGAATCACAAGGTTTAAATCCCATAGTCTTACAGCAATCTTAAAGCTAGCAATGTGGGGTTTTTTTTCTTGGTGTTTGTTTGGGTTTTGTTGTTGTTGTTTTTTTAATAGAAATTAGAGCTAGAAAAGTTCCAGTAATAATGTAAGTGACCATGGAACAATTGGGGCAGGACTGTTGCCAGTGTCACAGGGCACTTCTCTCTATGCAACTTCGGCCCAGGAGTGGCATTACCCTCCCAGGCTGTGCTGTTGGGAAGAGAAGGTCCTTAGCAGAGCCATCTTTGATCACACCAGTGGTGTTCAACTAAGGAGGCCTATGCAGCACAGACCCTTAACCCTATTTTATTCCTCCCTAATCCCAGTTGCCTATTACATTTCTTTCTGCAGAGCAGTAATGCTGAGCCTTGAAAACCGGAGCCTCTTTACAACCCAAGGGGTCCTCAGCAGCCACCTGAAAGACACTGACACCAAACAGCTGTCCCAGGCAAAGGGTGTGTGGAAAGAGCCCACCAGGATGAATCTTTTCCTCCCTATAAGGTAACACTTGGCAGTGCTGAGCTTCTATTCCAAGGACTCTGACTGATAGCAACATAAAGACCTTTGCCAGTCCCGTGCCATCACACATGCACATGTAGCATATGTACCTCATACCAGAGCTACCCAGACTCTTCTTGGACTGAACACCTACTGTACGGGGGCTTTTGAATCTGCACTCTGCACCCACCCAGTGTAGCACCACCATCCTCCTCCTCATTTGTGTGGGCTGTGAGCAGGCTCCAGAGCTGGCCCTGCTGTCTGAAATGGAAGTGGCTGCTTTAGCATTTGGAGAGTCCCCAAACACTGGGGCTGAGGCTGTAGCTGACAATCATCTGTGCTGACGGTACAAAGCAGAGGGCCAGGGCCAGCTGCTACATTTCTGGTTCATTTGTGACTTCTTAGAAAACTCCAGAAGGCTCAACCCAGGGCATTTCACTGGAAGCAAGCCTGATTTGATCTGTGTGCCCTGAGCTGGGGGAGTGTCACTAGGCATCTCTATTTCTCTTGGGCATCACTGATTCTCCTCTCTCTGGGAGACAGCAGATCCCTGGGGGCACCTAAGGGCTGGGTGCAAATTATCTCTCTTGAGGGCACTTTTTACGCAACAGGACCGAAAACTTTTATCTGAATTCTCCTTGTACTTTTTGAGTTTCAGAGGATGCTACTATTCCTAAATAATTAGCAGCAGCAGCAGCTTGCTAGTAAGTATCATAGAAAGCTTAAAAGGTTCTGTTTTGTGATGAAAAGAGGTTGTAATTAGCTACTTACATTAGCATTTGCACTAGAGAAGTGGAGCAACTCCAGCCTAGCAGTGATTGCTGTGAATCCTTTGATTCAGGGTCACAGTAGGTATCAGAAGGCCTGTTACAATCTGGCACCAAGTCTGTCTAAAGAGCCAGACTTGGGCAGTCAACATACAGTGCTATTGTGCATACCACAAACACCGGATAAAAGCAGGTGGCTGGCAGATTTTTATGTTTCCCAAAAGTGAGAGACACCTTTTCCTTTTGAGGAGCATGATGTTCCTGTCTTGGCTCTGTGAGTTACTGGACATTTGCTGAACATTTTCCCATTTTCCTTTGAAAAGCCCACCTGTGTGCAGAGACAAGAAGACAGCTGTACTGCTTTGGAGTGCATAGGCTTTGTGTAAGGGTCCCTACTGCAGATGTTAGAGATAAGCAGTGGTGAAGCCTGTTTCCCTGACTCCTTCAGGCTGAGGTAGTCACCAACATCTTAGCACAAGCCTGGTAACAGCTGCCATTTACAGCTAAATGGGCTGCTGAGTATTAAGGTCTTCTCTTAGCAAAATTATCCTTCCCTTTCCCCCTCACCCATGTTTCTTAACATGGTCTTGTTTTGATTCCTGTGGTCCGTTGAGCATCTGGATCTGGCTTATGACTCAGGAGGCTTTTTTCTGTCCCGTGCTCAAATAGAGTTGTTTAGCACAATTTTATCCATTTGTGGCTGTAAGCCCAATTGGAAACATGTGGGCTGGTTAAAGGCAGGTGGTAGGATTTCTTTTGTTAATTACACTTCAAATTCCATTGTGTTCCCTGTAACCAGTGGCCCAGGCTCGGATCTCTGTAACACCAGACAAACCCCATTAGGGAAGGGATAACCCAGGATTTGAACTGCTTATAAACCTCATAAGTTTGTCTGGGGTCTTGGTGTTTTGGATTGGTTTTTTGTGGTTTTATTTTGTTTGCCTTTGCTTAAGACAGTTGCACGTGGCACTGATTTTTCTAAAAATAAAAGCCTCTTCTAGCCTGGAGAGGATAAAGCGAAAGTTTCTGGGACCTGCAGGGCCAAGGCCAAGGTGCTAGGATCAGACAGGAAAAGCAAGGGCTCCTTTCCCACCAGCATGTGTTCCTCCTTCCCCCACCAGCCCATTTCCCTTCTGTTCTGCACCCAATCACTAATTTAATCTCTGAATCAAGGGGCTGCCATTTTTCACCAGGCTGGGAGCTGCTGTTCACCCCTTGTGGGCTCTGCCGGTAATGAGTGTAACACCTTGTGTAACAGTTTAAGCAACAAATGCCTGTAGCCTCAGCCCACCCCAGCCATGACTCAGGTTCATTATCACCTTAGGAGCTCTGAGAACACATATGGTGGGGTCAATCTTGTTGTAAAGGAGAGTTATTCTTATGGATAGTGTGTATATGTGACTTAGGAAGATGGCACAGAAAGAAATAAGGGGGTTTACAGAAAGTTAAATAGAAGTGGGGGGGGGTAAGTTTATTTGCTTTTTGGGAGGCTGGGTGAAGGCAACTCTGCAGGTACCTCAGCTGCCTCTTTCTTGTGGATAGAAGACCTCAGGCTTAACTCCTCAACCACATTTATTCCCTGCATCACAAGGAGTTTCATTGTGTTAGACACCTTGAATATATTTACTGCTTTGGCTATTGAGTACTTACTGCCCATTAAAATCATCACATCTTACATGAAGAATGCAAAATACTTCTGAGGTTTTCTTCCTTTGTCTTTTGAGTTTTCACTGTGATGCTACCTGTGAGAGTTGCTGGTTTTGCAGAAAAGCTGCTGCAGCACTAAGCCTCCGGGGTTTGGGGAGTTTTCTTGATTGCCAACTTTCCCTTATAGGTTGGGGAGCTGGTCTTTGTGCCTCTGTGCTGTGGAACCCCTGCCACATTCTTGACCCATTAGGCAGGGCTGCTGTTAGCTGTCATCTCTAACCATGGAGACAGTAGAATTTGGAGAGCCAGTGTGGGGAGGAGGAAGGAAAGAAGCTTCTTGCTTTCCCACCCACCCCCCCCAACTAAGGCTAAGACCATTGGGAAATTTTATTGGGGGCTACAGGGGTCCTTGCACTGCACCCACTCCTGAGTGCCATCTGGAAAGGGACAGGGAAGGGAGTGGACTCCAGTGCAAGAAGGATGATCCAAGGGGCAAGGAGAGGTGTGGTCATGGTTAACACTGAGATGCAGAAGGGGCTACAACTCTACCATTTCAATATCAGACACCTAATGCTGAGGCTCTTTGTGGATTGGACTAGAGAAAAAAGATAGCTAAACCAGCAAAGTTTTGTAATGATTCACTGCCAGGTGACAACTGAGCCACCGAGCTGAGTCTGTTTGACAGGAGAGCAACAGTGCAGCAGTGAAAGGATCACATAGGTGCCAGAAATCACAGTACTTGGAGTTTTATTTGCTAGATCAGTTCAGAGTGAGTTTCCCTAAGAAGCCTAGAGAAGCTATACATTTAACTGCTCCGACCCTCAGGGAATTCTTAAGGGTTGAGTCCTGCTCCCACCTTCATGCACAGGAGAGGACAAAGGATGCTGAAGTCAAACTTTGCATCCTATTTCTCCCTGCTGCGTTACCCAGTTTCTTCCTAAGTTACTCTTAGAGTCTGGACCTCTGGCATTGATGCTGAATAAGTAATCACCTTGCACAAATATGTACCCTCTCCAGTGTGAGTTATCTTTTCCTTTCTCTACATTCTATCTAAACTGTGAAGGCTATAGAGTTAACAATCCACATCATATTTCCAATATGCTTACCCAATACAAGGAGGTGGTTGAAATTTTGCCTCAAAAATACTTTTCTATATGGAATTTGCGACTTAAGTATAAGGAAACTTTCCAGGGGGAGAAAAACAGTCTACTTCCTGCAGCAATTTTTGATTATATTTGTCAAAATACTTCAGTTTTCAAGCATTCTGTATTTTAGCCATAACATCCTAGCTAAAAGACATTACTCCACTTTGAAATGCTCTCATAGTGTCTCATGGGAGTTGCTGGCTTCATGTCCCTGTGCAACTCTGTGGTCTAGGTGCTGTGCTCAGCGCACATGGAATCGTAAGTTTGTAGCAATAACAGGAGAAATCATCTAATGAGTCGTGTAGCCCAACCCACTGCCCTATGGCAAGACTAATTGCACCCATCCTCTTCCTTACATGTGTTTATCGATCTGTTTCTAAAAGTCTACAACAATGAAGTTTCAAATATCTCTAGTCTATATATGCCAGTATTTCTTTAATTATGGCTGTTAGAGATTTTTGGTTTTTTGTTTCCCTCACATTATTTTGAAGACTTGTGGCCTTCAGGCTTTTCTTTCAAAGATTAAGTACTAGTTTTAAAATTCTTTTCCTCATGTAAGGGCCAGGAGTTCTTGAGTTGTTTGGTTTTTAGTCCTCTGATTATTATCACTGTTTTTAGAGAAATCTCCCAAAATTATCCATATCTTTAATTCAGTGCCTAACACTGCAGTCCATATTCCAGTTAAGACCTTGCCACTACTGAACAGACTGGAAGACTTCTTTCCAGTCTTTCATAAGGCATTTCTGTTTGTTTCATGTTGGATTTTCTCACAGCAGGGTGGGAGTGTTGGCTGACTTTCAGATTTTTATCCACTGCAGTCCCCAGAACACTTGCTGTAGACCTTTTGTTTTCTTGGTCATTCACCATCTCTTGACTTTTGTTCGGTTGGTTATTTCTTCCTAAGTACAGTATTTGACCTTTCTCAATACTGACTTGTAACCAGGCAAGCCACTAATTTCCATTCTAATAATTGTTTAAACTGGTCAAGTTTTGGTGTTCAGTTGTTTGGGGTTTTTTTTAACTTAAATACAACATCCAGTCTTTATTCCCCCTGTTCCATCTCACTACTTTGGTATTGTATTTAGGCTTTGAAAGGGTAATCCGTCTTGTATTGCCAAAATCATTAGCAGAAACAAAGAGTAGTGCCAGAGCCAGAACAGACCCTTGAGTAATCTCATACCATATATCTTTCTAGGGTAAGTCTAAGCAATTTATAACTGATCTCTAAATTTTTTTTTACATATAATTTTGGCATAAAGTTATGAAAAGCTTCATTTAGACTGTTTTCCTCCCTGTTTCTGAAAATGTCACCTGGGACAGTGTCATAAGCCTTACTGAACTCAAGATATATGTCATCTATCGCTTCTTGCTTCAACCACAAGGCCTGAGAAGAGAATAAGAGAGAACATCATGCATCACAGGAGATCTAGCCCAACCTAGCATCATGCCCAGGGGACAACAGGAGTGTGAAGCATATGAAATACAGCTCCTAGAAGGTCCCACAGGGCCTCTGTGACAGAGCCGTTATGGTTTCCAGCCAAGTATTTTCAGGTTTTGAAATTCTAGCATTTAAAAAAGTGCATCAGTAACACTTTCTAAATGGTCATAATGCATTCCTAGACTCTGTGTTGTAATTTAACAACATATCCTGTTAGACTGAGAAGTTCATTAGCACTGTCTGATACACATGGTCCTTGGTGTCTGCTAAAGTGAAGTACATATTGACACAGAAGTACATAGTGACACAGAAATCTGTACTGAGAACTCAGCTGCACTGCAACAGGAGGCAACGGAGGACTGTTGAACTTTTTCCTTCTTATGAAACTGCTAATGTGCATACATTTTCTGGTAATTTCTGGCTGTGTCTGGGGCCCAGTTATTACAGTCCTGTGGTAGACTATCAAGTTGAAATTTATCTTTAAGTCCTCCCCATCTTTATGTGATGAATCCAGGTGACTCTTGAAGCAGGTTGCCCTGTCATTGAAAAGGAAAGTGTTCACTATAGAGAACCAGTTCTGCTGAGCGAGCAGTTAAATGGCTCTTCAGAAGTGCAGCAAACATTCTAGTCATCAGATGTGCTCCTGTTCTTCTTGTTTGGTGTCTGTATTGTGTAGTACTTTTGGGACATGGTTAGGCACTTGATCTTAAGTTTTAATTTGGAGGAGACACAACATACCCTGGAGGATCCAGTTTTTCATATTCAAGGGCAGGGTAAAGGGCAGGCAGTGGTCTTCTCAGCTTGAATGCTGTATTCCTAATTCAAGAAAACAACTAAGGAACAACAAATTTGAAAGCTCCCTATCAGTGTTATAATGCAGTATTATTCCCATCTTCCATCTACTTGCGTTAAATAAAGTTGATGCAGATGTGAAGGCCAGGAAAAGGTAATCATTTCAGCTCTCCATCAATTTCTTTTCTCCTTTAGGCAGGAGAAACATTGGGTTGAAGAAGGGGGAGGATTCATATGAGAGCTTTTGTATATTATACCCTGTATTTAACTAGTGGTCTTTCAAGGTGGTTTCTTGTAACACATGAATATGTAGAAAGAAGCAGCTCCAAGACAAGGACTCTTGACTATTGTCTTTCTGTTTTGACTGTGTGGAGCCAAAAGGACTGGTTGGTGAGGGTTGCTGATACTTGAATCTCCTGAGAACAGGCAATTGCTCAATGCAAACTGAAGCCTGGCATTTCTTATTTTTCAAATAAACCTTCAAGGGAAATTATATGCATTGAGAGCATGAATGGAGGGGGATGCTCCCATCTGAGTTTATTTTGCTTAGCGGGTAAGATCAGAAGAGGCCTAAACAAGGCTCTTTATTTTCAGCAACACTGATCATCTGCTTTGAAGTAAGATCCAAAGAAAACATACTCCCTCCTTCATCCCAATTAAAAAGCAATAAAGGCTATTTTCAAATTTTAAATATTGAAGGTAGGATATATGCCAAGAAATCCTTTTTCTTTATAGAGGGACATATGTCAAATATTGTATCCTCATCTGATGTCGTCCAGCATCACTCCATTGAAGTCAGTCAGTCTGAGTTGTGCTGCCTAAACTCCTAGCTCCTCGTCTGGCAGTGCCATTCAGACATACAGCTCTGCAGAGGTCATGTGCAAACACGATAGTTAGAGATAATGGCCCAAACTCATTCCTGCAGTTTTCCTCAACAAATTATATGACTTCCTGCTTTTTAGTGATGATCTGTGTCACCTTTAATGCTCCAGCAGCACAAGAGCAGTGTTCTGTGCAGACTAGGAGTTGTTTGTGTGATAGGAAGGGGAATCATCCCTCAGGCAGGTCACTCTAACCTTTTTCTGGTGCCTGGCACAATTGAGAAGAGAAAGATTCTAACTCCAGCTAAAATAGGGCAGTTTATGGAGGGGGAAAAAAAGGCAGTTTTCCACACTGCTATCTCTAAGAAACTGAATCTGACCCTCTATCCACAGAAATACGATTAGATGTTCAGTTTTACTTAATAGCAACTGCTGTGTTAAAGTCAATTTCTTCTTTCTGTCCTGGAGTGTTTCTAGTCTTGTATTTGAGTTAACTTCCCTTCCTGTGGCATATATTAAGCTCACCAGTGTGAGTATAAAGAATTTGCCTCAGTAAAGGAGGGGAGAAGTTGGTACACAGAAGAGAAAGGGGTTGGGAGAAAGTGGAGGAGGAATGATAGAAACAATCTACCCCATTGTCATGGAAGAGAAACATTTCTTATTTTTTTCTTCTTCTAGCTTCTGTAACTTCATAACTAACCACAGATTGATATATAGCTAGGAATGGGTCCCAAAGTAAGTGAAGCACTCTCCTGTTTCTTCCTTTGCATGTCCTGCTTCTCTTTTCGGAGGGAGAAGGGAATAATACAGCTACCCACAGTGAGACAAGTCTGTTAACTCGGGAATTAATTGGGAGGGTAAAGCACTACAAAGGAGCAGCCAGAACTCCCCATGTTGTTCTTGCAGAGGTCTGTAAATGCTGCTTCCGTTTATCCTTAGGTTTATCAGCAGTGAACTCATTGGATTCAATGGAAGAACACTGAGTTAAAGTCAGTATGGGAGTAAAGGCCAAACAGAAGGCCACTATTCCAGTTTTAAATTAATTCCTAACAAAAGCCAAGATCCAATCTGAACATTAATCTGAAATCTGAAGTGGATTTGAATCTTTTCTGATCTGCTACAGGGTTTTTGTGAGAGTTCGGAGGAGGATTTGCTGCTGCTTCAGGTGTTCTGAACCCAGTGAAGATTAAAATGCTACAATAAATCTGCTTGACCTTGTATTATGTGTTGGACACAGCTATTGGCAGATCAATGCATACATTAAACTCAGCCATTTCTAGAATCAAATTCAAGCTCTGTTCTTCCAGATAGAACCAGAAGTCATGCTAGCAAAATACAGTGTCTGTCAGTGGCATTTTCACCCTGGCTCAGTAGGTTCAAGCACTATAAATGCAATTGTAGGACCACAGAAGAATTTAGATCTGAAGGCACCTCAGAAGCTAATCTAGTCTATCTGCTCGAAAAAGGCCCAACTTCAACCTGCGGTTAGGTTGCTCAAGATCTCATCCAAGAAAGTTCTGAAAATCTCCAGGGATGGATATTCTCCTTGTCTTCTCTTGTCATCTTGTTCCAAGTCCTCTCCCAGGGATGGTTGTCTTCTATACATCCATTTGGAATTATCCTGTCTCTGTTGTGACCTGTCCTTTCACCATACCCCTCTGAAGAGTCTGGATCTATCTTTGCTACAAGACCTTTCAGGAAGTAGGAGATGCAATCAGTTCCTCCCCAGTCTTGCCTGCCTTCCCCAGGTTAGAAAAACCTGGTTCCTTCAGCCTCTCCTCATGTTTCATGTGCTCTAGACTCCTGATGGTCTTATCAGCTTTTCTTATGGCTCTCTACAGGTTGTCAGTAACTCTCTGTTATATAGAGTGGCTCACAAGTGAACTTCAATGTATTTCAGTTATTGATCCAGACCAAATAATGTCTAAATTTTGCAGAGTTCGCCCATCACTTGCTGCATAAGGAAGTCTGTCACAGTTTTGTCTTTCTTGTCTTATTTTACCTTATGTTCTTCTGATAATAAAATGTCAGGGAAACTAAAAAAAGATAGTTCATGTGATTTTTAAGATATCACTGGCCCCTGCACTGATAGAGACACTGTCTTGCATATCTCTACTCCATGTGGATGGGGATGAACCCTGGTGTTGCCCTTAGATAAGCAAGAAGATTATCAGACCCATAAACTGCATGGGAGACCAGGAAGCTGTTTGGTCCAGGCATTCCACTTCCCCCCAGGCCTTTTCTTTCTGGAGGAAGCCATTGATCTTTGGCAGGCGGACACAGTTGAGCATTCAGTCAATCTATCAGTGACAGACTTACATAAAACAGTGGCAAATAGCCTCCAGTGATTTTGGGAAGGGCTCCTTGGCTGGAGAAACACAGATTCAGCATTCATTCAAACTAACTTTTGAGGAATTTTTTTTATTACAGGAAACAACAATGATAATAATCTGGGGAATCTCTGTCAAGAAAGAGCCTTTGGATAATCTCAAAACAAAGATATCTAGGCAGGAAGTCCCACTTGGTTTTGTTCATTTGACAAAATCTTATGGGTCTTTAGAAATATCTTTTCATTTTATTCTGAATGGAATTTATGGTAAAATACACAGTAGACCAATGTTATTTAATTCAACTTTGCATAAATTTGAATGAACGCTCCCAGGAGAGCCTGAAATTTGAGACAAGCATGGAGATGATAGACAAAGTTTTCCTGGAATCTCTCTCAGTCCACCCTTGGAAGCTGAGTCCCGATTGCTTTTTCTACTGTATATTTTTTTTTTACTATTTTATCCAGTCTAGTTTTACATTTTTGAAGCAGGGAGGGGATCATTTCTCTGAGTAATATCAGCAAAATTACTCTTGATAGCCGTGCTCTTTTGTTACTTTCCTTTCTCTATCCCTTCTTATCTGTCCTTTTGGCACCTCAGTGAATTTGTCTGTCCTCCATGGTACTTGCACGCAGGCTTTCAATATCTGTTAATAACTGCAGTGTCTCCACACCTTCCCTAGATCACTTTGTCAAGCTAAGCAGCTCCCAGCTCAGTAGAGCACTTCTACACATCAATTTTGCAGCTCCACCAAAGTCACCCTTAAAGGATTACAAGATGAGTGGCTTGTTAACATCTACTGCTTCCTCCACTTCTTGATTAGTTTTATTGAGGTTCACGTCCATCCTTCAGAGGGAAACATTGGTCAGGTGTACTGAGCAGTGTGTGGCTGTGCATTGTCCCCCCGCTCCCACAGCTTTGAACAGACTGCAAACAAAGAGACAGGGTGTGCCTTTAGGGACCTGTGTTTAGGTCTGGACTGATGGGGTGAGGTTATGTGATGGGCCTCCAGATGACACAGCACATGACTCCTATCCCTGGGAAAGATTGGAGGACAGTGACTTTATACCACTTTTGTGCCTTCCCAGCCTCAGACCACTCCAGGAGCTGGAAAAAACTGTGCTGCAGCAAAGGCCAAAGTTAAGGCAGCCTGGCTGAACGTGTCTTCTAGACTAACACGTAGCTCAGAATCATCTCAGCATTGTAGACAGAATTTGCACACCAGAACATACCTGTCATCCTCAACCTGAAACCCTCCACAGCAAATCCTGGGAGGGAGCAGGTGTCCTGGTACCACCAAGCTCCCAGCACTGGGATTTTTGTTGGCCCATTCCTACTGCTCTAGTCCTCTGTAGGATGTAGGGGTTAGCACAGGAAGAAAGATTGCAGAGTTACTCTTGATTTGGGCAGATACTGGAAAATATCAATATACAACTCACTGTACTGTTACCTAGCTAAAACGGGTATTATTTAACATAATCTTCCCTTTCCCCCAGTAACAGGTTTGCTACCTTATTCCACTGAACTTCCCTTAGATCTTTTGATTAGGAGAAAAAGCCATAAACATTGTAAGGACATGGTGGGCCAAGGACATCTAAGGAAATATTACTGCCCAGCACACATTCCTAGTATCACTAAACTCATGTGGGAGGTCTCTATTGCAGGAGCAAGGAGTTTAGGGGCTTAGCCTGGTTCTATAAGCAAGTGTGTCTGGTAGGACTTTCTGGACTAAAAAGTGACTGTACTCCTGTGAATATCTGAGGAGACTAATGCAGCCCAAATGGCAGAGGATGAGAGAAGCTGTAAGAGTTTGAGTTTGTTTTATGCACTGCACAGCAAGCAAGGGCAGGGGTTTAGTAGAATGAAGGCTGAGGGGTTCCTTCAGCCCGGCTCATTTGTGAAGTGAATGAAGACATTGGTTGGTGGATTGGTGGGTAGAAATACCTTCATATTTTTGGTGGTTTTGAGGAATAGACTAGTTGGGAGAGAAATTCCTAATAACAAGCCAAATCCTGCATTTATGGGCAGTTTCAGCTGGTGATACTGATAAGCAGTCTTTGCTTTTCTTCAGCTCTTAACTGATACAGTCACAGTTTGGTCTGTGAATACAGACACATATTTACATAATGATTAATATTCTCTGCCTGTGCAGACTGAGTGCCTGGTGGCTCTTCCCCATCAGTTCAGAGGCCAGTGAATTGCCTGTGATCTAACATCAGAAATGAAATGGTATCATGTGCTTGTTTCGTATTTGCAGGAAAGAAACTGGTTGCATTACACGAACCTATGGGATCAGACTCCTTGAAACATGAGATGTGTGTGGGTGAACTTGGCCAGTGAGACAGCCAAGAAAACAGTTTACTAGCCCACCCCTGAAGAACATGATGGGACTCCAGAGGATGGAATCAGAGGCCCATACAAATACTTAGAGAAGTTATTAACTTTTTTTTGTATTTTGGTGCTAGAATTTTAAGCTTCACATCAATTGTCCTTCAGCAAAGAGCATTTTACTATGGAAAAACAATTACATGCATAGTGAGAGCTCTCCTGACTCTAAACTGAAGTGGCAAGGGTGTTAAAATTTTAACAAAGACCTTTTTTTTCATTCAGGGCTTCTTAGGCATTGAGTTAAACCACTAGTAATAAAAAGCAAAAAAAAACAAACACAAAATCTAAATATATGCCAAAACTTAAGTCCACCCTAATTTCAGCTAGACTCTAAAAGTCAGTGTCTTCTGATGTGATGCCATCAGTTCTGAAATGTCCATGACATTCTAGGGTGGAACAGGGGCAACGTTTTCAAACTTAGTAGAACAAAAATACTTCATCTAATCATACAGGTAACAGTCAAGCTCCTACTCAGTCTGGTTTTTATTCTCAGTTGATATAGAGAGAGACTGACAGGGCCAAGAGTCAACCTAAGTCAAGTGAAATAAATCACTTTCTAGAGCTGTGGTAGCCTCCATCAGCTGCTACCACACAGATACAGGCAATTAAGGAAAACATGGCCTCATTTTTAGACGTCTTAACTTTGACTGGTTGAATTTCAGGCTAAGTGGGGTGTAAGTCTTTAATTCACCAACAGTTAAGTTAAATTGGAGCTTTGACTCTTTGTTTTGAGTAGCATTTAGGAAATATTGACTGTCCACATTACCTCAGTACCACTCAGGATCTTGCAAAAATGTGTATTAGGCCTTACAGTCTGTGTCTAGTGGAGTCTTCAAACAGTGAAGGCTTTGAATCTCTGGGCTGGTGTGCTCTGCTTGCCTGATCTTGAAATTCTTATCCAAAATTAATATTTCTGATGTACCATCCTGGTGCTCTTGAAGAAAAGAGGAATTTTCCCTTTGGCTCCGTGAGGTGTGTATGACTTTCCTTACACAGAAATAAATTGGAGGAATATCTCCTTAAGTCAAAAATCCTTTCAGGTCTAATGTGTCGATAATAAGAAACAAACAAACAAAGTAATATCTATTGTATGATTTGTTTGTTTGTTTGTTTTCCCTCAGTCATTCATAAGCAATAAGATTCACTAGCATGCTTTAAAGATGTGAGCTGCTTCTGCTAGAACTCTGAAAAAAGTTCCAGGACTCTCAGAGCTGGTGCATTTTTACCATATATCTTGGGATTGGATCACTGAAGTGCCAAGGGAAAAAGAAGTTGCTTTAAAAAGGGTAATTCAGAAATAACTCATGGAAATCAATGCTGAACTTGCACACTTAACTAGGATTCAGACAGAGACTTTTCCCTTTCCATTTCCTCTCTAATCCTAAATGATGATATATGTAAAAGTGAGACTTGGGCTGATGATGGTATTTGCCAAACAAATCTCTGCAGTCTCTCCAGCCACTGTGTGCTCAGTATTTCTAAGTTTTGCCATATCCACAGAGGATTGGGCCATTAAATTAATTATGCACCTCTGGGAAGTAATCTATACCTTGAGGCTTTTGAGGAAGGGAAAATTCCACAGTTGCACCTGGTCAAATGGTTACACATGAAGGAAATAACCCCTTGACCCTTTTAGGTGCTCTAAACATAAAGCTTGTTTAACCCTTTCTTACCTGCACAGCTATAAACAGTATTACTGCTCACAAACCAATGCAGCCCAAAAAAAAGAAGACTATATTTGACTGACCTTAAGCAGCAGGGATTCTTCTGGGTGGCATGAGAAAGAGCTGCAGAAATTAGAATTGACTTAATATTGGCTGTCCTATACAGTTTGGAACTGCCTACTCTGAGAGTGCAGGACCATTTGGGAAGTCTCTGGGGTGAATACAATGCAAATAGTGCAAAATCAGCAATGCTACAACCATGATCTTTGTTGTGAGGAGAGGACTGTCTTACTACTTTTTCCTATATGATGACGCCTAATGGTCAGGATGTTTTGTCTTTACGTGACTGAAGGCAGCAAACCAAATGATTATTCCCTTCTGAATAATTTCATCCATAGTTTATGGCAGCAGTATAACAATTGCAAAGCCTTTGTATGAAAAAGCATTGTCTTGCCTTGTCTATTGAGATTTACATGGTAAAGGAAGGTCATAGAGGGAGTTCAGATTTGTGCATATCACACTTTCCTTCAGGCTCCTAACCATGCATGACATGGTAGAAAGTGGCTCTGGACTTTTCTGTTATGACTTCCCCTTTGACTCCTTTGTACTACCTGTGAATTTGACCTGAATTATTTGTGAAGTTAAGGCTAAGAGTGGTATCATTCATAGCTCAGTGTAATTCATCACCTGAGTACTCTTCACTTACAGAGAAGTAAAGAGTAAAAATAAAAAATAAGTGAAGCATGCAGAAAGATACCAGTCAGAGACAGGTTTTGTAGTTGAAATGATGCTTTGCTCTGCCCTAGGTGTATAATGAGTGGTTTGCTTATCTGCCTGGGGTTGTAGATAGGTGAAAGGAATATAATTAAGTCCACCTCACACTATCTTGTACATCAGTCTTTGAACTTGGCCTGCAGGAGGAATAGGAACTCTCATCACTGATTACTAGAAAGAAAAAAATTCTAAAGAAAGAAACATGTTCTCCCACCCAGCCAAAATATATACCTCAGAATAAACATGAATAATGAGGTATGAAAGGGCAGCAGTCAGGAGAGAAGCTGTGAAGCTGTGTCAGCCCGTCACAACCCATTCGTAAGGGCGGGCACTCGCACATCAGGGTTACAGGTCTGCAGTTTCCCATGAGACACGCCGTGTTCTCATGCTGCAGGGGAAGAGCCCGCCACTCTGGCAGCATCAGTCATGCCTGCTAGATGAAGGCCCTGTCACTGGTACCATTATTTCTATTTTGGGGCACTCTCTGTCTGCTGAGATGACTTGTACAGGCACAGGGGATCTTGAGCCAAAGGCAAAACTTCCTTTCCAGGGCAATCTTTCATAGAAGTGATTTTTAAAGAAGGCAGCATCCATTCCCACTGCAGGGCTCTCCCCCGACAACCTGCAGTGGCACCAGTTGCTGTATCTAAGAAGAGCACTAGAGTATAGAAAAGCATTAGAACTGATGGGGAGCAAAATGGGCTTTCTGAACATGGCAGGGCTTGCCATAGCAGGTGGTGCCTGCTGAGAGCTTGAGGCTTTAGCAGATAATTACGGAATCCCCTTGGTGCTCTCCTCCTCCTGGGTTTGAGGTTGCTGAATGAATTTAGAGTGGCCACTGTGCTGAGTGTGATGAGGAAAGCTGCTGCTGAGCACCAGGCCCACGCGACTGGGCTGATCCTGCCAAGTACAGTCTTCTCAATGCTGTAAAGATGTGTGCCTACCTCTCTCCTGGGCAGCCTGCTCCAATGCTTGACAGCCCTTTTGGTGAAGAAATTTTTTTCTAATATCCAATCTAAACTTCACCTGGAGTAACTGGAGGCTATTTCTTCTTGATCAAAGTCAAGGAGCATTTTGTCAAAAAAGTTATGAAGTTATAGGTTATTTAATATATAGCTTTCAGTTGCATCCGGACAATTCAGATGGAGTGTGAGGGAAGATGTGAAAACTGAGAATGTGGTAGAGATTTTTGCATCTGTCAGGTGAGAGCCAGCACCTTTACTTGTCCCAAGGGTGAACATTGTCATTTTACAAGACCTCTCTGTGCCTTGGCACAACATTCATGTAAAAGTCCACAAATACAACCAATTAGCCAGAGAAATCAAGAGCTATGTCATTAAGTGAGTATCTTTATGGAGTGGTAACATCCTGGGTGCCTTCATGGGTTTCAGGTTACACCAGCATCTCTCCTTCATTACTAGGGACAGCTGGGATTACTGCCAGTCCTGCTTCAGCTGACATGGGTTATTGGGCTGCAGTAAAATGGTGTGAGCTAAATGGATTGTGATGCAGTAACACTGTGGAGAACCCAGGCTCTGCACAGCCCTCATTTGTACAGCGGCTTTAAGCCCAGTATTGCAGATTTGGAGAGGTTTTGAACATTTGGAAGGGTTTGTGACGGGCTTTCCCAGAATTGATTCCTCACTCAGTGGGAGGGCGGAAACTTGAACTCTTATTGCCTGTTTGCTATTATTAAACATCTCTTCCCTTTGATACACAATTTCAGTTCAGAGGTGAGGGGGTATCTTTCTTGAGATAACGAAAAAGAGCTCAAAAAAAAGAGAAATCTGAAGGTTGGCATTTTCTGCTTAAGTGAGCCTAAAGCATCTCAGCTTTCATTTTCCTCTCTCTCAGTGCATGGGGAAAACAAAATAGCAGCAGAATATTATATCCTTCAAACCCATACCAGGGTCTGCTGTCATAAAAGCAAAATTTAAAAGCATTCTATTTTCACCAGGAGATACTAGCTATAGCAGAAACAAGCAGCCAGGCTTCTTCACAGCCCCAGTTCCAGTATAATCTTCTTTTGCTGGCCAGGGATCCTTCCCAGCTTGGAGCACAGACATGCCAGCTGGCTGGACTACCACCGTGAGTAAATACATTTGGAAATGACTGTGCTATCTCAACGCCTTATGAATACATCAAAGTGTGCTATGTGCACAGCTGGGGTTTGTCTCCCTGCCTGCTGCCAGAAGAAGAAGTTCCAGCTTCTTCCCCTCAGTCTCTTCGTCCATATATTTTCAGTCCTTCCTCAACCCTTCAAAAACAAGCTAAATGGTGTATTATTAATGATCTTGTAGTTTAATAGCCACAGTATTACAGAAAGTCTGAAAAGAGATCATTCCACATGCCAATAATCTGTCCACCAATTCTTCTCTCTTAGTGTCAGATGAGCATGCAAAGTATCTTTATTACTATTTGGTTAAATTTAGTTCTCAGGCAAATAAGAGGCCCTGACTAGAGCTTAGGGATAGTGCTGGCAAGTAAAATGAGAAAGGATGAGGCATTTCAGTCCCAAACTTCATACTTGGCAAGTGATATCACCTTGGGCTGCTGGCTGCATTAGGATTGGTCCAGCAGCCAGACCTGGGGAGGAACAGGATAGCTGAGCATCAGGGGATTCTGTTCTGGACCAGGCATGGAAATTTTCAGGTCTCCTGTAAAAACTGTTAGCGCTATGTTGCAGAAAACTTTCTGTAATCTCTGTGACATGGCTTGTGCTCCAAGCCCTGGAGAATCTTTATGTCCAAAAAGCTTCCCTTGGTGGATTTCCAGTGATGCAGCTGGGAGACAAACTGGGTCCATCTCATTTGTAAAAAAGATGATTGCAGTCTGTTAATTCTTGTTTCCTGTGTTAATGATTTCTTTCCAACAAAGTGCTCTGAGGATTTTTTTCTTGCAGCATAAGGAGATAAAAAACCCATCCCCCACTACCCTGGATCTGTTGGCTATTTCTGCCAAGACACAGAGAAGATGGAAGCAGAAGGATTTTGTCATTCTGAATTTCTTGGACAGTGTGATTTTTTGATTTGTTTTGCTTTTTTTCTGTATGGTTGTAGGACACCTTTCACCCATTTGGAATTCAAGTCTCCCTGTTTCCTATGCTGGTGATCCTGCTGCCTCCAGCTGGGATTCTGCAACACAAAGTTTTTACAGAATTAAATACTGGAACCAGGAGTCTTTAGCTGCCTGCAGATGCATACTTTACCTACTCAGCAGCATTAGACTAATGCCTGTGCTATGTAAGCTGGTGCAAACTCTAAGTTGATTTTGAGTGCCCACACAGACATTCCTGATGCTACTTTTTGGCTGGTTCTAATCTACTGAGAATGGTTCTCTGCCCTCAGACATCCATTGTCTGCACCAGTCATGGAAAATTACAGTGCAGACAAGCCCTGGAACAGAAGCGGAATTCTTAGGAACTGGAGGGGGAAGATCTCCAACCCCACATCTATTCTGATACCCAAAAGGAGCCTTTGCTATCAATGACTGTGGGCCATTCTAGCCCAAATCAGGTTGTCAGTTTGGTTATAATCCAGCCATTAAAAGAAGTGTTCATAAATTTCCTATTCTGTAACCAAGGCTGGCACTGATGCAAAATCCCCAGAGCTTCCAAATCAGGGCTGCCTTCAGAGCACTCTGATAAGTACATAAAGAGATGTCAGCGCTAGATGTGCTGTAGTAAAGTTGCCATGGGTTGCTCAGAAACATTGTAAAGTTCATATTTCACAATCATTAGCCTCAGCAGTGCCCATCTGTTAAGCATTGGTAACAATTGAAGTGTTTCATAGCAGATGTTCTCCCTGAACAAGAGCTTGCACGGGGTTTGCTGATTTCCTGGATCACAACTGTTTATCCCAAATAACTCTGCAAATAATTGCTGAAGGTCAGTTCAGAGTGAATGTCCTGGCCTTCTGGGTTTACACTGGTAAGAGCAGTGCAGAACTGCACTTTAGCCCTGCTCTCAAACACTGGTACAAATCAAGAGGGGAGTCAGTGGACTGTAAAACAGATGGAAGTGAGATCAAAATAAATCCTTCCACTTTTACCTCATAACACTTCAGATCACAGATGGGAGAGCTGGGATGCAGACAAAATACGACAGGAGGTTACTTGAACATCTGGAGTCCAAACAAATGCATCTTTATATAAAATAGCATTTAGCAAAGAATGCCTAGAAAATGTGAAAACTGGAGCCAATCCTGGTCCCATGGAAGTCGCTGCCAACACTCTTGTTCACGTCAGCAATCCTGCTCTGATGACATTACAAATGTCATGTCTGAGTTACATCCGATGGTAAATGGAATTTTACAAGCTTTTCTTTAATCTTTCTGGTAGAACTGGCTTTGCCAAAAAAAACTTTGTAAGGATATTTTAGGCAAGACCCAAATGTCCAGTATTTGGATTCTCTCTTCAAAGCCACAAATATCTGTGAGATGTCCAACTCCTCATGAGAGCCACTGAGAAACAAGCACTGAATTCTGCTTTGTACCTTTGTAAATGTCCCACCTGATTTAGGTTTTGACATAGCTGTTAAAATGCCATGACAATTTAAGGTAACACTGTTGTCCAACCATTTTTCCTTGATCCTCTTTTAGTGAGAGGAGATTATCTCACAACTATCCAGCTGTGAAACAGAGCTATATGAGTGCTCTACCTGTCTTTCATGCTGCTCAGAGATGGCATAAGCTGGTCTGGTTGGCTTTTCACTGGAGCTGATGAAGAGTGTTCAATTCACATGAGCTGTTTTAGTATGAAAGTAAAAGAGAATGTCAGAGAATCAAATCTGCTGAATGGTTAAATCTCTGCAGGTGACAATGCTGTACCTACCCAGTTAAGAACATCTACACAGAGCCTCAAAACCAGCTTCTTTAGGAACCTGATCTTTTCAGTACAGTTGGGAAAAGATGAGAATAGGATGAGAACAGAAGTTAGCTTGTATAAATTTTTAGGAAAGGATATGATAATAAAGATCATCTTTGGATAGCGCAGAAGGAATCTGGAATTCTTAATAGATGATTAGAGTGGACACGTTCTGGGTATACGAGTGTGTGTTTATGGTTTATGTAATAAAGGACAAATAGGCAGCCAAGCCTCTATCCAACTGGAAATCTGTGTGTGATTAAGGAAGGGAGATGTGCTCCCTTCACTACCATTAAGTAGAGTTCTCCCTTGTATCACTGTTCATGGACGAGGATCTGATTTAAACCACGTGCTGTAGCTAGTAACCTCAGATAAATCAGCACTTTGTGCCTTTCTAAGGTACTGTCTGTCATTGCAAGGACATTTAACAAACTGCCTGTGTGGGAATTGCCTGTGTAATCTAAAGCAGAAATACAGTCATATTGGGGTGGGAAGGCAGAAGCAAGACCAACAGGACTCGTAACAAATGTATGGAAAGAATTAAAGTAGCTGAGACCTTCCACTGCAGGTGGTGGTCTGCATGCATGTGAGGGAGGGAGGTCCTCTGGACTGAGGGTCAGATATACAGTGCAGGCATACACAGCCAAATCACATCAGTTGAGCTCGGTCCTTTACACCACTGTGTGTCACTCTGCTGACCCAGCTGAAAACTGCAGCCTAACCAGAACCACCCCAGCTTTGATGCTGGTCACATTGCTCTTTTGGGTGCTCTTGGTATTTCAGTAACACTGTGCCATGCTTGTAGATCTTTCAGGCTTGGGTGATCGATTGATCTTTCAGTGGGATTGGCTAGGGGGTTATATACTTAAAAATCCCAAATGTCTTTTTCATTTTGTTGCAGAATTAAATGAAGAAATTAGATGAGAGAAAGATTCTGGGCAACTCTACATGAACAGTATTCCAAGCTGAGATTCTCAATCAGCTCCTGAGAAGGGCAGAGATGGGGCATCATAGAATCTTAGAACAGTTTGGGTTGGAAGGGACCTTTAAAGGTCCTAGTCCAAACCCCCTGAAATAAGCAGGGACACCTTCAATTAGATCAGGTTTCTCAGAATCCTGTCCAACCTGACCTTAAATGTTTCTGTCAAGGAATGGGTCATCTGCCACTTCTCAGTGTAGAGAGAGTATATACAGAGAAAATTGTCATGGAGAATTTAATTGTTTTTATCTATTGCCTCTTCAAATGTAAAATCCTCATCTGTGGTCCACAGGAAGTGACTGTTTTACATTCAGGTACAGCACAGAGGAGACATGTACCTGCCCCTCAGTTCCTTAGTTGTTCATTCAGATGTAACTGCATCTCAGCTTTGCATTTCAGCTGCTGAGTATTCAAAGCAACCAAACTTACATGTACCAAAGCCAAAGAAGGTGTCACTAGAATAGACATGTTATGTACAGTGTGTGCCTGTTGTTAAATGCTGTTAATTGCCTTGGCTGGGCAGCCTGCAGTTCCCTGGTAGCTCTCTGAGGCGATCCCAGCCTTTGCTCCTTTTCTGCAATGAAAACATTTCTCCCTTATTTATTTTTGTGTGAGAAAACATGTTTCCATTCTAAGCCTCTAGATACCAGTTGAGTGCCCCCCTGACCTCTCCTCGTGGGCCCAGCCCGTGTAAATGACCAGACGAAGGAATGTGGATGAAGGAAGTGCCATAAAGTAGAAATATTGCTGGCTTGTAAATTCCCTCCAGCACAGCAAGATTTCAAAATAAACAGAGCTACAGTCACACAGGACAGCATAACTCAGTGGTGCAAAATTCATCACTGGCTCTTGAAAAGGAGAGCAGCCTGACATCAAAATTAAACTCCTCCAAAAAGAGTCTCATCTGCCTCAAAACCCTGGCAAGAGACCTGCGTTACATTCCCATACAGAATTCACCTGCCTTTGTTCTCCAGGCTATTTCTCTCTTCAAAACTTGTACCAAGCTGAATCCAAGATGGGAAGCTGAACTACAGTTCTTATTCATGTCACTGGGATTTGGTGGCCCTCATATCCTCTGGATGGCTTTTACAAAAATACAGAAGTGGTGTTTTAACTGTGCCCCTCCAGTGTGCAGCATGAGTGTATCTGTGTATCTGACACTTGGAGTCCAGCCATGAGTACTGCCTGCTGCTGGATGCCAGGATTGCCTAGGCAGGTTTAAGTGTCTTCTTGCTGCTGGATCTGCTCAGCTGCAGATCACTCTTGCTTCTGCTCCAGCAACACTTGGATGTCTGTTTATAAGGGCTCAAGACCCCTTACTTCTGAAAACAGATTGTCCAGATGCCAGGTAATTCCAGGGGTGTGAAGAGGAAGAAGGCTTATGCACTGCACAGACTGTCAGCTTCTGAGTGCAATATTCTGATGTTCACTATGCTTAATAAGAGGAAGGTTTCTGCTCAAATTGGGGTCTTTTTGAAGAGGAACAAGTTTTCTCCTAACCTACTCTGATAGATATTGCATAAATGGCCATCTGACAGCTTCCTAAAAATCCATAAGATGTCAAGAAGTGGGATTGAATTGAGATTCTTTGAAACAAAATTTTAACTCTGTAACACAAGTAAAAGCATGTATCTCTGCGTCAGACACCAGTCCCCACTCAAAAGCCTGTCTCATGACTTGGATCAATGGAGTCAACAGACTGGCAAGTAGACACAGATTTTTATTTTTCAACAGTTTTTGGGTTGACATTGGAGATTTTCAGAAGTTGAATTTAAAGAACTTCTGATGAGCTTGTACTACTGGTTGAAAAATATTCCATTTTGACACAAAACATACTGTCTTTCCACTGTGACCCAGTATCCTCCTTTTCTCCCTTGTCTCTGCTGTTCTGGTCTAAAAATAATTTGGTTTGTTTACTTAGTGAAAAATTGAATGTTTCCAAGGGCACTGAGACGTTTTTTCTCTTCATCAAGAGCTCAAATGTCTACTGAAAAAGCTTTGATGAGAAATTTTCAATCAGATCCAATGAAAAAAGAGATGAGGGAGGAAAACATGACATTTTTTTCTTGAAGCACACAACAGAGTTCCTTAGCATTGGTTGTGGGAATAAAGAAGAAAGTGTGTGCCTTTGATCTGAAGGGAATCCTGCAGTTTTGCTGAATTCTGGCAGCTGCTCCAATTCTGCAGTTCCACTCAGACAAAACCCTACATTATGATTGAGCCTGAAACCAACATAAATAATCCTGTGCCCTTTTACCCTTGCTGTTAGAAGATGGAGTATCAGTGGAGCTGAGAATTTACTCAGTACATCTAAATGAAGTGTAACCTTCCAGAGTGAGATGGCACCAGCTAGATAACCCCATTCAAGTGGAAATAGATGAAGGATGACACTGAAGATTGTATGATGAGGCTGGAGCTGACAGTCCTGCTTGTGACTTCTGTACTAACTGCACTGGACGTGAAAACGCCAAAAGGTTGTCATAACTAAGTCTGAAAAAACTCCCAAAAAGATTAGCTGAAAGTATTGTCTATAAGTAAAAGAAAAGAGATTCATTACACCATAGGCTGTATCATGCAAGAACAAGTTAGGGATAAATGGATAAAGAATAAATAGAGGCTGCAATTAAGGAAAAGTCCTTAACTTTTCAAGCATTCAGACCTTGAAAGACTCTGTCAGCAGACTGGGTGAAAGAGGTGTGCAATAAGAGGATTATTTGTATGATTATGGAGTCTGGACTCAGACCAGAAGATCCTTCCTGTATTGTGTAATCTTGGAGTCCTCAAACCTTGATGTGCTTTTTAAGCTCCACAGCTTTATAACTCTTAGAAATAAAATGAAAACATGTGAGAGGATCTGGTATTAGTCACAGAGCACAGAGATGCTGAAAGTACCATCTGATGGATCAGAGACACACTCAAAGAGCAGAGGACATGGATAGCAGATATTTCTGAGCCCTCCTTCCTGCATGCAGGGCCATTGCTCGGGAAGGATTTTGTGGGATGTCTTGTGCAATATCTTGTAAAGGTACAGATTCTACATTCCCAAGGACGCTGCTAGTGCTTACACATTTGTAATGGGCTGTGTGAGATGCACTCTTCTATCAGGTGCTTCCAGTAGAGTGGAGCACCTGGGAAGGACAGGATGAGAAAAAGGAGAGGTAGAAAAATGAAGAGAGAAAAGGAAGGAAAAGGCAGGGAGAAGTAGGGAGCTGGAAGAGCATAAATTAAAAAAATGTGGAAATGAACTAAGTATAAGCGTGTGAGTTGAGCAAAGTCGTGGGAAGGAGAATGAGAGGGTGACACAGATAAAAACTGGGGAGACTAGGCAGAAGGACCAGCTGCTGAGCATGCCTTAAGCAACCTCTGGGCTTGCAGACAGTGGACATTAAGAAAGCTGATATCTCTGAGTCTGGTCCTAGTCCAAGTACCAGGTAGTTCTTGTTCATCTGCCTGTGCCCCTGCTTCTCAGCATTGTCCTACCTTGCTGCTTTAGGTGGTTTTCCCTGATGAGAACAAGCATCCCCCTCTCTATTCCAGCCTCCTAGCCCTAGTAGAGTAAATGTTTGGGAAATTTCTATTCCTCTTGTTTTGTAGCATCTGCAGTTAGGGCTGAATAAAGCCCTTCAGGCTGGGAGGTTTTGGAAGGAAGCCCTACACTCACTGGGCCCTTCGCCAGTGAGTTAATCCTTTCTGTACTGACCCTTCTACAAGCAGCAGTCCCAGGCCACCAAGGATCTGATAGCCTTGAACTCTCCATGCCTGGAACTGTGTTTGCTGCTTTTTAGTGCTGCTCTCTTCCTAGCAATTTTCTCCCAAGGCGTCAGATGGCAAAGCAGGGGCAATACAGATCAGCCATATCATTCCTCATTTTCTCAATCAGTGCTCCAGCACAAGTGTCATTCTGTGAGTCAGGACAGAAGATGCTGTGCCATGTGCTTCATGCCTGTTGTTTATGTTGCTGCTGCCTTGCATATGTATGTGCCAGAAACTCTACACTTCCCCGTAGACACATGTGATACTTTCCCAGGGCCATTGGCTTTAAGCTGCATAGATTATTGCAACATCCCATACCCATTTGCCCCAAGTGTGGAAATAAATGAAGTTGGGCTTAGACAGAGCTGAAGGTACAGAGCAGTAAGTGGTGCTGGCTGAGCTGCATGTATAAGTGTGTGTGTGTTCATGGGGATTACAGGCAGCACAGGCATGCCAAGGGCAATTCAGTGCAGTGTGCAAGAGCATGCTTGTGCTGTATGGATGTTTGCCCCATGTCCCATGAGGGACTTGGGGTCGGTTCCATGACTTGGAGAAGGTAAATGGAAGACAGAGAATATTAATGATCTCTGGCAACATCTGCAAGTCTCTCAGCTTTCACAAGGAGCCATTGTAGCTGAGGATCACCGCAGCTATGGCAGTAATCTGCACTGCTTGAGAGCCTGGGCTTAGCTTTGCCTTTAGTACAGACTTCCTGTGTAATCCCAAATTCCAGAAATAGCTCTTAGTGCCATAGTGCTCCTTGAGCAGCTGTTTTCCAAAGAGCAGAACTCTCACACCAGGCACTGAAGTCAGCTGGAGCTGGCAGCATTCATCTACAGCAAGCAAGGTTTGTCCTCGCAGACGCTGCTTCAGGACAAATGAAAGGACACTTTTGCAGCCATTGTCCAGAGTGACACTCTGCCTTGGTTCCCCCATCCTTAAAATGGGAATAAAAAGCCAGGATAGAATACTCTGTGTGGGATTTGGATGCCTAGATACAGGTTTTTAATGTTGTTTGTAGGAGCTCAGGTATGCAGCATACCTGCCAGGTGATAAGAAGCTTATAGGCACAAGTATTTCTGAGATGGCAGCTGGAGGCCGGGCAGGCACCCCGCAGACCTACGGTGACTTGATGTCCCCATTCAGGGAACTGACCCCCCTTTCATAAAATCTACGAGGTGGTAAGACATCCTTATAAAGAGCATTGTCTCCATAGATGTGTATTTCATACAGCCAACACAGCTGATTTCTGCTTCACCTGTATTGCAGACTACTCTCAGGCAGGTTTGCTCTCACTGACACATGCTGGGAGGAGTGCAGAGGAGCATCTGCCACCTGGGTTTTCCTTCCACAAATAAAAGCTAAGCCCAAGGGGTTTTATGACCTTTAAACAACTTACTCTTGCTCCTGCATCCCAGCTGCAGGCAGTCCACCTGGTCAGGCTGTTTGCTTGGGAGGAAAAAGCTACCTTCTGTGGGAGATCTGAAAGGCTTTTGTTTCCACATCAGATCTCCTGTTTGAGAGTGCCTGCAACACCTCCAAGAAATGTAAAAGGGAAAACTACAGCCCCCACAGAACCAATGAGGCTGTAAATCCAGAGAGAATCCTCTGGTGTCATTTACGAGCCAGCACATCAGATACTGGCCTCTCGTTCAGAGTGGCTTGGTCCAGGCACATTCCTTCTCCTTTCCTCAGTTATGGGAGCAGGGGATGTTTGCTGTGGTGTTGTTCTGGGAAAAGAGATTGCAAAAAACTATCATTTATGCCCTTAGATGGGCACACTACAGAAATTAATTTTGTTCTTCTTCACAAGAAAAACTAGTTGGCTGTAATCTGCCAGCTGGACATAGGGAGAAACACCACTGTAACCTCTAACCTCTCGGATTTAGTATTCTAGGACCGATCTTTCAAGCCTAAAGTCTCTCTTTGCTCTGAATTCCTTGTCTTTCTGGTCCGTGTTGTCCTAGCAGCTCTACCGTTTTCACTTTTCCAGTGAAGTTATTGATAGGTACTTTATTGCACAGGGATACTGCCATCAACTCCTGCTGGGAAAGGAAAGTCCAATATTATTCTTTTTTCCAGGTGTTCTTGCCTTTGTCTTCGGGGCAGACATTTACTGTTCTATAGATTCCAACTGCAGTTTTTCAGATATTGCAGGAGCTAAAAAAAGCCCTTTATAATCAGGGTGGGGTGGGGAAGGAAGCTGGATTTTGTTTTTCATGGAGAATGATGCAAAATTTTTAAAAAACTAGAGTCTATATACATATTTTTTTCTTTCTACTGAAGTTTCTGATTCCCTGCTAAAATCAAATGATGCGAGACCTGCTTGAAACTGCTGAAATCAGTGGGATGTTAGGAGCTTCACATCCTTCTTGGAGCTGAGCCCAGACTCTGGGCCATGTGCCGAGAGGGCAAGCTGCGAGAAGCTTCAGCCATGCCTCCACCCTTGAGTATCTGCTCTTTGACCATGGCTGGAGAGGGGATTCTGGACTACATACACCTCTGATCTGAAATAATGTGGCCTTCGTACTGCTGTCATGCATCTTCCTCTGTATTCTTTGCATCTGTAAATGTCGTAGTGCATGTTAGGTGGTTGTACTGTGTCAGTGAAGTCCTCCCCCTCTGTAATGCACTGAGCTCAGGTCCAACAGCAGAGCTGCCCCCAAACACTCACCACTGAGGGAGCTGCAGCAGGGCAGGATGAGGGGAAGGCACCAGCCAGCCTTGCACTGGGCACTTCATTGCACATGGGGAGTTTCCAGCTGTGAAGCTCTTAACAGATGTTGACACCTCTGTGCTGTATTTGCTCTCTGGAGTGGGAGCGGGGCCAGGGATCGAGCCCTCCACCTGGGATGTACTGTCAGAGCTTTGTGTACATGCTAAATTAGCACATACAAAAAAGCTGTAAGTAAACTGTGCTGCAGATGCCGGGGAACTGATTGTATGCATGTGTGAACAGGGTGACTATGCCAAATTTAAACACCTACTTTATTCCCTAGTGGAAGACTGAGGCTCTTAGAGCTTAGCTTAATGTATGTCACGTTCTTAGAGCTTAGCTTAATGTACATGTCACAAAACAAGAAGGTGTGGGGGTTTAAATACATAACAAGCATTTTGAGCTAGTTCTTTTTTCCTGAAAATGTGAGCAGTCACTGTAAATTCGAAGAAATGCAGAACTGTCTGACAGATTTTCTTCTAAATTGCCTTGTTTAATCTCAGTGTTTTTTATTGAATGAGGCAAGTTTTGAGGAACCAATTCCTGCAGACACATAGTCATGAATATACTGATTTTTCTGAGATAGTAATTCTGAGGAACTCCAAAAAATGAGATTACAAGGCCTTCTCAGATGCTTCTGTCAAATGTTTACTGTTTGGGCAACTATGTTCCAGTCTGGTCAATCAAAATCATGGCTGAATTTCTTGACATGAAATTCAGTCTGTATGAATCTCTTTCCTATATGGTCTTTGTCATGTTGAAAAAAGTATGCAAACTGCTTTTAGTGAGCTAACAAAGCCGCAGATGCTAAAAAATATAAAACCACCTGCACATCAGCAAATGTCAGTTCATGTTTGTGAACTGAGATACAACAAGGGCAACACTTTTGGGACTCATGATACAGGGCAATGAAATAATAAGGGCCTTTGTCATTTGGTTGTGTAGATCAAAGAGTAAATAGAAACTATCTCCAGAGAGGAATATTGTAAAGTCATAAATTAGTATAAGTAGAATTTTTACTCTCCAGAAGGAAAGAATTAAAAATAGAGACATTAGGAAGAAAAGATTTCTGATGGTAAGGCATATTGGACTACAGAAAAGCCTCCCGATGGACTAAATAGAAGCTGAATCTCTAAAAACTTTTAAGCACCAATTGAACACAATAGCAATAAATGTTTAATCAGAAATAACCCTGCACTGTGAGAAAAAAAGGGCTAGATGGCTTTACTGTACTTCTCCAGATCCTATAACTGAATGACTCTTTGATGCTCTTTTGGATGGTTGAAGTTTTAAAAGCAGCTGTGGATCCATTAGGTTGAAAGATATTGTGGGAATACCAGCTGGTCTTAGTCCCTCTGTGTTTCAGTATGTATGGTGATAATGTCCTGATATATATATTCAAGCCCAAATTCTGAAACAGAAATTAGGAAAAGTAACCACAAAACTAACTTGTGGCTACAAGACCAGAGTTAGTCCAAAGAGGAAAAATGACTAGCTGATATTTCTGCTAGCATACTGGGGAGGGCGTGTACTTTGGGGACTTGTTTCTGTCTAAGTGTTACCCTCTGAGTGAGGAAAGGTTTAGGAGCTGACTTTGAAAAGCTCAGTTATTGCAGTTATGCAATCAGCTATTGGTTGTAAGATCAAGTAAAGATACAAGTAAAACACCATTCCAGCAAGAGAGCAAATGATGGCATTTAGTGTGTCCCAATTTCCAGGCCCAAGTTAAGCCTGGACCTGTAAAACACATGTTCTTGTCATGTGAGTGACATGTATGTTAAGTGATGTTAATGATTGTTTATTGCAAACTAAACATTTTTGCCATCTGTCAACTTTAGACAACGAATGTCAGAACAGTTCCAGCAAATGAAATGTTTCCATCACCACAAACAAGCTGTTTGCTGGATCTCACTTCAATATGAGATTAATACAGCTGCCCATAGCCCAGAGAACAAATCTGTAAATGAAAACTAAGTTTAGTTTACATTATCTGTCCCATCAGCACTCTTGTGTATTCCATGAATATGCTGCCCAGGCACTGCTGCCTGGCTTTGAGCACACAGCACACTATCCTTTCCCTCCCACATGGTTCTTTTTTTTCTTGCTTGTTTTTTATCTTACCAATTACTCTGGTCTTTCGTGTGACGTGACTCAGTGGTTACTCTTTTCTAAAATAGCTGTGTTCATGGTTTTAATTGACGATAGGACTTTCTCAAAGCAACACTAAAATAATTGAGGTTTTAAATTATAAAAAATAATTTTAAAAAAATTCCAATTTTTTCCTGAATATTTGCAGAATGGGGAGGGTTAAGAAAAAGAAAAAAATGAAAGTGAAAGTGAAAATGAAAAGGAAGTGAAAAGGGGAAAGAGAAAGAAGAAGAGGAAGAAAAAAGGAAAGGGAAAGAAAAAGGGAGAGAAAAAGGGAAAGAAAAAGAGAAGAAAAAAAAACCAACAACAAAACCAAAACAAGACCAAAACAAAAATCAATCAAACAAAAGATAAAAAAAAGAAAAATATAAAAGAAGATTTTTAAAAACCGAAAGCGAAATGCAAAAAAAAGTGTGAGGAAAGGCTTTCCATGGGTTTGCTTCCCAGCCTGGGCCCGGTCTCTAGTCACTAGAGGGCACCCCAGGACACCGAAAGCGGCTGCGCCCACCCGCGCCTGCAGCCCGAGGAGATGCAAGCTGGTACCCCGGGGTGCGGGGAGGCTACGGACCGGCTTCCGTGGCTCCGAGGTTGCACCTACATTTGGGTTTTAATTAGCATCAGAGATGTGATGCCCTATCCCTATTTACTGTGCACCACAGAGCTGTCTCTAAATGTGTGAATGAGATTGCTTCAGGATGAAACAAAGTCATAAAATGAACTCCAGAAGGGCATGTACTCCACTTGCTAAATAGAGATTCAGTCCTTGGGATGAGACTACAGATAGGCTAAAGAAAAAACCCTTAAAATGGAATGGAATGACTGCTTTCCTCTGTAGATCTGTTCTTATTGCACCATGCAAGTTGTTAATATAGACAAAACCATGAGGCCCCTGGTCTTTGCTGAGGGAGAATGCAGCTGGAAAGTTTGTTTCACAGTCTGAAAATCCCCAAAGTCTGTAGATATTTGGGTTATGGTATTTTATTCATGTCTATCTTAAATTAAAAGCAAATAATAGAAAAAAATTTCCAAGAGACGTGCAACTCATATTTGATTAGTCCAAAGAAAGCCCGAAAGAAATGAGCTGGGTGCTGTAAGGACCCCTGACCACTCTGACCTGGCCTTTGGGCTCTCTCTTTTCCCTGCAGACTCAGGTCGTTTCAGTTCTAATGCTCTGGTTCTCCACATGTCATTTTCCCATGGAGGAAGTACAAAGGCAGAGCTGAGCTTGGCCCTGGCCAGACCTCCCAGACACCTCTCCTTGCTGGGAATTGTGAACCTTTATTGCTGAGGTCTAGGTTCCTCGAAGTGGCCTGCAGGCTCAGTGAACCTGAACAGTCCAAGCGAAACCCAAGCAAAGCCACACAGTTTGAAACACTCTTGGAATAAAATCCCCTCCCCGGCGTCGGCTTGGTGCTCAAAGGGAGAGGCAGAACACGGCAAACTTGGCTCTGTTTTACCCCATGCTTTCAGGAAACTCCTCACAGTAAGGGCCAAGAGCTATGTTCATAACAAAACTTAAACCCAAGGAAAATTTATCACGTTTTTAGTTTCTTCATGAAAGGTTAGAGCAACTTGGGATGTGCTCTGCTGGGATAAAAGAAGAGGATTCTGCCCTTAAGGGCCAGTTTCACATCCACTGAAATCACATGCAAAACTCCCAGGGAAGCAAGCTTAAACTTTTAAACACTGTTGGAAAAGCAGCTACCACAGTTCTCTGTCATTCTAGTTAACCATCTATAAACAGTTACTCACTTGACCTCTATTTGATCTCTCCCTCTGCCCTCCAAGGAATCTTTCAGGGCCAAAATACATTATGGATATCTCTGTGTACCTGAATGTTGGCGGCTATTTTACTGCGATGAGAACAGATCTCTTGCAATTCTATCTGAAATCTGGTTATTTGGGGAATTTTTTTTTCTTTCTGCAGACAAATCCAACAAGTGACTTCTCTTAGTATTGATTTGTTGCAAATGCTTAATACTAAAAGTCCTGTTCACTACACGTGTGATGGATGAGTTTAGAACCCTGACATGGCAGTAGGGAGGGAAAATAGTCTTAGCACTTGAAACAGGAAAGTCAGACAGGAAATATCTGTTTGATGATATTTGAAATATCTTCAAATCACACTAGAGTTGTCCTTTTCTAGCAGCTGCTTGGATGTGCAGCAAGATGGCGAAGCCTTCAAGCTTTCACCTGATAAGTGGTCTTGAGGGGAAAAAAAACATCGTGGAGGAATGTTGCAAGAATAAGGCTGCTATTAAAAAAAAGATTTCTTAAGCAAAACAAGAATGCCAGTAAGATGGAGGTAAATTAAGGGCATATAGCCAGTAACTGAAGAAAGAATTTTATATGGATTCCTTGGTTATTTTTTTTTTTTAGTATGATAAACCAAAGAATTTCAGAGTTTAGTTACAAAAGAATATAAATGCATAAAAATATTGAAACACCTAAAATCTCCAAGTACTCCTAACTTTGCATGCTAAGGATACCATGCAATAGTTAATATCGATTTTAACATTTTAGCTTCATTTCCTTCCCATCAGAGTATCATACTATGTGGAAATAAGCAGTTTAAGCATGCTTTAAAGACTTAATCTTGAGAAAGAAACAGAGCTGCATCTAGAGACAGGGATGCTAAACTGCTGTAGTTATTATTATGTGAGCTAGAAGATGAAGTTGCAACCAGAGATAAGGTCAATTTTGTGTCTTAATTGTGCAGTCCAACAGCCTAATATATATAGAATTCTTAATGTATTTATCCTTAAGTCTAGAACCTGAAATAATGTGATGTATGTTACTTGATATGGCTGAGGTGTGCTGTTAATCTTAACTCCACTTAAACATAGATTCTGTGTGAACATTGTGGCATTTATTTACAGATAATAAGTCCAGGAAATATTAAGGAAGATCACAATCCAATAGCATTAGTGAGAAAAAGATGAAAACAAGAGTACTGTTTTCCCAGCCTGAAGACATTCAGTTTAATTCTTGACTCACCAAAAATTTTCTTAACAAGTTGTGTTGTATTGGCCAGAAATAACTTGGTTTAGAAATAATCTTTGGGGATTTAAAACAACATCAGATAATAATGATTTCATTGCTGGGTTATGCCAGTCTAAAATTCTAAGCAACAGAAATGTTGCCATCTTCTCATTTAAGAGGAAATGTAATTTGATACCAGCACACTAAAAATTTGGAATATTGTATTATTAAAAAAGGCTGTCTCAAGCTGTGTTGAAATCAACAATGAGTCTGTTTAAGGTTTCTGAATTCATCCTTTCTTTGTTAGCATTCAGATAAAAGATTAAATTTACTGGCTATTAGGGAGTTCTGGCTGCAGCTGGTTGGGGGGGGGGATAGAGAGAGAGAGAGAGGGAGAGATATTCAGTCACCCAGATCATCAAGGGGTGTAGCCTGGATTTTTTGAGCATCCAGATAAACACTGGTCAATTCTGTGGGAGTTAACATTAAGTTGAAACGAACTTTTCAAGGAATTTAACACTTAGCAAGTCATTTGACTTTCCTTTTAAATGTACAATTCGTTCAGATTTCCCTGAGTTCATAGTTGTAGTCTGGGGTGAGGGGTAAACCATGAGACCCCCACTGAGGGGGAAGGGTTTCTTTGTTTTGTTTTGTTATTTTGTTGCTGGTTAAATCTTAAGCTCGGAATTGTTGTACTGCAAGCAGCAATTTGTGCTTGACGGGAATTAAAAACCAAAATCGTCGTTCATGAAAATCGCTCGGAGTTCATTCAGATGAGCTCGGTTATTGTACGGAGATCTCTTCTTCACCCCGAGAGCAGGATGACACCGGTGAAGCCGCGAAGGCAGCCCTGGTGCAGAGCTGTGGGTCGGTGCGGGCTCCCCGCCCTCGCTGTCCCCGCAGCCCCTCTCCGCGCTCCGCTCCGCGGGCTCGGCTGCGCTCTGACCTAAACAATTCCCCTCCACTTGAGGGTACCGGCGGGGCACGTCCTGTGCTGCTCCGGGAAAATCACCCTGGCAAAATGACTCCGAAGCCTGCTTTGGTGTCTTGATTTCTGCATGGTGGAGAACACACCTGCGGGTGCGTGCGGGTGTGTGCACACGTGAGGAGGAAGGACGCGGAGCACGAATTACCAGCGGTTCTCCCGGCAGCCGTCGATGCGGGGCGGTCCAGCACGGCGGGGTGGCCTCTCTGCCCATGCCAACCTTCCGGGGACTTTACCCAACACCTGGACCCCCCACCTCCCAGCCCCGCCAGGCTCCCCCCTCTCAGGCCGACTGGGAGCAGTCGGAAAGGCTATGGAGGGATGGTGCCGAGTGAGGTATCCCGGTACTTCTGTCTCCTTCTCCTCGGGAGACTTGGTCTCCCATGCAGAGGTGGCGGTGGCAGAGGGGAAGGACAGCCGAGGTGCAGGGGGACGGAGGCATCCTCCGGCCCTAAGGAGAAGGGTGTGGACCCTGTTTGATGCTGGAGCACTCAGCTCTTCAGAGGTGTAGGGAGAGCCCTTTTATCTGTGTGCTGCGACTCCTCGAATCAGCTCTGAAGGTCTGTCCAGGTATTTCCTAGGATCCAAACAGTTTTCATCTTCAGTTGCAACATGTCTGCATGTCTGGGGATGCTGAGGGGGAGACTACTACTCAGATTTGACTCTAATCTCGTTCCACATTCATCCAGTCTAATTAGATCCTTGGGCTGTTTTTCTCTGTGGCAATAGCAACAGCAGACAGGCGATTACTTTTAAGTGTTATTACTCTAAATAATCGAGTCTCTAAGTGTAGTGTGGACATAACAGTGTATCTACTAAGTGCAGTGTGGATGTCCCCATGTGCCAGTGATAGCACTGGTGGGACAGCAGCACTCCTAGTAGTGTTTGCAATTACGATTGGCTTCTCCTGTCCCTGCAGAGTGTCACAGCTGTCACGGCAGCAGGAGCCAGACTCACAGCGCTAGTTACAAGCATTGGCCCTTTCAATGCATCAGGTTCCTGCACTACTGTGCTAGTTCACGTAAAAGAAAGGGGCGGAGGTGGGAACGAGATCAGTCTGAAAAAAATCAACACTCCTTGGTAAGCAGAGACTAAGAAATACAACTGACTAGGTTTAAGGATCTGGATGTGTATGTGTCAGGGAGGGATCCTGTTCATCACCCAGTGTCACTGCAAGCATTTCCCCTGGCCTCTAGAAATAATCTCAGTAAAACAACCACAGGTTAGCACAGGTGCAATATCTGGGCTCTTGTTTCCAACCTCACGGGCTGTGGTTGGGAGAGTTTGCAGTTAACCAGGATATAAAACAACTCTGGTGCTGTCTTTGGTGGCATTGTGAACTTGTCCTTTAAACAGTTCCACACTAGGATTAACTGTACCCACTTGCCTCCACACTGTCCCAAACGAAGGTGCCTGTTTTAAAAGCAGACGAGAAGCCCAAGTTCAATCAAAGCCTCGATGTTTATTTAAAGTATTTAATAGCAACAAACAAGGCCCCGTGGGCTTCTGCTGCAGACAGCGAGGACATGCTTAAGTCGATTACACTTGACAATGCCGTAATAGCTGAGGGCAAGCGACACCCCTGGGCCTCCGGGCCTTTCAGGGCTAGCAAGAGTTTTCAGCCGAGGTGCCAGGGAGCCCAATGGCATCTGCAATACAAAGGAGGTGGAATGTTGGCAGCAAATGTACAGCTGCGTTCAGTTAATAAGGGGAAGAGGTGGTGTTTGGGGCCAAACACGTGCAGGCAAAAACTGAAAACCTGTCTCTCTCTTTTTTACCCCCAAATGCCCACAGAAACTTCTGGGAGGATACTTATGCCCAGGTCGCCAGTGTAAATCTAGATTCGCGCCCACCAGAGTGAAGAGGAAGCTTTCTCCTCTCCCTGGTGCGAACGCTTAAGGGACGCGTCACCCCCCGCTTCCCCGGCTCGAACAGCTCTGGTTCAAGAACAGCGGGACCAGGGTGCCCAAAAAGGGCCGGGGCTGGCATAGTTTGGTGAGGAAACTTTCTCCTCCCGGCTAGGGCTGGTTGGGGTGATGGTGATCCCGTCGCCCCGCCGCAGCCCCGAGCCGCCGGGCGGGGGGGGACCCCCGGGGAGTGCTCTGCCACTGCAGTCTCACGGGGGGCTCGGGGCGCAGGGCTGCGGGGGCAAAGCGCTGTGTTTGGGGTGGGGGGGGTGGGGGGGGCTGCCGGAGCGGAGCGAGAAGCCCTCGCTCTTTTGGTTCCTTTCCAAGTATTTTTTAGCGGAGGAAGGATGTAATAACATGCCACGGGCAATAAATCATAGACTAGCTACTCCCCCTGGCTCCCCTCCCCCCTCCCGGCGGTCCCGGCCCCTCTATAGCGGGAGGGGCGGTGGGGCCGCCGGCAGAGCGCCGCGATCGCCGGGACGAGCAGACCAGCGCCTGCCCGCGTCCGCCAGCCGCTCCAGCATGGACCTCCGCGCCCTGGCGCTGCTCGCCTTCGCCCTGGCCGTCATCTCCCTCTCAGAGGGTAAGTGAGCTGCGGGGCCGCGCCGCTCTCCCGCCTGCTTGCCGCTGGCATCGCTCCTGCCGGCAGCCCGGCCAGGAGCGATGGTCCCGCGGAAATCCCCGCTCTTCCCCACACTCCCCGCAACCGGCCCGCTGTCCCGGCTCGGGCTCCGGCCGCGGCTCAGATGTGCGCGTCTGGAGAGCCCGAGCGATGGCTGTGGTGAGCTGGAAGCGGGCAGGCTCCCATCCCTCCCTCCCCTCCATCCCTCCCTGGCTTTTTTCAAAAAGCTGGCCAAAGCGGTCCTCTCTGCCAAACTCGCCCCAGATTGAAATCGTCTGGGGTAAGACTTTCAGCAGCGCTCGGTCTGCAGGGAGGTGGTTTGGCTGCAAAATATGCATATCGACTTTCCCTTTAGAAAAACCCAACCCTTAAAGTTACAAGAAATTAGAAACAGGCGGTTGTTCAATTCCTTTTCTGTCTTCTGTCGTGATCTATCTTCCCTCAATCAGTGCAGAGCTGAGCCAAAGCGGTCACTCGGCAGGAATTTACCGCGCCCCCGGCGCGGGTGCACGGGGAGGTTTCGGGGGGCGCAGGGATCTTCAGTGACGAGGGGTCCGGGGGATCGCGAGCTGGCGGCCGGCACTGCTTTTGGTCTCGAAGGCAGCGGTCCCCGCAGTCATCCTTCCCGCACCGCAGCGCCGTCTCACAGCCCGATCGCCCCACGCCAGTCCCCGCGGTCCCGCGTGTCTACCCCGAAGCCCGACCACAGCGGCAGCTTCCCGGCTTGCTTGCCGGCTGCAGTCTGTGGGAGCCGCCGGGTTCGGACAGCCCCGGAGACCGCGGCAACCCGCGCTTCTTGCCCCGCATCCCGCGAGAAGCCCTGTACCCTGGGGCTCCGGGGGAGCGGAGACCGCGCGGGGCAGCAGCACTGCACACGCGTAGAGGGGCGAGGGTCCTGCCCGCAACCTCTGGGCATCTCCCGGACGTTCTTCTTGCGTCTGGCTTCTCGCCTGGCAGAGATTTGCCACCACTTGTCCGTTCATCGAAACCTCGCTGGCTGGGTAATAGGCGCTTTTTCAAACTTTCGCTCCCGTCCTATTCTCCTATTCTGTCGACCGAAACTTGGGTGTTCCCGACCCAGGGCGGCCGAGGATGCCCTCCGGTGCCCTCTTTGTTTAGCCTGAGAGAGTTAATTGCTCCCGAATATTTCCTCAATGCCTTTCCACAGTACTGTCCCCGCAACAGCCCCGTCCCGGTGGAACACGGAGGGCACTGTCCAGCGAGCCGGCCCAGCCCAGGTGGGCTCCGGCCCGCGCCGCGTTCGCCGGGATCCACCACCCTGGGACTGCGGACTGGGAGGCGAGCGGCAGGCAGCGAAGGCAGACCCGGGGGACCACGAGTGGCAGTGCCAGCCCCGGCGAGTGCAGGTCTAGAGGCATGGGAGTAGGGGACCGGGGGCTCAGGAGCTCTCCCTCTCCTTCTTCCCTCTGGCAGCGCTTGGCTCAGGGTTGGGGGGCCCAAAGAGCTGCCCGGCTGCACCTCGGTTCGCTCCTAGCGCGGCTGCACTCCCTTGCTGGCAGCGAGCGACAGCGGGTATCTTTATAGGGGGTAAGCGTGTGGGGACATGGCTACCTGAGTAAGGAAAAGAGCTGGAGAGAAACTAGCGTAAGGACAGTGACCCCAACCGTCTTGCAGCGATAAGAGAGGTTTTTTGCCTATTTCTTTGTATGTCGTATAGTACTCTCAACCCTGATCCAGATGAGGTCTTGCAGGGCTTCCTTGTACTGGAAGGCAGGTGAGCTCTGAATTCTTCCTAGTCACCTGGTAAAGTTCTATCTGTCTATCGCAGCTTTGCTTTCCAGGGAAATGGAGCTGTTCTAGACTTAAAAAGTTACCATCCGTCTACTGATAATGACAAATGCATCCTAAACTGAACAGAAGTAAAATGATGCTTCCATCAAATGTTTTGTCTGTTCATGTCCAGCCTGCTTGCCTGGATATAGCTTCCCTCTCTATTCAACCATCCAGAGCTTCCTAGCCCCCACAGCAAGGTACTAACTTTGCAGAACTGACAACTCACTTCTTCCCTTACTGTCCAGTTTCAGTGTGGGTGAACAGAAGCAGATCCCTATGGGGTGAAATAGGTATCAACATTGACAAGTCGCCACTCTGTGAGAGGGTTTTGTGTGTGCTTTCTGGAAAGAATTTGCCAGTAAAGGTGGGTGTTCAGAGCCAGCAGAACTCGAATTTTGGTTAGAAAGCAATAAAACTATTTATTATTTTTGAAAAGCCCAAAGCCCAAACCCTTTCAAACTCTTGTAGTCAAGGTCAAAAGAAGTTCTTTTTTTCTTCTCATCTAAGTAAAATTAGGCTGAAGGAATGACACTGAGTTGTCTGACTAGCATCCGGTTTTTCTGTAACTTTTGACTATATTCTACCATTTTAACTAAATGTGCCAGACAGATGAAGGTCTCAAAAGCTTTATGTACCATCAGTTGCATGAAAACTGATGTTTTCATCTAACAGAGCAATTAACAGACTATATTAATTTGCCCCACTGCGAGAATGGCTTCAGCTTGTGCTCAATGTTTGTTAGACATCAGAGAACTCCCACAGCATTAACACTTGCAGTACAAGTGTAGATGTTTAGGATAGTCCCGTTTGTAGCAAATGTGGGTAGAGTCCTTCCCAAATCTTCCTTCTGGAAGCCTAGCCATGATGATGAAGATGATGATGACGCGTGTAGAATAATTAATCAGCTTAACCAGCTCTAATATGCATGGAACAAAATGTTTTAAATTTTGAAATGAAATAGAGAATGTGTTTGTCAGCCTCAAAGTAAGACCAGAAATGTTTCCATCCTAAATTATGGCCCCCAAATGGCCCCTTCCCCCTCCTGCTTTAGGAAGATAGGGGTTCATGTCTTGGGAGATGCCACATGCACTAGTTTTCCCTGTTTTTCAGCCTTGAGAGCACAGTGAACCAAGGGACAGTGGCAGGAGATACTAGTTCCCTCTTAGTGGTACAGAGAGCTGACTTGATCGGTGCCTGTGCTGATGCTCCCTGGTGCTCAGTGCCTGTTGCTGATCATCACCAAGCAAAGGGATTCTTGTGCTGAGGGGGATTTGTCACTGAACACTGAATGCTAGGACTTCTCTTCTTCCTTGCTGTGCTGGATGCCTTTTCTTGGGCCAGAAACAACTTTAGGACACAGACATGTTAGTCATGGTTAAACTTTCTCTGCTCGTGATTTCAAGTGGTATGGGATTGAAAATCCTACCTCGAGTCTCAGAGAGGACAGGATTACATTATGAAATCATAGATCTGAACAGTTCATCTCTTGCATGTTGTTTGGGTTAAAGCTTGCTTAAACTTGGTTGATACAAGCTTGCAGAGACAGTGTCACTGCAACTGTGCTGAGTGGTATTGTATGACTGTATTGTTTCAGCCTCCCTTTCCAATACAAGCTCACAGATGTGTAGCTATCAGGCACAGATTTGCAGTGGAAAATCCTAGTGTCTTCCTCATTCCCTTTCACATTAGCACTAGCCAGTCTAAGGCATGTTCTCGACATTCACCCTGTAGCCCTCCTTCCCCTGCAGATGGGAGCTTCTCCTCCCTTTTATTAATTCCTAGATGGGATCACTGATAGAAAAGTCCTTCAGTTTTCTTAACCCAGATTCTGGTGTGAATCTAGAGGAGCTCTACTCCCACTGATTAATTTCTCTCATATGGTGTCTGATTCTGGTTTATCGCTTGGTAGAGGCACTTGGAAAAAAGGGCTTCCCTCCTGAGGACAGGAAAATTTCACCCTGTTGTCTATGGTTATGTGTGCTAGATACAGGCATCGATAAATGTGCTATATATGTAGATCAGTTACCCTTTGAAAGCTGTCTCTTTTCTCACCTTCCTAGACAGCTGTTTAGAGATTCCAAGCCTGTCTCTGCTCTTTAGCTCCCCATCTGCCTTTAAGGGAAGTGGATTTGGATGCTGCAAGTAATCCTGTGTGGCTAAACAAACAGGGCCCCAGATTGCCATGTGGTATCTCAAACCCTGTCAGATATAGATCTGACCATCTACAGCATGAGCCAGACCTCCAGGGTTAGGTATATGAATTTAATTCCTCCCAGAGACTGAAAACTGCTCCATTGGGAAATTGTTTAAAATCTTAGACATCTCCTCCTAGACTTCCAGGCAAGACTTCTGTGTTTGTATTTTATTGCACTTGGAGCTTTGAAACTTAGAGTACCTTACTCATGTGCACTTCGTTGCCAGTAATCAAGTACTCCCATGGACAAATCGGGTAGCAGAGGCTGTAGTGGGCTCCAGGCTGGTTTTCTCATGTATATGCATGCATATACATGGCTGATTTTTAGCCTAGGGCGTTAAACCTAATTCTGTCCCTAATGATGCCAGTGACAGAACTCTCCTCCAGTTCGGTGGCCCCTGAATAGTGTATTTAGGGCGCCCTGCCTGATAACTGTCTCCTCGATTGGTGTTACTTAGCCACAGGCTGGAAATTCAAAAGACTCAAAATCTCACATCTCTGAGCCTCACCTTCTTGTGCCTGTACCTCCGTTGGGAGTCAGAGCTGGCAGCAGTGGGGAAAGGTCAGCTGGGCCCTGGGAACGCCTGCAAAACCGGGGTTTTTCTGTAGCCAGTAAGTCCTCTGTGAAAAACCTGCACCTGAGCCAAGCCGTTTTGATCTGAACTCTTTGGAATTCACCGCTTTCTTCTGGCTACCTTCTAATTTGGCCTCGGGTCAAAATCGTTTGAGTAGAACAACACTGAGGACAAGTGCCCCCTCTTTTGGCCTTTATCTTGTCTAATTACCAGGAGCATCCCTGCACAATGGAGCGGCTCCTTATTCTAATCTCTTCTACTTTACTTACTTCATTTTCTTTCCCACTTCTTTTGTCTTTCAAAATCCCACGCACCGTTATTGAAAGGCTGGACACTGGGCTAAAGGGATTGTGCTCTGAGCTGTGAGCAAATGCTCTCCCAAAGTTACAGCTTTTCTACTGCTGTTTTTTCACCTGCATATTTGGAGGGAGTTCCTTTCCGTCGGCCCTCATCTGTGTATCTGTGCTGCTGACCGGGAGCAAGAGGGAGTAACGTGTCCTTTCCCTCCCTTTGTCTCACAGAGAAACCCGTCAGCCTGACTTACCGATGTCCCTGTCGATTCTACGAGAGCAACGTGGCAAGAGCCAACATTAAGCACCTCAAAATCCTCTCCACACCTAACTGCTCACTTCAGATTGTGTAAGTCTTTTTTCTTCTGCGTGCAAATCTCGGGTGTCAAAGAGTCACAGAGCTGGTGCCTGCTCTGGTAGTTGCGTTTCAGTCTGTCTCATCCCACGATTCTGAATTCATCTCTTCACCCCATATGTCAGATACAGCTGGACTCTGCTTTACCCCACATAAAGGAGCCCAGCTGGATGTTTCTCAGCTGTGTTCTACCTCTGTGATTTCCCTGTGACCCTGTGATCCCCTGTCCTGTTCCCCCGTGGGTATGTGAGCAGCAGTGTCAGACAGGCTGTCCATTGCCTTCAATGTGGAGCTTCACACCTTGGGGTAAAGACTTTACAGTGGGGTCTGAGTCTTCTAATTTTTCACTTCACCATAGAGTGGAGCTAAACAAGCAGAAGGAATTCCTGTATTTCATGTATCCTCCACAGGAGATACAGACTCTAAACATGTGTGATGGCCTGATCTAGGAACACTTAACAGACAGTGACTGTCTCAGTAAATTCAAGCTGGACAGAAATTATGGCTTCCCAATTGAAAATAACCTCTTCATTTTTGCTGAAAAAGAAACCCTGGTTTTCAGGAAAAATGGGAGGTTTTCTGTTTGTTTTTGTAGATTCGTGTGTGTGAGTGTGTGTATGTGTGTTTTAGGAAAGGTTTTTTAGTTCATGGGTGACCCCCTTCCTCCCCTTCCAGAATTCAAAATCTTCAGAAGAAGAGCAATAACATTCATCTTTTCATTGCATGAGAGCCTTACTACTATCAACTTCTCTTGACCTCTGTAAGAGGGTGTCAGTGACTAGATTTGGTGTCCGTGCAGTCCCATTACTAGTGCGGTCTTTGACCCATGTGTTGAGCCCTTCCTCTTGCCACTCAAATGCTGTAAAAATCCATTTTTGTCATCCAAAACATTTCTTCACTTAGAAAACTGGTGTGGTTTGCATGAGATTTCTCAGGAATGTGTATGAGTGTGTATCCATTCATGAAACAGTTTTTATTTATGATTTTTTTTCTGTTTTAAACCACTTTGGGTATATCATACACATTTTATCATGTGTGCTTCTGCCTTAGGATTTGGTGGAGGACAGTGAGAAAAATGTAAGCCTCAGCTGAGAAATAATTTCCTTTCACAGAAATGGCAAAACCAGCTGTGACTAACTCCAATCTCTACCTATAAACAATTTTGGAGGCAAGCATCCAAAATGTAAGAGTGCATGGATTTGTGCTCTGGGACTGTCAGTGGATGTCATAAGGGTCCCAGTGCTAAGGCTTTGCAGAGGATTTTGAATTTTTTGGAGTAATTTCAAGAAAATGACAGCATTTAAGAGAGGATAGAGTATATACTTATCTCCTAATTAATGTAGGATTATAGTCAATAAAGATAGATAAGAGCACGAAGTACAGAAACAGAAACATCTCATATTCTTGTCCATTCCTGCCCCAAATGTGTTTGTCTGTGGTACACAGAACACATGAACCTGTAGTTTACCATCTTTTTGTTACTTTAAAAAGTAAGGTACTTAAAAACCTCCCTCCAAATACTCTTGAAACATCATGAGTTTGAACTAGGTCTTTATCAAAACAGGAGGTAAAATATAATCAAAACTAACATATGAATTTCTCATCTTGATGGTTTTAAGCATTATACAGTAAAGGTGTAAAAAAATAAAAAACTACTGTGTTCAGGAATAGAGAATCTAAGTGACACATAGTTGCCAGGAAATATTTTGTGGTTTGTTTTTGGTTGTTTTGTTTTGTTTTTGTTTGGGGGGGGGGTTTGTTTGGTTGGTTTTGTGTTTTTTTTGGTGTGTGTTTTTGTGGTTTTTTGTTGGTTTGTTTTGTTTTTCTTTTGTTTTGGGGTGTTTTTTTGTTTTTGTTTGGGGTTTTTTTGTGTGGTTTTTTGTTTTTGTTTGTTTGTTTGTTTTGTTTTTTGTACAAATACATTTTCCTTTTTGGTTGAGGGGAATTGTACCTGAAAAAAAGTCTTAAGAGTAGGCTTTTTTCTTTCATTCTATCAGAAGTCATCTCTCCAAATCCAGGGAACTCCTCTGTCAATGTGTACTTCTACAAAGCCCACACTAAATTCCTTGCTTTTCAGTGCAGGGAAATAAGCATTTTTAGCATGCAATTAATTGCATTAAGTAGACACCTAAACCAGTCCAAGTTAAACACTCCATACAGTTGCCTACATCTCTTCTGTGACTGCACAGGGAGCAGGGGCTGACAGGCTCAGAAATAAATGTCTAAAGAAGTCAATGTCTTAATATTAGGTGAGAGGTAATATTAGGTGAGAGAAATTGTGTTGTATGTGGCTGGAGACTGGTTACGTGTGCTTTTGATTCTGTGTCCTGTGAGGCCAAGAATTCCCAGGCATTGCTAACATCAGCAAATCCATTCTTGCACTCTGTTGGTATCACTTCACTGGAAATGCTCCAGCTTGGCACTGGTGTAAGGGAAATATGAATTAAGCCCATTCATCTCTTTATTGGCGCAGGGATTGCAAGACGGATCTTCGATGTGTTTATGTTACAACTGTGTTGTTGCATAACTTCAGACCAAGGAGCCTTTTTGACCTGTTATTTCTTATGCCATAGTTTTATATTCTGCAGATTTCATTTTATAAAGTGAGGAACATTTTGGCTCCCATCCAGAAAAATGTTTAAGCAAGTACTGAACTTATTCGTATGGGCATTTCCATAAAATTGCTGTTCTTTGCACTTTTCCATGGCAGGCAGGCTGTTTAAAGGGGAAATTTTTGAGCAGCTGGGGCAGAGGCAGGGTGCTGCAGGGAAGGCAGGAGATAACAGCACTCAAGAGGCTCTGAGATCCCTGGAGGGCGAGACCTGCTGGTGAAAAGCTATTTGTCCTGCTTCTGAATGAAAGGTGCAGATAAGCACAAATTCAAGGCTGAATTCAGATTAGCCAAACAGTCTGGTGTGGGTAGTGCAGCTTGGACATCCAGGAGAACCCCCTCAGGATGTTTCTGCCTTTGTTTCTAGTGCTGAGTGAATACATGAGGGGAAGCCTGCCTCTGGCACTATGATACTTACAGTTGTCTTCCTGATTGCAACCTGTTAGTTCAGTCTTAGTGTAATACAAAAAGCTAACAGGTGACCAGACCCTTTCTTTCAGAAAACTCAAGAGGTATGGTTTCATGTCTGTCCTCAAAACCCGTGAAACTTCAGTTTTGGGTTGAGTCTGAAAACTGTTCTTAATCAATTCCTTACAAAAATTACCTAAATTTACCATGTCAGTATTTCTAAATGAAATTTTTCCTGTTGTTGGCACTGAACAGCCCAGGTATGAATTGGAAATCTTAAATTCAAATTCTGTATTCGTCCCACTCTCGCATGATTCCCACTAGAGACCACAAGAGCCAGCATCGAAGGAGACAGGTGGTACCAGTGCTTTCAAACCAGTGATATTTATAAAAGGTATCTTGAAGGTGGGTTAACTGACAGCACTGGCACCCAAGGAAAATAAGGCACCCAGGGGTGGGTGGTGGGTGTGACTGAGGAGTGTTGCGCATCAGACTCACTCTGACTTTTCTTCTTTGGCAGTGCAAGGCTCAAGAGCAACAGCAAGCAAGTATGCATTGATCCCAAGTTAAAGTGGATCCAGGAATATCTGGAGAAGGCTTTAAACAAGTAAGGCAAGACACAAATGGACTTAACAGCTAACATCCTGAGTTATTAAAGGGTAGAACATTAAGGGCTGGCTTTTACCATGTGGACAAAGTACTTGTGGAATCAGATATTGTTTTGAAGAAGGGTTTGGAGTTGACCTAATTTGTATTAAAACAACAGCTTCTAGTATATCCTAGATGTTAAACTAAGAATTTTGCCAGCGTTTGAGGCAAAATCAATGCCAATGAATATGTTCTGGGGTCCCAAACTCATCCTCTTTTTTAAAAAAAGCCGTTCTCCCAAGGAAAATTCTTCCTTTATGCCCCCTCCTCCCCAAGCCAAACTACAATTCCTTCAGAATCTATATCGTTCCAGTGTCTTTGGAGCCCCTTCTCCATGTTATACCAGGACTCTGGTTGCACAGGCAGCTGAGGCCTAGGGCACTAAAAATTGTCTCTCTGCTGGCCAGTGTGGAGTGCTAGTAATGTCAGCTGAGGCGAGATGTGCTGACACGAATAAGGCTTTCCCATAAGGCCAGAGGCAAACCAGCCAAACTTGGCAAATTCAGACTCTTTAAATCTGTTTTTATTACCCTTGAAAGTGGTTGATCATGTCTACTTGGAGGTGGACTCAGTCCATATCCGTTCAATTTTACATCAAGAAAGAAAGAGCAGCACAGAGCAAATTTCCATGTTGAGCTGCAGGGGAGGGCTCCAGCCTTCCAGGTTTAGAAGATGAGACAGGTGATGGTACAAAGCATTTCCTTGCTCTTAATCTAGCAGGGCTGCTGTTGATTCAGCAGCAACATTTTGGCCAGCAAGCCTACCTGTGCACTCAGTATCCCTCTCACCCTTGCCCACCACATTCCCACCCCTCAGTAACTGCGCTGTAACCCTGCTAAACCTTGTCCCCCCTGCATCTGTGGGGTGAAGGCAGGGCTGGAATCCAGCAATTTGCAAAAGCAATGCTTTATCGGGGAAGGTATGGCCCCAGGGCAGATGTGAGGCACAGGTAGCTGAATGCCCTCCACTGTTTGCTTTGTAAATGCATCTGCCAAATAAGGGGTAGAGTTAAAAAAAAATAAAATTCTTTGTCCTCCCCCCCACACACCCTGTGTTCTTACAATAAGCAAGGGGGAAAAACACTACCAGAAGTAGAAAGATCCCTCCATGTGTCCCTTTAATCACCACACTGGGGCCAAGAGTGAGGAGGAAGAAGGAAAGAAGCCTGTGATTCCAGCCCTGACAGCTCTTCCCATCTCATCCAATGCTCAGTGCCTTCTATGCTGCCAGCACTCAGCCCTTTTGTCCTTTGGACAAATTCTCTGTAGAAGTAATCCAGGTTAATGCTGCCAGGATGGCTTTGGGTTTAGATACAGCTGAACCTAAGAGTAGGATGTGGCTCATGCTGACTATCCTAGGGACTTGAGCTACTCTGTTTTACAAGTTGGGAAAGTCCTCAAGCTCCTGCTTGAGCTTCTGTTTGCTGTCATCCCCAACTTGAAACTTAGGAGGCACTTTAGAAATGTGTAGGGTTGGGCAAATGTGATTGTGTGCCTGTCTGACTTAGAGGAACAACTCAGCTGGAACACGATCTGCTATTACTTCCACTAGCGAAGTTGTGGGGCTGACCCTACTGAAACCAATGAGTCTGCCTGATCTCCAGCCAGATTCTGGGTTTTGTTTACCTAATGCTAATACAAAAGCAATTCTTCTGATTTGGTGTATTTCATCCTGGTTTACACTGAGTAACAAAAGAGAATTTGATCCCAGCTCTATGAAATGACAGAAAACATATAACTCCATCACCTAATCCTGTAATCATTGCATTGTTTTCATTTTCCAACTAGTAATGCTAGCACCAGTGGCATTTTCATGCTCCGCAGACAGTCAGGGCTCTGTCTGTAGCATTTTCACAAGGCATGTTTTCGATATATTTTAGTGCACAGCTTTGACTTCTTCTGAAACATACTTCGGAATATATTTATAGCGCATCAAATAATTCATATATTTGAATTGGAGCCATATGAATGTTGGTAGTTTAAACCACCGATATCCCTCTAAACTACTAACAGCTTGTAAAATGAATCTATATAGATCTATAAATGTTAATGTAGCTATCAGTTTCAATCAGCCATATATTATATTTTTTCACTTGTACTGAAATTGTATTAAATGTGACATTACCCTATATGCACTAGCAATAAAATGGCTAATTGTTTCATGTTATGAAAACCCAATTGTACATGGGAATTTATTTTTCTGGAATAAAATCAATACGTTTTGTAGAAAGGGCTCTTGTAATTGTTTAAGTAGAATCCAAACTGTGAAGACATCTTAATCTATACCATCACTTCAATATGAGAATATCTTCAGTGTTATAATCTGAAGCTAAGGACAAGGAAAAGCTCCTAGAATAGTAATCCAATAAAGCTAATTGTGAAACCAGAGATGGTTTCTAGTAGGGAATTATTTTGCTCACTAATTCTGCTTAGGCTTTATTATTGCTTTATATTCATCACATCTCCATGTAATATACACACTCATGAGACATCAGTAAAATATATTCAGGCTGTCAAGAATTCAAATTCCTTAACTGGCTTTAAAAATCATTGAACAGCTGCTGTGGCCAACATCATTCAACATTCATCCATTTTATAGACAAGGGGCCAATCAGTCCTTTCTTGAAATAGCTAACAGATCCTCTATCACTTCCAGGCAATCCTAGTGATCATTTACAGTACATTCATTGACTCCCTTTCCCTTCTCCCTTTGTAAATGGATAATGCAAAATCAGGTCCTTACAGAGTTAACAGAGCCCAAAATAAACAGAGACCATCTTGTCCACTGTCATGTTAATATAGTCCCACTGCAGAACTTCCCTCAGTCCAAGATGTGGAATCCATTAAACTCAGCCGCTACTGTAGGCACAGAGAAGAGAGCTGATGGATTTGGAGAAGCTAATAAAGTCACATGGGAAAAACATTTGCTGGGAGAAAGGAATGGAAACTCTCAGTGCTGCTGCCTTCCTACATTGTGTTGGTAAACCCCAGTGTGGCAGCTCTTCCTAATTTCTGACCTCATTTGTAAATAAGGCCTGGAGTCCAATATACCAGAACAACAACCTCCCAGAACTCCACCAAGTGTGTGTGGGGTGAAGGCCCCACATAGAGGGGGACAATGTAGGTGACTGTCTTTATAGCCTTGTTTTAAGGCTCTGAATGCCCACAAATCTCCTTAGAGTAGCCATTGGTTCTTGCTGATGCATTTGGGGAGGGTTAGGCATTTTGGGTAAAAGGGTTGTTCTGGCCTTAGAGTTTTCAAATGTCCTGCCACCAGGGCACTTTCATTTGCCTAGCATTCCTATGAGGCAGAGGGTATATGAAAGGGGATATTATCATCATTTGCACCCCGTCAGCAAGATACGAAAGGACCATAGGATAAATGTGAATAAGGCCTTTGTATATGGATAATTTATGGCAGTCTTTTTTGTATTTTTCTTTTAATTTAGACCACGTCATCGCACTCATAAAAAAAAGCAACAGAAGAAACGGGGCCCCCTCTGCCCTTCCCGTGCAACATCACTAAAGTCTCCAGGGAGAAAGAATGGTAGGAAGCATTAGTTTCTGAGCTGGGATACTTCAGGTTCAAATCCCTGCTCTTCCATTGATCATCATATGGGATCTTGGGCAAATATATTAGCTTATCCAGACCTCCATTTCCCCTTATATTTGTTGAGAATGACATCTCTACCTCTCCTGCAAAGGAATATTATATAGATAAAACTCTGAAAAACAAGGGGAAATTTTAGCCACAACAGATGTGGGAAAATTTTCCCATTTTACAATGGGAAAATGGACACACAAAGAGGCCAAAATAACACTGAAAAGTCAAAGTCAAAACCAGGATAAAGGTTTGGGAGCTCTGTTTCTTTTAGGTCCAGTATCAAACTGACAGAGTTTAAATATAAATAATAGCTATGAATTTGCTACTGGTGTTTTTTAATGACAGAAGCAGCACCACGTGGTGACAACATGATTTGGTGCATGGGTTGATGCCTTTCCTATGGGAGATGCTAGGCAAGTCCCAGAGAATGGTATTAAATATACCAGTGCTCTGGATGTCCCAGTAGTTTTTATTATCTCACCAAAGTGGTTTGTCCTGCCTTTATGCACCAAAAGAAGTGGGGTTACTGCTGTGGGATATCGGAAAAGATATCTTCAAAGAGGAAAATTTTCCTCATGGCTTACTCATCCTTTTTGTACCTGGATGAGTTTTCTGAGACTACTTTTACTAGGAGTAGCCACAACTGTCTCTGGCTGTGGTCACACAGACTTAGTTGTCCAGCAGACATTGAAAGGGATGTTTGACAAGACACGCTGGGACACCAGAATTTTTGAATACCTGGTGTTTACCCTCTGACACTTGTAACTCAGCCTTAGTGACCTCATCTAGATTGCAAAAGGTTGATCAGCCTGGAGCAGGAGTAGGGGTCACTTCACAAAAAACCTGGAGGCCACCGATACAAACTACCTCCTTGTTCTGAGTGCACAAGACACTTGTACAACTTGCCTAACCCACACTCTCCTGGGTACCATGCTCACACTGAGACTGGGAGACTCAATGTGTGTGCATCCCACCCTGAGCTCCCAACCTCAGCACCTCAGGCCTCTCACATTTACTGTGCAGCATGTGGCTGCCTGCCCTCCCTGTCACCCCACCTTCACTGGGCAGCTGTCACCACAAGCTCTGCTGTGCTCCCCAGCTGTTTACAGAGGGAGAGTCCCAGAGCAGGGAGGCCATGGGGATGGCTCCTGGATGGGCAGTACACTGTGTACCTCTGCTGTCCAGCCACCTCATGGTGGAAGCCAAACACCAAGAGCAGAGCACAGGCTGCCTTCTGTGTTCTTCAGTCCTCAAGAGACCTGGCACTCTCTGGAGCTGCAACCTGTGATCTCCATCAGTTGTGGGCTAGGGTCAGGTAGAGGAGGCATTCCCAGTGCCACTTGCTCCACTACTGGGGCTACTCACAAATAATTAATCCCTCCTTTCCCTGCTGGTTTTTTTTGCTGAGTCTCTTTGCCCACTGATAATTCTCTGCTCTGGCTTTCAAGTCCAGAATAAGCTTTCTAGCCAGCCTTCCTCCTATGTTAGTTCTGAACACCTTACTAACTGTTATGAGCACAACCTGCCCAAAATAACACCCGTTGCTGGGTTTGCCCTGTTGAGTCCCAGTAGCTCTTTGTGGAGAACTTCTCCCAAAATGTTCAGCAAATACTAGTTGGAGGGGCTACAAAAGAAATGCCTTTGGGTTAGTCCAAACACAGATTTGCTGTTTGACTAGGCCTGATATCAAAGCTCTTGCAACTGAAATAAACCTTAATAGTGTTTCACTCTGTTCTTCATCAACAGGAGGTTCAAGATGTAAGAGGCAAGCATTGTAAGCCGGCTACAGGATTTCTTACTGTAGGACCCAGAGAGCAGATAACCAGTATTAGGGAATGAATACATTTTACTGTTATCATGCAGCACAAAAGCAACGCTTCACACATTTCCAAAGGGTTTTTTTTTCTTGTTTGGGTTTTTCCCCCCTTGCACAAATTGACTTGCTTTCACAGTGCTATTTTTATATAGTTAAGATGTAACTATTTGAAAAAAAATATGTTTTTTACAGGTTGGTTTATTACCTAGCACTGGGGGCAGATACCAATTTAAACTAACCCTATGTTATATAATATTTTATTACCTTCGTTATGTAGAGGTCCTGCTTTATTTAACTTTCTTTTGGTTCATGCAAGTCTCCTGGAGTTTTAAACCGAGAAGGACATGAACTGTACAGTGCAATGATGTTGTGTGTAAGTAGTGGAGGAACTCCTTGCCTCCAGAAGTCATAGAGGCCAAGAACATAGGAAGGCTAAAAAAGCATCAGATAAAAGTAGACAGCATTACCCTGGGTGGCATTTGGGGTGAGGGATTAAACTCAGGGCTGGAGGGCTAAAACCCTTCTCTGAAGGTCAGAAACTTGGGTCACAGCTGTGAGCAGCTGAGCCAATGCTAGTACTTGGTTTGTAGTAGTTGTGTGTGTTAGGAGCCACAACAGCAATCTGATGTCATCTGGCATTTCCTATGTTCCTGTGTTTCTGATGACAAATTTAGCAAAAAAGGAAGGAATGGGTTATTAAAGCTCTAAGCACACGACCATGTTACAAGTCACCGGAGAAGTCAGCTATGCTGCCATGCACCAGGTATCTCTTCCCACCCATCCACAGGAGGTGACTTCAGCTTGCCTGGCTGGCTTTGCACTGAAGTAGGCTGAGATGCATTCACCCTTTGCCAATGATGCTGTAGGTCTGCTACTGAACAGTCACACGTCCCTGAGGGCAGTCACATCTTTGATTGCTCTGGAGATGCGCAGAAGAGGATATCTGGACGTATCTTTGGAAAAAAAGAGATACCTGGGGCAAGAGAGGGTCTGTCCAGTTTTTGGAAGGAGTGGTATTTCTTGAGTGTGGAAATGAAGGCCAACACTCGCTGTTCACCAGCAGTCATGGCCTCATTTGCTGGTGAACAGGATAGCCTCTGGAATTTCCTTTGCAAAGTACAACTGGGGACAGGCACCACTCCTTGCACCCATCCCTCTCTAAGCCAGAAATTTCTTTTTCCTGATTCCTGCCTGTATACACAATATCTGTTATATAGTGTATGGAAAGACACCTGCAGCACTGATAATGATGTTATGGTGTGCACTGGGATCTGGGGGGAAGCACATTAGTGCAGCACAATGCTTGTGTTTGTATGTATCTGTGTCTGTATTGTAAACAAAAAATGTTGTAAGATTGTCTTTTTTAGTGAGCTGGTTGCTTCAAAAGGAATCTTCCCTCTTCCCTGCGAACACAAAGGAGTGTTTCACTAAGCACTCCTTTTTTGTGGTAGGCATCTTTAATGCCAAAGCGTCACTTTGGCTAGCCAGGGACTACCTTATTTCCATGTGGATTCAGGTAAAAATCTTGTAAGTATTTTCCTCTCTGCAAAACAGGGCTATTGCAGAGAGTCCTTCAGCTGGGACCACATCACCTCATTTGCTTTAAAGCAGAAACCAACTGCTGTGCCTAAAATGTTTGTGTGTGTGATTTTGACATTCTTTCTCTTGTCATCATACCAACCTGGTGCTTAAGTATTTTTTGTCTCTGTTTTGAAAGGTCTGGTACCACTGTATTTGACAAGAATTGGAGTGTTGATTTAGTATGAGTAGGATCAGATCCTCTCTTTAAAGGCTAAAGACAGAGAAATTTTATGAGAAAACCAGAGTTTCTAGTATCCTCCCTGGAACTATACTTTATATCATAGAGTCCATCTCCTGTCCCACATATGCACCTGCAACTGCTAGTGGTTTGTGAGAGGCAGACTCGTGAGTGTCATGGCCAAGAATGACTGCAGGGAAAGTGTGCAAGAATCTTGGTTTTGGCATAGACACAGAACTTCTCCTTCTCACCCAGGAAGGTGCATTCTTCACACATAATTCCTATCCAAGGACAGCTTGAGGTCCCATTTATTCTCACTGGAGTAAATGGAGACTTAAATAATTCTCAGATTTTACTTCAGCAGCATATGTTGCTAATAATAGGGGCCATGACCATTTTTTTTTCTGGGGGAAACATTGGCTTTCTGGTGAGAAGATGAGTGGGTAGATGTGACTGTACAGCTTTGCCAGCGCTCTGCTGCGGTCCTTGTTAACAGGGAGTGCATCTGGGGTCAGCACCGTCAGGGAAAGGCCCCTGGGAACATGCCAACCCCACATTACAGCCTGGGCAAACAGACTGCTTTGACAGGAGCATTGAGATGGGCAGTGCTGAAGCACCCCAGCCAAACCCCAGGGTCCCAGCTCTGGACAGTGTAGCCAGGTAGAGGAGATACACCAGGAAAGGGGGTCACCTGTCAACCTTCTCTTCTGGGTGCAAACCAGTGAGCGCTGCAGGGGTAGACTGTGCTAAATGAAGGGCATTAGCTCCTGGGAGAAGTGCATGAGTAGCAGCAGGAAGGAAAGGCACTCCATGCAAGGCTGGGAAACATTTACAGCCAGGTGATGATTGTCTGGGTACCTTGTGGGCCATCTGCCCCTGACATTTCTTGAGACCCACACAGTGACCTGGGCCCTGACACCTCTGTGCTGGTGACACTTCACTACTAACATAGCTGAGACCACTCAGGGCGTGGGGCTGGCTCTCGGGGGCCAGCACCATGTCCCTCTCTCACCTGAGCAAGGTTGAGCACAGCATGAATGCAGATGTGGCACAGAGACTTAAATGAGAATCTGCTAAAAGCTTTCTCTTGCTTTAGGCCAAAATTCAACCTTGAGTGGGAAGCTTTGCTCTGTGTCTGACATTATTTGCATGATGCATTGGGAAGAACAGCCATGCCCTTCACTCTGGAGAAATCAGTTACTGGGCTGCCCCAGTGCACCACATGTCATTCCTTCCCTGCACCATGACTGGAGCAGGCTGAGAAGCAGCATTAGCAGAGTCTCGCTTGGGGAGAGAACTTGGTTTTCTTTTCTGCCTTTAACTGTTGACCAAAGACAGAATCAGGGAAAGGAAGCGTGAGGAGATGGGAGTGAGATAGGGACCACATGTGAAGAGGATGGAAAAGAGATGGCACTGAACAGTGCTGAAAAAGCAGCTTCCATAAATGTGAAATCATCATGTGGGTATTTTCAACGTGCAGCTGTCAAATCCCAAGGTTGGATTATTTTTTAAGACTAGATGGTATTTATTGCTATGTAAATTTTTTATTTATACTAGCTTTATACTTGTATGTATGAATATGTTATCTGAATTCTGCCTGAGGAAGGATGAAGGGTGACTTTCTGATGTGTTTTTAACTAAGGTGTTTTAGAAATGGTGACTGTTTATTTTGCAATGAAGGCTATATTTGAGGTTAAATATACACTTTCTGTTGGAAATGCAGTTCCTATAGAATTCTTTGTGGCCATTTTCCATTTGCTAGCCTCTAAAGGGTCCTCCTTTTCTCTGGCAAGTAGTTTTGAGTGATGTGATTTATAGTAGCCAGGATTTTTTGTGAACTCATCACCTAAAATATGATTTCTTTTCTTTACCAATATCCCACCAAGACAAGCCTTGTCTGAAAAGATGAAACCCTGGTGGCCACAGAGAAGAAAACATGTATCATGATGAAAGGGCTGTATGAACCTCCCATCTTCCACTCCTTAACAACTCAGTTTTGTCAGAATTGTCACAATGTGGTAAATACTGTACTTTATATTTTTATTAAGCAAAAAGAAATATCTTCCCAAATAATGTGAAAAGGGTTTTGTATTTGTGTTTCTTTAAGGCAGCTTTTATGGAGGAGCTATATTATGCTTTTGAAATTACTCCTTTCATAGAAAATTTGGAAAATAAACACTTCTATATTGTTGTAATTTCTCCCATGAATGTGTATGCACTTAAAATTTTCATAATAAAAATGTCTATCCAAATTAAATTTTTACTCCTAATTTTTTTCCTCACAAGTTCCACTCGGAAAAAACGTTCAGAGGTAGTTTAAGTAAATGTCCAGTTTCAAGGATGCTTCCATATAGCCCCAATGGCTCAGACTCTGCAGGGAACTTGAGGCAAAGGTCCCATGGGTCTTGCAGGGAGAAGCAGCCCAGCAGATTGAAATGGGCCGTCTTCAAAGGGAAACCACTACCATTTGCTCCCTAAACAGAAACCCAAAATTTGATTTTAATCCTTTTCCCCAAACTTGTCCCTGCAGCATTTTGACTTCAGTGGAACTGAGAACTGTGAGCTGGTTTTGCTCCAGCAACAGGGACGTCATCATCGTCTGTGCTGAGGAAGGGATAAAGGTTTCTCTGAAAAGCCTGAGGGGTGTCAGGGGATGCATTTGATGAAAGAGCAGATGGGAGAAACACTGTCCTTGGGGCTCCTTTTCCCATGGCACAGCAGGGTCAATATTCAGTTTGGAGGTGAAGAATGGTTTTGGAGGCTTGTAGAACTGACCTGAGAACGTGGTGGTATAATCCTAACTTGGATAATGTTGTAGGAAATTTGCTACATGTTTAAAACTATGAGTTGAAAACTGTCTTGTCACTGCCTTTCTCCACCTCTGAGTTCTCATGGCAAGGGGAAATATGTTTCCTGAGGTCACCCTGGCTTCTCCACACTGACCTCCTCCAACATGCCCATCCTCCTCCATCCATCCACAGCAACAACACAAGTGAATCCCAGCAGTGCTCTGGCTGGAGCAAAGTTTAGGGATAGTTTAATATAACAGAGAAAGAGTACTTGAGCCTTACCAAGTTTCTTGCTCAATAAATATTTCTTGGCCAAATTGACGCAAGGCAAAAGACATGCAAAAAAAAGGAAAAAGGAAACTCATTTGACTGATGATCCCATTGCAAATCCAGCAATGATTTACTAAGAGACTATGAAAATCTCAGCAGGTAATTCTGAGTGCAGATGGTTAGTGAGAGATTCCCAGGGCACTGTGAAATGCATTGGGAGTAACTAGCTACAAACTTACACATTAAGCACAAACCCCATGTTCTGTGGAGCCCTTTGCCATGCCTTTCATCAGGTCTTTTCTCTTGAATGTGAAAGTTTTGGTTCTTACTTCCTCAGCAAAGCATCACATCAGTGTATTCATAAACTGCCTAGGAATTGGAGGTGAAGCCACCTTATTAGCACATCTGGCTCTCTTCATAGGCAGCTTTCCAATATTAGCAGGCTGAAGGAAATCAGCTGCATTCATGGCCTCAGCCATCCTGACACTGATTATGGGCTGGATTTATTAGGTCCTGGCATGGTATAGGTCAGAAGACAACATGGTAAATGCCTCTGCTTTGTAGGACCAGCTGGGGTGTTACCACTGAGGATGTTACCTCGGATGCTACATGGTAAGGGTCACTCCTAGCTTTTAGTGAGCATTTGCCTGTTTTAGAAAGCTACTTGCTCTCAAGTTATCCCAAGAGTCCTTCAGACAAAACAAATATGCAGATTCAAGACTAGCAAAGGCAAAATTAAAAAAACAAAACCAAAAAACCCAAGGTCTAGAAGCTGAAGCCAGATAAACTCAAACTGAAAACAGATTTTTAAGTGTGGAACTGATTAGCCTTTGGAACACATTCCCCTAGAGAGGGGGGAAGGAAAGCCCTAATCCTTCCTATGCCTTCAGATCAGGGCTGAATGCCATTGTGTTGTTAGCCATACACAGCTCGCTGGGCTCTCAGGGGACAGGGGGTGAAGTTCTCTTGCCTCTGTTACCAATAGTGTCAGACAAGATGAGCTAAGGATCTCTCTGGCCTCAGAAATACATATGCAGAAAACCTCAGTTCCAAGGGAGCATTCCTCACCTGGTCTGTGATTAATAACACCTGCATATCATCAGCCATCCCAGCTCCATTTCGACCAAGGCTGAGGAGGACTCCTGCTGTTACACAGGTGACGGATTTGAGGTAAAAGGATTCTATTTCTGGTCACAAAGGTTGCCCTCCAGCTGCAGGGGCAGAGGCATGGCAGTGAGAGAAGTCTGGAGCCCTTTCCCAGGTCCATGCACCTCCTAACTCTGGGAGGAGAGGTCCACTAACATGGTTCCCCCTGGATCACAATGCTCACACTGATGATCTTTTAGGAACTCCTGGAGTTTCTTCCTTTGTCCCTTTTACCTCTTACCCTTATTTCTCGTTTGTTCTCTCCCCTGGCTCTTTGGGGGACTTTCTCTTTCCTCTCAAACCTAGTTATCCCATCCTAAGGGGCAAATCTTTGTGATTTAAAGCCATTCTCTGGCAGTTATCAGTACCTTCCTCCTGCTTCCTCATCCTTGCTTCTCTCAGGCTAGGGCCAGTCATCCATTTCCAGTCTCTGAAAGGGGTGGAAGGACATCTCCCTTCTGTCCTTTGCAGTCACTGTATCAGAGTCCAGGGTCCTCTTGGAGAAAAGCTTCATGACTGCTGCTGTGGAGCTGTTTGTCTTTTATGCTCTGGGGCTCATTCCCATCTGTGAAGTCTGATCTATCTTCCCCTGCCTGCACAAGCAACACCCTTTGACACATCAGCCCGTCCTCAGCTCCCAGCTCCTCCTACAGCCACCCATTCCTCACGGTAGCTGCTGAGGAAAAAAAGAGACCTCTTATTGCTGCCTTCCCACTCACTGCCGGCAAACAGAGCCGAACCCTGACACCCTGGCTTTGTGAGCTGGTAGAACCAGGGTAGTGCTTTAGGCTTTCAGCAAACCCAAGTCAGACCACCATGGCTGGAATGGAAGGTGAAGTCTAGCACACTCTGTTGAGAGGTGGAAGAGCACAACCTAAGAACAGAAGGACAGAGGTTTAAAATGCTGCTGTAGCTAACTGAAACCTCCAAAACATGTGTGATTCTTCCATCCCAAAGATCAGCAATCAATTCCAGCTGCCTAGCATGCCATGTGATTTATTGCAGTGCTTGGAAGAAGACTTTGGCTGTCGTGAAACATGTTTGTATGTTGCCTGTAAAAACAGCAAATCTGAAGAGAGGACTCTCTGGATGTGATTCAGAGTGTGTAACAAAACAGAGATCACCAAGTCCTTCCACTTGAAGTACCACACCAATACATAAAGCCAATGTAAGTTTAGTATCTAGCACACACACTGTCTGTTTTGCCTCTGAGCACCACAGAGAGACTTAAAATACTGCAGACTATACTGTACAATTCCTATGCAAAGGGAAGACTACTTACAGGAGCAAATGCCAAGCCCCATTGCATAGCTTAGCCTGCATTTTCTAAATTAGAGCCTTTCCGCAGGGCAGAGCACTAGTAAAATAGTTCTGCACATAATATTTGGAAACTGAGAAAAAAGAGAGGAAATACTTCTTTCTTTCAAAATATAAATATTATGAGTGCAAATAGGAATTTGACCCTGTAGGCCTGTTCTACAACCACAAAAGCAAGTGGATGACTACCATCATGCTATATGTCCACGTTCAAAATTAAGGTCTTCATAGTAACTTTCAGTTACTCAGCCTAGTTGTTCCAGTGATTCTCCTACCTGCATTATTGCCTTCTAAGCAATGTGCCCTAACCCTGTTACTGAGTTATTGGTACCACCCTCCCCACCCCTTGGGATCTCCAGAGCAGTCATCTGGTCTTGCCAAGAAGGGGCATTTCCAGAATTTATGTGTTGTACAAGCTTGTACTCCCCTCCTCTTTCATCTCATCTCCCAGTCTGATTTTCTTTCAGTCCATATTTTGGACAAGGTCCTGTTGTCCAGGAGTTGCACAAACACAGAAGGATAAAGACAATCCCTACCTGATAGATTTCATGGTCGAAGATCTGCTCTGCTGGGCTCTTAGTCAAGCATACATGTTGCAAGAAATGCAAGTCTCTATCTCTTCATTGTGTGTTGAACAAACATCACGCCAGATGCAGGATGGCTTGTCAAGCAAATAAAGAAGTACAGATCATCTAATTTCACATTCATCTCTTCCACCATATGCAAGATTTAGTTAACAGAAAGGTTTTCAGTTCCTTGGAGGGGTGGAGTATTGTAAAAAGATAATGGAGAAGGGATAAGGAAAAGCAAGGCTTCCCAGTCATTCAGTTAAAAGAAATAAAGCCCGGAGAGCAATGCTCTGCAAGCAGGAGATGAGCAGGTCTGAGCTGTGCAGCTCCCTCCACAGAGTCCCCCCGTGGCTTGTTCCCATGTGCATTTTAGCAGCACTCACCCCGTGTATCACTGTTTTGGGCACCCAGCCCTTCTCGCTCCTCCCTTTCTCTCCCTCCTCTTGCCCTCGCTCCTTCCTCACTTCTAACTACTATAAGATTTCTCTTTCCTGCTGCCATATTATTTGTTGCTGACTTTGGACATTCTTTATGGTCTTTCATCAGGCTTCCCATTGCTCACACATTCTGCACTGGTTTGGCCTGCTCTGCCTTTTGTCTGTGCAAAAACAAAAGCTTTATCTGTGGCCCAGAGACCATGGTGACTTCAGGGCTTTCCCAGTGCCAGCACCTAATTGCAAACAAATGGATGTCCCCAGCTACATATCCAGCAATACTGTGTCTTGGGTGGGAGGGCCTGATTCTGCTCCCACTGCACTGTGTGACTGGTGAAAGGCTCATGATTTACAGCAGTGTATCTCACATTACCATCTGGCCTTCAGCAGTCTAGTTGCCTTGGATGAGAAGGCATAAAAGCTGCACAATGCTCATGACATGAATATTTCTAGTGTCTGATTTCCCTTAATGTCAGTGCATAAAGGGGAGTTGATTGCAACGAACAATCTGTATACTCTTCTGAAAATCCTCACAGAGCACAGAACTAAATGGCACAATGTTTCCACTCCATTTCTACCTCTCTTTGAAACCCACAAGGGGATCATCACTCCATGATAAGGACTGCCAGAGAGAGGCATATGGAGCAGGGCATCGTGTGGCTCACATGCTGTGTACAGGCTCTGTGCTGCCTGCACGTGGAGCTGCTTGAAAACTGGACTGGCATCCAGAAGAAAGAAGGAGAGATTCCCAATACTCTGACATTTGTTTTTATTCCAAAGCAGGTCAGAAGAAGTCTGAATATCATGTTTTCTAATGGAATGGACAGTTTGGAAAGGATTCAGTCAGGAAATGACAAAGTAATTTTTTTCTGCTTAAATTGACAGAGAGCTGGCTTTGCCTATGTGTCATACTGACTGATAGGAGTTGTAGTTCCAGCAATCCACCCCACCCTGGGTTTCCCAGGCTAGCCTGCATCTCCTATACTGCAATGCTGTCATGGCCCATCTATGACTTATTGGAACATGTCAGCCAAAGGTGTTTCATGGGGTTTATAGTTTCGCCAGAGCACCTAGCTTATAAAAGATACTGAGAGCATGAAGCAGAATCTGGGAGCTTGGTCAGGCCCTGAGCAGATCAATTTAATCTGAAATCTTTCCATTATTATTTGACCTCCAGCAGATAGTATAAAAATTTCTGCAAACTTCCCCTGAAAAACTTCAATTTCATGGAGATTATTTTTAATTACATGAATACTTTGGCAGAAAATTCTCAATCACCTCTAAATTTTCTGACAAGTTATCACTTAGCTGCTGTTTATTATTTTATTTGCCACTCTTCAGCTTATTTGGCTTAGCTGGGGAATCATTCTCAGATATTGATCAGCAGATCAACAATCCCAAGTCCTGCCAGCATTATTTCTTCCTCTGTTGCTCTGAAGTGCCTCCTTTACCTTGGAGGGCTTCCCAACATTCGTGTGAAGTACATACTTCACAGGAAGAAATCACTCCTGGGGCCTGTCCCACTCCTTCACCTTTGCCCCACAGCACCTGCATGTGCTTATTCTGGGGATCTGCACAGGCTCATCCCAAACAGCAATCCCATGGTACCATGGGAGGGCAGGTAGCACATAAAGGAGAGGAAGGATTATTCTTGCCTGCTCTCTTGCAAAGAGATCTGTATACAATTTCTTTTTGTCAGACTGATTTTCTTGGAATCCAAACATTCAATGGGAATATGGCCATGTTGGTTAAACTTCAGTGGGAAAGTCCAAATGCTGTAAGCTGACTTTTTTGTTCTCTCTCAATAGTTCTCAATTGCTTCATTTTCATAATATTGAAACCTGTAATTCTGATAAGGTAAAATGGCTTGTTTTGATTTCACTATTTCAAATATGATCTAATAATATAACACAGCAGTGCAACTTCAAAAGTAGATGTTTTTATCTTTTGGAAATTAAATATATTCCCAAACCAAATAATTTTTGTGGAAATAGTCTTCCTGAAAAAAGTTATGATGACTGACTTCCCCCGAGCCAATTAGTAATGGAAACAAATGGCAAAACATCAGCCGTACTCGGGAAAAATAATTTTTTTTATCATTTGTAACAGCCATGGTTTGGGAGAGAGGAACTTAAGAGGAACAGAAGACCAATTTTTCCTTGCAGCCATACCAAAGCACTGAGGGATCCCTGCAGTGTTGCTGATATCAGTCCTAGCAGCAGGGAGCCTTAGTGCTTAGAAGGTGAAGGTATGAGAGTGCCCAAGGACGATGCTCTGGCAATATCCAGTGCCTGAAAACCATGGAAAGCAATATGTGCAGCAGCCAATCTGGATGAATCTTTTATGTGCGTTTCCCTTCAGGGGCTATTCTGTGATGGGTTTGAATTAGGCTCAAGATATGAATCTATGAATGTGGTATTTTTGGTCATTCTGCCTGTTTTGTATTAAACTTCTGCAGCTTTTTTCTCCCCCACACCCCTTTTTTTCTTTCTTTTTCTTTTTTTTTTTCTTTTTTTTTTTTTTTAATTTTAGCAGCTGCACACTACATCAGGAAAAAAAAAAGGGTAGAAGAGCCAGGGGAACAGAGGAAGGATGAGGTGTTCTCCTAGCAGCACAGTATTTGGGGTCTCAATTGGTGGGTGAACTGAAAGAGTGGAGAGATGTTAATCAGAGGAAAAAGGCAAAACCTAAGATTGCAAGTCTCATCCATCTTAGAAATAAGAAAGGGCATCTACAAGCAAAAAAGCAGCGGAGATGGTTTCTGGTATCCTGTGGGCTTAGGAAGGAACCCATATTCAGATGTGCATAGTACATCCATGACCTCTAGTCCTTCTTGGTCTGTCAAGTCAGGATCCAGATCACCAGAGAAGCAAATACTGTGCAGTGTGGGCATGCTAGTCCTTGGTGAGCATTTCATTACAATCAGAGGTAAAGAAATAGTTTTTAATGCAATTTTATTCAAAACTGAGAAAAGTATATTCATTTATTTTATCTGCCTCATGAATCAGATATATCTGTGAAACTACTATATCTGTATAAGAAATTGATCTAATTCTTGTGGGTTATTTAACACAGAGAGCTTGTTTCTAGCACAACTGCATGCTTTTTCTCATCACACACACCAGGATCTGTAAAAGCAGAATCAATTCCAAATGACTGCTAGGGATTTTGTCCATCTAGAAAAAAAAAAAGCTTAAAAAAAGAGGCCTAAATAGTTTCAGGTATGTGGATTTAATGACATAGAGAACAAAGCCTGTGGACTTATTTTGGATTATACTGTATAACCAAGACTAGAACTTGGCCAAGTATCCTCCCCTTGGACTTTTCATCACTTTGTTTTACTTGTTACTTAGGACCTGTGGATACTAACTCTTTGAACATTTGCTTTTGGAGGAATTAAATTAGATTATTAGTAGCTTTCATCCTGCAGTCCCAGTTGCTCAGACTTTGGCAAATGTCCTTTCACAGAGGAACAACCTTTGGGACCTGCAGAATAAAATGCAGAGAAGGCTAATGAGACAAAGCCCACATTAATACACCATGATGAGTAACCAAACAAACCATTAAAGATTTGCTATTTCTCAAGCCTAGAGATCTGCCCGGTCTCCAGGTACAGATAGATGTCATCCCCCTTCTCTGCAGCACTGGGAGCAGTTCTGGGCACTGAATCATTCTCAGCAGATTGTGCAGCAAAATATTCCAATGCATGGAAGATTGTGATGGGGGAGGTTGTGTGGCTTTGCTGGGTTTTTTTTTTGGTTTGGTTTGGGGTTTTTTTGTTCTGTTTTGGTTGGGGGTTTTTTTTGGTTCTTTAATAAGGGAGAGTTTTAAAATAGAAAAGAGGAATTTCTAGGTAGGTGCTGGTGGATTGCATTTAGGGAAGACTTTCACTTTAGAGAGGATGGGATTTGCCTAGGTGGATAGCAGCAGCCATCTGGGATGTATAAGAACGATTTGCTCTCACCCTCTTTCTCAGGGGCTGCATCATCAGCAGACTGGGTGCTAAGCGTCTCTCTGCATTGCCTCATCACTTTTAATTACCCTTACTTGCTCTGCTCAGGAGTTTCTAGAGAGGATGGGATCTGCTTTTCTAATGTATTGTCCAAACTTGTATAAACAAATCACTTTAAAGAATTGTTTGAGCAAGTAATTGAGGAAATTTCTTACAGAAATGAAGTGTTGGATGACCCCTTCAGTGACCAGCACACCCCAGTGCTTCAGGGCAGTGGAAGCTTGTGCTCCCCTCAGAGATGTCTTCTCCTGGAAGCTGTCCCAGAGCCAGGTAGGAACATCCAGGGCTATCTGGCAAAAGTTTCACAGGATCACGGAGTTCTTCAGAGCTCTGAAGACACAAATCACCAAAGGCCCCTTGGTGAAGAGTCCAAACCACTCTGCTTCAGAGAGGTCAGTTTGCAGCTATGATCCAAGTGACTTCTCCCGTGACAGATTTACCCATCAGCTCCTTTTGGACCACTCCCTGCCCAGGGGAGGTGATGCTTGCAAATGTGGCATGCTGCAGGAGTGACAGTCAGTTCAGCTGGCTGGAAGGCAAGGTAAGCTGGAAGGCAAGGTCAGACTCCTTGCTTTGCTGAGTCACTACACAGTTATCGAGCTCTTAAAATCTCCACTACATATTTCCAGTGGCTTGGAACAACACCTCTCATTCCCTTCAAAGAACTACCCATATGCTTATGTTATGAAGAGTTTGTTAAGTTTGATACGAATCAGGAACTAGCACACTCAGCACAACCCATTATCTGGGGACAGTCCATTTCCTACTTGCTGGAAATCAGGGAATATTTACTATGGCTTCTCTTCCTCCCCCCCACGCCCCCCAAGCAGCAAAAAAAGAGCAGCATTGCAACACTGTGCCTGGTTGTTCTGCTAAAATTTATTTGTAATATCACCTGCTTGCAAGTGCTGCCATGCCAGAAAGAGCCTGGGTGCAAACAGGTAGGCAAATGAAAGGCAGAGGATTGGGTCCTGGGAACAAAAATGGAGACCGGACCTTCTCTTTGTTTTCACAAGTGCAAGCATCCGTTCAAGGTGCCTGAACTAAACACTGCAGAGTAAAGGACACAGCAGACCAAGGTGACCAGCATTTTAGGTATGAAAAAAGAGATTTGCATCCAGCTTCAGGTGGTAGTGATTGTCCCTGGTCAGGTCCAGGTCTCTGTGCACGTTTCAGCACAGGCCCAGGTGCCTCCGTTTCTTGCAACAAACATCTCCAAACACCCAAGCTGGGATGAAGAAGCTCAAAAATCCCCTTCCATCTTCCCTCTTGCACAGCCACGACCCACGCAGCAGTGAGACCATGACAGCTCTGGCAAATGCAGAGCAGGGTTAGCAGTTAGCAAGTGCTGCACCATGAGTAGGAGATGAAGAAACAGAGTGGGAGAGCGAGGTGCAGGCAGCACAGGAACTGAACTTAACTGCATTTTTGTCTGGCACTTTGGCTTTCAAGTCACCCTGTAGCTTCAGTTCCATTTGTTCTTGACTCAGCCAGCTGGCATACTGTCAATATTAAGAAAATGAACTAACTCAAGAAGCAGATCTGAAATATGCACGTATGTGTGTAAATTCAAGCAAGGTCACTGCATGCTTCAACACTTGCTGCCCCCTCAGTTGTAAAGAAACAGGAAGCCATAATTATACCGAACACTTTTCCTAGGTGAAATGTGTGTATAAAAGTCATATGTGTATTGACACATACATAAATGTCCTTGTATGTGTATATTTGTATGTGTATATAGTCATACACATAATCCATTTTACATGTGCATAAAAGCTGTGTATAAAAGACAGCCAGCAACCTAACAGGCCAATAAAATTGCACCCCTGGTGTTCTGGCTAAAAAGCATGGGGAATTTTATTAAATCTGCTATTGATCTTGGCATGTAAATCAACCCTTACCTAGTGCTACCCATAATATTAATCAAGAAATGGCACTGCAAAGAAATTTGAGAGAGTTCAGTCCTTGGAAGGGACACATGAGAAGTAGATGAGCCCTTCCAATGGGAGGATAGAGGACACTGCAAACGCCCAGGCAGAGCTGTGATAGAGGTCTGCTGGAAATTAAGGCTTTTTCTCATTTGAAAACGGAGCTGTGTGAAGATCAAAGCCTTTTGAGGAAACACTGATTTTGGCAGTATCTTCCCTTTGCAAAAAGGGAAGTGAAATGGCTTGCTTGGGATCATCAGTTGCGGCTCATTCATGCCAGTCATTCAGTACTTCACATAGTTTTCTTTCTTGAGAGACATTGCATCAAGGCTGTGGCTGGGGATTACACAGCACACCGTGTGGGGAGGCCACCTGGGACTGGATTCAATAAAGCAGGGCTGGGGAACTGCAAATCACCACCAGGTTTTGCTGAGGAACAGGCAGAGAGCATCACGTCAGCCGATAGCAAACAGCTCCCCATTGCTGAAAAGGGCTGATCTCTCATGCTCCATCATTGCTTTTCCCCACAGTACTGCATAAAACTGTAGAAAAAAACAGAGTTGCTTGAGGGAGATCATATTTCTCAGTTAGGACCTAGCTGATAAGGCATTTGAAGAACTGTGTTATCCAGGAAAGAATTTTTTTTCAAAGGCTCACTTAGTTTAGAAGTAAATAGATGCTATAGGGCGCTAGTGTTTTACAAATCTATATGTACTTATATGGTAGCAAATGGACTTATTAGGCTCTAAGATAGTTTATATTTGTATAAGGATCAAGTACCACCTACTAGCAGAACCCTGTGTGGGCAGAGAACTACTGAGTTATTGCAATATTTTAGCCAAGATGAGCTCAGCTATTGTTTCTAAGTTAGTCTAATCATCCTCATGCAGTTCACACCAGAAGAATTAGATTCAGGCACAATATCAGTACAGCCCACCAGACTGTATTCTAGTTCCAGCTCTGATCTACCCTGCATGTGTGTTAAATAGCATTGCTTCCCAGCTTTTCCTTCAATTCCTTTATCCTTCCTTAATTACAGGTTCACCATAATTGTTCTGAAGGCCCTTAATCTCCCTGACACTGTCCTTTCATTTTGGACTGTCATGCAGAGAAAGGAAGAGAGGAGCTGTAGAGTGAGTTATAGCATATGACATGTACTTACACACCTGCTCTTGTATAGTTGATGCCAATTGGTTTGGGACACGATGTGTTACAGTCAGGGCTCTGCAGTGTCACTCCCAGCCACTGTCTGTGGTTTCTTCTTCTCTGGGGTGACTATGTGTTGGCAACAACCACTCCACATCTGTCCCTCAATGCTGGAGGGTGACAGCTGTCTTTGTTTCAATGAACACCGCCAAAGCACAGGGGGATTGAAATTAGAGAAATGCTTGGCTGAATCCAGTCAACAGTTTCAGATGAAAAAAACAAAGCAAACTTCAAAAGTACTCCAGCATTCCAGTTTGCTATTTTAGAAGTAAAATACTTTCCTTTTTCCTTCTAAAGGAACCTTCCTTGTCTAAAAGGTAATTGAATCAGTAAGATAATTTGAGAAAAAACAAATGGTTCTGTACTGATTATCCTTTTTTTCCCTCCTTTTCTACTGTTCTATTACAGTTCAGTTAATTCTAAATCAATTATCTCATTCCTTCCCTAAGTTTCCTAAATCAACTGCCAAAAACCCAGTCTCTCTCCGTTTACTTTCCATTCATACTCTCAGTCAATATCCTCTTCCTGATCTCACCACTTGCTGTTTATCAAGGCTGAACAACTGGACCACTTTGCTCTTCCTGTGATGGATGAGTCCCTTCACCACCAACCTCCTCAGTTTCCTCCAATGATTGTTTCTGAGGCTGAAGTTTTTTAGCATCTTTGCTCCAATGAGGACATCCAGCATGTGTAACTGCTCTAGTTAGGGCAGAGTGTGTCTTCAGGAATAGTCATTCACAGAAGATCCTTTCACTTGTGAGTAGGACAATGGCCAGGTCCTCCGCTGCTGGCTGAACAGCCTCAGCATCCTCTCATGGGTCTGAGGTGTTTTACACTCCTCTGGTTCATTCAGAAAGATCACAAGATACTCTACAGGGGGAGAGCTAAGAATCACCTTGCCTGTGGCTGATATGTAGCCAGCTTTGTTCTGCCTATCACTTTTATTAGACTTGCTTTCCTTACAGGCAAATCTCTTACAAGCCTCCTATTTGTGTGATCTGCTCTTCATCACCCTGTGTATTTTAATCCACATATTTACACTACTGGGGCTATGTGAGAAATTAGATCCACATCACCCCACATCTGTACTCCCACTCTGGAAAGTATTTCACTGCTGAGCTGTCAGGAATCATTACAAACCTGAGGAGCGAGTGCCCTCATATGAATGCCTTCAACTCACCTCCAGGACGAGAGATGATGTATGAGCTGCAAGGGACTCTCTGCTTTCCTCGGTGCTCAGAAACACAACTCCTCTCTGGAAGAAGGCTGATTATTGCTTAAACACATCTACACTCAAGGATCAGAGAGCAATCCTTGAGCCTCCCGTCACTGTGAGGTGCTCTATGAGCTGTGCAACCCAAAGCAGTTCAGCAGAGGTATAACCATCCAAACAGTACTCCCAGTTAGGGAGGGAATAGAGATTTGTGAGATACTGCAACAGGAAGTCATGACCCTGTCCCAGCTTGATGGATGTCATCTTGCTTGCAGTGTGGTCCTGCAGGCTGGGGAGGACTGTGCCCTTTCTCTGCCAGCAGCTGCACTTTGGCTGCCGAGTTTATACAGCAGGTTGTGATGGTGTCATCCGCCAGTGCCAAGTGTCCAGCACACACTCACTCCACAGCCACTGGTACACATCAGGATGCCTCCCAGGGTCTTTCTGCAGACCTTCCCTTTACCTCCTGAGTAAAATAGGGATGACAACATGTCCTTACCTCACAAAGATATTAGGAGGATAAATACCTTAATGTAAGAATGGTAAAGCATATGAGTGCTTCAAAGAGATGCCACTTCTATCAAGGCTGAGCTAAGCAAGGCAAAAAAATGATGTATCTTTTAAATGCACAAACCCAGTTTTAAGTTTTTTGCTTTGTTTTTCCTGTCCATTTTGATGAATAAATACATCTTATCAATTTTTTCATCTTATAATTCTGTTTAAAAAAAGAAAAAAAGAAAATGGAAAAGGGTAAATAGCAGTGAGAAGTTAACCTCTCACGCAGAGAAACTAACCCTGCTTGGTTAGTCCTCAGCGTCCATTTCCTCACCAGGAAGAAATTGTGGAAAGGAACTTTCAAAGTAAGTAGTATTTTTAATGGAATTTGGATAATCACTTGGGAGAAGGGGAAAAAAATCCATAAAAGCAAGAAATAAACATCCATCAAAGTGCTTCATGAGAAGATGAGTGCTAACCACAGGAATTCCTCAGAGATCCTTGTTATCCACAGCACAGAGCTGCAGTGGCTGCATGGTCTTCCTCATCCTTGGTGGCCTCGGTGGCTCCCTGGCAGGCCCTGTGGTGGACACCTCTGGCTGGGTGGCTGCACATGCCCCCTTGGCAGCGTGGACACCCATCAAGAGCTCTTCCCCACTGATGCCTGAGCCTCCATTACCAGCAACACACCTCTACTGGACCCCCTCCCTCCTCCTCCTCACTGCACACTGCTGCAAGGGCTGAAAGGAAAGAAAAAAGGGGCTTAGGAGTGACTGGGGAGGGGTTCAGGTACGGTGACCCTCACTTTCCTATCAGCATGTGAAATCCAAGCCCACTTCTTCTGTTTACTGCCCATTTAAGAGTTTCCTTGGTTTATGTCAGCTCATGGGTGACACAATGTCACATTCAGAATTAATGAGGCCAGTGAGGCCAGGAGAATGTCATTAGACTAAATGCAAATGCAGTGCTCAGAACTAGCCCAGACCTTTGCCCCAACACCAAATGAATTCAAGGCTAATACTTGGATGCAAATAGCCCAGGGCATGACCCAGTTATGGTTCACACTAAATCCAGACCTTGAACTTGGGAAAACCTTGTTATTTTTTTACTTTTAATTTTCATGCACTACTTATTTTCTGTCTGTATGCCAGATATGAAAGAAGAAATGCAGAAATCCTTCAAAGGAGGTCATTCTTCAGCTCCCACCAGTCAGACCAAAAGGGAAAGCAGCTAAAAAGTCTAGATGTGTTTGAAAAAATTCCAGCATTCATTTGCAGACTCTCCAAATCTGGATCAATTCCCAGTGATCATCCAATCTGCTAGGTCTTTCATGCAAATTGATCTCAGCAAGGTCTACTCCATCACAGAAAAAGACACTCTCCTAGGGCTGAAACAGAAAGGAATGAAAATAAATATGCTCAGGAGAACCTGTGCACATGGTTTTTATGTGGCTTATTGCCTCTGAAATTAACTCAGAGTGGCCATAGCCTCCAGCCAGTCCACAGGTTCTTGTATTGGGTAGGTGGGCAGAAGGCATGTTTAACCTTCATTCTGAAATGGAGCAAAAGCCAAAAAAACCCAGTCATTGCCAAATTGCCATATCTTCTGTGACTTTTTATTTGGTATAAAATGATGAGAGTTAGGCTTACTTTTTCATTTCTAGTTGGTGATTTAATTTAATGTCTTTCTTTTACTCTTCTTAGGCAGCCTGAATACTTTCTACGATGAAATCCTTGTCTTTTCCTTCCCAGGATAACTTTCTTTCTTCCCCATCTAGGGATTTCCATTGCTGGCCTAGAGATGAGTGTATGTTCCCAGAGCATCCACAATTCCTACTGATTTCAACATCTTTACTGAAACTAAACTGCAAAATTCAGAATTAAAATGAGGTTCAGATTTCAGCTATACTGTTTGGAAGGTAGGCTGACTTTTAAAAGTGTATAAAATGAAGACTGAGCCATAGTGCTCACAGTTGCTAGACACCAGGCTGTAATAGCTTTGCCTAGTACTGCCCTCCGTAAAGAAATCCTGTAACCAGAGGCCTGTTAAGTGAATAACTCACTGCACAAGGAAGCAGGTTCTCTCTGTAAGCTCAGCATAAAGCTTGCATCTGCACATATCTTTCTTTTTCTTGGGTCTGCTTTTATTCCTGATGGCTTATTGCCAGGGCAGGGTTTACTAGTGAAATCCACATGGGAGTAGTTTTGAAAGCCTAAAAATCAATCATGAATTTAAGCTTCCCCCCTGGCCCCACTCTTTCTGTAGGAATAACACCCCTTCACCACCCTCCCTGCTCCTCAGTTTGCATTGCTCTGGTAAGTTATTTATCAATAAAAATTCCACAGCCAACACATAATTGGATTTCTATAAGAACTTTCAAAACTGAGCTGCACTGAGTTGCGAGAGGCAGACAATTAACTTGACAGAGGAGTTAGCACTTCAGCCTTGCATCTGTTTTCACTGCCTGCTTCTTTCAGAGCAATCATTTTCTCATTTTATTCTGGTTGTGAAAGGAGCAGGTGAAAACAAGCCACGGTTCCTTTAGCAGCCAGCTCTGGTGGTTGGCCAATATTCATTGGAGTGCCCGTGAAATAACATGCTGGAAACACCTTTTACCAACAACTTCAAACTGGTGCTTAATGGGGAAGGGTTCAGGTAAGAAAAGCACATACAAGAGGCTGCAGACTAATTTCAAGGCTTCTCTAATTCAGGATACACCTCATCTGGATAATCCAGTGTCACAGGTGAAATGGGCAATGGAAGCTGGAAGGCACAAATGGTTTGGGCTTTACCCCCAGCAGTAACACTTACTTTGACCGGAGTGGCTCCCTTCTGATGAATGGTGTGAAACACAACTACAGAGCACTGCATCCTCCATCTGCCACTACAGACTTTCCCACGGCATAGGACAGACATCCAAACTGCTCAAGCCAACTAATCAGTGAAACCAGCTCAATCAAGAAACGCATACCGGTCCCTTCCAGGTTGCTTTCTCCTCCTTTCTGTCCTTTCCTTCACTCCATTCATTGTATTAGAGGGGCAGAGGCAGGTAAATGATGGAGATGCAGGTGCAGATTGAGAGGGATGGCACCAGAAGTCTGATTGCTCTCTCCTCCCTCAGGATCTCTTCCCAAAATGTGGAGCCTCCCATGGAGCTGTACATAGCCTCAGAGCAGAGGTTATGGGGCAGAAGGATTTTTACTAGTAAGGAACACAAGCAATCCAGACTGCTGCATGGCTGGTGAAAGGCAGGATACCATCAGTGTCACTTCTCATCAAGATCGCAGCTGGTAGTGTAAGCAGACATTAATGTCACCACCCCACAGTGCCCAGAAAAAGAAGACCAGGGTCCTGCTCTGCTAAGCTGCTCAATGAGCTTCCAGGCTTCATAACATGCTTGCAAGAGAGCAGAAGCAAAGCTGGGAGTTACTGGGAGTTATTTTGTGCCAGTGGGTAAATCCCTCTCTGCTCTCAGGGTGATCTTTCCCTCTCTTCCCCTGCGCAGCTCTCCCATCAGACGCGGTTCCTGCCCTGCTGGGGCTGGATTGGGCCCCTTGCAAAGAAGCCCCAGCAATGTCTCCTTTCCCTTGCAGTTGGCTCCACTTCTTCCCCACAGTACCTTGACAGCTTCTCCCCTCTGCAACACCTGTTCCAACAGTTTTTCTTAGTCAACCCAGGAGTGAAGGTGACAGAACTCTTCCTGTTACCAAGAGTCCTGTCCACATCCTCCAGGTGTTAACTTCCATCTGTCTGTCAGCTTCCATGCTTCCAGATCCTTTTTTTTTTCATCTTTCACATAGTAAGCCCATTCATCAAGCCCTGACAAGGTCTTGAGTTTGATTTCCTAGCTGGCCACAGAAAGGAGTGGACTGCCTTGGGGCTGCAGGGACGTGCAGGCATTTCTGATGAAGTAGGCGAGGTTACAAATTAGATTCAGGTCTAAACCAAACTGCCAGTTCCAAACAGTTCTGAAATGAAGCTCAGGACTGAATCTGGGCTTGAAGCTTGGTTTGGTTCCTATTGTGAAAAGGAGCAAGAGTTAAGCACCATGAGCGCTTTTGAGCCGGGCTGTCTTGAACCCTCTAAATGAAACACGTGGTGCATTTCTTAGCTTTTCTGTCTGAAGGCTAAGGGCTTCACCCAGCAGAGCTTGAGGTGGAGGGTCTTAGAGCCTGGGCCACCTACCTGTGTGTCCTTCTGCTAGCAGTGACCAAGGGGACGACCAGTTCTCTTGCAGGAGACATAATTGCTTTACAATTTGCTTCCTGTTTGAACAAAACCGGCAGACCAAATTACTAAACCATTTTAAAGGGAAAGAATTTCGGAATTGAATTAGGGATATGGAAACAGCATTTTTTTGAGGCATTCTCAACAAAGAAGAAAAAAACAACAGCAAAACTGATGAGAGCAGCTTTTTCCATCTCAAATGAATGTTTTGAAACAAAATAACTTTATTTTGCTCCAAAGCTCAAGTGGAGGCAAGTTTTCTTTTTGCTTCATTTCATCTCCCTGGAATATTGAAAAACATCTGTCACTATGGCCAGGTCCCTCTTGCTTCACCACAAATACTACTTTCACTTGAAACCACATTTTCTGATAGGAAAAACTTTTCAGGCAAAAAAGCAGTCTTTGTGAGAATGGACACGGATCTGTCTGGGAATGAGCTATAACTCAAAGCAACATCTCCATTCATGGAGAACTTCTCCAGCCATTTGGTTCTCCCTCAGTACACAGGCTTGTAAATAAAACATAAAGGCCTCCTGCTCCCCACAGCCCCAGCAGATGGAAATAATCTGCACTGTTTACATATCATTTTACAACCTGGGGAAATCAAGCAGGTGGTGACACAGTTACCTTTAACCAGACTTTAAAGCAGTTGTGGTCCCTGTGGTGCCCAAGGGCAGCCTTCCCCTCCAGCAGAGCCAGATGAAGGTAGTGGAGTGAACGGGTGGGTAATACAAAACTTTTCTGCAACCCCCTTCTCTCATCTGGCAGGGAGACTGTACCCCACCGTCAGGGGCTGCCCATGCAGGGACCCCTGGCTTCCTGCACCGCCTGAAAGGAGCCAGTTGCCTGCAGCAGGGAAACCCCTGCCCTCTGCATGTGCCTTGCCCACTTTCCAGGCACTGGGAACAGCCTTCACAGGGGTTTCACCATCCACAGTAAAAGCTGCGGCCAAGGCTAGAAAGCAAATGCTGCTTCCAGTTTCTAACCTCATCTCTTTTTTTTACCTGATTTCAGCATGGCAATTCCCAGTCTAGGATTGCTCTTCTCCTTACTGCAAAACTCTGCTTGGATATTCCTTCTTCCCTTGCAAATAATTTTATTTTACTTACATATTTCTGGCAGGTCACCCCAGAAGGCAAGGGTTAAGTTATGCAGTGATTTGCAAGTGAGACCACTCAGCTTTGGCAGGGTCTGTGCTCCCACCTCTGGTCACCGTGATGAGGTTCAGGTCAGGGATGACTCGTGCAGAGATGATGTATGGATGAGGTGATCTGAGACCTACCCTTTCCTTTGCTAAACAATCAGAGAAGATTTCAGAGCTCCCCATCTCTACCTTACCTGTTGCTTTTGAAATATTCCATGGGATCTGGAGGGAGAAGTCATTTTTTTTCATAAAAATACCAGTTGGTTTCGTAAAGAAATTTTACAGTCTTCTTCCTCTCTTCCATTTTTCAAGAAGACTCATGGAAATGAAAGAAAAAATGAGTGGGTTTTTAAAAAAGCATTTTAAATAAAAAGTTTCAGGTTTTGTATTTCAGTTTAAAAAAAGAACAAAACAACAAATCCACTTATGAAGAAGTAAAATAAAAAAATAAAGAAATACAGGGTAGAGAGGATTCAGGGGAAAAGGAAGCTCACATTCATCATTGCCCAAAGCCAAAATCTAGTTTGAACTGCAAACATCATGCAATCAATCCATCTGTCCATCATTGTCTTCCCAAACACAAAAACAAACCAAACCTTTATTAGCACAGTATTTACCTACACACAGCAGTGTTGCTTTAAGGGAACATGGAAGTAGTACACATATCACACAACTGCTGTACTTTGTTTTCCTTGTAGAAATGCACCTTCAAGCTGGATTGCTCATTCCAGTAGACATCTGGGCATACACTGTGCCAAAGTAAGACATCTTTATTTTTATATAATCTCATTCCCATTGAAGGTTGCACATCTATCCATAAGTAAAAAAAACATTCCTGACCAAAGGTGTTGTGCAGATACAGAGCTGACCTTAAAACAAGTTACTCTTGTTACAAAAAGTGACTCCCTCATCAAGGCCCAGTCTCTGACGTCTCCTCCAAGCCCTTCAAACCATTTCTGAACCAAAGAAGAAAGCACTCATTTAGTTTATAATTTTATCTGTGTCAGGGTGTTTGCTGCACTGGCTTCGTACTTCTATCTCATATAGTTCCACGAGAAAAGTGCTAGGCCAAAGAGTATTTCCTTATGGTGAAAGGAAAGCTATCAAGCAGATAGTGCCAAGACAGTGCCAAGAATGGGCTGCTTGATGTGCACAGCCTGTTGGATTGCTCCTTTCAGCACTATTGATAGGATGGAGAATAATCCAGTCAATAGCATAAAGCTATCACATGTATCAGTGGGGACACCATCCCAAAAGGAAGCTCTGGAATCAGAAGCGTGATTAGAGGCAGGAAGGGAGATTACAGCATAGGAAAACATATTGGGCAAGAAGATACTGAAAATAACGGGACTTTCTTTACAGCAGAGATAAAAAACTAGGAATGTTGTGGAAGTAGACAGGACTATCAGGGCTGTATAGAAGCCAGATCATCACAAAGCTTCTGTTTCTGTGTCTCCTAACACAGAATATCCTGGATGTGCACAGATAGTCTGTGGAGTTGAGTCAAACATTTTAATGTATCTAAAGGAGTGGCTTCTCCACACGTTGCATTCGATGCCTGGAGATTACAAAGGTTCAGAGGAAAATAGGATGCTCCCCAAAGCCATGGGAATATTCACAATTATATTAATGCAGCTTCCTAAACAAGAATTTGGGGAACGTTATAAAACATGTTGGCAGAAAATTGCTAATAAAGTAAACTAGTAAGCAGCTTCCCCAGTGGGCAGTTTCTCTCTTCCTTAGGAGCACCTGGTTCTGAATATAACTGAAGCTGGGATACTGGTGCAGATGTCGCAGGCAATTTGGCAAGCCTGAGGTTCTCCCCTTCTGAAATTACTCCTGTAAGTCAACTAAGGTTCAAAATGCTCAGTTTTCTGTCTTCTCTCCTCTGTATTTTGTCAGTATCTACTGCTGCTTTCCTGCACAGGGCTGGCGTTTGCACACCAGGGTCCTCTAACTTGCATCCGTGCTCCTCTGAACCGCAAAGTCTGAGGTTTGTGAGAATATTTTTATATGGATTTTATTGTTTTAGCCCTTGGCCAAAACTCAGTTTGTGGCATTTCCAGACCAGTCACAAACCTCTGGAGGAAGCTTGGGCTTGAGAGATTTGCAGCTTTATTTTGCTCACTGTAGAAGTTGGAATAACTTGGATAAACATTGGTTAATCAGTACAACTCCTAGTGCTTATCTACCACAAACCCAGACTGCCTACTCCTTACTATTCCTCCAGCACTAGTTTTCACCAGACATAATCACAAACATTCCTGTTTCCTGATAACATGGAGAGGAGCAAAGTTGATTCAGAAAAGTTTTCTTGTCTGTGAGAGCACAGGCAACTGGGGCTGCTGCTTGTGCCCACAGCTGATGTTTGAAGGGGCTCACTAGAGCCCAGCTGGGGAGATAGGGAGCTGAGGAAGTGTGACTTCTGAAGAGCATAGATAGCCTGGGATAATCACTTGTAAGCCCCTGAAGTAGGTCTCTTGAATTTCAGTTCTCAATAGCACTGAGTGTGTGTCTCAGATGGTGACGCTTAAAAGAGAAATGAAGACCTGACAGGAGTTACGTGCTTCTAAATAGATGCTGGACTGTAGTGGATTTTTGGCGAACCCGGTAAATTCAGAAATTTTAGGTTTACACAGGGAGCAAAATTGTTTCAGGGGTTTTATTCTACTGAGGAAAAATTTCCAATTAAAAAATGTGTGGGAAATTTTGAAAATATGGCAATATTCTTTGTTCACTTTTCTATTACAATTAACTTTTTTATTTGAAAATATTTCATTTTAAAATTTATCAAATGGGGAAATTTTGGTTTGGATCAAATATGAGGTTTAGGACAGAATATCCCTATTCATTTTATATTTTCCCTTAGCTTTTTTCTGAAAAGTACCTATTTCAGCCTGCCTATATTTTTGGTCTGAATTTGAAAAAGAAAAACTGACTGTGAAGGCATAATGCAGGCTAAGGCAAGAGTTAACAGTGAAGACATCCCATGGCTTTTCTGGATTGCTCTTTAGAAATCACCTTGGGCTACGGTACATATCCTGGCTCAGCCCAGACTTCTCAAAGGAAAACTTTGAAGTCCAGACATCTGAAAAAGATTCATCTTCCTCTCCCTGACTGAAGAAGAAACACAGTCTAGCAGTTTATTTCAGAATAATATTCTGTAATATTAGTCAGATAACTCAGAGTAAAAATCTGAAATCTGGAAGTTTATATGGCTATGCCTGTGCCCAAATACCTGCCAGCAAGGGAGGCAGGAAAGTACTTGATCAGTGCAGGGTCTGTCCTTTATAAACACATGATTTTGGAGAGGATAGGGAAAGGAAGGACGCTAAGGGGATTAACACAGCTTGTTGCTAAAACTCTCACAGTAGATGAGCTGCTGTACTGGGAAAATAAGAGGCACTGCAGCCCCCTCATTCCCTGATTGCTGGTGGGCTGTCCCCACTCCATCCTTAGAGCCAGACCTCCATAAGCATGGTCAGGCCAGCACTCTAACCTCCCTTCTTCCCCTCCTGCTTATTCCCCTGTCTCACCTTGAATTGCCTTGCAGTGGTGTCAGTCCATCCCTATTCCCCACACTCCTGACCCACAGACTGGGTTTGGGAAGTCCTGGGCTCTTGCAGGCACAAGTTAGAGTTCCTGGATTTGCAAACTGCAAGGTGGGCATCCTGGGGTGCTGCTCAGGCTGGCTTGGACCAGCACTGGGATCCAGCACAAAGGTCTGCTGACACTTCAACAGCAGACCTGCCAGCTTCACATCAAATTGCTGCCCTTGGACACAGAGCACACTGGGGCATAAATCCTAGAGTGCAGGAGACAAGATTACATGTTCACACACGTTAATTTACATCCATGTCTAGTTCTTCTAGCTTTTTGAAGACGTTTCTATTTGTATATTTCCTCATGTTACCAGTGACATTAATAGTTTAGCAGCAGCTGCTGCCAAAACAATGATCCAGTTTATAGGCTCAGTGAAGAATGACCTTTTACATTATTGGACATAAATAAATTTTTGTTCCCCAAGCAGAAGAAATAATTTCATTCAGTAAAGTAACTAAACAAAGAATTGTCTTCCCTCAAAAGTGTTCAAGTGCTAGTAATATGGAATGCAATCACCACAACAGATTTATTTAGCTGTTTTCTCTCAATCACTTGTCATATCCTTTTAAAAATAAAATTGCTCCCAAAGGGACAGATTCACAAGACATTTATACTAAAAGTTATGTCCAGCCAAAGCAGATGGAATGCAGATAGTGCAGGATATGACAGGGGAGCAGATGTTTTCTAATCATTCCCGCATCATTCCTGGTCACTAGCCAGTTGTATTGGGATTACCTAGTCCCCACACACAGGCAGCATGGCTTTGCACTCTGCAGAGACATGTGGTAATCCAGATGCCTGCTCGGGAGAAAAATTAGGAGTCTTAGCATTGGTATTTTTATGATGCCTTGCTGTTGCACCTCATTTAATTGGTAAACAAAGGGAGTGAGTACCAGAACTTAAATCACACTTTTCACAGCCATCTCCAGTACTGGTGTGGCTGCTCTGGAGCTCTCTCCATATCCAGAAGAGGTGCAGCAGCCCTGCAAGGCTGTGCGTGGCTCCTTCCTGGCTCCTGGCCATTGTCCCTCAATCCTGGCCTCGGATAATATCATTCATTTTTGCATGCTTACTGTCATCTCTCTGTCACCCTTTGAATTCCGTTAAATTTCATGTTTTGGACTTTTTTTTCCCCCTAAGGACTGAATACCTTTTCTACCTGAATTCTGAGAAAAAAAAAAATTACTTTTATCTTCATTTAGAACAGCAGATAAGATACAAACGGTTCCTGAAGGAGAAAGATTTGTTCCAGACAGACCTTATGTGAAATCTCCCCATTCATTACATACATACATACATACAGATGTAGAGACAGACACACATAGATGTGCATATACCTCTGTTATCTCTACATCTATATATATATTTATTCACACGTAATGCACTGCAAAGATATGCAGAGACAGCTCCATGATGCTCTAACCCATGCTGTCATGGAATAGAACCAGAATGATATTTCCTGAGTTAAGGCAGAGCTGCTTTCATTCAGGATATCACATGGATTAGAGATCCCAATCACATGTCCATGACCTACATTTTACTTTATGGAGGTTTCTGTATATTTACAGTGAAGTGGCCCTGAAGTGGGTAAAAAGATTTGGGTTTTTTCACAGGTTCCTGAGTATGTTTGTGCCTCCTGGGCTTAAGGCTGTGTGTGGTGCCTGCCCTTCCACCAGTCCCTCGTGCAGCTGGTCCCAACTGTGCCTGCAGGTTTTGCACTCAAACCTCAAGGCTGCAGAGCTGGTACAGGGTTAGGGCTGTCACCAGTTTAGGCACGTCTGAGAATAGTCCTAAATTCTTTATAGTGCACACCATACACATACACATACTTGGGTAGCTGGTCTACATGGGCACAACCTTTCCATTCAAGGAGCCAGCAGCTAAATTTTTGCCTCTAAAATAAATCCAGAAGTTTTTATAACATTTCATGGGTGAAGGGCTGGGATTTTAGTGCAGACAAGGGCCAGTCTGAGAAACATCATTCTGAAGAAAAAGGAGCTAATGGCCCTGTGATTGCTTTCATACTGAGAGGTAACAGTGCAATTATTTTCTTCTTTGGCTTTCCTGTCTTCAGCAGCAAGGGAAGGACCTAAGTAATGAACATGATTTGTAGAAGATTCTTCACCACTTCCAGGTAGACAAGGATTACAGGATAAACAGAGGCGAAGTCCATCAGCCAGCTTGAGAACAAAGATATTGGGCTGCTTGGGAAAAAGCAGGAAGGCAAAATCCTAATGCTCAGGAGTCCAGTTATGTTCAGACTGCTGATAGTGACACACAGATGAAGGACTAGGACCAGCTGGACTTTGTGAGATCTCATACTATAGCTGCATAGGTCTAACAGTTTCCATCCCTTAGCTGGATTCATAAGGGACTTGGCTCTCAGTCAGATGTGGTCAACACATGATCCTTCCCACTGCCCTTCTAGGAAAGAGTATGACTGGCATGTTCCATTGCCTTTGCCAGTCTTTGTTGGGAAATGCTTCCAGGGAGCAAATGGTGTTTAACTGCTCTCACATACCCAGGGAGGAGTCTTGAGATGCCTTTTGACAGGGGTCAGCTATGCCTGGAGGTAAATGGAAAATTAAGTTTGGTTACTGCCTCGAGTCAAGCCTCTCCTGGTGTCCAGAGGACTTTGTTCTTTAGATCCTCTTAGCCAAGCACTGCTCATGAGGGTTCAATTTATAGACTTTGCGTGGGTGGGTCAGGTCAGAGAAGAGTGATACTAACCCAAGCACAGAGCCAACAGCTTCGCTTTCCCAAGGATGATGCAAAGATAAAACAAATTATGGATAAAAAGTATTTTTCAACATGAAATCTGGAAGTTGTCAGGAATATGGAATTGCAATTACAATTCTCTCTTGCTCTCAGCCACACCATAAAGAAAAGGTCACCAGGACCCTTCTCTTTATGACACAAGACATGTCTATTGCTCTATCTGTGGCAGCTGCAAGAAGGTCATTAGACAGAGGAAATTCTTTACAGAGGATAATTTCATTATGCCAACCTGGAAAATGCTGCTTGTCTTGAGAGCAGGGCCAATCAGGAGGCATAAACTTTGCAAGGGCAATAGACCTAGCTTGAAAAATTCATAGCCACTCCTGACCTTCCTGTGTCCACCTCTGAGAGATCATTTCCAGGGAAGAATAACCTGGTCATTTGTGAGTCCATTGGGCAAATACAGCCCTTTCATGGTCTTTCTCTAAGCTTCAGGCACACAGAATAGATGAACATATGCCAGCACCTGAGTCAGGGGTTGCAGCGGGTACAGCAGAGATCAAATATGAAAGTCTCATAAGTGTTGCCTGTGACTATAATTCAGCAAAACACTAAAGCATGTGCTTAACCTGAAATTGTAACGGCAGCAATTGTGACTTGTCTGCTTAAAGCTGGGCATCTGGTTAAGTACTTTGCTGGATCGAGGCCAGTATGTACAGCATGATCCTACTAGAGGAGTAATCAGCAGTGGGGGCTGAATGTACACATGTATGGAGTGAAGGCATCCCCCTGATCCCTGAACAGAGCTATGCAGGCAGCCTTTATAAAACAAGACTGTCCCACTAACCCCTAGAAGGAGGCAGCTTACTGACTGCCCAGGTTTAGCTTGGCAACACCTTCTGGCACAAGGGTGTAACGTCCCCGTGTAACTTACTTACACATGTTGGTAACTTTACTGTCAAGGTGGTTTGGTCCTCCTGTCCCTTTCAGCTGTGTGGCTGTAACACATGTGAGCACAGAATGCAGGAGAGAAGTTGCGAGCGACCAAAACAAGGAATATGATAGCTAAGCTTTGGGTCATAGCCTGGAGAACAGCTGAAAAGGCAGGGCCACCTATGCACAGGGCTGCTTGGAAGAGAACCAGAGCTGTGAGCAGAGACACTTCGTTCTGCAAAAGGAGTTTTGCTCGTTCTTTGCAAATGCGCAGATTGCAGTCAAACAAAGTATCTCACAACAGCATTGTGGATTTTTTCCCCTCCTGCCAGAAATGAGACTTGACACCTTGAGCACTGCTAAACACCCAGGGCAGGGAGGGCTTCAGTCACCTGAACAAGTCACATGGGTTGTTGTGCTGTCTGCAGCCAGTCTGAGGTGAGGATGTACTTGAGGTTGCATTTGTAGCGGTGGACCCCAGCCAGGCTCCCTGGAGGGTTTGCTGGGGGAAAGACCCCAAGTGCTGCTGGCACAGGGCTGGGCTGTGCCGGGACCCCTCCAGCAGCAGCGAAGCTGTGCAAAACAGAGTGCTCAGCTCTGGGTATCTTGTTTTTCCCCTGTCTGAAGGGTGAATCCCCCTCTGAAATTTTGATGAGCTGTCAAACAACAGGATTTGTTTATGAAGAATCTATGGTTATTTTTTAAGTGCTCTACCAAAAACCGGATCAAGTGGCAGGAAAAAATATCTTTCGTTTGTTAAGAAAATGAGATGCGTTTTTCCCATTTAAACACATACAAACCTGCATTCCATTAAAAGAGGTTTTCTTTGAGGAAAATACTTAATGCTAGAGGAGAAAAAAATAGCTTAGGGAAGTAACTTCTAGTATTACACTGTGTCGCTTGAGTATTCTTGGTGAATAGGTGCCAAAAAATAGGTTTCATTCATTAGAAACCATATACTGTTCGATCTAAGTCTGTGACTGAGCTAGGATCTGGCTTTTGTGTCTTGTGGGAAATTCAGCATAAGATATCAAAAACATTTCTATTCTAAAATGAAACACATAAAGATAAATTGGGGATTGCTTAAGCACTGTTCATGAAAAGATTTAGAACTTTTCATTTTGCCTTTCATTTGTAAGCCTTAAAATACTTTTTATGTTTTAAAAAAAAAAGGGAGGTTCTGAAAAGTTATTTTTAAAAAGCAACATGAATCTTTCTCTGAACTGATTTCATTAGATAGGTGATGTCAGTGCTTTTGAAATGTTTAATTTTGGAGTTTCCCCCTAAACAAAATGTTAAAATCAGCTTCTGTAATTTTTCCATCTAGAAGCAACTACCTTTTCTTAGTCAACAATTCTCTCATAAAGAATTTAAATGACCTCTGAAAACCTTCTTCATGAAAGTTGGGTTTATTTCACAGATCACTGGAAAGCAGTCAGCTCTGGCAAGGGCAGTATGAAGGTTTTCAATGGCTCAGGAATTCATAATGATTAGACACTTAAACTAAGATGCTTCCCAAAAGAGATTTGGAGTGTGGAGCTCTCAGTAATGTTTGGTCATAAATATAATTCAGATTTTAATACCATGTGTGGTAAGCAACCCTAGACTTCAGTGAAATTCAGAAAGACTGGCTTATGTGTCTGAAAGAGACTTTTATTGCCAAATGCTACATCTTAAAAATGTATTTGAGAATAGTTCTACCTTGGATTTAGCTGAGTGTACTGGGATATATCTTGCCCCACAAAATACAGATATATTGCATCAGGAGATTTGAAACTGGTCCTTTTTTTTTTTTTTTTTTTTGCGTGTGTACATTTCTTTGGGTGGAAAAGTAATATGTATAGCAAAGGTGAAAGAACAGAGAAATGTAAGTTTCCAGAAGAAATGTTTCAGCTAAATTTGTTTTGATGAATGATATCCAAAAGCAGTATTTTATATATATATAAATCTAAACCCATATATATACACACAAATTAATGTATTTGGCTTTCAGACATAAAGTAGTCTTTGTCAGGAAACTTTCTGAATTAACCCTGATTTTAGGCAGAGGCCTTTTATCTATACAGCATTCAGTAATGGAATAATCTGATTAAAAGTGCTTCAAATACAGGTAATTTTATGAAAAGCACTGAGCTATTCCAGGGCAGGATTACTATCATACTGCTTAATTATGTTTTCTTTCTTTAGAAAAATGCAGCTATCTGAAAGTGTAATGAATGAAGTGATTGCTGTTTGTGTAGCTGTGAAGAAGGGAAGCTCACTGGTTCATTAGCAAAGCAAATGATTTGCCTTTGGCATTAGTTAACCCTAAGGGCTAAATTCCACTCTCAAGTACAGCAAGAGGAAAATAACAAGGGATAGACTGAATTTGCAGTGCTGTTAGTGAGAGCAAAATTTGGCCCTTATCCTTCAATGGGAAAGTAAATATAATATTCCTGCTTTCCATCCATCATGTCAGATAGCTAGATGGCTTGATTAGATTACAGAGGCCACACTAACAACGACGTATATTTGACTGAATTGAAAAATGCCATTAAAGTGGGATTCCTGGAATTTAGCAGGAAAACAAAATATTTCCTCTCCAAACTCATTATACTTACAGAAAAAAACCTGGGTAAGTAAATGAGAAAGCTTCAAGACACTCTTTTTTCAGCATTTAGAACCAAAAGCATTTAAATATCATCAGATTTTTAATTTTTTTTCCTGTATTTGTAACAATTCTTTGGATATTTCTGGCTTTATTTTGGAAAAAAATTGTGAATCTTAAATTTTCTAAACCGAGATATTTTTAACATCTTCTCATGTAGAGCATACACTGAGCATAATGCTTATCCCAAACCTGGAAGATGGAATGGACCTTCCAGCACAAGACTATTGTCTTTAGAAACATTTTTGACTTTATAATGTGTTGATTTCTCAGTCAAAACACTGTACACACAGCTTTGATTTTGACACAGCTCAGGGACACTGGAGCACTTGTCATTTTTTTCCCAGCTTATTTTTCTTGGTCATAACTGGAGACTCAGGATTTGGGGGATGCACCCACTATGTGCCTTCAGGCTAGGGGAAACAGGCTTCCAAATTCGAGATGGAAGACAAGGGGACAAAGGTGACCTTGGCACTGGGCAGTTAAAGATGGAAGGATCAGTTTTCACAGCAGCGCTAAGATATGCAAAGGATTTCACCAGGCTGCATTTGGCTAAAAGCCAGCTCATTCCAGAGGGATTGGTGGGAATGCGGAGTCTGTGAAGGGCTGCCTGTACTAAAACAGGAGGAGAACCGTGGTCCTGTCTGGCTTTATTTCTGCAATATTAGGTTGATATTTCTGTAGAATGTCTCTGCAGGGGAAACCACCGTGTAGATATTTAGCTGTAAACACTGGCAAGGAAAAGTTGGTTGAGTGTAGAGAGGGACTGAAAAGGTGAAGCATCGTGGTGGTGGAAGGAATGAGAGATTTTTAGTCCTCTGCTTTTAAGGTCAGAAAGTGGCTTTTATGTCACCTGGGCAGCATAACACTGGCCACAGGTCCGTGGCAAGACATGAGTAACTAACCTTGATTTTTAAAGTTTTCTGCTGATCTCTCCTTCTTGAATTAGGCTTCACCTTTGCATAACCTTGTTATCCCCATGTGTCAGATATCCCCATTGTTCCCAGGCACCTTTTCCCTTCTTTCACTCTTATCCATACGCACACAGCAGGTAGGCAGAAATTTGTCATCCAGTGTGATTTTTAAAGGTACGCAGGGAAGGATTCCAATATTATTAAGTTTTCTCACATTAAACGTTCTAATTTATTGCTAATAAGTTGCGTTTCTTTCTTGGACTTGCAATCCTTTTGTATGTTGTGCTTGAATCCCTTTACTGCCAGAGCAGTAAAATCTTGACTGCATCCAAAAACATTCCTAATAAATAATCTAGAATTCCACTTATTTCCCATTAAAAAGGCCTCTGTTTGTAAAATTGTTCTCATGTTTAATGGCTTTTTCCTTGCATTCGGAATTTCCATCATTTGTAACTGGATCTAGTGCAAAACCTCGTGGAATAAATTTTGATCCCCCTGTATAAACTGAGAGTAATTTAAGTGACATTAGAAGAGCTACTCCAGATTTGCACAAGTATAACCCCGAGAAGGGTCTATTGAAAAAGCAGACACATTTGAATTTGCTAAATAATGCATCGTATGTACTGCAAAGCTGCAAACAGCATATTCAGGTGCACTTTACAATGCATCTAATGATCCTGCTTCCCAAGGGCATGTCAGTGATTTAGCAAGCACTTGATCAAGGGACTAAAACCAGCCCAGATCCTGAGATGCCTTTGGACTGTGAGATTGTGTTGCAAGCCCATGCCTAGAGGCTTCCAGCTACACTTGCAAGAGAGAGGGAGGAGCTGTGAGCCCTGCTGCCTTGCAGCATCCACAAGTGCAGGTGGAGCCCCAGGTGCCCAGCAGCAGTGCAAGGGAAGCCAGGTGCCAGGGGACGGGACTATAGAAGAGGGTACATCATGTGGGGAGCTGCCCAAACTACTGAGCAGAAGCAAGGGGGAACATCAGCCTTCCCTACACAGAGATTTGTTTAACTTCACATCATCATCAGCAGCACAGCTGTGATCGTCTCCTCACAGCTGGATATCTCAGCTAGGTCAAGTTTTCCTTCCTCACGGAAATTTGGCAGACATTGTGAGCCTTCCCCTATCTCACCTTCCTCACCCCTTCCAAGGCCAGGGACTTGAACAACTGAAAAGTGAAAAATCCAGTGGGGAGACCATTTTCAAATGGATGTGGAGCATGGAGGTGTAGCTCAGTCTCTCCAAGCTGCACAGAGCACTGTGGGCGGCTGCCTGCAAGGAGGATCTCTTGCTATTACACTTAACTGGGACAGGGCAGAGCACCACGATCTGCTCAGCCCATCTCAGGTGGCTCAGACCTCAGGGAGATTCAAAATGGATATATTTAAAATCAGAATGAATGTGTATGGGGGTAGGGAAGGCTGAGAAAGTGACTGAAGTAATTGGCAATGAAAGATTGTATCCTAACAAGTAAGTCCATCGTCAGACAAGATTTGATACTTCCTCACTTCTGCCACTTTGACTTCATGATTGTCCTGATAGTAAACTGTTCCTTGCCTCTATTAACGTCTCTACAGAGAAGTTGTAGGAATAAGGAGGAGTCTGTCTCTCTGAGACAATACCTTCCATCAGTATTTGTAACCAACGCAAAAGAAAGAAATCAAAGAGTAGATTATTACAGACCAAGCTTGCAAAGGAATGACTTCTACCTGTTTTCCATCCTTAAGCAGTGCACAATGATCTCTTCTGTTACCTTTTAAAGTCACATTTCTAAGCTTTTCCTTTGCAATGCAAGGATTGTATAAAACTCTTCAGGAAAAAAAAAAAGTTTCAAGTTGAGTTCCACATGTAATTACATAATTTTGGGACCTTGGACTTTAAGCAATGACAGCAACAGCAGGATAAGTGGACAGACTATCTACAGTTGGATGGAATACAGAGGTGGCACTTTTGGTGATGCTGAAGTTGTGGCAGTGACTCATTTGGGGTGTGGGGCTGTTACTGTGTCTGTCAGCCACAAGAAGAGAGTGCCTTGAGAAACCTCTGTGCTGTAAAGGCATGACAATGAAAGACTCTTAAAAGGTACAAATTAATGAAAACCAAGTGGTAACTGACAGTACCATATTTTAAGTGGTCACGGATGGGTTTTATGTGGGAGATGAGGCTGTTGTGATGAAGGGGGAATTCACACCGAACATGAATATTCAAAGCATGCCAGAAACTTTGTATTTTTTTCTCCACAGAAAGGAACTACAAAATGAAAACTGAAAGGCGTGTGGATTTTACTCTTTCAGTTGGAAATGTTTGGCTCCTGTTTGCTTTGCTGTTGCAAACAGCCATCCATTGCTAGATTATAAACTACCCCATTCTTTAACTCCTTGGAGACTGAGAGGAGTGATGTGTGGATTGGTGCGCTCCAGTTTGATTCTGGTATTGAAAATCAACTCTGATTGGTTTGTCTGAGGTCATCAGCATCCTTGCAGAAGCTGGATTAAGCCGGTCAATGTATATGTGGATCTCACCCTCCTGATCTGTCAAAGCCCTGCTAATATTACATCTGTCTGAGAACATGTGTGGCAAAATATATCAAGTATATATATATATATCAAGTATACCTACTGTCCACAGGTATATCTATTTAAAGCATCCGGCATCCCCCTTCTATGCAACCCTCTTTTTGCTCAGTTCATTAAACAGGGATATTTATAGATCCTTGACAGCATTGGTGGCTTTCTCTCTCAATGTCTATCTACAGGGGGTAAATAAATCCAAGGTCCTGTCTCATATAAGAGGATATCAGCTAATTATTTTACAGTGATTGCAAATCTTCTTCCTTTTAAAGTATTTTTATAAAACATAGTCTCCAACTTTGGTTAGCTCAGGGCCATGAGCCCAGAGCACATTTGGCTAGTGTGCATGTCTGTGACTGCTGTGCAAGCCATTTCCTTATGTGTATTCAGCAACACAGACTCTTGTGATGAGTCAGTGATTGTATCAGTAAATAGCAGATCTTCAAGCTCCTGTGGAGGCCAAGAAGACCCTGAATGATAGAAGGGGAGAAAAATAAATCCAAATAAGCATCTCAAGTTATTACTCTGGCTAGCAAGCGGTTGGGTCTGTGCTCTTCTCTTTCATTTGCCGGGCCATGAGAGCTCTGAAGACTGCTGTAAAAGATGAACTGAGATCCCACATAAAATTTGGCTTGAAGGGTCATCTTCAATACAGTTACAGGTGCTAGCCTAGGCCAGAGTTCCAGCAGCCTGATTATGGGCATTACATATAGATGTGGCACTTAGGGACATGATTTAGTGGTATACTTGGCAGTGTTAGGTTTAAAGTTGGGCTCCATGATCTTAAAAGTCTTTTCCAATCTAAATGATTCTAATATTCTATGATTCTAAGATAGCACATACAAGATTTTTCTGGCAGCCAAGTAGAGAACAAGATTTAACAGAAAGCAAGACCAAGTTAATCACTTCCTCTCCAGCCTTTTCCAAACCCCAGAGCTCAGTAGAGAAGGCTAGAAGAGCAACCAGAAGCAAGTATGCACAGTTCAAAACCATGTGTGCATGAGTGGATTCCCCTGTCTAATCAGGTGGAATATGTTCCTTGCACACCAGAGGATATGAGTCTGAAATATTCTACTCAGGCTGTGCAGAAGCACTGTGTCATGGGGACACCTCTGCCAGATGTTACCATCCTGTTGATCTGCAGCCAGAGCAGTTTCTGATGCTGCTCCTTAAACCATTTTCCTCAAATTAAGCTTTTGTCATTACTCTTCTCTGCTCTTTGATAATGGGTACTTCCTAACCAAACTCATTCTGACAGAAATGAGGCGGAGAAGATTCTGCCAAGCAGCTTTGCTGGTGTGCCTGCACTGGCACACTGTGAGGTGGTGGTGAGCAGAAGGCTCTTCTGCAGCCCAGCTGCCTGCAGTGTGCACAGCTGTCTGCAGGGAGCACAGCTGTTCATATGGCACACAGCTGTCCACATGGCACACAGCTGTCTGCAGGATGCACAGGTGTCAGCAGGCTGTCCCAGTGTTCACATGGCACACAGCTCTGCCTTGGCACAGCTGTCTCAAGGTGTGCATCTGTCTCAGGGTGCTCAGCTCTGCCGGGCACAGAGCTATCTCGAGGTGCACAGCTGTCTGCAGGGTGCACAGCTGTCTGCAGAGCTCACAGCTGGCTCAGGGTGCACAGCTGTCCCAGGGCACACAGCTGTCTGCAGCTGCAGAATTCCAGTAGCATTGTTCTTCCCAAAGTGGGTTCACCTTAATGCAGTTTAATTGAGCCTGTCCAAATTCATGCCTTTCCTTAGTTCAGCTTGACTTCCATGGGTTCCCAATAGCTGCCAGGGACACAGCTCTTTCAGGCCTCAAATCAGATGAGGTGCAGGGGATAAGCTTTCTGAGGACTGCCAGAGATTACAGCTGATGTCACAATGGGCACTGCACTGCCTCTAGGTGCAAACTATCAAATTCTTGGCAGAACCCACAATTACTTTTTCCGTGACATCATTCAGGTCCAAAACTTAGAAGGACAGACCCTGAGAAAGTGAATGTGATATCACAAACTAATATGACATCTCTCAGAAAGGTTTTAGGTGAAGCTGATCTTGCTCTGGGCAGGAGAAAAGATTAGACAATCTCTCAAGGTCCCTTTGAGCACTCTAAGAGAAAAATGAAATTCCTCATGTGAAGTATAGAATGTTGCTGTTATACATGACAATGAAAAAAAAATTAATAGTACTGAATAATTAGTAATACTACCATTAGTTGAGTAAATTATTCACTGGAGGTGGGAAAGGTGCCAAAAACATTTCCACCCTACCTGGTTTCCCACCTTCCCTGCATGTGTGGCAGTAATTCACAGCACAATGGAGGCTATCTGGCCAGCTCAAGCCTAACAACCTTTTTAGGATCTGGTTTGGATTTTTTTCAAGTCTGAAACATCCCAAGAAGGTTAGTTATCTGGTGAAGAGAGCAGCTGCCTTCTCTATGCAGGGGAGCAGTAACCCTGTGGCACAGCACACCTTCTGCTGACTGATTAACTTCAGACTCTGCTCTTCATGTAATGAACTGTACTTTATGGACTGGGATCTGGATTCCCTGCTCCATATCTGGCAGCGCCCACTCCAGCGTGCGGCACAGCAGTACTAGCAGAAGGAAAAGGTCAGAAAGCCTCCAGCAGAGTGCAAAGATTTAGAGAAGGCTGGAGAGCAAGGCCATGAATCAGGAGATGGGAGGCACAGAGGGTCCAGGCCAATAGGGCTTCCCCAGGAGATTGGGAAGTAGGGTGGGAAGGGATGTTGCTCTGTATTCTGGGTGGGAATATGCCAAGTTGGGACCAAAGGATATCAACAAAATTTGAGCCCTTCCTGTTCCAAATCCTTTTGCAGAGGAACTAGGAAGAACTGCCAGGCTGCTGTCCCATTGCAGGCAGACCCCAAGCTGCCTGAGCCCTCCTGTCATGCCCTGGACATGCAAACCAATGTCTCCCACTTTCTCTACCCCCCTCCCCATGGGCCAAATCCCCACCACATGGTGTAGTGCAGATGGGTCATGCTGTAGGAACCAGGGACAGGGACTGCAATCAGGCATGTGGTGCAAGGGGCTGGAGTGCAATGGAGATCACTAAATCAGGATCCTGGTGAAGGCAGGGGTGCAGGAGAGGAGGATTATTTTAGGGGCTTAAGCATGCACATTAGGTACTGGCTATGTTGGGCATGTCCCCACTGCAGCCCTCAAATGCACCGTGAGGACACCTTGTTTAGTATATTCCTGTAAAAAAAATTTCATTTAAAAAGTGTAATTTGTAACACCTATGGTACAAACAGCTGTTCCTTCTCCTGGGTAAGTTTGCTGCTGAGGAGGCAGATGAGCATCAGGGGGTGCAAGGCAGAGGGAGGGAGCTCACAACAAGAGGAATGGGGCAGCTGCCCTTTCAGCAGCCAGCCTCTTTAGATTTACTGGATGCAATGTGCAACCACACTGGAAGGCTTGTCATGCTTTCTGATCACTATCAAGGTGGCAGCTGTTTCCACAAACTGCATAATTAATCCAAGATTTCTTTCGTAGGAGTGGCACAACCTAACTTACAGCCCATTATTGTGTATGGTGATTTAGAGTTGTTTCTTTTCCAGGGACTTCGTACTTTGTACTTTTTAGCATTACAATTGCAAATAATACTCATGTAATTCATCTCCCCACTGCCCAGTAATCCCTCTCCTCAGGCTGAGAACCCCTCTGTCCTAAGCACATATTATCACCTCTCTTCTTGCCTATTCCCAAATCATTTCCATAAATCAATATTCAAAGTGAAACATGTTTTTTAAACTGTCTGTGAATGATATCTCCTGTGGCAGTACCGCACAAGATGACTCCAGGACTGTTACCCAAAAAGTTAGGTGGTTTTTTTTGATTGGTAGAAGTTGAGAAACACCATTATAAAATATGAGTCAATGGAATCCCTTCAGTAGAGTTGTGAGGATCTGATTCTGAGATCAGAGCTCTGTAGGCCTGACTGAAGACTCCCACCACATGCCATAATCCATTGTAATAGCTTGGCCCCTGGAATTACATTGACAGAGCACTCATGGTCTGTCCCCAGTCACCTCTGCAAGATCACCCCAGAAAGGTCACAGTGATGGAAGTGGCAGTTTGGGAAATATCTCCACTAATTCTAGGCAAGATCACTTTCCTCTGCTAATGAAATTGCTGAGTAAACAGGTTTTCTGCTGGATCAGGGAGGCATAGTTAGTCCCAGAATGTCCCAAGCTTAGATTTAATGATTTTAATCCATTAACTACCTAATCTACATATTACAGTAATGACTCAGGTCAAGGTGGAATTCAGAACTGTGGGCCAGTATTATTCTGTTCCTCAGGTTTTCCCTGATTTTAATAAATCACATAACATTTATTAAAACTGCTAGAGGTAGAATAATCCCATTATAATCACAGGATAGTCCCAGCAGCCCCATAACATTGGAATGTGGATCCATTCCAGAGGATATTTGCTTTACAGTAGGAAAGGTGCTGGTATCTAGTGGGTAGAGAAGTTATGAAAAGGACTTGACATTTGATGTAAAGGCTTAGAGGGTGTTCAGCTCTACTATTGCCTCGATTGAAGACAGGGGGGTAAAAGCAGGCAAGAAAAGTTCTTTTTGCCAATGTGATGGTTTCCAGTCCTCCTCACAGGTACCAAACTTAAGCTTCCAGATCCCGCCTTCAGCTCCTAGTGTAGGGTCTGACCTGAAATGAAGCACCTGTTTTCATAACAGATTGGAGGAGTTTTTCAGGTATCACCTCCTGGGTGAATTTCAGCCACTGCCCGGCACTGCTGGAGCAGAGCTGTACCTCTCAAGGATGTGTACTGTGATGGGCTGAAGGAGAAAATTTACCTTTAAAAAACATCAGGCTGAGCAAATCCTACCTTACTCCCTTAGCTGGCACTACTGGTGGAGCCAGGAACACATTGAGAGCTGTCCTGCACTCTGCAAGCTTAGACAAGAAGAGAACAGATGGATCTTTTCTTTCTGTCCACATTCTAGAAAAGTACACAACCACTAGGTAGAGCCAGTTCTCACTGACCTGTTATCATTCCTACCAGAGACTATAAGAAGTATTCAGGGTTGTGTTGGTGCTCACAAATGTTAATGGGAGACATGTGAAAGCGCTGAATCTCTATCCTATGGGAATTGTAGATATTTTAGCTTCTCCTTTAATCTTAAGACAAAAATGAAAGGAGGAAAGGAACTAAGAGGAAGGAAAAGTCACAAGAATTAACATTTTTGTGGGATGGTATGTCCCCAGAGGTGAAATCTGAACCCTCAAAAATGTTAATTTTCCATGGATAAGGAAATGCTGATGGCTTTGATGTAACAAAACCTCTAGAAGGGCAACATTTGGTGTTTCAAAGGGTTGATGTTAGAATGTGGTAAGAGCACAGTGCTGATGGGATCACATGACTCATCCACTCCACTTTCCTACTATTACAGACACATGTATTGTAACCCCAGTAATTGCTTGAAAATACTAAACTCGGCCTAAAAGTAGATATCCTATCCAATTATGCTCCATTTGGAATGCCTGATCCTGAATACCACTGCTTCTCATTTCTAGTAAAAATATAATTATGCTTATTAGCTCTTATACCAATATTTCTCTTTGACTCTTCCTTCTATGCAGTTTCTGCCCACTGTCACACAGTACTCTGGGGAGATGTAACCACACTGCCTCTCCAGCTCTCCTTTGCTGACCTATACAAACCAGGCAGGCTCTTTTAGTTCTCTTGCACAAGACAGACTCTCCAATTTCCTTAGCATCCTTGTAGCTCCTGTCTGTACTGGATTATGGATGACCAGATGTGTGCAGAAAAGGTCTTATTAGACCTCTGTTTTCTGGCACGAGTATTTCCCACTTTACTTGAAAATACCTCTCTTCATATTGCCTGACCAAAGTTCTGCATTCCTCTGTCAGTATAGTAGTCATGGCTCTGAGACATCCTGTGTCTAAGAGCTACAGAGCTTTGTTAGTTCCCACTGTAGGACTGTCAGCCAGAGGGGCAATTCTTGAGCCTATTCTCTATGTGCACAAGTTTGCGTGAATCATTTGTATCCCATTTATCTGTTCTAGTTCCTGAGATCATCTGATTCTTCCTGTATGTTCTATAATTGCATGAAAACAAGTGTTTTCCCATCTATGCATTCTATTAAGTCTATGTTTCATAAGAAATTTGCATGGGGCAAGTTTCTTATTGTTTTGTCTATTAACCCAGCTTTCATAATTATTTGCTTTAGTTTTTTCAACTCTTTCTTGACAATATTCTGCCACTGTTCTGAATTAGTGGTTTGGGGCTGGCAGCTGGTCTCAGAAAAGTTATGTAAATCGGATGTAATACCATAAAACAGAAAATGTGCCTTCAGATTAAAACTGGAATAATCCTTAGCATTGCTGAAGTGATTCTGGGTTAACTGAGATCAGATTCTACCACAGTGACTCCACTGAGATAGCTTATTTGAGCAAAAGAATCAGGGCTATACCCAAAACGTAGATAGTATTGCACAATAATAAACCCATCCCTCGATCTGGAGGCTCATTCTTTGTGGGAGGCTTCCAGCAGAGTACAGTCTGCCAGCTGAGAGACAGGGGACCTGAGATGGGCTCCTGTTTAATTCACAGTATCTCTGAGCAACTGTGGGCAAAACATCAATTGTTTCATGAGGTATTTAAAGGCCTTCAAGAACTGAGGCCGTTAGTTCACCCCTTCAAAGGAGGTGGAAAATCAGACTCTTGCCTAATAGGATCTACAGGAATGCCTCAACAGGCATCAAAAGCAGGTGCAGCCTGTAAGGGATGTGCTCTCTCCCAGCAAGCAACAGGTTTCCAGTACTAAGGCTACAGGTCTTACTCGGAGGAAGAAGACGAGAGCTGTATGGCATCCCCACGGTTGCATCTAGCCCTTAGCTGGACTTTGGAGCTTCTGAAAACTCTCACTAAGTATTTGGATGTGTTTTCAGTCTCTTAAGTATTTCTGGCACTTTAGTCCCTTTCTTCTTCATCAGCATTTGCATTTGTGAAAGAAAAGCATTTTCACTTCTCTGCCAGGGTGGTTGCTAGGATTGGTGTATTCGTGAGTGTGAAGGGCTGAGATACCATAACAGAGAAAGTAACAGAAGCCCCTGAGATGCACGTCTCTGTGTAGTTAGCATGGGAATGTGCCAGTGTTGTGGCAGGGCTGATTGTTTGATTTAAGTCTCAACATATTTGCAGGAAGAAAACTGTAAACAGAGAATACAAATGTAGCCATTGTTATTTGCAACTCAACTTCAAAACGTCTTGCCAGATTATAAATCTTGACTGCACATACCTCTGCCGTTTCTCAGGTTTGAACTAAAAATATTTACCGAGGAAATAATGTTTGTAGCGATGATCTCAGACCAGTGCAACTCATTAGCTAGTAATGTGCCTGCAGGCGGTATGGAAGATTCGATCCATCTGGAATTGAATAGCAAGGGATAGCTGGAAGCTGTATTCAATACTGATGGTGGGAAAAGCCTTAAAACTCCTTGATTGCAACACATGAAAGCTGTGAACCATCAATAACCAAAAAAATATGATGTGCCAACTATATCAGAAGTAACAGCAGGGTAATGCCATTATTTGAGGTCATTCCACCTTCATCTTGTCAAAAAAGGGATAAAGAAAGGGCATGACATAAGCCAGATCTCCAGTATATCCCTCCCTTGTCAGTAGGATCTAATTGGCATTAAATACTGAATGTGTCTGGATTTAATATAACTCCTCTGCTCAATTACTTCATCCACTCAAAGAATGGAAAGCTGCCCATTTCAAGAGTTTATAGGGGCTAACTTGCTTTAAGTCAGACAACAGAGGCCCAAATATTTTACTAATAAATTCTCAAAAATATTATAACTTGTTCCAAGCAGGGGAGGTAAAACCATGATTGATTATGAGGGAAGGGGCTCTTCTTCATCTAATATGTCTTTTTGTAGCTGCTTAGAATTGAGGGCAAATGCTGGCTACCTGTTTCCATCACTGTCAGCTGGGTCACTGGGAAACATCTGAAGCACAACAGGCTAAAATCTTTCTGTGACAGCTCTGACTACTGACCCCACTTTAGGGCAAGTGGGTTGCCTTTTGCTGTGTGGCTTCTCTGTTAGCAAGTAGAAGCAGGGAAGGGTAGTAGAAGGCTTCATGGACAAGCAGGAAATTAAGCATTTAAGATACACCCCAAGTTCACAGAAAGTTGCTTGAGAAGCAAAGGCCAAATGCCAGGAGTAGGGATTTCCTTCTGTATTTGAAGCTGGTGGTCAGCTTTGGCCATGGACATTGTAAAAAGGTTATTGCAGTGAAAGCAACATCAAAACTGCTGACTGCTGCCTTGCACTCCATCTGGAAGCACCTTTGTCTTGCAAGCTTCTCCAAAGCAGAGTGCCCGTCTCCAGGGTGTCCAGCTGCAGTCTGTGTGGGGTAGGACAAGGTTGTCTCCCCATGAGCATGCTATTGTGCCTTGCCAATCTGGGTAATAATAATAGGGAAGGAGTGAGGTTTGACCCCATTAGCTGCCAGGTGTTTATGCAGCTCCTGAAATGGTGGGGCACTGACCCCAGCCAAGAGTCTGCACTCTGCATTAATAAATGAAGCATTTGAGTAATTGTGACAGATTGATGGACTCATAAAAAGCAGGATGGAAAGGGATCGCAAAGCATCATCTACTTCGGTGTTTGTCTACCTCTGGTCTGCAAGGCATCAGGAGGCTGTTTGTGAAAGCAGTGCAAAAAATCTGTTGCAGACCCTCCTATGCAGTCTTATGTGTGACAAAGCATAGTGGGGGATACAAAACACAGCAAATAAGTGCTCAGAACTTAGCTTCGTTTTCATCCAGTAGTAAATGGAAAGTATGGTCATAATGCTGCATAGGAGGCAGAGATTCCTCTCAGATGGTTTGAGTGGCCTTTCATTAAAATAAATTAAAACCACATCATTCAGATGTTCAGACTCTCCCTGTATTTGCTGGAAAGATCAGCTCTAACCATTCACGAGAGAATGTATTTGAGTTTCCTGGATACACCCCATTTTTCCCGCCTGGAAATCTACCTGTGCCGGAGCAGAGGAATGTGCCCACATCTCGAAGATTTCCAGCAGTTCATCCAGGAGCATGACAGGCTGCCTGAGGAGCCGAGGTCTCAGACTGATGGCCTCTGAGCACACACAGACCACCTGTGGAATGGGAAATTGGTGACTCTGGCTCAGGCAGGATGCCTCAGCCTGTTCTGTGTGCCCAGCACTGTGCAAGCACTCACATGTCTCCCTGAGCTTTCCCAGGCAGACAAGGGGAAAGCCTGCCCTGAGATGCCACCTGAGTTTCTGTACCCTCCATCTCTAGGGTACTCCAGGCCCTCAGTAATACACTCTACTTACAGTTTTCGTTGCACTCTTTTTACAGTATTCATTGCATTATTTTTACAGTGAATGCACTCATCTGTGACTGCCACTGCTGTCTCCATGTTGTTTAGGTATGGAGTACCAAAATATCATGTAAATGAATGGAATAGTAAATATGGACAATGTCTTATTCTGCTATTTTCTCCTTATTTTCTATGGACTTCTTAAAATACATCTCCACATCTGGTAGATAGTACTGTTTGACCTGTTAGGTGTGTCAGTGAAGCCCTCAATTACTGTGCTTTTACATCATCTTTTGTCTTGCCCTTCTCAGATACTTTTCTTCTGTTCCCATTTGCTGAAATACTAGCAAGATCACACGCCTTTGTAATGGAAATTAAGAGTTTATTACTAGATCAACCCAAACCTCTGTCCAGTTGTGGATCTGTACCAGTCAAGTCCAGGAGACCAGTAGGCAGGAGAGGCTGAGCAAGCTCCATCCTACTGCAACTTCACTAATACCAATGCAACTTTTTCTTTTCTTTTTTTATTTTTAAGGGAGCAATTAGTAATTTTCCTTTTCCCTTATTTATATTTGCTTTTTGGAACTCAGATGGTCTTAGTGACTTTTTGGGGTGACATGCATATTTTTGTATTGCCCTTTTTATGTTCCTTTGTCCCAAAGTTCTGTGTCAATGTTGGATGAAGAAAGCAAACTGGGTTCTCATTCTACAAGCATTTCAAACATGAGTAGGAATGGCCAGTTGCCTAGAAAAATTCTCAATCAAGAGACTAAAGGAAAGCAAGACAAATAAATGCTTACTGTGTTGACTGTAGCTCATCTGACGAGAAATTTCATTCCCAAAATTGCAGCAATTTTTAACTTAGATTAGACAAGGCTTGCTTGATTTTAAAAAGAACGTGTAAAACCACATAGAAGCTTTACCTGATTATATCTTCCATAAGGACAGTGCTATTATTATGTGTTATCACTCTGAAATGATTTTTTACAACCCTCTCTGGCATGCATAGCCACCAGCCAAAGGGTACCACACAGTGATTATAACCTGAGGGCAAGATATCCTGGTAATGTTAGCACATTTCTTGAATAGTATCTGAGATTAATTTAAGCATGTGTTACAGTGCCCTGATTTCTGAATCCTGATTTGGGTGGGGAATGTATACATCCTAACAAAGGAACACAAGTATTGTCTGACTTTTGATTTTTTCCTGAGTCATATTATAAAAATAATGAAACATGAAACTGTACTTTCTTTCTCTTGATTTTACTTACACTGTTGTATAAATAACAAAGTGTATGCATCATAATGTGTATAATTTGTCCACACGTGCACAGTCAGCTGTCATCTGTCTTCGGAGGAATTTTTGGGACTGCACAGAACTGTTGCCAGTGATGCCAAGGTGGGAGTGGATGGATTAGTTCTAGCACTAGTAAACCTCCCCAGAACCTCAGCACAGTGTAGTAATGCAGCAGTAGCCAGCTGGGGTGCTGCAGAGCTGGCCCTGAGCTGGAGCTAATAAGTGCCGGTGGGCTCCAGCTGGCCCTGTGCAGACAGCCACCTGTCAGGCAGTGTATCCTGGCCCCCAGGGAAGCCTGGAGGATGCACATTTTATCCTTCTGCTCTTCAGGTATCCAATCCTCCTTTCTTTGTTGGTAATTCATACATGGAGCACATCTCCAGAGAAGTGGTGAGATCTGAAAACATGGTTTCTAGAAAACCTAGTCTGGTAAAATACTCAGAAGATGAGTGTAAAGCATCACTGCTTGGATCTGGTTTTGTGTTCTGCCCTGTTGGGAATGACAGACCTGTGGCATTCCAAGATAACAATATGGCCTAGGTTCAAAGGCAAGATTTAGCTTCGGGAACAAACACATGGCAGCCTTTTAGCCCCAGTCCTAGTTGTACAGCTCCTTGCATACTGGAATTCTTCTTCAGCCACTGGGGTTTCTTGATGTTGCTGAGAACATACTAATATTTTAACAATCTCCAAAACATAGAAATCAAACTCACTCTCCACCTTTGCATTTTTCAGTTTTTTGAACAAGTGCTCAAGCTTTACACAATTTAAGTAATTCAGTAAAAATCAAAATCAAATTTCCACTCTTTCATTTTGGAATGGGATATCAGATCAGAGAGAAGGATCTTACACTTGTGTTCAGTGCATCTTCCTTGATTTTGACACAGCTGAGTGCTAGAGGATTCCTGTAGGTGTAGAAGGCAACAGTTGAGTTAAGGGGGCAGAGTTTTAGAAAGAGGATTCATGTGATGCCACAAACAGTTCAACTGAGGCTGCCAGATCCATTCACCCACTCAGTGGTTTTGTCTTCCCAGTATATACTCTGGAGACTAAGTTAATTATGACAAGTCACAGGTCTTTGGGACTTCCCACTCTTGTAGGCACCACTTAATTTACAATCCCTTTCAAATCCTGCCTGTCCTGAGACCAAAGGGGATTTCTGAACTGGCCATTTAAGTTGGAGTTGGCAAAGCCTCTATTAGTACTTTAATACAACCTTGTGCTTGGGAACCTGCATCTGGTATTGAAGGACAAAAGCAATAACAGAAAGCAAGGCATTCCTGAGAGGCAGTGCAATTGGTACATGGCATCCTTATGTTACACTCCTTGTGCAGCATGGAGCTCTTTAGAGACCCCTCTTTGATCCAAGTTGAACTTTAGCCCTTTGGAGTTCAGAGGTTATGTCAAAAACTTTCTTCCCGGCTTTTAACATCAGCAACTAGAGATTTAAGCCCTAACGGTGACAAAATCTCATTGTTTTCTGCACACCAGGACTTAGATGGGATTAAATTCAAGGAGATGTACAGCAGGTCTCTGCAGCTTGCAGTGTTTCTCTTGGGATCTTTAGGCTTTCAGGAAGAAAGTCCTAGTCTTCATATATGTCCTAACCAAAACTGCCTTGTCCAAATACATTTCAGTGAAACAAATTAAGAGGGATCCCTGCTTATCTTGTCTGGTTCCATTTTCTATGTTACTGTTGGCTGATAGAGTTTGGAGATCTGTAGAAAATTGCCAGTACTCAGAGAGCTTCCCATCATTTAGTTTCCCATGGATAGCCTTGCAGGAAATGAAAGTGCAAACATTTTGCTCATGGGTATCATGACAAAATTCAACTTGTAATATGACCAGTCCAAGCCCAGATGAGTAGATGCACTATGTTTCCAGTAAGCCTCAGCTTTTAATAAGGAAAAACACCAGAAAACTAAGGCAGATGCTGCCAGAGAATATCTCATCCCCTGGAGGGAAGGAAGAGAATGAAAGAAATATCTGATGGTATAAAATACTTTGCCTAGTGAGATTTTGGAATGGTTCCCTAGCCACAGTGGGCAAATCCTTATGAGTCTCTCATCTGGGCTCTGTACTTACACGTGCTATTAATGCACCTAACAAAATCCAGTCTTTTGTCAAAACCCACAATAAATCCCTTTAGCGTGTCAGCCTGTAGGTGACAGCTTGATCTACCATAAAAAGGAGTGAGAGCAGAGCCTTGCACAGTAGGATCTGCCGTTTGCCTCTGATATGCTGCTCCGTCACTGCCAGGGAGAAGATCCCACCTGGGCAGCACAGCACTCTCTTCAAAGGCCAGCATGGAGGACCTCCTTAGGGCAACTTGAAAGCGCAGCAGCTTGGAACGGAAAAGGCCAGGGTCATGGTGGAACATAGATCACTCCCCAGGAACAGCCACACAGCCTGCAGGACACTCGGCACTTCCTGGAAGCCTCCGAGTTGCAAGGTTTCCTGCGTTAACTAACTGGCTGCTGGAACGCAGAGGTGAGTCCTATAAATCAGCAATGTGATTTTTGATGACTCCAGCATGCAGGGCTGCAGGAGGGCACTTGCATGGCTGTATAAAATTCATGCCAGTCTTGGTTGCCTTTAAATGGACCAAGAAGGAACTCAACCTAATTTTTGATTATGCTACCTCGAAATTACCAAGAAACTTTAGTCCTGTCCTGTCTAAGGCAAGGTGCCTTAGATCCTTGGATTTTCTGTGACTGTGGAGAAGCATTTATGAGAAAGTCAGATTTGATATTATGCATGTCCTGGTAAATGCTTGACCACTGAGTTCTTTGATGTTTGTGAGTGCCTGAGAATCTGGTGCTTCTCGAATACTGAGTCCTGAAGAGATCAGCCTAAGAGTGTGCTGATAATATAGGCACAATAAGGGTCAATGACAATGACACCATAAATATCCTGTATAAGTCACTGGGTTGTCTGCAGGCAGCAGTTCAAAGCAGGCTGCCACGAGGACCTCCTGGAGATCCTTCTGAGAGTCTGGACTACAGGCTTGAGGAAGGTGTGATGTGGGTGAATATGTGAGAAAGCACAGCAATGATTTTTTTTCAGAGGCCAACCAATAGGTCAGAGAGGGAAGAAAGTGGGGCAAAAGTGTGAAATTTCACGAGGGAAAAACACAGGAGGAGGAAGAACTATATATAACTTCTAATACAATGACCTCAGATTCACAAAGGTCCCCACAGACTTCACCATGTACACCTGTGTGCAGAGGTAAGCAGAAGCAGAGAGCAGAGAGGCCTCAAGACTTGCCCCGAGAGAGCCTGGAGTCCTCATGGTATTCATGTTCCATCGTGCATGGGAGCCAGACCTGTACCCCAGTGCCTCACAGCCTTGCTCCTGGGAAGGCAGGGGTACCTCTACAGCTGCAGGAGCAGCCTCTCCACAGGCAGATGCAGAGGCAATCGCCCAGCTTGGCCATGGGGAATTGTGAGCTGTCTATTCTCAGCTGTTTCAAAGTGCCTGCCAATGCCTCTGCTGTTTCACACTTTGCTTCCCTCAGAGATCTTGGATAAACATCATCTCTCTCCCCCCCAGGGAATAGCTGCACTTGTTTCTCTTTGGCTGCTCACTACTGCTGCCACAGAGGTTTCACTGCACATCAGGGCTCTGGGAGGATGACCCCACACCAGGGTCCTCTTCTGTACCTTAAATGGCAGCACCTGGCTGAGGAGCATCCCCTGACACAAGGACAGGACTAGCTGCAATTTCCCAGGACTCGGCACTCTGAGGAAAGGAAATACTTTGAAATGTTCTTTTTGTCTCACCTGCTGGGACAGCGTGTTCCCTGAGAAGAGGGTGTGAGAGCAGCATCTGTGAGGGATGGGGATGAGTGCCTTGCACAGAGGAAAGAACTGCTGGGTAGAGCAAAGCCCAGAGATAGGATCAGGCCATTCCTTGGGGCAGGCACCTCTTGGCTGTTACAGAAAGGTGATAGGTGGTGCATTGAGGTACCATTATCACCCTGCATCTGTGCAAAGTACAGGTGGCTTTGGGGCAGAAGCCTCTGCCAAGTTCCCCCAACAAGTCTGGTTTATATCCCACAGCTAGACAACTTTTGCTCTGATGGTGTCAGGACCACAAGATATGAGACCACAGCACACTAACTCACCTGTGCATGGTTCAAAGAGCTGATCCTGGGAGCCACTGGCACGAGCAGTGTGCCTGAAGTGCCAGGATTGCCTTTGAGTTAGCCTAGTTTGTTTTGATGGTCAGCTCTCCCACTAAGGCTTAGAAGGGGGAACAGTGAGAGTATTTGTTTTTCTTTTCCCACACCTTCCCTTTACTCTTCTAAAGTTTCAATCAGGCAGTAACGTTTCATTTGTATAATCCATTAGTATCCCCTTCCCCTGGGCTGCATGGCTTTGGGCTCCAAACCAGCTGTGTTCCCTGAGCCAGCTCGGGTCAGGCCAGCCCTACAATCCCTGAGCTCCAGGTGGTGGTGGGTAGGACACAGCAAAGGATACCCTCTCTTTCAAATTGCTACCAAACGATGACCTGGACCCTGCAGTGCCTCGAGATGCCACTAGAAAGAAATGCGCTACACCAATCGTGGAGGTGACTGTTTTAGAGCTGAACAGAAATCTTATAAGGAAAATAGAGGGATCAGTTATTTGGAAAATTTGTATAAAGTGTTCATATTAGAAATTTCTTTTCAGTTGGAAAACTGGGGAAAAAATGTGGCTACAAATGGAAATAAGTTAGGTTTTCAGCTGAATATGGCAAAATTATTTGCCTTTTCTCTCAAGAGGCTTGATTATTTTTTGCTTTGAGGGCAACTTTTCAGAAAAAAATTCTGCTCATTTCTGCAAGGCTTCTGTGCAGAAAGAGTTTTTTGCCATAGTGGTACAGAAGTGGTATCCTACAAAGGTTTTAAGTGTGGGATAATGGCTTCTAGCACTATTACAGTGCTCTTGCTGTTGTAGAAGAGTTTAAACCATGCTGGCAGATCCAAAGAACAAGCTATTCAGCCTCTGCAATTTTGCTATCTAACTATTGTCATGCAAAACCATAAACCATAGCCCAAGCATAACTATCCCAGCTATAGTTTTGGACCTTGCTATCCTGTTTTGTGTCTTGGTGTTGTGCATTCTTCAGTTTCAGCCTATATTAGCAAGTCTGGGAATGAATCCATTCATACAATTATTCCAGCATATCAATTTGCTGCTCTTAGAGTGAAATCACTCAGCAGTGGGAAGCACATAAAGAGGACGCATAGAATTTAATGTAGGAAACACTTTAATGACAAAGAGATTGCCAGATGTATCCTTGTTCAGTCCAGATCCCTAAAAGTGCAATTTTCTGGGATATGGAAATTTTTTTGCATTAATTCACTGATTTTTTTTTTCTGTACAAATGGAACATGTAGTTTTTTATTCAGTATTCACTAATCAATGTGTCACAGACTGTAGTGATTCCTGAAACCATTTTCTCTTCCTGGTCTCTCATTCTCTTACTTCTCCCCATCTCCACTGTCTCCTTCTCCCCTGTGAACGCCGTGACCTAGACTGTGGCCACGATGGTTTGTGTGTTCCTGTGCATAAAATGACAATGGGAATACATAGACCCTCTGCTAAAGAACTTTCCAACCTTGGGTTATGCCAGCAAAGTTTTGCTGTCGCTTTATTTTGGCTGCTGCTGGGAGCTTGTGCTGTGCATGAGGTCTCTGAAGCTGAGGGAGCACCTGAAGTAGAAGGAGGTCAGTTGTGTTGGAAGCATTTATGGACGCTTCAGAGGAACAAAAGGACAAGGTAGTGTTTGCAGGACCCTGCCAGCAGCTTACCCTGGCAGAAAGGGGACATCCAGAGTGCTGGGGCTCACAGGCAAAAGACCTGTTTTGTCCCTCTAAAAGACTTAACAGCAACACAAGTGCTGCTATGCCAGTTCTCTCCTCTGGTGCAGGGGTGTGCACACACTGTCAGCTGGGGCTGCTCTGGAGGGAACAGTGGGGTAACTCCCAGGGGTTAAAATGCCAGGTATGCCAGGTCCAAGTCTTGGACCACCAGCAAGTGCTCTGGTGTGCTTCAGACTGACCCAGACTAAATCTGCGATGGTCAGAAGCTGGAGAAAAAGAGATAAGGTGGAAAAAAGGCCAATAAAACTATCCTATGGCTATGTAATTTTTTTGCATCGGAGGAATGCTGTGCTGCAGCGTGCATCCTTGTGGCACTCTAGAATGACCCGCTGGGTGCTGGAAGGGCAGCTTCACAGAGCACTTTCAGGAGTTCAATCTGCACTAGATAGTTTTTAAATGGTACCAGTCACTATTTGGAAGAGGCATATATGCTGCTGGACGGTGCAACTGTTGCTGCTCCTCCATGTCTTGTGGGGCTGGCCCAGGAGACCATAAGCCTGCCAGTGTCAGGGCTGCAGGGCAGGAGCTGGGGCTTGTGCTGCAAAAACGTGGGGTGAGCCTCTGCTGGAGAGGACACACCAGCTGTGTGAGCTCTGTGCTTAATATTCAAGGCTTGATCAGCTTTAAGTTGCCATAGGTTTGGCACCCAGATACTGAGGTGTCTCTGAACATCTGTGATTCTGAAGAAAAATAAAAACATGAGGGTTTTGGATAGGTTGCTTAATGCAGAGTTGCCAGCGCTCAAGTCTTGTAACATTGGTTTATTTAAACATCAGTTGCCAGAATTAGAGTACCACTGAGAATAGCAGTTTGCATTTCTTAGCTTAGTTTCCTAAGGAAGCCAGGTTTACAGGATCTGCCTCTCAATCCCTCCCTAATGACTTTCGAACCTCTTGGACTGGAGAGAAGGGATGAACTCTCAAACTTATTAAGTTTGTATGATCATCGCAACACTGAGCAGGAAAGGAAAAGCCTTGTAAAAGCCCTCCCCAGGGAAGGATTGGGTTGTCAACCGTGCTTTTTATTGGCAGCTGAATGCCCAGCCTGTGCCGACAGGCAGGTCTGTCAGTCCTCCCCTGTGCTCCTGCTTAGCCAGCTGAGGCATTCACGGGAAACCAGCCATCATCACGTCTGCCTGCTGACCAGTTTTGCCTTTCCTGCAAATCTTCATGGGCACAAAAATAACCTGGAGAGTAAGAAGCCTGCCAGCCTGTAGTTTCAGAAGGTCTCTATGGAATATGCCCTAGATGGCATTTTAAAAGCGTGGTCTTTGGATGCTTTGCGTGTAAGTAAGCATTTCAGTACACCCGTGCTTTCCCATACCTGATGCCCCTGGGAGAAGGGTGAATTGTCAAGTCTGGGACTTTGTGACTCAGCATCACTGTATTGATACCTCAGTATCTTTGTTGACTTATCATCACAAAACCTTTCCTGAGCTTGGCAGGGCTGTTGCCCATTTTCCTAATAATAAACCCTGAGATTAAGTAACTTGCTTAACATCATGAGAAGTCAGAGGCAGAAAAAAATTAACTCTATATCTGCCATGCTCCAGGGTCCCATACAAAAACAAGTAAGACATACTGAGAAGCACTGATGAAATCAGCTGTGAATAAGCAAGGCCAATTGCATGCACTTAACATGTAAATAAGAACAGTACAAAAACTCAATTTATAAAATATTTTTGATTTACATTGTAAGATTCTGAGAATAAAATCTGACTTTCGCTTTGACTCTGCAGTGCATTGAGCAGACAAACTTAATATAAGGCCACCAATATAAACAACTAATAAATGGATAGCAAATGATGGTACCCGTTCTTAAGGGGTTTCTATAATGTCTGTTAATTTCTGATTTAGTTCAGGTTAACAAATTAGGACCACGACTTTTCCTCTTGATACTTTTTTTAAAGGTGCAATGAGATCACCTAAAGCATAGTAAAATATTATTGGTGGTCACATTCTGATGTGATATTTCTTTAATTGAAAAGAGAAAAAGAATATCAGCCCCACTGTTTCACCTCCTCTAACTGAGTTTTATTTATGGACACACTACTGAAAAATTTTGTGGGCTATTCCTTATTTAGCTGAAATTAAAAAAAAATCAAACAATTTCACTAAGAGCTGATTCTTTGTATCATCTAAGTAGCCCTTTTACTCTTAATAAAATATATTTCTTTTCTGTAAAAATATTGTATAAAGTGATTGGGAAGCCCACGAATAAAAGTTCTCTTTGCATTTGATGACATGGAAGGTGATCAGTCATTTCCAAATAGATTTTATTCCTCTGTCCATTAGCAAGGTCTCAGGTTTCATAATTCAAGGACCCAGTCCTTTTAAGAAAGCACATGTTGTGAACTGAGAGGGAGAAGGGGATTCACAAAATTCCCCTATTGCAGAGCTCAGAGCTGCATACTTTGGTAGATCCTTTTTAGTCAGAAATAAGGCAGAGCAAACACGTGCAGTCCTAGGACAGCTATCTTCAGCTCCAGCTCTATCCTGTACCTTCAGCCAAGGTGTAGCACGCTCCTCCTCCCTTCATGCCCCATCTCATAGCTTCCAGGTGGCTTCAGCTCAGGAGCCTCAGCAGATATTTCAACAGAGCAGGAGCAGAGCTCAGGTCCTGAGGTAGGAGTCAGTCGAGAGACATCCTGGGCTCAGCTCTGAGAGAGGCTTGACATGAGAAGTTGGTGCCTGTGAGTAACTTGCAGGTCCTGTGCAAGAAAGGAAATGTGACAAGGGAGTCACACCATCTCAGGTGTGGTAGTCAAACCTTGCTGGATGTAAGAGTTTAGAAGACATTTAGGAAGACTTAGTGAAGATTTAGACACATATGAGACCTGGCTTTCAGCTGAGTGACTTGCGTCTGAGTAATTTGTTTCCTTGGCAAATGGTTTTCTAGAAAATGAAAATGTGGTAAGGTGAGCTGGAAATACGGGAACTCTTGCTGCAGTACCCTGTTGGGAAGGGCCAGTTTAACTGGGAAAGGCAGTGGTGGAAAAAACAGTAAAAGAATGCCAGTAAATGAGCAAAACCTAGCAGAGCCAGGTCTAGGCTCCTGCATGACCATGGTGGGTAAACTCCTTCCTTGCCCCTTCTTCTCCTGTTTCATACCAAGCATGGTATTTATCAGCTAGTAACACAAATGAGTCAATAAACTGGTGCCCAAGGCTTAATACAGCCACAGACTCTATAAAATGCCTAATTATCATGCTGAGGAATGCCAGAGAGCAGTAAGTCATTCTGTTATAGCTCAGTTTTTGTACTTCAGGATGAAAATCCTCCCTGTAGATACAAATTATTAGTTTTTCATGTAAATACTTTCTAACCAATGAGAGTGCCTAGGAGGCTGGGCTACATGGTAGGATAAAGCAACTCTGATTTGCAGAGTATGAATGCCCATGATTCACTGATTTCTGCCAGTGTCTCTGGACATGCTAAAGCCTGCGATCAGCATAAGTTCTTTAAAGACTGAGTATTGCTTTTCAGATGATCCTTTGAAATGTTAATGGCATTGATCACCCAGCAAGTTGGAGCATCAGTCCACCCCCATCTCTTCCCTGGGGCAGAGAGTGATGGGAACAGCACTTCTTGGTGTTGTAGTTTGAGCTGCATGGGTACCCACAACCCAGCTGAGTCTCTTCCAGGTGGGTAGCAGTGCAGCATGGGGCCAGTGAAGTGGTGGGATGATCTGGGAGAAGAGCAGAGCTGTTTGGGTCCCCACACATCCTGTTCTGTGGCCAGGTGTGCCAGCCTCAAGTGGGCATGCTGGAGCCACTGGCAGGGAAAGGCACCTGGGCAAATGGACTTACCAGTCAGCAGCTGAGCTCAAGCCTTTTCTTGTTTCAAATTGACTCAAAAAGTCTATCAATGACATATTTATTGTATTTTTAAAATTTTCTTTGAAAAGTTTTGTAAAAAGTTGGGTTTGTCAGAAAAAAAACACTGTGGGGGAAAACCCCCACTATCTTGAGCTGAAAAGTTAAAGCAGTTCCTTCTAAATTCTTTGAATATTTTATTTCTAAAAACTGTTGTCTGATTTAGAGCAAGGTCCAAGAAAAGCTTCCATCCCTTCAGAGTAGTTCCCATCCTTTTTTTTTCCCCCTGCTTTTACTGTGAATTAAAAATATTTTGCTCTGTTCTCTGGGTGTTGTATCTGCAAGTTGTATGCCCATACACATTCTCTGAGAGCAAGGGCCAGGCATTTCTGGCAAATCTGAAAGCACTCCAGGGCTTACAACTCTGATAGCCAGTGAGCCTTGGAGCCCTGTCACCCTATGTCCCAGGGCACTCTGCACAGAGGGGCTGCCTTGGCACAAATGATCTTAAAGACAAAATCTGCCCACCATGTAGTATTTTCCAGACTCATGACCCCAGATCCAGACACAAACCTCACTTCTGCTTGAACTTCCACCAGGCTTCCAGCCTCTAGTTTGACAATTGCTGCTGTAGTTCACTGAAAGTTTGTCAAAACTCATACAATTCCACAAACCCCACAGTTTCAACAAATCAGCATTTTTCTGCTGAAACCTGTTCTGCTGGAAATTTCCCAACGCAGTTCTACAGAGAGTCATTATTTCTGAAACACTTTTGTAAACATTTATTGCAGGGTTTTTCTTAATGACAACAGCCACAGACTCTGGCTGAGCTTAATTTGGCAATTTGCAAATCTCACTCCTTTTTGTTTCTTGGCCAGTTGGAGGAAGGGGAACATTTTTTTTGTCTTTCAACACCACCGCTGTGGTTTGGCTGCAAGATGTGCTGCAAAATGTTTCCTGGAGATGTCCCTGTGCCTGACACAGCAACACTGTGGTACTCATGGTGCTGCTGGTCATAGTGGCAAAATATTCAACACTTGCATAGCATCATTCTTTTACAAATCTTCAACGTAAAGGAAAGTTTACCAGCGCATAGGGAATTATAAGGGGATGGGAAGAGTCTCAGTTTGTGTTGCCTCCATGAATTTCCTTCAGTCTTTTCTAGAGAAAGAACACCAAGTCTCAACCCAGGGAAAGAGGATAGACCAGATCCTGCTTGCACTCAGCAGTGGTCAAGCTGTGTCCAAAGGGACAGCAATTACCACTTCCCCACAGGATCTTGCTTTCTACCCAAAACACCCTGAAAGCCCTTCAGAGACTGGCCCATGAACCTTATTCATGTTTCATAATACCGCAGCAGAGTGGTGTCGGTGGGAGGTGGCAGACAGGGAATTAGGGTGGAGGGAGAGACTCCTTATGGGATTTGCACCAGACTGAAGGCCATTTCTTTTACAACTGCCTGGGAGTGTGTCCCAAAAAGCTGCTCTTTTATGCCTGTGAAGCAGGACAGGGGACCCCTGAGCCCCCAGTCCATCCCTCCACTGCCTGGGCAGACTGACACGTTCACCACAGCAGCTTTGCTGATCCATGTTTCTCTAGGGCTCCCAGTGCTATCACAGGGAGGTGGCCAGCAGGATGCAGCCAACCTGGATGTGACTTCATTAGCACTGCTTTGTGAGCCAGTGTAGGTCTGCTGTTTTTCACATCATCCCTGATCTGCAGCTGCAGTTAGGAGAGGAGAGCTCAGCCTGCAGCACTGGCTGGGGATATTGCGATCTGCTGTTCCTGTTAGCAGTCCACCTTCTCTCACCCCAGAGATCCCTTTCCCCACAGATGCTTTCCATGCTGGAATGTGAATTTGCTTTTTGGGATCATTATATTCAAACCTCCTCTCCCTCAGGTTTGGATTGCCTGTTCTGTGTTCCAGAGCTCTTAACTTGGTACCTAACACACCTCTGGGATCTGTCTATTCTCTAAATTTGATCCCTGCTGAAGATAAATCCTCACCTGCACTTTGCTCATCTGTTTGGTTGTATGTTCTTGGATTCATCAATCTCTTTGCACTGCAGGAGTACAATAAAGGACTGATGGTGCATTTAGTTCCTTCCTGCTGCCACATCACACTATGAGCAGACCACTGTGGCAGAAAAAAGCCAAACCAAACAGGACTTTTATAACCTTGCTGTTCTTCGAACATAATGGTTTGGCGAGTGTAAGACATAGCAAAGAGCACAAGCATCCTTCAAGAGATGGCCAGAGCAAGGGTAGAGGTCTGAGGTTGCCATGAGAGGGCAGCTGCATCCCCCAGGCAGCTCAGCCATACCAGTGTAGCCTCTCTGCTTCCCCCAGGCATCAAGCTCCAAAACTTGTTCCCATTGCTTTGGCCTACCCATGCAGTGTTCTTCCCCTGTATAGGGTCACTCTCTGCACCAAGGGACCGGTCCCCAGCAGGATTAAGCATATGCAGCTGCTCTGGGGAGGCTCATGTTGATTTACACTGAGCTTCTCACACAGTGCTGTGCTGAGGCTTCTCCCTGCCATCAAGGAACCTGGCCCCCATCCTTTTGTAGCCTGCAATGGGGCTAGGACATTTCTGCCAGGGCCTCCAAGCTCCAAAAGAGAACCTGTAATGGTGCATTTACAAATGAGTCACACCTCTCAGTCACCCACAAGAAAAACTGCACCATTAAGGTCACACTTAAGTGTGAAAATCCCACATAATGTACTTCTGTGCTGCAGTAGAAAGGTCAGGTATACACAGAAAACTCCCAGACCCTTTCACAAATGGGCCAGTTATGCCTTGTCCTTGCACTGTTGTATAGAGACAGGCAGACGGAAAAAAAAGTCATTTCTTCAGGGGTCCCTGAGTTTGTTGCTGATTTACGCCATCCTGAGTTCTGAGGCTGCTCTGCAGAGTGAGACAGAGCGCTGCAGTCCAGCCCTTGTGCTTAGAACTTGCTTCAGGTCTCGTTAATAAGTCCAGTTGCATTTAATATAAACACCCAAGAGAATCTAAGCAACATTGTTTGTGTGCTTGAGGCAGCAAATAGAGAAAGCAACATGTTTTTCATCAGGTGCCTCTAATTTGTCCATTTTTTATGTTACAATATCTGTAACACTACTTGAATTACAGCCCAGAATACACTCTCCTCTAAAACTACTTTAGAGGCACTAGAAACCACACAAAGCAGAACTGTGTAACCCTCTTTCCTCCTTAAATCATTTCATATTTCGCAGGGCCTACAAAATGCTTTGCAGTTCAGGAGAACAGTCACTCTGGGACATCACATGTTCCATTTTCAATAATAGCCCAAATGTTGCCTGGAGGAATATTAGAAACATTTGCCAATTTTAAAAGGTTTGTAAAAGGATTTCCCATTATAAGATTTCACAAAGCAGCCATTTCAGTATCATTTATGCCTTGTTATGTTTCGATATCTTTCTAAGTTTATTTGTAATTTCTAAAAAACCCCAAAACACTTGCTCCAGTAGAGAACTTCCAATTCTCTCTCTAGGAAAGATTTTCCTCCAAGTGAGAGTAGAGTGTGATTTCTGGTACCTTCTTTTGCATTGGGCTCTTTGGTCCTACAGAATTATTAGCATTGTCCAAAGAGTATCACAGCACCTGCCTGTCTGGCTCACAGCAGGGCTAGCAGTGAGAAGAGCTTGTTAAGCAGCTGCTGTGAGATGCTCCACTCTCCTGGGATTTATTCATGGCAGTGAGGCAGACTATCTTCAGTGAACTGCAGGGAGAGCTGTGAGCCCAGCTGAGCTGAAACTAGTACCAGCTTTGGTGACTAGGACCCATAGCTGAAGGTTGTTTCCTCTGCACAGTCACTCCAGGTGTTGGATAGACACTGACTCTGGTAGCTGCAATGCAGTGACATGAAGAAGCCCTTGGACCCACTCCAAACACTGAACTGCTTCAATGTGACTCACATGGAGACAGAGTGATGCTGTCAGGGCCAGGCCAGCCTTGCCTTGCCCCTTGCCCTCTCTTAGGCTATTGGCCTCTGGATTCTTTGCCTTTCCTCTCCATCCCCTGTTCTACCTGCTCCCCTGAGCCCTCAGCAGTGAGGCTGCAGCTCTGCCTCCTAGCAGCCTGCTCATGTTCTCATCCCACTGGTAGCGACGGGCAGGACACAGGGGGAGTGAAGCAGAAAGACTCCAGCTCTTTTTGCTGATGCACAGCTGGATCTGCAGCTCTGGCAGGTGTGAACATCAGGGCTCAACTTAAAATAGGAGTGGATGTAAAGCAGCAGGAGAAGTTCAGATGACAACACTGATCTCCTTTGCAGCTCACTGCAGAGGCTGGCAAAACGTTTTGGGTTAGAGTCACTAACTCTTAAAACACTACACAAACCAGACTTTCAAACTGCTCTAAGAGCAGGAGCTCAGCTGCTGCCTCTCCCTGCCTACCCCTACATTGCTGCATCCCTGGCCTGGTGCACTTGAGTGCACTCTGGGCTAGAGGATGCTGCAAACTTGAGCTTCCCATGCTGGAGAGGAATTCAAATTCAGAGGTCTCAACTCTTGCTCTATTCACTTCCCAGTATATAAATGGAGGCGAGGAGGATGCCTCTTCTCCAGAAGAAAAGTAAACATACCTTGATATTTAGAATGGGAACTTCTTGGTGTGAAGTATTCTCCAAGCATACCTTGCCTCTTCTGGGATTCAAGAGACCAAGCTCTGGTTTTAGGATTCCCCTGTGTGAGAAACGTGGCCAGTGGACAAGATTTTTGGAATTCAGGCTTTGTTGAGAAGTGGAAATCTTGAGTCTGTAAAGCCAAGGAGTAGAAGAGGTCTAGCACATCTGTTTTTGGAGAATCAGCCAAATGCAACGAGGTGCCCAAGCCTCAGTGCTTCTGATTCTCAACCATAGAGTAAACCCACTTCCTTGGGGACTTGAACTAAGGCACCAGCCTTCAACCACTGGAGCAGCTGTGGCACAAGCACATTCTGTATTGTTGTCTTGGGTCTGTAAACTTCTGTGCAGAGGCCAGGCAGAAAGCCATGGGCTGTAACATCTTAAACCACTTCACTGAGCTTTTCCAGAGCTTATTTGTCAGAGCCTGAGGTCTTTAACTGAACATAATCTTCCCTGAGCAGAAGGTATCAGTGCTGTATGAAAACACTGGAGATATTTTCAAGAGTGTAACCACAATGTGCAATACAGAGACTACAGCTGCTTTTCTGTACAAAAACCTCAGTTAAATCTTCCACATTTCCCCAAAGCCCCAGATGTTTCAACTCTGCAGGGGGACTGTGAGAACTTGGAGTGACAATCTCCTGCATGCTTTCATCCTAAACAGGTATAAGGTACCGTGACTGCATGACCCTGTCAAAACAAGCAATCCTCAAAAACCTGGGGAAAAGAATGGAGATGAGCATAACAGCAGTGGAGGGGAGAGGGTGGAATGGACATCACTGGGATGGCTTGGAAACATCACTTTTTGATAAATGAACAGCTAACTTACAAACAATTTGATGGCACAAATGCAATGGTCAACACTGGAATGAGCTGCAATGGCAAACAGGACAGGTGATAGCAGTCCAGGAATGTGTGTTTCAGCGCTGGCACCTACTGCATGTGTGATCTTGCCAGAAGGTGTGCCTTGGTTTCCTGTACTATGAGATGGAGAATAGTATTTCCTTATCTCACAGGACTCTTGTAAATCTTAATTAATGTATGCTCATAAATCACTGTGAGAGTTGAAGTAGGAGTATCCATTTACTGTAGAGCTGAAAATTACATAATTATTTTTTTCTCTTTTATAAAGCACAGCACAAGATAAATACTTTGCCAAGTGAGAACCTTCATCTTAATTTTGAACAGAAAATACCCTAAACTACCTAATATTGAATCAAAGTATTGCTTAACCACAGAAGGGCTTTCCACGTCCAGACTTGTGAACTTACAGCCTAGAGTCATGATGGCTTTCTATCAAATCTATGCGTTGGAGTAAAATACCAATGACTGTAATCCTAGGGAAGAATCCCAAGATTGCAATATGCCTAAAGGAGAAGGAAGTGAGCAGCGGTGCTCTCTGTGTCTAGGAAATGTTTACTTGACAAATATTTAGCGAGCTTGGAGGTATTTTTGAGAAAAAAAATGGCATGGATTCATGTTGATGAATGTTTTGCTACTGATTAAATCTGAGCATGTATAAACTGTGTGGTGACAAAGAAACCTGAGCCTGTAATGAGGAAACAGTTGGGTAGGATGTGAGAGATTGAAACCACAGATATTGCCATTCCCAGGAGAAATACCTTATTCTAAGGACTGGAAATTAGTTTGGGACTATTGGATTCCATTCAAGGAATAAGTCCTATTATGCACAATATCTCCTAATCTTTACCCTAGAAATCACCTTAAAAAGCCAAATCTTGCATTGCAATAATTAAAGGAAAACATATGTGAAACAAGATGCTTATTTCTTGTCTGGGCTTTCATTAGCTTGGCCGGTATAAAACATCACTGTGCCTCCAGTCAGTATAGGTCAACTTTCCCCTACATACCCCCAGATGGAAAATGGCTTTGAGCATTTCACAGACATAGGATTTCCAAGGTACTTAATCTTGGTTGTGTAACCTGGTCTCATCCTTCAATATTCATTTGTTTATGCAGTTAACATTCTTGGTGCAGCAGTCCCATTAACTTCACCGAGAGACTGTGTTCAAATTGATCCCTAAGTTGCTGTTGAATCCTATTGCTTGGCTGTTATTTTTTAACATAGAGGCCAAAAGTTCTGAAAAGTGGCAACCTAAAAATCAGTTCCCTAGCTCTTGACTTGGACCCTTATTAAAGCAACATTGTGTATATAATACATTTGGACTTTATGCTGCTCATATAATAGGTCCACCTAGTCATCAAAGCTAACTTAGTTTTGAAAATGGCCCCGGCAGATGAACCTGAGGATTAAAGGGTGGGTCCAGTTCCACCTATACTGCATCTCACCTAAAAAATCCACTGTGCAGGCTCGAAGGCTCAATAAAGGGAAAAAAACCCCAAAACCAAAAACTTGTTGCACTACATTTATGTCTTTCCAGGATAAAAGTCTGCTATACCCTGAGTAATTTCTGTTTTACATTAATAAACATTTTATTGTAACACACTTAAGTCATGTTGTATATACCTGCTCAGCAATATTGACACCCAGAGGTCAGGGCTGTGTGAAATGGCCTAGATCCTGTGAAAATACAAATCAGATTTGTGGTCAACCAAGACTAGAGTTTCATACTCACACAGACCTAATTGGTCATTTGAGTTTTTCAAGTATTTCCTCTCTAAGGTGTTCTTTGCTGTTCTAGTGGGGGTTGCCAAAGTTTGTTCTTCACAAGGAAAAAATTAGTTATGCTGAAGTCACAAATGCTGTATGTATGGCAGGTCAGACTATGGTGGGTACAGCTACAGCAGGGCAGGCTTTGCCTGGGCACAACATGAAGAGCATGGGGTGACATTCATTGCCTCCATTGACCCAGAGCAGGGGAGTCAGCTGCCTGAAAACTCATCCTACTCCTTTTGCTGGAGTTGGAAACACCATAAGGAGAAGAGATTGATGGTCAGAGCCGTTCCAGTGGTGTCCCAGTATCTTCCTGATGGGGTTTCAAACCACAGAAAAGAGCTGAATGATCCAGGTTAAAACAGAGGCATAGCTGGGAGAGTTCTGAATTCTGTTGGTAGCTTTTTGGATGCAAGCCCTTCCTGTTTATGCTCAGATATCTCCTCATCACATCTGACATTTTGAGCTGCAAATGTAGATTACATTAGAGGGTGGGAACTATTCTGTAGTTAACTCTCAGACATGCTCCTTCTTTCCATAATTATTTTTTCAAAAATGCTGCAAATCTCTGGATTTGTATGGATAGTCTGAGTAATTTTTATATCTTACAGAGAAGAAGAATTTGATTATAAAACTGGGACTCTTTTGGCAAATATCAGTGAGATATGCACCTAAATGGTTCAAATTGTGATGTGATATTGAAATTTTTTGGTTCATATTCAATTTAGTTCACTTCAGTTCCTCAGCTGATGAGGCTGTATTTCCAAAGTAACTCAAGGTGAAGTTTGAAATTTAAAAGTAGAGCAGTTCCAAATGGCAATGAGAAATGTTCAGCAGAGTCAGGCTCACTCTCTAAGGCAGGATTTTTGCAGACAGTTGGTGTTAGAAGCAAAGGGTAGGATCCAGATGCTGTGCCATGACTACTGACCCTGAATCATCCCTCAGTCCCTTGCTAAAACTGTGTGCTGTGTGTATTTATTGCTCTCCAACTGCTTTCTTTTGAGTGTCCTTTGAGCAGTCTGGCCCTGGAGCAAAGCTTTAATTGCTTGTTTCTAAGTGTTCTAAAATCCACCTGTGTATTTTAGAAACGTTTTCAGAGGAAAAGAAAAAAGCAGTTAAATGGTTTTAACACATTTCAAACCACTGTAGAAATAAGGGGATATAGACTGAAAGACTGGCAAATGCAGCTATGGATTAAAGGACTCATGGCCAGAACTGTAACAACAACCACTTATTTTTTTTTTTATTCACAGCTGAAAATGTAAAAAATAGTATAAAAGTAGGATTTTAAAAAAAGTCTTTGTTTTCTTTGATTTACTGTATGTTATTTGAAATGTTCCCTGAAACCAAGTTTAATTTCAAGGTTTTGTTTCCCACCATTTTCAAACACATTTAAATAAAAATGAAAATAAACTATAATGGTCTTGAAAGAATAGTAGTTTTTTTTCTGGAAAATCATAAAATCAAGCAGCTGGATCTTATCGAAGTTTTTTCTATTTTTATTTTTTTTTCTAATTTGGCAGATATTTTTATTTTATGAAATTTACAATATTGGTGGAGATTTAACCAGAAAGGTACTAACTTTCTGCATGACACTGTTGTTCCACCTTAGCTCCAATGACATCTTTACTCCTGCTTCCTGGGGTTGTTTGCTCAGGAGGTTCCTCAGGCCTCTCTTATAGCAAGAAGCTGATTTTAATAATCAGACTTCTCTCAAGGTATGTGGCTGGGGAAATTGTCTTCAAAGCTGGTAGAGCCCGGGGCAGACCTGGGAATGGAAACTGGGATAATGTGATTAAGGATTTGCAGGGATAGAGCAATCCCTCAAACAAACTGGGGTTTCATGTTCAAAAAAAAAAAAAAAAAAGGCAACTAAAATTCTTTGGCCTAAGTGGGCTGATTGAAAAGCAATTATGCTGAGAAATAAGCTAGAATAAGTAGTGTTACAAGGCAGAGCGTCTCTTTCCTGGCCAGCCCAAGGACAGATAAACTCGCATGGCTGCTTATCTTTACTAAGCATCCAGACAGGGCTGAGCATCTCTGCCCTTTCTCTGGCCTGTAAGTTATCAGGGAATACAACCCAACAGAAAATCTTCAACTGCCACTGCTCACACAACAGGAGTCTGGCAGAGACTGAGGATGCCCAGGGAAGTGGTTGAGTCACCATCCCTGGAGGCCTTTAAAAGACATGTAGATTTGGCACTCAAGGATATGATTTAGTGGTGGACTTAGCAGTAACAGGATAATGGCTGGACTTGATGATCTTAAAGGTCTTTACCAACCTAAATAATTTTATGAATCGCTGACAGCCGGAGAGTTTTGCTTTGTTCCATTTCTACCTGACTTACATCCAGCCAACCTTTTCTATCCTCCCAAAATATCCCTCAACTCTGTTGATTTGGGTCAAAAATAGAAGTCTGGAAAAGTTTGATCTATGCTAAAATTTTGAGGAAAGATGTTGACCAAAATGTGCTTTATTTGTAGCCGGTGCAAGAGATTTAATTGACATGAGCAGCGGAAAACGTTGCCGTTCACCTATCTGTTGGTCCAAGAAAATCCTCCAAGCCTCCTGCAGCCAAAATCACCCAGGAGCAATCCTGCTCTGTGCTGAGTACTGCCTGGAGGGTGCTGAGCTCCCTGAAATCCCACAAGATATTCTGAGTTTCTAGTACCTCCCAAGAAGAGGCGTGGAAATGGTGCTGCAGCCCTGAAACCTAATGCATTCTGCTTGTGTTCCCCTCTATTTAGTTAGGAAAGCGGTAAACACTGCAGAGATTAACCTTGTAACCCCAGCCAATTCACATTAAGTTAGTAAAATGGAGCAGAATCTAGAAACAATCAGCATTTGTGGCTTTCTAGGCCTTTTAAGCTCATTTTTCTGCAATGCAAACCTCCCTCTCCAATGATTTGTTCGGCTTTAGGTCCTCTGAATTCCAAGCTTTTATGTTATTACAAGCTTCCTTTTACTGACTGTGTCTGTGCCAGCAGGTGCATGAACTGGGAGGTCCATGGCAATGTGCATTTCATTACTTCCAAACAGACCGTATTTTCTGATTCTTACAAGTTCTGGAGCTATTACTTGATATTTGGCTATTAAGGTTACAAGAGCAGAGACACCTCACTTCTGAGACTGTAAATACGACTATCAAAAAGCCTACTGTGTAACTGGTGTTTGAAATGTGTGTGGTAGCTGGGAAACCTGCATGTGGGGAAAGACACCAGAGTAAGGAATAAAGAGACATCATAAATTCTGCTAAGAACCAGCAAAATGCTTCAGCCAGGATTTCTGTTTTCGTCAGAAGGAAACCATCCTACTGCGTTAATAAAGTAAGCAGGGTGATACTTCTACCAGATCCTACTTCTGAGGGGTCCTAGGCAGCTCTAGCACTGAGGTGAGGAAGCTTGAGGCAGCATCCCAGGGCTGTCATCCAGGAAGCAGCACACTTCTCTCCATCAGCTCCAAACAAGCATCCTACCTTGCTTGCGAGTTGTTTGCTGCCTGTTTTGCTGCCTGCTGTTTCTACCTGCTTTTGGCTACGTGCTCTGATTTATCTCTGGTAGGAAATGTACAGGAAGGGATGTCTATAATCAATCAGCCAGGGCCTTTGAGAGAGGGCTGTCAAACTCTGGTAGCTTCACTAAAAAAAGATGGCTTGATTGAGTTGCCATTAAACTGTGTGTATGCAGCCCTCCAGAACTATTTCTGGTTTCTATTTAAACGTTCCAAGAGCAGTGGAAGTCCATTTACAGGAAATCAAATAGCAGACAATAGGGACCTATCTCAGCAGGAAAAAGCATAGGCTTTTATTTACAAGGAACTAATTCTTCCAAGCAAGGGGAAGCAGCAGACACAGCGACAGACTGTCACTTCCCCTCCCAAATGGCTGCTAAAAGGGATAGACACTGCACTCTGACAAAATGTTTACATATGGCCGCTTCAACAGCCAAACTGACTCTTGTTTAGAGCCAGGAGTGAGCAATAAATAATGCCACTGACTTTCACCTTGCTGCAAAAACTTTGATCTTGGAGGACAGGAAACTCTTTTGGACACTCTTCACACCTTGAAAAAAAAGCCTTTGCATAAGTTACATGGCAATTGGAATGACCTTCAAGAGAGATGTTGATCCACAGGGGAACCTAGTCCAGAAACCATTTATTTTCATCCTTGCTCTGTCAAAGGATGAGACTTGAGGAACATGTTCCTTTAATACCGTGCTCAGTCAGCCTTTGCTTCTTCTCTTTGGAAGAGGAGGCTCTCAGGAAGAGGGTTGTGATTCATTTTGTGCCTGCTTTTAAGAGACTGTGGTGGAGAAAAAACAAATTTCTATTTTTCTGCATTAGTCTTTGCAAGCTGTTAAAATTGGGCAGTTGTAGATGGTGGTCTTACTGACACTCCTACAGCTTTTGTAGCCTGTAAGTGCTCTTAACAGGCTGAGAAACTACTGGTTATTTTCTGCAGGCACTTGTCCTCTACCAAACCTTCAAATAAAAGCATTCCTACACCCACTGTTTCTTCGGAGTCCCTTTTCAACAGCTTTCTTGCCTGCAGCCTTTTATAGCCTGTGGTCTGTTTATGGGTTCAGCTTTATAGCCAGCCTAATTAGTTGCTGTGATAAGGATAATTAGGTAATTAGGATAATTTGGATAGCACAGTATGCGGCTCTTCAAACCTCTTTTCTGGAGAGCTTTGTCTGCCACAGTGTAGGCAGTGACACTTGTCTGATCTAATGGAAAACAAAAAGCCCAAATATCTCTGAACATGATTGATGGCAGAGAGTCAACATCCAAGCCAGAGAGCTGAGAACAAGTAACTCTGAGATACACTCTGTGAGAGCTGAACTCACACAGTCACAGCTGAAAGACACACAACATGATAGCTTCCTCATATCTTGTGGGTTCCAAAAGCAGGATTCAAGTCCCTCCATTCCTCACCTGCTGACTTTTGATGGAGACAACAGTGAAGCACTTGTAAAAAATTATGAAGAAAGCATGAAATTCTCCTTTCTTTAGTATCTTCAAAACCACATGGAATGCTTTCCTGATAGATATGCTCCAGCCAAGTACAAGTTACAAGCTACATCATATGAATGACTAGAAATTTTCTCGTTTCTCAGAGAGGGTGAGACTGCAAGTTCTTGAGCCTATCTTCTCTGAATGTGTGTGGCTCAATGGACTTTCTCTTGTAATCCCTTTTTCTCATTCCCTTTTCCCTTTAGTTTCTAATATTCGTGTTGTAAGTATGGAAGTAGGAATGCCAGTGGGATCATAATTGCAAAGAGAGCACCTTAGGTAGAAAAGTTTGGAAGCATTTTCCCTTTCCTAATTGCAATTGCTGACCAGTTTGCAATATCCCAAATTGTTTCAAGAGATGAAGTGTCATCCAAAGATTATGGAGGACTGAAAGGCAAAATACAAACTGGGAATAAACAGGGAATTTGAAATGAACAGTGTGAGAGACAATGGATATTTAAATAACCAATTGAATTTCCAGTATTCATTTGAAGGGAATAACTTATCAAACATTGGAGCCTAGGCTGAGGAGGAAGAAGATACAGGACCTGTTAAACACGCTGCATGTTCATGGAGAAAGAAATGTGAAGGCTGATAACTGTTGACATAGTGCATGAAAAGAAATGATTCAGCATGGAGAAGAGCAGCCAGTCTGACCTCTGTTATTCGCTGATCTGAGCTGCTCCCAGAAACTTTTCCCTCTATGTCCATGCTGGAAACAGGAAAAAAATTACCAAGGGAAGGGATGCTGGAGCACCATGTGGGTGCTCCCAGGGACAGGTACAAATGCAGGTGCAGAACACTCTGCACTGTGATGTGCAAGCCACATCTGGAGACAGAGTGGTGTGGAAGGTATCACAGCTGGGACCTGAGATAAGACTATGCAGCCCCTCAAGCACAGGCAGTTGGCCAGAGTTCAGTCCCAACAGCTGAGCTACAGAAAAGATCTGAAGTGAAGCTGAAACACTAGGAAGTCTCCTGAGACCCTGCTATTCATGTAATCCCAGGGCACAGAGAGAAAAAAGATTTCCTAGCAAATTGGTTTACTGAGGTTTTAAACTAGAGATGGAAAGGATCCAATCTATATGGGGAAACATGCAAGATTCCTGCCAAATACGGGCTGAATTACAGCTATGGGCTGGAACTTCTCTAACCTGCAATACATTAGACTGGAGGGGTTCAGGCAATACTGATGGGGTAGAAGCCTCCGGACTTGTGCATGAGACCAGGTCTTATACAAGCATCATTCCTGATGGAGAAAAGCCTGCATTCTCTCTCCTACCTGCACAGCAGATGAATCCAGGATTTCCTGGTTAGAGAGGACCAGGAGTTCTTCAATACAAGCAGAAATCTTAGAGCAAGGCTAAAAGCCAAATCGATTCTTAACTTCTTCCAATAGTCTCCTGGGTTTTTCAGAGTTATTAGTCTTTATAAATATATGCTGCAATTGACTGAACTGATTGCCCAAACATACATTGGCTGTTTCAGTGCCTGCAGGCTTTCCTAAACAAAAGACACGATCTGCTTCTGAACCGTAGTTCAGTGATTCACATTATATTTATGTTTTCAAATGAATGCCTCTAGTCCATTCTTTCCATTAAATCACTCTTGAATTTTTCATATCACTGAGTCTTGCAACAGACCTTACTCATAGCCAGCATTAACTAGGGCTGCTCAGGACATTTTTGCTGAAGTGATTTTTCCATAACAATATGTCAATTAGAGTAAATATTTTTTTCCACAATAATCAATAGTGATGATGACTTTTCTCAACAATATTTTTAGCTTTTCTTTTTACATTTAAAAAACGTTTATTTACTCTTCTCTGTTTTTAGTTATTTGTTGACATTCCTGTGTCATTCAGTCTTCCAACTGGCATGTCATAACCTATTGTAGAAACGGTGTGACAGTTATATTTTGGGATGAAAAAGAATGATGTGTGTAGGGAGAGGAATCAAATGGGAAAGTGGACACAAACACACAGTGGATTTATCAAGTGAGATGATATATGACATATGAGACGGCACAGGATGTGACAGTTATGTTACAATACCTGCTGTAATAGCCATTATTTGAAGGATTCTTTTTTTTAATAAATAGAGGCAGCTGCTACTTCACAATGATTGAAACATCCTGTCTTTTCTGGATTATGTCTCCTACTAGTGTTAGTATATCCTAGCATTTGGAACAAAGAAGTACTCATAAATTGGATGAGCAGCTATTGTTTAAAATATTTTAACATGATTCCCAGTGAAGACTAGAAGGGCTACATCTCAAGAAATGATGTAAAACTAATAAAAATAACATAAGAATAAATACATAAGGGAATATTTTTTCCCCAGAAGGACATTTTTTTCTGAGGGCGTAGAATAGAACATTCAGTGGATTTTTTTCACTCTGGCTCGGAATGAAAGATTTTCACATTTTGCACCGGTGAAAAATGCTAGTAGCAGTACCCCTACGTAGAACTGCCATGTTCATATAGAAGTGCAATGTTTTGTTGCTCCTTGTTGTCCTGTTTATGCATCCAAGGGAGTGTTGCAGCTCCCAGACTGAAGTAGACCCGTTTTACTTAAGATTTGTCCCCAGTAACAGGCAGGACCTACTTCTTCCTTTAGTAGGTAGGGTTCTTCAGCCTTCTTTCTTTCAGGCTGGATGTTCCTTTCAAAATATATGTTATCAATATTCATGGATTTAAGTATTACTGTTATCCCTCTAAATGTCCATTCTGTTTCTGAGTTCTCTGCCTCAGTGACATTGTCTGGCAACAAATTACACTATGAAAAATGCAATTAAAATGATAAGTATGTCCTTTTGCTGGCTTTGAATTTGTTTCACTGAACTGCCATTTGTTTGGTTGGGGTTTTTTACATTATGAGCCAAAGGGAGCCATATTTCCCTGTCTCTCTTCCCCGACACTTTTATTGCTCATACAGTTTATCATGTATGTTCTACTTCTCTCCTTCTTGTAAAAATGACTGTCTCGTCTCAGAGACTTCTCTTCTAGTTCATTGCTATTCTTCAAGTTCTGTGGATAGAGGATGATTTTTGAGACAAGTAATTGGAAACGCACATTAGAACTGGCAAGAGATTTGCTGTGTTTTCATCAGGATTAGAAAAATTATTTGTGCTGGAACAACTTTTGGTGAAAGACTCATCCTTTTTTTTTAATTTAGAACACCTGAAAAAGATCAATAGAGCTATATTTTATAATAGAGGAAAAGTTCAAAAACATTACTATTTCATGTAGTAGATACTTTATATCAATGTTTGCAATCAAGATTGAACACTCTCAGATGAACAAAAAATAGTTTTTGGGAATTTAGGTAAAAATTTTTCTGGATAATACTTTTGGGATAAAAGTTATACACTCAAACTGCTTGTCCATATCACATTCATGTCAGCAAGTCCAGCAAACACTTTGGTATTGAGACAGTCTACCGTACAGCAACTAAATGCTATTAACTTCTCAGGCAAAAATGAGAGATCTTGGTCTTTCAGACATTTCAGGCAATGCAACTGATGTGTTGACAAATGTGTCGTGAATTGCAGGAACAAATCAAGGCCCTAAAGCTGTGAAGCATCTAGTGTTCAAAGCTCTTACTAGTTTTGGAAGGAGGTAATTTTGTCCAGCTCACAGCAACATTTGACGCAAATTGGCTATTTTAGGAGGTCAGACAACCCTTGCCAAGCCGATCTCCTTAAACTGTCAAACCAGTGGGGTTCTCCAGGTGTTATTAATGTTGAAAGCTTTTTGCTTGGACTAGCATGGAGAGATAGGGATGTCTCCTGGGAAGTTAAAAGGCTGCTTTGCACATAATAAAAGATGCTTTAATACCGTCCCATGGAGATTCATCTTGTTTCTAATCTATCAAAACTAACTTGTGCCTCAGGGGCCTTTGGACCATTGCCCAATTTGCCTTGCCCATTTCTCATAAAAAAAACCCAGGAAAGTTTGGCAGCATCATCATTTCATGAATGAAACAGATTGATGCAAACAACATTGTAAGTTTAATGGGGTCTATACTTGCAAGCATTAGTCCCACTCTGACCCCATACTCTAGACTCCTGCTGACCTGGGGGTTAGGCTCGTCTGAAGATAACATGAGTTCCTACACCAGTCCCCAGATTTATTCAAGCTTGTGTTGACTTTCAGCCTGTCTGCCTAAAATATACAAGGGGAAGGACAGATTGCTTTCTGCATCAAGTGCTGTCTAAAGGAAGTGTCTGCTGAGTTTTTGGTTCTGGGCCAAGTTTCCTGCTGTCTAGCATTAGGGCTTTGGCAAGGCAGTCTGGGCCCTGTCACAAAGAGAATCTATAAAAAAGGTTTTTCCCTGTCATCACACATAATTAAGGACAACATTTTAATCAGGCTGCTCCCACTTAATTGCAGTGCTTTGCGTTAGCTACCCTGGACCTGCTGTTTTAAATAGATCCAGTGCATTTGTCAGACTGGGTCAAGTTGGGAAGATGAAACCTCATTGGAGATATGGAGAAGTCAATTATTTTATAAGGAAGGAATGTGCTCATGTCATGGTGTGTTACAGAATAACCACAGTTAAATGCAGGAGGGATTGATTGCTGTACTGTGGTACTGGAAGCAGTCAACTCCAGGCTGTGGTAGCTTGCTGTGGTTTAAGAGACCACAGGGAGAGCTGAAGCTTTCAGAATCAAATCTTGGGACTGGGCAGGCAATTTTGATTGACTGATGATTTTATTTTTATTTAAATAATAAACAGAACAATGAAAAGAATTTTTAGGTGCCTCACACATGAAATTTATTCCTAAAAACTCAAAACCTGTTTTTATTTAAAAAAGAAACCAAAGAAGAACTCAACCAGGAAGCTGTGAATGGTAACCTTTTGACCATTCACAGCCCAACTGCTCCAAAACCTTTTTGTGGAAGATTGTTTTTACTTTGCAGCATGCCTTGGAAGTCACCATTTTCAGACCCTATCAACTCAAGGTATGGGAAGAAAGAACATCTAGCATCATGAAGGCTTAAAAACTGCTTGATATATAGGATCCCACAGGAGCACTCAAGGAAAGAGAACTTATGAAACTTATGGAAGCTAATGTCACCCTGGTCTCCAAAGGGCAAGAAGGAGGACCTGGGGAACTACCAGCCAGTCAGCCTCACTTCTATTCCTGGAAAGATGATGGAATGCCTCATTCTGGAGGCTCTCTGTCTCCATAGAAGGTAATCAGGAGTAATCAGCATGGATGCAGTAAAGGTAACTCTTGACCAATGTGATTGCCTTCTACAATGAAACAACTACCCGGCTGGATGAAAGGAGAGTGGTGGATACTGTCTACCCTGACTTCATAAAGGCTTTTGACACTGTGGAGTCTTTCTCGCTGGAGATACTCAAGAAATGTCTGGACGCAATATTGTGCAATGTGTTCTAGGATGACCCTGCTTGAGCAGGGAGGCTGGACCAGATGACCCACTGTGGTTCCTTTCAACCTCACACATTTTGTGATTCTGTGAATAGGCAGGACAGGTGTAAGAAGTGCATTTGGCTTCCTGTGCTTTGCAAGGTCTCAGGAATGAGCTGTAGAGGCATATGGACAGAGGTTGCCTATGTGCATGTGGACAGTATGAGACACTGAACTTCTACAAGGTGTCATTGCAAGCCTTGTCAATCGGTTGTTCTGCTCTGTATCTTGCCTTGTGCAAAGCTGATCACTCAGATTATTCTTTGAGGGATGCAACTCTCTGTTAGAGGTGTTGGTGATAGCAGTTGTTGAATGGGAGCTGAGATGTTTGTCAAACACTTTTAATAACATGAGTCATTTATATATGATATGTTTCAGCTAACCCAGCCTTCCCATCAAGGAACGTGGGAAACTTTTGACATCCAGCCATAAATTGTACTAAGGTTGACGTTGCCTTCTCTGTTCAAATGCATTGACATTTTGTAGCCTAATCAAGCATTTTATGGCCGTTTCTGTTCTTACCTTTTCCTGAGAGAGAAAAATATGGGGAACTACCACTCCAGCATGAATTCAAGGGCTGTAGAATTTATTGAGCAGCTTTTGAAAACAGCTGGAATCACTGTTCCAGTTTTGACCACAGCAATGCCAGTAAATGTGATGGGTTGAAGGCACTGCTAAGGTACAGCCCAAACATCCTAAGAGTCTGGACCACCAGCTTTATGTCCTAATGATAAATCGACAGATTTTCTACTATCTGAATGATAACTGCCCAAGAGACTGTATGACAAACCCAACAGGTCCCATGCAGGATTGTAAGCTGTGATGATGATGACATATCAGTGTGAATGTGTACAGCAAAAGAACTCTCTCTCCAGCAGTGTCCTATACCACAATTTGCAGAGGGGTAGAGATGAGGCATCTGGGTGCTCTGCAGGGGTGGCTTGGCAGTGTGACACATCCCACTGTTGAATGCCCAGGCTGCCATTCTGTGCATGCAATTAGAAGCCTTGGCACCTGCTGTTGTGTCTGTTTTAGAAGGTGTAGATTTATAGTAAAAAGGCGGTGGCATGAAGACAGCTTGAGACTCTTGTCCTGCTTCTTCATTAGCTTTCTCCTCGAAGTTCCCTGACATTGTCAAGTTACTCCTTGCTGATGCACAAAACATGCATTTCTGATAGCCCAAAACTGGTGCTGCAAAGCATCCAGGAGGGAGAATACACATACATGTGCATTGTTATAGCACGTTTCTTCCTTCACAGATGGAAGAAGGAACATATCCCAAGTCTTTCCACCGTGGGATCATCCAGCCCAACACTGTGGGTAATGCTACCTGTCACACAGCCCAGTGCAGGTGCAGGACCATACACAGGTCCTGCAGTCCTTTTGTCTTCACACCCACCTTTCCATTCAGCTGCAAATTCTTGGCCAAACCCAATACACAGGTAACTTAATTTAAAAAATCATCATCTGTAAACAGGGGGCAAGAGATATATCCTTTCACCTACAGCTGTTGTTTTGGAATGCTCACCAGCATCTCTCTTCCTATGAGATGGGGCGGGCTGTGCTGGTGCACATGTACAGCTCTCCATGAAATGCACAGGGCTGGCCTTAGCTGTGATCTTCCCCATAAGACCTATTTAGGCCTCAGTAGCTTTTTGAGGATTGGAGATCTTGTGGGAAAGAGATACTAAGCTGGCCTGTGTGCTGCCTGACTTGGCTGACAATCCCCAGTGCAGTTCCAGGCCATGGACATGTCTCACGTGAGCTTGCCCAGAAGAGGCACACTGTGTTCAACATGATGGGACTGCAGGAGTTTCAGAAATCCACTATCCTGGGATTCTTCATTCTCCCCTTAGTGGTCAGCTGAGGTTACTAAAAAGTCAGGCCTGCCAGCACTGCTGGTTTCTTTTCAATGATTTTGGCCATCGCTCAGTGGAAAGCTCTTTCCCAATTCCTACCCCAACCACAGATATTCACAGCAGGGGAATAAATACCAGGATTGACCAGAAACAGGAGATTAGGAAGTCAGCAGTGGAAATCCCCTTTTGGAGACTGCTCCATCTGTGGATAAATACTGAAGGAGAATTGTGCAAAGGAGACATCACTGTTGCCAGCACTGGCCTCCACTGGACACTCAGTATTAGATTATATTTCAAGGACATCTGTAAACACCATCCTCTTTCCAACACGTCAGGTGCTTGACAGGACCAGAAGGGATTTACAGCTAGACAACATGGGAAAGATCAGCTGAGGAGATGGTCCTCTTCTCATTCCAAGATGGATTTCCAGAAGGTTAGCAGACTTATAGCCCAAGCCTTCACAATCCCACATTCTCCTAACCTTTTACAGCACAAAATCACCTGGTGCATGCATTTGTCTTTGCAAGGAAACAGAGTGGAAACACTTGCAAAAGCTGTCATGGCATCTCAACAGCAGTGAGAACAACTCCCTCAGTGGAAGGAGTTACAGGTGGGTCAGTAACTTCATATGCAATGCCACCTGGATCCTCGAAAGGACCTGGATAAAAGTTTTGGATCTCAGTAGAAGCAGCTTGCAGAAATAAAGATGAATATCCCCAAATCCCAGGCACTAAAGTCACAAATAAAAAGGGCATTTGATTGCCTGACTGTTGTGGATCACTGGACATTTCTCATTGACACACGTGAGCAAACATCTCACAGTAAGTTGTTCCACAAAAAAAATCTGACTGCAGTGAGGGTGCTGCAGTGACAAAAGCAAAGAGCAGCAGGCCTCAGGTGTTAGCAGTCTGTTAATCTTAATTAGTTATCAGGATATGGGATGGGACTCCTCGGGTCTGGATTCTCTTTCTGCCTTTACTGTTGTGTGCTCTGTAATCTATGGCAAGTCACTTATTTATCCATTTCTCAGTTTCTCTTTGTCTCCCCTAAAATGGTAAGCTTTTCTGGACAGGGACCTGTATCTCATTCAGGGCCTTTAGGTGCTACTGAAATAGAAAAATACTGTAATACTAAAACTCCTTTGAGACCTTGTTCTTACTCCATTTGCAGGCAGTCACACCTCATCATAGCAGTGTGGATAAGGTGCGGATAATGTGACACATCTTACATACTTCCTTTTGAGCAAGGTGTTTAAGAGACCCAGTGTATTTATTTAATGAGATGCTAATTTACTGTACACATACTTTATGGCTCTGGACAAAGGTGCCTGCACTGACAGAGAAGGGAGATGTATTTGTGTAAATCACAGCAAGCAGGACTGTGACCTGGGTGCCCACTTTGCCAGAGGTCTCTGGAAAGCTCAAAATGTGTCTTTTGCACTTCCTAACTTCTTGAATAAGGAAATCTTCCTCAGGGCTGCCTCAGCTCCAGCCCCTGTTAGGGGGTAGATGACAAAAGACACAAGTGATGAAACGAGTCATGTTCTGGTGAGGGTCAGAACGCCCCTCTTGTGCTCATCCCTTGCATTGTAGTCAGAATTGGTTTTTGACAACCAGTAAACTGTGAGCAAAAATTACATCAATGGAGAGAAGGTCATAGCTGATACCACCAAGTATGCTGCTGGTTTCTATAAAATGTGTACACTATATAGCACAGGCTTATTTACTGACGCTGTGCCACCAGTCTCCTGACACTATAGGAAGGTTTCCCTGTGTGTCATTTGCCCTGTATTGTCAACAGTTCCTGGGAATTCCTCTTTTGTTTAATGAAACCTTTGAGGAAAGAGGAGCAGTTTCATACCTGCTGGTCCCAAGAGGGCCTCAACGGCTGTGATGGAGGGCAAAATCACAACATGAATATGCTGCTGAGCCATAGAACACTGAGAGAATTGGCCTGGCTCAGTATGTTTCACATTGCCATCCAACTGTTCAAGCCAGCAGCTGATTTCTTGGCTCTGAAAAACTCTAAGGTTATTCGACATGTAACTATCTCTTCAGATTTGTTTTTCTAACGACAAGGCAAAATATGGTTTCAATTTCATTAAAAAAAAGTCCTGTTTATACAAGTGTTTGCAGTGGAGTTTTATGGTCTTTTCCCAGTTGGATCAGACCATTACATTGCATTCTGTTGAAGTGCGTGCTGTGTGTGCTGCAGCCAATGCTGATGGGCGGCAAATGCACCTTACATTCAGCACATCACTCTTCCTTTTTCTTCTTCGTTATCACTGAGGGAAATAATTGAGGAAAAGCCAGGAAGAGTCCTTATGGCATGTTTCCAAGTTAGGACCTGGGATGTGGCCAGGTAGCTTTCAATAACATGACAAGGAGACAGTTTCCCACAAACCATTTCAAGAACGCACCCTCCATCTTCACAGTCCAGTTTCATCATAAATACTGAGGATTCACACACACACACAAAGAACAAAGCAGAAGAACACATGGCAAAGCAATCAAATATAAAATATAGGCATTCTTGAATTTCATTTTACCTCAGTGTTTTGGACTCTTCCCTTTAGAGAATTCACTTGGTCAAATGCATACAGTTGTTGAGTTACTATCATGAACAGACTCAGCCTGTGATGAACACATTGGTGTCTGCCTCTTCTTTCTTTTTTTCTTTCCTTTTTCTTTTTTTTCCTTTTTTTCTTTGGTTTTTTTTCTTTGTTCTTTTTTTTTTTTCCCTTTTCCCGTTGGTCACTAGGATGGGTTTTTATTTACCCACCAGCTTGTGAAATGGGAATCTGCATTGGAGATCATCAGTTACTCCCTTCACTTCTCCAGTTCCTTATCAGCAAACAAAAACAAATCAGTGGAGTTAAGCACAGTGAGAGAGCCACTGAATGTGCAAGCACTGTTTTTGCTCAGAGGCTTGTATAGAGGGCCATAAAAATGATGTTTCTCTAAATGGGAAACCTTCTCCTTTCACCAAAGCAGTCCCCTTATTTGTAACACTACTCTATAGCCCAGGTAACTAGCTGCTTACTGAAAATGCTCAGTTCCAAGAAAATCAAAGAATATATTGACATATTGACAAATGCATTATGAGCTGTTTATTTTATTAGAAAATAGTCTCCAAAAAGAGACCAGAATTCCCTTCGTAGTCTAGTTACAAACAGTAACTTGCCCATCTCTTCTCAGTGGAATATCAACACAAAACTGCACAGCAGACTGTAAAACTGTGCATTGAAATTCAACAGTTTAGTTCCTTGGCATGCAATTCCAGGCAAACGGTGCTTTAAATCCTATCAGCATCCCACTCATGTAACTAGGAATATCAGTTTCTTAGTTGACTGGCCAAACAGAAACATTATGTTTTCAAATCCCGTTGAAGTGCTTGTGATTATTTTTAGGTTCCCCACTATAAGATGTAAAAAAATGTTTTGCAGGATAATGTACTTTCTTTCCTTTTTTTCTCCTGTTTTTTTTTTTTAAATAATTTAATGAACTTTAGGGACCAATAAAAATTTTAGAAAATAAAAACCAGTATTTTAGACTATGCTACTGCAAAATTTTAATCTTTCTCAAAGTTTTATTCCTGAAGATGTAGTTAATATATAAATCTGTACAGTTTTTGTCATCACAAATACACATTTCTCTGTGGAAATTGGTTTGTCTGAGATGATATACTCTGCTCAGCATCCATGATATGAAGGAAGCAGAGAGAATATTTTGAACACCTAAAGATTTTCACATCAAAAATAGCGTTTCATTTATTTTTTTCTAATAGTGTATTCTCAGTTCCTCAAATTAATTTGAGGAATCAATTCAGTGAAGCCATCAAAGTTGAATTTAACCATGGCTTAAACATGACTCTACTCACAATTCCAATCCACTTCTGTGTCTAAATAAACACAAAGCTCTTCAGCACAGCTTTGGTATCCACATTTCTCCGAGCCACAGCTCTCACTACAATATATTACTCCCTATATAAATGACAACAGCGAGAATTTTTTAACCTCAGTTAAAATGCACAAACAAAGCAGGAATCACTTTTCCAGCCCTTACCCTGTTAGATTTATGATCAAAAATACGACGTGTCTCTCAACAGGGGGAGGTCACAGAATGGTCTGAGCTAATATCGGAGCCTGTGAAAAAATGCATTGTTGTTTGGTTAACCAGTGTCACACAATTAGGCAATGCTCAAAAATCAATTAGTTATACATTATAGCCAAAATGGCATGTTTTCCTAACTGTGGTATATTTTATTTCCTCTTGCAGCCTTAGTAATAGTTCTAGCCACGATATTTTTAAGTCCTATATGACTTGAAAATGATAGTTTCTTAGAAAAAAATAGTTTTTCAAATCTGGAAATGATAGAGTTCGTAAAACATCCAGAACAGCTTTAGAACAATTACTTTTGTCTGCCCTGGTCTGTATTTTCAAAAGCTTTTAGGTCAGTTTGTCTTTCTTCTTTTTTGTCTTTTTCTTTTTTTTTTTTTAATTTAACTAAGATGCAGCTGTGAAAACTGGATTCTTCTTTTGAACTCCTGTATTTACGTTTGCTTCTGGCAGCCCTGAGGAAATGTGATTGTTTTAAAGCTTGCTGCAGAGTTTAAAAGGTTTTAATATGGGAGGCCAAAAGTAACATGTTACACAGTTCAGTGGAATTAGAGATCCATACTGCCTCAATCTTTGTCCATGGTGATCAGGTGAAGCTGGGGTGTAACTGCAGCATAGGTGTGCTGGTGATTTCTAGTGATTACAGCATCTAATAAAAAGATTAAGGAGTGAAATGGTTCAAAGCTTGACCAGACTTTCCCCAAGGTCAGGACCATTTGTGCACAAGGCAATGCATCTGATGTGTCTCAATGTAAAATCCACCAGGTTTTGGTAGATACTGCCTTTATATATTTAACTTACATTTTAAGACTGATGGAAGCCGAGACTATTTTGTTCAAGATGTACCAACTAATACACTGGTAATTGAAATGCACAAAATGGGACTCCCAACACAGTGCTTACTGCAGAAGTGCCATTGCTACAAGGCAAACTAGTCACACTTGTGGCATAAAAGACAGCACCCACTGGCCCCAGGTAAGCATGTCCCTTGGCAGAAGCAGTGAGTGGCAGCCTTCCAGCTGACTTCCTTTGGGGTACTCCTATGGTTTTCTCTGTGTACCATGCATGGGGGTGGACTTTTAACCTCAGCTAAAAGTCAAACCTTAAATCTTAGAGCAAAAAATAGTCTCTGTCATAATCACAATCCTAATCAAAGAAAGGTTTAAATTGAGTTTTAATCTGCTAGTTAATGCAAATTAGCATCAATTCATTTAAACACTGTCACCATACCAAAATGAAAAGACTTTGCTGATGAACTAAAGGTGTCAGGTTTGCTCCAGAGAAATGCTTAGGCACATCTCTTCATAGAACATGTTTAAGTAGTCCTGCTAAAATCAGTGAGACTACTTATCCAGCAAGAAAGTCCCTTTGGTACACTGCTGGATCAAGATATCAAGTGATATATGGCTGGTAATGGGTTATATATTTCAGCCAACACAGATGGTGTTATGGGCAAACTCCTATTGTATTTTGATCACTGAAGCTTTGATCCTACTTCAGCTGTGGCTGGAAACCAGCATTACTTGGCTTCGTGTGTGTGGGCTGCTCTGCAGTGAGGTGGTGGGAAACACTGCTGCAGAATCTACAGCTGCTGCCTCCAGAAGAAGAGCCCCTGGGATGAATTTTCAAAAAGCAATAGGCTGGTAACACAAGTGAAGAAGGGCAGGAAAATGTTATAAACATCTCTTCCGTAATGTTCAATTAATTAAATGACTGTCTGTGTCCAGATCAGTTTCCTCTTCTGCTTTGCTTTATCTCTAGTTGGAAGAGATTACAAGTCAGATTACTCTTCCATCTTTTTTTAACCTGAGGGCACAAGCAAAATCTAATGGCCAAAACCAAAATGAGCTGTTATGTTGCATTCAACAGCAAGGGGCTACTTTAAATACTCTGGCTTTTGTGGTTCTAGTTACAAGTGGTCCCAGAAGCATGGGAATTCATGATGAGGAGCTCTGTCCTGATTAACCCTAACTTTATGTGCTCAAACTCTACTCCATGATCTAGTGAGAAAGTGATACGAGCCATGTCACCAGAGTAAGTTGACTGTTGCTTAAGTAAAATTGTTTTCTATATGTTGATGTAAATCAACCAGATCCAGTGAGGACTCCCTAGTCTTTTCACCAGCATGACTTCATTAGCTGTGTAAATTGTACAGAGGAAAGTTACTTTGGGTGAAATATCCATACAATGGGTTTCCATTTTGGGGAGTTTAAAGTGCTTCTATGCCTAAATTTTGATGCTGGGAATGGGAAAAGTGTCCAATTGTGTCAGGATCCATATTAAGTCTCCTCAGTACAGCATGTGCCTGGCTCAGCTGGCCTGAGTGTCACTGAAGAGGAATGTGTGTGGGCCATGAACTGCTTTCATCAGCAATATTTGCTGATCACTGCAGTGCTTACAGTGGCAGGAGATCACAGCCCTGTTGCTTTTGGGGACATATCAAGGAGCATTTGGGAGGTAACTGTCCATAACGACATGCTCTGGTGTGTGAAAGGGCAGGGGAGGAACGTGAGTTACTACCAGCCCCCTTTAGTAAAAGAAAAAGCATATTTTCATTAAAAAAAAGTAGTTGGTGTCCCAGGGAGGGAAGGAGGTGTGAGAAGCCATGGTTCTCTTTCTGAGGAGGGCCATGTTGCTGAGCTCATTATGCCAAAGAATATCACCCTGGAACCATGAGACCTCGATCTGGCAGGACTCAGGCTGCATCATTTCAGAGGTTAAAATACAATTTCTTTCTCCAGTGACAGTGAAGGGCTGAGAAAAAATTCTGTAACTTTCAGCAGAAAATGGAAGGAATAATATTCTGCTTGAAGTATGATAGAACTGAATCCACAGTCAGCATTAATACTTGAGAACTTCAGAATATGAAACAGAGATTTGAAGTTTATTTTCAAAATGTCTTTTTCTTAAGAGATGATTGTTAAAATTTCCTAAATCTAAAAGGAAAAAAGGACACTAAACAGATGGGACAGCACCTTCACATCACAGCTTCACTGTGTATCTCTCTCTCCCCACAAGGAAAGCTGCAATCAGAGAGCAGTGATGAGGTGTACCACAGCCCAAACATGGGGATGTGAAGTTCTGGCTTGGACAGCTGCCTGGATGTATGCATTTTCCTCACAAATGGTGGCTGTACAGAGGTCATGTGTATCCCAGTCCTCCTCCTAAACTGGGGTGACTAAACCTTTGCCTTCTGGCCAGTATGCAAGAGGCCTGTTTGATCTCTTGTTTGTACATGATTTCCACTCATCCCCTTCCAGAGAAACTTGCTGTCCTGTTGAAGAAAGCCCTCCCTTCCGAGACAGAGCACAGACCCTTGGTGGGTGATCCTCTGCACACATGTTTCTAGATAGCAAGTTTGCCAAAGAGAAGTGCGTGCTCCCTTCCCACTATGTGTTATGTTGGGGTTTTTGACTGCACTGCAAGTTCCTATCACTGTCAGGGAGGAGGGATTGACAGAGGACAGAAGTCCCCATCTTGGATATATCATTTCTCTTCCCTGTCAAATATGCAAAACAGTCACCTTAAACGAGACATGAGTCAGACATGAACACTTAAGATTCAGATTTTGGCTGTCCTTCTGGAGCCCAGACCTTTAGTTCAGGCTTGTTTGATAGCAAGGTTTGACCTTGAGTCAGGACACTCAGGGAGGATGCATCCCAGCCCTGGCCAAACTTTGCTGTCTCTCTCTGGGTCAGTGGCTGGGAAATGACTTGTGGGTCTCTTCCAAATCTCTCATCGTTTTTCAACACCTCCCTGCTGGTTCTCAATATTCTCTTCCCTTCCCACACTGAAGAATCTCTTGACTCCTCAAGATGTTCAGATTTTCTGGAACATTATATATTGTCAATTTCTTATTTCTCTTAATTTTTCCTTCTCTCCTCATTAACCTTTAATGTTTTACCACCACTTACTTTCAGTGCTGGGAGATACATTTTCATCAGCTGATCTGGGAGATAACAGAGAAACAAGACTTTCTTGATGTTCTGCCTTAACTGTCAGTTACTTAATTCCTTCTACTGATCCCAACTCGACACCCTGAGAGAATTCCAAGTAATTTACTTTCCTCCTGTAGTGCATTCCCTCCAGACACTCAAAGATGCTCTTATGACTCTGCAGATCACCCTTTCTCCCTTGCATTTTGGCCAAGACAGAAGACACTGTTCTTTTGATATAACCCCACATAAATCAGTCTCTCTAGCCACTCCATCATTTTGCTGTGCTTCTCTGAATTCCTTCCAATTTGTTCTCACTACTGTTACTGAGCTGTCCAGAACTGAATGCAATATTAATATTCCACACACTGTATATAGTGCCTGTCAGGCAAAGATTAGGAGTTTTATGAAGACTGATTATTTAAACCTTCCAATACCACCAGTGATCATGAAGTCACTGACTATTAATTACTCCAAATTTGAAAAATTCCACTCATCTACTTATCAAGGTCAATTCATGTTTCTGATGGTTGAGTGAAATGTTAGCTTTTCTTATCCTCACTACAGTGAAGGGTAAGCCAGTAGACTTTGGCATCCAGCCACAAAAAGCCTCATATTGTAACAACATTATGGTATTTGCAGACGCCTAATGGAGCTGCCAGCCCCAGGTTCAGTGAGTGCTCTGCCTGTTCACTGCACAGGAGGGCTTGATGCTTTAGGAGTCAACCTCAAACCAGCATGCTGGATGAGGAGTGGTTCAGTGAGCTGACAAAAAAATGCTGATGGGAAAGACAGGTTTCAAATCCCTGTTCCTCTCTGGGGCTGGAATCTATGTCTGCCCTTTACTCCCCAAAATGGAAATGGGACATGGGGGAACAGGGCATTTCATACAACCTCTCTGAGATCAGCAATCATTTTTTTGTCTGCATCAAGCAGCTTAAGACAACTCCTCTGCCTTTCCAGGCTGGTGCTAAGCCCTAGGAACCTGCAGTACTTCAGTCTCCAGGTCTTTGATTTACATTGAGTAAAGTACTTTGAAAGGAAGGCTGCAACTAAAACATTTCAAAATGTGATGTTAAAAATGTTTTCTAAAGCTGATTGTAATAAAATCAGTATTTTATGGTGAGACATGCTACATTATACAGACGAACAGTTTTTCGTAGTTCCTACAGAGAGCTAGAGAGGAGCGGTAGGCTTCAGGTTTTGCTGATATGAAACCTTGAAACATGCCAGAAGCAGAGAACCTAGACCTACACAATGTAGGTTGCAAAGATTTCAAGGAGGTATAGTTATCTCCTTTCTCCAGCTGCCTTGTGCTAGGCTTCTGCGGGATATGTGCCTTGGTCATGCCCCCAGCAGGGCCTCCCATGAAGGACTAGCTGGCCCTTTGTGCAGTAACACAGAAATTGTGCAGGCTGTAGGCTGACTACTCTTGGCCATAGAAAATGCTGGATATATGTCCTATCCCATACACCCTTGTCTTCTGCATAGCCGTGGTAGACATGGAATTAAAATTTCCAGTGTTCTCTTTTCACAAAAGTAAACTACAAACACGTAACCAAACAAAACACTTTTGCATAGAGAATTTAAACAAAAACATGTATTTCTCCACTTCAGTAGAAAGTGGAGTTTTTATTTAAATGAAAAAAACCTGTCCTACCTGCAGGCCTGTTCCCCAGACATTTCCAGTAAGGGGTCAGCAGTATCTGAAGCTTATTTGTTTCCTTGTTGGCAGTTGAATGAGACTTTTCATCCATGGCTATGCATGGGAGTCTCTCCTGCTGTTCTCTGCACATAGACTTAGGCACTATCCCAAATTGCTAGATAATTGTTGCCACACAGTCTGCTGAGTTGGTCAATCGTGCTGTGGGATCAGCCAGATATCCTTAAGCTTCACAAGTCTGACCCAGGGCTTGAGCTTATCAGACGCTGTAGTGTAGATGGGGGAATGACCAGAAAAAAATGTAGCTGATTTTCTGGAAATTAACAGACAAATATAGATTTACCATGGCAATACAAGTAAAAATCATCTTAACCACTTCCTGGCTTTCCTCAGCATCTTTGTAGGTAATGGGTGAAAGTAAAGAAAGACCAAGTAGTGTGAAGTCAGTTTCTTCATTGCTAATGTCCACTTGCTGAGACTCAAGACAATAACCTGTAATACTTACATGTTAATACTTAAATGTGTAGCCACTGATCACTGCAGTAGGAGGCTGTACATAAGCATGGTGGCTCAAGAGTTTCTGCTCTGAGATTCTGGTGGTGCTGGAGGATGTTTGCTACACTGGGGGAACACGACTGGTCTGAAGTAAGTCCAAGTTCAAAATCAAGTCTCTGTTCTGAAGGAAGTAATAAGTGATAAGTGTGAGATATGAGACTGAAATTATGGGCTGCTAACAACTCTCAAAGGCTTCTAGCTTTAGTTCCTGGAGCTATCCTGGGCCAGATTTTCATGCCAACAAGTTTCCTGAGGAAAATATGTCTGTTCTACACACACTGATGAGAGAGCACTGCAGAATTACCAGGCAAAACCAATCTGTATGAAGTGCTTTCCAATAGTTTTTAAAGTTAATGGAAAGAGTCCAGTGGTTTAATTGTGCATAGTACATCACCCTTCTCTGAAAGGTTGCCTGGCTTTGCTGAGCTCATGAAAAGGACTGAATCAAATACTCCTAAACTTGCAGGTCCTGATGTGGGGGAGGAAATTCCCAGTTAACCTTTGGTCTATTTCCAGATGCTGTTAATCACAATTGTATCACTAATTTGCTGAGTTAATGACTTCTTCAGAACATCTTTTAGCAAGTTGCTATGCATATTTGAAGGTAACATTAGCTTCATGCAGACTATGTGGTTTTTTCAGATGTGAACAGTGATGCCAACTTACTTCAGATTTACAAATTACAGAAAGAGAAATTGCTGACAGAACTTCATGATCACTAGGTTTCAAGAGAGATATCAACACTAACTTGACTTTTCCTGTACAGTTCTCATAGTATGAGAGCTAAGTAACTTTTTCCCAAAAGAAAAGGTTTTGAAGAATACCCAAGGGAAGGTTTGGGACTCAATTTTTAATCAAATTGTCCCACAGTTACAACAGTGGCAGTAATATATTCTTATGTAAGATACTGACATTTTCAGAGGATTCAGTCTGTACAGCATCTGTACCAGCTAAGGATTTTTGGCATTTTCACACAATTTCTGCCAAAATTCAGCTGCCTGCCCACAGGCTTTGCAGGCAAACCAGCATTTACATATGCGTCAGCTTTTAAGTATAAACTGGGATATTAAAGAGCGTTAGTGGCTAGAAAATGTAACAACATCAGTGTGAAGAGATTTGCCTTCAGGATATTATTTCTGTACACAGAGCATTAGTGTTTGGAGCACTGTGCAATCCATGACGGAGAAACTCTCACCTCACTGGTTAGTTTTTGATGTCTTAATGAGGCATGAAGACAGCAAATCCCTTGGTGGTTGGCAGGAGACATTGATTCATTTCATGGGTCTCAAGAGGGCAAAGACCAAACTTAATAACCTGAGAAGTGAACGTTTTGAGAAGTCTGATATGGAGTCAGGCCTCCTATTTGAGCTCCTGACGCTTACTCAGCTGAAAGTTGTTCTCCTCGTGGAAATTTTGGAGAAGGCCAAAAATAACAGCATTCTCTGCCTCTTTGGAAATCCTTATTCCCTACACCCTTCCTTTCCATTCAGGAGTTCTGAATGCTAAATGAAGGGCACAGCCTCTGCTCATTCCCCTTCCACCCTTGACTCCATGCAAGGATGTCAGTGGAGGTGAATCACAAGCACAGTACGGAGGTAGGCTGCTGTGTTTCACCACGGGAAAGGGTGATTCCATGAACCATGTGCCCATGTGCCTCACTCCTTATTTAGCTCTTGTTCCTGCCACAGACCACTGACTCTCTCACTCATGGCCAGTGGTACACAACTTCTGGGGTACTGAGAATTACTGACCCCATCAGGTCATCCTCCTGTTTCCAGGAAAAGCAGTGAATGCAAACTAGGATCAGAGTTTTTATGGCGATCTTCAATAAAGTAACTTGAAGTCTCAATGGGAAGTAGCAATTATTTACCAAAAAGAACAACTGCAAATTTCTTACAAGCAGAAATAGGGTGTTTCAGACTTCTAGCCTACCAGAAAGAATCAGGAAGAAAAAAAACCGAACAACAAACACCAAGGAAAGCAGATGTTCTACAGAAATCTTTAATTAATCAAAGATTTCTTTCCAAATTCCGCCTGAGCTTCTCAGCCCTTGGGTTTCTATGGACAAAGTACTTTAGCTTGTAGGAAAAACACTAAAACCCACAGAATCAGATGGAATATGGGCCATGTGAATCTGAGCTGTAACAGCTTAAGATAAGACTGTCAAAGTGAGCAGAGATTTTCTGCTTGCAAAGCTCTGAAAGGTAGGCCTAAAAGTCAGGAAATGGTCATTCTTTGATGTCTAAACTTTCTCTTACTTCCCACACTATTTTTTTTCTTTTTGATGATTTCAGTTTACATTTGTCAGACTGGACCACCTTATTTTGGTTTGATACGCACTGCTGTGGTCCAGGTAGGAATGCAGCAGATGTGTAGAAAATTTAGGCCACCATAAAAGAAGAAAAAGCATTATGAATAGAGGCTTTGGAAGGTGTTTAAGGCTATGCTTATGGTGGTTCAATGAAATTTAAGGCAGTAGAGTGACTGACATTAAAGGGTACAGAAAAATATAATGTCCTTCCCATGGGAAAAATGTAATTTCATCACTAAGGACAAACAAACAGTTGGGACAAGCAGTTGAAATAAAATTTAACTGAGTTTATTTTTTAAAGAAAATCATAGGTTTAGAAATGCTGAAAAGCTGCCTTCAGTTTTTGGTTTGACCTTATTCTTGGCATATCCTTTTCCCACAAGGGCCTGTGGTGCCCCATGGTCCATGAGGTCTCCTGGCTGCCCTTTGCCACCCTTCATCCATGGGTCAGGCCATGCGAGCGGCTGCAGGGCAGGATTGCACAGTGTGTCCCTGCAGGGTCCCTGTGGCACAGTGCAGACACCAAGCATCATGTCAGCTTTGGACAAAATGCTGCAGGTTTTCTGCTCTCCATTTCGTGACTTCTGTGGAAAATTCCACTGGAAAGGATCCATTTAAATGGAAAATGTTTATAATAATGAAACAGGTCCATTTTTGATATGAGAAAGTGTGGGGGTGGAGGGATGCTCTGCTCAAAATACTTCAACTAACTCTGCTTTACAGAAGAACTACTCATCTAACTGTTGGTCTAAAAACAATGGATTTACTATATTTGTTGTTAAACACAGTTCCAAGGAACAAAACTCACTAATGAAGCAGGAACAAAACTCAGCTTGCTTTTATTATTCATCCAAAACTAACAAGGAACCATAAGTTTTAAAACAATGCACTATACTGCTGGACAGTCTAATTTTTCACTGTTTTGTTTCAAAACAATGAAATGCCAATAAATATAATGACCTGCATTGGAAGGACTCAACAGCGGTTTTTAAATGTTTCAGGATGATCAAAATGTTTCAGGTTGATCCACGTTAATTCTTTCAGTATGTCTTGCTTTTCTGAAAACTCCAGAAATGTTTTTGGTCCAAGCCATGTTAATGGAGCTCTAATGATTACAATTTAATGCAATTTGTAATGTACTTACGAAAACAGAGCTTACTTTAATGAGACTTAACCCTCTCTGGAACAAAATATCCAAAATCACACCTGGAAACGAGATTCCCAAATTTCTTGGATAACTCAAAAAATCTTACATTTCTGTATATACTTCCTGCAAGACAGGCTGATCAATGTGCACACTCTATTAGAAGTGCATGGTTGATCAGAGCACGCACGGCTCAGCAATGGCATATTAATTCCTTCTGAAAGACCAAAGTATGAGATCTACTGTTTCTGATCACATCAGGCCACAGTATGTGGGTCATTTATACTTGCCCAGTGACTGACTGAGCAAATGATGTGAAATGATCCATACCTGCAGCTCTGACCTCAGAATATTTAGAGGGGCCCACAAGGAGATGGAGTTCACTGAGATATCTTTTCGAAGTTTATTTCAGATTTAGTGGAGCATGAGGTCTTCTGTTTAGGATTTTATTATCTAATCTGTTCTCTAACATACTGCATTAAAAACAAACACTCGGCGTCTGTTTCCAGACACAGAAATGTCCTCTATTCCATCCACCTTTGGACAATGCATTCCAGCCACAAACACTGTTTTTTTGCTATCCCTGATGTCCTGTTTAGAATGAAGAATGACTCTCTGTTTGGCCTGGGTATGGTTATTTACAAGTGTTTGTAAAATGTCTAGGACTTTGAAGGAAAGGGGAGAAAAAAGGCCAAAGGGACAGAAAGTGGGAAAGTACCATTAGCAATTGTTTGTTTTATTAAAAGTGAAAGTTCATTCTGGTGCTGTTTAAAAAAAAATAAACCCATACATTTTATTGCATGTGCTTGGTCCCAGCACAGGCTATTCCAGCCAGAGGGCTGCAGTGAAAGGTGGGATTTTTTCCACTGATAACCTGCAGGGTCTAATTGGCATATTTGCTGAGTGATGCTTATAAGATCCATCACAGCTCAGCTATCCAGAGACTGGTATCAGCCTGTCATGTTTCATTTGTGTTTCTTTTAGTGGAATCTGTAATCGCTGGAGCTCACGCATGTGCCAGCCACAGCTGGTACCGTGCTGGAGGCTTTGCTCTGCTCAGCGAGTCATGGGCAGCAGTGCCAGTCTGAAAGCCTGTGTCTTTCTTCCTTCATTGCTACCACATTAGCATCCTAAGCAAAAGTCCCCTCTTGAAGTACTCTATCCATCAAACTTTTGTGGCTTTCCCACAGAAATGTGCACTTGCTTTTCACTTTAGGAGGTAGTCTGAAAATAAACATAACTTCTAAGTCCTCTTAATTAAGAAGTCCACAGAATTTATTTATTTATCCAATTTTGGGATCAGACCAATCATGAAATTTTCTATTTTCTGTGAGTTTACGGTCCTCCAGCATTTCTATAACATTTTCTGCTTGCTTAGGTGTCTGTGCTTGCTCTCTACTAATGCTCTTTGTACAGACACTTCCTTATCTTCTGAGTCTCTCTTGCTGGGAAACAGTAGGTATATTTACACAGTCTAGGTTTTTTCATCTTCACTCTTTTGTACTCTTAGACCTCTTTGGGTGGAGGAAAAGGGAGAGAAGAGACCAAAAATGATGGGGGGGAAGGAGGAATAGTGAAACTCTGCCTGCTCCAAACTTTTGGCTCCAGATAATGCTCAAGCTCCAGATATGGAGCCACATATATCTAAGTCAAAAATTAGCACTAACCCAGTTTTCCAACACACAGATTCTCTTCTCAGTTTCCATCTGGAAAATTTAACTTTCCTAACATTTGATATCTTCAGGATGCTTCTGGTTTTGATAAGGCTGTATTTTCTGTCAGAAGAATTTTTCAGTTACACACATTTGATCAGATCCAGCGTTGCACATGCCCCACTCTGTTCCTGTGCCTTGGACACCTTACTTAAAAACACTTAACACATCCAAGAGTTGTAGTTTTCAACTAATTGAAAAGTAGAATATTTTCTCTTTTTTTTTGACAGAAGGAGCATACCAGAGCACAGTGACCCTTGCCTTGTTTCTGTTGGGTTTTTTCCTCAGTGCTGGTATCTTCTAAAGAGTTATGAACATATTTCTATTCATGGTACAGTCCCACACACTCACTCTCAGTCTTGTCACCTTGCCACCCCATCCCACTGTTGCCTGCAAATGTGTGTGTGGTATTTCTGTTTCATTATTCCTATTATTCCTTTGAGGCAGAGGGTCTGTGATCAAAGTCGGCAAATGGGATTTAATGAGGAAAAACCAGAACTAATGTTACGACAGAAAGCCATAGCAGTTCTTTAAGAAGAACAAGCTGTGCAGTTTACTGAGCCATACGTGTTATAAACCTGCTGCCTGACCAAGGAGATTGCTGGTAGGCTTCCAAATATTATATAGGCCAAATACACCTAATTTTCAAGATAAAAAAAAAAGTCAGGAGTTTGTGTGTGTGGTCTGATTGAGGAGCACTGTTTTCCGTGTTATTTAATTTGGAGAGAGGAATGCATATTATGGGACAGTTTATTTTATTTTATAATTTACTACTCAGTAAAGAAAAGAAATTCCTTCAGGGCCCTAATTAGCATGTAGTAGTGTCAATTGGAGACTGCAATGTGCAGGACACAGAAGTAAAACCTTTCCACTCTAGCAATAAGGAAAGATTCCCATCAGGGAGGAACACCTGAGCTGTGGCTGGCGATGACCACCCCAGGAGGTGTGCATGGACTTGGTTTTAATTTTTCACTGTGTGCTGTTGACAACTAAGCTTGATAAGGAGGCACAGGATTGATAGTATTGACATATTATCTGGGACAAATCCACTTCCACTGGCTTCCTGCAACCCTGTGGGTCTGTGCAGAACATGTGTCTCCTGTGGTGGGCAACAGCTGCCTTTAGCCAAAAAAAAAAAAAAAAAAGAAAACTGGGATTGTTCATCACCTGCTTAGCAGTTTCCACAGACACATAGAGGAACATGCAGGAATGATGAGAGTATTGACTTTAACAACAATAACCTTTACCTTGTCTGGAACCGATGCGCAGAGGACATCAGTCCTGGTTTTGTTGCTACTTGTCAGTGAACTGGGTTTTCAGTGAACCAACATGGTGTTCTGAATTCCTTTAGGGGTATTTTGTTTCCAAAATTGCTGTTGGAGGTTTTGTGGTATCCCTTCCTTATTGCACCACAGCCCCAGTGTGAATGCACTGTGAGGACGGAAAGAACCGGGAATAAAGGATGAGAGAGGCAAAGGAAATATCACTTGGGTTCTTGGAGTTCCTGAAGGATTACAGTGTCCCCAGGAGAGCTCGAGGCAGTTCGGTCACTGTCAGGCAGCCACAGCTGGTCCCGTCCCTTGGGTCTGCCCAAGGCATCTGCAGCCAGAGGCATCAAGCCATAGCTGGTAGTAAGGCTGGGATGGGAATCCTTCAATTATAAGCAATTCTGCCAAGGCTAGAAAACTACACCTGTTTGACTCAGAAACAAGAGAAGCCACAAACCTTTAGAAATGTTCTGTACAAGCACTTGTAGACACTTGTATAGCACATGGTGTTAGCTCACACACCACTCAGGAGAAGAGTTACTCAACATGGGCAAAAAATTGTTCTTGCCTCCACAGCAGAATGGTTTAATTAAAACTAACATGCAATGAAATCCTTTGGCTCACAGTGGGGACCTCAGTCCTTTTGGTGGCTGACTTTCTCAACAGACACAAAGTACTGGGAGGGGGACAGTGGCTTAGCACATTGATGACCAGCCAGGGAGCAGGCAATGGACCTGCCTGGGACAACTCTGCTCTCAGTCCCTGCATGTGAACTCTACTGCTTGTTTTATTGTTTCACATGGTACTGCAGGCTCTGGCCAACAAGTACATGCTGCTTTCATGCCATGCTTTCAGAGGTTAAAATCACCTTAGGAAGGATGCCGTTGGCATAGAATGGCTTCCTGTCCATAGAGGGGATGCTTCCTCTTCCATTTGGAATGGGCATTTGGGTGTTTGGGCTCACTGGACTCATGCACCTCCAAAGAGAAAGGAAACATAAGTGAGCCTTGCAATAGGCTACAGTGACTATCTATGATCTGGCAAAAGCCTGGCTTTCCAGGACCCATTGGGTCTTGGGCACAGCTGGTGCTTGACCTGCAGCCTCAGGAGCATGGCTGGAGAGGAGTGATGCTACTGAGTGAAAGTGAAGGAGCTGGGAGGGTGAAGCTTTGTGAACTGGAATATGGCCACAGTGCTGTGCTGAGCATTTCTGCACTTGCAGAAGTTGCTATGGTATTTTAATAACTGTGGGTGATTTAATGGCCCATCTTGAAGACAGAAGCACTGGTATAGCTGGGTTCGTGCCACACACATCATTGCTTGTGATTTTGTAGTGAGGCAGTTTTCTTTTAAAAACCAAGGGGGAACCTATTTTGTGCCTCCTTTTATACCAGCATGTTCATATGTGTTGGCAGGCCTATCCTTTCGTTTTCCCTGGTTACAGACATCCTGTATCTCCGGTTGGCAATGTTCTTCATTTATAGCAGAGGACCAGGGCAGATGTGGAGAAAAAGCAAACTGAGTACACTTGCAGGACATAGACAAATCCTTCTCTGCCCTTCTGTTTGTAATTCAGTTCAGATGGAGCCAGAAGCGTTGACTTTCATTCAGCAAAAGCATCTGTTCTGCCCAGCTTCCTGTGAACAGTGGCACAGAAAAAGCGCTGTTCCCACTCTTCACTAGGACTTTGCAATGACATGTAGAAAGTCTTAAAAAAGTTCTGTCCTGAAGCCTGAAGCCCAAAACCCACTTAATGCCTCTTGGTGAGTGTGGTTTCCCTGATTTATTTCAAAACTTCTCCACTTCGGGCTGGTACAGACTGTACTAAAAAATCCAGTTTCAAAATGCTGCCCTTGCAACTGTTGTACAGTTGTTTTCTAGTCCTTTCCTCTAATTCTTCTTGCCTTTTGATAGGGACTATCAAGAGACTCAGGAAACAATAAATAGAAATATTGTTTAAGTTTATCTTAGGAGAATATGGGATGTTGGCTCAAGGAACTTTGCTGATTATCTTGGCTAGCCTTGGACATTTCCTCTTGCATGTCTATAATTACTTTAAGAAACATGTTCATGCTGAGCCAACTTCTAATACTGTGGATTCGACTACTTGATTTCAGATATATATGGCCAAGTTCTGCCCCCTGCCTTACTGGGATTACCCCAGCATAAGAAAAGTGTAATTTGTTCCATGGGTCTAAGGTATGTGATTTCTTCATTGTAACTTACTTATTGCTTTCAGGATATTTGTGTCTTGGATGAAATTTCAAACTTCTGGGAGAGATAGCTAATAGGAGGGAGAGGGAGAAAAGCAAACTACACAATATATCTAAGAAATATGTGACATCTAATTTAAAAATCTGTTGTTCTCTTTCAACAAAAGGAGAAGAAAGCAATTCAGCCATATTCCCTCTTTCCCCAGGATATTGGCACAAATCCCGGATCCACTGAAATTTATAGGGAGATGTAATTAATTAACTTCAAATACCAGATTAGCTCATGGATTCAATATATCTCCATTCTGATGTGGACGTAAAAAAGCCTTTGATTAATGATCACAACCTTGCTCAGGTATTTGAGGGCTTTTACTTAGTACTGACAGCTTTTTTCTGGGGTTCTATATCATCAGTGCACAAAGTGGCTTCAAAGTCAGTGCCTGGTATTCATTATTGGTAGTGCAGATGAAGCCTACGGGCTGCAACCTTGGCCCTCATAAGTCACTTGCAGTTTAATCATCGACTTCAGTGGCATCCAGATTTCATTCTGATGCTTCTCTTGACAAACTTCTTTAGCAAACAAAACAAAAAAACCTCCATGACCAAAGTCCATTGCCTGCCTGAAGAGCCAGTGTAAATCAGGCTGAAGGCAGTATCTAATCCTAAACACCAATCCAAACCCAGAGCTCGAGGAAAGGAGCAGGTGAGGCTGGTCACAGAGGGAGGGCGGATGTGGCTGCAGGAGACTGTCATCATGCATAAGCTATCACTGCCACTCTCCAGACTTCAGGCAGTAGGTCATAACAGTTTGCTGTCTTTCCAATAATGCTTATTTCAGAATATTCTTACAGTTTCAGACTCACCCCTGGATCCTACTCTCTCAGATGTTGCAGTTGGGCAGGTTCATTTATACGGCTGTGGATCCAGTACTTCTACAGATAAATATACTGCAGATGCAGTTCAGTTCTTTCAAATCACACCTCCAAGATGAGAGACATATTCTAGCCCTAAGATCAGAAACACAACTACTCCATCTGGTAGTAGGCATGGCAAAGAACAGTCCTGTCCAGTCTAGTCAGTCACAAGGCCTGGGCTAGGACTGCCCACAGAGGCCCTCACTGCTTTCTGCACAGGGTCACTGGCCACTTGATGATGAGCCATTTTCGTTGTGTAAGTTTGTATCATGCAACTGGATCACGCTGTATTGCCCAGTAAGAAGTCCATCTGCAGACCAGGGAACATCCAGCAGCAGATATGAGTCTCCTCTGAGGCCAATTGCACAAACTTTCCTGTTTTGTGCTCTTCAGGAGCCAGGTGTTAATATTTTATCTGGTGCTAAAATGTGTCTGAGAAGATCCTGGCTCTGGCAGGTCTGCTTCACTCCTCTGCCATTGCATGTGGGCAGCTTTTCCTGGCAGCCTGGGTAACAGCTGATTGCCACCAGGCCAGTCCAGACAGGCTCTTCCAGGCTGGTGGGAATGAATTAGGGAGTTGTGCACAGGGTACCTTACATGTAAAGACCCATTTTATATGAACCCTGTGGTCCTGATTCCCTAGCTACTTCACACGGCACATATTGTGAGAGATCCTGTGGAAACCACAGAGTGTTTCTTTAGAACAGAGAAGGGAGGCCCCGCTTAAATCTCCCTTTAAATATTGCATCAGGATTCCAGTGTAAGATGGTAAGGAAAATAGACACTTCATTAGGAACCCCTTTAATTGGCTTATTTTTATCTCTGAAATAATAAATTCCTTAGGTGAAAAACCATAGTCTGATTCACTGTCAAGTATGTGGAACAGGCTTCCCTTCTGGGTCCAAATGAAATATCTTAATAGACTGTTACAGACTGACCTGTGAAAGTATGTGGATTTTTCACTTCAGACTGCAGTACTAGGGAGGGCAACGGCTCAGTCCCAATAGTACTTCACAAAACGAGCACTACTGCATAACTTCAGGCCTGAGTTTCCTTGCACTGACACTGTTTTTTAGCTCTGCAATTGCTTCATTTTCTTCCACTGAGATTTTAAGCAAACCAACTTTTCGGGCTGCTCTCAGGTCTCCTTACTGCTCTTAGGAAGGAACCATGTAATTGTTTTCTTTTTGGGCTGCTCTCAGGTCTCCTTACTGCTCTTAGGAAGGAGCCATGTAATTGTTTTCTGGGTGTAAGTCAGTGTCGTGTTGTGGGAGACGTCCCACCAGCAAAACATGAAGTCTGTTTATGTCACCATGTTCTGGCCTGCCGTGGTAAATTCCCCCACTTCAAAGCCTGATAGCACCAAAGAGTTTTAGAAAACTATTGGCAAAGTTCAGGGACTCCAGCAAGTCCTCTCGTCTTTCAAGGTGAGAACCTGGTTCCGTAAACATTCTTTGGGGAACATTTGCAGGAATGTTTTTCTGAAGTTTGGAGCAACTTGGTGCTCAAACCCATTCATAAACTGTTTCCATCTTCCAGTTCCCTTGCACCAATCACTTAGATCTATTTAATTTTTAAGGATGATTCAATTTTAAAAATAAAATGTGGCATGTGAGCAGCTTCCAGCATGTGTCAGGAAGAGATAAGTCACCCAAAGCTATGATGGCCCACCAGGGTGCCTTCAATGGAATCAGACTCCTGTCTACACAGTCCTTATTAGGATCTTTCTCTCCTTCTCCCTCTCTCTCTCACTTCCTTTTGGCATTTGCTCTGTAAACTGAACAGCACCTGAGCCGGCATTTTGAACCTCACCAGTCTTTGTGGAGTTCAAATTGAGTTCAGATGTTCTAATTAAAATGTGCTCTTCCTCTCTATCGTTAGATAGCTGCAAACAGATGACTGGAGTTTCCTGACTGGGAAAAGTTGGTCAATGGCCTTATATCCAAGGGGTGAAACATCTCTGCTGAGAAAAAAATCTTGACTCAAATGGTCTGTATAAGGACATCTATTAAGTTGGAGCAGTGGCAGATGCATTAAGACTTGAACTCTTCTTACCATGATGTTGTGGGAAAGAATTTTGTCCTCCATAGTTGGCATATGGGTTTTTGACTCCCTGTTCAGAGCAGATATGCATGACTGGCTCTCTGCCTCCAAGCACCCAGGATGTTGAGCACACATTAACTGTTTTCTTTTCTTGGAGTAAGATTTGCTCTTTCCACTGGAATAGCATTGACAACTGATGGCAAAGAAGAAGGGATAGGATCTTTGTGAACAACTGACTTTCTGCTACAGCTGCTAAAAGACTTGGGGTCATCCCAAAATGAAAAATATTCCTTCTTTTTATAAATGTGCTGACCCCCAGTCATACTGCATTTTCTCTGCCCAGAAGTGATGATTCATTAAATTTCTGGCACTTTTCTTTCTTTAAAGAAATTAAACATCAGTCTCCAAGGTCCCAAGTTTGTTTTAGAATAGGGAATGAAAACATATTCCTTTGAAAAACAAAAGCCAAATATTTTGAAACCTTCTCAGTTCATTTTTTTAAGTTAAAACCCAATACGGCCCTGCCACTTGTAGTACTTGCCCTAGAACATAAGTTTCCAGGAAACTATGGTTAGAGTTGAACCTTTGACCCATTCAGAATCCACTTCAGCTTGAGCTTGTGCTGTTTGTATTTCCTAATTGCTTCCTTTTTCAGAGGAGAGATGAGTACAAACCTGCCCTATAGATGGGCAAATTCTAGCCCAACCCCTTCTCCAATTTTAAACTAGAAAAAAAAGTGATCTGGTGTTAGTAGAAAGGATAGAGGAACTGTTTCCCTTCAAACTCCAGAGGTGTTTGAAAAGTCTAATTTCAAGCCTGAAGCTCCTGTTTGCCCCTTAAACCATGCAAGACAATCCCCACCATGGCTAATATGCCAAGGCTGATCAGAGGGCTCTTGAGCTCCAAGCCTGTGCTGCTCCAAGTTAGTCCATCAGATATAGCTGTGATGGTCCCACTGCCACTTCTGACTCAGGGGAAGGGCAATTCCACAGGGTGCCCAGCAGCAAACCACTGAGGATCTCCCCTTCCCAAGGGATTACTGCACCCTGATTCATTCCTCTCTTGACAACTCTTGTGTTTAGGTGGTTAGTTAGGCTGTGGCTCCATGAGCAGTCCATGTAGAGACCCAGCACGCAGAAGCTGGGGCTAATGCTGAAGGCAGCATCCTAGCTCCACTCTGCCCTTCAGCTCCTTCTTCCTTTCTTATGACAACACAAGAGATGCAACAATAAAAAGCAAAATCATCATATCATTGTTGCTTTACTAATCCAGTGCACAGCAGACTGGCTGTGTTTCCTTTGGGAACAGGGTTGCCTAAAAGGGCCGTGGAAGAACATTTCCCTGGAGAGTTTTCCCTTCCAGTTGCTGGTGTGACCCATCACTATAGAATCAAGGGCTTTTTTTGCCAGCAAATGTTTTTATTGCAGTAGTAACATTGTTGAAGCAGTGATGAAAGGATATAAGCCAGTCAAGGTTTGTAGGGAGAGATAACATCTTTTATTAGAGTAGCTAATACTGTAGGAAAAACCAGACACACTTTTGGAAGCAATATTATCCTTTATTATCTCACTGTTCCCCCTCCCCTGTGACCCCCTACCATCCTTCATCTGAAACAATAAATACTTATAAAGTGGAAGGAAACTTGACCCTCTGGGGCAGGTAAGAGACAAAGGCTTGTGTCTGACTCCTGATCCCTGTACCTCTCCCACTGGTATGGGTAAGGAATCGCCCAATGCTCAAGGGCATTGCTTGGCCCCCGCCTGCCCTGCTGTTCTGTGCCAGAAACAACAACAACGAGAAAACCCTCTCGCAGTGGCGTCAGTAAGGAACGTTTCTGATTAGGGTCCCTTGTCTGGCCTCTTTTTGCCCCTCCATCAGCACCTTGTGGGTCAGTAAAAGCTCAATGGCAGCTGAAGGTTATAGGCTCATAATGTGCTTAGCATCCAGTGAAGGGATGTTAGGTTTGATATCGGGAAAATCTTTCTGTGACATGGTTACTTACACAACAAGAAAGATTTGTCTGGGGTCATTGCAGGATCTCCTCTGCTGAAGAGTCTCAAGAGCTTAGAGGAACATTTGTAAAAAATGACATTACTTAAAAATACCTTACACCACCTGGGAGCAGGGACATTGACTAAGTAAAGGTGGTGTCAGCTCCTTTCCTGGTAGCCCATTTTCATTTTGGGGCTGTCCATTTCCCTGCCACACCTTTGCAGGCCAGTCTCAGCTCTGCAGTCTTGATCTGCTGATCCAGCACAGGGACCATGGAGCTGATTGCAGTGCTCTGTGAATCAGGGCTGCATGTTTTCCACCTGGATGTCCTGTAGGGAAAATCATTACTGAAAAGGGCAGCCATATATAACATAACAAGAACGATTTTTTGGCCTTCCTACGACTGTCATGCAAGTGAGGCATCTCTAGCTCAGGGTGATGCAGTCACCAATCCCATTCTCAGACAAAAAAAGAAGGAGAAAGTTTCTTCACAGACCATGGCCCCCTCACTCTTGATGAATTTCCAACAGGTTTTCAGGAGCAGGTCCCAGAGCAGCACCTTGTCAAAGGCAGCAGTAGGGGGAGGAGAGGATCGTAATGTGGGTTTCAACAACACTTTTCAACTACCATAAGAGTATAATGAAGACCAGGCCTTGGGTAATTTGCTTAGACTAGGAATAACACCAACAGGGGATGGGGCAGAGTCTGGGGTGACAGTTGGATGTCAATGGGAATATATCTGGTTTAAATTAAATCAATACAAGGATTTTGAGAATGAGGAAGACCTCAGTCAAATGCTCATGGGGCCAGAGGGGCTGCCAAACCTATTCAGAGCAGACTTCCAACTGCCTGAATGACCACATGCCATGTTGTCTCCATGTTATTTCATACCACAGGAATCTCCTCCACGCTCTGATTGTTGCCCAGGGCAGATATGACCTGGGAACTGTGCTCAAACTAGGGAACATTGCTCCATTTCAGGAGCCATGGACAGCAGATATACAGGCTACCCAGCTCTTCTTTGTAAATGAAGCTATAAGGTTTTCCTTCTGTAAAGAATATGGCTGTCCAGAAAACTCTCAGCAGAAAAACTTCTAGTTGGTTCAGAGAAAGGAGGAAGGGGAGGAAGAAGGGAGGCAGTGATGGAGGGGTTGTGAAAACATGTCAATTTAAACAGAAACTTGCTTTCAGTAGTGTCAGAGTTTCTTTTTAGCTCTTGTCCTGATTCATATCAGCTTTTTTATTATATTACAAATCTAGATTAATTTCATATTAGTCTTTTAGGTTACATTGGTGTTATTTAATCTGTACAATGTTTTAAAAGAAAAAAACCCCAACAGCTACCTACCTTCTCTTGGGATGTTATTGTTACCCTGAGTTCTTGCAGCCGCTGGTTTTAATTCCTTCTAGGTTAACAAAAATATCCAGCTTTCCAGGGCAATGGGTATAGAAAAGTTTGTTTTCCTGACAGTTGGCACTCTTCACACTGTAATACTCAGGTCCTGTCTGGTCCTTCAGTTGTAAATTTTCAAGGTGCTCTTCATTAAGACTGTGGGTTTCACTAGGGCCTGTTATCTTGTCCTGCAGGTCCCTGGGGTTGATCAGTTTTTGCTTATGAAGGGATTTTGAAAGGCTTTGGAATAAGAAGCTAAACCACAGGATAAAATAAAGAAATAAAAATTCAAAATGGATCAGAGGAAACACTTTTTAACCAATGTGTGATCAAGCTACAAAACTCATTTCCCATAATATTTTTAGACATTAAAACAAAAAAAAATTGGCAAGCTCCTAAAAGGAATAGATTTCTCAATAGATAACAAGCATATCCAATGTTGTAAATAATGAATGATAACTTTGTTTTAAAGGATTATTAAAACCTCTGGTTTCAGCATTGAGACTAATAGGACATGTAAGGAGACCTTCTTAGAACAGATAATTTCATTATCTCCTGATTTGGAGCATATCTATTCCAAAAGGATTGGTGCTTGCTAGCTATGGTCAGAACATGAGGAACCATACCACATGAACTTTCTTCAGTGCTGTCTTGTTCATACTTTCTAAAACTGAGTAGAGATTGAGATAAAATATTAGGCAATATTTAAAAAGGATGGATAACTATGCAGATAACAGAAATATCCTGAACTTCATTGAAGGAAAAGCTAAGATCACTCTTTTCAGGATTGTGATTCTGCACTAGATAAATCAATATCTTCACATATATATATATTATATATATAAGTACATGAATTTTTATAAGGTCTCCTTAAGAGGCTCAAAGATGGTCTATATGTTTGCAGAGCCCTGTAGCAGCTTATCTTTCTATTATATAGGCAAAGCAATTGCAGCAAGAACAGTTTAAGACTGACATATGGCTGCTTGAATGGGAATTTCATTTTTTGCACAATGTACCCCAAACATCAGAAAAACTAAAGGAAAGACTAATTTCTTTCCATCCGTTTTTACTCCATAAAATCTTGTAATCAAAATGACCCACAGGATATTCCAGCCTGTTCTCCCTGCCAATGCTGCATGTCCCCTCTGGCAGAGTTGCTATGCTGATAGGCCTTATACTATTTTATGTTATCTCTAATGTCATCTGGCTGGTCTAATTGGAGCTGACTGGGTCTCTGATCTATTGAGCCTAAACATCTCTGTCTTCACACCTCTCTTGGCCACAGTAGTTGCTAAAAAGAGCTCTAGGGACAACTGACATTCTTGACTGCCAGCCCAAATGTGTCAGCTGGAAGGAAGACTATTTCCCAAATGACAACCCTCTCCTGCAGAGCTTTTGGCAGTCACCCCAGTGCCATCTCCAGTCAAGAATATCTGGCTGTCAGATGACACAGAGGCAGTGACCTCTGATCCTGGCTGCCCTGTCCCTACCCTTAAAGGGGGTCTGTCGTTTTCTACTGAAGTGGCCTCAGGCTGGTTCCCATGACTGTCCTTCCACCTGGTGCTGGCAGCAAAGTCAGGGGCTGAGAGGGGCACTGAGCCACCCACGAGGTGATATCCCCTCCAGGGTGCTCTGGGGTCCCCTCCCTGCACGTTGGTGGGAATTGTACCCAACCACCCATGCTGCAGGCTGCCCTGTGCTGCAGCCAGACGGTCCTGGGGGCTCTTGTCCTGGCCGAAGCATCAGCAGCCACTTAACACGTTATAGGGGAAAGGTGACACTGGGTCAAACCCAGCCGTTGATGGTGTTGGCAAAAAGCCAGAGCAACTGCACAAAAGCCACATGAGTCCATTCCTGTATGACTGAGAACTATGGTTTGTATGTCTGAACTTGTGTCCTTATCACAGAGAAATTTCTGGCTTTGCATTCCCATCCAGGAATAAAAGAGACAAAGGAGTTAATGTCCCTTTCCAGGTGGCTAACAGAAAGTAAAAATCTCTAGAATATCTTAGCTTTTAGTGAAGCTGCATTTAAGCAATTATGCAACAGCAAAAAAAAAAAAGGCTGCTTAGAGTCCACAGCCACAAAGTTTCCTCCAGAGCCGTTTCTATTGTGTGTTGGGAGCTCTACACCTCCCCCATCTCCTTGACTTTATTAAAATTGGAATTCATCTGCTCCGTCCAGCCTGCTGCAGCTTGGGGAATCTCACGTCACTCCTGTCTCAGCTAGTGATGACACACAGTTTTGGATGAAGATGCCTGCGCTTGTTTTCCAGTTGTAGATTTATGGGAAGAGCTGGGGTAGTTTTTTCAACTTTACCCCAGTTCCTTAAAAACAAAAAGCCATTAAGGACAGTTGGCTGTGGTTGAGGATCTGGCCTGCTGTCCATGGCAACGGGCTGCTGTGTCATTCCTGGGGAGCTGCAATGTCACTCCTGCAATAGGTAAACGGGGGTGAGGCTTTCCTCACAAAAGGGCAGCTCAAAGTGGAGGCATCAGCATTCCTGCATTACAACCTTTCTCCTGCCTCTCCTGCCTGCACTGCCTGGGGCTGAAGAGACCAGGAGAGAGGCAACTGCCCCTGGCAGACAGACAGAAAAGCCAAGGTGAGGATGGATGGATGACTCAAGATCCCAGCACGAAGGTTGGAGATAGGCCAGGGAGTCAGTGCCCTCCCTGGTTCCACCAGAGACTGTGCGCCTGGGGCATGGGTGCCCCCCCAGACCCCTGTTTCTGGTAGAGCGCCTTCTGCCCACGCTGCTGGCCCCTGCCTTCAGAAGGGCATAAAACAGAGGGTGAAAGCATTCCAAAGAGTAAATCAGTCCAAGAAATTGCTGCGAAGTAGATGTCTGGGAATCATTACGAGAACACTCTCAATCTTCCCAGAGCAGCTGAAAGCTTTACTGCCAACAGCACTTGGCTGCCAGTCTCCCATTGCTGTATAAATGAAGATAATAGTCTTCGCTACTTCTTCTCCACACGTTCCCCTCCTCTCTGTGGGGTAGGCTCTCCTTGGCAACCACATAAACTCTTGTTATATGTAAGGAGCTGTTGGCAGCGAGGACTCGGATTGAACAGAAGAGGGAGAGGGGGTAAGGTCCCTCCTCAAGCTAATAACCACCAGTGATGGGCTCCTGCTGTGTCATTTTGTGCACATTCCATAGCTACTCTGGGTGCCTTTGATAGACAGCATTTGCCTATTAACAAGTACTGAGCTTCAACAGGGACTGAAGAAGCAGAAGCATCCACTGCTTGCAGGAAAAAAGCAATGAACTTCTTTCCTTGTGGTAGCACTGACCAGAGTCCATTTACTCAGTCCCTGGTACAAAGGTCTAAGAGACATGTGCCATCTACCTCGGTACAACACTTGCCTTTCAAGAAGCACATTTCTACAGCCCTCTGGTTACTCAAGGCCTGTCTCAACTTTTGCAAAGGGTTCCGGCTTCTGGAGTTAAGTCCACCACTTTCCTCACTTTGTATTTCTTTTGATGATACTTAGCTGAGGCTCAGGTATTTACTCTACTCCAAAGAGCCCTTTCTGTGTGGTACCTTGCTGATGAAGGGCTGTCTGCTCATCACTGAATACTCCCAGCACACTGAGCGGTAGCAACACAAACCTACCAAGTAAAGCCTTCTTCGCCACAGAAATATTTCTTACTGCAAAACAATAAAGCAGAGCTCCTTGTCCTGCAGCATCTCTTCCTCTGAGAGCATGTGGAGTTAGGCCCACCAAGCTTCCTAGAGGTGAATTTCTCCCTGCAGCAGCAACATTACCTGATGTATGAGAGATAGACAGCTTTTCCACCTATAGGGTTTCAGGCTATATGCTTTTATTTCATAATGAAGCTGACAAATAAAAGCAACAAATAATCAAATATGCAGAGATTTCTGGACATGTATGAACTGTGCTTCAGACCATGGGCCTGGCAGACCTAGCTTGGTCCAGAGGAACCCATATGGCATCTCTGAAAATGAGTTTTCTGTGTCTAGAGACTGTATAGGCACACAAGTACCTTCCCTTGAAGGGGATAGGGAACTCTTTTGACTCCCAGATACAAACTCAAGAAACAAATGTTCCAAGTTTGCCATTTTCTTGGATTAAAAAACCCCAGGCTTCTCCAGAAACTTTCAATGCTCATACACGTCTGTTGAGCATATGGGATAGCTCTAGCATCAGTCCTACTGAATATATAGAAAATTAGTATCAGAGCTGCTGTGCAGAAACCTGGCAGATCCAGTTGTCTCATTGGAAAATAGCAAGATAAGGACAAACCAGCAAACCCTAAAATATCTTTCACAGTAGCCTGCTCCCTGGTTTGCTGATGGGGTGTTTTGCATGGATTTTCCTCTATCAGCCGCCCAGGCTCGAACACTGGCCCCTGGCTCCCTGTGGGATGCAGGATTGTTGGATTTCGGTCAGTAGACTCTGGCATGAGTAAAATGCAAGTGATCCCTCCTTTGACTTTCTCAAAAATGAGAAGCAGGCACATGCAGGATTGCACCAGCCAAGAAACATTTCTCAGTAAATCTTCCCGTGCCTTTTTGGTGGGATTACTAACAGCACAGAGCTGTTTTGCAGCACAAATGCTCGTGTACTAGTTTTGGTCACTTTCAAGCAGCAAAAACCTGCAGGCAGCTCCATGATCTGCAGAGAAAAGCAAACTTGATGCAATTACTGGGCTTCTTTCAGATCAAAATGGTGCAGTGCGCCTATAGATAAACAAATAGATAAACCCTATGCCAAAGCATTTCCTAAAGAAAGTTTTAGAGGAAGACTCCATTCACAGAGGTCTTTCATGTGCTTTGTATTACAAAGTCATTGGCTGACTTATCCAAAATGACTTGCGTTCTAAAACTGCACTGCTTCTCTTTTGCTGTTTTGTTGTTGTTGCAAAACCTTGAGTTTCCTAAATCACCTTAGAAAGTTCTCAAGGGTTTGACTGGAAAAGATGGGAGAAGCCAACCATGTTCAACATTCCAGGACCAGCTTTCCATGCTGGGAAAGACTTAAAAATCAGGTTAATGGCCAGACTTAAGTCAACTGAGTCTGTCAGATACAGAGATATACTACCAAAGATCTACTACACCTTGTGCTCCTTTCCCTGCATACCCTTTGCTCTACCCCCATGCCAAGTCCATCCTTTCTTGGTGCTGACTAGATTCTGAGCAGAGCATCTTTTCTCTAAAAGCTGAAAAAAAGGAGCTTTTACTGCAGCCATGGGAAGAACTCATTGGTTCAGCTTTGAACTGATATTTGCAGTTAAGGAAGGACCTAAACTTCTTAGTGGTGGAGGTGCTAATTAGTTCTGGGGGTTTTTGTAAATGGAAGAAGTCCACCCAAAAAAAAAAAAAAAATCAATGACCATTCCACTGAACATTTTTCTTTAATGATAAAAGGGTGAATTAATTGGCCAAAAGTGAGATCATTGCTAATCTAAAAAGCTATCATGCAACCTTTTGGGAGCAGCAGCTGGAACACTTCATGCTGCTCCTCTCCTTCATGGAGCAAGACACATGGATGGATCACATCTCCCAGGGTGCAAGATAATGTGAGCTCCCAAACTCAGGGAATCTGCACAACCAAGCATGAACAATGGCACTTGGATTCATTTCTGAAGACTGAAGGGGCATCAAAATGCAGGGGTGTCAAAGGAAAGCCAGGTGGGTCACAAGCAGTGGTGATGTTACATCCATCATTTTGCCTTGCCATGAAAATCCTCAGCTTTTGCTGGAACACAGAGTGGCACTTTACAGCCTAGGAGTAGGAAATAATCTGTTTTTAGATGTCTGTGTTTTCCTATTGTTTATCGAACATCATTTCCCTTCTCTGGCTGCCCGCACCTAAATAAAGCACATTAAAAATACAGACAATGCACATTGCACATGTTGAAGCTGTATTAGATCATCCCACGTGGCTCTACCACAGCAACAGAGGGGCTGCCTGTGTCCTCAGGGGTCAGTCCCAGCGCTTGCTCCTCCCACTCCACTGCCTCCCGTTGCACAGCAGTGCTGTGCATTACTGCACAGCCCGGTGGGTGCCCAGAAAGGCAGATAAACGCACACAAAGAACAGGAAAGGAGAAGGAAAGCCAGGGGAATACAGTGGTGTGCAGAGCTGCCTGACAATCCTTCTGGGGGCTTTAAATCTTTTGTTTCAAATAGGGGCTTTCTTTGAACGACAATGTCTAAGCCAGTTATCTAATACACAGGTGTTAAAACCTCAGCAAGAACATATAAGGTATAAAAGACAACTCCTGCGTCCCCCAGGACGGTGAGTAACAGCTGCTTTTGCAGTGCTCCTTGTGACCATGTAAGTCATAAGGTTTTTCTCCAAAGAAACACTAGAGAAAGTCCTGTTTTGTTCAATGAGGGGAATGCTAGAGAGATGGTTTTCTCATATATCCAACACACTTTCAGATCCCAAGACGGAACTCACTGACTTGTCTCCCCCAACATGTACAAAATGCAGCATCAGAAGTGCAGCCCTGGGCTCAAAGGTGACCACCAGCAAAATGGTCAAGAGAGAGAAGTTTTGCCATTGGGATGGTTCCTCATGTTGCCACGTAGCACTGGTTTATGGCAGTTGTGGGAGCAACAGGGATGTGGGAGGTTGTGATGGGAGATGCTGGTTTTTCATTTTAGGTTTTAGAGGTTTGCATACTTTACACTTGCTGGTGGTGATGAATAGTCAGGTTGGCCTACTCTTTAATGAAATGGTGTCCAAAATATTTGACAAACTGAAAAAAAATTAAAATCTGTTTTAAAGCATACTTTCATGTATTGGATAAGTGAAATTAGGCTTTTCCAACATGAAAAACCCTTTCAGATTTCTTTTTGTTTTGAAAATGAAAAAAAATCTGACTTTGTTATGAGTAATTTTTTAGACTTGACCAATTTTGTGAAAATTTTCTGGAAATATTTTGGTACTATTGAGCATATGTGTTTTGCCTTGTGCTGGAATGAGCCAAAAACTTTTCCACTATGGGGCTAATCTATGAGTATTTTATAAACAGGTCATTCATTTACCGATAATTCTGGGAAAACTGAACAACCTCCACTATGTCTTAAATGCACATTGCAGAAAAAAATAAGGTGTTTCAAAACTGACACCTCTCACATTAGAATAGCCATTCCAGCCCTCAAATACTGTCTTCATATGCGTGGAGTGTGCAATAATGGCACCTCACTGTATCACAAGACTTTCAGAAAGCAATTGTGCTCATTACCCACACGTTGCCTGTAGCTTTTTCTAGCCAGAACATTTTGATTCATTGCTTCATATTTATATCTCATTTAACGCTGTTTTTCCCATCTGACTCCCAAGCTCAGGTGCTGCAATAGATGTGCAATTGAAAAGTCACTGCCAGAGAAAGCTGTCAACAAGTCTTGTATTCTTTGTGTCCTCAGAAAGCAAGATGCTGCTCCCTGCAGTTGGCTTTTACAAGCCTTTCTCACTGTTTCAGGACTGCTATTTGGTATCTGCACTTACCTCCACTTCCTATACAGCCGATCTCATCCCAAAATTATTACTACAAACCAATTGATCTGCCAAGCCCATTATGAAGTGCTGAGGATCTTTAAAATGTTCCTGCACCAAAAACCCCTGCATCCTCTCTCATTTAAGTTATTGATGTTCTGTTGTTAAGAGTTTTCATTTGGGGGTCTTTTGACCCTCTTTTTGGTTTTATTTATCCTTTGTGCAATTTTTGGTTTCCGGTGAGATTTCAAACTTTTCTTGGCAGTATTAGCTAGAAATTTTTCACAGCTACCCGCCCACACCAAAACACTTGTGACCTATATGCTGATTGGACACATAATGGCTTTTATTTTGTATTTCAGTGCTCAATTTGTGTAGTAAGGAGAAAAGCAATCCTCTGGCTGATGGAGAATAATCTGAAAAGCATATTAAGCCTACCTAGCCCTAGGTCTGCTTTCTTGTACACACACTCTGTCCTCCCAATTTACATGTGGTCTCATTAAAAACCCTTGTTCAAAATCATATTGTGTGATATTTTCTAGAGCTGGATCCTGGCCAGATTCATACTGAAGTCAAAGTGTTTAAAGTCCAGCCCTGTTTTTTCTCTCACCTTGTTCCTCTGCTGCAGGTTTTGCAGATCAGGCTTTTACTCATAAGTGTTGCACTGTGCGATGCTCATGCCTAGGTTAGTAAAGCATCATAGCACAGAGGGTCTTGCTGCCTGATGACAGATCTAATGCTGAAGCACTTGGCATGAGAAGGATTGTCTGAGGAAGGGGTTACCACACTGGAACTAGGAAAAACTGTATTCAATTCCTTGAGGAACATTCACAAACTTCCTTCCTTCAGCTAAATCACTTCAACTGGCGCGTGCTTCAATTCCCCATCTGTGCAGGGTGGATAATGTTTCCCCCTACCTCCAGTGAAAAGAGTCATCTAAATCTTTGCAAGCCTGGTGTATTTTGATATCACAAGAATGAGGAAAAGAACCAATGGTCTACAGACCCATAGAACCACAGATGGATTTCAATGAAATACCTGAATAACCTGTAAAATGCAGAATTGATAAATGCCTCAAAAGCAAGATGCAACTGTTAACTGGGTCCATCTGATCACTGTGCACTAGGATCACATTTCCTAAGACTGAGAGATTACTTTATATTGCAAAGGGGAGGAAAATCTCCATTAGAAAGCAAGGACTTTATTGAATTTCATATCTTCAGTTTCCTAGGGATACATTTAGCTTAAATATCTACTTCGAAAATCTACAAAAAGCTAAAAATAAAAAAAAAATCCATAGGCATCACTATAAAAGCTTTTTCTGGATCTGGAGGCATGTGAAGGCAAGGATAAATCCCACATTAATACTTGAGATTTAATTTTCACATTAACTTCTAGAGATACCCAACATTCTGTTTTGTATACATCATGAGTATACACTTCATGACACTCCCTCGGGTCCTGTCACTGGTCACCAGAGAGAAGAGATCAGTGCCTGCCCCTCCACCTCCTCCCTTGAGGAAGCTGTAGACTGCTTTGAGGTCTTCCCTGTGTAGGTCCAGGAGTTTGACCTTGATGATCTTTGTTGGTCTCTTCCTTCTCAGGATACTCTATTCTATAGCAGAATATCATTACCATTCTATGATCATTAATTACCACATGCTGAAGAATTTCTGGTGCTGTGTGAAATGTGGAGTTTTTGAATAGTGAGAAGACCTGATGCAGGTCCAGTTGGGATCAGGATTCAGCTGTTACCTTACACTGCAGTGGGTAATTTACTGGGAAGAGATGGTGACATACTCAGTGTACAGAAGGTTGGAGGCCTAGGAATCCCTTTCCTAACCAACCCCACATACCATCATGTAATCTCTGAATTATTGTTAAGGCTAGTTTTCTGTAATTTCACATTAATAAATATCTCTCAACTTCAGACTGTTTCCATAAAGTATAGCAAATGTTTCACAGCTTCAGCCTCTTGGAAATAAAGCATAATCCTTTGCAGTGACCTGTGGTTTTCCTCATAGTGAAATTTCTCCTTTTATTGTGCCTGTCATAGCTTTCCCTGCACTGCTCATCAATTAACAATGGTACCTAAAAAGTAGGGGGTTTATATATGGAGTTAAAACAGAGCCATCAGGCATGGGGTGTTGAATCTCTCGTTGTGTTTCTGTACAAGTAACATGAGGCGAAAGTGGAAGAAAAGGATGCTCTCAGGGGGGTGGGCAACCAAGATAAAAGTCTTCATTTAACACCATTTAGATGTAAATTGTAGTGAAACATGTTAGTGACAGAAGGGAGGTTATGACTGATCAGATATGAGGCTTTGAATCTTTGCCAAACAAAACTTCCCAGTATTTTGCTTCTTTCTTTTTTGTATTCTTCTCCTCTCACCACTTTTGATCAGTGACATGTAGAGTGATGGCTGCTATAGGGGAGTCAACTAACAGTACTGCCCAGAGCAGGAGCAGGAATATGGGATACAAAAGGAAACTTTGGCATATCAAAGATATTAAAGAATAGAGGGAACATCAAGGGTTTCCTTCCAGAGATAACAAACAGACTAATGCAGAGTTAAACTGAAGATGAGGAAAGAAAGTGAGAAAGAGATCTGAGAATATGCTAGCAGGGGAGGAAAAGAGTTTTGTCACGTGAAAAATGGAACAAATAACAACACTTTTTCAAAGCAGAAAGACCAAGAAATACAGTCATTTTGCTTCTATTCACTTCAGATGCAGGTCTGGAGCTTGGATGAGATCTTGAGATAAATTCTGACAGAAAAACATCCAGGGGGTTCCTGCAGTGGAGAAGTTCTGTTCCAGAAAAACAAGCTGATATGCTGATGACAGCATGAAGAGTAAAATCATTCAGATTTGGAATGGAGGATTCTGAGAAAAAGGGGTTACAAATGTAAGGTTTTGAACAAAATATAGCTTGTTTTTTCTTCACTGTGTCATCATATATCCTATTTGCATTAGTAATTCCCTCTGGGGAAATCCAGAACCAGCCCTTGTTTAAATTAGAAGATTTTTCACACAATGAAAATTTTGAAGAGCTCTGAATGTAACAAGTGAGATCATCTTGCTAATTTGCACAATTTGCCCTGTAAATGTCCTGCTGCAGAGAATAAGGACTAAGCTAAAGTCATCTGTGTGTTACTTTTTCATGATATTCGCACAAGAGAGAGACATCTGAAGAAAAAATGTTAACTTACGAGGTACATATAGATACAAGGCAAAAGGGTAGACTTGGCTCTCTATGAATGTAGCCATGACTTTCCAAAGTTTTTATTTCTTTGTTTATTTTCATCAGATCTCAAAGAATAGCAGGCATGATGAAAAACAGAGATCGAGGACTTCCCCACCATCCAGTCTACGAAAGAGAAGTTAAGGAAAACCTAAATGGCAGCTCTAATTCAGTGTCTTAGTGAATGATGGGAAGGGTTGTCCAGACCATTTTTTTAGCAGAGAATTGAAATCTCTCTTACAAAATGGAGTAACTGTATAGGCACAGATATGAAAGTGAAGTCTTTCAAGGTCCATCCGTCTGTTCTGCTGAGCTACATAGGGGCACCTCATGAGCTATCTCTGAATTTTCAAAGCCAAGACATGAATTTGGGCCCTCAGATCACTCCTTGGAGAATCTGGTGTATTTCATCATTGACAAAAACATTCAGAATCCAAAAGTCCTGAATAAGCACTCACTGTTTTCGTGAACATATGCACCTCAGTGCCTCTTACGCCTTTTGCAGAAACTTCCATGCGTTGTCTGAATATGGTCTTATATTCTTCTGTGCTGCCTGTCTTGAGAAAGACCTAATCTGTGTCAGGACACTGGTTTCTGAGTGCTGATGTTACGCATAGATTGATCTTAAAGTCTTTTGGCTTTTACACATTCAGTAAATAATAAATTCCAGGGACAAAATCCACGAGTCATCTATAGGGGTGAATCAGGAGTCACTAAAATCCTTGAAATTTTTCCATATTTTTGTATGTACATAAGATCATGTCTTAGATCTTGAGTACTCTTGGCTAAGCCCTTAAAGATACTGGCACATTTATCTGCCATGATTTCAATTCAGTTGCCCAGCTGATACCCAGATTCACTCTCAGGTTTTTAAATCTCTCAGTCACATACTTTTCTGGTTGCTTCAATTTACAAAACCAGCAAAGTCCTGTTGCTGGACTGTGCCTTGTTCTCAAATCGTGGCTCTAAATCATTAAGAAATTCTAATTCTGTTCACATATATACTTATGGGATATTCAGTTAAACGGAACTGTCCCTGAAGAAAACTGTGATTCACAATTACGTATGTTATTTCTGAGCTGGGAAAATTTTCAAACTTCCAGAGATCAGTTGTAATAAAATGCAGTATAAGGTAATGTTCTGCAGTCAAAACATGGAACCTGGCACAGAACAATGTAAACCCTACCTACCCCATGCAATAATAGTAAAAACACCTTATCAAATTTTGACCCAGAAACACACATGTAGCAAGATAACAAATACCTCGTTCTTGGAGAAAGGCCAGTACTGATTTATATCTTGCAACCCAAATAAATATAAAAAGCCTGCCAAAGCTGACTGTGTAAATCTTAACCACCTCATATGGTTTCATTCTATGAAGTGAAAAATATGAGGAAGAAGGTGTTTTTGCACTGTGAATGAGCTATTCAGGAAAAGTGTTATTTATTGAACTCTATGGGAGGGAAGTTAATTTCAGAAGTTATAAACATGATGAATTATAGTCAATATCTTGGAGGAATTAAATGGAATAGAAAGGAAAGAAGGTCCCCATTTTCATTTAAATAACAGTTGGGCTCAGTAAGGTTAAATATAGGCTTGCACCTGCCAGGAACTGGCTGACTAGAAATCTTTGAAACCATCACTGATTAACCAGAGTGGGTACTGTCCCATGAAACAGTGCCACTTGTGTTGTGTGTTCAGTCTTCATGGGGATTCATGAGACAATGCTGGGTAGCAATCTCAGCCTAGGGATCGTTTGTGACCTATTTGCTTTCTCTCTTTGTTATTCTTATGGTGTGGATGATTGCCTAAGAAAGCTGGCAGAGTCCTTGCTCCCAGAGTGAATACTTTAAGCTAGTAGCTGGAGGGAGGTGGGAGAAGAATAGTTCCGTGGTTACTCTTGGGTTCAGTGCAGTGCAGTTTGGTGCCTTGAATTTGTGAATACAGGTCCCAAGGCTGTCAGGTTGGGTTACCTAGGGCAAGTCACCATCAGCCCCATTTCTGAAGTTCCCTCTCAGCACACGCACCTGGTTTAAGATGCTCTCTACTGCTTTCAAGGGGACTGAGTACTTTTGAGTCCCACCACACATATCAGTCTCACACACTGAGAAGGGCAAAAGGAGAGATTGAATATCTGGATGCAGAAGTAAGGATGTTGCATTAAGAAAGTAGGTAGAGACATGGGACTGGGAAGGAAAATCACTGGAGAAGGAAGATAGGGTGGGATGGGCTGTGGAGCAGGACAAGGCAGAGAGCGTGGGGATATTGAGGATGGTGCTGTAAGTAGATGTGTGAGGGGGTAAAGCACTGCAACAGGAGAGCAGAAGGGTAGAGGGTAGCTTAGTGTTGAAGAAAGTTACTGAAACCCCACCCACTCATTGGTTTTGTGAGCTGCTGGTCTTGTCTTCAGCCTGGAGAGTGTTAGGGTCTCCAAGCTACATTACCTTGTCCATTCCCATCATCTTGTCCGTGTTCAGCACTGGGCGCATGAACAGGTACCTCCCTATTCAGACACTCTACACACACCACGCACACATCACCCATGATTACATTAGCAAGCACCAATGTGTAGTTATTTGTTGTAACTTTACCACCTTGAACACCAGCTTTCTGTGGCTCCCAACACACAAAGATGTCTCAGCCTCGCATAACCTTGATGTTGTAAGCCTATGCTAATAAATCTGAATAAGTAATAGACAGATACAAATCTGGGTAATAGAGTTAAATATGCCTTCTTAACTCAAACACAAACCAGATGTTTTCCATCTACCAGCAGGCCTCCACAGTTATCCACACTGCCCATGCTGTCCCCCCCCGGCTCCCTGCTGGCCCCTTTCTCCTGGGTGATGAATATGATGCATCACCATAACTAACTCAGGGATCAGGTTGCATTAATTCAACAGTACTTTGTCAGGCAGGTTTGTTGCGTGTCTTTATTCAGCTGCTTTAAAGCACCTCCTGTTTTGTTCTGCTTTGTTTTATTTTGCTCCCTACAATCACAATCTCTGCTTGCAGTCAGGGCTTTGCTGGGGAACTCAGCCCAGTCATCTGTATGGAGGCTGTAATAATATTTGGTGGGTTTTTCCGCGGTGGAGTAAGTGATCCTTGTGAGCAGCATAGGGGCAGTAATTCACACTTGACATGTACTGTAAGGGAGAGCTTGGCTGGCAGGAACCAAGAGCAGGTACAGTTGTTTGCAGCCCTTGGGGCAGAGGTGGGATGCAGACAGTGCTCCCTTGTACAGCCTTTTGGTTTGGTGCAAGCACACCCACACTTCCTGCCATTCCAGCAGCTCCGAAGAGATGCCAAACAGGTGCAAATTGACAGACAGAGGCTTACTTGTACAGCATGATCAAGAGCCCCCTATTTTTTACTGTATAACTATGTTATAATCAACACTGGACTCTCATAATGCTCTTATGAGCTACTGTGCCGAAAACCATCACTGCAAGCACCACTGTGCAGCACCCAGAGAGCTTTGGCAGCCCATGCAACAGCCTTACCAGCAGGGCTCATGGGAGTCTTTCCAGCCACCTCACACCTGAGGACAAGAGGCCGACTCTACCTGCTGAAGTGGAGGAAATTTATTGATCTACCTATCTGGGATCACCATGAGGCAGATGAAAAGGTAACGCTGAGCTGAACAATGAACTGTCAAGATGCTCCTAAAATTAGTCTGACTTATTTGTTTTTAATTTAAAAAACACTTTTTCTCCTGTTTTTTGTCTATCTGGAATGAATTGAGAGCAGTCCAATCTTGTAATTGTATTTCTACCACAGTGTGCCAAGGCAATCAGAGTTGTCAGGACCAAGCTGTCTTCTTTAAGAGTTAAATTTTATTAACAAACTTGCTTGCAAGTCAGCTACATGAACTCCAATTTATCCCTTGGATCTGCACAGCAGAGCCTCAGCATGAACCTCCTAGTTTTTATGCATAGTGAACCCTCCCAGCAGGATGATTAGAATAATGTGTGCAAAGATTGCACCAAAATTCAATTAAAACCGGCATTTTTTGTTGGAAACAGACTAGGGAGAGCAGCTCACATCTCAAAAGCCAGCTTGTACACTGAGCCAGAAAGCATGGTTTTACAGGAAAGGTCTGTTGCGGGGATTGCGTGACTTGGACATTTGACACTGGCAGATAGGGGTTCTAAAATCTGGGACACACAGAACATTTGCTACCAAACTAATTTTTGGCCTTCAAATGCTATCATTGCCTTCTTCCCCACTTCCCCCCTGAAATTCTTTGCAACTTAAGGAGTAATCTGAATTGACCTTTAACTATGAAATGTTGGCTGGCAGCACAGCCAATGCCTTCAGAAGGTCAAAACTGGTTGGATACAAACCAGATCCTAGAGCTCTGACCTCGTCATACTTAGCAATCTTTAAAGAGAGTCCAAGAAAAAGTGAAGACTGATCAAGCTCTTCTCCAAAGAGAAATTCCCTCTAGGGCAGGATTTAAGACAGAAAAGTTTCCATTGCTGCAGCCTGAGTTAAACCTGACCACTGAATATGTAGAAATTCAGTGTGGTTTTGTGACTTCAGTTGGACTGAAGTTTGATCAGTGCTCCTATCCTGGGGATTTCAGAGATTTCTTTCCTAGCACCAAGTCCAAAGAAATGAATAGCATTCACATTAAAAAAATAATAAAAAAAAGTAAAATAACATGAACATCTGGAAGTCAGCCCTCACAAATGGCTGTGTATAATCAGGATTAAGCCATTACTGTGTCTTGCTTCTTAAATGATGGAAAATTGAATTGTTCTGAATTACAGTCCTCTCTGCTAAGAACCTGCTACAGACGGAAAAGAAAGCACTGCTTAAACAGCAGCAGCAGTAGAATTCCTGCCTTCGAAAAACTCAGGTTTCCCCTTCTCAAACCATTCAAACACTGGAATGTAAAGTAGTGATGAAAAATGAAAACCATGTCAGCCCAGAAAGCGATATATTAAAGCAAAGTGTTCAGGAGTCAAAGGCCCTTAAATAAATCTAAAATACATACTTTATTTTAAGCCCTAAATCTCCTGCTGCTAATCCTCATATTTAAAACCAGAAATCTATTTTCCTGGAGAGCAGCTGAAACAAAATGGAATTTGACATGACTAGCACCACACTATGTTATCGTCTTCAATATTTGTTGTGTCCATTGCTACCAGCATTGTATCTCTGACGTGTTTCAAAATTACTCTCATACTTTAATGCACTCCGATAAATAGAAAACAGCACTGGAACCAAAAGCCCAACTCCCTGTCCTGTGCTGCAGTAAATACAGAAGTTGTAGGTGGTATCCCATCCTACTAACCTGCCCCATTTCCTTTGCTGACAGCAGCCAGCATTTGCACCTCGTCTTTTCATCAAACTTTGCACGCGTTTAGTCCTAAGCCAATCGTGGGGCTGGCAAGAATCTTTGTCACCCTTTTATAGTGGAAGGAACTGGAAAAGGGAGGTTCAATGAACTGTTCAAGGGCATAGAGGTGTGTGATGCTATAATAAAAGTTAGAAACTGGGGGTGATGTGCAATTGGGAGCCAGGAAATCTGCATTTGGTGTTCACTGCAGCAGAGAGGTGAGTGGGACTCACTGTGAGCTCTTGTCCCCTCTGTTTTTACACTGGTACCTGCCTCTTCCAGGAGTCCCAGGACAGGAGGGGTCATAACACATATCCAAGTGCCTCTGGATACTTCAGCAGAAGTGAGAATAGATGCAGTAAGAATAGCTAGTTTGAATTGTTACTAAAAGATTTATAAATTATCTTCTCTCCTGTGTGAGAAACATGCAGAAAAAAATTTGACATATTGCTGTGAGATTCTGGTACCTCAATTTTAGGCTCTTCTGTGCCCAGCAATAAGAGCATTAGCTGTTCATAGCCCTCTGGAGCCCATGGCCAGCGAGGGCAGCAGGGATCCCTCTAGTCATCATTGCAAAATAAATACTTGTCTGCAACACGAACCTCTGAATGCAGTATCCAGTTTGCTCCCAGAGCAGAGGGAGCTTCTAAATTTCTGCTGGCAGGAGCTTTGTGAGGAAGAAGAGCTCAGTCCTTCTGCAAGCACAGCAGGCACTCCTCCTGCAAGAGCTAATGCCTGCAGCTTCAGACCACAGACTTCAGTCTCGCCAGATCTTTCAACCCCTGTTTCTCCCTTTTTTTATAGAAAATCCTATTGGTTTAGGTTAAAATCAGAAAACCCCAAGAGGTTCAGTGGGATGGGACTAATTAGCCAGTACGGACATATCTGGTCCACACACGTAGTGACTAACTCCTAACATAGTGCTAATGAATGTATGGCCAGTCTTCGCGAACGAAGATTTGGGAAGGGTCTTTACCCTTCGAGCCTGCGCAGTGGATTTTTTTTTTTTTTTTTAGGTGAGACACAGTGTGCGCTGAGCTGAGCCCACCCTTTAATCCTGAGGTTCATCTGCCGGGGCCGAGCAAGCTTGGACGGTGGCAGTGAGGTCCTCAGGACGTAGGTTTGTTTAGAGTGACCTTCTCTTAGATGGATGGCCTTACAGGGCTAACGAGCTCCATCTACCCGGGGGACTTTTTCTCTGACTGGGAATCGAACCCGGGCCGCGGCGGTGAAAGCGCCACATCCTAACCACTAGACCACCAGAGGGCCCCAGTGCTAATGAACAGACCTGACAAATAAATGAAACAGGGCAAAGTTTTCTCCTGCCAAGTAACACAGTTTTCTGACAAAAAAATATTTGAAACAAAATAATCCAAGTAATTCTGCTGACTTTAAATTCCAGGTTTTGATGTCCACTTTGTTTTTAAACTTCTCTGATCTTTGTGAAGGGGAGATGGAGGGACAACAGCTCATGTTCCTCTCTTTTTTCCACAGATAAAGGAAATGGAGAGAAGAGAAATGGGGAAAAAATGCCAGTGTTCAGTCTCTCTCTATCCCCTCAGATATTTTTTTCTCTCGCTTTTCTGGATGGGGGTTACAGGAGGAGAAAAAGAGGAGGAAGTATGTGAAATGAGGAAGGACCAAAGGTTTCTTTCTTTTATCTCTTTTTGTTTGATTTCCCTGTTTTTTACAAGAAGGTAAGAGATTGGATGAAATGATACTAAAAATTCTCAAATTCAAATACTGAAAAGCTAAATCCAGTCAAACACATATTGGGCAACACTGAATTAAAATTTGAATTTTGATTTGCTGAAAATTTTTATTAGAACTGAATACTTACAAAAAGTTACTTTATAATAAAATGCATATTCCATTGGTAGGAGAATATAGTTGATATTGAAATATAGTTGATATTGAAATATAGTTGATAGGGAAACCTAAAATGTAGAAACAAATAATTTCATAGCATGATTCTACAATCTGTGATGTTTCCTGTAATATAGAGTACATTATAGAAATACCTGAGTTTTCTCAGCACCTTGTCATTTCCACTGAAATGAAATGTCTTCAGTACCTCACAGTATTTGCCCTCACAAGTCCCATATGTCTGGTGTGAAATTTCCCCAGACTCTGTCCATGGGACTGCTCTGGTCACGGAAAAGCTGCTCCCTGTCTCCAGCCTCGTTATGTCACTTGCTGTAATCATGACTTGTGGATTAGTGTTATCACTTTATGAGTAACTTAGCCATCCCCAGACAAGTCATGAAAATCACAAACCTTGGAATAACATAAACCAACATATATAATCATTGCCACTGCAGCTTTCACTATGGTTAAGGGAGTCTTCAAAACATGTTTCCAAGTACATGTTTCTCAATGTCTCAGCTCCAGAGCTTTGTTTCATGGACCTCGGCTACAAATCACAGTCTTCTATGCAGAGATGCTGGTGGTCTGTTCTGTACTGAGCCCTCATCCTGTGTGTTTGAGAGTCTCTGTAGCATACACCATGCCAGCAGTGCTCTATGCAGTTAGAGAAACCTGAGTTATTCTTTGAAATTACCTTGGTCTGACAAAAATTACTCTTTTGTGCTTGAACCATCCAGCTGATATTCTTCATGATAAGGAGATAAATATCAGCCCAGGATGTTTTCTTGGATTTGGTTGGTTGGTTTGTTGTTGTGGTTTTGGTTTTTTTTGGTTTTGGTTTTGGTTTTTTTTTTTTAAATAAAGGGGATTACAATCTGAAAATATTTATTTATTAAAATATGAGATAAAGGGAAGAAATGAATGATTTAGACACTCCTATCAGAAGACAACTTTGTCAGCATCTCCCTGTTTGGAGGCAAGGTCTTGAAAGTGGGCTGCCTGCTCACCACAGATACTGGGAAGCATCTTTTGCTGCTCTTAGGAAGCTTCTGCCTATATTGGGCAAACTATGAGATATTGAAACATTCCATCTCTCTTCTGATGATCACGGACTTCCCTAACATTGCATTCTTGTCCCAGAGGGTTTGCCTACACTGAACACCTGTCTATCACCCTGGGGCAAGAGAAGAGGAGACAGACTTTCTTCGCAGTTGCTCTCCAGCTTCCCTGCCATGCTCTTCCTCGTGGTGACCAAGCACACTGGTTTTTTGGCCCCTTTCTGAAGGAATCTCTCACTGGCAGGTTCGACTGAGCTGTTTCTTATTGGGGAGGTCTTCATCATTAAGCACCACTGGAGGACTTGAAACAAACCAGAGAGATATCATGGTCTCTTTTCAAACACTCAGGACCAATGTACCGGGAATCACCAGCATCTCTGTGGAGCCATAATCACAAGGAATTGGGGAAGGTGAGCGCAGAGTGGCAGCTTGGGAAGTGATCTGAGTTGTGTGGACTCCCTGTGGGTATCTGTCTTACATGGAAAGTGCCACTGAGTAAAGGATATGACTTCCTGTGTACTGAAACCCGCAGGAGATGCTGTGTGATATACAAGGCAACTTCTTTAGCCCAGGACTTCATGATTTGCAGCCTGACCCATTGCAAGGTCCCAAGAGACATCTCCTCCCCAGTGCTCTCTATTTCTGTTGATGTGTCATTTTGGCTGCTTCAGTGTGGGTCAGGGCTCTGTAGTGCAAACACAGAAACTGTGAAAAAAGTATTCCCCAGTGACCTCTGCACTGAGGAGAAGCACTGCCTTCCTCAGCCTCAGGCTGTACACAGCTTTCACGGCTGTGATGCCCACTTCTGTGGAGCAGAAATCACTCTTCTGTTCTCTGCTTATACAGCTGTTTAGCATTCCCAGGCTCCAAGGTGATGCAAGAACTAGCAACTAAGGCACAAAAGCACTTTCACACCCCGTTTAGCTTCCCTGAAATTCAGTTTCCAAAAGAAACTGCTGTCTTCTCCACTCACCTTTCTAGCAGCCTACTTCAGAGACCCACAGGCCTGTGTCAGCCTCCCTCCATCAGCAGCCTCTCAGATGAGCCTGTATGGCAGTGCTGGTCTCAGTCTACAAAGGACAAAGGGGAGAGGGGCCTCCTTAGATTTCTACACACACACCCCCCCCGAAAGTAGAAAGGGAAAAAAAACCCTCCTCTTGGTGAAAACAATGGGAAAAATGAGATGAATACATATTACTTCACCCCTTTTCCTACCTCCATGCATTCCTGGTCTGAACCAGGGGAGTGAGAGAACTAGAATATAACCCAAAGCCCCCCTTTTGTTTCACTGGTGATTTCTTTTAGATATTTTTGGAAGGAGATGTTGCAGGTGGCTTTCTCAAACATATTGACTGCATGTAGGAGGGAGAAGTGGGAAAAGGCATGATTAGACTTTCAGAAAGAGATCAATAGTTCTCTGGAGGACTGGTATACTACAGCTGTAAATATTTCAACCCTCCAATCAAGATAGAAACGGCAATATGTGACTCAGACACCACCATCCTCAACAGTCAAGAAAGACTTTATGAGTTAGTGCAGTGGAGTTCCATGAGAAATGCAGAGTGTGCTGGTGGCAAGTAGGATCAGCTCACAAAGCTGACAGAGAAAGAAATGATCACATTTATACCAGTTGCCAAGCTTTGGACTCTCTGTTGTCTCTTCCATCTACCCTTGTACTGTGGAAATGCACCTGACAATACCAAACATAATGACAGCTTGGCCTGTGCTCTCACTGAACATTTCAACCAGCCCTGCACAGCACAGAGCACGTGCTGTAGGCGTGTAACACTGCAAAACCACTTAGTATTGGCAAAGAGAGGGAACATCATGTCTTTTCCAGCTGTATCTCCTGCAAATCCGTGGGAAACCTTTCCTGTCAAATATCTCCACTGGTTTGCTGGCTGGCTTGTATTATGTGCAGATAATTCCAATGTGGTTGCTTAAAGCTATCCTCCATTTTGGTATCAAGCCATATATTTTCAGCCCTCTAATATTTGTCTAATATAAGCATGTATTTGTATGTGTTAGAGGCCAAATTGGCATGTGGTCTCTTGGCTCAGCCAAGGCCTGGAGACTTCCCCACACAGCAACCCTCCAGGTTGCAGGGATTGCTTCTATTTCAAATAACAACTTTTCCTTGAAAGCCTCCATGGCACCTGTGTTACGTCAACAAGAGACCCTCAGGACCATGTCAAAGCACACGTGGCAGCTGCATAACGGGGAGAGAGCACTGACTTTTGTCCCCCTGCCCCACAAACATGTCTGTGCTGCAGAAGCAGAGCCATCTGTGCCTCCCACTGTCAAAGCCTTCCCATGCCATGGGCTCCTCTTCACCACACACCAATCCCTGAGGCCCCATCACCTTCCGTCTACAACATGTTCTGCCACAGCCAGAATAGCTCTGCCTATGCTGAGATGCTGCTTAAGTACTCAAAATAGCCTTATCTCCTTCTATATCTCCCTCTATCTTTACCAGTCCTGCTCTGGCTTCCCCCACCAATGTGCCTGAGCATCTCCCAAAACAAACAGCTGCCTGAGAAGCTCTTCCCAGGGCTGCCAGGTCTTGAATGCTTTGTATCCACTTCCTCATTCTGTATTGCTTACCACGCATCATCTCATAGTAGCAGACTCCCTGAATCCAGCACTCACGCAGTAAAGTGACAAAGAAGTTGATTGCAAACAGATATTTTTGGTATGTGTACATACTTATGTTCAACACTGGAAATCTTAAAATTGCTTTGTTTCCTTGTATTTTTCCTATGAATTTCATGTTCCATTTTTAGGTGTGCTTGCATTTTACTTGGAACCTGCACTCTTAAGTCAGATGGACAAATTATTGCTTTGCTTTTTCTGGGAAAATAATACTATAGAACGGTCGCTTCAGCATACACAAGTACTACTGGCAAGGAATATATAGGTAGTTTAGATTTATATGGCTGTAACTGAAAGCAGAACTTGGCTCTATTCTGCCTGACTGTCATGAAAAGAGATAGTCACAATGGGCTTTAATATGAACTTGGCTCCTAGAAATTATGGCAATAAAAATAGCAATGCCATCATTCGTTAGTTCTAATTATTCCAAAACTTAGACATGCAATCCTTTTCTTAAAGAGATGTGCTGAACTGAAATACCTAAAAAGAAAGTAGTAGTTCTTCTACCAGCACAATACAGACAAAAATTCCTCCAGAAATTTATATCATGATGATCAGTGCACAGTTTGAACACTACAGCTTCTTCCAGAGAGAAAAAGATGAAAAGTTTTTTTCCAATATCCTTAGGGTAAACCTTTTTTTCATATTTACAGATTTTCTGAAGTAAGTGTCTCTTACTAATGTGAATTGTACACGTAGAGAGGCATTATGGTGGCTGACCAATGCCTTGGACATCTGCACGCAGAAATGCCACCAGCTAGGCTATGAGCCTTGTATCTTAGCAAAAGAGGGTCAGTAGACCACAGCCAACAGGAAACAGAAGCAAGAAATCAGTTATAGGTTTTTTTCTTATTTTATTACAATTTTTCCACAGGGCTTTGGGACTTTTCTCACAGCTCTGTTGAGTAACCAAGTCTTATCCATCTCCTGTTCTTCTTGTCTTTACAGATGGTAATGGCACTGGTTTACCTTTTTGTGTCTGTCAATCTCCAAACAACAGTATTTTAGATCTCAGCAATTCCAAGCAGATCCTGCTGTGCAGTCTGTCCAGAAACAGACAGAAACTTCTCAGAAAACAGCTTCTCAGAAACAGAGTAAAATGTTTCACTGAAATACCACATGCAACTGCTGTATCTTGTTCATTTCTTGAATGCATGTGCTTACATTCAATTTAGGGCTGATGACAAGTATCATATTGACAAGCTCAAAGTTCCACACAAATTCCCCATGTCTTCATCATGAAGTTGCATCTTCCAGTTGCCCATGAATCTGTGTGGCTCCTCCATACCATGTGAAGTTTCTTCCTTCACAAAGCCAACATGTTTGGGTAGTGTTTTTCTGAAGACGTGAATTTTTGCAGCCAGTTGTGCTGCACAGTTGTCACACTTCATATACTGTTAGTTTCTTCCTCAGTTGTCAATTCCCCTACAATTTCTGAATCCACTGGCCCCCTTCAATCACACTGCTGAAGTGGAAAAAGTATCAAAGATAAGAAGTTCCTATAAAGCAGTGAAAACCAGGGCTTGGATAGAGGACAGAGACATCAGTTAGTGTCCTGAGTGAGGGAAGGCCTGCAAGGTGAGAGCAGTAATTATCTGTCCTGTTTGACTGCCAACTGGCAAGGAACAAAGGTATCCAAGGGAGCCGGTCCATACTACATGGTTCAAAACAGGCAGTGGCACATGTTGCTTTTGTCTCCCCAGGAGCTGGAGGACTATTGGAAAAGAGATGAGAGTCTGTGAAATATTTCAGGTAGTGCATGGAAAAATGAGGTCATGGGAAATGCTTATATTGGTTGTGATTACACAGATGAAACCCAGAATTCCCGTAGAAAAACAGGCTGCATCAATTTGCATGATCAGTAGATAACTTGTTTTAATATTTGCCTGTTCATTGTTCCCTGCAGAAAATATAGGTTTTGCCAAAAGCCTGGCACTGGGAGACAGAAAACACTGAGCTGCAGGGTGTCCCTGGAGGCTGGTGGAGAGCAGTTTGTGTTCTGTACAGAGGGGTTTCCATGTGTGGAGCTGTGACCTGAGACTCCTCAGAAAATACAGGCAACTGAAATTAGTTTAGGTCTGAAGACAGACAATTAATTCACTCAAATTACCTTCTGTTTGTGGTAGACAGAGTACATACCCACAGGCTGCTGCCACAAGCAGAGTTTTGTTAAACTGCAGTCAATGAGTTGCTCTGACTTCACTGTGATGCTGCAAGACATAGATGAGAACAACAGAGAACGGGAGTTAGCAAGAAGAGCACATCTTCTGGTCAATACCATCGCAGCTTCTCATCTCTTTTTGTACAAAATTACCTATTCCTGATAATGACACTTTTTAAAATTTTTCTGATGTGCTTATCTTTTTGTCTTATGTTTCCCCATAGAGTAGCAATTGCAAGGAAACAAGGGAAGAATTGGGAGAAGAGGCTACTGATATGTATACTGTGACAGTATTGCTTTCAGCAAATGAAATGAAACATTCCCCTAAAACAATCATGCTATGTTGAGGAACTCACGTTGCCCCATCATGGAGTCCTTCTGACTGACCAATAGTCAAAATCAGAACTCTTTCCTTCCCTGAGTGTGTTTCTACATAGAACAGACACATGGGTAATGAAGATGACTGCCTGCATGGGCTTTGCATGTGACCTTTCTCCAAAAGCAATTCTTTTCCATCAGTTTTCCATCAAAATCCTCCTGTCCAGCTAATTCCTCTGAGGCATTCTTTGGTCTCCCAGCTGGATGGCTAAAGCATTGGCCTATTCCCTGACCTTGGCACACATTTTGTCATTAAACTTGGAAAAACAAGCAATTCTTCAGACTGGCAGGCCAGGCAACAAACCCAGACTTTCAGAAATCACACACTATGCACATGTTTTGTTTTATTGAAATCACTGGATTTGGCCAGCTGCTGACTCCTGGATTAATGACCAATACCTCCTCCCATCAGGTGTCCCACTTAGCTTTTCCCTGGACAAATGGGGTAGCCATGAGACCTGCTGGGATTTGAATCCTAAACTACTTTGGACGTTGACCTTTCCAATGCTGCATGAATTTTTTAAAACAGTTACTGAAAGCTCAATTAATGATTTATTTATTTTATAATTAGTCAGCCCTAAGGAGGAAAAAGGGATAGACTCTGACAGCTCCTTGGTCCCAGAGCTGCTTATCAGCATGAGTAGTAAACAGGGAAAGAATCATAAATATTACATTATCCCTCAAGATAAGGGATTTCAGAGTGAAAGATTGCTTCCCAATAGCAAACTTCAGGGCAATGTCATGGAAATGGGTCACAGATTCCTGGAATGTAAAGTCTACCCTGGGTCTTCCTTAGAGCAATGGATTCTCTTCCACTCCCACACAGCTCCCTTATGGCTCCCAGGCATCTCCACTTCACCACAGAAAGTCAAGGCTGCAGCCTGAAGGTGTCTGCATTGTCTTCTGCATTAGTGACCTTTAGGAAAGAAGTAGAACCCCATTTCACTTCTCATTTCAGAGAAACATAGAGTTTCCCAGTACAATGATCACTATTCAGATCTCTGCCTGTGAAGAGATGAGGCATTTTTGCTTGCTTTAGGAAAAAGTGTGTCTTGCAGGCTGAAGGAACCATGCTCCCCATGGCCCATGCAGCCCCTGACTCTGCCAGGAGCTTGCTCCAGCACTGGCCACTCTGCAGTGGGAACTCAGGGAAGCCTGGACCAACCCCACCAAACTCGGTCAAGTAGGAGAGAGGAGCCTACAAAGCCCATCCCACCATCCTCTGGGCAGAGATCCTGGAGCTGACAGCAGGAGGTGATGATAGACCCCCTCTGAGAGAGAAACAATGCTCCCCCATCCCTGTAGGAAGCTGCTCTGGTTCCTGGCTCTATTTAGCATTCACAGTGATGACTTGGCATGTTCATGCTCTCTACATAAATCCTGATAAACTCCTAACCTCAAAAACATCCTGCAACTAGGAGTTCCCGTGTCTAGCTGCCATATTGTGTGAAAAAGCACTTCCCCTTATCACTATTTTCCTGTTTCTGAGTTTCACTGAATCTCTAGTTTTAAAGACAATTTGAATATTAATTCCTCACTCTCTTATCTATCCCACTCACTCTCTTCATACTTTTCTAATGTCCGCTCTCATTTATCTCCTTTTCAATGTGAATTCCTCCAACTGTTTTCAATTTCTGCTTAAGAAAGTTTTGCTTGTCTGCATCACTAATGGCATCAGTCACTACCTACCTGCCTTGGGGAGGACCAGTAGACAAAAAATCAAGGCCACTGTACCCCATTATTAAAAATTAGATCAAGCACCGCTTCTTTTAATATGGCTAGAGAAATAACTTCAAGGAAAGTCTTAAAACAACATCTTATCTCTCTGTTTGTAGCATAATTATACTATTATTATATTCTGTACAGAAGGACATATGTTTTATTGATTTTCAAAAGCATAAATAGCATTTTTAGCTTCTATTTAAAGAGCTCTTGGCAAACTGTATAAGGGCTAGAAGAACACAATCTTTTTTTACATACTTTTAATCCCTTCCCTAAACAAATCCTCTGACTTGAATTTTTTACATTTTGAAGGCACTAGGGTTTATGATTTGCTGTGTGATGCTCACTATTAATGATACCCATCACACTTTTGTGGTATCAACATTATCTGTTTTCCATAAGCATGCCATCATAATTCACAACAGCAGCTTTCAGATATGTTTTGCCTCTGCCCAAGGGAGATCACATCACTTTTTCTTACACTTTTGGTGGAGCTGCAATAACCAAAGTCTAGTTTGCATGGCCCTTCTAGCCTTTAATGTTTAATTAAAGTGCCCTGGCACTGCTTAAATACTTATTAATTCTCCTAATATTTGGCCTGATTGTGAAGTTAGTACAGCTGCTTTGCAAAAATACTACATTTCAGTAGTATTTTATGAGTAGTATTAGTGGTATTAATGGAAAAAGATATATGCCTGGACCACAGCTTTAGTTTGCAGAGCCACCTTGTCTGTTCCACTATAACCTTTCCCTAAAGCTCTCGCTCTAGAGAGGGAGAGAGGAATCTGAAGAAATTGTTACTGCTCTTCTGTCTTCATTATGAAAGCAAGAGTCTCCCTTCCTCCTCCTTCTCGTCCAGTCCCTTTGCAGCATAAACTTCTCTTCCACTATAGAGATGTGACACAGGGCAGAACAGAAGAGTCTCAGTTTATGTGTGAGCTTCAACTGCAATGAGACAGTGTAGTTTATTGATGTAAAGGAACATTAAATATTTACAGGTTCTTCAGCGTGTTCTGTGTTAGTTCTGCAATAAGGTAGAACACCTGAATATCTTAGCTGTCCTCTCAGAAGTAACCTCCTTCCCTCTAAAATAATGATCCTTATGAAGTCCTGCTAAAAGTATTCGTGTTCCCAGAAGCCACACCAGGACTACAGCTGATCAAAAAGCTTCTAGGCAAAGCTGTCACCTTGAAATTCATGTTTATATCAAAGTCGGTGTTGAGACTTAAAAGCAGTCCTTTGACCTGACAGTGTTGATACACATTCTGTTACCCAAGGGAGTTTATTTTTATTGTTTCTCTAAAATAAAAAAGGCACAATTAAAAATAATAATATATGAAAACACAAGCAAAGAGGAAATGAATAAGCATTAAGCTCAGAACAATGGGATGGGTCACAAACGACGCGCCAGGCCAAATGAGAACAGCAGCCTTGGCTCTGGCCCTTCAAGGGCTTCTGCACGTGCTTAACTCTATTTCCCCTGGCCTGATCCTGCACTGACTGTGCCATTAGGGCCCCAAGTTCAGTAAGAGCAAGGGCAAGCCCAAGTGAAACCTTCTTGCCCAGGCGTGTCTGTAACTTGAGGAGCATAATAGTACCTCTGAAGTCATGCTGGTGTTCTGCCGAGGGAGAATTTATTTTCTCCATGAGCTCGTTGATGACTTGGGGGGTGACCTTCCAGAAAGGGGCTGATGCAGTGAGGTAGTCACAGTTTCTCTCAGAGATCAAAAAGAGTTAATGTTCCAGCAGAGCATCTGCAGACAACTTATCATGACGAGTATCAAATCTTCACCTAACATGGTGTCTCTGGGTATTTTTGTTCAAAGTGAGACTACTACATGCTGGAGTGAGTTCCTATTTGGTTTATCAACAGATGTGTTGGATCCCTCTCTAGGAGTCTGTGCATCTTGTTACAGTTTTAGAAGGCATTTAACCAAATTGTCATCAACTCATTTAGACTGAACTGCATGTTGAATCAAAACATCCCCACAGAGGTGTGGAGGAATGCCTGTGGCTGAGATTATACTGAACTCGGGTTAAATTATCCCAAACTATTAAATAATCTGCCAGTGGCCTCTTAAGCAGGCTCAAAGAAGCGGCTGAAGAAGTCTGCAGCTAACTGAAGAATGTGTTGTTCTCAGCTGCAGCCTGAGAATCGGAAACATCGGTTATAAAGTAGACAAAAATGTAAATAGAAGAGTGATGTGTTGACCACTGCAGGCAAACACAGGGAGGCAGGGGAGCAGAAAGAACTGTAAGTCTTTGTTCTGGTGCTGTGACACAGCTGACCTCAGGGTGGCTTAGGACAGAGATCTGCTACAGGCCATCCAATCATTCATAGGAAGTAGAAGAAGCTTTAATAAGCATTTGTACAAGATATCCAAGCAATGAGATATGGCGGCAGTAGGAGATTTTAGTTACTTTAAACCATGCAGAAAAAACAACAGGGTGACTTAAAATCTCTTTACTATATAACCAAGGTTTTCAGCAGGAGTAGAAGAGTGAGCAGATCCTAAAAGATCTCTACATTGAAAACAGAAGAACAAGCTACCCTGTGCAGAAGAACACCAGGCACGGAGGTACTATTCTAGATGCAGTAGCTTTCTGAGGACTTGAAAAATTATGTACCACAGAAAGAAGTAACACAAACATCTAGCTAAGAACAAGGGAATAAGACAAACAACGGGGTACAGAAGCAAAGCTGCTACAGTACAGAAGGCATTTCAACTAGGAAAGGACATTAACGGGAACTGGAAAAGGTTCTATAAATAAATACATTTTGATTAGAGAGAAAAAAAAGGAAAGTCTTGATCCATTGCTAAACAGGAAAAGAGATCAAATAACAAATGATGCAGAGAAACCTGGCGTGTCTCTTGATCCAGCCCTTATTTTAAAAAAAGCTGTTTGTGACCAGCCAATTAACCAAATTATTTTTAAAATGAGGTAGGATTGCAGGTCAAAACAGGAAAAGACCAAGTCAAAGAATACTGGATGAGCTAACTGCACACAAGTCAGCAGGGCCTCATAGAGTTCACCTGAACTTATTCAAGAAATAAGATAAAGTAATATGTGAATAGCTAACAGTTATTTTAAAGCAATTATTGTAAAGGACTCACATAGAACGAGACGAGCCCTGGAGCACAGGAGAAGGGTGACTATAGTGCTGATCTTTAAAAAGGAATAATGAGACCCCAGGAAGCTATAAAACACTCATCCTGGTTTCCAAAAAATCTGGAATGAGTTATTAAACAATCAGTTTTTAAAATACCTAGAATTATGGTATGGTGATAAAAAGCAGTCCACCTGAGTTTGTCAAGAACAGATCATGTCAAATCTGTCTAATTTCTCTCTTGCTGACAGAGTAGCTGGCTTAGTGAATAAAGAAGAGCAAGTGGATGTGATTTATCTTATCTCCTGATATGGTCGCATTAGGTATGAACTAAATGTAATCACAACAAGACGGGTGCACAACTGGGTGAACTTCACTCCAAAACCACAGTTATCAATTGTTCTATCAAATAGGAAGTTGTTCGAGTAGGATTCCTCTGGGATTTTTTCTGGGCCTGTTTCCATTCTTTTCACTAATGATGCAGATGATGAAATCTGTGGTTACCATTAAACTTGGAGAGGCTGAAAAAGAATCAAAGTCAGAGGAACAAAGCACAAATTATCTGGTAAGATGGTTCAGAGCCAACCTGATTAAGTAACTGCTAGGATATGCTACTTTCAGGGAGGGGAAATCAAATTCCCAACTATAAAGCTGGAAGAAATTTGTAAACAGTGGAGTAGCAAAAGAAGGTCTGAGAGATATAGCAAATGACAAGCTGGATTTGAGTTGATAGTACAGTACCCTGAAAAAATTAAATATAAATGCCTGAGTTGTATATATGAAACATCATATATAAGACAAAGAAAGCAATTATTCTGCTCTGCACTTTGGTGTGGAGGTCTCAGTTGAAAAGTTTTGTCAAGTTTTTTTTACTGTACTTTAATAAAGATAATAGATATACTGGACACAATTCAGAGGAGATCAACAAGTATGATCAGAGATTTGGAAAATGCAACCGGTGAGATAGAAAGAATTGAATTTGTTTAGTCTATAAAAGATTGTTTAGTTTAGAGAAGATGAAGGTGAGGCAAGACTATTTCCTCAATGCACAAAAATCTCCAATAAAGATGACGGTGAGCAAGTAAGTGTCCTTAATCAAAGTAAGGACAAGAAGAGAACAGCTAAACACTCAGCAAAGGCTGCCTAGGCTGGAACCAGGGGAAAACTTTCCATCCATGGGTGCAGTGGAGCAGAAGGTTGTTCAATCTCCTTCACTGGAGAGGCTTAGGTGCAGGTTAGGGAAATGCCTTCTAGAAAGGGGGAAAATACACTAGTTTGAGCCCCGAGAGATCTCTCTCATTGGAGACCCTTTGCTGCACAACCCTGCAGCTTTGAGGCTTAATAGCTGAGGGTGCAAGTGTGTAATTTCTGATATTATAATGCAGTGACTCTGTTAGTACTTTAATGATCATCTTAAACAGCCCTCATCCCCTCTACCAAAAGCTCTTGCCTATCGAATTTCTTCTGCTTCTAGTGAGTTAAGGCAGATATAATGAAATAAGTTAATGTCTGCTGATTTTTTTTATGGCCCCAGGTACATAGCATGTCAGTGTGCCAAATTCATACCGGGGCACAGCCCAGGTACACTTCTGCCTTCATTTTTCCCAAATATGAGAAGGATTGGGCTGCATCCTGACCAAGATTCACATAGTGCTCTGTCAGCCACCCATCTTCTCCAGCAGGATGACAGGGCTACTCAAGGGAAGCACTTGAGTCACATCTGGGTCCAGGGAAGACCCTTGCCCTGTTGCAGCCTCTCACATTGCCATGGCTCCTTTGATCCTCTGGGAGGAACTGGGACTCCCTAAGATCCTGTCCCTCCCAGGGGCTGTGTTGCTCAGCTCCCACCATTTGCAAAGGGCTCAGTGCTCCCCAGCCTCCCTTTATACTTTACAAGCTGGAACCCTTCCTGCCCAATTAGTTGCACAAAGGAGGGTCTAGAAACTAATACCACCTTCCAGGAATGGTAAAAAGGTGTGTGTGTGGGGAAGCCCCACCAGAATCATCCGTCTTCAAGAATCCATAGTTCATACACAGCCAGGCATAACTTACCTCTATCACTTGTTATTCCCCACATCAGAAAAACTAATAGCTAACAGTGTTCAGAAAACCTAGCCTAAATTAAATCAATTAATTGAAACTCTGTTTCCCCCTCTTTTTAATATGCTTTTATGTATCTCTTTAAAATTTATAACCTAACATGTATATATTTAATTTTAGCATTTCAGAGGTGGAACGTTGCTGCTAATTTATTTCGGTGCCACATTTTGTTTTCTTAACTGCTCGGGTCTTGCACATCTGGTGAACAAGCAACATTTTGTGGGGGCCCAGTTATTTCCTGTGGGGCTCTGATGTGTTTTGTCCTGTCACTGCACCAGTCTGCAAGTGACATGGAGTTAAGGTACTCAGGCTGCTTTCCTGTCTTGAATGCTGTAAATCAGTGCCAAAAAATAAGGGCGTCAGGAAGCTAATGAAGAGGAGAAATGGCAGCAGTCATCAGAACAGATGCCTCCAGGTGATGGTCAAAGATAGTATTAGGGAAATGATGGAAACTGCTGCAAGGGACTCAGATGGGAGAGTATCATCAGCAGATAATTGAATTTTATAGTTAAATTAGAGCTGTTCTAATATAGACATGATTTTTGATTTCACAGTTAAAGCACAGTTCCGTTTTGCACTGAAAACAGGAATTCAGCTTCTTTGTTATGTTTGAAAAATACAGTCTCCTCCTCAAATTGGCAGCACTTATCCCTCTGGGTACAAGATGAATGGTCTGGTAATTTGTTAGTTTGTGATTTGCAATTAATTAGAAACTTAGTCCTTTAAGAAATCTGGTCCAATTGTTCCTTTGTTTGAAACTTCTCAACAATGAAATAATGCAGACCACAAAAATGTCCCATCTAGTCAAATTCTTTGGAACTTTGCACACAGATAATAGCTGAATAAATTGGTTTGTAATTAAAATTTTTTTTAACCTATTGTAGACAGGGAATATGGTGACTTCAGCAAAATCTCATCCAATCATCTGGTTTTCTCTAGAAGGAATCTACACATGCTAATCCCATTGGCTGTAAGGATTTACATTCATTAGTCTCATTGACTTGTTCAGGGTTAAATGTATCAAGAAGACATTACTTGGCCAGTTCTTTTAATTTTTTACTTTCTGATTTGGTGTACAAAAGGCTCCCTTCAGCACTGCTGATCCAGTGTATATTTAAGAGGCATTGCTGAAGAATCTGAAGCAATAGGGTTCTTGAGAATATTGAAGTATTCAATATTCAAGAACCCTGTGCCCCTGTGACTCAAATATCACCCTCAGTTCCATCACTAATGCAGCACACTAAACCACTAGTTTCAACCTGTGGCTCTAAGATGCTTAAGAAAGGTAATTTCAAAGGGGTCTACAAACAGTAACTAAGAATTAACCTATTGCAGAAGACCCAAATTTGTTACACTGGAGTATATGCTTCCTTTGAAATTTTCACAGTGGTCCCCAAAGTGAAAAGCAAAATTAAATAAACCAATAGCAGATTTAATTCACTGTCTTCATTATCTGTTTGGTGTAGCTCTGATTGGCTACATCAGCTGTAAAATCCTGGCATGGAGCTAGATAAAGAAAACAGGAGTAAAAAACAAGATATATTTAAAAAAAATAGAGATGTAAGAGGGATGTAAGCAGTAAGAAAAAAAAGTAACAAACAGCAAGAAAAATCTCATTGTATCCCAGCAGAAGAAAATAAATTTGTTCCTTCCATAGACACTGCAGCCGAAAAGAGCTTTGGTAGAGGACAGAAGTGTCCTTGGAAGGAGGACAGTTGGTGCAGCCATGAAGATTGTCCCTTTGTCACATGCTAAGGAAAAGTTAATGTGATGCCAAGGCTAAGAAAGCTGCTGTGGCAAGTGGGGGAACAGCTCTTCACACCCCAATTTGAAAATCCAAGCATAAAGGACTTGATTGTGTTCTGGTAAGAAACCTTAAAAAATTAAAAAAAAAAAAAATCACAAAGATTCCGACTGAAACAAAAAATGGCTCATTTGGGTAGTTTTATGAAAGCTGTTAAAAATATTTCTATTACTGCTGCCAATTTATAAATGAAAATGTAGTTCAGAAGCAAAAGAATGCTTCTGTTTAGAAAAAGTTGAAACCAAATATTGTTTAACATTTAAACACTCTCAGTTCTTTCCTTAAAGAAAACAACTTTTTGGTACTTATCCCAAATTCATAAATAACTCTTATTCTCCCTTATTTGTAAAGTGGGATGATATCATTTGCCCAAAAAAAAAAAACAACAACCCAACAAAAAGTCCAGTATCTTCCTAAATCTTAAAATAACTAAAACCTTAAAATAACTAACATCAGACCAAATGGTCAGTCAGACATGAACTAAATCCAAAGATTTAACAAAGATCTAATACAGGAATGACCCAATGCCTGGGAAAGAAAGCGGTCACTGGAACGGGCAGGATCCTTGCCAGCCCCAAAGCAGAAGCACCCAACAGTGAGCCCCACCAGGGTGCAAAGCAGCCTGCATGGCGTGGAAACTTGTCTGTGACTGCCAGCCAGGAGAGGAAATCAGAAGGCATAAAACAAAAGGGAAATGCAGAACTGCACATCTCCCGTGACAGAGAAGAATCCCAGAGCTGCTGGAGCTAGTGGGGGGTGCAAACTTATTTCTCTGCATTATCTGTTAGGAAAAAACACTGCCCAGCAAAAAGCGTGGGGGGGGAAGCTCTTACCCCACAACAGGAGGGCACCATGGCTGCTCCATCATGTGGGGCTGGCTGGAGGAAGGTCATCCTGGCCAGTGGGATGTGGCCCTTTGATGCAGTGGGGGTATGGCAGAAGAGAGGGGGCTCAAGAAGTCCCAAATGGCAGAGAGGTGGCATATGCAGGTGAGAAGTAGTCAGGACACAAGGGGAAAATCTGAGCCGCATGGAGTGTCTTGCATGTGAGTGCTGGGATGCAGGCTTGGGTTGGGAACCTCGGGAGCCCTAATTTTCTTCTGGTACTAGGAATGTTTATCTTGGGGACTGGGACAAAGAGGTCTGTTTTTTCTCCATGCTTCTGTTAGGAATTCCTCTGGATTTCCTATCCAAAAATAATAAGAATTTAGGGAGGATAAGACATGAATTCTCTTTCTGCTCTGAGGTGGAGTGGGCTGATGGAGAGGCGCTGAGCTGGCAGGAGGTGTGCATCCCCCCAGGGTTTCCTCCCAGCACCTCCTCTGACCAGACACCTCCCAGCTGACCTTCCCACTTTGGAGGACAGAGTGGCCAAGGGAGGTGTTCCTCAGATTGCCCCCGTGGGAACGTGAAGCTGCATCCAAGGGCTGGAGGTGTGATCTAAGCAGTCAGTTCCTGTGTGCACAGGTCTGGCAGCCATTCCAGTCTGCAGAGAATTCAAGGTTACAGCACTGAGCAAGGCACTGTAAAGGCTTGCATGCAAGACCACTTAAACCCTGGAGATTATAAAATAATGTAATAATATAAAATAATCTCCTGGAAGCAAACCAGGAACTGATGTGACTCTGTCTTCTGGTCTGGCAGCTGGACCAGTGTTGAGGAATCATGCAATAAAATAGGTCACAGGTTTCCAAAAGGCCATTTTTTTCCTTTAAGCTTATGAGAAAATGATGATTTATGAAAATCAGCTTGAAGCAAGGCAGTCGTTCTGATAATAAAACCTCAAAAGAGTACGGAGGGCTTTGTCATTACAGTAATGGGCCCCAGATAAGTGCTTCATCAAGAAGACTATACATCATTACTACTTACAATGCGCTGAAAAGATGGGGCAGGGGGAGAATGAATGACATCTGCTACAAAAATAAACTACAGCAGAGATGTTGCTCAATGCTTTTATATTTTATATCATAAAATACTCCATTTTGGAATTCAGTTAAGCCAAACACACATTTTTCACCTCCTCTCATCACCTCAGAGTGCACTTAAAATGTGAAGCCCTGAGTGTAACCTGCAGGTCAAGCCTCCCACTGGCCTTGGTGAGTCCCATGTCCATCCCTCCAGAATGTACCCAAGGCACCCAACAGCCCCGTGCAGTGGTGGAGGTTTTGCTACCACCTGTATGAGCTGCAAAGAGAAGCAGTTTCTTGCCTTGTTTAAAAGCACAGAGGTGGACAGCAAGATGCTGAGGAAAAGCAAACACAGCCTTGTCTGGCACAGTCAAAACAAAATTTGGTCCCATGACTTGTTTTTTTTCCCTCTGACCATGCTTGCAGCTCAGCTGTGGAGGTCAGGATGTAACAAACCACTGCAGAGTTTTGCTGTGCTCAGGTGTTTTGTTAGATTTATGTAAAGGAAAACACTTTTTCTCAGATTTCTGCATGGCTGCCTCTGTTGCTACAAGCTTTCCCCAGCAAGAGAAAAACTTCTCTCAGCTTAACCATGGAAAGCTGCTTGGTCATGGAAGTGGAGGAAAAGCAGAGGCTGAACTGCAGGAAGGACATGCTGGGGAGGGCAGGTTCCTGGGGACCCCAGCTGGGAGGTAAAGCGAAATGGCCCTCCTGGGACCTCTGACTATCCTGGGAGACCACCAGGACATGGGAGAGCCAGTGTCTCCAGCCCTGTCTGAGACCCTGAGCTCTCCTTGCTCATGGGGTGGCTGCGATGTACCCAAACAAATGGATAAAGTCAAACAAAGCATGAATTCAGGCTCTGAGCCAGACTTTCAGTGCTGCTTTCTAGTGTTTCCATAGTTCTAGCAGCAAGCAAAGGGGAAGGCTTGGAGTGACAATCACAGTGGGGTTTCATTCTGTTATAATGTACCATATAAACTAGGCACAGGTTCTCTTGCTAGGCTGCACCCTCAGTTGTATGTACAACTACTTCTGGTTTGTGGCTATCTAAAATGTTTCTTACAATTTATCATCTTCACTAACAGCAAATTTTTATTCATAATTTATGCAGTGCTTTTGTGACTTTCATCCAAAATAAAATAAATGTAACAGCTGGCGCATCTGTAGTTGAAGAGGGCGATAAAAAGAAGAATAAAGTATCTCTGAAATGAAATTTCCTTTCCAGCACATGCACATAAAAGACACAACAGAAAGTTTAATTTAAAACTAATTTATTGGTGAAATGTTATCAGAATCCCAACGAAGACAAATAAATCAACGTGACACTGGGAAAAAGATCAGCTGGTGAGGATGAAAGCTACCAACATAACAATTCGCAGACGGGAGAAGACTTACACAAACTGGAGTACATCAGCAAAACCAGAGTGAAATGCTCCCTCACAACTTTGGATTCCAAAAGGAAATCATTTGAGGCTGAAATGCTGATGTGTGCAAATATTTGTTCTTTTCACAAGAAGCAAATACTGGATTTTCGACCATGAAACTCTCCCTTGGCCCAGTGCTTCTGTTTCCCACTCACTCTTCAAAAACTCCGAGTTACAAGCAAGGAACAGAGAAAAACGTGACATTTTTGGGGTATTTTGACTGAACTTCACTAACACCAGGTTTATATGTTTCTTCTTATTGAGGCAAGGGAGACAGAAATTGAATGTTTCCTTGGTTGCTCTAAATCAGAAGGCTGTGAAAATTGTTTTGCTTTTCTGGAAAGAAGGCCCTGATGAATGAGAAGCAAGAAACAAAAAACGGTAACAAAAAAATTTCTTCTGGCTCAGAATTTGCCCAGATACATTCTCAAGAGAAGATTTGGGCTTTTGGCTGAGCATTTTGCCAGAAATACAGAGAGTGCACACAGAGACATTGCCTTCACTGCTCTGATTCCTCTTGCACCAAAGGCAGCAGGATTTGTGCGCTCTTTTACAAAAGGTGCCTGAGTCCATTGCTGATCTCTCCCTCTTACTGCTTATAAGGGTCCTATATTTTGGGTGGCTGTTTCACATTACGAGTTTTTCTCACTCTTTGTGGGTGTTTCATTGGAGAAGAGTCAGAGTTCCCAAGAAAACAATTTACTCACTATTCCTTTTGGGACCAGAGGCATGAAATGCTGGACCTCTTTGAGGAGCCCCTGCTGTCACAAAGTCTACGGCCTACACTTGAGGGAAGGTTTTAATTTTGCATAAGGCACAGTCACTTAGTGAAGCATTTTGAAGGATGTACTTTGTTTTAATGACCACAGAGTTATGAACAACAGCTCCAACTCAGCTCATGCACAATCAGACACAACTGTATTTAATCAATGAATTCACTCCTGTCTGAACCAGGGCTCCAATTTGCCCTCATTTTCTTTCCTATACTGTAACAAATTATTCCTAGTGACTGAACAGAGCGTGCCAAAGCTCCTTATGCTCTCATTTATGTGAAATAATTAGCACGATATTGTCTGGGTTTGAGGCCACTCAGCTCTTTTTCTTGTATTTCAGCATCTGCATTCTTTCCCATTCTGTACCAATTAGCAGAGAGGAAGCAGAATCCAGCCATAAAGGACAGCTCCTCTGCTTCACAACATCCACTTCATCCAGACTCTTCTCAGACAGCTTCTTACCTTTTGAGAAAGGGCACTCGCCCCCTCCAGAAAATACCAAACAAACAAGCAAACAAACAACAACCCCCCCACCTTTTCAGAACAGCAAAAACACTGAACAAAAAGAAGAGTTCTACAGAGCACATGACTTCCAATTAAAGTAGAAGGACTGGTTTGTTCTAAAAACAAACTGCCCAACTCTGTTGCTAAAAAAAAAAAAAGAAAAAAAGGAGAGAAAAAAAAGACCACCACCTATTTCTTCAAACACAATTTAATTGGTCCTAAGGGGGAGTAACTCTCTGGGGCAGCTGTTCAGCCAGGGTAAATCAGCAGCTCCCTACTACAGCACAGCTGATCTGTGCCAGCTGAACTATTTATGGAGCTCATTGGGCTCAGTGGTAAAAGAGAGCAAGTTGCCACTGACTTGATAACAGGAGTGTTGGATGAAAGGGATTAGGGAGAGAGTCCTTGAGGTTTCTTGGGGTTTATTTCTGTTTTCCTGATGAAGCTTCTCTTCCTCAAGTAGGCTGCATTACTATTACTTCATTATAAGAGTTTATGATAATTTTTCAGCAATGAATACTACTATAGGATAAAAAAGGTTAAAGAGTGTTCTCTGCAAGAGCTCTTCAGCTCTCTACCCTTTCCTTGGCACCATACATCCTGTTCAGTGGCCCTTGGGACCTGATAGCAAACCTTGGTTATGTATCTAGATTTACATAAGTGTTGCTGTTTGTGCATAAGGAAAAACTCAAAAATACTGCAACTAAAGTTCAGGTTGCAACATAGCAACGTGCTTATGGCAGGGAAATGAGCTCATCTGCCACACACAGTGAGATGTCTACACCAGCTAACCAGATCAGTCCGTGTGTCCTTGGCACCATTTCTGCCAGGGAGCTGCACCCTTTCGGAACACATAGAAGTGTTGTTGGAGCCAGATGAGTAGAGATCTGCCCAGACCTGGAAGACCTATTCTGGAGCTGTAGTAAGGCAGATTTCACTCTAGGAGAGAAATGGGACCCTTTGTAAATGGGATCTACCTCATCAGGAGAAAATGGTGTTCAACATAGCTGATGTGCATCCCAAAGAATGAGTGAAAGTAGCTTTTCCTCCAAATACATATTTTTGTAAGAATGCAATGTAAGAAGTAGCAAAAATAAGCCTGGGAAAAACTCTGTTTTTCTACCCAAACCCAATAAATCTTAAAGCGAAGACCTATAATTTATCTAAATCTGTGGTTGTAGTTTGGTTTCTTTCATTAAATAAACAGCACCAATCACCTTTAACTATAGTATACTAGCCTGCTGGTACACCACCCTGCTGGGGAACAAAAAGTCTGACCAAAGCAATCTTTCGTCTGCTTTGTTTCTAAACATGATTTTGCATCAAAGTGAAAAGAAAAAAATGTGCAAGATAAGATAATGCCAGACCATGCTGCCAGCGGTGAGCCTGAGCAGTTCCTGGAATCTGAAGGTCATTGGAATAGGAACATGAAATATTTCATTTCAAAGTACCAGTTCAAAGCCTCTCCACCGTTATTAGGATCAACATTTTCATCAAACCTTTTCGGTAAAATTACTGCAAATATGTTGCAAATATGTTGTGTGCCTACTTCTGGATATGAGAAATTATGCAACTTGAAGGAAGATACCTTCGGTTTTTCTGCTGTTTTGTAAAAAATTCAGCCAAATAGTGATGCTGAATTGAGATAAGTCGGTGTGAACTGCAGATATTAAACATACCATGTTATTAGCAGTCCACATCTATCCTCACCATCCTTGATTAAATTTTGTTCTTACCTTTGGAGTAATTTTCAGACTTCACTGACTGATCATTACTTTCCAAATTCATTACAGTAGTGAAGTGTCTCAGGAGTGTGGACAGGCTTTTCATCTCTTGTGATGGAAAGTGTGGTGTAATTGCAAGCAATTAAGGAAAGACATTCCCTAAGTGGGTCTGAGGGGCTCAAATCCCACTTTTAGTCATTCATGTCAAATTTTCACATCTTTTAGGATGCCATTGCTACAAGGAAGATTGATGGATCACAGCTCTTTTCCCTGTATTTCAGCATCTGCCAGCTTTGCTGGCTGCTTACTTTTTCCCAAGGAGAAGCAGGTGGCACTTTGATGTTACAGTAATTCATAGTGAAAAAGAGAAGCCTGCAGATGGACCTGGCGAGGCACAAGTAAATTGCCTGCTAACAGATTCATGCTCTCCAAGCATTGCCTGGACACATGATAAAGAGAAATGCAGGATCGGGTTGCAAAGCAGCCTCTTATCAGGTGATGTCTCCTACTGATATCACACAAGACCCCAACTTATGAGTCTTCAGCTAATTTGTCCTTGATGTTATATTTCTGATGAAGTTTAAATACAGCATTCCTACGTTAGCTGTTCTGCACACCTGGCACAAGTTGGACACACTGCACCGGGAGGAGAGCTGCCCATGGTGTTCTTGCATCTGTAGCATGTTAGAGAACACATACAGGGGCCATAGGTCTGTTTAAGTTTCAGAATTATCTATTGTACTTTATGGAATAAACATATTTCAAACAAGAAATGAGCCTGAAGAGGATTTCAGCTCCAAGTGCCTCTGGGGCAGAGATCAAACACTGATCGAAGTGTCTTAGTCTGGGCTCTTCAGACAGATCAGGTCTAAGTACTCTCAAACTGTGAAGCCATGAAGTTCAACCCAGGAATCAGATCTTCCCCTCCCAGGGGAAGACAGGATTTCTACACCAATGTAATTTCATGTACTAACTGCAGGGTTTCTTTGTGAAATGCAGATTATAAGGTGAACAAGGTCCTGTTTCTGAATGCCATGTTTTGGGTAGGTCTTAATCTCCAACCTTTTTCTCAGGGCTTCCTTTAAGATCTCTCCGGCCATTCTGCCATCAGTAGAAAATTTACACAGATGTCCAAGGGCAAGGTTTGGCCTGACTAATTTTACAAGACTGGGATAACATTAATGGTCTATTTTAAATCCTATAGCCAGACTGAGAAAGAGCAGTCTTATCATGCTACTTATGATAGCAAATCTCCATACACACAAGCCTCAGATGAGGAACCAAAATTCTGCTCTGTTTCTCAGACTCTCCTGCTATTATGAAGACCAGCAGAAATATGGATTGGCAGAGAGCCGTGCCCAGAGCCTGGCAGCTCTGCACTACTTCCTGCCCTCTGAAGTCTCAAATGGCCCTACCATAACACTTTAATGCTCTGCAGAAAACACCATATAGTGCTCTGGAATGGCTGTTCTGATTGGGAGAGTGAGAAGGCACTAAGAGGAGCAAATAATGGTTAATGCTATTACTAATGTAGCCAGTGATGTAAGACAACAGAAGCAACCAATTTGCTCTTTCAGGAAATTCATCTAGAAAGCAGAAAATGTGTTGTGTTCACAAGGTCCACCATGTGATGCTTCACAGTCCTCCAATATATCTGTCACAGGTAAGCAGGAAAAGCTGTCTTTAATAATTAAAAGCTGGGAGATCTCTTCCTCTGATGGCTTACTGTTGACCCATGGCCCAGCAGCCTTGAGAGCTCACTCACCTCTGCTTGGTGGGAGTGAACTCTCTGTGAAGAAATCAGTGATGTCAACTCAAACAAGCAGTGGGAAATTTCTGTGGAATATGTGATGGTCCTAACACTGGCAGACAGTATCTGCTCAATGCAATCTACATGAGCTAGCTGTGACTCTTCCTCTGTCCTGTACCTACCTCAGACTCTACTCCTGGAGAGCCTGGGAAGGCACTCTCCCTCCCCTCAAGAAACAGGAGGACCTGACCTTCCCCAGTTGCCATTACCCATATTGCTCAGTTTCTATGTGTACACTCTGCATTCAGTGCCACTGCAGCAAACTGAACTTCTGCAGAGCCCAGTTTCCTACCCTTCAGGAGCACACATGATGCCAATTTGTCAGTGTCATTGGTACCCCATCACCTACTGCTTTCAGGCTTTTTCCATCTGTCCCTGGTGATTTACCTCACAAGAAGGTCTCAGGAGGCCCCATGAATCCTTTCCCTGTGATTTTCTTAAGGTCATGAAGTTAGAGCACTCCAAAAGACATAGGGGGAGGATTTTCCCTTTGTTTGTGAGACAGTTATAGCACTGATCCAGCTCACTGGTATCTTGCAGGCGTTAGGTTTAGGACTGACCAGAACCAGTGATGTGGGGAAAGTGACAAAAAGCTCTTCCTCATCTACAGATGAACCACTTGCAGAGTTTGACCATCTCAGGGTTTAGGATTGGAAAAGGGCCCCCACAGATGTGCACCATCCAAGCACAGCACCAGGCTACCAGTTCCTAACTGGTCTCTTCAAAGCGTCCTTGTAACCTTGTTACTGGCCAGGGCCACTGGGGACCCTGCACTGGGAGAATTGAGTGGGGCCTTTTCCTGCCTGACAATAAAATCTATTCTAATTATAATTCCCTGCACATATACTCTCTGAAGGACAGGGAAAAGCTTTAGCCGCTTGAGGTCAGGACTGAAAAATTAGCTGGTGGGCTCCGGGCGGGTGGACTCGAGGAACACCTGCTGTGGGAGGATTTCACAAGAGCAGAGATGGCAGGAAAATTGATGATGACCTTGCAGCACACACCTGGTGGAGGGACCTAAAGATAAGCCTATGGTCTGGTTTTGGAGCTTGCAGAACATGCAGCAAGTTCAGCAGCATGTCTCCAACAAGGTTCAGTGCTGTACGAGGAGGAGACAGTCCCTTTGCTCCAGTGGAGGAATTGTCTCATCAGAGTGCACCTCCATACAGCTCTGTACACCCAAAACCACTGCAGGGGCAGGTTCTAGCCTCCCAGTGCTGGGGCTCCTTCTCTGTCTCAGTGCTTCCAGGAGTCTCAAGGGAACAGATGTAGTGTTTCTCCATTCTGCACATTAAATGACTTTTTAACTCAGAAATTTTATTTTTCCTTTTAAAATTCTAATTGGAAATCCAGACATTAGTGCTCCATTTTTTCTTTCATATTGTGTTTTAAAATATTACAAATCCTATAAATTTTAGATTTTTTAAAAAACACTTTGACAAATTTCTACTTTGGAATATACAAAGTGGAGTAAGAGTGGAAATTAAGTTAGAGCTCCTCAGTCTTATTCATTCTATTGCAATTAATGTTGAAAAAAAAAGAACAGAAAAATATTAATTTTGAAATATAAAAATATTTTCAATCTCTGAAAAAAGAGAGATAAATCTAAATTTAGTCTGATGTAGATTTACATCAATGTCAAGATATTGCCAGCAGATTGTCAAAATGTTTGAGAAATTTTCTCAATGAAATAAAAAGCATAAGTTTGCAATTTCTATTGCTACTTGGATATTTATCTTCTTGACCATAGGAATTACTCTTCAAGCAAGGAAAGGAAGCACACACAGCATTAGTAGTTCTCATAGCAGCTCCAGAAGTCATTTGCAGCAGACAAACCCAGTGGCTTCTGACAACATTTCAAGATATTTTTACAGAAAATGTGTCTAAGTATTTATTATCCTAGACCAAGGTAAGCAGAAATTCTATATAAATGAGCAGTACACAGGGAAAAACCCTGAAACATCAATAGTTTTTCTCCCTATGTCATGTATCATTCCCAGATTGGAAGCCAGTTGTGCAGTGGTTTTCTAGTGGTGAGAGCAGGATATTGGGTTTCAGTACTCTTGGGTTAAATTATTGAATCTGCCATTGATTTGCAGTGTGACCTTGGGCAAGTAATTTAAAGGGAAATATGTAATTATTAGTTTCATTTGGCCAGGCTGACTTACTGTCTATGGCTTTATAGCGATTGCTACTTTCTATTAGACTGTTTGGGAGGGAGAAGGTCTCTTTTTTGCAAATGCTTTTTCATATGTCAAAGGGCTTGAGGGTTTTTATTCTCTCTTATAATGTATGGAATACGCAAACAATCCGACAGAGAAAACTAATAATCTGAATTCTACAAATAGTTTTGCATGTACTGCAAGCTATATTCTTAAGTACTCAATTTGAACAGCGTGTCTTTGGTTAGTATAGTACAGAACTGTGTGTGTGCAACACATGACAATATGAGGAATATTTCCCAATCTAATACCTTCAATAAAGATAGTACAAAACAACCCTCAGGGATTTGGGGCTGAGAGAAGTTAACTATGAAAGGATTTGTTTTTACAACTTAGTTCAAAGTGAAGGAGGTAAGCAGAAACTATCTTCAGATTTTTTAAAGTAAAAACTCTCCAATAGTTCTAAATAAAAGTCTTTTCTGGTGAAAAGATCTGCCTACAATGGCTTCAAGCATTTTGTTATTTAACACAGTACCAATGTTTCAAAAATAAGAAAATTCCCATTTTTCTCAACTTGAAAACACCATAAGAAGGATTGAGAAGTTTTCCACATATTCTCGTACTTTCTGAATCATCTTTAGACTTCTTCAGAATATTTCAAGATGTAAATTTTAATTGTGAAAAGTGTTGGGGGGATGAATATTTCAGTTTTTAACAACGTGGTTAAAAGAATGTTTAAAGTTAAGGTAGTCTGTAAAGTTCTATCTTTTCTGTAGCCTAATGGAACTATGCAAAATACAATACAGTACTTATATGTCCTACAGGATTATGTATTTTGAAGTTTAGCTATAGTTTATAAAGTGCTCAGAGATCCTCTGATGAAAATGTAATAACTATGTCATCATCATCATCATTGTTATTATTATGAATATCATTATTTTTATTCCCCTGGTGAAATAAGAAATTGGTTAGTAAAAATTACAACAGCTGCAGGGAATGTACCTCGATAACTTCTCTGTGTTTTGTACCATTGCCAAAAGAAGTTTATAAAACGCTGCAGGAGTAACCGTGTTCCCAGCTAACAGGCAGGAATTTGCTTGGACTGTCAAATGTTCACTCAACATGACAAATAAAACTAATGAGTACACCATGCACCATTTTTCGTTCAAGGGATGCATAAAAGTCTTTATATAAATGCCCTGGGATTCACATTTTTAACCTTAGACAAACATTTGTAATTTGTAGGGGCGTGCAAGGTGCAGTTATTAAAGGTAATGTGTGAACTGTTAAGGGTGAGGTCTGGCAAATGCCATAATGAAGAGGTCCCTTATCATGAAAGCACCAGGCCATGGTTTGTTACTAAACCTAAACCTGGGCTGGGGAAGGGACCGAAGCCACAGCTGCCACAACAGCTCTGGCTCACCAGCAACTTGAGGGGGTGGTTTTGTCTCACACAAGGGTAGATGTTGCTGTCCTTTGGGGGAGAAGGGGTCTTGAGTGCTCTTGTAGGAGTGAAGAGAGCACATAATTTCCCAGGAATTTTGCCCATAAGCTCTTTATGTTGTGTCACATCTCGGACTTCTCACTTGAAATTTTCTGCTACTTGAGAGGACATTTATCTGACAAGTTAATCCAGTCATGATTATATGGGAGGAAATGGCAGCAATGACTGAGGATATAAAGATGGAAAGGTGACCAGAAATGAGGGCAGTTTCCTGAATCTCAAAAACCAACCTCTGCTCTGCCACAGACTCATCACATGACCTTGGTCAAGTTCCTTAATCACTGAGTGCACCAATTCTCCAAGTGTATGCTGGGGCTAAAAGTGCTTCCCTTCCAAGTGAGGATCAATGCAAGACACTTTGTGAGGAGTTCAAAGAATTTCTTTTATGTGGAGTTTTGCTAACCAGGTATCTTAATCAGAGGACAGTCCTGAGAGAGGCCAATGGGATTCATTCAGGTGAAGTAACATTTGCATGTCAGCAGATAGAAATTCCTTCTCTTTCTAAATTGGATGTCACAAACAAAGGAAAAATTAAATCCGCTTCTCAGGATATGTCCCTGCACAGGAAATTCATTGGAGGGGTGTTTCCCTGATAAGAGCCTTCCCTGGGAAGAAACTGAGTCTGCCTTTTGTAAGGGGCTCTGAAAAATAATTCCCAGAATCCAGATCCTGTCAAAATTATGTGAGAACATGAGGCATTTTATTATCAAAATATTTTGGCTTCAGAAACTAGCAAATCTTTCTGCCTCGCTATGAAAAGACGCAGGGAAATGAAGCGGTTTTCTCAGTGCTGCAGACTGCTGTGGCAGTGAGCAATCACTTCGTTTCCCTCTGTCACTGAGACCTCACAAGCTTCTGGCACCTTGCCCGGTGCTCCCACCACTGCCTCCTGCCTGCTGTTAGAAGACTCGCTGCTCACCAGCCAGCTACCAGATGCTTGCTGGAGCATTCCCCTTTTATGCCTAAATTTCTTCTCCTAAAATTGTGCCACACAGGCTCCTTAAAAAAAAAAAAAGGCACTACAGGGGGCAGAGCTTAGACACTTGAATGCCATCCTGAGTTCAGTTGCAGTGACAGAACCAGAAGGGAGTGCAGAGAATGTTGTGTCATCCCATCTAAGGCACACAGGAGCTCAGCGAGAGTGATGTTCATCTCTGCAGCTCTGTTTTCCATCCTGGGATAGCATTAGCTTGTACCTGGCTGAGCTTACCTGAGATGTGGCCTGCTCTGCATTGCCTCATAAATAATTTATACATTTAGAATTTGTTTTGACACTTCAACACACTAGTTTTCTGGTTTTAAATGTAAGATTTTTTAATTTCTTGCTAGCATTTTAAATTTTTTCTTCATTAACTGAAGCTTAGAGCGTCTCCCAAATCCTTCTAATGAAAATAGCATAGCCAGATGTATTGTTCTGAAGTTCTGTTTCAAAAAGTACAGTAGGTTTTCCATGACAAAATTCTTTCCAGCAAGCACCTTGTAATGCCTGAGCTCTGTGGAAGCAGAGAGAGCAGTATCCTGACTCTCCCCTGTGGGACCATCACCCTCACCAGACCCAGGAAAGCAGCTCAGGCATCAACTCTGCAACCATGTTTGACACCTGCCTGTGCTGCTGTGGGTGTCATAGGCAGGAACGGGCTTTCTACAGGGGCTGGAGGGCAAGAGAGGATTGGGGCATTGTTTGTGCAGCCCACAGCAGGACATATTCTCACCCAGATGACACCAGGGCAGCTGCAAAACCCACAGAGCTAAATTCAGGGTTTTACAAACATTTTGAAATTCTGTCCCTAAGACCTTTGAAAATCCCAGCTTCAATTCACCTGCTAACACATATGCTGATTCCCAGAGGTAGCAGGCAGCTGGAGAGGCTTCCTGGGGCTGCAACCTGCACATTAGCCCTCATGCCCGAGGGGTCCTGCTGCCCTGAGGATCTGGGATGATGGTTCTCCCCATGCAGCCCTAGAACTGAGACCACCTCTGCCTGCTCCAAACACACTCAGTGCCCTCATTCTTTTTGGGGTGAGCACGTGCGGGTCTCCCACTCAGGTCTGCTTCCAATCATGGAGCTGTGTTCAATGAAAGACTGCTCTCATCAGAGCCAGAGTGGGTCAGGGGTGGCCAGGGCAGAGTGCATGAGAACTTCCCTCCATCCGGGAAAACACTTTTAATAGAACAAATCTGGCTCCTCACAGCAAGCAGCCAGGCCACAGCAGAGGGGAGGGAGGCAAAAGCAGAGGCTTCTCCAGCAGCTGTCAGCCTGCCACTACAGCAGCAGCTTTTACAGCTGCTTAATAGGAAACCACCCTCCCACACAACCCAACCCTCGGTGCTCTCTGGCAGGTTGGAGACAAGGCAAGCGAGCCAGGGGGACAGTCCAGCGAATCTCCACACTGGTATGAATAGGGAAAGAGGTTTGTATCACCAGGTGCCACAGTTTTGACCTCTGCCAGACAAGGGCAGACCCACACTGGCATCCTCTGTGAAGATATGGCAGTGCTAAGAGCCTAGAGGATTTATAGGAGGGCAGATTCCAGGCCCAGGTTTGCTCTGATCAGAGTTAAATCCCCAGCTCCATATTAAAAATCAGGTGGTCTGCAGAGTGAATCCTTCTTGGCAGGATGTGAGCAAGCTCCAACCCAAGTCCCATGGTGTAGTTCACTGGGTAAATTCCATGAAGCCAACAGCAGCTTTAGTTTTGGCCTCCCCTGCCTGCTGCCAGCCTGCAGCTGGGCAGAATCAGGGCAGGCATGGACAGGGGGCTGCACTGATGGACCATCTCCTGCACAGGGCAGGAGGCTGAGTAAAGGTCACAGATCCCCTCCAAGAAGTGAAAACTAGAAGGAAAAATGTGGCCAGCTACAGAGAGAGCTGGTACCTAACTACTGTTCAGCTGCTGCTTGAAGCTTAGGGGACAGTAGGAGCTTTTTGATCCTTCAGAAGGTAGGGAGGCATCATATTCAAAGGGGATGGGACAATGTCACCTGCTGGTCTATAGACCACCAGAGAGGAACATGGATTTCCCAAGGTGGGAAATCAAGTGGTGCAATTTCATTTTCAATTTGTTCCTAAATAAACATTCATCTGAGATCTGAAACCCAGTGAAGGTTATTTGTTTGAACCTACCCTCATCAGGCAGCTGAGTCACTCCAAGCTACTTATGTTCCACCAATGTGGAATTTCAGCACTTGGCGCTGGACATCTAAAATCAAAGGGTGAACACATCCCATGGGACTTTTAATCCCAGCCCCAGTGGCACACTGGACATGTTGTATCAGCCAGCTACTGAGGGCACCAAGGTGTTGAGATAAAGGACTAACATTTAGGCAACTAAATCTGTGTGAGTTCTGTCCATCTCTGAAACCATTACCATAGCTATTTTAAAAGATTCTTTCCCATTGGCTGAAGTAAAATGATGAAGAACACTCCATCTGAGTCAGATTCCTACTGGCCACCCTGTTTTATCAAGGTTTGAGGAATTTTTCATTTTAGATAAACAAATATTTTGTGGTTTCTTATTCACAGCAGCTGGACTTTATCAGCAGGTCACCACAGTGAGGAGATAAGGTGTCTCCTTCTCTTGGCGCCCTAGTAGGCGTCTCACAATCCCAGGTTGGTTTATAAGGCCATTAAAAAACCCTCTAAAGTGGTTTTGACCTCAGTACCTTTCCAACAGCTCTGTGGTTCAGATGTTTCCTGTGCTAACAGAGGAAATAGGACTTTTGCAGCTCTATCATAGCTTAAAGTTTAGCCATATAGATACACCCTTAAAACTGCTTTTATTGTCCTTCACATGAATTTATAAGGTGGGACCTCATAAATTTACTGTCACTTACTCCTGTTCCCACCCATCTTGTGCCACCTTGCAGCATGTAACCCATCTCCAGCAATGGGCTGGAGATGGAAATTTAAGTCAGAGAAGCATTTTAAGAATCCTCAGTGATTTAGGCAAATTGCTTCAATAAAAAGAAACTAATCAAAGTAGAAGGAAAAAGGAAAAATGAGAAGGGGAAGGAGGAGAAAGAGGAAAATTAGGAAAGGGAAAAATGAAAGGTTTCCTGTCTCTCCCAACTTCAAGACTTGAAACACCTTTGAAATCAAATCATAAGGACATTTCATTCTCATTTGAAATCATGAGTTTTTTAGAACTGTACTTACGAGAGGTAATATATCAAACTCATGTGTCGTCTTTTGAAAATGCAAACATGGTGTCATATTGCTGGATATTTTTAATGTTGTGCAGTTCGAGTTCCCAAAACATTTCAGCAGTGTTTCTGCACAGAACATTTTTCATCCTTGTGAGCTCTTTGTGTCTGACTGGGGATGTGAAAAGCCCTGTTTTCCCTCTGCGTGGTGAGGAGGGGCAGTGAGGCATGTCCTCCACCTATGCTCACTTCTCCCAGGACTGGTACCAGTGGGACCAGTCACTGTGCACTCCAACGCAGCTGGTGGGGGGAACTGCTGTGGTGCTGTGGCCGCACACCCGCGCTCCTCTGCACTGCCAGCAGAGGGAAATCAGCCCAAGAAAAAAATTATGGGCTCATCCCTATGAAATGAATATTACAGCTACCATTCCCCTTTTAGCAGGAGACTACATGGTCTTTGGTAAGATATTATAAGATACAGCTGGGCAAAGATTTCTTGGTAGTTTCTCTCCTTCTTTCTCTTTTTTAGCAGCACATCTTCCAAGAATCAGCACTCTATTCTCAGGAGTTAGACTCAGGGTATTAGTAAATAAATTCATTCTTGCAGAGGAAATACTGATTTTGCACTAAAAAAATTAAAACATAACTCAAGAACCTGTGGAAGATGAAAGACAGTTACTGAAACCTCCCTACTCTGTCACATCCCAGGGCAAAGAAAAGGAAAGGAAAAAGAAAGTACTTCTGGATCCGAAGTGTAAAAATTTAGGGCAGACATTTTGAGAGCTTCCAGTTTTCTGAACAAAAATAGTACATATTCTAAGAAAGCACGTGCTTTCCTCGAAATTTTGGTACTGGCAAATGCTGAAACCCCATTCCCTTTCCCATGGAGAAGGCAGGGGGTGAAAACTGGCAGTCAGCATCCAGGTGGCAGGCAGGGAGCTGGGCAGAGCAGAGGCAGCCCCAAGGGCCAGCCCGCGGGTTTCAGCGGGGGCAGGGGAGCTGCTAGAGCTGCTAGTCGGGCCCAGCTGCAGGCTGCCTGACTGGGAACATTCGAACAGCCCCTTGCATTGCTCCTCTTTGCAGCCATGAGAATGTGGGCAAGCAGGACTTCGCCTGCTGTGGTCCCGCTGGGATCGCAAAAGTATGTTGGACAAAGAAAACTGCAGCCTTATTGATATCACTTCAGCTGGCTAAAACACCATCTGCCTCCTCTGTACATATGTAAAGATATCCCTACACATTCATGTTCCTCTATGGAAAAACATTGTGTTTTGGGAAGTTCATTTTGACTGCTGTCTGTCAAAATATTTCCTTACTCCATTAATAACAATTATAAGCATGTTTACATAGCAGCTAGCATTTGCAAAATGCTTTACCCATGAATACATATCCTAATTACTCACAAAAAATTATTTCTTTACCCAAAATTAGCCCTTTTTGTTTGCCTGACCCGCTTCCAATCAGATCATGATTACAGCAAACTTAATGAATGCTCTGCACAGGCACACTCCATCCTGTGGCTGGCTGGGAATTGTGTGATTGCTGTGAGTTCCACTAAGTATTCTGTGTTTGCTTTCCCAAATCAAAGCAATTTTGATTAGACAAATAAATCACTGGTATATCTCCATTATGTAATGTTTTTCCTAAAAAAAAGGCAGATAATTTGGAATTGAAATTTGACTTAACATAAGTACCATGCCATCTGCAGGTACTATTCATTGCTTGGCCAGATTTTCTGACTGTAAAACCCTGTTTTTTCCCCCAGCTGCCCAATACAGATCCGACCACACATACTCAAACTTTATATGTACTTACAACAGTCACAAGAAGTAAAAAAAAGCACAAAGCTCATTATGAGGTAAAGACCATAGTGGCATCAGTTCACTTACTAAAGTGAAAGACAACGTGTTTAATACTAAGCAGCCCTGAAAATACTCCCATCAAAGGGCATGAGCATTTGGTGAAGTAGAGCATTGCTGACAGCTTAGGCTGAAATTTGTCTGAGATCATGAAGACTAAAATGATGCTTCTAAAGCCTGTGGTGGTTCCCACTTGTACATGCTACCCTAAAATCTGCCTTGCTGGTAGAACTCCAGGCACTGACTGGATAGGCTGCTTGCATCACTCTGCAAGTTGTGCCACAGCCTCTGTGGTGCAGGAACTGAGGAAATGGGGTGTCAGCAAAGGGCGCAGATCTGCAATTCCCCCAGAGAAGGGAGGTTTGAAGACCTGATTTCCAGAGATTTTCAACCTCTCCACAGATTTGAAATGGGGAGATGAGGAGGGGGAAAGAGGAAAAGGGGAGAAGAGAAGGGAATACATCGATAAGGAAACATGACCTTCAGTGGTTACAGACATGGTTGGAAAGCACTTCATCTGAAGTCAACAACAGGCAAAGCTAATACTTCAAGGCCAGCTTGTGCATCAGAAAAACTGCATGTGCAGCCCCTCTGCATATGAATCCCCACAGCTGCCAGCTTTCCACCACAGCAGCTCTCATCTTGGTTCGAGCACATGAGGATGCTGCTGCCAGTGAGGGGAGAGTGCAGGAGCAAAACAGCCATCAGCCCTCAAAACCCCTTCAAGCCAGGAAGAGGGGCAACAAGCATGCCACACTGTACCTGGAGGGAACCCAAGCCTGCCACCTCCTAAATTAAGTTGGAGAGGACCAAGCTTGCTCCATTGAGAGAGCAGCTCTCTAGGGACAGCAGGCACAGGACAAAGCATATTGTTTAGCTGTTTAACTGGGCTTGTACCATCCATTCTTCTGTCCCCGACATACAGAGCCGCAGGCACCCTGTGGGACACAGCCTCACCAAGCCTGGTGGGACCCACACAGGAGCAGCCCCTCGGCACATCTCCAGCCTGGGAGGGCACGAGGGGACGAGGCAGCTACAGTGTGCGCGCTCTCGTGCCCAGCCCTCCGGAAGAGAAGGAAACCGGCAGAGACAGGCAGCTGAGGGACAGGCAGGAGACAGGAACAAGGTCAGCACAAATGCAGGAACCCCGGTCTGAGCTGCAGACAAAGGTAATTCGACAAGCAGTTCTAAACTCCCGAGTGAGTAAGGGTTTTATTGGGAGAGCTCCCAGCGGGAAGTAAGCAGAGGCTCCAGGTCTGGCACCACTCAGGCCATCAAGGCTGGGTGTTGTCCGGACTTGCAGAGGGAGATCCCAAGCTCATACTTTGGGTGACCAGGTGGAGCCAATCCTTGGGAACTGGCGACGCCGTCCCAAAGTGATTTAGATGCTTGTCACTAGGAAAAAATAGACTTTCCTTGAATTGGCCAAATAAGCCTTTCATCTGGACACACATTGCTAAAAACAGGCAGCTTTTAGAGCAGTAAGGGTTGGATTTACTGTAAAGCTGTCCCCTCCCTGCAAACACCCACGGCTGTACAGGACCAGCTTATTTGGTGCCAGAGCAGCTGTACAGCTGTGCAGCCCCCAGGCTGCCCCAGACAGCACTGGGATTAAACCCCCATTCTCCCACCTAGGATTAAGCCCATCATTTATCAGCGGTTAATTAACAGATTACTGGGAGGCTGAGAGAGTCTTTTTAGACAGATTGCACACTGGCCTACTTGGCCTACAAACATAAGGCTCTTGGATTCACTCTGGATCCAGTGCTATTTTGCAGGGTGGTGGGAAGTGCACATAATCACTAAAACTTGACAATTGCACAATTTTTCACAGATTTTTCCCACCAGAAAACAGTATATGGGCTTAAAAGGTCTTCTCCTTTGAAAGGCTTAGAGTAGGACAGACACAAAACTGTTGATACAGAGGTTTTCCTGGAAATATGGTTTGCAATTAATTGAAAGTTTTCATGAAAACAGTTTACTTTCTTTGGAAAAGTTTGGCTCTCAGTCTAAAGCTTGTGGAAGGTTTTCCTTTTTTTTTTCCTTTTTCCCAACAGAAAAAATCATTTGCATGTGGTCTAGCACTCCAGTGCCTCTTGGGAGATGGAGTTGAACATCTCTGGTGGGGAGATGGCTGTGGGGCAGCATGGAAGGCATTACCCTGGTAGGAGGTCACTGAGGAGGCCACCAGAAAGGTCCCTGGGGCACCAGCATGACTCTGCGTGACATCAGAAAATGGAACCAGCTGGGATGCAGCTTGGTAACTTTTAATGACACTTCAAAATTATCTGTGGAAAAGGGGGAGAAAATGTCCAAACTATCTACAAAAAATAATAATGAGTCTCACTTTCCCCTCATTTTCTTAAGGCAGGCCAAAAATTTCTCTCACTGGAAAATAATTAAGGCAAGTGAGATGCCTTCTCCTTTCCCTGCTTTGTGCAGTCTGTCCATCTGAGGAGTTAGAGGGACAGAGTCAAGTAAAGCACCCAAAAAACTGATGTTCCAACACTTCTGTCCCTCCAGACACACTTAACTAATTTTCAATCAACATCCGAGCCTGCACAGAAAGAAAGGCCGAGAAACAGACGCACTCCAAACACCACAGGAAAACAAGATCTGAACCCTGTTAAAAGACAAGAGGAGATGTTGCTCAGAATGAGCACAGACTGCAGAAGCTACAGAGTCACAGGCAAGATCTATCCCTAACTCTCATCCAGTGGTGAGAGTTATCCAGAGCTGTAAAGGTTCAATCTCCTTATTACTTTTACGAAGTGATAACTTGCAGGACTCCACGGAGGAAACAGCTGTAAAATACAAGTTATAGCTCCCCCATGTGAAAGGGACAACCCTCAGGCCCTGCAAACGTTTCTTACAGCAGAAGGGCTGTGAGGGTGATCCTCTGGTCGCCTTAAAACCCTGGCAGTGATGCCCGAGCACCTGAAGTGTGATGGTACCCACAGGGTGGGTCCACAGCTGGGCCAGCCTGACCCTGCAGCCTGCTCCTCTTCAGACAAGGCTACCATGAAGAAGGACCCCCTTTGAGAAAGGGGGAAACTTCTGGATTGGTCTCTGAGGAAGAAACCTGGCCCAGTACACTTCACATTTGAAATCATATTCTTGTAAACCAGGAACAAGACCCTCCCCGAACTCTAATCTGCTCTTCTGTCTCTTCTTCCCTCCTTCTCTTTTTTCTCATCTTTTTTGATTCTACATTCCTATTTTCTGAAACTTTTTCCACTGTAAAGCCACACAGCAAACACTTTAGCTGAGGTACTGGTCCTGCAGACTTGGCATAATGCTCCAGAATTATCCTGTGGTCTCTCTGGGCCAGCTGTCATTGCTGCAGGGCTGTGCAGGCTGAATCCACCTTCTGGTGCTGGTGGGCTTAAAGCACCTTTTGCTCCCTTTCAGCATCCTCCAGCCAGCCTGGCTGTGCGCTGAGACATATACTTGCAGATCCAAGGACTCCCTTTGCAACCACAGGGCAGGGCTGGCCAGGGACATCCTGTTGCTACCAAATCACCAGAGTTGTGACCTGAAGAAGTCAACATTTCGAGATTTCCCTACATACTAAGGCAACTTGCTTATTCTGGAGACACAGTGAGACCTCCCCCTGCTTCCAGGAGATAGAACAAACATTTCGTAGAACATGGGCAACAAAGGTGACTTGAAGTACCTGAGCAAGACTGTCAGTCTGGAAGCATTTCAAGAGTAGGCTGTACTAAAATTTCAGTCATTCCTCATGCAAGGTAGAACTCATATGTAGAATCCCATAAAATAGGTTTAATTATCCTTTAGAGAAAAATGTAGGACTGGTGTTCACAAACTCCTTTGCAAACTCACATTAATTCTGTTGCCACGGTCATTTAGGAAAGAGTGCTATGAAAGACATTGAGAAAAATAGAAGCACTTCAGTTAATTCCTTTCTAAACAAGCCATTTGAGACTTTTTGGAACTTTAAAATTCTACTAGTAATTTCATACCACCATATTTTTATAATTTAAAAATTATGAACTGTTTCACAAAGCTAGTGCAGAAATGCTGTTTTATCCTCCAATATTTTGTGTTATTTCTCTGTTTCATGACTCTTTAAAAGATCAATTTGTGATGCTCCAGGCACAAATTTGCTTGTTTTAATTGCTGAAACTCACTGCATTCTCACTTCTCCTCACTGTCTTCCCCTCAAACTACTACTAGTGATCTTACCACTACACCCAGAGATTTGCTCTGAAAACAAGCTCTCCCTGTATTGGCACCGTGCTAGTTAAACCTTAGCAGCATTGCAGTTTGGTGTTAACAAGCAACCCAGCACGAAACAGGACTGCTGAAAAAAAACCTGTTTATTTTATACAGTCAAATTTTGGAAATGCTGTCCTGGTTTCCCCTGTCTAAGAAGAACAAAAAGGAGGGTGGAGGTAGAGCCATGGGGAAGAATGTATCAGCTATGGAGTAAACAGTTTGGAAGCCAAATATAATTGGCTGGTGAGTGCATATTGTGATTCACGAAGGGAAGGCTTTTTTTAAATTCCAGGAGCCATGGAGCAAGGACAGCCATGCAGTCATCTTCCTGTGAGAAACAAAGGCTCTGAGCCAGTGAGGTGCAGCACCAGCATGCTGGGACAATGGGGACACAGAGCATTACTTCAAGCCTGCAACATGCCACATGGTGATTGGCTTGATGTTTCCACAACCAGGCTATTGCTTTTAATATCAGGGTTTGGTGATTCAAGCCCTGTTCCCTCTCAGGGGCTCTGAGCACTACAGATCATTCCTATTTGGGGAGCATACCTTATCTAAGTCCATTATTGCCTCTCCCTAATATAAACAGTGTTTCGCTCCATACAAGGTCTGTGCATTCAAAGTTTTCTTAAACCAAGGAAACCTGTAATAAATACCTCATTGTCTCGAGGACTTTATCACGGTGGTTTGGAAGAAAACCAGTGTGGGACTGTTTTCCAGCAATAAAGTTCCTCCAGTCTCAGGAAGGACAGTTTTGATTTGTAAATTCATTGCTCTCACAGTCAGGACTTTACACTTGACCAGCAGCTGATACACTGTCAAAACCCTGATCTGGCATGCAGTCTGCAGTCTGTCTGTCATGACAAGCAGAGAAAGGGACTTTTTCATCATATTTTCTTACATTGTTAACTTAGATCTAAAAGTTTTAAACTTTGTCTTTTAAAACAGGAAAAAAGGAAAAAAAAAACCAAAAACAAAAAGAAGATTTAACATTACCAATATGTCTCCAAACTACCACAGTGCTGCTGTCAGGGGAAATTAATCCTATTCTTGCAAAACTCAAACACCGGTTTTTGAATGAGAAATTACTCTTACAAAATGTCCTTTGCTTCTTTTTTGTATAAAAAGTCCTTCAAAATTGACTGAATCTGAATGGAATGCTCTATTTCATTCAAAACTTTCGTCTTTCATGTTTTACTTTCTGGCTTGCAATTTTGGAAGTGATGACATACACTCAGAGCTGTAGCAGTGGACAACTTCATAATTTCCCATGTCTCTGGCAGCACACATTGTGCTAAATCCCAGCTAAGCCCACTGTTTGCTTCTCTGTGCTGCCAAGGGACAGGATACCAGGTGAGGTGAGTCTCTGCCTTTTCTTTCCCACCCACATCTCTCCCTTTTGCCTGGCTGACAGCTTTGCCCAGATTTTTGTCCCTGCTCATGAGTGTGTGCAGGTATAGGTACACTGTCAGCCCAGAACCCCAGAGCTCCTGCATGATGGAGCAAAGTGGGCACCATCAGACCATCCCAGGCTGCATCTCCTTCCCACACTGACAAATTGATCTCCTTGCCCAAACTCTGTCCCAGGCACTTTCCTTGCACCAGACAATGCTGATGCTGAGCTCCTCTGGCAAGGGGACAGAGCTGAAATGGCATTAAACACCATGGCTCTGGCATTACTTAAGAGAGTTTCTGAGAGTCCCTGACATGAGTACATGGCAGGGACCACGCTGGTCTCCACCATCTCCCAGGCAACCAAGCAAGCAACCTCTGCCAGCTGAGTAGTGGAGGAAAAGGCAAATAAAGTCTTTAGATAAAAGACTCACAGGTTCTTGCTGAAAACCATTGTACTCTGAAATGCCCAGGCCAAAAGCTCATTTATCTGACTCAAACCCCTGGAGATACAGCTGAAGGGATTCCCAAGCATCTTGCCTATCAGCCATGCTAGGATGTGTGCTAGGTATAATCAACATTTTGCATACTTTGTCTTTTGGCGTGGCCTGACTGACTCCAGCAAGAGCAGTAACTCCAGCTCCATAACGGAGGGGCAAAGTGCAAAGAGACAAACACCTTAAATTGTGTCTGAGCTGGAGGCAGTAAAATCCCACCCTGTCAGGGCAAGAGGGATCCATCTGTCAGGTTTCCAGTCCAAACAGGAATCCCGTCTGGACAGATTGGGTTTTAGCTGAAAGATGTATCTCAGCAGTGTGGACAAACATGAGCAGTCCCTGGAGCAGGCGGAAGCGGTGGGCGGAAAGGCTCAGGAGCGCTGGTCCTGCCGAGGATGGACTTGTGACACGAAACAACAAACAGGGTGTCTGGTGAGCCTGGCATAACAACCCAGGCACATGTGAAGGAAGAATCACTCTAAACACAAGAATGGGACCAGATGAGTTGATTTCAATGGTTTATTGTAAGAAAGCTCCTTAGATTACGCAGATTAAAATCTTCATGGAAACACTTCTGGAGACTGTGTGTTGCTCAGCTTCCTGCACAAGGCACTGCTTGGTCATAAGTATGTGGAATAAAAAACCTAGGAGACGAGGGTTTATTAGTTTATTATTATTATTACAAGGATACAGAGCTCATGTATATTGGTTTCCTCTTACACTGAACAGAAGTAAATCTCCACTTCAGAATCACTCACAAGTGAAGGAAAAAATGCAGTAAAGCAAGGGGTAGGTGTTCAGGGGAGCTTTCCCCCTCAACCCCTGCAAAACACAGCCCAGGAATATCAGGATGGAGAAGGGGAGCAGCCAGGCTGCAATTTTTTCTAGCTCTTGGGCTCCACAATAAAACTGAATAACTTGAATTATTCAGCTGTGGGATCAGGAAAGGAGTTAAGGCTTCACATACCAGCCTGGTTCTTAGTACAATTCCTTCACCCCAGTTGTGCAGAAGCCAAAAGATGAATGGCCGGTGCTGAGGTTGCATATGATGGCAGAAGTTCCCAGTGTGTGCTTGAAGTCCTTCTGTGGTGCCCCAGAGATCCTTCTTGGAAAGAGGAGCCCTATTCTGCTCACTGTGGTCTGCTTGGTAAAACAGCTTTAATTTTTTGTGACTACAATGTGCTCAGTGAGTTTAATTATGTTTCATTCCACTGCTGCTTTCCCCAGGAGCAGGATTGCAAATTGAGCAATGAATACTAGAAATAAGATGCTTCATACTTAATGTTCCCTTCACAACCTGCAGCCCCTTCCAATTCTTGTGGCTGTCCAGTCTATGCCTCAGCTCCTCCCCTGGGCAGCCCTGGGCTCACCTGGCTGACCTGCCTTCCTCAGTGACACTCCAAAGCCTTCAAGCTGTACCAGCAAACCCAGCATCAGTCACTTTTCCAAATGCCCCGTAACACCAGGAGTACAGGAAAACTTCAGCAGCTCAACACTTCCACTTTTCCCCATCTTTTTACCCTACAGGCATATCCTGCCTGCTGCCATCTCAGCAGGGCTACCCCCAGGGAGGGAGGCAATCTCTAGCTGGAGCCATGCCAAGACCTCTACCTGCAGTCAGGCACGGAGCTTCCCTCCATAGGCCACAGGGACACATGGGCATGTCCTCCCATTGCAGCTGGGGCAGGGAAGAGGAAATCACTCTCTCGAGAAGCTGTTCTCTCCTCAGTGGCTGTAGAAGGAGCCAAGAGCAGCCAATTCACACAAAATGTTCAGTTTTTAGAGAGCCAATGTCAGACATGAAGCACTCTGGGCACGCTGGTTTGTGACCACTGCTCCTCCTGGATAGAGTGTCCACTGCTAAACTGTGCTAAACTCAGCTGGGAGGCCGTGGAGAGCTGAGTGACAAGTTGGCTGGTGAGCAACTGGGAAATCATGGGCAGGGAAAAAAGACAGGGGGAGTGGCAGGCTTGGACTGAAAAAAAAGGAAAAATTGTGATAAATGGAGAGGGGAAATAATTTTTTCTAAATCCAAAATCCACAGTTTCCTTTTGCTTTTATGTTCTTTAGCTCTGCAATTATGGCTTTTTATCATGCCTGTTTCTAAATGAAAAATCTCCTTTCAAAGTGAAAAGGCAAAAACCTCTAGTTTGCAACTATCCAGGGGAAAGGGTCTGGTGCATTAAAATCCCACTCTGTTGTTTGTCTTCCAAACTGCTTATCAAATTCTACATGATTCTGGAAATCAGTCCAACCACTCTGAAACTTCCTATTTCATTTATCTTCCCCGCCTTACCATGCTCCCCATTTTTCTCACCCTTTTGTCCTGCTCTTCAGACATGCAGCTCCGTTGGGCTGTGATTCACAGTCCCCAGGCATCCCCCAGCAAGGGGGCCCCAACCTCAGCAATGTCTGTAGGTACTTCCTCATCCAAATGCTCTCCAATAACATGCACACAATTATTTTGCAAGGTGCTGCTGGCAGCAGGAGTTGGCTTCAGTTATTAACCATTCCTTTTCAAATTAGCAGCCTCACAACCTTGAACCCTTACAGGGTTACGTACTCCTTCATATCCTCCCAAGGCAGCATTTTTCTCCCACTGAATGGACGTGTAAAACTGCTATCATGGGTCAAAGCAACTGGCATTCATTTGAGGAAACACAAGAAACATGAATCTAAGGTATCAAAGCATCAAATAAAACACCAAACTCACTGCATCTCAGGCAAAACTCCTGTTTCAATGTTTTTGCTCCCAGCTCTACAAGGGACAATGGGGATAAAACTGTCCTTAAAAACATGAGGTGAGAAAATGACATGTCTATCAGAGCTGTCATCTGAGTAAGTATTCAAGCTACTGCCTGCAACCAGAGGGGACATGAAAGGTTTGCAGGGCGTTAATGATAGCTGTGATGCTGCCTGACCCCACAACCCAGCCTCTCAGGAGAAAGGGCTCTGCACACATATGAAGGGCAGCAGCCTCATCACCCTCATGCCCTGCTGGCCATTGGCTCCTTCTTCCTCAGCAAGTACAATTTGGACACAGGAGTGCAAAGAGAACGAGACATTCAGCCAAGTCCTACAGGAATTAGGAGGAGCCCTGCAATGTGAGGGTAATTTTGCTCAGCAAACAACAATCTTGTTTTCTTTCAAACCCCTTCCCACAGAAGAGTGGGAACAACTGAAAGGCCAAAGATTTGTACATATGAGCTGATATTGTAAACTTCCAACTAAAGCTTAAAAGCCTTTACTTCACCGCAGATGTCATTCCAGACACATAACCTCCCAGAAAACCAAAATACTGGTGAAATACTACATTTTAAAATTCAAAAAATCATGTTATACTTTTGCCAGAGAGATAATCATTTTTGAATGTTTTCCAGGAGTTGCATGGCTTACAGAGTCACTGGAAACAGGCAGAAAATTATAACATAATTATGGCTAATGATTTAGGTTGGGAGAGGGGTGAGCAATTAATTTTTATTATGTTTACCAACATCGTTGGTCACAATGTAACATTGAAACTGCTTCTTTTGTGACCCAGGATATTAAAAAGGCATTTGTGGCAGCATGGGTGCCTAACGTAAGTAATTATGTATTTGTACATGTTTTATTTGTTACAATATTATTATTTCCTAGTGTGTGACTTATACATTCTTGTAATTGTCATACTAGGCCAGTTTGAGTTTCCAATAGCACCTATATTGCAGTGTGTAAGATGTTTGCTTTGGAAGGAACTATGGGACACAGAAACATATAGATCACTTTATCATATATAGAAAGCATACAGTAAAAAGTTGGCTTTCATTACCACATTAGTACAGATCTAGATATGCACTAAGTGTTGACACTTGGTCATTCATAGGTTTATGATATTTAGAGCTGCTTTGTATTACTGAGGATATACATTCACTTTACTGGACATATAACACGTCTCCACTGAATATTCCTTCTGACAAATACTGTGAGACCCAGGACAACTGAAATCAGGCCTTTCTACTGATGAAACAGATATGGTTCTAGCCAGCTAGTTCTCCACTGTCTCTCCTCTTCATGTCTCTCCTCCGTCCCACTGTTCTGCACTGTGGCAGTGTTTTGATCCCTTGACTGTATGACTGAGACTTTCCTAAGACAGAGAGATAAATCTACAGGACAGAAAATCTTGAAAGACTCCTGTTTTTCACTAATGAAAATGCTCCTGCACTGTGGATAGGATTTTTTTAGCACTAGGAAGTGTCTTCTCACATGCAAAGGACACGCGACACTGTTGGGTGCACAGCAGGAGTAAATGGAAACTCTGCATGGATGGAGTGCAGCCTGGTGTGGGTGAAGATCATTTCTGCAATGACAGGGGCACCTTGCTGCAAGTGAAGTCATGCCTGATACACAAAACAGATAGTTGAACATTAAACAAAACACACGAACTTTGTCATCATTCCCTCTAGTGGTTAAATCCAGATGACACTGAAAAAGTTTGAGCATTAAGCTTCATCTCCTCTCTCAAGCAAGGCAGACTCATAGTCCTTTCTGCACGGTAGGTCATGGTCCCAATTCCACTGAGGGTTCAAATGGTGTCATTTACAGGATCACACTGCCCTACAAAATCTCTTGAGTACTTCTAGGATCCTGATAATATTTAGGAACTGAATGCCATACATTGTATTACAACACCTTGTGATGGCCTAGAAAGATGCTTTCTGGAATACTTCCAGGGAGCCATTGGATTTCGCAGAGGAGGCAAAAAGCCAGCAAGTGAGAGTTTATTTGGTGCTGAACACACCTCCATAGCCTGATTAGAGTAATGGTATTGCTGGACTTCAGCAACTCAAGGGAAGGCTACTGAGACTTTGTGGCGAAGCACCACACTGGGCACCACACTTTCTGCTGCAAATGCTTTTACCAAACTCACTACACCAAACACTGTGCTCAAAGGGCTGCAGCTGCCTCAACTTCCCAGCACATTTACGTGAGGTGACAATAGCATAGAGTCACCTCCACTGACAGCACCTCGAACCAGTGACTGCTGGCAGGGAGACATCACAGCTGATGGCCTCAGTGTAAGCAAAGCAGTCAGGACGGAAAGGTGCTGAGCTCTGAATTTCTCCCTGGAGGCACAATGACTACACTGACATTACCCTTCCCATAGCTCTTTCACTCCCAACAAATAGATACAGTTGATGCTGAGTATGATTACAATTGTGTTTTTCCAAACAGGGCATGTTGACAAGTTTCCATGAATCTGAAGTTTTGAGAGTTGAGTGTCTCTCCATCATTAGCAACGCCTGGGAAAAACAAAATTTGTAGGTACTACACACTTATTGGAACTAGATTTTAATTACTTTCTTCTTATTAACTATTCAGCAGATTTACTTGTGAATTCTCAGGAAGAACATCTTTTGCCTGCAGGAATAATGGTAAATTTGCAGAGGATGTGTTATATTTCTCTAAGAGGCTCAGTTCATAATTTTAGGCATAAAGTAAAATTCCTTCTCCATGTGAAGCCCCAGCCAAGATCTTTGTGACACTCATGTTACCAATGGTGCATAGCAATAGTAAAATGGACTTAGCCCTACTGATGGCACAGGCCACCAGCAGCGTCTCTAAAACATTTCTACAGTGATTACAAATATACTGTATTTGTTTTGTGCCTGACAGAAAATGTATGATAAAAAAACACAGCCATATTTATAAATCAAATTAATTCTATATAGACTCCAGTCAAGGAGTGAGGACAATATTGCACTGAGTGGGTACCCCAAGAACACAAATCAATGGTCCCTGATGGATTTTTGCCATTGGTAAGGCCAGGCTTCCTTTTCACCCAGTCAACTGCTGTTTGGTTGATTTGGGCAGACAGTTTTTATTCCACAACAGAGCCTTTCTGGCGACAGCATACCTCCTCAGAGTGCTCCAGTGTACAGCTCTGTTGCCTCCTTGAATCACAATGTGAATTTCTTTTTGGAGAGCTTTAAAAGCAAGATAAAGTGAGTTTACTGTCAGTCCCTTCGTAGCCTTGGGGAACTGCGTGGGACCATTTCTCCTGCGCAATTTCTAGCAACATCAGAGGTTGTGACCTCAGAAGAATCGTCTTCTTTCCTTACTTCTGTTGCCTTTATTGAAACAAAATTAAAAGCTTTAACCCCTGAGAATTCGGTGATTTCACACGCTTTGGCCCACTCTGATTTATACCTTTGCTAATGCAATAAGCATTTTTCCTGCTATATGACTCTATTGCCCTGATTTTCATCTCCCACTTAGCTGTCCCAGGGTAACCATCAATGACAAATGCTTTGAAAACTGGCCCCAAATTCCCCTCTGCCTCTTGCCTCAAGGGCAGAGTTACTCTGTTTGGTAAAAGGAGAAAGACAAAAGGTACAATTGGACTTGTAGAACTTTCCTGTGCCATTTGAACTAGTTCTGAGATGCCTTTGCACACAAAGTCAGTGAATAACAGACTCTTAGTTCATTTTTTGTTCTAGTAGATAATTAACTACATTTTTTGAACATGATGTGGATCCACCTGATAAAAAATACTTTCATTTAATTTTTTAATGAGATGAAAATTATAAATAAAGAAAACATGTTGGGATTGACCTCAAACCACCTTTGGTTTAATTCTTGATGTATTTTTTAAAAATTTATTTTAAAGCAAATTAATTAAACATTTACATACAACATTTATAACAAGAGAACTAAAATATTTTTCTCAGAAAATGCCAAAAGGAGATGTTTTCCATTTTTTTTAGAGGGGGAGGCACTTGAGCAAAACAATTTTGTAAATATGACACCAACTGATATGTTTTGTTCCAAGCCTACAGTTGCCAGTTAAAAACTGCAACTGCTTGAGAAGTTCACATGGCTCTGTTTGCACATTCATTCTGGTGACAATTTTACCCCCCCCATCTTGGGCTTCTGTTATTCAAAAGATCTTAGCCATGACAGAAGAAACAATGACCCTGAAGTTCACCACAAAGACCCACAGTCTTTACTAGTCTGAAATCTCCCCCCATTCATAATTTATCTTACCCTCAAGTCCACTAATTTGTAAACTGCAAAAACAAAGACGGTGCCCAAGAACTGTGCAAGAGATTCCAGCTCTCCAGCATGCAGGAGTTCACAGAGTCCCCTGAGATAGCCCGTGAACTCAGCAGCACAAGTTTAATGTTGCCCAATAGCTTTTACAACTTACTTTCATGATCTTTTTTCAATGACAATATAATAAATAATGTCAGTTTGGGATTTTTTTCCTTGCCTGTTTTTCTGTTGCAACAGACATAGAGAAAATCCCTGATAAGCATCTGTTGTGGAGAAAAATTAAGTACAATATGTATGCACAGAACACATATTAGTTTCCCAAATCATCTTAATGATGGGCTATAAATATTTTTTTGGCCTGCTTGCAGGCATATTACTTTCAGCTATGAACATGTGAGCTTCCATTAACAGAGCTGGATCCGTATTTTTAATGGACAAGTAACATAAATGTAGCCACAAAACAAGAGCTCTCTTTCCTGTGCACTAATCATAAGCTCCATCATATTTCATAAGGATGTTGTATTACTGAAGAGTCACCTGTCTGATGGAGGTATAAAGCAGATGTCTTAATTGCACTGAGGATCTTGCAGCATTATCTTACAAGTGCTACAAGAACATGATGTTCTACCCAAATTGTAACCCAAGATGTTAAATGTCTGTAGTCTGCCACCTCAAAGTCTCTATTTATGGTTTGGTTAGATCCATATCCTGTATTTCCAATGACTGAGTGCCAAATAAATTTATGCAGCTGCTGTGCTTCTCACCAGGAGTGGCCACATTGCTGCACCACAATGAATAACCTCTCACCCACCACAAGGTGCTGTTATGATGCAGATTACCTATAGGGTAATCAGATGAAATCTGACAGAGTAGGAATTATCTGCAATGGTCAGAGTTAATCATATCATTAAATATTTGACCACAGCTGGAATTAAGGAGCTGGACAACCTCTAGATAAAGGGGAACTCCAGAAGAGTGTTGTAAACATTTTGTTCCATCTACAGCATTTCATCAAATTCCCAACTCCCAAGCAAGACTGAGTTGGCTGCACTTAATAGCACAAAACGTAGATGCTACTAATTCTTGAACAAAAGATGAACTACGGGGAGCAGCTCTGGAATTGCAAAGGGTTGAAGGTGGAAGAGGAATTAATTGTGGGGAGAGGCATAAAGTCCATACAGCAAGGCAGCACTGGAAATGAATGGATACCATACAGCAAGAAGAGGAAGAGCAAATAAACAAAATGAGTTCTTTAGAGGAAATAAATAGGCAGAAACAAGAAACAAATTAAATATGTTAAATAATTATTCACTTGACAAGATTTGTTTTGGATTTCAGTGTCAAGAAATGTGTCTGAAGTACAGAGCATACACCTTCAAGTCCCACTAACTTCAGTAGGACTATGCTTACACTTCAGTGTAGGTGCCTAATCAATTAGTCTGCTGAGACAAAGGCACAGTGCACAGTCCTTGCCAATGGCAAACTTTTGCTATCTGTCACAAACCTGGTATTAGGCAAACAATTCCAGTTAAAGCAAAAATTCAATATTCAACTTTGCAGAACATTTGGATGATAAGAATCCAGGTTCATAGTTTATTAATAAACTTTGAAACTTTCTAAGACCTTTACCAAATACTAGTTAATTAAAAATCCTATGATCTCAACATAGATAATTATGTGATGGTTTGGAGCAGGGAGAGGAAAAAACAAGTTTGTGTTAACCAATCCCACCCAGTGACCTCAGCTGGAGGCACCTTCATCGCCTGCAGGGCCTGGATTAAGCTGATTTGAGCAAGGGTCCAAGTTCCCTTTTCCCACACTGAAGGGGAATCTGAAATATGTCAACAATATCTGAGGAAAACAGGGGAAGAGAAATGAGAAGAACTGCCGATCTGGAGGAGCTGCCTGCAGGAACGGGGCAGAAAGGGTCAGGGGGCTGCTGATGCGCCCAGCCCACTCTGAGCCTGGGCTGCTCCATCCCTTCTCAGGCAGTTCTCTCTGTGGAAGGACACCCAAGAATGATTGCAACAAAACCCATCCAAATTCAGCTCAGCATCAGTGTGCTGGTTTCAACAAGGAAGTGCTTGTAAACAGAGCTAAGTTGAGAACAGTTTCACAGACAGATTTAGCTTTGTCCATCCACAAATTTACTGTGACAGAGTTGCAACTTCTACTAGGACAGTCATAATTCCAGACAAATTGCCCCCCCAGAAGCAGGATGTGGTAGTAACAGGCAAGGGCTGCTTCATCTGGACTCATATGCCATATGCAGAATTCCCTCAAAAATGAATTTCAAAATTGCTGTTGCTGCTGGCAGTGTGTGAAGCAGAAAAAGCCTTCAGAATTCTGTTGTCCATTTTGATGACAGACTCAAATAAAAGACTAAGTGCCCATCCTGGCTGTGAGACAGAGGTGAAGGGATGCATTTCTCAGTGCATTAGAGAAATAGGACTTTAATGCCCACATGCTGCTACAAGCTCTAGTAAGGAACCTTGCAGGGGCATTATCCCGTAAAGAGGTGGAGAAAGAGAGTGAACATATTGGCTGTGAGTGTTTGAATATAAAGCAGTGCCTTGGTCAGGGGGTAAATCATGTCTCCAGGATAGGGAGTCATCTTGATTTCTTGCAAGTACAGGCAGTGCCCACAGCAGCTGTGGGCGTGTGCAGGCCCAGCACAGAGGTGTGAATGCCGGAGGCACGGAGAGCCAGCCCTGTCCCCAGGGCTTTGACTGGCACGGAGACAAGCACATAGAAGAAACCAGCTCCCTCACACCCTCAAAGCTCTGAATGGGTTGAAAGGGAGCAGGAAATCCTGCCTGATTCCTATGCTGGAAGGTTCTTGGGAAGGAAGAGGTGATGGGGGATGCCATGGCCACAACACAAGCAGGGGAGCACCGTGGGCAGATACCAAGGACCATCCAGGAAAAAGGTGCCCACATTTTGAAACCACACAGAGGCCAAAGTGATAGAAACCCCAGAGGAATGTGAGATGTGCAGATGTGCAGTGGTTTTTGAAAGGCGCTAACACAACTACATAGCAGGTAGTGTTTTGGTGCATAAAATTTTGTAGGATGCTATGTCAACAGCATCCTTGTGCCCTGACAACTGGGACATGATATACTGGTGTTCTGGGAACTAATATTGACAGCCAAGGGTATGGGAAACCCAGCAGGGATATCAGGGCAAATATCTTGATCCTGGTGGCAAATGCTAAGCGCAGCAAAGATCTGGCCCTAGCCAGAATGACATAAAGTAAATCTGGCTCCACATCAGTCTGGACCTGATAAATCGCTGACCTGACTATTGCTACAGATTGTGGATCTGAATTGATTTCCCAGTGAATTCTTGCCTCCTCCCCCAAAAAATGAAACAGTATCCACACCAGGCTGAGGGGTAGGAGAGGGCTGCCAGCCCTGGCAGGAGAGGGCTCTCCTGGAAGGCCAGAGCTTGCAATATTAGGATTAAAAAACACATCTTTTATTCTTTTTTTTTTTATTCTGAGAGTTTCCCAGTCATAGTAGGTATGTAAATCCATCTCTATCTGGCCCCTGTTGCAGGAGCAACCCAGAGGACAAGCCCTGGAGGGGAGCCCAGAGAGGCCCCAAAATCACTATCCCTGGAGTTCTTCAGGACTCACCTGCTTTAGCATAGGGTTGGACTAGATGACCTCCAGAGGTCTTCTCACTATTCTGGCAAATATCATATGAGCCTCCTCACTTAAGCCAAGCCCAAAGCCAACACATGCTCTGGAACACCAAAGTTTCTTCTATAACCTTGGACACTTGGGCTGAATAAAAAAGCCTTGAACTCCTGGAAGGGTGGAGGAGCCCAGCTAGAAGCCATGGCATGCTGTTGCTCAGCCTTCCCTCCCTTCCCGAGCAGCTGTTAATGACTCATTCACCTCAGAAATGCTGCCAAGAGCCATAGGAGCCATAGGGACTGGGGGAGAATTCCTTTCTCTTCTGAGTCCAATAATATTTATTGAATAACAATGCTACCAGCTCTGAATCACCGCTCCTGCCAGCAGGCAGGGGGTGTATGATTCTGGTACTAAAGGGCTTGATGATTGAACGCCTTTTGTCAAAAATCCATCCAAAGATTAAATCTAGAGCTGAGTGATGGTCTTATTTCAGATACTGAGCACATGAGGAACTTGGCTAGCTTGAGGCTTGAACAGAAGCAAAGCTGTCTGAACTCTGAAAAGAGTCCCTTTGTCAGAAGGCATTTTGCTGGGGCCTTGAACAGAAAAATGTTGTATGTGTGGTGGTTTTTATGATAGACCCACACTACCAGCATAGGAAAACAATCATCTGCTTTTTTAAATGACTCCAAGATAAATCACAAGAAGTGTACTATTATTGATTTATTTATATCTCAATGGAATATTTGAGCTATATTTTATGGTTGGGTAAACACAAACTGTGCAGAATTTTGCACTGTTTGAACTTGTCAATGGCAGGCCTTTCTCGTGTTTTCATTTTAATGTAAATCAAACTGTGAAATGTATGGATGCAATTTATTTCCAGTCATGTTTATTGGACTTGGGAACGACTTATTAACCAGGGGCTTTACTCAAATTCTCGTTTGATTTCCGTGGATTTGCCTGCCCAGCCTCTGCGGAGCTTTCATGGCTTGAGCACTGCAGACCCTAAATCTGATGGAAAAGACAACAGTGGTTTTCTCACAGTGCCCTTGTAGAGTCCTGGAGTGAGGCTGTAATGGAAAGAGTACATCCTGCAGAGCAGAGCGCTCAGAAGAAAGGGCTGGTGTCTGGGTGAAATCCCTGCTTGGCTGCCAAGTCTTCCCTTCATTGCAGCAGGGCCAGGATTCAGTTTCTAATTTAACTCTGTGGGGAGAATCACCCTCCACAATATTCTGTAGATCCCTCTGCTGTCAAGGAAAAGACTGCAAGGATTCAAGAGAAGATAGTCTTTATGCAATTTTGAAATAAGGGAAAAAACCCCTAGTAATGCTAACCAAATCCAGATCAGCAAGCACAAAAAAAGGTCAAGTACCTGGCCTGTAAAAGCAGTGGAGGTGTTATCAGCCAAGGTAGCCCATGCCTGGTCATGCCACAGCTGACAAAATCCTCTTTCTAAACTGGAACAGATGGAGCAACAGACGTGGAAAGGCAAGGACACAGTTTTTTCAGTATTCCTTTAAAACCAACTGAAAAATCCTGACCTGATGTCTTGACAGTAGATGCCCTGATGATTCCTCTCCAACTCAACACTTCCCCAAGTCCCCAGTGGACCCTGCGGAAATCTTGGCCATGGTGAAGTCAGTAAGAGTTTTACCCTCACCCTACAACAAATTACCCTTGGTGACTGAGGAAGTCTCTCATCACCATGTACCTCAGTTTCTCCGGAGAATATCATGATTTCCTGTTTGACTGAGGTGTCATGAGGACAAGTTCCTGCTGCCTGGGGACCACGAGCTGTGACGCTGATAACGGGCACAGGAAAATCTGCGTGGGTCACTGGACACATTCCATTCTTATGACACGTGGATCCAAAAGAGCATTTAAATCAAAAAATCACTGGTTATACTCAATCCTTAGTGAATGGCAGCCTGTAAATTTCTTAGTCTAAATTATTAAGAGAACATTGCATACTTTATAACTGCACGTTTGAATATACTCATGGGGTCAGGCTCTCCTTTTAGCCCCTGCAACATAAAGTTGGAGTCATTGCCTGACTCCAACACAGTTACTCCAGATTTATTTCAGGGTAACTCTGAGCAGGATCCTGGGTTTTGTTTATGACTTTTCATTTGTATTTTGTGAAAACTTAATAAAAATCTTTTAAAACTGAAAAACATTGTTCCATAAACCCCACATATGGGATCTTTAAACTCAACCAACTTATGAACTTAACCCTGACTTGTCTTCCTCCTCTTGGCCTTTTCAGCAACTAGCACTCTTCAGCCATGTCTGTATTTACAGAGGTCAGACAAACCTCAGACAGCCAACTCTTGCCTTTGCCTAAAACAATAACAGGAACGTATGACAAAACTGAACCACAATGTCCTAAAATGGAAATAAAAATGCTGAAAATGAGGATAGACAGCTGAGAGAATGCAACTTAATGCCTGCAAAGTGGAGCCTAACCAGCGTAACACTGGAACCTATTGAGAGGTGCTGGTACAACTAGCACCTTTTTTGAGGGGGTTTTATTAATATAGTGGAAAAATCACATGTCCTATCCTAGAGGTCTTTCACACAAAATTCTGGTTGTGACTAGCTCTATCCATGTTAGTGACTGTTATCCAGAGAGATTAAGGCATGGGATTTTATAATAGTCTATTCTGAAATGCTTGAAGCTGACCATGGCTTTTTCCACAGAGATTTCCACATCGACTCACCAACACATGGCTGATGCAGGGTACATGTAATGCAAGGTGTCTGGTTTAGAGTCAAACACTTTGAAGGCCTGAGAGTTCAAAAGTTCCTACATCACCTAGCAACGTTTTCCAAGATTTGTCAATCCTCCCTGTTTTGGAACATCTCAGTGCAATTCCATTGATTCCCATGAAGTTCCTCCTGGGTAAAAGAACCTTTGAAGAACGGGAGGGTAGAAAGATTGGTTTAAATTTAGCACTGGTATAAGATCCTCTGGTTTAGATTCGATATATCTGATTTGCCTCCTTGCTTTGCTCCTGAGGAAAAAAAAAAGGAAAAAAAAAAGGAAAAAAAAAAGGAAAAAAAAAGTGTTTCAGGCTAAAATGTAAAAACTGCCTAAGAAAAAAATTAATTAATTGAGAAATGAGCAAACAGATCTCTCCAGAGGTTTTGAAAACCTTCACTTCAGCTGTAGAAGAGTTAAGAATGTAAGGATGAATTAAAGATCTGATCTACATCCCTGAAAGCCCAGTGGCAATCCGTCCCAAGGAAAACAACATTAGACTTGGAAATGAAGGAGAATAAAGTAACATGAAAAAGAGTAACTAGAGATACTAGTTAAATGCAGAGACGATGTGCATTGAGGTATTACTCAGTCAGCATCAATAGAAAAGCATTGATCTAATCCACAGGGAAACCAGTCACAAAAGCACTGTGAGCCACAGGAGAGCAGCACCCTGCTTGAATTCTGTGGGTGATCACAGGGATGGCCTGGGCTCACCTCAGTGCTCCTGAACAGGCACCCAGAACACCACAATCCCCACCAGGGCTGGCAGCATTTCTGGTGCTGTTTTGGGATGCTCCAAGTCATTCAGACTGGCCAGTGAAACTACTTATTTTTGACAGCTGCAGCCAAAGGTCAGACAAATAGCAGGAGTCATCTGCTCAATGTTGCAGATGGCAGTGTCTGCCCAGGAAACCAGGGTGTTGATCTCTCTGGGTAATGTAGGCAAGTGCTTTCCAAACTCTTGTACATTTTGCTGTAAGCCCCTCAGGAACCAGCCTACCACTTAGATCTTCTTTAGGGAGGGTCTGGCACAGTGGGAGTCTCATTTACTTTAGCACCACACAAGCACATACTAAATGGCTGGAGAAATGGAGAGCTGCCTCTTTTGGAAAGTAGTTAACATCCAAGAAACACCAGCCTGGGGCATGGCAGGAGGCAGCAGGTAGTAAGGTCAACCGCCTCACTGATATTGGCCTGGATGTAACTAAGCACCTTCCTTAATGATCTGAAAATAAAGACATGAAAAGCTGGATCAGTTGTTAGGGTGGGACCATTTAAACAACACAGAACTGACTAGAGATAACAAAGATGTCTAGGTAAATGACAGGCATTTCCTGAGACCTCAGAAATCTTAGACTTGTTCCATAGACTGGAAGAAAGCAGGCAAGCAGAGGAATGAAAAGGCAAGAGGAAAGAAGAACTATACAGTCAGAGCACATAAGCTCAGCCTAAATTTCAAGCATGCTCCTCTGGCAAAATACAGCAAATGCCATGGCTCAAGATGCAACTGGAGATGTGAGGCAGGAAAGAGATGATTTTCCCCAGGTCTATAATAGTTGCATGTTGGATCATTGCTATCAATTTGGGTGTTTTTCAGAAAATGTTGCCGGATTTGGTAAGGAAACAGAAAGAAACCACTGAAATGGTTTAAGGGCTGAAAAAACCGGGTCTTTAGAGATGTCATGATAAGCAGAAGTCCACACACTGCAGTGCCCAACATTTCATCAGTAAATATTGTCCTGTAGCTAGGCATCTAAAGAAGTACACGTTCTCAGCTTCTCAAAAAGAAGATTCAATGGTGGTTTGGTTTTGGTGCCTAAGTATCCTCAGATAGAGAATATATTAGTCACTAACAGATTCTTTTAATCTAGAAAAGATAACCATAACATATAGCTAAGAAATCAAAGCCATAAAAATGTAACCATACCTTTTTTTTTTTTTTACTTTTTTTAGTCCATATCTGTCCTTAGACATGTTAGTCCATGTTGAAGAAAATTATCTACAAAATTTAAGGATGTCTCCATCTCTTGAAGTACTCAGATCATTGCTGAAGCCCACCCTGGAGGAGATACTTTTTGCTAGCACACATTACTGAACTCCATCCAGGAGTAACTTTGCAAAATGGAGTAGCCTGTGATGTACAAGAAGTCATACTCAGTGAATCTCTTGCAGGTTCAGCAATATTGAAGTAATACCAGTGAGCTAAAGGCAACTGGTTTAGTGTTTGACAGGCAAGACCTGGCAGTCAAGCACACCCACGCAGCCCAACTGATGGGGCCAAGATTTCCCCAGAGGATAACCTTCCCAATAACCCAGCAACCCCAGTGCTACCATAACGCTCCTCTCCCAGGCCTTCTGGAAAGTCAGTTTTGAGCAACAGTTGACCGACTTTGAGAGACAAATAATTGCTTCTCTAGGCTATGGTCTGTGGTCTGGTTTTCCATCAATCAGTGCAGCACACAGGTGGGGCAGGGAAGCATTCTAGCCCACAGCAGGGGGACTTGGTGAGTGCAGCCAAAACAAGCTTTTGTGTCCCAGCTGACATCTGTGGGAATGGGCAGGTCTTTCACTGTGTGGAACATACACGATTTATATGAAGGGATCCCTAAACACTTTAGTATTCATTATTTTTAAAAGAGATTGGATTCTGTAAAGGAGAGGGAATGTGTTTTCATACCTGGAGAACATTACTCCGTTGCATGACAACAATGTTTTAATGACCTGTTTATTTTCTCCTGTCTAGTGGAACAGAAAAAAAGAAAGTGAAGCATTTATTTACCAGAAAATTCTTACTACTTTTCTAGGGAATCAGAGAAGAAAAACATTTTTTACTGATGTTTCTTTTGTAAGATGCTCTGTGCATGCTATTTTTTGAGGAAATATATACGATATTTTTTTTTAATAAACAGTGGTTCATGGACATCAAATCTTCAGCTGAATATGTAATAGTTTCACAGAACTTCTGGGTGACGTGGTCCAGACCCTGAGCACTCAGACCCATTGCTGATTGAATATCTCTAGCTGCAGTTTATTTTGTACATGCAAATTAGGAATACAAGGAAAACATTTAAAATTATGAGGCTGGAACACCATTTTTACAGATGGCTTTTTCTGCCAGCATGCAATTTGTTCTCCTCATATAAACACTGGGAAAATTTAAGCATCTGCTCCTAATTAGTTCTCTTGCACAAGTTACTGATGTGCATAACTCACACTAACCCATACTCATTGCTAAGATCTCACATGATTAGTTTGTTTGCACGTTGCTCCTTGGAATTAGACAAAGCTGAAGACCTGGAATCACAGCTGTTCTCTCTGCACCAGAAATCAAACCTAATTTTATTGGAATGATGAAAATTGCCAAGATCAGATGACCCCGGGAAGCAAACACAAGTTAATTGGGCCCCAGCTGACCTTAATGTCACCACATAAATTTGGGGGGAATCTGGCCAGTATTTGATTAATTTATTTATAGAACATGTTTGAATAATTTTTCTGTACTGGACTAAATCTTCTTACCCAGAAAATTGTGTGTTTTATTCCTCAAGCCATTGTGGCGTCCTCACCAGATCTGGGACAAAGCCATGGTACATCTTTCAGAGTATGTTCAGCCTTAACCCTTCTCTGCCATTCAACACCTACAACACCTGAGCTTTAGATGCAGAGAAAATTAGGTTTTGGTTCTGGCCGTGGTATAAAACTCTACCACATTCCAGTGACACGGAGAATCAAGAGAGGCATTCCATGACTCTTCCTTTACATCTGAATAGAGCACTGCAGGGTTTAAACCTTTCCAGAAACCCTCACTCAAACACATCTTTAATGTTTTTAGTGACGTCACCAAAGCTTTATGTGTTCCTTAAAAGCTCCCAGAAATATTAGCTCTGGAAAGAATTTTCCTCAAACTTTCTATTTAAACAAAAGAAATTATAAGACTGATTTGGAAAGACATAAAACATAGAGTTCCAGGCCTCCATATATTTTAGTATCTGACAGAAATATCTCTTATGCCTTGTGCCAATATGGATCCAGTTAGCAGAAGTGTAGCAAAGCTCAAAAACTCTCCTGTATATAAGACCATACATCCACATTCATCCACCTCATACAGATCAGCAATATATTCAAACTTTTCTTGCTTAAGAGCTAAATCAAAATGTTTCCTATTTCTTGTATTGTATGCATGGTATCTTTTGATTTTATTGTTCATAAAGTAGTAGAAAGGAGAGCATTATGAGAAGCTCACTCTTTTTGTGACTATTCAGGTTTTAGCAACAATTAAAGTGGCCACTCTTGTATATATCAAGAAAAAGTGTAACTCCAAGATCTTACAGTCCAATGCCATAGTAGTAAGAAACTAGATTTTGAAGTACATAGAGCTTTTAATTACACCTATCTTAGGGACCATTTCTTTACAGCAGTCAAAACACTTTCCAAACCACTTAAGTATCAATAACCCCATTTTTAAAATTCGTAATGGCCCCAAGAATGGAAGAACAGATACTTACCCAATATCACACAACATACCATTATTGAATCCCAGTTATTCAGAACCTGCTTCAGCTCTCTGTCCGCAGAAAACACTGTTCTTTTTAAAAGGATTCATACTCACTCATATGCTTAAGTTGTTTTGGTTTTTTTCCAGAAAATTATGTTTTCTTATTCCTGCACCAATACTTGAATGCAAATAAAACTATGCTGCAAAAATAAAAGCACCAGAATCAGTGAAATCAGTTTCCTTTAGCTTTGTGTCTCATGGATGAGTGACTATCTAAAATTTTATTGTGATTGAGACATCTGTGAGGGTTTTCCCCCCATATGGATTCCCTCATTTCTAATAAAGTGCACTCTTGTTCTGCTCTTTTCCCTACTGTCAGATCCTCTCAGCAAAATTTTCTTTCACCTAGCCATCTGCTTTCAGAGGCTTACTTATCTTAGACCTCTATACTCCTCTGACAAATCTGGTGGAAATCAGCCAACGAATTCAAAAGGTGTCAGGGACACACACAGTACACACAATCCTCTTTTCTGCAAGAAATCAAGGCTCATTTCCCTAGACTCAACTGGAAAATCTAAAAAATTATACACAAATAAACTTACCTTCTACGATTATTAAATCACTGTAATAGCTGGCATTTCAATTTTAAAGACCCCAGAACCTTCTAAGTGTTTACCAGCATCTAGACTTGAGTCCATTAACACACCAGTTTAATACTGATGTGAACTTCACTGACATCACAGCAGTCATATATGGTACATGAACACAAAATCAGTCCTATTTGCTTTAATGAATACAGACAGTGACTGCAGTGTATAGAGAACTATTAAATATTTGGAATAGAAAAGAAAATGTACTATTCTTCCTCCTCAACAGACCAGGGCAAAGACCACCGAGCTTGTTTTTCAAGGATCTAAATAGTCTTGTGCTATTTATTTTCTCAGCAATGAGTTTCATCCCTTCTGTGTGGTCAAGCCTACCTGGTTTCAAAAAGGAGAAACAGTTCTGAGAGAAACCTGGTTCTATGGAAGTTCTTTAAGTGTCCTTTGATTGTGAAATCCAGGGGACTGCACTGCAAACACCCTTATGAAGGGCCAGAATTTCAAAGTTCATATTCAGCCTTGCACTGTGTGGCAAGTAAAAGTGTTGAGATTCGATCTGTACTGCATCTATTAGAGATTAGTGGATGTTTCTGTTACAACAGCTGAATTTAAAAACACATTAACTGAGCACAAAAAACTTTGTATTACATATTTCCAGCTAAAAGACTTTTGCCCAAACATGCATTCTTGATGCATCTGGAGTCAGATTTCCACAACTACTCAGTGAAATGGAGTCTCTTAGCAGTTTCACAGCTAGATTGTCATCAAAAATAACAGAAGTTGTCGATTTGGCTGAGCAGATTCTCCAAATCAATGGAAATACCTTTGAATTTGAAATACTTTTGCATCTAAAATACCTTGAAATTCTAGTTTGATTCAGACTGAAATCACCTTAAAAAATATAAACATTTTGGCAAACTGGAGAACAGTTTTTGTTCAGCTCTAGTGCACACTTCTATCAGGGGCTGGCCAACCTTTGTCTTAAAAGTATCTCATCAGTGTACCCATCTACCTCTTTCAGAGAAAATAAAATATTTGCTGCTGTAAGCTATTATTCTGCAACCAAGAAATGCCCCCCACCTTCACACTTGGTTTCCACACAGTGCTTACTCAGGCAAAGGTCCCATTGACTTTCGGTGGGTGACTGGTACACAAGTAGGAACTTCAAGATTTGGCCGACATATGTTTTGCAAGTGAATGTTAAGGGAAGAGCAATTTGATCTCATTTCAAAGCCTGGCAGAACACAATATAGTATAATCACTAAAAAATCTAAGACAGAATTTCATCAAGCAAAAACAAACACTGTTCAGAAACTCAGCAGGAGACAGCCAGCCCTGAGCCTACAGTAATTGCAACATTGAGAATAGGAGTGAATTCCCTGAAGATGCTCCATACAGTAGCAAACCATCTGTCTAAACACTTGCAGAAAAGGCTCATGTTTGAAAACCCTGGATCTTGCCAAGGTCTTTGCCATTGGCTTTGGAAGTGTAATGACATGGGATATTTACAGATGTTCTTTCTGAATGTCCCCTACTCCCTGTAAGCAGATGGATCTTGGAGGCTGCAAAATGAACTACCAGGAAAGACAACAAAACCTTTTTCCGCCTTCTGTTGCCTTTCTCTACAGTAGGGACTGAGGCTTCAAAAATCAATTAGCATTTTTCTGCTGATGGGCAACAGTAAGGGAAATTCTTCCTTCAAAGACCGATCATTGCTGAAACTGGCCCCTGTGGAGAATTTCGCCAAGGCACCCTTTCACATGGCCCTGGACCACCAAACCTATCCTTCAGAACAAGCATCTGTGACTCCAGAAAACATTTTCTAATGTATCTTGGGAAAGAATGACAGCTGTGTTTTTTTCCAGAACAAGTACAATTCGTCACTAATATACCCGGAAAAATCCACTGCATGGCAGGGTCTTTAGTGAGTGAGGAAGGTTTGTAAAGCAGAAAATAATTCATATTACAGTATAAAAGCAATGACATTTGAAGTTAAGGATCAGCTGCCAATTCACTTATGAGCTCTGTTTTTCAGGGCTTTAGAACTTGAATGAATACACACAACATCAAGTTGACAGTCTCAATGATTTTTTCAAACAATGGATTAATTTTCTTAAGCTGATTTCAACACTTAGTTTAAACACAGTAAGGTTTAATGGGAATTTTAAGAGTTGTGAAAAGAAAGCCCACTGAGAGGCATACAAATTGGAATCTGCTTCCCCCTATACTCAGTGCAGTGTTCACTACCAGATGGGGCTTCCTCTGCTGCTGCACCACTGGGCTTCACCCCAACAGAGAAAAAGCTAAGAGCCAGTTCATCCCTATGGCGTCCTTCAAGTGGCCTTCACAAACAGATAGATGAAGATTGACACTATGGGAATTTCATGCTGTGTAAAATCTAAACAGAATATACTTGTGTTCTGCTTTCTTCTCATCAGCATCTGGCAGAACTCCTTGAGCTGGGTCTTCAGACTCCACCTGCACCAGCCTTCCTCAGTGGCTGGACGCATTGTCCATGCTATCCCTGTAGCTCAGTTGCTAATCTTTGAGATATTCCATTCCATGTTTTGCTCCGTCAACAAAACAAAGCTGTTGACAAACACAGAGGCCTTGGCTCAGGAAGAAATTCCAAACACATTTTTGCGCTTCATCCAAGGCATGCAAGGAAAGGAAGTAGGGGCTCTGCCACTGGACTACCTCCCTTTGTCGTCTGGCTACTGTCTGGCTAAACCTGCCCTGAAAGACTCACCTCAATCTCTGCTTGCTGCAGTGTAGTTGTTTGGTTCAGGGCTGGCCATGTGGCACCTGTATGTCAGTGATTGGTGGAGACAAATGTTCCGAGCATCAGCATCTGTATTTCATAACAGAACATGAGGATCTGATAGACCCAGACAGTGGGACCTCCCAGAAAACTGACAAGAACCATCTCAGCTCCCTGTGGGCTTCTAGGTAATTGCAGCACAACATTTTCCTCACCTTGACAACAGGGAGCTGTCATAGCTGCTTTATGGCCCTTCTCAATGCAGCATCTCACTGCCTCCCAGGTTTTATTTATTCTTTCTTCAAAATACTGCTTTGAGGCGAGGAAATCTTATGCCCCTATTCACACACCAGGACAGCAATGTCCAAGTCTGATGGAGTGAAAACACCAGGAGCCCAAAAGTGCACCCACACATCTGTTAGTCAGCTGTCTGAACCAGCACCAACTGCGACCTAGGAACGAGCATCAGTCACATCAGTGCTATGTGGTGGACATAGGAAGACTGAAAGATATCTGACAAATGGTGGGAACCTTGGCCAACACACCATGGTCTCCTCTGAAGGCTGATTTGAGCTTCTTCCCAGCTGTACTCAGGAGCTCTCTTAAATCTACTTCCAGATAATTTGAGTCTGAATTTAAATACATGTCCAAATTCATGCTTAAAATCTAAGCCAGAGAATCATTTGATCACGCTCCCTTGGAAGGTGTGTAGCAGAGCAGGGATCTGGACCCAGGCTTCTCTCCTGTAACTGGCGTTCTCCCTATATATTTCTTTACTCTTAGAGGTCTTTTCCAACACTATTTGAGGTTTTCCAATCATGAAAAAAAAAAAAGAGCAGGATGGAGGAGGAAAATTGGGCAGGGAAAGAAAGAAAAACAAAAATTTCAAACCATAGTATTTCTAGATAATGTTAACTGAAGAATTCTAAAAGATCAAAAACTATAAAAATCTTGAAAAAAACAACACCAATACCCTAATATTTTCATTACAACCTGTGAGTTAAAAAAAAAAAAAAGTGGAAAAGAAAACTGTGACCAGTTCCCACCAAGAGCCTTTAAAAATTTCTCATGACAAGGACTACAGCACATTTATGAGGTGGCCATTCCACATGCAAGCAAGCCAACTGGATTTTTGTGTTCCTAATAATAAAAAAAGAGGTGATGCTACACTAGTGTAATATTACTGATGAGAGTTGTGAAATTAGTTTCCTTGCAGTCAGGTCTTTCTCAAACGAATTTTATAAGCTATGCTTGCCCCTTTTATACAAAACTGCATGATCTGCTTTATGTCTGCAATGGAAAACATGGTTATAAAGAGTCTTCTTTACTCTTGTTTTTATTTAACATAATATCAGAATCAGTAGCATGGAAACTAAGAACCCAGGTTACATGCCAGGAGCCTTGGAACATAAAACCTTGCTGTGGGCCGATAATATCTGCCTGATTCTTACCAGTCTCCAGGACTCTGTCCACGACCCTTCTGCAAAATAAAGCTTTATGAAATCAAAACTTGCACCCTTCTCAGAAGTCCAGTCCCTTCCTGTGGTGAACACCACTTTTGTGATAACCAAAGGAATTTTATATTTAGGGACAGCACTTGTTCTTGACCTTCAGAGAACTGTTTCCATTGACACATGCTGAAAAGAAAAGGGATAAAAATCCCCTTTGGGATTTCAGTTCAGATACTACAGTTCTAATATGAAATTTAAACTGCCCCAAGCTGCTAGTGTTATAATACCGCCTGCTAAGTATAAAGCAGAAAGGGAAAAGTCCAGAAGACAGTACTTCATTACATGGAAATTCCTTGAATCCTAAAGCCATATGGAACATTAAAAGCTTTCCCCAAATCCCTCTCAGACCAGTGGAATTCAATTGTTGTACAAGACTGAAATTTAGAAGAAGAAAATTCTGATTTTCTGCATTTCTGGGAGCTGACTGAGATTCATCTGTGACTAGAAAATTAGCTGTAGTACAAGAGCCAGGAGACAAAATCTCTTTTAATCATTTAATCAGCAGCTTTCTCAGTGAATCAGGCTGTGTGCCTCCTCCAGTTGAGAGCAATGCTTCCCATTCATAAAAGATCCTTTAAAACCTTCTGCGAATCCTTCATTTTATGAATGAAGTTTCACCAATAGGTCTGTTTTGTACATTCGTACATTAGTACATTATAGGAAGCCCTGCTCGCAGTCATCTTGTGTTTTTTGTCTTCTGAAGAAGAGTAGATGTAATGACCCCATCAAAAAAGTCTGTAACATACACAACACACCAGGTGTAAGGTGCAAATTCTTTCATGGACATACACAGGAGGTAGTTCATGCACAAATGAATTGGTATAAGTTGTTAGTCAAGCCATTATGAGAAATTAACAAACCTACAAAGATGATGGCCTTGATCTTGGAAAATTTGTGGCCAAGAAAAGAGCCTGTATTTGAGAAATGCACTGTCATTTTCCTACCACCTTGAGTGGTAGGAACCTTGAGTTTAAGAGGCTGTTCAACAGGGCAGGGAAAAGGATATGACCCCAAGCTCCCAGATCAGCACCTGTTCCAGAAAGGACAGGACTCAGCTTTAGGGCTCTCTTGAAAACCAAATTTGAAAAAGAATTTATTTTGTCCCATGCCATCCTCAGAAGCTGTTGGGGTTTTTACCTTACTAAAACTTTTTGCAGAATACATAGGCTGTTTGTTTTCCACCCAGACAACAGAAGCCAGGGTTTGGTAAAATACCATAGTAATATACTAACTTCCCTGGCAATGTGAGTGACCCATTCTTTACCACAAAAGACATTAAAATGGAACAACATTTTAATGAATCTTTCAGAGCACCTCTTGAGTAGTTCAAGGGAGACCATGCTGCAATTTTTGCTGAAATAGCTCACTCAGAGGAATAGCATGCTGTGCTTGTTGGCCTCCTTCCACTCAAGGTTATGAATCAGAGTTGTGATAACGAACCCAGGGAAACCTCCTCTGTGCTGAGCGCAGCAGAAGGCCGACCAAGATTTAATTGTCCTTGCTGTTACTCTCCTTTGCTAGGCTCAACGTAGAGGCTTCAAGCCCTGGGTGGCATAGCTGTTCTCATGACACATTCCCCACTGCACAGAATCCATGTCCAGCACAAAGGCAGAATGGAGCACGACGGAGCGTGAAGCAAGATCTCTGCTTGCCATCGCCTTGACTTTTCCATGTGCCGCAGAGGTGTTATTCATCCGTTCTATTGCACCCTGTGGGTTTGCACACACCTACCATCGCTGTGCCATCTGGTAATGATTTTCTGCAAACAGCATCATATATTCTTGATGGGAGTTTGTATGAACTACATGGCTCTTGCTGCTCCCCACAGAGGAAATATCTTCTTTTTGGTGAGATCAGTGGGCCAAACCTTGATGTCAACATTCAGCTCTCTTTTGTTTTGCAGAACCTCCATGGTAAGCATCTACCTCAGCCAAGAGGAAGTAAGATTCAAGAACCAGACCCTCTCAGGTTGCATAATAAAGGACTCATATTTTATATCAAGCTTCTTTCTAGGAGCTTTTCATTCAAAATTGAAGGATGACATGCAAATAGCTGTATGTGTGAAATGTTCCCTGTGTAAAAATGGGAATTTCAGGAGAGAAGACTGCATAAGTATGCTCCAGTTTTGTGTCCTTTCTCAGTGGGGGGTACCAGGCTCAGTTTCCCATCATCTCTGGCTGGTCACTGAGGGAACAGGAAGCACTGTGGCTGTCCAAAGCTTTCATTTTGTTTTGATCACCTCTGATACAAAAGCAGCATTCACTTTGCAATAGCACAGCTGGCTATACAGCAAGTGAAGCTGAGGAGAGACAGGCACACCAAACCCACTTCCATGCCATGGGGGCAGAGGGCAATCACGAGGAGCAAAGAGCAGAATGATATATAGTCAGGCGGCTAGAGGTAATTAACCCTTGGCTAGTCCAACCAAAGGACTTGGTCTTCTGCCTCTTGAAGACTTCGAATCAACATATGATATCTCTCTTTTTTAAAAAGTGAACTTTGACTCTGCCTCAACGCAGACCTCACAGATGAATCACAGACAAAGAGTCCATACAGGCAACCATAAAAATCCCTATGGCCTTGAACACAATGAATCAGGCCTTGTTTAATCTACACCTGTGTTATGTCCATGGGTAAAGCCAAACTGCTTGCATAGCTCCAATACATTTGAAAAGAGTTGTGCCTGCTAACATCATGGGCCTGCATCCCATGTCCACACAATATCTGCTGGGTTTTGAACTTTTTGCAAGCTTCTTAAAAACTTCAGGCACCTTGAAGCTTCTCTTCTTCCAACTGAATCAGTGACTAAGGAATCCTGGTCAGAATCTCTCCATTAAACACTTAGCTTTCTTGATTGTGCTGACCTATTTACACCCAAGAGTTTATTTTAACACAGGATTTTTTCCCTCCTTCTCAAATTTCCTTTTTAACAGAATTTAAGAAAATGCAAGAAAGTCTTTGCTGATATTTGGTTACTCACCACATGCTGAGCTGAGTTTCCTGTTTAAAGAAGAGAGAGACTCTGTGTGTGTGTGTGTGTGTGTGTATGTGAGCATGTGTGTGAGCCAACAGGCTTAGAAGTGCCAATACCCAGCCATGAGATTTTTCTGAGCTATCTTGACCCAACTAGCACCAAACTCAGCTTGTGCAGTGCAAGCAGCACTGGGCAGAGGTCCCAACAAATGCAAAACAATATTTTTAATTCATCTGGGGGATTTCCTGAAGCAAACCTTGGCATGGAAAGAGCAAATTGCATACAGCAAGAATGGTGATGTTTGAGAAGGATTTAGCCGGTGATAGGCACCTTTAGTGGAGTGCAAGTTCTTCTCAAAGATTGTCCCTGAAGCGGGGGTGCATGAGGTGCAATGAGAGAGCATGAGAGAGAGGCAATTGATAGCAGATGGGGGAATAAAGAACTGCTTTCAACAGGCCTCTGAAACAGTATGGAAAGTGGTGGGAAAGAAGGGCTACAGAGAAAGCTATCCTGCGCCTTGTAAGAGCTTCAGAAAAAGGGGCAGGGGAGAGTGGTGTGCCTTGAAAAACTAGATGTCCCAATATACAATATATACAATATATACATGACTCTAGGGGCCCTCTGGTGGTCTAGTGGTTAGGATGCGGCGCTTTCACCGCCGCGGCCCGGGTTCGATTCCCGGTCAGAGAAAAAGTCCCCCGGGCAGATGGAGCTCGTTAGCCCTGTAAGGCCATCCATCTAAGAGAAGGTCACTCTATACAAACCTACGTCCTGAGGACCTCACTGCCACCGTCCAAGCTTGCTCGGCCCCGGCAGATGAACCTCAGGATTAAAGGGTGGGCTCAGCTCAGCGCACACTGTGTCTCACCTAAAAAATCCACTGCGCAGGCTCAAAGGGCAAAGACCTTTCCCAAATCTTCGTTCGCGAAGACTGGCCATACATACATGACTCTGAAAAAGAGGGTCACGTGGAAGAGAAGAAAAATACCCAAACTAAGAATCAACAGAGACAATCCTGAAAAAATGCTTTTTAATCTGAAGGGTCACCATCCCTCACAATGTGACTGTGGATATTGTGAAATCTGGTGATTTTTTAAAAGTCCAGATTGTGAAATCACAGGATTTATGTGTGAGCCTCATCCAGCATTCTGTCAATGCTTCATGGAGACTTCTTGCCCCCATGCTTAGAAATGTAACTCGCAGGTTATCTAAAGGCTCAGAAATCAGCTGCAAGAAACAGAAATGTCCCCACTTATAAAATTTGTTTTAAGCCAAGCTCAAGACTTTGCAAGGCTCGTTTTTCAGCAGTAGTAGAAAATGGGAAGCTGAACTTTACTCCCTTTTGACAGTCAGGGACTTACATATCACTTTGCCAGAACAAAACAAGCCTGCAAACAATATGATTAGGTAAAGCCTTTTCTATTAATGTCCTAGCAAGAAATCCTCTGCAGCAAAAACAATGTACTAATCTCTGATCTGCTTCTAACTCTATAATATCACTCCAAGCACTATATTAAGCCTTATTGTTCCCTTCAGTAAAAGGCAGTTCTTAGGCTGCGTTTTTGGGGACAGCTTCACACAATTAGAGATTGAATAGCTGTAAGCATGACTCCTACAACTGAAAGGAATGAGCATTTAGTGTGGCCTTTCATAAAAGACAGAAGATATGAGGATAAAGGTCAAGTACTTTGAACCAAAGGCTGGGAAAGAAAACCAGCTTCTTACCACTTTAGGCGGTGGTACTGCCTGTCTGTTCCATTGATCTGCTAAGCTCTCTTGTGAGTGAATGCACAGGGCATGTGAGACCCAATGTGCCATTTTCTTATGAGGTTCCATCTTACTTCATTTCTGTTGTATTTAAGATTGCATCTGTAGTCCAGAAAGAGGGTTAGAGAACAACAGACCCTAAAGTGTCCTTCCACATTTTCATATGTGCTTTTCTTGACAGGTAACATGAGATTACAGTTAATTTCCTGGGTAGCAAGGGAATTTTTGTTCCATAGGAGTGACTAGAAGGGTGGTAAAAGAGCCTCAAAACTTGCTGGAATTAACTAGAATCAGGTACCATTGCAAAGTGCCTCAAGTTTTTAATTTCCAATGCAAATTGGTCCAGTGTTGTCCCTTCAGATGAAGGGATTTTCTATTTTTAATCAAAAGGGAAAATCCTGAACTAAAGCAGAGTAAAAGGTTGCCAATCCATATCTGCCTTTTTTCCCCCTTTAGATTCATCCAAATCTCCCATGGAGTAATAGAAATATCACTATATAATGAAACTTATAAAACTTTAATGTAGGATTTATACTTTTTCATGTCTATTATTTCCAAAGCTTGCCTCCATACCCTGTCAATTGGTTTCCTCATGGGTATGGGTAAGGATCTCAGCTGCATCTGATTTGATTACATCCTAATGAAAATGGTGAGTTGATAAGTATCGGATATATCTGAACATTCTCCCAAAATTACATCTGACATTTACAAGGAAATAATACTGTAAATTCAGCCTTAGGATCTAGTAGTTGCTTGTAAAGCAAAAATTGGCATTGGCAGGCTCATGTTGATCTAGAAATTTCAGGGAACATAAGAATTCCTTCAACAGAAAAAAACCTGTGCCTGTATTGACAGTAAATTTTAAGCGTCCAATATCAATCAGAAATGAAATGCAATGTAATTCAATATCCCTCCTTGAGACCTGGCCAAAAAGGAGAACTTTCACAAGTTGAAGAGCAGATAGTAACCCATCCTCCCATATTGCATAATGCAACCTTGCTCACATATGGTTCTGCTCAGTGTTTGTCAGGCAACATAGACACTTCCACAAGCAGGAAAGAAAGTCCTAGGGACAGACTGGGCAGTAAAAGGGAGCTCTGTGACAAGCTGCATTGCCTCAAGATGAACTCTTGGAAGTACAGGGCTGAGCACCATCCGTTTTCAGAGACAGTTGCTGGGCAGGGAGAATCAGGTTTTTTTGGGGGGGTTCATAATGCAGTGCCATTCCATTATAACTGTTTTTCTCCCTGGGAAAGAGTTTTTTCTTGTGAAGTTTCCAGTTTGAAGTTTTTTCCTTCTCCAAATTGCTCAAATCTCCACTTTTCAAAGTAGCTTTTAATTTCCAAATTTAAGGTAATTGTATGGCTAGAAACAATTTAGAAATATCCAGAACTAAAACAAAACATTTGAAAATTGTCTAAACAAAGTGCTGCACTTGACCCCTAACCTCACTGCTCTTTTCCAGATTTTCAGTTCACCAGTATGGTTCAGATTTTGACTTTCTGGCCTCTGTCAGAACAAAAAAAGTTTTTCCATCTCTTTGAAAATCCTCACAAATTAAGAAAATAACTTCCAGCCTAGATCTAGTGCCAGTCCTATGCTCTTCTATCTACGTAATTCTTAGTTTTTCTCCAGTGGCACAGGATGTTAAAAAAGAAGAGTTTTGACATTCAAAAGTGTGCAAAGACTGTAGATGCAGCAGAGATAAAGGAGAGAGAGGAAGGGAGATGGTGTCAGAGTGCATCTCCTGTGAACCTCAGTCTTGCCTGTTTCAATTTTCTCTTCACCCTCGGTAAGTTTTTGCTAGAGCCAGTATGAGAAATCTCCCAAGGCACTGTTGCTCCAGCCCACACGAGGTCCTGGTAGCAATTCCCTTTTTCTTTTACATTTGGCCCCACGTGGATCAGCCATGAAGTGCAGACCTCAGTTAGAGTCAGCCTCACCCACAGACTCATTACTTGCTCTGGATCAGATTCATAACTTTAATTCCAATTCTTACTCAGTCAAAACTCCCAATTGACTCCCAGAAGACTTGAGTGCAAAGTATGTCTCTGCCATCACTCATAACTCTTGCAAAACATCCATGACCTTAGAAAAATACTGAGTGCCCTTTTGGATTTAGAGAAATTCTTCTTCAGAAGAGAAGGATTCACATCACCCTTGCCTCTCCAGCTGTAGTAGACCACCACAGCCATTCCCTCCAGCTGTCCCATGCCTGAGTGAGAGCAGGCAAGATCACACAGCCACAAAAATTTGAAGTACTTTTCAAGTTAGTTGAGTGCTGTCTCTGCTCTCCTCTCACTTTGATACACTGGCCAGTATAACAGGCTGGAGAGCCATCTTCCAGTAGAGACATACAAAGCAAGGAAATCCTGCAGAGGCTGCTGTTCACACACTCCTCTCTGCTCAGGGGACTACTGCCCCTTGAAATTGGTCACAGACAAAGCTGGCAGAGGCGAGGATTCAACTGACCTGGCTGCAGCCATTTATAATAAAGCACATAACATAGGCTGTGTTTTCTCCCTCAGCACTCAAAAGAGGAGAGCAGAGACTTCGTTTAAGAGCTATCATTTTTTTATCCACATCTAGGCATGTCTGGGAGACCAATGGAGTCAGGGCTTTAGGTAACACCCTGACATCACAGGGTGGGGAGGGAGATGATGCCAAAAGTGTCTATGTTGTAGAATCCCTGGGTTCCACTCCTTGCCCCTAGGCATACTAAGAGAAATCAGCCCATCAGGGGAAACAAACCCAACTTCAAACCAAGGTCACCCCTTGGCACAAAACCTGCCAGACAGAGGCAGGGATGGTTGGCTGCATTCCACGAAGGCACAGTAAGCACCTGCACACACTACAAGCTGCGCAGCCGAGGGTGGAGTGGGGCCACCACGGCTTGGACTGCTCTTAGCAGACTTTTGCTTTCAAGCTTAGAGCTGAAAGCCCCAAGTGCAATGGGACAGTGTGCAATGCAACAAGCATGAGCTCTGGAAAGCAGCTCCTCCAAGGCAGGACACACTGTTTCGGCAGCTAAATGGCGAGCAGGCTGTTCTGGCATCTCATGCACCTCATTAACCCTAGGAAGCAGCAGAAACTGGAAGTAACCTTAGCAGCCCCTGATGCCTCCATTTCTCATCTTCCCTAGTGCCTCCACTTCTCACCCCGATATGTGTAATGACTGGAGCTGAGTCTTGGCCAGGCTGAATTTAAACAGACTGATTTTCACCCCAGACTACAGCAGATCTCGAGGCAGTGAGTGCCTGCAAGTGCTGTGAAGCACCTGTGTGAGGTTTAGAAGGAAAGAGTTCTATGAGACCTGGGTGTGGAGAAGTATGTGTTTCTCACAAGTGCGGCCAACCATACCCTCCCAAAACCATACATGAGATCCCTGAAGAAGGCAGCTTAAAAATCACTGAATTTATCAGCATAACAGTAATGTTTCTGGGATTATTTTTATTTGCCTTCTGGTTTGGGGGCTTTTTAGATCATATTTATGTGTATTTTTTTTCTTCAGCCATAAAACCTAAAAACCCTGTTGAGATTTTTATTGTTCCCATGAATCCAGGAGCTGGAAGTTCACAGAATGTTCATGGGACTTACAGTAAAACTCATGAGCTAAGAACGCATAGGCTTGCATGCAAGAGGCTGTTGTGTAGCGCTAAGCAAATTTAGTCTGTATAACAATATGTAAAGGGAAGTATGTGAGGAGGATGTTGTAAGTTAGTATGACGTGTCTGTGGGAGAGATGATGGGTATATAGGGGATTGCTGCACTTTAGGGCCATAAGTACATCTCTGGCAATTGTGTTTTCTGAAGTGTGCCTGGTATTTAAATTTTTTTCAGTGTGCAGAGGAGCATGAACATCGTTCGCTAGCGATTTGCTGGCTGCATACAGGAGGTGTTACAGAACACAGAGACATACACAGGTATTTGAGGACTAGGCTGTGACCAAGAATAGTCACAGCTGGACTTGGCCTTTCTGTTAATCCAGAAATAGACTCTTCTCCCATGTGCTCACTGAATCCAAATCACAGAGAGGATTAAATCTAGTTGAATCACAAACTGCTGGCTGGTGGTAGATGAACTCTAAAGCTAGAAGGTAAAATATCAGAATCAGCTATTTTTGGCTATTCTGTACCTTTTCAGTCCTCAGTGCTGACACACTTGTGGATTGTTCTAGAAGGCCCACCTGCTAATAAGGACCCTCTGATGCAAATTCAAGGCACCTAGAGTTTTACGAGTCCAAGCACTCTCGATATGCAAGCCAGCCCTGTCCCCCACGCCCTCCCCATTTCAGGAGCTCGCATGTGCTGTGTACCACACAGGCACACCCCTCACAATAGCACAATTGTAGGGGCAAATCCTGTCACAGCCTCTCTGAGCTCCCAGAGCTACTGCTGCCAGAGCCAGCATTGTGCTACTGGCAGGCAGCCACCATGTCAGGCTTCGCTGTGAGCCCAGAGATACGACACTATTGAGGCAGGGCTGGAGTATCTGCTGCTCTGCATCCCTGCTGCCCTGCACAGCCCCACGGGCATCAGCAGCATTGTCACAAATGGAAACATTCAGCAGTTGTGATGTATTGTAATCCTCTAAAGACCACTCGATCTTTCAAGTGAGACTGCCCTAGTGTTCAAGCTGCAGAGCCAGGTATCTGGTTACACTTATCTCAGGGACATAACTGCCATGATATTATCAACTGTTAAATTGTCCGATCAGTTAATAGGCCTCCAACACAACTGACCTGGTGACACATCTGCTGCAGAAAATACCAGGAGTCCCTCGAGAAACCCAACACACAGTGAACCGTCCCGCTCTGGTTTTCTGGGCTGGCTCTACCGTTTAAACCACTCAGTTGTGTCAGGGCTTAGCTCTTCAGAAAACCTGTTCTCAGAAATGGCTCATCTGGCTCATCTTCCTGTTGAGACAGAATACTTGGTCATTTATCATTTGTCTTCTCGTGGTTTTCTGCCTGACGACCATCAGCTTGCTTGGAAGTTAAGTCCTAATTGTTTTTCCTCTCAGGTTTCTCAGTGAGGTATCTTGGGGATTTTCACAGGAGCACATAGAAGTGACCAGTAGGAACATAAAATACTGCAGACTTTCACATTACCACCCAAGATTTAGTACTCTTCTAGACTGTAATAAAAAGGACTCTGTTGCTAATTAATCACCTGATTAAGATTCTGGGCTTGCAGTTCTTGTTTTTTTCTACTGAGATGTGCTTTCTTTCACTGCCCGTTGACATAGCTGAGAACTCCAACCCTTGCTCAGCAGAAGCACAATAAGATTCTCTTTATGGGCATGGCTGCAGTGGTCATCAGCGAAACAGTGGCTTCAGATCCTGCTGACCTATAGGTTCACATGGAGATGCTACTTCCACATGGTGAACTGATAGCAATAACTTAGAAATGTAACAGATACGGTATGATAAATATTAGAAGCAATTAGACTTTCATATGCACAACATTCCCAGAAGCTTCATCAAGACCTTACACGGAGCTTGCGGGGAAGGATGAGGAAAAATAACTATATTTTTTTTCTTTAGTCTTAATGTTCACTTCTGACCTTGCATCAGGAGCTGAAGCAGAAATGTCAGAAGGAGCTGGGGGCAGAGTTGTTCTGGTCCACTTTAGCTTAGCCCATCAGGTTCAGAGCTCAGTTTGCACTTCTTAATCACAATGGTGGTTGTGCCAAAGATAAGGCAGAAGAGCTACATGCAGAAGCAATTTTCCAGTGAGCTACTATTTCAGTGATTCAATAATTTTACTGGTCAGTGTGGAGTGGCTCTCAAGCGATTCCCTTAAACTGATGGGCAGCTGTTTTTCAGCATGAAAAAAATTACAATTACAGCAGAATTCCAGGCATGACCCTTTCCACATGCATTTTAGCTCCTATATAAATCCTTTTGGCAGCATCAGATGGGAGGAAAAGGTTCTTTGGTCAAACAGTTTAAAACTTATTGTTTTTTTTTTAAGTAAATACTTGATAACATCTATTTAACACAAGCTCTCCGTGAATACGTGTATAAGGAAAAAAATCTGTGTGAGAGAGATATAAGACTATAACTAAAGCTGGTTTGCAAATTTCCGGCTAAACAAAGTTTCATCAGTAAACACTGCTTCCCTGAACGTTTCATCTGAAGCATCTCACATTTGATCAAGTTTCACTGAAGTTGAGACAAAGCTAAGGTTTAACAGATTGACAATAAAATAGATTTGCATTGCTAAGCAGCTCAGATGACTTTCATTTTTCAGATTTGTTTTCAGAATTTCCAGTACACAACAGTAAAGAACAAATTGGAAATGGAAAAAAGTGCATCTCACAAAGCTTTCTCAAGTCAGCAATGCTGACTTTTTGGTCACATTTACTGATCTCATCTTCAGTTGTGATTTGAGAAATTCTCATCCTTGTTCTCAGTCCCTTGGAAAGGGGAGGTCAGATATTACTGAACAGAGACCAATTATAACGTAATTGTAAATTATGCCAGAAAAAGTGAAAAAAGCAACTGGGGCGGGGAGAGAGGAGGAACAAAAAATTTCATGGGTAGTTTTAATCCTCACCTCTTCAGTATCTCTGTGCAGAACCAAGGCAGACTCTGGTGTATTAAACGGAAATAGCTGCAAGCTCTTTGTTTATTTGTGTTTCTTATTTTTGACCTCTGACAAAGCAGTCACCAAAGATCCCAAAGAAGACACTGTAGCCACTTTTTTTAGCAGTGACTGGGAATTTAAAGAGGCATGAAATTTAAAACATATCCCAGGTACCAACTTTCAGAAAGCACTAAGAAGCAGTGCCCCTGGAAATCAGCCTCCTTGAGGTTTTCTCATTCAGAAACTCAAACATCGAGGTATTCAAAATCACCACCACATGGACTCTTTATAGTCCTAAAAGCTCAGTCCCCAATTAGGTTGATGCATAAAAACATGGTAATTTTTTGCTATTTTTGGAAACCATTTTCTAAATACTAATTCAGTAAATTGCCTAACCAGATACTGGGAAATCACCTCCCTCTTAGTTAACTGTCTCAAACACTGATAAAAACAACTTTGCAAGAACTTGCCTCAATCACTCTGGGAACTTTCAACACTATTTCATGAAAATCAGACCATATGCTATCATTGTCACCCTGCATCATATATGCAAGTGTGTGTGTGTTCATATACACACATGGTACTTGGAAGAGCCAAAATATGCCAGAGGCCATCCTGGCATTACAAAAAGTCTTAGAGGTTTATGGAATAACTGTGAAAAAAGATAATTTTTCCTCTCAACATATCTCAGTATCTATATCTGCACTTCTTGAATACTATTTCAAGCACTGACGATGCCTGTTTGTGTGTGCATATATTGTACTTTGTTTTCTTTTCTATCTGGATCATTAACTGGAAAAAGTCAGCTCATGTGCAAAACATCTGGTTTTCGGTAAAGTCCTGCTTTTCCTCAGCTTAGCAGCTGCATTGATTGAGGCATAAAGCTGTTGCCGAATTGTTCACAAGCAGTGTGACAGGGGTAGAACAGCAACCTACACTCCTTTCCAACCTTGGTTGCTTTCTTTCTGGTGCCAAGTCAGAAAAATTAGCATTATGAATGATTGATAGCATGCAATCAGCTGCTTTCAGGACTATTACCATCTCTAATTCAATGAGGGAGGAGGTGAATCAGTCTTGTTTATACTATTGAAATCTGGCTGGAGGGCTTTGGCTAGGCTGTGAAGGCTCAGTTCAGTTCATTTGGGGATTTATGTCAGCATTTCACACATTCTGGGAAACTTCGCTCACTCTGTAGCCAGTGCCTCTAGCTCTAGAAGTTAACCTGGGGTATCTATAACAACCACATCATTATCCAAGGTGGTTTCCATCTAGTTTATGGTTAGTGTTTATTATTTCTAGGGCACCATAGATGTGCACAGCATATTTTATGGCAATGTACAACACGGAATCTAGGGCTCAACTCCTGCAATCAGGTCCATTGCTAGGAGCTCTGGTGACCATGCTTTGTCTAGAAGGGCTCTGCTGGTTCATCAACAACTGGGTCTCTAACTCTGGAGGCAGGATCAGGGAGAGCACCAGGCAATGCACAGATAAGTGTGAGTCAGGGTAGAAGGAGGCTAAGATGTGAAATCCTGGAGTGCAAAACATTTTGGCTACAGATAGTTTCAGGTATTACTCTTCACTTAACTAGGTTTTAGCTACACTAGTGCCATTGGGGCCAACTAACTCACCTCGTTTATGCCTGTCTCTCACCATGAATGAAAAATGAGATAGAGGCAACAGAGATCCTAATTTCAGTATCTCAGTCAAATGTCTTTGTTTGGGCTGAATGGATATGGGATGTAGCACTGAGGAGCCTGGAGAAGACCATATTCCTTTGAGAAAGATCACTACAACTACAGATGATCCCAATGTAAATAGAAAGATGTGGGGGAGACACAGACAGGGCACTCCCAGGAACTGTGAGTATGATAGGCAGAGATCTCAGCACACCAATATTTATTCTCATCAACCAATCAACTCACATCAACTAAAGCTGGCCACTGCAGTCCAGGGCACCTTGCTGTAATTATTGCAGAGGTTTTTTGCTCAAATGAGCCAGACTAACCGGCAGCCATATTTAGGCTGAATTTAAACCATACTGTTCCTCTCAATGCAAATATGAGCTAGACATCCCCTGATAGCAGTGCCTTTAGCCTTTCAGGAAGCATGAGGCAGCTGCCATCTGGCTGGCCATCTGTCTTTCAAAAGGCACATGTATAGATGAGGAAGCAGGAAGACTAGGTGACGTATGACAATGCTGAAGCCCCAAAGTATTGGTGACCTCAGTGCTTTTAAGGTCTGGGTTTGCCCCACATGTATTCTGTCGCTCCCTTGCTTTTGGGGGTACCAGCCACATGCACAATTACCACTGGGCTGGAGGTTCTCCCCCTCCTCCTTTGACGTTAATGAAGTTGCAAGAAGATACAGCTCTACAAGTCACACTTGCTGCCCTGCTTTGGCAAAGTTTATCAAGCTGTTACCTTGTGAGCTCCCAGTTCAGTGCCAAGCGGAGGAAAAAGCCTTTGAGGTTTCATTTACTATTTTACCTTCTTGAATAATGTTATGTCTTCTGGCTGGGAGCTGGGATACCAGTGCAGACAGAACCAATTAGCCAAGCCGTTCCACATCTGGCACCCAAGTATCTGCATGCTACCATAGCTAAATGGCATTTGACCTGGGAGCTTGATCTTCCACAGACAACAACTTTATTAAGAACAGCTCAAGGAAATCCCCCATCCCCCCTACCCTAGTCTGTGCTGTACTAAGTTGCCCTCTGCTCAGTCACTCCTGACAAACACTGGATTGCTTACAAGACCCTGGGGCACACACACAGAGCCACTACAATGGATTTTACTGGCATATCCAGCCTTCTCTGCTGTTGCCTATTGCCATCTTTCAGCACAGTGTCGTGGGATGATTGTGTAAAGGGCTTAAATATTCATTTCTCTGGAGATTCGTTTGCACTGTGACATCTCAGACTTGGACTCTACCTTTTTTAATACATTCTGTGGGATTTGTAGTGTATAAACCAACACAGAGAGGTTTACGAGAACTTTTCTCCAGCAGCATGTACAGCCAACATTTCTTGGAGCATGAGATCTTGTGTGGAGGGTGTGAGTTTTGCTTCTTGAAGTGTTTTTTGTTGTTTGTAGCCCACTTAGCCCAGATGTACTTGGCATTTTATATCTAAGAGAAAGAAAATGCCCAAAATGAAACAGGATAGTTTCATGGGGGAAGGAAAAACCCAATTATGTAGTTTTGATATGATTAGCAGAAGGCTCAAGAGCTACACATCCAAGTCATGTTAAAAAAGGCCTTAAGATACATGATTCTGCACATACGGGCTAATTACAGTCATCTTCTCAGTTGAGACACCTTTCCACATTACCTGCCCATAAATGTCACAACAAAAAAGTAATCTATTAAGAGATGACCCATTCTAATTACTTATATTAAGTTCACTGTTGTAACACGTGGAAGTCTATCTTGTTATTATTCTTAGTCTGTTCTGCTCAGATGACAAGTGCAAACTGGGACATACAGAAAGAAAAAAGCTTCACAGACTGTTCAGGGCAGAAGATTGACATTGGAGGCTTAAAACACACTTTGCACTAGACTGGTTGTTGTCTCAAGAAACTTCATCTGCAGATAAGGACATGCACTCTCTCTCTGCATGTACAGCAGATGATGAATTTGCTGTACTACAACAGAGAAAAAGAATAAAAACTGTGTAAAGTCACTTAAAACTGGATGATAAAGGATTCAAGATCTGGTGGTAAATATCAATTACAAGGCCTGAAGTGAAACACCACCTGTCTTTTAGATTTTGCTTGTTCTACTAGGCTGCTCCAATCCAACCCATCACTCATTTCCAAGGACATCTTTGTCTACAAGTTCATGTCATTCTCTTTAAAAAAGCAAATTTATATCCTAAGAAGAGAGGAGAAGGTGTAGCACTCTTCAAGCAATAGTTTCCTGTTGTGGGTAGACTAGCTTAGAAATATAGCAGTAAGAACTATTCATTATGAACTGTCATTGCAGTTGTACTATAGATTCACGATTTATGTATCAAGTTCCTCAAAGTTTGTTAGCATTTTCAAGTGGTGCCTGCCCCCTCCCACCCCACCTCAAACCAGCGCTGAGTGAAACAGGGTCATTTATAACTCCAGGTCAGAACTAGAAGAAATTCTCATTTTTGACCTCAAAACAGTTGATTTTGTGTATTCTTAGACCTCAGACCACGGATATGTGGATCAAAACCAAAGAAACAGAAACCCTTTCACTATGAACCTGCATGGCTTTCCCTGGGAACTGAAGGAAAAAAGCTGCTGTTCATTCATCTTTGAAGTAAGGACAGTGTTAGAGGAGTGGGATGATGCAATGGTTTATTAATCACCCTAGGATCCCAGACATGTGCCTTCATTTTCCACTTCTAGAACTACATAATGGGATTTTCAACCTGTTCTTTAGATAGGAAAGAGTGTGGTGTACTCTGAATACCAAGCTAGCACTGGTGAAGGAGCATTTTAACCTTGCTTAAAATCTATAGGTGCTACAGGGGCAGAAATCATAACAGTCAAATTGGGACAACACAGACTACATGCAGGTGTCATAACCTGTCTTCATTCATTCTAATTTTTCAATTCTGAATTGCAGAGGCAACAACTTGGCTGATAAAAAGACTAATTGACATATATCTAATGTTCAGAAGAGAGAAAATCATAACGGACTTTTTTCCCACACATTTAGATAGATGTTTGATTCTGCCTTGTACTCTGCTTTCTGTTTCTAATTGATTACAATATTTACATCATCTAGAAATTCAAAAAGTAGGTACACTTACTGAGATCACCTTTCAGGCAGATATAAAAACAACAAAACTAAACTGGCAGAGAAGCAGCAGCAACCAGAGAAATCCAGACATGCACCCTATGGTTACTCTAGTTTTACCTTGCATTGTCTTCTCTGGTTCAGAGCAGAGCAAGAGGACAGAGAGGGGCTCAGATATCATTGTGGCAAACATCAGTGAGGATTCAAGGATCACACATGTCCCAGTTTTAATTTTCCAGAAGGACTTTAAAGTTCTTAGGACATTTAGGATCTAACATTTAAGACAATATGAGCCTAAGTCACTACAGAAAAACATCATTAGGAGTGTTTTCTGCCTTTAGATCCAAGAGCCTCAACTTGATGAGGCAAAGATTCCCAGAACTTTTCAACAGCTCTCGGAAGCCTAGGAACAGAAGATATCTCTAGCTACTGTCCCAGACACAAAGATTTTCTTCTTTCAAGACTACAGCTTCCATGTGAGAGAAAATGTTTAAAGTGAGACCCACAACTTGAGGAAACCTCAGCCTTCAAGACAGCACTCTTAGGTCAATAGCAACATGGATGCAAGCAATGGGAACCTGACCCTGTGTCATGGGAGCATCCTGTTATCCCTGGTGACTTGAGTATAGAAATCAAGCTACCCTGGGTATCCAACAGCTTACAGAGAAAGCCCATTTACTTTGTGGGCTGCCCGACTGGCTGTATCCTCTGAAACCTAATATCATTGGTCCTGAGAATCAGCCTCCCATTCAGACTCTGCCCTGTGGGAGAGGTCACCTCCAGATCTCATACTTCTGACAGACAAAACAAAGGGAGCTGGAAGACTCAATGGGTTTAAATATATATATATAATAAAATTAAAAAAAAAAAAAAGGAAAAAATGAACAAGACACAAAATTCAAATGTTAGATGTGAAAAGTAGCTAAACTCTATTTTACACCATCCAAAATGCTGTGAAACCTCTGGCAGCTTCTTCCAAGGAAGAAGGACATTCATTGGCGTTTCCTGCAATTTCTGCTCCTAGGAAAAAGAAAGAATCATTGGGCTTCCCTGGCTATCCAGCTCCCTTCACATTCTAAGAGAATTATACTCTAAGATCTAAACTTTCTCTTCCTGAAAACCATGTATTTATCCATGCTTTATAACTGATACTGACTAAATGATTGGGAATGATGAAATCATTGAGTGGGCTAAATCTGTTTCCCCAGCTTGATTTAATGGGCATTATTTTAAATGTTAATGACTGCAAGGAAACAACCTGGCTTGATTAGCTGTGATTGGGCATAGAGGTCATCTGGGTTTTCTTGCTGGTGGATACAAATTCTACATATGCTGATTATTCATGGAGAGCAATATATTCATTTGCAGGTGGTTTGCACAAGCTGCTGCCAGTGAAAATTGTCCTATTAAAAGCTCCTTGAAAGCTGAAAGCACACAGCTGCTTTCAGATCATCAAATAGTATTAGCCAAGCCTTGTAAAATGACTGGTACAATCAACATCCCCATCGTCACAATTGCCTAGAAGCATCCAGCTTGGAGAGGATCCACTCATGCCAAGCATGCTCAATACCGTACAAAGAAAAAGTGGTTCTTGACTAAGAAATCTTGTCTTTAGTGGTGCTTCCAGTCTTCTCTTGTTGTGCTGAGACTCTTAAATCGCCTTGATCAAAAGAGCTGATTGAATCCGTTTCTCAACGAAAAATATCTGGTATTGGAACATACACATTGGATGGAAATTTAATAGAGATTGCTTCTTCTCCGTCTTTTTGTATAAGAGCACACCATTCAGAATCACAGTGTTAGTATCTAAAGACTAAAACACTCAAACCCAGTGTGGTTTGTGTGGGAACACCATAATAACTATGTGGGATATCCAATAAAAGGTTGCTTTAAAGTGTAAGCCAAAAACTGAGCTAAAAATCAGGCAAGCTGTACAGAAATGATGGCAAAAAATCCTCCTCTAAACCAATCTTTTCTCTTTGGCCACCCTGCCCCAGGGCTGGTCACCCCCACAGCTCCCACAGTCCTGTAAAATCTGCCATTGGAGACAGAAGCTCAGTTCTCACTGAAGTCAGCAGGGTCTTCTACAGACTTTCACAACCAGCACTTGCCCATCACCCATCCCTCCCTCCCCTCCACTGGGTACACCATGCAGAACACCCCTTGAAGTGAACAGGAGTTTTGCCAAATTAAGATCTGCGGGTTCAAGCCCTGCATGCTGTAAATAATTAGCCTTAAAAACATCCCCACAACAAAATTCACTGCCTGAGGACTTGTAAATGAGCACAGTAAAAATAATTCTCTTGCTCTCTGTAAAATGTGTTTCTTATTAGAGAACGCTCCTGACCCCAGGAGTGGCCACACTGTATTTCTCTCTCTGGTTCTCACTCTTACACACATGAGCGCATGTGCACATGCACTTTGTTGATTTCTAAAGCTGGCAGCTGTAACAGTAACAGCAGTTGTAGACATTTTGAGTATTTATTCATCCCCCATATGTTGGGAAAGTCTTGGGGGGTTCAAAATAAGATCCTTTGCCCTCATAGAAAGAAGAACAAATATGTTTAAAAGAATGTTACAAATTTGGCAAACATCACATCACAACATCAATCCAGACCCTCATCAGAGCGAAGCAAATAACAGTGTGCAGATTTTATTAGAAGTACAAGAATGAAAAAACTGTTTCCCACAACTGAGGAACTTAAAGTCAAAAATAAGCAATCCTGAACTCTAGCTTTGCCTGTGGTAATGAGCTGTTCCTCCCCCAGCAGAGTGCGGATGACTGTTTGCTTCACCCTGCGTTGCACTCCTTTCTTTGAGAGTTGTCAGTTAAAGAATAGATTGTGCTGAATAAAAAGAAAACATTTTCTTCAGTAGCCAATGGATCCTGATCCTCCCTCTGCCCCGGCTTTACATGTTGTCTAAAGCAAAAACAACGTTTTTATGGATGAATGCTTTTCCATGCAAGGTGCCTTCTGTTCAGTTTCCCAGCACACAATGGCTGTTCAGTTTCCACAAAGATGCAACATCACTTGATTGTAATGATTCCTGATCAGAACTAAAGACAATTTATCAGCACAATTGGACACATAACAAACATATGTAAGTGACCATGTTCTGGGAGCAGTGAGAACCACAGTCATCAGCACCACAGCTCAAAGCATTTTTTGAGGAGAAAGAAAATTCTTTTCGGTGTCACTGGGATTGTAATCACTGAGATCAGGCATAAGAGGGAGACGTGGTCACATAACAGAGCAATTCAGAGTTTAATTCCATTCTTCCTACTCTTACTGATAGCATGAGATGAGTGAGAGTTTCCCCCAAATGAAAATATGGATAACTATTGGTTCCACAAAGGTTACTCTGATTTATGCTAAAGGAAACAAAACACTGTCTAGCCTTAGGGGCTTTAGCTTTTAAAAAGGGCTTATTAGAATGCAGCCACAGGAGATTAAAAAAAAAAATAGGGTCAAGTTCCCTGCTCTTGATAGTTACAAGCCAAACAAGAAGTTCTGGGGTTGGTACTGAATACACAGCATTAACTTTAAGACATTTACTTTGAAAAAGTCAGATTAGGTGATTAGTGATTCCTTCTGGCAAAGGAATATATGACAAAAGTAGAGAAACCAAGGGAAACATTTTATGAAAGATCCTGTGCTTGGTTCTTCTGTATTCCTTTCTATTTCCTATTGGTTCACTTTGTCACTGCTGTACTTTGATCGAAATGAAATGTTCCTCAGCTCATGAAAGAAATATCACTAAGGCATGGCTCTTGCTAATAATTCCCAGCAGAACCACTTGGTGGATAATGCTTGTTTATCAAATTTGACATTGATTTGCATTTTCAACACTCGCAGCAACCTGATCTCTGCAGAAACTGGCACCTCTATGTTGTCTTTGAAGCTGAAGGGTGTTTAGAATAATTCTTCAGACCCTGTAAACCAAGATCCTTATCCCATAAGGGGATTTCACACAGAACTTTGACTGCAAGTTTGAATCAGTTATATTAAACCTGAACATTTTTCAAGCAGTCAGACGAGTTTAAATTCCAGTGGAGCCAAAACATTTTCAGCCATATAACAACCAGGTTTTAGTGTTAATAAATGTCCTTTTCCTCCTGTCTACAGTATGTCACTGCAAAATGAAACTGCTCCTAAAGAATGTTAACAGAGACACACAATACATTTTACCTCCTTGGACTCCTACAGCTGTGCACCAAGGGTAATTCACGGCTACATTCCAGTCCCTGGTGTTTATAAAGTAGTTTTCCTTTGTCCTCAAGACCACACTTGTCTCTGATGAGGTCAAAGACATGACTGGGATGAAGGGGCTTATGAGTGCAGACCTCATTTCCATCATAGATGGAACTGATAATTCTAGGTAGGCTTTGTCTCCTAAGGGCCAAAATCAAAGACGGAGTCTACAACATTGTGACATCTAAATCATTAGCTTCTTCCAGCTCCTTCTGTCATTCCAAGCACAGTTACTCCAACTTGTTTAAACTTGAGCTCGCTTCCTACCATGGAAATACATGACTCACCTTTACGGAAGGTTGCATCCCTTCCCGCACACGTGTATTAGGTCCCATATGCCAATAGATCACACCAAGTACAAAGTAAAAACCAAAAAGATGTAAAAAGTGGCAAATTAGGAGACCTAATTCAGATGAATTTGCACCATAGTAGATTCTCAACTGTACTGGCTGGGCATGAACAGATCTACACGAAGGAATCTAAACCAGAATGTGTCACTACCCTACTGAATGTAGCCAAAATTTGTTTCCCTATTTACTGTCTGTAACCTGATGTAGTAAGGTCATATTAGCTCAAAGTGAATTAATTAATTTGTCTGAGCTTGAACCCATGGAACCTCTTGGTGAGCTGTCAAGAGTGTTGCCCCAGACATATTACCCTTTGTAACCTTGTAGGTGGAGAGTAAACAGAGAGTAAACTATATTGTCTCACAACAGGGCTCTAAACATAGATGAAAAATACCCTTATGTCCGCTAAATGCATGCAAGCAAATTTTACTGATAAGACTTTATAAGCTTCCAGGTGTAAACTCCCACTAAAATATTCTACAATTTCTGAAACATTGATTTTAACGATTGAAATCTTCCAGGCTGTTATTTTCCCCAAATCATTTGGAAGTTTGACCAAAATGTTTAAGCAGCTTCTAGAGCACAAGGATAAAACTGTCTACAAAAGTATTTTTGTTATTAAAATAGGGGAAGAAAGGGAGATTTATTAATTATATTTTTTTATTAAATCCAAATGCAGTAAAAGTTTGCACCAAAATAACAAATGGAAATAATTAAAGCTCTTCCTTGGCATGTGTATTACAGATCCTCATTTGTTGTCCTCTCCTCCAGTCAGGCCCTGAGACATATGGGAAAAACGAAGCTAAAACAGTCATATTAATAAAGCCATGAAGAATAATTGTTTATAAGCACATAGCCAGTATCCACCTGCCATAACCTGGAACTGCACTATGCTACCAGATAAGAATGTGACCCATGATAAAGTACAATGGAGGTCACAGACAGCTTTGGGGGAAAAGGAAATCCAGCATTTTTACTCCTAGTTAAATCTTCAAATAAAATAACATGGTTACAAACTGGGAAGGTGGCTCTTTTCTCTGGCAATTAGAGGCATGTCTAGGGTCACTGTGGAATTCAAGACCATATGAAGGTAAGAGGTAGCATGAACAATCCCAGGACTCTGGCTGGATGCAGATTCATCCCTTGGCAGTGATTGTCCACAGAGCCTACAACCACCAGGGAAACAGAGGAAGCAATGCAAGTAGAATTATAAAATACTTAAATATTCTAAGTAGTTAGTCTGAGAATGTGAGTTATATTGATCTTGATGTCATGAAGTTCTAATCAGCCATTTCACGTGTCAGAGTGAGAGCTATGGATTCAGGCAAACACGTATTCTCAGCAATATTTTATTACACATCTCATGATTTTGCCCTGAGGGGGAAAGGAACTTGACTATAACTTCAGAACCACAGTGTACACATCTAAAACATGAAGCTGCCCTTGTGTCATCTCCTAATCCTGTTGTATCACCTTACTACTGAGGGCAGGAAGCTCCTTTCAGGAATCACAACAGTCACACTAATACGTAAGTAAGAGTTAAGATGAATATGTGCTGGGGCCTATTATACAGCACAGTCAAAAGCGGTTCTTAAAAATGGTCCATGGGCCATTTTAGCCCTTGATCAAAATCTTCTAAGTATGGAGAAATCTCAGACCCATCATTTCCTACTGAATTTATACATTTCTCCAAGTGCTTTAATGATCTCCTTCCTGTTGGGACTGGAATAGGCAGAGGCTAAAATTCCAGCCCAGATTTATGACAAGTGAAATGTGAGTTTTGCGGCACAGACACAGACAGATATTCAGTTCAAGGGTTCTGCATCCTAGTTCTTTAAACTACTGCCATTTTCTTTTCGACATTCCCTTAGGTAAGATAGCTGTAAACAAGTACAGTAAGACAGCTGTCACTGTTGTTTATTTGTATCAAAACTTTTTCTTTGGAAATTTGCAATTAGACAACATTTTTATTAATGTTTCATGTTTTACTATTTTTTTTCTTCAAAAGCTTGTAAGGATTTACAGTGTTTGCCAAAATTTATTAATTGAAGAAGTTCATAGAAAGTGGCAGGTATGAGGGATGCACATACTAATTCATAGTGTCTGGGGGAGGAGAGCTATTTTCTGCCAAAAACTGTTCATCTTTCAGAAACAGATGTATTTTGGGTGTTCAGAGTTTGAGGGAGATTCCTGAAAGCAAAGTTTCTACAATGGGAAAGAGACATACTTTTTATACTAGCTGTACATGATTCATTGGTTCAGTTGTGTGTTAGATGAACCAGCAGCCTGAAGTTCACTGTGCTATTACTTAGCCAGACTAAGAGGGGAAAGCTGACCTGAACAAAACACTAATATGTATAACAATATATATGTGAAGGCCAGAATACTGTATATGAGCAGGGTATAATAGCAAAAGGAAAGGTCATTGAGAAATGATCTTCAGTTTGGAAGAACAATAAGGCGTTATCAGGCAGGTCTCATGGCAGTGGATTGTGTAGAAAGATAACTTGCATCCAGAAGCTTGTGCAGCATCCACACAAGCCAGTAAATCCTGCCAACACTTTGTATAACTGTTAGTTCAGGGGCAGTCCCAGAAAGGTCTGTAGTATCTTAGTATCCTAAGAGGAGACGGAGTCCAGAATCTGAATCTGAATGTCTGAGATCCTACAAACAAAATTCTATTCTCTAGGAGAAAGATAATTTCCAAGAAAACTTCATTCCAAATTTCCCCATCAAGCAATAATGGCTTCCCTGTAGGAAAATTAGAAAAAAATTGGGCACAGGCAGGGGGAAGGGTGAGAAAACAAAGACTCGCTTTGTTCCCCATCCTATGACTCCCCTTAAGCTCTTGTCAGTTGAAAACCAGATATTTTTTTTTTTTTTTATTATTCTAACTTTTCCAGCTGGAACAGAGCAGTGGAGCTATGTGCAAGCATTACCTTCCGAGCAGAAGTAACACTTCCACATGGAAATGAAATTACTTTTTAAAAAGTTGTTCAAAAAAAAAAAGCCTGCAATTACACCCTATTTCATTCTGGTGAAAAACCTTCATTTTTGACAGAAAGCTTTAACTTTCATTTAAAACGTTTTTTAACCAGCTCTGCCTACAGAAGATATTTTAAAGATCTGTTTCACAAATCAGCATGAGCCTTTCTAGGGCTCATCAGTGAGGCACGCATTATTTTGTCCAAAGCTATTACCCTTGTCCAAAGCTATTACCCTTATCCAGAGCTTTCTGCCTCAGCTCTCAAGCTGATCAGCCTGCAACTGCCTCATTTTATACTTGAATGCCTCATTTACACCAATGAAAACATGTGAGAGCCATTTGTGTTGGCTCACATCATATTCTGCTCAGCACAAAAGAACTGAGGGCAATTTCACTGCAGGCTCGACAATGGCCACTGTGCCTTTGAGCCCTCCAGCCTGCCTTATTTACAGCCCCACACACGCTCCACCGCTGCTCCAGCCGGGAACACCAGCCTTCCCGTTGGGACTGTTTGCTCTCAATGTTTTGGTCTCTCCAGCAGGAGATCAGAGGCAGATCAAACACACAGGATCCTCCTGCTGAAGAAAGAAAAGGCAGGAATCACCACAAAGTCACTCTTCTGTTATAATCCGGATGGGAAATAGACTCTGGGTATTTTCTCTGCAGTTATAAAAAAGTTGTAAGCACAAAATATAGGAATATAAATGGAACAGTTCATGTGACAACAGACAGAATTTAAGTGACAAATTCCCAGTGCAGAAAAAAATGTCATTTTTTAACTGCCCCAGCCTAAGAATAGATGCCACCCAAAGAAATTCATGCCAGTGCTCTAGCAGCATAAGGCTGGCCCCGAAGTGTTACATCTAAGTGTTCACATCTAGGACTCAGTAGCAGGGCTGGGAGGTCTGGCCTGGGATCCCTGAATTAACCCACCTATACCCACTGGCTAAGCAAAAATCTTAGCTTTAAAGATCTCAGTTTCTAATTATGTTGAAGAGCCATGGGCTTGAAGCAGAGGATAGGAAGAACATGAAATCAGCTGGAGCTCTCTTAAGAATAGCTACTCTCTGTACCTGTGGTTGAATGGACAGATCAATATCTTTTTTTTTTTTTTGCCTACTGAAAAACATTCATTCCTCAGCCAAGATAGGGATGAATTGTCTAATTTGGCTCCTGCATAAGGTCATGCCACGATTCACTACCTTCCTCCCCTCTCTGCTATGGTATTTGTAAGCTCTCAGGCCTTCCTGTGCAGCAGGGCTGGGAAGGAAGGCACTACACTGCAGCCTGAAACAGCTCCACCTTTGTCCTTCTTGGTTTACCCTTTGGCACAAGAAGTCACATTACAATTGTCTCCTAGTTGGGAGAAATATGCAGGAAACACCTAAGGAAAATATCTGTTTTTCCTTTCCTTTTCCTTTTCCTTTTCCCTTTCCTTTTCATTTTCCTTTTCCTTTCCTCAAGAAGAGGAAGATTATGAAATTGCCCATTTGCAGAGAATATTTTCTAAAATGTCCCATTTATAATCTCTCTCCTTTCCTAGCTGATCTGCCCGGAAACTCTCTCAGGATAGCAAATTCCTGAACTCAAAAATCTGCACTTGATACCTGTGTTAAGACTTATTTTTGGAGGGAACTAAATGGCAGGAACATCTTGCATGGATGCACCAGTGACCTGATTTCATTTCTTCCCTGTGGTGTAAGTCTCATTACAAAACACAGCATTACCCTCTGGAACTCATTTCCACAGGAGCCTCAGGAGTGGGAGTCGGGAGCTAACTACACATACATACAAATGACAGGAACAACCACAGACAAACTAGTTGGAAATCACTTCGAAACACAGAAAAGATATGACTGACACTGCTTCAGGGAATTAGTCAAGCACCATGTAACAGAAATTAGAATAATGCTGTATCCTCTGGTAATTTTTTCCATTATTGTAACTTTTCTGTTATTCCATGCTTTCTTTTCAGAATGTTTCAGACTGGTCACTAGCAGAAAGAGGAGATGGAGTAAATTTGACAGAACTCATAAACAATTCCTATTTCCCATCTATTTGAATTAAAACCACCATCAGCCCTTAAAGAAGATGTTGGCAACTAGATGATGTTTTTGTGAGCTCCGCTCTATGACCAAAGAATCAGGGTTTAAATTGTTTCCCTGCAATTTGTGCACATAGGTAAGTGTTTTCCTGAAGAAAGGCCCCTGTGCCTCAGTTTTCCACCTATTTAACAAGAGCAGTAGACTTGCCACTTCACAAAAGCTTTTGGGCAAAGAGGAACATGTTGGTTCACAAAGGTTGAGGGCACCACTCCATCTACCACTCTGGATCCCTACAAGGAAACAGAGGGGATCAGCCAAGTGACCAGTCAGACATTGAAGAAAGGTGGGTTCATGGTGGTACCACTAACAATAATTCCTCTCAGCCATCCCACTTTCCCTTCAGTATCAGCCTTTCCTGGGACTTGCACTGTGACCCTCCCATGCCAAGCAAAATGAGGACTTAATTCTTGGCTGAAAACCATTTTGATATGCTGCAATAATGACAAATAAACAAAAGTTTTAAGACAGGAATCCAGATGCACAGAACAATGCCATGATACCAGCTGGTTCCAGAGCCGATGTAGAATTTGGATATCATCTTTTGGGCACTGCTGATGGTGAACTTGGGGGGCAAAGACAAGCCAGATCTCTCTCTGGTGTTTGAAAGGAGTCAGGAAAAGTTCTAAGAGCAAAGGGTGTCTCTGCAGAGGGAAGATAGTGTTGACATCCAGCTGAAGTGAGCAGAATCAAACCCCCAGATCTAAATACTGCCTAGTTTTGGAGGGCACCTCCCCAAGATCTGTGCCTCACAAACATCCACTCTGAAGATGGTGAACCAAAACTTATGTCTGAGTTTCCCATGCTACGGGGTGGCCACATCGAAATGCCAGACTCAAATTCTAATCTTGATCCTCTTTCACAGATTAGATCCCATAGGGAAAATCAAAGATTCAGGTTTGTTGCTTATCCCAGCATCTGTACTTTCCACAGTGGCTAGAAATCACAGCAAGCTTAGTTATCCCTTGGCACTGCAAGATTTCTGCTGGAGTTAACGCTGGAAAGTACCCAGAAATGGCCACAAACCAAAACCACAAAGGACCTGTCACAAGTCTCACAAACCTTGGTTTTGCACCAAGCTAATAACATCAATATCACTGAAGCTATGCATGATTTGTAGTCTGTAAGTGAGAACAGAAGCTGGCCGTCTGTGCAGAGAAGCTAAATCCCTTTAATTATTAAAACATATCCTACTGCTGTTGAAAATCCCATTGCCGTTGGAAAAAATAAATGTATGCTATACATCAAAGGCCTCTTTTGTAAATATAGTATTCAATTTTTTTTTCTTAAAAAAGAAATGACCTAAGGACTAAATTAATGTTTAATCTGTTATCTCAGAAACATTCTGTAGTGGCATATTTATCTGCTGTTTACATTTTTCTTCCTAATACAGCAATGAATAACTCTTGTTGATAATGAGAAATGATTTAATATAAATGGTTGAAGGGTCCTCTTCTGAATTCAGTGGGAGATTTGATTGGAAGGGAAAGGCATCATTGGAGAGGAGTGCAGTAAAACTCATTCCTGCAGTCCCAAAAATGCCTTTCACAGAGTGTCCATGCAAGTTGGCCCATCCTGGCCTTTGGAGATGAACAAAGCTTGAGTCCCCTTTCAAACTTGTACAATATTTTGGTTGTGAAACGGCAACTGTGCAGTTAACTGTGACATGTTAGGAATCCATGGCTTATTTCCAAAGATCCAGTGTCCCATACCAGCATAAGCACCACAGCTGAGTATTTGCTCTTACTCTGGTGAAAACGTGCCTTGGCTTAGAACTGCACAGAGGACTAGGCACGAGCAGCTGGGGTTCCTGACTCCCCTCCCAGCCAGTTGTGTGGGCAGCAATTCTGGCACACAGATCACAGACAACTCTTCTGGCCCCAGAATCAAGCTTGGCCAGCTGGATGGGTGCAATTAGCCTGCAGAGACTGGAGAGGAGAGCTGGTGAGTGCTCAGCCTGCAGCAGTAGGGCCTTTGCCATCCAAACTGCACCAATAATCTGGACTCTCCAGGGGGGGTCTCATGATATGAAAGGTGTCACTTTTAGCAGCTATATCTGCCTTACCATGACCTTGCATCCTCTGCAGGCAGCAGACAGGCAGATTTTGTCCCCATGTCCCACCACGGATTTGTACACTTCATGCCACCACTTCCCTTGCTGAAAGCAGGGTCCATTCCTGCCCTGTGCACTACCTGTCCTGCCCCAGGGCTGCTGGTACAGCAGGATGGAGCCACTGGCACGGCTCATAGCCCCTGATGCCTCTACGTGCTGTACCTCCCCATTCCGTCCATGCAGCCCCGGGCACAGAGCCAAGGTCCTACTTTCCCTCCTGCAGTGCACCACGAAGACTGGCCAGGGCTGCATTTATGTAATGCTTCATAAGCAAGACTATCTAAATAAGCAATGTCAGCACAACATCTGTTACCCAGCCCTACCCATTGTTTTCATGGACAGCTTCAATCAGCATTCCCCTCCACCCAAATTCAAATTAGTGTAAGGATATTGAGTGCACATTTCTGCTTGGACCATGTTTTACACTGCAAAGTTGCAGGGCAGGAATTACAGACCTTCAGGGGTGCAGAGGAGAAATATGTTCTTGGACATCCCATGGGACTTAAGCTCTGCACTCTCTTACTGGTTTCCAACCCCTTCCACTCCTTTCATCACGGTGAAGAGCACTGACACGGCCCTTTTCCAGGGTGTCCAAAGAGAAGGTACCATCCCTCCTCCACCCTCTGATGAAGACTCCAGGGCACCATCCTCTAGCCAGGGACTTCTAGAGTGCTCAGAGTTTTAGTCACACATACTCTGCTCCTTCTACACTCGTGAGACATGTCCCATGCACATTTTCAGTAAGGTTTGCCAGGAAGATCTCTCGCCATCATAAAATGCTTGGCTCTGTCCTTGTCTGCTCCATCCCTTTGCATGCCGGACTGGCAAAAAGGGAATGGATCTGGTCAGAGTACTCACTCCCTGCTTGAGTGCTGCCTGATCCTCAGTCTATCTAAGATGGATGAACTTGAAAAACTATGACCTGTGGACACATAGGCTATGAAAAAGCATGGGGAAATGATAACTTAGTTCTCCAAATGATCAATATCCCATCTAGCTATATCAGGCACTGAAGGAACTCTAAGGTAGGGTAGGAATTCTCCTTAAGTAAGCCTCTTGAAAGCTAAGTGTCATACCTGAAGTGTGTGTTAAGGGTCTTCAGAGAGTCAGGGACAGGCACAAGTGCTTCCTCTCCAATCGATTCCAATAATTGATAGCTGGGCAGATCTGACAGGACCTTTCTGGAGATGCTGGTCTTTTTCTTGACTCAGAGACTCAGTGAATACTTTAGATTCGATGACAGGGCTGAAATTAAAAAAAAAAAAAGACATTGCAGAGTGAGTCTTGCTAAGCAAAGTTACCAGCTGCAGGCAGGAGAAGCCTAGAAAGAAAACCTATATCAGGTTTAAAGCATCATGAATGTATCCCCTCAAACCAAGCCCAGATATAAATGTTCCATACTTAGGTCTTTCCACTTCACACTACAGTCGTTATAAAAATCTGCTACTCCCTGCCTGATCAGATCTGCAGATGAGGAGACCCTCCTGTGTGCCTTTACCAAGTGATAGTGCAGTTCCCGTCCCTGAACATTCAAGTAATTCAGGCAAGTCTTAAATCAATCTATAATAAATCCAGTTTTGGTTGGCAAGGCTTTGCAAGTACTCTGTGAGCTTTCCTGATACCCCTGGGGCTGAACTGAAAGAAAACCACAATCTGAGGAGAAGAAACAAATTCAGAGATTGCTTTTGGGTAGCTGAGAGAGTAGGATCTATTTTGGGACTAACTCAATGAGAAATTTGTTTATGAGACACTGGGGAGGAATAGAAGTTATGTGTTATAAACCAAAATAGGTCCTTTACCCTCTTCCTAAATACAGTGTACTTGAAGGCTGCTTTAGGGTGGAAATACATATAATCCTTAGAGACAAACCACAGGAACAAGAACAAAAAGAAATATAGAGCTCTGCTTACCCACCCACCACTGCAGCAATATCCCTCTGTGAGATACCTGGTGCCCCAGGGCAATAGTTAGGAGATTGTCCAAATGGACTTTGGTCAGGGTAAGAACCTTGGCAGTTCAAATACTGCTGTAGGTTGAAATACAGACCTACAGGGTGGAGTTTCAACCAGAGGCAGCTGGTGCCTTGCTCTCCTGGCTTCCATGATTCCCAGGGTGGCTGAAGCGAGCTGCCTTCAATCCTATAAGAGATGCATGCAGGGGCAGCTGCATGGTTCTGTCTTCAGATGATCGGGCTGTTAGCCATTCTGGCAGGCAGATTGTACAATGATTTATGATGCCAAATATTCACCAGAGAAAATACAGTGAGTTCTTCATGAGAGAATCAGTGGCTGAAATTTTCACTGAGCTTTTCATAACATGTGGGTTTTCAGCTTTGTTATTGGTTTCGTATCTTCCTGAAGCCTTACAAAGCAACAAACTGGCAATCCAAAGTATACATCCATGTCATGTCTATACATATTTACATATTCTGCTTCATATTATTGAGATTAAAGAGACTCTGACACTAAGCTCTGCATCACATTTCCTCTCTTATTCTAGACCAGACCATATCTTCAAAGCAGCTTCACAGCTGCTGGAAAAATTAGGTTAAATAGGTTGGATCCACCAAAAATATTTCTCAAAAAAAATTTTCTAATGGTAATTTTTTAAATTAAATATCTCATTTTGAAAATGCTGAAATATTTCATGTTGACTGTTTTATTTATATTTAGGTTAGAGTTTGTTTTCAAAATGGAAATATTAATTTAAAAGGACCTGCACTTGAAATTTAAAAAAAGGTGAAAATGTTTTAATATGGGCAAACTAACTCAAGAGCAGCTCTGTTGCAGCCAGATCTGAAATTTGATGGAATTAAAATACAACTTTTTTTTTCCACAGTGTATCTGTTTACTACACTCAATAATTGCATCAAAATAATGGCATCAAAAAAACCACTCGCTGCTCCATCCCTAAAAGATATTCATCCTTCAGCTATCAGTAAGATTCGTTCTCTAAAGAAGTCACAGATGCTTCACAGAGTGAGGTCACAGCAACCCCTTGTGAAGATTCGAGGATGTCTTAGTTCAGTGCTCTCACAATATACCATACACAGTCCTCTGTCTTTTCCACCACTCCTTTCCCCAAGAATAGCACAGCTATGGGATGGAAATATGTCTGAATACTGCAGATATGCAAAATATTGTGAAGGCTCTGATGGAATATGGGAATGGTCCCTCGCCGTAATAAAGTTTCCTTTCCATTGCTCCAGTTGTATCAATGACTATGGCTCAGGAACAGCAGGAGCTGGACACCCTCCAAATCTGCTGAACAGAGCACCAAGATGCTGATTACAATGGAGAGGGCTCCTCATGGCCTCTGCTTCAGCAGGACAGAGGCATCTGTGTGAAGGATCACACAGAAGGGTCTTACAGTCCTAGAACTGGAAGAGTTTGCACTCTGAGGTCCCTCTTCAGGCCCATCAATTACCCTTCATTAAAGGGGTGATGATTCTCCACAAAATCTGATCTGCCTCCTAGGAAAAGCAGAGCTGCATCAGTTCTCTTCAGAATGCATTTCTACTCTGCTGTTTCATTTAGCCCCACAGAACCAAACGTAAAATTGTGCCTAATGAGTTAGCTAGCCCAGGAGCAGGCAACCTGAAGACTATTCTTGCCTAGGCACTGGCACGAAATCTGTATATTAAGACAAAGGCGATCTTTGGATGCAAGTTGTCAGCCACCTTGAGTCTCAGAATCCCATTGGATTTGTAGGGAAGGGGGCTGGAGAGGAACATCTTTCCTGCCCAGTAAAGGGGGTGCATGTGAATTTGGCTTTCTGTGCAGCGGTAACGAAGGCACAGTTTTGCTGACTCTTTTCAAAGCAGAACCACACTTAAACAGCAGATATGTATCTGGGAGCAGGAAACTAACTGAAAGCAGCCCTGATATCCTAATTATTGGCTGCTGCCTCTTCCAGCTGGAATAGCCACAGAAGGCCCTGCAGGAAGACCAGCCACCCCACACACAGGGAGCTTGTCAGTAAGAGCCAGCCGGTCCTGAGGCCTGCCATTCCTGCTGTCATTCCATGGCTGTATTACAGAAGGAAGTCTCTGTCTGCTCCTCTGTGTGCACTCTGTGCTGGGCTTCTGGCAAGTTACCAGTTGAAGTCATGGTGGGAAAGCCTGAAATTCTTCCTTTCCCTCTACATTTCCCTTTCAGTTTCTCATGCTCTCCAGACAGTCACTCCTACAGCTCTCCTTCTCTCTTGCCCCGACCCGATCAACACCCCAGCGAGGTGGTGACGGCGTTCTGCCAGATATGCTGAACCTGAAAGCATCCCCATCTTGCCCAACAATCACCCAGGGAGGGAAGCAGCATTTATCACCACTCCATCAGCCGCTGCCAGACACTCTTTCCATTAAGATGTCAAAACAGGTTTCTCTCTAGAAATCCAACAGCCCTGCAGACTTACCCTTGCCGGCAGCAGCCCCAGTTGGACATCTGTTCCCTTTCAACCTCACACGTGCACTTAAAATGCCGGTACTGTCCACTTCTTTGGGGGATTAGGCTCCTATTAAAGCTGCCTTCCACATGATTCATTGTTATCTCCTGGTGTTGATCTGATTTATGGATTGGCCTGTGCTAATTAAGGTCATAAAATTGGGAGTGGGAAAAGGCTTCCAGCACTGTGAAGCTGTTTAATGTTGGGTCATTTTCCAGCGCCTATGTTATTTTGCAGGAGATGGGAGATACCACAGCTGATATGCTGTGGTCAGAAATGAGACTTCACTGGGATGAGACCTTTCTGCCCTCTCAGTCTTGGGAGAGGAGACAAGTCACTGGGAAGGTGAAACCATTTTTGCTCAGCACTGATTCACAGACTCCGATGAACTCATAGTCCAAACTCTTATTACTCAGATTAGGCTTGTGTCTACAGCCCCATCTGAGACTGGAGTTCCATTCTGCTAGGCACCACATTGCAAAGATGTTTCCTGCCCCATGAAATCTGGCTGAGAACTCAGCCCATGGGCACACTGCACTTTTTACTGTAACTGCAGCAGAACAAAGACAGACCTGAGCCCCCCTTGTTCAGCTCAGGAACCACCAGCAACATAACTCTGGCCAAACACCACTCTCTACAGGTTGCCACTGTGCTCCCAGGTCAGACAGAGCTCCGAGCTACCATGGCAGGTCTGATACTCCATCCTGAGCTGCACTGGTTCAAGCTACCTCAAGCACCTAAACTAGTGTATGGATCACAAGGTGCGCTGTCACCAAAGCATCACCCAGATGTGCAGCAACTGGTCACTGCACCCAAGGTCACACTACAAGTTCACAGAAAAGCCAGAACCCAAAGGGGTGCAGCCACCACAGTCCTTCAGCCACTTGGCCACTTCCCACAGGACCTGTGTGTTAGTCCAGCTGCAGGGATACTGTCCTATATACCATCTTTTCACACTTAGCTTTGAGAGTTTCACCTCTGATACGGTAGCACAGACCTGGCCAGACATTTGGCCTCATATGCTATGAAATAGGCAGATAAATACACATAAAACCAACACTACCCATTTAACTTTGTGAGCTGCTACACTTTGTTTTGCTAATTTGGTACAATTTGTGATTTTTCTTAGTTTCACAACATTTACTTTCCCAAATCTTCATTTGCGAAGCCTAGCCATGACAACATTCACTTATTTTAGCACGCCTGCTCCCATTGGTAGCAGCAAGTTTACCTTTGGCATATGAACTTGGCCTGCCCAGAAAGGGTGAGGTTTTCTGTTTCACCTTCCTCTTCCAGCCAATTTTGTTACAAGATTCCTGCAAACTGGCTCAGTAATTCATTTGTTGTGGCCATTTTAGCAAGCAGGGACTGTATAAGCATATGTTCATTACGCTTTTATTTTAGCATCAGCATTGGTCCCTGTAAATCTGCTATGGCTTCGCCATCAACTACAGTAAAACTGTTTGCTTGATGCAAACATGATGCAATCTTAAGTATTTCCAATGCTAGACCAAAATATTATGTGTTCTATAAATAAAAATTAGAAACAGGGCAAAATACTGAAATATCTGAAATATCAATTTAAATAAAAAACAACATAAAAATAAAATTAATTCTCTGATTAGGAGTTCGTAGACTTTACCAGAGGGATATCCAAGTAGAAAAGCAGAAAAAAATAAACATGCTAAGTTCTTCATAACATAAAGTCTTTATTTAAGGAGTTAATATCTTTTTTTTTTAAATAAAGGTACAATTTATAGCCTGGATGAAGGAATTTCTGGGTGAGCTTCTGTGACCTTTGTTGTACATGAGGTCAGATCAATTATCATAATGGTCCCTTCTGGCCATGAGCTATGAATCTGTTAATTTTAGCTCAATATCCTCTTTCTCTGGGGGCTAAGCTAACTGAAATGATATCACATTTTCCACTTAGGACTAAAGACACACACAGTCCCTACAGTTGAGTTGGCATGTACCGCTGTACCATCACACATTAACTTCTCTGTGTGTCTGAACGTTCATTCAGTTACTTGATAAGTCACATTGTTCTCCTTGGGTCATGAATTATTACTGATATCCCTGATGATCAAAATCAGAGTGAGATAGCCTTTCTGTTCCACTCTCCAAAAACTGGGACATTTTAAAACAATTCAAATATTCATCTTCCTTCTGACGCAAATGTTTAAGTTCCTGTTTGGGAGTTCCCGTTATATTCTATTTATGTTTTACTACAGCTTATTTATGTATTTTAAGAGGACCTGAAATTCTCTCAGTTACCCCCTTCCCATAGGTGGGGCTTTACAAAAGAATAAACAGATCCCATGATACTAAGCAGTGATTCAAAGAGCACTGCAGTTGGAGATTATTAGAAGACAGACTGAACAATTTCACAGTTAAGCACGCCAGTGTGTTTTATGGCAGTAAGGCTTCTTGGTGGCCAAGCAAAAGCCACAAATTTCATTTCCAGATCCAGTTGCTCATATGATACAATGTTTAAAAAAGGTTCTTTTTCAGCACAGATAATCCACCCTCAGTTAACTGTGAGCTGACTATTCCACTCTGGGCTGCTTAAGCTGAAATGAAAACATTTTGTCCTGGCTAGATGAGCAGAAGAATTTTACTGCAGGTCAGTTCAGTGCTCCTTGGCCTGTGTCCCTAGTGCCTCCCCGCCACTGCAGAAATTGGGGTGCAACATACTTAAATGCTTTGCAGACTGCACCCCTCATCTGCTTTGAGATTTTTGGTTTCACATTTTTTCTAATGGTTTGTGTGGGAAACAAATGAGTTATCTGGTCCCTTTTCCCCAGCTTGGAATGAAAACTAATAGTGATATATGCAGCTTTCCCTTGAGAGAAAACATCCAATTTTTACACGGTATCTACGCAAGATGTTGAACAGAGAAAAGCTTTGGTGAAAGCAGAGAGGAGGTTTTTAGCCCAGGAAAACTTATATAATAATTAATCCTGATCAGTTCCCCAATCCACTTCTCCACAAGGACATCCAAAGGGCTGCACTGGTGCAAAGGAAAGGGAGAAGGAAGAGATGTTGGGCACAGAAAACAGTGGCATGCAGCCAGGGCAACTTAATCCAGTTCTCAGGAAACTACAGCATCAGAGAGGAAAGGTCAAAATGGGGTTTACAGCAGAAATGCAGACACAATATGATGATGGGGAGACAATCTGCTCTCCATAATATTCTTGTTATCCTAAGCAAACAGTAGAAGAGAATGAAAAGTACCACAGGGCTGTTCTGTTGTGTTTGTGTAAGAATGTCATTTTAATTCAAGTTCACCAATGCCTCTAAGAATAATTCTTTAGAGTTACATTCTCACGTGAAATCTATATCCCAGCCATTGGAATCAAGACTGCCCCAGGTCAGACACCTGTAAAACTGAACTGCAACAGGAAAGAATGGCACTTTGTATTAATAGGCAAGAGACAATTCAGAGTCATAGTTTTCCTGTTGGACCAGAAGGCAGAAAGAAAGACTCATGGTGCAATTACAAATGACCACATTATTATGCAATTTCTCTTGAACCTTCCCCCTTCACTCATCTCTATACCCACTTGCAGAGAGGCTATTCGAGGAGCTGCATTCCAAGGTGAATGGACATACAACAGACCCAAGCCAAAAAAGTCTACAAACAAACACTTTTGTAGATTTAATCAGTTTTTAAAGACTTAGACTCCAGCTTCTTTGCCTTTCCCCGACTTTGGTCTCCAAGATTTGTTTAGTGATACACCTATGACTTAGTCACTGAACTCAACAGTCAGTCAGAGGATTGGGAGAAGCAGAAAGCCTGGTCACTTGCGGTTTATGCCAATATAAAAACTGTAGATGTCCTCAGCTGTAAGAAAAACTTGCTTTTGTCTCCAGTAAAACACAGCTACTGCCTTGACCTAAGGGTTCATCATGCAAAATGTGTGTTGTGAGTTACTAACCACCTTCATCCCAAACAACCCTCAGAGGATGCTCTTACATGTGCCCACAGCCCCCAGATGCTTTGCCAGCAGAAGTAAAGAATGCAGATGGTAACCTTAGTGAGTAGTCTGCATATCCCCCACCATCCCTGGTGCCTGTGGTGAGAGCTGGTAGACCTCACTCAGAAGTAGTAGATGTGTTGGGGTGACTGATTGGGTTACACTTCCTCACCTTTCCCCTCACTCATTCTCTCAGAGGTTGCTGCCACTGCAGCATGGGTGGCTTCACTGCTTGTGAAACTGTGAACTATGATAGTTTACTGCCTGATGTCTTAAAGGCTTCACCAGATGTGCTGGCAACCACCTCCAAGAGAGGGATGACACGAACAACTGAGGACAGCAATTTCACCACCCATTCTAGCTGCATCCATGGATGCCTGTGACTCAACACCCTCAAGCTCTTCAGCTTTGCTCAGAGGCCGTGGTCTCCCAACAGACACATCAACAGTGCTTGAGTTGGAAAAAGATCAAGCACTAGCAGACCAGGCCTTGAATGTGCCTCCAGGAGCTGCAGCTAATGGCTCAGGGAAGTGCCAGGGACACCCATCCACTGTGTCTTCCAGAAAACAGGTAATACTATGCAGAAGGCAGATGCAGGGAAGAGAGATGTTGCTGCTCTGTGCATCTCTGCTGCTGCTGCAGCCTGGGGGGTGTCTTCTCCTGCAACCAAGTGCTAGGAATCTCCAAGAAATTCTGCTATGATTTACAAGAGAGCTACTAATTGTCTGGAAATGCTAAAGAATTATAGATCCTAAGGCATAAAATATCTATCAACCTTAACTCAAACGAAATTGCTGTATATTATTACATAAACTGAAGGCCTATTATTTTCCCCATGCCAAGTTCTTTTTAACTGAAATCCCTAATTGTTTTTTCCAGGCCCCTCTCCAGCCCATCACCCAAAGATTAGTGATGCATGTAGCAAAGTGTTGTTAACGTGCAAGATGTGTGGTAGGGATTGCCCACGATTATTTCACCAATTCCCTCTGTGGTCTGGTCTTTTTATTGAAGCAAAAGGGTCTTGCCAAATTTAATTGAAGTTAAATAAGATGAAATTTTTCCAGGGGCCTCCCTCCACAAATTGCAAATCATATACATGACACTCAATTTTGCAGCCCATAATCACATTAGCAAGCCCACTGAAGTGAACAGATCTCCTTGGGTGAGTAAGAGTTACTTGCACAAAAACGAATTTCAAATTTGGTTATAGCCTAAGTTGGACTCACTCCAAACTGAAAGTTTCATATGCCCTAGTCTTGTTCATGATTTTAGGGCAAAGTTCATCTTTTTAAGAAGTGATGCCAACTTCACATCAGATGAATGTGGCTTTTCTGTCTAGAGAGGGGAGTGTTTCTAACAACTTAATTCCACTGATGCTTTATGACTATAATCCCAAACGCTGTTTTTGCAGCTGGCTGTTCAGAACTGAAATAAAACCAAAGCACCTCTGTAAGGACAAGTCTTTCAAGCTGCACTGAATGGCAGACCCACACACCTCTGTGAGGCACCATAAGAGACATATGTGCTGAACAGGACAGGATAGAGCCAGTCCGGCATTAAGCACTATTTAATGTAGCTCAAACCCATAGAATTGACTGTGCTGGGATGTTCAAGCTGAACAGGAAGTTGAATGCCTTTTTTCCAATGTAACTTTTAGAGTGGTGTGTCCTAGGGCTACAGGTGAAAAGCTTCAAGCAAAAGCTATGTCTTCTGTAGGCAGCGCACAGCCTGTGACACACTGGGCTCACACAGAGGGGTCATTCACACCACCAGAAGACACACCACATGATTTCAGTTGCTAATGGATACACTCAACTAGGGTTTGCTGATCCACTGAGCTCCTCTCGGGCTCTGGCATGCTGCCCAGCAGCCCCAGCAGTTCTGTGCCACACCACAGCAAAGTCACACAAGCAGTGGGACCATTGGGAGCTATCATCTAACTCCCTTGGGGTCTTTTTGTCCACAGACAATGCTGAAATAACTTTGGCCATTGTGGCCAATCTCAGTGACTGTATAGCTCTCCAGAAACAAAACCACAAGGTTTCAGACTGACTTGAGCTACTTTGCACAATGAATGTCTGCACCACACATACCTCCAACAGGTCAGAGCTAAAGGGCCTCTGGAGACACATAAAACTCTTTCCTTCTCACACAGACATTTGACTTTTGGTCTTAATTCATGTTTTCCCTGGATCATTCTGAAGCTGGAACCAGGCCCCCAGACCGTGGTCTCTCTTTCAACATGAATCACACATTATGCTACAACTTTGACATTCCCTGTGGCTTTGCCATGATGACATCTTATCTGAGGTGCCCAGGCTTTCAAAAGAAAAGGGCTTTCTCCACCAAAGAGGTGGCCAGAATGACTAGATGGAGCTTCCATAAAATCTACCAGTAATGTCCTGCCCACACCCCAAATACCCTCCATAATACTGCAAGCAATAAGTAAAAGTTTGCTTCCTATGAAAGATCTTTGAGAGTCCTTTGGGACTACATTACAGATCAGGACAATATAAGTCTTTGGGATCACAAGGGCAGGAAACGATGAAACAATGTTAATTTTTTTATTATTTTTTAATAAAATGTATTCCATATTGTATTTCAATACTTCTATGAGACTTGTCTTCAGTCACTCATGGCCCTTAGAACACCCTCTTCATCTTCCCTCGGGGCAACTGACATTTTTAACATCAGCAAATTTGAATGTGATTTATACAGTTTCTTAAATATAGCCCTTACCTTGTTATAAAATGCTGCCCCAATTCTTTTATATACAATAACCATTGTGTTTATGATGACTTAAGTCATGTGTATTATTTTTTAAAAGAATTATATTTACATGGAATGTTTAAGAAAAGAATTTTCCAGATTCCGGAAGTAGAACCTCCTTCAGAGCAGGAAGGAAATCATTAATTTTTACCTTAAAACCCAGCAAGTGTAATGGTTTATTACCCAGTGGGAAAAGTGTGAGAGAGTTTCTTTTCAACTTGATGAGGTGGATGTTTACATTAAGAGATTATTCTGAAACTTTGGTGCCACCAGCAAGTGAATAACAATAGTCAGATCATACCTCAACTCATTTTAGAGATGAAGTCAGTAATATTTTGGGATGGTGGGACACATGAGGCACAGTGAAAGACAGATGACTTGCTCAAAGCCACCTCAGAGGTCAGTAGCAAAGCTGACCTCTTTGAGCATGGAACTCAGGGCTCCAGTCCCTCCCTTCTACTGGTCTGACCATGATTCCTTCCTTCCTTACTCATAAAGCCTCAGTCATGAAGTCTTTTTCTGCAGTGATTAGTTCTTCCTTAGCAGACAGGACCCTATAAGGTACTCTGTCATACTGTGAGGTTCCAGTACACATTGTCAGTAACTCAGAATTTTACAGTATTTGGAAAGTCCTATTTAAAAATTAAGAGAGGAGAAAAAAAAGAAATCTACAGCCTCACTGCAGCAAGGCACTCTGTGTTCACATCTATTCCTGTCTTCCAAGTGATCCCATTTCTGGAAATGCCCAATATGGATATGCAGGGATCTGAGGAGGGTGTTATAACAGTGAGTGTGTTTTCCCAAATAATTTCTGAATCACTGTTCTTGAAAAGCTGAAGTGCCCCAACTGTATCACAAATCAAGATCAAAACCCCATTCTTCTTCAGACCTGCCTAACATCTGGGGACCTGTACCACCTCAAACACCTTCTTTGGCCAATAAGGTCTTAAGCATTTGTGCTATCAGTGATCTTTTGACACGTGTGAGTAGCATGACACCAACACTTATATCCTGGCCACATAATGATCAGGGAAGTGCTGTCTAGTCCCTTCTACATTCCTGCTGGTGATTCAGTTCCCTTTGTACCCTGTTTTGCTGCACAACCTTGACAGTAAATAGGCTGTCCTGCTGTGTCCCAGTGGTGGGGCTGCCTTTCAACAGTGGTGAAAGTAATTCCTAAACATAATAGTTTTCTGTTATTTTCAGGCTTCAAAGCACTTTGAGATGCCTCAGAAGCTGGGGAGATATTACTACTTCTATAGAATTTTACTCCTGCTGCAGACTTGCATGTACCCCTAGGACCCAAAGGCAAACATGGGGGAACTTAAGTCCTAGAGCTGAACTCCAGCTGCATTCATCACCTCATCTGTTATTAGATGGACTTTTGCCAATGGGCATTGTCAACAGGAAAACAATAAAGAAAAGAAAAAAGAAAACCCTAACAACTTTCCAGCTAGTATTTTAAGGCTGTGAGTTACATGTCACTTCCAAGAAAGGAGAAGTAGAAATATTTTGAGCATGTGTTCTGACATGGGGAAGGTATGCCAGTATGGTATACTGGTCTTCCAGTATGAACATTGCATTAATCAGTCAGGAAAGCTGGGAGAGGGGGAGCTGCAGCCCCTTGAGCCATATCTTCTCCTTTGACAAATCTACTCCTTCATGAGAATACAGCAGAAAGTTAACTAGTAGGGAAGAAGATTCAGTGTTGGGCTCTCCATCTCATCCCCATGTCAATACCTTTAAGGAATCTTCAGCTAATGTGTCAGTGAAAGCAAGCTCCAGGCTGGCAGTCACCCAAACCTGTGGGACATTTGTGTGCCTCCACTAACACCCATTCACCCCCAGCTGGGGAAATGGTCTGCATGGCCCCTGATGCCTAATCTCAACTATCAGACATCACTTTTAGAGAAGTCTCTCCTTGTTTTAAGAGCAAAATTAAACACTTTCTTGAAGCGTGTTCCCTAAAACAGAACCTTCCCAATGTTTTTTATCCCTCACTTGCTTTATTTACTCACAATTTGTCAATTCATCACAGGTGGTTGGTTAAATCTGGTGGTTGACAATGTGTGCATGTAGTCACAGACAAGTGCCTCTGCCCTGAACTGGATGAGATCAGAACAGGAGGACAGCAAAACTGCATCCCCTGGACCCTCTGTACTCCAAAGGGCAACAGATGATTCACCTACTGTATAAGACCTTGGGATTTGTACTTCTGAAGCATGTCACAGGCCAGTAGCCGTGGGGGTTAGCTAACCTGCATCTTATGCATTTCCAATATCTGTCATTTAGTGTGCAAAAGATTCACCTTCCATAAGAACAGACAGAATTTGCATACATGCCGCTATTTACTGTTGGGCTTCAAGAGGCATAGCACCTCCAGAATTTGCTGCTCAAAGGATTGGAGCTGCTGATCCTCCTGCGGTAACTCAGAGCAACTTCAACCATTTCAGCTTGAAGCTCTGCAAAACATTAGTGACAGACATACCAATGTATGACTGGACACTGACTCAGAGTTTTTGTCTGATCTCACTGTCAGTTCTTGGGAAAAAAAGGAGGGAAAGGGGGAAGGGAAGACTGGATTGAAGTCATTGCTACCCTTCTACTTGAAGAATGAGTCCAGGGAGAAAAAGCAAGTAAGGTCGAATGTGCATTAAAGCAGTGAGAAAGAATAGCCACCAGGCACATCTGAAGTCACAGCAATACTTTTGCCGCCTTTTTCCCCCCTCCAAACTCAAGAATTCTTTTCTAAGCAAAATTAAGTATCTAGACAGAGAAGAATCCGTATTTATGATCCTTGATTCTGAAGCAGAGTGAAGCAAGCTGCCAGATGCAGGGTGGTGGTGGTGGCTGAAAATCAGCTGCTCCAGGCCTTAGAGATGTCATCACTCCTATGCCACAGATCGTGTGAGCTCTGTTAGAGCTGCACAAGTATTACTGCAAAAGTGGTCACCTCTGGGCTCCCCATGACTTGCAGAGCACCCTGAAGAGTAGCAAGTGAGATGTTTGGGATCTCTGAACCAATTTACTGCACTATTTCTGCACATGGAGAGAGAGTACTTGGTAAACGGAGATGGCTCAAAATGAGGAATTCTTCTAAAAGCTGCTCCTCGTACCCTATTGCTAAAACAAAAAGCCTCTTCCCATACCACTGTCCAGGTCCTTGAGAAATCAGCGAGAACTGTGTTTTCCTGAATACCTGCATTCTTCACAGCTCTGGAAGAGACATCTCCATCTAGTGGTCAGGCCAGGGAAGAGAGGTTGGCAGACCACGCTCCAGCTTGTCCAGGGCTGAGCAGGCCTGTTCTGCTTCAGGGGCTTTGGCTTCTCCAGTTGCACATTGATACAGCAACATTTCTCAAACTTCCAGGGGGTCCTGTTAATGTCAGAGAAAGGCCTGGAGATTCTTGGCTGGACACTCTGCTGAGAGCTACAGCCCTTGATTCCACCCACTCAGCTCAGCCAGAGCAGGAGGGGATCAAATTGTCATCTCAACATCTGGTTTGAATCCAGAAGAGAGATGCTGTAGTGTCGCACACACGCACACACATACATACACACTCAAGGGCTTACAAGTATCAGGCTGTGGTGACATCCAAGTGGTTTCAGAAGGTGGAGGTGTGAGTGAGGGAAAAATCTGGCTGTCCATCAACTCCCAACTACTATTTACTTGGCTTTCCTTAACAGTAAGTATAGCAAGTAACAGCAATCAATGCCAACATTAATGCCTTTATCTCCTCAGCATCCCTAAGAGGCAGTGTAGTGCTGTCAGTCTCACTTTACAGTTGGGGAACCAAAGGCCAGGAGTAGCCAAAGTGAGTCAACCCAAGTCCTACGCAGGCTAGAGGCAGAATGAGGGGGTCGATGTAGGTCCTCCATCACTCAGCTTAGCCTGCTTGCTGGCTCCACTCATACTGACTCACTCTGGAGCCTGGCAGAGGGTTCAGAGCAAAGGTACAGCCCCGTATAAATACTGTAATATAGCTTAATTCCCAAGCTTTGTGTAAAGAGGTATCTCAGCCAGGGGACACACTCAGATGCCTCAACAGGAGAGCTTTGTGTTGTCACCAAGTACAATGATGAATTACCTGCTAGAAGACAGATTTCATCCTGTGCAGCAGCTGGGGAACGAGCCATAAAGAGAGTTCACAAGAGTATGGAGGGGAGTGGGGCTGGGTCCTCCTGCTAGCAGGCACAGTGCATCACCTGCCACAGGGTCCTGGCCCCAAACAGAGCATTTTGAGGGGTAGCCAAAAGAGAAGAGTGGATATGAATGCAAAGGTACAAAAAGTGGCAGGACTTCGTGTAATGTAAGCAAACACATTTGGAATAGAAAAAGCAGCTCTTATCAAATGGAATTCCAAATTTCCCTCTAGACACAGGGTATTAAAAATAATCCCAGCTGAACTTTACCCACCTCTCTCACAGCATCTCCCAGCTGCTTCAAACATAAACAGCTCTGTCTGGGTGGAGCTGCAGCCACATATGATTTTGGGCTCCCGACCTGAGTGCAGAGATAGTGAATAGAGCTTCCCTGGCCCATCTGTTCAGGGGGATCTGCCATGTACAGTTTGTGACTGCAATGCCAACTACCCAGTGGATAAGCCACAGTGAAATGAAGCACAAGGAGAAGGGCTCTGAGTCCACAACCCTGCTCCCACACCGTTGCCACAAGTTGCCCCTTGCAGACCCACAGCCCCTCAAGCTCAGAGACCCCTCCTGCCCTGCAGCCACTGTCCTGCCCTGCCCCAGCACAGCCTGTGCTCCCACTCCACCACTGGTTGACCTGAGCCCAATTCTGGTGAGCCCTTTTCCAATAGTACTGCCAACAGCACCCTCCCAGCACCCACATGGGGCAACACCTTGTCAGGTGCCCCAAGAAGAGAAGGTGTTCGACTTTCCCCCCACCATGCCAGGATATAAACCCCAAGTTACAAGCTGCCAGGAAGCACACACATCACATTTTAAGAAGATTTAGCATTAGTTATGTGAATTCCAGTGCCCATGGGACTCTTTTGGTCCACAGGCTCTCCAAACCTGGGACAAAAGTTTCACAGGAGAGCATGGGTGCCTTGTGGAGTCAGAGACAGCATAGGCTGCAGGCCATTGGAAGTCCTAGTACTTCTCCAGTGACCATGTTTAACCACAAACAGTTGCCACAGACTTTGTACCTCTCCTCTGGTGCTGGGCCAGCAGCAAGTGGCAGCATGGGAGTTGGGGAGCACAGACCCGAGGCTTTATTGGTGCCAGGGAATAGGACACAGTTTTGGGTGTGAAACAGTTAGTGACTGGCTCTTGGGTTGTAAGTGATTTATGCTGCAGCTTCTACGTTTTTAAGTTATCTGAGGTTGGTCAGGCACACAAAATCTCCTGCTTTAGGCTCCACTGATCTTCAGACACCAGAAAGCTTTTCATTTTTTAACAAATTCTCTCCCAGGGAATGCAAGATCTAACAGGTACCTGGCAATGACAAATGAGCCCATCCTGGGCTGAAATGCTGCTCTTCGTCAGTTGTCTTTGTCTCCCTCCTAGCCTAAAGACCAGGATCCCTTCTACCCTTGAACCCTGCCAACTCCAAACACTGTACAGAAATCCCCAGGGGAGGTAGAAACTACTCTCCCCAGCAGACTCTAAGTCTCTAGCAAGTTCCGAATTTTTGAAGGTGTTAACCTTATTTGAAAGGGGAAGCAAGTAACAAGGCTAGTCCATGGCAAAAATAATCAGGCTGGGTGGGAATTACAGCTGCTTTTGACAGGGCCACACAATCCGCTCTGCCACAAACCCTTTGTTAATCTCCCACCTATTTCCTGCTGCAGCATTAATTGTCGGGCGTTGCTCAGAGGGAGGCAGCAGTCAGCAGGAGGCTTTCCCTTCCGACCCAGTGAGGGCCACCACACACCATGCCGCTCTGGAAAGCTCCTTTCTGAGGGACTTGGCCGAAGCACAGTTTCCAATTCTGGCTGCTCTATTTCAGGCAGAGCACGTACACCCACCCTGGGCTTTTTGCCTCGTTGTAGGCTTGCCTTTTTACTTTCCTCAGATTCTGTTGAGGCAAATTCTCATTGACCTCCATTCTCTGGTACATCATCCTCATAGAACAACTGATTTAGTCAGCTGTGACAATGCAGAGCAGCCTGTGCCCTGCTCAGACACAGTATCCAAGAAAGCCTCTTACAGAGATGCAGCCCCAGGCTCCCACCAGCCCCACCTGCCATGGGTTCACAGTGGGAGGCTCTCAGCAGAGAAGCCCCCCAGAAGAAGCTGCAGCCACTGTCTTTCCCAAGCTGCCCATGTGCTGGGGGGGAAGAGGAACATGGCTGGGTACCTTCCAGCTCCCAACAGAAGTTTCCCAGGATGAACAGAGAGACAACTCCTCTGGGGTAACAAGACTCACCCAGCACAGTCATGCATAGAAGTACCCGCCTGGCACAGTTCCTCCTTGGTAATTTTAGAAATGTCTTTCTGGCATGAGTGAGAAGCTTTTCATTCAGGACAGACAGGGCATGGGAACAAAGAAGGCATGCACAAGAGAGAGCCCTCAGGCAGCGCTTGATAAGGGGGTTGGAAAATGTGACGGAGATTGAAAATCTAATGTTGGAGACTTCATGAAGCAAAAGAAAACCACCACTAACAATCAGGTCCTCTGAGTCCAAGGACTCACACAGGCTCCTGAGCTTGTCACTCCTGCCAGCTGCATTCTGGTGTGACAAATTCAAATTTTTAACATACCAGTGTGCTTTCCCCACCTTTCCTATATGGATTGCTCATTGTTCTCTCATTCCTCACAGCAAGTGATGGCTCCTTGCAATGTAGATGTTAAAGAGTCACAAGTTTCCTGAAAACTGTATCATGGGCTGTGAAACTAAACAACACGTGCTGTACAATAAGTCATAAAGCATGTGTGAAAAATAGTTGACACAGAAGCTGTCATGGAAACCAGTGCTACCAGAGAGCACACAGCCACAGAGCTCCCATTAAAGGCTGCAAAGTTGAACAAAACCACTAATCACTAAGGCAGAATATATTTAATTTACTGTCATGCCCAATTCGGTTTTTACAGCAAGTGAGCTGAAAACTACAACCATTTCCACTAACAGTGCTGGATGGTAGTTAGTGGTAATTACATTACCAGAAATCTTCTCACTGAGAAATTCTTTTCATTTTGTGTACCCTAGAAACTGTTTTTGCTGACTAGGGACCATTCTTCTCCCAAGAACTAAGTCTGTTTAAAACAGACTATGCACATTTCTCAGGTTTGGGTTATATTCTCCGACCTGATTGTCTTCCAGCTGCCCTCAGCAACAATACCTTGCAAGCAAGAAAAAGCACCGTCTGGAAAAAGAAACATGGTGAAACCAGATTAAGCTGTTCAGGCAAGATAAAGAGAGACAGATTGAAAACTACACAATACCCTGCAAGTATTACAGGCGTATCCCATACAGTGTTCCAACCTGTGGTCCTTAGATACCAGCTAGAAGGAAGCAAGTGACCTAAAAATAATTGCATATAGATACCTTTTGACATCTCAGAGGTAGAGCAGGGGTGGAGGAACCTTGCCTTCTGTTGTGGAAAAAAAGCTGTACAGCCTTTCCTCATTCACCATCTCGGCACACTCCTCAGGTGGCCTCACTGGCTGGGCTTCAGACATGGGTGTTGCATGTTCTGCTGTGATAAGGACACACCAGAATTCATCCCTGACAGCAACATTTACATCCTAGAGCAATGCTAAGCTGTCTGGTGTGGTCTGGATGGAGGCACAGGATTCTAATTTTTTCCCTCCACCACTTTGTTCAAAATATTTTGATGTATCCAAGGGCCAGAGCCGTGCATTTAAGTGTATTTTTTGTGCTCTCTCTCAGGGCCTGGTCTTTATCTCAGTGACTTCAGAAAGCTTCAGGATTGCACTGGTTCAGGCTATGAAGAAAGCCAGCTTTTTCTGCTGACTCTACAAACATATAACAAGGCTTTTACTGACCTATAAAGGAAGCGTCTAGGCCAGGGTTGTCAAAAATAGGGCACCAGCAAACTTATTTCACCTTATTTTTAATCCACCCAAATACCATAGGTTGGAAAGTTCACCTAGTGCTCAAATGTTTATAGGGATCTTATTTTGCTCAAGAGGCTATAGAAAGAGAAATGGTGAAGGAGAAAATAAAATCCTTATGAAGAAAAATTAGGACTGGTTAAAAACTCCCAATGAAGAAAAATTAGGGCTGGCTGAAAAATTTGTCAGAATTATTTTTCTGGACATAAGTCAGATCCTTGAGTAAGTGAAATTTTTTGAGCATATGAAATATGTGTATTTTCTGTAGAAAATAGAATGTTTGTCATAACCTTTTGACTGAAAAGTTTGTGATTCTGTCAGACACTCCTGGTTAACTCTTTTTGGCTTATAAATGAAAAGTTGCCTTGTTTCACATGGAGATGCAAGAGGAAGAAGAAGGGTCCAGCTACAGTTCTACAAGAAGAGATTTTAAAATAAACTAGAGAATGACCCACTACAAATGAGAAACGAAGAATGGTCCTGAAAAGGGGATGAAACAAGAAAGTGGAAAATTAAAGTATGGGTTACGATTTAATAAGGTACATAAAAATATAAGAGTTTGTAGTATAAGAGTTAGTGCTCTTCTAATGTAAGAGTCAGAATAAGGTTTTTGCCCAAGACTAGGGCCTTTTCCACACATTCATTGCCCTCTTTAATGGCAAGATCACAATCCATTTTTCCTGCAATTCTTTTCATTACATATACCTTGTTATTATGCTCCAACAATAACAATAATAATAGCACATCAAACTCCAATATGCACATTTTTTATGATACATAAAAGGTGAAAGCTTAGCTAACACAGATGGCTACATGACAGTCATGATGGGAAAAGGACAATATTTTCCACCAAACAAAGAGCCTTTGGTACATAAATATTGAAGTGTGACAGAAGATCAACCTGCAGCTCATCAGATTGGGTGTAGCTTTTCTTTAGACTCCCCGAAATCCAAAGTTCTGCTGCTGACTCCACGCCAATCTAGGTTTGTTTCTTCAAATGAAGGATGTGAGTGCTGTGGCTCCAAAGGCAGCACTGTCTCCTCACTTGCTCTTGCCCCGCATGGCAAGATGGGGAGGTGACTATGCTTCTGACATTTCCCATGTAAAGTCAAAATGCTTCTACTGATGTTGCCAAGACATACGCAGAGGAAATCACATTAGCTCTACTATGTCAGTACAGTGCGGCAAATTTACACCAATGGAACTTGTGACCCAAAATTACTCAGACCTCAGCATTTTTTTCTGTGAGATGCCAGTTTTATCTCCCAACCTTGACAAAAGCAGCTTAAAGGCTTTCCCATCACACTCACAGTGAGAGCCGATAAGGCCCAAAATCCAGAAATTGCTTACTTTACAACTCTGAGTCCCTTTCAAGCTGACCTTCTGCCCTGAAAGCCTAAAACTCCTCACCAACAACTATATTTAGGCAACTAAAGGACTGGAACATCTGGAAATAATAACAGCAGTCTCACTTGGAAATGGCATTTATATACCATTGTCTAGAAAGCATCACCATGCTACAAAAGCTTTGCAAAATCCACTTTGTAGATTTCAGACTGGAAAATTACCTGCAGGATGATCTGTGCATCACCAGAGGTGATGAGTGGCAATCATATGTAGAAACAGTCCAGTTATTAAAAAAAATCTTAAAACAAGGCTTAGCAATGCGACCTGGCAAAAAAAAAATAATAAAAAAAATACCCTCTAGAAAGTGTCCAACATTTTCTTCAACCAGAATGTTTTTCATGATCTCCTGAAGGCATATTTCAACATTACCCTTCCAGCACAGAAAATGCAAAGTCATCAACACTGACCAAAGTCTGAGAAAGAGGAAATCAAACTGACGGGTATTTTCACCTCCCAAGCTGAGCAGCATGTGAAAAAACAAACAAGCAGCCTTCAGGATCTCACAGTGCTTCCTTTTGATTGCTTCCTTTTAAAGGGGGCTGCAAAGCTAAATGGAGCTCTGGGTCAATATTAGCAGCATTAGTTGTTTGTCCAGCCTGCTCATCATCACAGCTTGCCTAGGGCTATTCATGTTCAACACATAAGTAAGCAAAATAATTAATCTCAGCTGAAAGTTATTCATTAATATCCAGAATTCTGTTGGTCCACCCTCTGATTCCTTGAGAATCACTAAGTACTTTAGTAGTGTTGTAAAATAACTAACAAGCCTACATCATACAGCCAGAGGGGCAGAAGCAAATGTGGAATCTAACCTGACGTAACACAGGACTGTAAGCTGGATGCAGACACTAGCTGCTGGACCTCTTGATGGGCCCAGTAAAGATCTTTGCTAAACTGTCCAGTACCAGGAATAGGTGATAGTTTGTTGGAGCCAGTGGCTAAGCTTGCAGTGAAGTGCAAAGATAGCAGGTTACAGTTATACACATAGGGGCTAAAATAGCTGTATCTGGCTAGACAGCCAGGACAACCCAGGCGGTGATGGACTGAGCTTAGCAAACATCTTCATGATGTGGCCAAGAGTTGAGGTATAGACAACGAAGAACTCATTTGCATCTGGACATATCAATACATTGAGTATTTAAAAGCATTAGATGGATCACACTGATACATGAGGCAAATAACTCATTGCCTGTGGATGAGATACTCAAATTCACATCTCTGGCTCTGCCTGCTTGCAGTAATAGCAGCTCCACATAATAATTAAATGCCTGTTACACTAGTACTAATTCCTGGAGTAGTAGTAACATCCTCAGTTAAGCAGCACACCATCAATAAGGGCAGCAAACAGTGTAAGACTGTGGGACTTGTTAGCATTTGTAAAAGTCAGCACACAGGCATTTACATACCAACCCCTACCATAGCTGAAAGCAAAGGCTGGGCTCCTAAATCCAACAGCACGTCCACACTGGTTACTGGGATCAACATCAAGGTTACAGTTAAGCTGTGACCCAGTGATCATCTATTGCAAACCCCTTTTCTCTTTCTCATCGTCATCCAACACAGTTTTGCTGAATCCCCACACATGAAGTCAACACCATCCTGCCTTCTTCACCCTCTCTACTGGTGTTTGGTCAGCAATGCAGGCAATCAGCCCAAGAAGATCCCCCACCTCACTCCCACTCCCCTTGCACCCCAATTTAGTCTTCGAACTCCCCATAAGTAGCAGCAAATCTGCAAGGATGGGTAAAAGGCTATTTTAGATAAGCTTGTTTCCTTGAAATGAACACTGAAATAAATCTGAAATACTTTTATTTGCGTGGAGCTTAAAAAACTACAAAAAAAGCAGCACCCTCTGGACAGTCTCGGTGTGCACTGCATGGTGCACAGCCCGCAGAGGAATGGCAGGTCCACTCATCAAACTTTGCTCCCTTTGTGATGTCACACCACCTCCTCGGCTCACCTTGGTGACTGTACAGTGTCTGCATGCTTGCTACATGCTTGGCAAGTGTTGAGGTCAAGCTGAATTCCCATTGCCTCTCTGATTTCAACTCTAGGCTCACTTAAAAACCCAAAGCTGTATCATGTAGCACACATTCTTTAATTTTAAAATTAACTTTTGAGGGGACAAAGGGTGAAATAAAATAGGCAAGTAGGACAGGGAAAGGCAAAGGAAATTGCTTTACTGGAACACATTTTATTAATTTTGGTACTGTCTCTTTTTCAGCTGGCCAAATAATTGTCAAGGCTGTTTCAAGTCCTGCAGAGAAGTTTGTGGAAACTGGAGTGATATGCACTTATCACGACTCAGCCAGTCAAATTAAGGTTCCCATGCATCAGCCTCTAAGCCAACAGGACACTTCATGACTCCACTAACAAAACCAATAATTAGAATTACAGAGACTGACAGCTATGAAAAATAAACAGCAACAAAGATTAAAGACTCCAAAGCTGCCCAACCAATGGGAGCTAAAGTTTATGTACTCAGTTTAAGAAAGACCTAGTAGAGCTCCCCTGTGGTCTTTTGGCAATTTGATTTAATTTAGTCTGTTCCTCCAACAAATAATTTTTAAATTAAAAGAGAATAAAATAAAAAAAATCCTAACCCAAACACTGCAGTGCATTTGTCCAGTGCTCAGGCTTGGTTGATTACATCTCTCTAGCTTCCAGGAAATCTTGGAAAGCTTTAAAAGCCAGATGACTGTTACTGGATCAACAAATTCTTCTTTTTTGTTATGTTTCTCCCTTTACTTCACCCCAACAGGGCTCAGCACTTCCAGCCACAGTCACACAGGGAGATGGGATTCCCCTGTCTCTGTAGAACCTGACCACAGCCATACACACAGCCAGGTTGTAGGTACACAGGGCTCCATACAGGTAGGGCAGGAGGAGCTATTCCCAGTCCTGCCCCCACAACACTAAAGAAGTAAGAGGAGGATTTAAACACACATTTTCAACCCAAACAGTACAGCCATTATTGCCTTTAGCACCTGTTACCCACAGGCCGACTAACAACACTTTTCCTCAGGACCTCTTCTCTGGGCACTTGGGCTTGCCTTGCTCTGTTCTATACACCCTCTAATCAGGTATATCATCAGGGTATTCAAATGACATACCTCTTTCTTTTTTCCCTGCCTTTTGTAGCCTGAAACCTTCACCTCTCTCCTCTGCAAAGGTGTGTGTGTCATCTTCCCTATTCCCTGACATCTTTCTTTCTCTGGTTCCGGTCACAATTTGCAACTCCAGCAGTGCAAACCTCAGCTTTCCTCTGCTGCCCTTCAGGGTACAGCCCGAACTCACCTTTTTCCAGCCCAAGTCTGCAGCAATTTTAACATAGAGATATGCACTGAAAGCTGCTGAAGGGAAATCAAAGTCAAAAAGATAGAAAGAGACAGGAAAGCAGATCCCATTCTGACATATACACAACTCTCTGCAGCTAAACATGGCATGTTCCAGTATGAAATGACACGTCTCCAGACATGTTCTCAGCCTGGAGTCTTACACTGCCAGAGCTCCTTCAGCAGCACAGGGTGTGCTGGCCTGTACTTACTCACAGATGAGATCTGTGAGCTGAATGCCACCTTTCAGTCAACATTACATAAAGCTACTGAGTTACTGAATTTTCTTCTCAGGTGCTTCCTTCCAGACAGGTTATAGTCAAAGACTCATCCTACCCTCTCTGAAGTCAGCAGAAAGGTTAGCAGGCACAGGGCCAGACCCCAGCACCACAGCACGAGCTTTAAATTTCCATGGAGCAAATTGCACACTCACTTTCTTCCTCCTCCCAGCTGTATTTTACAGGCAATAACCATCACTCAGAGCTGGATTGAAAAGTTTCATCTCCCTCAGATCCTTCTCCTTTGGATTTTGAAACATCTATTGGTACACTATTGTCCTCCAAATACAAAAAATTGCTGATCAGTTTTAAAAGGATTGTCAAAGGGTAGTTGTACTATTAGTTTGAGAGAAGGGACATCCAGTACAATTATCTGTGGAAGAAAATTTAAGACATGAAAATCCTGATTGATTTACTATGTCCTGAAGAAGCAAAAATTATCTGTGTGACTTTCTAGAAAAATAGTGGTATTTAAATGAGTCTTAATTTTATGCCGGAATATATCTTTCCTACTTTTCCTTACCCCTTCCTGCTAACCACATTCTTTCTCCTGCCTGCCTTTGTCTCTATTCTTTATATTGATTGTGCCTTCAGGAACTTGCTTCTGAAAACCTTAATTTTAGAGTCACATTTTTTCCTCCGAGGTTTTTCTCTTCTTTATATTCTTGTCACTTCCCTTCACTGAACACTGAGTTTTTACATGATGAAACAACAACAAAACCACAGTTCAAAAAAAAAAGAAAAAATTAATGCTATTGGCTGTCTCTTTTGTCAAGCACACACTCCTCCTACTTTCCAGACACCTTGGCAGTACTCAGAAGACCTGCTGCTCACATGCCGACACAGGCACGTGACTACTACAAATAACTACCCTTTAAATAACAGACCCAGCCCCTGTGTGTGGCCAGTTTGTGGCCAGCACGAACTCAGTGGTAGTTCTAAGGATTCTCACCATCCCCTGATCCTTACAATTTTACCTTTCTAACTTATTCAGTCAGTGTTTCATATAAACATATTTCAGCCTCTTATCTGTTTCTCTTCAGATTCACAGAGCATTTTCATAGCTACAGAGTGCAAAAATCAGGAAGAAAACTCATGAGAAAAGTTACCAAAGCTTATTTGGCAAGGATGTCCAAACAAACAATGCTATGCTTAAAAAAAATAGGGTTTCCTTTTACCAGAAAAACAGGACTTCGGTGTTCAAACAACCACCAAAGCAACTTCAGTAGGACAGTGACTACAGAACTTTGCTGGGACATTGACTTAACAAATAAAAATATCTCAATAAACCAACACCATTTCATGAAACACCTGCTCTTGTCTGCTTCCTATACAAGTTTGGCATGGTCAACTCTTGCTTAGCATGGAGATCTGATGAAATCATAGCCTAAAGCAGTATGTTGAGAACTGAAGGGATGAGTTAACCAAGATCATCAGAAGCCCTAAATTCTCCTGCAAGTCAACAATGGTGGGCTACATGCCCTTTGGAAGAAATCACTATATAGTTGTTACAAGGCACTTAAGAAATCACCTTGTGTCCTTCAATTCATTTTTATCAGGAAAATAACCAGACAAGGAATGAGTTTCAGTTGTTCCAAGTCACTTATCTTTTTCTACATTAAAATGTAATAAAAAGTGAAGCAGTCATTTTTGCAGTATTTCGAGGGCTGCTCCATGCAGAAAATCCAATGAGAACATTTTGAGTCAATATGACAACAACCAAGTCCCTCACTATACTAATGATCTGCAAGTAAGTATCACTTTACATCCTCCTTCATATATTATCTCCCTTACACCTAATCAATCCCATCATGATCTCAGTGTGATTTGTAGAATCCCTTATTATTTGCCAGTGGGAGGGAAGGGCCATAGCTTTTGGGAAGTCCTCCATAAGCCAAAAGAATACGCATCAATTGGTAACATTTAGGGCCTGTTGCAATCATCCTTTATAAATTCCACTCTAATTGCTGCCATGGACCATGCTGCGTGCCAGCAGTTCCCGGTAATAGGCTTCTTCACATGAGGAGTGAAAGAGATCTGGCAGTAAGTGGTAGGTAGTGTCAGTGGCTTTCCTGAGTAATTTCCTGTGTTCCTACAGAAAATGAACCTGTAAGACAGCTGCCTTAAAGTTCAAGAGGCATAATCAGACACAGATGTGAAACAAGGGTAGCTCTTAGGGCTCAGTGAGAGGAATTCATCATTTTGAACACACTCCTCCATTGGTGGCTAATTAGTTCCAATAAAATGGGGTGTGCATTGTTTGTCAGGGCTCTGAAGTCATTCGTTCCCAGAACACAGATAACAAAAAACACTCTGCCTGACCCACCTGTGCTATCATCCAGAAAAAAAAGCTCATGATTATTTTTTTAAAGGTGTCTCATCAAAACAACTATTTCATACTCATTAGAAGTATTTCTACGAGCCTTTCTAACTACTTCAGTTCCTCTCTGATCACTAGGTACAGATCTGTCCTGCTGCTGCAAAATATCTGGGTTTGCAAAGTCCAGTCAAACCTCAGATATGCAAGCCTGAATCCAGGTTTCTGAAAAGCCACCTCCAATTCTTCCAGTGATGGAGCACTGGAGAGTCAAGTCTAAAAGCCTTAGCAGATGGAGCACCCACTACTGGCACAACTGAAGGCAAGGGAGTATTAATTTCCATGCAAGTTTGATATTCTCCAGTGAAGGCCACCCAGACGAGCAGTAGAAAAGCAGCTTAGACAGACAGAACATGCAGCATCATGCTTGGAATACTGCTGCTCTAAATAGAACACTGCTTGTGACTTCAGATGGAGTCTCTTCAAGCAATTCAAGTTGATCGGTTTTGCTGGAATCTTTCTTATTTTGCCTTTTCCCCCCCCATACATTAAAAGAACTAAGATTTTGTGTAAGACTTGTTGAATCAAGACGGAGAATCCTATTGATTACAAAGAATGGTGCATCAATCTGTTTGCAAGGACACATTGTTGGTTTTACTCAAGCAACATGAGCAGATTGAAGATGCTTGCATAATATTTACAGACTGGTTTACTCCTTGGAAAAAAATCCTGAATGAATTCTGTAACACTTCCCCTTTTTGCGAACCTTAAAGATAACTTCTTTGTCATAATTCAATAAAAATGGCTCTTCCCTACTAAAATAACCATATCCTTGAATGAGTACAATGAATTTGTATTTGGAGAAGAGGCAGATCTTACATGTTTTGCTCTTGCTCAGTGAACATGTTTTTGTGTAGCGTTCCTCCTCTTCCCCTTCACAAGGAAGCTTATAAGTGCGGGGTGGAACTTTTCTGCCAGGCTTTTTACTCACCAAGCCAAGGTACTGCTTAGTCCCAGTACCCCAACTGTCTGATCTTTTCACCGTAGAGATAAATAAGAACAAAAGCTGCTGGCTTTCTCTTTAATCTATACTGCACTCCCTGAGGAGGCCAGAAGCCAGCCAGGATCAGAAGAGAAAAGCTGTGGTCATTGCAGGTCATGGCTGTATTTTCTTTCTGGCTTCCTTCCAAAGTAATACCTTCTCTTGGACCAGAGTTTATTTTGCATTCTGAAAATATTCTTAACAACACCGTTTCCTTTTTCAAGTTATTTTTTGCCCAGCCCTTTGGGAACCTCTGCAGCATGCTGGCCAGCATGTGTGCGTGAGCGTGTGCATGCCTGGGTCTCACACAAACGCCCAGGGCAGCCCCAGAGCTTTCCCAACATCTTCTGACCTCTGCAACCTCTATTAAGTCTTGAGTGGTTGCTCGGTGCCAGGCAGCTACGAACATGTGGCAATACAAACAACTACTGGTCTAATAGACCTAGGCCTAAAGTGGGTCTTGTTCTCTCACTCAAAACCATATCTTTTTTTTCCAAACATCACATACAGCTTAGCTACAACAAGATCATGGTGTGAAGTTAAACCATGCAGGATACCTGTCCCAGTGATTGAAACAGAAGCAACCAACACACTGAAACATTTCAGCCAGGCTGTGTTCACAGAGCCCTCATACACGTTAGCCAAGGTCCTCTCTCAGAGGTCAAACTGTAGATATCATCAAGGCAGTTGCAGAGAAGAGCTATGTTCCTGTCTAGGATCCTCTGACCTAGGATCTCCAGTTCAGCTGTCATAACTCTGCTCTTGCTTAAGCCTAAGAAGATCCAGTTTGCATAGTATCTCTTTCACTTCCAGTTCAGACACCAGACTTAGCAAACAGTCTCAGATCTTCCAGATGACATCAGCCTTGAATCACAGCTGACCGCTTCTCCATGTAGGAAATGAAAGATTAAACAGCACTCTAGTTCTCCCAGCAGCAAAAACTCAGGGTATTTCCTTCAGCCCCATGCTTTAGTTTCTCAGAGGATGTTTACCCACACACTGCCAGAGCTAATGATGTACTGCAGGTTTGGGGACTTGTCATGAACCAATCATAGGATGAATCGAGGAGTAGATTGCAACCGCATGGTGTTTCTGAAGGTGAAGAATGGCTCAGTGAGTAGGAGCAAAGGATGTTGATTAATCTTACTTAAAAATTACATGCCTTCCTTGTCCCTACAGAGGATTTCTGTTGTACCAGAAAAATAGCAGTTTGAAATATATGAGACACCACATTCTGTATTTAAAAGGGCCTCTGTATTTTCTCAGCCACCATGGGACTAGACCAGACAATGCTTTCCATGGCTGCTGGACTGACTATAAAAAGTCAAGGCTGGTGTCTTAGGCGCTGCCTCCTGAACAATGACCTGTCCCCCTTTTGGTAAACAAAGAGAAAAGCTGAGCTTGAGACAAAAATTTCACCGTGATACAACTCTGACTCTGGCTTTGGGTCAAGTATCAGGGTCAATAGGGCCACTGTGGTACCTATTCATTATTCTACTGCTGGAAAATATAGTGTTCTTGAACTTCAGATTTTCTGTTGGAAAACAATGTCAGCAGAATTGACCCTGGAGAAGAGGAGGGAAGCATGAAGTCAATCAAGAAGAAATAATCCCTTGCATCCACTCAGTTCCTCATACCCCCATTTTCTCCAACAGAGCACACTAACCTCCCAGCTGTCTCTTAATTTACTTGCAATCAGAGGCACTGTAACCTGCATCTTCCCTTATTCTTCCCTATTGAAATTACCACTTTAAGGCAAAGATAGGACATATGACTGACTATTTCTTTATGCTTCCCTGGCAGTTTATGTGTCTAGCACTAATCTGAGTCACTGTACTGAAGGAGAGCACAGATTCCCTCAACAGTTCAGGACACTGTGCAGTCTCTGTGTCTGTATCACAGATGTCAGTACCAGAGACCTTTCCCTGGAAACAACCAATCCCTCTCATGCCAGCCTGCTCTCAACTGCAGGTCACTCATGTTTTATTTCTGCTCTCAACTCATATATATGAACTCTCATTCAAAATTATTTTCAAGCAACTGTGAAGCACAACTGCAGCAAAGGCAACTGAGGGAATGAGCTCGGTTGTTTAGGTGCTCCGAGTGCCCCAGCTGAGGCAGACAAAAGGAAAAGAGAATAGCAATTTCATCAAATAAGCCACACAGAATTACCACACCTCTTCAAGTGAGGCCACCTTTATCAGAATAGGCAAGTCCCATTAAGAGATTTAATTTCCTATGTCCATGGGCAGTTTCCTAACAATATTAGAAATCTTTCAGTTTTCTTCCCAAAGAGTGGGTGGACAAAGTGGGGAAAATATAATTTCAGGAAACAAATCCTCAGGACCACTGCCGAATCTGTGATACATTAAGCTTTCTGAAATGAACCACTTTAACAGCGTACATCATTCAATAGCCATTACACACACTGCAGAAAACATCTCCCCCACCATGCAGAATGCCCATGGATAAATGCCATGCCTCCTTCATTCCCACCCTCCCTGTCTTTGCATCTGCACTGTGCTGCACAGGGAGCAGCAGAAATGGCCACTATGTGAGTGAAAGGATCACACTTCAAGTCATGGCCTTGCTTGGACTTTTCAGGATCTGGGGAAACAGTCAATTCCTTTTGTTTGATACCTATTTCTTGAGCAACTGCTTCAAATGTACTATAGAAGTAATAGAAATGTACTTTTACCTTACTGTAAAAGTTCCTTTCCCACAGCACTAATAAAACTTCTCTGTCTAGATTTATGTTCCTTCTGTTAAATAAATATAATAGCCTGCACTTCTAATGGTGAATAAGCCATGGTTGTTTTGTGTTTCAGTAAGGGTTTAGCTCTTGACAAATAGAGATGGTCAGATTATTATATATGTATGACGTGAACTGGAGAGTAAAGCAATGCTAAATGGTTTAATGAGCTGGAAGAAAGCAAACTCTGCTTAACCACTATTTTTGCAGGCCTGCTAATATCTATAATTCATCCAAATAATTGGCAGATGGAAGATCTATAGCAGCCAAGTAATCCTGGCCATTCCCACCTGGCTAGTAAAAAATTTTGATGATTAAACAAAATGTCTGAATCTGCTGGCAGCAATAAAAACTAGTGTGTTGACACCAGATCTGACCTAGCAGAGTCCATGGAGACCAGGAACACTTTGTGCTGGCTAGATCCCACTAGGGCAAACTGTGGTTGGGTTGGCAAGACCAGTAGCTACATTACCCTTGATGAAGATGAGGTGGCAGAATATAAAATTGCTGTTCTTAAAGTATCTGCTGCTATTGCTTATATACAGCTTTCTGGAAGGCAGAGTTCTGTAGCCTCCTTGAACTGACTGTGTCAACCATCATGTGAATTTCTGTCAAGACTGAGGTTCATGAAAAGATGGATGTGCCCCCATGCCGCCAAACTGTATTCCAGTGAGAGGAGCTTTAAAACTCTGCTGAATTACACATGAGAAATACGTATGTCAGAGAAAAATAAAACCACTCTGATTTTAGTGAAGCCTCTTTTTTATGGTTACCACCCACTCAGCTTCAGAGAAATAAGCACTGCAAAGTGGACACACAGCCTCCAGTACCCAGACACTGATGGGGTGCTCTGGGATGTATTAAACTCTCTGACACAGAACAGCAGCACCAGTGAACTTGTAAGGTAACAGCAAAAATATACAGAGCTAAGCACTGGTCGCATGTCCTGCTAAGACAGCCAGAGCTGGGGTTCCCTTTCCGGCATCAATCCAATACTTTAGAGAAATTCTGCTGTTAGATGCAACTCCAAGTCAGCTGTCAACACCCTCTAGCTTCTGGGCCTACACGTCGCTGCTAACATCTGCCTCTGGACAGATGATCTGAGCCTCCCTAAACCTCCGTTCGAGATAGTGACCAACCTCATGTCTCAGACCAATCCACAGCTGCAGTTAGTGGAAACTCTAATGTGCAATTGTGCTAAGAGCAGGGTTTGCCATTAGCAAGACTCCATGCTTTAGGTTCTTCCAGAATATGTTACTGATGCTTCCTAACATGGAAATCATAATACCAGCAAAATTTGACAGTGTAGAGAATTTCCTTTCCCCTCTTCCCCTCAACACACTTGTATTCTTGGTCCTTGAATCATTCAATTTACTTCTAGGACATCACTAAGTAATCAGGTGGATGCAAACCTTCTGGACATGAAAACAGTAGTATGACATCCTGGAGAAAAAAAATAAAGAGAAATAATTTTATTTCATCATGAATAATAGTTTTGCAGACAGATGGAAACTTAAGTATAAATCTATGTGCCTCAACTGAGTTTATCAGTTAATATAGGCTATGAGAATCAGAAACAGTCTTGCAAAACCCAAGACAGCCATGGTAAGAATTTTCCTTATTGACTATTGAGTTAAGGGAATAAAACCCAAACAACAACCAAAAAAAACCCAGTAGTCTGTGCTTATCTGGCTCAGAACAGCCACTAGAAAAGCCCATTCCAAAATTACACTGGTGCAATCCAACCATCTCCGTTTGCTCCCACAAATGGTGCTCAAAGCAAGGCTTTTCCCTGTTCTCAGCAGCACATAAATGTGCTTTCACAGTGGAAGAACAAAGCACCACAGATTTGATGAGCACTCTCAACTTACATTTGTTTTGAAGAAAAATGGGCACAAAAAACCTCAAACACTTCTTCAATAGTTTGCAACTCTGTTCTCTAGGCATCTGGTTTACACTTGCTTTCATTCCAACTTATTTCAAGTTAAGCCTTCTGGTTACTAACTGGAACAAATTGCTGTCATGTTCCCTTCAGCTTGGTAATCAGGGGAAGATTTTATATCCATAAAAATGCATCAGATCACTGTGATAACACTTTTGGGGGAAGGGGAATTAATACGAAACTCCTGCCACCTTGAACACGTTGAATACTTTCTCTTAAGCTAACCTGGGAGGATGTGCTCCACACCTCCAACAGAGTGACTCAAGTGAGTGCTCTCCAGATAAACCACCAGCAATGCATAAAGAAATGTCCTATCATACTTCCTAGGTTTACATTAAACAGGTCCTTTTGACAAGGAAGAGCAAAGGAAGGAAGTTACAGCTCACATGCCCTTGATTATAAGTAAATCAAGAGACCACTGCGAAGTTAATCTCAGATGCAGCATTTGCAGAGTATTGTACTTAATGGAACACATCTCCCTCTTGTGATACACTGCCTTCCATTAAGCAGCTGTGAGTCTTTTAAAATATTGCTTTCCTAAGGGTGACATACACAGACAATAGGTAGCTATCTGAAGAACATATTGGTGTGTTTAACTCTAAGGAGGACAAAACCCCTGCCTGGGCTGTTCACCATATCCATGTGCAAAACTGGTGCCCAGGGACTGCTCCTATGGCATCCATGTCAGATGGAATTCTGCTGTCAGCCTCAGTGTGAGCAAGATCAGGTTCCTGAACGCTCTGACTGCAGTTCCCTCAACAAACTAAACTGATTCCCAGGCTCACTGTTGCTGAAAGAGTGAAAGGGTCTCACTGACACTCTCCACTGATAATTTTCACCTACATTAGTGAACTGAATCAGGTTACAGATGGACGTAACAAACAGCAGAGTTGGCGGAAGAAAGGGGATGAGGTGACACAGCCAGGAGCAAGAGCAGGAGGCACACATGCTACCTCTCAGCCAAAGTGTACTAACCAAAATAATGCCAGAGAAAACTTCCTAAAATAAGGTAAAAGCTAGAAGTAGTTGCATGAGATTAGCATGGGTCCCTTCCAACTCAGAATATTCTGTGATTCTGTGATAAGAACTGCCCACCCATGGAGGGTGCAAACAGCCAGCGGGCTGCAGAGGGGTGCACAACAGCACAGCTGCCAGTTAGCTTAAATCAACTGTGAAACTCTATCTTCAATACAAGGGTCCCAAGCATCAGGAAGGAGCTATTCCACTCTGATATACCTACACCCGAGTGTATTAGTTTGTTACAATGTGATTAATCAAGGCTTCAGGGAGTTTAAAAGCATGCTGTGTTCCTAGTTGATAGCATATTTATGAACGTGCTCTATTCGTATTTGGTACTAGATCATCACTGTATAACTTGAGAGTCATAAGCTGTCAGGCTGCCAGCAGCACACTGTACATGCAGCATGAAGTTTTTTGTTGTTTCACCATCATTTAATTTTAAATAAAATCTTAATTACAAATGCGAAAAAAAAATCTGCCTAATCAATCAGGCCTGCTCTGAAGAGAGTTTCCAAAAGTTTCTTAATTGGGAAGTTCAACCCAGTTCAGAAAAGATTTACTGGAGTTAACAGTAGGAAAGGGCTTGCTAGAAACTGTTGCCAAACTCCCACTCAAGACAGAAAATCAGCTGGAGAGCACCATCTATTGGCCGGAAGAAATGGCTGGATTGCTTTCTTTTCGCTTTTTAGAACTCAAACCGAAAGCAGCTCCAGTGTGGCAGGAGCCACGGGCAGCTCCCCAGCTCCGCTCCACAGGACATGCCCAGCAGTGGGAGCGGGAGGACGCTCCGACCCATCGCACACCCACAGACCCGTGCGTGGGCAGCTCTTTTACCTGTCGGGCAAAACTCTGGGTTTGACCGAATGCAACCCAAGGGCTGGCTGCTGAGGGCAGGACAATACAGGCAGTCTCAGTGCTTCATTTCAATGTCATTTTCCTCCCCGCCAATGACCTCTACGTTTGGTAACTTCATGGCACAACCAAGCTACCAAGAGTTTTCTGATTCTGGCTTCAGACAACCACCGATGCCTACCTGAAGGCCCGTCCCACAAATGAGCAGCATCCCAGACCAGTGTCAAATTAGCACCTGGCAGTTGTCTCTGCATGGCATTGAGCGAATTCATCAGCCCTCTGGCCTCTCCCTTCTTTCCCCCTCCCCCCCCCACCTTCCTGGCACATAACAGCATTTTCCTGTGTGTCTCAATACAGAAGGGGCAGGAGAGAGCTAGCCTACACCAGTGTCTTTTTCTGTGACAGTGTCAACAGCTCCATAGATGGCTGGTTTAGCCAGAAAACGTATTTTTGACTGCAGAATTATGTTTATGAGGACTCCTACTCCAAGCTGGTCTTATCTTTAGACTATCTCTATTTAAATCCCTAAGTTTAAATTCAAGTGTTGGCCTACGAATCCTACTTTTAACTGCGAAACACAACTCCCTGGGGAACGCTTTTATTAGAGTTGGCTAACACTTCTGACCAGAGAAACAGGAAAGAAATCTTAAGTAGCTTTTCACCACTTTTTGCCTAATTGCCAATTGTGTTCATTAGAAATACCATGAAGGCATAAAAACTAAATTAATGCTGTCCTTGCACCCAGGGTGGCTGACCCAGGTCACCACCCTCCATGGCATTGGTGTTCTCCTGGAAAAGTTCATTGCAAGTTAAATAGGTTGAAAGGTCCCACTCAGTGTCCACCTCCAGCAACATCAGAGGGACCTGGCTGTCGTACATACATAAGAGAGGCACAAAGCCCCACAGCAAAGACACTGCTGCAGGTAACATGAGTTCAGTTTCCAAAGCGACACCAGCCATTCAGATCCTGACTGCACATGAGGAAGGCTCTGAACTGCCTAAGCCGTGAGTCACAGGAGGGCTGTCTCCATCCTATGTGGTCTTTAGAGCAGCTCCACTACTTTTCCAAAGACCTTTTGCAGAAGCTGTACAGAGTTAAGTTGGATAAATAAAAGTTATCAGTGATAATTGTGAACTAACTGTCTGTGATATCAATGAATCAAATAGCCAGTACAGACTGTGTTTTGGTTTGAACTAAAATAGAGGCTTCCTGAGAAATAGAAAAGCTGTTCTGGTCAAACGTGAATATTTAATACGTATTTTTTCTAAACAGAAATCTATTAATGGTTGTGGTTTGATTTTTTTTGGGTGGTGCGTGGAGCTAAATTCAAAGTGTATACAAACATCAAACTTCAGAGTAATAAAAATCTGGATCCCAATTGGAACATCTCAGTTCAAATCAAACACTGGATGAGAAAGTAAATCTAACACTGGCAACAGCTGCAGCCCCAAAGGTCTGCCCATCTTAGCAAATTTCCTGATCTAAAAGCACAGAATGAAACAATACAAATCTAACTGGAGTTCATGGGAGAAAGAGGAGTCCTCTTTTGTCAGAGGTCTTCCCCATGATCCCCATTCAAACTGGCCCAGGGCAAAGTAAGGAATGTGGCAGTGCAGGGATGGAAAGGGAGGCTATGGTAAACTGCAACAAGTGCTCATATAAATTACCACCAATAAGCTAAATACTATGGCAAAATTCTGCTGCAGAGTAGAGAGGACACAATTAAATCAGAAGCAAAAATTATGGCTGATAAATAACTTGACACAATTAGAGAAAGATAAATCAGCCTGTAAATTACTCCAAAAGAGGCAGGCAAGAGAATGTCCAGCAAAGAGCACCCTGCCTGATCTGCTTAAGTGGAATTCCACTGGGAGAAGGCCAGCAGGTCTGAGGTCTCAGAGCCCAGAGCACAAATTGGAAAATAATGAAGCTGGTCTGCTGTGATTGCTATAGAGGTGACAGCGCTGCAAAACAAAGGGATTCTGGAGCCTGAGTTAGGGCAGTCAGAGAGATCAGCTTGCATATACAGCAAGGGGTTGGGTTACATGTAATTGCTCCTGTGAAGAGTGGGTGGTTTGCAAGTGTTATGACAGCTGCAGCACAGAGGATGTCTCTGCTATGAGACAATACAGAGCTAGAGCAGAAAGCAGGGAGGCACGAGTCACCGAACTTTCTAACACAGGGTAAGTACTCTGTCCCAAGGCACTTGCACTATGCAGGGACTTCAGAAGCAGGTAAGTTTATCAGCACTTACATTCATCCATTCATTCCCTCCAAGGAGCACAGAGTGGCTCTATGCAGCCAAAGAAATAAACTTCAGGGTATCTAACAGGTCCATTTCCTGTACAAATTCATGTGATAACTGTATGAATGGGGCTTTCTTCTCACAACTTGCAGGGTAGGACTGGTGGACAGTGATTTTTCAGTCTAGATCTACCAACTTTATCATGTTTTCATCTTCATTACTTGAAGAGAAAAAAGCTTTAATTGTATGTTCTTAACATGACAGGTTGTCTTGCCAAAATAATCTGTATTCAGAAGTTCCTGGAACTGAATAGCTAATTACATCATGATTTTAACTTTTAAATGACTGATGCACAACCTCACCTTTAACACCACCTTTACATCTTTTATCTAGCAATGCATTTGGTAGCCATTCCCTCTCATCTGAATCTTCTGTTCAGAAATGAGCGAGCAGCAGGACTGCTAGCACATTCCTACACTAACAGCTCCCCCACACACAAGAGCTCACCTTAAGGCTTGCTGCTTTTAAAAAGCTCTCTACTTGGATGCCAGTTTGGGCACAGTGCTCACAAAGCACTCCCTTGTATCCAAATAAAGTGGACACTGGTGCCTTGTAGATGCACACGTGGGGAGTGAGCCTGGCACTCTGGACACAGCCAAAACGTGAGCAGGCCCCCAGGTTCAAGCCGGACAGCTGGGCAAGGCTGCTCAGCCTGCTGGCATTGTCAGTGGATCATCAGACAGCCCTGTGGCACCTTCCCCATCTTCCCCATCAAGTAGGGCCCTGTGAGTGCTGGTTTATTGCTTAATGGCATCAGCATCCAAAACCCTTTGGAAATGTCTCACATGATGACAAGTTTGTGTCATAAGCAGGGCATGTTTTCTCCTTCTGATGTTCTTCCACTGAGTCCCATTTTGCCTGTGCATGGTTGATCTCCTAAACTATATTAGAGTACCACTTCGTTTTCCTGTTCTGAGAAAACTGGCAAGTGAAAAATGGATTTGAACAGAGAGGGGGAAAGTTGTCCTGAAGTGTTAGCCTTCCAGGACAGCACTTTTATCACAGGCAGCAAGACAAAACTTCAGCTTAGCAGCTTGGTTTTGATACTGCAGCAACGAATGTTTTTCCACATTGTTTTCCATACCAAGTCCCATCATGGAAATTAAATGGGACTCCTATCTACCCACCTTCGTGCCCTAGTTCCCAGTGTTCCCAACACTTGACACCTGTGTGGTTGTTTCTACTCTTTGGCCAGTCTTTGTTCACCCTAGTCCCAAGCCCTGTGGTCATTTCCCCAAGGATATAAGTCCATTACAAACCTTAAGTGCAGAACCCACTTTAGCTCAGTCTGCACAGACCCAACTGTTTTCAGCACAGGAGGTCTCTCATTTCAATCCTGGGGGAACCTGCCTAGACATCTGCTGGCACAAAACTAATAGAGCCAGATTGTGCCTTGAAGGCTTGGGCCTATGTGGGAGCATCACTGAGGTGCATGACCTGGGCAGAAGCTTGAAATGTGATTCTCCAGGAGGAAGTGCAGTCCTTCATCAACTGACAGTCATCTCTGCTATACTGAAAGCATTGCCCCCTCCCCTTACTAACAGCGAGGGTGACTTGTACCTGACAAGTACACTCAGCTCTGAAAGTAAGACCCAGTAAACTGATGGGGAAAGGGACCAGCAGGAAAAGAGCAGTAAACAGATAAAGAGTCCTTGTATCTGTCTTATTCAACATACTCTTTTAAAAAAGCAATGCTGGTTATCTCTGCCTCATGTCCTGAAAGAACACCTTTTATTTCTACTGATGTGCTTTCTCCTGGACCCTGCAGAGAGCTGTCTGATGTAGAGCAAAAACAAGTCCAGTGCATCACAAAGTTTGACTCTGCCAGGAAATCTGGGAGTGAAACAGAGAACTATGCTGCAGAAACCCAGTGTCTCTCCTTCACACCTCCCTGTCCTTGCAGAAAAGGCAGACAGCCAGCATAGTGGTTTGCTGCAAAGAGAGGCAAAGCGGCACATACTGAGTCATCACTGCTCAGTGCACACAAGAAGAGGCACTACTGTATCAGGTCACTTTGGCACATACTGCATGGAAGGGGAGGTGAGCAGGGGACCTGCAGCCTGGGGGCCACAACTGTGCACTTTGGTGGCTGCTTGGTTAAGCCCAGCCCCCTCATTATTCAATCACACAATGGTGGCTCACAAAAGCTTATTTGATTCTCACTGAGGAAAAATTCTCTTGCCTCTGATTTAACAGATCTAGCATTTTCTGCAGAGAGAATCAGGCTAATTGGCCAGTTATCATTCCCACCTAGTTCTCTGAGAGTTTACCTGAGTAAAGACTGAGAAATTTTGCCCTTCCACTGTAACCCAGAATGTACAAACCAAGAGCCACGGGAACATTGTCACTGGTTTTACTTGGGCCTTGATTTCACACTTAGTTTTCTATTGAGAGAGGAAAGAGAAGCCCCTGCTCCTCCCTCCCCTTCCCCCATTCTCACCAGTGCTTGCCAGTTACTCAAACCTACAGCACAATTTGCACAAGAGATTCTTTGTTATTTTTCCTTTCCTACAGTAGCGCAAATTTAACATGCAAACAACCTTGGCCTTTTTGATGTCAGATATGACTCATGAGATAGAAGCTGGCTTTACTGATTAATCTTACTTATGCACATGTCTTATTTCTCCCCTATGACTTGCCAAGAGCATTTATTTCTGCTACACTAGGAACAAAATCTCAGCTTTGTCTCTGGAGCATTACATATTGCAGACTCTGTCTCTTTGGCCCTCTGCATTAATTTTCTTCAAATGACACCAAGAGGCCAATATGTTAAATTTGCACTATTGGTCTGACAAAATTTTGGCTTCTATTTATAATCATTTGTATAAAAAGCAACAGTTTGAGTTAGCTTAGACCTATTACGGAGGGAATCACTCTAGCACAGGTAATTCTGAAACTGCTTTCACTTTCTATACTTGCTGAGGTTTGTGGTTTTGAGGCAGCGTAAACTGTATCAGGGATACTGGCAACTCTCTGACGTGCAGTTGGAGGTGTACACTGGAAGACTCTATTAATCCCAGTTTTGGTCTCCTGTCCTTTTTAAGAGGATTTCTTTATAGAATTAGGTATTGATCCTACCCTACTTATTGGAGTTGATTCACAGCTGCATTACTCCATGGCCTGCTGGCATAAACACTTGAAAATCAGATTAATACTATGAGCAGCAATACACATGATGCAACAAGGGCGATTCCAATTGCATGATAAGGATGGAGATTTATGAGCTCCTCTGGACCTCTGCCCCAGTGTTTTACTTTCCTTACTGTTCTTTTTCTTCATCTTTCAGATACAAATCTAAGATTATTCCTCACATATTATTCTCCTAGGTTTGGGTGTATTATGATTGTATGTAACTCGTGCTACAAGCCTTCTGATGTTTCTTTAGGCTGACTTCACTGTAATAAATTTATCTGTTGTAAAGTTCTTTAATATTCAGTCTAACTTTTGGGGTTTAGTGTTGTCATAATACTTCTGATTATAAAGGAATGCTGTTCCCAGCTACTCTGTGGAGAAGACTGTAAACCAGAGAATATGTATCCAAAACATTCAGAGAACACAAAGGTTTCCCTAACAGTGAGAGGTGGATCCCACTCAATCAAAGGAAAAATCTCCTCTTCACTAGATGGTTGTTCAGGTATATGTTGAAAAAAGTCTTGTAAGATTCCTTCTGATGCAGGAGCTCTGAGCTCCTAGATCTTCTACCTCAGCCTGCTCATCTTGAAAGCATACTGAATGCTAGCAAAGTTGTATTTGTGTCAGCAGCCTGCCCTCAGACATCTTTTCTCCAGCCCTTCCAGACAGTGCATTGCATGGGGCACCAACTACTCTCACCCAGCAGTTCTGTGAGTAGTTTCCTACAGCTGCCAAACAGCAGAGATATTGCTACACAGTAAGACAGACATGTCCAGGAGTATCAAACATCCTGCCTGACTGAGGGGGAAAAGCAGCATCATGCCAACATTCCCATACACAGAAAGGATGCAAAACTTCCACCAGAAAAAAATCTTGGGCTCTGTGAACCAATTCTAGATCCACTTTGTAGAAAGATATATAAATGGGGAAGAAGTGTGCCAACATGCAGAATGGATTGAGCAAGGACATATATTTTGATGCAGAACTTACTGGCTCGCAGTTCCTATTGTGTACCCCAAAGGAAAGCATAGCAATACTTTTTGTAGATATCTAAACAAAGGTATTGCTACCCAACCACATGGCAAAATACAAGCCAGAGCTCCTACATTCTAAAAGTATACACCATATACCCTACCCTGTAGCAAGCATTAAACTCAGTAAACCTAATTTAAAACCATGGGATTATTTACTGAGAAATTTTGAAGTTTTGCTATTTGAGCACTTCTCAATTAACTAAGAAAACAAAACAACAGGGTAACTGATTTATCCATGTTTGGAAATATATATGTATATATATATATATATATATGTATATATATATATATATGTGATATACAGAGCAGGAAAATACAGCTAACTAGGACTATCCCTTGCAAAAACAGACCAGCGTGGACAGGGTCCCAAATACCTCATGCCTGCCTCTTTCTAGATACATTGTAATCATATTTGGCAGCCTCTACAATTTAAGAAAGACAAGTTTTTACATGTGTTCTTATGAAAAGCCCAACAAACTTTTGCAACCTTAACTTCATCTTGCCTTAATGAAAAGTGTCTTAGCAGAGGCTCTATAGAGGCTGGATCTACTCCAGTGTAGTCTGTGGAAGGTTGCTTATGGATCTCAACCTTTTAGGCTCAAATCTAAAAAGATTCATTCACACAAAACAGCTCAGTGAAGCCAATTAAGTAGGCTTAGCCTAGGCTGTTCTGAGATATTTTATTAGAGATGAAACCAATTCCCTTTGAAGATAAGGGAATGCTTTAGTTGATGGACTCTATTTTGCTTTTGGCAAGATCTATGTAAATCTGGAGTAATGCCATTGACTTCATAAGAACTTCAGCCCAGATTTAGTGATGTCACCAGGAGCAGCATATAAGTCCTGGTTGATTGAAAATGAGTATTGAACCCTTTAATTGAAACTGAATCTTAAAGTTACCAGTGGGAAGATATTTTTTTCAATTGCACTTGTGATTAATGTTGATTTGTAGTGAATTATTAATTTAACCCTTAAAGTCAAAGAATTCACATAAATCAGCATAATTTATGTGAGGAATTGAGCATACCTGATCAACTCCATTGTTGGTTATTAATTATTGGTTTTTTCTGGGCAAGCAAAGGCTCCTAATGCTATAGGGTGAGCCAGAAAATCTAGTTTGCTTTGACAATATATAGATATTTGGGATTTGGAGCACATTGAAAGGCCCACATTTTCTTTACTATAACTTCCCACAACTCAAACACACCCAAAGTGAGACATAGGGAGAATTAAGTTTATTCTTAGGTAGTTCCTCAATCTTCTCTTTCCAAAATACTTGAATTTTGGACCAAAATAAACTAAAAACATATATGGAAAAAACTTTTTACCATAGATGGTAAAAACCTCCATATGCTTCAAGTGTCTCCTCTTCTGAGAGAAATGCATTGTTGAGACACCTTTTTTCACACTACTCTTAATGTCAAAGCATTAAGTCAATGGTGAACAGGTTAGAGTTATGCCATACTTTTAAATGGTATTTCATGTAACATTAAGAAATCATTTGAGTTCCTGACAAAGTCTACTTATTCCTTTCTAACTGTTTGAGGCTCAGAGGGAACATTATCATAATCTAGTCTGATCTTCTGCTAAACAGACAGCCAAGCATTGAGAGGGAATATATTATGGATATTGTTATTAGTGAGGCTTTGTATACCCAATCTGGACATGGAAGACACCAAGGTGCCACTTTGAAGTTGAACTGTTCTTCTCATTTTGACCTACCAGGTTAAACTGGTGAGAATTCTCAATGTAAATTTATTTATTCAGCCATCTTAAGGAATTTCACGATACACAGCTAGGATTATACAACACCACAGACATTTACCTCATTGATGATCTTCACCTTTTCACCCCACTCCAACTTGCCTCCAGTACTTTCTATCATTAGACCATGGCCTCTAGAGGCATTTGATGGAGGTACAGTACCTTTTAAACCTCTCAATATGTGCAGTTAAACCCCTACTCTGAGTAAGGTCCCTCACCGATGCTCACCTTGGGTCATTCTGACACAGAAAGCAAGCTGCGTGGGGGTTATTATTTCATCAGTAATGTCAGTAGCCAGAACATTTATCCAGATTCTATTTCATGTTCCAACAGGACCATTGCCTCAGAAGATGTCATATGGTCAGGAGGAAAAGTCCAGAGATGAGAAGGAGAACATCAACCTCAGAATAAAGCACATCATACCACAGACAACAGCAAGCCACTGTACAGCAGCAAGATGGAAGATGTTTTCATATTATTCTGAGAATTTATACTCTGGGTCTAGTATGTAATCCCAAGCTTTACAACAGTCTGATCAGCCTCTTCACCTCATCTTTCTAATTTCCACCTCATGCCCCCTGGATCTATTTAAAACAGTCCAGAAAAAATTATTTTCTTGGCCTATTATTTGACCATGTCACATAAACCAAATCTGAGCCAAAGGCAAATCCAGTTCAGGCTGTGGTTCAGGTTTGGGTTTAAATCAAAAGAATGCTTGTGATTTGAGTAGACAGAACATTAACAAGTATCAACAATGTATAATAACTGTAATAATAAGCTCACTTTGCAAGAATAGAGTCACAGATGAGTCAAAGGAAGAAACTAACCCTCTGAGTTATACAGTTTTACGATTAATATGGTATGAACACAGATCCTCAGAGACATGCAAACCAATTTAAAATGCAGTAGGGTTTGTTTGGCACCAAGCTTACAGCTTTGACTCCATATTAATAAAAATCAGAGTTGTATATATTTTTGTATCTTTCCTGCAACTTATATAAAAATATTTCAACCATTTTAAAGAGCAAAACCTTCCCAAACTACCAAGGTCCAGGGGCCTCTATTTTTGCAGCTCCAACAATTTTACTGAGACATCTCCTACTTTGTGACATTTTAATTATTCACAGCACTAGTGCACTACAAGTGAAACATGCTGTGTATTCTCCATTCACTCATTCATTAGTTTTAATTAAACCCTCTAATTTTATTTATGCTGTCATGGACTGATTAACAATTTGCAGCACAAACCAGGAAGTTTTAAACAGCACCTTGAGAAATCTTCCTTGCTCTAAACAGAGGTCTGCTATAATAACTACAAATCTGCTGGATTATGTTCTGAAAGCCAAAAGGAACTACATCAGCAGCTTTCCCAAAGCAATTTTCTTTTAGCTGTTTAACAAAATATATCTCACAGCCTTCGGTGAGAAACACAGATGATGAGGTGTCCAAGGGATTTGACAGAATGAAACTGCAGACAGACACTATGAAAGTTCCTTTATTAGAAGCAGTCTAGGGCTGAGATGGAGCGGCATGATGCAATTGGAACTGTGGACCATGTCCCACTTCAGCAGACACTCAGGACACTTAGTGTTGCCAAAAGGATGAAAGGCAATTCCTGAAACTTGTTAAAGTTGGAACATCTTAAGTAACTCCAGAGTCTTTATAGCTGTAATTTACACATTTTATTATTCTTCTAAATTCCTGTCATCCATTTGAAGTGTCTGTAACTTGCACCTTCTGACAACAGATCTTCTGTCTCTAAAGACCTTCACCACAGTTATCTTAGAGCACCTGAGTTCATCAGCACGTGTGCTATACCTCACAAATGCAAAGATTTAAGTTCACTCAAAACAGCCACCATATACCTCTGCAGTGCCCTGCTCAGCAATTCATTCTGGTCCCCAGAATTCATAACAGCCCTTCTCTCACTCTTCACATCTGTTCTTTCCTCTCTGGTCCCCCTCTACACATTTCCTTCTCACATCTGTTTCTGTCCCCACCTGAACATCTCAGGTTTGCCTCTCCTGCTCTCTCAACACTGTTTTATTCTCTCCTACGTGACTGGAAAAGACTGCCTCAGACCACTTTTTCCACCTTTCCCTGCTAGGTGTAGCTGTGCTCACCAGCTGAGGCAAGGCAGATAAAAGTCTAGGAGAAGAAATAAGTATCTCCATTGAACAGAACTCATTGAAAGATTTGAAGAGGATAACCGGAGTTTCTGGGCCCTTTCTCTTGCCTCACTTCCCTTCTCCATGAACACATTTACTCCCAAAAATAAGGAGTGGGGGAAGTAACAGGTAATCATACTCCCTCTCCCCTTCTGCTGAAATTACCTTGCAGCTACCCTGTCCCTGCTTCAGAAAAGTAACTTCCAGCTCTCTGCTCAGTACAATATATGCTTTATACAACTCTGAGTTACTGTCAACTCCTGTGGAGCCCTCAAATAACTACTCACATTCTTCTATTGTCTTTTTGTGCAACCTAGCAAAATGCAGTCTACAGACATAGAAGTCCTAATACAAACAAGAGAGCTGTGCATTACCTCCCCTTTTTATGGTACACACTGCAACAGGACAAGCTAATAGGGTAAAGTGGGAGAGGGAAAGCCTCCTCAGGGACCACAACCATTCCTACATAGCAATCATCATTATGTGAATCCCTATTATTTTGCTTATAGGCTTGCAATTAGGGAGAAATAAATACAGAGTGAGGCACAGACATTTCATCTTCCTGGGCTCTGCTCTGAGTACAAACTGAGGCCAGACAGTGAAATCTGTTTGCATGTGTCAGTCTAAAGCGAACTGAAACAACACAAGACTTTATCCTTTGGCACAACGATCAAAATCTGTTCACACAAGAATTAAGCAGTGGGCTATTTATAGAGGCCGCACTACCTCCAGAAGCGGAGCAAAAGGTTGTCCCAGGAGAGCCCAGCTAAGACAAAGCAGAGCAGCTCAGGCTGAATCTGCCCACCTCATCAGGAGGGCTGGATTTCACTCCAGCCAAGAGCGTTCCCAGCAACAAATGAGGCCTCCCATAATGTATTCCAATAAAAACAGAGGCTTTAAAAAGAAATCAGTGTTTTGTTCCCTTCCAAGACATATAAATCCTTTTAAATTGCGCTATTTTAGAAGCATTAGCAATTTCTTTTAGGCGATGCCTCCCTCTAGTGTTAGTCCGCAGGTGGCCGCCACCGGGTCTCTGCCAGCCCAGTTTTTGAGGAGGTGAAAGATTTTCGAGTACTCGCTACTTATTATGCTTCTCGTTCTGGCACCATCTGACAGTTCAAACACAGTTTGAGCAGGACTGTGCCAGCGAGCTTTAGGAATCATCCCAGGTGCTACTCCTTGCAAGGAGATCTAGCACAGGTCGTCCGCAGGTGAGAAAGCAGCAGCAGATGGCTGCCTGGATAAGATGGCAGTAGAAGAGACAAGTGTTAGAACCCTGTCATAAGCTTTAAAATGAACAGCTATGAAGTTCACAAAATGTGCAAGGCTGATTTGAAAAGACTCAATAAACTCCCAGGTTCAACTTCCTTCTTTTCCTGCAGGAGATCGACGCAATGGCTCTGCCAACATCCTTTTACATGCTTACTCAGGGCCTTAAAAAGTCTTGTGCACACACAGCTATAAAAGATATATAGCAAAGACACACATGAAGCACTGATCTGGCTGCAAGCTCAGGATTAGGCCTCTACAAGCGGCAGCAGATTCATCTAAAAAGTCACTTTTTAATTCCTCTAGAGAAACGTACAGCCCAAATAATCACAAACTCAGAGCTTTCTTAAAAGTCTGATACTATCAAGAACGCCCTTACATGTGAGCCATAGTCCAGCAATATTTGTTGGAAATACAAAAGGTCACCATGTAAAAGTGGTGGGAGAAACCTTCACTTCTGCAATCTGTTCCCATTTGCAGTCATGATTTTTTCAACCTAATAGTGCATTAGGAGTAGATTTCTGCATTTAATTTCTTAAGCGCACCACAGCAGGGAGAGTGAGGGAGGGGAAAAAACAGTTTTATTTCTCTGCAATATAAAGAGTAACAGTTATTGCTTGCCAACTACACAATTATTTTCAAAGAGCTTACCATCTCTCTTAGGTTGATATATTAGCTTTATTACCCTGGCATGGCTCTGAGAGATACTTGCCATTCAACTCGTTGGTACAAAGAGATACAGATGCTTTATTACTGTGGATGGAATTCCCATTTCTGCCAATGCTCCTGGCAATTCTGTGCCCTCCCGAGAAGTAATGCAGACCCTAAATCATTTATTATCTATTCTCATCACAGTTTTGGCATTTTGCTTTAAAAGTATCAGGATGCCTTAGTGTATAGCATTTTCACTACCAGTACAGAAATCTCCTAGGGTGTTGGCTCAGACCCACAGCTGCTCTTTCATGGAGAAAGGATTGAAAAATAGAGGAGCTAAACTGATATGCACTAAAATATGCCACTGCCATCTGCTTTTTAGCACAACAGTACTGCCTCTGGGCACTAGGACACTCCATACCTGACTGACCCCTCTAGCATAGTGTTGGGATTTTCAGCTTCTAAGCTGGCCTCAGGCAGGACAAGTGTACCCAGCTGATCAGCTCAGCCATAAAAGCAGCATTTCTAGGAACAGCCATAGCACAGGGAAGCACATAGCTTTGGTAAGTTTTAGGTGAAACCTGTGGTGTCCATCCCATTGCAGACTTCTAAGCAGGCAAGGGAAAGTTTTTTCTCTTGAAATATTGCCTCAAGATTTTACAAAGTTGTGTTTGAGCCTTATTCCAAAATTCCATTGAAGTCTTTCCTGCCGCTATATTTAATACTCACTTAAACACATGGGGTGTTTTTTAAAGCTAGTGTGTTTCAGGCTACTCGAAAGATAGCAGGGGAATTAGCCCCTGGAACAATCTACCAAGTCATTTAGTGGATTTTCTACTGTTCATTGTATTGAAATCAAAATGTGATGTCCTGCTAAGCCATCTGTACTACCTCAGCTCCAAGATTCAGGCCTAATATAGAAGTTACTGAGTATTTTTACTGTGTGTCACACAGGAGGTCAGAAAAAATGATCTAATGGTCCTGTCTGGCCTTAAGCTCTATGAATCTATGAATAAATGAAAATCTTAGGCCTAAGCACTTTGGGACAAAGAACGTCTTTAAATATTTAGCAAAGCACTACGTCCACTGGGACTACTCCATAAATGAAAGTAGCAGTCACACGCCTGAGGCTCAGGCATCTCAGGTCATCTTAATGCATGTAAACACTGATGTGATGAGCGCTCAAAGAAGATGTTCAAATCCTGGTGTCACTTAACTCTTAAAATGTAGTGGTTCAGATTACTTTTTTCTTAGACAGTCAGTTCAAGCCTTTCTGTGCAGTTGCTCCACTGTAATCAGTCATAGTCCACGTACAGAATTTCCTCAGAACAAAATCCATAAATATGTTCTGTCACGAAGTCATCCTTAGCCTTCAGTTTGGCAAAATACATACTAAAATCTGTGGAGGAAATGCCTAATTGAAAAAGCAAGAATGAAGATTTGGCCAACTCCCAACAGGGCACACCCTTAATAGCACAACCAGATTCTCAAGTACAAAGGGCTTAAGAGGATCATCTCCTGCTAAGAAACAGGGACTTAGACACGACAGGTTATTACTGGTTATATTGGGTACATCACTGGGATGTATTTCTCATAGAAATCCCAGGCCATGACTCTTGGGATAGCTGCTTAGAGCAGGAAACTGAACAAAAATGATGGTCTAAAAATTAAACCACTGTCCTTTTCCCCCTCATCACTGATCATAATTTAGAGAACCTGACTTTTCATTAGCCAATTCTGAGTAACAGAAACAAACTGCTTCCTTTCCAAGTTGTTGTTGTATTTGAGCTTCCTTGGAAGTCTGTTTGCATTTCCTCACAGCCCTCCAGATCCAGCAGCTGAGCTCCAAGCTGCTGCTTCACATGATCTGTCAGGATCCTTCCCAGTAACCCCTCAAGGCTGATAGAAAGATGCCCATACAGTTTAATTACCCAGTCTTCCTGGTTCAAGTAAAAGAGTATAATATCTGCATATCAAAAGTTGCCAGAAGCAGCTCCAGCAAGAATTGTCATCATTAATGCTTGCATAAAAGGGGGGTGAAGATAGTGGTTATGTTAACAACATTTTAAAAAACTAACCAAACAAGCAGGACTTGTCCTACCCAGGAAACCACACTGCCAATAGTTTAGCAGAGTACCTGCACTGCAGTTAGCAGTTATCTATATGTAGGGGGAAAAAAAAAAAAAGGAAAACAAAATGAAGGTAAATGCAATTAAGTACTTTCATAAAAGATAAACATGCATGCATGCAGGTTATGAGAAAATATCTGAAGCCACAGATGTATGTAGTCAAGACCAGAACTGAACTTTTGGTTCATCAGAAGTTAATTTTCTGTGTGAAAATAATTGCATTGAAAATATAACTTCAAAATCATTCTGTTTTATAGTACCGATTTTGTACTTTTACAGCCTTTGTAATAAACCATTCCAGGTAACAGATAAGGCTGAGAACAGAGTAAATGACAGATCTCACCTGCTTAGGCAAAACTAATTTTTGAGATAGAAAAGTTAAAGACAGGCATAGTGTTGCAAATGCATCAAGGACAGACCACCACAGAATAAGTTTTAAAGGCCTATAGAATCTATCCCTGCTATGACTTTAATGCAGCCATATTGATTTTAATCTGCTGGAAGACCTGGCTTCAGCAGACTTCACATGGGAGCTCGACCGAGTTTGTGCAAGATCTGCTTGTTATTGATACGTCATTGCCAGTCTCAATGGTGTTTCATGGAGAGATGCCATTGATCAGTCTCTGAAGGGACTCCCACATTTTTATATCATGGTTTCAGAACACTCCCAGAAAGACCATCTTCAGTCCCAGAGATACCCTTATATACAGAGCACAATAGGGACCTTTATGAGCAAGCTCTGCTAGGGATCTTTGGAGTCACAATCAGGATCTCAGTGTAACTGTTTTATTTAGTGAGTACCTGCTTTGATGTAATAGTATTTAATCACAGAATCAACTAGGTTGGAAAAGACCCCTGAGATCAATGTTGGATTAGAAATCTTCTTCTGTCTTAGTAGTGACTCTCACTCACACTAGTAATCTCTTAACCCATAGAAGTCTGTTAACATATAGGAAAATTTCCTCCTGAGCTTAGGAAAGAGTCAGCCTTTCGTTTGAAAACTCCTCTCCTAGCAAACAATACAAAGCTCTTCTTTTCTGATTCCAGGACAACTTATCTTTTGGCCCTCATTAATCAGTTCCTCGAAAACTGAGCCTACCCCTCCATACCATGGTTTAGTTTTGACAACAGCTTGATGTTGCACTGTCCTTAAGTGACTCCTGGTCGCTGCCTTTCTCACTCTGCTGAAAGACTTTGCACTACAAATTTTAAATTGTTTCAGCAATTACAAAACATCATTCCTTCTACTGAGAACATGGCAATGAAGATGAAAAAAAGCCTCCTCATTGTAGTCACTAAATATTGAGTAAATGATATTTGCAGTAATAGGATATTTCTGGGCAGAGGAAACAAACAAGAGTTTATCAATGTAGTACTGCTTTATTTGCCTGATGACCTTTCAGGTCTTGGTCTTATAGAGAACCCATTCTGTGTTTTCTTGAGACTTCAGACACTGTGAGAAGGGAATAAGGGATGGAAGAAAAGGAACATCTTCAGTCAAGGACCTGAAATTGTAGTTCAGAATAAAGCCACCAATGATTTTGAGAATTATCCATTAATACTCACATCAGCGGATATTAAAAGAAATTGTATAATCTGACACAGAGGTGGCAACATGGAGAACTCGGTAGGACACAGCATTTTATAAAAACTATCAGTAGTGGTCACTTATGAGAAAAAGTAACAGAACTCTTGCTCTTGGAGCAAGCGTGTAAGGACTCCATGGGTCTGTTAGGTATGCCACAAATTTTGAAAAAAAAAAAAAATGTCAATGATGTTTGAAATGCTTGAATTGCTGGATACTTGATTTATCAACAGTGTTTTACCACAGCAATGTGGGCTCCATCAATGTGCTGTAGGAACACAGTCAAGGAAACGTCAGACAACCAGTGTCTAGAGAGACTTTCCCGGTGCAAGAGAGTGTGCGGCAAAGGGCCACCGATATGAGCAGGGACTGGATCACGACCACCTCCCCTACGAGGAAAGGCTGGAAACAGCTGGGTCTGCATAACCTAAAGAATAAGGAAGATCATCAACACGCACAAATAGGGTGAAAAGAAGACAAATCCCAAAATCTAACAGAAGGTATCTTCTCTCCCTATATACCCTAACCTACATCCCTAAACTTTCCACTGCCCCATTCCCCCCAGCCGGGCCCGCCGCGTCCCCCGCGCGCCCTGCCGCGCACGCGCACCGCCACGCCCCCGCCGCTGCGGAAGTGACGCGCGCGCGGCGGCGGAGCCGTCCCGGTGCGGAGCAGCTGCGGGCCCGGCTCTGCCGCTCCCGGTCCTGTCCTCGTCCCTGTCCCGGCACAGCCCGGGGGGAGGCGGCGGCGGCGGCCTCGCAGCCCCTCGCGTTCCTCTCCCGAGCCGGGGGCTCGCTCGCAGGGAGAGGTGGGTGAAACTGCGCCTGAGGCCCCGCGGTGTGGGCGGTAACGGGGTCCGGGGTCTCTCGGAGCTCATGGCCGGTGCGTGCGGTTGTATCCGTACCGAGCGCGTTCGGAGCGGAGGGGAGAGAACCGTGCGGTGGGGACTGAGGGCCACGGGCTGCCCTGCCGGGAGAGGCTGCTGATGGAGCCCAACAAAGTTATTAGTGCCTTCCCGCAAGTTAATAGCACTTGTTTCTCCACGAATTTGACAAGAAATACATCCTTTCAGGTGACAGTTTTGTTCTGAAGGTGCCGAACCATACCAGGTTCAGGCTTGTATGAGTATGTATGTCCAGCGTTAATTTCCCAAGAACTAAGGTGCTTTATATTTCATTTTAAAGCTGAATTGTCAAACTAAAGCTTACAGTCAGCTATTCTCATCAGTGCTTTTACTGGCAAGTCTTAACTTGTTTCAGAAACTTGTATTTTTGGGGTTTGGTTATGTTAAGTTGTGCATGTTTTTGTTATGTCATAATCATCTAGAGCATGACCATTTACACACAAGACTGAGTTCACTGTCTGGCAAGCAGAGTAATTTTTAGAGGTTGTCTTATTTGTTTTCATATCGACATCTTCCAGGAGAGCTAGACACAGTTGTCTCTAAGAGGTTTAGGCCACTCTTTTCTTTTGATTGTGGAAGTTGATGGGGAGATGCCTTTGTGGGGAGGACTTATGGAGGAGTAAACTACCAGGTGTTTAGAAGCACCAGTTTCTCATAAATGTGCTTATTGGTTTGCTTACTTTGATGTGGACACAGTCTTGATGAGGAGCTTTGTATGTGTGAATGTTCTTTTGACCATGTGTTTTTTCTTTGTTGCCTTTGAGCAGAGGATGCCAACAGACAACAGCCCCCTGCCAGACAGTATCCAAGAACAAGACTCTGCTACTACTTCAAGCAATAATTGCCTGCTTAAAGATGAGGAGTTGGGAATTGAACAAGAAAATGGCATTTGTGACAATGACATGGGTAATAGTGTCAGAGTTCCCAACTCTGACAGCCAGCCTTCCACTTCTATGGCTGTTCCTTTGGAGATGCCCAGAAGAGGACATCCCCTTTTACAGATCAACAGGCAGCAGATTCAGTCTGTTTCCTGTAGTGCACATGCTGCTGAGCTCAAAGATTTAGGAGTTGATGTCTATGACCAGGATGTACTGGAGCAAGGAGTTCTTCAGCAAGTAGATAATGCAATTAATGAAGCTAATAAAGCAGCAAAAATAGCTAATGCATCAAAAGAATATGAGTCAGTACTGGAGGACTTAAGGTAAATGGTGTTCTTTCTTATTGTTCTTTCCTGTTACTGATGAGACCCAGTATCTCATGTTTTTATAATCTGGAAGAGAAAAGATGTTTTGAAAGCTCTAGATCACTTATACTCTTTGGAGTCACTCTTAAAAAAGGAGAAAATATTTTTCACGTCAGACAGTGCTTCACTGCTCTTATTTGACTAATCTAGTCATGCATCAAGGCAGCAGAGTACAGTACATCTCCTTTTTCTGTTTTGTCTGCTACCTTACCAAGATTCATATCTGTTTTCTGGGCAGGGGAGAACTGCATTATACTCTTACTCAGACTTCCTCACTTCTGATTAGGTACTTTCTGTAATTTGGATAACTCCATCTCATGAATGTCCTACAACCAAAACAACCTCCTCACAAGTGCTTGTAAGAAGTACTGAATGACACCTCAAAAGCAACAAATGCTTAAGTAACATGGTGTATTGATAGTAGAAGACTTTGAGGAATAGGAGACACTAACCTTTAGAGTTTTGATCTCCCTTTCTAATTTCATTGTAGAGTTAGTATGTGAACTATTGCAGGTAAATAATTCTACCTGTGTATCTTTTGCTCTTTGCATTAATGGTGGATTTTAGTGCTCAGGAGTTCTGTAGGTCTCAGTTACCTGTGTGAACTCACATAGTTCTCTTATGCCTAATATTATGCACTTCGTTAATTTTCCAGTTTGGGCGTGGAGTGTGAAATTAAATAAGTTTGCAAAACTGAAATCTAATTTTAGATGTTATGGAGCGGAAGAAAATAATGAGTAAGATGGTGTTGAGAGGAAGAATGGAGCAGTGTAACCATTACAATTAGATTATGTGGTTGTTTAAAGAGTTGTGCACAGCAGTGTCAATTAGTTTATATTTTCCCATTTTTCTTTTAATAAGCATCCTTGATTTTTGTTATCCCTCTGTTTTTGTCTTTCACTGAAATTTGTAAAATGAGATTTATGTGAGGGAATACAAATGGTTTATGCAGACTTGTAGAACCTCATCTGTGTAAGGCATAATGTGAGAGTCTGGAAGCTGATAGTCTGAAAGTTGATATCTGAGAAAATTAACAGGTATAGCTGACTTTTTGAGCAGAGGGGACTAACAAAACCAAAGACATATGAGTAGAGCATGGTAGAGTTTGTTAAAATCTCGTAGCACAGTGAATCCATGACTAGAGGAAAGACCAGGCAATAGATGGGTGGTTTTTGAGTAGTTGGCATAAAGTTCATGGTAGAAGCTGCATGATTCTGTAATATACACACAAATTTAAGCAAAACTGTTTGAAGTGAAATCCTGTTTAAATCCCAGATTCCAGAGTCCTGTTAATTAAAGCTTTGTGGTAGAGGACAGTTAGTGGTATGTGTCAAGAGACTCTATGGCCAGAAGTTAGGAGATGTGCAAGAGGATGGTGTACTTCAAAGCAGCAAAACTAAAGAGTGAAAAAGGGGATGAGGTGGTTCAAAAGTGTTGAAAGTGGCAGTGATAGCTGGAGAGCTGGTAAAATATATCTCATAGGAAGGATAACGGTAGAATCCACATTAGAGCTGGAGATAATTGTGGCCCAAAATTTCCTGCCTGACAACTGAGAAGCAGTTGCATATGAGGGGAATAATGGCTGTTCTGCAGGTGTCGTGAAGAGTTTTCTTTGACTTTTTAATAATGATTTGAGATGCTAATTTGTGTATCCTTATGAAATATTCTGCTATTTGAATCAACGAGCCTAGATTTCTTACTTCTGATGGCAGTGCCTTCTTTCTTGCAAATGAATTCAGCATCTGAAACAAATTAGGTTATAGCATGTGGTTCAACTTGAATTTCGTATTGTATATGGAAACATGAAAAATGTACCGCATAAGGGAAGTTTGATGTTGGTGTGCTGCTAATTCTTTGAGCTAGTCTGTCTTCCTGAAATTGCATTTCTATCTTGTAATCTACTTTTGGTGTATAAGAAACTGTAAAGGTAAAAACTATAAGCTTCCTTATATACTGGCATCAAACGATTAAAACCATTTTAGAAAATGAAAACATGGGGTTTCCCATTTAGATTTTTTTTGTGTTTTGTTTACCTCGAGTAATAAAAACAACCACTCTTGTTTGCTTGTCATCATCAGATTTGTAACTTTTGAGTGCTAAACATTACAGTGGTTGTTCAGTTTCCTTTCCTTTGGAGTTTTACTATTAGCAAAATTTAGTTTAAAAACTTGTACACCATAGAATATTTTTAAAGTGTTTAGTATTTCTAGTGTTGTTTAAATATAATGTGCTTATTCAGAAACTTACCGTAGGCCTTTTTACACCTTACCTTAAATCTCCTGGAATGTCTGAATTGTCTGAATCAAGATTGTGCTAGTTTTCTTTCTAGAGGTTACTAGTAAAAAAACAATCTTATTGTTTTTTCAGATCATGTACAACATCTCTGAGACAAATAAATAAAATAATTGAGGAAATTTCACCTCAAGCTGCCGACAACAAAAATATTAGCAGAAAACTAGATTCTGTAAAACGGCAAAAATATAACAAGGTAATTGGATTACATTAATTTCCTGCTAACAATACTTAGTTTGTATTTTGTCTTAAGGTTTGGATTTTGTGATATAATTCTGAATTATATAGTTCAGAGTTAATCTGCAGTTGCTGTTCCTTCCCTTTGAAATGGTTTCATTTTCTACCAAACATACAAATAACTATATTTAAAGATGTGCAAGTGAGAGCTGAATTTTTTTTTTTATTCTAAGTTTTGGAACAAGCTCTAAACCCGAAGTTCCAGGACCTGCTCAGAAGATGAATTTGCATTAATTTAAAAAAAAAAACCTCCCAGCAGTGTTTGGAGAATTAGCAGAGCATTGTTAGGGTGTGATTCAGTAGTTGACCTAAATCTCAGCTCTCATGGTTTCATTCCCTATATTCTTTTCCTTAATCTTCTTTTGCTACCTGTATCTTGTATCAGTACACATCATTCTTTTCTGTGAGCCTCTTTAACTCATCCATTTGTCAGAAGCTGCTCCAGCTTTTTCCTACCGGAGTGGTAGGTGAAAGGAGCTGTAGAGCAATGTAGCAAGCATCAGGACAATGAAAGCAATAGACCTCTACAGCTGTGAGTAGGAAGGAGATTTGAGAAAAGGGAAACTTCTGCTGATCAGGGATGTAGCACCTTGATCAGCTCACTGTCTGCTGGAAATTCACCTTCAACTTTCTCTAATGATAAACCTAATTGTGAAACTTGCTGTCCTTTGCCCTCAGACAGGACAGTCTCAGGCTATTTGCCACTGACTCATTTACTTGTTTGTTTTTTAGCCTTTATAATTTCAGCAACTTGGATAACACCGTGCTCATAATTCAGCCAATTAAGATGGTGATGGGGGCAGCACTGAACTGTGGCACAGGACTGGGAACAAGCAGATAGAAGTAGTAGGAAGAAATGCATTAAACCAGACTTACAAATAAAGACTGATCATGTAACTGGGCACTGTATTTTGCTTGTTTTCATATTGCCTGAAGTGATTTACACAAGTGTTAGTTTCAGGGGAAGTTCAGACCTCGTTTCAAGTTCATTGTTAACCATCTTTGAAGTGTAAGAAAAAATTTCCTTCTGAAAGCTCTAATCCATAAAAGTACTCCTAATAACCTGAGGAGTGTTTTTGGAGGCTGCTTGGAGGCAGGCACTGTATTTAAAGCTGGTCTTGAGCTACTTTTGCATGGAGAAGTGCTTTTTAGTACTCTTCCTTTTGTAGTATTTTTAAAAAATTGCTGGAGAAGACTTCTGTTATTGAGACAAATGGGAAATTAAGGACTGGTACAAGACAGCTGTTTCCTCAGAGCAGACATATAGGACATGTTGTATGATACAAAGTACTCTGGTAGCAAGGATAATAGTGCATACACAGGAGGTAATACATTGTACCATACATGAATACACTTACCCTTTGTGGTTTGAAAAGTGCTACATGAAGACAGGAGCAGGCTAGTGAACGGTTCTTCATCAAAAAGAGAAGAAAAATTGCTCATTTTGTCTTGAACTTTATTTTTACTGAAGCATATGCCTCCCTGGATAAGGAAGTATTTCCAGAGAATAGAATTACAAATGTGGAAGGTTACATTGCCCATGTCTTTGTCTTGCTGGTTGGAATGTTTCACAACACCAGGAATCATAACATCTGCAGTAAATATACAGCTGAGGATATTGCAATCGGATAAAAGATGTAACAGAAGAGCTACCTATCAATTATTTTCCTAGAAGTAATAAACTATACTTCTTATAGCATCTGTAACATTGATTTTTTGAAGTCATTTGACTTTTTAGTTTTTGCTGTTAAATTAGCTGTGACCACTCCTGATAAGTAAATCTTACAGCTGGACTTTTTGTGGCTTAGTAATCATAGTAACCATTAACCCAATCTTGCAATCATGAACAAAACTTTTGGTGTTCTCTCTTAATCTCAGCAATCTGCTTGATGGGCTTCCTTCACTAGAATCAACACATTCATAAAAAGACCTTAAGAGATGTACATAAAAATGCGTAATGTCCCCATGAAATTCGTGTGTGCAACAGTCTGATCTTACTGTACACATATGGTAAGATGATCATACCCACAAAATTATGTGTCTTCTGTGGGTTGGAGCCCTACAGGTATTGTGACACTTTTTTGCACTTTTTTTTTGTTTCAAGTACAATACCGTAAACATTTGAATGTGAGATTCTGGTTGAGAATACTACAAATGTAGTAATTTAAGTCATGCTTAAAAGGATAGCAAGTTTATGAACCAGATTAAAAATTAAATTACATATCTAATTCTCATTGAAGGAGCAACAGCTGAAGAAGATAAAAGCAAAACAAAAGCGTCTCCAAGGAATTCTTGGTTTAACAGAGTTTGTTGATGAAGCAAATGAGATTGAATTGGAGGAAGATGAAGGTATGTATGGGAGAAGGCTGCCTTTTTTTTGCTTGAAGCTAGTTTGTAAGACTTTTGCCAGTAATGAGATAAATTTCAGTGCCTGGCTTTCAAAAAGGGAGTTAGAACACTTATTCTCTGCACCTGCAGACTTGCAGATCTTGGCATATTCATCTGGGAAGTTTTAAAAAATGAATGTTAATCTGCCTTCAGCTGAGTAGGGATGACTGAGGCACATTAGAGTATTGGGCTTAATAAATTGGAAATCCTAACATTTTTTTCACAGCTAATTTGATAAAGATGACTAACATCATGATTGAATTACATTTTAGATGCTGGATGCTATCAATCAGCATTAACAAAATTGTTTTTTCTTACTGTTGGGAAGTATCACTAGAAATGGAAGGGGGACGTACTTCTCTTTTGCAGGCTGCAATGTGATTTTTTTTAAATTAAAAATAAAATTTCTTCCAGAGCAGGACATATGTTCTCTGTGGTTTTGTAGGTGTTCTTTCTCACTGCTGTCTGCAAACTGAGCTTGGATTTTGTAACTCCAGTTTAGCTGTGTCTTGACCACAGTCACTAATCTGCAATATTCTGCAGGGCAAGTTTGAATCCCACTGACATCAGTGCATAACCTTTGGGTTATATAATTGTTTGCAGAGGAGAAAATTTTGTGCTGTTTGTCCCATGCAAATGTGGCTGGAGTGGATTCCAGATCTCACAGAGCTCATGCTTCTCTCCTGATTCAACAAAACTTACAGTTGTCAAAACCTTAGTAAACTTTTCTCAGTGGAAAAGCATCTTTAATCCTTTTTCTTTGAATGAGTTCATGCAGCAAAACTCAGGCACCCAATATGTTGAAATGTAATTAGGAAATGAGTGGAGCCCAACAGAAGAAATGGAATAGAGCAGTTCCAGTAGGAGGGGGTGGAGGTGGAGAGGTTTCATGCGTCATCATTGCTTGTTAAACATACGATAGATACAGTGCTTTAAATGGGACCATAATCAGTAGCATGCTGGGCTGGCAATTCTGATACAGTTATTTTGAAGTTTTGGACCCCAATAATAGATTTCAGGCCAGGATTCCCCTTCAGTTTCCTGAGTTCAAGAGCTTTTCTTCCTCTTAGGTTTCAGACGCGAGTTACAGTTTGTGTATAGTAGCTGTATGCGCAGTGTAACTGAAGTGCTCTTTTATGACAAAATGATGTGCGGCCAATCTGACTTTTAAAGTCATCATGCTAATATTAGTATTGTAGGATAAGAAGACAGACTTTGGGTTTTTTGATTTATTGATTTGGGTTTGGGGATTTTTCTGAAGCATGTGTTAGGACAGTCTATGTGTTTTGTAAGATTTGTGTCTATTCTGGTGTGGTAATCGAAATGTCAGATCTCGAGCTTATGAGTAGGACTGAAAAATCAGTAATAAAATGGAAATGGGCAGTGTTGCTGCATATGGGAACACTGGTTTCTTGCACTGAACATGGTGACCTGTGTGGTATTGACAGCATAGGTGGCACATTAGAGTTCATGTGCCATCGGGGACTGTAATTTTATCGTAGTTCTTGCTGCTGTGTATTGTTTCAGAAGTATTTGCATTTTGATAGTAGGTATAATATTTCCTATGTGAAGTTTGAGAAGTAGGTTGAAGTAAAAGTCTTGGCTTTTTTGGCCATCTGTTCTGTTGGGTTTTGCCATTTTTGAACTTCAAGTATTATGTGTGCTGATAATTTGGAATTTAAGTTGTATATAAAAACTGAGCTAACCGCCCTTGTTCCTGTGTTTTAGTTATACAGAAGGTGTTAAAGGCATGCTGTATGTTCTGATTTTTGTTGTAGAACCTGGCCCCTCATGTCTTGGTAGTATGCTTATGCCTGCTCAGGAAACAGAGTGGGAAGAACTTATTCGTACTGGTCAGATGACTCCATTTGGAACTAAAATACCTCAGAAGCCGGAGAGGAAGACACGACAATTACGACTGAATGAAACATCTGATTTTGAGAAGTACTTAGCTGACCAAGCTAAGCTGTCATCTGAAAGAAAGAAGTTATCCCGTCGCAAAGGAGCAAAGAAGAAAGCACAAGCCAAAAGTGTTCCATGTGTAGCTCCCACAACTACTACAAAGGAAAAAAGTGGTAAAGCCCTGTCAAAAACAGATAAGCGCTTAAAGAAACACATGAGAGAACTTCAGAAGCGTGCCCTTCAGATTCAGTCAAAGGCCAGGATTCCAAAGGAAAAGAAGTATCCTGAGACCAAGAAGTTCAGGCATGACGAGGAGGATGATAGTGGGGAGTCCGAGTATGTACCTGACGAGGAACTTTTCGATCCAGAAGCAACAGAAGAGGAGGAAGAGCAGGCATCTTCTCTGGCTGAGAATGATTCTGATTATGAACTTAAGAATTTATCAAGAAAAAGAAAACGTTTGGTAAAGAAGGTTTTAAAAGAAGCTGAACACGATGCTAATTTTGTTCCAAGCTCTGAGGAAGAAGAGCATACACCGGGGAAGCACAGAGTAAGAAGGTGGAGAGATGATGGAGATGTGGACTATTATAAGCAGAGACTAAGGTTAGTCCTAGACATTTTTATTAGTAATATTAATAAACTATGTTGAACATGCAAAGGGCAGTGTCTGAAATACTTCAGTGCACTTCCTAGCAGTGTAAGGGAAATCTGGCAGTGTAAGGGAACACAGACTTCCAGAAGGAATCAGACATACTTATCAATTACTTATGAAATTTGTCTATGTTTTGGTGATCTCTGGGAAGCTACAGGGTGTGGTTGAGATGTTTTCTCTGTTGATAGCATAGCAGTTGAGCTCCTTGCAATAAGACTGCAATTTTCCATTTTTCACAACTCAATGGAAAACATTTTGAAGAGGCAATGAAATGACATGTAATTTGTTAAGCTGTTAAAATGCTAACTAGACATGCCAGTGAAGTTATGAGACTCTTCTGGACACACTGGGAGTCAAAAGATCAAGATCACTAAAATGGTTGCTTTAATTGTTCTCTAATGACTGGCATGTTTCTTTTCTAGCATAAGGTTGAGCTTCATATAGTAAACTTCAGCTTGTTGATAGCATGTTTACTTTCAATTAATTACCTTTCATGAATGCCCTTCAAGTAGTTATATAGTCCTCTAGAAAACCATGGAACTTGAAAACAGATGTTCCAGAGCATAAGGAAGAATATATATTAGGTCTGTCAGTGAAGGGTGATTGATGTAGAGATAAAGCCTAGCATAAAAACTTGATTAATGCTTTGGAGGCTCCAATTTTACATTTCTATGGAAATATAAAATCTTCTGTATTTAAATCAAGCTGTGTCAGAGAAGGAATCAAGAAGCAGAGGTATAATCACCATCTCTTCTGGAGTGAGAGCCTGGGTTGCTGTAGAGGAAGGGGTATCTTCTGGTCACAGAGGTACTGAGGTTGTAGAAAACCTCCCAAAGAAAGGGCCCAACTTCACTTTGACATCCCAGCTTATCAAGGTGATCAGCACCTGATATAAGGCAATAGGTTTGCAATCCCAGGATGTTACCCTTGAAAGTTAAAACATGGTTTATTGGTCTTGAATAGAAATTTCAGCAAGAGGCTAATCTGAACAATATCCAAAGGGTCAAAAACAAATACGTTTTCTGTTGGATGCATTAACAAAAATTAATTGTTCTTATCGGTAAAATATTTACTGTTTTACTGAATAAAACTGTATTCTTCACATTTAAATTAGACCAATATTAAATCATTTTTAATTCAGTGTTTTCATCAAGAGTAATTTATTTTGATTGAAAGTTTTAATATGACTCACAGTTTAAATTCATTCAAAAACGTTTTTTAATAATGTTAAGATTGTGACAATTTATCCTTAGCAAAGTCATATCATAGACTACATTTCTTTTGGTTACTGAAGTTACAATAAAAGCCTAAATGAATTTTAGAAATATCAATAACTGTAATTGCTACCAAAACACTACATCTCTTAAAAATTTCATAGCTACAGTTATTGTGGCTGTTAAGCTGCAGCTGTCCACATTGATGTTTTTATGCTGACATCCCCAGGTAATCTTCATTATGGGAAATGCCACAAGAAAATAAAATGTGGTGAATTAAGAAACATATTAAGAATGCTATAGAAATGCTGTCATTTTCTTATGTTTATATCTTGTTTCATGTCAGTTTTACTTTTGAATGCAAACGAATGGGTGAGATTATGGTGTATTTTACCCGTGAGAGAGGCAGAGGAAAACCCTTTAGGATTACTTTATTCTTCTGAACATCTAGTCTTGTGCTTGGTGATGAATGCAGTCCTATACTCTTAGAGATTGAAAATGAGTTTCCTTAACATTAAAACTTTTCAGAGATGGGACTTCGAGAGATTAGTCTGTGTCAAGGGGAAACTACATTGATGTTGTTGAAACATGATAATGAACTAACTGTGCAACTGCAGAGCATCTCTGAAAAAAGAGACTGCTGTCAGAACAGGAGCTGTTATCTGCAGTAAACATCAGGCAGGAGAGTACCCAACTCTTTCCTTCTAAAGGCTACTTGCAGTGGTTGGCCTAGTCATTTAAAGCAAGATGTGATCAGTGGAACACGAAAAACTAAAAGTTAGTTATATAGAATTCAGCTCAGGCTCTCAGTAATTTCATTTCTTTTTCCTTGTGTGGGTCTTGCTTTTCTCTTAGTTACTGTTACTAGAGCCATGTTGCTGTGCAGAGATGCAAGTAAAAAAAAAAAATCTTCTGTTCTGAAAGGTCAATGTCTTAAGGTGAATCTTGCTATAACTATAACTTGCTGTAACATCAGGGTTATGGAGAGTAAGATAAATAAGCAGGATACTGTCAAGCACCTATAAAATAAGTTTAAGATTCAGTGAAATTGTCATTGCCAACTGTCCTTCATACATTACCAGCTGAACCCAGAGGCTTAGGTAAGCATTATCCGGGTTGCTGCTGAATGTCTCAGAGACTTATCCCTATCAGCAGGTATGTTACCAATGTGTCTTTTGTCATACTTGACAGTGACCATCTTGGTCTAGAAGTGTTCAAAACTGGAGCTGTGGGATCTGAACCTGTAGCCTCCTGTCTGGTCAGGTAGAATAGTCAGGTGTCATGGTTTAACCCCTGCCAGCAACCAAACCCACCCCACCCACCCAGCAGTGGGATCAGGGGGAGAATCCTTAGGGTAAAAGCAAGAAAACTTGTGGATTGAGATAAAGACAATTTAATAGGGAAAGCAGAAGCTGCACACACAAGCAAAGCATCATGAGGAATTAATTCAGTGCTTCCCATGGTCAGGCAGGTGTTCAGCCATCTCCAGGAGAGCAGAGCCCCATCACGTAGCAGTTTCTAGGGAAGACAAATGCTGTCACTCCAAATGTCTCCCCCTTCCTCCTTCTTGCCCCCCATTTTATATACTAAGCATGATGCTGTATGGTCAGGAGTATACCCTAGGTCAGTTTGAGTCTCCTGTCTCAGGTGTGTCTCCTCCCAGCCTCCCACACACCCCCAGCCTCCTCACCAGCGTGGCAGTACAAAAAACAAAGGCCTTGGCTCTGTGCAAGTCCTGCTCAGCAATAAGAGAAACATCTCTATATTGTCAACCCTGTTTTCAGCACAAATCCAAAACACAGCCACGTACTAACAACTGTGAAGAAAATTAGTCCATCAAAGACCAGCACATCAGGTCATGGAAAAGAGTGAAAATGAGCCTGTTTTCAGCTTTTTGCCTAGAATCCCAAAAGAAAAGTAACCTTATATGCATATTAAATGCATAGGAAATAAACCTTTTTTTTGTCTGTTTTTTTTTTCTCAATAAGAAAACTGCTGTATGGTTTTCTTGCATTATTCCCAAGCTTAGCAGATGTAGAAACTGCAAATTATCAAGAAATTTCTTTTTTAATATTACTCACAGTTTTCCTTTGCATGTCTTAAAATGCCAAGCAAAAGTATAAAAAAGTAATTTTTGCTGCTTATATGTAGTTACTATGTTAAATTATTGGCATCAGTAATACAGTATCTGCATAAGGTAACAGCTTGGGGTCAAAACAGAAATTAGCAGTATTATGGACACTGTTCCCATAATTGTCAGTATGTTGCTTCAAGACTGCTGCTTCAAGCAAGCAATTACATGTCATCTTAAGGGAGATATCTATGTTTTCCTGTGCATTCTGTATAGTTTGTGGAGTAGAGCTGTTTGAGTTCTACTACTGTCAAGTGCTCAAAGGCAAGGCTAGGAAAGCTACTTCTTTTCATGTTCACCAAGTGATGTCCGAGCAGCTGAGTAGATGGAAATTGTGGCTATCAGTATACAAAGCAGTTGATCCAAGGAATCAAACAAAAAAAAATCAAGATTTGTTTTAAAGTTGGGTTTCAAAGATCAGTTTTCGTGTGCTAGCTTTCTTTGATGTATCTGAGTCACTGAATCTCTTGGTGTTTCAGAGTTATAAATTAAAAAAGGTTTAAATATTACCTTTCCTGAAAGATACTTTCTTAGAGCATCCCAACTGCTCTTTAGAATGACAAAGCCAAGACATAAATGAAGATATATTTTATCTCACTTGCTGAGTACACCTTTCATTCTAAGCTCAAGTGTGTAATTGTGTACATCAGTCTTAATTTACTTATGGAGAATCGTGGTACTAACTGCATGTATTTCATCTGTTAGGACGTACCAATTAAATCCACCCATATAGACCATAAAAAGTTAGATCAAAAAAGTAATACTGAATGCTTCAATTTAGCAAATTAGAATAATCTGTAAGGGATTCTTAACTGTATAAAATATAAAACATATTATGCTTCACAAATGTAAACTATATTAAATACTCAGCTTGGTTCCTGACTGTATTTTTTTAAATGTGCTCATTACTGTTTTGGGTGCAGAATTTCTTTCTAGGGTATTGCAGTAAGTAGGAAATGGGCTTAGTATCTGAATACAGTCTTATATTAAGAAAAATTTAATTGTATGATATATGGCTTTCATACTTCACTTTCAGGATAAAATTGTATTTATGGCATTGACCATGGACAACATAAGATAGATTTCTTAAAGGTCACGCTTCTATTTTCAAGAGACCTTGGTGATAATAGTAAAACCTGTATTTTCTGGTTGTTTAAGCATACTAATACTGTTTAATTGAGATGCATAAGGAATATATCAACCAAATGGTCACTAAGTTACTGTGTAGTTACCTTAAAGATGAGCTACTGCTGTTTCTCCCTCCAATGTTTGACTTCCAGGGAAAGGTACAAGACCAGATTGACCAACTGTGACTGATCTGGTCTAGCAAATAGTTTTTGTCCTCCCATTGCTTCAGCCATTTAGATATTCACACTTTTTTAAAGAAAATAATCAAGTTTTAGTGTAGAATATCTTAATGCTATGTGTTACATGAAGTTCATAGCCTTTCAGAAACGGAATAGCTTCTTCAAACTGTGAAAGTTTGTAGTAATAACAAGTTGCTGATTTTTCTTTGAAATGGTAATCAAGTGCAAAAAAACCTCCTGACATTTGGAGGAGATGTAGTAGGAGAGCCTTCAATACTACAGCTGGAGTAATTACTTCAATGAAATAACAGAGACAGTGTGTGAAAAGTAAACTTTAGTAAAATTAAGTACAGGTTTTATTAGTTCAAGTTCTAGATATACGTGTTTTCTAGGTATCTAATAATTTTAGGAGAAATCCCAACATCGATCACACTTCTTACAGAAAATATAGTAGTTACATTGAGTGCCTAAATTTCTGGACAACTTCGAGCTGATCTCAGGCTGCTTTCTCTTGGTTGTTTCTGGGTCACTTTTTCTAATGCACACTAGAGGGCAATCTGCTTCTTCCCAGGGGATGCTGATGCTCCAGTGCTGGCTAGTGGTGATTCACGTTGGAGTATAGAATTAGAAGCAAACCCTTGTACAAATTATTGCTCTGCTTGGGTTCAGCATGGATTGTTTACCTAGATGTCTCTTTGGAAGCTTTGTAATCTGTAATTGTTTTGATTTTAGTGTGATAAGTAGCAGTTTCCTTCCTTGGTTTTAAGTCCTGTCATAACCCACTCAGATAAAATAATCAACTTCTAACATATCTCAGTTCTAGTAGTGGCACAGTCTGAAGCAATGACTATCAACATTTGTCAATTCGAGTTGTTGATCTTTTTCTGGAACTCAGAAGAATAATTGACTCTCTGTGCCTGATAGCATAACATTGTAGATCTGAAGAAAAATAGAAGCATTTTTATGCTGTGCCTCTAGAATGTGTCGTATCTGCCTGTTAGACTCCAGAGCATGAATGCTATTTTTCTAAGTCAGACATTTAACAGACTGCTAGTCTAAGACAGAGATTTCCATTCTTGTTTTAGGATAGGTAAATAAAAGGGGAAAGCATTGATGCTTTATATATTATTAGTAAGTTCTTTTTTACTACTTAACTGGATATATGATTTCATATAATGAAATAAGAATAATCCAGTAATAAACATTAGCAGTTCATCAGTTTTAGTCAGCAAACTGAAGACTATCTTTGTCCATCTTATTTTTTTTCCCAGTGTTTGCTGGTTTTTTTCCTCTCCATCATTATTTTTGCATCTGAAGACTTCCTGACTTGAGATCAAAATATACTTCAATGAAACTGGCCCTTTAAGCCTGTTCAGCGTTGTGTTGTCTTAGTTTTTCAGTGCTATCTATCTTGGCAGTTTATTGTAACTTGTGTCTGTTTGGACATGGTGGTGTTTATTTTCAGTTGATAAAACAATACCAAGTTTGTGACTGGTTCCACAAAGGCGAACTTTTAAGTATTTTTTCAAAATGTACTGCTGAAAAGCCAGTCTAGAACCTCCCATAATTAGCTTTCTTTTATGAGAAAGGGTGTCTGATTGTGTTGCTTGTATGTGAAGCGTTGAACTTTTTCCCTGCTTTCTTGTTTCTAATCCAAGTTTCTTTAAACAAATTTGCCAGATATTCAGAAACCTTTATGTGGAAGTTTCAACAAGTTTAACTGAAGTAAGTGGTCGGGAAGACATGAGAAAATCTATTAATGCTGCCACTGGAAAAAACACAGCCTGACCTTGTCTTGTAATGAGTTTGCCAATCCTGGGGAGGATGATTTTGAATAACTCAACAGCAAGAAGAGACTCGTTTTTAGTGTTTTCACCTGATTTCATACCAGAGAATGCAGTGTAATGTCCTTAGGAAGACAGGCATAATTGGTTAAGTTGTCCCCAAGAACTGCTTACATAGTTAAAACATACATGTTTCTGTGGCTGATGGTATTTTCAACTTTGGGAGAGAAATTAACCAGCATTTTTATGATTATGCTTCTTTTTCCTGACATGGATGGAATTGGTATAGTAGCTTTGAAAACATACAGCAATCAACACATAAGCTTAAAGTACACTGGATTGTGTGTACCAAGGCTAGAAATAAAATACTGTTTACACATCAACCTCTAGATGGAATTTATCTTCAAATGCTTAAAAGCAACGCAGAGCTTTACAGAAAAATTAGAATAAATAACTTTAAAATAAAAAAAAAAGGTAAATCTTATTTTTCTCACAGTTTTAGATAGCTCAGAAATCCTTCTTCCCAGAATATGGAGTGTGTTTTGAGGAAGGGGGCTAGGGGATTTGTTTTGGTTCTTTTAGAACTCTGTTCACCCATTATGCTGCCATTTTTGTTTTGCTACTACAGAGGCAACCTGAGTTAACAAGAAGCTGTTTGTCTAGTGGGTAAATGGTAGCATGTTACCAGGAGGGGAACAGACTGTTCACTCACCTATAATGTTTGTCATTCGGAAACTGGAGCTGTGCTGAAACTGTTGCATCCTGTTGAGTCCTCCTCCATCCAGTTACTGCAGGACTGTTCTAGAGTTCACTTTACAGGGTTTCTTCAATGTAGAGCTAAAAGTCTGGGCAGATGAGTATTCCAGCATCTCGCTCATGATACTGTTTGTTGCTTAATGCAGTAATTTTCAGTGCTAGGTGTCTTAACTTACTTCTCTTGGCCTGAATTTTTCATTCACCGCTTTTCATCCCATCACTACTATTTATAGTTCCTTGGGACCTAACAATTTTAATTTTCATGTTCCGTATTTCAGATACTTCTAGACTATCAGATCTCCTTCTCCTTCAGACTTTTTAGGAGATGAAATGTGGCTGCTTTTGTGCTGCATCCAGAACAGTAGCATAAGGATAGTTTTAGTCTGTTCTATAGCTTGCCTGTTCCTGTAGGGATTTTGTCAGCTTATACACCACGTTTGGTGTGCCTGCAGTGAATGGCATTTATATGAGAGAATTCCAGCAAAACCTAAATTGTAAGTGAAGTGCTGTTGATTAATATATACCCAGCTAGTGAACACTCGACCATCAGGGGCAGATGGTTTTGGGTCACTAAAACACAAGTTCATCATTTCATTGGATAAGGAATATCCTTTGGTACTTTCTCAGCACTGGGAGAATGATGGGACAGGAAGGTAAGTCTCTAAGCTGCCTGGAGTTCAAATAACATGAGGCTGCAAACCACAGATTGCTCTGTAATTTCAAAACCTCATAAAACTCGATAGATTTAGAGCACATCACCCTGAAGATGGTGATGTTTCTACCTGAATCTTCTGTATAAGATTATACACTGCTTCACATTCCCCTAGGGGAAGTTATTTAAGGATTTGGTTGATAAAATAGTTTTGGAATACCTAAGATTTATTGATATTTGGGGGGGGGGGTGTTGGACAGATTTAAGGTAGCCAGATTTTTTGATGGTGTTAGGTGTTGATTCTGTTATATTAGTATTTCTGTCTATAGAATATCGTAACTAGCTATAAAACTCTGAAGACTTGTAACTAAATAGTAACTAAATGCACCTTTGAATATATGAGATATTCTGAGCATTTACTTGCATAATTCGATCCTCCAAAAGATTACTGTTTTAAATCATTATGTCAGAGAATGTGTTCTTTTTGGGTTTTTGCCTGATTGAAAATTCTGTGTCATTTTCATACACTTTCTTTTCCATGTTATAATTGAGTGTTGACTCTGCATGTCATTCCAGGAAGTGGCAAAAAGAACGTTTGAAGGACAAAGAACATAAAACAGCTGAGGAACTTTCTGAAGAAAGTGATGTGGAATTTGAAGAGGGTTTCAAAGTACCAGGATTTCTCTTCAAAAAGCTATTTAAGTATGTATTGCATACTTTATGTTAATGTTATGCTGGTGTATGCTGTTAATAATATTGGTACTAATTAATAGTCATGGTGAATTCCAGATGCCCTTTACTGTAACTTTTACTTCAGTCAACGATTCCTCGACTTAACTTCAGTTGTTTCAGTGGGATTCTTTCTTTTAAAAAAGGTTCCAGGATTGAACTTCAAAGAAATTAATTTATTGAGAGCACAAAATGCAGTTACAAAAAATTACAGATGATAACTGGCTGATGTGAATGTTGTGGATGGGTATTACCTAAACTATGAATGGAGAAGCTCTCCTTGTCTATTTTTTAAATGCTTTCTTTTAGTGGTACATACTTGCTCTTAATTCAGGTGTGGAGTTGTAGAATTACTTCAACCATAATATGTTGGCAAGATGTGATAAATGAAAACAAGAAATATGGTGTTTCTGTGATTGTGTGGAGTGTGTGAAATTTTTTACCAGTAAAAAATACATACAACTTTTTCTTTAAATAACTACTCAAAGTCTACTCAAAGTAACTACCTGTAATTCATATTATGAAATAATATTGAATGAAGTAAAGTTTTAAAATATAGTGAACTCTTAATTCCTTTAGTAGCTGGAAAACAGTCTGCAACTCATTCTTTAGTTATTTAATGCTGGATTACAGATTTGGACATAACTCCTTTCTGTTTCAGTTTTTTGAGACATGGTGCCCAGTGATGCTTTCAAGTTCATCTCAAAAAGCTATGTACAAAAGGCAACCCAAACAAGCTAGCAGCTGACCAGTTATCTTCATTCATAATCTCTCCCTTACATTTCATGCATGATGGACTTGAATTCAATTTTGTTGACAACGTTTCACACAGCAGGAAAAACATTTCTTCCAAAAGCAAACTCTCTAAAATCTTATTGTTGTGGTAGAAAGCCCTGGTTTATAATGGGCATATGTGGTATCCCTTCCAACAGAGCCACTTAGTCTTGACCTCAAAGAAATTATTACTGTTGTTCTGTAGTCCTTGGAAGGAAAGCACTAGCTCTGAAATGGAATTGAATTAATGGCTTGATTGCTGGGACCATCCAGAGCCAATATGTGGTCTCCAGTTGTTTATGCAAAGGTACTGCAGAAGTATTCATCTTGAGGATGGATGTGTGGTCTGAGCAACCCGAAGGGAAATAAAATAAAGCAGACACTAAAAATTAATCATAGAGATGCAAGCCTCACTAATGAAGGGTATCCCTGCAAGCATGAGTCAGTTGGCAAAACCTCTTAAGTGGTTAGAAAGATCAATGGAGTTGAATGATTCGTCTGACTTGTAACTTAAATGCTGATATCTCCAGTGTAGGAAAGCCCATGGTCAATAGGCATTAAACTGTTGAGTTCTGAGCAAGTTTCATACAAAACATGTAAGTATATTGACCTGAGGACATACATAGCATGTACTGTGAGTGATCTTCTTGCATAGTTAAATTACACAGAAGTTAGCTCATGCTAGAAATAGAAGAGCCTCAAGTTTGTCCTTTGGCAAATCTGTTAAAGTGGATGATGTGTTTCTTCCCTCTATGCTTGTCTGCTTTGATGAGCATTCAGCAGGAATAGCAATGGTACTGCTGTGGAGCAAAACCAAAGAGACTTGCAAACATTGACTTATATACTGTCTGCACTTAGCCTGAGAGAATGCTGTCTGTATTAAAAAGAAGACAGGTTTCATCATTATTTGCCTTCAGTATGTGATTTCCCTGATATATCTGAAATGCAGTTTTGTCTCCACAACAATGCAGCTAAACTATGGTAGCTACTGTGATGAATTTTAAGGGATACATCACAACAGGATTGCTCATGTGAAAAACAGTCCAAATATAACTATTTTGGAAGACCAGCACTTTTATTTTACTTTCACAGTACTTTTGGTATTAAAAAAGGGGGGGAACAAAAGTATAAGATTTGAAGAGAATTGATTATCTCTCCATATAAGTACAAAAAATGGAAGGAGAGGTTTCCTTTTGCATAATTGCGTGTTTATATAAAAGATGGTTATGCATGATTATACAAAGAAAGGACCTGCATATTTTACATTTTTAGATAATTTGGAGCAGAATTTTTCAAACCTACTTCTCTACTGTGAAACTTTCTCAGGAGAAAGAAGGTGAGAAAGACAAATACGCTTATAAATGCAGCTACTTTAAGCTCTGTATGTAATCCTAAGAAATAATACAAAATGATATCAGGAAGTTCTTGGATGTTTGTCTTCTGAAGATACATGCTGGACCTTAGTCTGGAGGAACAGCTTCTGACTGGAATGAGGATTCCCTTCAGTTCTTTACTATTTGTCAGGAAATGTTTTGTCTTCATAAAATGTAGTAATGATAGCATCTTAGCCCAATTGTATCTAATCCTGCAAACCATTTCATAGTTGTTTTATAGATTGCTGCATTTTAAGGTGAATTAATTTCTAATAAGAGGGGTTTTTTAAGGACTTCTTGGCATAATGCTTTTGAGACAGCAGTGAATAGTGTGATGTTTGAAGCATTAGATGTGTTCTTTGATCATCTTTTTTTACCTGCGTACGCCATTTGTTTGTCTCCATTAGGTTTCTCTAAATCCATACAGAACTCATCATAAATTGATTTTTAATAGTACTTTGTAGACACTAGTGTCATGAGCTGTCAGTAGTCCTAAATATTATTTGTTCAGGGAAGGAAACAGGATTTTGAAATGCACACAGGAAATCCCCTAGAATGAACAACCCCTATTAAAAAAAAAAAAAAGTGTTTTGTTCTTTGCTTTGCACTGCACTCCAAGAATGCCTGCTATCAAGAAAATTATATCAGTAACCTTTTTCTTCTAGTGAGTTAGGAGACAGAGAAGTGCTGAAACATGCTTGGTTTCTTTTTTTTTAATGTGATGTAAAGATACTGTTTTTCATTTCTTTCTGTTGTTTTAATTTAACCCACACACATGGTGTGTTATTCCTACTGGTCTCAGTGTTTCATATAATTACTCCAGTGATTCTTAGTCCAGCATCTTATCTCCACCTTTTCAGCTTGCTATTGTAAATCTTACTTTCAAGTCTTCTTATTTTAACTGGAATATGTGTTGCACTATTGCTTGTACAATTTCCAGTGAAGAACTGGGAGCAGAAACTGCTCTGATGCTCTCATAATGTTCTGCTGCATCCCATTCACTGCAATAGTTTTTGTTGTTTTGCCATGGGTTTTTTCTTCACTGAAAGAGACTAAATATTATTAAATAAACTTATTTAGAAAGAAAAGAGGCTTTGGCAGATGTGATCAGTTTTTACAGTTGAATATGAAGTCTGTACCACAGAGAAGTCAAGCTTTTCATTGAGTTCAAGGTATATGTTCCAGATAATGTAATTTACTAGACCCTTGCATGTCGTCTTTTCTGAGAAGATAATGCTTTGTAAGGGTAACTTTCCAAGTTGCTTTTAGCACTTAAAATATATATGAAATAAAATACCCTCTAATTACCATGACTATCAGTTTAATTAGAAATGTTTTAGTGTTGCATAAAGAATGAAAGTCACATGTAATGTCTGAGCCATCAAAAATGTATGACCTAGTAAATACAGCACTCATGTAAAACACACATCCAGCATGTTACTGTAACTAGTATAAGAACCTTGCCAAATGATTAATTAATGAGTACTTTCTGTTATGATCTGTATTATCAGACATTTGCCATTTTCTTTTTCCTTGTTTTAGGTACCAACAGACAGGTGTTAGGTGGCTCTGGGAATTGCACTGCCAGCAGGCAGGAGGAATTCTGGGAGATGAGATGGGATTGGGCAAGACCATCCAGATAATTGCCTTCTTGGCAGGTCTGAGCTACAGCAATATGAGGACTCGTGGTTCAAATTACAGGCAAGTGCTCCTCTGCAGACTGTCAGTCTGTGGAGCTCAATTAATATTTCATCAGATGTATTGCTGGTGGAGGAGGGTCCTGTGAATTATTAATGACATTTCAATTACAATATTCCTTTAATTCTTTTAGTGGGGGACATCAAAGGAAAAATTTTACGAGACAGTGGAGCTGTAGGGCAGGAAAAATTAAACATGTAACACTTTTAATGAATTCCAGGCATTGATGCTTCATTTTGCAGATGAGCCGCACTAGATATTTTGGGTCAATACAGTGTCTAAGGTTACCTTCCACAAATGGATTGTTTACAAACTCAATTACATTAATATCAATAGTTTACACAATATGGAATTTTAAATTAGATGTAATACCTTTAGTTCCATTTATTAAATTTTACATTAAAATATTTGTTCTGGCAAGCCACCAGGTAAATGCTTTACAGGAAGTAACAAGCTGATCTGCAATGAAAGTTAGAGTTTCTGATGGGCAAGGAATTATCCATGTCAAAAAGTAGTAGTAACAGTAACTAATACAGAGGAATTTCCATCTACTTTTTTTTTTTTTTTAATTGTTGTTGTTGCTTTTCAAAACATATGTTAGTGTGACTGGCCTTTCTTACAAGATAATTTATGGTTTTTTGTTACTGAACAATGCTTTAAAATTTCTTCTTCGTAGGTGAAATTACCGGCAAGATACTTGCTTGTGTCCTTGGATTTGCAAATGCACGCATGAATAATACTTGATTTTTCTACTTCTGTTGGCCTGTTTACGTGATGTAAATAGCTACATGCAATTTAGCAACTATCATAGGACTGTACTAAACAAAAATAATTATCTTTACATAGAGGTATGTTTAAATTATATACAGCATGCACATGAATTGTAAAATAATGCTTTAAAGAGAAAATATTCCTCTCTTTTCTCCGGTTGCTTCTTACTGTAGCCTTTATGTAAAAAAAGGTTAAAAAGAGGTCCTTCATCACTCAGGCCAGTTGATTTACTTCTATATGACTGCCTGGTTAAGGATGCTACTGTACAGATCATTTTGTGGGGTTATATTACCTACCCCACTTGGGGAACACTGAGCTGATGGAAATTGTTTAGGACGCCTCTTGACACTGTTACGTAATGTGAAACTACAGCAAAACTTTGAAAAGGCCAAAATCCATTTGCACACAAAAGTTGCAGTGTTCCTTCTCCATGTAAGATAATGTGTGGAGTCTCATTTTTTGGCTGGTGCATGTTACTAAGTTCATCATGATAGTAATTCCATGGGAGGAAACAAGGTTTAATTTATTGGTGAAACTTGCTTGGATGTTGCTTGTATGCTGTAAGGCAGAGGGTCTAAACAACTTGATCTTTCATAGTCCAGTATTTTCCTCATCTGGAGTAAGAGGGCAGTAATACTGGTTGACTAGTTTCTATCTGAAAGACATACTCTGGTAAGCAGCAGACCTTCTGGTCAGCCTGCCTGCGAAGTTGGCATTGGGGTGAACGCAGTTGTGTTGTCAGTGTGCCTGATTGTATATTTTTTTGATTTTGAAGGAGCCTGAAGACTAGCTGAAGTAAGGAACTACTTGTTACATGGAGTAAAACTATTACAAAAATTAAAATGGCATCTCACTTTTAATAGTTATTGATACATACGGGTGGGGAAAGCCAAATATTGTGATGTATCTGTAGAGGTGGTGACATTGTGGTGTAAAGATACAAGGGAAGCAAGATTTTTGGAGGGGAAAAGATCTTTAGTTAGACCAGCTGAGATAGTAGGAACAAGCAACACCTTTCAAACCAACTGTCCCTTCATAAGAAAAAAAAGAAAGCATCAGCAAACTTAAGTGACCCATCTCTAGCCTTGTTGAAACCTGTTGAAGACTTGGGAGACTGTAAGTTTCCTTGTTTCCCAAATACGTTATTTTATTTAACAAATATATTATGTTTGACTACAGAAGTATTTAATTGAGAGATCAGGTGAGAAACTGACAGAAAGTTTATACACTGATTGTTTACCCATCTGTACTCTTCAAGATACTGAGATATAAACAGCTCAATCTCTACTGTGAGTGGCAGAGATTAATTTCCATGGTGCTTGGGTAAATAAAACTCCATTGCCCCAGAAAGTTGGTCTTGCTGCTGTGTTCTTTTATTTTCACTAGGGTTTAGTTACTGTTTCAGCTTGAAGGCATGATTTACCAGTCCTTGGCAACAGAGTTGGTTGTAATGCAACGTTTTCCTCTGCTAATTTTTTGAGTACTTAAAGATTGTAGATATAGTATGACTACAGCTTCTTTTTTCGTGATATTAAGTTGCAGGAATAGATCTTATTTGCAATACCAATGCTTCCAATTAAATAACAACAAATAAAGGATACTTGTTGTGAATTTGGGTTTTATAAACCAGGAGCAACGGAAGAAAGAGATTTGGGTATATTGATCATATATTGACCATAAGCTATTACTACAGTGCAGCTGTGAAAAAGGGACAAAATACATTATGACAATATATTTGCGGTAGGAACAGGGCAGTACTGTTACCTTGGTACAAGGCACCAGTAAGATTTTTATTTTTAATGTTTTTAGTGTTACCTTTGTTCAAGGAAAACAAATATAAATTGAATGGACAGCAGATCAAATATGTTGCAGTGATTAGGCGAATGGAGGATGCCTCCTAAGTGTAGCAAGCAGAAGTATGTGATTTGTTTAGTTTTGTGAAACAGCTCAGACTGGAAGAAGTTAGATGACTCTTTTATATAAATAAATAAAAGCTCTCAAGAGAATAATAAAATGTTGGCTAGTGGAAAGTGGTTAGAGCCAGACTAGACACAGAAGAGGTTTCACACAACTGAGTGGAGGGGGAGTGGATTTTCTGAAAATTGATCAAAGAGGTGTGAACTCTTTATCTAAGATGAAGGGGGGAAAAAACTGGATAAACCCAGCATGTGAGCTTGTGTGATACAGACCAGGGGAATAAACAGAGGTATTTTGTTACGACCCATGAAGAATGAGAAACTAGTATGTTCTGGGAAAGTTGGCTTTTTTGCTATAGATATTTTTAAGAGCAGTAGCAGTGGTTATTTGGATTCATATTGTAGTTGAAGAGATTTTTTGCATCTCTGAGTTCTTACTTCCCCTTGGATTGCTGGGAGTTTTTTAATTAGACTATGTAAGGTTGTGTGATAGTATTTGTTCATAAGCAACATCCAGGCTGTTATTCTGCATATGTATAAGCTTTTAATAAAGAGTATTATTTCTTCGTGTCAGCAGTTTCTGAAGGCATTAAGACATTTGGTTCTTTTAAACCCGGGTATTGATGGAGTCTGAGAAATCCTTCTTTATTGCTATCAGTGTGTGATCTTGAATGTATACTGTGATCTTTTGCATTGTTTATTTATTACCACTTGAATGTACATAGTCAGCCAGACACAGATCAGTATGTGACAACTGTAGCTTTTACCTTTGTTTGCAAAGTCATTTTGTTCTAGTTTTTAAAGACCAAATACATTTGAAAAATAATTGCTAGTAACCACTACTTAGTATATTTCCTATGTAATTGTTGGTATTTATATGTGGTGGTAATATTTCTTGTTTGGCTGTTGTGTGAGAGATTTTTCCCTTTTTAACCTCTAAGTAGCTCTAAACTTAATATACAGAAAGACTTTGTTTCAAACTGCCTTAGTAATTCTCAGAAACAATCGTGTGATTATGAATAAGAAACTTATGAGACAATTTGAGCTGAGCTCAGTCCTCAACTTCCATGATGATGTAGTCTGCTGCTTTAGAGTCCATGTCTTTTCTGTAAATTATGATGACGATAGTACATTATATTACAAACATGAAGCAGAACACCTGTGTGTAAATCCATTTGTGAGACTCTAGCTACACATTCTGTATAATAGAAGTAATAAAATAATTGCTTGTTAATGATTTCTTTTCTCTTACAGAAACAGCAGTCACTAAAACCTGATTTGTAATATCACAGGAGGAAGTTCCCTTATGCCTTGTTGTTTGGAGCTTTTCTATTTCTGTTTATCTTGATAGATGCATCCATAAACTGTTCAATGGATAGATGCTTTTAGCAGTACCTTCTTCATCTTCCTTTAAAAAACAGACTTCCAGGAAAACAAAGTGCCAATTAATTTCCATAGCTCTCATATTCCACTCTAAACTATAAACTGTATCATTTTAATATGTGTGTATTTTAATGAGCCACTTAATACAAAGTATTTATTTCATGTTAAAGGGTTTTTTTCCCTCAAATACTCTATTTTAGGTACCAGGGATTGGGTCCAACAGTGATTGTTTGTCCAGCTACTGTACTGCATCAGTGGGTTAAAGAATTCCACACTTGGTGGCCTCCATTTAGAGTCGCTGTTCTCCATGAAACTGGTTCTTATACCAAGAGTAAGGTAATGGTTGACATCCATTTTGTAATTCCAGAGACTTTTTTTGTATGCCCTTTCTCTGAATGTTTTAAAAGAACAAAAAGTTCCCTGTCTTGTATAGATTTATTAGTAAACTGGACAAAAAGTGTATGACAGAATAGGTACATATTATGCATATTATGATTTAGACTTGTGTTACCTGAACAAATCAATCATAGTAACAGGTTTCTTGTGTGAGGCTTCCTTGTGCTGTAGTCCATGCTAGGAGTTTATGACTAGACTGCTTGTACACCAGATATATGCTTCTAGCACCTTGGAATTCTCTTCTTGTATTTCTGTGTATCAGTATATCACTGATCTGATATTTAATATGTTTTGCATGCACGTGCAATTTCTCTTCAGTTGGGCACTGTCAGTTGACATGACTTAATCTCATTTTCTTTCATGGCAGTGTTACTTTCTTAGTTTTCATTGTTTCAAACAGTGCATTTTCTGTCTTTTTAACTTTCTTTACCACTCTCTTCATATACATGTTCTTAGTCTGTTTCTTAAGTTGGACAGCCTGACTTTCTGAAGTTTCAAACTTTGGTACCTTGTAGGAACAAAACAAGGAAAACTTAAATTTTTACTTACCCTTAAGTGCTTAAATGGATTTTCAGGATTCAGCAGAACATTTTTAAATTTCTCTTTAAATATTTATTGAGTTTATTGTAATAACATTAAAATGATATGGTGCTTAATTGCACTTGATTAAACATATTCTGAGGTAATTGATACTGTTACAGTACATGGCAAAAAAGGAATAGCACACTCTAAAGTACTAATAGCTTCCTGTTGTTCAATTAACTTGGTGTGTTTTCAAGCCCTAAAAATCTGTTGACCTCAATAACATGCTTGCATGTCTTCCTAAATTAAATCATGTGTGCTTATTTTGGGCTATTTGTTAATTAATGGACTTGACAGAGTGGCTCAAATCTTTCCATCTGCAGGTATAGTCAGGTTTTCAAGGACTTCACCTTCCCGTTGTCCTCTCACAAATGTATATTCAACAACTTAAAATTATAAGCACTTTAAATAGGGCAGATTTAGAGAACTGAATCTAATGCCTCATCTTCTAAGAGCTGCAACAATATGCTTTAAAAAGTGTCACTGCTGATATGGTCTTAACTTCATGCACATTTTTTTCTTAGATGCCTCTTAATTAGAGAAGAGCAAACTAAAGTAAGAAAAAAAACCCACACTTTTCCCATTCTAGTTGCTTTTATACCTGCAATAAAAGTTTACTACTAATTTATTAGCATAAATAACACTTGTACACTGAAAATATATCACACAAAGTACAGGACAGGTGATTTACTCCTGCGTAGGATTTCTTTTCAATATATATTCTGTCTATGAATTCCTTGATGCTGATCTGATCTCGTGACAATTCCATCTTATGATAACCTGTGGCATTACAGGAAGCTGCTTTTGCGTATGTTAACTTTATAATACTCCTCCCATGACCATTCTGCCTTTATGCTCTGGCATAAGGCATAAACCTAACTAAGTTTAAGAAAAAAATTTTAAAATAGTGGTTATACTGCCTAAGAAGATTTGTTTACTCTTTGAGATTAATTTTACGTGGCCAAAAGCCAACTTACTGTGCACCTGTGGTCTCAATGTTGCACAGACCTGTTTGTAATTAACTGACAATTGCAGAATTGACCTATTATTCTGTTAGTGTATCATGGTTTATCACAAAATAAATGAGAAGAGTTTTGTGCTGGACAACTGGCTTGCCAGGAGAGGATTGGGGAACTGAACTTTATCAGCTTTGGAGTGAGAAAGGTCACTTCAGCCTCTAATGAGGTTAGAATTATCTGAACCAGTGGAAGAACATAATTGTCCTCTGGATTAACTAGACATCAGACAGTGGATTTTGAGGACTACATTATCCTGTAGTGGTTAGCCAGCAGGTTGTTTGCTGCAGCTTGTTCTCTGCAGGCCTGTGAAAGAGGGACAGATAATTTGTAAGGAACAGAGAAAGATTAATTGTAAAACCATTGAATGAGATTTTTGGAAAAAAGGAGGTAAGCAATGACAGATGTCTCATAAGGCAAAACAGTATTTCATAGCAGAAAGAGACAACAGCTGAAGTTTCATTTGATAAAATTTAAGTTGATGTTTTAGGTGTGATTAGTGTATGTAATTTTTACCATAACATTGTCAGAAATCCTGAAATATTAGCAAATAGTAAATCTTTCAACATTGGTGAAATTATGTGCTTTTATGAATAGGCAGTTTGTGTTGCACCTTCTAAGATACAAAAACATCAGTGCAAGAGCCTGTCTCCCACTTCTTTAGACTTGCCTACGGAAGTATTTCACTTGACAGTGAAGAGTGAGGAAGACATCTGTTCTGATTGTTTTATCATAAGTTGATACCAGGCAGTACCTTACACATCTGTTCAGTTAGTGACACTTCTTTAGTGTTACAGTAGGACTTCTGAGCAATGTGGTAAGTGAAAGGCTCACCGATTTTGTTGTTGTTGTTTGGGGTTTGGGGTTTTTTTGTTTTACCTTGGCATATCCTCTCTTCCCATTTTGGTTTTCTTTGCAAGCACTTACAAGATTTTTGGAATAATAGTATGAAATAACAGTCTGAATTGTGAGCACCAGATTGACCGCCAGTCTTATCAGCCAATTTCAGATCAGTCATTGAGACATCCCACTAAGATACCTCTGGGTCTATAATGTTTGTGTAGGTTTTTAGCATATGTGAATCTTCAAAAGGGAGATTACTTTATTCCTTTCCTAAAATAACAAAGGTAGAAAATTTTGGCAGTGAAGGAGAGAAGCGTGAAGTTCCAGTTTCATCCCCCTAATAATTTAAAGACCTTCAACTATCCTCAAGGGAAGGCAGATTGGTATTTTAGATAGTGAAAGTGAAGATACAATAGAAAGTCAAAGGGGTTTCCAAAGCTTTTGAGCTACTATGGATGAAATGTAAAACTTGCCCTTTTTTTTATTACTATCATTTGTGATCACAGAAGATCATTTGGTTCTTCTCTGATGAAAAATGTGCTTAAGTTGGAAGCAGTAGGAAAAACCAGATTTAAGTAATAGTCTTCCTTTGTGAAGTCAGCTTTCAGTTTGAACAAGGTATAGCATTTGTGGCTAAATATTTCCTGTGGTGCTGTCTTATGCTATTAAGCTCCTACTATGGTTTATGGTTAAATCTGATCTGTAAACATTGAGTGCTCTGAGACCTCTAAGGATGAGAGAAAACAAAGAAGTAAATCTAATGTAGTGTATCACAAATACTATTTTATTTATGATATAGAACACAAGGTGAGGAGAAGAAAGCTGTGCAAGTGTTGGAAAAACAGCCTTCTATACAAAGAGCTTGTCCTGTTGTTTCAAAACTTCTGTTGGCACATGAACATTTGTAAATTGTAGCATGTAAGAGGGAACATGAACTTTGGTTATCTCGTTTAACATAGCATATATGGAAGGAGACTGTGTTTTTTAAGTTCAAGGCTGAACTTCTAATTTCTTGATCTTTAGAACAGGTAACACTGAGTTTAACAGTTCTTTAATGGTAATCACATAGCATTTGTAAAGCTGCAACTTTGCATTCCCTTGTTCTGGTCAAATGCAGGCCACACAACACAGCCCTCCAAAGCAGTTGTCAGTTCATGCTGTGAAACCATCTACTTGAAGATGCCTACACACTGAAAACTTTAGACCTTCTACTCTCACTGTAGAGTACATGATCTACATGCAAACAAAATAAGCCTCAGAGGTTATGGTTATCAGCTCACTCCACACGACTGTATATGGAACCGTATTTTAGCCAAAGGATCTATTTCTGAGTTGAGGACCAAACTCAGATAAACTTAGTATCATGCCCCAAGAAGCAGCATTCTTGATAAATACGTGCTAAGTGCTTTAGCTCTTTTTATTGCAACTTTTACATTATTAAACATTGTAATGTGTTCTTCTGAAGCCTCTTCGTGGTGCCATTTAGATTGTTTTATTGGGGGCAGGGAAATAATAAAGAGGTTTTATATGTTGCATTTATGGATCTCCGGGCTTAATGGTTGGTTATGAGATAGTGATAAGTCTGCTGAAGAGTGCGTTTTTGATTCACAAGTGAAATATGGTTGTGTGACTAGATATTATCTCTATATTCACACTTGCTCAAAGGTATCTGAATGTTTAGAGAATTTTGTAGTTATCACTAGTCTATTTCTTTAATTTGAGTCTTAGTATATACATTTCTAAGAAAATTACAATTTTTAAGACATAATACGTAATAATTCAGAATTCAGACCCTCTTAAACCTTTTTTCAAAGACTGCTTTATCCAAAAAAAAGATAAACATTATTTCTGTAAGTCAGAAAAATTGTCCTGGTTTTGTACGCTCAGAAACAAACTTGTAGCTACATTGAGGTACCAACAGGAAAAAAGAATTTGCTTAAAGGTGTGTCCTTAGAATAAATCATAAATCTTTTGGCCTTAGGAAGTATTGTTTGCCAAAAATCATCCACTACATTGCTTGTGTCCCAGTGTAGATAAGGCAACACAATCAACTTATCACCCAAAGTTAGGAGAAAATACTGTCCTTGAATTTTAAAGGTCTGAATACTGTGCTGAACAGAAATGTAAGTTCATAATTACTCAATCTACTCACATGTTCCTGAATTCATTAGCATTATATAAAGACCAGAGTTCAGCATTTCAAAACTAGCTAGTGGCTGTGTTATCTTTTGGCATTAGTAGGATTTGTCTCTCTTAAGCAAATTTTTTTTTTCTTTTTTTTAGCTTAACAGTGCATATCCTGAAATATTTCACTGAAGTGTATTGCTCAAGAAAAAATAAAATTAAATTAAACATGCTTTAATCTAACCAAACAAGAATTGTGAATTAAGTAATACATTATAAAATAACATAAATTCTGAAATGCCACACCCTCAAAAGAGTGTGTATCCAATATTAAATCTGTTACCACATTTTAAAATATTTAAAATTACTCCAAGAGCTGCACCTAGAGTGAAGGCAACCTCTGAGAAAGTACCTAATGCAGTAAAATGAGAGTTAGTGTTATAGCGTGAGTTGATAAAATTGTGTTGTATTTCTTCATTGTCAGCACAAATCCTTGTTTATTAAAAATTTAGCTTGAAGGAAACTTTAATTAATTACAGGTTCAGTAAATCCTGACTAGGATTCTGCTGTGGTGTGTTTACAGTGAATGGCCTTCATGTGCCTGTGTTTCACTTCTGTTCTCTCTGCTACCTGACAGTGTGATTTATGGCTGTTGTTTTCTACTGGTCCACTGTTTGCCCTCTAGGAGGGATTGGTCTCTTGAGCCTCCATAATAACAGCAGCACTTTCACAAAACATCTTTTAATGACAAGAGTGTAGCATTCTGTAAGTCAGGCTAATTGCAGACATACCCTATTAATTGCAAAAATTAGGAGAGGTTACATATTTTACAAGCTTTTAATTTTAAATCGCCCAAGATGATTTGTCGTAAGTGTTTGGGTAGAGATGTCTACAATATTCTAGGATAGGCCCTTGCTGACACTCGAGATATGTTGCAGGCTGTGGATAATGTACCTCGTAGAATTAAGCTTTTGGTGTCCACACCTGCCTAGAAATCATACTCTCCCTGTAATGCAAATTGTTTTGAAGATATCAAGATTAAATAATGTGTTGTGGTTTTATCAGGAGATGATAATCAGAAAGTAGAAATTCTTGAAAAGTTAAAGTCATAAGAGCTTTAAATCTTGGAGTATGTGTAAGCAACTAATTTTACAATAAAAGATCATGGACTTTTTAACTTATCTCATTTTTTGAGATGGATTTTTCCCTTTTTTTTTTTTTTGTTGGGTTTGTTTGGGGGTTTTTTGTTGGGTTTTTTTGATTTTATTTTCTTAAAGGCATTTCAAGTAATAAGAATTTTGTCTTTCCTGTAGCAAATTCAGTAGAGGTTCTACTTTCTTTTTTTCTTTTATATTGGATATGTTTCTTTCATCTAGAATTGTTCTCAGCCCATCATCTTCTGTTTAAGTCGTCTAGATTTGTATGTGGAGGATAAATGCAATAGAGATGAGTTTTGAATGCTGTGAAAAGTGGCACAGACTGTCTCTGCCCTACGTAATTTGCAACTATAAAGGCTAGTAAAAACTTGGGGAAAGGTTATAGCTTAAAAGAGAGAAACACAAAATTTGAAGATTGATAACAAATATATTAATCCTATTAATGAGAAAGGTTAAACAGAATTTAGAATTAACCAAATAGATTTTTTTTTGTGTGATAGTTTTTCAGTTTTTCACTTGTTTAATTTTCTTCTAATGTGCTAGATCTTGCTTGCAGCACACAAAGGTGGGTTTGTGACATACATGTTGGAGAACTTGAAGAAACTGGTTGTGTCAATCAAATCCAGTGTGTTTGCTTTTTTAGGCATTGTCTTTAAAAAATTAAAAATAAAAACCATTGTTTCCTTTTGACCAGACTTCAGGTCAAATTCTGATCTGTTATAACACAGTATTCAAGGACTTGAAAATTCTTTTACAGATGAGCTTAGAACCATATAATGGAAATCTTGCCTATGCTTTTTTTTTTTTTTTTTTGCAATGTAAATTATATATCTGCTTTTACAAAACTTTTTATACATACCTTGGATAGCAGACTTGTATGTGTATAGTTCAGTAGGTTTGAGATTTCTGTCTCACTGTTGCTGACAACGTGCACCTTTTGCTTTTAGGTGAAGCTAATTCATGAAATTGCTTCATGCCATGGAATTCTCATTACATCTTATTCATACATTCGACTGATGCAGGACAACATCCACACGTATGATTGGCATTATGTGATTCTGGATGAGGGTCACAAAATCCGAAATCCAAATGCTGCAGTCACGCTTGCATGCAAGCAGGTACTTTATAAAAAATAAATTTGTGCTCTGGGAGGAGGTTCCAAGATATAAAAGCCTATCATAAAAATATACGTTTGATCATTAATAAAGAATAAAAGCATAAATCACAGTGGTCTGTATTTGACTATTTAATTTACTTAGCATTTTTAATGAATTTACATGAGTAAATTTACAGCGGTATGGTAAAGAAAAAAATCAGAAATTTTAAGTTGCATGGTAATTTACCATTGGGTATAAATGTCAGATTGCTGGTGTCAATTTTCTGCCAATAGTTTATGGGCAGTATATTGCAGAAAGCTGTTTTATTCACAAATATGAGGCCACGTATTTTAACATGAGAATTCATTGATGGTAAAATTGAATATCCTCTGAAGCAGGAGATGGGTTACATCATGAACCATGAAAATAACTTTCTTTTGGTTTTGTGGTTTTTGTTAATAGTTCCGCACACCCCATCGAATCATCTTGTCTGGCTCCCCTATGCAAAATAACCTAAAGGAGCTCTGGTCCCTCTTTGACTTTATATTCCCAGGAAAACTGGGAACACTACCTGTGTTCATGGAGCAGTTTTCTGTCCCGATAACCATGGGAGGATATTGCAATGCCTCTCCTGTCCAGGTAAATGCATCAAAAATAGCACTTTGCTTGAAGGAAACTGTTATGTTGTTTCTAAACTGACATCTAAATGTACTTCATACTGTATGTTCTAGACACTACACTAACCCAAAAAAGAGCTGCATGTGTGTTTTATTGCTGCATGTACAAAAAGAACTGTTCAACTAAATGAGACCATTTCATTTATATGGGGGGTACAGCTTATACAAAGGGTTTTCTTGTCAAAAGCCCTGAAGTTTGTGTCATTAGAAGTATTCTTTGATGTGAAGTAAACATAAACAAAATGGGGTGGAAAGTGACTGTCTTATATTGTGATGTACTTAAATAGAACTTTCCTGTTTGATATCAAGCTTTGTCAAATTATGCAATAAGAGGAATCCTTAAATCCAAACTGAAAACTATTTTTATTTTAAAAGGTAAAGTAGGTGTTGGAAGTCTGAAAGTAGAGAAACAAATTTTGAAAGCAAAAATTATTTGGAAAATGATTTTTAGTAAGTATGTCTATTAATCTTTGTAGTTGTGGTTCTCAGTATTGACTGAGAACATTTTTCAAATTAGATGATAAATTAATTGTCTGCATCATAATCTGCAGACTAATTTTTGTATAAATGCTAAGAAAGTTGTATCCTTTTAAATCCTCTTTGTAATGCACACATGCATTTCTGAAGTTTTCTTTTATTTTTGAGTGTAAGTACTTCCCTTTTCTAAATCTTGGTAATTTACTAAATTGGACTTTCAATTTGGTTTTTTACGTATCAATAATTTATTATATTATTTGTTTTGCTTAAGAGAAATTAAGTTGGTTTTAGCTATTATGTACAGTTATTACCCATCTCACACATCCATTACCCATTGTAGAACCATATGCTCCATTTAAAGCCAGAATGACCTTTAGTTTCTGTGATCATGGGGATTTTCTTGTACCGATTTTTCTTTTTTAATAGTCTCAAGTGAGCACTAATCTTCACTTATTGTCTAGTAACCACCATTGCTGCAGGCTTCTTTTTTGATCTTCAGTGTGTGTATTAGCACTTTTTCATGAGGATTTTAGTTTTGTGTAAATTTATACTCACTTCTATCTTTGGTTTCTAATGAAATATTTCTGGTCTCTTTTTAAAGACAAATCTGTGCTATCTCGGGAAGACTTATTCAATTTTATTGTCCCTAACATGAATTTTATTGCAATTCTTATTGTGTTGAATATGTAACTTTAGATCCATGTAAAATATAAAACATCTAATTTTATTAGACTTTTCCTATCACTAGTGATGGAATTTTGCTTGCTGCTAAAATTAATATCAAGAATCAAAATATAACTTTTGCTTTTTTTCTTCCTATTTTCAGGTAAAAACTGCATACAAATGTGCCTGTGTGTTACGGGACACCATAAACCCCTACTTGCTGCGAAGAATGAAGGCTGATGTAAAAATGAGCCTTTCACTTCCAGATAAAAATGAACAGGTTTGTTTATCTTCACTACTAGATCTGAGTCCTCTCCCTCCCCAAAACTCAATCTTTCTTGGTCATTTGGAAATAATTTTTGCTAATAGCAGTTGAAATGCTGTTTTAACTAAAGAGAAGATGTAGAGCTTTCAAGATTCATATTCTCTTCACCAGTGTTCTGAGTATTAAATGGTCACAGTCTTGCAGGGTCTCTGTGAGTGCACTCGTCTAAAAAGGATAGATGAAGTGTAGTCAGGTCTACTTAATACTGTGCATAAAAATGAGTTGCCTGTCTGTTTCCTTTTTCACATCAGGAAACACTTTAGCATTATTTCCTGCTGTAAAAATATTAATTTGGGCAGGAAGTAATAGAGAAATACTTGATGGCAGTTGTTCATCTTGCAAGCTAGCTGACCTATACATTTTAATAAATTTCCAAAATATTATGCCTTTTGATGTAAAACTTGTTTGCTTTACCATGAGGTGGAATGTTTTTTTAGGAAACATTTTGACTCAAAGTAGAGGAGGTTGAAAGTATTAGTTAACTAAAATTCCTACAAATACACACTTGTGGTAATTATTAGATTCTTCTGCCACTCAGGTTTCAGTGCTTCAGACTTCAATGTTTTCTTCTCATTCTCTTCCTGCCTTCTCCCTCTAAAAGAGGAGTAGACGTGTTAGCCTTTGTAAGACAGTGCTGAAGGGTACATAATAAACGAGTAGGCCATACTTGGTTTCTGCTGTTCAGTCTAATGATCTTTTTTAATCAATTTTAATTTCTACATACTTTAAAATGTACTGGGCTACTTAATCTATAAACAGATGGAACAAATTTGAATTTTGTTCTGGTCAGTCAGAAGGCACTACCTCGGTTTGACTTACAGCATAATGTTGGGTGCCTTGCAGGATGCAAGGAAGTGTTTTGTTCCATTTGAGCCCATCAAAGCATCTGAAAAATCATTATATGCTCACACTCAGAGTCTAATGACAGATCACATGTGCTAACCTTCCCATGAGGTAGTAAGAATTTGCAAGTTGCAAGGGACGTAACAGACCCACAATGGAAAGCACTTCCTATAAACATAGCTTTGAGAGAACACTAACGCTGCACAGTTACCCCATTAAAACTGGAAAATGGCAACGCTTTCAAAACTAAAGCAATTTGAGGGGAAAACATAAATGGGAAAGAGCACATAAAACCTCATGAAACTCATCTTACTGATTATGTTCATTCTCTAAAAATTATATTCTTTTTTTTATTTCTGATTATTTCTATGCAGTATCTTTTAACTTAGTATTTCAGTATGTCAGACATCTGTGAAACTTCACTGTAGCACATTGTAAAGTTTTAAAATTCACACAGGTTGGGCTTGAGTGGTTGTTTTGTTTTGTAGGTCCTCTTTTGCCGTTTGACAGAGGAGCAACGTCAAATCTATCAAGATTACATCAACTCTAAAGAAGTTTACCAGATTCTCAATGGAGACATGCAGGTGGGCATTAATAAGGATAATGACAGGTAGAGTTTGGTGGATAAAGTCAGGGACTGGCCTTTGCATTCTTCTAGCTGGCTTCTGAGGAGAAAGGGAAGCACACTGATCTCAGTTCTGCTTTGTAAATGTCTGCTTTTTTGTTCTCAATAAATGTTACATGAAATATGTAGAGTTAGTGATCCATATGTAGTGATATGACCAGATAAAAGTAGGATTGGAATGGGGATCTTGGAAACAAATCATGGCTATTGGATGACCTGTTGTAGGTCATACATGCTTTTAATTAGTTGCAGAAGTGAAGCAAAGGACAAGCATAATTTGTTGTGACAGTACAGTTCAGGTGTGATAACTTTGTGATGCAACAGTTGATGATTGCAGAATCTTAACATATAGCAGAGCAAATAGCAAGCATCCTTGTTATTGTCTTATTAGTCACTTCTCAACATCTGCCTCCATCCTCACAGTGTAAGTGTTGAAATTGCTGTGGCCAAGGTGACAAGAGTAATTGAAATAGAGTTTCAAATGCTAGCTGTTGCCTGTGTAAAATGTCTGTTCTTCCCTTTGGCTCCTACATTGCACACATCTGGTCCCTTTGGCATTTTTATGCATGCAGTGGATGTTTCTCCCTTCTATTTTAGCTGCAGGATACAGATCTGTTGTTTATAAGAGGAGAGGTAGTATGCCTTGGCTATAATGTGTGGTTTACCACATTTTCTTATCTTGTGAACTGTGAAATCCTTTCTCTCCTCATACACAGTGATTCCAGTTGATTGTTTGGTCAGTACAGCCATATGTATTGCAGTTCCATACAAAGCACATGTTGTCCTTATTCCTGTTTTGAATGTTTTTATATTTTTCCAGGTCTTGCAAAAGGTATAGTGGCCAAGTTTTTTCAAGTACATTTTAGTTATTCCAGTGAAAACTATTTTAAGGAGCTTGATCTTCGAGGTGGCTTGTACAAGACTATCTGCAGAAATTCCCCAAAGATGTTACAGAATGGGCTATCATATTTGCTAGGGTTTTGCAAATTTTGGATAGTAAATCCCAGTGCTTTTATTAGATGTTTTGTGTGACAGCAGCAAATCCCAGCTGAAAAACAAAAACCCCATTGTCCAAACAAACCATAAATTATGAGCAGACTCATCCAACTTGTAGTGCTAGAAGACTGAGGGATTTGCTGTTTCAAGCTAGCTATTTTTAATGAGTGCTCATTATATCAGAAGAATAAATAACACTTCTAATATTATTGAATAAATAACTGAACAGAACCCTTCTAAATGGCATCAAAAGTGGTAATTTCAGCTTTTTATGTTTGTTCAAATATTTTTACTCATATGTTCTTTGTTTCCCTGCACTCTAGGGGGTATACTTACTATACTCAAGGCCTGTCTTAAGTTACCTGCTAATATGGCAGCAGCTGGAAGGAAGGACACAATAATTTCAAGAAATAAACTTGGTGAAAGTTTTCCTTTTGAGTAGGAAAAATTTGACTGTGAGTTACAGCTAAGGACTGCTTTTGCTGATGTGAAAATTGTTGCAGAATTCTCTTGTCACCAGAATAGACTCATAAGAAAGTAAAGTTTCATTGACCTTCTCTTATACTGACATTTCCTAAAACTTTCCATGAAACAAGTATTATCATCCATTGACTTCCCAAAGAAGCATTATTGAAAACAAACTTCTTTATGATGACTGGATTAGTCCATTGCTGTTTATTTTTCTCAACCACAACCTTTATAGATACAAGTATTTGTCATAAAAATAAAAATACTTTTATCATGTGTTCTTTAGATTCTCTTAGGACTATCAACTTTGAGAAAGATTTGCAACCACCCTGACTTTGTCGCTGATAGTCCCAGCTTTTCAAAGGGTGTACCAGATGCTGAAGAGGAGGAATCAAATCAGTTTGGATATTGGAAACGTTCTGGAAAAATGATAGTGGTAGAATCCTTGCTGAAAATATGGCACAAGCAAGGTCACAGAGTGTTATTTTTTACTCAGTCAAGACAGGTAAGATGAGCTACTTGGTTTTAGTTTTAGTTATCACTAAAACTGAAAACAGTGTGTGTGTGTTCCAACAAGACTTGTAATTAGAACCACCTTTTGTAGTGTCCTTCTCAGAAAATTATGATCTTACTGAAAAAAAATTATGAAAATTACTAATATCTGGAATAATTGGAGACCAGTTCCCAAGCTCAGTAAGCTTTACTGGAGTGACAGAGTGTTGTGGCAGTGTTGCCCAATTTCAGTATACTGGGTCAAAGCTCATATCAGTTGTACCCCTATCATAGCAAGCTGTCCCTGCTGTGTAGCTTCAGGATAGAATTGGTACTCAGTTTGTGTAATGCATGTGCACGTCTAATCCTGAGAACTAATCCTGCGTTGGGCCAGTAGCACAGTGACCTTCATTTGTTTTCCCTGTGTAGTCACGATTTTGTCTTGCTTCTGTGGATTCTCTTGGAATGCTGCACCATTTATCTGTTTAAGTTTTGAGACTATGGCCATGGACTTTCCAAACCAAGCACAAACATTCCATTTATGCGTTCAGCAGTGAAATAAGTAATTTTTTTCCCCAATTACATAAGTAAATTTTCTGTTCAAGATTCACGAGTTTTTGTTTGTCATCTTGGTCGTTTGATTAACACTGCAGTTCATACCACAAATTCTTATGGATTGATCAAGTAGTTGCTGTCTGCACATCTGGATTTCATTGAATTTTTTCCATCACAACAGATGATGCAGATACTTGAAGTCTTTGTGAGACAGAGAAACTATTCCTACCTCAGGATGGATGGCACCACAGCAGTAGCTTCCAGACAGCCTCTTGTAACAAAATATAACGAGGTGAGGTGTTGCATCCCATACATGAATGACTATTAGTGAGTATGGCTAAGTTCTTGCATTCCTCTTTGGTGTGTTTTTAAATATACTACGTCAGGTTTGAGACACAAAACTGGGGAGTTATGTCAAATGAAACACTTAGTGAGAGAGCAGAAAAAAGTCATCACTTCTTTCACACTTAAATTGGGTTTTCTGCTAAGAAAAAAAACACAGTTGAGAAGAGGGAAAAGAAATTTTATTGGACAACAGTAAATGAAATTTAGATTAGACTACTTTTATTTGTCAAAATAGATACTAGATGAACAAGGAAATGTATTCCTTCCCTTGGCCCCCTTTGCATCTTTGTAAATAATGCTGATAATAAAAGATTTCAGGAATTAATTATTTTTTTTAATGTTACACTTTGATAATTCTTGCTTTAGTAAATTCTCTCTTATGTTATAGGACAAATCCATATTTCTTTTTCTCTTAACAACTCGTGTTGGTGGCATTGGTGTTAACTTGGTTGGTGCTGACCGGGTTATTATTTATGATCCTGACTGGAATCCCAGCGTAGACACACAGGTGAGTTTGTTTTATTACATTCCATTTACCAGCTAAGCTGAAACAAGACTGAAGATGAAATTACGTTTATCTCCTCAAATAGTGTTAAAGCACTGTGTAGCTCTTTCCAAGGTTGCCGTTCCCAGCAGTGGTCGCTTAGGGTGCAGTTCCACATTATGATATACTCTTGTGGCAAAACCAATTTAAGTGGTTCCCACCACATCCCCTTTATGTTGTTACATCTTACCACTCTTCAGTATTGTCAGTTCTTGTAGTCTGTTTACAGTGCAGTCAAACAAACAGTTCAAGTGGCCTGTGTTTTTAAAATGAATAAACCAGATGTTTTTGAAGGGAGAGTACAGCTGTGCAAGCTGTTGAACCTATATGACTGTTCGTGGTGACAATGCAGGGTAAGAAAAGGAGAACGAGTGTTGCTCAGATTGGCTTTGTCACTAGATAACGATATGTAGCTATGTCCTTTGAATGCTGCTCTAAGCCAATATTGTTAGAAGTCATGCTTTATCTCAGGGTGTGATGGGACTCTGGTTCATCAGATCCTGTAGCAGTATCTGGTGCTTATGTGTTTGAAAGGAAAAAACTTTTTGATAGAATCCTACATAGTTGAGAGTGGTATGTATTAGTGGTTGGTTCAAGATGTTTGTAGGAAAACTTTCAGTTAAGAAAAAGAATAAAAATTCAAAAGAAAGGTGTATATTAAAGCTCTGTTGTAAAATAGATCTCTACTGGAATAAGTCTATATAAACTATTTATTCTAGATACAAGTTCCAATTTTAATGTAATTTTATTGATAATTTTTACAACTTGGTACAGTTGGAGACTTGTCTTTCTACATATGTAAACTTTCTAAATCTTGTTCTTCTCCTGCTGTTAGTTGTCATAATGCTGTAGAAATACCATTTATTGAACTATGTTAAGTGTCCAAACTAAGTTTGAAACAGTGTTATCATTAGCTCTCTGTCAGGCACATGTTTAAGAGGCCAATGTCTGATAACCAAACCTTTTGTGTTCAGGCTCGGGAACGTGCTTGGAGAATAGGCCAAAAGAAAGAGGTGACTGTGTATAGGCTTCTCACTGCAGGTACTATTGAAGAGAAGATATACCACAGGTCAGTCAGAATGTTTTCTTGGATACAGCTGCATGCTCAGGAAAATGCTTGTGGCAACTCAAGGTGGTGCAACACTGACATACCCAGTGTGCGTGTGCTCACATGGCTTGTAACCCCCAACCTTGGTCATGATGGGCACATTGCAGAAAACTTTTTAAAATTTCTCCTGAGAAATGGACCTTCTTCTAGTATTAAACTCCCAGCTTCAGGGCTGTGCTGCTCCCTGTCAGCTCCAAGACCTGCCTGCTAAATGTACCTTATCAGTCTGTTCCAGCAGTGTGTCCAGCACACACTGGAAAAGAGAGTATGAGGTATAAACAGAAAATAGTCAGCACCTTACTCAGAACGTGAGACTCAACAAGTTTGAAATGCAAATTGAAATCAACGAGTTCTTTATATTCTCCTTGGGATATATCAAGATGTATATGGTTCATACATCCATTTACTACTGTGCAAACCCAATTTGATTTTATTCCCAAATCATTCCAAAGTGGAAGAATTAAATCCAAATAACCACCAGTCATATGCGTGTTATTTATTCCAAAATGTAGCTAAAGCCTTTAAAGTTGCTTGCATTTTGAAATCAATGAAATCTTTTTATTTTGCTTTCCAATTCATCTTTCTCAGTAGTTAGTTTCACTCACATGAATTCCAAATTCATGTACATGGGAATCCTCTGTCTAGGCATTACTCTTCAGAACTGAAATATCCTTTTGGAAAACTCAGATGAATGAAAAGCTCTAGATGCTGAAATGCCAGCACTTACTGAATGCCTTTTTTAATCTGTTTTGCCACATGGACACAAAGCATCCGCTGTTGGTTGGCTTCCATCCCTCTGACATACTTGTGTTTAAACAACACTGACCACATCAAGGAATTGGACTTTAAGGGTCAGCACAGCCATCAGAAATTCATTTCTTTCCAGAACCGTGCAATGGACTGTGAACTTAAAGCAATTGTCTTTTCTCTTTTCCTGTGCGTTCTTCCCTGCAAATATGTGATCATCATTGCAGGAAGCTACGAAGCTCAGATAATCTTTAAAAACTTTATGAAGTCTTTTAGTGAATACTTGCAGTAGCTGACACTTATGTTTAAACTTAGTTTTCAACAACTGGATTTAAAAGTGGTTTCACTGTGTAATGTAGACAGAGCCAAAACCATGATAAAAACAGTTCTAGAGAACTGATTTCCAGTTTTATTTAGGGATGTATTTTTTGTAGAGAAAAAATAGCTTTTACTCTAGGCACTATGTAGTACAAATAGAGCATAGAAGTAGTTTTACCAATACTAGAAGATTTTTTACATCTCAGTTCTCCCCCAGATTTATTCCTGTTAGTCCTCTGCAGGTGGGCTCTCTTTTTCCCTTCCTCTTAACCACAAATCTGATTTCCCTTTTCGGTGGCTGTCATCCAGTCATCACAATCAGACTGAGCTACTCTGTTGCTTTTGATCCCTCCAATCAATTGAACATGTAAAATGTTGTCATTTTAACAAGCTCTTGTTTTTCTTTCAGGAGTTTTCTGATAGTTTTATTGTAACATGCAAGCTTTTCAATTTTAATGGACAAAAAAAAATACTAGCTGTGAAATTATTTATTGCTTAGTTAAGGGATGCCTCGTAGGACATCTCAGGATGGTGGTTACCTGTTGTGTTATGGGGCTGTTGCAAAAAAATAAATCTCTGTGTTTAACAACTTCCTTGGTTGTTTTGAAAGTTACTAACTCAAGATTGTTTTGGAAACTAACATAATCTTCCCACTGCTTAATTGTTCTGCAGGGTAATATTTGTGCTTATACAGTTTTCTGTTTTAAGTACTGTATTCAGTACTTAAACATAGCTAGACATTGTTTCATGCACAAAGTACTTTTTTTTTTTTCTTGTTTTAGACAAATCTTCAAACAGTTTTTAACAAACAGAGTGCTGAAAGACCCTAAGCAGAATCGCTTCTTCAAATCCAATGACCTTTATGAACTTTTTACTCTGAACAGCCCCGATGTGTCTCAGGGGACAGAAACAAGTGCGATTTTTGCAGGTACATATTTTTTTCTATTTGTTTAGAAGAAAAAATGTTTTAAGTGGTTGTTAAATGGATGCTTATTTCATTCATCCCTCAGGTACTGGTTCAGATGTTCAAGTCCCAAAGCCATCTCATAATGGTACTTCTAAACGTGATCTCCGTCTTGCAGAAAGCAGCTCACACAAGAAGAGCAAGTCCTCCAATTCCTGCTCAACCACACACATGAAAGATTCTTCTTCTAAAGCAATAGAGACAAGTGAGGAAACCAAAGGAAATTTGGAATCCTTTGACCAAAACAGCTCTGCAAAAGATAATGCACAAGCTACTACTGATACAAATTCACTGAATAAATGCAAGGAGGAACACTTGGAAAGTGGCAACAAATCTGTGTCCCAGTCGTTGCCATGCGATGCAGGGTCTTCAGAGGATGCCAAATGTCTGACTGCTGTGGTGGCTGATGAAGTACATGGAGCAGCTAATGCAAATGCCAAGGCAGATTTTAGCCTTACTTGTGATGCAGCTGGCTCCTGGGAAAAGCAGGATGCTAAAACTGAAGATGGGCAGTTAGATAATAATCATTATAAATGTATCTCAAAAACAAAGCACAGGGTGGCTGTGCTGTCACATGAGAGCCACAAAGATGAGTTTAAGAAGAAACATCACAAAGATGCCAAATTTGAAGGAAAACGCATTCCTCATCTAGTGAAACAAAAACAGTACAGAAGGGAGAACAGTGAAGAGAAGGAGGAAGACTCAAAGAAAAATGATGATTATGTCTTGCAGAAACTTTTCAAAAAATCAGGTAACAGTTCTTGTTTTTAAACAGAGGTTTAACCAATGCAAGTGAGGGAAAGAGCAGTTCTGTTACTCTGATAGTTAGAGCTACAATACAAAACTTGTTTATTATGTTACTGTGGTGAAACCTTAAGATGTTCATAATTTAAATGCTACATTTATGAATGTGCTAATTACCTTGGCACTAGCAGTTCAGATAGACCTGCACTTCTGGGTATATAGCAGTAATGCAGCGTTTCTCCTGGAAATAAGGATGTAATCAACCTTCATTTACACAAGGGTTTCACTTCTGTCTGTCCTGTCCATAACAACGGAAATGATCAATTTACCCACATAATTGCCAGATCTGTTGTGAATAATGACCTCATCAGCACACCAGAAGTGATTTGCTGTCAAATTGATTACTTAACTCATATAGAAAGGGTTCTCGTTAGGAGTTACTGTACTGATGTGCTTAATATAATCAACATGAGAAAGGAAAAATGTTACTGTGGCATTCACTTAAAAAGTGAGTATTTGATTTTCATGTAAATTAGCAGATGTCCTCCTTCACCTTTTGAATCTTGTGGTTTTTAGGGGTACACAGTGTTCTGAAGCATGATGCCATTATGGAAGCTTCCAGTGTAGATCATGTGCTGGAGGAAGCAGAAGCAAGCAGAGTGGCCCAGAATGCCTTGAGAGCCTTAAAAATCTCTCGTCAGCAATGTTTAGGAGCTGTCTCTGGTGTGCCAACCTGGACAGGCACGAGTGGTCTTTCTGGTGCACCATCAGGAATAAAGTAAGTTCTGTCCTCACGCTGCTTTTTCAGAAAGAGAAGAGTGAGTTAGGATGTTATGGATTTATCTTTTTTTCACTTGTTATTTGCAGTAACATGTATCAAAGTGGTGCTCATGTTTTATATTTAATATAGAGATGAAGGCACATTACAAGCCAAGGTAGTCTATTCTGAAGCACAAAGAAAGCATTATTGTTGCACAGTAGAACAGAAAACTTAGCAGAGGACTCTTGAGAACCCTAAAACACAAACCCAGTCTGTCTTTGGAAAAACTGTACTAGTCATTTTGAGAAGGATGTCTGATGGATGTTTGTGGGTTTTTAGGAGACGGTTTGGTCAAAAAAGAAACTCCATGCTGCTATCTCCACATGCCACTTGTGCATCACCTGCAAAGAAGCAGAAGGTAAGAGACATTTCTGTCTTAATAGCTGATATATGTGAAATGTTATGATTTATGCAAGAAATCTGTTTTATACTGTAGATATCTCATACATATTTGTTGTATGATTATGTAGAATTCTAGAATTTTTAGTCACCTGTGAATTTTTGGTTTTTCATGTTTTAATGAAGTCTGATTGGATACAGCAGTCACAAATTGCGCTGTGGTGTAGTTATCTGTCTCAAGACCAGCAATGCTTTTCTTTCACTTCCTAAGTTCTAAAGTTGAGACCAGAATATATTACCTCTTTATTGTGTATTTCAGATGACTAAGCTTTGAGTGGTCATGTTTATGGTTTAAGTCTAAACAACAGGCAGATTTTGTTTAAGATATTCTGTGGGTCTCAAAATACAACTTCCTCCATAGTCTGTATGTTTATTTGCAGGATGCAGATCCAATAAAGAAACAAAATATAAAGAAGTGTAGTTCCAGTGAGCACTTCGATGGAAAATCTGGAGAATCGTCCAGTGCTCTAGACTCTTCATCTTTATTAGCTACTATGAGGGCAAGAAACCACTTTATTTTACCGCAACAGACAAGGAATGAGGGAGATGAGAATCATCAACCAGCACCCACCCCAGTGGAGGGTTCAACAGAATACGATGAACTGCTTGTGGATTTACGCAACTTCATAGCGTTCCAGGCGCGCGGGGACGGCGAGGCCAGCACTCAGGAGGTACTGCAGGAATTTGAGTCCAAACTGCCTGCGGCGCACTCCTGTGTCTTCAGAGAACTGCTCCGCAACATCTGCACCTTCCACAGGACCCCGAACGGTGAAGGGGTCTGGAGGCTAAAGCCGGAATTCCGATGACCTTGGACAAGCAAAGGCATCTCTCTGTCCACTTGGCCACCATTCTCCTCTCAAAGACTTAACTGTTTGACTTCTAAAATTTGCGAGTATTTTGTATTCATAAATAATTACTACGAACAGTCAGTAGAGCAGGACTTGTTGCAGGCTTAGAGGTACCTTAATTTCTGATTTACACTATTTATATGAAAGTGCCATCTACCTCATAGATGAAACAATACAAAATAGCACCTTTTCTTTAAAAGAAATCTTAATATAAATAGGATTAAGAACATATACTGACTTTTTATTGCAATAAGAACCATGGATGTTACCATGAGTTGTAAGACTTTGATTTCTGTGAAATTCCGGAAAACAACTTCCTTGATTTCCTGTTTGTTACTTGAATGGTCACGGGGCACACAGTGTACCATTAAAAAAACAAGGGGGGAGATGATAGTAGTTAATGTGAGAGATTCACTTGTACTGCCAAGTGCATCAGAATCACTGTATGAAGCTTTCATCAGTAGTGAGAATTTTGGTTTAATGTTGGTGCTTCAGTTGTTGCCAGTATCTAGCATATACAGTATAACTTATATCACTAACTAACTTGAAAAATTAATTCTACTGCCATGAAGGTTTAATCATAAAAAATGGGAAGCCTGGCAGAATATTGAGTTAACTGCCAATTGATAATTAAGGAAAACTTATTAAATTCCAGAACTCCCACTTGCACTGTAATCAACAGTTCGGTTACAGTCCCAAACACCACTGGCAGGTGTTTGGTGCAGTATTTCTTACCACCGAGGTGATAGCAACTGTTATGTTTGTCACGGGTGTGGACTGATAATTGAAATATCATTAAATGTTCATGTGTTTCACTGTGATTTATATCCAAAATGTTCCAGTTCCCTCCTAGCACTTAAGATTTTATACCTTGACATAGACTGGGGTGTCAGTTGGTCAGAGGGGTGATGGTGTTACTGGATTTTACTAAACATAATCACTTTTGGATGAAGACATAGTTGGAACATATGCAGAAGTTACAGGTTATACCTCTTCTGTAGGTAGGGAAAATATCAAACTTCTTGACAGTTGGATAAGTTCCAATACCCATTTTTTTTCCAAGGAAGGAAGAGCTGGATCATTTGTAGCAAATCCGAGTATGACATTTGGTCTGTCTTCAAGGTACTTGTGTGCTACACAAAGAAATCTTAAGGGGGAAAATACAGATAGATTTTGTGAAGAAAACCACATTGTTGGAGCAACATTAAATTACTGTATGGCTCAAACTAGGAACAGTTAAATATGCCTAATGTCCTTCCTATTCCTAAGCTATTAAGAGAAGGGAAAGCTAAACTACTTTTAGTTTTTGCTTACTGTGAAATTATCTTGTTTACTTTGAGTGAAAGTACAAATATTGAAAGATGAATGGTGAAGCCAGAATACAAACTATTACTTTCTCATAAAAAAAGCCTTTAAGAGACTTCCAGTGGCTTTTCCTCTTGTTTTTGCTCAGTGATAAAGGATCTGTAGAAATGTGCAAGAAGTGGTTCTTCACTGTTTCAATAACTGATCAACTGGCTTTTCAGAGACTAGAGTTGGACTGGGCAGACAATTCAAGAATCTGTTTTCTTCATGGTATTTGAAGGTGGGACTACTGCATCTTTTCCTAACATCTCTTTTTCTGATCCTGTTCATATTCACCTACATTCCCTTTCAAGAGAAAGAGGAAAGTAATAATTTAGGGTGTAGATCTGTTGATATGACTTTAAACGGATCAGAAAAAGAGTAAAATTGAAATTATTTTACTCGTCTCTTCAAAGCTGTAGAGAATTTGAATTGTTTTGGTTGTCATGTCCCCATGCATCTCTACTTGCCTGAAGAACAAACCAGAAATTCACCAGTCAGCAGAGCTACTGTTGTCACCTTATCTGTTAGTTTTGGTGTCCTGTTTGATTTACTACTCCCAATCTTAAAGATATAGTTCCTTTACTAAGGAGAGTTTGCAGCTTCTCGATGATCCATTAATGTAAATAGACTTGCATGTACTTTTTATAAATCCTTGGCTTTTATGGACTTATTAAAAAAGGAAAAACAAAAGTGTGTTGTACAAGTGTTTGGGCACAGGGGAAGAGTGGGAGTGGGAGGCCATCTTTTCCTGTATAGTGTGGCACTGGCCAAATGATTTATATTATCTTTAATTATATTTCCATTTTTCATACAATTTCAAATAATGCTTCCTAGCAACTAGGGTTTTTTTCAGTGCTAGCATTTGTTTAAAATGTTTAATTGACTAAATTAGTATAATACTCAAAAAATATTTTTAAGTAGTTAAAAGCATGTGTGATTAAACATCTACAGGCTGATTTATAGGTAAAAGGTTTTCTGGAACACAATATAGCTGCTATGCATTTTGAAGTAGAAGAGGGGTTTTTTTCTACTTTTATTCCATAAAGCATTATTTGATTTTTGTTTGTTTAGCTTTACCTGTGTAAAGTGAATTCCTTTCACATCTTCACAGAACATCTAAAGCAATTCCTGACTAATGATATTGCATAGTCAAACAAACCTTGTATTTTAAATGTCTCAGTTTCCAAATACTCAATACTATAGTTGATAGTTGCTACTTTATTTGTGCATGATTCCAAAAATCATCCATGTGGAATGCTTGTGTTTTTATATTTTACTTTCTTATCTCAGTAAAAAGGGGATAAAGAACAATCAAAGGTTAATTTAGGAATCAAGGTGGACAAAAACATTAAATCTTAGTAAGGGAAGATGTTTCAGCATGGAACAGTGAGTATAATCTTAAAAAAAAAATACCACAAGGAACTACTGAAAATTTCTTTCCTGAAAGATGCTAAAAGCTGAGCACCATACTACTCCAAAAATGTCTTGCAAGTGTAGATGATGTGACCTACCATCCCCACAAATGCAGTTGAACAAAATTCTAGAAAGCTTAATAGCAAAAACTTTGTTCTGTAAGCAGTTATGGGGACTATGTACACTGTTTGGATAAAACATGCTGCTCTGATATTTTAACAGCAGAAGTTAAAACTTATCATAATTGTTCCTTCTGGTTTCAAACCATGTTTAGAAAGGGAGAGATGAAAAAAAAAACGCATGTTTAAGATTTTTTTTCTCTCTCTGTGCTACCCTCCTTTTACATTATTCCAGATGTTTATTCTCCTCTGTTCATCCTTTTGCTGACAATGTATAGCCAACCCACACATCTCTGGTATAAAAACTGAATTCTGACCTAGAGAAAAGAGACTCTCCTAAAGGCTGTAGCCCTTTGACTCTTCTGGACTATAATGACTCACTACAAAAGAAATATAAGATGATGAATGGATAGATAGGTAGAAATGGTGATTAAAAATTGAGAGGAGTATTTTTAAATTCCCAACTTCAGTCTGTGGCTCAGCCTCTTCTGAAAGGGCTGCACCATGTGGAGAATTGAGTCTCCTGCAGATAACAAACGTTATCCTCCCAAATAGAGGATAGAGAAGTGGGCTTTTAAATCTGCAGGTCTTGGCTATAAATCTATAAATCTGCAAGTTACCTATAGACAGTTGTATTCAAATCATAAGGTCAACTTTGCTTTTGATTCCAAGATTGTCTAATTTTTAGTGTCTTCAAGTAGTGCAGTTCTCTGTCTCTCAAGAAGCTACAATAGAAGGGAGAAGATTTTCAGAATTATTTGATGGGATTTTTGTTCTTCATAAAAAGTTTTACATTTGTGAAGACAGAGCACATACGCAAAATCTGTTAAGTAACTGATACAACTTAACTTATTGGAAAATAAGAGCATTGGTGGGGAGGGAGGGAATTTTCTGATAGATTTTTAAATGTTACACATTAAGATCTATCAAAAAATAATACACATATAATGGTATTATCATACTTTTTCAGTGAGGGAGATATCCAGGCAGGCATCAGGTTACTAGAAAGAGCAGTGTGAAAGTTATTGTTATAGGATGTATCCTTCAGGGAAAGCTGTCACAGGAAACAGTCGCTTAAGCAACTAATTTGACAAAAGAATCTTAGAGAAAACAGTAACTTGATTAATGTTTGTTCTTTTCTTTTTCTCCAACATAAGATAATTTTAATTTTAAAAGAAGGATCTGAACAGATGGATAATTAAACTGGTGGAATAGTATCCGACTTGGATTCTTTTTGCATATTGGTGTGACTCCTATGTAAAATCTAATCATTACAGTTTAGGCAATTTTCTCTCTTTGATGGAGGAGGTGTTGAGGAACAGCCATATCCCAGTGATTCAACAAGAAAGGATGGTGCAGTGTGTCTTGTGCGGGTGGTGGCTGTGCTTTCTCAAATGATATATAAAGATGGTGAAAAAAATTAAAGGTGGAGAGGCCCTGTAACAACAACATCAAAATTTGGCTTACTCTTGATGTATGGACCGAGAAATTATTTATTTCCTTCCTAATTTTTCCTCATGTTTTAAATAAGGTAACATAGTTGCTGAGATGATTTAAAGTATGGAATAATCTACCTGTTTGGTCTTTTAGAAGCAGGGATCTCTGGATTCTCCTGCTATAAACCTCTGGGTGACTTTGGATGCAGCACTATAATGCATGCTGCATTGGTTTCTCCATCTGATGGATACAGTCATCTGGGGGAAGCAATACATCTTTCTTCAAAAATGCTTCAGGAAATTATAGCACAGTATGAAGAAGTCCTGATTGGAAAAACACAGGTAATATGGCATCTTATTGTCTAGATTATTAATTCAGCAACTCTAATTTACAAAACTATCATACAAAACTGCTGAGAGTCCAGTCTTTGAAGGGCTTGCATAGGGCACATGTCTAGGAGTCAGGATATGCTGGCAAGTCTGCACTTGGGAGTTTATCTCCTCTGGGAGAGGTATTTATATATTAGATACATGGTAAAAATGCTCTCTGCTACTTAGGGCCATTTATAATTTCCCTGTTCAAACATTCAAGCTAAATGCTGAATATACGCTTACTGACTCAGTGGCTCTCCATCTACCCAGCCCTCAAGGGATTGCTATTCTGGGCTCTGGGGTGATGTCACCACTCCTACTTCACACAGTTTCGCTGATGTGGTACAGTCTCATGCCTTCAGCTGAGACATAGAAGATGAAGCTTTCCTTAGTAATTCTTAACTTTTGTTAACAGGTAGCCCTGTTTCTGCTGCCTCTACTATCTTTAAGAGAAGACTGACGTCTTTCACACAAGGGCCGTTCCACTTTTCTTTTTTAAATGGGCCTAAGACAGCTATTATGAAGTGAGTGAAACACCTTGTGTTCTTACTCCCTGCCTGAAAAACCTAGGGATGACTGCAGTGTATCACTGCTGCATTCAGGGAGCAGAAAACTAATCTTTTTTTTTTTTTTTCCTCAGAAAGAATAGCTCTGTTGTGAGTCACTAAACTAGGAACTACAGAACCTACATAGAAAACATACAAAGTGTCAGGCAGCTGTTTAAGAAGGAGCTTCCAACCTTCTCTACCCACTAGGTCTTATTGTTTGTGCCAACACAAAACTAATGGAGGAAGGGAGGGTATATGCTGAGCTCTTAATTTCTGAATGGCAGGGTTAGACTTGCCTTTAAGTCCAAACTTGCTAAGGTTCTAAAATGTACAGTGAAAGCTCCTAATTAAATTTTGTTCTGCCCACTGATAATACCATGCAATAACCATGCTTTTTCAATATTGCCATCCCGCAGTAATTAATGGCATCAAAGAGGATGTGGCAGGCTATATAATAAATCCCACCATTCTTACCCATAAGCTGTACCTGAAAGCCAGATGATTGTGAACTCTTCAGGCTACAGACTCTTTATCCAGTCATTTGAGAGAGAAAGAAGGGAAAGCAATGCCAATGCTGAACTCTAGAGAATCCACCCAACATTTTAGTTGTTAACTGTCTATCATAGTTCCTGAGAGATTCCCAGCTTTTCCTGGGCTCCCAAAGCCACACTGCTCACAACATGTAAGTTGAGAGAACCTATTTGTATTGTACAGAACTGGGAGGTTGAAGCCTCGCACTAATTACAAACCAGTACGTAGTATCATCAGAGGAGCTATGACCAACTCCTGCATAAGGCTTACATAAGCGGTGAGTCATGCAGTCTTAGGAAAGAATAGGGAGAGAGGCTTTCATTATGTTGTTTGCCTAATCAGAAATATGAAAATAAAAGAACACAGCACTCAGTGGGTTACGTTTGGCTAACTGTACACTGGAATTTCTGCAGTTGCACTACGATTGAGGCATTTCATTGTTTGTGGTCCCAGCTTATATTAAACAGAGAGGATTTTTTTCATAAATCTTCGCCTCTAGGGCAGAGTTAAGGTTGTTTGGGAACCCTAGCTATGTGTTTCCAGACATTAATGTCTGGAAGCAGCACCATGAGAGTAAAACTGAAGGTATATGCCTAGGGAGGGTACTGGGAGTAAATTAAGAAACCCAAGGGCAGGGTAGGGTTTGTGAGGATAAGCATGTGAAGAAGCAGTGAAACGGAAGCAAAGCTTTTAGGATGACTGAGAAACAGTCTCTCATAGATGATCTCTCATATCTTACTAGTCTCTTCCTGTGCTTTCAGGCAGGTAGCTGAATGGGTATTATTTCATCCATCATTTGTTAGCCATGAATTCAGATGCCTACAGCCCTTAGAAGACAACTAGAGAGTTTTGAGGATCAAGGTTGGATGAAGCTTTATGTGCAGCAACAGTTTTCTTTTTACACTGGTGTGATTAACCTACCACTGCTTCTCATTTTCCTCCATTAGTCTTCTACACCTCATGTGGCAAACTGAATCAGCAGCCTTGTGTCCTGGGGGAAAAAACAAACAAACAAAACAAACAAACAAAGAAAAAAGGGGGGGAAGGCAAAAACATAGCATTTATAACTATCCATATTTTTTTAAACATGGCTACAAGAGCTGAAGGCCGGAATGAGTGACAGTAGGAGGGAGTCTGGAGTACCAAGTGGCCAAGGGCCAAGGAACTTTAGCATTAGGACAGCACGAGGTGAGTGCTTCCTCTGTCAGAGCCGTTTGAACACTCCAAATGAAACTTTGTTTTCAAAAGGCTAATTTGGGACTGCGTGGAGCTGTAGCATCTTTGTCTCCACCTTATTCTCCTATGGATCCACATGCTTGCTCACTGCAAATATTCCTAACATAGTGCACCTGAGCAGAGGAGCCAGTAGACATTTCTACCTGCCCCACAACCTGCCTCCCACTGCTTTCCTGCCTGGAAAGGGAACGCAGTGCAATGTGCCACAAGCAGAACAGGCACTACTGTATGAACCATCAGGAATGTATAATTGCTCCTCTGTAAGTTGCCAGACTGCCTTCAAAAGGACTAGTATGCAGGATGCTTAAGGTTTGAGTGGGTGTGTTTTGGGGATTTGGGGTTTTGTGGGGATTTGTTTTGGGGCTTTTTTCAGGAAGGGGGGTGGAATCCTCTTCATCAATCAGTGGGTGGGGAAAAAAAGCAAATTGTTCAAAGCCCTAAAATTGCTCTCCGGAATCTGTATGCCTCTCCCCATCCTTAATTACTTCGAACCTTGGCTGCTCTTGCTGCACTGCAATAGCAGAACGCCGGACTCTGTCCCTCAACCCTCTCCCTGGGCAGCTGTAGGGTCGGAGTTGGAGACTCAGGTGACTGCAGCAGGTTCTGTCCCGCAGCCTGGCCGAGCCCGCCCTAGTAGCGGGGCCCGCACCCGCGGGGCTGCCGGAGGCTGGGATGTCCCGAGGCTCGGGGATTCCACAGTCTGGGATGTCCCGAGGCTCGGGGATTCCACAGGCTGGGAGGTGCCGAGGCTCACGCCCATGGCCCACTGTGCTTTTCATTGTTGCGGCCACGAGAGGAAACAGCACTCGGGCTCAGCAATGCCCAAATCAAAGCCTTTTTCGAGGCGAGAGGAAGGTGGATGTAAAGGACAGTATTTTCACAAGTGCGGTGTTGCTCGCACATCCCCCGCCATCCGTGCCCCCGGCAGCCAGAGCTACCCGAGCCCGGCCGACGGCCCCTCTGATGTCAACGAGCGATGCCCCATCGAGCCTTTAAGAGCCCTTGATGGCCGGGGCGCGGCGCGGCCGCCCATGCCCGGGGCTCCTGGCCCTGAGGGCTGCGCGCCCTGCCCGGCGCTCCGCGCACTCCCCTGGCCGCGCTCAGCCGGGCCGGGCCGGGCCCGCGCAAGGGCCGCTGCCCCCTCAGCGCTGTGCGGGGCACCCGAGGCGGCCTCGCCGAGCCCGCGGTGCCGTCCATGGCGGCCCGCCCGCCCTGCCCGGCGCTGTACCTGTGCCTGGCCGCGCTGCTGAGCCTGCGGGCGGCCGGCGCCCTGTCCCTGGCCCCCGGCCCGCGGGGCGAGGTGCAAGCGGCGGCTTTGCAGCGGCTGCGGGAGGTGTTCGACATCGAGGAGCTGCCGCCCGACGTACTGCCCCGCAAGAAGCCGCCGCAGTTCATGGTGGATCTCTTCAACAAGGTGGCCGACGCCAACGGCATCACCCGCGCCCCGGGGCTGCTGCAGGGAGACGTGGTGCGGAGCTTCGAGGACAGAGGTGGGGCGGGGGGTGAATCCCCACGGCAGAGCGGCGGGGCCCCCGCAGCGCCCGGCCGACGGCACAGGGGCACAGACCCGGTGGGGTACGCGGCTGGTGCTGCCGGGGCTGGCGGTGTTCCTAAAGGAGGGTCTTTTCCAGTTCTCGTGGACCAGCATCACTTCTACTTCGACATCAGCGCGATGGAGAAGGGCGAGCAGATGCTGAAAGCAGAGTTCAGGGTCTTCAAGCTCAAGATGGCACGTGTGTCCAGAAGGTCCGACGTGAAACACTTCTGCAAAGTAAGTGGTAAAATAGGTAAACACTTAATTGTGCTATACCAATGTCAGACCTATCATACCATACTTTTCTGGGATTTTAGGTGTTTCCAAATTCGAATAGAACTTTATCTGCTTGAGCTGTTCTGAAAAATAATAATAGTAACCAGGGATTCATAAGAAAACAGGGAGTTTGATATTGAGTGTATATTTCTCTGGTAAAGAGCAGGATGGGACTTTTTACAAACTTGAAGACAAAGCTGTGGAGAAACAGAAGACTTTGAAGATATTAGGTGTTCAAAATAGAATAGGAATGGTTAGGTTATTTTCCTGTAATATCAAACAGTTTGACATCCTGCCTCTGAACTCATCTAGAAGTACATGTATGTAGTGATAATTGTTTTCTCTGTTAAACTGTCCAGTCCAAAACCTACTTTTTGCCTTATTTAGAATGATGGTAAAGAATTACAATTATGATGTAGCAGAAATGTGCATAATCTTCATATTTCTTGTTTTGCTGGAAGAACAATTGGATTAATTTCTTATTGGTTTTGTCGTATTGCTATTATCAAGGTGGAAGTGTATGAGCTCTTGGAGAGTGGAAGTAAGCCACAGAAAAAACATCTAATTGCATCGAGATTATTGTCCCTGTACACAGAAGGCTGGGAAGTCTTCAATGTCACGCAGACCGTAAGCAGAGAAGTCTGACTTCACTTTATTTCTAAATCTCTTAAGGTGACAGCTCATAACACCAGCATTGCCATTATGCTGAGGTTTGTGGTCAATTCAAACCGAAGAGGGAGAAGCTTTCTCTCTGCACTTGGAAGTACACTTGGTGCTACCTGAATTAAAGAAGTGTTAATATGCTGCTAGCAGCACAGGCATGGTGAGAATTGAGTAACACAAAACTAATCGATAGAGGGACATCAGGCCAAGTATGTTGTTGTGATAAAAACAATAATGTGTTAGTCCTTAGACTGCCAAAGGATTTGGCATTGATTGTGCACCACAAGTAAGTTTTCATTTCTCCTTTTTATTCTGGCAACATTTCTGTAGAGCAGTATGCTCTTGGATTGCTTTTCATTTAACTTTCTCTGTACACTTCTTTATTTGTTAGCTTCAAGATTTTTTTTGTAGATATCCATAAACTGTAACGCAAGTAGGTGAATGCCTCTCCATGGCAAAAAAAAGGCACACGTGGTTTAAGACAAACATTTTGAGGGGTTTAAAACTGTACTCTGTGACAGTGGTTTTTGTTGCCTAAGCTTTAGGATCCGGCTGAACAGTGTGCTTGGATGGTTGGTCAAATTGCATCTTAAGTCATGATATTCCTGCTTGAGAATGGCCTGGCCTTATCTATTAGTGTGTAATTATAACAATTAGATAAGAAAATGTGCTTGATTGCAAGTTAATTTCTTCAAATGCCACGTTTGTTAAATTTAAATGAGTCTTAACGATATGGAAAGTCTGGAGGGTTCATATTACTTTGTTGAGATTGCTATGAAAAATATGTATCTGGTGAAGGTCAAAGAGTGTTTATTTTAATATTAATACTTACACACATTTATTCACTGGTAAATTCTGTGACATTAATTATCTTGCTGTAAATATAGGTTTGGGGTATGCATATTTTGTATTTTTACATTTTGTTTTTTAAGTGCTGAATAACTGATTTAAATACTAAACTCAGTGGACTCTCAGCTATACAGTTATCTCAATTCTGTCATAATATATGACCTGATACTCTCACAGCTTGTTGCCTGCTCCCTTTTCCTAAGATAAACATTGCTTAATCATAATGCTGTAATAGGAATATTGAAACAATATTATTTCACTTCCCTGTCACTACCAGGTTTCCAAGTGGGTTGGAAACAGCAGCTCCAACCATGGCTTATTGTTAACAACGACACACGTATTCAACAATAGAATTGAACACAACCTGATTAAGTTTGCCAAGAGCCAGGACACTTTACAGGAGAGTAGAAATGCTCTCCTTGTTCTCTTCACTAACAGTAACAAACAGAGGTCTCCCAGCTTTGTACTGTCCTTCACAAGTAAGTTCACTCGAGTTTTAGAATATGAACTGTCTGTTCAGCTTCTGATACCTCCTGCTACCTCATGTATACCTAACCTCAGTTATTTACTTGCAGTATTGAACATGTTTGAAGTTCAGCTTTGTCACTGATCAGAGTTTAATTTGATAGTTCTTGTTAGTAGATCACCCAGCATCTTAAGTTGCCTCTCCCCTGAGAAAAATTGAGTTTGCAGGAAATATTCATAATGCCTACAGGGAACCTAGTTTATTTTTTTGTAAAGGGATGGGCGTTCTATTTTTTAAGTAATATTTTTATTATTTTTGTGGTGGTGAAAATTGTATATTAGGTTTAGACTGGAAAAACTTGGAAAACTTCGTGAAAATGCCGGTAAAGTATCTGTAAGTAGAGTTATTAAGTGTAATTTTCAAGAGTGAAAGAGGTTGTTAAACAAGCAATTTGAACCTCTCTGTCCTTGGCTTGGTTTTTAAGCACCTATTTAACTTCAGTGACTAATTAGCATTGTGACAAAAGGCTGCTTTCATCAAAGACAACGCCCTTATACCTTAAATTACAAAACAATGTCTTACCTCTCCCACTAGTCTTCCTGTAAAACGAACTCAGGCTGGATTTTTAGGGCCTGATAAATGCAAAGAGCAAAAGTTGGGAGGAGGGGCAAAAATAATGCAGTTCTGGCTTTGCAGGCTTTTCTGGTAAACGATCGTATTTCAATATCAGAAAGAAGCTAGGTAGGACTTGGATCAAAATTAAGAAGTAGATAGTGAAATTGATTAAAAGTAAAAATGAGGTTGACCTGTTTATTTTTGTTTTCCAAAGAAAAATTAATAATGAAATCCTAGATCCCAATTTAATGAGAATCAAGCTCTGCATGGGATACTGTGCCAAGATTGAGAAATTTCTCAATGAAGAAACTCCCTAGTACCTACCTGTTGTTTGTGGTCAGTGACTACACAGATTGTTCTTCTACATATCAGTGAGTTTCAGCCTCTGTAGATGGATCTTGAGGTCTCTGTAGATCTCAAGGCTTCTCAGAAAGTACTTCAGAAAGCACCCTATTATTAGTAAGCTTTATTCCTTAGCAGAGTTCCGTAAACCTGGTGGTGATTTTTTCAGATCAAAAAATTGAAAAATATATTTTTTAAAATGTTACTTTACACATTACCAGGTTACTGCACACTCTGTTTTGCAGGTGTACGAGTAGAGTTTGTGGGAGAATACCCGAGAGAAAGAGGCTGTGATCTCCACCCTCAGTTAACACTGCTCAGCATAATGTGTGTTGTAGGAGTGGCTGTATGAAGACTGTTAATACCATTCTGACCAGATTCAGCCCTGAAGAGGGACTGTGGAGTTCATGAAATGTATTTTGTAGATAACCGAGTTTTCTCTTTCTTTTTCTGCTGAATTGGGGCGCTTTTTTTCACACAAAGTTAAATGCAAGATTTGGCAGGTTTGGAAATATGACTGAAATGGCAATTGAATACACACCCCTTCTGGTACTTTCACAGGTCAACTGCCATTTCAAAATCTACTCTGAAGGCTTTGATGTAGATTTATGGAATGTATTTTCATGCAGAATACTGCACTTAGTAAATGAATTTCATTTGTGAAATATTAACACACAACTTCCTTTCAGAATCAGAAATAAACCCTGACAAAATTGATACTTCACATGTGCCTCATGAAACAGATGTCAGCAAAAGCAGCAGTGCAAGCACGGGCAGGAGACCTCGAGCTGCCCCAGTCCCTTCTGCCAAAAGCCAGGTAACAGCATGTCATCGAAGGGAACTCTATGTAGACTTCCGTGCTATTGGCTGGTCAGGATGGATTATTCATCCGAGTGGATACAATGCATTTTATTGCACAGGATCCTGTCTCTTCCCTCTGGGGGAAAGTCTAAATGCAACAAACCATGCTACAGTTCAGTCCATCGTCCATACACTGAAACTATCTCAAGATGTCAGCATGCCTTGCTGTGTGCCAGATCAATTGAAGTCCCTCAACCTTCTCTACTTTGATGACAAAGAGAATGTGGTCCTTAAAAATTATAAAGACATGGTGGTAACAAGGTGTGGTTGTCATTAGCAGGACCTCTTTTTGTCTGCATTTGGTGTGCACCTGGATTCAGTTCCCCATTTGTCACTGAAGATACCAGAGGAGATGGTATTTCAGTTTACAGGGTAGGAGAGTCAGAAACTTATCTGTACTTTAAATCCTTCTCCTCTCACCACGGCTCTGTGGAAAGGTGGCTGACTTTTGAAGAGTAGTGAACTTCAAGACCTCCATGGAGAGCTCTTTGAGTGCCTGTACACCAGAGGAAACTATTAAAATCAGGACTTCCTATGTGAGGGAGTTGAAACAGATCAAGTTGACTGTTCAAATTAAGGTCTTGTTCTGTATATTAATGCTCGGAATTTTCTGTGATTTAACAGGCGTGGTATCCTGCCTCAATCCAGGATGGGGTGCAGGTGTCTTAGTAACACAACCTTATTCAGTTTTGGCTGCATGATCCAGTAGGGATGTACACTCCTACACTGAGCTTTCAAGGTATTTGCCCACAGCTCATCTTGGAGGCCTCTACCACCTGCTGATGATGCATTATTGGGAAAAGCACTTCTTCCCTGTGCTTTATGCAGCTCTATCAAATGCAGAAACCTCCTTGTAAGTCCCCATGGCACTTGCTAGCCAGTCTGAGGGAATGCAAAAGTCAGTATTTGTCTGGGAATCAGCACATTTGGCTTCTAACTCAGGGCTACAACTCTGTATAATGAAGGGTCAACCAGTTCCTCTGTGAAATCATTCTCTTCCACCATGGTCTGCTGTGGCTATTCAGCTGTGTGGCACCAGAGATTGCCTTTGTGTGTTTGGACAGTGGTTGTACAATGGGATCCTAAGCTTGGGTCAGAATACTCATAGTTTAGCAGGAAGAAAACCATTAAGCTTTGGAGGTCCATGGGAACATGCTGGATGCTGGCCTGGTCCTGTCCCTGGTCTGAGGCAAGTTTGGTGGAATGTACTCAATGATACCCTTCCATTCTTCCTTGAAGAATAGGACATAGACTTGTAAGGGGCCCCCTGAGGTCTTTCAGTCTTGCTACAGTTTCATGCAAGTAACTAGCCCAGTACAGTTCCTCAGTCAATTCACTGAGTTGTACCTTTATCCGGGTTAGGTTTCTTGTCTCTATTAATCCTTGAAGGAGGCTGATTTCTCACAGAATATGACATCTCCCATGGGTAGAAACTTCATGGAGAATTCTTTTACTCCAATGAGACTTAAAAAAAATATATATATATATTTATGTGATGTTTTTCTTTCTGTAAATACTAATGTCTATAATAAATTTATTTTATTTAAAACCCAAACACTTTGGGTATATCAATTTAATCTGTAATATAAAATGTTGATTTTTTAAATAAGTGTAATGTGACATTGGTCTGTTTTGTATGTTGTATTTGAAATTTCTCCCAAGAGGCCTGAATCAAATACTTCTCCAGAAGACAGGACATTCTCAATGGCTATGGTGAGTACTGTATCTAGGCCTCTGACTCTGTATCAAGAAGTATAAGGGATAAGCAGAATAAATGAGTTTCTTTTCAGGAAGGATCCAGTGATTGTTCCTGAAATGAAAGCACCTTGATCTCGGTGTATGGTCACCCTGGTGAAGTGGAATGCAAATCTGGTAGTGGTGTGGTTCTAACTGCTGCATCAGCCACACCCAGCCATGGCTGGGCAATTGGCATTGGCAAAGGGACCTTGGAAAGCTTGAAGGGTCATAAAGGATCACATTTTACTGGTTTATTTCCCAGGCTACTCTTTTGCACTTTAACCTTTTCACTGCAGAAGTACCTGTGGTGTTTTAAGTCTGTAGGAACCACACCTTGGGAGTGGGAAAATGTATCTACAGTGAGAGTCCAGACAAGGTCACTTCTGAATGGTGACTTCAGCTGATATCAGCTGTGCTTCTTTTGGTAGAGGCCCTAAGAACTGAAGTCATAAGTTTTCACAGCCAAGTAACACTGGAAGAAGGACAGCATTTGGAGCAGACTGGCAGAGGCAGTTTCTGTGTCCAACATACTCATCTTCTGTCCATGCATGACAAATGCTTCCAGCACCATCAGCTGTGTATCAGCTTCATCCTTCACTACTCAACCTAGAGAATTGTTCGATTTTTTCCTAGGATATATTAATGTGTTTCTTCTTGTTTCAGAATCCAGGAAAAAAAAAAAAAAGGAAAATTTTCTATTGAAAAGCAAATATGATTAATAAATAAATGATGGGCACACTGAATATTAGCTAACATAGTGCTGCCCTACAATAGGTGAAATATGCACAGGCAAGCTAGGAGCACTCAGTAGTTTTGCACACATTAAATTATTTTTTTTTCTGCGCCACTCAACATAGTCTCATTATGCCCCATTAAACCCTGATAATTAAAACAAAATATATTGGAATTGTTTATCCTGGACTTTGTAAGGAAATGAGGTTCATAATAATGCCAAGGGAAAAAATTTACACTACACCACAACTTGTAATTAGAATAACAATTAAGTACAAGTAGGCTCCTTTTTTGTTACCTTTTTTATTTTGGTTTGGTTTAGAATAAAGGTGAATTTTCTTATTATTCATTAGCTGAAATATGTAAGAATTCCAAAAAAGAAAATCTACACATTGGAATCTTGGTTAAATCAGAATATGATATGTTAGGTGACACACCAAACAGCAACAGCCAGGGTTTTAGAGGGAATAGGAGTTGTCTTCAGCATGGCCAGTCTGAAGAAGCATTGGTGACTCAAACTGAGCATTGTTGTACCATGTTGCACCACCTCAGCAGCAGGAGAAAGCAAGGCTTGCAGCAAACCCTGTTGTGATGCACTGTACCAAGACCAACAAGGAGACCACCTGGCCCTGAAGAACTGTCCCTGTAAAGAGCAGAAACAAAAACGAATGAGTGCAGATTTTATATTCAGGCTGCCACCAAGAACATCACACCCCGGGAACTGAAATCTGGAGATATATAGATGAAGAGCTACATATTAAAGGACCAAGAGCATTGCATCATGTCTACCCTGCCTCCAGCTCCAAGCCTCAGAGGGCACAGCCACAGCGAGGGCCTACCTGGGCTGGAAGCAGAGTGCCCTCAACCATTCCCTGTGGAGCATCTGTACAGCGCTCAACTCTGCAGCTCGAGGACTGCTGGCTCAGATCTCTGACGTCTCAAGGATCTCTGCGTCCTCTCCATAGCATGGCATCAGTGTGATGCTCCTCTAGCAATGCAGCTCATGTTTTATACCCACAGGCATATGGAAAGCAGTATTTCAAAGGGAGAATGTCTCAGACAACCTTAGAAGAGAATCCAACCCCATGGTGAAGCTGTAGGGTTGTGCTCAGCCCCACGACAAAGCACTTGGTCCAATTTTGGAACTAAAGTGGTCCATGCATGTGAGGTATGTGCAGTCACACTGTACTGCTTAAGGTGAGTAGAACACTAAGCCTGGCCCTGACAACACCACAGTGAGATGGCAGTGGGGTGTCAGTATATTGTGGGAGAGAACTAACAGTAGGGAGTACGAATTCAAGAGAGTGGTCTCCTGTTTGTAGAAATGTTTGTTTTAAGGGATTTGTGTGGTACAGCTTTCACAAGGCATAGATGACCGAAAGTACTTGTTGGTACTGAAGCAGGAGGAGGGATACACTCTGGATGTCCTGGGATGGGCAGAAGGGATGGGCTTGGGGAAATCGGTCTGGGACGGTTTCCTTTGGTGGGACAAGATAAATGTGCCTGCCCTGAGGAAACTGGAGCACAGCAGTGTTGTAAGCAACTGCAAAGCCTCTGCTCTACTCTATCCTCTCTGCAGGCTTGAAAATGCTGTTCCATGTGAGGCATTCTGTTTGAAATGCTCGATGTTTTTTCCAGACTGCCTGGGGTAGTTACTACAGTTTCTTGTCCTCAATGTAGGAAATGCGGCAATTTCTTGAAAGACCCGTGAAGGGTAGTATTTATTCATAGTCCTGGACTTTGTCTCCTGGAAAGAGAGGAGTGACTGAGTGCCTATGATAAGTTCCGGGGCTTTCCCACAGATATCGAACCCTGTGGACTATCACCAGTCCTTTTCAGATCACATACGCAAATACAAACACGTATACATGCGCATTCTTTCTTATGTATGCACCCATGTGCACGTGTGTTCACGTTCAGAGGTAGCCTCACTCCTGGTTTCTCTAAATGATGGTGCAACTTTTCCATGACCAAGGTGGAGTGCTCGGGCTAATTTGAGAACGTTGCCACATCCAGAAGGTGCATTTCAATGGCTTTGTGCAAAAGTATGTCACACCTAAGCCACTTCTCCCCTTCTGGCCTGAAGTGCAGCTCACCGCTAAGGAGAGTAGTTAACAGGTGTGAATTTGCCTTACCTTCGGTGAATGCGCTAAAGCAGCTAATAAAATGTTTTCTTTCTTCCCACTAGGTTTATTGCTAGAAGCCATTCACAGAATAAGGGGGACTGCTAACTTTCTGTTGTCACAGGATGTGTGTAGCTTTAGACTCATGCAGATACTAACTGCCCTAATTCAGGCTGAGATCACAGCCTGTCTTATTCTGGAAAACCAAACCTGCAGGTTTTGCCTGGGAAAATGACCTGATATTGAGAGGTGACTCACCTTTAACTAAAACCACGATTTGGTGATGTATAAATCTAGGCCTTGTGACACAAAGCAACATTAAACCCCAGCACGCTGGTTCAGATCTGCTCACAGAAATCTTGCTTGGTTAAATATCAGGTTAAATTGAATTGTCAGGCAGCACAAAACCTATGATAAAAACCAGTATAGACTCTGTAGTGTGATCCACATAGTAAGCAACTGTTTGTCTATGTCAAATTTTCTGCGGAATGTGCCGAGCCAGTGTTGATGGCCAAGCAACTGTGTCTTCAAAACTCACAGACTACAAGGAAAAAAAAGTATAATTTCCCCAAAACAATTGTAAAATTCCCCGGGGTTAAATCAGGCTAAGCATTGGGCCAACTTTCCTGACATTAAAAACCCTAGGGCTGAAGTGCTGCTGTGAATAACTTACCACAATTTTCAGAATAAGCTGTAAATTCTGAGTCTCCACTGCTGGTCCTGGTATTCCCATTTTATTGCTGCAGTCCAGGCTGTAAGTGGAAGGTGTCAAGGTTTTAGTGGCTCAAAATCAGTTTTAGAACAGATGGTGATGCAAGAAAGAGAATTGAGAGATAGAAATTGAAACTCTGATTTCTTGACAGGAGAGACAGACATTTGCTCTTGGAGTTAAGGCATCATCTCTGTTTAGAAAAAATAAGCAAATGTAAACATGTTAGTTAACCCACTCAATATCTAACTTAACTAGATCAACCAATACTTTCTGAGAATTGTTTATTTTCTAAAATTTATGCTTTTTGTATCACAAAAAGAAGATGTGCACCATTTTGGGGGAATGGAAGAAGTTATTTAGTTTGCCATTTGTAAAATATGGCAAATATGTAAAATATTTGTAAAAAAATACTCCTGTGCTTGATTTACCAATGCTACTTAAGAATTGAATCACATAAAAAAAAATAGCCTGGAAAGGGCCTCTGCTTGTCACCTGTGTCCAACCTTCTGGTCAAAGCAGTGTTGACTTCAAAGTCATAGCAGGGTGACCATGAGAGCATCAAAATTCCTATCCAGATAACATAAACATGGTGTTGAACCATCTCTGTGCTCATCTAGAAATCTGAGATAAGTTTATTCTACAAAAAAGCCAATTACCCTGTCTTGTTAACACAAGGAGTTGCAGAGAAATCAAGAGAACATGTCTCTGGAAAATGTGAGCTGTTTTCAGGATTTCTTAAAGCTGAGACAACAGCCAACATCTTTGAAAAGCAGGTCACTGTTTTAGTAGCTCTTCATGGATGAGGATCCTGAAACTGAACAGCTATTTTTGAGACTATTACATTGTTCACAAATATTTTTCATCAGAACAGGAGAGAAATAATAATACAACTGGTGCATATTTCAAAGGCCAGTTCCTAGAGACTTCCGAGTATCTGAAAAATTCCAAATAAACTGGTTTGTTGATGAGACAATAAGGACCACCCAAAGAAAGTGCAAACCTAAATCTGAAATATCATCTTTTTCAAATTTTAAGTGTGACATGTGCAGTTCTCAATCTTCCATTAAATCTGAGTACTGATAAGGCAAAAGGAAATTACTTTTCTGCCTTTGACCAGGTTGAATAATATCCATAATCACATCAAACACTTTATGTGACATCTATTCAATTTTCAAAAACATTGTATTCTGGTAAGCCAGAGCAGCTGTTTCTGGGGAAAAAAAAAAACAAACCCCACAACCAAAACAAACAAACAAACTTTTCTCCAATGGGATGGTTAAATATTTAAGATGTTAACTTACACAGTCTGAGTGTACAGCTCTGTTCTGGAGTAGTTGTCCACTATAGACAACTCAAATATATCAATTAATCTTTCTGTATCTCATTTTTCTTCCTTCAAATAATGCTACTGCTTTTCTCACTCTTATAACTGCTCTCTTGGAAATCATTTCTTCACAAATCTTGTTTAGAAGACTTGTTTTATTGGGAAAGAACACACCTGGAAAGAAACACCTTTGTACAATATCTTCACGGAACGCCCCAGGCAATCCCCTGAAAACAAGGTTGCTCAACCCTTGTCCAGGCTTTCATAAGAGACTTTCCTCTCTGATGTTGCAGTTTGCTATATCTAAAGGTCATTTAATTGCAGTCCAGACAGCAGGTCTCAAATGAGAAGAAAATATATACCAGTATATGCATACCAGTCTATGCAGTCCCCATTAAAAGGGGGTGGGAAAGACAGGGAGGGAGAGAGAGAGAGAGAGAAATTGAAAGAGAGAGAGAGGAACAAGGCTTGCTTCCATTGCAAGTGAGAACATGAACGTAAAAGTTCAATAACCAGAATGCATTTGCTTCGTACATTTTAAACCTGCTGCAGCTACTGTAATCAGCACATGGAGTTGTGTCTAATTGCCGCTTTCCAGCTTGACCTAACTGATGCTCTGATTTGCAGTCACCTGCCTCTATGAGCCCATGTTTCATTACATTTTACCCTTGCTCCTGAAATCCTTAAAATTCCCATGGGGAAAAATAGACTACAGCGATCCATAGCTTTTGTATGTGAACTGACAATTCTTTCTCCCCTGTAATTTTCATTCAGGTATTTCATGAACAATGAAAATACAATGGGTTGACAGAGAGATTTATTAGTTACCCCAAAATACTCCTTATTTAGGCAGGCATAAGTCCTTTTAATTCTCTGGGAGTTTTACTTAAACTCTGAATGAAAACTACAGTGATATAAAATCAGCTTAGAGGTATTTTCATAACTTAATTGCAGTGTTTATATTACAAGACTATGTTATTCTTAGTCTCTGACCACAATTGCAAAGAAAAAGTTCTTTGGTGAAGAATGTGTCAGTAATTTTCATGGAAAATGATTTAAAGGAAATCTTTTGAAATATGGAATCCTCATGGTTTTAGCTTTAAATAAGCATTTCAGTCATCATAAAAAAACCCCTCTAATGTCTCCTGCAGCTTTGATTTCAAACACGTCACATTCTTCATTAAAGCAATCATTGTTAAAACAGAGGGACATAAAGCAACATAGGATTTATTCCTTCATTAAACTGATGATCCGTATATGAAGCCAATTAACATTATGAGTCTGGTGAACATCAAGTGTAAAGAGGTTACAGAAAATTAAAAGCAGTCACCTTGGTCTTTAGATAAAGAAAGAACACTTTTACATTATAAATTATAAGAGTGTCCAAGCGGGACAAATCGGCAAATTTGGTTAATTGGAAAATACATTTTACTGCACATGAATTAGGGTAAAATAACCTTTTAGCTGCTAGCTTTTTTCTGTAATCAGGTATTGAGAATCATGGGAAAGGAGGTGTTTGGACATGGAAAGGCAAAAGACTCATTTCATCAAACTAAGCCATTCAGACTTCCTTGAGTTCTACAAATGAGCTCCTCAAAGCTCAGTGCTCTGAAGGAAAGGGTCAGTTCAGTGATTTTGTTCATCAGTTCAGCCCTAGGTTTTGTCGTTGTGGGTGAAAAATTAGAGGTGTGTTTGTGTGTGCAGCACGGGAACAGTTCTGCTGTCAGACAGACACAGTCAGCAGAATGTCCATCCAGAATTATATTTAGTTGGGCTTTTTCTTGCAGACCTAGTAACTAATATTGATGTCACTCTAAACAGTCACAGTAACTATAACAGTAATAATAACAGTAATAATAACAGTAATAAAAATTAAGTTTATGAGAGAGACTTTAAGGACTTTACATAACAAGGGAATTTTCTTCTGAAATATTGTAGCTCTGTACGTTATTTCATTCTACAGCTTATTTTTAGTGCTTGCCTTTGGCAGCTGGATGAGAGGAACCACCAGAGAAACATGGTCCCAAGCAATTTACTGGGTATTTTTTCCACTGTGGTCCCAGCTTCGCAGGAAAGCGCCTACCGCACGGAGAGACCCAGAAGCAGCCCTGCCAGCATCCTTCCCCCGGAGCAGGGACTAGCCCCGGCCGGGGCGGTGCGGGCCGACGGTGCGGGAGGAGCGGCGGGCGCTCTCCGCGGTGCTGAAGCGGCGCCGCCGCCCCTGGGCTCCGGCCACCCGAGAGCAGCGCCCAGGACTCCCCTGCGCTAACTTTTAATTATGTCAGCCCCACGTTTCGAGCATTAAAATTAAACAGACATCGAGCTGGCGAGGGGTGGGGGATTATATATTGCTTAGTTATCTCCTTGTTTTGCAGCTGCTGCTCCTTGGGAGAAAGTTGAGCCTCGGCCGGCTCCGAGTCCTTCTGTTTCTATTTAAAAAGCAGCGACTTGGAGCACTTCCCCGTGCTCCATTCCGCCCTCTCCGCCTCCTGCAATACGCTGAACTTGCAGACTTCAAACTGCTGGGGAAAGTGAGTCTTGGAGCCAAAACAGCAATGCAGCCCCTGACTAGAGCAAGGCCTGAGAGTGCCATAATGAAGTTATTATTATTTTATTAGGGGTTCTTATGATAAAACACTGTCTCACTCCTCTCTTCTCGATGTCAGAGAAAAGTCACTTCTGTCTCTGTGCAAAGGGATCCTACAGCGCTGGCCCTGTGTGCATTTTAAAGCTCAGGATGGAGAGGCTGGCAGGGGAGACCCAGGCAGCACCTCTGGGTTATGTTCTTCTTTTTAAGGTTACTTGACCTAAAGCTTATGCTGCTGTTTTAAGGAGGTCAGTTGGCTTCAGAACACTGGCCTTTGATCTTGCACGGTGCTGTAGAAGCCGTCTCAATTGGTCCTATATTTTGCTGCTCAGAGACTTTCCTGGATGGTAAGTCAATATCTGTTGTCAAACAAAGATAAAAGTGTTTATGTTAATGTGTAGACATGTAAATATATATGTATATATATAAATATACAAACACATGAATGCAACTTTCTAAATCGGTTACTAGTATGATAAAATCGTAAGTCAGCGGACAAGATCAGATCAAATCAATTTGGATCTCGAGTACAATTAATTTTTGCCTTGTTTTGCTAAAATAATGCTTTACAGGGCTGAAACATAACTTCAACTTGAATATATATTAGGGGAATTTCCACATCTATGCCAAGTGTCAAGGCAGATAGAGCAGGTGATATTTCTAAGGCTTATTTGTGTTTATATAATGAGATCATATGTGCAAAATAACTTTCCAAAGACATCATCTATTCAAAATCTCTATTTCTGCACCTGTATTGTCTGTATCCATCTCCTTTGCTCTGGTATGAACGTGCAGATCTAAGAGAGCCTGTGTAGATTTGCTCGCCCTTCCTGCACAGAACATTACAATGTTTATAAAATATTAAATTTGTGTAGTCTGCCGGAGAAGCAATTGTTCCAAAATAAAATCAGCAGTCTAGACGAAACATAGACACCAGAACTTATCAACAGTTGTCTGACTTACATCTTCTGATGCATCTTGAGTGGGTCATAATACCAACTTTATTTTCAGTGGTGCATAAATTAATTACACGCATTTAATAACCAAAATATCATTATATTCCCCCTTTAATATCATAAAGGCTTTACGCCAGGGAAGCACTTAATGTGCAGGGGGCCATAACAGGCTATTATCCTTGTGTAATGCTATTACAGAACCAATTATGCGCCATTATACTTGCTTTTTTTGCAGTTTATGTGATTTGATCCAATCCCGCGTCCCTGACTTGAAAATTTCATCTGGGTACTTTAAAGTCTAATTTTCACCCGGGCTGAGGCAAGGGCCATCTCTCTCCGCTGAGCCTATGTCTCGGATGCATTTTAAAAGTAATTGCGCAGGGTCCCGCCGCATATCATTTGCAGACGGGAAGCGAGCATAAATCCAGAGACCCCTCGCTGCGAACAAAATCAAACTTTGCCGTGGTACGATCGCTTGGAAAGGCGAGGCGTGTGCAGAGCGACCCCCCAAAACCCATCCGGCGGCAATTACCCGGCGCTCCGGCAGCCCGGGGTGCGGGCGGCGCGCAGCGCTCGGCGCGGCGGGACCCCCCCGGCCCCGCACCCCGGGGCACCCCGGGGCGGAGGGGGGACACGCCGGGGGCCGCGAGCCCCGGAGCGCCCAGCGCTCAGAAAATAATGGGATTGTGTTGCTGCCGTTCACATTCCTGGCGTTTGCTGAGAAATGACGGTTTTTTCTTTTCATCCTTTCCACCCCCCCCCCCTGCTCTGCACACCACGTGGGCCATTTGTAGGGCCCAATAGACCTATCCAAGTTACTCACTGTAGACAGCACTGGAAATAATCAGATTAAGGCCAATTATGCGTGAGATTATAAAGGCAAGTGCTGAGAGGCAGAGCATGCTGTAGACAGATATAAAGACATCTGGCCACTTCCAGAACTCCACAGAGCCCTTCTGTCTCTGAAGCCAACAACTCACAGCGCCTTATTCTAAAGCAAAATACCCCCAAACCTTACCGGTGATTTTTACGTCTGTTCGGTTTAGGTATGGATTACTATATTCATTTGACTTCTGGATTTTTTTTTTTATGACTGCATATAAATTTGAGTAGTTGTTTGGTGGTTTGGTTTTGTTTGTTGTTGTTTTTTGGGGGTTTTTTGTGTGTTGTTTTTTTTTTTTTCCGAGGACATTGGTTTCCAACCTGAACATGGCTCTCAGTGTGTTGGATGCTTTAAAAAGAAGACAGCTTTTAGGTTTTATTGCTGTTTCATTTAGGCAGAATAATTTAGATTTATTTTTTTTAAGCGGTTCTACAAACATCTTTTTCTTCATGTAATTATTTGCTCCGGAGAAGAGTATTTGAGATAATTAGATAGATAGGTAGATAGGGAGGTAGATAGATAGATAGATAGATAGATAGATAGATAGATAGATAGATAGATAGATAGATAGTGAGGGAGATCACTATAGCTGGATAGATAGAACAACAAGAGAGATAATCTGCTATTCGGGGGAGAAAACAAACAAACAAAGTTTTACTGATTGTGATTACTGTGTTTCTACCACGGAGTCTTTTATCTTTGGCTTTTTCAGTACGTTGCAGAGGGTTAGACATTACTTTCTCTGCTTCCTCTGGGATGGGCTTTAGGGGTTGTCAGTGAGTTTCTCCAGGTGTTTTCTTCTGGCTGTTCACCTATTCTGTTCTTTCATTCTCTGTCTTCAGGTCTGCAGGAGACACCTCGGCGGTGCGTGGCGGTGCCCGACTGGGGAGCTGGTGCCGGTCCGTCGGTGCGGAGGGAGGGCGGGAGCCCCGCGCCCCACGGGCTGGCCCCGGCCCCGGCTGCCGGCGGGCTCGCAGCTGCGGGCAGCGGGCGCCCACCCAGCCGCAGGGCCATGTTCTACTTCCACTGCCCCCCGCAGCTAGAGGGTGAGTGTTGTCGCACAGAGACGTGTAAGTACCAGAGCTGAACTTCGAGGGGTGTAGGGTGGGGGTGTGCAGGGGACGGAGGGAGAAACTGTGGTCTGACTTGCTCCACGACTGCCGGGTACAGATACGTGCTGGGATAAGATGTAGATTTATAAAGGCCTCTAAATATTATCCTTTTCCTTAAGAAAACACAATCCTATCCCCCTCCCCGCTCCCAGCTTTCCCCTCTTGTCACAGGATGGAAAGAATTACTTTTTTTTTTTTTTTAATTTGATGCCTGCTGGAAAGGCCTTGGTTTTACACCCCCATCCCTGTCATTTTGCCACCTGCCTCCCCTCTGTGGATAGTGATCCCGCAGTTGAGCCTCAGGCTACGGCAGAGATGCTTTTTTCCCCTCCCAGCACAGATGTTGGTGTCATGGCTGTAATCGGGACACTTTCAGGACGTGGTCACGCCTCCTCCCTCCAGCCAAAGGGACCGCATAAATCTTTAATGCTATTTTACAAACATTCTGCGGGAGGATGGGGGAAAACAAGGCACGACTGAAGAAAAAAAAAAAAGGAAATAAATATTTGGGAGGATGTTTTTCTTTGTATTATTGGTCAGAGGCTTTTGTCTATTTATTATTATTATTATTATTACTTGTTTCCTTTAAAAAAAATATGGCAGCCGTGGGGATTTCCTCTTGTCCCAGGGCCCTCTGCACCCGCTCCCTCCGGCCAGTGTTCGTAGTGCGCGGAGCATCCTCGGAACCGCGGCCGCGCAGCCCCAGCCCCGGGCGGGCTGTCCCGCAGCGCCCGAGCGCGCCCGCGGCTGCACGGCGGAGAAAGCGACCCGGCCCCGGAAAATACCCCTGTCTGCCCACCCCGTTCCTTGCACGGGCATCGCAGGGAGAGCAAGGGGATTTCCCTGCGGCAGCCCTGCCAGGAAGAGATGGTCCAGCTCTCCCCAAAGTTTTCTCCGGGCGGGACAAGGGAGGTGGACTGGGCAGGACAGTGCGAGGATCTTTCCCGCACCTGTCACCAAGCGCTGGGGCGGCTTTGTTCGTTAGTTTTTGGCAACGGCTTTGGAAGCGTGCTCTTGTTTATGTTTGTTTGTTTACTTGCTTGTTTGCTTGTTTGTTTGCTTGTGTGTTTGTTTCTCCGGTGGCAGCGTGGGGCCGGCGCCAGAGACAGGGAGCTGCCCCCGCAGTTTGCAGCCTCTCCCGGCGACGTCCGGGGCCGGCCCTTCATTCTCCCGCCGTGGGCAGCATTGGGGAGGGGGGGAAGGGGTGGACTGTCCTACTAAAGGGTAAAAAGAATAAATATATAAATAAATAAAAATGCACCACTATCCAAAACCCCCCACTCACCCATCACCAAAACAGAGGTGGCAACCGAAAAGCTCTCTTCGGCCAGCGTTTGGGCAGTCAGGGAGGCCCAGTACCACAGGGAAAAGACCGGACTCTAGGGGTCACCAGGACAGTATTTTATTCTCTGATGAGCCTCTCCCAGGCTAGCAGAGAGTCCGTCTGTGTGAGGAGGGGGCTGGAGGCCGTGTTTATCTTCCAAACTATGCTGCAAGATGAGCGGCGACTCCAGCCCCCGTGCCCTCGGTGGGGCCGGGCCGGGCCAGAGCACCCCATGGGGCAGGTCTGCGAGTGGGGCCACAGGGACATTCAGCAACTCTTCTGAGGGTTTGGGTACTTCTCTGTTCCGTGAGGGTTTTTTTGTTTTGTTGGTTTGTTTTTTTTTTTGTGAGTTTGGAGGTGGTGGATTTTTGTTTGTTTGCTGTTTCTGAGTTTGGTTTAAGTTTTGGGTGATATTTTGGTCTGGTTTGTTTTGTTTGGTTCGTTGTTTTTCTTTATCCTGTTTTGTCAGCAGACAGAAAGGGAGTGACACACTTCAGCCCGGGCACGGAGGATGTGTGACTGGGGGAGCCACGAAGGCCAAGGTCCACTCCACTGGCATCCCAGCGGCCCATTTGCCCTCTGCCCAGGGACAAAACCCCAGTGCCCCTGTCGGCCCCTCGAACCCCCGTCGGGGAAGGACAGGGGCGGCCTCCTCCAGCCCCGCTTCAGAGTCCCGGCGGCTCAGCCGTGGCCGAGCTGCCCCTGGTGCTCAGCTGTACGGAGCCCCGTGCCCATGTTCTCCTCCAGGAATGAGGGCGAGCAGACGGGGGCGGTTCGGCCGCTGCTCGCAGGATGTGCGTGGGGAACCACAGAGGCTCCGGTGCTGCCCCGTCCAGGCAGGGGCTTTCCCGGGCTCTCCTGGCAGATGGGCAGGGCCATTACGAGCTGCCGTCCCCACGCCAATGTCAAAGCTTCATCTTGGCGTCCTTTTAAAACACAAGTGGCCCGAAAAAATACTCTTTACCGGGGCGGGGTGAGCTTCGGTCGGAAGAATCCCCCGGTGCCCGCAGGAGCCACCCACCCAGCTCCCGCCGTGCTCCTGGGGCTGACTGGGGTGCCTGGGGCTCCGGCCCCGCGGAGATGGAGCCGCATTCCCCACCCAGCCGAGGTGGCCCCGGCCCTTTGCCTCCACGGGGCACAGCGGCCCCTAACTCGGCTCTCGGCCTGCAGGCGCGGCGCCCTTCGGAGGTCACTCCGCTGGCGACTTCGACGACGGGTTCCTGCGGAGGAAGCAGCGCCGCAACCGCACCACCTTCACCTTGCAGCAGGTAGGAGCCTGCTTCTCTCTGCCCCTGCCCTGCGCACCCATTGCCCCATGCTTGCCCCATACTTGCTCCCTGCCTCCCCCATTCTGCTCCCTTCCTGCTTCCCACCTGCTTCCCGTACGCCCCATGCCGTGCCAGCCCCATGCCAGCCCGGCGCCCCACCTGCCCCACTGCCTCGGGCGGTCCCGCTTTCCTCAGCCATGCCTGGCAGACACCCCCTGGGGCGGCCGGACAGATTTCTCACGGATCTCTGCTCTCCCCTCCACCAGCTCGAGGCCCTGGAAGCCGTTTTTGCTCAAACCCACTACCCCGATGTGTTCACTCGGGAAGAGCTGGCTATGAAAATCAACCTCACAGAGGCCAGGGTGCAGGTAAACATCCTGGGGAATTATTTAATTCGGGTATTCAAACGGGCAAACTTTTTTTTTTTTTTAAATTTTTTTTATTTGACATCATGACTGCAGAGTGCACATTTGGCCAAAGAACGCAAATGAAGACGATCTGTCATTTTCATGATGCACTTTAATAACATCAACATAATGTGGAATATTAGATTAGGTTGATTAATCGGTCATTCATAATTAACTAGTGATAATGTTCTACACTAATTTGTCCGCGTCTCCAAGGTACTAAATTACATCAATGCACATCCATTTCCTTGCTTTTGGAGGGGGGGCGTGGTGCGGAGAAAAGAGCTGAGACGTGATTCTCCAAAGCAACTATGACCACTGTCGAGCAGTGGGGTTAGTCAACTGCAGGGAACCCAGCTGCCAGGAAGAAATCTTATGCACCTCTTCAACTTTTCTCCCTTTGCCTCCTTTCTAAACACTTGATTTAGACAGCTAAAGAGCCTGCAGAGCAATTTCCACACCTTTAATATGATCCAGTAAATACCATCGGGCATGATTACTCTTTCCACCACCACTCTTTTCCACCCCTTCTTTTCTTCCTTCTCCTCACTTTTTCCCTCTTTTTTTCCCCCCTTTTATCCATACGTTTGTTTTTCCATCTCCAGGGATTAACTTTGTGTGTCTACAAGCTCTACCAAGAGCAGAAGTCCTGCAGTTGTCAGACATGGATCCCTATAACTCTGCAGGCATTCACTGCAAAGTTGCAAACCATTTTTTGAACACAGTTATGCATTATTTTTTGTTTGTGGGGCTTTTCCGCATGCTGTTCTTCTATTTTTATTTATTTATTTTTTTAGGCGCTCGGGGTTAAGACTATGCAAAGATCTAATTGTAGGAAATATAATAGCTTGCCTTTTGTTCCCTAGGGTCATGTTAGTATCTCTTAAAACCCAATGGCTGAAGAGAGATAATGGAATTCACCACAGTAAATTGGGGATTGTAAACAAATTATTTCTCCTATAATCAGATTATGTGATCCTGATTATTAAATCTCAACATGAATCATTGGTCATATGCGGGCAAATTAAACTGATTATTATTTGAAAATGAAAATCTCCTTTTACCACTGCATTGTAGGTACTGGCTTAAAAAAAATAATAAAAAATGTCATTTTGGCTATTGGTGCCTAAAGACTGAACTGCAAATTGAGATAAATGGGACAATTATTGAGCATTCAGAAGTGGAAGATCATAACTTCTTCCTGAAAGGTGCAAGGGTGAGATAGGGGTGGTGACAATTAGATTGCTGAGGACTAGTGTTTAGCCTTGTTGTTGGCTATTATGCAAACAGACAATAGATGCAAGCATTTGTTTAGCCTGCTTTCATACAGGGACACGGGGAAACACAGAGGATGGGAGATATGTTTACATTTATACCCCTTGCTCATTCAAATATGATTAATGTGCTATAAAGCAGAGTCTTAATCGAAGATGATGTTGTCAAACAATAACTAAATAGGGAAATAAACGACTTCATCATGCTCTTTCCTCAGAAGCAGGCGAACTGTCAGTGCAAAGTCATTAAAATATGATAATGAAAAATAGCTCAATTAAATGTTGTTATAGCTGTGACCTTCATTCAATTAAGACACAAGAAAGTGTCTGCATTTTGCTTTGCATTTAACTGCTCTAAATTTAGAATATAGATAAAATCATTATTCAATGCTTGCTGATACATGCAATTAAAAGGCAACTAACTAAAATGGAGTTGGAAGAGGAGAATAATAATAATACTAATCTCGCCCATACTTGAATTTATGTATTAAAATGTGAGTTTCCTGATCTCAAGAGCAGCTTGGCATTTTCCAGCTCAGATACAATCCTTTCAGAGAATCAGCTCCGAGGTTAATGGAAAAAAGAAGTTTTTGGACTAAAAATCAGGGGATAAAATCAAGAACATGAATGTTTGTTTTGCATACGGGGAAAAAAATAAGATTTGGAAACTGGTGTTCTGAGACCGCAGTGTGGCCTGAGGCAGTGGGCAGTTGTACCACCACAGTATTAAACTGTAGAATGATCTTCCAAAATTAGTATCTATCAGCTTTTGAGTCCTTTGAATGCAGACTGGACATGAGAAGAATAACAGCCAGTATCAGCCCTCTCCAGAAAATGGGCTGGATAATATGGCCTAATACACACCTTCTCATTTCTCACCTCTCCGATTCTAGTAGCAGCTCATTTAAAGACATATATGGTTTCATCTGAGTGCTTAGATATGTATTTAATACCATCCCTGTAAAATGGCTTTCAGTTGTGTTAAAACATAGAAATCAGTGAGAATTAAATGTGTGCATTAAGGTAAGCACATGATTAAATGTTTTGCTAACTGGCACGGTAACATCAAAACTACTTTTTTTTCAAATTTTTGCTTGTAACATGCCTTTCGAATGTCTTTAGACATTTCTGGCTTGTTTTCCAGACCCAGAAGCACTACAGATACAAATATAATCCTAAGACTCAACTAGAATAGCAATGGAGATACAAAATAAGAGGAAGTTTTAGCCAAGCTTTTAAATGACTGATTTCACTAGCGTAACAATTTACAATTTTCTTGCTTCACATTCGGCTAAACACACTTTTCAGCCAGGATTGCTCTCCCACTCCAGGTGTGGTTCCAAAATCGAAGAGCTAAATGGAGAAAAACAGAGAGGGGTGCTTCTGACCAAGAGGGATCTAAGGAAACCATGGCTGAGGTGGCACCTCCTGCAAGGAATTTAAATTCCCCTTCTCCAGCAGATCAAACCAGGAATAAAAAAGAGGGTCTGGAGATCCAGCAGAGGTAAGAGTGTGCTATCAGCTGCCTGTCTGTGGGGCAAGCACACCTCATATGTATGTATGTGCATACAGATTTGCATGCTGCCATGCTTTGACCTACATAGAATCATCTTTAGAAAATGAGCTGTTTCTTGTGCAGCTCACTGTTCCCTGTGGGAATGCTGAGAAGCTGGTGGCTGTGGGAGGCTAATGTTATCCGGGCTTGGTCACATCTAGTTGGACACTGAGACACCAACATGTTTGTGTGCATGCAGAAATGGAATCAGCTGGTTCTGGTTTTGCAAGGAAGTTGTTTTCTCTTCTCCATCAGCCTGAGTCGAGCAGTGGGTCCTACAGGACCTTTCTTCCCTTCCTGCCTGCCAGGGACTCTCCTCAACACAGCCACCTACGCACAAGCTTTATCCCATGTCGCCTCTCTAAAAGGTAAATTACTTTGTTTAACTTCAGGGGTAAGCTCAAAGAGCATCTCTTTCAAGCTAAGTGGCATAGTCCCATGTGTGGGGAAGCCTTTGGGAAATGGTGGATCTCTCTTTCTGTTTAGATGGCAGTAATTGCACTGACCAATGCTGCACATACAGAATTGAGCCTCCTGTTGTATCTTGTAGCATCATTTGTGGCAAAACTCCATTTTACTCAGTTACTTTTTGTGAGGTCAGGGTTTGTCTCAAGGAGTGAGGCAGGTAGGGTTGCTCCTTTAGAGTTTTTGTTGCATATGCTTTTTTTTAAGAGTCAAATTTATTCTAATAAATTAGTTATACACATCCTTTTGCATTATGTATTACCTGGCACTATTACCGATGCCTCATCCGCTCTGCATGCAGTTTCCTTTGCAGTGCATCTCTGCACAATCCAGACCTTTCTCTTCTTGGACAGTAGAACTTGAATAAAGTGTGTTCCTGGGGACAGGGGAGGATACAAAGTAATTCCTTATTACCTGGGACCCAGGCTTCAGGAAGGGTACATCCCATGTCTTTGTACTTTCAGTTTCCAAAAAGCAGCACTATGCATCTTTTAAAAATAAATCACCTGCTGATCCATTAGCTGTTCCTAGCCTAACAATTTCTAAGACTAAGGGTGTAAGCAGGATGAATTCAATTTATAGATTTATAGGATGTAAAGCCTCATAGCAGTGCCAAGCACAAAGAGGCACATACATTTACTCTATATCCCGATGTGCAATAACTTGTGAGGAAAGTTAAAGACCCTCCACTATGAACAAAAACGTCCTCTAATATCTCTCACTGTGTTCTCTGGTGTACCTCGTGCTCCTTGTGAGTATTTCCAGTTAAATCAGTATTACCAAGGTGTATTCCTGAAGCAAATATTTGGAACTGCTGAGTTTTGTGTCAAGTCCAGTGTCCTACCCCCTATACTTCCTTCCTCCTGTCTTTCAAAAAAACTGAAGCCAGACGCAACAGTTACTGCTCTTTTGATAGGTGTGGGACCTGGGATTTTGAATCAAGAAAGGACACACGGGTGTGACCTGAACCCTAAAACTTAAAGGCTGATGATCACCTATAAGTGGGTAGCAGCTGTTGGAGTGCATGAGTCCTCTTGATCTCTGCCCTGTGAAGTGTTGGGGCTGGGAATTTTGGTTTCCTCGATTAGGTAGGAACAGCTTCCCTGGAGTAGATATATGTGAAATTCTTCAGGGAAAAAGATTGTGCATTGATAAATGTAGTCCCAGACGGGTTGAAATGTGTGGAAATAGAGTTGTTTTTAGCGAAGATGAAAGTAAGGGATTTTTTTTTCTTAAAATTTACATTTAAGTGTTTTCAAAATTAAATGCATCAGTTAGTTGTTCTCACTTGCTTCATGTCTAAATGTTTAAGAAAAATTTTAAGAAAAAATAACTTAAAAAACAAAAACCAATCAAAATAATTTAAAAAAAGGAATAAAAAAATGATGTGAAGGGTTGGTATTTTTTGTTTTGTTGTTTTCTTTGTCGATTTTTGTTTGTTTGGTTGGTTTTAGTTTTATTTATTTGGAAGACTTCCTGATATTCTTTTCTGTGATATTACAGCTCAGCCATTAAATTGAGAAATTAATAATTTGCTCCTTTTTGCTTGCTAAAAGTTTTACAACCTAGTGGCAGAAAAAGTTCTATTCCTGAATCTCTTGTAGATATTTGATAGTTGCCCAGGCTAAGAGATAGTGTCCCTGAAAAGCTGGTCCCAAAATAGAGATTTTTTTTTTGTAATTTTTATAGGAATGATTGTCAGATGCCTGGATACTGTCTTGGTGAATGTTGTCAGCTATGCGTGCAGTTCATTCCTGAAATGGTTTATATTTCCTGCCTGGCACTAGAAATCTCCAGATGCATGCAAGGAGACCGTGATAAAGTAGTATATTTTGATTCTAATAGATCCAGTTACAGACTCACACATCTGCATATCCACCTACCAGGAGCTTTGAGGAGCTGCCTATGCCTGTCAGTAAATTTTTATCCTTGCAAGGAACTTGCAGTCTGAGCTGCTTGTTTGGAGGGGAACTCTTTTTCTTCTGCTGCTAGGTCTCAGTAATGTCAAATTTTGGCTTTGAGCTTAAGGAGCAAGAATTTATAGTTCTATGAGAGGACAAATTTGACTTATACAAGTAGAGAATAATTGTAGCATCTTTCCTGTGGTATTGATATATAGAGTATTGTCTCCTCCTCCCTTGGCTCATCTCCACAGTCTCCTCTTTCCCCCTTTCTCCAAGCATAATTCGCTTGTGCTGGGGTAGGGCTGTGCACAGCAGACACTGAGCCTTCAGTCTTGTAAATTGGTGACCAGGACAATCTCTAGACCTTCTGAGTGGACCAAGGGTATCACAGGTCTGATCCTCATTTTGTTTTTCTTTGGTATGGAAACTGTAGATGAATGAAGGTTCATCTAAACCAGTGTATTTGAGAGCACAACCAAGCTCACATGTCAGTCCAGAGGAGGAGATAATGGTTGTGGGAAGGAAAGAAAGAACAGGGAGAGACACAGTGTTCACAAAAGTCTAATATGATTATCTTCGACATATGCTCAATTTGGTTTGTTTGACTCTCCCTCCTCATTTCCTTTTGAGCTAGGAGCTGATTTGTGCACTTAGGCTTGCCAAAGGAGTACTAACCCTAAATTTAGCTGGGCAATAGTCTATGTCCTTACATGTTGTCTTAATGAAGTGACCTAAGCCTCTCCCTTGAGAATCTAGTTGCATTTTGCTGCAGAAATTATTTGACTCTGCCACAGTGAATCTGAGGGCATAGGACTTTCTGTCACACAAAATCCCATCAAACTCAGCACAGGCATAGAGTTCTGAGCTCCTTGTTTCTTTGGATTGCTTCAATAAGGGGGAATTCAGCAAGTAGTAAGGTTTTCCAAAATTAGCAAGTCTTATTGAAGAGTGAAGTGATCAAGAGGTTTTCCCAGTGTCTGTCTTGTGCCAACTATGCTTTCTCTGTGCTTTTGAAAGCAAAATAGTTGCTCCAGAATCAAAGCACCATGTCACTACCAAAGGATGCATGATCCCGCTTTCTTCTATGCCAGTGTCAAATTAAATGCAGCTCCTTTATGTGGATCCTGTAAATAGATATGTATTCCTACCACTAGGAGAATAATCCCAGTCAGTAAAGGGAATCATCTTCTTAAGTAAGGCCATAAGACCTGCCTGCAAACAAATGGGCACTCTGAGCACATCAGATTCTATTGCAAAGTGTAGGTTGTTCTCTTATTCTTTTGAGGATACAAGATGTGCTTTGTTGGACTTGTGAGCCAACACTTCAGTGGTGTCAGTGAGTAATATTTGACTGATGCTTTAAAAGGAGACAATTAAAATCAATACAGTGAATAACAAGTGATGATGGTGATGTAACTAATTAATAATTATTTTATGCTCTCAGGGACCATTTTCATCCTGCCATCTGAGGGTTCTGTCTTTTGTAAAGAAACTAATACCTCTCCTTCCTTCTCTGACTTTGCTTGGCTCCAGACCCAGATTTCCAAAGCTACATAAAGTGTCTAGGGAACAGGGTTCTTGGATCTAATTTATACTATAAGGATGTAATAGTTGATGATGAAGTTGGTCTAGAAGAGAAAAAAATCTCAAGACAGCCTAGTATGAGGCAAGGACTAAGCCTGCAACTTTCCTTTTGGAAAGACTGTGAAGTGCACTGTAGGCTTGCCTCATGCTTTCAGTGGCTCTGGACCCCACATATGCCACTTCTGGGTAAATAGGGGATATTGTTGGAGCATGAGACTAGGTCTGCTCTGATGAATGAGAAGAAAGCTATTTTCCCTAAGCACCTATGCCCCATGAACTTTACTGTCTCTGCAATAGAGATTTCACCCCTCACCCCCCCCAAAGTGAGGATATTAGCACCGCAGGATGTTCTGTGAAGAAAAGAAGCCGCCTATACAATAGCAATTGAAACTGTTATTCAGAGCACAGACCGTTCCAGAGAAGAGTACATTATCACTGGTCAGTTTTTCTCTGTTTCTATCAAATATTCTGTATTCAGTAATATAACAGACCTTTTCCTTTTCTTTGGGGGGTCTTCTCCCTCTCAGGAGTTTAGCACATTGGAGGCTGTACTTAATAGCAAGCATCTATCTACTACTATATCAGCTTTCTGTAAACTATTCTTTCAGGAAATACAATTCCTTGTTTGAAAAATTTGTATAAGATCATAATTTCTGGTGTATACAGCGTTTTCTACTTTAGGGTTTTGTAATTCACCACTGGCCATACTCGGGAAAAAGGTTGTCATGCATAGATGAAATTTCTCATGTTCATTACTCTCTGAAATTGTCCTGATTTGACAACTATGCTACTTCATTGTGGTGACTTCAACAGTTCCATGATCTTCCAAGATGAAACACTTACTGTAAGCCATGCATCTGCAGTCCATTTAGTAGATTTAATTGCAGACCTCAAAGATGAAGGGAAAATACTTGTTTTATTTATGGGCTGTATAACAATAGAGTCATCAGGAGAAGCTAGTGTTCTGTGCAGAGAGACCTCAAAGTACCTTCTTAATGGATGACAGCATGAATGCAATTCATTAATGTAGAAGATGTTATTAATGGGTGTAAACAAGAATCTCCGCTTTTTAGCCGGATGTGTTCTACCGTTCTGGTGGCTGAGGCCAAGAGTGTGTCTGTTACGTTCCACTGAAATTTCCCCAGACCCCATGATGAGTGAAGTGTATGAGGGGAGAAATAATTACACTTGCCAGGGAATTACTTTCATAATTCACTCACAGCTCTGTGCAAGTTATAGCTTGGTTGGTTTTCACGGCACCTCCACACCGTCGGTAGAGAAGCAGGATCGCATTATGCACATCAAAATGCGTATTCCAGGGCACCATTGATTAGGCTCTTTTATGGTTTGTTGCTGCTGTGGTTGCTGTTCATGTTAGGGAGGTTTAATTGCAGTGTCCAGGAAAAAAAAACAAAACACAACTAGAACTGCCCATCCATTACGTTTCAATTTTTTATCATGGAAAGATGAAGAGAATTTGCATAATTCCACTGGGCAATTCCCATTGCCAAGGCTGTGAAAGAAGTCTTCAAGGACCTAACTCATCCTTGAACTGGTGTTTACTGAATTGAAGCACCACTGTTTCCCGTAAGACTGGGGAATGGGGATAAAATCTCTTGGGGTCCTTTATTTTCTCTGTCATTCTTGATTATGGACTTACTGGCTTTTTCATGTAATACAGCAAATATATTGAGTGGGTTCTGCTTGACATTTTCCATAGTTTATCTGCACTGTCACTTTGGAGAATTTAAAACATTTCTGTAGTTTGCTGCAGATGCACATACCTTGAGAAAATTACTTTGATTCCTGTATCACAGGTCCCCAGCTCTAGCACTGTCCTACCTCACAGGTATATTTTGTTTATTTTTATCACTACTAGGGAATATGCAAGTACTAGGCACCCTAAGAGCCATGGGTAGGAAATTGATGCTGCCTTGTTTCTTCCTGGACCAATCCTGATTAGGTTAGTGGACTTCAGGCATGCAGGGGTTCCTATTGAAAGGGGAAAGGAATGTGGGGTTTGGCTTTTGGAAACACTACCTATTAAAATCTTTAAAATATTTATGTATCAATATGGACCCTGCTCCCACCCCACTCTTCTCAGCTGAAAGTGAACTGTGGAACTGCGGAACTGCACAAAAGGTACCACAACCAAACCTGTAGATCAAATATCACTACAGTTAAAATGTGATGTTGGCACAGACAAGACAAAACTAATTTAATTTTTCCTGTCAGTCTCTGTAGTAGATCAATTAAACTGCCAAGTAGATCAAATATTTCAGACTGTATTTATTACATTAAGTATTTATGTTCAGGCTGAGCATTTAAAGTATGATCTCATATAGGAACACAAGGAGGTTTAGATCAATTCAGCAGAATTTGCTGTAAGTTAATGGAAATCTAATTGTGTATTTTAATTTTGTGTACAGGAGGCAGTAAGTTCCTGAAAGAAAGCAAACATCACCCTGTCCGTATTGTAGCAACTTGATACAAATCCCATTAAACTAATACCAGATTGTCATAGATGTTAGTGGAAGCTGAATCAAGATCTAGGGCTTAACCCTCACACATTTTGATGGGAGCTGGATGCCTGATGTCCTGAAGATTTGAAATAAGTAGGAGAAATTCACTCCTTCCCCACTGTGGACTCAAGGTTACTGTAACAAGATGTTAAAAACCTCTGCTGCCTGCTAGATAAGGACGCTTCTTTCTTGGTCAGCATCACATCCTGTACATTGTGGGCTGACTGATGGGTAGGTAGAGACCTTGGGCTCCTGAGTCTCCCGTAGTTTGTCTCGGCTTTTGTGCCAGCAAAGTCCGACAGATTTCACTGGACTTATCACCTGCAGATGCAGGCAATTGTAAGGTAGATTCAACCTTCTTTACAACATACATTAAAAGGAAACAGGGCTAAATCCTACCCTCCTCTATTCTAGCTGGACCCTGGAGCAAATGTTGCTTTTGGTTTTACTTCTTTTTTATGTGTGAACTGTTCTTTGTAAGTGTTTTAGCCTCAGTGAAAATGAGAGGAATGATTATGGGTGAACTATTACTAGAAATAGTTTAGTTTCCACCACAGGTAACTCCACCCTCAGGTTGCAGAGCTACTAGCTAATATCAGGTCTAATTATTAAACAAAGAGCTTAGATTGGTACTGAATATGGATAAATACTTTATGCCTCTAAAAATGGAATGAAAATTATTCTTAAGGGGTGGAGCTGATTCCTCCATTTTTGGAAACAGGAAGACTCTTTACTGCTTCTCCCCACCTCCCACTAAGCAGACAGTGTCTGTGCCTAGTCCTGTATTAGATACTGCTGGCAGCCCAGCCCTCCCCTCAGCCTGGGAACTGAACAGCTGTGTTTGAAAATCTCACTCAGTTTGTGCTAGAAAGCAGCAGTGCAAAGGCAGCTGGTGCACAGGCAGGCCTTCATGCTCCCCCATCTCAGGGCAGAACCTTAAGATAGTGAGGCTTAATAAGCAGTAGTGAATAAACAGACTTCTGTGTGGCTTTCCACCTGCTGCAAACTGCAAGGACTGTGAAGGGCCTCTCCTCCCTCTTGTTAAAACAGTGGCTGTCCAGAACCCCTGAAGTGGCTGTAATTCAGCAGGGCAAAAAATTACTTTATGGGCATGGTTGGTGGTGGCAAAAATTGTAAGTTGTGTTACCGAGTGAATTTATTCTAAAACCTCCTTCTGACTTGCTCAAAACAGCCACAGAATTCAAGACTGAGCTTCCTAGTGCTAAAAGCAAAAGAAATGGAGGATTTTAGTCAAGTGCTGAAACTTGTTTGTTCAATTTACTTGAATGCCTGGACCCACAGAAATGTTGGTCTGATCATATGCTTTATCAGAGAAGCATTACAAGAGAAAAGAGTTCTTTCCATTTATATTAATAACCTGTCCTTCGTAGATTCTGTTTTTTAAAATGCAAAGAGTAATTTTTCCTGAATGTTACTTGCAATTGCAAATCTCTGACAATTGCTGTGGAGAAGTCTTGCAGACGTCCTAAAACCAAGCAACTGACTGCCTTCATTCCTTAGCAGATGAGTGCTGACCCGTTGCTACCAAGAACAGAAGTGTAAAAAAAGACTACCTGCTCTCTGCAGGTTATTAGTTCCATCATTTAGTCATGAGCCATTTAACTCAAATATTAACTGCAGAAATTAAAGCAAGTCCTTGGCTTGGAAAGATCAGGGGAAGATAGTGCAGTGTGCCAGGATGTGTGCAGCCTGGCTGTTTCTTGTTGGGACGTAGCATATCAGCAGAAAACAGACTTTTGCCAGGGGTGTACAAGAGGATGTAGAGTTTGTGTGGCCTCTGAGACCCCCGGAAAAATGATGTTACCCAACTTTTCTAACCAGAGAGTAAATTAAAGTAGCTCAGCCATCCCACCCTGCCTCCCCTTCCTACTCCTCTGACATATTCTTCTTCATTCAATAGATGCATATAAGCTAGGTAACAAGATGGCTTTTTGAATGGACTGCATTTCCTGCCCAATGGTCAACCTACACTTCCAGGTATGCTTGTTTGGGAACTGTTCCAACCCCCAGCACTATCAAAAATAATCCAGAGGAAGAGTCTGAAGTGTTGCAGCTCAGGAAAGTAGCTGGTGGAGTGAGGACTGCCTCTGTCAGGGGGTTTCAGGGGAGCCTTTTAGCTTGAAGGGAGAGGAATATCCACTTCATCCACTCTCCAGTGTTTTATTGACTGCTTGGAACATTCACAGGTCTCAGATGAGAGGGTAGAGATGCTCTGACCCATCTCTCCTGATGGGACTCAAGCCATGTCGGCAGCAACAGTGCTTGGTAGCCTTGGCTCACTTCTGGAGGCCGTTTCTTCAAGGTGTCTTCCTTAAGCAGCTCAGACATTGGCTGTGTAAAGGTAGAACAGACTCTTACAGGTAGTCATGATGCTAGTAGTTGACAAGGGCCTGACCAAAGAAAAGTCTATTTTGTCTTACAGGGAGATAGGAGAAGGTCATCATAATAACTGGAATATTTTTACCTTTCTCTCTGCTGTAATCTTTCAGGCAAAGATAAGTGATGGAACCTTTACACTCACCCATCAAATGCTGCTGCCCACACTGATCAAGCTCAGTGTGCAGGTGGAGGGCAGGGTACATCTCAGCATAGTCTGATGGCAGCCACCGGGCAGCAGCCTCATATGAGAGGAGGGAATGAGCTGAGCCTTGCTTGTTGGGAAAGGAAATTTCAGATGTGATCTGAACTTCACTGCTCGCCTTTGTCTGTTTTCATTGCTCATTCTGTTTGTCATCCTGAGTGACTAACAGTGTAAGATCCCTCACAGTATCAGTAGAACAAGATACAGGTTTTCTAGCGCTGATACAGAGAACATCTATGTACCCACTAAAGGTCAAGGTACCCACTTAAGGTCAACCCCATCTCTACCCTCTTCAGACTGACCATGGAGGGAACAGTCTGTCTCCACGACCTTCCCCATGAGTGACGGTGCCTTCTTTCCTTCCTCCCCAGGGAGCCCACTGTGCTCGTGCTGCGTTCCAGACCCCATGGGCCTCTCCTTCCTGCCCACCTATGGCTGCCAAAGCAACCGCACCGCCAGCGTGGCCGCGCTGCGCATGAAGGCGCGGGAGCACTCGGAGGCTGTGCTCCAGTCTGCCAACCTCTTGCCCACCGCCAGCAGCAGCCCCACTCCTCCTGCCAAACCCTCCTGCCCTGAGGGCAGCCAGGACAAGCAGCCCTCTCCAGCCAAGGAGCACATGGAAGGGGAGAAGAGCGTATGAGACCGGACTGGTGTTGGCCCCTTGGCTTAGGGCAGTGACCCGCTGGTGCTCTGCAGGGGGGTGAACTGCAGTGTGGCCATTCCCAGTGTGATGTCACAGGGCCACCAGGGACCTGGCACATCTAAGTGGCCTCTTTGGCTGCCTTTCACACACCCTTGCTTTTCTTGTGTCGCTGTACGCTCATTTCCCTGATTTATCAGCACTATCTGTGTTTGGAAACGTTCGTGAAACTGTTTTTATCCCCCCTACCACATCCCAGGGACACCAAAAGGCCTGGGAACCTGGCATCTCGACTTCCCATTCTGTGTGAGACGGATGGCTGACAGCAGCACATCACTTCCAGATGTGAGTTCTGGGGCAGGAGAGGCATCCAGGCACCAGTTACCCCCACCATGCACAACAGGGGTGAAGGAATATCCAGGTATAGCCAATTTGGCCTGCTGTATTCTGAAGGCATTTGACTTCAACCAAACTTATCCCAGGCAATCCAGGTGTAAGAGGAACAGAAAATGGAACAAAACCCTTAGTAATGTTTTCCTTCTGTCTTCTTTTCTCTGAAAGCGAAACTTCCCATGGAGTAGATTACTTGGAAGTTGCTGAGATCAGTTTACCTGTGACTAAAATCCTTGCACTAGCCTCTATGTGAACATCAGTCTGTTGCTCTTGCCATTCCCTGGGTTAGATGTAAAAGACATATGACTTCAAAATGGCATTCATAGCTTCGAACTGTAATGCTGATATTTAATAAAGAGTGTGGTTGTCTCTAGATCTGCACAAGGCTGGGGGGTTTTAGCATCACTGTCTTAGAAAAAGAGACTGGAAGACAAAAGAATTCTGCATTGCAAAACTGGAAATATATCTTTCCATGTTTTGTGTTTAATAAAGAGTAAATTAAACTTGGAAGGGTATTCCTTTATGCCATCCAAAATCAGACTATTTCATTTACTGAAAACTTGTAATGAATCTAGGTATGAAAATGTATTAATTATTACAGAGTGGACACAGTGCACAGGAGAAATTGATGCTTTATGAAATATAGTATTATCTCACACCCAAACCTCCCCAAAGCAAAGAGGACTAAGATCTAAAGAGCAGTCATTTTAATCTGTTTTTTTCCATTTTAATCTGTTTTTTTAATCATATTTTTTCCATGGGAAATGCACATGCAGATTTAAACTTAGTAACAAGGACTTGCATTTTTCCGGTGCCACTTGCAGGCTCCTTAGACTTGTCCACAGATGTCCCTGGAGAACCTGGTGTAACAAACTGTTCTGAGACTTGACCAAGTAATGTGGAGGCTAGTGGAAGGATTCCTGTCACCTCTGATCCTGCATGTTTTCCCAAGGACCTCCTGTAATGTGCTGAGCACATGATTTTACATGGGGTTTTGTTCAGCTGTTTATAGGATCTAAGTTTGGGAATGTGCTTGGAAAGCAATCCTGAGTAATGCTGGCAGCAAAATTTTGTCTCCTCCACATAAGTGATCTCAGCCCATGAATTTCAGAGAACCTGGGACTTCTCTGGGGCTCTCAGGACCCTCCCACACACCCTGGTGCATGCCTTCCTTTCCATGAGGCAGGGTTTGGTGTCAGCATCCACTCAAAGGGTGGAAGCCCTGGTATTGGCAGCACCAAGCACTTTCATTGCTCCAGGTATGAAGGGTACCAGGCACGTCCAGAGTGCAGTTTGTGCCTTCCGGACACAAACCAGCAGAGAGGGCATTGCTGGCTCTGTCCTTTGATCTGAACATAAACAAAAGTCAGACAGGGCCAACATTCATCACCTGGAGTCATTTTGCTTTACTTTTGCCACACAGCGTGTTTCTTTTGGGGATCCTTAACTGTCCTAATTGCAGGGAGGGGAACATGCAGTAGTCTGACATCTGCCTTTGTGTTCCAGCTTCAGGAGCTGCTCTGCTGAACTGTGGGGGAGGTGGCTTCTCTGGCTGCAAGTTATGGCTTAGTTTAAACAACAGCAGCAACCTTTTTCTTCCACCAAAATAAAAGAGATCTCTGTGTGCTTTGTTGTGGGGAGTGGTTGGAGGAGAGAAAATCACTGTTTTGTCAGTGATCTTCCCAATTGTAATTTTTGTACCCTCCCTTTCCTAAAAAAAGACTAAAAATATATTCCAGTCCAAAGAGGCAGGCCCAACTTCATTTCAACATAATTACCTTGCATTCAGTTGAACTTCAGCCCTTCTGTACACTAACTCTTCAATCTAATTGTTTGATTAAACTCGTATTTCCTCCAGAAAGGTACATAAATAAGTGAATTGTTGAGCAAATTAAGAATACTTAACAGCATTGCATCTGAAAAGTAGTTATGCTGATTAAATTTTCTGTCCTTGAGGATTTTCAGGAAATTACTTTTGATCGTCAATAACACAATTAAGTAAACTACACGCACATTAGCATGAATAATTGATAAGAAATTATGTATTACCACGAAGCACTGATTTAATAATTCATGATGCGACACTCTAGTGACTGTGCAAAACTGGATAACATTGACAAGTCTGCCTGATGTTGCTGGAAATGCTGCAAATGCAAACAAGTCCACAGTTTTGTTGTACAATAAAGAAAAGTATCTGATGCATGCTGTAGTTTCTGTTTGTTTAATATTTGAATAAATTTAGAAAGAAGACCCTGAGAAGTTCCTGTACTCTTTTCGTTCAGATCAATTTATCTGTTCAAGCATCTGTTTTCACATTGACGGCTCTCCAGTTCTGCTTAGATCAAAGAGAGGTTGCAGAGTGGGGGAGGCTCTCCCCTGCACAACTGAAACCTCCAGGATGTCTCATAACCAGCAAAATTAGGGAACACAAACTTTACAGAGCCTCCTGTTAAAGGGGCAAAGCACCATCAGTCCCCCTGAAGACTGAGCACAAAATCTTTTAGACTCTTTAGTATCTGATGTGTCTGTGATTATAATTATGCAGTAAGATGATGTAGGTGGTTGCTCTGAGTCAGCCACAAATTAAGCTCTTAGATTTGTGTGTTTTGAGTCTACGCTATGCTGTGTTAAACCCTAGGCCAATTTGCCAACAATTCTTGCAACTTGCCTAGGGGAGGCAGATAGACGTTTGTGTTCTCTTTAGCATGTTGGGGAAAGCAGAGCATGGTGAGCCAGGTTTTCCTCTCAAGTTTTGATCCAAGACCCGTCTGCCTCAGGGCATTGCAACCCAAGGGAACTTGCTTGAGGTCACTCAGCAGTAGCACAAGGGCAAGAGTAAAACTCAAGAGATCTGTGTCTCTGTCATGCTTGTTTCTAGCCACCAGACCCTGCTCCCTTCCAGATAGGCTTTCCACTGCAGATCAACCACCTGCCTACTTTCTGTGCTGTCATATATCAGGGCTATGCCACTTAAACCACTCTGTAATGGCCATTTCAGTAGCTCTGATTAAGCCTGGTATTTAAAAGTTTATAACTCAGCTATAAAAAGTCACTCAGGCTGAACCCCAGCATGAGAGGCCCAAGCCCAAGGGGATGATTTACATGCAAGCTACTCCAAAATTAACCTGCATGATATTTTTTCAGTTATATGAGGGAAAAATGGAAACCCAAGGTGTGAGGGATGGATGTAAGACAAAGATGTTTTGTTTGACAGCTAACTGCATTTTCACCAGATCCTATGCAGTAATTTTCTCTGAATTTCCGTACTAGCATGATCCGTGCATAGCATCAGTGGTCACTGTGCAAATGTCAATTGTTCGGGTTTGGCAAAACATCGCCAGTCCTGGGCTCCTTTCTCAAGAAATTACAGACATCCACAACACTCGGATTTCCCCTCATCCCTCACCTTCCCCTCTTGGCCATCCCCCAGCATCCTATTCACGACCGCAGAAAGCCTATGGTCCTGCCTCCAGCTCTGGTGCTGACTTTTGGCTTGTGCTGTCCCCATGCTGCAGTTCCTCCTGATCCAGTGCTGAGCCTGGCAATAGGGAGACTACAGCAGGGCCATCTGGGACAGAGTCCATGCTCAGGACATGCTCAGGGCATGATTGCAGCATGTTGGACCAGGTTTTGTTAATGGGGATTGATGCACAGTACCAGACCATGGAACCTCTTTATAAGGTTGCATGCCTTTCTCTCAGCTCTCCAGGCTTGTTATCTCTTACACATCTTTTTAAGTCTCCTTATGCCTACTTACATTATAGCAGGAAATGTGGAGCTGTGAATGCACCTTTGCTCAGTTATGCCATAGGCTAGTCCTTCTTACACTGCATGTTGGATAGTAATGAGATTGTTGGTCTAATTGGCTCTTTATTAGGAGTATTATTTACAACAATGCTGAAGGCCATGTGCATGCAGATAAAGATCTTGGTTTACCATTAAACTCTTCCCTCTTGCAGTCAGTGCCCTCCCCTCTTCGATCCCCATAGATTGCTGCCCTTGGGGAGTTTGAGCTGACCTTCTCTCCACGTCCCAGAGGAGTCCCCCATCCCAGGTCATGGCCAGGGATAAAAGCTTGCTGTCTCTGGGAAGTCTGCCCTTCTGCTGCGTGCTCAAGCTTTCTGCTTCCCTGCAGCAGAAAGAAGGCAGCGCAGTGTGGGAGGAAGTCATTTGCTGCTGGGTGGACCACGAGGGAAAAAGGGATGGAGATTAAATGCTTGTGGTGTGCTGCTGTGGCACATTCTCCCTCTAAAAGAGCTGCTACTCGATAAAGATCCTGTTGTACCTGGCTGGCGGTGTGGTGGAAGCAGAGTGTGAAGCAGGGGAAGTGAGAAGCCCTGAACTGATACCTGAGCTCTGAGTACATAATTCAGACCTCTCCGCTGAAGAGTTTGACACCCCTCTCTGAGATCATAGTGTGGCCTGAGAGGGGGGGAGTTGCCTGCCACAATGCCATAAATAAAAGAGCGGTAGAGTACAATAAACAATGCTTTATTCTTTCCAGTTAAAAACTTCCTTTGCAATGTAGTAAAATATTGACTTTAGGTGACCATATTACCACAAAACAAGACCTTTTCCTGATAACAACCAAAGAAGCATTTACACAGATATGGCCTGTGAGAATGTGAATTTTATTGTCGTTTACTAACACTGAATTTCACTGGCATAGAGTATATAAAGCTTTAGTTGAGAGTGAGGTATTGACAGTATTTTAATAATCCAACCACAATGCCCTTGTTTTCTGCCCTAAGCTCTCTGCCACAAGTAGGTGCTGCTCTGCTGTTTCAGAAATCTGAGTGTCATATTTTGGAGCTGTGAGAAGTTTCCTGTGGTAAACTCATAATAGTTAAAAAACACACCAGGATTTAAAGTATTGGCCTGCATAACTCTTTTAGTATTTAATTTCGATGGCTTCTTCTGTAGTCAGTGTTTTTTATTGTAACATCCATAATATGAAACAGAGAAGTTAAAAAACACCACTGCTTGTGTCATTTTAGCCAAGAAGAGTTCTCACATGCAGAGCAACAAAAGGCAGCTCTTTTATGCAGGCTGAGTTACTTCTAGATCTAATGCCCACCCCAATCCTGTTCTGATGGCCTGGAAATTATTGAAGTTGTTTCTGGTCTTGGATAGTTCAGCTAAATCATCTTACAGTCACCTGGAGCACCTGAGACTGCGGCAGCTGTTTGTAAAGAGAAAATACCCACTCCTCTGGGCTGGTCTAATGTCAGGGTGGCTGCTTTCTAAGTTCCAGCACAAGCCAGTGTATTGTGGCATTAATGCTGTGTACAGGTGGACACCTGGGAGTATGTCATCCTTCACGACTTACACACCCATCTTCTGCCCCACCAGTGGCCTGAACATACATGGTTCATCAGCTGCCAAGGTCAATTCTGGTATGCAAGTACCTGTGCCTTCCGAGCAGCGCCTTCAGCCCAGGCTGGGAGACCTCTGATAGTATGGTCAGAAAATGCACCATGAGAGCAGCCTTCAGAAGGCAGGCCAGACAAAGCCAGCCTGAGAACCGGTCCTTGGGACTGGTCAAGGCCGGAAGAAAACTTTTAATTTCTAATTAAATTGTGTTTGCTTTCTCAGCTAAACCAGTTTACCTTTCAGTTCTCCTGTTTCAGAATTCTTTTTTATTAAACTCCAGCACTCAATGTTGGCCCTAGAGACTAACACTTGCTACAGTGGCAAATTTATTAGGACTCCCCTAGGTACAAATAGGCTGAGGTTTTTATTATGTGCACACAGCTTCTTTACACCCGCATTGTACATGAGGCGATGTGTTAAATAAGATCCAAAGCCCATTAAATGAAGAAGCCCATCTCTGCAAAGAAGACTCCCCAGGAACCTAAACTCTGTCTGTTATATCACAGCTGGCTCACCCTTGCTCCGTCGTGCTGGCTAAAGCCATCAGGTTTTGGCAGATGCTTGAAAACCAAGATGCTGATATGATCACCAGTCCTTGGCACAACACGGGTAGGAGCATCCCTGGGAGTTGTTAGTTTTTATTAGAAATATTTCTGTAGCAGTGCGCAAGAAATTGGCTGCTGGCAAGGAAGGGAGATGTACAGGAGAAAAGTGCTGATCCTATTTCTCCTCTGAACCATCACTTTAGAGCTAAACCCAGCTGAGATTGAGCCTGAGCTCCTCCAGGGAGGATCTGACAATCACCATCCAACAGGGGTCAGAAGAAAATCAAAGTCCCTCTCAGAAAGCCAAATACTTGAATACTTCTCCTGTGGCTCTGAACCAGGGAGTAAACCAGACCAATGTTGCAGCTTGTTGTTCAGACAAATAACACATACAACAAGCAGCCAGGCATTTGTGTGTGCGTGTCTGTGTGTCTGTGTGTGTCTGTTTGTGTGTATGTGTGTCTCTGTAGGCGCACACAAACTGCAATTTCATCTTTTTTTTTGGTGGGGTTTCCCTCCACAGGGGAGGAGCAGCATTTAGGTGAGTCAGCTTCGTGCACCCCACAGAGCACTTTGTCAGCAAAGCCCAGGACTCAAGGCACAATGTTTTATCCCTACCTCCACTGTGAGGCTGTGGGGTGGAGCTCACAACATGGGTCCAAGCTGGAAAGAAAGGGAGAAGGAGTGTTTTTTATTCAGTGGTTTTTTCCTAGTGATCTGTTTGCGCCATGACAAGCCAATGTGATCCCTATGTTACTCTGTTTTATTCAGTACAGACACATCAAAGGGAGGTATTCCTTGCTAAGGAGTCCCCCTTTTCAGTAACTGAACCAGCCTCCATAGCTTGGGAGGTGACTTGTCCCTTCATTGGGACCCCCAGTGACTCTGTGTCACCCTGCTGCTCAATGCCATACTGCCTTGTCTGCATCACATCATCACCAGAGATAAGTAGTAGTACAGCTGAAGATGAAAGTGATACTCTTTGTTCCTCACAAGGGATTACTCGATTTTAGCTGAAATTGAAGTAGCTGGTTGGTGGGATTAAATTTTTTGGGGTTAAAATATTGTAGGTCTGCTGCTCTGTACAAATCTCAAGTGCCTAGAGAATTGCTGAGACTGGGAAGCCACCTCTTGTGAAGGAAGGAAACTTTGTGTTTCTATCCAGTTCTGATCAAATCAGACTTTAAAAAATAAAATCCACTGAGTTAAGAGCTATGCCTTTGTACCAGTCTGATGAATCAGATACATATTAAAATTAGTGACACTGGGACTCTTCTGTTCTGCAATACACTGTTAGCCAGGCACTGTGAAAACAGTAGAGGAGTGAATAAATGAGAGTCGTTATTAACTAGATTTTAGAATTACATTAATGAGACAGGAAAAGAGGAGCCAAGGTACTAGAGACATCTTGCTCCTGCTGCAGCTGCATGGGCAGGTGATTTAGCTTAGATTTCATAGTCTCTGTGAGAAACTGAGAAAATGATTCGAGCTAATTAAGAGAAAACAGTGTAAGGTCAATATGACCTGGAGAGAGAAAAGAAAAACAAATTGTAAAACTTAATTGGGCCCCTACAAAGAGGTAAAACAAGTTACCTCCCTTTTACCTTGTGTAGGATTTATAGTGAGAGAATTTTGTTTAGTTAGCTAGATAATAGCACCTTTCTTAAAATTTATAGATAACAAGCAAACATCTGCTGAATGTCTGATTTAACAATATTATGCTTATAGATAACATTCTTGTTAAGAAATAATGTTTATACTCATGTACCTAACAATGTATAATGTTTATACTTATGTATAATGAATATTCATGTAGTAGCTGGAAATAAATGTAGAACAACTGTCTTCTTTGGGTGTGACAGGCGTTGGGAGTTGTTGAACCCCTTCCCTGATCACCCAGCGCTGATTTTGCTTTTATCATATAATAAATTCTGATTGGAAATTGCCCGATTGGGTTTCTATTTCTCACAAAACTTGGTGACTTCGCCCGACGTGATACCCTTTGTGTTCTGGGAGATACTTAGCGCCTGAGATAGGAGCGCGCCCGCTGTTTTTCAGCGGCCTATTCACAGGCCTAATATTTCAACAAGGGCCAAGGGTAACGCATGCATATGATAAAAGCAAGGAATTAAAAAGCTCCTGGAGTGCTGCAGCAAAAAGCCCATAATTCTTGTGCACGAAGACCCGAGTGAGAAAAACGGACTGTGAGTATCACTTCGGGGGGGCGGATAAAGAGGTCGGAGTGAATGAGTGAATGAGACGCAGCGTAGCTGTGAATCAAGAGTGGAGTCCTTCTAACCTCGTTTCTGTCTCGCCGCGAGGAGAGCAGCGGGTGAAGGGATGAAGCGGAAGAATTGATGAGGGGACCTCTGGGGTCGGTGAGAGTTTTTCAGGAAGGACCGCTGAGTCAGTGAAAAATCCTAAAAGGGATCCCAGAGGATCGGTGGGAAGGTAGGAAACTTTAGAAGGGACCTCAGGAATATGGGGCAGGGAATTAGTAAATTCAGTTGCCCCAGGAAGGAAAGGAGCAAGCAGGCATTGCCGGATATACCCTTAGACAGTCCTCTAGGGGTGGTACCTATTGGGTTAGTTAGCAGCTGCGGGAAAGTTTTGTGTTTTGTGTTCCGGGAGATAGGGAACACGGGTTCCTGAAAAGTTTGCTTAAAAGACTTGGGCCCTCGGAATAGTCGGAAAGTCACTTTTCAGGAGGCGAACGGGTAGTTCGCCATCCCAGGTCAGAACCAGTCAGCCTAGGGCTGTTTGGTTTGGAGGGGACGCCCTCCGGTGCTCTGACACTGTGGAAGAGCCGGTGGGGCTCTGGAGTCAGTGTGACTCGGTAAATAGCTGAGAGGTTACGTTAACAGCGTCGTAACCCCAAGGTAACAAATTCGAATCTCAGTTGTGTGACAGTGGTTTGTTTTTGTTTTGCAAGCATGGGTTGTGTGGATTCAAAATTTAAGATCCCTGAAGAATCCCCCCTAAGTCTGGTTTTAAAACATTGGAAGACTTTAACTGGTTCTGAAACAACTTTAAAGAAGGAAGAACTGTGTAGGCTGTCTATAAATACCTGGCCGTTGTTTGGACAAATGAGAGGAGTAGCATGGCCAGAATTTGGACCGTTTGAACTGAACGCAGTGTTTCAATTAATCTCGCTTTTACATGTAGAACAGAGGTGGCGGGAAATTTGATACGCAGAGTTGTTTTTATTCCTATTAACACGCCCTGGATTGGGGGTGGAAGATAAGAGAAACGAGAGCTCAGAAAGGGCAGAAAGATCAGAAGTAGAATTAGAAAAAGAGGGAAAAGATCGAGTTAAAACTACCCCCGTCTCACGAGTTTTATTTAAAAACATGGAGAATGGTGATGTAAATGTGTTAATATCACCGGATGGGAGAGAAAATAGCCCGGGAGCTGCAGGAGGAGCGGCCCCGGGACCGGCTCCTGCTGAGCCGGCAGGAGCCATTGGCGGACCCCCTGGTGTGGATATGGCTGCACCGGGAGGGATTAGGCAAATTAAGGCCTCTGGAGAAGTTAGCTCGGGTCCAGCGGGAGCAAGTCCTGTCGTTTTGGCTGGAGTACGCACAGAGGTGCAGGTGAAATCAGCTTTTGTTGAAGCTGCTTGCAGCGCGGCAGAGCAGAGCGAGAGTTATGCAGATGCGGCGGAGCTGGCTAGCCCAGAGATAACATCTAGTTTAGTTGCAACAGGAGTAATAGCAGGAGAAACTTCTGGCCCCACAGGGGCAATGGTTGCGGAAGCTGCCCTGCCTGTTCCAGTGAGCGGGGAAGCAGTCTGTAGCCCTGCAGCAGCTAGTAGCTTTGCCGGGGCAGATAAAGTTGTCATAGCAACAGCAGAAGTGAGCTCGGGAGTAGAGGAACAAGTAACAGCTGAAATTGATAGTTGTATCGGTAACGGAGTAGTGAAGGCTGAAAATTCAGCTTTTAGAAAGATTGCTTTTGATGTAGTAACATCAGAGAAAGTTATTATAGATGCGGCATCTGTTGTAGAAACAAGAGAAATTTTAGAAGTCACAGCGAAAGCACCGCCAGAATTGGCCAGTGCAAACGCAGAAGGCGTAGGAGTCGCTGATCTAGACAGTGACAGTGAAGCGAAGGCGTCGGCCCCAGGGGGGGTGACGGCCCCAAATGTAGAGGTGTTTGTGAGAGCGAGTAGCCCAGCACCACAGATGGGTGCTCAGGCAGTTGATTTAATCGGTGGCGATAGCAATACGAGAGTTGTAAGAACGGAGTTGCATGCCCCGAGTGCAAGACAGACCCTAAAGTTTACGGCGGACTGTGCTGTTGTAGAAACAAAGACAAGAGAAATGAGTTGGGTCAAAATGTGTGAAACCAGGCAAAAAGCAAATGAGTTGCCCAGACTTTTCGAACAGATTGAAAGATGTTGTTAGAAAATATATTGATATTGATTTAGGATCAGACTTGGGAAAGAGACACCTGGTATACCTGTTTGTGGGACAGCCCACAAACGATATAAAGAGGAAATTATTAGAGATAGCTTGGGCAGTATATCAGAACAGAGAGCAGAAAGCTAGTACGGTGGGCGGAGAGGCGCTTATAGGAACAGCCATTGCCGCGGCAACGGAACTCCCGGCTCAGAGAGCAGGGGAGGCTTCTGGAATGGCCGTTACCACGGCGACGGAACTGGCTGGCGCCGTGAAGAAAAAAGTGTTACCTGTGTGTGATACAGTGAGAATGCGTGTGACAGGAAAAGATCCGGGGACAGAGAAAGCGAACTTAGAGCAGAGAGCGATCCCGAAGTTTAAAACTGTGGCGAGCACAATAAAGCGGAGACAGGAAAAGCTAGTCCTAGTTGTTGCTCTGACTAGTGAAGAAGTTTTAGTTCCTGCTAGTGTGGTCCAGGCAGAGACAGCAGATGCGAGTGCCGGGGCAGCGTTAACCACGCGCACAGAAAGAATGGGTCCAACTGCGGGACAGGCAAAATCTGGGTTTGATACAGGAGCTGCTGCCGCCTTTGCAGACAGAGCGGGGGCCGCAGCGGGGGCAAAGGCAAATTATTTCCTGGCTGTGGCCAGCACGAGCGGAGCAACTCATAACACCTTAGCGGCTGCGAACAAGAGATCGGCTGGGGTGCAGAGGCTGCAAGAGAGCCTAGAATGGTGTCTGTGGCTGGAGTCCCAGCCCAACCTAACACAGGACCCTCTGGCTGCGCCACTGGGGGCGAAGACGGAGTTGTTGCTTCCACTCCAGCCCCCCCAAACCTGCATAATCCGTGCCCTCCCATCAGGCCGAAAGGGGGGAGGGGAAAACAAAATCAGTGTAAATTCCCGGCGAACACAAAAACTAAAACCCGCCGGTGCAAAATATGCCATAAGATGATAAGGTGATGCTTTGAAAACTGTGGGAGCTAAGTCTAAGGGAAAAGAAACTACCTACTAACCCTTGCATCCTCTGTCTTTTAAAACTGCCACAGGCTCATAACCTGTGAAAGAACATTCCTACCCTAACTCAGTAAGGGGGGAATACTGATTTGTCTTAAATATAGACTAACAACGTGTCAGAAGTTAGCTGTTCACAGACAGTTTGTTCCAGCAACCAGACCTGAAGCTGTACCACTAAAATTCAAGCTGAGAAGTCATGAGAACAACTTTTATGCAGAAGTAGACAAATGTCTCAACTGCAAATGAAAAACAGCACCATTAGATTTCAAGATACATAAAATAAACCCTGGGGATTGGGTCCTAATAAAGAGATGGAAAGAAACTTCTTTAACCCCATTTTGGGAAGATCCCTTCCAGGTACTGCTCACGACAGAGACCGCAGTGCATACAGCAGAACGAGGGTGAGCACACACGACCAGAGTGAAAGGACCTGTTGCTTCACCACCCCTGAAAGAGTGGACTGTGTCATCAACGCCTGGGGACCTACGACTTAAACTCCAAAAAAGACCTTTATGAATTCATCACCTGAATGGAGAAGACATATCGAAGGCTGGAATGAGTTATCCCCAGAACAAAGAGACTTAAAGGCCCGAGAGGTATTTCCTGAAAGTTTCTGTATAAAACCTAGCCAAAGATCTTGGTTTCAGTTAGTCCCAGGACAAATTCTTAGGAGACAGCGGTTTGTTTCCTGGAAAGAAGGAGCCATCCCCTGGCAGAGTGGGGGGTCAGGTGCATATTTTACTAATCGCTTAGTTAACCCCATCCTTGTGTTAGCTTGTGACCTTGAAAAAGAAGACATATACATTGCCCTGAGTGTCGTGACACGCAGGGAGATCCACCCCAATTAGAGTCAGTACAGATAAATAAGCTGTTTTGTGGGTGGGAATTGTTATTACCAGTAAATTGGGAAATATTTGAAACTGACTGGTATGCAGCATTAAGGTACAGTATGATGAAATTTTCTGGAGAAACAGCCCAAATTGACTGCCCGCTGGATGACTTTAACTTTATAGACCCCATGTAAAGAATGTCACAATGGCTAACAATTTATATATTGATTAATTAGTGGGAATAATAATTCTGTTGACAGAATCCGTTGTTGTGAGATAAAGTGAACCTTCACCTGGAAACGAAAAACTGGGCCTTAATTAAATTAGAAAACCTAAAAGGGGCAAGACCAGGTTAACCTCTGAACCTGCCACTGACAGCCAGCCACGGGATGCAACCCCGTTCGGGCATGGGCCGTGGAGGCTTAAGTTATGCTGGACCCTTTTGGATACTCTGCTGCTTTTGGGCTCACGTCCTGTCTGACAAGTGTACAAAATGCTACTAAACTACACGATATAAAGGCCGTATGATTCAAAGCTTAAGCTATCACTCATTTGTCAACAAAGTCTGCTATGACTATAGACAACTGAACACTTGCAACACGGGTTCTCGGCAACTATGGGTAGCACAAAATTTAGGAAAAGGGGGAACCAGGCTGGGACTTAGTTGTCCTAAGGGAGAGGAATGGATTTGTTTCACTCAAGAAGGCCATTGGGACATTTCTGACGGTGGTGGAATGCAGGACTTGAAAAGGGAGGAAATAATAAAAAAGAGGGTGCAAACTACATTAAAAGAAAGAACACAGGTGACTTATACCAGAAATTGAAAGACAAACTAGGAGAAGATTGGCAACTCCCGGGTTATGGAACTAACCTATATATTGATCTAATGGAACATATTATTCAAACCTTAAATTTATCCAAGTGCTGGATTTGTAGTGGACCTTTGATGACAGAAGAGTGGCCCTGGAAAGGTACTGGTCTCACCCCATGGGAAATTTTAAAATGGAATCACTCCCAGAAAGCATCAGAATCTAGGCCCCAAGGTTGGATTTTAATTTCTGATGTGGTTGGGCAAGAATGCATTGAACGGAGAGGTAGGGAAATATATAAAACCAAAGTAGGAGAGTCCCCATGCCTATCAGTGAAAATAATCAATACCACAGGAGAATACTGGTGGCCAAAAGAACCATTAGGGTATTGGACTAACAATATGACTGCAGACTGTACCTGGCATGATGAAGCTCAAAGCTGGTGGTGTAATGAAACAAATTTAAAAAAAACCCTTTTGAAGAGCATGAGAGAATTAAAAACATATTGGGACCAAGCAGGTAGTACCGATTTAGAATGGGTAGCTCCGGAAGGATTATTCTGGATATGTGGAAAGCGAGCATATACACAGCTCCCTAAAGACTGGAGAGGAGTCTGTACACTAGGTATAATCCAACCGGGGTTCTTTTTACTGCCCCCCAAAAAAGGTATGAGTTTAGGTGTACCTTTGTATGATGATTATGGAACCATACGCCGAGAAAAAAGGGATGACATTGGAGGAACCCAAAAGTGGTACGATGATGAATGGCCTCCTGAACGAATCATTGCTACTTACGGACCAGCTACTTGGGCCCAAGATGGGACCTGGGGTTATCGAACCCCCATGTACATACTAAATAGAATTATCCGCCTTCAAGCAGTCATGGAAATAGTAGCCAGTAAGACAATTCAAACTCTGGATCTAATCACAAGTCAGCAATCAAAAACTCGAGCAGCTGTGTATCAGAATCGGCTTGCCTTACATTATCTGCTAGCCAAGGAAGGGGGTGTGTGTGGTAAATTCAACACTTCAGATTGTTGTCTACAAATTGATGATAATAGACAGGCAGTTATGGATATTGCAAAGGATATCAGAAAACTGACTCATGTACCTGTACAAAAATGGAACTCTATGCTCGACAGCCAGTGGTGGGATAACTTGTTAGGAACAGCTTGGTGGAAGAAAGTAGGATTCTTTCTATTATGCGCGTTGGCCAGTATACTATTTTTACCATGTTTAATCCCTTGTTTCATTAGATTGATAGTTTCTGTAGTACAAAGAATGCAAATATCAACAATGCCGACAGATCCAAAGACGGCTCAAAGTGCCAAGGTACTGTTAGTCACCAGAACTCCACCTTCCCAAGATGAAGAAAATGTCAAATTAATATTGTCCAGATTAGAGCAAAAAACTCGAATCAATAATTTTATAGAAAGAGAGGAGGGATTGTGAGAAACTGAGAAAATGATTCGAGCTAATTAAGAGAAAACAGTGTAAGGTCAATATGACCTGGAGAGAGAAAAGAAAAACAAATTGTAAAACTTAATTGGGCCCCTACAAAGAGGTAAAACAAGTTACCTCCCTTTTACCTTGTGTAGGATTTATAGTGAGAGAATTTTGTTTAGTTAGCTAGATAATAGCACCTTTCTTAAAATTTATAGATAACAAGCAAACATCTGCTGAATGTCTGATTTAACAATATTATGCTTATAGATAACATTCTTGTTAAGAAATAATGTTTATACTCATGTACCTAACAATGTATAATGTTTATACTTATGTATAATGAATATTCATGTAGTAGCTGGAAATAAATGTAGAACAACTGTCTTCTTTGGGTGTGACAGGCGTTGGGAGTTGTTGAACCCCTTCCCTGATCACCCAGCGCTGATTTTGCTTTTATCATATAATAAATTCTGATTGGAAATTGCCCGATTGGGTTTCTATTTCTCACAGTCTCTGTCTCTGGGACTTATATGTGCCCAAAGAAAATAGCTCCTGCATGTCAGGATGGGTATATTTGGGCCACAAATTAACAAGGCTCATAGGAAAGCAAACTTTAGTACCTGCTGGAAGGGAGAATTGCATTGGCCAGAAACCACTTCTGTAAATGATTACACCTCTGAAGCACATTGCTCTTACTTCATCCTTTCCCCCTGTCCTCTGCCAGTGCTTCTGCCAGCAGAGATGGCAATAAGTGGTGAGGAAAAGAAAAAGTCTTAAAACAGCCCAGCATGGTATGGAAGATGATGTCTGCTGTGTGCTGCATTAGTTGACAGCATACACACAGCAATGTGAGCATTAATCTAGGGGAATTAGGAATGAGCGAGGGTTTGGTTTGATTCAGGCTGGATTTAGGATTAGCTGTAGTAAAAAGCACGTGTTGGGATCTGTGTGGTTTTATCTGTGGCCTCTGAGCATCACAGGCTTCCTCCTGCTCAGCCCTATCAGGCAAACGCGATCGTGGCTGACAATGCTGTTCCAGCAAATGCCCACAGTATAGACACAGTCACATTTATAAAACCTTAGTTTTACCACTGGGTCAGCTTTATTTACAGGGTGGCCTTACTACCACTGTCCTTTGTTCATTTTACTGACAAAGCTGCACGTGCTGAAGGAGCATTTCAAGCATAGTGTGGATGTACTATCGCCCTCACGTTAGTGCCACTCCCACAGCGAGCGTGACTCGAAGCTTTCCAAGGACCAGACTGTTGTTTGGGTTTCTCAGATGAGAAGTGTAAAAATCAACAAGTGCAAACCACGCAGATAGTGTCCTGCTGAGCCTGATCAGATAACCTCTCTTAGTATACTCCAGGGATGCAGATATTGCACACCACTAAACATGTCTTAGATGCCCACAAGGATATAAAACTACAACCAGGTTCCTCTGCCACTTGAAAACACAGTGAGTCATCAGCAGGAACATCCCCCCCACACAGTGTCAATAAGAAGATTGTCAGCACAGAGCTAGTACCATGGCAGCTGTATCCAGAGCCACAGACAGTACAGCAAAAGAGGGAGCTCCAGAGTGGCTCATCTGTGACAGCCAGTGCTGGGAGCACTTGTCTGTGACTCAGAAACTGGTTTCTCCTCACATAGCGATTTTGATGATGGTGACATCTCTTCCTCATTCCAAAATGGATTAAAAAACCCACAACCAACCATCCCCACCATAACAACAACAAAACAAAACAAAACAAAAACCCAACAAAACCCCAAACAAAAACAAAACAAAAAACAAACATGGGGAAAACAAAAGTCAAAACAATATTCAGCCCAACAAACTACAAAGTAATAAACAAATATAGACTATTGGAAACACTTTGAGATATCTGAAAACTTTTGCATTAGTTTCAAATTTTTAATACCTGTTTTTAAATTAATGATTTCTTTAAAAATTGTTTCAGTCCAAAAGAAAAGGTCCAGGACTGTTTACTCAGATGTCCATGTAAACAAATGAGGACTTCTCAATAATTTTTGAGCAAATTTCCCAGCTCAAAAGACAGCAGTTGGAAAAAACAACACTCCAAATGTACAAATTTTTTTTTACCAGCAATTTCAGTGTTGTCAAAGCAATCTCCTTTACAGCCAGGAAGCTGTTTTACTGGAAAATTCTTGCTAAGGTGCAGGCATGTGACTTGGTTGTGTCAGTAGGTTTTTGGTCCAGTACTCCAGCTGGTATTTGATCGTGCTTGGTTTATGTTAGGGCTCATCTGGTTGCTAAGGTAAGGAGTTTACTGTGAGCAGGATCAGTGCTAAGGCCAGTTCTGCTGCTGGGTTGAACTCTTGGGGCTGATCCCGTTGCCAGGAGAAGTGCTTGCTGTCTCAGGTTGATAATGCAGGTGTTTCACAAAGTGGGAGTCTTAAGCAAAAGGGCATCTCCATCTCCCTTCACAGTTCTGCCTGGCCCAGTCCACCTGCCTGGCTCAGGACTCACCAACTGCACCACCTTCAGCAAGAGGAGACTGTGTGGGCAACCACTCACTCCTCCAGCAGAAATGCAGGTATGGGGGCATCCCAGGTACAACCCTAGCCCTGGCAAGAGTATGGAAAGAGGCAAACGTTCATCTCCCTGGGGTAGTGGAACACCGGAATCCCCGAGGAAAATGGAGCTCTCCTGGGGCAGACCTGACAAATAAAAGAATATGTGGACTGACAGGTGGGAGATGCAAAGAATAGTTCAAGAGCACTTTTTAGACTATGTCCAGACACTTCAGAAGAACATGAATACTGTATCTCATTTTATAGACTTGTAGACGTACTTAGATACACCTCTATACAGGTAAACATCCATATTGATAAACAATAACATTGTCTTATTATAAAGTGATATGACATTCTCCTTTCATTTTTTTCTGACTGTTCCTTTTGAAAACTTCAAATAGCACAGTTTTGGCAAAGAATAATGCTGGAATGTTTTCACCCACATTCATGGAATGCAGTCTCAGGGGACCTGTTCAGGCAGTCAGTGCTTGCCAGCAGAAACTGATTCTGCCAATAGACTTTGAGCAATCTCAGTGCAATCAAAGAAAGATTCTCTCTTGGGTCATATCCACTTCTCATCCCCCACAGCTTATCAGTGCTAGGAGCAGAAAGAAGGATCAATGTTTATCTCAGAGTCTGTCTGCCATCTGTGGTCTGTCATTGTAAGGAAGATCCTGAAGAAGGCTACCTTAGCTCATCTGAAATGTTCCATGTTTTTTGTGACAATACTGAGAACTCTGGCATAGTAGTAATTCCACTTTTATGTGCTCTGAATGCTACCACTTCCTGTGCCAGTTTTAACCAACCAAAGGGACAGTTGTGATAAGACGAAGCTCTGACACTGAATGCCAGTGGGCAGGAGTGTGAACACACTGGGGAGCTCCAGGATAAGGGAGTCCAAGCCAGCACAGGGAAGAGTCAGCCTGTCAGGCAGCTTTGCCTTTGACAAGGCCTGACTTTTCAAAGTGCATCTCCAGCTTTGAACATTTTTTTACTTTTTGCTGGAAATCAACTTCTTTCCATTGCTAGAAGGATTTCAAAGACTGTCCTTGCTTCTCACAGCGTCTTCCCACTCTCCTTCTTTCAAAGTACTCAGGTCTCAATTTGTTCAATATGGACTTCGACAGGGGAAAATGCTTATGTTTTAGGACTGAAATCTGCTTCCTCAAGGCTTGAGTTAAATCTGCTTTAATAAAAACACGGAGCTTTAGTCAGTTGGGACATAAATGATTTCTCTTCTGCGCTATTGAAATGTTGCTTTCTAAGTATGTTCAATAACATATTAAAAGAAGTCTCTAATTGGCCATAGAGTACCAAAGACCTGACTATTTAATGTGAAAAAGCAACATCATGAAAACTTTGAGAATATCAAAAGAAGCAAGGGAAGACCACAGGTCATTTTCAGCCATTCCCTATCCATTTAAACCCCATAATTACAATATTACGTTTAATATCAGGGGACAGAGGTAAATGTGAGATCATCATAAGACCCGACTAATCATCCTAAAGACAAAAATCAATCAATCATTGACCTCTGCTGTTATAATGAGCATTTTACAAAAAAACAAAAACCCCCACATTCAAGTTCAATTTACACAAGTGTTCCACATTCTATCTCCTATAAGGCTCTGAAGCAGAGTTTCTTTAATAAAAATGACTGATGTACACCAGTTCCTCCAAATTACACATTTGTATGTATTCACTAGAGCCCACGTAACCCATCATGTACAATATCACTAGCTTCTGATGCTGCTTTTCAGTGAGAGAGGGGATCAAACTTAAAGTTCTTTATTTACTCAGAAAGGAAACAGAGTGTATCCCCCAAATACACATACGCAAATCTCTCAGTGTATTTCTGGTAAAAACCATAACTAGCCAACTATTCTCCATATGGTCTGTTATATTCAAATCACAGTAACACTTCCGCTGTCAGCAAGGACTGCTTGGCTAGTCAGGGACCAAAGTAGAGCAGACCTAAAGAAAATTGACAGTCTGGACAAGGATTGAGCCAAAATCGCTTTGAGAAGAGTCCGTGCTGTGTTTAGTAATGCAACATACAGTAAGAGAAACTGAGGAGAAATGTGAAAAAAAAGCAAGTTACACCAAGTTACACTCCTGGTAGCTTCCCCGAGATGGATGGGGCATAGGGAATACAAAAGCCCTGATGTCCTCAGGGTGATGGTAAGAAGGTGATCCTCTTTCAGTGCTTTTCGACTGGGTGCTGGCACCACATTCCCAAGGTCCTCTGGTCAGACCACTGTCCTTGCACAGCAGGGAGGGGTGAGAATGACCACAGGAGTCCTGGACTAAAGGTGTTTCTGCCCAGCTTTCTGTTCCCTCTCTTTAGGAACAGGAGGAAGGGGAATGGAGTCCTGCATCCTGTCATCTCCTAGATCTTTTAACTGTGTACCACACACATGTACATGCACAATTCCCTCTTGTCAACTTTTTCTGCCAGCATAACTGGAGACAAAATTACAAAGACATATAATTGCAATGAAAAAGCTGGCTAAAAGGCATTCAAGTATTGCAAAACAAGTCCCATTTATTTTGTTTATTAATTAATAAATAATTACCTATTTGCAAATACAGTTGCATTAATGGAACGTGCCAATGACACACATCTTCTTGAACAAATTACTTAGGAAGGCACTGAACACCCAAGGAGGAGTTGACAAAAATCCATGCCTGTAGGCCATTTTAATTAAACCGAATTCTCTAAAACAAATCCAGCATTTTGCATGAGGAAATGTAAGCCCTTGGGACAAAGCCATGGCTGTGGGATTGCAGTCCAAGTCTGCCATGTGACAGCTTGACTGGAGGCATTGCAGTTGCCCCAGGAGGAGGAGGTCCAAAAGGTGGAAGTTCTGGCCCTAGAACCAAGGACTAAGTGTAAGTCAGGTTCGACCTCAGCCACATCTGCCAAGGAAGAATCACCACTGTAAACAAGCCTCAGGGCATCAAGAAATAAAACATGCAAAAAGGTCACATGCAGGAGAAGGGAAACAGTGAAAACAATGGCCTCTGTTACTTTCAGCCTACCGTGCTTCCACACACGTAAAAAACCTGCTGTGTTCTTTAGTCCTAATTCCCGTCTGCTAGTGAGGCAGAATTTAGCTTAGTTTGTCTCAGCATCTCCTTAACCTATGATTTAATGTCACTGTCATGAAACAGTGCTTTCCTACAACTGCTTTCATGACTATTATTGCACATTTCCCATAGCACCCCTTCCCCAAAGAAAGGGATCAATTTACAGCTGTCATTTTGCCTGGTGTTGACCTCTTCCAGCCTTATTTCCCACAGCAGCAATGGAAAATATCCCCCCAACAAACACAAACAAAAAAAGGCCAAGGAAAGAAAAATATTTGTTATTTCAAAGGTGTACTTTGTCTTTCCTTCAACACATAAACATTTTGTGTTTATAATATCATTCAATCTCTGTGGCAAAGTGCTCTAGGGAAAGCTCTGGATACATGAAAAGAACCACTTCCTCATCTGTTCTGTTTGTTTCATTTCGTAGAATCATTAAGGTTGTAAAAGACCTCTAAAATAATTGAGTCCAGCAGTTAACCTAGCATCAAGTGTTCACCACACCTTATGAACACTTCCAAGGATGGTGATTCCACGACTTGCCCGGGCAGCTTATTCCTATGACTGAACACACTTTCAGTGAAGAAATTTTTCCCAGCAGTTAATCTAAACCTCCCATGGAGCAACCTGAGGTCATTTCCTCAGGTCTTGTCACTTATTACCTTGGAGAAGACCCCCCACCTTGCTACAAAAGTTTAGCTACAAATTCTCTATTTTGAAACTCCCTCTGGGACAAGTTCAGAGACACAGTCCACCGTGAACGCAGCTCCCTGAAGCTAGCAGAAAGGATAGACCAAAATGAAGAAGTCCTGCTTGAAATGTATGTGTTATTCAAGTTAGGACTCCTTTCTAGGTGCCCATGTTTCAGTTTACCTTCACAGCAGAGTGAAAAGTACACCCTGCTTTCCTCACATACCTAGAAGTAGTATAATGGAGCATCCCATTCTCCACAAGAAGAGTTTAAGAAGACCCTTCATAAAAGGGTGCAGAAGTGTGCATATCTACAAAACAAATGACAGTTAACAAAGTAAAAGGGATTTTTTTTAATACAGTCATACATTTTTGTTATCATATTACCATTTCTTTTTTATCTGTACACAGATACTTTGTATCCATAGTCTTCCCTTGGAAAGCAAGTGTTTATCGTGTCCTCTGAGAGCCTACTCCTTGACTTGCGCCTGTTAAGGGCATTTAAATTTGTAATATCACACAAAAAAAAATTGTTTGCACGCTCCACTAGGCTTTCGGATTACATAGGTTTTGTCTAAATACACCATGGAAACCTAATAGATCTATTTGTCTATATTTTAACATGGATTAGATTCTGCTCTATCCTGGATAGATGTTATGCTCCATAGAGTGACAAAGAAGGGCAACATGAATAGCACCATCAGTTTAGCAAAATATTTGTGACAAAAAAAAGAAAAATTTTTATAATACGAGCCATTTCCCTTAATTTAACAACTTGAAAATTAGTCTTTGTTCTTGAAACAATATTGATTTTCATTTTTTTTTATTTCTTTCAAAAAGATCCCTTTCCCAGGGGAGACTGTATTTTCTGAGTTCCAAGTCAAAGTTGATTTAAAAATCTTAATGTTTGCAGAACAGGGTCATAGGTTAATTCAGGCTGCAAAAGATCTCAGGAGGTCTCTGCATGAACCTCCTGCTCAAGTAGGGTCAGTTTGGAGGCCAGCCCAGGTTGTTTAGGGCTTTATCCAGTCAGATGTTGAAAACTTCCAAGGGCAGAGACTGAACAATAAATGTTTATTCAAATATGGGCATTTGGCTGAATATGCTCAAAACCCAAACCATACCAGTACAAGCTTCTCCATTTCCACCCCAAACCCCTGCTGCAACCAAACCTACCAAATCACAAAATGTATAACAAGTGAAATGAACCTCAGAAAATCATTAAAGGCTACATTCAAACCCCACTGAAATCAATGAAGCAATGCCCTTAGTATTTGTCTAGCACCTCTAAGGGAAACGTTTTAGCAAATGACACTGATGAAAGGAAGTGTCTGGTGGGATCAGGGCAGGTTGTGAATACATGGCTCTTGTCAGGGATGGAGGAAGGCTGAGAGCTGAATTCAGGTTAAGGAAAGAGTCAAAGCACCAAGTGTTGCTCTGCGTTCTGAGAGCAGCCTCAATCCTGGTAAATTTACTGAAAACCTCTGCCATAAATATTAGCACTGAGAGTGGAGCAGTGTCTGTATTTATTGTCAAAAGGCCTGATTCTTCCCTTTCTTTTCAGGAAGTCAAGAGCTGCTTCACTGAAAGCAATCCTGTAAAAACAGCCTAAGATGTGAATCAGGCTGAAAGTCACTGGCTTAATTCTTCCTTAAAGCTTCTGCACTTCAGTTTTAACTGGGAAAACAGTATGAAAATGAGACAGAAAAAACCTAAACCAATACTTCAAGTACAGATATTTATAAGCAGGCACATTACATTTAAGTCTTTCATCTTTTCACCTAGGTTCCCTCATTATCTATGACGATAAAAAAGAGCTTACACAAGGATGAGTGATATTTTGATACAGATCTTTTAAAGAAAACTGATAATTTCAAGAAACATTTTTCTAGAAATTAATACTTTGGATGTTTTGCATCTTTTGTTTGTTTTAAATCACAGAATTCACAAGATCAAAATTAGGTACATTTTTTAGGTTTTAAAAGTTAGCGCCATGTTTCAGTGGGAGCCTGAAAACAAAACAAAACACATTTCAATTACAATAAGCAAAGAACTGCTTGTCCTAACAAACAATTAAATACTGTTATGGGATTTCATTCAACCTTGTTACTCACCAAAATATTTCAGGCCAAGTATCAAGATAACTTGAAGTTTTAAGTTGCATTATAAATAAACTCTGACCCTGGGGGAACCCATTTGGATATTATCAGAAATATAAAGAATTCAGCAGCATGTTAGTGGACACTGCAAAAGTATATGAGAAGTCTAGAGCAGCTGCAACTGTATTTTGGTTGTTTAAAATTTGGTGGGGTTTGACATGGCTGTTGTATTGTGCATCCCGTATACAATCTTCTTGTCAATAACATTGGGGCAATCGATGTGTGCAAAAATGAATCTTGCTAATATGGCATATTTGTAGCCACATACTTTCTACCTGTCAATATAGTTCAAAGGCAGTGAGTGAGGAAAGTTCAGTAGATGCAGCATCTGTCCTAGGTATCATAGGATGGATAGGATGGTCTCACAGTTTTATTTTGTCTCATGTGTCATGCAACATATCTGGGTAAAAGGACACTTGCTTTGGCTATCCCAGCCTCCTTAATGGCAAAACAGAAGCAGCAGCAAGCAGTGGCTTCATACTGTCATATGCATTTGTCTAGCTGGCATTGCCCCTTCATCTCACTGATAATTTGGTGCTTCCTAAATTTCACTCTTCTTCAGAGTGCTCATCACCTTGCATCTTTCAGCATGGTCAGCTTTCATTTTCCTTCCCACCCAAACCACAATGAGATTCAGACAAAGTGTACAAACATCAAATCTGCATGTGCTTTTGTGTGCATATGTCTGTCCAAACAGTTCTTAAAAACACTAGCTGGCACATTTTGTTATTTCAGTTTTCAAGATACTCCTTCAGCAGCAAAATCATCTAAATCAGTGAGGGTCACTATGCCAGTATTTGGGGTTGGGCTCATGTCCTTTCCTAAGTGAACCTGAATTTCTTCAGCATCTTGACTGTAAGAGTAAGAGGCTGGTTCAATGTAGGGCTGAGTGTCCACAGATTCAGTGTATCTGTAGTCCTGCTGGATGTCTTCAGGTAGTTCAGCTGGTCCTGGTACAGCAGATGTTGACCAGGTAGGTTTAGAGAACTGAGAAGGTGACTTCAGCACTGCTACTGAGGAAGCTGGTAAAGGGAACACTCTAGGGTAGGAGGCATAGGGAGAATTCTTAATTTCTGAAGAGGAGGACTGGTATAAATTCTGTTCCAAGGAAGGGATTGAGACTTGAACATATTTGCCAGTTTCTGGGTCATAAAATGTCTTTAAATTAACTTCAGCTGGTAAATCAACCACATAGTATTGACCAGAGTCAGGGTCTTGGAGGAGTTTACGCTGGGTTGAAGAGGGTGAAGGGCTTACTGCTGGTGCAACACTAGGTCTTTCAGTACTAGTTTCTGTGGGAGTAAAACTTGAGTGAAGGTGAGGATGGAGGGGAGAATATCCCAAGGGTGAAGCAGATGCTATCGTCTGTCCAGAATGAGAAGGATTTCTCCCTACAGCATCTGTATGCTCAGTCTGATGTTTTTTCTGCTGCTCTTGCATTTTCTTTCTCCTGCTTGCCAGCTTTTTAGCCCGACGCAGAGCCTTTTCTGTTTTTGGTGGTACAGTGGGTGGCTTGCCTGTTGGTCTCTCACCAAGTGCCTCGGGCTCCAGCCTCACAACTTCCCCTGCAACATCAGAAAGCAGGTTCTTCTGTGCTAAATCAGGTGTCTCTTCTGCAGGCATATAAGCTTGCCTCTTTAGTGCCATGTTCAGCAAGGCAGGGTTTATAACATCCTCTGTCTCTCTAAGGCCAGAAATAGTTGGTTTATCTGACAATGAACTGGCAGCAAGAGAGGGCATTGTGCTGCCTGACCTGGGGCTTGGAACAGCAGAGCATATAAGATTGTCTAACAAAACTGGTGCACCTTCTGTATGTAGGATGTCCTCTAAAGCATCATGGGATACAGAAGAATATGTGTGGTCCTCTGATATGGAGCCAGTCACAGGGGAAATTGTCTCCCTAGTGATTATTTTTTTCGCACAAGAGCCACCTTTGCGGTTAGATAAATGATGATTCTTAAAGTAGTTCGCTTTAATTTCTGCGGGATAGCTGGGGCTGGTTTGTGCTTGGTCATTTTCCAGACCTATAGTTGGCTGTGTTAAGCTGTGTCTTGCCTTTGTATTCTGAGTCTTCTCCTTATTTCTGCAGATTCTTTCCTCATTCCTTTTCCCACCTTTAGTTAACAAAACAAAAGTCTTTCTATCTTCTTCCATCAGTTTCCCTAATGAAAAGGTCTCCGTACCTTCCAGAAGATGGGGATCCAGTGTTGCTGAAGTAGATTCAGGCTCACTGGCTTCTTTCTCTCTTTCAGTTGCTCCATCCTTCACATTCTGCTGTCCTCTGTGTCTTGATGCCAACCAGCCTATCTCCTGGGCATGCAACAAGTTTCGGTGCTGATTGTTGTAAACTGCTGGGGGCATATACCTACGTTCCATTTCCTTATAACTGCTGCTAACTGTATCATCCAGGGAAAAGGACCTGAATAGGGGCAGCTTGACAGCCCTTATTACTTGAGGTGATCTGAATGTGTTATCTTTAATCATAAACAGGCTGGGTTTGGTTGAGCTTGAAGATGATGGTGTTTGCGGTTCCTCACACCTGGGGATTGACATGTCCCTTATACTGTCAGAAGCAGAATTTGTGCTATTGGCCTCTTCCCTTTTCTCTCTCCCTACTTTCTCTTTCATTAAGCTCCTCTGTTCATTCCCAGTAACCTTTCCCTCCCTCTTCTCTGCTGCATTAATATCAGGACTGATACAAGCACAATATTGCAGTTCATCTTCACCAACCTCTTTCCCTCTCTCCGTGTCTCTTTGCTTACTATCTGCATCCATTTCACTCTCAGTCCTCTGGCTTTCTTGAAGGCATGCTGTCTGCATCCTGGGCACTTGTAGAAATGGCTCCCCCTGAAGTGGCTGTTCTACTGTGGAGACATAAGATTGCTCCGAAGAACTAGTGCTTCTTTTGCATTGTGCTTCGTGGCCAGATACCACAATGTTGGTTTGGGTGTCACTGTAAGGTACATCTTCTACTGGTGAGAGTTGGCTTAGGAGTGTTTTGAAGGCAAAATTTTCATTCTGAATAGCAGCTTGTCTCTCATTTTCCTCACTCTGGGCACTGTGATTTTGCATGGGCTGCCCAGGTGTTTTGTCCACATTGTTTCTACTGAACGGTCTCTGTGCTGGATACTGCAGATGTTTTTCTAAATCAGGTTCATGTGATTCATGTCTGAACGACGATAAGTTTTCATTATCCCTTGTGTTTTTAACCAGTTCTTCATGTTTTGAATCATCTTGCTGCAAGCTGTCTCCAGTTTGGTAAAAGGAAAGGTCTGCTGTTGTCTGGGGTGATCTCAAAGTCAGGTAATTGTCTGCAAAGTGTCCAGTTGGGTCAGTTTTATCGTCCTTTTCCTGAACACCACTAGACAGAACGGAAGCTATATCACTCAATTCATCTTTCTCTGTAATATTTTTCTTACTTTTTTCATGCAAAGTCGAGAGTGAGGCATTCATTTTTGTACTCTCCTGTATATTTTCCCTAGTTTTATTTTTCTCCTCCAAGGCCCTTAACAGGGGAGAAGGGGTATAGATGCTTTTAACACGTTTACGCACATCCTTCAAGTTGAATAACAGACTTGATGCGGTCAATTTGTAATTATCCCAAGACCTGTAATCGCCCAAGCTGCTCTCCTCATGGTCTCTCGATGATGTGCTCTCAGTGGGAGGAGGTGTCAGTGGGATCAGCTCGCTTTCAACAGTGTCCACCCCTTGTTTTGGTGGTATGACAGGTGTTAGGAGTTCGGTGATGTTGAAAGAGGGACTGATTGATCTAGGGGAGTTTACCTGTTTAGCCAGAGGAGTCACATCCAGACCAGGTTTGGCACCAGTCGGCTTTTCAGACAAAGAACATGTCTTATGTCTGTCTGTGAACTTCTCCTTTGCAGCCTGTCTCCTCTCTGTTGTCCCTTCTGCAACCCTCTGTCTTCTCCAGGGTGGACAGGTATTGCCCAGTTGGGGGCTGGGGGATTCCTCTTCAGTTAAAATGGGCTGGGGTCTTGGTGGAGGTGGGCTGGGTACCTGGAACGTTAGTGAGGGTGAAACCATCCTACAGGACATAGACTGGGGTGAGATAGAGGCTTGGGACATGGCAGTGGGAGAAAGTCGAGCTGGCACTGGGGGTGGTGGCACGGGAGGGGCATCAGACGTGGGGGGTGTTGGAGGATGGCCCTCCTGGGTTGGGGGTGGAAGAGGAAGTGCCTGTGTGGCCGGGGGTGGCCGAGGGGGACCCTGGTGTGCATGGTTCCTAGGGGGAGGTGTGGGAGGAAAAGCAGCAGCAAATTTGTTTTCTGAAGGGAGGGGACCCTGAGGTACATATATAGCTGGGAGAGGGAAAGCAGTTTCTGGTGGAATTGGCTTCATCTGAAAATCTTTCTCTTGCTTCTTAGCAACAGTGGTCGTGACAGGTGACAATTTATGTTCACCTGTGTGGGATCCTTTAATAAATGGTGCTTCTTCCAGGTATGAAAGACCTTCCTTTTTCACTTTTATATCAACAAATTCCTCCTTTTCAGTCAATTTTTTATGATGAACATTCCATGATTCAAAAGCACTATTCTCACTGTGAAGAAAATTACCTTTTTTTGCTGGTTCATTAACTTTCACGTTTCTGTTTTTTAAGGCCTTTTTAGAAGAACGGGAAAAATTTGACTTGGCTACTTTTGACATCTCAATCAGCACAGGATAATAACCATCAGAGCCACCATAACCCATGTCCACTTTATTAGGTCTTTCCTGTGGCTCATGTTTGCCACTGAGACAGTGACTACCTGGACTAGCTTCAGAAAATTCAGAAAGTTCCTGATGGATGCTTAAAATGTCTGTATCATCCCAGCAAGCAATATCATTTCCATGATTTATTTTATGTTTTTGAAAGCTATTCTTAATGGGCTGCTTATTTGCTGTCAGAGAACTTCCTGACCCTTGGTCTGCAGTCTTATCAAATGTCTTAATCAATGAGGACACTTTTGAAACATGCTTATTATTTGTTGGACCAGGGACCGGCAAATTCAGTGTTTTCCTTTCCATGGCAAAGGTGTTATTTTTAGCAATCCTTTTCTCCTCCAGAGCACACTTTGGTAACTGTCGGAATGTTGAAGCCCATATTGTATGTTCGTTGTTTCTTGCTGTTAGCTTGTCACAGACATTGCTTTTCCTGATGTCATGGTTTAATGTCCCTGAGTGAATTTTAGCAGACAACTGGAGGGCAAAGTCTGGTGAAATGGCAAGTTCTGGTTCATTGTAAGAGTCTTCGAGTTCTGCTACACACAAACTTTTGAAGGCCCGATCTGTGAGGCTGCTCACCTCTCTGTCTGCGTCATCCAGGAGACTCCCAATACTTGAGGAATCACTGTGTCCTTCTGTGTGTTTCTTATTTCCCTGCATTGTTCATGTGAGTCATTAATGAATTATCCAGAGGATTAACTTCAGATGTTGAACAGGTAGGTGGCTGTGTGAGGCAGTTCCAGCTGTTTGCAATTCACAAGCACAAAACCATTCCTCTGGACAGTGGGGCTGCACATTGACTCATCTTACAGAATAGCTGAAGGAAATTTTCTTCTCTGCAAAGCCAAAAATAATAAATTATCATTTTTCTATATTAACACTACCAGATAGAGAACATTTTCCAGATATATCAGTCATTGACTAATTTGCTCCTACATGTATTCTAAACAAGATGCTAGCAACATAATAAACAACATTAAAAATCATTGTTATTTTGGTCAATTCAAATAGCTCATGGTAGATAATTTCATTTCTGGGAAGAGCCATTAAAAAAAAAAGGTTTAACTCGTATTTTTTACTTCTACTCTTAAACAAGGACATGAGAGACAAATTTCAAATATTTCTCTTTCCATATCTCCAACCATAAACAATTTCAAGTGCTGCACATGCATTTAGCAAAGAAGGTTAGCCATTTTTGACCAGGAAGAATTAGTAACAAAAATAACTTAAAAAAAGATGTCACTGAGTACATCATTGCACACTATGTCCAAAATGAAAGAAAAGCTGACAAAACTCAATTGTCATAGCTTTGTCATGACAATTGCTGTGAACACAACCCTTGTTTGAGAAAGCCAAATGGCTCCACAGGTAAAGAGGGTTTGCTGTGCGTGTTCCAGGCAAATATTGCTCGGGTGCAGTCCTTTAGCCACCCACAGCAGAATACGGTTGGGTTGGGTTGGTGTGTTGAAGCTGAAGTGGCTGCTAACATCAGCTTAGCCAGCAGAAGGCAGAAGTGTCTAGGGGACTCTAGCAGACCCACTGAAGTAGCATAGGGAACATTTGGTTTCAGTTCCAGAATGGCTGAGAGCTAAAGGCAATCCATTCAACACAACTATAAAATATCACAGCCTTCCATTAATCCCTGACTATGAGACACAGTCAGGGCCCACAGCCTGGGGTTTTTGTCTGTCTCCATGTCAGTCTGAGTACAGGATGGGGGAATCTTTGGATGGAACAAGAAAAGCAAAATAGACTCTTCAGCTATACTTGAAATCTATACATTAAAACTCCTTACAATTTTTCTCTGTAAACTCTTCAGATGTTCATTCTCATGTTTAAGGACTTGAGCAGGGTATTGAGTAAACTACTAGGAGGCTCAGTGTAAAAGCATACTCAAGAGCTGTCTAAAACTCTTTCTGTAAGGAAAGTCTGATTTGTATCTCCGTTTCCTCAAACAATAGCATTACAAACCTGTGATGGGCTGAAACAACACAGTTCAGACCTGTAGCAGCTTCTGTGCAAGTGGAAGATATCTCCATCTCAAGTTTGGATCCTCTGTAGAATTGAGCAATGAAATTCAGATCTGGATTTCAGCCTCTCCAGCTGTCCAAATCTATGATTCTATCTTTGCCCATCTCAGTGAGACTCTTGGAAAGGGTCTGTTTTTCCCTATTGGTGCTGGTCAAAATATGAAAATTCAGAGCTGAGCTTGATCAGCTTATCAGCTGAATTACTTGGGCTCAATTGTTTTTTCAAATGAAAACACTCCTCACCTTCCTTTTCTATTTAAAAAAATCTCAGCCAACCTATTTTTAGACTCCAAGTGTCATAGTGAATCTAGATCCTGTTTTTCCAGCCATGCAATTCCAATGACTTATGCATAACTACAACAGATTTACACCAGAAATAACATAAGCTTAATAGAGCTTCTCCATCTTACTTTGTACAAAGATTTTTCAAAAGTGAGTTTTACCTCCCCCTCCCCCATTTTTGTGCATAATGCAGCAAGATAAAAGAGAAGACAAATTAAAGACCATCCTGCTCCTGGTTTTGATTCTTAACTATTATAAAAATCGGAAATACAGGTACATACTTGCCACGTAATTTGCTTCTTCTCTTTAGAACTCACTCTCATACTTGTATTTGGCTTCTTTTCTAACCATCTTTAGTGAGAAGGTAGAAATAGTCCAGTGATGTAAATTCGATAGAAGTAGTGTCCCAGGATGTTTCTGAGCTTCAGCATTTTTTTGATCTTAAGTGAAGTCTACAATTTGAAAACAAAGACATTCGTCTGAATGATCTGAAGATTGTCTCCTATTTGTTCATTAATTTGTTCATTCACATTTTGCAACCATTTTAGGAGTGATTTACAGGATTTCTTACAAAAAGACAGGCAAATATCCATCCCAGAGCAACAATAGCCAAATACCTGGAGGATTTGATATCTTGTGGAGTGCAGTCAGGTTCCTAGCAAACAACTATCACAATCTCCAGCACACTCTGGTAGCCCCAGCAGAGACTAACATTTGAGTGAGCAGTGGTTTCCTGACATGCTGCCCATTGCAAAGGCTGGGTGGCAACTCCTGGTTAAAAAGAAGGGTTGTGCCAGAAGATTTCTTCCCTGCTGCTGTCTACATCCCTACTGTGCTACCCTTTCAGAGGGACTCAGAGGAAAATATGTGCCTCCACTCCACCTGTATATGACTTTCTACTGTCAATAAATACAGACATCAATCTGGTAAACTGGGAACTAATGTAGCTGATGTTTGAAAGTCCATGGTTTTCACAGTCCCTGTGGTAAAGGAGAGGAAAGGTGGACAGCTGGGATAGTAAGGAGCAGTAAACAAAACATCTTTTTGCTTCCATGCGTGAATCAGAGTCAGGAGATGCTAAAGGAAAGCTCAGCTACGGTGAACATACATTGCTGTCGTTCTTTTGCTGTGGAAACTCCCAAGGTTCAGGCTAGTTTGCTTAATCTTTGCAAGAATATATTGATTTCCTGCCTGGTCCTGAGGTAATACAAATAGCACAGTCTTCTCTAAGGAAACTTTTGAGTCAGCTCACGATATTAAAAACCTACCGGCAAAAGTGGCAACAAGGGCCCACCCACTGTGATGGTCTGCTGGACCTTACCTGAGGAATGACAGTTATCAGTGTGTTTAGGGATAAGCTTGTACCAATCAGAGCTTTCTGTGGTCTGCTTAAGAAGTCTGGGTAAAAAAATGTAAAACTAAAGGAAAAAAATTCAAAAAACAATGCTACATCTGGCTGCAGACAGATGTAAAAGGGCATCCTCTCTTCAGAGATGTGCGCTCAGTTCTTTGCTCAGAGGTTAAATTTCAATTTTACTGCTTCTGTGGTACTCTTAACTGTGCAAAACCACCACAGCTGTGGGAGATGGTGATTATGTTCTGCTCACTCATCAACGGGCCGCTGACTAAATTACAGCAGCACAATATTTATTGGCATTTAGGTGGTGCCTGAACTAGGAGGAAGCTTGCCTTTCAGGTCTCCTGGATAGAGGTCTGGAGAAACATACTGTCCCTTGTAAACTGAGAACTTTTGCTGAAAAGTGAGTAGAGTAACTATAAACATTTTCCTAGATGGAAATTGTTTTCCTAGATGGAGTCACTGTTACAAAAACAACTTGGCGCCACTGATCAAGAAAAGAATAGTGACTGTCACTGACTCTGAAACCTTTGTGATGATCCTTGTCTTGCCTGGACACAATACTTGTACTTGGGCAGAGTAATGTTTCAAGCTAGAAAAGCTGTATCTGCACCAAGTGTTCAAGGTGTAGATCATTACTGGGACTGGATGGAAACAGCAGCACTGTACTGATCTAGCTATGCCTTGTATAGGTATGACAGCAACTTCTGAACTAGGCAAAGAAGCTGTTCATGCCTGGTTTAATAACCTGGTAAAGCCCCATTTCTTCACCTTTCTGGACAAACATGGCAGCCAGCAAGCAAGGTGCAGTGTTTGAGCTCAGGTCAGGATTCAGCTAGTTCAAACATTTAAGGATGTCTGAATTTAGTCTATTTTAAAGACAGAGGAAAGCAATACTGGGCATTTGGAACTACTTGGAAATGCTGAGGAATGTGTGAGGGGTTAACAATAGGCATCATCTGATATGAGCTACTGAAAAAGCTCGCAGGAACAAAGATTTCAAGCAGCCTAATCAGAAACCAACCTCCCCTCTTTTAAATAGGAGGCTTTTTTCAGTGTCTCTCTTAAGTACATAGCAAGTTGTGATGAGGAGGTTAAATTACAGACTATTCCTGGCCTGGCACAGACTGAATGTCAACCTTTTTTTTCACTAGACAGGAGCTGGGCAAACCAGCAAACTTGGCTGGAGTGTATGACATCACTGCTGCTGCAATATATAAAGGGCCAGTTGGTTCCCCCACCCCCTTTGGGTGGTATTTGGCTGAAGTGTTGTACCATGAGACATTACAGTGGCATTTTGGCAGCACCCTTGGGTGTTGCATAGCAGTTCAAAGTCAGTAGCACTGCACTACCCATGAGAATGGGAAGAGAAGGGAAAGGGAGGAAAGATTTTTTTTTTAATCTTTGTGAGCTGATTTTTTTTTATGTGGTGCTCTCTATAGAGCATCCATCCACATTTCCAGCCGAAAACTTAGAGCCCTATGGTGACTGCTGGCTGAGGTTTATTCAGCAGTGTGCTCTACTTCCACACATGCTGCTGCTTTGGGTTTCCAGGGGCTCATCACGACAATGAATAGTTAGTGCTTCTTACCATGGGAAATAGGAGGATCCCTAATGAATTGGTGACTTTTTGCATAGGTGCATATTTGTTCATGGCACACACAGGAGTCCATAATCAGATGAGAGGGCTGGATGGAAACAGGCCTGGTCAGCAGGCTGAGACAACACTCCCAGTCAATGGCAGCTCCTCCTTAGCCTGAGTGGGGCTGGCTCAGTGAGCTCTCTTGGATATTGCCAAAAAACATGGCTCCAGTCATCAGCACATGAATGGCTATGGAAGATGCTGCTGTTGGTCAATGATCGCAGCACTGATGTCTTCATTGTGCAGATAAGAAGGAAAACAGATAAGAAGGTGTCAGGGAATTAAGTGTCAGGTGTCAGGGTGTGAGTCCCTACCAGAGACAAGGAGCCAGAAGGATGTCCAGGAGAACTAACGAAAAACCCTTGTGGTCTGGTGTAGAATACTTGAATATCCCTTGTGTGAGGCTGCTTGGACTGCCAGGGTGTGTGGGCTGGTCATATTGGGCTGTATTGGAGAAAATTGCTCTCTCTGATCTGCCCTGATGCCTGGGCTGCTCCAGGCACACAACCTCTCTGAGCAGCCCTTGGGGCATATGGACCCGAGGGAGGATCACAACACCCTCAATGAGGAGGGGAGCTGCCTGCCAAGAGAGTCACTGGTGCTCAAGCCACATTTCCCTGAACTATCAAGAAAGGCAACATCTGGATTGCCATGGCCATAAAATTAAAGCTATTAGCACAAGCCTCTGTTTCCCTCATCCAAGATCACTTGCACCTATGCTTTGCAGTCATAAAGGGAAGCCAAAGTGAATTGTCCTGCTATTGACCTCAGCTATTCCAGCATCAGATCTTTGATCATTGCACTGGAAAGCAAGGCAAAGGAACCATTTGTCTTTACCAAACCAGCATGGTAGACTGGGTCCATTTGTCTTGAGGATTTGGTCTGGCAATTGTGTCTCGAACAGCTTGTTCTGGGCCAGAGAAGAGGAGAGACTGTTCTTGACTTTGGGCCAGCTTCTGTTCTCAGTTACACTGGCATAAATCTAGAGTCATTTTACTGACGTCAGCAGAATAACAGAACAGAATTGGTGACTCTGAATACATCTACTTCCTAAGCCAACACTGGTGCACTATCCAGAAGCTACATACGCAACTGTAACCACAGGAAAGTGAAATTCAACAGCTGTGAAGAGCCAAACCTCACCCCCACGAGGTATTCAGACCAACATGCAAAGGAAAGGGATGTGGAACCAATACCATGTTGTTGGGCCACCAAATCGTATCCCCTAGATAATTCTGATTTTCTAACCTGTATCGCTCATTGCTGACAATAGCAGTGCATTTGAGATAAAGTAATTTTCCTCTTTTCTGCAATATTTACTGGAATACCTAGACCTAAGAGTGGTGTGGTCCCAAACATGGTATGGTCCCAGACATGCAATAGTCCCAGACTGGATGAACAGAGCTGGCTGCCAATCTGTATTGCCATCCTGTGGACAATATCATCCTTTGGAAATGTGTTTGTGTATGTGTTAGGGGATGTTGTTCTCATTTAGATAGTTTCTGAAATTTCACATGGAATAAAGATTCTGAAGAGAAATTATAAATTTCAAAATTTCATTTAAAATTAAAAAAAATCTTTTCATTTCAGATTATTTCACTATTTTTACACTATGGACCATGAGAAATAACATGTAAATATACTATAATAGTTAAAATACTATGTTATTACTGTCCTTAAATTAGAGAGGGTGTATGCTACTTAACATTAACTGAAACTTTTCATTTTATTTTCTATGTCAAACAATACTCTGATGATAATGCAACAGCGTGATCTTGTTTTGAAATTTCCCTAAGTAAATATTTCAAATTATAAACCCCATAAATTTCCCATTATCTCTCTAGTGGAAATGTCATTAAAATGAATATGATTGTGATTTTATTTGTTTAATCAACCCCCTTTTTTTTTCTGAAGAAAAGGGCTGAAGTCTTTTTCTTCCAGTGAGCTCTACTGAAGCTACAGTATCTGTTGCCATGGGAGTCGGAACCAGGGACTCATCAGTTCAAAGAAGGTCAGTGCAGCCTGGTGGAAGTATGAATGCAAGGAGGGAGTGTACCTAGCTAACGACCATGTGTTATGTGTCCTGCTCTGCGTCCTTTCCCCAAAGGATGTGAATGTCTTCCAGCCCCAGCTGAAACGCTTACCTCTTCAGCTCAGACCACAAAGCTTCAAGCACTGCGAGATGAAGACCTCACGTGAAGAAAAATGGGAGGAATAGAGATTGCTTGCGACAGCTATGGAGAATCATGGCAAGTGTCTCTACCTTTCCCTTTCTGGTTCAATGGCAAAGACCCAACAGTTATTTCCAGCCGGTCTCCGGACTGCCTTTCCCAATGTCCTCCAAATGCCCCATCCTGCCAACAGGCCTGTTAAGTCTGGAAGAAGGAGATGTCTCTCAGAAAGAGTTGTACCTGGACTGAGGCTTTCTTGCAACTCCTGTTCACCCCTTCCATCACATGAGCCCTATTCACTGCCTTTGAAGAGCCAGTAACATGCAGACGTGACAGGGGAAGCCAAAGACACAGAGCACATGACTAACACAGGCAAAGGGCAGGTGCAGCACTTGACAAACAGCACAAGTCCATGAGAAACACAAGGCAAAGGGACAGTGCTCCTCCCATGACCCAAAGTCAGCACAGACAAGTGACATTTAAGCAACTGAACCCAAACAGTGCACTTCTTGGCATTAAATGTCTGCCTGGAAAAGGCCACTGTCTGTAACTAGGTCAGTCACTATACACCAAGATATTTATACAGCTCCCCAGCAATATGGTACATGAACACCTCGTGGCTATTTATCTTTATAAACTCTCCTACTGCAAGGAGGATTTCTGTCTCATTTACAGATCAGCAGCTAAGGCCCAGGTTCAACTGACTGATTTGCTCAAGACCAAACAGGGCATCTGTGGCAGGGCATGGAACCAAATCTAAGTTTTATGAATCACACAAGAAGAGCTTAACTTTTGTCAGTTAAGGCAAAAATATTCCTTCCCACTGCCTTTCGTAAGTGATGGTACTTTAATCTCTGCAAAAAACCCCCCACCTTCAACTGAGTATAGTACTGTAGCTTGACATTATATTGTACAGTGAAATCCATCCAGATTTGCAGGTGAATAACTGCAAAGATATCTGCTTTGCCTCAGGTGCTTGATACCTATATCTCGTTGAGATCATTAAAACTCAAACCTTCCTCACTAGTTCATGGTGACAACTGACTTTGCAATGGTACAGCCCCCTCGCTGAGCACTGGCAGGATTTTGGCTGATGAGACAAGTATTCATCTCTTTCCATTCAGTCTCAAGAAAGGTTTAGATGATGAAATCTGAGTTTTCACTTCCTGAATGGGAGAGAGACCTTCCCACAGGAGAGGGAAAGTTGTAGAGTACCACAGGATTGTAATGGCTTGAGATGGGAGATGACAGAGGGGGAAGGGAAATAAAATACATGGACAAGAAAACAAATGTAATGGTTTGGGTGCCTTGTAATCAGGAGCACGCCACACAGTCCCAGCCCCTGTCATGGGAAAATTGTAATGATACCAGCAAGTATGTAAGACACAAGAGGGAAGCAGGTGCATTCTCCTCTGTGACCTACCCAAGGAAATTTGCAGCTAGCAACCAGCCATGCCTCACTTTTCCTTCCAGACTTACACTGCCCTCTCCTCGTCCACCCCAACACACCAATACCATCTGCACTGTCAAGTTTACACTCAAGCTTACATTTAAGCTTCTTGACAAGGAGAGTCTGACCCACACCCACTCATACAGGATACAGTCTCAGGAAACAACAGGCTTGCAGAAAACAAGTATTACTCTTTTACTGGTAGTCTCGCTCCTTTCCTTTATAACTTCTGGGTACTTTCAAGGTTTGGACAAAGACTTTGTAGATCCGTTTTCTATAAAGAAAAAAATTCAAGCCACTTGTACATGCTAGGTTCATAATTGTTCCAAGTTCTAAGTAGTCTTCTCACCCACTGAATTCTACAGAATTTAGGGACAGGCAATATCCTGAAATACCTGTATTATGTTACCAAAGACAAATAGGTATGTGTATCAGGAGTAAGGGAGAAGGTGGAGGCTTTGGTTTTCAAAATTTTCTGGCTCAGGCTGCAGGAATAGAGTTACTTCTTGCTTACATCTTGCTACAGCTTACAAATGCAGTCTAAAGAACTCTGTTCTTGGGAGTGTGGGTAGGAGGGTAATACACACATACATGCCAGAGCATATGACTCAAGCACATAACCATCCTTTCACATAACATTTCTCCTCTGATGACAAAGCACTTCCCATTTGTGATTATAGCAGAGCCATTCAAGTTGAAGGACAAAAGCTGTGGCTTGCCTTTTGCTTGCTGTATGGAAGATGGCCATGGGACAGCTACACAGCTATGGGAGGACTCTGAGAGGGACAGCAGGGGAGAGCCCACTCACCCTTGCCCCCAGGTATCTCTGGAGGCCATACTACTTTCCTCTTTTTGTGGAGCAAAACCAGGAGAAAAATCTCACCCTGAGCAAGATGGAAGCTCCTTCCAGTTCCCTCTTCACTGTGCACAGGAGTTGTTTTGATTTTGCCCTGGGTAATGCAGACTCCCTCTTCCTATTCAGAGATTGATTAATTGTTATGATTAAATAGTGTGTCCCCAAGGCAATTCCTCATTCTTTCACAGTTAATGCGTATGCTATGGTGTTTCTTGCAATGCTTCTGTAAAGGATATATGCAAAAGACTGAAAGGAAAACATCAGGAGTTTTAATCAGAATCCACACTTTTTCCCAAAGAGATACACTGATAACTTTGGCTTAGTCATTCCCTCAGCAACTTCAATGCTGCTGTCATCACAGTGCTTTTCCAGACCACCCAGACCCTCTGAAGAAGTTTGCAGGCAGACAATAGCATCACCATCAGGCCAGTGCTATCACCAACTACTTCTTCCCCAGCCCTTCTCCTCAGTTTTCCCACATAACCAAAGTGGCAATTCTAGCTACTTATCTATGGCTTCATTCAGTTCACAAGCATGGGCAAAGAATAATTTCTCAGTTTTGGAGAAACAGACCAAGTCCTAATGTCACTACTTCAAAGTAGATCAGTCAAAACAAAGAGTTTCAGTGAACAACAACATCATGATAAGTAATCCTGCCCCACTGCCTCAGCACAAACCCTGGGTGCAGCTTGCAGGGGTCAGTTCCCTCTGAGTATGTTTTTTCTTCTGTGCCAGCATCCAGTTTCTGCACAGCAGAGCTCTGTGCTCTGAAAACATCTAAAGGATGAGAGGGACACATGAACTAAGTATCAACAGAACAAAAGCCATCAGAAGCATGCGAAATTGTACATGGGTCTATAATGAAGCTGACAGGCAGGCCAAGCTGGCCTTAAGGTATGAGAGCTTATGTCTGATCCAAGTAAAGATGATATAGGCCCATCTGAGACTATGGACCTGCAGAAGCTGCAAACTGCTGGACACTACTCTTTGCTGACTTCGCATGTTAAGATGTAGCCAAATATTTACCACATCCATGCCTTTTAGAGATTCTTCAAAAAATTGCAGAGATTTTAATATCTATCTTTTCCAAATGGAAAGTATGAATTAGGTACCCTTTGTGTACCTGACTGTCATAGTCCTATGATAGTCCCCCCCAAAACAGCCTTTGGCATAGTGTATAAGTAACAGGGAAAGCATCCTTGAAATTAATGGGATGTAGATATGTGAGAGGCTGAAAATAAAGATGCATCCCTATTTGACCTGCTTGGGTCATAAAAAGATTGGTCTGACTGTTACCAGATGATTTAGACTAATCATTACTAGCTACTGCCTTCTTGTATATTGTTATTTGCAAGCACAGGAGATGGATGATAAAGAAACCTAGGACAGCAATTAAATATCTGCTTTTTATTCCTGTCCAAAAAGGGTCATTTGGCAGGGAAACCCAAGGGAGAGGAAACCTTACTTCTGTGTAAGGGTTGTCCTCTTACGGCTTCGGTGCTCCTCAGTTTCTCTGAGGCTGGTAAAGGACAGGGGTCTTGGTGGCAGTCTCTCCCACCACACACACTTGAGAGCCATAAAAACCTGGCAAGCACCAAGACAGTCACAAAACAGCAAGCTTGACATGCACACACAAATATACATACATACATACATATATACATATATATATACACACACACAACTTTAGATATATATGTGTAAGCAATCACTGACCCGTCCAAAAACATATGCAGGCTTGATTGAAGAGGATCAACCTTTTCTCAAGGGTAAAGTTTCCCTACCAGTGTACACACACAGCTCCCACTTTGGTTGTTTTCCCCACACACCTGTCAGCTGGCTCACAGACACATGATCCCAAAATGTGACACTACCTCAAGCAATGCACGCTACCTCTAAAAGCAATGAACTCACCCATTTGCTTATAGTAGACAAAGCTCTGTGTGACCTGGCACCCTGGCTGCAGGCAAGTCAGCACAGTGAAGCCTGCAGCTAAAAACCATTTGCAGATTTTGCCTCTGCCAGCAAGTTTCCGTGTCTGTAAACTCAGCTGGACTAAAGAACAGAAAGACTGATTATGGATGCGTGGTATTTTCTCCCAACATGGTTCACAGGGTTAGTTGGCTTTTTCCCTGATCTTGGAGGGATATACATTTTCATGGACATTTTGCACACCTCTAGTAATGCAAATACAAGCAAGACAAGCATTTCAGAGAAGCGGGTAGGAATAAGGGGCTACAGAGCAAAATTTCTGTGTGCTTTTGGTTTGCAGTGCTGGGGTGCAATTACACCTGCATACCTCTACCCAGCTGTGGTTTCGAGTTCACCAGAGGCGCCCTGTTACAACTGTTTTGGTAACTAAGTTGATAATATGTATATAAATACCTTCCTAGTGACAAGCGTGGAAGGATGGAGAAACGTAGCTGGTTTGGGGCTCCAATGTACGGGGAATCTTTTACTTGTTAGGATTTGTCACAGACCTCATCCTTCAAGCATTTAACTGAGAGCATTTGCTTTTCACACAGACAGTTCCTCGAAGAAGTGAAGGTAGAGAGCCATAGCCTTTGATCCTGCCCAGAAAGCTTATTTGTCCTTATCTCTTCTCACTTTTCCTTCTCCCCAGCAATGTCAGAGGACCACTGAGGAGGCCTATAGCTGGTACTGTACTGGTCAGTGTGAACCAATTGCTTTGGTCTTTTGCTGCAAAACTTTTCCTTACTCAGATTTAATCACGTTGCCTGTTCACAGGCCATTTAAAAAAGCATAACCAGTTTGTCTTCTCGAGCTCAATTTTAATTATTTCTGTTCTTATTTTGCTTCTCAGTTCTGCAGCTAGGCTAATAAAATCCAGTTCCTTGGGATAGAGATTAAGTTCTGCAACAACTGGAGGCAGAAAAGCTTATGCCATTTAAGAAATTTTCCAGCGATTAAAATTGGATACAAGTCATAGTCACAGTCATTTATAGTGGCCTCTTAGCACTGACTAAGTATTTGAATTATTTTACTTTTTCAGATTCTGTAGTATACTAACTGCTTTCTATAAAATATTTAAATTATTTTATTCCTATTTATTCCAAAAAAGAAAACAAAAATGCCTCAGACCCCTATACAAATCACAAAAGTTTTTAAAAGTAGCTTATCTGTAGGCAGTAATCATCTGGAAAATACAATTAATGTATTTGCTTAAAGTTACTTACAGAACAATGCACCAGACAATTAAATGGAGCTTCATAGCAATTTAGTGGTCTTTTAAGAAGATCATGCCCCTTTATAAAATAATTATATGTCATAAACAGTAATCACTGCATACAAATCTTTCCACGCACAAACTTTCAGAGACAATTTTGCATTTCTCAGAGCAGAAAAAAGCTGGACAAAACGAAAGGACTTTCCAACTCTAATCACCAAAGAAAATATTTAAATGCTGTTTCATTTCTCTTACCTGATCAATCACACAACTGATCCTTGAGTGCACACACATTCACATGCTCAGAAACCACCATTCCTTAACAATTTCCCTGTTTTAAAAACATCCATATGCTTCTCTCTTACCTTCTGTGCTCCAGCTTCCTGATAGGGATAGTGCAGGGCTGCACTTTCTTCCCTTAAGTCAAAGCCCCAGCAAGTTTTACAGTAACCTGCTTACTATTAGCACTTCCCATTATTTATGTGTGTCCGACTCTTCTTCTGAACATGGTTATCTTAATAAAAATGATGACTGAAAAATAAATAAAACAGCAAAAGTGGAGGAGCTAACCCTTGAGCCCTCGCAGACCTGCCCAGCCAGGTGAAGTGAAATGAGCAAGGAATCCGAAGTTAGTAAAATGTATTTAAATAGTTATCAGGCAAGGGGAAACCAAACGGAGATCATGGTGGGGAAGAGGCAAACATACGTATTGGAATAACCATGCGGTGTCAAGTAACAGACAGATGAAACAAACAGTCATCAGCTATTTTTACACTCAGATTCGCCACTGGTAATGCTTCAGAGATAACTAATACAGAAAGCAGTGCTGTGCAATTGGCTCACTACTGCCAATGAATCAAACCTCAGAGCACTGCATTTTTGTGCCTACAGGTGCGAGTCAAAGTGTTTATTAAGGTCACCACTAAAAATACTGTGTAAGTCTGCACACAAGCAACACATTACTGTCTTATGGGTGCTTTTTCATAAATAGCTCATTTCATCATCAAGGCTGGACAAATGTAGCCGGTGTTCTTGGAGTAAGGACCCCATTCCACAGTCCTTCCAAAGCAAACAAGATCAGCCATACTCCTGGGAGATACATGCTGGCATTGGGTTTCATTTGGCACACTGCAATAGGATGTTGAATAATAGGGGAAATATGCCATGAAGTCAACAAGCTAAGTTTTTGTACTGCAGATCTAAACAATGGATTGCACCTTGGGCCAAGTGGTACATACAGCTCCTTACTGAAGTCATGAGACTCTATTGAGGCTCGGCATCACATTGGACTTGAACCACAGCCTGTAGCAAAATAAGAAGCAGGATCTCCTGTGATTACAGCCCAACTCCTGCTTCCATGACAGAGCAGGACTCCACATGAGCCCAGTGTCATTTACATTTTAAAAAGGGCTGCTAATTACATTGCTACAGCATGAACAAGGTAACAACCACACAGTAGCTGCTGCCTGAGACTCTCCAAGCACCAGGACGCTTGTGATGAACTAATTGTCCCTGAGATCCAAGAGCAGCCCAGGCCCATCCCTCCTTGGAGTGACAATGATCTGCCTTCTCCAAAGCAATCTTCAGCTTTGAATTCCCCACCTGAGAGAAGTGTATTGTTCAATTTAGCTACCAGCAGGAAGATTTTACGAAGACCATTCCCCTAAACTCCTGGTCTGGGCTTTTGGTGCTCCAGTGTTTCTTCTAACACAGTCCAAGCTGAATGCTGGTCTTGCCAAACATCAGGGCACTTCTGCTAAGTTCTGGCCTGGAACTACACGGTTCCAACAGTTTCCCATGTCCTCCACCTGTAAGAGTACTTATGCACAAAGGTCTGGTGTATCATGAGTCACAGCACCTATGAACTCAGATGTTGGAGAAAGCAGGTGCATACTGAAAAAAACCAAGTTTGGGATTAAAACAGACAGTGCAAAAGTAGTTTTCAGGCACCCACTACCACTGATGTAGGCAAAACTGTCTGTATATGTGCCTATCTCTCCCACACGTTTCTGAAGAGGAGTGGAATGTATTTCTGGAATACTTGTGCTAAAAATAAACCCATCCTTGCTGTCTATGAAGTGAGGCAGGTATAGCCCTGCTTTCTATAAGCCCGTGAACTTGTGAACTGCTTAGAACTGAATCACAACTAGAAAGACCCCATGGAAATTGTAACTGCTAGTGCAGGAAGGGTGGTTGATTGTTCGGTAAATCCAAAACAAGCCTCTCACATGAAAGCAGCTGGGATTAACACCATTCATCATGATGAATGTGCTTCACAGACTGCAGCTTTGAAAGTACTCAAATCTTGGGATAGCCTTACTCAAATATGGTGATAATAAAGATATATACTTGCAAATTCAGTGCTCAGATGAGACTCTGGGATCAGATGGCCTGTCATTAAAATAAAGCCACTTCTGGGGAAAATTACTGAATAATGCACAGCAAACATGACCCAGCGGAACTTAGATGTTGTTATCCTGCTCCCAGGAAATTTACAAAGCAAAAATTCCTGCTGCTTCCATTCAGTGAGTGTAGAGCAACAACAGATCACACTGAACTTTCGTAGACAGCAATTTAGACTGAAATTTTAAATCTATATGAAAAGAGTATGCAAATTCCACAAATACGTCAATGGAAAATGTATGTATGTATGTATGTATAATGAATGCATCTTTCACACATACACACACACTTGAAACTTTGTATGCTTGGCAATGCTGAGAATACAGACATGTGAGCCTTATGCAAGAGGAGTAGCTTTCAGCTTTTTCTGACTTGTCTGCCATCCCTGAACACTTTCTCCAGGGAAATAAATGGAGCTCTGCCCTACTGAAAGAGACAGGTTTTTTTCCTTTGTTACCTTAGTTGCAAATCCCAGAGTAGCAGTATGCAGACCCCAAGGGGTCAATGCACGAATCACATGTGAAAAGTTGCTGGTATATGGAAAGCAAAAAGTGGAACTGATTATAAACAGAAATGAAAACATCACCCTGGCTTAGGAAAATGCAAACATCAAACTGTTTTGGTGGTAGAAAGTAAATGTTTACAATTCTCATGGCACTAACAAGCAAGAGGTCTATTTAGAAACCCATGAGAGCAATAGGACTATATTGAGTTCTCAGTTGTTTGCTTACAGCACTTTTTGTCCAGCCGAGGAATGCAGGTTCAATTCTTACCTGGCAGCTACAGATTGAATGATTTGTTGACTATTATCACAATGAGTGGAATAACTTGATCTCTGGGCACTGGACAGATGAGTGTAGAACATTGGCTGGACAGAGCAGCCTCAGGGTCGTATCAGCCAAACAAAGGCAGTGAAGCAAGGAAGTATTGCTTATAGGCATTTTCTCTCACAAAGGGGAACAAGATCAAGGCTGCATTTTCTGCTAAGCACCTTCTGTTAGCCAACACAGGCTGTTTTGCACCTGGTATTAGAAGAAATGACAGGTAGATCTCTGAGATATTTCTCCTCTCTCTCTGTGTCCTCTTCTGGGCCCAGCCCCTTACACATCCTGGTTTGAACCAGTTTCTGTCCTGACAAACCCAGCTGAGATGTAGGTGAAGAAAGAAAGGTCCCCAGTACCTGAGAACCATTAGCAGTCCTACAGCCTCTTCCCTTGGGGCCATTTCTCTACCTTACTGGAAGGGCTACTTATCCACCCCTTGTGCAGAATATGTGCAATGAGACCAGGGTAGGACTCATCCACAACCTCTCTCCAGGGTTCAACCCTACTCCTTAGGGTTCAAACTTTGTCAGTAGCCGGAGTTTGTCAGTCCCAGCTCCAGGGACTCCTAGAGCTCTGACAAGGAGAGAAGTTTTTTCTATTTGTCCTTACTGAAGCTTTGAATGAAGCCTAGCAAAGTAAAAAGTCTCTGTAAAAGGAAGCTCTGGAATAAATTTCAGAATAGTTCAAGAAAAAGAAATATTTCCTTAATTTAATCTTTCATAATAATTTTATAATATGGTATTTAATATAATACAATATCAAAATTATTTTCATCCTGCCCTCAGAAAGAGTAAAAGATATTATTTCTTAAAAAGAATTGCTATGTTTCTTCTCTGAACTCAGATTTCTTATGAAACCAACCAACTTTGCTACATTTCAGCTTTGATTGCATTATGATCACTGGCAGACATTGGTTCCACCAACTTTTTGTCCATTTGTGAATAAGACATTAAAATCAATTTTAAAAGAATTTCTAATCTCCTGATCTCCTCTCCCTGCTGCTGTGCCATCAATAGCACCCAGACTCAGCTGACTCAGAAATGACTTGTCTGGATTCCAGCTCTGAACACTCATCCCGAAACTCTGGGAGGTGCCTGGCCATTGCACCAGAACAGAATACAGATTAGAAGGACCCTAAAAACACAGCCTCAGTGACAGTTTTGGCAAGGATGTCAGTCACAAACTCATCCTACTTATTTTCCCCATAATCAAACTGACTTTTCAGTCAGGAGCAGTCATGCTTTTGCCAGTAACACAGCTATCCCACATACTGCAATCACATCTGCAGAACCCCAAAAATATGCTTTTGTATAATTGTTTCACTATTAAACACTCTGCAAAGAGTGGAAGACAGCTGTGGTAGAAAAGAAACTTACTACGGGACATGCAAAACACCAGAAGAGGACTAAATTATTCTACAAGTAAGCGATTAATCCTGCAAAGGAATGTTCTACCTGGGCCCATTTTTCAAAGGGATTGTGCTAAGATAGCCAAAAACATGTTAGGTACCTCTGCCATCTGAGATCTGATTTACCTTGGAAATCTTTCCCTTCTCATCAGGAATTGTCAGCAGAAACTGACAGCACTTTGCCATTTGCAGAAAAAGTTCAGCCTGTCCCAGGACACTCAATGAACCACTCTTTCAACCAAAGGTTAAGAAATGAGCCCACTTGCGACATATCAGACGAGGCAAAAAAACCTGTAAGTAGTCTGAGTGATCTAAAAATTAGTTCCCATTATTATGTCGAAGCCAGCAGCATTTAGAGAGATTAGGACAGATGCATTAGGTAATTTATAAACATAGCTGTAATCCATCTAGTTTAAGGAGAGGTTGGAAGAATGTGGAGTTACTGGCCTAGCGTAAATATTTCCAATTTACGAATCACAAAGTGAAAACTGGAGACCACAGGCTAATTAAAATAGCTGGAAACCCACGATGGGAAGCATAAGGTGCTATTTTTAGGGGGATCGTATGAGAGCCCAGGCAGCCAGAAGTCTAGTCAATCCAGAGGTGTCACATGGCTGTTCTCAGAGTCCTTTGCACTCTATCACCCCACTACAGACAAGGTGAACCAGACAGTATGATTTTTGTTCCTACCCCCCACATCCCCTCCAGATTTCATGCGATATTTTACATTTCACGCAACACACTGGATGATTTTCCATGGAAGTTTCCACAGAACCACTGTCCCTATCATGTGCCAGGTTCCTTCACAACTGAGAGATGGGGTTTGAGCAGTCTGTGCAGGACTGACTCCCTCCAGATGCTGGAAAATGCCAGTGTTTTACAAGAGGAAGTTGTGGTACGCTGCATTACAAGAGGAAGTTGTGTTATGCTGCAGTACAGCTGGTACTGCAGAGGTAGCTGCGGTTCAAACGTGTGCTTATCTCTGGGTGAGGAAAGGTAAAGAGAGAAATAAAACATTAAAACTTGTCATAAGCCAATGGGTTTGCCTGAATTACATGAGTTTTCATTTTGTGGTTTGTAGAATACGCTTGCTGTGGGCCAAGAAGAGGAAGGAGTGAAGCACAGCAGAAGAAAATATGATCATTTTATTCCTCAGCAGTCAATGAAGTTTCAAAACATACCTGCATTATCTCAAAAACTCGGGGTCCTGCAAATGTGTTCAGAAGATACTGGGGTGCAAAATGTTTTCCTGCATGGTTTTGTACTGGAGCACCAGTGGGCAGTGAGGGGAGACCAGCTCGGCTTCGGAGAAAGATTTCAGCCCAGATGTGAATCAGACAGGGAAGAAATTTAAATTTGCATTTCCTCCTTCTCAAACCAACTTTATTTCTAGCTCAGAAGCCTTCTCAGGAAAGGATTGCTGGAAACCATGAAGGTTTTGAAAAATATTTCAGTTTTGCGTGTCTTGGCAGAAAAACAGCTATCATGAGTATTCAAGCCACAGCAAACACAATTGCCTAACCTGCTTCCAGTCCACCAGCAGATCAGAGCACACCCATTAACTGCAAGAAGCAACGTAGCTATTTGCCTTTTTCGCATTCCAGTAATCCAAGTAATTATAACACCATCTTTCTAAAGAGATATGACTTTGTCATATTTAAGAAAAGTAAGCAATCTAAAACTGGCATTCAGTAAACCAGAAAGCACTAGAGAGGGAACTAGAGTTTATGCCCAGCCTTTCAGAAAAAGCCAATGTGTAATTGTTCAAGGTTTTGCTGAATGTCAGGAATGGAAGATTAACAAGCAGTGAGATTATCAGTGTTAGTGGGAGGAATTTGCGCAAACACAGGAAGGCCAAGAGCAGCTAAAAACCTGGTCTGAAAGATAGCAAATATGCTTCTCTGTAGAACAGTGCTAAATAATGACTGTGAAGAAAGGAGCCAAATGAGGAACAGAAAGCAACTGCTGCAGAAAAGTGAGGAAACAGAAATAGGGCAATCAGAAACAGAACTTGGTTGTGCTGCTTCGCTGCAGGAATCAGTCCCAGCTCCTCCACATGCAGTACACCCGGGCTGGCTGACACACACGGACCTGGCCAAAACGTCCTTGGAAAAATCTGGCTAGTGGACTGGGCAACTAGAGATGGATTTTCACACTTTCCCTGTAGCTGCACTTAGAAAGTAGGGTCAGTGAGATATGTGAGGTAGATAGGAAGACAGCATCAGAGAGCCCCCTAGGAATCCTGTAGGCCTAAAAACTATGTCACATCCCCTTAATGAGGATTAACCAGATGAGTCCCAAGTAATCAGAGATTACTCTTAGCAGTAAAGTGATTCCTGGGACTGAAGGTCACGGTACCAAATGTACTAAAGTGGCTGGTATCAATAAACTGACAAATGCAAACAAAGGAATTCTTTAATCTCATTCCATTAAGGAAAAGGCATGTGGTTTGAATTATGATCATTTAAACCACTGCCTTCAGGCACTTTTTGAAGGTTTGTAGTCTGCTAAACTCATTAGAAAATTCATGCTGTCAAATATTTGAAGAAAAATATAATGAATATAATGAATAAAGAGATAACTATTGTCTTTTCAAAAAAGCCACAACTGACTTCTTTTAAACTTTACAAAGGCATTTTAGGGAAAAAAAACCAAACACAAACCAATAATAAAATTATTACTGATGAAAATTCTAATGTTCCAAACATGTACATGATTAATTATCTTCCTGCAGAGATTAGGGACTCTTCTCCTAGGAATAAGACTAAACAAATTTGCAAAATCAAGACTTTAAGCAGATCCATAATGGCAGTCATACAGATATCCTGCTTGATTTCAGAAGTGTTTACACACAATACAGAGCACAGGGTGAAGCATTTAAGCACTGTAAACTCAAAGTGCATTTTCATTGCTATCTTTCAGTTAGTGTCAGAAAGTATTGCTGTTTCCAAACACAGCAGTAATTCCCACTTCCAAAGTGTATCTGAAATCCATTAAGAAAATGACTGTGTATGCAGGCAGGCCTGAACTAAGAGGTAAGGTTTGATGTCTAGACTGGCAACACTTTCAACAGCATCCATGTCATTTGGGATCACAAGTCCCACTGATTTAAGTATTTCAACTCTGCTGAAGGACAGTAGCCTCTCAGATATTTCAAAGTGGCACATGAAAGCTGGATATTTTTGAAATCGATGTTTAGTGTAGAAGCAGCCTGGCTGATGCAGCTGTGCTAGCTCCAGTCAACAGAAACCCTTCCACAGACATGACTGGGAGCTGGAACATTCTCTGCTTGCTTAATGCTTCAAAGACAGAATTTGTGATGTCCTCACAGGAGGCATGCTAATGAGACCCTGGAACAGGTGGTGTAAATAGAAATGCATAAAATTCAAACATTTAAACAAGAATATTTTTACACTGTTCAACATTAGATATGTTAATGAATGGTTGATTCCAGCATCCTATTCACATTCTCCTTTGTACCTTTCCCAGCTTTACCATTTATTTTAGCATTAATGTAAAAAATTATAGTCAGCAAATTTCATAGTTCCTTCAAAAATCATTTGCAGACTCATAGCTTCCACAAAATAGTTCAGATATAATCACACAGTCCTTATATTTACTATTTGAGCTACATTAGTTTGTTAAGTCCATGAGATGTTACTAAGAGTCATTCACTATATTAGGGGTTTCCACTGTGTCCAGTACCAAAGTGAGCAAATACCTACTCTTGCGCTTAGAGATGATGATTTGTAAATCCAGGCCCATGTACACATGGTGCTTTTGCTTAAGACAAAAAAAAAACAACCACTGCCCATTTGAATAAAATCACCCTGCAAAACACATAGAGATTCATATCAAATACTTCTATTGGAATTCTTTCCAGATCTCACCTTTAAACACCTACAACACACTTTGTAGACATGTTGTTAGCTTTAGAGCAACTGAACTATATGCTCAAGTTACACTGGGAACCTACAGAAAAGCTAGCTTTCTCCTTTTCTGGTATTATGGACTATTCATCAGCTTATGCTGAGTCCTAGATGGGAAAACCTCCAAGGCAGGATTTTTAGTAGCACATTCTGCCTTCTGCAAATTACTATGGTATGATCATAATGCCTTTGTGCTTTCGTCTAACTGTTGGTAGTATTTTAAAAGTGCCTATTGCTCTTTAGTCTAGAGCTGCATAAAGAACAACAATAATAATTAATAACTTTTGCAATTATCTCCTGCCAAATGAAATCTCATTTTCAGCTTCAAGTGGATACATTCATATGTCTTAAGTTGTTGTCTAGGGTTTCTATGCACTAACTGTTAGTATGTTCCATCCCAAAGGTGGTTCTTTGGGAAACTTTGATGCTCTATAAATAGAAGATATTTATTACTATTGGGGGGCACAGGAATGCAACAATTCACCCTCAAGGGACAGAGACACTTAAGAATGCTTGCTTCAGTATTGGATGCATGAATAGTTCATAATCAGTGATGTGCGAGAGAGAAATGCTCTAGTACAAAATATCCTGTATGAGCAAGAAAGTGAGATCCAGTGGACAAAATCTATCACACCCAGTGCTGGCCTTTTACAAGTTTAAACTGGCCATCTCAGCTCCCTTTCTCTTAAACCTCTGGCAAATTCGAGCAAGACAGGGTGCCATACCTCACCAGCAACAAGCTCATATAAGCAAAAGGTTCAAAATCAGTGAGGAAACAGCGTTTCACCCAGAAAGTTGAACTAAAGAGATACATACCCAGTTGTCTCCATAGGGAAAATCTGCCCGAACCGATGCCCTCCTTCCCCTGCCGTGGGCAGAAGACTGTGAGATGGCCGGGCCAGAGTGTCTGGAGGGAGCAGAGGGTGCTGAGTGGTGCTGGCAACGATGCCCCAGGGCTGACACCAAACCCCCCTTCGCTTGCCCCAGGGCCTGCCAGAGCTGCGGGTGCTGCAGCACGACCTCACAGCTCCCCCTAACACCATCAGGTGCCTAAAGGGCCTTCCAGGCAGAGCCCATGCTGCTGACAGGAGTGACAAGCAAACACTGCCTTCGCCTAAAAAGACAGGTGCTGTTTTCCAGTTAAATGAGCATTGAAGTCTGTTTCCTTTCACTGGTCATTTGACAGCCCGGGAAAAAGTGCATGTCCTCAGCTCTTGGTGTGCTGAGCACAAGGATTGGGGGATGGAGGAGAGGGTGGCCATGGCTTGGCCCCGCTACAGCAGCTCTCCGCCTGGAAGCAGCAAGAGGAATGAGTAGTTACAGTTCAACTCTCTTTCACCAAGTGAAAAATTCACCTCTACCTCATTCTTCTCCAGAAGTCCAACAAAGGGTTAAGGTGATGTAACCTGCTGGCCGAAGACAACAGCAACCAAACTCTCTCTTGCTTGGGTCAGGGAGTTCAGGTATGAAGTGAAAGGTCACACAACAGCACTGGAGCTGATGGTCTGACCAGCAAGGCCCAAAAAGAGGATGGAAAAGCAGTGGCAATGAGAAGTGGACATTAGCCATTTGTCTTCTGAGAAATGCTGCTAGTTAGAAGATCTTTGATTAATGCTAATAAAGACATGAATCCCTGCCCATCTAGAGCCAGACATCTGTTGCCTAGTAAAAATGCCAGGATGGAAACTATTTATGCAGCCTCTATCAAAGAGTCAAATTTTTTTGAGCCCTCTGTAGGGACTGTACTGTCCACAGAATGGGACAGACCACCAAATCCAGGCTGATGCGGGTACCATGATTCAGCCCAGCCTTCCTCAAATGCTGTCTGGCATTTGTTAGGATGTGCCTCAGCAAGTCAGCCAAAGAAAAAGATTTAAGGAGGTCCTTTGTGCACCAATTTCACTTATCTTTGTTCCAGATAATCAGTGTAAACTCTAACCCTCTCTCCCACACAAATCCTATTTTTCAGTTTCTTGCAAGAGCATAAAAAAAAAAAAAGTCAGAGACTGTGGCCAGGATTATCTTTCTGCTGGTTTTCACTTTATGGCCTGTAGTTCCTAGATTGTGGAAAAGGTAAAAAAAAAACCCAAACCAAACCCTATCACTCTGTCTCCTAGTCTAAAAAAATCCTTTTTATTTAATTTCTTCTCATGGAAGAAAATATTCTGTATTTCTCCACACTTCTATTCTCTGTATCTTCTTTAATCTACTCTTATGACTGTTTTTGAGGTGACAATAATTGCCATAGACAGTATTCAGAATGGATTTATGTGGGGACACAATACTATTCTTGGTCCCTTTCCCAGTCTTCTATTTGCCTTTCTAACCACTGAGCATGAAGCAGAGATTTTGGAGGCATGAGTGTAGCCTACCAGCATGGAGACACACATACCCAAGCCAACACAACAATATACTTGAGAAAAGCATTTTGGAAAACCCTGCTCCTTTTAGCTCTCTGCCAAGACAGCCTCTCCAGGCTGCCCCACGAGTGCCTGCTACATCCACAGCAGAGCTGAGGCTTCAGTAACTCCGGATGCTGCGTGTAGAATATACCGTTCAGTTTAGCTTCTCCTTAACTACTCCCATTCCTCATGCTTTATATTAATCCTAGCAACTACCCCTAACAAAAACCTCTTTTACCCCAATTTTTACCATTCATTGTCAAAGCCCCACAGGTAGGGAGCTCTGAACTTGTGCCCATTACTTACACTGTGCAGTCTCTGTAAATTGTACCATTAACGCAGATGAGTCCTACAAGTGCCTAAGCACAGGGATAAAGGAATGAGTCAGATGAGAAAAGACATCTTCAAGTACCTATAACCTTGGCTGGCACTGGTAACTTCAGGGCTTTATGCAATAATCAGTACAAGGTGCATTCTGTCAGTCTTTGATGACGCAGCTCAGAGGTACAAATGAAAATGACTGGCCATTTCTAGGTCCACATCTTAGTTCTTGAAGTGTTTGTAGAGTTACAAGGATCTGGTTTAGATTGCACTGAACTGAATTCAATCCCACCAGATGCCTTTCTGTTGGTTGCTATGGGTTTTGAGTGCCTCCTTACCAAGTGATTTTTGCCAGTGTGCGCTGCACTGGGAGGTGTGAAGGAGGGACCTCGGCCTGGCACTTATCACCTTCACTCTGGCATTGGAAGGTATACCAGCACACCAGTGCTAGCAGAGCCGTTCAGGGGGAATCACGTGCATCCTGGGGGTTGCTGTAGCTCAGGTGGTGGTGTTCCCAGGTGTCTGCACCACACTCTGCACCACAGACACACAACACTGACAGCTGGGGTCCCTCGGGGTCATGACACCTAAGCACGCACACGTATCGTGGCAAGACACCTGGGAAAACCTTCTCCTAGAAGTTCTTGGATATCTGTCATGTTGCTAATCATTTTATCCCAAGCATGAGCTCTTTGCCTTGAAGTCAGAAATGCCTTCCATTGTGGAGTTAATTCACAATCTTAACAACACTAGAAGGCAGGTTTTTGTGGTCAAATATATTGCCACATTAATAACTTCAGAATATTACATGAAGCACAAAAAAGAAAAGAAGTGAATAAATTAACAGAAGAAGGCAGCATGGCACACTAGAGAATTAAAGTGCCATTTTATTACACACACCTCAGAGTTAAAGTTTTAATTTTCTTTTAAAAGATCGCAATATGTCATTTTCATCCTCCATATTCAAAAACACTTAGAGAGGATGATTTGTTCTTTTGTTGTAATCTACAAGACAAACAAAGTTGTAGGCAAGTGATGCTGACCAAATCCCTGCAATTTCCCAGTGATAATAGAATTGTTATTATTTTTTGTATTCATTATTGCTCTAATAAGGAACTTTTCTCCAAGGATCCTGATGTACTTTAAATACAAACGAATGAGTCTTCCCTAATCCCTTGTGAACTGTTCTGCAGTCTTGTTCTACAAACAGATTAAAAATGAGGACACTGAGGCAGAGAGGGGTTATTTACACAGGAACTGACTTTGAAACAGTTCTAGTTAGTGGTTTGGCTCAAGTCAAAGCTCTAACTCTAAGTCAGAGGCGGCTCCAGAAATTATTCCCAGACCCCTGCTTGGTACATGCCTCCTTGTCCAGATGTATGTCTGCATGAATCCATACAGTATAAGTACAGTAAGCACTGACACTTGTGGGTTTCACTTGCTCTGCTGAGCCGGCACTGAGGAGCTTTTAAAAGTGGAAAGGTATTCAGAGGCATCTTTTTCTTTTACAAGCTGCAGACATTTGCCTCTTAGCGAAGAAGGTCATCAACTAGGCATAGAAATCTCGGTGGATATCACTGCAGCAGTTTCCAAATGGTTCCTTGATGCAGCAGCTCTCCCCACTGCCTTATATTGCAGACCAGCAGAGTTATATTTGGAAACAGATACCGGGGTTAAGTTCCTAAGAGCCTCTGATGGAGTAAGTTCAGAGTGTGTTGTCATGATGGACATGCACACATGTGCCCTAGGAGAGTGGAGGTCAGCCATCATTCATGAATATGTGGAGACCACTTACAGTCCAGTTGCAGCATATGCTAGTAACACGTGTTCCCCACACACCCTGTTTTCTCCCCAGTGGGCTGCTATATTTTTAATGTCTCCATTAGCTCTTGGAACAACTGACAGCTCTAAGTTTTTCCCTGCACTGAGCTCCAATCTTGGTTGGAGCATGGTGCTAATAACATCAAGGTTGTGGGTTGGCCCTGTATGGACCATTCACTTGAGAGTTGGACTCAATGATCCTTGTGAGTCCCTTCCAAGTTAGGAAATTCTGTGAAATCTGTGAAATGTGGAAAAGTCAGACAGCTTTCAATCACAAGCCAAATGGCTAAAGATTTTAAGATGAGATTTCAATTCCAGAATAGGAAGCCTGCCCAGTCAACCTTACACCTTTAATGCAATTATTAGTTATTCATAAACAACCATAAATGCACCTAGTTCATGCAGTACCATTTGTCTTCCAGAATGCCTTGCTGAAATTGCAGGTAAGTGTCTGGGTTTTTCTCTTTCAGTGCACCTGTACCTAAGACAAGGTTTGCTGCCCCTCATGCTTCTATTGAGAGACAAAAGATTCAGCATTTAATTCAGAGACACCAACTTATCTGCCAAACATATAAATTTTTACATTTCTTTTAGCACAAGAAATGATTCTTTCATTTAAAGGGAGGAAAGTGTCATTAAATGGTTTCTACATAAGGCTATCAAACCTCAGTCCCTCCAAAACCACGAGTTCACACTCACAGCTCAGATGAAAGATCTGAAGTTGGTTAGTGTTGCAAAGGTTCAAAGTGCCAAGCAAGCAGAAGTAATATGAAGCATCTGCTCTCCTGAAGTCTTGTGTCTTTAAGAGATGCTGTCAGCCCTACCAGCAATGAAAGATATGCACTGGTATGAGATAAAATGATGTTTCTCTAAGAGCTATGTGATTTAGTCTGGGAGCAGAAAGTCAACCTAGGCTCTTAATTTAAACATCACTGATAATTACAGTTTTGTTATCAAAAGTTGGCTCAGTTTTAGTGGAAATGCCAAGCTGTAGAAGTACATGAAGCTTGTGTCCTCTCAGGTGGTTCAATTCTGCGGAGCTACCAGGAATAGAAAGAGGTAAAATCATATTTCTGTCACTGAAGGAAGCAGACTTTGAACAGCAATTTAATTCAATTTAGAAAATGATTCTGTTAAAACAGATCCGTCCCTTGGTATAATTTCTTTGATTCTAGCTTTACAGAAGTATTTTGACTACGAGACTACTGACTGAAGAAAGAGCAAAGCAGGTCACTGAAGCTGCAATTACATGTGCTGTGCCGACTGCTGTCAGGCCATTGAGGGCATTAGTCCCCAGCAGTTTTCTGGCTCAGCGTTACTGGCCCATCTTCCCTCTCCGGATCTTGCTTCCCTCTTTGGATGCCCCAAGTCTGACTCTGCAGAAACAGCACAGACTGAAAGTCCTCCCAGTAAGAACTTAAACTAAACTTTATCTTTCTGGTGGAACTGGCCTACGAAGAAATCCCACATAATTATGTTGGCAGCCAAGGGAGGAGAATAAGACCCATGGTAAGTAGTGATATGTGGTAACCCGTATGCTACAGGAACACAGACCTTGGTCTGAGCGCTGTTATACTGTTTATACAAAACTTGGCATCTTGTTTGACTTGGTTCAACAGTTTATGACAAACTTTTGTGTAATACACTAAACCTGCAGTCAGATGTGTTCCTGTGGCAAACCAGGTTACAAGTCTATCACAAACACCGCATATCAACTGAACCATGCTAACTAGCCACAGATTCACTGCTGCAGCATACAGCAAATAACATGTAAAATGTGTTGGCTTAAATTCCAGTGAAACAAGTGATGTTAGACCCACTTTAGTTAAGCCATGCTGGCCTGTATGGACACAGTTTTACTGTTTGAAACCTTGCTGGCATGTTTAACTGTAAATACCAGTGGAAGCCAGAATGCTCTGCATTCAATTTTATCTAACAGATACATCCACCCCATATGTTGGTTTCGGCAAACCATTTAACTTGAGCTTTTGGGAGGCACCAGTATGTTCCCAGAGGTGAAGAAAGATATGTACTCATAGGGAAAGGAAACCAAGTAAGAGAGAGATATTTATGTGGGAAGGTGTGGTTAGCTGAAAGTGATAAGAGAGCTTACTGATTTTAATCTTAAATAACAGTTGCATTTGGAGTAAGAAATGCATCTAAACTGCTCATTTTCATGCTGTGGTATTGTCAACTGCAGCAAGACACTACAGGGAACTCTGGTGACATGAAGCCTCAAGGTAATTATGTCCCTGTTGCTGTTGTGTTTGTTTCTTGATGGTGCCCTTCCCAACAGAGGCACAGCCCAGCTAGGAGCTGTGCTTCCAGATCAAAGAAAGGGTCCTCCATCATGCCACACATGCCTGTGGCTAGAGGCTGTATAACCCTGTCACACTGTCAGGATATGAGTCTGATATTGCTTTCAGTTCATGTGAGGCTTATCTCCACTTTTCGCAGATAAGCAAGGAGATAGCATCCCTCATTTCCCTGTCTTGTCCTCCACCCCATCTACATTCATGATTTCTGAAGGAATAAAAATCTTCTTGTTTTTTTCCCACTTGGGAGAAAACAAGTTAGTTAGCTACAACTTCCCAGCAGGAGCACTTTGAACAAATACATTTCAGCTGTTGGCCATGTGGTTTGGAGGTTACCATTCACAATTACACTCCCATGCAACAAATGAATCACAAACACGAAGGAAACCAGCACAAGAGCATTACTGAAACCAGCTCAATGATATTAATCTTCAAGAAACTTCTGCTGCAGAGAAATGTTCTCGCAAAAAATTCTACACATCGTGTGAGATCACAAAAGTTAAGAAAATGGTCATAATTCCCATCAATCAAGACACCCATCCACTAAAGGTCTCTATTCAGGCAGCTAGGTAGGCAGGAAAAAATAGAGATATTTAAACATAGTGGAGGTGGAGAGTTTTATTTTTACAATACTACACAGCTGGAGAGAGTCCTGGGACCACTGAGTGAAGTCCTGACCCTCAGTACCCAATCTGTCTCCTGCATGATTCTCCCAGCACCAACTGCAGCGAGAAGAGACTTTGATGATGCAACTTCCTTCTCGCATTTACTGAATTGCTTTGGTTTTCAAGTAGGTCTACATTACCAAAACTGCTTGATTTAGGTATAGCAGTATGAGTTTAGCTCCCATCTGGCTTGATGACTTCATAAAGGAAAAAGCTCTGTGAGGACCTGCCTCTTGGAGAAGAGGTGAGTTGTGGGTTCTGCATGAGGAAATACTGCCTATATCAGGTCCCCAGAGCAGGGGCTCCACGTAAGGTATTTCCAACTCTCCACTGCCTGGGCCATGGGGCTGGTGCTCTGCAATCAAGTCACTCATTGTTCTCTTGAACTTAGACCCTGCAGGCAATGATGAAGCAAGCAATCACACATCATCCCTTTATCTTCATGGTCACACTCCAAACTCCTTTTTTTCAAAAACAATGTGAGAACTTACGAGAGTAAGTCTCAATGAAAATTCCTTTTTGTAAGTGGCATTAAATCTCTTTTGAACTTTCACAGTTGTATCTTGACCTCTCTTGTGCATTATGGCTGGCAAATCCTTTCATCCAGCTGCTGACAGCCTATCTGCAGAGCACAGCTCTTCAGGCTACTAGAAAATGTCCATTTCTAAACAAGACAAAGCCCAAACTGACCAGATCCAGTGTCAGCAATAGACAAGCTCTGAGGAAGAGTTTGGGCAAGAAATTCTGGAGCTTTCTTGCTACCAATGCTTCCACGATTTCTATGCCTTAGGAAGGAGAAGGTGTTGGCAAGATTCCACATCAGTCTTACAGCATGGTAGGGTCTAGTCTTTTCTAGCATCTTTCAACAGGAAGATACCCAGATTATCTACAACCCAATTTATTTCAGTCTCCACTCAGGCGCTGAAACACACCACAGGGTGACAAAATCTCTCCCCTAAATCTTCCCTATCAGGGAATTAAGAGTGAGATGTGAGATGCACCTAGTTCATTGTGATAGAAGACTTTGAGATGTGCAGTCTTCATATCTACATTGGAAAGGGCAGGTCTTGCCCTTCTCCTGAGATAAAAAAATGGAGAGAAAGAAGGCATTTTTGCTGAAGACTAACAGATTAGACATTTCTGCGGTAGTACAATAGAGTTCAAGAGAGGTTTTATGTACACTCAAAGGAATGAGCAAATCTTTGTAAATGCTGATAGACTGTAGATAAATAAATGAAGTATTAATCATCACTGCCATCAAACTCTGGGAGAAATACATCTTTGTATTATTAGGATAAGATTCTGTCATTAGTTCAGCCTTGCCATTTTTAGAGATTATTAGAGTTTTATAGCAGGTCTGAAACTCTACACCGGTGAGACTGTGATTTTAATGCATATTAATGGGAGAAATGGGGGAGGGGAAAGGAAGTTGGTGTGATTCCCTTATAGAGCACAATACTAAATAAGAAGATTCCAGCTGTGCAACAGGAAAGTTAAAATGGTTTGTTTGGATCATTAATATTGCAATGAAAACTAATTAAACCTAGAGCTACAAGGAGGAGCTCATTAGAGATTTGAATAGAGGCAGCATAACACTCAGCAGCCTCCAGTTTTAGCAGTTTCTTTTATCACACCAAGTGGGATAGCAAGAGTTCACTGAACAAACACAGGGTAGTCTGAAGAGACAAGTGGATACGGATGCCCAGTCCAGGGGATGCAACTGCAAGAGGTACCTGACTGATACAGGGCTTCTTTGGAAAACACTTCATGAGCTTTGTAGCTCCATAGAATGAGCCAAGCCCTTTCACTGGGTCTCTGCTCAGACTAACATCACTGCTATGTTACAAATCTTTCCCTTGTCTGACCTGACATTTGAAACTTTGCCTAAAATTTCCTTAGCCCAAGAACCCCCAAATAAGCTTTACAAAATATATCTATCTACTTGTATAGCATTAGTCCCTATATGCCCAACCCCAGTCATGGCACTTCATAGTCTGTAGTTTAAGTGTGACCCTCGGTTTTGCACTTCCTTTTTTCTTTACCATGCCGTGCCACTTTTGCTGTAGTCAAAGAAGGTGTCCCTGCCCCTGTTCCATGACCATCAGCATTTTTCTAACAGCTATTTAACTCTTCTCACTTCTGATACTGTCATTCCCTCCCCCATGGCCTCCCTACATCCCAACCCCCACCAAACCCTGCTCGCAGCTTCACAGAGAAGCCAGGGACTATATTAACCTCTTCCATAGACATTTGTCTCAGAAGTGAATAATGGTCAGATTGGGCTTCCCTAAGTCCTGCATCCTTGCAAACTCAAGTAAATACCACAGCCCTAACTAAGCTCCTAATTATCTATGATAAGTGATGGTAACAGTGCTTGCATTTCATCCCAAGAAAGGCTGACAGGGTGACGGAATGACCTCTTAATGCTGATCGTAAAGGATTTTGTGGAGAAGAGCCCTTACAGACAAAAGATATCTTGTAATTTTACTAATGTTGCCTAAATGTTGCTGGATTGGGATCCTACTGATGACCTGGGAAATGTAAAAATCCTTTAGTCATGGAGAAAACAGAACCGTACACATGTAACTTAGACTAGAATGATCTTTAAGGTTCTTTTCAGGCCTAACTGTTCTACGATTCTATGATTCTGTGAAATGAACCCTTGCCTCCCTTAATTACAGTGTCAGATCACCTGAACATGTGGATGACTGAGAAATTTTCCATTTTCAAGTCAGAAATTTCCCACCACTAGGAGGTACTGATTCAGGGTTTTATTCATTTTGGGCATCAGGGAAATAAATCTTGAACAAAACTCTCTGCTGCATTCACTGCTAGGTGATAGTACAGCCAAAGGAGTTGAAAGGAGAGGACAAAAGCTCAGAAAAGGAGAAAATGGACAATTAATACTGAAGATCCCAAGATATGAGAATGGATCCAAGTAAGACAACAATACAGCAGTTGCAGCCCAGCCTGCGTCTCCAGGCAGGTGTTCTCAAGGAATGGACTTCCTTAGGTAATAAAGGCGAAGAAAAGCATGGAAAATGCTGTAAAAGTAAGTTACTGGAGATGAAAAATTATTCTTGAATATGACATTTAGGTATCAGTCTACTCAACCTATGCCTCAGGAGAGTGAAGACCCTCAGAAATACCTCTGCTCTGGTATTTCATGGTGGGAGGCACAGAACACAGAGAGGCTGTTGGACAATGAAGAACACTGAACACCCTGCAGAGTCAAACCCAGCAGCCACGGGGCACAGGGACTTCTGTGCAGACACTGAAGAGATGACAGATGGCTCCTGTCTGTTCAGCACTGTGTAATAAAACCAATTGAAATGCTTTAGAGAAAGGCTGCCAGTCAGAACCTAAAGCTGTGTGCTATAGGAAGAAACAGCCCCACAGGCTAGAGGAGTGGCATTTAAGGATAGTCATCACCAAAAGGGGATGATTTTGATTTTCTGTGGCCACAACATGGATATGTATATGTGATCTCTTCCTCACTCCTCATCCTGCAAGCCCTTTCTTTGCTGAACCCATGAAGAGATTTGGTGTACGTGAGCAGGCTCAGGTTACAGCAAGCCCAGAGAGAGAACAAGAGCTGAAGTGAGGCAAAAGTGTACTTCAGATTGCCCTGGTACACAGAAGTCCTAAGTTTAGATGCATGTATGTACACTGAACAGATTTATACAAACCCTGCAAAATTCACACCAAGAGAGCCGAGGTAGTGTTATGTGTACTGTTTCCATCTTTTCCCTCAGGGAGAAATAGATGACTTTGTCATGATGGTACTTGTGCCTCTTAATAGCAATCCTGAGGACCTACATTCCAGTTTCTGTTTTCCCCTCTCTGATGTTCCCCCTCAACCAAAGTCCTCAACAGCATAGTTTTGGAATGACAAATATCTGCTTAGGCTTGAGTGACTGCAGTAACCTCACATTCCCTTTCCTGGTGCAGCTTGCATATCACAAATTCACATAGCTCAAAGACAGCCCTTGAATACTTCAAATGCTGGTCCTGCTCCTTCCCCCCACAGTATCAACACCTTTAAGCAACCCTTCCATCTGATATATTTTTGATTGACAAACAAGGAGAGTGACAATGGGGAAGAAAATCAAGAAACATGCTATGGCCAAGTGCTTGATTTCTACAGAGTGGTGAAGACCAAAGAAGACATTACCTTCACATAAGCTGCCATCAGTGGCCACCTCACATTTATTGTCCACCACATAAGGCTTTCAAGGACATCTTCAAATGAATCTCATTCACAAAGTTCTCTGTGAGAGAGGAATCAGGAGTGCAGAAGACCACAAGCTCAGTAGATGGACAATGCAGGGGAATGGCATCCACCTGAACCTGTGAGGCACCTACCTGAACTTCAAGGATTTAGTGGAAAAGGTAGTCTTGTTTCAGATCCCTCCCATAAGATTAATCTGGGTCGTGATGTAGGCAGATGTTAGTAATGTAGTAAGAGTTGAATGCCTTGGCTGTCATTTGATCCCACATAGTGATGATTTTACTAGCAAAGTGCCTATGCACTGAGATGATGTTTCTGCTAATTGCCTATCATTAACACTGCTTCCATATGAAAGACTTCAGGACTCATCCATCAGAAAAACAATGTCAGGTAAATTCTATAACCTAATATAAGTATCTTAAACCATAAGGTAGGTGCTTAAATTCCTGTTGAAGGAGTTATAACAGATGTTTACCTCCCTAAATCTATATATGAGAGCTTAAAGAAAGCAGCGAGGTAACTAGAAACATATTTAATTCTCCAGTTTCAGCCATCTAAATTTGAATTTTGGTGCCCTTCTTCCTTGTTTATCCATAAACATCTCTCCACTCTCTCTGCTTGGCATGCCAGAGCTAGGCAGGCACAGTCCCACTGTGCAGAGACTGAGATTTTTGAAAAGCCTGTGTCAGAAGCCAAAAGCTTTCAGCTTTCTACAGCACCATGCACAAGAGCAAAAGGGCTGTCCTCATAGGCAGATAATGTATCTGGGGGGAATCTGCATGGAAATTAATGCTGAATGGTTGTTTTATTTTAACTTGGTGTTTATGAAGATGGCTTCTAATGCTTTTTGGTGTTTGTTAGATGAAAAAAAAGAGAAAAACTATACCATTCTACCCCAAAATAGAGGATTGGCTGGTTTATGCCTATTATATTCCATTAAAGATGCAACATCTGCTTTATCTCAAGAGAAGTCCCAGCTTCTTTCATGCCTTGTGTAAGGGTAAATATTAGTCAGCACCAAAATGGAATGCAGTTAGGTCTAATGTCATGTCACCAGCATTGCTCATATTATAAAGAAAGTAAGTGGCAATTACTTTGAATCGGAACTGCATAGTTTGTTCAAGTAGCTCTGCTTTCTGTGCATTCAAAATTTGCTTTCAACAACAGAATTTCAAGAGTAAAATACAACATGTTTGTATATGCAAGGAATAATACAAATACACTGTAGGAGCCTCTTTGTCCACTATTCACTAGTCATAGTTGTCCTTGACCAGCAGTCTGGCATCAAATGCTTCCTATTCACTAAAACAAACAAACACATCCCCAAACATACAAGTTGAACATTTCTATCCAGAAACTTAACAGACTTTCTTGTGGCAGTTACATATCTGGCATTTCATGTCCCCTCTTTTGATGGCTGAATTGACTAGTAAAAAAAAATAATCCTTGAATGCATCAAATTTTTGCTGTGCTAGTGCAATGGACCATTCTGTCCTCTGGTTACAGCACTTGGTAAGAATGCAATTCAGCAGGTGACCCAGCCAAGAGAGGATAACAGGGACATGAACTACCTGAATTACCATCCTTATAGGGCACTGCATCTATATTCTCAAAAAGGAACAACTGATGTTTCTCAGGGGTTTGTTCCTGGTAGAGAAGCCCAACCTTTTCACATTTATGGCAGAGTTTCTTCAAAGATTTATTATTTCTAAAATCCTATTTCACACTTGGGAACAGAAGAGACAAAAAAGTTTCTTCCACTCTAATACCCATGTTCTTTAGTAGGTCATTTGGAGGAAACAACTTGCAAACAAGTTTCTTTTTTTCTGCCATGAGGAAACTAACTTATCCTGCCCAGGGTGAAAGCAGCAATGGACCCTAAGCCTTCCATAAATTGCCCAGCCACTAAAGCTGCAAAGTGATTTCAGAAGAGCATCATATATTTATAGTGCTCTGTACCTGTAGCAGCTGCTATGAGCAGTGTGTTATGATACCCATTATTTCCTGAAAACATATTATTACTGAATGCAAATGTTACTTTTATCTTTAGATATGGCCCAGAATTTGCTACATCACTGGTTTTAATCTGTCAACTGGTCATGCCCACTTAAACTTATTCTCACCTTTATAAAGTTGGGGATTTGAGATAAGCAGACAAACAATGGACAAATTTCTTTGTACTAAATCAGAAAGACATAAGGACATTTGTGTACTTTGGAGATACCTAGGGACTAAGGAGAACTGCAGTCAGAAAAACTTCTACAAGAGAAATCAACAACAGAATCATAGAAAGATAAATTCTCTCTTTAAATGCTCTATCCTCAGAGACAGATACCATCCCTTTGACACCATTATTCTTGAAATTCTAATAAACCACTTAAACCACCGCATAGTGAAAAGCTTGCTGCACATTCAGCACTCAGCACAGTAAATGACCTTTTTGCTACTCACAGAAGCCAGTAAGTGTAGATTCTCCTAGACCAATGAAAGGAGAAGCCAGAGAGGTAATCCTGTGTCCTGCCCTTCCTCTGTGAAAGAGTGAGGCTGTTCCTTCAAGCACCTCCCTACACTGAAGTTGTTGCATAGAAAGAAATAGTCTCTGTGACTGTATTAGCAAAATGGTTTAAAGTAAGTTTCCCAGTTCTCCTACTACTTTCAAAACTGCATCCTGTCCTATGCATGACTCAAAGGACCTATTTCACTTTCCTGACACAAGCATAATTAAAACAGGACAACACACACACATAGACAAGAGCACAGCACAAGATCACCTCCACAGCAACTGAAAGCAAGTAAAAAAAAAAAGATCAACTCTGCCATCTTCTTCTCCCACCCTCCCTCCTTGACTTTTCCCTTCAAAGCCTAATTGATACATTAAAAATAAGTATTATTGTACGTGAGCAATTTATTTTTGCCATGCTCTTATTGGTCACCCTTAAATCAAAAGGTTACTTAGTACTCCCAAAAACTGTTAATATCCCAAATAACTGAAGACACGGTACAATTACAAGGCAAACACATCAAGAAAAGTCAAAGCTAAAAGATAGGAACTGTCATTACACCAGGTGTTCTGTCCTGCTCAATTCATGTCCTACTTTCAATTAGGTAAGTGCTAATACCTAAAACCTGAAGTGTTTTAGGAAAACGACTACAGAAAGGCTGTGTTTTGGTTATGGTGCAATTACTTTCATATCATTTGACTTCCTGGGCACCCTTAGGTTTACTGTTGCAGCTTTTTGCATTCATATTCTTACAAACACTGGTAAAAGATTATGCTCCATCTCCTGAGTTAGCATGAGGTGAAACAGGCTCATTTTCAGAGATGAAGAGCAGAAAATGATGCAGCAGCAGCAGCAGCAGCAGCAGCAGGAATTTAAAGTGAACAGGATACAACCTGAAAGTGGCAAGGATCTGCCTGTCAGTCCTGAACCGCAGAACTGTCAACAACATCTGCAAAAGGTAAACTCAAGTTTTCTTAGAATGAAATACTATCTGAAGAGGGGTAAATGAAATACTGTGCCTTTGCAGTTACTTCAAAATTTCTGATGGTTTAAACACCTCTAAAGTATAACTGTAGCTAGAGATTTTCAGTCTCTGCTGTTTAGTTTGTTTTTTTTTTCAATGACCACAATGCCCTTGGAAATGTTTACCATATTTTACTGATATAAATTACAGTGGTTTCACTTTAACAAAGTCCGACATGCTTGTACAGAGTACAGATGGACAGGAGATACAAGACTATTGGATGGAAACTGGACATACTTTTCCATTTCTTTTTCTTGCTCTGAAATTTCCTGGCCACTGCATTTTGCTCTGCCACCACAAATGCCACCTTCAAAGAGTAAACACCCAGCCATTTTCAGAGGCTGCTTTCTAAGTTATCATCACACACGTCAAAGGTATTTTAAGATACAGCTGAGTGTATCAGAATGTGCAACAATGACAAAGCTGGGCTGCCTGGCATGTTTTGTTCATGCCGTATGAAAACCGACATAGGAAAAATTCCAGCAGTGCTGCCTCAGTAAAGGAATTTTATCAACACAAAGTCCTCCAGTGACTGAGATGCTTGATAACCAAAGGAGCAGACAATATCATCCAGTGACTACTGGAGCCATAATTTAGGGTCACACAGCCCTAAACTCACTGCTCAGAGAGCCAAAGTCTCCCTCAAGGACTTCTTTGATCAGTTTTGTGGGATTGTTTCTTCCTCCCATAGCATCCCAGCTCCTCTGGCACTTTTACAAATGCTACAGTATCTCCACTGTGACTTACAGTGCTTCAGAGAATATACAATATGTGGAAGAATCTCCTCCTCCAGTAGCTCACTCAGATAGATTTGAGCAACGAGACAAACAAAATGCAGAGAGATTTTCCCACAGGAGGCTGAATGCACTAAAACCCACACACTCTGTCACTTCTCTCCTTTAGCAGACTCTTAACTCCATCCCGGAGCTGACTTGTACAAAGAGGAGCTGTTAGCCAAAGCGAGCCAAGGAAAACAAGCAGACACCTTCCTCCCCAGCCAAACCTGGCTTTCTGACGGAGTTGCACAAGTGGTGAAAGGCACCTGCTGATGCATGGGAGCAGCTTTCTGGGATTAATACAAGTTTGTTCTGTGTTTGAACAGGTGGTAGGTAGTAAATAAGACCTGTTAGTCCCAGTGAATGATGGACATAAAGAGATATCTTGAATAACTGTCTTCTTCACTCTGCCTCATTCATTATCCATTTCAGATGAGGTGAGGATCTGTCCTTGAAGTCGGGTGGAGATGGGAGAGGCAGGACTGCTTACCGTGGGACCATGCTATTCAAGTCTAGACTATCATGGAAATATGCAACAGGTTGAATTAACATACCCTATATCTGAAATTCTACATGGTAGAACAAAGTAGCATTTCCAAAATGCTTGCCTCAGTGCAATACAGTTGTTCTATTGATTTTTTTTTTTTTTGTAGTGTTACCTACATACGTGTTTTTGTTTTCAATAAATAAAGAAAAACGCAGATTTGGTTCTCTGATTTTGTAAGAGCATCAGTTCAGGCATCAGCAGCAGAGCTAGACTATTGAATTTTCCATACCGTAACAGGAAAGTTCCTGTGAAACCATTCCTGTGAGCTGTGGTTCACAAATACATATGAAGCTGTTGACAATGTTTAAGAGTCAGCAAAGGTTATCCTAAGAACATACTTATAGTCCTGCATGAACTAGCTGGAGATTGATACCTCTCCTTGAAGCTTTTTAGTTGAAACTAGAAAGGAATTTAAATCCACACATCTTAAGCAGAGTGAGATGAGAAAAAAATGCTGCATTGCTGGTGCTCTCTATATGCTATCTTGAATTCTAGCCTGTGGGAAATTAGGACACTGAAGAAAAACGCTAGAGACACACCTGCTGCAATGGCCATGCAGCCCAAGACCCAGACAGGAAATAGCTTGCAACCTGGCTAGCTCTAAGCAGATGTCTGTTCCCTCACCAAACACATAGCATGGTGAAAAACCATATCACCTTGACCACAAGATCACTCCCTGAAAGCCCTGCTACCCTGTATGTAAGTGCCAAAGCTCTCCATCTGAGGGGTGTCAGTATGGGAAAGCACACTGGAGACGAGGAACCACGAACACTCCTGTTGTCTGTACTCCAGTCTGAGCTACAGATTTTTCCATCATGAAGCAGCATCAGTAGGTCCCCCAGGATCCCAGACCATGCCTGTGGCAGAGTGGCAGGAGCCAAATGCTCAGCCTAGAATTAATTTGACAGTTTTCATGCAAATCTTAGATATGCACCTTTCAAAACATGTTTCCCCAAAAAAGGTTTACTTTTCAACTCAAATTTATGTCTGCCTACCCATGTTTCATCCCAGCACATAATATGCTCATTGCTATATGTTAAGCCAAAAGATATACAGCTTCCCATAATTTTGGGCATCCTTCACCATGGAAGACATTGCCTTCTGTTGTAATACCCTTTTTTCCTGCTGCAGCATAACACAGAGTCAACAGAAGTACAAAAACCAATGTGCTTCACTGGGAAGAAAGCAATAATGACACACAGATGCAGAACACTTGAATGAACAATCCAAATACATCTGGTATGGAAGAAATGCGGCTCAGTAAAAGTTGTAAGTTCCATGAGGGACACCACACAGTTTTATAAACCTAAGAACAGAGCAAGATCTGGGGCAGGACATCTGCAAATGAATAGATTGCTACCTAAGACATGGACTACTTCAGCAGTTTCTTTCCCAATGTACACAAGAGACTCAAGCACACATGTCCCAAGGCTTTTTACTTTGTCTCCTCGCACCTCTCTGAGTTGGTAACAGGACCAAGTTATAGCGTCCCCCAAGTAAAATCCAGGAAATGTGTTTTTAAAATGTAGCAACACTTCTGTAACATAACACATTCTTCACACTGAAAAGGAAACAGAGACAGAGGGGAATAAAAAAGGAGAAAGACTGAAATGCTGAATGTTTTCCCACAGTATTCTTTAATGTCAAGGGAGGAAAGCATTAAATAACTGGTGCAGGCGTGTTTCCCTTTGTTAACACACCCGACATCTGTGATCCTACTGCTTGCTGAGATGTGCAATCCCTTCCAGTTGTCCCAGCAGCTCAGAGTCCTGACAGAGGAGGGGATGGAGAAAATAGCAAAGGAAGAGCAGCTGTGAGTTTTCAAGCATAGTTGCAATTTGTTCCGGATGCCCATAGCAAAAGCACCTTGATTTTTTTATCAGTAACCAGCCCAAACACGTTTTCTTCAATTTGTTCTATGATGTGACATGACATGTTAATGGAAGGCAGCACAACCACACACACCAGATTGCCGGAGGTTGTCTAATTTCCATTGATATCCACCAAGCAAAGTGCACAAAAACTTCCAATCTTTTTCCAAGAATCTTTTTCAATTGGAATCAAGATGTTATTAGTCACATTCTGAAGGTATATATTTGAGCCTAAGGACTTCATTTTTGTGGTGATGAGCTCTAATCAAGAGCTCTTAATGGAACAAAGGATATGACACCTTTGATCAGACCAAGGAACTGTTTCACTTCATGTCTGCCTGCAGTGGCCAACACAGAGGATGCAATGTTTGCATGGGTCAGTCCATAACTGAACATTCTGCTCATCTGAGACGTTTCTTTTTGACTCCTCACTTTGGGACTGACATGCATCCCATTGCACTGGAGTTACCTCTTTCTTTTCCAATAGGTTGGACTGCTGTTACTTAAAGACCTTTTTGACATTTGTCTGTCTCATTTGTCCTGCTGGAATTCTTCATTTTACAACATTTACTGTCTCTCCCCATGCTAATTTTTGTTGGATTCTTTAATTCATGCTCTCTATAGCTCTGTTATGATTCCTTATATTGTGGCCATGCTGAAAGTAATCTGAATTTCCTCCTCGCTACTTAATCCCCCAATGTGCTGCATCCTTTGCCTTTTAAGGACCTACTCCCACAAAATCATGCAGGTAGTCCTGATCCATCAACTAACTCCAATGGGAAAAGAGGCCCTACTGTGGGTAAAGGCTTTGGAGAATTTGCTCCTAAATGCCCAGATCCCTTTTCTAGTTAAACAGCAAAATTCTGGGCACATCCACAAAAACATACTGTGTTACACGAGTCAAAACAAAAAGGGAACAAGCACTTGCATACCTAGATCCCTCAGAATCTTTTGAGAGGATGTCCTTTATGAACCCACAACTATCCTGGCACCCTGTGCTATGATCAGCTGCTGCATTAATCTTTGCTTTGAGCTGTTTAGTGCCATCTGAGTCCATTTTTTGCTCATAAGATGAATTCCACAGAGAATCAAAGTTGGCCAGGACAGATTTCTTTTGAACCTCAGATGGAAGAGAACGAACAGCATTTTAGTGTGTCTCTAATTACAGCCACCATGACAGTTCATATGTGTAGCAATAAAAATAACCATAAACCTACCTAATCATTAAAGTAAAGCAAACAACTCCTCTCTGTATCATCATACACAGGTACTGGAGTTGCTAATAAACCAGGAAGAGCACTGAGGCACTGGAGGAGCATCTTTCCTATCTCCACAGTTTCTTAAACAACTTTAGAGGCATATTTTTATTAAGTATATGAAAGGCAGATGATCTTAAACCTCAAAAAGAGTCTGTATAATAATCGTGTGCTCTTCTAATGCTCTCCAAAGACCTATTCAGAGTCCATTCTGAAAGACAATAATATATCAAGAACTTCTGCAAACTTCCTCCTAATGAACACATGCCAATTTGAGACCAAGAATTCTGGCCTCGGAGGACAAAATAACCACTGCACTTAGTCTCTGGGTGTTTTGCTACTTTATTTCAGAGTGATTCAAAATCTAATTAAATTTCTAAACTCTAATGAAATTACAGAAGAAAAATCATTTAGGATTATATTATATACAATTACTCACAGCTGAAAATTACAGTTAGCCTCTTTCACCAGGATAGGGTCTCCTGAGAAATCCTTGTTACTCATATAACGTATAAATCTGACATTACTGCCACTATTTACAGGTCGAAGGTAAAAGCAGAATTAATTAAACATATATATCCTGCCCAGTGGCTGGATGGTGAAGAATAGAGGGAGGGCTGATAATGATGACTGTGCTTGAAACCCCAGTTCCCAGTCTGGTCAAGAATCAGAATAAAGCTACTACAAAGCAGGATTATATTAAGCCTGGCTTATTCTGATCAGTACTTTTCCTCACTGGAAGTATGCTGTGAATGAGAATAGTGAAGTGTACACAGTCAGCAGTGTGCAGTCAGCTAGCTAAGCTCTCTGAAGCATTTGTGGAGAAGGAGCAATGGAATAAACCAAACAGTTTGACAGAGTTCAGCCAAATACTCAGATGTTTTGTTCCTTCTCTGAAATACAAAACCCACTTGAGACAACTGACTTGGACCAGGAGAAACAAACAAAAAAACCAAACCCCAAAACAAAACAAGAGAGTTGACATTCATGTTAGTCCTTCCGTAAGAGGTTTTCAGGAACCTTGGAGCATGGGATCATTTGCAGATGAAACACGAAGTACAAAAACACTGGAGGTTTCTTACAAGGATCCTGATCTTTTCCACCCATCTGGTACAGAGATTTTTGTCTGCTTGGTTTCGGTGTTTTCAACTCTGATCCCATAGAGAACCAGGAGCAGTGAAAAGCAAAAATGAACTACACACCCATGCATATGTACACACCAACACTCAATACTGGTCAAAACATTAACAAATACTTTCTGTGACACCTATCACAGTCAGTTGTACTTACACTTCACACGGCAAAACAGGCCAGGAACTAAGGCCACCTCAGAGAGTACATGGATCATCTTTATATTTTATATTTTTAGTCTCTCAAGAGTCTTATTTGCTGGCTAACACTGTATTTTGCTTATCCCTTCACAAACAGCATGGAAGTCATTAATACAATTTTTCACTGAGTCTGTCAAAGCAACTTAACATTTGTCAACATCATGCTAATTTGCAGTCATTGGCCATACACATGTGCCAGTCACCATCATTCCTTATGGACTACAATGGTCCCATAAAAAACACGTCTGGAAGGAAGGCCTCACAACTGTAATTTACTCAGCAAGACAGATATTTCATCCAGCCTTAAGAAGTGAGATTCTACTGAGACCAGATTGCTCAGACATTCCTTCACCAACAGTAGGAAAAAGAAATATTCAGGAGTTTTCTCTCTTAAAACTTCTCATACAAGATGTGTTTCAGATTATTTTGACTGGAGCATATAAGCATCCACATGAGCTGAAGATATCAGACAGCAAAGGACAATTCTAAAGCAGAAAGGCACATCAATAAACAAGAGGTAAAAGCAATATGGAGACCCTCCAGAGACCTGTGCTGCAAAGAAATGAGGCCTGTGTTCTTGTGCTTTTCCCCTCTGAAGGACAGGCCTGAAATGAGTTTGAAGGAATGTGTTCACTTAGCAAAATGCATTAATATTTACTTGTTTGTTTTGTTGCCATTCAGTTGTGGAACAGATTAATTCATTTAAGGAGATAAATTTTCATGAAGAGTAGAAAAATATGTGTTTTTTACTCTGATTCAAAGAATAAGCTTGACTCGTATCAGAAACATCATCTGATAGTAAGCCCCTGCTTTTTAGTTCCTACTACATGGAGACATTTTTCTTAGGTAGAAGTTATTTTCCAGGAACTGGCTTGCAATGGTTTAGCAGCCATGGTGAGCTGCTTCTCCTCTGTTCCTGCAAAAGCTGATTATGAAAGGGAAATATTCAAACAAGTCCTTTTCTCAGAACACTATGATAGCATTCATGTTGAGTTCAAGAAAAAGCTAGCAATACTGAGAGAGAATGTCTTAGAAAGTTCTTCTAAGACAGAAAATCCACTCACTGGTCCATGGATTTAGAAGACTTCAGCAGAGACAAATTCACTGTAGTAGGATTTTTTCAATTCTGTAAAAATAACTATTAGTGTTTAAAGGCTCCTCAGAGAGCAAAAGAGCTGAACCAGGCTGTGACTGTTGGGTGTCCACCTTCTCCACAATACATTTTAAAGTGGGGAGTTTGTTTATATGTTGAACTTAAAACCAAAAAAGGAAACTTCCGTTTGCAAATGTAACTACTCAGGATGTGACCACAGTTTCTCAAGAGTCATGTGACCCGCTTAAGTTTTTTTTGGTTTGCCTTTTTTTTTTTAAGACACTGCTGAAGAGCATAATTCAGAAATCTTGGTGAAACCACTCTGTTGTCCAAACTTCATAATGACCTTACTGACAAGTTGGATATCAGTCCTAACAGCATTTCTTCTTCTCTTAGGTAAGTGGTCTAATGTATTTCTTTTCCATTCCTTTTGAGAGCTTTTTTTCCTGAGCTTGGTGGGCTTATTTATTCCGCAGTCTAATTGTATGTATGTTGTTTAAAACTTTGTTTCTTGGAGAAAGAACATTCATTGAGACAGATGGATATTTTGCTGAATTTTCTAGCTAACATTTCCTGTTCTGAGTGCTAAGGGGTCAGAAGACACCATGAAGTTAAATACCTGCAGCTTTGTAGATGAAATGATAGAGCTGCTGTTTGGCGCTGTATCAAAAACATTACTTTAATAGAGTACAAGGGAAAAGTTGATCTGTGTGCATGTTAACTTCAAGCCACGTCTGGACTCTGCAACTCTCCCTTACAGGACTTTGATGCTCCTGACTGACGCTGCTTCTAATGATCCCTGCCAGCCCAAAGCAGGGTTTTCTCACGACCTGTCTCTGACTTCATGGTTACTCATCTCCACTTTGTGCGGGGAAGAAGTAGGGCTCAGCAGGGGTGCTATTAACACTGGGACAACGTGAACTAATGGGGAGGAGAGAGTTGGTAGCAGTTACACGGGCTATCGCCGACGTTTGGTAAGGGGGCAGGCACCCTCTGGTGGCAAAAGCCTCATTTTTTACGTAATGCGCACCTCCCACACTACCCTGCTTCATGCAGGCATTCACAGAAAATCACCACCTACGTTTGGGGAATCCCATAAGGGCAGTTTCCGCCCCCGAGGCATGTAGACCAGCTATTCCAGCTTTTGTACACTGGATATCTGCTCCTGCCTCACCTTCTGCAAGCAAACCTATCCATAGATCTACAGCAGTGCTCTACCCATCCTCAGGATACACACAGGAATTTGTTGCTCTGTCTGTTTTTTGTTGGCCCTTCAAGCCTTCTGCACCCTTCCACTGACACTTTGAAGATTCCAGAGGAACGAACACTGTCCACCACACAGGATATGGGTAACCAACTGTTCTTAGAGATGTGAAATCAGCCATGCCTGCTCCATAGTGACTGACTACTTCTGGCTCAGCAATCAAATGGCACAAGTCCCATTAATACAGTAGCATTTACTTAGAGCAAAGGTAATAGATATAGGGAAAATGCCTCCAAGTGCTCACATGGAAAAGTAAAGGCAGGCTATATGCCTTGGAAGGAGGAGTGCCTAGCACAGACTTCAACTCAACAAATTTCTGTCTCCATGTAAGAGTGACTCCTGCCCTCATCTATTACTAAAGTGAAGGATTTTGCCTCTAATTTGAGTTCTAATGAAAGAACTCGTTTGCTTGGATGCCAGCAGTGCCTCTATTACTAAATTTACATATAGCTGAAAATTTTGCTAAACTAAATACCAGCCAAAATACTTTTATTTTTTATATATTGATTTTCAGTAATGGTTTCCAGCAGGATAATTGCCTGTCATCCCTTTGTTGTCATGGTCATTTCTTACTTGACTCTGGAGTTGCTCAGACACTCCCTGTGAGTCATCCCTTTTTTCCGCTCTGAGTTTCCCTAGATATTTGCTTCCTTTTCCATTTGCTACCCCAAAGATAAATGGTACTAAGTCCCTGGCTTCCCCAGTGCCACAAGACCAGCCATTATCTGCTACAGTAAGAAATCTGAGTCGGGGGAGGAAGGGAGAAGAAAGTCACATGGAAGCAGGAGGCAACAAGCAAAGGGACTAAGGTAACTGCTGTGTACTGAGAAAGAAGAGGCACACGTTGCTGTTTACCACTGCAGGTTATGGCTGGGAGTTGTTTACAATATCTAATCATGTGGGGAAACGGAGCTATTCTTGCTCCCTGATCTTATGCCCAAATTGCATTCTGCATCATTTTCTTCACCGCACTGCCCTCTGGGCAAGGCACCGCGTGAGCAGACTTATGTCGCAGGGAGAACGGGGAGAACAGGATGTCCCTCAGTGCGGCTCAAAAGCTGTCTTCTGCTTAGCTCAGCTCTGTGTGCAGCACGTCTGAGGAGGGCTAAGTCTGCCCACGGTTACACCACAGACGAGGAGCTCCCAGCACAACGGATTTATTTGCAGGTCCATCGCTTGCTCAGCAGCTCTATCTTGGAGGGCGTAACCACTCTGGCAGAGGACTGCCTTTGCTGACAGCAGTTAGGAACATCCCCAGCGGCACGCCTGGCTCCAGCACACCTCACCAATCCTGGCTCCTCCCACAGGCTCCCACAGTGCATTCACGGTTACTCTTTCTCTGTTCCCCCCACCTCCAGTGCGGGACCCACCCAGTCTGCAGTCTCATCTCCAGACTCTCTGCCGACAACACGCTCATGAAGATGTCCCCCCATCAGCTGGAAATGCAGCCCGCACCTCTCACCAGCGCCCTGGTGCTGCCAGAGCCCCGCGGGGCACATCTCTGCTGCAGTGCCAATTCCACGCTGTGTCTGAGCCAGGCGCTCAGGAGAGGGGAAAGAGCGTCAACCATCAGTTGCTTCGAGAGTCTTTGAGAAATGATCCACAAGTCACTCAAGTACAGATATCAAATTCGTCTGCAAGGCTCTTCCACCCAGAAGCCTATATTCTCCAAGTTCAGAGGGTATATTCATGATGTGGGAGTTAGTCTAAACCTCATACACAGAGATAAGGAGTTAGAAAGCTAGCACTAGGACTAGAGCACGGCAGAGTTTAAGGCAGTTTTTAACCACTCTGAACCAGGAGGGTTGTGTGCGTCCCCAGAAAATCTAAACTGAAGATGAGATAGAGGTCAAACAGAAAAACATGTATTTGAATTAGTTAATCCGTCTCTATCCACCCAAAAAGAAAATGAAACAAACGGAAGACACCTAACACAGTCTTCAAAAGCAAATGGTACTTAAACAGCACCCAGTAAATGATATTAAACCTTAATTAAAACCATATTGAAAGTATGAATTGAAAATATTCTCTTTAGTCTTGTGGGTTTTCAGAGATTTCCCTCCCTTTAAAAAAAAGAAACTTGTAATTTAATCTCAATGTATTAAACTGACCTATGTAAAATATTCCATGTAAAATATTATTTCTGCCATAAAACACATAATCTGTCACTGGTTTAATTCCATTAGAAAGCATACATTAAGGTCCATGTATTATGATCATTAGGATAATAAAAGTAATACAATATCACTTTTATTATGTTTGAATTTAAAACATTCTTCATATGAGCACAAAGAATAATTAAGGGGATAGGAGAAAGGTGGGTTTTTTAAAATTTATAATGAAATAAAATCACAGGCGAGAGCAAAGAGACTGGTTTTTAATCTGGAAAAACAGAAGCTATGCTTTTTACACCCATTGTGTAGTCTTAGACCTTTTTTTTTCTTTAAATTGCCTTATCTTTATAACTTCGATTTTGGTCATTTAATATAGCCAGTATAACCATAGATTCTCCACCCCTTCTAACTCCCTCTCTAAGTGTCATGGGGCTTTTGGAGAGAAAACATTTCTGCTTATGTAAAATAAGAAATACTTCTCCACAATAAATATTCTCCACAAGAAGTGGAGGAGAGGAGCTGGGACTTACAATGTTGGACACCTTAGCGGTAGGAAAACTGGATGCATTTAAGACATTAAAATTCTACTTGAGTTTCAGTGAAATGATACTCCCTCACAATTCCCCACTATGGTGTAATGCCAGTGAAAAGATGATGTTGTGTGCAAGCAGCTGTATTCCCAGCAGCTGCCATATGTACTGTCACCCCAGCAGTGGATTGCCAAAGAGCAATAGCTGTAGGTGAGGACTTCATGTTCTGCCTGAGGCATGTGCAGAAATTTAGCAGCATGCTGTTTTGAAATGCAGGAGTCATATCTGTCTTTAAAACCTTCTCATGGTCCAGGCACCTCAGGCATGTCAGTCACATCATTTGGAGCTACTTGAAAAGACTTTGCTGGAAATATCCTTGCATGCCCATTACTGAAAAAACATTTGAGTGTACGTTTTTATCCATTTCCTGTAATAACCAACCAATCTTAAAATTAAATAAGACTTCTCCTTTTTCTCATTTTTTTTTTTAAATGTTGAATCTGTTTTCTTCTTGAAGTATGTGGGAATGAATTATTTTCTTCAGGTCCACTCCATTCTGAGGGCCTGCACACACTGACCATCAGGCAACACGATTCAGTGGCTTTATGGAGAAGGGAAGGGCCAGGAGTTGTCCTTCTCATGAACAGGCAACTTGGCATAGGAGTCTCTGTAAAGGTTTTCTCCCAGCCCATAAGGTTTTCTTGCAAGGGGAAAAGACTCTCTTCTCTGACAGCAATAAAACACATTTAGAAGACTGGAACTACAAGAAGGGTTGGGATTCATATTTTCTGGAAAGGGTGCTGCGGTGTACCATATCCTCACTTGTTAGCATGTCTTGTTAGCTTTAGTGCATCTGTAATCTTTTTCTTGATTTATAGCAGCTTCTCTTGCATAGACCTCTCAGGCTTGCAGTAAGGAAACTGTGGAATAAACATAAAATTTTGAAACTATATTTTCTATTCTGTATTTTCTGTTCTGTTCAAAGAGTGGCACATCATGGCCACATTTCTAGGATGCCCCCATTAACTTGACTACTTCGGGAAGCCTCAGATACTATCTTAAGCTTTATTAGAATAAACGATCCCCTTGGAAATAGCCAGATATGGTATTCTGCTCAATGTCCTAACAGGCTAAAATGTTTCCATTCTAGATTTTTGGAGAGCAAAGACATATGCTTTTGGAAATCCAGAAGAGGAAATAGGTGAGTTCATGGTGAGATTTTTGCTTCCAGACAGGAAGTTAGAGACAAAGTAACAAAATTGAATGTCTTTAGAAGACTTTATGTACATATTATGTGTAAAAGATAAGCGTCTGATTGCATGTTTTTATTTGCCTAGCACAGAGTCCTGTCATGTGACTGATGCTTTAAATTACTTTTAGGTAAGCATAATGAGCATAGGGAGTACAGAGGCTGGAACACAGATCCTGAGCACATGCACCTTCCTGCCTTATATATGGAGATGGATCCTCACATACACACAGTGATGCAAAATCACAACATAGTGCATAGTTTGCACTCAAAAATTCCCCTGCTTCCCCCTAGCAAAAAGTTAGAGGCAGAACAGTCAGGCATGACAGGAGGCTAGGGACTAGGAGATGGATATGTACAGTAAGAGTTTGGCAGGATGCAGAGTGGCAAAGGAGTGGGGATGGGGTATTTTGCTTCAGGGGAGAAAGTGTAACCCTAGCTCTAAAACTCAGCTGAGACCTGCACGCACCAAAGGCTGAAGTTGTTCATTACCATAAAACACCCTTGAGCCCCTTAGCAATGAGTTCACATGGATTCATGATATGCAGGTGTTTGAAAGAGTAGACTCAGACTCTTCTCAGCTACCTAGTCTGGCTCAGTGTTATCATTTTTTAAGGATGCATTTAAACTTTGGAAGCTTCATGTCAGATCTGAAACAGAAGACTGCATTTATTACTTAATGGTGTATACTCACTGATTTGTTTTCCATATTTGCAGATTACACATATGTTATTATAGGAACTACTCTGGGAGCACTTCTGTCAATTGGTTTTGTAGCATTAATAATCTGCATGATCAAAACCCAAATGTTTGACCATGTCTCTGGAGGTAAGAAAAAATACCCCTGATCCCTTATCTAGAGATCTAGTTCTCCTTATCTTCTGATACAGCAGATCTGAGCTTCAGTGTTAGCAATTGTGTCTGTACAACAGCCCTGGTTTTCCTATGAAGGACTATTTTAAACATGTCTGAAGTGATGGGCTGCCTAGAACTGTAGATTCACATTTCAGTATCATCAACTCTTTAGCCTCAAAGTTGTTTCTTATGATATTCTGGGTATGTGCTACAGCCAAACCCCAAACAGCCAATATATTAGCAAAGATACAGCTCTGAGGAAATGAACATGAGATATTCCAGCTGGAAGAATCAGGGTGGGCTTTAGGAGAGTTGCATGACACAAATATCAAAAGAGTTTTGGCTCAGAAAGGATGGCTGTATCTTTACTAGCTGTAACTATATTCTCCTGATTCACTCCTTACAACTTCTGCACAGGCCTATCACCACCCTGTTCCTGGTTTCTTAACTAACCACATTGTCTTGTTCTCTCTTTAGAGTCAGATGGCAAAATGGATAGAAGGTAAGAGTCGTGTTTTCTGAGGTGGTGTGATACACAAACCATGCTTAACTCCTCTCTCTCTTTATGCATGATGCTTTCCCATGACTGCCATTTGAATGATTGCACATGGCACACATGTAAGCCTCTAGAGGATTGGGATATCTTGTGGATCTATGTGGAAAAAGAAAATTCCTTGTAGTGGGGTTTTAACATTTCAGAACTACACAAGAAATCCCATGAGACTAAGATCCTTTTTATAAAGAAAATCCTTCAAACACTTGTGATTAAGCTTCTTTTTTTAAAATTTATACTATATATAATAATAGCAAACTCTGGGTAAATGGCTTCATCAAAGGTTACTGTTTCTGGATCTCACTTCGGAGAATTCTCTTCACTCCAAGCTCTTACAGGTCAACGTCATGCAATGATCATTCCTGCTGGAAGGGATGCATCTTTGCCCTTCACCTTCCTCACCCTTACCCAGAACCAGTATGGCCATGGAAAAAAAAAAAAATCCCCAAACCATCACAAACACAAAACTACCACAATTCCTCTCAGTTTATTTCCTGAAAAGAGCATTGAAATATCACTTGTGCTGAGTACCTGCAGTGTAAGTGCTACAGGAGGAGATTCCTCAAGAAAATCCAAGCTGCTCATTTTTATTCATGGTTATTTTTCCTCATATGTTGTAGTTTCCCATTTAGTCAGGTCACCAGAGACACATGTGGTAATTAGGTCTAAGCTGATTTTAGCTACCTCCTTCAGTTCTGTAGGGAATTCTAATTCATGGAATTTTTAGACCAGTGGCTAGTCCTAGAAAACCCTTTGATAAAGTAAAGTCCATTATCTGAAATCACCTGGTTCTAGATTTACTCCAGCCAACCATATAGCAATCCTGAATCCCTCAGGGTTACAGGCAACCTGAAACCCTCAGTGTTCATCAAGACACCACCCTTTTAGGATAGGAGAGGAGAACTGGCATATCTTTTGCAGACAGCTTCATTTTCTGCTTGACTAGTTATGATTATTAATGTTCGTTCAGGGAAAAAACCCTTAATCCAGCTGATAGAACACTCACCAAATTCAAATTCAGCCAAATTTTGTTCAAAATTTCGCATCATTATTCCCACAAGTGCCTTAAGCCACTCAATAATTTCCCTAGCTGGGAAACACTCTGAGTGGGTATTACCCAGCACAGTACTTTCATAGTCGATGGAGTTGCTCAGCCTCCTACCGGCTGAAGGCCTTGACGCAGAGAATCATCGTCTGTGTTAGAACCCCGTTTAGCTGGTACTGACCCTAACCAACACATTGCAAGAACAGATTTCCAGTAAAGTCAGGAAGCATTCCAATGTGTCTCCCTTGATAGTTTTCCAAATTCTTCAAGCACGAGTGTTTTTACACCCACATGATACTGACAGCTCATTGTGAAACAATTAACAGCATTTACTGCTTTATTTAGTCAGGTATATAACATTAAGATTTAAACAATCAATTCACGATGGGATGCCCTTAAACTCAATGGGATATTTACTAACACTTGAGAAGAGAAAGGCTTGAGGCAAGCTTCTGTCAGCCAACAGTACAGTAATTTAGATGTCAACTGACAATTATTTAACGTCCTCTTTTTTAATTAATAGCTCATGTCAGTATCAAATGCCATCTTGGTGTAAGCTTGGTAAATTATAGTGCCTAAAATTTTCATGCAAGTTTAATGTATTCATAAAAATGTCTGGGCACATTTAATGCTGGCAATATTTTGAATTAACTACAGTGCATGGCAGCCAGATTTATTTTGACAGGAGACAAAGAAAGAGACATACAGAGACAAGAAGGGTGGTGAGATAGAGAATGTTTACTAAAAGGGAAAAGGTACATATTTTAAATCTGCTGCAAATGAATTTGTTGTCAACACATCGTGGGCAAGAGCACACAACAAAATTTCCCATGCTACTTACTGAGTTCTACAGGACCCAGCAGGAGATGAGGTTTTAAATACAATACACAAATTTTTCTGATGTTTGATGGAAGAGAGAAGGAACTCGAGACCTGCTTGCCAAGTGTTTCGGTGATTTTCTTTTCCTACCCAAAGCTTCATCTAGATATTCTCTTGTATTTTCCATCTTGACTTCTAAGAGACTGACTTCCCTGTCCTTTTCTAGGCTGTGCTAGGGAAACACAAGATATTTTTGAGAATTGTAGCGTTCTTTAGGTGAATGGAGAAGGTCTCGGAATGTTACCACACCTTGAAAGCCTCCAGTCTACTCTGAAAAACTCTAAAACAGCGCCATGAATTGCATTGGAGGTGAAATCCTCTACTTTGAAAATATAAACATCGCAGACGGATGGCAGGGCAAAGACCAGGTTTGGGCAATCATGAACAGACTTGAATACTGAGCAGTAGTTTCTTCCGAGTAGCAGAACTGTCACAGAGTCTCTTTCCTAATATTTGTCATGTTCAGGTCAGTAGCCTGACAGACAGAGATAGTGAATAAGATCTGATCTTAAAATTTCATATATTTCAAACTGTTTTGAAGTCAGATAGAAAGACAAATGTCTTGTTTTAAAGCAGTTGAGAGCAGTTCTTTCTGATCCAAACAGTCCAGCTTGGTGTGGAACACTGTGAATTGCAGAATGCATCATTTAACAAACAGGAAGCAAAAAACATAGGCATGAGTCATATCACTGATACTATCACCTGCAAATGAGAGACACAACCTGTCTAGTTACCAGAATCTGAGCTCACAAACAAGCTTACCTGGAGATCTAGTTTCGATGCTAAGGTGGGTACTTGAGAAAGCTACAAGTGGGAGCCCTTTGGAAAATGGTCCCAAAATTTACAAATCACAGTCCATAAATAAATACAAATTGAAAAAAAAAAAAAAAAGACCTTGTCCTTGTTTGAAGGTGTCACTGGAAGAGTGGTGCACAAGGAAAAAGGGTCAAGATGGAGAACACAGGTTGCACAGGATGCTGGGTATTGAAATGCATTGCCGGGACTCACATACTGTGTCAGCTATTCACACGAAACACTATACATTCATCCTGAAGCCAGGCAGTAATAGTGTCTCAGCTGCTCTACTATCCATTGAAATCATATCTGCTTAAGATAGAAGCACATACTGCTGCTCTACTATAGACAAATTCAATGGCAAAAGTACTCGAAACAGCACAATGCCAAAAATAAATCTGGAAAGGGGTTATCTTTATCCAGTTCCTAATCCAAGAAACTAAGATATCGTCTCCAAAGAAGATTTTTATACAAAGAAAGCAGAAAACAGGGAGTAGTATTTGTTGTTTTAAGACCTACTATGGCAACTTTTGTGATTTTTGATTACTTTTCAATGAAGTAATTCCCTTCTGAGGAAATATGTCAGATGTGGAGACAGACGTTTTCTTTGCACTTACCTGACTTTAGGAGGACATTTTTCCCAGCACTAAAGTATCTCACTTTTTAGCCTGGATACACCTGGAATCATACTAGTTCATTCTCTAAACTTCATCCAAGCTGTGGTCTTCCTGCTAAGATCCCCATTAAAAAGTTGACATAGGATTTGTTTGGACATCTTTGCAGAGGGAGACGAAATCAGTAACTCATTATGCAAAATATGTGACCACTGAATTGTCTATCGCTACAAAGCACTAACAAATATTATGAACTGAAGATGAACAGCACATTTCTTTCTTTCTGAGGTGTCTCATATTTCTGCATTAGCAGAACAGTGTCTGGAACTGATCAAATCCTCCAAGATGCTTTTCAACAGCAAACATAAACAAGAGCTTCAGCTGTCAGGAACCAGACCTGCCAGAAAAACACCTGGCAGAAGGCAGCTCACGCTGCAGTGCAGATAGACCTCCCTGACACAAGAACTGCTTTATATAGTCCCACAAAACCAGACTCCAGTGGATCTTCCCCACCCCACCAGTTACCTCCCTTTCCCCACTCAGCTTAGTTTCCCCCTTGCTGTGTGCAGCCATGGCGTTTCTACCATAGAAAGAAAACATTGTCAGGTCTGGAAAGAGTAAGGTTCAGCAGAGAGATATGGGAAAGCAGAGAAGAAAAAGCAGCAGATAACATACCAAAGAGCTCCAAACTCTGTCCAGATTTCTGCTGCCTACCGATCACTGCAGCTAATAGAAATGACTGAGCTCTGTTGCATCCTGATCCATCTCTTGTCCCATCTCCATCCTGACTCTCCTTCCCACTGACCCCTGGGTTTTCTTCACCCCTCATCTTCTAGCTTGAAGGTGTCTGCTTCTTCCCACGTGGAGGACTAGAAATGGTGGTGCTTACACAGTATAAAGTATATCACACCTTCCCCCATACCTTGCAGCTACTGCTCTTGGACAGACTGACTGTATCCCTGTCCTTGTTTAGGGATGTCTGAGTTCACCCTTTGGCCCTGAGTCTTCATCTTCCAAAGTTCCATTCATGTGTGCCTCAAATGTCTTCTGGACTTGCGGAGGAAGCAAAATTAAGTTTCAGTGCTCAGTTCCTCCTTACAGGAACTGTGACCAGTTTGAATTAACTTTCTCATGCATGGACATAAAGCATCTTGCAACAACAGATGTGAAGCATCAAAGAGAAAAAATTAACTGTACCCTACATGCACCCCTGTTCTCTCTAAATTCCCAGTAAGCCAGATGGCTTCCTGGATTTCTAAGTAATCCTCAAATTCCTTAGAGCCGCTGAGTTGCCTGCATCTATGCTTCATCTTTACTCTCCTAAAACAAGCCTCTTTTTTTCTTTTCCTCTTCCAGGAATATTCCTTTCAAATTATGAAGTCAGTTTCATCTTCTTGGTTCTGTAACAGATGAGCCAGGTAGATTCAGCAGAATCTTTGACACCTCTGAGGTCAAAGACTTGAATGGATTCTCTTAACTTCCCTCAGCTATACTCTATACTTTCACTTGCCAATCTTGTTTTTCCAAGCAGACCTTCAGAAGGTCTTTCATTCTGCCAAGTAATATATTGTACAAACAACCCAATCATCAGGTCAACAAAGTTTTCCTAAGTTGTTAGTTGTTTACAAATAAGGAAAACCAGAGCGAACAAAGACACTTAGCCTCTTTCATGATCTACATAAACCTTGCAAAATCAATCAAAAATTATTCCTGTGTAGTCTATTTTGACTGCAGAGCCTCCCTTCACATTGCCACCATGGCCAAATACCAGCAGTGAACAGCTATGGGGAGAATGGGAGTGAAAGACAACTTGGAGCGCTACAGTCCCCTTAAGTAAAAGTGCATTTGCACTTCACTGAGTAGATCCCACCTGCACAAGATGAGTCTGGCCCTGGTGATACACTGGAGCATGCCCAACTCCTTGCCCAACACATCCAGTAGGGATTATTGGATGGGTAATAGACTGAAGGCTGTATTCACTGCCTTAAGTTTTCTCAGCATGCATCCTGGAAACTGAGTTTAATGGAAAATATATAAAAGCTGCACAAATAATGCATGCTATTGCAAATAACTTAACTATGAGTAGAGATGGAATAAACAACTCCATGTGTGTGTAAATGTTAAAAAATGGGCAAATGATCTCAGCAGAAATGGCTGTCTCAACTCTTGCACATATACATTTGCATAAACAAAACGTCAATACCCATTCTGTGTTAAGGCAATAGTCACCGGTGACTAGATCAATAAACTGGCTTTTCTACCTAGTTCTGCCACTGTCCTGTTTAGCTGAACTTGTTCTTCTCAGCAACCTTGGACAAGTCACTGGCTCAGGTTACCTTTTCCATAAAATGAAATTAATCTTTATACCACACACTTCAAAATCAAGGACACTAAGCTTTGCACTATGCTGGGGACAGCAGGCTTTAAGAGGCAGCACTAAGATACTCTGTAGGCACTTTCACGTTCTCAGCTCCTCATAGCACCATTCCTGAATTGAGGTAATACTTTGTATACAGCCACACACTGAGAGACAGTTATATATATATACATAAGTATGGTCCAAACTGTTAGGGTGAGATTAATTCATTAAACCCGTTTCCAGGATACAGCATACTTCACTGATGCCAGCTACCAGCCTGATGGGCAGAGCCACACTTCTGGCTATTTTTTGCTACTCCCTGGCCACCCTCCACATTCCCTGGGAGGGCATCTGGCCCAGGATGCCTGTACTCCCTTCGGATCTAGGGGCTGCCTTTGTGGTTGACCTTTTCACAGCTGCCAAACAGGGAGGAATCCTTACTCCTTCCTACTCTTCTGCACAACTGTTTGAGGCTAGTCTTGAATAGCTCTAAATAATTTGATTGTAAGAGTTGGTGCCTAACCTGCTGAGTCAGGAGAATGCTTTCCTGGTAATATTCGGACACCTGTCAGAGGCAATTCCTTCCACAGCCATCGTGGCCTCTGCTGGCAAACTTGCTGGTGCAACTGATTCCAGCAATAAGCGAGTAATTCTACCTCTCCCTGGAGCTTCTGCAAGTCTGGATAAAAAAAATTCAGAAATATTTCTGGAAGAGTACCCTCTTCACTCCTGTCAACAGGCACCCAGGATAACTCAAATACTAGATGCCACTAAGCACAGAGCCTCCTGCTCCCTGGCAGCACCTGTCTGCCAACCAGACTGAGTAGCTTTGTATTGGCTAGGGCTTGTCAGAGAGGTGACAACATGGGATTAGCTAGGAATGAAAGCTGCTATGATAGCTAAACAACAGCTTAAAACCAAACCAAAACAAGGCCTCTTGATGCAAGAGACTCGGAGTGCCACTGGTCTTAGAAAAGAGTAGGATCAAATCAGAGCTCCTGTGTATTCCAACTCACAGATTTGCCTGTATCACATGCAATTTCTGCACACAAATTCACTCTAAACTTATGAAAAAGGAATCACTGATTTCAGGTGGACTCCCAGGAGCCTTTTTCAGTGACATCTCATAAAATAAGATTATTTATAAATCCTTTTTTTAAGATCATGTGTACAGTCTGTCAGATCATTTTATCTTCATTTATCTTCAACTTTCCAAGAGTTCTGCCTTGAACAATCTGTACTAAATATGATCACAGCTGTTTGTTTTTCTTCTGATGGTTGCTTATAATCATCCAGTCTCCATTTCCATGTGCGTTTTACAACCTGGTGTCAGAGAACAAATAGCAAGCTGAAAGAAATGAGTATCACAAAGTGGTGCTGACTTCTGCCTTGTAGGCTGCAAGTGCTTGGGGATCCATGGTGTATTTCTCAGCAGTTCACAGAAGTTTAAAGGCTTAAAGTAGTGAGGTCTAATATAAACAAGTCAAGGGCTGTAAGACAAGATCTTATTCCCAAGCGCTAACACTAGATGGAGTAAAACTGAATAAAAGATTAAGAGCAGTGAAGAAAAGAGAAAAACGTTCCTGTATTTCCCCAACTCCTAATGCATTGCTTATTTGAATTCTCAGCTTTGATTACTGCTCTGAAGGTCACAATTAATATCTCACTCTCTATACTTTGCAGGTCAAACATGGGATCAAGCCAAAACAGGTATGTTCTGGGGGAAGGGGAATGCTGGTGGCACAGGGCGGTAGAGTGACTAGGCAGACACGTAGAAGCTGTAGAGTCACATTCACATAGATAAAGGTTGCACAGCAGTAAAGGCTCTGGAGTTACCCTGAGCTCCTACTGACAGCCTGGATCTGCCAGACACTCTGTGTGGCTTTAGGCAGGTAATTTACCTGCCCCATCCTCCAGCTTCCCAGCTGCGTACTTGGAATACCCTGACATAAGGCCCAGACATGTTGCAAGGCTGCCTGCCCTATGCAGCTACCCCTACATTGGCAGGTACTTGAAGTAGTAAGTTCCCAGAAAGATGCAGCCACCATAGGGATCCAGGAGCTGCTCAGCCGCTTCCCCCTCCTGTGTCAAGGCAATACTGGGAAGTACCCCAAATGACAATAGTCCAGTGCCTGCAGTACAGGGAACAGTTCTTACAGTAGGATGCTACCCTAAAATGCATTGCTTGCTGCTAGTGGATTCCTACCTGGCAGTGATGAGGGCATCTGGAAGTCACCACAACAGCCACAATCATGCATTTGTTCTGTTAATTCACTCAGGAAAAAACAGATACTTCCAAAGGTACAAAGAAACACCTAGCAAAAAAAAGCTAAGTGAAAGGAATTTCATGAATGTAATTCCAGCAGTTCCATTAATAATTTTCTAGAATTCCTGTGATTTTTATCTGAGCATCTCCCAGCTGAGTTTTTACAATGATGTTATGTAAAACCAAAGCCAGAGAGTAACTGTTAACCTGTGATTTTTCTTTCTTTTCAGAGATGACATCCATGTACTGGAAAACCTAAGTACAAAAGATCAATAACCCTTTTGCAATCAACAGTTACCTGGTCTGAGGATCAATAGAAGTCTCTTGTGCACAGGCAGGAATCTTACCAATACCAATTCCTTTCTTTGTTCTTTAGTTGAAAGGTTGATGGATTGATTACAGGAAGAGCTTATAGTGCATGCTAACTTCAGTCACTTGCACCCAAAAAGCCTGCAATGCCCAGCAGAATGTATATGAACAAAATGTATGAAGAAAATAAAATAGATGAGGTCTGTTCATTAATAGATCCTATTTAGTCTGTGATAAGTATATGATTGATTTCTAAAATCAGTTAAATACAAGGTAATAAAAAAGGTAGCGATATAATTCAGGAGCAGAATTCACGATCACGCCCATATTTCAAGACAGGTTAATAATGACTGCACCAAGTTGGAAAATCATTCATTTGAAGTTGAAGCAACACAAGGCTTCTCAAATTTTTCAGGAAATATATGTTTTGTGTTAATAGAAAAACATTCAGCCATTTTAAAGTTTTATTTTTTTTTAGATTTAGTAATGATGTCTTTTGTCTGTAGGTGGTAGTGCTGATTTCAGCCATTTTAAATGAATTATGGCCATTTAAAGTGAAAAATTCCTTTTGAAATAATGTTTTTCATGTCAACACTGTACAAACAAGCTAATCTGACATTTCCAGAATTAACCCATCCCTATTTTTTTAGTATAAGAAAATACACTAAGTTCAATTAGAATTTGTGAATAATTTCACTCTCACAGAACCTTCATTCTTGTTCTAGCCTTGTATATTCCAGTGTACTTGATTGCATCAAAATTGCTTGCCAGTTACAAGCTTCTTACAGTGGGAGTGACAAGAAGAAAATTTAGAGCTTTGTCTCAGAACATTTAGAATAGTTTAAATAATTTTAAATAGCGTAAACCCAAGTTACTTTGTAAACATTTCCAAACTTCTACTATATTTGTGAGCCTGTGGCTTTGGAAGACAATACTGTAGATTCTATTGTATTTAATCCTCTTCTTTCAAGAATGCTATATGTAATATATTGTCATTACGAGGTGCAAGAAAAGCAGGAAGATTTTTATATTCCAAGCCAGGCTTTCCTTTCCGCTTCTGAAGATGGGGCAGAAAATCCCAGCTGTGGGAGCTCGGGGAGCACTTGGCCAGCAGCAATGCCATGCTGGGCATCCTCTGCTATTCCTACAGATCCTCTCAGGAAACCCAGCAGGACTTAAAGGCTTGGGAGCCTCAGGTAGATGGCATGCGCAACATTAAGTAATGTCCCAATATTTGACAGGCAGAGCATTACAGCATTATGTTGTAGCATTACAGGATGACTCCAAACAGGATGTTACACTATTTTATTGCAACTTACAAATAACCATTATCTAAGTCCAAAGACCACAAACTGTAAATAAATTGGATCTTCATAAACTTTTAGCTCAGGCTAATGTCTATAGACATGGATTTTTTTAATCTCTCATCTAACATATATTCTTAAAGTTAAGTTTTTATACCTCTGTCTGCTCTCAGTTATGCCATGTGGCAGATCCTAACAATAAAGTCCTTTCCAGTTCTTCACTAATACAATAGATGTAATCCAACTTAAAAAAAAAAAAAGGCAATTGTAAGACTGAAGTCTAACCTAGAAGTTCTGTGTGTTACTAAGAAATATCACTCAAAAAAATCATGGAAACTAGAGCCTCCTATCCAGTAATCAACTTTCAGATCATAAAGAGCTGCAATTAACCCTACACATTAAAGGCAGAGCTGATGTGCTGTATCAGGGACCTAGAGTCAACATACTGTTAGAGCATACAAACAGATATATCAGAATTTTGTTTTTATAAATAATAAGCTACTTTACTATTTGAACTGTAACTGAAGAGATTTGAATATGTTTTTTTTCTGACCTTCACAAAGCAGGTAATTTTTCAAATGTGCAAAGGAAATCGGATAGTAATTTTTCCACACATTTTGAATAACAAAATATAAGGTTTATTTTGAGAAGAAAATGGTATATTGGTGCACTTTCTCTAGATTCCTACGTGTGTGTTACTCATTTCAGTAACACTGTAGTTCATTAGCACCATTTGCTAAGAGATAAACTAAAGCAGTAATGTGATACTTGTAAGAAATTGTGTGTACATGTGTAAGTGAATAAAGCATCTTGTAAGGTATCTGTTAATTGATTTGCTTCCTTTAGTATCATTTTAATTAAGACTTGGAACAGAAGAGAGCATGTGGTCAGGGAGGAAAGTGATTACCTTCCCTTATTTGTGTGAACAAATGTTTCAGTACATGTCATTTTGGTACAGTATGGGAAATAAAGATGAAAATAAACAAAAAATGGTAAATTACAAGCAGTAGAGGAGAAAGGCCTGGAGAACTAAAATTAGTAATCTTGATCAGGCAAATGTGCAGGGGTGGTGATTAGATGATTTCTCAAAACCTTTAGGTGTATGTCTTGGCTCCCTGGATATGGGAAAAGGATAGGCAGTGCTGAGACAGACAGCTGGGGACAAGGCACCTCCAGAGCTGCTGCTTCTGCTGTCACTGGGAGGTTTGGGCACACTTAGTCACTGTTACATGGGGCTGCCCAGGCAGTCTTTTGCTCCCTCAGGGAGTTGCTGGTTTTGTCCGTTCCTACAACCAGCTTTACTAACACCACTTGCAGCATCAACAGCTCCTGAATTTGGGCCAAGCTGCACAGCAGTGCTTGGAAATAATCAGTGAAGGAAAACTAGATGCAAGGGGAGCATTTTGGAGGCACTCAGTCAAAAGACAAAATACACTGTTAGCTCCACGAATTCTTGGTCAAGGATATGGCTCAGGCAGTCCACAACCCCCACAACAGGCATCTGCACTCGCCTGTTTGCATGTCTAGCACAGGTTATGCCTGCCCATGCTAAGCACCCGACACTCTCCCTGAGCTCACTGCCATTCTCCTGAATGGATAACAGGAATGGAAGGACTTTGGAGTCAGAATTTGGACACATGCCCCAGCATGCCATGCCTGGACTTCAGTCTCCTCACAGCAGATGCCCAGTGACATAATGATGCTTGTGAATAGAGTTATTCAGAAGAGGAGACAGTTGTAGACACAAGAAGTGAGCTAAGAGGTGCACGCACAGCATGCATTTCTAAAGACATAACGATGCAGCATTGGCTTTAATTACAATGCAAGTGCCACAGCAACAGTGAGATCATTCAAGTCAAATCCTGCTGTCAGCTGCATCAGTGCAAATTGAAACTAACTGCAGGAGTCACACAGCTTGGTGCAGCCCTTCTTCACATGGTAATAAATCAGGCAAAAATCCACTGGACTCAGTGCAGCTGCACGGGTAGAGAAGAAGTGCCTGTGGGAGGAGTACTGTAAATCAGACCCCACTGATATAAATCTGCTCTGAGCAGCGTGAGGAAGAGGAGTCAGCTTCAGCTCCTCTCAAACAGAAAGGATGGCAAATGTCAATAGCCAAAATAGTTGCAACCTGAATCTTTCTTGGCTTCTCTCATGCTTATAAATGAAAAATCAGATCATTTTAGTCAGGAGTATTTTTTCTGTTTCTTATATCTGCACTTAATCAAAACGCTTTCACTCACGAACCAAATACGGGAAAACACAAGAATGTGCTTACCTATGAGACCTAATAGAAAAAGGATGATTATACTATACAAATAGGACTTAGAGAGGCTCCAAACTTCTGAAAATTGCTCTCATTACACACAGGGAATATTACAATATAGCCAGCCTAGGTCTGACAGAAGTCCATCTTCTCCAATAGCCTCTGTGCCTCAGGGGCTAGTAACAAACATCTACATGAAGCCTAAGAGCATTGCAAGCATGTGCCAATGCTCTCCTAGAAGACCCTACCACCCTACAGCAAACTTCTGCTTAGTGTCACTAAGCTAAAAGTGATCCTGTTGAATTTACTGTTTTCTGGTTTATTTTTTTTCCATTGTCAGAAGTGGTTGATTCCATAGATTGATTCCATACTGTTATACATAAAAAAAAACCACAAAGGCCTTTGCCCTTTCTGTTGCTACATGAGTGGATTTATATGAATTTTCATGCTCACACATCATGAAAGTAATTCACATAGGCCTAAGAAGTCATGTTCGCTCTTTACAGAGAGGGAAAATGAGACATGGAGCAGCCCAAATGCTGTGCCAAAGGCCAGTGCAGGATTAGCAGGGCAGAGAATATAGACAAAGTTTTCCAAGTTCAATGTGAGTGAGCTAACTAGTAGACCATCATTCTTTACTGCTGCCTCCAACAAAAATGCTACTTTTGGAATAGTTAGGTGTTAAGTATTTCACTTTATTGCATATATATTTGGTTTCAATTCTCATATTTGAGGCTTCAAGCCCTAGAAAAACCCTGTGATTTCACTCACAGCTGCATCTAATGGTAGCCTCACCAAAGTCAGTGACATTACACTGGGGTTGAACACCGTGTGGACTGATAACAAGGCCAAATGCATCACAGGCAAAGTGGCACAATGCACACATTCTTTCTTCTGCATTCAGATAAAAATATGTCTCATGTTTCCCACCCTGCTTCACCCTCCCCTCTGCTGTAACCCACACAGTGCTTGCAGGATGCTAATGGTGTTTCATTTGCACCCCTCACACCACTGCTGGTGGTGATCTGTGCTAATGCAGACAATCCACAAGGCCTTTCCTTTGCAGATCAGATCCTACCCAGTGCTATCAAAAATCTTTCTGAGTCAATGGGCAATTAAAATAATTAACTTTAATCATATTCTTCAATTACTCCACCGTACTGAAGGAGGACTCGGAGGGCTGGGACCAGATGCAAACATATTCTGTTGTGATTAAAACTGACTGAAATGCTCCAGTGAATATAAAACACTGACTATTCACTCCTTTTGGGAACGACCTCTGTATGTTTTAAGCTGCTTGATATTTAAACTCGTTAGAATGGCGCTAGGGAAGCAACAGAAACCTGTGCTGAGTGCCCAAGAGCTCCTGCAGAGACCCCTTCATAGGAGCTGCCACCTTGAAATGCATGCAAAACACAAACCAGCTACCTAGAAGAAAAGACTGCTGTGTGTTCACAGGATGTTCTAACAACAACTGGCAAAGCAACTGTGAAGTCTGGGCAGGCTGGTAGGTGAATCTGCCCCTCACACACTGGGTATCTCTGACAGGTCTGGACCTTGCTATTCCAACTCAGGTTCCTCTTTTAGGGGCTTCCAACATCTTTCTGTCCTGAGGGAAGGTCCCTGACCTCACATCTCAAAGGCTGTAGGCACCCGACTGTTTCCTTTATGCCTCTCCCCACCAGAGGCTTCTCCTACTTCCTGCCAAAGGGATGCAGTGCCCAAAGTAGAGCTGGAACGGCTCTGCTGTACTTCAGGGGGTCCTGGTGTGAGGAGCTGACTGGATGTGTTTGGTATGGGACTGGGGACAGTGGTAGGTTCACAGTGACCTGGAGGGAATGCCTGGGAAATTGTTTATTTCTGATAAGTGAACAGGCGATATAGAGAACTAGATATAAGAGAGAACTAACTGATGTTGGGAAGGGGTAAAAAGTGATTGCAGAGGAAAAGGCAGGATATGTGAACTTACGCTTGCCTCAAATCACTATTTTAGCAGTCAGGAACAACAGAAAAAGCAGAGTATTTCTTAACTTGGAGTGTTGCGCTATGATACTCTACTTGAGACCCAAAGTCTTCAAGTCGTGCAGCTGTGGCAACTCCCACTTTAATTTAAAATATACCTTGCTTTTGAGGCTGTAGGGAACAGTTAGAAGCTCTGATCTCTGCAACATCATAAAGGCTCAGAAAGTGGGAGATCAATAGTACTAATAAAACCCCGCCCAAACTCTCTTAACTGTCAAGAATATATGCTTATGGATTTTTGAATTCTCAGAGTTACAAATACAAGCTCAGTAAAACAACAGGCCCATACCTGCTTGTTACTGGAGTGGCAGTTCCTTCTCTGTGACACACACCAAGTCCAAGAAGTTCCTGGCTTACAAAGGACAAAAGCCTAGCCCTGCATTTCCTCTCAAAATTACCCCAAAATGTAGTGCAGGAAAAGCCCCCTAAATATTGCTGGGAACTCATGTGTGCAAATGATTTCCACTAGAGACTGGCAGAGGTGAGTTAGAGGTGTAAATGAAAAGCATGTATTGGCATATAAATGTAAAGATTGTGTATATCCCACTACTAGGCAGTGTCAATAGCAAGGAGTTTACACATCTCTGTTCCCTTCCCCCTGCTATATTGAGACCTCTCTTACACTGACCCAATATGATTGCTGCCTCAGTCCCGTATCCTCTGCATAGAAATGATTCCCACAATCATTCCTACAATCTCTGAACACTATCACCCATATACCAATGCAGCACATTAATAAATAATGCAGATCTAATTAATAAGATTTTCCAAATAATGTTCTTGAGACAATAAGTCAAATCTAGTTCCTATTACAGTATGATATACACATACAAGAGGGTGCAAATGGAAATTTATTCTCAAACCCACATGATGTAACATTAATATGACCAATAAATGTTTGATTCAGTTCTAACACCTGCCAGGCTTTTCAAAATAGATGATGAAAGTAGACAACATTGCACAAAAAATTCAATCATTTGGATCAAATTTTTCAAAGAGTACCAGCCTCATCCCCAGTCTGTGCCCTGATGTAGTCTGCACCGGGTGCACCACCATGCATCACACCCTTGGCTCGTCTCTGCTTATTGTTGGAGCTTGAACTTGGAGCACCAACAGCACTATGGCCCAGCAACATGCACTAAAATTGAGCAGTCCCACTGCATGCACTGAAGCCTTTCCCTAAAGGAGTGCAGACCTGTGCAATGTAGCCCTTTATGTGCACCATGTTGAGGGGCTTAGACAAACTGCATTCGGAGTCAAGCACAGGCACAACAGAGTTTAGTTTCTCCGTTGAGTTTAATGGTAACAAGATGAAGCTGTGACTGGACCTTCTGTGTGAGTCATAAATGCCTTTCCATCATGACTAAGGAAAAATAAAAAATTCATCTCATGCCCTTGATTATTCAGTAGAAACCAGTCATTGACCTAGAAGCACGTGGTTTTTCAGGCATCCTCCTTGGGGAGGTGATATTATTGACCTGAATCGGGCTGAGGCTTTGAGCATGTTGGGGAAAGAAGCAAAGGGTGGCTGTGACAGCAGCATGGCTCATCTCCAGGAGCAGCAGCAAAGAAACCACACAAGGGTCAGGTGGAATCCAGAAGTGGTACCAAGCCCCAAACCAAATAACAGCTGCTAGTTCTCTGCTCCCAAGTCTTCCTTCTGACTTATGTATTATCTTCTCCTGCATAATTTGTCATAATCTCTGACTCGTCAGGCCAATTAATCATGCTTCAGAAAAAATGAGATTTCTCACAAGGAGATTATCTGTCTCTGACAAACAAGGGATAATTCAATTATCTTCCTTTTCTAAACATTTATTAACTGGTTTTGGTAAATTAGTCCTTTTTGTAATTTAGCTATAATTTAGGAAGATTTAATATGTCATTAGGCACACCAAATTCTGTGTTAATATAACATTATGGCTGAGATTTTAATTGCCCCAGAGTCAAGAACTGTATACATAAATGGTTGATTCCCACATGGAAGCAGCTGATAGGAGATACACAGAGCTCCACAGAAATTCTCCTTAAAATTCCTTCTTCTATGAATTAAGCACATGCTTAAGGACTCTGAAGAATAGGAAGCTTTCTCTGACTTGGGTAAGAACTCCAAGAATGCAGTGAGAAAAATAAATATTTACATATTTATGTGCTGAATTTCTACACACTACAGAAATATATGGATTTAAGTCTCCTCACTGTTCTCCAAGTTCCTATATTCTATACTGCAACTTTCTGTGAAAATCACAGTATCTAACAGCAGTACCTGACTGTGGCGTCTCTGATGAGAATTTCTTCTTTGTTTCATTCTGGAAACAGGCCTTTTAGTCCTTTTGGACATTGCCAGATGATACTAATGTAGTGGCATTAAAGAAGTCAATGTAACTTCATATCAAGGGTAAAAATCAACTTCTTTTGTGCTGGGGAAAAATCAAGAGAAAATCAAAGCAATTGAGTTGTATGGATGTCAAAAGGCACAAGAGAAGAAGCAGATCCAATTTTAAAGCAAATTTAATTGCTTTACCATAGCAGGGTCATACAGACTTTGCCTAAGCTGAAAGTGAAGAGTCAGTTAAAGCAGACTAATCCCTGCACACTGCTGGCTGCAGCCTGGCTGTAGCATGGATTCAGAGCATCACAACTGGTTGCTGGAACAACTGAACTCAGGGTATGTGCTCATATACCAAGTAGTAACCTGCTCATGGCAGATCCTTTCGGAGTTCATGTCTGACAGCATGCATTCACCAAAAAGTGCTATGATTTGGAAAATCTTTTCTTTCAGAGAATTTTGGAGCTCAGGCCAGGGCAGCCTCCTCCCACCATTTCAATAGATTTGCCAGTTTTTACCAGAACTTGACAGAATGGCAGGAGTCTTCAAGACATTTACATTCCAGTTTGCTTCATGAAGGCAAGCAGCTAGAAAAAGACCTTACTAGTCCTTTCTAAAGTGTGGATCCTAGTGCTTAAGAGGACACCATACCCCATTTGAAGCTTTTCCCAAGACTGAGAACTTTTCTAGATCTCTCTTTAGAGATTACCTGACACCTTATAATAGCCATAGCCTTATTTAGCTAATATCAAACAAGCATATAACCAGCTCTGTTGGGAAGCTGACTTCATTAGTTCTGCTTCTCACAAGACGTATCTGCTTACACTTGAAATACACATCTCTCAGCAGAAGTAGTAGGAAAATGGTCACAACTTACAAGGCAGCTCAGCCCATCAGACTGGCACAGCCAATACATGCCAACTCTGTGGTAAATCATATTTAAAAAACATAAAGGTTGTTGTCACCGACCTTTTATCACAGCCCCTTTGACTATCAGCTGGAACGACTGGTGCCCACTTACAGCTGAGTTGAACAAGAAAAGCCTCAAACCAGCACAATCTGGTTCTCTACCTGTCTTGAAAACAGTCATTGCTAGCATGACAAGGGAGCTTATACCTCTGTCAAAAAGCCAGATGTTGTAACCACTCTGCCATCATACCTTCATTTAGAGAAAAATAAGAACTTTCTTTAATTTTATTTTATGGTTCAGACACTTCAGGTCTCATTAGTTGCCATGCCGTTCACTAGTTTAAAGCCATAAATTCATATTTGAAAGAAATTGTATATAATTGAGGCTTTTTCATGAGTTATTTCAAGTGGTAACAGGAGGCTTGATTCTGCACTTAGCTGTACACCAACAAAGACTGGGAGTAACTTTATAGAATTACTGCAGGAAAGAGCAGTGCAGACAGGAGAAGAGTTCAGCCCATGTATTTTTTAATTTAAAATATTCCTATGTTTAACTACAGCCCCAAACTCAGTGATTACTACCATTAAGGGATTTATTAGGCAAGGATTGCTCTGGACAAAGCCCAACTGACCTCAGTGGGAATTTTGCCCAAGTAAACTTCCCATCTGAGTATGCAATACTACTTGTATGCCCGCAAGCATGAGCATTAGCAGAGACCAGACCCACGTCTGAAAACTATTTCATTAGCTCTCAGAGGTGATATTAGCAACAGAGGTGAAGCTTTAAAAACTATTGGGACAGATTCCCCCTGTCCCTTTTTGGTCTGCACAGTGTCCATTAACACTCTGCAAGCCATTGGGATGAATTCATAGCCCTAGGCTGCAGGGTGCATTAAGCTCTTTCAATTTTCCTCCTCCACAATGCCATTGCAGGACATAAAAATGAGGGGTGGAAAGGTAAATGTACTGGGGAAAAAAAGAGTGTTCACAGCATGTGTGGAGCTGTGCCTTTAAAAACTGCTGGTATAATACATGTAGAAGGAAATGTTCAGTTTGATGGAGTTCCACGCAGAACAATGCTGACACATTCAGATATCACTTTTACAGTCTGTCAGGTTCACAGACTTGGCGTTATCTCAGGACAAAGTAAACTATCAGGGAAAATCAAACTATTCTGCAGGAATGAATAAAGGAGGGGGTAAACTCCCTACTGGTGAAAAAAAATTTTAGAGAAGACCTGCACAGTTTCTGCAATTAAAAACAATGAATGCTATTAGAAGGATACTGGGCAGAAAGTCAATTTATTTCTGATAAAAGTTCACAATTGCTTGAAGTTTTTATTAGTTTTTAATTAAGACAGCCAAGAGGCTCACTATGAAAATGGATTGCAGAAACTTAAGGAGGACTGCATTCTGTGCAAAAATGGAACAAGATTTTTTAATGCAGGGGCAATGGAAAATCTTAAAAGAGTTTGTAACAGATCTAGGACTTGAGAGATGAACGTTTTTTTCTGGAGAGAAAAGGGGTTGGGGAGGATGGTAGTTGACTACCCTTGATAAGGATAGTTCTCCACTGGCATGAAGACACACATGCACAGAGAAGTCAGAGGCAGGCTCATGAAAGACCTAGAAATAAACTCTGGCAAAACATCTGGAATCTGACAAGCAAAGGAAGTCACCCAGACTTAACTGAAGCTTAGAGTGTGCAGGCTTCTCTGATACTGTGGCCATGATAGCATGCAAAAAACACCAGAAGTAAAGAAATACAGACAGGACCCGCCCATGGCGTTCAGAGTCTAAAACAACATGACTCGGCAGACAAGCCAAAACCATGCCCAGAGTTTAAGACTATGTTGGAGCCACAATTCTTGGCAAGATGGCAAAGAAGGCCTGGCAAGTTCAATGATGATAATACCAACACTGCTGCTTCTGGAGATGTCTGGACAGCACGGCTAAAAAACATGATTTGGTTGCTGTGGGCTGCTTAATAATTTTGCTTCTGATGCGTGAGTCAATGCAATGCCAGGAACAGTCATATTGGAACTACACTGTGGATAAAATAGGTCAAAGGCAAAGCTCATTGAAGAACTATAAGAATTAGATGCATGGACAGTTAACAAACTGGAAACAAGACAATTTTCTAAGACTTAGCAAAGAAGGGAAATCTTATAGCTGATCTTAACATTGTAAGTCTGATCAAGACAGTAAACTCATCAGAGAAGGAGTGACCAAAACAACTAAAGAAGGCTTTAGGGACACTTTTGGGAAATTGGGAAGCTCTCAAAGAGTGCTGAACGGCACTGAAAGGACGTGATTACTCCAAAACACAGGTCCCCAGGAAAGCTACCCTTGTAAAGAGGGGGCAAACTTAGACACATTTCTCTGGGAAGGCAGGGAAGAAATATCAATCTAGTTGTTTAACATCTACTCTGATTGCTGTAGGGGACAAAAAAAGACAATTCATGGAAAGCCAGGAAGTCCCTGATGACAAATACTGATATAAGTAAAATCAAAGTATGGCTCAGAGTATTATAATTCTTAAATTTAAACTATAAATCTGCTTTTGCACATTTTATTAATCCACAGAATGTGCACCATTTAAAAATGGAAATATCATAGCTAGAAAGAACTACAGATGGTAGTAATTAGTGACACATTACTCACATTTCATTGTAAAACAGATGTGTGTATTATTTTAATTATAATGACTAATATAACATATGTCTTTGACATTCATGTAATCATAATGTTTTCTGTGAGTCAGTGCTTTAAGTATAGTTTGGATTTTATTTACTTTCCTAAGTTCAGTGTCAGAGAAGGAAAGTATGTTTGTTACACGCTAACAGATCAAAAGAAGCAGAGAAAGTCTCTGGGTATTATCGGAAACCTGTGTTTTGATGGTATGAATTTGCAATGGGTAAGTGGAATGTTATGATCTTCAGCTTCACTCAAATTACTTCTTTTTAATGATAATATTTCCTTACCCTGAGGCTATACCACAAACAATTATGGAACATTTTGGAGCCTGCATTGTGTGCTCTTACTTTTAAAAGATAGTATCCTACTTCCTTTTTTTCCTTACAATCTTTTTTTCTTTGGAGCAATGTTCAAGTACTCCTTTTTAAAAAATTACTTGCATATGCCATGGTTCATATTATGGTTATTTAACACTGTGGTAATTTACTTTTCTTTTCGGTCAAATCGTTGACTGCCTTTGCATTGAGAAGTCTGTATAACAAAAATAAATCAGACTTCAAGAACACAATCAGCAGCAGGCATGTAACAATATACTAATACACCTTATGTGCAATTCAAGCAGAGTTTTGATGCTTCACTCACCCATCTTATTAAACTTTGGAGGTTACTTAGGTTCAGATACAGATTTCCCTAAAAGATCAGCATGGTATCTATTGTGAGTCCTAGAGAAGGAGCTGAATCCTCCTCCTTTCCATTTCTGTCTCTCCACAGCCACTCAAGCACACACAAACCTTTGAGCCCATCATTAGTCTGGTGAAGTCAGCCTCAAGCATGGGACACCCTTCAACAGTAACTCCCAACTGGAAGGTCTTTGCCAGTGTCTGCTCTGGACAACACACATTTTATAAAATTGTGTTGTTTTTCTATATATTATCCTGCAGAGTCATAAAATGCAACACAGATCTATTGACTATGCCTCTGGAGTGATCCTAGCCCTGACCAAGAGAGGATTTTTTTTGAGAACCTGAAGTGCTTCCATTGATCTTAGTCTTGTGGGTTTCAGCTTCTGACAACCCCATCTCCCTTTTCCATTTTCTCCTACCAGATCCCAAAAATAAGAAGTATATGAAGCAGTCATGGACCACCTCCTCAAGGATGTATATCACCATGGTGGAAAATAAGTATATAACACCCATCTTTCCTGTCTGCTTGCAACACATCCCTAAGCCGCAGGAAAAGCCCTCAACCTGCTGCAGCTGCTGAGGTTCAGCAGACATGAAGTCATGGATACTTGGTCTGTTGGTATAAGGTGACTTGTTTCACCTCTGATGCTGCTCCCAGCATTGCTCCTGTAACCTTTGCTGGCAATTTCCTCAGTTTTTAATATCTGACCTTTTTTAAAATGTTCCATTGTAATGTTCATGTTGCTGTAGCACATCTGCCATTGCACTCAGCCACTGCTTATTGGCAGTCTTCATCAGCAATCCCCATCAGAAACCCCCCTCCTACTGTTAATAACTTTTGACAGACTTTAACCATCGGAGTAGAAATATTCTATGCATGGGCTCTTCACAAAGAGTTTAAAACAAACAAACAAACAAACAAACCAGGCCACGTAGCTTTGCCAACATCTGACTTAATATAAACGCAATAAATTTTAGTACCTTCATTGGTGAGAAAAATATTTTTTCATGTTTCCAGGGTACAATCGTAAGTTCAAAGCTGCCTAGCCCAAGCCATAGAGAATAATTTACACAGGTTTTCTGTCATTTAGAAAGTGCAGAGGAAAAAACCCTTTTAGTGTTGCACAGAGGAATTTGATGGAAGCTCAATTGTAATTCTGCCCACGTCCCTGCCGCCCTGCACGGACTATTGTTCCACGTAGCCATGGAGCCAGCAAATCAGGCAGGACACAGCCAAAAGGGATCTGGCTGCTACTTCACCACATCAAAATCACTAATTTTTAATCGGTCAGGACCTCTCCTCTTCCATCAAACAATGCAAATAATTTGGTGCCTCTCTAAGGCCCGCTGTTGAAGCAGTTCTCTTCTCCCTGCTTTAGGAGATAAACAAGGAATTTTGTCTATTGCCTTCTCATTTAAGGAGAAGAATGAAGGGAAAAAAAGATTAGATCCTTCTTTTTTTCCTTTTTAACAAGTAGTGCACATTTGAGAGTTTATACAAGGAAAATTTTCAGACAGAAGAAATTCCAGCTGATTTGGTGATACGGCAACCCTACATCTTATCCACATGGCCACAACACTGCTAAGAAAAATGTCTGTGTTTGGTTAAGGGATCCACCCAAGCATATGGTATGTACAGCATGTGAGATGTGGCTTCTTTCATATTCTTTGCAAATAATCATTTAATAAATGGCACCTGAACTTCTGTACTTCAAAAAAGAACAGATAAAGCACTTCCTTCACTCCTTATTTTTACCTTTAAAGGAAAGAAGATGAAGAACACAATATGCAGTACCTGACAGTTACATGAAAGAGGTGCCTTTAAATTCCTGTAGTATCAGCCTATTTTTCACTTAAGTGCATTATTGAGTCACACATGTCCTCACCTACAACATGAAAGATAATCTTTTCTAAAATACTCAATATTTGAAGAACATGAAAGTCATATAGTTTGTTATTCAAAGCTGGGACAAAAATTCGTCAGAGAGATCATCTTAGAAACACAAGTGAGGCAACTTTTTAAGCAGTTCACAGACCTGCTGGATATATATTTGTTCATTATTTCATCACTCTGCAGGAAACATAAGAACTTGTCTCATCCATGCCTCCTCCTAAGCTCAGAGGTCAAAGTTCGACCATTACTCAAACGTATACAGCATACAAAATTTAACCAAAGTTTCCTGATTAAACTGTCTCTGGTAAAGATCTTTACTGAAAGAATTCCTTAACAAACAGTAGGCTTTTACTTCTATTTTTAAGTTTAAAGAATCCATTTAAAAGTTAGCAGCTGCCAAAGTATAACAACACCATTCCTGACAACAGAGCAAAAGGCAAGCATATCTTCCAGGGACATTCCTGAGGTTAGGGAAGGATTCCCTGCTTTTCTGACAACAAACTCTGTGCTGTATGTGTGTGGGTACTTTGTTTTCAGCATGGAATTTTTTAAAAAATGCGAAGTACAGAGTCATAGGATTTATTATCCAAGCTTAAGAAAAGTAGAAACAGAAAAAGTCCTGGGAGACATGGTAGAAAATGGAGATAAGAGGGCAAGATGCTATCTATGTCTGAGAAGAACAAAGTAGGTCAGATATAAAATGTTGTTATTCCTTATGAAGAGCTTAAATGTCTTTTCTGTGTCACGTTCAAGGATTTAGTATTTCTACTAAGGGAGACAATATACAGAGAGCATAAAACAGTCTCAAAGGAAACAAGGCTAGAAGAGCTCTTCAGATCTCATTTAGCCTAATATCCTCTGAAAATCTGACCTGGTACACTTAGACCATTTCTGACAAATATTTGTCTAATCTGTATTTTTAAACTCCTCATAAGGAGGGCCCCTCACCTCCTTATTCCAACCCTAAACGAACCTCATGATTAGAAAGCACTTTTTAATATCTAATCTTGCTTCCTGCAATACAGATCTGCAGTTTCCCATTCTAATGTCAGTGAACATAGATGGTTTATTCCCTTTCTTTGCAAGAGCCTTACAATACCTGGAGATTTATTACGCTTCCCAGGCCTTACTGAGTAAGCCCAGTTTTTCAATGTATCCCCAAAGTTGGTGCACGTTTTTACAGGTTTGCAGTTGTGTTCCAGGTGTGTACTTCAGCTCTTTCCAAAGGTGAGCTAGCAATTTAGTTTTTAAAGTGCAGAGAGTAATTTGGTTCTTCTTGTTAAGTAACAGAGTTAGTACAAGCTTCACAGTAAATTTTTCAAACAGATTTCTTGGAGAAGGCAAGTTGTACATGTATGGGAATAAAGCATGGGAATAAAGCATGTAATATCAGTTAGGAGCAATACCTGAGCAGTTTTGGTTCATATTTCATCCACATCTTCCCCTTAATTCACCTTCATGAAAATTCTGCATTCCAGAACCATTAATTTCTCTACTTAGAAACTATCTCTGTCTTTCTCAATCCAGGTGACTGGGTAAGAGCAGATCAGGAATACAAGGTGCAGGCAAGGGGTGCATTTCTTGTAATATCTCTGGTTTGAACAGAAGCATGTAGGCCAAAGGAATTTATGTGGAAGCCCTTATTCTTAAGATACAGCAACACTAAATTTGCTAATTTGGAAAACTTGTTGAAGAGAAGTTTGAAAACTTAATAAATCCAAACATAACCCTACAAATGTGAGATAAGTACACTATACCTTCTGATTTTAGTTCACTGCTTTTTGTAGTGTGACTTTCAATGAGCCATGTAACACCAGCTGACAGCAGTGACTGAGTGTCCCTGTGTGGGTGCAGTGACTGTTTCATGAGAAGCTTCACCTTAAAAAGTTCTCCTTCTGTAACCACCAAGCTTTATTCCTATCAGGGCCACATCCAGTACCATGGGAGCCACGCAGCCACCCTGTCCACGAAGGAGGAATGCACAGGCAAACATCTGTCTCTTTAGCCCAGAACAAGGTGACAAAGGAACACATAATGTGGATCTGATCAGTGAGGCTCTGAAATACATCTTGCTGAGACAGCACATGCTGCAAACCATATGAAGCTGGAAAAGTCTCCTGGGAACAAAGTACTGCGTGTTTGCCCTGTCCTTAAGTATTTGCCAACTGCCACGGTCAGAAAGAGGGTACTGAGCTAGAGGGATCATTGCCTTGTCTCAACAGAGTAATTCTTATATCAGTCAGTCTCTTAGACTGAAGATCCAGAGACAAATTATGGATACAAAGTTTTAAATATGATGCCAGCACAGGCTGTGTGGAAAGCACAGACCAAATTCCATGAAACAGAAGATTTCACAGGTAAACTACAACCCTGTGGTCTTCAGGAAAGACTTGTTCTTCTCCAAACCTGGCTGCAATACTTATCTGGGGAGGAAGGCAAGCCAAAACAGGTGATGGCACCGTGCATTGTCAGGGTAACTCTCACTGACCATGAGGTTCTGCAGTCCATGCCCTCTCTGAGCTGGGTACAGTGGGATCAGCAGGCTCACAGTGGGTAGCTCAGAGCAAAGTACTGTCAGTAATGTTTTAACTGGGACAGGTGCCTAATGAGAATGCATAGCCAGAACATACTAATGCACTGAAAGGCCTCAGAAATCCATCTTAGCATGACATTTGCTCACCTACTGCCAGAAATAAGGCCAGCTAAAAGTGACATTTAAATATTTTTGGAGAACTGGAGCAGCAATGGACTTTTTAGTGGTCCTCAAATGACACTGCTATATACCCCTAGATGAAGCTGAAACTGTGGCTTTGTACATGATAATGTGCAGCAAGACTTAATAAGGTTTCAACTCTTGCACACACCTAACTATGCAGGTTAGTCTCCAAATACTCTTGCAAAACATCTACAAATCTCAATCTCTTCAGGATTAGCAGTGCCCTGAAAATTGGAATGACCAAGCTTGAAGCAAAAGCTAGGAAAAACATACTAAATCCCCTGCGCTTTTGTGCAGTCCCAAACATAATAATAAAAGTAGTAACAAATCAAGTTTTCTGAACAAAAAAAAAGTGCTCTCATTTGAAGAAAGAGAAAACAAAAAATACAATATAGCATCAATAATAAGGATTTCACTTATTCATGAAAGTATGGCTGCACCACAGCCACAAAACCTCAGATCCTACACAGATACATCATTCATTCATAACCCTTAAAGAAAAAGAGAATGGAAGAAGGACACCTTACACTGGGGGAAAGGAAATCTGCAGTTAACAACATCACCCTATCCAGCAATTTGCCAGTGAGTCAGAAATAAATGGCAATAGCATCATAGCCCCAAACACGGTGTGAACATTACATGACATTCAGAGACCTAAAAAGCATGATGCTTACATTTTGGAAGATCTAATGTGTTTTTCCTGTTGACATGGAGCTGGATCCACAAAACAATATTTCTGACATGTCAGTCCACAAAATAGCCATGGAAAAATACAGGGACAGAGCTTTTAATCCTAAACCATATTGTTCAGAAGCTCTGGACTGTTACAGTTCAAAGGTAACTTGGCCCATTAAATGAATGGGAAAGTTTGGATACAGATCCAAACACCCTCCATGCTTGGTAATATGAATCAGTTTGGATCTTATTCATCTCTAATCACAAACATTAATTTTTAGTTAGGATTCCTTGGGCCATGGGAGCTACCAGCTACTGGATTCTGAGGAAGACCCAGCTATAACTCCTGTCTCCAATTACAAGTTTCAGACAGGCAAGGTAGCATCTTTGCATGCTGCCTGGATGAGATGTGGGAAGGTGATAAGCTGTAGTTGTCCTGATCCGTCCAAGTAAAGATGAAAAGTTCAGAGACACAGTTTACTGCTGCAGGTGGGTAGCAAACTCCCATACATCACTCAGAACAAGCATAACTCTCCTTAACAGCGTCCCAGGTATGAAAGCAGGGCCACCCCAGCCCATCAACACGTGGCGAGAGTTGCAACCTTGTAAAGACCTTTTCCCCAGTGCCAGAGCGCAGCCAAAGCAGCCCTGTATGAGTTGCAGTGGATGCCACTGTGTCTCTCTGCCACACTACAATGCTGCTGTAAAGAAAAGACACAATTCCGCTCACAAGAATCCTGCAGCAGATTCTGGAGGTAGATTTGCGGGTGCAAGTAAGACCTTTCAAAGAAAGAAGGCAGGTTAAGAATAGCCAGGGAGGGAGGACAGGAAGCAAAAGCCAAGAGGCTGTGGTTACCTCTCCTGACAGATGTGACTTTGCAGAGAGGCAAAGGGGATTTGCACAGCAGGTCTCACCCAGAGCGACTGAGGCTGATGATTTCAATAACACTGCCCCAGGGAGCGAGGGGCTCCAGGCTCTGGCGAACAGTCAGTCTGAGCTGTGTCAGCTGCACCAGAGTGCTGACTAGGCACTTTCCTCGTCAGAGCAGACCCATTCAGCAGGAAATGAGGCCACATACATGCTGCCAGAGCTGAGAAAGCCATATCCTGCGGGTCAGAGGCTCCGCTCGCGTGCATCAGCGCACTTCCAGAGCAGCTAAGGGAGGTGCACTGGTTTACAGAGAGAGCTGTGCACCCAGCCTGTGGGAGAAAAAGGCAATTGTACTGCACGTTCATTTGGCCTTTGGGATTTTTGGTACATGGGTAAAACTGTCAGGATGTCAGGTAAGAGGCACGAAAAATCTTGAATAAACATTTTGCAAAAGCAGAAATATCTCAGCTGCAACAAGTGGGTGGAAGGGATGCAAGATTTTAACAGTGAAGTAATGCAAATCATGCGGTTGCAACCCTTGATGCTGGCTGCCCCGGTTCCGTTAGCAAACCCTTCCAATCCAGGCACAAAGGAAGGTTACAGATCACCCATCTGCAGCACAGAGGTTACAACCTACCTGCTTAAAATCATCCAACAAGTCAGCATTAAATCTGGGAAGATGAGAGGTCAGAAGTCTATGTTTCTCCACAGCTCACTCGCCTGACTAGTGCTGTTTGGCTCATGAGTATATTCCAAGAGATTAGCAAAATGTAGATTTATTAGGTATGTTAGGTGCTGGGTTGTCTAATGAATGCTGCTAGCAGTACATTTTAGGGACAAAAGGGAGACCTATGCACAGCAGCTTAGAGTCCTGTTCCAAGCTGTGCGAAGAAAATCTCTCCCTTGGTGAAAAATCTAAAAGGGCAGCTTCACCTGAGCTTATTTATTAAATGAAAAGTCAAAAAGATTTTCAGCCCAAGCCACTTTTAAAGGTACATTTGAAACTTTAGAATAAATATCAATGACTTTCTACGTTCTTATGTTATTGAAGAACTTTCAGAATTGGAGAAATAAACAAAACAATTCTACACAAAAGCCCTGAACACACAGGGAACTGTCAAAAGTACAGAGATCACAAGCTGCAAAACAGAAAGAATATGTTTTCAGTAAACTGTCAGGCATAAGAGATTTCAGAAGTCCAGGTATGCCTCTGACTCTTATACTCTATCATAGGCAAATAGATTATATGAAACCTTCTCACCATTTAATTGATCTAGCTCTGTCCCGAAGCTCATTAGGGTTCTTGATGCAATTAAAGGAACTGTTAGTGCAAACAGTAATTGACAAACAACAACATTGATACTGATTCTCGTAGTGCATCTTTCAGCTCTATAGAGTCTAGGCACTTACATGAGAGCTTAGGCAGCCCTCATTGATACCTTTACACCAGAATTTTGTACACCCCATTAAGAGGTTAGCAGAGTGAAGGCATTTATGAGAGACATGGTGTGAGACATGACTGAGCCTAGCAGAATTACATGAGAAGGAATAAAACATCCATCCAGCCTAATATCTTTTCTCAAACAATGGCAAGCAGCAGATACTTTGGAAAAGAGTATGCAAAATCAGTCATCCCCTGTTTCCTCTCAATCAGCAGTCCAAGAACTTCCTGAAATGGAGTTTCCATCAGGACCATCAAAGTAAATAATTGCTGGTAGAGTTTTTTTGGTGAATGTGTCTGTTTGTTTTCGAATAGGATTTCTTTGATAGGATTTCCCTTTGCTGTATTAAAGGAGTAGATTCAAACCTATAAATTTTAATTAGCTCCCCGGGCAGTATAACTTCTAACAATTCCTTCTGCTTTCTCAAAGCTGCTGTTTGCTCTGTGCATAATCCAGACCTGTCATTCTCTTGTGAGGAGTCTTTGCTGTGTGGACACAAAAGTCTGTCCCTGGAGGAAACAAATTGTAACATTTTAAAGGCAGTGTTCAGTCTCACTAGGATCAGATTTAGCACATGCTAAATTATCTGTGATGCTTAAAAGCAGACATGTATTATCCTGCCTAAGTGATTACTAGAAGAGGGGTGGAGTAGCTAAATCCGTACTAATTGCCCTATCCAGGGAAGCAGGAATGCCAAAGTGTTTGTGTCATCCACACTTGATGCAACCCTAATATATAATCAGTCTTAACCCATCATACATGCTGGTAAAAGTATTAAATCCACGTCTCTGGGGATGTAGGCTTTCAAGTGATAAACGCTTCAAAAGCAGCACAGGGGAAATGCTGCAAGGTGACAACTTCCCTTGTCCTTTCTGGCCTAGCAGTGTAGGACCATTTGGCAAGACAAGGACAATAACCTTGAGGTGATGCACCTTAAGGTGCTATATCAAATTGTTTAGACTTCTTTAGAGAGAGAGTAAATACCAGTGGTCAGTAGATGTGATGTCACAGCACAGGGCAAACACCAGAGCCCTGAGCACAACGTCCTGGCACAGGTGTCTTAAACACACTACAGCATTCTTCCGCATGCCTGCTGGCCATGCTCCCACCAACAGAGCCTATGGGAAGGGAGACAGCATTAATTAAAACAGTGAGGGAATGGTGGTCCTGTTCCAGTTAAGGAGTGGGATGAGTGGAACCGACATGAGGGCTTGCAAAATTTTCAACACCTCAAGGAGAGCTGAGAGGATGCCCAGTACAGCCTTCCCGTCCCAGCACTGTATCCCTCAGCCTCCAGCACTGGGCTGCCTCACCTGCTCGTAGAGAAGCTTTCTGTGCTCCGGGAGGGAGGGAGTTGCTGCTTCCCATCAACGCAGATCCGTGTCTTTTGGGCAAAATGTGTTTTTGCATGGGGGGGATTGTGGAGGCTAGAGATGGAGCATCCCTGTCTAAACCTAGTGCCACCCCACAGGCATGGGGTGAAGAGAAACGACAAGGAAAGGAGGCGAGAAAAAGAGGGGGAGTTGAATGGGGACAGGACAGTGGGAAGCGTAAAGGAGTATAGAGGGAAGGAAGAAAGAGGAAAAAAAAAAAAAAAAGAAAAAGGAGGAGAAAGGGGAGGAGATGAAAAGCAAGGGGAGAAGGGAGGACCGGGAGGGGGAGAGGCGAGAGGCCCGGGAGGAGAGGAGGGAGGTAGCTTGTCAGAGAGGGACAGGACGGGACGGGACGGGACGGGACCGGACCCAGCGCCCCGCGGGCCATGCGCCTCCTGGCCACGGCGCTGGCCGCCCTGCTGGCCACGGCCCCGGCCCCAGGTAAGCGGCACCGCGGGTGCTCATCGGCGGGCGCTCAGCCCCGGCAACCCCCGCCCGGGACGGGGCAGCCTCCCCTGGGCCCCCGGTGAGCCCCGGGGTTCCCCTCGGGCCGCCGCCGCCGCCCCTGCGCGCCGCGGAGCGCGGTCGGGGTCCGGGTCGGGGTCCGGGTCCGGGTCCCCCCGCCGCCCGCACCGGGGAGGCGCTGGGGCAGCGCTGGGGCTCGGGCGGCGGGACAAGGGCTTAGCGGGACCGGGGGAGCCCGGCAGCACGGCCGGGAGGGGCGGCCCTCCGCCGGTCCCGACCCCGCTCCGCCGCCGCTTTCCCGGGCTCCCGGCAGCAGCGCTTCTGCACAGCGACCCGATCCTTTTTAGAAAAGAAAACCCTTTCCATGCAGAAGTTCATGGAGATGGGTCCTCGGCCGTCTTCTGTGTCAGGCAAAGCCGAGACAAAGGGAGGTTTGAGATTGTTTTTTTCCACAGGTGCCTTGATCCCATAGGCATCAGGTGGAAATGCAACCCATAGGCCACTTGTAAAAAGCCTCCTTCATTTAAGACCTTTTTGCCTCCAAAACCAAACGTGCATTGGACACCTTGTGTGTCCTGAAGCTGCAAAATGGACACAGAGTCTGTATCTGAACTTCCAGATACAGTGAGGTTAGAGGGGTGGGGAAGCCCTAGACCTTCAAGGTTAATGAAAGAGTTGAATGTAAATCTTCACCACAAAAGGGCAGGAGATGGTGGAGGCAGATGTTTGGTTCAAGTCCATCTTTAGTCAATGCAGAAGCTTTCTGCGAGGGGGAGTCTGACTTGTGAAACTTGAAGACAGATCTGTTAACTGAAAACAGCTGGTTGCTTTTTGGTGCTGTTGCTAGCCAGCTCCTAATTATTTTCATTTAAACAAAGAGCTTTACTTCTTCCTGGCTCATCTGCTCTTTTTAATTGCAGAGAAATCAAAATAAAGCAGGCTTTGACAGTAGCGTAGTTTCCTAGAACAAACTACAACATGGATAAAACCCATCCCATATGCTTGTGGTCATGCAAATTTGAGATCAGAAGGTAACCATCCCAGCGGCATGCTTCTCTAGTCCCCCAGCTATCTATCAGTCCTCCCAGTCCTGAAGGGTTGGTTGTAGATTCTGCCTGTTGGTCTCCATGGAGGAAGGAAGAGTGGCCTATATACAACACTAAACCTGGACTGTGAACAGTTATGCACAGGAGCAACTCCACCCGTATCTCCACTTGAAGTAACTGGGGTTGTCCCACAGAAACACAGCCATGCTGAAACTGCTCACCACATGTAAGGACCAAGCAGTGACTGTAAGGCCTTTGCCACTGTTCTAGCACAGACAGAGGGGATAACCCTGGAATAAACAAGTTTCTGGCTGCTAGAAGGATAGTTTGGTACTCCTGACAGTTCTATGAAAATGTTTTGCTATGTGATATGGCAGACAGCAAAGTCCAGATCTAGCTAATTCTTGGAATTGAACTGGTCTAAGCAGAAGTGGACAATTTGCAAAATAGTAGGATTTTTTAAAACAGAGCTTAGTCAGCAGTCACCTTTCCTGACTCCCCACAGGCTAGTGAGACATGTAGGTGGAGGGTACCAAAGAAGCAAACAGCTAAAAGGTTGGGATGGGGCTAAGTGAGCTGCTTGAGAAAAACAGAGACATGTTTGATGATTAAGCACACTGCGAAGGAATCCTCAAATCTTTGACTCACTCTCCTCCCCCTTTCTATAAATAGTTTCCCTTTCCAAGCAGAAACAAAACTAAAGCTCTTGTGGTGAGCTCCACCTGAGCAGCTACATCATGCTATATTGGGAAGGCAGGAGAAGGAAAACAGCGATTCCTCATTTGAAACAGCAATACGAAGTCTAGAAATTCAGTGCTCTGTTGGCACACAAGCCTGCTCTCAAGTTGTGGAGAAGTCTCCTATTTTTGGCAAGGAGCCCATTACAAGGGTAAACCTCATGTTGAAACTGATCCAGTGCCTGCTAAGGACAGGAGGAATATATCCACTAGTGTCTGGGAGTCCTGAAGAGGGTTTTCCTTTCCACATAAGAAGTATACGAACTCTTTCCTCCTAAATCCACCACTGTTCCTGCTTCAGTGGCAGTGGGAGGATTAAGTCAAATGGGTACTGTTTTTCTGCTTTATATAAAGCATCACCTGACCCTGTTCAACATGAGCTGTTATCATGGTAAAAGCATCAGGGGATTTCCAAAACTCTCCCCATTGCTGCACTTGTGCAACTGCACCAACAGCAGCCACAGAAGGAAGATAAGGAGATGGGGTCCCACTGATCAGACAACATGAAGGATGCAAAATTTGATATGTGCTTATAAAAAGGCATGTCCCCAGAGGAAAAGTAGAAGCCTTAGATATAAAATACCGATGTTTGTATGACTGTAAACAGCTAGAAGGGGGTCAGAGACTCCACATACAATGCTGCTTTATCTTCTTGCAGAGGCTTCCATCATCACTATATCTGACTTCCTCTGTATTTTCTCTTGGGTACTTTTTGGCACTATGTTCCACCTAGTTTCAAATTAAACAATGATTCTTTTGCCTTTTACTTTGGGACTCTATTTCACAATTACTCCTAGCCAGCTTTTTCAAACCAGAAGTTCACATGTCAGGAAAATGACATAATTGTTTTTCTTTACAGTTTTCATGACATGTTCATAATTTCAGTGGAAAAAGGTCTGTGTTTTTCATTTCCCCAAGCCATAATTTTATAAATGATTTATTAAACATTTATTGCCTAAGGACTCCAAAAAGTGTTGAAATTCTAAACTTACTCCTTATTTACTAAGCAGCACAGCCTTCAAAGTTTAATCTTATTTTGATGGCAAAGGCAGCCATTTATGGGCTTCACATCTGCCAGTGAAGAACTAAGGTCAGGTAATTCCAGCAAGTAGTAATGGAAGTTTCGTGCCTAGAAAGTTTTTGCTGGGATTCAACCTTGATTTTAAATTTCAGCATTGTGTTCTACTTGTGTGCTTTCTACAATCCAAAATGACCTCTTTCTTTGACATTTGCATGAATTGCAGGCACAAACATCAAGGAGAGATAATTTTGTCAGTAACCTCAGCCATGCTTAGCTGTAGTTTCCTGAAGAGATTTTTTTAAAAAAACTAAACCATTTTTTATACAACTTATTTTCTCCTTCATAAATAAAAAAATAATGTCTACTTGGAAAATACACACTCTTCAGTAGAACTTTCTATTGAAATGACACAAAAATAATTATTATACTATTCATTTTCAGAGAGTTCTCAAATGGTTGCAATATAACTTCTTTAATTTAGTGGATTTACTTAAAGTAAGGTGATACAATTCACTGCTTCATTTCACAGCTTCACTGGGGCCATAAAACCAGTATCTCTGCCTCCAGCACTCCTTCAGAAATAGAATGGAAATCTTTTACTTGCTTATTTTGAAGATAAATATGTGTTTGTGTTTCAGGAGCTGATGTCAGACAAGAGTCTCTGCCAAAACGCACATCCCCTTTGTTAAAATGTTGCTTGCTGATGTGCTAGAAAAGTGTCCAAAAATGAAAATATCAGTCTCTCAGAGTTGAAATTCTCATCAGTATTTGAGTACAGTACAGTATTCACATAACAGGAAGCTTAATGTTCACAGTTTGGAGGACATTTCATGCTTTGCAGAGTGCATTGCAGGGAGTGCTTGCTCACTGCTGAAATGTGGTTCTCTCTCTAGTGGATGCCCTCAGACTGGTAGATTACACATTACAAATCACGTAGGGAACACATTGCCACAATACACCATTGGTCAAAAATAGATCAGTCTCTGATATGACTAATAAGGACATTCTTGATGTACATTAGGAAGGAAATAAAACGAGTGTTGATTCCCATGGCTCAGAAAAGCAGTCCAGTATAAACTGGTTAGGTCAGGAAAGGAAAATCTTCCTCTAATGAACAGCTATGGACACTTCTTTCAACCTTCACCTGTTGTTAGAAGTAAAACAAGAGGCAAGCAATTGGTCTAAGTGAGGTTCATAATGGAGAACACTAAAGACAAGAATCAGAAATTAACGGAACAATGAAATAATCATTTGTCCCAATATGATCTCATGTCATATTTTATCATGCAAATAATGTCAGATTAACTTGAATTGTAGTCAGAAGGACTAATCTGACAGATTTAGCCCAGGTTTCAAATGACCATTTAATTATGACAAGGAGAATATTACTTAAAACAGAGGACATGGGGAACTGTAGCATATAGTGGGTTCAGTGGTCTTTCAGTGGCCATCTGCGGAACAGTATGATGTAAGGTTTGCACAAACGATGTCTAAAAGAAGTAGATGGAAGTGTGCACGTTGAAATTGTGACCTTGTCAAATCAGCAAAAGACAAAGATAGCACATAGGAAAAACTGAGGACGGAGTACACAGGAGTGGAACAGAAGTTAGTAAAGCAAAGTCACGTACTTGAGGATTAGTAAGAATTTCTTTGATACATTAGGGACTGAACCACAAATGACAAAGAAGAGAAAACACGCAAATATGCTATTTATTTATAAACTGACATATAATCACATGCAGAAGTGTCATGAAAAAGTACAACATAATTCCAGGATATAGCAGGCAAGGTATATCCCAGTCAAATCTGAGAAATACTGTGAGTATTCCACAGGACATTGGAAAACTTCTTTCCAGGCACTGACTATAATGGCAGTCAATTACATTAAAAAATTTAAAATTATTACAATCAACCCCAAACTTTAAACTATAACCGATGCAGAGAAGGGCTGCTAAGGTGAATAGGGAAAGGAAGACACTACTTACCAGAAGAGACTAACAGAGCTTGGCTGGCTTCTTCAGCTCAACAAAGCGAAGGAAGGCTGAGACACCAGATAATTGCTTTCTATATAGAGTCAGGAAGCAAGCTGAGAGAAGAAAACGCTATTTCAACTTAAAGTTGGCACAGGAACAAATGGGCACAAACTGGCTATTGAAACCATTCTTGTAGGTCCCTTCCAACTCAGCATATTCTGTGATTCTGTGATTTAGCCTGGAAGCCCTAAGAAGAGTTATCAGAAGAGCTGGTCATGGAACAGCTTTCCAAAAGCCATTCTTGGCTCTTTCTCCAAGCAAGTTTTAGATCAACATTTGTTCAGGCTGATGAAAGATTGCATGAAGTTGATCCTATGACAGCAGCAAGGTCTCCACATCAGCCCTGTGTTACTGATTAGCAAGAGCAAGAATACTAGAGCAGACTCTCTGAAGGAGGGCCTCATACCACCTTTAATATTCACAGAGGAGCAGATGATTTCAAGTTATACAAGATTATTAAGTTGCTGCACATTAAACAGATTCCATCAGTTTATCTGCTGTGGGCTTGCATGCTGGGGCAGATTATGGTGCTGTTGTGCCAGTATGGAGGATTCTCATCATCTTTTCTTTTCTTTACAGATGTTTGTGAAGCTTTAAATGTGACGGTCTCTCCTGGACCAACAGTGCGATACTTCGAGGGAGATAATGCTACTCTTTACTGCCACATTTCTCAAAAGAGAAAGACAGACAGTTTGTTGGCTGTGCGGTGGGTCTTTGCTGCATCACCTACCCAGGAGCATCTGATGATCAAAATGACCAAGTTTGGATCTGTCCAGTATTATGGAAATTATACTCATCATTTCCACAAGCAAAGACTTCATCTTCTTAAGGAGAAACATGGAACTATGTACAAATTTCTTATTTTAAGTCTCCAGGAAACAGATCAAGGACGTTATATATGTAAAGTCCAGGAAATCGGCAAACACAGGAATAAGTGGACAGCATGGTCAAATGGCACAGCAGCTACTGAAATAAGAGGTGAGAGACTACGGATTTCAAGTCTGTCATTTTTTCTTGTCCTGCGATCCCTTTTTTTCTTGCAAGTTCATCCATAAGACATTTGAACTTACGTTATTTTTAAGTGTAATCTGTGGGTATGAGAAGAAAACATAATACTCAACTTCTTTACTTACTCATTACAATTTAAACATTATTCAGCCCATAATAAAATGTAAAGAAGTGAGAAGGTTGGTAGAAGATAGTCTATTTCCATTGCCTTTTATCAGAATAGCAGTAATTAAAACTCCTTTCCATTCAGCTACAGGTCTCTGATGGGTTGACCTTGACTGGACACCAGGTGCCCACCAAGCCACTCTATCACTCCCCTCCTCAGCAGGACAGGAAGGGGAGAAAATAAGATGGCAAAAAAACATTCACAGGTAGAGAGAAAAGCAGTTTAATAAAGCAAAAGCAAAGGCCATGCACAAAAGCACAGGAAAACAAAAGAATTTCCCATCAGCGGGTGATGTCCAGCAACTTCCCAGGAAGCAGGGCTTCAGCATGCATAGCGGTTGCTCCAGAAGACAAATGCCACAATAATAACTGCCCTCCTCCCCACCCCTTCTTAGCTTTTATTGCTGAGCAGACATCATATGGTAGGGAATATCCCTTTGATCAGTTTGGGTCAGCTGTCCTGGCCATTGTTATTTAAATACGAAGAGACAGAAATAGGAGAGAAATTAACTTGTTTTCTGAAGAATATGCAGTGAGTCTGTCAGAAATAGAAGCATTATATTTTAGATCTATGTTTTGCCTCTCTCTCTTGCTGTTTCACTTGCTGTTAGTTCTAGTCTAGCAGCAGTTGGTAAGTAGCACTTCTAGTATCACTTCTGTACTATTGTTTATACCACTTGTAGCCAGAAAGCAGAGCTAGAAAAGCATTGACCATCCTACTGGTATTGAACTTTGGATAAAATGACCAGCAATGAGTGATGGATGTGAACCAAGTTGAAAATGATCCATCTCTTTGGGATGGGTCAGCTCAAATCTTATGTTATCACACCCACACTTTTAGAGATGGGTGAAACTGGATTTAGAGAACAGACTCCAGGCCATTAGTGTTAGCTGGCAAACTACCCCTCACCTGTGGCTTTATAAACAGAAAAGTTGATTTCCCAAAGGATCAGCTCTAGAGATAATGCCAGAAAGCAGTTAAGAGTGTTTTCTGATTCACTGAATGAGTTCTTAAGTGCCTATAGTGAAACATATGGATTTGTCAGGAGTGCTTGGAAAAGGAATGGCATGTTCCAAATAAGTGGCAGCAGAAGAAAAAACAATATAAAATGTTGTTACACCCCCTGTCATACCTCTTATCACAAAAAGCTACTCTGCATCCTTCATAGCTTCTCAGGCCATTGCTAAAGTAGAAACAGCTCATTGCTCTTCATAGCTAAAGTGTGGGGTTTGGATCGATTTAATCATTGCAAAGAAGGAAATTTGTAACTTTTCAGTCCAGTCCTTAAATATTACTTTGCTTCCAATTTCGAGTATGAGTTATGAATACATAATCAGGGTAGGGATTTCAGACTCATGACTTCATCATTTTCACATTGTCTTCTCAGCTGTAGTACTTCTCTCTGCTTCAAATGTGACCCAAAGCAGAGGAGGAAGCCTGAGTCGAGGGAGAAGGCTGGCCAACCTGTAAACTACACCGACAGTATGCCATGTGAGGCATTTATTCTAATTCTAAATCCAAATTAAAGATACCAAATGCTATTGGAAAAATGACATATCTTTAAATGCCATAGCAACTGTTTTACTGCTTAAAGCCACTTTACTGGAAACAAAGGACTGTCTTTACTAGCATTCTGCTAATGCACTCTCAGTGTACAGAACTTGCTACACTTGGGAGGGAAGGCAAGTCTTCTCCAAGTAGTGATAAAGTTTCCAATTTTCCCAACAGGGAAAAGGCTTTTCAAGGAAATTTTATTCCAAACACATTTTGTATTTTATATTATGATCAGTTACACTTTTTATTGCAAAGGGATTTACTTATATTACAGTTAGATCCAGGATGGAACAAAAGGAGCAATACAAATTGCCTGAAGCATTTGGATACTTAAATTGTACTGCTTGTGCTTTATCAAATAAGGTAACAGTGTTCCAACACATCACAGTTACTGTGTTGCCTAACATTTTGTTCCAGTTAATATGTCTGCAGTTACCCCCAAATTCAAAATAGTATCTTTATGCTAAAGCACCAGGCAAATTTCTCAAGACTTTGCACATCAAGTGGATGTAGAAATAGCATCATCCCTTTTCTTTTCAGTTCACACAGGAAGAGGAGGTCACTGTGCAAATTTCCAGAGAGAAAAGGGTCATTCTGCTTCTTCAAAATGTAACTTGCTCTGGAAGCAAGCTGATAGCTGGATCTGTTGTATCTACTGCTATTAATTTATATTGAGATTTTGTTATTTGCTAGCAAGTTTGCAGGCATAAATTTGTGTAGGCCATTAAGAAGTTGCAAATATATTTTGTCGAAACACATAAGTTTATACAAATACACATACTGGAGTTGTGGAAAAATAATTGAGTTACAGACTATAGTTCCTTAATGTCTAATGATGGCAGTTAAAAGTTTAGCTACATATCTGGCTTCTACTTTAGGGGCAGAATACATTTCTTCAGAAAAGAAGCCTCATTGATGGAGATACAGTCAACTACAATGACTTTGCTGTGTTTTCAGTAGGTCCAGCTGAAATTTGAACTGTTGCAGTTTGCCCCTTTAGATGTGGGGAATACAAGACATCAAATAGGATTTATAAAAAGGCTATTGTTAAATCTTGTTGGTAAATCCAGGAGAAATCCATATGCTGATGTTGCCAAGAAGTGTTTCCTACTTCAGCCTCTTCAGCCTCAGCAACATCTCCTATCTAAGCAGAGGCGAACCTTTCCCCCTCCCCTCATCCTCTTATCAAAGTCATCGTTTCCTTTCCTGGGCTTGTGTGGTCAATGTTAGCCTAACAAGAAGTTAGTGGTCTTCATTATAGTACAGAATGCAGCAGAAAACAGTTTATTTGAGACAAAAAATAATAATAAAAAAGGAGACATCAGAAAAATGTTCTCCCACTCCCTTCCTATCGGAAAATTCAAAATAGTCAGTAGCCTTCTCAGAACAATATGCAGTGTCTCCAAACCATCATTTATAGTCAGGTAGTTCCTCAAGGTACTGCACATCTTGTAGGAAGAGCAATACATATTCCAAATGGTTTACAATCCAAGAGAAGAGACTACTCCTGTTGGGGAGAAAAACATAGAAAATTAGACAGTCCAACTGTAATCTTATTGTCATGGACAACAGAAACATGTAGAGATGATCACAACAATCTGTCTTGTTGGGAAGTTTATGTGTCAGAATTTGCCACAGAAGAAAGTCTGAGTTCTGTTAAATATTAGTTTCACGTGACATTTTCTAACAGTAAAAATGTGGTAAAATATAGGAATGCAAGATTTTTTTTCCTCAAAATGAACAACCCCCCTTTTTTTCCAGGGAAGTTATTCTGAAATACTTACCAAAAAGCTACACATGTGATACTTTCATGAAACAAATTAATAGATTTGTTGAAATATTCAGGATGAGCTTCCCATCACAACTGAACAGATTTCATTAGTCCTAAAAGTTTTATATCCACTGAGTTAGCCCTACACCTCACATCCCTGCAGGGCACTCCTTAATGGATTCCCTTTCCAGTAAGATACTTGTTCTTTAATGACTTACCACATGAAACTCTTTTGAGAAGTTCAGACCTCACTGGCAAGCTGGAGGACATCACCAGACTTCTATTGTATTACAGCGATTGCTAGCAGAAGAAAACCCGTGGATTAACATAAGTGACATCATCTAATCTGGTGTCATAAAAAATATCAGCATGCAGAAACAATCTGGCTGAGGAGAGCAGAGAGGGTTTTGAACACTGATCCAGCATTCAGAACATTTGTATTCTAGTGCTAGGCTGTACAACTGTTATGATATTGATAGTCATCCATCCTCATGAAAGAGAGAGGACAATTCTGTGCAAACTTGACAGCTATTTTCCCTCTTAATTGAGCTAGAACATTGTCATTCGGTCAACCCTTTTTCTAGGCTATAAAGGTGAGCTGGTACAACTTGTGGGCATGCAATCTTTATTCTCAGGAAAAAACTGCCACATATAGGCAGGGGAATTATGCTGGCTGAGAACTTGAGCTGTTCTGCACTCAATGGTGAATGGCCATTGATACAGCAATGACAGAGCAGTTTATACTAGTTAAGATGTTCAGCCTACTGTGTTCCTACATCTGAGCCAACGACACTGAGGATAAGTAGATGTGTTCTGCTTTACAGCTCAGGTATGCAGTTTCTGAAGCATTTGGACAGTTTCAAAAAGTCCATGCATGCATGGGTGCATTTTTTCAGATAGGTGGGTATCATAGCCATGTATATTTAAAAGGCATGGCATGGAAGCTGACTTTTGAGGAAAGTAAAAAGAAAAAGAACTTTTGAGCAGTGCTCTTACTTTGGGTCTCTCACTGTGTTATTTGGGTGCTGTTGTAGGAATTGCAGAGCAGTTCGACCTGCTAAGGGACATCCACAAGAGCTTTGGAGGGAAGGCAAGCTGGGCAATATCAGGGCCTACAGAGTCAGTCCTGAAGCTGGGGAAACGCTATCACAGAATCACAGAATCATATAATGGGTTTGGTTGGAAGGTATCACAATGGACCATGTGGTCCAACTTCACTGCTCAAGCAGTGTCATCCTAGAACACATCGCACGGGATTTTGTCCAGTCAGTTCTTTAATATCTCCTGTGAGGAAGACTCCACAACCTCTCTCTGCAATCTGTTCCAGTGCTCGGTCACCTGCACAGTGAAGTTCTTCCTCATATTCAGGTGGAACATCCTGTGCAGGATGTGCACATCCTGTGCAACAGTTTCTGCCTGTTGCCTCTTGTCCTATTGCTTGGTGCCACTGATTAGAGCCTGGCTCTATCCTTTTGATATCCTCCCTTCAGATACTTCCAGTCAGATCTCTTCTTGAGGCTGAACAGGCCCAGGTCCCTCAGCCTTTCCTAGTGAGAGAGATGCTCCAGTCCTTCAACCATTTTTGTTGCCCTCTGCTGGGGCAACAAACCCGCTCCATGAGCTCCATGTCTCTCATGTACTGAGGAGCCCACAACTGGACACAGCACTGCATTGATGCATGGTGTTTTTCTTCCCCGGTTGCAGGACCCTGAATTTACCTTTCTTGAATTTAAGATGGTTGGAGACCTGTCAAGGTCCTGTGCAGCACTCGGGGGTATCAGCCACTTCTCTCAGCTTTGTGTCATCAGCATGTTGGTAGAGTTTACTTCAGTGCCAAACATTGCTAGAACAACTTCCATGTTTCTTCTGAAAGAGCTGTGCCTGATGTGGCTGGCTCCCAGTCAGTTCTCAGGAAGTCTTCAGATCTATATCCTTCAGTAAAGTTGCTGTTCTTCCCATTATTTTTTTAACTTAACTTCTAAGACTTAGAAATACACTACGGTGTTGAAACTTCTTATTTGTAACTGTAAGGGAAAATAAATTCTTATTCTCTTGAGCATAAGTTGTTCATCTCCTCTCTCAGAATTAGTATGGTTCGGTCCAGAAACACAAACTGCAACCCTAGAGGTACGAGTTCTGAGTAGCAGAAACAGAGGCAGAATAAAACCAGCTACATATGGCATTAATGGTAGCTTTTCCCCTGGAGTACTCAGATCATCCCCACAAAGCCATTACAGACCTTACAAGCACATCACTATTCCAAGGCCTAGGCTCTTCTAATACATATTTCAATTCTCTTCCTGTTCTTCACTGCAATTAAATTTTGATTGAAGAGTCACACACTGCATCTTTCCCAGAATAAGAGGACAACAGGGAGGAAGTCTCAAGCCATATGGCTCTTGTGGAGTGTGTCAAGCCATATAAGATTTGCTGGAACACATGTCTATAATGCTGTTGTGTAAATTGTTTCATTGAAAGGTAATTATCCAGTGAGATAAAGCAATCTTGAGATCCTGGTTCTGGAGTCTAAAGCAGAATACATTTACTTCAAGAAGTCCAAACTTTTTATGCCACACAATTTTTCAACTCTTGTTGCTTTTTTTTTTTCAGTGATTTCATCAAAATCTTCTGATCATCCCATTTTCAAGACAAATCATGAAGCTTGGAAATTTTTTGAAGGTAAAGATGCATCTGCTACTGCTTCTATACACAGTGCTAGTTTCGTCCAATGCTACAGGACAACTGAAGTGCTCCAAATCAGGACCAATTTTGCTAGTTTCTGTGCAAACCCAAGCCTTGCCTGAGAATCCATCCCCCAGAGTACAGGTGTGCTGGACAAAAGAGAATGGAAGAGTCTAGCTTCAGTTTCTCATGTATCTGTTATGGCCAATGGGAATTTCACAGAATATTCCAAGCTGGAAGGAAGCCACAAGGATCATTGAGTCCAACTTAAATGAATGGCCTATACAGGGATCAAATCTACAACCTAACCTTGGTGTTATCAGCACCACGCTCTAACCAGCTGAGCTCATCTCAGGGTCAGCAGCCTATACCTGGCTAATCACAAAATGCAAATGCAGACCCTTATTCAGGAAGGTATTCAGCATGTCTGCAGAGGTACCATGTACTCTACACTTCTACTGGCCTTAGAAACTGCTCAGTAAGCCTAATTTGCACTGCAAGAGCAGCTTGAAGTTCCCTTGAGTTTCAAGGCAAGCAGAATTTTCTGTTTAGATTAGTGGACAACTGTTCCAAGAGTCTGTAATCCAGAATTTGCATGCAGTTAGGATTCCCTCCTCCTCCCCCCCACAATCCAGAGCACTAGTGAAGTGCCAGCACAGCACTTACAACTGCTGTGCTTCCTGTCAGGCAGGAGTGCTCGCTTGCAGGATGGCCCTGATTCTGTGGAGAGCCTTGCTTTTTAAACCATAATTTATAAACTATATTGTTGCACTGCATAAGGGGAATGAAACACAGAACTTCAGGTCAGGGGTACAGTTCCAGCAATGCTATTTTCTGCAAGAACACTTGACCTCTGAGGCTTAGTTTCCTCTCTGTGAAGCAGGAAAGAAGCCAATATTCCCCCCTAAGGACGTTTCAAGACATTAATGGGTAGAGCATCCTTAAAGTACTCTAAAAAGAATTCTAGTAAAAGCAGAAATAAGTAATTAAAGATTTCTTCTCCTTCTGAACAAAATACTTCATCTTGATCTGCCATAGTACAACTCCTGTCAGCTCCGCTGGGAATGTGATACAGCACCTGAATGAAAGCCATAAAGGGAGACTGAGGTTGTAGTTTTAAAAAGGGAAAAAAAAATCATACAAAAACTTCTAGCCAGTGTTACCAGAGAAAAAAGCAACTGCAGATCTTCTTGCTTCTTCCCCAGCCACTCAGTGTTCCCCCCACTGCCACTTTTCATGTTTTATTTTTTGGGTGTTTGGTTTTTTTCTTTATTGTTTAAAAAAAAAAAAGGTACAGCTGTTTGAACTGGGAAATAATCCAACTGAAGTCCTTTTGGTTTTTGGGTTGCCATTCAAAAAAAAAAAAAAAAGAAAAGGAACAACCCAAACCAGCCCATTGCTTGCTCCTGAAAGTCAGATCTCATAGGTGTAGTTACACCTATTTGCATTTATGGAGATTTCAACCAAATTTTAAACTAAGCAGGATATTATAGGAAAGTTTCAAGTGCGTTAAACTATTTCTGAACTCTAATCCTACATCTTCAGGGCCAGAGTCTATTTAGATCTTGTAAATGTAAATTTTTTCTATCCTGTCATCATGAAGAATACAGCTGTAACACTGCCTGTCATCTGTGCTTGGTTTTCAGACCTATATGTGTATGCAGTATTTGTGTGTTCCATAGGAATCATCAGCGTCCTCCTTTTTACACTTGTCATTCTCTGTCAGTCACTTCTGAACAAGAGGAGATCCACAGGTGAGTGAGATGTCATTCTTGACGACTGTAAAGCCCTTATCAAAAAGTGGGACGGGGTGGGGGAGAAGAAAATGCAGAAGAAGCAGGAAAAATAAATATTTCCTTGCCTTGGTTGTAATTTAAAAAACCCAAAATGGTAGGAAAAAAATCTGCCAACCAAATTAGAATAAAGTAATTTTCCTCCCTTTGAATAGCTATTTCACTTTAATTTTTTTCAAAAATCTTTCACCTTTGCACAAATGTAAGTTGAAGGTTGTTGGAACTTCTTTCAAAGCAGACCAAGTGCTGTATCATTAAGTTGCATTCTGACCAGAATCTAACATTTTACACGAGTCACATTTCTGCACATGCGTAGAGGGGTTTCAAAGCAGTCTTGCTCTGTTCTGTTTTATTCTCTCTTCCTGAGTACCTGTCAATATTCTTGGGAATATGAGGGGTTTTATTAGTACACCCTCATTTGTAGCCTTTTTTGAAACTAAAGTATCGTTTCAACATTCAAATCTGCCTTTTCATAATAATCTTTCAAGGTCAAGGATTATTGTTTCATTCTTCTCTTCCTCAGAGAAGGTTTCTCAAAGAGGCTGCATCTACATCCAAGCAGTCCTGTTGTAAACAAAAGTGCTGTTTCTGATCTGTGGAGGCTCTACTTTCATTTCGGTTCAAAAGTGGTTTGTTTGGAGACCTCACACGAGATTCAAGGATGAGACACCAGCATGCTTAGCAGCCACCATGTTAGAGGAGAACATAAAGACCACCTCTGAACAGAAGGTTTCAGAAGGAGCTTGGTTAGTGATTTGTCTTGTTAATGACAGGAGAGAATCATGACTTTGGTGCCTCTGCAGCACTACACACATACCACAAAGGAATGAGTGACTCAGATATACAAATGAGAAGACATGTAAACCAAAAATAGATGTATAGAGAAGCCTTTGCCTGACCACAAACACATTTCAGCCTGTGGCTCCATCTTCCTGGTAATGCACTTAGTAGAGTAACTGATTCTAACTGAACCCAACAACTCTGCTTGCCAAGAGGAAGGAGCAAGATCGATGTTATTCTTCCTACCCTGTTAAGTGATGACAAAGGTTTTGTGCCAGGGGAGTACCCACACTTAAGTATGTTGGTCATGGTGAGTCACTCTGAAGCCACAAGCACTAGACTGATGCATCCTAGTTTTTCTTTAGCAGACCCAATTCTTGGGCTAGAATTCTTGCTTCTGTTTCTGTCATCTGACATCGGCGTAAGCATACAAGCAGCTTGGAGGAAATGCCTCTGTACATTGAACCAACACCAGTTAAATATAGAAATAATATACAATATAGAATAAGCATGTACAACAGATAAAAAGTAATTTATTCTGAACTATTAAAACTTTTCTTCGTTATGCTAATATCTTAATAATTGCAGGGTTCGCCAAATTTTTATTTAGGTGTTGAATATTATTCAGTAAACACTGGCAGCATTAAATTTACAGATTCAATGAAAATATTGCAGAAGAAAGCTTAGGCAGTCATACACAATTACAAGATTTTCAGGCAAGTTGTTCAGCTGGGACCACTTGATCAGAGTATTTTCCAGAGCTACAATAATTGGCTCAGCACCTAGTCAAGAATCAGGGTATTAAAATTTCTGAAGCAGCATTGAAAGAATGCCAGTGATGGACATAGTTTCCACCAACCAGCCCCACACTGCTTTTTCTCCCCACAGCTTCTGGGACATGGCAGCAAGCTCAGCCCTGAGCCTCTGACCCACAGAGCAGCACTTCCCTGAGAGGTGCTGTTTTCACTCAGCACACAGGTATGGGGCACAGAGAGCCCCCTCCTTCTTCACAAGTGCTCTACCATCTCCAGAAGCACCTTCCAGGGGTTACAGTTTGACCACAAGAGACAATATCAGTGCTCTCATTCAGTCTGTTAGCACAAGGCATTATTCCTTAAAAACCATTACCTACCTCCTCTCCACTGTCATTACTCTGTACCTCCAACCTAGGCAGGGCTAGACAGGTGCAAGTATTCATGTGAAAAGAGCCTGCAGTGAAATCATGAAGTCTATCCTTCTCTGAGAAAAGACAGGGTCAGCAAAGCAGTCCTCCCTCTGCATAACCCTAAGCCTCTCAGCAGGCTCCAGGCACAGCCTTCTTCCACCTATAATGAGCTATTGCCACACCAACTTCCTCAGTAGCCCTAAAAGAGAAGCCTCAATGCTGTTCCATTTGAGACCAAGTCAGGGACCCAGGACAATCAAAACTGTTTCCTTACTTCACCTCACTGGGCAAATTTCCATCAGAGCTTCTCCCTGAACCTCTATAGTTCCCCCACTCCTGCCACAGAGACACCAAAAGCTTCCCTTCCCTCTCCCACCACTCCAGGTTCCCCTCCCCAGTTCCTCAGCCCAAAGAGAACAAGGAGGATAATGTGCCCTGCCCCCCCCAGCCCCCCACAGATGGAGTGGAGGCAGATACCCAAGCACAGGGAGAAGAGGGAAAACTGCCCAACCCTCTACAAGAACAACCTGGCCTGATCTGGAACATAGTGGAACTCATACCTGAACTAACAGTTGGAATTTGCCATAGATGAAGCTGGAGAGTGGTTGAGTTGCCATCCCTGGAGGCATTGAAAAGACACGTAGATGTAGCACTTAGGGACATGGTTTAGTGCTGGACTTGGCATTGTCAGGGTTAACGGCTGAACTCAATAATCTTAGAGGTCTTTTACCTCTAACATAATATCATTTAAACCTAAATTATTCTGTGATCCCTCTGGAGTGAAACCTGAGAAGATCCTGGCTCATGTCAGGGTTCTGACGGGAGAAGGGTGACACTGAACCCAGTTCCTCACCGAGGGAGCTCTCTCAGTTTGACTAGGTAGGCACTGCATCTGGGGCTGGCCCGTAGCACAGGGAGCTATGGGATGCTGTGGGAAGCAGCAATGGTTCCAGCTGGCAGTCCCTCTGTGGTTCTGGTAGAAGCCTTTGCCCATTTGTTACAGGAGTGATTGCTCTTCTTAATTCCTGGTTCAAAGGACCGGATTATTTACTGCAGGGCAAAAAAAATAACATATACCTAGTGATGCTCAAAAGTGTGTCAACACTGTACGTGAGCTTTCCCTTACTCCCAAAGGATCAGGCCTACTGTTCTCCTGTACATTTAAAAAAGGCCTGACAAGTAGATGGAAGCATTGCCTTGCTTGGCTTAGGCATGGCTCCTGTGTTAGCCCCAGCTCCTAGTGCTCTCAGCTCCCCTTTCCTTAGGACCAAAGTGCACCTCCTAGGAGCTGTGTAGCTCCCTTGGAATGGGAGCATTTAGGTGAGACCAAATATGAAAACTTTCCCGTAGAGAGGGGGATAGTCATGTCAGCGTACTGCTGTCTGGTTTTCATGGTCCTTGAAAGGACAGAGGACAAGAAGGGAGAGGCCTGTCTATGTTGTATTCAACTTCACATCATGGCCCAGGGGTGCACCCTCTCATCCTTCTGAGAAATAAGTTGGCAGTAGGTCGACCAGAAGAGTCAGAGTCTGTCCTCTGAGAGAACCATAGAAGTCACAAAGCCACAAAAGAGCATCTTAATAACCCTGGCTCCTAAAAGGCTGCAGCAGGGGCAGCTGCCCTTGCTCAGGACTACTGACTCAAAGAAATATGAAGTAGAAGGATTTACACTGCTCACACACACAGCTGTCAGAGACAGGATAGTGGCTGGGCTGGACCTCTGATCTGATCCCAGGAGGCAATCCCTTTATGCCTGTGGCCACAATCTAACTTACATTAGGAATAGCAGTGGCTCCTGTGGGTGAATGGTTTATTTCAGGCTTCTGGAAATAAATACAGGCACCACAAGGGAAATCAAAGTCTTCAAAGTAAAATTACTGGTCTGCTGTGCTTTTCCTTAGCAAGCTGTCTTTTGGCTGGGCTGACCACTGGAATGTGTGTTGCCCAGGACTTCCACAGCAGATTTTTGTTGTTGTTTGATACATTCCCCTCTCCCAAGCCTAGCTATTGTCTTTGAGTCAGATTACATTTTAATGCACAATGTAATGTATGGTGACGATCAGCAGCTCTCCCAGTGTAACCATCTGGCAGCTTCACAGCCTCAGCAACACAGGTCTATCTGCAGTGCCCATTTGTAACTCATAAACGTTGTTGATATGAAGCCACATTTTCTTTCTGTTTTTCTTTTCTTTAACAGTGAAGCATTACCTCGTGAAATGCCCCCAGAACAGGTAGGAGATTATACATCTCTTTACTGTAACCAAAGGCACCAGTTCTGGTTTTGTTTTGCTAAGTATGCTGAACAAGTGTTTTCCAAAATGTTTACAGAAAGATAGAGTCCCAGGTCCATGACTCATGAATGTGCCTGCTATGTATGAAAAGGGAGATCTACTGGGCTAGCTGTGAAGGTGCTTTAGTGACAAACCTCTCCTTGACACTCTGATTTGCTTATTGAAGAAGCCAACTTTCATCTTGTGTGGCTTTCTAGGGTTTCCCAACACCTCACTGGATGGTAATCACACCATCCACATAAATAGAACAAATCTCAATGTCACCCAGTGATTCCCACACCCAGGAACAGGGAGTGGGGCTAAAGCTGATTTTCAAGGCCCATAGTCTTATTCCCAGACAAAGACTCCAAGTGATAGGAAAAATTCTACTTCTGCTGCAGTCATTAATCACTGTCCCTTTAAATACCACCAGCTGCCAAAAGTTTTTGATGGTGTGGTGCTATAAAACTGGTTTCTATTGCATGATTTTCCTGAGATATACATTGTGCTGGAACTGCAGTAAAAAAATATGACAAGTATTTTACAAACAAAAAAGATGGAAGAGGGGTGCCTCATAACAACACAGAAGCACAGCTGTTTCCCAGTTTTCAGTGACAGAAACCATGTGTTTCTAGCCTTGTAGTTTAAATGCAATACATCTTGGTATCACATACTGTTTCTCATAGTATCTCTAGATACTACAGGATTCGATGCCAAGTATAGCACAGAGTAGATCCTCCAAGAGTGAGATTTTTAGAGCGTTCTCATGAGATTATCAGTGAATTCAATCTAACTGACACTCAGATGGAAGTGAAGTCACAACAAAGCTACACAGAGTTCAGGAGAGGCCAGTACAAACTGAAACTTTCATGTTACTCATGGAAAGATCTTTGTTCTGTGACCCTGACCAGCCATTGCACCACACCAAAAATTTACAGAGACAGCTCAGCAGTTTTCGTTTTCCCCTAGATGTTTTCTCTTTCCCCCTTCTTTATTAGCTTCTGGGACAAAGTTGGAGTTATAAAAACAAACAAACAAACAAAAGAATGTTGAGGGGGAGGAAATCAAAGTAAATTGATAGAGAACACAAAAAGAGAAGAAAAATAAGACCTGGTTGAAAAAATGGAGCATGGCAGTCAGATAAAAGGACTCGTACTAAAAAATCTGCCGCTCTGGGAATAGAAGATGCAGCAGTGATGCTGCAAACACTACAATTAGGAGACTGAGTAGCAGGGAGAAAACAAGCCAATGCGATTTCTTCACTGTAAAACAGAATCTCCAGAAGTGAAAGAAATGCACGACTCTGTATGGATAAAAATACAGTTTCATGTATTTCAGTGTGACAAGATGTGCTAATGAAATCCTTGATCACACAAATGCATGGATAAAATGCATTGACTTATTAAAATTAAATAGCTATGAAAGTTATACCAATATCATATTTTTTATTATGTTTCACACATGGTACCATTTATTTTCCACCCTTTGCTCAAAACGCAAACCATTAATTTCTTTGAACTCATTGCTCTTCACCTGCACATTCCTTGTCTTGGAACTTATTCCAACACATTTAGACCCAAACTCAGTGTCTAAATACCCACTAGGCCAAACTGATTAACTAATTTGCATGAGATTCTTGCAGTTTAAAATTACTATGCTGTGCAAAATTCAGCCTTGATTAGAGAGGCTCAGCTCAAACTCCCTTAGTGATATTTCAAACACAGAGCAGAATCCAGTTTCAAAATTACATTAATAGTCTGGTGTCTAAGAAATGTCTGTAATCCCACCGTAGTAATACCTAAGCATCTTAAAATATTTTATGTCTTGACATCAGAATGGTATTTTTACTTTTAATTGGAATCTGAAGCACAACAGGCTAAGTGATTTGTTCCAGGTCTCACAAAATGGCAGTGGCAGAAAAGAAAATTAAATCCAGATTTCCTGAGTAGAACAAAGCAAATGTTAGGTTTTGGTTTGCTACTTGACCAATAACAAATTAAGGGAAAAAAATGAGTTAACCAAAACCCATTTCTTTACCACATTTTAAAAATAACTATCTAAATAAAAAAGTACAGTTATTTTTGGTTTTCCAAACCACCTAATTCCATTTTCTGGTGTTTTCTTTTCTTTAAATATCCTCCTTATTATTATTTTTCTTGCTATTGGATCGTTTTGTCAGTTTTCAAATCCAGAAACCACCAGGAGGTGTAGCTTTGAAAACAGGATTTTTTTTTTTCTTTCCTTTATATTTGTTTTGGCCTGAACTCTCTAGTCCTTCAGTGACTGCTCTTCTGAAGACAAATAATTTATAATTTGAAGTGAATAAAGTGCTCACCTCAGAAAGCTGTCCACCTTGACACCTTGGTTCCACAGTGCCAGTCTGACATTATGGGAACAAATTCACCAGAACAAACTAGAACCAAGTACCCAATCCATCCTTGGCACCTTCTCACACACCTCCCCTACCTGGAAAATATCTAAGCAGCTTCTAGTTCACTAAAGTGAGTTTTTTGTCATCCCCCTGCCGACTTCTGACACGGGAAAATAGCCGATTTTGATGACAACAAGAAAAGTTCCAAATCCTATACTCTAATAAGGATAGTATAGCCAAAATTCTAGTAGTTTCCCAGCTCTTGGAACAGCCATGACCTCCAGGGAAACTGCTGTCCTGGTTCCATGATTATTAGATACCTTTCACAGGTTATTCTCACAAACTCTTGTATTTTTCTTGCTCTCTAAATACTCATTAGATCCTTCAAGAAATGCACAACGTGACACTGTTGAAATGGAAACCAGGAGGCTGGAGGAGGAGCTGAAGATAAAAAACTAACTTTCCTTTTAGACACAGAACAAGACAAGCTCACAAAGAGGCAGTGTTTCAGAGCCAAGGAGTCTTTTCTGAGCCTCCTTGTTTGGTTTGAGGAGCTCAGTTCTAAGATGGCAAGTATAGTTATTGTATCTCCCAGAATTAGTTAACCCTGTATGGCCTTGGCATTTAAAAGAAACACGCAAGTCACAAATAAATTTCTCTGTAGCTTCACTTTTTTATTGGCAACACACGAATAATAACTAATGCAATGAATTGACACTACACCTTTTCATCTATTGTGCTTAAAGTAGCTGTATCAGAACAACAGTATCTTTAAGCTACGCATCTGCCTGAATGACCTTGGATTATTAAACCCCAAAATATTTTAAAAAATCATTCTCACCCCTTTTTGGTGTTCTTTCTTTGCAGTTTGCTGTTTGGGCAAAGGAGCCAGGCAGTTTAATATCCTGCTGGTTTTAAACCATTTTATGTCTTGATTTTAATATAGAAACAGTTGTTGTGGGGTAAGTTCATAATAGTGCAGGCAGACTTGAAATTGGTTCAGTGCAGTCCTTAGTTTACATAACTGGTGTGATTTGTTTATAAATTGTGAACATATTTTACTTTTTAAACACATTTTAGAAAGTTTAGCAGGAAACTTGTGTTTTTTACTGAGTGCATGAGACAGAACTCAGGAAAATCAGCAAACCAGAGTCTTTTTGTAATCTACACAAGTGTAAATTCAGAGTGATTTTACCAATGGAAGTGACATTCATTTGGATTTACAACTGTGTAAAATGGTAATATCTGTTATTTTGTTGCTCTTGTGTGGGCAATAGCTGAGACATCTAAATTTTCATTAAGTCTTTGGCCCAATTTGAATATTTTATTCTATTAATATAGCGAGAATGTTTCATTATGCAAGAGAACCTGGAGAGGAACAGCAACTTGGGACAAATTATTTAAAATTCAGTGAAATCAGTGTTGTCAGTGTTATGACTGTGGAGACTTTGGTTGGATCTCATTGTGTGGTGGAACTCATCAGCACAGAATAGAAGGGTCCCCACAACCCTACTGCACTAATCTTTCACAGGGTGAGCCCCGGGTCAGACACAGCTGAGCAACAACTTCTTACCAAGTCACCTCCATCACTGTAGTCATCATAACTAAATGGTTTACATTCTCTTCCCACCCCAGCTGTAAGTTAGAATTTCTTTCATTACCAGTTAAGCCAATACAAGTTTATCTCCCTTTAGCTGCAAGCTGGCAGCCCCTGCACAGTCAGTTACCAGAGCTCGGCTGACACGCAGTGACACAATCGCTGCAGCCTGACTGCATATCCAAGCCCTAAATATTCAAAGTAGGATTTATGACCTTGGGCTTTGGGGGATGATAAGGGTAAAAAATCCAGACCTCTAGAGGGTTTTAGACTGTAATAGTCCAAACACAGAAGCTCTCTTGGATAGGAATCTGTTGAAATATAACTTGTACTCTTCCCTCATAGCAACTAGCGCTTTTTCAGCATAGATGTATTGGAGAATGCCCGAGTTAGAGACTGGGGCACAGTTTCTCCATTTTGTGTTTTCTGAGCATGCTGGCCCCTTTGAAGAAGCTAGCGTTTGCAAATGTGGGTTTGTGAGCTACCTGAAGACATGCTGCATGCTCTCCTGGCCTGCTGGCCCGTCAGCCAGTCTTAGCCCGGAATCTGCACTGAAGATTTTGCTTTGCTGGACACTCTCCATGAGAGCTTATGCAAGTCACCTAACCTGTCTGTGCCTCTGGCCCTCAAGGGCAGGCAGGTAGAAGTTCATCCTGAGTGCAGCAGTGGGGTCATACATCTTTTTAAGGAATAGGTGCTATGAAATGAATGTTGCTTAAACTTGACAGTTTGCATTTCTGTGCCAGGATGAATCAAACTTTATGAGTTTCTCAGCCACACTGTATAGCTGAAAAAACATAAGACCCAGGGCTTTTCAAACCTTCATAAGAGGTTTTTCATTATATCCCCAGACCACAATCCAGGTTATTGGGCAGGGATTCTCACAAGTGGAAGGTGGTGTGTTTGCATGAACTCACTAGGACAAACCATCTTTGCCTCCATTGCCTTCATTTTCCCCCCACTTATGAACCTGTGCTTTGCAGTTCCGGGGAAACAGTTACCAGTGTGACAAGCCTGTCTCCTCTACAGCCTAAGAAGGTAAAGAAAAAGAAAGAGAAAGAGAAACTGGAGCAGCCACCAGCCATTCCAGCAAAAGGTATGAAAACAGAGACACAAAGGTATTTCAAGTCCTGGGCACAACCACGGAGGAACAGGAAAGTATGGGATGTCAGGACTCCTGCACTCTGCCACTGACTTTGCCTGTGAGGTGAACTGTGCTTGCTCCCATCAGTAGGGAAAGAAATGGCCTGTGCCTGCTGCTGGGACCAGGCTCTCATCTCCCTTCAGCTTTAGCCATCATGAGAAGCTACTCACTGAGTCCAAGCAAGAGATCTCAGCTCTCACTAACCAGAGGTGAGAGAGAAACCTCTGTAGCAATATTCACCCTGCTCAAAGAGAAGATTAAAATTAGGCAAATTGAAATTACGTGTTGGGGGTATTCTGAGGGAAGGCAGCAAATTGCACTCTTAAAATTGCAGGTGCACTTGGGAAGTCAAGCAAGCTGGGCAGATAAAGACCAACCCCTTGGGGACCTCGCATTCAAAGAGGATTTGTGACTCTGGGGACAGTCTCACAAACTCTTGGGTGTACTTTCAGAGCACCACTGCCAGTGCTAAGCCAGTGGGAGACAGGAGGGAAAGGACCTGAAGGTTTACTGTAGGTTAGATCACAAGTGATCAGTTCTTGATGGGTATATTTGCTGTATCATTTGCATGCAAACAGCATGTCTTGCGTATCAGATTCTTTAATCTTATGAATTTTTCTAATTCATGAGCATTATGCTTCATTGTAAAATATGTTACCTGAAATACAGTTTATCTCTGGTATAAATACATGTATTTGCTTCTTATTTGCTATTAATCTGTAATTTACAGATTGCTAATATATATACTAAAAATTACAGGGAATGATAATAATATGAAATGATCTCTTAACATTTATTTTTATAGCTCCAATTGCCAATAATTTCCCTAAGCCCAAGCTCTTGAAACCTCAAAGAAAACTGATCCTGGTAAGTAATTTTCTATGACATCATTTTCTGCATATTCTTCTCTCTCAACACAAATGCTGTAATGTTGCCAGAACTCTAGATGCAGAAACTATAAATTGGCTTAAAAATCATACAGGTTCTATTTTTTTTTTAAGTAATATTTTTTCAAGTTAGGAATTATCTTGGCTCTTTTCATTTTGAGCATTACGTTACACTGGATTATGTTTTCCAGCTTTCTAGCAGTTGTCATGTCTACATATTTAGCCTGTTCTTAAATGAAACCTGCTATTGATTCTCACATGCTCCTCACAGCTGGTGCTTTGGAAAAAGTACTAGTTACTGACAGAATCATAACTCTACTGGTCATGACTATACAAACTGCTTTTGAGACTTTTCAAGTCAGAAACAGCAAGCCTGATTCTGCACTACACTGGTGGAAGTCAGGAATAACTTGAATTGCAGGAATATGATGTATTTGTATAGCTCATACTAAGGAAAAAAACCCCTCATATGACAGTTTCTCTTGGATATGAGTTTCTGTTTGAAAAATACCCCTGCAGATGCATGCCAGACAAAACAGTTAGATGGTGAGATGTTTCTCTGCTTTTATAACAAAGCAGTACCTGGACAAGACATCCAGCAGTAGCAGAGAGAGACAGTTTTACGCCAACTTCAGCTCCCTGTATAGTCAATAGAAAGAGACACGAGTCAGAGTAGGAGTCTGATGCTCTCAGTAATTCAGACTACTGCTCTGAATTGCCTTTTGGGATTCCCTTCTCCCTTCTCTGGTAATAGAGAGAGAGCCCAGAGAGACTAACTCTCTAATTTAGGTGAAGGTGGGTGCCTAAAATTAGGCCACTGGAATAACCCAAATGCCATGTGATGGTTTCACTTTCTGGTAAGGGTTAGAATTGGGAACCTTCCCACCAATTGTCAGTAAATAACCTCCAAAGCATGGTCAGGGTACAACCCTGGATACCTGGTTGTAATGCCAGGTGGCTTCAGAATAGCTCAGCTATCCTAGGCAATTCTTCTGCTTGGGTATGGAGCTCATCTCTCCTCTGCTGGTCCTGCAGGGATTGCCCCTTGGCCAGACTCTGCTAATACAAGTCAGGTTTCAGTAGAGGAAAAGGTAGTGTTTTAAAAGTCCATGACAAAAGCCTTATGTCCAGGTAGGTAATAGTGGCAGGCCAAAATTGTGCTAAGAGGACAAAGACACAGATGAGAGCACTTGGCACCAGGGGTGACAGCCACCCTTTGCTGTGCATGCTGCATTAATCCCTGTGCCCAGGCACATCAGTTAGTCTCAGCCCCCTTAGGAAAAGCTCTCACCAGTTAAAGCACTCAGACTCTTTCTGCAGGTCAATAAAGCACATCAACACATGCTGAACTTGAAGTAAATCTGTTTCCAGATGCTTTTTCTTTCTGGAATAATTCCAAGGATAGGCCTCAAATAGCTGTTGGCTCTTTCCATCTTGCTATGCAACCCCAGTCAAGGTTCAAACACTCTGAAGGTGAGCAGGAATAAGGCCTTTCCAAACAATGAAATCAGCTTTGTCTTCCCTGTCACATGCACACAGCAAACTCTGTTTTAATGCCTTGCTGTTGGACTTTACTCTGGCAGTTGTTTCTCTTGTTGCTCTTTTCCCTTTCATATTTCGCCTCAGAGTGCACCTGGAGAGACATAGCAGCCCTCAGAAAACACACAATCTATGGATATGAGTTAAAGTCAAAAAGTAACCTAGCAATAAAGTGCAATAAAGAACAAAGTAAAGTAAACATAAGTCAGTCTATAAGGCACATTCAGAAGTTGAGCAGGATACTCCTCAGAGCAGTTTCCCATTTCTGTTCCTCTTGCCTCCCTTTACTACACAGTTGCTTATGTTTTAGTATTCTCAGGCCAAAAAAAAAAAAAAAAAAGAAAAACATCAATTTTTTCTGCTTTTAAAGTATTTTTTCAGTGAGAAAATTAATTGAAGTAAAAGAAGTTTCAAGAAAGATAAAAAATGTTATTAAATACAGAGAAAAAGACATATCAAATTTATCTAAATGAAACATTTTATTTATTTTCAGCAAACTTGTCACTCCATTTTTTTAATTGTCAAAAATCTCTCAGATTTTAAATTTTTTGTCTGCTTTGAGGCAAAAAAGTATTATCATCATCCTGCCGAATCTCAGCAGGATAACTTTTTTCTCCAACTATAATTATTGCACAGCTGATGTCTACACTAGGTCTTTTGTCCACTGATGGCACATAGTTACTAGGTAATCATCACTGCAGAGGCAGAGACAAATTGCTGAGTTTCTGGACTACTTCTGCAGCTTCCTTTTGCAACCCAAGGAAGGTACCCTACTGGGGCACCAGGAGAATATTCCAGAAAACCTAAGATAACAAGCTAGAGTATAAAGGAACATTACGAAATAATTCCAGTGTTTTGGGAAATTTTTTTGTAATAACCTAAATACCAGCAAAATTATTTCCAGAGGACATGTGCTTCTGGTTTCTTGAAAGATGTTTATAATAAGCTAGAGAATTTCTTTTGTTGTTAACGTGCTAGAGTGGGTTGCAGTATAATTTTACAAGAACACAATAATCTGGATAAAATATGGACATAATCTCAATGAAAATTAAAAAAAAAAAAGAGAGAGAAAGCCTAATATCATGTTCAATTGCACAGCCTTGAGTAAAGCCTTTTAAATACTCTGCTTAAGTCATATTGCTTTTGCTTGAGCCAGAATAACAATTCTATGCTCCCTCTGTTGCAAAAATATTCCCCATCAGTGTCATTCTCTATTAGCATCAATGAGAAATGTCTACAGATCAAAGGAAATAGAGATGCTGCAATGCAAAAAGGGATGTTTTTTATAGCATGCAAGAAGCACAGAGAGTCATTAGAAAGAAGAAAATTCGAGGGACCCACAAACTCCTCTCTAAGGGCTGTTCTGCTATAGCCTTAAGTACTTAGCCCTTTGAGTTGGTAGAGATAAATCTTATACTTCCTCAACCAAATTTTCTGGTAAGCCTTTATTGCCTCCTAGAGATTAGCTGTCACAGCCCAAGAGTGTCAGTTATAGAATACCATCTAAATGAAAAGGCTTTAGTGTCTTTACATGAAGGTTTGAACCACCAAGCTGAGGAGCTCCTATGTGATTCACTACAACCAATGCAAAGGATGTGACTTCAGGTTAGACCAAACCCTGAAATCTTTACTTATGCAAAATTACTGTTGACTTCATAATTTTCACACTAAATTTTAAGGGTAGGAATACCTGCATAGATAAGACAGGTTGTAGGGAATCTCCCTGATTCTTCTGCTGACTTTAGTGCACTCTCCTAAATCACATGATCATAACACCTTGAAATCAGGTAAATATATCCTGTATTACAAATGATTCCCTTGGGCTTAGTTCTTCAAAAGTACCCAAGAGTTGATTTCTGCTGTTCCTACACTGACTAAGTTCTTGAATAACCTCTTTATTGGAGTGTATCTGGCTTCTCTAGTTCCCTGCCACAGAATACATATTGTTCCTATGTGACTTCTGAAGTAGAGTGCTTTCACCACAGCCGAGACATTTAAGAGAAGCATTCTACTGCCTTCAGCTCATACGGCATAGACAGCATTGCTTATTTCAGCATGGATTGGATCACCAATGGCTCAGTGCTACACCATTACTGAGATCTGCTTTCGATGATGATGATGTTAAAGCTACTTGAGAAATAGGAAGGGATTATGGTTATCTAAGACTGAGGGAAATTTCTAGAAGTAATTTTGTTAACTTAGAGTGAAAGCGTAACCTTTGGCACCCATTCTACCCACTTGCCTTTTTCAGGCACCACTTATAAATTTTATGGTGACATTTGCAAAGCCAGCTCAGAGATCTGGATTCTCAGGTTTTTACAGATGTAACAGGAATGGTAAGCTCACATTTCTTTCTGCAGCTTTGAAAACCCCATCTTTATTTATCATTATAAGCTAAGTGCTGAGAATGTGCTGAGGGCCAGCCAGTCCAAGTCAGGACAGTCCCTGCACTGAAAGTGCTTACTCTGTAGTGAGCAATATGTTTGAAAGTCTGGAATTGATAAGTATTCATTCAAAGGACATGCCGTGTCCTGCTCCTGCCATGTCCACAAAGCAGAAGGGCGTTGTTTAGAGCAGGAACTTGACACAGGTTTGACACCTGTGGAACTGAGAAGGCTGTGACTTGGTCTCATCTGTTTGTAGTCAGCAAAATCAAGCCCTGCATCAGTGTGTACTCCTGGATCAAGCAATGAAGACAGGTGCCCCTAAAGCTGCCCAGAAGCTTAGGTTTCCTTCACCTGAAGAAAAACCTTTGACTATGAGGTTTCAGGAGTGCACTTCCCATTGAAAAACAAACCAACCAGATCCACTGTATATTAGAACCAGTGAGCCTAGAGTTCTTTTGTGAAAGGGGTTTAGATGTGCAAGTGAATAATCTGCAGTCTGATTACCACATCAGAGCTGTGAAATGTAAAGAACTGCCTTAAGTTTCTCACTGCTGGGAAATTTGTGCCTTCTAAGCAGTGCTCCAGCTTGCTGTCCTGCAGCTTCGCCCTCATAGCAACCTGGGAGCAAATTTACACATTGCAAGGTTGTACTTGATGAAGGAGTTGATTTTTTCCTCATCTTCTTTTTCATCTTACATTTAAGCACTACATCATTCTAGCCAGTCATACTATATGCATCAAGCTAGCTAGGAAAGGTAGGTTTGTGTCAGTATTTTGCACAACTGGTAGGATTCCACAGTAGTCTTAACTTAATTGGCCCTTTCTTTGAGAAAGAAAAAGGAAGTGAAATACATCTGCTCAGTAATTTGTGATTCTGGATCTCGGATTAATCAGGTCTTCCTTTCTTCTGGATGATTTTAAATTAAAAGCTGTGCCACCCTCTTTCCTCCACTTGTAACAAAAGGTGATGATTTAAGCTCCCAGTTTCTTAAGGCATTGATCTCCAAAGACACCGTACATATGATATACAAAGGAGTGATGAACAGTTTTTCCTGACTTCCTGTGATCCTTTAAAATTTCCATCCAGTCCTCATAATTCCTCTCTCTGCAAGATGAATAATCCTTTTTTTTTACAGGCTCTCTTTAGGATGTGAGATGTCCACAGGACATGAATATCATTTGCACATTCAGGTTGACACTCAGAACACCACGTATTCAAAACTACTGAGTTATGCCTGCTTTCCCATTCTGATTAGAGGTTGCTATCTTCACATCCAAGTAGGAATAATTTGTATAAATACATAAAATTTCTTCTTGGAATTGGGCAGAGACTTGTGTATTTACAAAATCCTACTTCAGACGGTTTTTGTGTGATAAAAGTGTCACCAGTGAAGTGAAAACTTTTAATTACTTCCTTGGCTTTTTTTTGAAAGACAGGAAGAAATCAGCCTGATTTCCAGCAGTGTTGGCTTAGAATCTAGGAATAAATGCAACTGTAAAAGGAATAGAGTTTTAGCAAAGGTGAGGATGCTCTTCCCTCAAAACTCATTCAATGGGATTTATTAAATGTCCTTTTTAACTTGATAGTGCTACTAGAAGCCATACTTCCTAATCTCCATATTTTCCAATGTCATATTTCTTAATTTTGGCACTGAATGCCTCTCCTGTTATTTCAGCACTCTTACTGGCCAGTAGTTGCATTTCTAGAGGATAACTCCTTTTGCAGATCTAGCTTCAGAACTTCTGCAGAAGTAATTTTTGAAGCTCCTCTGTTTCTAGGGGAATCTCTGGCTTTCTGGCTGCAATTAAGTCACTGACATTGGTAAAGAGTTGAAGGTCTTAAAAAAAAAAAAGAAAATCTCTTTCTGACTCCTGAGTTAAAGTATTACCTTAATGAGGGAGTCATCCCACTGAAGTTCATAGGGTTTGATCATAAAGTATATCTATGGTCCTCGGGAACACTACTGATTTCAGCACAAGAAAGACTACAGATTATTGAGTGGTTTTCTGGTGTATATTTAAAAATAGGACTGTCCAGAGACTTTTGTCTCTGAAGCTACAGTGCTTAACCCCACTGCTAGCACATGCTCTCTCCTCTGGTCCTGGTGGCTCAGCCTGTCCACCAAACATGCTGTATCTTTATTTTAACCCACCCTCACCTTCACCTCCGTGACTGACCCTCCAGTGATGGCCAAGCTGCCAGCCATATGCCATCCCCTCCCACAGCTTCAAAAAACAGATGCTTATGAAAAGGAGACATGCAGAGGAGAAGATGGGCTACCCCCTTTTCCTTAGGCTGCATACAGCATGCAGTTTCCTCCCTTCTGGGCATTCAGGCAGAGAGAACCAACAATCTGTTCCTGTGGTCAAAGCCCATGCAGTTGGTCTGGAGAGTCCTGTCTAGACACTTTCTGATGCAGTGTGCTCAGGCTGTGACACAGGATGCTCCTGAGCTGTGCCATCTGGACCGTATCTGCATTTTTTTTCTGTGGAGCTCTTTACTGACTGACTACAAAACAGGATGTTTCTCAAACATGAAAGGAAGAAGGCCAAAGATTCAAGTTTGGATTTTGCAATAGAAAGGGAGAGAGAAAAATCGTAGTTCCAGGATGTGCTTGCTAAAAAGAGCTAGTTAATGGCACTGGGGCAAGGCTGCTTTCTTTGTGCCGTGGAGTAACCTGGAGAGAAGTGCAGTTTCTAGAGAAATTTATCAAACAAGCCTTAGCACCACCTCTTGACTCTGTACCTTTCCCATTTGCACTTCCTACAGCATCCCCCGGCACCGCAGTGTGCACCCAACAGGACAGCATGGCCAGGCCATAGGTGGCAATCTGCCATGTACTGGCAATCACACCAGAAACATATGCACAATTGTCAAAGTTTGTCCTTGCTGACCTAATCCGTTCACCCACGAGTGCAGGGCATGCCAGTGAGGGTGGAGTTTCATTTTCAAGTGTTCCTGCAGGAAATCGGAGTTACTAAAAATACTGTGAAGCTCTAACTGGAATTTCATAGAATCACAGAATGGCTCGGGTTGGAAGGGACCTTATAGATCATCTTTTAGTTCCAACCTCCCTACCATGGGCAGGGACACAATTTGGGACAGATGCTTGTCAAATCCAGAAAACTCAAGAGCTGAAAATTCAGTTTCATCAATAGTTTGGTTTTGGGGTTTTTTTTTCCCCTGGTCCTGTGCAAAAGTCATTCTGTGTCATATCCCAAACAAAAACTGCATTGCATGTAATCAATCATGCAGACACTGAATTTGAAGGCAAATGTCTGCAGCACTAGTCTCTAAAATATTTAAGATTGAAAGGAACTGGAAAGTCAGGCCTTTTCTGCTTGTTTTTAATAGTGAAATAGAATCAAGGATTTTTTCTTTTACAATTAGAAATTCACATTTTTTTTGTCATCTTCATGATAACTGGGGTAGTCATGGAACAATGAGGTTAGAGCAATCTGTAAGTGCAAGTTGGCATCAGTTGTTTTTCCAGACAAGTTAAATATATGAGGTTTTTATTTGCTTGTTTTCTTCGTACCTGATTACAAATCTGGATAAAAGTACTCTTAGTTAAATCAGTAAACATCCTTGAGGCTACCAAGAAACAAACTAGCTAAGCCTAGGAAGAGCAAAATTGACATTCCTGGTAATTATGACATAAAAATCAGAATAATTTTGATTAAAAACCCAACTCTTCTAATTAATTTCTAACACAAAATAGACAAACTCAATAAAAACCAAAACTAGATATACACATGCTTTAGTTTCTTTTAAATATTCACATGATAAACCTTGCAGATAGTTCAATAAGAAAAATGTTCCTATAAGTGGACTCTTTTGAGTAGTTGCCCATGAGAAGCCCTGTGACTGGAATAAACTAAAATTAAAATGGAAGAAATCTGGAAGAGGAATCGTTTTGCATTTGCCAGAAGATACACTGGAAAATCATGACTCTTCCTAATTGTGGCAAAATGTGTGATCCCAAGATGAGAAAACAGACATACAAGATAAATACTGTATGGCCAGTCATTCACTGCCTCTTCCTCTTCTGCCCTACCATCCGTCCCACCTGTAACGTCTGTTATTAAAGTCACACGATTGTTCCAAAAAGGAGGTGGTGGCCTGATTCCAGGTTTACACTGCCAAAACATGATCCAGTCCAAATGAGAGATGAAATGGTAGAATTAGTTTTCTTTCCCTCTCTGCTCAAAAAAAAAATTGGTTTTGGACAAACAAACCAGCGAAATTAAATTAAACATGTGGTTGATAAATGAAGTGCAGAAGAGTGTATGGAGTAAAACCCTGGCTACCACAGGTACTTAGAGTAGTGTTGGCTTCCATGCACTGTTATTACACATCCTTTGCTGAAAACTGTATACCTTTCACAATTTTGAACCTCCTGTGTGTTTCCTCATATTTTCAATCAAATTATTACATACTAGAAATATGCATAAGGGAAATTATTCTACACATTTTATGGTGTGCTGTTGCTTGTAGCAGTAATTGAAGTACCTTTTCCACTTATGAAAGTACTAATTTTATTTGGTTTTATTGCTTTTCTAGATGCAATTATTTATTTAGTGTGTTTTGGCTTTATTAAATTATGTTTACTATAGGAACATCATAAAAATGTATGAAAGCAACACATCAGCCACTACTGCCCAATGACTTGTTTTGGGGAACCTAGTGTTATTTTTCATATCCAAACATAATAGAATAAAGTAAGAATAAAAAGATAATCTACACTGGAAAACAATGCAATTTTGAGATAATATAATAAAACACCTGGACAATATGATTTCATAAATCTTACTTCTAAAATTTACATGAGCTGGGTGTTGTGGTGGCTATTTTAGGACAAGCAGCATTTTCTAAATGGAAATGTAAGAAATATGATTAAACAGCAAAGGGGAAAGCATATACAGATTTGGCTTGCCCTGAGCAACTGATTCCTACAGAACAATGAAAACATTTCTACCTCAACAGATGCTCTTTGTCAGCCTTAGAAATGTAGAGTTTGACTCTGGCAGTGACCAAGAGTTTGTTTGTAAAGTTTTATCACATTCATTTTTAGGTGGCTTTCATATGCAGTGTATCATTATGTATTGAGGATCTGATGTGACACCCAGTGAAGCTGCCAGCAAAACTCCCAATACCTTCAAACAGAAACTAGATATGCTATCATACACTGAGAATAAAATCAACTCCTGCATTTAGCCTCTGTACTAACTACTGAATAGATGAGCATATATAGTTTTGAAATCTCAAAAGGAATCTTTAACATATAAAAAAGCAAAAAACAACTTAAGTGCCTGGAAACACAGGCTAATACTTTCAGGATAGAAAGAAAAGGGAATATAAAAATTAATTAAGCATCACAGCAGCTGACCAAGAGTTTTTTCTAACTCTTTAAGCCAAGGCCAGGGTAGGGCAGATGTCTTTCTAAACACTGAGGTTCAATTCAGCCCTAATACACTAACAACGAAAAGATATGTGTGATTTTATTTCTGTTACAGTCAAGATCTGTCTGCAATCCACAGGAATTCCTTTTATGTCATTACATCAGAGAATTCAATGAAAGCAGGAAATTTTCTGTGTTGTCAACAGTGAAGCATTTCATCGTGAATGAGGACCAGAAGCTGAGATCAAATAGCACTACCTATGCAAGTGGGGGAGGGAGGGAAGACCATGAGAATAATGAAGTGCAGAGATGCCAGTCCTGCAGAAGGTCAGCCCTGTAAACGGATAAAGTATATTGAGGATCTGACCTGCAGAGGAGGAATAAGGTCAAATTAATGCTGGAAAAGCATAAACTTTTCCAAGGTCTGGGAAACAACCTGAAACACTAAGTGTGAGCAGCTGTCAAGCACAGGAGCACAAGAAAAGATTTTCCTCCTCTAAGCCACCTGAGTCTGGATGAAGTCCCCAATAGCAACAGGCAGCTTCTACCATGCATGTGAAATTTGTTTGGTACATTTTTATAGACATCTCTCTTAGCTAAATTTTATAGTTTTAAGTCTAAAACTCAACCACTGTAATAGAGCAGACAGCTTTGGTGGTATGACCTTTGTGCTAAACTCTGAACTCATCTATAGCTTGGCAAAAGGGGTGAAATTCCATTGGAATGGCAGTAATTCTGTCAATTTTTTTCTGCCTTCTGTGTATTTTTAACATCTTTTGTTCTCTTAAGAAACAAACTGAAAGGCACTGTGAGTGACTGTGATTAGAGATGTAACTGGTCCAAGGTTTACAGCTGGGAAGTAAATCTGGCATCTATCTTTCAAACTATGAAATCTACCATAAATAAAAACAGGAAATTTAGTATTAAGGAGGCTGAACATTTTGCTAGCATACATCTTTCAAATATGCAATATTTGAATTGTTAAAATGTTCAGTGTTTTTGAAACAAGGAGAAATTAGAAACAAACCTGAAAAGCCTACTTATTCTTGTTTGTTGGTTTTTTTTAATGTTATTTACTTTTATTTCATCTTCTATGAACTAACTGTAATGCAGAGCAAACTGATTAACAGCATAGATAGAATTTAACAGCATAGCAGAATTAGCACGGGTGCAAGAAGAAATATAGCTCATTGTAGAGAATATCTACATTCAGTGGTAATGACATTATAATGAATTTGTTGGTTCTGTTTTCTAGCCAAAAATCGCGGAGGAGAATTTAACATATGCTGAACTTGAACTTATGAAGCCGATTCAGGAAGCCAAAGGCATTCCCAGTACAACAGTCTACGCACAGATACTCTTTGAGGAGAACAAGCTGTAATAGTTCATGCCTGTAGAAATGTCTTATGTCTGTGTTCTATTTAATTCTTGCTGTACTGTTTATTTATAAAAATCATACAGATGTCCTTATTTTTTTATTTCCATTCATGCACTTCTATTTTTCTGTGAGACTTCTAAACAGCATGTAGTTGAAAGTAATCAGAGAAAAAGCAGCTGGTCTACAAGTGATACCCTTTGTAGAGTTCTATACCCCTGTTGTAAATGAACTAAGTTCCACTTGGGGCATTTTTCACATTAAACATTATTCCTTCTTTAATGTTAATGGGAAGAGTCCAGCTGCAAACATCAACATCTTAACAAGCCTCAGGAGGACTAGTGGCAGGATCCATGCCCATCAGCCTGCTCCTGAAGGCAAAGACCACTGGCTAGGAAAATGGCCACTTTAATGCATTTTATCCCATCAGAAAAATATTAACTCAGTAAAGCTGAGACTTTTTTCTACAGCAAAGGAAAAAGCTTAAATAACTTTTTCAGCTTTTTTCCCCCCTCCAGAAATAGTTAAAAAGGTTTGTCTTCTATGTTTTCAAATTCCATTCCTAAATGACATTGTCTTTAAAAACGTATGTTACTTTTAGTAAGGTGCCTGAAATAAAATATTCAAAAATAATCCAAAGGAATCACTTAAACCCCAGTGATTTAAGGAAGAATATTTATAGCTTGGGAACATTTTCCAGGAGTTGATCTTTTTTAATTCTGATTGGGAATAGGAAAAACATGATAGTGAGTAAAAGACTGGCAGAACCAGGACACTGCTTTTGGCCTTGGTTTAGTTTGGTGCTACCAAACCTGCAAAAGGTTCCTCCTGTGGCCTGCATTACTGAGCTGCTGATTTAGAGGAAAAATCACACAGTTTTTCCTTTAGGATGGAGCAGACTATAACACCCTGCTGAATTACTTTGGAGCTATTTCTTTGGAAAGACCAGAGCTCATGAGATAGGGAAATGAGTCCAATGTGAGGACACAAAGTTACCTTTCTCTTTCTTTACCTCTTGATAACTGAGAAAGCATTCTTCCTTTTCCTTTGATACACAACCATGGAAAATGAGCTTCTTGGGCATTTCAGTCATGAAGCATAGTTGGACTGATGTTTTCAAGCTCATGTATCTTCAGTGTCCAAATTTCACCAAAGCTCAGGGAATGTCTGATACCCAACACCTTTCAGCCCTTGGGAAGCTTTAGCCCTCGAGTAACTGTGGAGTTCATGGAGAGGTTAAAGCATGGATTCTTTAGCTCACCATCAGGTCACGGAGATCTGATACTTGGCATGTGCCAAGTCTTCTCCAGGTCTGGGGTGGAACCCTGTGACATTCAGCAGTATTTTATGTGGATTTTGGAGAAGCACTTTCAGGCCTTGGGGTTTGGAATCCTAACTAAGGTTGTCCAAGCTGCTTCCTCCCTTACAGGTCATGCATTTTTAGTGATAGCACAGCTTCGCACCAGGGCTCAGAGCACAGCTGGGAATCATCACAGGAACACTCACTCCCTTGTTCCTGTTACTGTAATGGGAGTGCAGGAGAGGAGGGCAGGGGCAACAGTGCAAGGATGGGGACATGCAACCAAGGGAGAGAGCACATCACTGCCTTTTGTAGGGTTTCACCAAAATAAGTGAGTTTATGTAAACTGCTTTTTAACTCTTTTGAACAGAGGTAGAGATTAGGTAGCACACGTAATCTGTTACTGCCTGTAAACATAAAATGCAGTCACCTGCTTCCGCATTAGGTAAAAATCTCTTCTATGAAAAAGAATTAAGAAAAGCTTTTAGGCTGACCATTATGTACAGTACTAATTCCAGTTCTAGTCCTTCATCGGAACAGTTCTTTCCAAACTAAGGCCAGCTTTTATCAATAGGTTTGCTAATACTTATTTGCATTTTTAATGTTTCCATCTGTGAGCTGTCAAGAAAATGATTGTTTCACGTTTTCATTATCCCAGGAGTTAATCACCCACCAAAAGGGCATGGCATCTTTCCTTGTTCTCTGATTGGATGCTGGACTTTCAGTGACAACAGCAATCAACTCATTGACCAAAACCAAACTGGTGCTAAAGGGTGATCCAACAATCAGGGATCAGTTTTGGAACAGCCAGAGTTTGACTAACTATTCAGAGAGGACATCTCTTATGCATACAGCTGTTCAAAAGGCCTTTAAAAGGTATAGAATTTATTAGTTGTTCCTTTGGAATTAAAAATAAAATGCTAACACACAAGTGATTTAACCATTTAGTTGTGAAAACTTTCAAGTTTGGCTATAAACATTCCTTTTACATACAACTGGCCATTGTGCCCATTGTTCAGAAGAATTCTCTACTGTATATTGATGCCCAGCATGTTAATGAATACCATTCTTTATGTATTAATATCCTATATATTCTTGTTTATGTTTGATATCTAATTCCCAAAAGTAATAGTTAATTGAGCTGAATAAATTACCCTTTTTTGTAAGATATGTTCTTTCAGTCTGTGTAGGATTTATTGTTTCCTAGAGAATGATTCAAGGATATGTGTTTATCTCTTACACAGCATTTAGAAAATCCCAGTATTTGGAATTAAATTCTTCATTCTTCAGAAAACTCCAGGCTTTTCAAATGTTTTCCATTTGTAAACAACTTGATGACAGCAAGATCCTGAAAGGCAAAAGACCAGCTGAGTGAAACAAGGCCAGAAATATTACTTGGGAGAACACTAATCTTCCTGAGCAGACATTTCCTATGCCTTTTCTTATTCAATGTTCACCTAGATTCAATAATGTCAGATCATATCATTGGAGAAAGAAAAAATCATCATTTACCTTGCAATTAATTGCCCATCTTTAAGTATCAAAGCAATTTACTTGAAAGACTACAGAGAAGAAAATTTCACTGAGTATAATATGCTTTAGTGTGAGAACTGTAGAATAATTGGATTTAGCTCCTTCTAAGAGGAACTGCAAGGGCAAATTAATCCCTGGCCTAACTTCCCCTGGCTTCAGGAGAACAGCAGTGAAGCTGAATGCAGTCCACTGTTCTTTTATGACAGGAGCTCCCATGAAGACTCTTAATACCTTATTAAGCAGCAGCTGGAGTCTGCTGAGTCATACTATTTTGGTTACTCCTTCTGTTGTCATTGGTAAAACATGGTCTAGTGCTGTAATTTTAACAAATACAGCTCTATTAGCTTCACATCAATTTAGTATTAGATTGTTAAATGCTAATGTACTGCACCCTATAGCTTTAAATAGAATTAGGTATGTTTACAACTTTGGTTAAATGCACCTTGTTCCTCCACATTAAATTTTATTGCTAGAATCCTCCATCAGCAAATAGGAGTAAATCATATTAGTGTCACAGGCTGTGTGGGGGTTGATTCTGCAGCCCAAGGAAAAGGTATTTTATTACTCTTTATTACAACTTTCTAATTGGTAGGTGTGGTCAGCATGTCATTATCTCTGTAATTACAAGCAAATTATTTGTTTTAGTATAACTGTAACATAATTGGGGGTTCTCTTCATTAAGAAGTTCAGTAAACTTGTGTCCTTAGCCAGGGTTTGGCCAGGTTCTGCTGGCATAACAGGACTCAATCCAGATAAGGTTGCATTTGATGTTTAATTTGTAGGCTAAATTCTGCTTTTTGGGGGCTTCTCCAAAACACTTCTGGTGAGTGACATCAAGGTGCAAAGATCCTTTTGGGCTTCAGTCTAACCTGGCAGGGTAAAACAGAAGATTCCTAAATTCTGCTGCATAACAATTTCTCTTCTGGTTTTTCTGCACTAATCTGCAATATACTCATTCCATGTGCTTTCTTCCATCAGCTGGTTCGATTCCACTTTACTACCTCGGCTGGGAGGCAAGGTAGATTGAAAGACTGGATGTCAATAGAAGATACTTGAGCTTGTGTTATTCCTCTCAGAACAAAAGAGAAAGTGGAGATAGGACAGATTTTGAGATGTCAGCTAACCTATTACTTGACCTTGGACCAACTCATCCCAGCTTACCTTGGTAGAAGCTGCTCTAACCTCTTCTTAGAAACTAACAGTGATAAGATTCCATATTCTCATCACCATCCATTTCCACAGCCCTAATCATTCAAAATGTTTCCTAGTATATAGGCTTTATCTTTTTGTCTTTTACCCAGTAGACATACAGAACACCTCCCTTTTGTCTTAACAGCCTTTTCCATAGTTTAAGAGTATTGAAGGGAAGGTTGAAAAAGAAATTAACTACCCCAGTTCTGTAAAGAACAAATTATTCCAGAATTCTTCTCTGGAAAAGACTAACAAGTTATTCCAGAGAAAACAGCCCTGAAAATTTAGGGAATCGTTAGGTTGGGTTCTGAGCTGGCTTCCCAGATACCATTTTGAGCACAGCCCACAGAGGAAAACGCCTGCTGAAACAGCTGCACAAAAAACACCATTGTTCCAACATGTGGATCTCAAACAACCCCTCTCCCTGGCTGCCACAGCTCTTACAGCAAACTTTGTAGCAGTTTCATATTCCAGCATTTCCTCTCAGAAGCTACATGGTGAAGCAACTTACACTGATTGCATAGCACTAAGTAGGGCAGGAATTCTGCTTGTCTTGGCACCACATTTTGTCTCTCTTGTTCCTTACCAGAGTTGCTGGGCTGTTTGCAAACCCCACAAGAGGCTTTTCAGTCTTCAACCACTCTGGTCAGAAATGTTTTGCCAACCCTTTTTGAGGCCCCAACTGAGACCTGCTCAGGTTTTCATTTTAGTACATGAAAGAGCTAATCACTGCAATTGCATTTCTTCTTGTTGTGAGGATCCGAGACTCTCCTGTATCTCACACCAGGGAAGTAGGAGGTCACATGCACAGTGTCCATGCAATCTCACTTGTGTTGTGGTCCTGGCTAGGGAAAAACATTGGGGAACATGAGGGAAAAACATTCTCACCTCCCTACATGCCTGTTCCCTGTGTCCCTCTCCAATGTAAACTGTTGAGTCGAACACAAACTTCCCTCATGGATTTCATTTGAGTTAAGCCATGTTAAAATCCTACCTATTTGTCTGCAGCAATATTTTACCATAAGGAAGTGAATGAGAACACAACAGTGCATTAGGGCTCTGTACATAGAGCAGCACAAGACAAGACCACCTTCGGGGACTTTTGCCTTCCTGTTCCAGGCTGGCATTGTCTTGGGCACAGTTGACAGCAGCTTCAGTACATAGCTACCCACAACCCCACGTCATCCTCAGAAAAGAAGAGGACTACAGGAACTTCTCTGACTGCTAAGAGTGTCTCTCCTGACACTGGGGAGGGTGGGGGAGCACAGCACAGAACAAAGACTTCACATAAAATATACAGAACAAAAAGCACATGGGGATGGGCAACAGCTATCACTTTCAAACACAGTAACTGGACGCATGTCCTCCCTTTACCATGAAAGCAAACAAGAAGTCACTGGATATTCCTCAGTGGTGCTGCAACATTTCCTCCACCTCTGATTCTGACTGCTGTGCATAGGAATTAGAAGGGAAACTGCTCAGCGCTGTCTGTGAAGGGATTTTTCAGGCATCCAGTTAAGCAGCTTTACACATCTCTTTCCACTGAATTAGTCCCATGGGAAACACAACAAGAATCCTGGCCTAGGTACCCAGATCAGAGGAAGATCAACAATTTTCCCAGCCAGCCACTATTATTCTACATGGCACCTCTTCACCTGCTTTGCAACTGAACTCTGCTCTCACAGGAAAATATGCCCTTCAGCTCCCTCAGGCAAACATGGCTATTCTCACTTCTACCTCTACTTCCTCCTTGCTTGCTCTCAAAGAGCAACCACAGGATAGAAGAGCTCTGTCCTGCCAGGGAACTAATTCAAAAGCCAAAATTAGTAAATCACTGTGCACATGATGATGGCAAATGGCAAAGGCCACTCCTATGTATCACTATAAAAAATAACATTAATTGGGATGCTTTGCAATTTCCGGTACAACCCATAATTAGTTTAGATAAGAAACTAGCAGTGTCTAAGTGCTATAAATGTCTAAATTAAGTTATTTTGAGAGTGCTTGGCATTTTGACATTTGAGAGTTCAGAGTAATTGGGGCATTGAAATAAAATTGCTTCTGTTATTTAAAAGGTCATTATCTTCTTCGGGTAGATATATAAGGACTATTTTCTACTCTACTGAGCTGCTCTATTTGGTACAATTAGATCTGCTTCAGTAGATTTCCAGTGGGCCTCCTCCCACTTATCAGAGTCCCAGTACTGCCACAGGGAAGGGCCTGTAAATATACAGCCCAGATATGGAGTATATATTCAGCTCATAATCAGGCTCTGAAGAGCCAAGAGCTGCCCAGAGCTTGCAACAGGAACACCACAGGCTGCTACACCCAGCAAGGTGGCAAATGAGTCCTTACACAACTAAAATCAACAAATGCCAAGCTGTAGGCAGAAGCCAGCCTGCCAGGCAGACAAAGGCTTTGAAGGAAATCAGGATTTCACCTTCCCAAACAAATAACCTCATAGTCTGTCAGGAACTCTACTTATTTCAATAACATTACTGGAATCCCTTATTTACAACATTCATGGTCCCACTGTCACATAAAGATATGCCTTTTTGCTTGCTTACCAGATCTGTTATCTGCAACTGTGACAGTCAAAGGTGGGAACTTAAATGACTGCACCTTAACTGCATTTTATTTTGGTTAGTCCAGCAGAGACAGTAAAATAAGGAGCATAAAGACAGACACTGGCAGAGGAGATGTAACTTGCTACCACTTCTCCACTGGAGACTGCCACAGCCAGGAGATGGTAGGGAATGGACTGAACACATGAGTAGCCAAAGAGCACTCTCAGCATTCATTCCTGTGGCTTAATCCACATACTCTCCCCAGAAGAGTGAGCATCCCACCAAAACTGGATTAGATATGGGAGCATGAGTTTTTGTTGTCCCTCCTGGCCAGGGAACAGATGTACAAGGGAGAAGCAAAGTCCTGAGAGCCTCCTGTCCAAATTGAACAAGGAGACAATTTCTGACCTGAAATAGGGGAAGTTCCTATGCTGTTGTTGCAGTCATCCCCAGGGACAACTTCTCCCCCATCAGTAAGATCTCACGATGTTCTTTCCACCACTGGACTCACCTGACATCCTCAGCTCCAGCCACTCAGCCAGTACACTCACCACTGCTCCCCCAGTGACTGCCCTGCAGCAGCAGCCTCCACATGCATGGGGTTACAACACTTGAATATGAAACACATTGAGTGATCACTGAACAGAGGCACTGCTGTCCCCATCAGGAGGACTACATTTACTCAGTACTCATTACAGCAAGTATTATTCATGGCCACTAATATTCTGATGTACTGCTGAAGGCTGCCTGGTTCTGGTTACCAGATATTTAAGACATTTAACCATAATACACTCAACTCTAGTGCAGGCAATGAGAGTAAGCCCCTTCAAAAACTTCAAGTGGTGAATTTGCATGAGCATCCTGACACTGGGGAAGAGCTCTGATGACAACATGTCCATAAGGCAAAAAGTATAGGGAGGGTTGGCAGTCCTCCACCAGCCCTGTACCCTCTCACACTCCCCCATCAGCCTGGATGACTTCAATGACAGTAATTGCCATGCACATGTCTGAACAGTGACACTAGCAATGCATCAACCGATCCCAGAGTGATATATGTGACCATAAGGAAATAAATCACTCCAGCTACCTGGCTTGGAGGTGCTTAGTACCAAGAAGGAGACAAGAGAGCTGAGATCAGGTCCAGAGCTTTCCTGGGCTTCTTTTTCAACTTCCTTGGGATGTCCCTCCTGAAAGATGAGAGAAAAGCACGACAGGTTGCATTTTCATGCAGAAGAGAGCATATTCTTGCAAATTATTTTAGCTTATATGGCTCTCAGGTAACTTCCCTTGTGACAGGCATAGGCAATCACGAATTACATGATCTTCTTACCAATATCCTCTTGTAATAAATTTTGAGATCACTGTATAAAAAGGACTTGGTAACAGTAGCACATGGTGAGAATCACAGGGAAAATTTTCCAGTGGGAATTACAGATTGCTTTGCACAGATTTCTCAAAAAAGGTTTAAATTCTTTTTTATGAGGATGCAAAGGCCCTGCAGTGCACAGGCAGCTCTGCAAATATAGCTTCACTAGTGTTTACTAGCCAGGAGAATGCCACAGATCAGACACCACTTAATGCTCACTGTAACATTTATAAGACTTCTGTTGCTGAACAAGGAAGCAAGATAGTCTGTGCAATAACCAAATAAGTGTAATTAAGGCATTCTAGGGCTTATGGTACTTGATTAAACTGATTTTAAAAGTCACATAAAGGTTGTGCTGTTCCACGTTTCTCTTCTTGGTTTCCCTACAGGGCAAAGTTAAAACTATGCCTTATTTCTGCCTTTCTTATCCTAATAGGATTGGATTTTTTTTAAGGGTAATTCTCACCCTGAGCTACTTATCCCTTGCAAAAGTTGGTTCTGAGATAATTACAACACTCCATTGATGTTCACACTGTTCCACCTACGGTAACAATGGAGTTATGCTAAAAGTATTTGCTGTAGAACTGCTCTACTTTTTTAATTTTTCAAGCATATTGTAGATCTGCTTTCCCTACATCCTATGCGTGTATCACATCAGGATACTCACTAAGTAGGCACCACTACTGCCCCTGACCTAGCACCAAATCTTGTCTATGTGTCAGTGAAAGCTACCTCCACATCCAGAGCTGATGGAATCTCCTGGACATTTTCATGGACATTCATTTACCAAATACGTAGCAGACCAAAACAAATATAGAAGTAGATATTTATAAGAAGGTTAATTTCAGCTGATCATTCAACCACATATTAAAAATTTTGAGCAAAACTTTCATGTCCCAGAGACTTACCAGCAGAAAAAACGACCAGGTAGCACTCTACTACTGTCACACCACACTGGGTGTATCAGGCCTAGGTAATCTGAGGACTGCAGCATTCTTACATTTGTGCCTTAACTCTAAAAAAGGAGCAGTGCCTTTGGTACTTACAGGATGCATTTCTTTCCGTGACTTATGACATCAGCGAAAAAAAATCCTCTAGAACTAGAGAAGAAACCAAAACTTTCTCAACCAAACAATGTTGTCCAGCAAATCTTTCCTAATCAAATTTTTTACCAGGATGAAATTGCAAACCACTTCTATTTATTGGCCTTTTATATTCTCCCAAATTACAACTCCCTGAAGATGAGAAGAAGCTTGACTCAGGAACACATTTACTCTTAACCTGCTGACTTCCATTCAGACATGCACACTCTGGATCTGTTCTCTGTGATTCAAGGCTGAAGTTGCTGATGCAACTCTTGCAGATTTAAGAAAATTGATGTTAGGCACAAGGAGCTGAGCCTGTCAAATCCATACATGGCCAGCCTACAGCTGGCCTCTTCTTATACCAAAGCCATGTTGATGCCTAGAGTATTGGAGCCATTAGTGCAGCTGCCCAGGCTGCTGGGTGCCAGTGCCAGTTCTAGAAAAGGGAGCATCTGCTATTGGCAAAGACAGGTTGCATGAAAAGGCTAAAGGAGGAGATAATTAGCAAGCTATTGAAGATGACTACTAGATAAATGAAAACACAGACAGTGACCTACTTTCACAGCTCTTAATCACCTTTATCGTGGTTCAGTAGAGTTGTATTCACAGTTGACAGGAGTCCAAGTCTTGCTGTCCATGTATCCAAATCACAGCTTATTTTTAAGGAATGTGCAGAGGGAAGAGGAAAGCAGAGTATACTTTTGTTGACAATTGACCTTTCCCCATTCCTCAGGAAAAGACAGGCACATTTGCTCCACAGGGTTACTTTGATTACCAAACATTGGTGTATTTTGGCCTGTTTTCAGTGTATGTTTCCCTGAGCACAGAAAGATTAGTATTTGACTCATCAAGTCATGCACTTGGAGGTCAGAAAGTATAACCAGGCAGGTCATCTGTGTAGACATAATGCATCATGAGCTGGCCTCTAATTACTATTGCTTGTTTTCCACAAGCAATTACCTCACTCACTACGGAGGTTAGAGGTGTGGGGTGGGCTGGGGACATGTCTCAGCATTCTGTAGGGAAGGAGGCTGTTTGCCATAGGAAGATTTGCTCATTCAGCAATGTAATTCAAAGGAGTTATTAGCAAAGCAGCGTCCTACAAGAAGAAGAAAGTTGATCGTGTAGTTAAAGGAAGACTGGTAAAAACCTGTCTTCTACTCCAGATCCTTCCTAATGATGCTGACAAATCTCATGTTCCTCATGGCTGTCAAGCATCTTTCCAGTGCAGCACCCATGGGGCATCACTACTGCAGTGCTGAACAGCCCCAGTGCACTGGAAATCAGGGAAGTCTCCTGGATCTGTCTGTTCAAGGGTGTGTTTAGCAGTATGAACAAAAGGGCCTTAATGGCCGTAATGTCCTTCGTGTTCTCCCTGGCACTGCCCTGATCCAGTCTGTGGTGCTCAGAAAGCTGCTCTGCCCAAGTGGCTACTCGCCCTTCTGTACGTAAGATAAGATACTCAATTTCCTCACCAGGTCAAGGAGGACCAGTGGGGAGAGGGAGTTATCAATTTAGCTCCTTCAAATTATCCTAAAATGTTAAGCGCCCCCTGCCTGCAGCGCCCGGCCCGTACCTGGACACCACCGCGCTCGTCCGACCCCCTTTGCCGGTCAGGGCAAGGCTGGGATTCAGTTCCCGACAGAGAAACAAGATGTTTTCCACACTTGTTACCTGTTGTGCGGTTTAAAAATAAATATTTAGAAAGTGTCTGGGGGGCAGCAGGGATGGGATTGTTATTATTTACGGTCAGCAAGTTGTTGAGAACAAATATATTTAATCTTGGCCTGTGCTGTTGCAAAATAGGCCCATCCCAATTTAATTTTTCACAGTTTTTCCATTTCCACTACGTACACAAATGGCACTTAAATCTATTACCCTATAGTCTCAGGCTCCTTACACTACAAATACTCATTTCTACCATGAAGGATGATTGTGAACGTAAACCCTGAAGTATGTCTCATATACTAATATTCCAGATAGTATAGGGACAAGGGTAGGAAAGAGGGAAGGGAAGGAGGAAAATAAGAGAATATGACCAGTTGTATCAGATCTTCATCCTCACCCATTCCATACATTTTGCCTGCCTTACTCACTATAAAAAAATAGTCAGAAATTAGGAAACACTGCACCATAACACTTGTTCATACTGGGGCTGGATAAGGGCACCAGCATCAACTTGAGAATTCCAAGCTTCACTTTGCAAAAAAAATAGCTTTTCAGAAGGTATGCATACATTTTTTTACAGATTCAGGGAAGAAGGAAGTGTAGGAATGGAGATACTAACATCCTTGCATGCTAATAAGAACAAAAATACTGCAACAAACTCAATTAACATCTCTTTGAAACCTCAATATTTTTTTATCTCATGATATTAAAAATAGAACATGTTCATTTTATTAAGCTACACTGCTCTTTGGCATAATCAAGGCAGTTTTATTTGCTAGCTAATATTTGCGAAATCCAATGTATTATGTCAAATTTAATAACTAAAATAACATTTAAAATACAAAAGTTTTCCCCAGAAAAATACTAAAAAATCTAATTGTCTATGTGCACGTCTGTCAGTGTCTCTCACAACTTTGGAGTCCATTGTCTAATTTAAATCAAACTTGACTGCAAGGTCAGTCCCACAAGTCCTTTGAGATTCAGTCCCCAACCACAGGCTTCCAGTTTCTCTTATTCTTTCATGCTCTGAAGGGTAATTTTTCTCTCCATCCAAAAGGTTGAAAAAACAAGAGTTCTTGGCTATTTCTTCCTACCCATCCACAGACCAGCAGCAGACTCTTCCCCAGTCATCACCAGCTAGGAGCTTGGAGGAATTTCTTGAGAAAGAAAGAAAAAAAGAAAGAAAAAGAAAACCGTGATTAAGAACAAGACACAAATAGGATCAAGGCTGTTTCCTGCATGTGCAGCAATTAGGAGGATGTAATATTCAGGGGAATATTAAATTTGAAGAACAATGACATAGAATAGACAAAGATTGGTACTTCAAAGACTGAGCTTAGAATTGGGTCCAAACTTTTCTGGAGTTCCATGAGTTAGTTGTGGACACTCTAGCCAGATCAGAAGCTCTTACACTACGGATGTTAAATAATCTGATGCCCAGATTCAGAATTCTGAATCTTGTTAGCACATAATGTCATGGCTTCAGCCACTGAAATCTCTGTTGCAGGCAGTGCCACCAACACTAATGAAACCAACACTCTCCCCAAACTTTCCCACTTTCAAAGCATATAAACATCACATTATGAGCTCTAAAGGTGAGTATGCAGAATATCAGAATATTTTAGTCAATATCAAAATGCCAACACTTCTGGAGAAAAAGGCAGGAACTGTTTTACAGTACATTGTAACATCCTGGAGTAGGAGACAACAACAAATATTGCAGCCAGATGAAAGTGCAGGAGAGTGATCGAGTAAACCAAAATACTGCTGGCTGTGCAAACCGAGGGAATTTGAACAACAAAGCTGTCCTTTGGCCAAAAGCTTCCTGCTTACATTTTAAGGAGACAGTATCTCCAGTAACTCCTAGGACAGGAGTTATTTCTGTGTTTCAGAGACGGTGTAGCAGCTGCTGAGCTCTACAGTTATTCTGGCTCAAACCTGCTATTTCTCCTGAGTTGTCCCAAACCGAACCAAGAGAGGCTCCCCAGTCCCCGTGCCCAGCCCAGCCCAGCCCAGCCCTGCCCAGCTGAGCCCGGCCCAGCCCATCCCGGGCCCTGCCGTGGGGGCAGCACTGCCCGCCTGCAGCGCCCGGCCCGTACCTGGACACGGCGAGCGCCGTCACCGCCGCGCTCGTCCGACCCCCTTTGCCGGTCAGGGCAAGGCTGGGATTCAGTTCCCGACAGAGAACAAGATGTTTTCCACACTTGTTACCTGTTGTGCGGTTTAAAAATAAATATTTAGAAAGTGTCTGGGGGGCAGCAGGGATGGGATTGTTATTATTTACGGTCAGCAAGTTGTTAAGTTGAGAACAAATATATTTAATCTTGGCCTGTGCTGTTGCAAAATAGGCCCATCCCAATTTAATTTGTGGCTATGATAGTTACATGTGCTGACGTGCGGCTGTATCAATTGTGTGCTAAATTGGATTTGTGTATTATTGCTTTCTAAATTGCATGCCTAGTTCAGCAAAATTGTTCATCAGTTTTCACTGGCTCTATGCTTAATAAGATGCCCCACAATACCTTGCTGCCAGGATATAATACAGCCCATAATTGCCTAGTAAAAAGAAATTACATAAAGCCCTAGTATTATCAACTTATCTAAATGTGCTCAAAACAGAACCAATAATTAAATGCTGTGAACATTTCACGTACACATATATACATACACACACAGCTAACAACATAACTCAATCACAGTTACTTTGGTCTTTTTAATGACTATGTTTTGTATTAATTTCATTTTCTTTAGTGTACAGAAGGAGATGTGGGAATATTTGGTCATTTAAAATAACTCTGAAATAATCTGAATAGGTTAAAGGAGTACGACACTGCTTTGATTACACTTCTCAACGCTTTACTAAAGAATGCTGTTCCTGTATGCATCTGAAAACATGCACTCCTATGTTCATGTGCAAACAGGTGTGTGTGTCTACACATCAACAGGTGACTGGGGTCAGCACGTGTCTTCTATGATCCTCCTTGAAAAAGGCACAAACAAGAGTGTTCTGCTGTGCTCCCATGGACAGTTTTTATGTCCTTATTTAGAAAACTATTTAAGATATACATCTTACAAATAGCTAAAATCTCAAGCTGTTCAGAGACATGTGTATGCAATTGTACTTGAGTGAACAGGACCTGGAAAGACCTACCATGGGAAGTTACGGACAAGATCTCAGGAAATTCTTAAAACAAATTAGACTTTTCTACATGTAAAAAGAATCCACACAATGACTACAGAATACTACAGCAATTTTGGAAAGAATGTTAAGTCTTTTGCTTTGACTTACAGCAATCTTTGATTAGAGATGACAACAAAACCAAATATGAAGATACCATAGCCAGACTATCTCACATCTGGCATCTTGGGTGTTCTTGCACTTTCCCTAGAAGCATCAGGCTCTGGCTACTCTGAGACATGACAAAAGGTTGGATAGGCAGTGGTTTGGCAGTTATATATACAGAAGCATATTGGAAATATTTTCACATAGCAATCTAAGTAATGTTGTTGCCAAGTTCCATGAACAACATTTCTGAAGATCTCAGTGGTAATGCCCAATTACTGTATAATATCTTTTTTTTTCTTTTTTTGCAGATGTTAAATCTATAGCTCTATATTTATGCAAATTGCATGCCTAAAATTGAAGTAATAGAGAATGTTTGTAATGAGGAGCACAGCAAATAAGTGGTGTAAATTATACATACTAACACCACAATTCCTTTCTCTTATAAAAAGCACTGGGAAAAGAAGAACGCTGTGCTATTTAGGATGTGCCTTTAAAGCTTCCTGGCAGGTTTCAGCTCTTGTATTTGTCAGAACAGAGAAGTGAGCTTGAGCTGTTTTTAGTACCAGTTGGCACTGTAGAGCCGTGGTCTTTTTAACTTCAGCTCTGCGAGAACTCCAGGGTTTCAACTTCAGCTTCACATAGCCTTGAATAAGCAGCTCTAAGCACTAGTGCCTGCTTCTGGCCTCCCACCAATTTGATGGACCTCTGACCACTTTTAAGGTAGCAAAGACAACAAACTTCCCTGTTCCAGCCCAGAGCAGGATCTGGCGCTGCCCACTCTGACATTACGCCAGGAATACTTCATCACAGGCCATCAGCAGAGGTGCCAAGGGAATGGGCTTCACAGGTTTATGCAGAGAGGTGGTCTACCAAGGTTGACAGAACCCATGACAGAGCCTATGAAGACGCTTTCAGCTTCATCCAGGCAGGACGTCTCCATGAGATGGTTGACTCAGGAATGCTCTCTAACGTAGAGCAATTGCTACCCACTCCTGCTGCTGCTGGTTATTGTAACGCTGCACCCACATCACCTTCCCTTCACACCACTGGGCTCACAGACCCTCTTCTTCCTCAGAACCAAACAAGGTTTGCAGCACATGGTCACACTGCAGTTCACAGCCCACCCTGTGCTCGTACCTGTGCTGCCTGGCTCTTCCATCACATCTCTCTGTGGTCTGACTCCAGCAGCTTGGTCTGGGTTATTGGTGTATTCGGCCTTCCACAGCTGTGCCAGTGAGGAGGTGAAAATGGAAAAAGCATGGATTATAACAATGAGAGAGAGATACAGCTCCTGCTTTGATTACACTTCCCAGCAAGGTGTGGAAATTTGGCTTCTAACACCAGAACACAATTTTGCAGTTGTGTTTCTCTGCCACTGTGCTGCAGAGCGTCACCCTGGAGAAATGTATGCAGGGAGCTGGTGAGGTTGCAAGGCTGACATGTTGCTGAGGATCCTAGTAACCCAGGAAGCTCTCCTACCAGACTGGAGGTAGAACCAGCAGTGAATTCCTACTCATGAGAAAGTATGACTTAATAAACTGAGCTGCGAATCAACTCTCAGAAACCAGACTTTAACGTATTTCCAGTGGGTGATAGAATTTTTCCTTTCAGAACCACTCCAGAATTAAAAGCACATTTTCAAAAATATCCCTGAATGGCAAAGACTCCTCCATTCAGGAGACTAAAAGTTGATAGGAAGCAAATATTTTACCCTGATTTTCATTTTCTGCCCTTTCCCACCCTGTTAAGATAGTGACATGGGTTTTTTAGTAGCTCCATCCCTCCATTTACAGTTCAGAACTCTGCCTCTGGTCTACAATGAACCAGAATTCCCTCTTCCTTGCTCTCATCCACCTACCCTCACCACTCCATCTGTGCTTCCTGTGATGATGATGCTGCTTATGTCCCAGTCCATCACTTCAGCAAAGCAGCAGCAAACAATACGGCAGGTGGGGCTGCAGGCAGTGTTGACGCTTGCAAGAAGATGGCCATTGACTGTCCACAGATACAGGTAAGATCCAGCACAAGAGATAATGTCACCCTGTAACATAGCAAAGAGGAAATGTCTCAAAATCATACACTCATCCTCCTCACAACTCTTAAGCACTGATTAGAAATTGTAGAGTTGCTCTGACTTAAATTCTCACCACTGTTTTTCTTCTGGGCAGATGATATAAACCAGAAAAAGTAAACATTGCTTTTTTTCCTCATGAAAAATTCTGAAATTTTCCCATAACAGAAACCTGAAACAACTGTCTCAGATTTAGCAAGATAATGCAGAAACAAAGCTTTTTAACATTTTTAGATGAAAACATTTAATTAAATGTTCCCTTTCTATTTTCCGTAAAATCCAGGCTTTCAGTAAAAAAGCAGATTGACAGACTGACCTTGTCAGAGACAGGGACTGGGCACAGGCAATGTCTAGCACAGGTTCTGGGCTAGGACTAGTGCTCTTATAAATTTTGCAAATAAGCTTCCTCTTAAACAAGGACATGGTGTTCACCTGCTTAGCTGTGAAGCCTTTGGTGATTTCACAATCCTCCTCTGCCCCTCGCAGGGAGCTCACTGTCATCGCATTTTTACACTGCGTTTTGCGTTTGACCAATGACCAGCTCTGCATTCAGTGACCTGCACTTCTGATGCAGAAACATCCTCTGTAACTGAATCTCTCCTCTCCGTTCCATGCAGGTGCAGTCTTATCAAGAGACTGCATGTAAGGAGCAAATACAGAGGTAATTTTTTAGGGGCAAGAAACACACAGAACCAAGAGCCAAAGCTGCAATTGTAAATGATCTTATCAAAAGTGCATTTTGATTCACTTATTAATTGAAATTCTACCTAACCTTTCCACTCTTGATCCATACTAAGAATCAGCTAAACAGAACCCCATCGGCAAAGTCATCTGATTCTGGTAAAGGATAGTGTGCCCTTAAATTAGCAGCATGCATCTGGTTTGAGTCAACTAACACCTTACTTCACCCCTGCCCCCTGCCTCATTTGCGCCCAGGGCTCTTCACACTGCAGGGCAGAATTCTGCAGATAAAAAATGATAGTGTGTTCGAAACACAGTTGCCAATAATTCAAGAGATTAAATTTCAGCCACCTTATCTGCATGAGAGTACATAATGTCCAAGTATTTGGTAATGATCTACCGTGCTTTTCAGGTCTAGACAAAGGATTTAAAACTAACTGAAATCATTAGTTAGTTCAAGCTTTTACAATCCTCCTTAGCTTATAAAGGATAGCCTTCTTATTTTGTGTCTACGTGACACAAACACCATGAAGTTTGGATCTAGATGGAGCTTCTAGATGCTCAAGCAAATACAAAATGCAACAACCACATAAGGAAGAGCTGTACAGGGTTCTTATTTCACAGAAAAGTATGTGGTTCAGAAATTTATTCCCTTCAAAACTTTGCTTTGAATAATTCCGAATTTCTCAGGAAAAAAATGTTGTTACCAAACATGTAATTTCATGTCAGTCAAAATAATGTAGCAAAATGGAAACATTTTGTTTCTATCTTCACATTACAGTACATAAATATATAGAGAAGAATTAAACAAAAATGCATTTCAGAAGTATTCTGTTCTGCCAACATCAAAAAGAATTTTTGCATCCACAAAAGATAGATCTCTTCATCTTTTTTTTTCCTTGAAGCTTCAGTCATACTTTCCTAAGGTTTTTCCTCTTTTAAATGAACCCTTCTGTAGACTATTATCCAAACAGTTTAACCATTTGCACTCCAATAAAATGGAGAACTGCACTTGGATTGGTCACCAGACTGTTCATGGCACAGACCATCTCATTTTTGGACAGCTCCAGAAGAGTAGATACCAACTGACAAGGCCAATGTACTGGCTGGTACATAGAAAGGAGAGGACTCCATCCCCTTGGGATCTCAAGCCCATGCTCTGTGCCAGCCCACCCACTCATTTTCTGAATGCTTGGCACTGCTTCAGCTGACTTCATAAGGGACTCCCAGGATATTCTAAACTAGCCTGCTGAAGCCACTGGCCATTTTACACAAACCAGGACCCCTGGAGCTGGGAGCTGAGCTGGCACTGAACAGACCAGTTAATTCCCATCCTCAAATTGCTAGCCATCAGACTGCATGGTTAATAAAACTCTGATACAAGATGACTGTTTTGGCACAGACTAAGAGAATATCTGCCTGGTTTCTTCCTGCTATGAACTAAATTTTGCCTTTGTACAATCTCCAGTACTGGATCCAACCTTGAATTGTATGAGCAGCTGGAACCCTGCTCTAGTGCATTAACAGAGAGAGAAAATACAAATATTAAAGCAACATTTTTGGGAGGTAGAAGATTGGGAAAAAAATCTCATCCAGAGTGTTTACAGTAAAATCCAGTGCAGAATATTTTCCTATCAATGCACATGCAATTCTGGCCAGGTACAGACCTCAACAGATTTATACCCACTGTTATTAAGAGCTTCCTCTGCACCTGAGTGTAGAAGAGAAAGCAAAATGCAAACACTGTCCCCACAAAGGTGTAAGGTGTTGTCAGCTGAGGTGGCAGACTGCAGCCTAACATGTCTCAGCTGATGTGGCTCTACTGCATGAATGTCAGGAGAAATTAATGAAATAAAAGGGGCAATAAGGTTATGGGTGAGCCAAGTCCAGGAGGTACTAGGGTAATACTTCATTCTCTATAAACTAAAAGTTGTTTAATCCTGCTATCTATCCATCCAAAGATGCTTCTGCTTAGCTACTCAGTCTAAGACGTTGCTTTTAGTGCTCGCCTCTCGTCATTAAGAACACTATTAGCAATCTCTGTAGAAAGAAAAAAAATCAATGTATCAGACTCTCAGGATGTTTTTATGTTGGGAAAAGCACCCATTAAATTATCATGAAATGTTCATGGATGCATCAGAAGAAAGATGATAAATGAAGATCTTACTGTTGAGTTGTTGATGGCAACAGAACAGAGGCTTGCCTCGTGGGCAGGAAGTTGGTTTATGTACGTCAGCTGGTTCAGGTCCCAAATGATGCAGGTTCTGTCATCAGATCCACTCACAAAGATGCTGTAGGTTACAGATGCAGCAAGGCAGGTCACTGCCTGAGTGTGTCCATACAAAGCCTGGTGGGGAAAAACCAACTAATAAACCGCAGCAGAGGGAGGCTGATTTACTAGGGAACTACAGTCTTACTGTCATTTGCTTAGCAAGCATTCCCAGTCATTCTTCGGAGAACTGAAAAGGGTAGGTAGGAGGGAAAAATACCAAAGGATCTTACAGAGAAGCACCCTTGTCCTCAACTCACTGTTGAACAAAGTTGAGGGTTCAAGAGATCTTATGACTTGCACAAGTTGCACAGTGATTCAGGGTCTTTGGCCTACATTTCAGACTCTAAGACAGTGATTTATGCTCAGCAACAAAAAATAATTTTTCATTCAGTCCATGTAGTTTTAACTAAAATATATGCTTGGAAATTTCTCAATATTTAAAAAACTTTTTGAAATAAAACTTAGCAGGATGTATATCAGTGACCTTCTCAGTCTTATCTTTCTGTTTATCTGAACAAATACTAAAATACTTCTAATATTGGTTAAGAAGAGAAACAGCATTTGTGGAGATTTTTGGCTTTAAAGCCATACAGGAATTCCTTTCTCTTTCATCATTACACAACATTCTTTTTGTTGTTGTTGTTTTATAGTTCCAGAGACTTAAGGAGTGCTCAGTTTAACTTTGCCTTATTTAAACAGTTTCTTTAAAAAAGACTATACACTTTAGGCAATTTAATGGCATAGATAGAAGGCATGGATTGAAGTAAGCTGCTGACAATTGTTTAATGCAGCATTCTCAAGTGACAGCAGTGCATAACCACCTGCTGCATAACCATCAACGACAGTAAAGCTGGCATGGCAACAGAGAAAAAGTCCTTCACAGCTTTCCTGAAAAGCCTTTAAGGGCTCATTTTTTAGCTGCCTTACTTGGAAAAAATCAGACCCACCAGTTTTAATATTAGTTTTAAGAGTAAATGCATATTCCCTGATGGCTTTCTTTCTGTGATATTAGGGTCTATCCCAGTTCAGCATGATGTAGGGGAGCTACATTTCCCACATGATGTTTGTAGACACATCATCTCTTCCAGCGTGAGACTGAACTTTTGCTGGCTAACATGTGCTGCCATTTGCCAAGGTCATCAGGACAACAGTATTCAAAGATTAATCCAATGTGAAGAAGCTGAGATGCAGCAGGCTATGTACTATGACCCGCAACTGCGAGGGAATGAATTTCAGCTTGTGATTTATCCATTCCCAAGAACTGTCAACTAAAAATACTGGTACAACATTAGGTCTCTAACAGTGGTTTTCAGAGGTCAGAAACACTCCCACCTTTAAGCATGGAAAAGGAGGCTCAGCAGTAACTTTGGACTGGTTGTAGAACAGTCTCTTTACAAAGGACTGGGCATAACCAAGTGCCTGTACTTGGGAACTGCACAAGACTGCTGCAAAAAAGGCTGTGACAAGACAGGTTCAAGGGCTCAAAACTTTCTTTCCTTCTTCCAAAGCACGAAAGAAAACATACCCACTGTGAAAGCATCCAAATTGCCAAGTCAAGCCAAGCTAAGCTCCTGCACAAGTTTTAATAAAACCCTTTTCTCTTCTTTTAACCCGTAAAGATCCTACCCGGCAGTGAAGCACTTGAAATACAAGCTGAGCGTGGAAGAGAGGAATAGACCTGAACCCAATTATAATATCAACTTCAATCCACCAGTGTCTCAATGTATATTCATGAAAAAAAGTCACATGCTTTTGGCTCTCTACCATCTTCTCATTATCTCTCTGCAGACTGACAGGTTTTCCCTTATGGGAAATATCCTGCAACATATTTGCAGAAGGAACTGTGAGGCCTATCTCCAAAGTATTTTAACAAATATCAAAACACAAAAAAGAAGACCAGCTTCACTGCAGGAATGTTTAGTCCATGAAAACATAAACCAAGTTTGACCATTCAAATTAAGCGGCCGATAGGAACGCAAACTTCACAGCTATGCTCGACACCTTCCTGAGAGGTCTGTGAAGCACACAGCACATCTTGCCCAGATGCTTATCCCAGTCTATTGTTTTGCTTGGCCCAGAAATTCTGGGGACTGGATTCACTCTATTCATGAACACTGAGGGAACTAGTAAATTGCATGGATCAATACTGAGGCTATTATGCTCAATCTTTAGTGTTCCACAAAACTGTGGAAGCAGATCCCACTAGAGAAGGAAAAAGCTACTTTTTCTGCTGAAATATAGTTTCTGCACTTTACTACATTCCAAACCAGAATGTGTAGGTCCCATGAGACAGCTGATAAGTGAACAGCATCCACTTTATAGCACATCAGCTTTTCTTAAGCAAAGCTCACTCTCTCAGGAAATTTTTTTGTTCAGCAGAAAAAGCAGCCACCATGAAACAGCGAACTACATGAAAGCAGCAAGTAATTCACTGGAAGACATTTAGAATCATAGTTCAAGTTTACATCCATGCCAGACAGTCATAAAAAAAAAAAAGCCTCTGCTAGCAAAGCGAAGGAAAAAATACAGAATTTGTCATTGCATGATCTCATACCACTTTGTGGATTTTGGGTAATACCAAATTAATCACAGTAGAACACATCAGCAAAGCTGATTTTACACTGCTAAAGAGAAAGGCATTATATCGCAGATAAAAACCAGCCTCTTCAGTTGCCTGAAACTCAAACTGACTCTCTGACTAGTATTGTTTGGATATTGATGAAAATTACTGCTTATGCTTTTCTCTACTGCTATTTCTTCCATTTCTATGTCCATGTCCTGATTTGGAGTGATAACTAGTTGCATTAAATGGTCATCACTGAAGATCTTATATTTCTGTCTTCTACAGCAGGAAACTGCTCTAAACAGTTTCCCCGCTCCCTGCACAGTTTCTTGTGTGTTTCAACACACAAGAATTTGAGATAAATGAAAATCTAAATACTTCTCTGGCATCCCATCAGACAGTGAAGTTTTCACATCATTTAATTACAAACAAAATACGTTTTGGCTTAGGGTATGGAAAGCACTGAAATATCATCTGAATGTCCCTCCAGAACAAATGAATAGAGAAGCTTTTAACACTTGGAGACCTTGCTGATCAATGAACCCTTTAATAGTTTGCCTAAATAGCAGAGTTATTTAGATCTCTTGATTTCTTCAGGGAAAAACGGCCCCATGCTGCCTTTCAGATATGACAGTGGTGTACTCTAGCTTTACTTGTAAGGCTGAGAACTCACCATAGCTGAATTTTGCATTAGAATCCACTTTTTTGAAATGAAATAGCATATATACAGCTGGTTGATGACTATAGATGATCTCCAATCAACAACTAAAGGGCTTTGGATAATGAGAACACAAAAACCATATCAATCTTATAGGTTGCCCCCCTACTTTATGGAGTGACAGACAAATCTTTTGTATTCTGAATTCAGGTTGAGGAAAACAAGAATCAAGAACTTTGCCTGGCTGAGCCTTCATCTCCATCAGCTAAGTCCGCAGGATGTTTTGGAGATTCTGTCCATTGCTGTAGCAGTCCAAAACAAATTCTAAGCACCTCCAGGTGATACTTGTTTTTGAAAATAACCCAAGGGCTGCCTGCACTTCAAGAGATGAGAACATGTGCCTTATTTTCACTGTTTCTTTTATCATGATAAACTTTGGCAATGCTGCCAAAAGCAAAAAAAACTACCAAGTGCCATTCATAACTATAAGCTGTTGGTATAAGGCGTATTATCAGCTCTCGACCTGATAACAAGCTGTCACATGATACTGCTGATTATTGAGTTTTTTCTGCTTTCTTGATTCACCCAAAGGCGTTTCTTTTGCCAGACATCTGAGACATAAAACCTAATCTTCTGGATTTCATTAAGTTTCCATAGCAGAAGAGCCACAGCACGTACCTGTCTCAGGTTTAGACACTTCACTTTGTCTTTGACCAAGGAAAGTTCCCAGACACACACAACTGAGCTTGTTCCAGATGTGATTATGGTAGTCGCTGAAGGACACACAGCACAGAGGCACTTTCCCCAGTCTGCCATGCACTCAAATGTAGTCATATTCTGTACAAGAAAACATCTTTAAGTCAAATTCTTATCTAGTGATACAATACATTTATTAATAGCAAACTGTAGATTCAGTTTTCAAAACTGAGTCTCCATTTCTTCAAATCTAGGGAAAAAAAGATCATCTTAACCAGTCTCTGTGTAAGCACAGCTGTGACCATATGGACATGCACAGGCTGTGGCTGCACGTGGCTGTGCAATCTTCCAGGGGCCAAACAGGAAGGCTGAACAAAGGTCACTATCTTATGTCTTAGAAGACCTGAGTCCCAATTCTTCTTGGGCCACACTTCCTACATAACTTCAGGAAAGCTCATTCTGCCACCACATAGTAACAGAATGCAAACATTCAATGTAAATTTAAAAGTAAGCTCAGGCTGTGACAGCCACTGCTAACAGTTAGTGCCAGGCTCTGCAACCCTCCTCTTACTTGGATTGAAAAGCTAAAAGACAAAGCACTAAATTTCATTCTGTGCCAACAGCTCCATCAGCAGCACCCAAACCAGGCTAAAGCAACGTCAGGTCTATTACATATTGCTACAATTACATCACAAACATCCTCCTGCTCACATTCTGCATTAGCTCTCTTCCACACAATTGGGACAATACTATGGTGCTAATGATTCTGGTGGAGCTGGATGGCACAGCTACAAAAACCCTATCACAGAGAGAACAGACCTTTACCTACTTACAACAAGGACAAATATCTCTTATAGACTCATGTTCAGAGGCACTGTTGACTCAGAGAAAACTCAAGCTGGACTCCCAACCACTACTCACAGTGTCTGTGTAGTCACACTCACTACGCTCAGTGTCACTCTGACTTTTGAAGAGACAAACCAAATCATTTGTGCCTGCAGCAACACTATGAATTGCTAAGCACTGATTTTAATTGAAATCAATGGTGAGAACTCTCAATAATTGTATACAGGGAGCAAAAAGTAAAATACATCTCATGGCTTTTTCATTTCCTTTGACTATGAGTAGGTCTGTAAAAACATAACCTTGCCACTTGCACAAATAATACCCAAGTCAGTATCTTGCTGAATTACATGTTATGCTATTCTGGTATCCAAGCTAACTCAGAAGTCTTTGCATATCATAATATTGTCCCAAACACATCCAAAAATCAGTGTGTTTGTGGTAGAGGAAGAAACACACAAGCAGTGTGATGATACAGACCATTTATTTTTACCAGAAAAGAAGTAAGAGTATTAACTTTCTACAACAAAAGACACTACTATTTTCAATTAATGCACTGGACTATGCTTGGGAGCCAGATGGGAATTGACAGATGGTTGTCTTAACTCCAGAAGAAATTTCTGCACAACGAAATTTCTAATCAGAGACCAGGAGACTTTCTGTTGTCCTTACAACCTATGAAATGGGGTTTCTCCTTCATTTTGATGGACAACACAATCACTGGATGGAAAACTTGAGATAATTTAGAGGAAAATGTCACATTTTTGCACAGTGTAGAATGACTTTGTATTATCTTGGGATATCCAACTTGGGATTCCTCAAGAAACTCAACTATGAGAAAGTCTTGTAAGCATCCTCTGAAATCAACTTCCCAGCCACCTCTGAAATGGGTGCCCAAATCAGTCAAAGACCACAACATATCATTCATTTTTGGAATTCTTAGACTTTTTCTTATTTACCTTCTCAGATCCATAGTTGCCAAAGCAGCAGGTGAAGTCCTCAAATCCCCAGCAGAATGTTTTGCTCCAAAGAGGAGGAATCAAAATTTTATTTTTTTCAACAGCCAGAATGCCTTTCTCTGTATGAACAATATGCCCAATAGCTCCCTTGGGATAGTCTGACAAGACAGAGAAAATATTTAATTCCGTTGGTTTTAAGGTACTTATGCTAACTTTCCTCCTTGCACAGCTTGTGTGGTGAGGCTGGCAAGTCCTACATCTGGGTCAGGCCCACAGACAGAAATCCACTCTAAAACTGAGATTCCAGACAGAACAGTGGAAATGCTCCTCTCCAATGGACCACATAAATCCATGCAGAGGGAGGGACATGTTTCACTGCTTTAACAGCAGTGTCATAAAGTTCTTTTTCACTGGCAGACTGCCTTATGCCATGCACTACAGAGGATGACAGGCATTGTCACCAACAGCCTCTGTAATACAGCTACGGGAGCCTAATGTCCACACAAAGATGTGTGATACAAAAACCACTGCTGTGAGATGAAAAAATAGACACACAAATGTTCCAGGCTTCTTCATAGTAAGAAAAGTAGCAGACCAAGAAAAAGAAAAGATTTGAAGGTTGAGAGGTGGGGAAAGACAGACAGTACTTACTTTGCTGTTGAATATAAAAAGAGGGAATGCAAATGGAAAACAATGAACTTTAGGTTTCAATTTAAAATATTCAGATTGTAGAAGCCAGAAATTATTCTGGTGTCTTATAAAAAAAAAATCTGTGCTGAACTCTACAACAGATGTTTGAGTGTTTTCAATGTCTATTGCTAATACACACATACACAAAAAACAATTGGCAGCAGGCATCTTGATTGAACCAACTCATACAAAGCTGTGTGACTACTTTTGTGCTCTTGAAAATCCAGATTCATCCTTTCCAAAAATTATGTATTTATTAGGTCAGAAAATGGAACACAACCCCTGCAGCACCTTTTAGAGTAACTGGAGAGAGCTTCAGATTTTGCAGGCTGCTCATAAAAGGAGGAAGAATTCCACTTGAGTGAAGGAACAGTATAGTCTCTCTTCCTGATGAGCTTTTCCCTTGGGCATTCCTGGATGGATGTGGTTTTGTGAAGAGCTAGAACAAAGGAATGGCATTGAAAAAAAAATCTCTATTTGCAAGATCACGCAGGAGAAACAGTAATTTAAATCCTTAATCATGGACTCCAGAACTACCATACATAAATCTCTTAATTAAAATAAAATCTTATCCTTATTACATTTTAATCAAACTACATCCCTTCCTCACAGAGGCAGAAAGCTAATCTCAGCAATTCCGGATGAGAAAGAAAACAATAGATGAGACTTTGAGCTGGGTTTTATTTGACTATACCCACTCCCAGACTAGTGGTCTCTCGTGTAACTGTAGTGAAGGAGCAGAACCCAGGGCTGATGCTGCATCTCTATGGCATACAACAGGAACAGCATGGTTAGAAAGTGCGGGTACATACTGGTGTAGTACACAACCTGGAAAAGTCTATAGCCCATCTTTCAGCAGATTTAAATCAGAATATGTTTCTGATTTCAGTTACTATCATTGCTTTCTTGTCAAATACTGTAAGATCAAAATAAATTATGCTCTTTCGTCTCATGGTAAAGTGGTACCTGCTTTGGTATCTGTCCAAAGTTGCTGATAAATCCCAGGATAGTGCTTTTAATCAGAGGATCTTTAATGTTGTTGAGGTCCATCTTGTCTCCATAAAAGTAAGGATGATAGGTGTTAACTGCCTCCACTGCAGCTGAGCCATTCTGCTTGTGGCCAAAAATAAGATCTATCCAGTGATGAAGGTGTGCACTGACATAGTCACTTTCCAGTGCCTGAAACCAAAAGAAAATTACTTAATTCACTAGACTGTATCCATTACAAATGCATTACTGTTTTCCAGTCCTTGCTGGAGACTTTTCTGCAACAGAATCTTCACACTTTCAGTTCCTCTGGTACCACCATTCTCAGCACATCCTCATAAAAGACCAAAAGAGATCAAAGTGGATCCCCACAGGAAATGAAGGGACAGAGTGCAGCATGTTCGATTTAGCAGACACTAGAAGCAATATCCTCAGAGACAACACAGGTAGGTTCACATAGCAAAGTGAAAGCATTCCACAGATCTTGGCACATCCTCCAGCTTTCAGCACACATTGAAGTCTGTGCTGTCATGTCTTCACCAATAGTGTTACTGGCATGAGATGGTTTAAATAAGCAAAGCATTTGTTAGCTTTTTGTACCACCACCTTACAGACAAACCACAGGTGAATTTCTATTTGTAGAAATACACCTCAGCTGTGAGTCACACTAAGTAGCAGAGATTTTTGTTTGAGAAAATACATATAAAAATAGATTAGAAAGGGAGATGATTAGAAGAGGGGCTTTGAGTTCGAAGGAAACAACAGGAAAGGCTGCGTGCCATGAACCAGCAAAGAGAATGTACAGCTTGTAGTGAAATGGCAAAGGGTGCTGCAAGCCAAGACAGAGAAGGGGTTATGCGATAGCTGCAGCAGCAGAGTTGGGGTCCCTCAAGGCAGCTGTATGACAGAAGTTTCAAGACTGCCTGGATTTGACCAGCAAACATTTTACTACCCTTCCAGGGCTTAAGCAGAGAATCACAGCACTGTAATTCCCCATCCTGGAAAAATTCAGGGTTTAAACGTTTTCCCCCCCAAAAAATGTTTGACTTTGATCAGGTTTGCCACCATACTGACTGGCACGTGGATTAATGGGACCACCGAAATGTGGGCTCCCTAGAAAGCTCAGTGTAATCATGGAGGAAAACCTGTGCTTGGAAGACCCAGACAGCAAGTTCATAAGCAGTGGACACAAGTTCAACTTGAACTTTTGCCCACCACCAGGTTAGAGAGTCTTACCCATGAGGCTTCACTAAAAGCTACTGCTCCTGCCATCACCTGCCTCACGAAATTTTTGTGCATTCCCAAATAGTCTTGGCCAATGACTCAAGCAGCAGTGTTAAGCATTATTAAAAGTACTTTCCTATCTCCAAATCATTTGACTGCGTAATACTCCCTGATGCTCAGTGAAAAGTCTCCCAAGCAGACCATCCCACCCAAAGCACAGCAGAAATAAACAAGCTAATGGGATCCAGAACAATGGCTCATTTCACAGAGCAGACAGTTAGCCCAGTGCAGCTGGTGTAAATGACCCTGCCCACAGCTATAATGATCACAGGGCAGCTCAGAGAACAAGCACAGCGTACAATCTGTCCCCTGCAAACAACGGGAAAACACTTATGAACAGACTCGGAACTCATCCTTATTAATAAAAGCAGTTACTCCATGAATTACAAACTGTAAATTTTTTCTGGCATCACTGCCAAAGCAAAACAAAGCAACCAACAGAGCTGCAACTGTGCAGCCTCTCAGTATTTCACTGAGCACTATGACAAGCCCAGCCAGGGAGGGAGAACTTGTGGTCTAGGGAGGAAGCAAATATATTTATTTAGTAGACTAGATTCCTAACTTATTAAACATGAAACAGGAAGCTACTCAGAGTTTTATGTCAAGAACAATTCTTTACTCTCATATTCTTTAAAGCAATAGCCGAACCTTAGAACAGTGTGAACCCGGATCCCTTTAATGCACCAAACTCATTGTGAAGCCTCCTAAAAATGGCATGGTACCAGTAAGTACTACCTTCAGCCTTATAGCTGATTTCAGAGGAGACAGAAACCCTCATGTTCCAGAATTCAAGATCTCCGACTCTTCACTTAAGGGTTAGACAAACTTTCCCAGGCAGGCAAATCAATTCCCCACAGCAAGATTTTTTGCATTCTCCTGTGTAATACCTGATACCAGCTATGGTGGAAGAGAGGATATTGCACTGAGTATGTGTGAAGTTTGATCAGGTCTGGCAAATTATTAAGAACACAAATGTGATCATTCATTTGCTAAGCTGCTCCTATCTGAGATTTGAATTAATCTGTTCATCAGCTGTGCCAATGTTATTAAATAGTGCAGCTCAGTGGAAGCAGTTCTGTAGACAAATGGTAGAGAGGGCCCAGTATCCACATTACATGCACTGTGGGGGCTTTACTTCCAACTAAACCTAGTCTGCTCCCACAGGCTGAATGCCATCAGCATCTGGAGTGCACAACTGGAGTGCAGCTTTTGTTTTGTTTCATCCAAAACAAATCTAGTTCACACAATCTGAGATCACTCTACAGTGACATGCTATGGAGGGATGACTATAGATTCATTTCCAAACTGCACCGTTACTCCAAAGTACAAGGCAAAAGCAGATTTCTCCATTGTATCCAAGAGCCTTTGCAGTGCTCACCACTACACAAGCAGTAAGGAGCACAGCTCAGTACTTTACTCTTCAAACAAGTCACAATAGAAGAAACAGCATTTCTCCCTATGTTTTAAAAAATATTAGTGTAAAATTGCAGCATCTTTCAGGCTTTTATGGATTTTTGTCTGCAGCACATCTGGTAGGTCTGGAGAACAGAGACTGAGCACCTTGGAAGGTCACAGAGCCAGAATGAGATAGAGCAGTGAAAGGAACCAGAGAGTGAAAGGTGTCCCTGCCCACGGCAGAGGGGTTGGAACTACATGGTTTTTAATGTCCCTCCCAACCCAAACCAATTTATGATTATATGAAAACATTGTGGTTGCTGTTAACGATTAAGGGAACAGTGGAGAAAAGAATATTTACAAAATAAGAGTATGACCCTGATTTTGTTCAAAAGAGGAGCAAAAAGTTAAGGCAGTAAGGATGTCAGAGACAGGATTTAAACCAGCACTCAAGAGGTCAACTGAGTAAAGGCTTGAGACACCAAAACAGAGAAGACATTTGTATCTACCAGTTTGGATACAGTCACCTACAAAGTGATTTTTGAGAAATTCAAAATCCCAAGGGCAGGACCCGCATAGCATTGGTAAGAGGAACCCACTGAGGCAAAAATTGAAGCTACATATGACAAACCAGGATGATGCAATGCCTTGAAAATCATGGGCTGTTTGTTTAGTTCCACCAATGCTAACACATATAATCATCATATATGTGGTACACAGCAACAATCTGTATGCACTCACACATGTAGATTGCCAGAGGAAATCAGATGGGATAATGCAGGGGCACTATAGAGACCAGCACCAAGATATTATGCTGCAGTCTGAGTTCAATACAATAATCTTCATACAGATTTGCATTTGCATTCACTTCTGTGTAGCAGATGACATCACACAGAAGTTAAGACTTTCTGTGAACAGATAGAACTAACTGCAGTAAGTCTCAGGACCTTAAAGCTATTTGCTTTCAAATAGCCAAGGCTGACTCCATTAAAGGCAGAAAACTACACTAAGTTTCTATCCCTCTTCCCCTCCGCCCCCCCCCCCACCCCCCCAAAAAATTATAATTTTAGTTCTGGCATGACTCAGAGATAGAGATAAATAGTTTAAATAAACACAGAGTTTGTTAGCAACAACATGGAACTATATGCACATAAATGCCTGCACATTATACTATGTTCTCTTACACTTATGGGCTGAGATATGTTCATACCACAAACCTAGATATAACCCTCATCTGGTCTGGAAAGTTGGTCTTGATTCAAGGTGAAGTGTTAGGGAGACAAGTAGACAAGCAAAGTGCAGAACTGACACAAACTCCACAAAACCAGGATGCATTTGGATCCAACATTTTTGTTTGTGACTCTGGCCTTCAGAGTTTCATTTTCAGTGAAACCCAGTGTTTTGTCAAAAATCTTTATATTCACTCACCTGCCTGTGCAGTAGAATAAATTTATGGGGGTCCCCACCTGCCCAAGGAGGAAGCTGCACATCTCCAAGCACTGTTCCATCCTGCATGCAGCCTGCAGGAATTACAAAGGGAGAATCAAAAACAAGAATAAGACACATTGCAAATAGGAACAGCTTTTCTAATACACCGAAGTCAAAGGAAATTGAGGTGATTTTCCTACATGCAGTTTCAGGTTCACCAAATTTAGTGCCATAGAATACTGACGACCCAGTGTTCTGGGAATTCTCATCCAGTAATAAAGCACTGAGAAAATGTTCTAATAATTGTCACTAATACAGTAAAAATATGCATGTCATCAGCACAAAACATTTTAGCACAGAATGCAAATGCAGACAAGACAAACATGCTTGCACAACTTTCTTTTTATACATAATCCTGTGAGTCTAACTGTCAAATATTCCTACTAAATCAGCCACTAAGAGGGATTTTGTTCTCAAGTCCTTTGCAACCTGATTCTTTTCAGAAAGTGAGCATATGTTCTTAAATCAGAGCATGGTGTTGCACAAGTAGATGAATTCAAATCTAAATTGAGGTTCAGGTCTGGGACCACAAGTTTCCTTCAGTGTAGCAGTGAACAGATTCTGGCTCTTAGCTTTGCCTATTGTAAAATCTTCTGTATATTTGCCCTCTACTGGTAAGATTCTGGTGTCCTTCATGACCCTGCATTAAATTCCACTCAGGTCAGTCTCTGGATCTTGATGATTTCAGCCAGGCTTTGTTTCTTGGCCTCCTCTCAGGATGAAACTACCCCAATTCTTTCTTATCTTTTAACAGTTTTATAACATATTTTTTTTCCTATTCTGCTCTTTTTCTAAAGTGTATCTCATTTCACTGATATCTTAAATACAATTACAGCTAGATCTCAATACCACGGGTTACATTGCCTTTGCTGTTACCAATTTAGGATGATTCTTAAAGTATTTTTCCTCTGCCTAAATTGTTAACCAACCTGTGCCTACTAAAAAAAACAGCTTTGCATTGCAAATGGTGTGAATGTCCTGTAAAGTGAAGTGAATCAGAACTGCCATGCCTATTTCTGAATACTGGGTTTTTTTGGATTCTCTCTGGCCCTTCATGACTGATGCAGAAAGGTCTAGAGAAAATGTACATTCAGAGGGGATTGTGATGCTGCTTGAGGACAAGGAAAATATATCAAGTTCATGTGATTTGTGCAGAACCTTTCAAGATGATGGTGAAGACATTTGGAAACTTTAATCACCTTGTGGTCTCACATGAGATCAAAAAAACCCCACCTTTCACCAACACCATTTAATAATTGACCCACCTCTAAAAGTCAAATTAATACATTTTTCATAGCCACAGAGATGTGATGATGAGGCCAAGTTTTCAAAAGCAGAAAACTAGATTGGTTATATCAAAATCCACTTTTGTCTGACAAAATGTGTAATTCCCTTGCCCAGTAACTAATAGGAAGTACTAGCTCCTTTCTGATCTGGAAACTTGATTCTTCTAACATCATTCAAATACCAGCAGCTTGTGTTCCTGTAGCCTTATTTTAAGAAAAATTGATCTCTTATCACTAGAAAGTCTCAAAAGTCTGCATAGTCCAGAGACCAACTCTCAACACATGATTTGGATCTTTTCTTCTGGCAGGATGCTGGGAGGAACACTTAAGTCTTTTTTAGAACTTACCAAGTTCAAAGTGATTTGCATTGGTTAGGAACTCTGGCAAGTAAAAGAATTCAGGGATGAGTTCCCTGACATCACTCATGTTGTCCCTTGATGCTGATTCCCACGTGTTCTTGACACTGTGAAACATCCTGTCTGCAACATCAAAACTCCCACCCTGTGAAATGTAGACAGACAAAAAGACTTCCATGTGAATATTCTGTTAAATAAAAAGCATCTTAGCTAATTCTGCAATGATCACTTTATCACATGTTTGATAAGGGAATGTCTCAAGATCTGTCCCAGACATGTATACTATGATCTTATATTAGGGATTATATATAGTCCTATTATCAGGACTTATATTAGTCCTGATTTGTAGGTATGTATGTTGAGAAGACCATAAGCCTGGAGTCTTAGCACAGCCTGCAATAACACAGAGGCAAGAAGAAACAATCATAGGCAGCTTGAGAATGTCAGCATACCCAGTATTAATGCTTCTGAAAGCAGTTACTTCCTTCCATCCCAAAGTGATTTGCAAGCAGTGGACACAACTTCAGTGTTTTCACTTCAGTTGTGACTCAAACAGTTATGAAAAATCTTATGTGCAATTCTCCTATGAAAAAAAACTTGGAGAAGGGAGAAGGTTACCACTGAAGTAACATTCATTAGATCCAGCCAAACAGGAAAGGCCCAGTGGGCAGGAGCCTGCAGGGACAGGTCATACATTATGAGAAGGACAGACAGCATAAAGAGGGGAAGAAAAGAAGAATGCTTGGGAACCACACTGAATTGGTATGTAAGGACGGAGAAACAAACTACCTCACCTCTTGAGAGCATTTGAACATGTTTAGATTAATGAGAGTCAAACACCAGACAAAAGCAGCCTTAGTAGCCCAGGACATCATTCTGAACTAAGGCCTCAAGAGGAAAGGATTAAAAAATAATCCTTCACTTACTGAAGGAAGGGAACATGCCTTACAATGGAACCATATTTCCTACAGGATTTCCTAATAGGATTTCAGATACTGTATACATTTGTGAAAATCCAGGTTCACTTTTACATATGGGTCTCTACATTCAGCATGAAAAGATTTACTTGAACATAAAATTTCTACAGTAATGGAAAAAAAAAATAGAAATCAGTTTTTGGAATCATCTGAGTTTGTCAGAAACACCAAACTGTTTTACAAGAAAAGCTGACTTTTAACTGTATTAAAGTAACAGAACAAAATTTCTTCTCAATATCTAGCTCAGGTGCTGGCAGCAGTGCTCCCAGGACAACATAGATACTTCTCACTGGGGTCAACTAATTTGGATTACATGTCATAGGACATAACACTACATCCCACTGCCGGGGCTCAGGAGAGATTGTCAGAGATAGAACAAGTATCTTTAAACAGTTCTGCAGTACAGTGAAAATTTTTGAATAATTGCTTATCCTCAGCCATTCAATCCTCAAAGCTGCTTCACTAGGCAAAAAGAATAAGCCAGTAGGATTGCATAATGAAGACACTAAAACATAGACATGGTGCAAGAGTCAATCTGTTAATGACTGTGAGATGCAGACAGGTTCTGTCTATGGCTGACCTCTTGGGAAAACTTTTGTTTAGTTTTCTCTTTGCCTGTAGACTGTTGCACGTGCCAGTTGAGAAGGATGTTGTACTTCTGCACAATAACAGTCAGCTGAAGTTTTGACTTACAATCTATTAAATAGGAAAACAACACTTAAGCACCCCCATGCTGTGAGGATGGCATCCCATTCCCATGGACCAGCTGAACCCTGACCAGCAGTTCTGACGGTAAGAACCACTGCCCTTCTGGTTCCTCTGAGTACCTGCACACTTAGGCTGCAACTCCTTTGGATCTACAAACTCTGCTTAGTCTGGGAACTGCAAGTCAAGAAGTAACTTTTGCAATATCTTTTTTTAGGGAGAAAATACCCTCATAGTAAGCTATCAAAAGGCAGAAGTCAATAAATCCCAAGCGGTGAAGCCACATTCCTTGCTTGTCTTTTGAGATAGACTCACACCAAAACCCTGCACATAGTCCAGATGGAAAGACCCTGTCCCTGTTTCCCTGAGGTGAATTCTGACCAGCCTTCTGGTCCAGCCTCATCTCTAAATGACAGCATAGCTCTGTAGTAGCTTCTTGTCCTTCTTCCTTATACCACTGACAATTGTGAAGCCTTCCCACATCCACTCAAGGGACGAAGTGAAGAAGTGACTAATCACATGAGCAAGCCTATCTGGAGTTAATCTGATGCACAAGGTCATCTTGTTCTTGATCATTATTAGGCAGGGACCCTTGGAGTCAAATTCAAATTGAAATTAAAACAGAGTAGAAAGAGGACTATAAATAAATCAACAGCTAACAAGTATCTCATTGAAGCATATTAAAGGGCTTTGTATATTTAATCTGCACACAGTGTGCTGTGTCTGGTGGTGATTGATGCTTTTTCATCTTTTTTTGCAGCTTTTATGAGAGCTGGTCGTAATCTCCTGAGAAACAATATGATTTGTAATAAAAAGATTACCTGTATTAAATAAAAATAATATATACATAGGAAATGCTGTTAGCGCGACAAATCTGGTTAAAGATATTACCACCACGAAAAAATGTGATTTTTTCCCTGGCTGTCTAATTCATTTTAGGGAAAAGTAATATCTTTAAAACTTAAGCCTGTATTATTTATAAAGGAAGCAATAACTGATTTTCCCATTTCCTATATTAATAAATTTATTTGCATATATTTATATCAGAATTAATGAGTTTTCTCTCTCTATGAATGCAAAAACTGCACTGAAAGGGAAAAAGAGAATCAAGAATTGCTTTATGCTTTTAGATTGCAAGACAACAAACTCTTATGACTTTTCTACAGCTAGACACAGTATGTCTCTGTTTTATTTCCTTTCAGTAGAGGCCTTACTGTCATCAGAAATACTGGAAAAATATGCTTTTTAAAACTAGAGACCAGCATGGTATATACAAAGCAACTAGGCACAGTTATCCCTAGGGAGATGGTAGAATTTCACACATTCATAAAACTAAGCATCACCTTGATGGTGCTTTAAACCCTAAGACCTCAAACTGTTTCTAAGAAGTGCTTATGAAGATGCAAAGACTTTTCCACATGCCCAGAGATGCTGAGAAGTTATTACCTGTAGATAGTGCTTAAATGACTGTTCAAGAGTCAGTGACACAATGAAGAGTAAGAACCCTATTTTCTGTAAGTACTTTGGGAGGTAAAGCTCAGGAAAGGTCAGTCTGATACCTGAAATGCAACAATGGGATAAGAATAAAAGGGGATAAAAAGCTGAGCTGATCAAAAGCAAGTCTCACTATTGAGGGTATGGGGTCCTAGAATGCTTTTCTAACAAAGACACTAAACACAGAAACCTTTACTGCTCTTCTGTGGTGCTAAGACCAATTCCTGAAAGGAATTCCAGGAGGTACTTGACCAAGGTGAACTGGAAGGTACCATCCAACAGCTGTTTGATGAGCCAGTTTTTCATCCATTACAATACAATATGCAAAACACCTACAAATTTTTCTCCAGAGTCAGATCTCAATACACTTAAAAAGTGAAGTAATAAGGTTTCTCCTGTACAATCCCCTTACTAAAGGCAATGCTTCCTCACTGCCTTCTTCTGTGGTCAGGTGCAAATCAACTGTTTGACTTGAGAAACAAGATGTTATGCCAACACCGATTTTTCACAAGGGATGCACCCAAATTATTGCATTTCCTTGTCATGTATGCAGACTGTCCGTTTGCAGTTATAAACATAGATTTTTAAGATGCTGAGAAGTTTTCACAGCTCCCAAATACAGCACCCTTCCAAGGTCTTAAGTTTGGGTGTGCTCTTCTTGCAACTGACTTGCTCATACAGTTCTTGGGTCTGCTGTTTGCTTTACTGCATCTCACAGTTAGAAATTCCTAAGCCACTATAGGACCAGTCACCTGGGGGAAACAACAGCAATGAGTTCAGCTGAACATGTGGCAACATAAAAGCAAAAGAATAAGAACTGAAAAAGTTTAACACTTTCAGTGGATCCAGACAAAATTTTGAATACTTCAGATCTCAGCAGCCTTTGAAGATAACTATCCTCACAAAATTGTTGGTTACCTGCTAATCACACATAAACACAGCCACAAAGCATTTCCTCAGACTGCGAACTCGTTATGCATGAAAAGTGTGCCAGTGAGATACAGCAGCCTTTGTTGTTTACAACAAGAAATAACTGCTCCACAGTCATTCATGACTGCAGCTAACATATGGCTCACAGAGTGTGATGGTAACCATTGCCTCAGGTGGTTCACTAACCCATCAGCTACTGCTGGTAACAGCCGATATCATAGGGCTTATTACTTAATTAGCACAGCACTTTATTTGTATTAGTTCATTTAAAAAAAAAAAGACAAGATTAAAAAAAGACGAGGAAAAAAAAAGACCAGCATAATAGCAAAGCACTTGGAAAGCTGCAGGAGACACAGCCATCCCTCACTATTGATACAGCAGTCTCTGAGTGTGAATTGTTATGGCTTAGCTATCTCCCTCATATTGCTCCACAAGGATAGGTAGATTTCAATAAGGCACTCCTTAAAAAAAATAAACTTTTGAGGATCTGTCCTCCTGGTAGACCCTGCTATAACACAACACATACTACAGAAATGAGGGTAACAACTCTCTGCTACGGCCCAGGTGAATTTGCTTGTGTATCATCAACTGCCTGCTGAAAGGGGCAATCAGGAAATTTGGTACCCCTGTATGCTGAGCAGATGGGAAAGGTAAGCACAATATTCAATTTCCATGCAATTCAATTCCATGGTGAGAACCAGCTTGGCACTGCAAAACAGTGCAAAATATTCCTTCTGGTGCACTGGATGTAGTCTAACCCCAGTTCTTCCTCAGTAAGTTGATCCCTTGATCCCTATAATTTCTCACTCACCAGAACCTGTCTGTCCTCATCTGTCCCAGAAATGCATTTTATGCCACCACAGTGCTCCAAGTACTTGCCTGTAGCCACATTACTTTATGGGCACTTGGGCTTAGACTACCTACCATCAGAGTCTGACCTGCTCTAAAGTCAGAAGCTTATATTCAGACAGGTAATAAAATATTGTCTAGGTGTTTACATGCCTCAGCTCTCACAAGACTAAATAATCCTTCTCCCTCACATAAGTCATGCTCCCACTAAGGTGTTTTCACTGAATTCAACACACATGGCATAGAGCTTTCAGTAAGCTCAGAGTCCACATAGAGAGTGCAGAAAATGCCAAAAGAATTAATTCCACTTCACTGTAATGTGTTACATGGTTCATAACAAGCTGTGGGAGGGAAGTTATCTTGCCCCCTTACCTGCAGAGAACAGAAGGTCTGGGTAAATGGCTCCATTCGGACCAGGTAAGATGCCACTATAATTGCTGATGAATAGTGAGTACAGTAATGGCACTGGACTGATAGGTCTCCTGGAAATTGCACAAAAATCAGATTCCAGTGCAAAATACCACCATTTCAAGCCCATAGCATCCAATTACCACAGCACAACTAAATAGGGAAGAGGTCTTTTGAACAGGTGCGTTCAAAGGTCTATCAGCAAAAGCCTCCCACATTTCATTTTCTGGAAAATAACACCTTTAACATTCAACACCATTCCTTTCCCCAATAGTACCACAAAAGTTCTTGCTCTCCAGAGGTCAATAGCCTCACCATTCTGTTTCCTTTTCTTAAAGTAGCTCTTAGTTAAGCTGCATGCAGCAGTCTTCTAACGTGCAGCTTAGATAACAAACAAGACTAATGCATGCAGCTTAGCTAACAACACAGTCTTTTCCAGGGAATGTGGCTTTTTGCTGTAGCATCTCTTCCTGCCCAAGGGAAGAGAACAGAATGCAGCAGTACAAGGTACATAAGGCAGTACTTGCAGGAGTCATTTCTCTTTGTATTCTCAACCAGTTTGTATACATCAGTGTGAGAGGCTCTCCTTGGCATGATGTTTCCCTGAGCCACAGTTCTTCAAAGTTTTTGGGTGTCCTGAGGGGAACTCAAGCCTCTGCTGTCTGTTAGTCTCCTAAAACACTCACCCTCACTCTTTTCCACCTCATTGAAGCGCTGGATGAACTTGTGTTTCCTCTCCACAGTCTGAGCTCCCATGGGCTTTGATAGGTCCCGAAATGTATGAGGATTAGTAAGGTTTAGAGTCTGAAAAGCAAAACCAGAAGATATGTAGATTTTTAGATCCCTGAGTCTTAGAAATCATGACTGTCTCAATGACACTGGACAGCCGCCACGCTGTGTTGGAAGTTTCACCCATACAAGAAGGTCATAGGTTTATCCACCTCCAGAACTTCACAAAAAAAGTACCTGGCAGGTTCCAAACTACTCTCAAGGCTTTTCTGTCTGAACCTCCTTCTTGGGGGTCACACAAACGTGTTCACGCCCATCTGCTGAGCTGATGCAGCCTGCTCTTAACTAGGTATGTATTTAACAAATGTTCATCCACCTTTGTGAGACAGAATGTCAAACTCAGCATGCTGAAGGTAAGGCTAATCTATACAGTTCAATCAGTACAGTTCAAATTAACTGTCTCAAATTTTAATCCCTTGGTCTAGACCCCTCTTCTTCAATGGAATCTTTAAACAAACCTTTGTGCAGTTGCTATCATAGAAAGTACAGAATACTGTGGCAAGCACTGACCTCAGAGTGATAGTCAGCGAGGACCCATGGAAACACAGGATACTGCATGTAATCATTGTAGCTGCGGCCAGCCAATGTGTTCAGGTACATGAGGTAATCAAAGTTGCTAATCTCCCTCTTCTGCCAGGGAAAGGAAACAAGCATTAAAATCTTCAGACTCTACCTGTGAAAACCGTGCATCAAAATCACCCTCAGAGCCCTGTGGTTCCCAGGTCCACCAGGACAAGAGTCATAAATAGTGTAATAAATCATGCTTTGCCATTCAGATCAGCACAATATCTCTTACACAGCAACCCATTCAAGAGAACCTATCTCATTGTGTCTCTTCTTCAGACAGGCCATTTGCATTTGTCTATAATCACACAGTGCTTTTATGCTCTATTTGCATAACAGAGCACTTTTTCCCCAATTTAAAAGTGAGCCAAATGCATGCAGTCTGGATATTGGAAAACCCTGGACAACTGCCTGTACAGAAAAGGCTGCACAAAGTCTTACATATAAACAAGAAGGTATGGATTTCTTCATGTGTCTTGGGTCACCAAGATCAGGGCTACAGGAAAGTAAACACATCTCCCAGCTCAGCAAACATCTGGGAGAATGAGAGGTGCATTGATTTAGATGTACAGATGGTCTGTGAACAGACATCCAACTAGGTGGCTCTCTTTGGTCTCCGTTTCAAAATGTGCATAAAATCACACTTAATCTGCCAGAGAGTAGCACCGTATGTTTCACAGCAGGAGGACCAAAATCTCTGCAATAACCAGATGTAAATACTGTGCTCCTCTTGCCAACAACCTCACCTCCAGCAGTGAGTGAACAGCTTAGGCCTTGAGGTACATACATACATACACACACACACACACACACACACATTTGTGTGCAGACACACAGAGAGGTGCTGAAATTCTTTGCTTAATCATATGCAGCCAAGATTTAGCTTACCTGCCACTTCTGGAGCATTGTCTTTTCCCCTCCTGAGTGTTTCCTGTATGGAACAAATATTTGACTGAAACAGCCTGCTTCAGAACAGTAAGAGAAAGTCAACACATTAACATCTGTGCTCCCTGTGCCCCCTGCTCTCATCCTACAAAAATGGGAGAACACCAACACTAGAAGAATGTTGAGGTTTCATCATTGACCAAATGATTCCAAAATCAGAGTGTCATTGATCAGGTTAGCACAATACAAATTTCCATTACTGCTTTCATTTGGAAGGAAGGCTCTGCCTGATGAGCAGGGATCAGCTTTAGGTGGCTGATGAACTTATCACTGTACCTTTGACACATGTCACTCTACCTTTGACATGCTGACTGTATCTAAGCTACTTGCCAGTTGGCTTCTGAATGAAGTGCCACTTACAGCATGATATTTAATTAAAAAAAAAAAAAAAGAAGAAATTAGGATTGTGGGGCTAAGGATAGATTCTGTTTGCCTTACGATACTGCTGCAAAGTGCCATGTGATGCCACATGGTAAGTTACAAGAATTCAGAAGATGAGTCACAGGCAGAGAAGATTCTCCTGCAGCAGAGGTAGATGGACAGCTGGGAACAGCAACCTCCTCAGCTGCTCTGAGTTAAGCCACAGGGCTAATCAGTCTGTCCTGCCAGTCTCATGCCACTGTAGAGCTAGAGTGCTAATGACAGGTACCATTAAGGCTGTCTGCTTCTATTCTGAAGCGTTAGTTTCAAAAGTTCATGCTTTTCTGAAGTGTTCAGAAAATACAGGCTTGAAAACAGAAGTCCCTCAGTCTTCATATCAAAAGACATTCTTGTTTCACAAAGCACTTTGAAACTAATGTAGTTCTTAAAAATTGGATTGTCATTTTAATATTTTTTACAGTAATAAGACAAAATATGTATTTTCCACCTTTTTGTTCTCAAAATGCAACTTTTTATGAAAACTCTAAATAAAAAACCCCAGATCAACTGAAGGCAGATTCTAAACAGGGAATTCACTTGAAAGTAAGGAAGAGTCAAAGGTTCTGAGGAAACAAAAGTCACATTCCAACTGCACTGAATCAGAAGGTGTCAGTATCTGAAGGCCGTGGATTTGCTCGTCAGTTCCCAGAGACCAAACTGAGACAAGTGACAGCTTCTCGATCATCGTGGTTTAACCCCAGCTGGCAAATAAGTCCCACACAGCCACTTACTCTCCCCACATAGGAACAGGGGAAATCATAAAAGTGAGAAAACTTATGGGTTAAGGTAGTTTAACAGATAAAGCAAAAGCTGTGCATGCAAGCAAAGCAAAATGAGGAATTAATTCAGTACTTCCCGTCAGCAGGCATTGAGCCATCTCCAGGGAAGCAGGGCCCCATCACATATAACAATGACTTACAAAGACAAACATCATCACTCCAAATCACTTGGAATGTCTCTGCCTCCTTCTTCTTCCCTCAGCTTTATATGCTGAGTATGATGTAGCATGGTATGGAATATCCCTTTGGCCATTTGGGATCAGCTGTCCTGGTTGTGTTCCCTCTCAACTTCTTGTGTGTCCCAAACCTCCTCACTGGTGGGACAGTATGAGGAATAGAACAGGCCTTGACTCTGTGTAAGCGCTGCTCAGCAATAACTAAAACATCCCTGAATTATTAACACTGTTTCCAGCACAAATTCAAATGCAATTTTCTTCTATTATGAAGAAAATTACCTCTACTCCAGCCCAAACCAGTACATGGATTAAAGATACTTTTGATCTTCCAAAGTAAACAGGATTACTGACATGACATGATACTGGTGGCAAGAGAGGCTTTTTCCTTTGAGTGTAATAGTTTAAACAAATTCTAAGGTGCCAGCTCAGAGTCAGGACTATTAAATTCATGAATTGTAAGGAAATAAGTTCAGCCATAGATTTTAAAACTGCTACAGGAATAACTAGCTGCTATTTCACACTCTTGTGCTCTGTATTGGACACATTAGAAATCCACAAAGGAAGGCTTAAAGTACCTTCAAAGATCTAAATAAAACATTGGAAAAGTCTATGATCATTACACTTTTATTGGATTTGCAGTAGTAAATTCTTGTAAACCACCTCTCATGCTTATGAATCATTATTTTACCGCCTATTCAATCCTGGAGCAGTTGATAGCGTATATAAAGAAAAAACACTACGGTTTTCTCAACACATTATTTTATTCCTTGCTTAGGCACTCTCTTCAGAGAAAAGTGTGTATCTGAGAGAAGGATTTTGCATGAACAAACATGAAACCCAGGACAAATTCTAGCAACGGTTTACAGTTGCTAAGCTTTGTTCAGTTCTCCTAAGCAGATGAAACTAACAATGACAGGCTATAGTTTTATGGAAAACAGGCAACACAGAAAGGTGTAGAAGTCCAATACAGAAAAATAAGATCTTCACTCTTTGTCCAAAAAAATTAGTAGATTATATAATGGTCTAATTTACACAATGTAAATCAGAAGAAATTCCATTGACTAGGGTAATGGTGGTTTTGCACCCCTAGTTTGAGCAACACGTGGCTCAAGAATGGGGGAATTCCAAAACACAAAACAGTTATTGAGCACTTATCCTTTAAAATTCAGCCCTCTCACACTATATGTAGATTTCACAGAGCTTTATCCCAGTGGCCTTTGTAAGGCCTCCAAGAGACATTTGGAACTCACAGAGAGTATCTTGAAAGGATGGAACAGGATCAGGATTTCTGGGGTTATTTGGAATGTGGTTGGATTAGGGTGTTTGTTGCAGAAAGATCAAGTTAAGTTCTTCCCTTTCCACAGGGGTAGACTCACTCACTAAAACTGCCCATGTTTATTTTAGATTTTTGGCTGAGTTAGAAAGCAGGGGAGAACATTACAAAATGTTATACACAGGACTAAACTGTGCCAGTCTGTGTGTATGTTATGCAAATATACATATGTTGACTTATGGGTGCCATGACCCTCTAGTGAAACACTTGCTCTGCTTGTCACGAGCCCTAAAGAGCTAATAAGGACTCTACAAGGGTCAAAATAATCCTCTGTGCTGACTTCGGAAGCCACTACATAACTCAAAGAGGTTGACAAGTTCATCACACCATGAAAATAAGCAAGGATAAATGTAGTCACTCCCCTGTAAAAGCCATCCTTCTGAGTCTCAGAGGACCCGGCAGGATGCTCCCTCCAAGTCCCCAGAGATCTGGAATTCTGCATTCTGCTTTGTTCACTCAGGAGCTCAGAACATGAACTGCATTACAGGCAGCTCAAGCCTATTTCTGCCTTCTCCTTGACAATCAATTAGCATTTCTTCAGCCAACACCTCTCTAGACAGCACAGCAAAAGCTCAGCATAGATTAACATCAGCTATCCAACCTCAGTAAGTGCATTTAAAAGTAAATAAATAAATAAATAAATATTCAAAGGTTGGTTTGCAAAAGAAACAAGAGAAGTGCTTTGTAAGTTTAAATAACTAAACTTTCAGAGGGGGTGTAATTATCTGAAATCAAGAGAAGTACCTAGATATCTATCTATATCTTAATTTATAAGGCATTTGTAGGGCACCAGACATGGCAGTATCTAAGCACGATGTGTACTAATGATGATCCACCTTTGGCTATACTATACATGAGTGATTTATTAATCCCTCTTCCATTAACATCAGACTATGATCTCACTCTTGTGATAGCCAGTGCTCTCCATTTGCTAGAGACAGGTGGACCTCAACCCATTTGGAGATTCATTGCAGATGAGATAATCTCAAAAGATAAGATTTTGCCCCCACTGACATTAATACTAAAATTCCAATAAACTTAATAGGTTCTTAGACTTCACAAAGCTGCTTCCATTTTCTTTTTTTCTTCCATCCCCCAGACCTCTTAAAGTTTGGAAAACAGTGCCAAGGCTCTCCTAAAACCACTTTTCTTAAGGAATCTTTGCAATTACCAAAAACATTGTAAGGAAAATTCCCTTTCTGTTAAGCCACAACTTAGGGCCAAGTCCTACTATTAAAAAAAAGAATAGAAGACTTCAAAAAGTCTTCCCTGTGAAACAATCAAGTCTCTCTCAAACTCCGACCTAAGTGTTAGGTTAGATCACTTTAGAATAAAGGTACAGTGTCCTTTTTCTTTGACTGTAGCAGTCCACTTTCTGGGTGGAGATATATATTGGTATTATAATTGAGATATAATACAAAACTTATAAATAAATGTCATATTCAAGTAGGGCTCCTTGAAGGGGCTATGGAAGGAGAAAGGAATCTCCCTCATTTACAGAACTCTGCACCACGTGCGTTCACAGTGCCTAAACCAAGGGGAGAACATTTCCAGTGTGGAAATGCTGTGGTCAAGCACACTTCGGGCTGTGAAGAAACACATCCAGTAAATTCTGTTTATTTGTTGAGGTAAGCAGAATGCAATCTCCAACCCTGGAATCAGACAAGCACATCAACGTTATCAGCTTCTTTATACCAATAATATCCCGGACCAATTATCAGCAAGAGAGAGGCCTCAATGTTGCATGTCCTGCAAATAATACATAAATAAACCACTCAGCCACTTCTTTTTTTCCAGATGCTATTTTGAAATTACTGCAACTGGTTGATAAAAACTTCAGCTCAGTAACCTCAGTCATATAGAAAAATTTTAATAAATTCACATGCTTCAGAGGGAAATTGTACCAACCACACCGTTGAAGGGTCACAGATAAATGAATATAAATTGCAGCTCATATCCTCTCTGTTGTATCACTGAATGAGCCTTCTGTCCTTTGTCCACATCTATCCAATTTGGCATGTGCTAAGGATGGTATCACAAGTGTTGTGAGTTTTAACACACACACATACAAGTATCTATCACCGTGTTACAGCCAAGTAAAATGAAATAGCCAAAAGACTAAAACTGACAGTTAAGGAATGTTAGAAGCTGACTAACAGCTTCTAATGAGCTCCAGATGCTTTTTCTTTCTGCATAATTTGAAATCTAACATTTCCAGGCACTGCATGCCATTCAGTTCTTCCCCCTCCAGCTCGAACTTCCATTCTGGAACCAACCATTATGCTGATGATCTCCAAGGGCGTAACACTCCTGTTGCTTAGTAACAAAAGTTTCACGGGCTGCGGAAGGAGCACAGAATAGCAAGACCCTGCAGTGAGGGAAGCCCTTTTGCCACTCCTATTCCCTCCACACACACACAAGTTTCTTGAAGAGCTGCCATTTTCTGTCAAGAAAGTGCAATTCAGAATTCGCAGGACTGTGGAAAGGAAACTGTCCTGTGTTTCCTGCTCACGGGTTTATTTACAGACTTAAAGACTAATTCATAACTCAAAGAAGAGCAGACAGAGGACAACTGCACAGTAACAGACTATGAAGGCTCAGCCCACGCAACTGAGAAAAAACAAGTAGCTTGTGACATCTGTACCTCGCCTTCTAGGCCTTTCTAGCAACTAGCTGGTAAGATCTTATGCAGGGGGGGCAGTCTGGCAGAATTGTTAAGATGAAACAATGTTTTTGTTTATCCTTGGTGGGCTTTGGTTTTGCAAGTAAGCTTGCAGTGTGTGATAGTATGGTGGCTCGGAAGTGATCTATAAAAGTAGGAAAACCAAGGAAGGAAACCTCTCTTGAACTATTTGCTCATGGCAGGATTTAGTCTAAACCTGCCTGTTAGCAAAAGACTGCGTTTAAGATAGTCAGTGAATTAATCTCTCTTTCCCAACAGATCGTATCCAACAACAAGAAATGATAACAGATATGTAAGCAGGGAAATAACAACCCACCCAAAGTGTAACTGCTTGGCTTCATGCAAAATCATTTGCTGTACAAATGCTGGTTTTAAGCTTTATATAAAAGTATTTTCATAGAAGTATTCCATGGGTGAATCAGCATGTTACCACACTGCTTGCCTACCCCCAGAGAGGTGCAGGGCATGTTCAGCTCTGCTAGGCTTGGCAAGCCTGCTCTGCACTGTGCAGACTTCCAAGGGGAAAGTCAGAGGAAATATGCATTCTTGTACGATCAGATCTCCTTCTTAGGACAGACCTAAGATACAGTGGGTCATGAATGACCCCTGTGCAAGTGCTTAAATGCAGATAAGGAGTAATCCTCTATCCTTCCTTGCCTCAGAGAGACATTGACAGTCTTGGTGCTGGTGCTCAAGGTCTGTTCCATCCCTGCAGCTCCCAGTGACACTGAGTACCACAGACAACATGATGCCCTTGACATACATTTTCTATTAATTTCTGTATTAGGTCAGCCTCATAGCTCTGGGCCTATGAAACGCTCCTAAAGCTCTGGGCTTAGCTCTCAGCTTTCAAAACCCCAATCCAGACCAAAGCTTTTGCCAAGCGTGGATAGAAGAGGAAAGGGTTTTCTTGTCAAGATCCTCTTTAGTGAGGCTTTATAACAGTTCCGAAGGACTTAGGTCATCCTAATCAGCACATCTTAGAGGTTCGCAGTAGGATTTTAAAAAATCCAACTATAGGAGGCAGGGTGAAGAGAAACGTCTTAAAAATCTGAAAGGTCCAGGTTCAAACTTTGTAACAGGTTGGAAGAGGTTATTGACAGAGAAATACCCAAACCCAACAAGTTAAACTGTAGGGTAACTGCTGCCAAGCCTCCAGCACTCAACCTTGTACTCCAGGCTCCCTCTAGTGCTGCCAGGCACACACAGCGCAGAGGGACACCAGCGCTGGGAACCAGCATTACCAGAACAGCGGCAGAACTGGCTGATTTTTTACCTCGCTGTTTCTTTTTAAAAATAAGAAAGGAAATCGGTTTGGCTCAATGTTCCCCTCTTGGATTTTAAATTAAAAATAATATAAAAAATTACTAGGAACTAAAGGAAATGTTTTATTTCCAAGAGTTTTAAAGATGTTTTGAAAAACATTTTAAAAGAAATTATAATTTTGAAATTAGAAAAAAAAATATCTTTCCTTGAAACTCCCATTCAATTTATTAAAGGCATACAAATGCACTGAATGTTCTGATCAACTCATCCAACACAAAATTCTAAAAAAGAAAAAGTTGGACCTAAAAGTCACCTGGTTCACACCAATTACAGGAAGCAGAAAGTCTCCTTCCATCGAGCCAACACATAAGGAAGCTGCCCTACAGATCTTTTTCTGAAGCATGGTAGTCACCCTCTGTGCACCAGAAAGGACGCAGGGTGTCCTGTACCAGCACCAGGCTCTGGCATCTCCTACACAGCTGAACTTTATCTTCACAGAATTGACAACAAGAAAATCCTTAAAATGAGTGAGCTGTGATTAGAAAACCCTGCTACTTTGATCTCCAGAACTTCCTACTCACTCCTGGGCAAATTATTTAAGCTAACATCAACAAAGGTGGAAAGAGTACTTTACTTACGCCATAGAGTACTTTCCTTCAGTTACCAGTCCACACTGCGGAAAGAATAGCACTGATATTGCCCTTTGGGCACTGCAGGATTAAATACAGCGAAGAGTAAGAGGCCTTCAGATATAATGGTAATATCGCCCTGTAAGTACTGGTGAGAGACAGAAACATGGGAGTGACACACAGAAAGATTTAACTGTGTTTAAATATTTTTATATAAAATAACAAAGATTTTATTTTGGAGCATACCCTCAGGGCAAGACTGAATCCACTGTGCTGCTTCCAGTACTTTCTGAAGCATCTGCCTCATTACTGAGCTCTTGGGAGGGTGGGTAGTAGCTGGGAGAGATTCCCCCTGCTTTTGCATTATTTTGGGCTGTGGCATGTAATTGAAAAGGAGATGAAATGCCTTAGCTGTAGCCTGAGCTTCCCCTTCACGTATTCGCACATGATTAATGAGTAGCCAAAAAGCCTGAAGGGTTTGTAATGAAGCCTTTCTAATAGGGAAATGTATTGTAGACAAATCCATATTTTGTCCCAAACAATCATTCATCAAAGCTTCAATTTGACTCTCCACAATTAAATGCCAGAGCACCCAGACCATCCTGAGGTTAGCCAGCTGTAACCCATGCTCCTCTCTGAACTCTGGCTGAGAGGGACATTGTCATCCATTTCCAGGGAATCAGCCTATTTCCTTTGTCACTAACTATAATTAGTAGCTGTATTTGATGATCTTCAATTAGAGAGAGTTCACCAAACCTGAGACTAAGTGGACTGTTCTTACAGGCCTCAATTCAACAAAGCACATAACACATGCTGAGCATCAGTATGAGTCAAAAGTCTGAGTAGAACACCTACATGCATTTTTCTGAGGGCAGGGCACCTTTGCAGTGGGAGACCATCTATCCTACAGCACAGATGACAAGACAAGGTTGGAGTACCCAGAGGAGACACTTAGCAAGGCCTGGTTTAACATGTCATTAAGCAGCACTTGACACCAATCCGTGTTGCAGTCTGCCCTGCAGGTGATGTATCAATTGCCAACAGTGCTGGCAAATCTGGGAGCGCACTAGGTTAAAAAAAGACTCATAATAATTTCCTTTAAACACTTAATCTTTCAATAGCATCCAGAGCCCAAATCTTAGATCCATTAAACAGGACATTTAACCAACCTGTTAGCAGATGCCAGGCCTGTAAAGAAGGCAACTGTTTATCGGATAGAACGAGACAATTTTGGACAGCTTCTTTTAATGTAGTCCCTAAGGACTAGATTGAGATCTACGTTACATTTTGCTTCAGTCCTCAAATGGCCGATGGATAATAACACATTTCATTTTGTTTCACATCATCCTTGGCTTAAATCAGTATTTAGAGATGAAAGACAGCAAATGTTTCCCACTTGTAATTTCACCCTGTAATGCAATATAGGTGTTACATTGCAATAAAAGCATATTATATATTATGAGAGTTTCACCTACTCAAAATACTTTCAGGAAGAACTTTCAGAGTTGCAGCTTCAGGGTTGAAAAGTCTTGATCTCAAAAAAAGAAAAGACGACTTCTGAAGAATCTAATGGTAACATTAATTTATAACTGTGTGATTAACAACCATGGCTTTCAAAGGCTTTATGGGAGTTTCCACATTTTATCCACAGAGTCTGGTGTGTCTGTCTATCTCTTGGTGGAGACATGGCCAAGGGGAAAGCAAAAGGCCCACAAGGGAAAAGGATCACCTTGAAGATGGCCAAAAATTCAATCCGAGTAAGTTTTAGTGGAAGGCGTCGTCTTGACTTAAGCAAAATGGGCATTGCCACCTTCCCCAAATGCATTCTGGAACTGGCTGGTGATGTGGACGAACTTGATTTGAGCAGAAACATGTTGAGAAAGATTCCAAACACCATTGAGAAGTTCCAGAACCTGCTCTGGTTGGACCTGCATAGTAATCAGCTTGATGAGCTGCCCCAGGAAATAGGCTCACTTCAGAACCTTACTTTCCTGAATATATGCAACAACAAGTTGACCACGGAAAGTCTGCCAGAGGAGTTGAAACTTCTCAAGAACCTCAAGACTCTTAACCTTGGCTTGAACTGTCTTGAGACTGTTCCCACCACTCTTGGGGCCCTGAGGGAACTCGTTGATCTAGGTCTCTTTGACAACGTCTTGACCACCATACCAAAGAGCGTGAAAAATCTCCCCAAGATTGAGAGAATGAATGTAAAAAGAAACCCTTTACGAGAGTTAGAAAAGCCAGAGGAGGAGATTGACACCATCAAACGCATAGAAACACTTCACTTAGTAGAAGAGAAAGACCTATGCTCTTCCTGCCTGAAGAAGTGTAAGGGTGAGAAGGATGAGCTGCACAGGCTGGAGGACATGACACCTAGCTCCTCCAAGGAGCTAAGTTTCCCTTTACTCCTTACACCCAATTCCTCTGCAAAGGATAATCAAGAAGAATGGAGAGTAAGAGGCACAGATCCTTGAAATATACCAAGGCACTCCACATATCATGTGCTATGAAGTCCAGTCCAAAAAAGAAAGAAAAAAAATAAAGCTGACCTCCCTCTTCCTCTGTTTTCCTGCTCTTCTTTAAAGCTCTGCTCTGTTTTAGAAGCTGATCTCTGTGGTCTCTAAAATGAAAACCAAAACAACTAAAACAGATGTATATCTGGGAAGGACTGTTTCGATCTGGGCCTGTTCCTACAACATGTTCTCCATGTTTGGGTGTTTTGGGGGTCTTTTGTTTGTTCATGTGTCCAGTGAAGGGATTTTTCTAGTAAATCTATTCCCACCACTAAGCCCCAGACATTAGTTGTGTTCATTTTCGTAGGGTGAGAAACAGTTATTCTAGTCTCAGTAAATACAGTTTGGAGGAAAACGCAGAGACCTGGGAACCTTCTGCTGCTGGTGGCTGCCACCAAGCTCTCAGAGAGTCCCAGATAGGCACTGTCAAGTGTTAGAACTGTGAGGCTGTTCCAATTCAGAGGCAGCAGCTACAAATGTTATGGTCAGGAATAACTAAGCAGTGCAAACACAATGCTTAGAGGCAGACAACCCATGATCCTGTTTTGCCATCAAGGGGCCAGACTTTGCACAAGCAAGTTCTTTAGGATTTCGGGTGCTATACCTAGGTGCAGCAGTCTCCAAGTTGCACAATACAGTCAGCACCACTGCCCATACTCATTGTGTTTTGTCTGCCTCTGAGTATCCCTCCAAGGAAGCTGCAGAAGGGAGAAGGGGTAGGGAAAAGGTTTCTTTCTAGGGGTCCCAGGCTTATCACTTAGGCAGTGACTAAAGTGATTAAGAAGAGTCATCGTATTCCATGATCCAAGAGTCAGTATGTGAATTGATGGTCAGGTCTAGTGTTCCCACACTACTTTTAGCTTTCCATTCACACGTTCGTATGCTTGTGTGCACCTGAGCACACACATTCACTTGCTCACATCACATCCCTAGGGCAGAGATTGCTGAGAGCCTGCAAACAGCAATATTCAGGTACAAGCAATGAGCAGATTATAAAGGCAGTCAAGCATGACACAAGAAGAAGTGCTGGCAGTGACCGTAATAACCTGTGGAGACGGCAAACATTTAAGTATATTGAAATGAACGATAAAGTGCCAGGAGCACTTTATTTTTTAAATTACTACAATAGAGCCTGGGAGTTGGAACTCTTGTGTATTTCCTATGGACTAGGTGGAAAAAACTATATGGGGTTTCCCAGAAATGCTGTTACCTCAATGTCATGTGATGCATCAAACCAGTAATTTCTTCTTTCCATGCTTCAACTGTGCAATTATTAATAGTGTGTCTGGACAAAGAGCTTAATCTGGCCTTCCTCCCTGTCTCAGGTAGGGCAGATAAAACTGGGATGCTGTGGAAGATGGCCATTGCACTCCTTGATGGGGAAGGAGCCTCATATGCTGCTTTTGAAATTTTCTAACTCAGAAGCAGCTCCAAAATTCAAACAAGGGAAAAGTAAACTCATCAGGACCTCAGTCCTTCAGTTCTGACTGGAGCTTGGTAAAGCGAAGCACACCTGCTAAGGTTATTTTCACTAGCTTTTCACTTAAGCACAACTTGTCTAGGATCATTATTTACACAGTGGTACTATCTTATGTTTGTTTCAGTTCATTCTCTAACATGGTCCAGCCAAAGCTCTGCCAAAGCTCTCCTATGTTCTTGGAGTGAGTAACTTACACAGAGTCTTCTCTCAGCTAATGGAGTAAAACTGAAAACAGAGCCTTATGGATTCAGGATAGGCTACTTTAGAAATAGACATACAGCCTGCCTCAACCTCTGAGATTAAACATGAATCAAGTGTTTCTCACAACAACCACAAGCCCAGTTAATGTCCAAAGTTCCTAATGCTGTAGTGCTTCTTATCTCAAGATATTCACACCAGCTGAGCACCCAGGAAGCACAGGGAAAGGAAGCCCTGGGGTGAGTTACTGTGTATTCCACACAGAACAGACACCATGCTCCACAGAGTCAACCAGTCCCTCTGGCATAGGTTAGGCTCTAGCCAGAGCTGGCTGCAGACCGCACGGATACTTTCTGTCAGTTGATGACTGGATGAAAATGCTCACTTATAAGATAGGTAATGATCTACAACAGGTAGACTGAAAATTAAAGAACACAGCTGACAGAGGCCACAACAGCTCACAGGGGCAATCTGCCCCTCAGGTCTCAACAGTATTTCAGCCTCAGGTGATCATTTCAGAGGACACCAATTAGGCACTTAGGGTTGTGTTCCTCAGATACCCAAATTGAGAAAAATTACAGGTATGCAAGTAACTCATGGTCAGCATGAAACATGCTCTCAATCACCTGCCACTAGGAGAAAACTTATTTTTTCCTGCAGTGGTAAATCTGAGGGACAAGTCTGAATCTCCACTGTACAGCTAATATAACACACTAAAAGATCCATGTGTACATCTATCACTGTCTGCCCTAAGCACGCAATGAAGAGGTCATTATGCAGAAGCATCATGGATTAGCTCTAACCTCATCTCACTGACTGTCTCTTCCCACAGTAACCATCTGTGTAGAGTTTACCAATAAAGTAATATTGAGGAGATAATAATTATCAATCAACTGTGCATGATCACCTACTCAATACTATTTTCATGTCTCCATAGTGTGGATGATATATGCTAGAATGCTTTTTGGAGCTCTACCAACATCTTTGGATCTTTAAAATAGGGGACACAAATAGGTAAGTTTCTGTATGCTTTGCTTTAAGATGCAACTTATTCAAACAATTGTACTTATCTACAGATATCCAGTGTTTCCTATTATTTACCTTATATTCAGGGACTCTTCTGTTATCCCCTTCGACTTCAAAGCAGGCTGGAAAGTGCAAAATCTATAGGAGATATATGAAAGATCACATTATATTTATGTAAATGGTTATTAGGATACATTACATATGTATATAACTAATATCATGTCCTCAACAACAACTTTCTTCCTGAAGGATGCCACAGAATTTCACTGAGACTCTAACCTAGAATAAAGCTGTAAGACAACACAGCATACATCTAGTATGAAGGAGTTACCTGTGGGCTTGATAAAAGCAGTTTCTTTCCCAAACAGGACTTTGAATTTATATATAGGGCTATGGACTTATGATCAGGTGATTTAAGGGGCTATTAAAGCCAGAGAATAAGAACCCACTCAGACATTTATTTAGGAAAAATGGCAGAAAGGAATACCAACCCACATCTCAGCCATTCCTCTTTATATTCACTGTGGGTTTTATGATGTCAGACAAACTATACCCTTGGAATACGTAGGGTTTGTGACCTTCAGCTGAAGATCAAAACCTTATGTTGAACTGCCTTTGAAAGATTCCCCCAAGAGATACTTGTCAGAGCTCAAAGACAGCAAAGATAGACTAAAAAAAGCAGCTGGCCCTGTGATTTTAAGTAGTCACACTATGCAGCCAGCTTGGAAAGGAAGATTAAATAAATCTGCATTGACTTTTTTATGCAATACTCCTATAGGAACTGTTCAGAGATTTCAGGAGCGAAAGGAATTGCTGTGATTGTTTAGAAATTAATGGTACCAATCCTCAGTTCAGGCTGACACATTTACCACAGGAGAAATACTGGTATTGAAGTGTTTGTCCTGTGTAAAGGCCAGTGAATGTAATCCTGATATGATGGTTAGAACTACAGTAGAAAAAAACATGCAAGAAAATAAAGTGCAAATTAATCACTTCATAGTTCAAGTTCCATTTAACAAGACAAGCATATAGGGAGAAATCTTTTTTAAATAAAAATGCCATTGCTAAAAGTTAACGTTAACTCCACACCAAAGATAGTGTCAGAGAGGCAAAAATATTTTATTCCTGAAGAATCTAATGACACTTTGTGTGTTGGAAAAAGCAGGAAGAAATCTTCTTTTGCCCAGTACTGTGAGGTGAGGTGGAGGTGGCTCTCATCTCAGTGGGAGGAAGGAGCACAGCTACAATTGCAGTTTCCTGGGATGCAGGGACACACACCACACCACTGGGTGCTAGAAAAGTCCTACACACGCATTAGATCCCTTGATAAATCAGTGGCTGTTTAATGCTCCAATGAATTCACAGGTCAGCAAAAGGAAAATTTCATAGCTTAAGTGTAACCCATTAAAGCCCAAGGAGCTGAAATTGAAAATAAAGCTGCTGCGGCAACACAACACAGACACTTTAGGCCAGGATAAATAAGGGTGGTAGACCAGGAGCATCACTTGGGTATTCCCATGTTATTATGAGATAGTCATTACCTTTTAAATATCTTATTTCGGTCGCTGTCGTGGAAGACAAGAAATCTGGAGTAACCATTTTTGAAGAATATTTCCAAGGCAATTTCCTGGAAAGGAGATTTACAGTGTGAAGAGCTGCAGAGCAAAGCCTAGTGCTGTAAAAAGGTCCACTATGGCCTGTCCAATTCTTCAGGGCTTTAAAAAAAGGGACCTTGACTTCGTACCAAGTGTGAAGAAGTAAAGCAAAATATATCTACTATTCTATATTTCTCTAACTGTAGGAACGGTCCTACTGGGTGACTAGGAGTTCGAATGCTTCTTTGAAACAAAACCAAACTCCAGATATTGGTGCCATCACTCACCTTTTCCTGCTGCTTCTGAAATATTTTTATTTTGAAATCTTGGTGTGATTAATAAGACAACAGTTGCATTAATTTCCAATTAGGTGTTAAAGATAACACAAAGAGGGGATTCTAAGTAAGAGTTTCTTATAGAAAGTAACCACACTACTTTCTAAATTAATAGAGAGCTAAACAGAACTGCCCAAATTTCTCCTGAAAAGAAGAAGCAGCAAAGAAGGAAGGGGAGTTTATGGCATTTCTCACTGAAGCTTTGAAGAATTAAAATTGAAAGAAAATTTCACTCTCTTTCCCCCCTGCAATGTCTCCACACATTGCTATGTTGGACATTTGAATGTAATCCTATTATTTACTCAGTGAGTGGTCCTTTCCCCCCCTCATATCATTCAAGTAAAACTATAAATAACATGCAGTGCCTGCAAACCCAGACATGAGTTTCAGTCCAAATGTGGCAGGTGCAATACAAACCTAGAGAAACACCACAGTGGCAACTGCCTCATACATGATTCACAAATAAAGTATAAAGGTAATACGAGAGCAGCTATGACAATAAACAGCTTGCAGCATTTGCTCTGAAGCTCAGCTTTCCAAACCAAGTCTGCTCAAGTGTTGCAGTTACAAAATTAGGCCATGTGGTTTCACAGTGCTTTGCTCTGGGCTGGGCTGTGTGCATGAAAAGGAGGAGATCAGCTCTGAGGGACAGTAGCTGCCTAAACAGCTGATCCACCTGTCCTGCAGGGAAAGCATAAGGAGTCAGGTTTCCTCTTTTTCCACAATATTTTTTCAAACAAGATTGTGACATAGAGTCCTAGTACAAGCCTGATACAGATACCTGAGTTTTCAGTTTATTGAAACAAATAAAAAACAAAACCCTCGTACAAAAAAACCCCAAACAAAACAAAACCAAAAAACAACCAAACAAAAAAAAACCCTAAAAAAACAAACAAAAAAACCACCACCAAACTAAAAGCCAAAACCAAACCAAACAATCAAAAAAACCCACAAACAAAACAAACAAACAAACAAACAAAAAACTACCACAAACCTCCTTGAACCAACAAGCCCAGCCTTTGCCACAGACCCATTCAAAGACTGTTTCTACTCATCTCCACTTTTCATTTTGGGTCAAATCAAACATTTCTATTTTGCATGTTTTAATAAATTCATGCATACACAGATGTGAATATGTGAGTAGTCAGCAAGCTTCCACTGGCAACTTTATGCTATTCACGAAACAGAAGAGATGACAGTTCTGTTGCTCAGGCTGATCACCAGTGATGTAAGAAAATAAGCTTCTCACAGTTACTCAGAACATGACTTAACATTCCTATACATCCTGGGCGAGTGACCTAACCACTGAAATATGCTATATCCTAAAGCAAGTCTCACCTACTAAAATTGTCCATTTTACATACATAATTAAATGAAATAAAACAAGGCTGACTCATGGATGAGTCATGACCATACTACGTGAATAAGACAATTATCAGCTCCATTTTCTCTAGCTTCTGAATTTTCCAAATGATTTCTTAATTCTCTGCTGAATCTCAACCTTCCAAAAATGAATTAAAAATAACAAGTAACTAGTTACGGCTGCTTCAAAACTCCACATTTTTGACAAATCTGTGAATTACTCTTTAGACTATACCAAAACCCTCTAAACAAGTACAGGCTCTGCTGCTGCAAGAAGCTCTAGCTACAATTCTTCTGTGATTCTCATCACAGGCTCACCTAAACCAGACAAAACTAAAAGGATACCAGGCCACTGGTGATGAGTACCTCCTGGGTATTGCACTAACAGCACAAAGGATTTGAATCCTTTGTTCTGGCTTATGGTTTTTTTATTGAACCTCATGTACAACTTGGAATTTATTCTAAGAGGCCCAGGATGAGTGTGTTACACATACCCATAATCCACTGATGTCATAACTACTGAAGTGTGTGGGAGATGGGCATTACTGAAAGTCATCCACTTACGGGGAGCTTCCATCAAACACAGGAAATTGACTTCAAGTCTAATTTTCAAAAATATTGAGATAAAGTGTGAACAACACTGTTAGTCTAACAACTAATAAGCCAACCACTCCAGTGAGGGTGCTTAAACACTCTGGTGAATATAAAAAGGAGTTTGTATTACCAAAGGCTAATGGAAGCAATGATGGGAGCAAAAGGATTTTGGGATCTAAGCAAAGAAATCTCTGCAGTCTTAGTGAAAATTGAGCTAGTAGTTTTCAGTCATGTGTCATTAGTGCTGTTGCAGCTTTCCCTCAAATGACCAAGCATGTCAGTTCCTACCTGCAGAAGAAACCGCATCAGATGAATCTCTTTTATATCATGATATGAATAACGGGAACACATCTGGTCTCCCACAGCATGATCTTTATGACATAAGTTGAAAATAAATGGATCACTGATGCTGGAAGAGAAAAAATATATATAAAAAAATCCAAAAAATTAATTTGAAACAAAACACACCTGAGGAGCCCTCATGAACATCCAGGTCCTCCCTAAAGGAGAATACAAATATAAAGAGATAGCAAGATCAACAGGGGCATACATGAACTGAAAACAAAGCTAAATACTAAAGGTTCCCCAAATAAAGAGCCTGTGGAGGCTAAGGGCAGGTTTGGAGTTATTTTAGTGCAGGCAAATAGGCAATGTTTTGCACACACTGAAGTATGAGAATCAGAGAGGGAAGGAGCTGGGTGGGAGAACTTGAAAGCCTGGGTCGAGGGCAAGTGTCATATGGACACACAGCTACTGTAAACAGCAATTACTTGGAACTAATAATCAAGCAATTAATTCATTATTATTTTAGTTGTGTATATGTCCTGGAATTGCTATCTACAGCCTAGCCCACAGAAAATCCCATAGAAAAGCAACCTAAGCTTCTATCAGACCCAGTCCAATCAATCCTTAAGTCACCTGATCAGATTGACTGATATTGGACTTACTAAGATTTGGATGCAGAGCAGACAGTCAAGGAGTAAAATCACTGCGTTACTCTCTGTCCCACTGGGCTTTGCACATGAACACAAAGTATGCACAAAGAGCTTAGTCTAACAGACTCATTTTCAGTATTGATCGCTTTCAATAAATCATGAGCCAAAGAGTGTGCCAAATATTAATTACGATCCTCTCTTGGAGAAACAAACAAAAAACTTATGAGACAGTGAAGTTAAAGGCCGTTGTACTGACTGTTCCATATGAATAAAAGATGTGAGCCACTCGGAAAGAAACATTAACAACACTTAAAATAACTGAAAACCAGCAATGTATGTGTGACACTGTCCACCATCTCCATCTGCTGAAGATGGGAGTTCTCACTGCACCTCCAAAGCCTGTGCACAAGCATCTACATTAGTTATGTTAAACAATTCTTTGAACAAATAGAAAGGATGGTAAACTTCTTGCTGTGCTATTATGCTCACTGAAATCCCCTCAAAGTCTGTGCAAATTCAAGGTATCCATGTGCCAATACTGAAGTTAACCAAGCAGATCTCTGGAAGGAAAGGATGACTCACCTGGACAAGCAGTGACGAGTACAGTAGACTTCTTCTAGAGGAGACAACACAAAGCACTCGCAGATGTAGAAGTGCTCTTTGCCAAAGAGCAACACTCCTTCCAATGCTGTATGGCCCTGCACAACTGCCACAGAGCACTTGAATGTGACCTGGTATGGATGCAAGCAGAATGAAGCCAGGAGTTGGTAACACAGGAGACAGAGACAGCAGGGAGCTAGACCCAATGATGCAGAAGAACATATGTTTGTACCAAAACAGCTGCCATATTGATTGGCAGGTCCATAGGGATGAGGCCACAAAATCACCATACGACTGGCAGTGCCTGCTTCTATGGTACTAGTGGGAGGGTCTGATGCACTTTCCCACAGTTTCCCTGTTCCTTACCCATCTCTCTGTAGTTATAGTTATCAACATCACTACAGAACATGAAGAACTTGCAAATGTTGCAGGAGTTAGCACTGCAAAACTTTGTAAGAGGGCATTACTACACAGGCAGGGAGTTGAAGTACTGAGGAAAGAAGTGACTAACACAGCATCATACAGAATAACAGTGACATATGATAAGTATATATGTATTTCGAATAGAGAGAAAAGGCAAACATTTTCATTTAGATCCCAGTGAAAAAATCCTGCAAACATGCAGGGAGAATGAACAAGGAAACAATCTAGTTCTCTGGGTATCTATCTCACCAAGGCCAGCTGAATAAGTATGAATTGAAATCCTCAGTAACGTAAAACTCCTTGAATTGGCACATTTCCTTCTTGTACTATACAGAAGGCCAATCAAAATATATGAATATATCATTTTAGTGGTCTTAAAGATTTAGATAAACATTCTGGAATACTTTAAAAAACCTCCCTTTGCATCTCACTTTCTTGCATTTACTCCTGAGTAAATTAACTTGGCCCTTAAAATAGAGGAATTTCTAAAACACAATTTAGAAGCACTGGGAATTTTTCAACCAAGTAGTTCTTCTGTCATGTATGCCAGTTCATGAAATTGACCGATTTTGATAAAGAAAGCCTTTTTTCTGGAACAGTTTTTATGGCTGAGAGATGGTGCAAAAAATAAACAGAACAATACAGGGACCAGAAAAGTCCAACCATCTGGAAAATTGTGTGGGCTGTAGGAAATTTAAAAGTTATGACTTTAAATAAAGCAGTAATTCATTCCAAAGAATTTCCCTTACATTTAGAGGTATGAAGTTCCTTATTTTTCTTGTCTGTTGATACAATATTCTACATATACTCAGCTCCAAAAGCACAGTCCACTGGTTATCACAGTCAACTGTGAGGATCAAGGTCAACTCACTGTTGTGCCCAGTTTCAACCAGTACTTTCAGCCAGTGTCTCCTACATTCCCAGGGCGGGAAGGAGAAGCTAATCATCAGTCTGTTAGCCCAGTCTGAAGCACCTTCTATTTGCAAAAACCCTTCAAACATTCATTCTACAACAAAACACTAATGTTTCCAAAATCTTAAAACGCTAATACTACCTTCCATACTAAGAAAACTACTCACTGCTGAGCTCCCCCTGTAAATTAACACAATCCTGAACTGCATAAAATCCAGAAATGAGTATAAAATTTTGCAAGCTGAGTCCATCTGAAAATGCAAGGACCAGAGGGCTGCATATGGAGGAGTTAGAGAGGAAGAAGTTTCTTGGTTCAGAAATCTAGTGCAATGTTCTTAAGAGAACAAATTAACAAGTATGAGAAATATGACGAAGTCAGTTTGTCTCTTAAGATCTCAATGATCTTATCTCTACCAAACTTTGTAAGAAAAAGGGTGCTGCATTATTTTTTGTGCATGCCCAGAAATGGCATTGGTTTTACTAGATTATGTGAAGTCTACATGATGATATGTAGAGTAAGTATGGCTCTCCTTTGCTCTCTGCCTTTGTTCCTAACCTCACTATTTCTGCAAACAAATCTACAGCCTTCCTTGCCTCCATCCCAAAATACACATAAGCTAGCTCAGGTCAGCTGAAACAGACCTGCACTGATACACAAATTTTCAGTCTTTGATGCCAGCACAACATAAATAGTAAATATATAAATAAATGAAATAAAATCTTGTTTCTACATTTAAATATTTTTACTGCAAAGCAATTATTTTACCAACAAAATGGAGTGGTTCATTGTGAAATCACTTAGTGGGCACAGAAGATTATTTTCTTCATTCTAGGTTTAAAAAAAATAGTCCTGGAAGATTTCTGTGGATAATTTTTGATGAAAATCCCTTCAATTTTTTTCCCCATGAATAATTTCTAAGAGGAAGGTAGAATTTTTCCATCACCTCTCATGCAGATCCCACGGGAATGCCTGTCTCTGTGGGGATATGCCAACCACAGAACTCTGAGCTGGAGTGCCTGCCATTATGTGTTTAGAGACATATGCTTGCACTGAGAATACTGGGGAATTCTGCTCACATTAGCAAACCGCAGGGTTTTCTGAAGTAATTAAATAGCAGAAAGATAACTTCTTCCCAAAAGGAAGGTAACTGAATATTGAAACATCAGGCAGTTGTATAAAATAGCTACATGGACACAAAGTTGAAATCCAGGCTTCTAAGAAATCCCCTTCATCAGACCCAGAGATCATGTGTGTGGGTTTAGGAGGGACATGGATTGTGAAGGAGGCCTGCTCATGATCACTAATATGGTCTGGCAAAAATAATAACTTTGTTATTCCACCAAAGGCAGGACCAGGGTACATTAGCAGACCTTGAGAGAGGAGAGAACATGAACCTCTCTTTCTCAAACCTTAAACTCTAAGCCCCAGTACATTCTGTCTCCTGTACTATCCAACCAGTAACAGTCATTTGTATCCATTTCTTCAGTTTGACATTATTTCTTCAAATTTATATTATTATTAAATAGATCTGCACTATTAGAAATACTTGAGCTGAGTAAATTTTTTTCATTTTGGGGAACATGACTCATTTTATTGCAGGTGAGTAAGAAAGATCTGACAGAGTTCTACTAGAGAATCTCCATCAGAACAGTCCTGTACCTACAAGTCTTGTACCTTCAGTCTTGCATTGAAACACCAAGCAGCTTGAAATTATCATAAATTAGATAAAAACTTCCATTTTCTGTCAAAATGGATCACAATCCAGTTCACAAGCTACTAGAATCATTAATCAATGAAGCAAACATGACATAAAATAATTGAATAATTACCTTCTAAGGTATTGCCCAAAGCCCTGCATCTCTTGATTGCTCTGTTCATTCAGATGTACAGGAGAATTAAAGCTAAAGGCATAGATTTTTCTCTTATTTTTCAGAAGACCTGTTTCTAAGTGTTCTAGTTGCATTTAAGCCAACAGCCATAAAAGCATATTCTGCTCTGGAGTTCAAGAGCCAGATTTCTAAAAGAATTACAAATGCAAACAGTCTTTATACAGTTTCCAAAAACACAATAGGGGTTAACCATCTATTCCTATAGGCTCTACTCGTGTTAGCATGGTCCCTCCCAGGAAAAACACAGGAATGCAAGGAAATTAAAGTCACAAAACCACGTGTCTGGAACACACCCACACAATCTCTTGAGTATAACATTCTTATTGAATAAGTACAAAAGAATGGCTACTCCAAGTCAGTTCAGAGGTCCACCTAAACAATTCTCCTGTATCTTCTAACAGAGCCTTATGGAAAGAGTATAAGAAATGTGCTTGGCATGGACTGATTCTTGATCTTCGTATGCCTTCTAAGCAATCAGTGGCTTAGGGACTTACTGAATCCCCTTCCTCCTGCTCATTGTCATATCTCATGTTTACCTATAAACACTCACAGCTTGCTCTAATCACTTGCTCAGCAAAAGCTACAAAAACTTTGCATGATACACATAAAAACAATGCATTTAGGTAGCACTGTATCAGGAATCACAGAGATGAAACCTGTGCTTATGTACTCTTTCTGCCCTTTCTGTTTTTTATAAAGAGGAATCACAGGGTGCATCAGCTACAAAGGTCCTATCAGTAAAGTAGGGTAAATGTTATTTAGGGCCACAGAGTTTAAAATTACTAAGAGTACATGAAATCAAATACGTTGCTTTCACAATTTTTGCTAGGGAAACAGATATGTGTTGCCATGGTAAGAGAGAGCAATACAGGTCCACATCTCTATGCCACTGACAAGACCTTTCCTGCAATGATTGTTAGGTTGCTTGTTGCTGAAGTCTCATCTTACTTTGAAACCGTCACACACGCGCCTCATTAATCACAACTTAAGAATACATGACAGGTTGCCTCATTCCCTCCAGCTGCTCAGTGGAGCAATTTCCAAAAGAAACTAAATCAACTTGGCCTAGTCTTTAGTGGTAGGGGCTGTAGGCTCGCATTTAGTCACATCAGAACTGTTACAAACAGTGGATCCAACTTCTTCTGCTCAGACTTGAGTGAAACCACTGCTATCTCTAGAAGGCAAGCCTTGCGGTCACACCTTTGCTTTAGAAGACCCAGGGCACATTCCTTTTTTGCATGTAATCACCACTCACCCTCCCTCCCTCCCTCCACTGCAGCAAAACCCACTTCTTTTGTATGCACTTCTCAGGGTTTTAACAACTTCTCAAATGCTGCAAGGAAAGAATATCACACATTTGGGGAAAAGGGAGGGTGGCAGAAGAAAGTTCTTTTCTTGTAGATGGTTGTGGGCACTGGGGCTGCTCTTTGTCCTTGCTTTCTGTGATGAAAGCTGCCATCTGTCCCAACCCATCACCAGTCTAAAAAGCTGGCATCTCTTAGCTGATGATGGCATCTGGAAGACAGTTCTAATAGGATTGTGCTCATACCTCTTGTACACCCAGACATCTCTGTCTCACTCCAGGCTCCTCTCAAACAGAAAATGCTGCCAAAAACTAACATGAGCCCTTAAATTTCATCATAGGGTCAGTTCATTCAAGTTCATGCCCTTCCCATTGCCTCAAGAATAATCACAGCAAAGTCTGCCTGCTCCTTGACCTGATGCATCATTCTATGGAAAAAAACTGTTAGGGAATCAGCTGTGTCTGCTGGAGGGCCCTGGTGCTTGTCAGGTGCTCTGCAGAGATCCAGAGAGCAGCTACAGCCTTAAAATTGAAAGATGTTTTTCATCAAGGTGAACATTAAAAAAAAAAAAAAAAACAAACCCAGAAGCAGATATAAAGGTAGAATGCTAGGAGGTATCCATGGAACACCAAATAGTATTTTGAAGATATCCAGAAGATCAAAGATCTGGTTAAAGATATTCTGATGGGGGGTTTTTGTGACATTCACAGCATGTAGCTGTAAAGTTGTTCATTGAGCTGAGGTAGGGCTGGAGGAGCATGGGCTGGGGAAGGAGCTCCCAGCAGCCTTTCCACTGCTGCAGAAACCCAGGTAGAGCAAGTCAGACAAGTAATGATCGGCAACACTTAGTCATTCTTCAGACACTCCCATCTGAACACAGAGCTTCACACTGAAAATGCTTATTACTGCTTAGCACCCCTTCCTGCAGTGGGGTAGCCATTACTATGTCTGGGCCTGCAACAGCAAAGGAAGAGGAGAAGCTGAGGCACAGAAAAGGGAAATGCCAAGAACTTGGCCACCCAGTCCTCTGCTTTGACCACAATAGCTGCTCCCTGTTCACACTGCACATCAGCACACATAAGGTTTTACTGCTGCATCCGCACAATGGGATGAAGTGTAACAGTGCTCCCACGCAAACAGGCCCTTCTTGAGGTTTTGTTTCACTTTCTACAGTTTCCTGAGGAGGCGAACTGGAGAGGGAGGTGCTGCTCTCTTCTCTTTTGTACCCAGTGATGGGATGCATGGGAATGGTTTAAAGCTGTACCAGGGTAGGTTTAGGCTGCACAAGGAAGCATTTCTTTACGAAGAGGGTGGTCAAACACTGGAACAGGATTCCTTGAGAGGTAGTTTCTGCCCCAACCCAGTGTTCAAGAGGTGTTTGGACAACACTCCTATAACATGCTTTAGCTTTTGGCCAGCCTGAAGTGGTCAAGCAGATGGACTTAATGATCATTGTAAGTCCCTTTCAACTGAAATATTCTATTCATAGCTGTGAGGTGTGTACAATCTCCCTAAAAACACAGTGGATGCAGAGCTGCTGCACCATTCTGCCAGTCCTAGATGCTGCACTTTACAGCTGTTCCCTCTTTCCATTGAGCCTGTCCTTTAATCAACATCTCTCTCCACACCATGGATCCCAATCCCTCTAATTTAGGCTAGTCCCTTCTATCACTGTTCTTGTTATCCCCTGTGCTCTCTCCAGCCCCTCCTCAAAGCAAAGGCATTCTGCCCAGATTTCTGCTAGGCTGTGCCCGCTTGTTAACTTCAGATTCATTTCCCCAGCTGCTTGGATTTCTTATAGTCTCAAATGACTTCCATGCACACAAACATTTATCTTTCTCCAAAATTCAGAATTTCTACACCAAAACCATTCCCTGAGCTTTCCAACACTTTCTTCACTTATTACACAGTAAACACACATTACCAGTTTGGCAGGACTACCTTAGGATTGTAAAGATAAGGGAGGCAATCTTACAGTTGGTGCTCAGATTGCAGATACAGGAATCCAATCTCCTTGTCTCTGCTGGGAAGGTAGGGTCATTTTAAAAGTTGGTGCTTTGCCTTTTAGTAGGCAAGTTGATAGATTAGGTCAGAACAGGTTCCTATTTGCATTTCTCTTGCAAAATTCTACTGCAGCACATGTGTAACATCATCCATATCTCTTCCCATGACTACGCCGCACATAGTCTCAGTATACCTGTACACACTAAAACCTCAGTGGAGCCTCAGCAAAATGTATAATCAAGCGACCAGAGTGTGACAGTTCAGTAACTTCTGAGAGAACAACTCTGACAGCAACACCCTTAAATCTGCACCTACAGTCTGATATGTTCACCTAGTGAATTACACACATTAACTTGAGTGCAGGAAAAAACCTCCACCTTGTACTTTGGGCATATATACATAGATACTGTAACTACAGCACCAGTTCCAAACATTCATCAGTGAAGTGACTCAATTCCCAGCTTTGCGTTCAAAGTCACATTTGTCCCAAGCACACCAAGAGCAGTTCTTTTGCCCAGCTTTCATAGGTGGTCCCTGCTGAGGCCATCTGTAAGGGTGATGAAGCAATAAAGCATCTCAACTACCAGCCCACCATCCTCCTTTAATCTGCAAAACTGTCCTGACCCTCCATCCTGTCTGCATTTCTCTGTGGGTAGTTTATTGCATTAAAAAAAAAGCCAACAAAAAAGAGACATATCTAAAGGCCTATCTAAAGGCTTAACTTTGCATGGTCTGGGTGCTGTTCAAACATACAGAACTTGACTGCTCCCTCATATCTCCACTCTCAGGGACTAACCACTCAGCAGCTTCCTTTAGCCTGTACTTAAACTATATCCATTTGCTTTTTTCTTTATAGTCATGCTCTCTTGCATTCCAAGTGGCAAACTTATCTTGTTTAAATACTTGAGATTATTTTCACAGGAATGCCTATAAATATTTTCTATTCCATTTTTCAAGTAAGATAAAAGACTAGATGATATTAGCATAGCAATACCCCACCTGCACTCATATTCTCCTGATTTAACTTGCTGAGGAAAAGAATCTGAACTAAAAGGCAACGTCAATATCATTTGATCTGCTGCTTCTGCAAAAAGAAATCTCACATATCTGAATATATACAAAAGTATCTGTTTAATGGTAATGCAAAAAAATAGCACTGGGTGACATTATAAAACAATGACCACTTTCCAGACATGAGCTATCCCTGTGTTCCAGAAATCCATCCCATATCTGCCAAAGCATCACAATGACTTTTCTGTGCAGTGCAGGAGGTAAGATGGCTCCAGTTGCCTGCTTTAAGTGCAAACAGCTCAGGAGGCAGCCATTGACAAGGCAGGACAGCGGTGCACTAAGTGAGCACAGGACAGCTAATGTCACCCCCCGCTGCTTTTGTTAATACTTCTGTCAGCTCAGCAACGCCGCGACTGCTGCTGGAAAAAAACATGCCTGGCATTTCTGATGGCTTCCTGCGGAGTTACATGGAGAAGAGACAGACAGCCTGAAGGCTCAAAATGAGATCAGGGCATGGAAAACATGCCTCGCATTTTCATGCCTGTCTCCTTCTGCTGGGGAGAGGCATGGGGGGGAAGGGACAAAAGGAGGAGGGGAAGGTAAATGAATTATGTTACATAAACAGACTGCACCAACAGCCCTGATAGCATGAGGAAGTCATCATGTTAGAGAGCATGAATGCTCTGGCACTGGCCACTGGCAAAGCATCAAGAAAATTTGGTGATGGTATTGAGAAATAAAACAGCTATTTCTATATCTATGTACAACTATCACAGCACTGTGATGACTGGGTTTAAATACTGAAAGTCTGACCCTTGGCTTCCACCATGGGATGCTAACTCTTGGGCCAGTGGGGGAATGATATCACTGAAAAAAACAGGTACACTGCAAAGGAGAGGGAATGAGGTCATGTCTACTCCTCATGACAAAATCTCCCCAGTCTTGTGGAAAATGGCTCTGTGCAGTGCATATCCAGCATCAAAGATTTGATGTCATCATGGTGGGGACTCACCATGCTCAGGATGCTAGCTTTTGAGCAAAGAGGTTAAATTGACAACATCAAAGTTACCACCTTCCTAAGAGTCACTCCCATTTACTCCACAACTCATGTCTTTCCCCAGTGTTCCTGAACCTGCCTCTTCCTTATGTTGGGAAGAAACCTAAGAGAAGGGCATCCAGTCCAGTGCAGGAACAAAGAGGGAACAGCAATGTTTTGACAAGATGACACATGATGGAAGTACCAGAGAGGAAGCAGGGAAACTCTTTATGGCCTTAGAGACAAGAATCTGTCCAGTACTCATAGGGAGACAGGAAAAAAAGTAGGATATGTACAGGGAGGAAGAAAATGTTTTCTGGTATTCATCAGGAAGCGATGTGAACTGAACTATCAACCTATACAAAATTGGCACACTGTTCCAGAGATAGTAAATACACTTAATCAAGGCACTGCTCTGAGCATGAGTAAAGGTGGGGGAGCAGGACAGGAATTCTCAGGGTCTCATAATTTGCCATGTCTTAGGCAAATTCAGACAATACCGTCCCACAAGAGAGTATCTTGGCTGCTATGCCCAAATTTTTTTCTGTTACTTCAAAGAGTTAATGTTTATTGCTCTTCAAGAAAAGTCTACATAGGAGTTCATACAGAGGCTGGAAAACTGTAATTGCTGTAAGGAAACAGATAGTGATGATATGTACTGTAGCCTGAATCCACCTGAACCCCAAACTGAAAGGAAGAGATAGGCCTCCCCATGCAATTCAGCCTCTAAAATGCCATCTCCCCAGAGAAAATTTTCTAGTTCATCTTTCATACCTTTTCACTCTCTGCAAACTCCTGCAATATAATTTGTCTCTCCACACACAGTTCCAAGAAGTCTTCTGAATGGAAACTTTCATGCAGAGCAGGGAAGAATGTTAGCTGGTTACAATCCAATCCCTTCTTATCCATCTCCCTTTCTTCTCCATTTAACGTCAGGTCACCTACATCAGTATAAAAGAGATTGCAGTTTTAGTGGCAGCTGGATGACACCAGAAGCATTTGCAATTTAGACTTTCACCCAATCTATTCTACTTTGGGAAATACCATTATTTATCTACAAAAAACAGACAAGAGAGAAGTAAAATCTGTGACTGCTGAAGAAGGATGTTTAGTTCAGGGAACTAAAGACAGATACATGCAGTCAGTCATAATTCAGACTAAATTCCTATAATCATAGAAGATTAGGGAATTAGGAAAAATTTAAAATGGTAGTCTTCTGGGAACACACACTGAGCAAGCTCTTAAAAAAACCCAAGGAGAGACAATCCACTTACATCTTGTGTCCCAAGTTTTGCATATTCATGGAGTCCATACAGTTAGGAAAGGCATGATGAGCCTTCTTATTGAGGCAGACTGTAACCCCTTTCATGCAGAAACTCCTTGGTTGGAGTCTGTAACTATGACCTCCACTCTCACTTGTTTTCTAGGCCCTATCACACTGAAAAGTGTACAGCAGTACTGCATGTTTCCAACAGTGTACATTAGAATCTTGACTTGGAGCAGCTGTACAGGTGGCTGAAATCCACAGCCATAGACTGACATTTCCAAACTACAGTTCTTTCTCAATTACCTTTTTCTGCCCTTTCTGAAAAACTTTTGACTTCTGTACCATATTTCACTCCCCTCACCGCCCCTCTGCTTTTTATGTCTATGTAACAGAAAATCTGGCCTTGAAAAATTAAAAATGTTGAGAAAATGATAAGATTTTGAAAAATCTGGTTCTATTTTGAACAGTTTGGCATGTTAACATTCTTGTTGATTTCCTTCCACTCTTCATTATTTTGTACACATTTTTGGAAAGTTACAATTCCTATTACCACTTCTCTGTGCCATCTATAACCTGGTTTAAAATACTGTTTCAGAGGTAGAACTGTAGTGTCTGCTAAAAGCAGGGGAAAAGGCTGCACTTTTCCTTCTGATTTTAAGCAACTGGGAGCTTTCCAGGTGCCCAGGAGTGCCCAAAGCTTTCATTTCAAGATAGCTTTTTTGCTTTAGATCTTTCAGATGGCAAAATGAGAGCAGCAAATTCTGAAGACAGTTTATATATCACCTATAACAATTGCATCAGCTTTTTCCCAGAAGTTACAGTGACTTTTTAGCCCAGAGCACTGACACTAAGTTTTTTTCACTATATTAAATTCTGACCTAGAACTCCATACACTTGTTCCAATTATCTTTGACTGTTTGGGTTCACCCTCTTCATGATATAATTTAGCCCTAAAAGATTACCTGGATTTACTTCAGCAGGGGAGGTTGTTTCATTTCTGTTTGCTAGGAGAACCTGGAAAGAGACTAGGTATGACCAGAGGAGAATATGCAGACAGGTGAACATAACTCAAAACCGTTTTGCAGAGAAAAACACAGATTAGAACTACGTTGTAAATAAATGTCTTTGAAATTCAAATAAACTCGGAAAGGAACCCAAAGGAACAAATGTCAACAATTAAGCAAAAGGACTATTGTCTCTTCAAAGAAGATCCTGCGTGAGGACAGTTATAGGATAAAAATCATACCACCCACTCTACAGGAAACTGCGAGAATCCAAGCTTTACATAAAAGCTGCAAATGTCCTAGATATGGGAACCTCATTCTGAAATGCTTCAGCTTCTGCTTGACAGTATTGGCACTTGGAGATTAGAAAGACAAACAATAGTACATACCTCACATATACAGTTCAATGTTTAGTTTAAACTACTCTAATTCCCCTTTTGATCATTCACCAGTTCTAGCAGCCCTGATAAGCACAAGACTAACAGGACAGTGCAGCCTTCTAATTGGACTTTGTTGCATACATTGGGAAGCACTACATCCTTGAGATACTACAAGCAGAAAAATATGGACAGGCTATACTGTCCTCAGTCTGGGGAGATTGTATACAAGAAAAGAGGGAAAATCATTCTGTTGCTATTAAACACATTGCAGCCTCTCTTGCCTCTCTTATCTTCTTAAAACCAGATCCCTTCAGTGGGTTCTCTACGCATGGCACAGCATATTGATGAGTCAGGTGATAAGAACCAGAAGGAAAGAGATGCACATATTTGTCAAAGGTTGGACTCCATGATCTTGGAGGTCTTTTCCAACCTTAATGATTTTGTGATTATATAAAGTCACCAGCCCAGAAATTGTGCACCTCTTGCAAAAGCTTTCTACCTCACTCTTCATTCTCATCATTGCTGCTCGAGGGTTCACATTTTGAATCCTCCTCCTCATTCGTGAAGGCCCCTCATAACAATCCAGAATCCATCGTGGCTCCAAGGATCGTGATGCATCTCTCCACGGGCCCCTTCTGTAGAAAAGTTGCTCCTCAAGTATCATCCAGTCCTTGGCTGCTTTGCTGTAACCACACTGCTGCATCTGTGGGACAGAACCACTTTGTGCCATGTTTTGAACACTTCCCTCCCCTCAACCAGCAGTGGCACCACCCCAGTGATTCACAGGGATGTGCCCAACCTACCAGATGGGATAAATGCAGAAGGAACACTGCAGTTCTGGCAAACACAAGCCCAACTGCCCACTGGAAGTGTGCTGCAGGAGATTTTGCTAGTCAAACCAGTGACAGTTGGACTAGAAGATACGGTGACAAATATAAGCATGTCACAAACTTGCAAATGGCTGCTTTCATTACATTTCCAACTCAAACACAGTGAGTCAGAAGAACTGCATCACAGAGGTTTTATTCACTTCATTTTTTTTCTGGCAAGTGTGTCTATCAAATGGCAACAACCATGCTTGCTGAAAACACAGTCTGAATGTCTCAGTCAGAAGTAACTGTGCTCCCTCCCAGCTAGGCATAAAATTAATTATTTCTACTTAGCAGGTGTGTTCAGGGAGTTGGGGGGCACTAAAATATCAATTTAAAGGAGAGAAGAGGTGAGATTTTCAAAGAAGGAAAAGCTTGTTGGTCTCTGATGGCCAATCCTGAAACAGAAACACACCTGTGACATTTTACTGTCTGTAAGCTCGAGATCTCTTTGAAAAGTTTTACTGGCTGCTAAGATAAAAAAAAAAAAAGTCATTGACCTCACTTTCATTGCTGCCACTGTGAGAGTGGAATAATTCATTAAAAAAAAAAGAAAAAAAGGCTCCTGAAAATAAAGTGGGTAATCCAATTGCTGAGTGATGCTGTCAGTATCACTCTTCAGTGGTGATGTCAGGGATGGAGTATTGTCTCATCAACTCTCAGCAATTCTTTATACATACTACTCTCACTTCTAAAATGCCTGATTTCACAGGGTAGTCCAAGAGCAACCTTTCAACAACAGAAAGCTGTTGCACAATATTCCTGTTCTTTACCTGTATGTGGTTCTTGTACAAAGAGGCATACAGCTCCTGCCCAGTTCTTCGGTACCGTTCCATACATGACACAAATCCCTAGAAGAAATATCAGAACACATGCCACCAAGTTGCTGCAGGTATAAATTCTGTGAGGGACAGAAGCAGGCATTAGTTGCTCTGTCTTTTAAAAGAACAAGTAGGGAATATGGCCTGTGTCTGCAACTTTGGTGGCTCTCCAGACAGTACAATGATGAGACAATCATTTGAGAGCAAGTTACACACACTGTAGTCATGATCTTAACAAGGGTCATTAGTAGAACTACTCAGAAGAAAAAAGAAAACAGCAAATAAAATTTAAGGCTTCTTCTTTTGGAGCTGACTTAGTACTGCAAGTAGCATAAAAGACATTTATCTGTTGTATAGACCTTGACTGAAGTAAGGATCCATAATGATCCACCTGATCCTTTCTGCATAAACAGAAAATGATAACAAAAGTATGGTCTAGATCCCCTTTTCTAAAACAGAAGATGAACTGCTTCAAAACACATTTTTGAGATTTAGGAGCCTAAGTCCTCTGGCAACACGTGACTTGGTGTATAAAGATACTATTTAATGGGATTGTGATGCAAAGATATCTGAGCTAGCTCTAGAACTGGAAACTTTGAGAGTTGTGCTAGTGCAAGAAGACATCCTTAATAACTGCCTCTGCTCCTCTATGCTATTACAGCCATTTTTGTTTCCTGATCAGAAAGGCAAAGCATATGGAATGGCTGTGTGTATAGCTGAAGCATTAAACAACTGCCAAGTAAGCTACTGGCTTGTTTCATCTTATTGCATGAAGATAACTGAAGAACCAATATAGAATTCTGTCCAACAGGCTGTCCAACACTCATGGGACTGTTTGAGTCTTGTAACTCTAACTTTTCTAAGCAAACACAAGAATAGCTTCTCCAGCTGTTCCTCTCCTTGTTCATTATCTCTTGGTGTAACTGCTGACAAGTGGCCACCTGGGAAGAGTTCAGCATCACAACCTTCTTAATAACAATCACAGGTAAAAATTCTCCTGTTTGACAGTGTATTTCCTGGAAAAAGATTCAAGCTGTCCTATTACAACTACATGCTGCTGTGTCTGATCTGGGCAAACTTGCTTTAAAGTTTTTCAAATAAAAGCTCTCTGAAAGAGCAACTTCTTTTTCCCCTTAAGTCAATGGTACAACACATCAGGACCTCGCTCAGGATAATGCTCCTAATCACTACTGAAAGAAGCAGAATCCCCAGAATTCCCACAGTATCCAAATAAACTAGAAATATCTGTTCCATGTGCCAGCCAAATATGTTGGAAAGATGCAGGCTTACTTGAACATGATTCTGAAGTCAATATAAGATTCTTTGGCCTTCCCAGAAACTTTCACTAGGTACACCAAAGCCATGAAATTAAAAAACAGGATTTGGAGTGGTTGACCATTAACTGCATTACAGAAAGTAGCAAAAGTGTCCTTTGATAAATTGATAAATTGATCTGTCCTTTGATAAATTCCTAAGGATTAGAGGTGGCAGAGAAGGCAGAAGCTGTCCAGAGATTGTATAGGAGAGATGAGAGTGCCCCTAGTGCCATTTGAAGATTCTCATGACCACCTGAGCTTCCCTGACAAAGGTGAGATTTCTGTGAGTCACAGCACGAGGCTAAACTGGCTGTCAAAGTCCCGGCCTGTCACTACCTAAGGACACGGATCAGGTGGGTAATTTTTAAATGCATGGACTCTATGCCCCACTGGTGGTGATTCCTCACAGCAAACTGTCTAGCTGCTGCTTGCACTGTGCTATAATTAAGTTAACATACAAGGTCTGTGTGGTGTGCTGATCACTGCTGGCTGCCAGCCAGGTCTGTACCCCTGCCGCGAAGTCACATTTATTGGTGTTTCCCTGCAGGAAGCTCCTGTTTTACACTGATGAAAGTCATTATATTTTTGTTTGTTTAAAGCATCATTAAACCTGTAATCACAGTTGTGGCCTCACAAAACTATTCCATAATTCATATAAAACTCCCATAAAGCCTGACCTAGAAAGCAACAGCATCTCTGCTGTTAAGACAGGCTCAGTACAGGAGAAGAGCTGAGATCAGTTGTATGTGGACATAGGGCAAAAGCCATTCAGAGTAGACAACCAATGCCTCCAAGTATTAATAAACCATTTTAGATACTCACAGGCCACTTAAGCCAAGTCAGTGCTCTACTGGAAGCTGTTTCAAAGGTGCTCATAGTCTGTATTTCACTCATGGTCACCGTTCAGACCCCTAAGGTCAAAGCCCACATTGCAAAGATTCTCACTGACCCAACTCCTAGCCTTTGAAACATATGAAGGGTCCTAAGAAGGAAAAATTCTGCTAGCCACATCTGGTCAACTGAAGACTATCCAGTTTGGTTTCCAAATGACCTACAGCTAGCCATCTTCAATCAGATGAACATGTCCCTGTTGATCATCCCCACAGGAAAACCATTTGGCCATAAAATGAAATGAACAGTTAAAAAAATTGGAGATGGCTCTGATTGGGAAAAAAAACACCTACGTAAGCCAAACCAACCACCAAAACCTGAAAAAGATACTCAGTAAACATGGAGAATATAGACCAGACTATTATTTATTAAGTGTTCAGTTAAAACAATTACACTATAATTCTTAATGAACAACTAGTGCAAACAAGTTTCTAACAATTAAACAGATTCCATTAAAAAATGTAGGTGTTTATCCTTTAAAATGGCAACTCTTTATGCAGTAGATTAAATACAACAGTGTCACAGTGTAGTATTTTAAACAAGAACAATATGCCAGCTTTGATAATTGTCAATGTAGTGTTACATAATATAAGGTTTGAATTCCATATGCAGAAAAACAGGTGTAAATATAAGAAATATAATATGCATTTTAGGGAAGGGCATACTAAAAGGCCATATTGATCAATCCTTTCCTAAAAATCTGAGTATGAAACCATGCTTTAAGTCTTTTTTTTATACAGATTTCTCTACTTTGCAGCCTTAGACAATCACATTCTAAGTAGAACCAGATCATTTTGCTGCCAGCCAGTATTTAGAGTTTGAAAAGGTGATGGAATTTACAAGTTATTTTCCTATTAAAAAACAAAAAAGCTCCATAGATCCAAAAACCATTTCTCCTCTTGCAGTGTGGAGTCCTCATGCAAATAGGGGAGAAAATGATTAGCACTGAGGAAATCCAGAGAGTGAGTTTTCTATAATTTCTTTCAACTAAAGGAATTGAAAGACTGCTTGTAATGAGAAACATTAAAAAAAAAAACCAAAACAAAACAAAAAAACCCCTACCCCCTCAAAAAAAAAAAAAAACAGTCAAAAAGAGAGAAAAAAAAAGATTGAGGTGTGACTTCTAAGTTAAATGTCTACTGAGTTCTGGAATGCTTTATGTCTGTTTTTTTTTTAATATATATACATCACTTAACATTCCCACACCTCATAAATATTCAGACTTGCCATAATAAACTCATGTTGCATGATACAGACACCACAGGTACCACAGTTCTTTCCTTAAGAAACATTCTGTCCCTGGGGCTCTGCACTTTGAAGCTTTCTTTGGAGAATTAAAGGCTATATTTTACAGAATATATTACAGAACACACATGCACACAAAACTATGTGCCAAAACTCTTAATAAATGAAAATAAACTTCAAGACAAAATAATTTTGGACTTCTAAAAGACAAAGGAAAGCCCGAATATTCAATCCCTCACTGTGCCAAGCGAATAATCCCATGGATGATAGTGTCAATACCCACATACCTGTTTTGAAGCACATGTTTTAAATCACCTGTTGGTCAGGGCTAGAACTAATGATAATGGTACACTGTTTTAGCTCTTCTGAGCAAAATAAATATTATAAACATATAAGCATAGAGAGTAAGGGCACTTATGTGGCATCACAGCTATAACAAAAAAAGTAATATACTCTTGTATAGTACTTTTCACCAGTACATCTCAGAGGTCTTTATGAAAGAGGTCGAAGTCTTTAGCTTATAGTTGGAGAAACTAAGACAAGTAAGCTTCTGGAACATCATAGAACCATAGAATGGTCTGAGTTGGACAGGACCTTAAAGATCACCTAGTTCCAACCCTGCTGCCACGGGCAGGGACACCTTCCACTAGACCAGATTACTCATAGCTGCATCCAGCCTGGTCTTGAACACCTCCAAGGATGGAGAGTCCACAACCTCCTGTCACTATGACCTGGTTGCAGGGGAAGAGGGGATGGTGATGTGGCAAACCCAACCTGAATTAATTTGAAACAGCCTGGTAAGCCTACAAAGAGGATGCACACGGTGACAGCATGCAGTAGTGGGAGGGGGGAACAATTTGATGAACCAGTTTGGAAATCCCTTCTACTCTATGTTCCCAGTGGCAGATAGTAAGTACTCTAATATAGCTGATCTACCAGATATTAGATCTCATATTCCAGGAAGAGTCCACGTACCTTATTCCTCTAACCTGGGCTTTCACAATTCTACGAGGAAGGCTTTTTTGATCTAATTATAGTTATTCAAGCAATCACTAGGCTTTTAGAAAGTATTCCATGGGTGAAGGAAAACAGAACAGGAGGCAATGTTAGGGGCATGCCACAAATTGCATTTAAATAGCTTATGTGACAGTGGCAAAGAGTTTGTGCATGGCAGAAACAGATCTGATGGCCCTGATTCAAGAAATCACTGTGTTTAGGGCTGTGTTTAGGCATGTATTTCACAACTTTTACGTACAGGCTTTCTGCTAGCGAAGGGGGGCAGATTTGCCTTTAATCCAAGTATTTAAGGTACAAACACAGAAAATATGTGTGCAGCACTTGAACCTCAAAAGTGACAATTGATAACACTTAAAACCTCTGTGGATGATAATTCCAAAAGAAGGAAACAGGAAATTCTCATTAGAATGAGAAAAATTACATTATACTAATGTGATATATTTCACATCTTGAATCAAACAGAAAAGCTGATTAAACAGAACACAAAGGAAATGTCATTTTATAAAGAGCAAATTGTTAAGCTTTTCTTATATATTACCCAGCAGCTCAATATTAAATTGCATCTACCCATGGTGCAGCATTGCTCCTCTCAGCAGCCCCGTATCCCATCTCTGACCTCTGGACTACGTGCTCTAACCAGTGTGGATCTCCTGTCTCTGAGGATGTGACTTAGTCAGGAAGGAGACACTTTCTCAAAAAAGCAAACGATTTTTGCAGTCCTCATCTAGACCCAATAATCTTTTCATAGAAATTCCAGAACCACTATGACTTACACAGCCACAGGGTGAGATTGTCAAAAAAAGTTTTGAGTCTAAACTCTTTTGACATGTAAAACCTATCTTCTTGTATTCATGACAGTTCTCATGCTCCTCCTTTTTCCACACATCTAATCAGAATTTCCCCTTCTGACGTGTGCAATTAAAGCTCAATACTTCTGGTCCTTTCTTGCTAAATCACAGAGAATAAATCAATCAACCCCTTCCTCATCTGGCTCACAAGCGAAGAACAGGATTACAGCTACCATGGCAGTTTTACAAAGAAGCATCTGAGTGTTATAGTAAATTACTAAAGCTGGGTGGAGCTTCCAATTCACCAGCCCTGTTCTACTTGGATAGGGACAAAGTGCCTAACATCTCCAAGTCTACTACTGCTACTAATCTAACACAGTGAATCAGAGACTGGGTGCACTACTACCCTGGGCAAACAATGTCACCCATCTTGTGACCAGGCTACTTTTCAGGTAATCAAGTATGCACTAGGAAACAAGTAGGTTCATTTCATAAGAGGAAAAATTGTTCCACTAGTTACAAAGTAACAATCATTAAGCTAAGGCAGATAATGTTTTCCTTAGCAGATTAAAGAGAGGTTTATCCTAGTCCTTCACATAGACTCTCCACACTGATGGTTGTTCGCAGGCTCTTTTGAATCACAAAATTGTTATTGCTATGCGGATTTTATTGTTGCTTTGCCAAAATTCATTTAGCTTTTCAACAGACTGAGTTCCAGCAGTTAAGTGTTGCATGGAAGCTTTGTGCCTCAACCCGCTAGGAGGCTAATGCAGAGTGCCAACTGCTCCTAAGGATCATGGATGGATTCCTGGCATTGCCAGTTGGTTGGGGAATAGCAGACTTAATGAGAAAATCCTCCATATTTCAGTGCATCATAAATGTACCCACACACAGGGGCGGGTTTCAAAGGGTAACCCTGAAGTATGGTGTATATGTGATGAGACTTCCACACTGCATTTATCAGCTAAACTCAGGAAGTACAGAAGCAGGTCTACTTCTATAGCAACTATATATATGTATGTAGGTGTGCATACACACACAGTCCTTCAACAGATGATACTACTGAAGAGATTAATTCATGAGAGAACAGATAACTTGTCTCGTAATAGCAAAAACACACAATGAGAGTTAAGGCATGTTTGTTCTTTAATCCTGAGAATGACTTCTGTGACTTTGGGATAATACACTCAACCTCTTGAGGACTCAGTTTCCATCCTGTTACAGCAGAGGCATTAGCTTTTATATCTAGTGAAAGGTGAAGGTCAGACTTTGGAATTATGGGGAATACCAGTGGAGTTTCTTCTTGCCTTCACTTGTTCTTACCATTTTCCTATTACTATTTAAAATGCTGACATTCTACAGGTGTATGTATCTTAGGGCTTTATTACATACTATATCAATACCTTTGTCCAAAAGCCTCATGCACATTTGAATCATGGATTTTATTTAAGAAAAATGTGCTCTTCTAATCCTTTAGCTGATGAAAGAATTCTGTAGATGTTAGCTTATGCTTAGAGCTCAGAGTACAGAATACAAAGAAGCATCTTTCTCCTGACCCCCAAAACAATCAGTTTTCTAAAATTACTTACATTTGAAGGTGACAAGATTACTTCTGGATTTCGTTAGTGCCTGTAGTACAAGCTTCTCTGCAGCAGAAAGCATGAATAGAACACAGATAGGTACAACCAAACTTTAATTTTGCTAGCAAAGGTGAGAACAATGAGAAATGAATGGTCACAGACTTCAGCACAGTTAGCAACCTATACCCTCACTTAGAAGAAATATTTATGTCAATCTTGCAGAGATTTCTAGGACCTCCCCTAATTTTCTGTTCTTTAATTTTCAGTTTAAATTGCCACTTCAGGCTTTTGAATCAAACAATCCATATAAAGCAACTTAATTCAAACAATTTTGCTTGAAATTATTATAAATAAAATGTTGCATCAAAATTTTGGAAGAAAAGAGACATATTTGAAACAAGAAATATGAAAAATTATTTGTCTTTTTGTGTATTCAGCAAAGAAAAAAATAGTTTCAGTGGCTAGCACTTGTTTCTAGGGTTTCTCTGAAACCAAATAAAACTCCTCTTTCATCCATGTTAACACTGTTTACTCATTTGGCATCATCTTTGTTATGTGAAAATAAAACTCTGCAACCAGCAGCTCTTGAAAGATGAGATTTTGATGCCAAGAGCTTTAAACATTAAATTCCACTCACTGAAATCTTATATCCAAGCTTAAACCTGACCCAGACACAGTCTCTAGCTTGAAAGGCAGAAGTATATTTAAAAAAAAATATGCAGGAGAAATAACAGACATCTTGTCATACAATGTGTAATTCAATGAAGGGACTTCACTGCCACAGAACACCACTGAGTTTAAAAACACAGAAAAACTCCCTCTGAAGAATTACCCACAAAAAATTTGTAAGTGATAATATCTCTCGTATTGAAGGTTTTAGGATGAAAAGTAAATCAAGAAAGAAATAACTGATTTTTCTCCTGTGCATTGTGCTGTCATACACAATGACAGCAACCTGTAATGAATTTTTAGGGGACAGACTGTGGGGTGAGGGGCCCGTGAATCTGAGTCAGCCTAAAAGTTTGTATTCATCTTCATACAACATTTCTATTCCAATTCTCTGTTAAACAGTTATCTTCAATAAATGTGGAAATTATTCCCATACATTTCAGAAAGGTCAGTTATTTGTATCACATAATATAAAATACCTCTGTATTTTATGTTTTCATGCAAATCTCATCTTACATAGACTTGTTGAATTATTTCTTTAGGATATTGTAAACAATCTGAAAATTATAAATAAGCGGTATGTCAGATATCCATGTAAGAGGACATAAAAATTTCTTTGTTCAAAGTTAAAGAAACTTTTTTCCAGCTTGCTGCAGCATGCTGTAATTTAGCTTTGAGCCAGTTATTAAACAAGACAATAATATTATAATGGAAATTGTTTAATATACATCATTAATAGTAAAGTGCCTGCTTTCATTGAAGTAAAAAAAATGTGTGCTATGAGCAGTTTTGAAATGAATATTTGATTCCAAAGTTCCCTTGTGCATTTAATGACATGCTAATTTACATTTTAATTACTTCCTAAGAAATCAAAGCATTTGTTGACAGAAGAACATAATGTCAACTTCACGGTGCACTGTTGGTGGATAGTTAATGAACTTAATTAGATAATTAGTGATGTTAATTATCCTTCTATTATGAAGATAAACATGTTACACAAATGATGCACTTTTCAAAGAAATATCGTTAAATGTTTGCTTGTTTTAATGCAGTTAACTTGAAAAACTGATAAAAGATCAACTGAGTGATTGGTAAGAAAAAGATTTAAATAATAATGGTGATCATGTTTCAAATATTTCTATCTTCTTCATTTCACCTACTATGAACTGCTAAGTTGGTCTTGACTCTCCTTCCTCCAAAATTAGCAAGCTAATATTTTATTTAGCAATCTAAGGTTTTTGTTCAACCCTCTTCACTGCATTGCATACTTCTCCCCCCTTAAACAACCATTCTCTGATGCAGTTGTTTGAAAACCGAAGCTTATAAGCATCAGACTTAATTTACAGTCAGTTATTGAAAGATGCTATAAAAGTGGAGGAAAGAAGTAGCTACTATTTGAAGTCACTAGTCCATTACTTAGATCTGACTTCAGCTGCTGGTGTAGTGTTGCCATTGACATCTTGAGTTATAATGGCAAAGGCTCTGTAAAATCATGAGATAAAGCTTCTTTTTTACAGAAGTCAAAATGAGCTAACAGTGATTTTATGTCCTGGGGACAAGTCTTCAGTGCCCTGACAACAGCCTTGGAATAAATCATCACCCTTCCGCTTCAACATCAGACACTTTTGCTTGAAAAGCCTTCTTTAAAACTACGCTCTAAAATACAGATTTTTGAACAGACATCTGTGCACAGACATCTACCTCTTCCCCAAAACCTGTAAACATGACTGCAAAAGCATGAAGCAAAACCAACAGCCAGGAGCAAATAGAGCCCCAGTGTTCTTCCCTGATGGAATCATGTGGAGTGAGAGCCCTGCCTCAGATAGGGCTAATTCCAAAACTGTGATACAGCTATTATTTGTTTTAGGTAAGTAAGCCTAGCACTGTACAACATACATTAAAAAACTCCTGTAAGTGTTGATGTAGAGATTTACATTTCCAGCACAGAAGGAATTTAAGTCTATAGTTTAAACTCCCACTTGGGAGTTGGGTCAGTGGAAATGTTATGTTTAAATACTTCTCAAAATACAATGCAGTACTGCCACAGGTGAATCACTAGTTATACTAGGTATACTAGCCATGTTTATCATAAGGATGAGTGTTACATATGAAAGGATTTTTAAAAATGTTTTGCTGGCTGTGAAATTTGAAAAGATGCTTGTTCCTGGTGTAACAAACCAATACTTTTCTGTAACAACAACACTTTTGTTTGCTGGCCTAACAGAAGCCTGGTGAATAAACACATAAGAAAACTGGAAAAAAAATACCAACAACGATAAAAAAAACCAAGCCAACACCAAGCTGTAAAAAAAACAGTAAAAAAATCCTTAAGAGTTCAAACTGGGAGGAAGTCTCTTGAAGATTGACAAAATCAGCACAAAGGAGGTCAGATGTATCTATAGCTGTCATCACAAGCATATGCTTGCTGACCAAAATCCTAATATAAAGTTTCTGACTTTGAAATGACAAGTTAAGAGGTCTCTTAACCTCTTTATTCTGAAGACTGGGATTAACAAGACTTTTCTATTTCATTCTTTCAAGTTATATGGGCCTCTGGCATAGAGGAATGTAATTAATGAACCAAAAGAAAAGAGGACAGACATGATCAGGCCTCCTGTAAAACTGAGGAGGCTCTGCATTTCTTGTAAAGAATAGTAGCTATATCTACAGCTTTGAGGCAGTGTGTCTTACAGGAGTTAGAAATAGGCTGCTTGCAGCCTTGCTCAGGCACTCCTAAAGAACCTCAGGACACTGCATGGTAGAAGCTGTTGACTGATTTACAGTTGACTGAAAGACAATTGTTACAGTGGTCCTTTGTTGTTCTTGCAGCTTATTGAAAATATCAAAAGCAGTCATTGCTAATCTTAACATTAAATGCTAGATTTTGACAGCAAAACCCAGTAGCCAACCCATTTTTTCCTTCTACTGGGCAAAGGTCTGAAATCCTGGCTTAATTTCTGCACTTTTCTCAGTAAGTTTTACTTAGTTTGGAAAGACCATGCTTAGCTCTCAGTAAATGCAAATATTTTTATTTCACTATGGGATTTAAAGTCTTTGTCTCTCATGACATAGTTCATACTGTTACTTTTTTTCATGTTTCAACCAGGTACCTATTGCTGTAGGACATAAGTTCTTACTAGCAGTAGTGAAGACAGAGACCAGCATCTACAAATCACTTTCCTAAGTGAATACAGAAGCCACTTGAGACACAGAAAATGATGCAAAATTGCATTAGGGCACTTTTTTAAGTGACTACCAAAGTGGTCAAAAATATAAATTAGAAGCACAAATACCATTTATTTTTAATGTAACCTTTTATGTAACTTTTTCACTGTAAATGTATGAAGGAAGAGGGCTGTTCAGAAGCAAATAAATTTCATCCTCTTAGATTTCACCTCTCTAAAAAGTGCAACAAACTCTGAAGGGAGGCTGAAGGGAGAAAGTGGGAAGGGGAGAATGGAGAAGAACATTCTAAGCTGTATCTTCCTATCTCATGGAGAAGAACAATTTATCAGAGCTACAGAGCTGTCAGTATTTGACATGATAAGGAATAACACCAAGTGAGTAATGTTTCCTCCAAACTCAGCTCCTTTAATTACAAGCCGCTTCCTTGCAGAAGAGAGACAGAAGATGTAGAAACACCAATTTCATGCACTTGTGCCTGAATAATGTCTCCATGCTGCCTTTTCCAGATGGCAACCTTTTCACTGGAGGAACTAATGATGTGGGCATATTTAGGGAAAAACCAATAACGGAGTCTTTAACCTTCAACGGCAAAAACCATGTTGTACAAAATGTTCCTTGGGATACATTTACAAATATCAATTACATTGCTCACTGAGGTGTAATCAGCTGTAATAATCAAAATTAATTTTAAAAAATAATTAAACAGACCCCAGGGCAAATAGTCGGCTCTCTTGTAGTATGACATCATGGTATACATATGTACCTGGGAAGAACTTGCTCCCTCTGTAAGCAGCAAAGTGATGTTAAGTAATGAGAAGGATGCTGTGGCATGCTGAGAAAACACTTGCAGCTCAATAAGGTACTACCAGACACATTAGGTGGGTATCGTAGTCTTCCTGATCAGCACACCTGGAAGTGAACCAGGCATCACTGGGCATAAAGCTGCAATCTGCTATAACTTGAGCTAGAGGGTTAAGTATCCCTAAAGTGATGCTATAATAGACACACTGTCTCCTCAGCAGGAGAAAAAAAAACCTTAATATGTTAGGCACTGCAACAACACAAGCTTGGTTTAAAACTCTGAATACTATGTCAATGCACTGCTGCCCTACCCTATAGCTAGTCACTCTAGTCCTAACACACTTACAAGTAACATCTATTTGGTGCTTTTTGTTTCTGTTTTTGACAAATTCCCAGCAAAAACATGGAAATGGCCCTTTCTTTCAGCAAAAGAGAAGCTCACAAATAGAAAAGACAGTTCAACTGCATTGTTGACAGTATTTCGCGTACCCTCCAAATCCATCCCTGGATTATATAACACTTGTTTCTTTAGGAGCTAAACTAAAATTTGGACCTTTAATACTTCATATAGAGTAGAAAATGGAAGGACAGTGCTATGATAATATCTGATGCTTTCTACTAATCCAGTGTCTGAAGGACAAGGTTTACATAAGTGATGCAAGTGAGAAGCAGCAGCAAAGGTGGCATCTCCTCACCTTGCTCTGCCCCAAGCAGAGCCCTCTAAGTACAGGCATATATGGGCTGATCAGGTTTTTCCTTTCAAGTGCAATAATTGGGCTTTATGCAAAAAGTATGCATTATTACATTATATGTTAAGAGAAGTTCTTCAGCTCACTATTTCTTTGTGATTATTTATAGCAGCCTAGAAAAGGAACCTCAATTGCCATAGGTGTCTAGTTTACAATGGAGCATGTCAATTAACAGACACACTCAGAAGCCTCCCAAATCCAGACAAACTCTCCAGAGACATATAAAAGGCAGACCAGTGACCAAGCCAGAAAAGACAAAGTGTAAAATTTACCTCTGACTTGCATATTATTTCCTTTGTGTTTCGACCAGGCATGGACCTAATAGCTGAAGACAGGCTTTCACTCCAGGAATTGTGCTTGCTCTGTGACAGGCCTAGCCCTGATTTATGTTGGAGAAGCTTCTTTTCAGATGCTGTAGGTCAGAACAGACAAAAAAGCATGTAAGACTTAAAGCTGAGCCTTTCAGAATATATATTGTATCCCCATTACAGAAGACAAAACAACATGGCAGTGCCTCACTCCAGATAGACCGTTCTTCTATTTGTATGACAACTGAACTAACACATACTTCTCAAGTTTTTATTTAAAAGCCTCACAGAGGTCTGCCATAGATCAGTTTCATTACACAGACATGAACTTTGAATCACTGCAGCACTACACACATTTCAATGACTTCACCCAATATCCTCCCTTTTAAGTTTTCCTATGAGACATGATTTAAGGAGATTTCTCTCTCTTGCAGTGCAGCACGAACCCTACACCATCATCAGGTGATTAGAGAAGGGCTGGTTATGACACAGAAAGCAATCCCAGTCCTGAATGAGAGAAATTGGCAATCTGCTTTATCCAGCAGGTGATGGGCAGGGGAAAGGTATAACCAAGGGACCGGCAGCTTTCCAGCAGGCACTCCGTTTACTGCAATGCCTTTGCTTACTACAATGAATATTCCATAAAAAACCAGAGACCTATCAAGTGCTGCCAAGCTTTTGTCATAATTTCTTCCCATAAAGGAGTGATCTCTGTTATCTTCATGTCCCTTTCTTTGTCATTTCCTTTTACAGAAAGATCCATCTTGTAAGTGTCCTCCAGGGCCTGCCGCCTCTGAGAAATGAGCTGCTTCCAGATGATTCCTACTGTTCTCAGAATCTCCTGACGGACTAGGAAACAAAAGAAACTATAAATGGAGAATCATTTTTTTGTGTAAAGAGTCAAGCAACAGATAGAGCAAAACCATCTAATTTGGAACAGCATTGGTCCAGAGTAACTGCTGGAGTCAGTGGAGTTCCTTTTTGTCTACTGCCTCGGCAGGTTCTAAGCCAGAGTAGTTAGACAGACAGAAAAGAGCAGGACATTTCTTTTACAATATTCAACTCCCTGAAAGAAACAAGTAGGAGTGACAGATGAGTCTAACTGGTTTCTACCTTGGAAAACAATCTCATCAGAATTTTGATGATCTTATTATCATACAGAGAATGCAAAAGCACATAAAGGATGTTATGTTGCCAAACATCATTAAATATGGAGGGCCGAAAGTAACCAAGTCATGAAACAATTTGACACAGCAGGAGGATACGGTACAAGGAAGTGCTGAGATGCTTAGCTGTATTTCCCTGCAAAACAGACTTACTTGGTTGCATCATAACTAAGCCAATACATATTAAAAAATAAAAAATTAAAGAAAGGAAGCTGCTCTGCCATAGGATTCAGCTGACAGCCCTCACACTGAATTCAACCCAAAATTTTCCCTGTGTTTCTCTTAAAAGAGCAAAATGCTTCTTCCTGTGTATAACAGACAGACACAAGCTCTATATGGGACTTGAAAAAAAGAAATAGAACTACAAATACTATGTGTCTGGCCGCTGAATGGCCATAACATAGGGGAGAGATCTCCATTACTCCTGAGGATGTTGGGCATGACTTTTGAATAAAAAGGCATGTAACAGAAGTAATTGTTTAGCACAACTTCCTTTGCCTGTGCTGTGCCTGCAATGTCTATACACAGCAGAGGAAATAAGTAGCACTTGCACAAGCTGCTCTGATAACTGCTTAGGCCAGGCAGTTTCCTGCTCTGTAAGCCAAAGGCAACCTGTGGCATAAATTACCATCATCTGGAGTAGGCAGGCTGCCCTTTTCCTCTTCACTGGGTGCAAGGAAAATTTGGTGATAAGAAGCCAGCTTTGGTTTTGCATCCACCCCAAAACCTTCTGAACAGCTGTGATGAAGAGGGAAAGAAAAGGAGGGCAGGTGAGGAAACCAGACTTAGAACAAACTGAGGACAGTGAAAAAGCTACAGGTGTTTCTGTACATCCATTCATACTTGATTCATTTGGTAGATTGATATTTCGAGGCTTGAGGGCTTACACCAATCACATAATACCACAGAATTTACAGGAAGTGGGAACTAAACCACTGCTGGTCTGGTGTTCAAAGCCAAGGAGCAGTCGCTGAGATCCTATAGATCACTCTGCTGTACGTACCTTATCCCTGGACTTCTTCCTGCACTTGTATCTACCATTCATCTCAGTCAGATAAAACATAGGCCTGTACTGACGTAGCCAGTCTGAATCCAGCTTTCTTGCACCTCCACTGGGCATCCTGTATGTCTTTTATGGCAAAGCCGCCATTTTTATGTCTGATTTTCTTTTAATTACCACAGTTCTGATTCCCTGGCTTTGCTATGTTTGGCTTTTGGATAACACAAACACTTCTGTAATTAATTTTTTAAAAAAATGTTTCTGTTCTTACTACATACAAGCAATCCTTACCCCATCTCAACAGTTCTGGCCTGGAAATTATTATCTGACTGGAATAAGAACAATCAAGAGAAGACATCAGAAAGTACAGCTCATTTCCCATGTGATAGTCTATTAATGGATTTAATCCAAACCACCTAAGCAGTACAGAAGGCTTTCAATCAAACAAGAAACATCGTTATAGTGAATAAACTACTGGCCTTCCACAAAACTAAGTTTCCAAAATAACTTCCCAGCTTACACAAAAATACATCTGGTATATCATCTGTAAGAACAGCAAACGGAGCAGGTATGGATGTTCTAGCCCTACATTAGTCAATGGCAAAACTCCCAACCTCAGTATGACCCAGACTTTGCAGCTGAGATCCAAGTAACAATAACAGAAAGATTCACAAGATCCATGCACACTTTTATGTATGTTTTAAATGTACCTGCACACGAAAAGCTGCTGAATCAGAAAAAACATTTCATTACATTAGCCCATGCAGATGTCTCAGATAATGGCCACCTGCATGCTTGTGGAGAGATTCTAGTCTACATCCCAGGAGGATTTCCAAATTCTCATTTTACTGATTGGCCCGTGAGCCAGCTCCACTGAAATCAGTTCAAGTTTCTTAACCCCAGTTACTACTCTGAAGTAGACTGCTGGAAATGTTGGATCCAGCTCAATCTCAGCTTCTAGTGATTCTTCAAAATGGATAATACTCAAGTTCTGTGAAATCTCTCCCTCTGCACCCACTTCCATAGATACAGCACAGATGTAAACAAACATTATAATGAGATGAAGGTTTGTACCTGCCCGAGTTCAGTTGGCAAAGGCAGTACATTAGGCAAATGATAAAATTATTATTTGAGTTGTAAGTTGCAAAAATAATGTCCCAGTGCTCCTGCAGGACATTGAGAGTGTTCAGGACATTAAACTGTTCAGGCAGTGATTGCTGAGGTCTGGATAGGCAGTACAGGATGGCTCTGTTTAAACAGTTGTACAGGGCACTGAGGAAAACTTCCTTTTGAGAAACCGAGCTTTCTAAGACCTGTGAAAACACAAAACAGCACAGTACTTGGCTTGCTCAGAGAACTCTCTCCCCAAGGATCCACACCTCCCACTTAATTTAAGCTGTTGCAAACGTATTTCAGCAGAACTCCCCTGAACTACCTGTTAGATACAAATTCAATCTTTCTGTATTTCTGCTGAAGTCCCCAGAATTTTGGAAGAGATTAATTTATTCTTGTTCAGCAACACGTACATAGCCAATGGACAGTGGCACAAAAGAGTGACACAATACTATCCCTTCTTTATGGGGCACCATCTATCTCCATCATCATTATCATTTAAAGCTGTTATGTGTTCATGCAAGAAACCAGGAATAATAACAATCACCAAATGGGTTACAGCCATCTTCTTTACAATTGCAGTGTCACAGCCTCAGTGTGAAACATCATGTTACAATATGTTGATAACAGTTGGAAAAAAAAATACCATGTGACTCACCCACATAATCTGTTTGGCAGTGAAGATCAGGATTTGCTTGGGGTCAGCAGCAAACATTCTGCTGTTCAGCTTCTCAACCAACTTCTGAACAAAATAAGAAATATTCATCATGGATACAGGTGCAGCTGATTCTGAAGTACCATGAGGATCACTGCTCCCTGGAGGGGATACAAAGGGTTGATTATTCCATAACAAGCTGAAATGAAAAAAAAAAATTAAGATGTAAGGTTACCAGAGCTGAGAAGGAACAGTCTTATGCCATAATGTCTCAGAGCTGGGACATGTCTAAGAAAACACTAGGTCTAACAGAAACACCTTACTCAGATTGGATATGACAGCTCCATCTTAGGGGTGGAATCAACCTCAGTAAAATACTTTAATGGACTGATCCAACTAATGACTCAGAAAGGAGAGCAGCAACAACTAAATTATTTGGGTTGTTTCCAGAAGCACTCAAGGATAAACCTAGGTTTCTTTCTAAGTACTTTCTTTTTATTATTCAGAATCTGTTCTCAAAAAGAGAGAGAAAAAATTATAAACCCCCAATAATTCATGCAAACTGGCCTACAGCAAGAGAGAACAGAACATCCAGCCTGCTGAATTGGACTGTCCTTCTATTGCTTCCAAACCTTTCTAGCAATGACACCTACATGCTAAATATAAGCTAGTCAATGATCTGATTCTCACCACTTACCTCTTGGTCTTGTTTTCCCCTCGCCTTGGCTGGTAACATGGAAGACATCCATAGCAGACAGCAAAACTTTTGTCTGAAAATGTCTCTTCTGCTCACCGGTGGCATCTTCTGGAGAAGCCTATATAGTGACAGTATACATATTAGTACAGCAGGAAAACAGAAAGAAAATCAGATTCAAATTCACTTTCAGCAAGAGTGCATGTGTGGACAGCTACTGTAGTAGATGGCAGAACTTCATACTTTAGTTGGAAAACCAGGAAATCTCACATAGGACTACACCATCTAGCTGATAGCCAACTCAGTTGCACACTGAACAGAAACAAGGTTTCACAAGGGGCCATAATGTAGGTTCACAGGTGATTCCCAAGAGGTCTTGTCCTCAGGGACCTTCAGTTCCATTAGCAGGCTCAGGATTCAGACAGTCGGAAAGCCATACTCTGTTTTAAGTGTGCTAAACCTTGGGATACTGGGTAAGCCTTTTGGGAACTGTTGCTCCACAAGATGATTTAACTCATGACAATTGCAGTCAAGCTTATGTTCATTACTATTTCTATTACTAAGCTAAGTCTGCATGAGAACTTACATCTGGGATAACTGGACTATTGACAATTTAGAACTGAAGCCTAAATTTTTCTTTTTCCTTTTCTTCATTCTACTTCAACTCTTTTGAGTGCTTTGAGTCATTGAAATCCATAATCTGGACTCAGCTACTACAGCTTGTATTGATCTGTACCTAAAGCGGAGACAGGATTTTTTCCTTTTGTCACTGTTAGTACTTTTTTTACTAGGCCACTAGCAGGATACATCCTGTCCTTCCACCCCCAGGGCAAGATAGAGCAGAAAAGCCTGATGATAGGAGAAACCTCAAGAAGCAGCTCCAGTGGATGCCCTTGTTTGTTTGCTGGGACGTTGAGAAGACTATCCATCAGGAGGACTCGCACAAAATCCCACACTTGTTTCTTGGCAGGGTGTGGTAGGAGTGGGAGAGAGGAGGGATCAACACAGCCTTTCCCTTCAGCAATGGCTGGATCATCGGGAGTCAAAAGGCCTTCAGACCCTCCCTGTGAAAGTAGACGGCAATACATTCCAACTCAGTCTTCTTTAAATTGATTTTTTTTTTCTCCTAATGGCCTATCTCCAATCTGAAGGGCTTGTGCTGGCTCATATACACATACCTTGGGTGGTCCTGAGTGAAAAGCAACCATAGCCAAAGTTTTCAGGAAGTCAGGACAGTGCCACACAGGGTCCTGAGTATAACTGTGATAGATCAAGCACAGAAACTGGATAACGTTCCCTGGATAGGCAATCTCCCAGGAGGCTTCTGCATCTGCAATAGGCTGAATACAAACAAATGTGCATCTGGTCAAGTCAGCATTCTTCTCTGAAGCAAACATGACACAGCCATGGAGAAATCAGGCAAGGCACAGGCAGCCAGCTCCCACCTTTCAGACTGAAGATAAACCCAACCAGAAGATGACATATCCTCATCATCAAAATGAAAAAAGTTTAGTACTGCTGTGGGTAAGATCAGTCTCTGTATTCAAAAGTTCTTAAACATGAGACCATCACATCATCTGCTACATAACCAGGGCAACAGCAGTTCTGACCCTTTGAAGTCTGCGCTCACTGTTATGTTCAGTACTGCCCTGTGAGGGCAGAGGAGGACTAAGGATTACAGGTAAAGGCTGCCACTGACATCTGTCATGCTTGGGCAGTTTATTCTGCCATTCACAGTGCACTGTCCTTGCAACAAAACATTTACCTTGTCCACAGTGACTCTAACCATTTCCAGCAGTAAAACAGCTGCCTCTGCACACAACCCAGTTTTGAGGACATTCTCTGTAAGGTGGTGCTGCAAGATCCACTGCAACACAGACTCAAGATCTTTCTACACAGGAAGAGAGATATTTGATTAAGAGATGGGAATTATATACAATACATCAAGAACAAAACCAACACATCTTCACCTCCAGCAGCTCCTCCCTCTTCTATTAAATGTGTAGCATTTAATACCTGCATGAACAATTTTGTTCTGAACACAAATTTTCTTAAATCAAAGTTAACTTAATTTTTAAAATATGAATGACTAATTTTTATTATCAGAAAACCCAAGTGTGATTAACTTGCCTGAAAATTCTCTCATGAAAAAGGGCATAAAATGACAAAGTAGTAAAGCAATATCAGCTTCAGGTGCTTTTTTCATACCTTGACTGCTTCAGGTGGTTCAGATTGTGGAGTTGCCAGAAAGAGCTCTGCCACAAGCAGGTAGATCTCAGGGATGTGGACATGATCAGTCAGACATCTTTGCAACACAGAAAACCCAAAAATCAAGAAGTAGCCATTGTCAGGTACTGGAGGATGAGTTTTTAAATTATCTTTAAAGGAAAAGAAAAGGAAAGTGTCTAAAATTAAATGTCATATTAGAGGAAGGATTACTGACAGAACTTGATCCTCATCTGTCTCTGTCCCAGGCCACTCAGTATCAGCAATATCAACAGTTTATAAAACTCCCTCAGACGAACAGATAACCATTTTTCCCACTATCACTTTTGTTACAGGAGATTCTCCCTTAATTATTCTTCCTTTCTCCTCCCTTTCTCAGAACCACAGGTCTAATTATCAGAAAGCAAGCTGAACAAATCTTAAAGAAACAGAAGGTTTCAGAGCAAAGCTGACATTGCAACACCTCACAGGCTTATCAGCTAGTCTGATTTTGTGCAACACAAAAAGGCCCATCTCCCTGAAAGTGCTAATCAGAATTGCTAATTATTGTGCAAGGGAGAAGCAATGCTTTCCAGTCTTCAGCACAGAAATGATGAAGTACAAGACAAGATTGCCCTAGAAAGTAATTTCAATTCTTGGTCTGCTGAGATCAGTGGGAATTCTCCTATCATGTACTTCAGTGATCTATCACTGAGCTGGATCAAGGCAGTGTTTGGGGAACATTAAACCAATACATACCCATTAGAATACTCAATCCTGCAGAGCTGTTTTCCAGCCAGCGCCCAGCCACTATCCCCTCCTTGAATTTGTTCAGCAGCAAACGATTGTGGAGGAAGCACAGAAGTAGCTTGATTCCTAGCACAACTGTGCTAGAGTGCAGGTAGCTCTGTGTGAATAGCAGAAACCAGTCTGGCCCCAGTGCCAAAAATGTCTTTTCTTTTTCCCTAGGACAAACAGATAAATGAAAATACATGGAAGGAGACATGGTGAAAGACAGAGAGGAGATATTATTTAAAATTATCGCTAAGTGATTTAGAAGCTCAAGTTTCTCTAGAAAAAGTCTGATTAAAGGTGTACCACAACACAGAATCACGAAGATTTAACAACAGACTCATCTACACAGGCGAAGACACTTAATTCCTGCTAAATCCAACCTTATATTACTATCAGACAAAAAAAGTTCACTAATATGAATCTCCTTCTGCGAATGTGTATCAATAACTGAGGCAAACTATATCACAGACTAGATTTTTTAACCTATGAAATTCAAAATTACCATTTAAATTTTGAAGTCCAAGATGTGTTTTCTAGTGAAAATACACCGAGTTAAAGCACCCAGCACTATAAAATCTTCCTTTGAGTTATAAAAGGTAGAACTGTAGTAAGTGCATGCTCATGGTTATGATAGAGAGGTGCAAGTAATCCCACATTAGATTGAGTTGATTTTCACAGACAGCTGGGATTTCTTCAACTCTTGTAATGCAGAAGAAACACCAATATCTAAGTTCCTCCTTCACAATATTTTCTGAAAATGTAAAGCTTTTTCCAAAATGGATATCAGACATGTGATCAGACCACACAGGTGAATGCCAGATAAATCACTGACCAAAAAGTAGCTCTGAATCTAGTCTGCTCCTACTTACTATTTTGTTGAGATTCAAGTATTTTCATTATGTTTAGTCCTGGTCAAGCACCAGCAAGAAGAAAAATCCAGAAGATAGAGACACTTGCCTATACCTTCCCATTCTACTTACTCGGAGGACAGATGAAGTTTGTCTGAGTGCATTACATCTAACAGCATCTTCAGTAACTGGTTTCGAAGCCAGATTGTCTTTCCAGATGTTTGGCTTAAGGCTACAAATATCAGAAAGTAATAAAGAGTAATGAAGAGACAAAACACATGTTCCATTGCTGTGATGAACAACTTTGTTTGCACCAAGTTAACCCAGTAGAAATACTTATACCAGGTTTTTTGTAGAGTAAAAAGATGCAGACATCAAATCTTAGACATAAGAGTTCCTGCTAACATCAGAAACAACCAGTGCTTACATTTTCAAAGTCCTCTCTTTAGAGTTATTTAAAACTCATTCAGACTACATGTTCAATAGGAAGCAATCTCAGGTTAACCAGAGAGGAAAATGTAAACAGGCAATCTGACTCGTGTTGCCTACTGTGATATAAAAACCACAGTTATCAGCATCTTCTTAATATGATCTCTGATTTAGAGGTGCAATAACCAATACAGCCTCAACTGAAACATCACAATGAAAAAGCCAACTGATTGGATGTTCTCCCACATGAACCTGACACAAATACACAGATACAGATACTTTAAAAGGTGCAGAGCTACAATTATTTCCTACAACTGTAAGTGTAGTAAAGTGTTCACAGAAAATCCATGAAATTTTATTCCTTATAACAGTCCCGCAGATTAGTTCGAGGACAATTTCAATTTAATGTCCTTCCTCTCTGTGCATATCTGAAATCCAACATTATGTAGGCTCTGGACAGTGCTGCCAAAGTACTGCTGGCCTGTTAGCAGAGATGAGGGCAAAAGGGTCACCTCAGTGCAGCCTGTCCCTTTCCATATGAAGCCATTTGAACTGTGGCTCTTCCTGCCACAGGAGGCAGAAGCACTGTATTGCATTTATGGTTCATTAGGCCCTGGGGAAGCAGGGAAGTTCTGTAGCATCTATGACAACACAAGCTAGGTAAGGTAGCTCCCTACCTTCACTGGGCATCTCAGCCACACTATCCAGGAAAAGCTGATTTTCATCCACGGAAGAAGGTTTCAAGGTGTAAACAAGGAACAATCCAATCCTTGCAGAGAAAGAGGAAAGCAGTTTTGGTCAGCAAAAAGACATTAATTTAATTACTTGGAGATTACATGTAAATCTCAATATTCATTAATGATGACTGTTAACAACCATTGGAAATTCTAGTTGTTGCAGAAATAGAAATGAAAAGTTCATAAACTAGGAAGCAAATTAAAGGGTCATCTACCTACAAATCCAACATGGAAACAAAAATGGAAAAATTTTCTATATCTGTTTTAAAGGTCTTTCATCATGAGGAAAGCAATACTGAGTTAAGCACTCTGTTCATACAAAAGATTCTGAACTCCCTGTGGCATTCAGGTGTCACTGTTATCATCACCTCATTTCCAAGCAAATAGAGGAGAGCAAAGAAACCTTAGCAGGTACTCAGGGAGGAGGACTGGCAACCTCTTTTCACGTGTAGTTTTCTTTAACACATTACCTGATTCTAAGGATAAAAAAATTAATGTGATATTAGTGAAAGTGCATGATCTCCTCCTGCCCACAAGAAGGGCATTTCTTAAGAGGTCAGAACACCAGTTCTTCTACAGGAATGGTCCACACAGCAATTCCCATTAGATCTGTCAAAAGTCTGGGACCAGCAGAAATTCCAGCATCCTTCTCAGTGCTCAGTGCTGCTGAGAACCTGTTATAGTCTCTGCTGTCCTGGAGCTAGGAGGGTAGGGATTGTCTCTGTCCACTCAGCAGTCATGGGCCTGACAACCAGTCAAATTACCATAGAATAACAAATTATGGTATTTTAAGAAAAATGCTCATTCACACTCCTTACAATGTGGCAAATTTGGTATACTAAGCCCACGACTTTCACTTAAAGGAATATGCTAACTCATACAAGCCCAGGGTAGGAACATACATGCAGGTAACATACATCTAGGAACATACATCCGCAAAAGAGCTGGCAAGCAGTAAGTTCACATACTAGTTTACTCCACAGTTAATTATTTGAGGTGCTCATACACTTCAACAGAGCTAAAGGCTTGTTGCAGAGACCACAGGTTTGACATGCAACTCTGTTTCTATATTTTATTAAAAACAGAGCTTTAGGAACAGAGCTGCCATCTGTGCAGTGCATTTCCCTGGAGTTAGGTGGCTGTAGACAGCACTATATGGACCTTCCTCAATTCATCAGCTACAGGCTGATACAATTAGACCAGGAATATAAAATGAAGCAGTGAAGAACTTACATTCTGTGAAGAACAAACTAGGATTTAAATTCATTGCTTTGTGAAATCCTGATAGCAAAACTGATAGAAATTCAAGAACAAAAAGGATTGTTACTGGGATATAAACCAAACCAACAGGATTAGGTAGGTAGTTCATTGGGGCCAAGTCTAATACTATAGTGATACTTTAGGGGCAAGGCTTTAATGAAACCAAATATTAAGTACAGACTTTGAGTAGTCCCAGTCAAACCTGCAGAACTGTTTGTGCCACCATTGTAAGGGTCATCACCCAACCCACATATTTTCACACAAATATAAGGTTGGACTGAATGAAAGCATGAAAAAGTTTTTCATCAGTGGAGATCCTGCAGTTGCCAAAGATCTGGAGTTCTACCAAACTCCACAGGAATCTGGAGCTCCTACATGAGGAAAGATCTACTATCAAGCTCTCTCCAGTACCAGAAGGAGTAGAGCTAATCTGCAATCTGAGGAAAAGCTATAGACTTCAAGGTTACCTGAGAACATCCCGTGTATTAAAGTATCCTTGCAACAGATGGGAGAGAATAGTGCAGGCCACAGTGATCTTGGAATTACTTATTTCAGGATCATTGAAAAGGAAAACAAGCTTGGGCACCATTTGCACCTGGTAGGCAACTGCAACATTCTGACGTCCATCTCTGTAAAAAAGCACAGGGACTATAAAAGTTTTTACTGGTGAGAACCAAATTTGCTGAGTGTCAGCTGAAAGGATTCTCAGGTTGCATTGATACTTTGCACCTTTGGCTTCTAATGTTGCCTTGACAACATTTCAAACACTGCCAAATAAATTGAACATGTGTCAGTGATGGAGATCAGAAGACTACTTTGTGTGTTCTACCTTCCCCTCTGCCCTCTCCCCCAGTAACTGCTGCATTTCAATGAGTTCAAAGAAAGTGTTATTGAATTTGCAAGCAGTGAGTTGGTGGTAATAAATGCTATTCCTGTAAAACTCAGCAAGGGAAAGGGAAACCAGACAGCTCTGCATAGAGCTCTCTGCTGCCAAAAAGCAGGAATCTAGCTTTACTCAGCAGCCCCTCTGCCATGCTGTATCTCTTTGGATACATTTAACTCTAGTCCAGATGATTAAGAAAGTATACTGTTATAAAAAGTCTTCTTGGGTTATGTTTTGGTTTTAAACACAACTTTAATTACATATTTTTAAAAATTATTTCATACTCAATTCAAACATTAATTTTCCCCTCCCCAGCAGAAACTTAAACTTTCATTGTACAGCAGTGGTTCCACGTGAACCAGGTCACCAGGTATCTTTGCCCAGTCTGGCCCCAAAGTCATACCAGGGGCTGGTCAAATCACTGACTTCAGGCTTGAAAGAGAAATATAGAAATTATTTACTCCCAGAGTCCACTGATTCTAACTAGGATTGGACCCTTCATAGGCATCTCACAGTTCCAGCTTCAGGTTACAGACTGAGTTTCTCACACAGGTTTCTGATTCAAACACTAGTTTGTATACCTGGAAGACTGCAAGATCTCCACTAGATGGGAAAGAAGAACAAGGTCAAGATTTTCTGGTGCTTTCATCCAAAGCTGAAAGACAAAGGAAAGCAGAGGTTTTACTGCTCTGCTGAGCTGTGAGGACAGTACCTGTGGCAGGGAAACAATTAAAAGTAGTTCAGGGAGGATAACATCATAAATCTCAGTGTTTCTGCAACACAACCTGTAGGCACTGGGAAATCCCTAGTGTGGGGAGTTGTTGCTCCAGAGATAGCCCTGAGGAGCAGGCCCTCTGGGAGTGTTCCTTCAGACCTGGGAAGCTGCCATCTCCCCTGGTGAGCCACAGTGTGGAAAACCCCAACACACAACCCCATCCCAAATATTGGATGCAGGAGGTGCTATGAACAAACCAAACCATCATACTATAAAGCCATCTTTAAAGCAGCCAAACCCACAAAGCAACATCAACAGTTTTACCTCAAAGTTGCAGAGAACATACTGGAATGCACTATAATTCTTGATGACCGAAGACTCAAAGCCAAGCTCAGCTGTGCCCACTAGGGAGAACATTAGCTGTAAAATCCTATTGTTTAACAGCTTTGTCTTCCTTTTCAATAGATAGGTCAGCAACTGAAAAAGGAAGACTGAATAAGTATCTGCGAGTATAAACCTGTATTTATAAACTAATATAACACTATTTTTTAATTCAAGGAAAACACACAGTTTGCTCAGCTGTATTAGTCATATATGGATACATTTTGCATAAGCATAATGAAGTGAAGATTTCAGTCCACACTTGAAATTTCGTGCAGTAAGTAAAAGGGTAAGTTTTTGAAGGAGCTCTGTGGCATTGAACAGGAGCAAAATACATGCCATGTTATGTTGAATGGAATTTACAAAAAGGAACGTACAAATATAACTGTAAATAACCAATGTAGGTTTTTGATGCTATTCTTCATGGATGTGTTCTTAGTTGCTTGCAAACGGTGTTAACTGAAAAAATATTAATGTTCACCTCTCCAAATGAAAGACATTTGTGAAACATTACCAGTTTCTCAAGTGAGCCTGCCTTTGATTATCTAATGATTTCCTAATACTATGAGGAAATAACATTCAGAAAGCCACTGCATTCTGAACAGGTTGGGAGCAATAGACATTAATTAGAAAATACATATCAAGACACGTTTATTAGTTTGCTGTTAAAAAAAACTTCAAAGAAAAACTTCAGACCTCCAAACAAAAGCAAAAGCACTCCATTGCAACATGATGATCTGCCACATGGAGAGAAGCACATAGTCAAAAGGAACAGCTTATACACCAATGTAAAGGCTGCATTCACCTACAAGAAAGGATTGGGCAAGTAATATCTAAGTAGGATAAATATATTCATATGAATCATGATCAATTTATGAACAATTTGCAAATTGGGAAAATGAAAAGTTTATAATAAATCAATCCTGATGCCCTAATGTTGAGTCTTGTTTGAAACCTTCTGTGTTAAAGAGTCTTCCCTGTTCCCTAAGAGTTCTCTGCTCAGCCTGCACAGCATGAAGTAAATGATACTAAACTGAAGCTTCATACTTGAGCCTCAATCCATTGAATATTATATGCATAGATAGTTTACATACAACCAAAATCTTCAATTTCCACAGATTTCAGGTTTGAAAGGCTAATTTGGGACAGACCTAATCAATGAAATTCAGACAGCAGTTATTTATACCAGCCCAGTTCCTAATACACAGTGAAGATTGAGTCAAAGAAATTCATTGTCATCCCTACACTGGGCAGTCTGTAAAGAAGAATCTTAGGCTGTATGAGCCAAGAAGAAGAAAACCTGTCTTAGAAATGGTCTTTTGTGGGAGAGATCAAGTGTCTAGGTAAAAGGTGAAGGGTAGGTCAGTCACAAATCTGCTGCACTGGCTTATTTAGTTTATTAGATCATGTCTGGCCAAGAGGCATCCGTCCTCACCTTCCCATCAGCAGATATATGTTAGAGAGGATCCCACAGATTGTAAGCACAGGATACAGAGCACTGTCCTATATCCCCCTCTCAAAGATCTTATAACTTATGAAGTTCCAATCACAAGTGCCTATAGCCAGGGTATGCTTGGTTCATTGCCATTGATAGGTTTTGGCATAAAGTTCTCCACAGGAAGGACTATAACAGAGTGAATGAACAAGAGTGTTTACCTGGTATCCATGTATGTGCCTCATCAGTTTTTCACTCAGTGGGCTACTGTTCAGGATGGAGTTCAGGACTTTGACAGCTGCATACATGGTGTGGTCATCACGGGCCATAGCAATGAGACCCAGGAGAATGGCAGGGCCTCCAATAAAGTTCAGGCTGGTAGCTGCTGGAGAGGACTGGAACACTCTTACCCCTAGGAAATTGCAGTGTTATTCTATCAGGAAATTACATGGACTAAATCTGTTATTTGACAGAGAAAAGCTCCACTCTTAAAAAGTATTAAACATTAAGATATAGTGCATTTACCATATTGGCCCACAGCAACTGACCCAATAGTCCGCAAGGAACCCGAGAGGTGTCCAGCAATATTCTTTGCTAGGAATATTGGAGTTGAACTGTCCCGAGAATTAATCCCAATCTAAAACAGATAAAAGACATTCTCACCTTGGTAGTACTAGAGAGACAAAAAGCAACAAATGCATGCTCTAATACTTTAGATTATTTTGATACTTTTAGCCTATGAAAATAATCTTTTTTTTGTTACAAGTTGATTGTTAGGACAAACATTCACCCACCTACAATATCCCAGAACCCCATTACTCTCCCATGTCAGTAGACCTGGCATTAGCAAGAATGATAGAATAGCATGTGAAAAGTCCTTGTGAAGGCATTAAGAAAACACAGAGTGAAACAAATTATCATAAGACCTAAAAACTATGGCTTCTGTTCCTGTTTCAAAAAATGCTTTTAACATTGTGTTCAGACTGTCCAATCTGTTCCACTCCACAGGTGAAAAGTAACCCATGAGTAGAATGAAGTTAAGGAATGGGAAAAGAAGCTCAAAAAAAATCACTGGATGTACACAACTAAGACAAAGTCGCAGAATTTGCTTTAGTTAACTGCTCAGAAACAAGAGAAAACTTGTTTAAGACAAGGGAAGTTTATGACCTCTTTGGCAATCAGCCGGCCATCCACTTCATTGTAGGAGCTCTTTATATCTTGAACTGTAGTAAGGGTTGAGCACATGGCATTGATTCCAAAAGAAATCTTCTCTTCTGCCACCAGAGGTGCAGTATCACCGTACTGGTCCTCACCTAAAACAAGACAGACCATGAATGTCTGAAGAAACTTTGCATTAGTTCATATTCCACATGAAGATTAACTATAAGCAAATGCCCCAAGATTGTCACCTATTTCCCTTCCAGCAGGACATGGTCTTATGGCTAAGCCTCTTCAGAACTGCTGCTGATTAGTGAGAAGCAATGAAGTGGTGACACAGGACACAACCCTGCTGAAACAATTCACACTGGTGTTCGCCACAAGGTCATAAATCCATTTTAAGGAATAAAACACAGTATTTTGGGGCATTGTGCTGAAGCTTTTTTTAAGTAAAAATTTCCATTTGACAAGTTCCTTTAGGTCTATTGATGGAATAGGGAGTCTGGGGGAAGAGAGAGTGAGATCATTTTACAATTATGATGTCACATCTTGTATGTTGCTCTCTGATTTCCCTGCATCGGGGTATCTCTGGAATCAGATTGCCACAATCCATGATTAGTACAAAAGTCCATCTGTGCAGAACTCTGCAGAAAACAAGCACCCCAGATTTCATAAAGACTCAATCTTCAAAAATCAAATCCCTCTGACTTCTATTGGTAATGTTTTCATTTTAGAGTTGTACTTTGATACAATTTATCTTTCAACAACCCCCTCCCCATGCTTGACTTGCAGATTTTTTGTGTGTAGATAGACAGCATTTTGAAGGACTACTTTTGGACAGTCTTCCCTTTGTTTTAGGCTGGAGCATCACCAGGTAAGATTATTCTGCTCTTTTCACATGAGAAATGACCATCCCATGTCATCCCATGTCATCCCATGTCATCCCAAACTCTAGCACAGAGGTGAATGCACTACTTGTTGAATAAACAGTAATCAATAACTGAAATGTTTTGTCTGCCTGTTTAATAATTGAAACTAACAATATACTTTAGTTAAAAAGACCCTTCATTAAGTGGAATGTAACTTATTGCCCTATCCCTCTCTCCCCTGTGCTCTCTCCTATTCTGCAGGCATTTGCAATTAAACTTGATACCTCTTTTTCTGCTATGGGGTTTTTTTTTTCTTTTTTCTTTTTTCTTTTTTTGTCTTTTTCTGTAGCACTGTAAATGCAGAATGTCTCAGTTAAAGCTGCTGCTTTAACTTTTGTACAACAGAAATCACAATCTTGCAACTCAGGATGTCCCTCTTTACTCTTCATCTCCTTCTGCTGCTTGATTCCTGCCCCTCTTTTTCTGCCCCATTCACAGTATGTTACAAGATCCTCGTGCATCTTGCTACAGTCTTGTACAACACTCAGTAATGCAGTTTTCCAGGGTTTTAGAGTGAACTCTAGACACAATTGGAACACTAATAACAGATTGTAAGAATAAAAAAAGCATTCCCCTGAAAAACAAATAGTGGTGGATATGAGAATGATCACATACCTTGAAGCTGTACTGCTTGGAAATTGCTACAATACTGCGGGCCAAGTTTAATAATCACCTCCATGGTTTCCACAGAAATGGCTTCTTCAAACAAGTATGTAGGGCCCAGGCGCCAGGTCAAGGAGGACTTCTGTTTCCAAATTCGAGGAGTAGCTATGTACCCATAGACATCAATAAAGGAAGAGGGTTCCATGGAAATGAAGCTACCTGGTAAGGGCTGGAGATACTGCATCTGCAACAGGGAAAGAATTCACTGAGAGGACCCCAATACACTCAGGGTGCCTTAGGGTCCTGTCCCTGTAAGGTACTGCCTGTCGCCTCTTTGCTCATTGAAGTCGCAGTCAGCTGTGCAACACAATTATCAACTACTGCTTAGAAACTGGACTTTGAGAAGTACCATAAACATAAGCATTTTGGAATGTTTAAGCTTAATTTTTGTTCAAAAAACACAGTCAAAATAATTTCAAGTATTGGCAAAGAAAATCCCTATCTTGACCCAGACTTATTTTTCCTGTTCTAAACTTCATAACTCAGATTGTGACTTTCAACACGGAAAGACAAGTTACAGAGAGCACCTTGTACTAGCACCGAGAGAATAAACAGTTTTTGAAGAGTATAGATTGTCCAAGTGCACCAGTTAGCTTCAGTGAAGCTAACATTGTTTAGGAAATGGGGTCATTCATTCTCAGTAGCAAAACAAGGATTTGGCCTCCTAAATGGTGTGTATTATTTTATTTAAATGCAGACAGCTCTAATAGTAAGTAGTCGGAAATTTTTGGTAGAGAGAAACTATATTGTACTGCCTTTAACAATTTGCTGTTAGCATGAGTGACTCCTAGAATTTACTGATTTCTGGCTAATGACATGTAGAGGACAAGGCTGGTCAATATTAAGAGTTAGGACTTGAGTGAACACTTGAGTGAACAAATATTAGACTGGGTGCAACACAGTAACACCCACCCCCAGCTCTACCAACCAAAACCAGCCTTTGGTATTGTTAACAACCTTTGTGCATTTCTAATTTCTTAGACAATCACTTCTTCACTGTACATATAAAGATGAAGACTTGCATCATGTCAGAGACCCCAGCACCGGGACAATTTTTTATTGACCAAAAGCTTTTTTTATTTATATGAGTTGTTTCACTGTATGTTAAACACGTTTGCTATGAATTCTTTAATCAATTGCAATGTTTAGGCCTAGTTTTATTGATGGCTTTCAGTCTCATTTGAAGGAAGGCAAATTAAATTAAATTTTCATTCTTGAAATGGATATAGGTCCCAAAAGGCACTTAGAAGACATACCATTTTTCTCAAATATGAGAATGTTTGGAATTAAACAGGTTGCGTTTACAAGGGAAGTGTAATATACACAAGTGAGCTTTGCATTCGCTGAGAGTCAATTGAAATATGGGAACAAGAAGGAACAGACCAAGGTTACAAGTTTCAATTAATAAAAGGATTCTATTCAGAAAGAAACCCAAAAAACCACCACACCCACCATAGCTGCAATAGAAATAAGCTGCATTTTCAACACTGCCAGCCTCCAGCATTCAAAATGCAAAAATCAGATCTCTGAAATAATTTGAGATTAGCTTCAAAACGAGGAGCATGATGATACTGATAATATAAACCAGGGGCTATTCTCATTTATCCTGTAGATTATGAACCCTTCAGGTGCATTTGGATTGCTTTCTCGTGATATTTCACGTAACCTGAGAACTGACTGCTATGCAACAGGATCACAAGAAATGGCACCTTAGGGGAAATACCAGTGCACCAACATTTGCGATTAACTCATCAGATGATATAATCTCACACACTGAATAACTAACTCAGAGGAACATCTGTCTGTTCCTGAATGCTTAGTGCGCTAGCAGGAAAAAGGCCATTGACTCATCAGTTGATTGTTCAATGGGTGTAACAGGAAGAGGATGGCTTGAAATATGACCATGTAAAATGCTTGAGAAAATTCCTCCCATCTTTGGAGTCTTGCAAAGAGCTGGTCAGTCACAGAAGCTTATTTGTCTCTGACCTTTCTTCGAAAGAAAAAAGGAGAGTCCCTACATAATTCATCACCTTTGCAGGTTTTAGCCTAAATCCAAGGCGCCTTCAGTTTAGGGTTCTTTGATCACACTTTAATGTGGTACATTTTATTGCTGCCAACCTCTGCAAATCTTGAGCTTAAACAGATAGATCCTCAAAATCATTAGTGAACTCAGAAAATTTTGGCCTAAGGGTACAACTGAATTTCAGCAGCATAACCCTCAGCTACCTGCAACGAAGGTAACGCCAGCTCTCAGAGGAGCATCACCACTCAAAATTGCCCTGGTTATCTACACGCTGAGAGGGGAGGAGGGTACTAGTTCAAAGCAGCAGTATAAGCTGAAAACACATTTCTGAAAAGCAGCACAAATATATCCGGTTTTGTATGAATTTCTGACTCCACTGATGCTCAGCACAGTGGTACGTTATATAAGCAAATCACCATGCTTTGAGTTTCTCAGATTAATACTGTAAAGTTACAGACGCTTTGCGAGATGAGAATGAAAAGCAATGCAAGGCAAATGTCAAGCACGAGATCTATGCAGAGAGCCTTTACCTTTGCACAGCCAAGCATCTGACCATTTATATGAGCTGACACAATGCAGGTCTTCTTTGCTTCCTTAGCAACTGTCACTGTGAGATGATGCCACTGACCAGTGGCCAGCAGTTTACCACAGCCAAACTGGACTTGCCCTGGAAATGGGGAGGGATTTAGGACCTCACCCTCAGGTTCCATAATATCTGTAACAGCAAAAATAGGGATGATTGAACAGAAAGTCTCCCACCTTCTCCTGCCTCTGGTACACAACTATCAAATGTGACAGAAAGAACATGACTCTCTGTAGGCAGATGATGATTTCTTTCTATTCTGTTCAACATCTTTAAAATGCTCCCTGAAGGTCTATTATCAGGACCTAAGACTTGCACAACACCTAAGACCCCTCCAGCATACAGTGTGCCATCCTCCCAACCTGCTAGTTGTCTCAATGCTGCAAAACTAGACTGAACTAGGACAAAGTCAACATATTCTCTAAGAGGAGAACCCCTCAGGATATTCACTGAGTTACCCGACACAGAAAGAAAAATCCTAGTAAATTTATGAGATGATAAAAATCTGTATATTAATTTGTAGTTTTTATGAAAAGAAGTGAGCTGGAATTTTACATCTAAGGCACTTAGAGCACTCACACAAAGTCAGCTGTGCATGAAAAAAATCCCAGCTACTATTCCCACTCCATTCTCAACCTCCTCTGGAATACTCATTCACATTTACATTTGATGTACCTACTCTACTCAATAAGGAAAAAGGAATAAACATCAACGTGGAAAAATACTATCAGGTTGATATGATAGAAAACATTCTGAAAGTGAGGAGAGGAAATGAGTTGTTTCATTAGGAAGCTAGATCACACCCCAAATCCTCAGTCCTACTCTCCAAACCTGTCTAGTATCACACAGAACAGGCAGAGACCTGCTGGTTCAAGCCCAGTCTCCACAACTGCAGACAACAATATAACTGACATTCAAAAGTTTTCCATAGAATATTGCAGGCCACAAAGTAATTCACAATACCTGCAGCAAACTTAAAACTGAAACATGGCCAAGAATTACAATCACAACAGGTCGCAGGAGGAAAACTGAAGAGGTAAATCTCATTAATATCCTGAGTACTTCAAAGAAGAGAAAATTTGTTAATGAAAAACTCTAGATAATCAGAGGACACAGCACTGCAGATTAACTGAAAAGAGCCTTACCAAGTGGCTGGAATTCCACTTCTTCTGTGGAAATAACCAAAGAAAGGTCCTGTGGGAAGAAGCTTACAGAAAGGCAAACAAATTCTTGCTCTGTTCTTGACACATGCCTCACGACCGTAAGGAAACGGACTGGGTGATTGTTGTGCACCAACCCAAACTTGCTAATCAGAAACCAGCAGGAGAGTGTCAGGCCACTTGAGGGAGGGAACATTCTGGTGCCTGTAGACAGGAAACAAAAAGGCAGCAAGGAAGTTGTATTCCTTGTGCAGCCACTAGCAAACTGCTTTCTGTTGCATTTGTAGTCCAAATCATGCAAGAACTGACATTAGATTATGAGGTTTAATTTCTGTTCTATTAGATTTCACTGCCTGTATTCAATATCACAGAGACTGCACATATGAGTCTGTGCATATGAATAAATGACCTAAAATTGACTGATGAGAAATGACTACTAGAACTCCATGCTATGGAGTTCATCAGTTAGGAACCACTGAGCCAGAAAAAAGTTCTTAAATTTTGCAAAAATTCAGGAAGCAAAAGGTACACCCATTTCACTGTTCACCCAACAGAGGATTTTGATGTTTAGGAGAACCCCATTAAGTGACAAGTGCTATTGCTGCCATGGGAGATTACCCAAAAATCTAGTGGCTCTGATTTGTTAAGACTATTTTCTTAGCAGCCTGCCTTAAATTTTTACTGCTAATGTTAATCTTAATTTATCACACTATTAAGCTGCATCTGATACTGCATTTTGCTGAGCAGTTCGAATTATACAGTTCAGAGCTGGTCTGGGACACAGAGAAATATTTTGAAATACACAGTTTATTTGCTGCCATTTCTTACAGCTGTTGAATGCTTTCAGTGGGGCTGAAAAGTGAGTGCTTACAGGAAGCTACAGCTGAGTCACAGTGCTTACCCATGCCAATTCCTCCCGAGACAGATTGGTCTGCACTGGGTCCCATAACAGTGGCCAAGGTAGGGAGGTATAAACACCTACAGAAGCAAGCACCCATTCATCAAAAACGTAAAATCATATCTGAAAGTCACTAGTCACTTAATACTGCAGAATCATGGTAGCAAGGCAAAGAGTAGGCTATCAGCAATAACAAAACAGGTTGGCAAAATTGCTGCAAGGGATGCAGCAACAGGGCACATAAATAGGTTAAGACAAAGAGAGAAGTGAATAGTAACTGTGTCCAGAGTAAGGGCTTGGAGACTACAGAGCAGCTCAAGAAAAAAGCAACAGCAACAATACCCATAGCCTTCCATGGACATGTCAAACTCCACAAATGATGGAGCCAAAGCAGTGCCATGTAGCTGGAAGTTTCGAGGTGATGTCATGGAGATGAGACTCATTGCAGTCTGGAGTGCAAGTGCAGATCCCTTAGACACCCAAGGAGAGTTGCTGATAGGCACAACTGTCTGAGGATCAGTTTTATTGTCCATCGTGTCCTCTTCTGAACCTACAAGATCAATAGAGTGTCTAACCAGATCAATATCTGCACAGATGTTGCCCATATTCTATTCATCACTGCTAAGAACAGCCCTACATGCTCTTGAAATAACACATCCTCAGCATCCTGCAGAAATACAAAAAAATATTGCACTAAAGGAATTTCAAAATGGGAAGCTGGCAGGAGAGATGAGCTCTACAGAAACGATAGCTGTATTTTCTCCCCACACATCTTCAGATAGATCCAGACTTCACTGCTGGTAAAAAAGGTCCCCAACCCATTGGTTCCATTTTTCTCATACACAGACCATTCAATTCTGCTGTAACAGAACAGTTGCAATCAACATGTGGGAGAGGATTTGAAGAATGACTGCAAAGAACATAAGACCGAAATTTATACCATGATGTATCAGATGTCTCATGGGCATGAGAACAGTATAAAAGCCAAATACTATTACTGTAGCCTTTCACCTGCAAAATACATTATAGAAGAGAACTTGGCTGGAAAATAGCCTGTAGAAGCAAGGCAGTCTACTAGGATATCCTAGGAACTACAAAAAGCAGTGTCTTTTTATTTACATCTTTATTCTCTTTCTAGATATAAATCACAGGAAAAACATGCTGCAAAACCATGAGACAGTCTCCCTGTTTTGTAGAATATCATTAGTATTTTTATAGATCACTTCCATGTCTGATCTAGGAAAGTCTGAGTCTATAATCAGCACCTAGCTTGAGCTAAGATATTACATAATTTGATCTCTGATGATCATTAGATCAGCTCTCAGTGTTGGTCAAGTACCACCCAACCTGGGCAATAGCCAGCATAGAACTTCAGCCATACTCCACCTTCACCGCCTGTCTTGGAGCAACCTGCTTAAGGGAAGCTTCCTGTCATTTTGGAGACATCTATAACCCAGCCATTCAACAGGCTATTCATTATGTGCTTACCTGCATTAGCTGAATCACTTCCCTGACATGAAAGGACCTTGGTCTTGTTTGTGCTGTGCCTGGAAGGTAGTACTGGAGAACCTCCCAGCCGAAGAAATTGCCTAACGTGAAAAAAAAATAATTAAGAAAGCAACGAAAAAAAGGAAAACAATGAAGCCAGACACTTTGGAGTCACAGCAACCAGGCAAATGCAGCTCAGCCCTCTGGAGAACAACTTTCTTATTGAACACCAAATTTTAAAGACTGAGAAACAAGACTAGACTTTTTATTTCTGCATCTATTATTGACATGGATCTGAGATAAGAGATAAGAGAAAGTCACTTTTACTCTTCAGAAAACAGCTTCTCCATATAAAGTTGTTTTGCAATTACTTAATTAGTTCATTCATAAATGGCTTTACAACCCCTGCAGAGATGATGCAGCAGAGCACTACAGACACACCATCTTCAGTAAGTCATTTAAGCACATATCCTGCAATCAATGAGAAAGTAATATTAACTGAGACTTGAAACAAAAGGCTGAGTCTTGCTGAATTAGAGCACTACGTGAAGCATCTGATTATTATATAAACTTCACAAAAAATTGCACTAAAGCAAATTGTTCCATTAGATACAATCTGATACCTTAACACAGCTGGTTCAATAGCCTGTGATGCAAGCTTCTCAAACACTCTAGTGAGGGGCAGATGCAGTGGATGACTCTCATTGTGGAAGGCATCCTGACAGGAAGTTATGATGGTGCTCAGCAACCCAGATTCACACATCACCTGACGACTCTTTTCTGACTTCACCAGGGACTGGATATGATCAACCACAGCATACTGAATTTCCTGTGAAAGCTGAAATGGACACAGAACTGAAGTCAGAGGGCTGGAACTAAAATTGCACATGGCACCTGATTTATTTTATTTAATTGGTTTTTTCATTTGTCAAATCTCTGGATGTAAAAATCTGGCCCAGAAAAGAAGCCCTTAAGGCCAGAGACTCAAGTGCAACTGCATGGCTCTTCTGTAAAGTTCTGCAGTTGCACAGTATCCATATATTCATCTGAGAGCTGCTCAGCCATCCACAGTTCAGCTTTTGTGCCTCAACACTATGGTAGTGAAGGACCAGGGCTCTCAGCTGTCATTCTAAAGAAGGGACCACCACCAAGGGCAGGTTATTAGGCATAAGCTCCAAGACCAACCCAGGAACTCAGAATATATTTAACATTAAGCCTGTGGAGAGTCATACTGGCATGATCTACTCTTCATTCTAAAAGTACTGTTTTAAAACAAAACTGTATCTAGCAATGTCATTAAACACTTAATTTTAAACACTTCTCTACATGTTTTGCTGAATGGAAGCTTTACTTCATTATTGCTTCTTAATGATCTTAAAATCTCCCATTTCTCATAAATTATTTTTAGAGCATTTTGTTCCCAGTTAGGAATGGATTGTACCCCACTGACCTAACTAGATTTCGCACAAAAGTAACTGGATCATGTATTTAAACACAAATTTTACAAAGACGAATTGTTCCCTACTCCCAGGAGCTCTCCTGCTTTCTCATACACTTTTCCAGGAAACATATATGCAAACTTTTAAAGAAAAGGACAACAATGGTGGCAGACATGCAAATTGGGGCACTGGGATTTGATTTTATAACACGAATGAGAATCAACTGGATTCAGGATAACCTAGCTTATTAAGTGTAAAGAGGAATTCAGCTCTTTTGCATCCAACCAAACAAAACTACTACAGGACAATTTCCAGGCCAACAAACAATTTGTTTTCAAAGTGTCTCCAGCTGCAACACTTAGATAATAATACTGGCATATCCCTTACAACACCCCTACTGTTTTTGCAAACTCAACTACTATTTTTCATATCTGAAGCATGAGCTTTTTGGATAACATTTTCTTCTCTCTGAAGGAGTGTTCATTCCCAGGGACACAATTTTCACTGTGCATCTCATTACATGTAGAAATCATCTACCAGACTGAACTATACTATTTTTCAGAGGCACTTACTGCTACAGTGTTTCAAAGTCTCACTCATAACTTTTTGGATCTTTTAATTAATAGCTTATTCCATTTCTGACTATATGCAGGAAAGTATCATGATATGTAAAACTACAACTAAACAGAGAGCAACGCAGGTCTTGACTAAGTGAAACAACTGGTTTACTCCAAAATAAATCCAATAAAAGCATAATGGCATACAAAAAAATTGATTGTTTTCATTAGCTTAGCAGCTTTGTCAATACCAATATTGCCTTGTTTTGAATAAAACGCGTTGTTTTCATGGATCTTTGTTCCAGTAAAATGAGATTTTAGTAGAAATATTAAAGGTGTCCAGGAAACCACGCTGTGTGTTTCTATATACATGGATTGATTTTCCTAGCACATATTACTTGCACCGTGAATCAGGATATTGAAGGTGCAGTTAGAATGTAGTTTGAGGTCTGCCTCAAATTAGAGTCTTAAGGGTAAAATGTCACATAGCAATTTGCCCAATCTGCTTAAGCATTTCCCAGATTCTTGCTCCTAAGAGCCCATAGTTTCAAAACTTGGTATCTGATTTTAATTCACCATTACTCATCTTCAAGATTTTTATGCTATGTTCAAGATGAGCAAAAATGATGAACCTTTGGCAGTTTGCATTCACTTCATCAGGATGCAATTTCCTGAGATTTAAGAATGATATAGCAATAATTTTGTGTGCATTTGAAAAAAGCAAAGTTACTTCTCAGTCTCAGAGTACCTCTTACTTGAAAAGCTAGCAGCCCCTCACAGAAAATTAGAATTAACTTCCTAACAAATCACAGATTTAGTTTTACAAATGAAGAAATCAAGGCATCAAAAGAAGAGCTTTCAAAAAGTTCCAAGGGACCCAGGACTTTAAATTCTGCTTTCAAAAGAAAAGGTAGACATCCATCAGCTTAAAACCCACTGTCTCTAGAGAATTTGAGTCACTGTTGAAAATCATATGTCATAAAAATATTCATCAGTTTATCACAGCTTAAATTCCTGACGCACTGTTCTCAACTGCAAGCACATTCCCTTTCTTTCATAATATTTTGCTGATTAACTCTCACCCGCTAACAAGTAAAACTTACTTTGCTGACAGTATGTATAACTGGTTTTTGCTCTTTGCAAATAGGCAAGGAAAAAAGTATTTTGAACTGCATGAACTGTTTCTACGTTTTCAAAAACATGGAACAAGACAGGGCATAGTTAAATGCCCCAAATAAGTCACAACGTCTTCATCAGGATTTTCACATTTTGCCTCAGTACGGTATGTAAGAGAAACTAAAGATCTTTGCTTGTATAAATACCAGGGTTACTACTGCCTTCTAGAGGAAATACACTAGCAAGCCTTAACTATTTAAAGCCAGGCAACAAAATCTCTTCTTAATGTTAAGAATCCTTTTGTTAATTCTGGTGGTCTGACACACCTCTTGCTCACCCACTTACTTTTAGTTGCAGTACTTTTTTCCCCACAGTATTAGCTGAATGCAGCATTTCCTTCTTATTTTTCCAAGCTACTCTGCAGTGCTATAATATGATGTTCATCAGACATCTGAAGGGAAGACAAAGCTGTCCTGCCACCTTATAAATAATATGATTGCATGAAATAGAAGACAAAGTGGAAAATTATCTCCAGTATAGTTAAGCCAGGGATTCTTGGTAGAGGTCCTATCTCTTCAATCCAGGGTACATTACCAACAAGAATTTATGCAACTTTAGAGTCACTTGCCGCTTTTTAAGGAGAAAGTGACAGCAAGAGAAACAGGACAATAAAAGGGCAGGCTGTGGGGTTGGAAGCACAGAAAAAAAATTGCTTAGTTTGTATAAACAGTGAAAGCTTCAGAAGCTAGTTGATCAATGAACAAGCAAACTTCTAACTAAAAGCCTCCTACCAGAGTTTTGATCCATTCTCCATTCCTTTATCCCAAAACCTTAGCTGCACAATTCAAAGGGGAATGAAGCTCTGGCCAAATGCCTGAAGATTTTCCTTGCACAGATAATGCAGTGCAGTAATTTAGGAATTCACTGTGACCTTAACAGTTACATTAGCAGTAAAATCAGTAATATAAGTCTAAAGGCAGACAAATCTCCATGTCACACAGTCTTCTATGTCAGAGACCATTTCCATTTTCATTTTTAAGAGATACAAATACCTGAAAAATGTTACTCTGTTAACATCTGCAGTGAGAACAAGTAGTTTAGGCTAAATTTAAAACAGGGATAAAGGTCTTTTTAAAAGGTGCGAAACTCGTTTTGATGGACAATATTTTACTTTCACAACAGAGAATATGACAGCAATTCATCATAGGAGGGACATGAATGAAAACAGAAAGCACAAATTCAGCTGTGGAAGTAATAACATTACTTAACAAAAGCATAGATAATTTCTGTAATGAATCATGTGAAGATTTTTTTTCCTGTACTCAAAAGAAATCTATTGGGATGATAACATAGAACTGAATCATGCTTTGATTCTCTTCTCAGAAGTTGTTTTCTTTCCCTTACTTAGGCTTGTCAGATCTAGGAGATCTCCGTATCTGACATTGCAAACGAGAAAGATCTGGCATGACACTCCGGAATCCTAAAAGCCAGAGTTCCACAATTCTAGGCAAGGATGAGATGTGTCTGAGAGGAAATATCTTTCTTTTAAAGGTAAAAAAAACACAGTGAATATCCTGGGCCACATCTCTAAAATGTATGGTAACCTGTCTCTACTTAGTTTCTGAAATGTGTAATGCTATCTTTCATCACTGAACAGGTAGCATATTAATAAAAGGAAAGTCTACTTTTTACTTGGGTAAACATTATGTAGTCTGATGGAAAATAGCTTAGTACAAGTCATAGGCATGAACATGAGCAATGTCCTTTAAATAGAGTTTACTGACTCAAAGACTGTCTCTTGGGCAGTTTTAAAGTTTTAAGCAAATTTTCATACCCATATGACATTCAAATGTTTGGTGTTTTTTGGTCATACCTAGGAATGGCAGTAATATACATCCACAAATCTATTCTCCTCAGCTTTTAAGTTTCATTCTAGAGAGTATTAAGAAATGGATGAAGTGCAAAATCACCTGTTTTAATTTCTGCTATTGTTTTTTTCTATACTGACAGCCTCAAGAGTGCTTCAACCTATCACTGCTTGGGTCTGACAAAGGTCACTGAGAAGTTGCAAAATTGGCAGGAAATGGATATTATCCCTGAGAGTCAGAATCAAAGTACATTAATTTTATTGAGTTCCATTAATGTTTCTGTAAAAGCAGTGCTTTCTCATTGCCAATTCAGTGAAAGCAAAGGAATTGCACATGACCTGAACTGATTCTGAAGATTTTTCCAGATTACTCTTGGATACCTGGGCCCAAAATATCCATCACGGCACTATAGGAATGAGTTACTGTCTCTTTTCCAAAATTGCTCCTAAAAATGTACTATTTGACTCAGTCTTATATTCAGAGCAAGAAGCCCCTTCAGATTTTTTCATGAAAGTCTGCAGTAAAAAGCTCCATTCACAAAGATGTAATTTCATCTCTCACGTAACTGTCAAACACTGTAGTGCTAAAAAAAAAAAAAAAAGAATAGTACCCTGCTTGGGACAGAATATATCCATCCAAAGAGTAATTCCTTCAGTTATTTTCCTTCTACCAAGTAGCTCCCCTTCACTAGCCATGGAGTTCCACCTTTTGCATCAGATCTTACCTAACTACTGTGTTCCAAGTAGCATCTCATTGCATAAGGGTTCATGCAGTGGTATATGTTATGACTAAAGGCATTGAAGTCCAGCCTTTCATGTCTGTACCTGGCAGCATCAGTGAGCTTCCCAAGCTCCGAAATATTCTATTCATTCTCTCACCCACTTTTAAATAAAAATAGCCAGGAAAAATTCTATTTTTCCTCTATCCTTTTTTTAGGTTATTTGGTGAAAAATTCATCAAGACATTTTTTAACTCCAGGCTGGAGTCTGAATCAGGACCTTGCATAACAGTGGTCCCATTTTACATAAGATAATCCTGTTCACAACAGCAATACTAAACAAACACTACCGGCAATAATTTATTGTTGACTAAGAAAAAAGGAGCAAGAAAGAAACAAAAGATTAACATACTTAAATATATAACTGAGGTTGCTGTAATTTGTGCTCTAGTCCTTCATATTTTTAAGAACACTGCCATCTACTGAGGGTCTGAGAGGCTTTCTCTCCTACAGAGCTCAAGTCCTAGAGCCAGATCTGATTTCTTGTTGACACTCTCATCTAATTAACTGTTCTACTTGATTTTCAGAAATTAATTACTGTAATTAACAAAATTTCACTAGCTGATGGCTTGGTTCCACTAAACAAAGTTGGGATGTGCCAGCAGTAACTTGCCCTCCCACCTTCCATAGCTCTGGATGAACAATCTGGTTTTATTTCAATGCATGTACTTTAACTGTATCCAAGTATTTTAGACCAAATAGCAGATACAATATAGCAAATATGCCTATGCAGAGCGGTTGTGTGCATGGAAGATTTGACAAAGCAAAACAAATTCTAAGCTGCATTGGAAGTTTATGGACCAGTAAGTCTGAGGAGCCAGACAGTTCTGGTTGCTAGGTCCAATAGCAATACTTTAAACAATTTTCAAGGGATTTCTACACTGTGCCTTTATAATAAGTATTCTGGGACCAAAATCCATGTACTGCATCAGACAGGTATACAAACACTTAGTCAAACTGATAGCCAAGAGCCTTTGTCGTTCTTAATCTGTTGACTCAGTGAAATTTGTGCTGTTCCTCCTGACAGTGTTTTAGGTAAATGCTAGTACCGCCACATTTGCAAAGAGTAAGCAACTCCTGGAAATAAAACTACAGAAAAGTAGAAGACACTGTTTAGATGGCACTTTGATATGTTCAGACTCACCTGAGCATGTCCTTCTTTGTACAGCTTTGGCAGCAACCTCACCATGACACAGACAGCACCTGGATGTACAATGGTGCAGTCTCTCATTTCCAAGCTGCAGTAAAAAGACACATCATCATAATGATCATTAACAGTAGCAAAGAGGGTCCAACAATGTTCCAGCAGAGTACAGCGTTAAATCCTCCTAGAAGTAACCAGGCTCAGCATTTGAAACTAAGCAAACAATACAGACAACCCAGATGAGCTGGAAGCCTCCTTAGAGTAAAAACAACAGGACATTACCTGCTCATGAGCTCAAATCTCAGGGACCTGCACATTCCTGTGCATGTGCAGCTGCCTCTTTATATGAACTATGCCTTTGAAGGTACTTGCAGTACAAAAAAAAGACACAACCATAGGAATCACTGATGTATCAGTCCAGAACCAGCGTTATCCTTTCTATTTTCTAGCAGTTTGTCACTTTGGTTATACAGTAACTTCAGTACTTCAAAACATAACAGAAACAAGCAAAGACAAGGCAGTCTTGGTGAAATCAGTATGCAAGCCTCCCCTTTCAACACCAGAATCTGCCTAAACTAGTAAAACAAAGTTGAATATCTGTGCCACACCACAGAGAAGATCTCCTTATGCCATGATGCAGGCTAGATGTTAGATGTATCTCAAAGATGAACCCACAGCATAGCAGTAGCTCCAGTGCAGGCACTGCAGGCTCATCCTGTTCAGAGTATCATCGGCATTTCTGGGTGCACCTCTGAACTGGAGTTGTGATGTGCACTGTCAGAAACATCCTTCCCAAACAGAACTCACAGGAAAAGCAAAGGTAACATCTAACTGTCGAATTTAGACTGACAAAATAATAATGCACAATATGCTTTACTGACTGTATAAAACAAAGGGTATAAGTAAAAGAGTGAGCATTTAAAAAAAAAAAAGTTTTACAAGGGATCTAAAGGAAGGTAAAAAGGCTGCAATTAAACATGTTTATTAGCCACTTCCAAAAAAAGGCTTATCTGATACATCAGAGCAACGAGTAATGTGTAGCACACTGCCACACAGTGACAAATAATTCTTACTGCACCTTCAAGAAAGATATTTTCAAATAAATTGCTCATTTGCAATATTTTCTGTGCAATGAATCAAAATCACATCTGGTATAACGTGTTGCTGCAGCAGTGGCTCCAATGTGGATACATACACCTATACTTGACGTGAATGCTTTTAAATGTCAAACAATAAAAAATATGTCTGAAAATATGCTCTCGTCCCATCTCCCCCCAAAAACCCTAATCATTTTTAAAGAGAAAAATCCAGGCTCACTAAAATCAATAGGGTTGAGATTGTGGTTGGAAAGCTTCCTAGTTGGAAACAACCTTGGGGTACTGGTCAACATTTTACTGAACATGGGCGAGCAGTGTGCCCAGGTGGCCAAGAGGGCCAATGACATCCTGGCCTGTATCAAAACCAGCACGGCCAACAGGACCAGGGGCAGTGATTGTCCCCCTGTACATGGTACTGGTGAGGCCAAACGTCGAGTGCTGTGTGCAGTTCTGGGCCCCTCACTACAAGAAAGACATTGAGGTGCTGAAGTGTGTCCAGAAAAGGCAGCAAAGCTGGTGCATGGTCTCTAAGAATATTATATAAGCCTTATCTCCAGCCTTCTGTGTGGTTTTCCTTGGAGCTCCTCATTTTATGACCTGTCTCAGTACAAAAGCTGTCTTGCCATATCAGCTTTCTCCTGCAAATATCCCATTTCTCACACTCCTGCCCCAGGGCTATCCAGTCAGCCCCAGGGCTATCCAGTCAGCCCCAGGGCTATCCAGTCAGCCCCAAGATTCCACTCCATCTATGTCACCAGTATCATAGTATGAATCGCAAAGCTGCTCTGCACTGGCTGCTACTTAAAAATAAGATAAATAAGAGGGTCTGGGGACAAAATGAGACATCATAAAGAACCTGAAGAGCCATTAGCACAGTGAGTCTGCAGTAACAGCAGCTGCAGCAGCCATTCTGCTCGGGTGGGCACAAAGAAGGGCTTCTCTCCCAAAGAGAGATCAGCCTCAGTTAACACAGCTTGCAGCAAGCTATGTCAAATCAGCAGAAGCAAAAGGAAAACCAGAAACCCATCTGTCACAGAAGGTGTTTCAAACATTACTGCAGGAGTAGGAACACAGAGGGCTGTTTTTGAGATGGGAATGACAGGGTCAATTCCCCCGTGGCCCAGCAGCTTGCAGCATCACTGACCACAGGACAGTGTAAGGGGCTAGAATATTATCCAGCACTAAAATACTAAAAAACCTAATATATAGGTTGTGAGATGGGACATCACAGGCCACCTACACTGATTGCACTCAAGTTCCTCCTTTCAAGCTGCATAGTTGCAGCCTGAAGCCTTCTTCAGGGGGAAGTGTGAGTTTGGAGTACAGCTGAGAGGAAGCTGCATCAGGGGAACTACAGGCTTGCAGAAACTATGGGAACTTGATTTCTTATTTTTATTTTCATAAAATTTACTGCTGGAAAAGTATCCCGGCTATGTGGCCTGATGATTGACAGCTTTCCAGTACATGTTCCTCTTCTGTGTTTGCATACATTTGTCATGGACAGTCTCCAGGCACCTCTAGCTAATTTGGCTCCCTTTTGTGCCTTCATATCCCAGAACCAAAGCCAAAAGGTCCTGAAACAGACACTGTGAATGGAATGGATCCCAATTTACAGGATTAATTTCTCCATGAATGCTTTGAGTTATTTCACAGCCTTGCAGGCAAAACAACACAAGGATGTGGGAAGCCTTGCTTTATATTTCAGATCTAATGACTTGAGAAAGACAATAAGAAGACAGAGCCATATCTTTCCCAGCATTACCACTGATCTACTCTTTCTCTCATATCCTCTCTTGTATACACATTTAAGCAACACAACTACCACCATCTGTATACTCTCTACACATTAACCCGTGTTCTCCCAAATTGGGCTACAAAGATCTACTTTGAAAAGAGCATTCATTCCTCCAGAACTACCAACTCCTCTCCCCAGCACTGTAACCAGAAGCTTACAGTGTAATTAAGAGTGGTAATAGGGAGCAAACATCTCCCTGACTACTTCAAAATCCGCTGCACAAGGAACAAAGAAAGCTACTGAACATTTTTCTTGTTGCTTCAAACACGTGTAAATATAACCAGAAATGCTTACTCAGCCTGACCAGTACTTGGGGAACAAAAGCTCTGCTGACTTCAGTGAGTACTGCTACAAGTGGCAGAGCTAATGTCTTGGTCTTTAAACTAGAAGATGACTGTGAAATAAACTACAATAAGGGCTGAAGGAATCTCACACTTATCAGCTTAATCTTTTTAAGCATAACTCCAACCAGAAACGTGTTTGATAAAAGGACTGAGAGATTTGAGATAAAGCTACAGACAAATGAAGGGACAGAACTCACAAGTTATGAAATCCAAGTTATTCAGAACTGATTCACAGCTGACAGCTATGCTGATCTCTGGTATAGTCTTTCCTTCCTACAGAGGATATATATTTTGATATAAACCTTCATTCAATGAGGGAGGCAGCATTACTATTCCTTTTCCAATCTTCTCTAATTCAGCATGAATAAATGAATGAGAGTGTGTCTGCACACATGTGCTTGGACACATATGCATAGGGCAGCATTTAAAATAACTTAAAATAACTTCTGTTTTTAACGTATCGGGTGACTAGAAGCAGCTTTCCACATAATTGAAAAAGTCAAAATTGGTTGGGGCAAACTCAAGCAGAGACTAAGCACAAGCTGCAAGTCCCAGCAATTCTGTCCTTAGAGTCCATTCCTACTCCCATATTGCAGGTCTCAGAATTTTCAGCACAAACTCTGCAACTACTGGGTTTTGTGTCCCACTGCTCCACTAAATCCTTATGCCCTAATTTTTACCATCAGTTACCTTTCCAAAAGTACTTTCTGCTGCTTGAAAGCCTGAGAGTTGGGATTGTGACACTGATTTGTTTGTTCTTAGGTTATATCACACCTTACCTCAGTTTACTACCACACAAAATGCACATACCAGTCTTACTACTATATTTCCTGTAGCAAATAAAAACTTACTTCTCCTCAGGGTTTCCCCATGGCCTATAGGCAGAGGCAGGTAATTTGTTGCCTGATCTTTTGAAAGCAACAGGATGCTCTTCTTGAGCTTGGGGTCCCTCCTGATCACCTCTTGATGTTTCTCCCATCTCTGGCTTTCTCTCCTTGAAGTAGCTCTCCTGATGGAGGGTTCCTTTTATCATGAGATCAAGAAAATTCAGTATCCATATGCAGTTCTTTAGCCACATTGGGAAAGGTTCTGAAGAACAGAAAGCTGCATCCAAAAATTCTGCAAACGTCCTCTTCTTCTCAAGGCTCAGAGGAATTTCCCATTCCCCTTGCCGTTCCCCTTGTGTCCAGAAGCATCCAAGTGATCCGAGATCCTCTGCCATCTTTTCAAAGAGACCACTCCTCTGGAAGAAATTGCTGTTGACAGGGTCTAGGTGCAGGGCAGCTGTTACCACCTGAAGTGTGTAGAAAACAAGCTCCAATATGCAATTCTGTCCAAATGCTGTCCACAGCCCAGATGGAGGGTCCTGCAGTGCACCTTCCATATCTGAGAGGAGGGACAGGAGCGCATTGAATCCACTGCAGGTTCTGAAAGCTGAATGGCTCTTGAGACTCTCCAGTATCCTCAAGAGTGACTACAAACATTGAGAAGAAAGGAGCACTTAAATCAAGGAACAAAGAAGCTTTAGAATATTTTAAAATTCCAAGTTTGTACCGGAATTCTTTCACTGAAATTTCATTCTTTGAAATACAAAAAAAAGTTGGTCAAAATAAAGGTTATCATTGCACAACTTTTCTCTTCCTCCCTTCCCCCATATACCCAATGAGTCATACAACCAAGACTTGAATGCACCCTGAGGAGCAACCTGTGGAGTCAGCCTGACCGGTAGGGAACAGTGCTCAGAGGAACGAGCAAAGAAATCAAATTTTCCACATTACATATCCTAGTCAGTTTGGCCAGAGGTAGTTTCATATCTTTGGCTATTCTTTTATCAGTCTTCTCAGACTCTCTCAAGAAACCTGTCTTTGCCTTAAATAAATGAAAGTAGAGATTCAATTGTAAATACCCTCATATAGAAACCGACAAGAAGGTGCAGCTCTCTTTAAGCGAGTCTTCCTGCAGCCCTGAATACACGTGAGAAGCCACACAACTTTTGCTCATATGACTGGGGAGGCCCTTTCCAAAAAAGCAGTGACTCATGATGGCACAAAGAATACTGCAAGGAGCAGGCTCTCCTCATTAAGAAAGGCAACAATAATATCTTTCTCAGTTGAGGTATTTTTAAAGATTGCACAACATTTTGGAGGAAAAAAAAGTCATAAAAATGAATGCCACTTGACAATTTTACACACGCATAAAAAACCAGCTTATGCCACCTGTCAATTTTGAATGTTATGGGCTCACCATTTTAAAACAAATCTAGACAAGTTATTAAGAGTTGTGGAAGCAAAATTAGTGAGAAAAAAGAGCTTGCAAGGAAACAGACTAGTATATTTGAATGTAATCTATCCCAAGTTTTTGGAATGTTGCACAATTCGTTTTGTAAATATGAATGTTCCTACAGGCACCAGGGTCTTTTCAAATTTGAATTCATAGTTTTTCACATTGGAAAGGGTTAACTTTACTCTTTCCCAAGAGATATCTGATGAAAGAGCTTCACTTCACAGCCTTCTGAAGAGGAATGGTTTCTTAAAGAAATATATTTGCCTGTAACAGGACCTAGGACTGTGGGAAAGGGCTCCCAGAACTGAAGGGGGAGGGGGAACTCCATTACTGTCATTCAATTTTGTATGATAATGTATCAAACCAGGCAGAGACTTTTGAACAGGGAGTAAATTTAATAACTTAGAGTTGAAGTTATCAGGATGGCTTTAACACATTTCAGAGAAGGTCAGCAGTAAACACATTTCCTCCAGTTCTAACTCAGTTAGAATTTAATCACCTATGAGTTAGTATTCCTCTGTCTTGAATCTATAAAACTGATGTCTGCTGGAAACCCCCTAACTCAGTTACTGTTAACAGAATTTATTTCACACATTCCATTATTTGTTATTCTTCATAATTGTCCACGTGCCACGCTGGAATATGGCAGTGCTAATTGCATTTGGGCTCAGGCTTTAACAGCTAAATATACATTAGCAAATCAATCTGAATTTGTGTGTAACACAATCACAGTCCCAATGGATAAAGATAATAAATTCATTTGCTTACATTATGCTTTAATACAGTTATCATTTGTCAAAATTAGACACTGAAGCTGCATTTATTTTCATATTAGTTTGGACACCATACTCAACTTTTCCACAGATATTGTTAAAGTTTACTGTTTCAAATCAAAGCTATAACCTTTTTTTTTTTTTTTAAAGTAACATTGTTCTTTCATCACAGAAGAAATTGTTATATTGTGCTGAAAGATGAATTCCATTCACACTTGGCAGAGAAGGTAGAATGAAACTTTAAAATCAGTGCTTTTAACACTGTTGCTTTTCAATTTGATGCCTATGACCTAAAACAAAATAAAGCACAATGATTCCTTCCCCTGTTTCATTGCTTACAGATCAGACCCTCTGTAAACATAATGGAGGCTATGAATAGTTCTGATTTCTTTCTCCAAACATTCATAAAACTCCTCCTTTCCATCGCCTCATCTCTTTTCCCACAACACTGGTGTATGTAAGAGATGACAAAATTAAGGACAGCAAACTTTCAACCTTGGAAACTTATCAGAATCAAGCTGCTCATATCATGCCTACCCTGTCCCTTCCAATCTTACTCCTTTACATCTCACATCTTCTCTCCACATCTCCACTTTAATTCACATTTGTTTCTTCTTTCTCTGTCACATTACACAGAATTGCTCGTACAGTTGTGCCTTTGGCATTTTCATTTCTCCCTTCTGCATTTCTATTTAAGTCTTCAAAATACTTCATAATCTGATACTGAGTGAAGGTGTTGACCATACATGCATTCCTAAATATCAAAGTGCCTGATTTACCACAGTCAAGATCTAGCCCATGGCTCTTTTTTATTCTGCGTTTAACACCTTGATAAAAAGACTGTGGTGACATGAAAAACAATTTGCCACAAAGCCAAGAAGTTTCCAAGAAAACAACGCCCAAGTGAGAGTCACATTAATTACCTTCAGCAGATCTAGTTTCAGCGACAGTTCCCCTTGAGTAGAAGAACAGAGGGCCCCAATAATAATGCTCATATATTCTTCATAATTGATGACTGATAGCTGCTCCAAGATACTGAGAGTAGCACTCCTGTAGCACTCATCATCCAAAAATATCTTGATATATGGCACCATTCCATAGTCCTTCAGAACAACTAGGGAAAAATATGGTATCATTTGTTACTTAACTTATCCTTTGCTTGTAGTTTTTACAGGCAGATTTTCAGTGTTGGTGTGAAGTGCCACATTTCTACAAATACAGCAGGACGGGTAAGAGGAGCAGCCAGTTAAGCTAAAGATGACACAACTTGAGTGGCACAAGAACAACCAGGGATAAAATGACTGGATGACCACGGTTTCCAATTGTCAGAGATGACAGCTTCCCAATATAATAACAAGTGAAAAGAAAAAAGACACTTATTAGTTTTCAGCTTAAACATCTCTTTAACTTAGGAAGGGAACTTTGTGATGGTTTCTGACAATATATTTACCCTGTGTAAGATGTTGCAAACCTGATGATTCTTGGATTCCAGAATGAATTAAGTGAGTGGATTCCTGTATTCAGTAGAGTTCATTTTTGTATTACTATGTTCCACAAGATTCCCTACACACAGACCTCTTAGGTATGCCGACACTAATGTAGGAGTGTCACTCAGCATGCGTATGATCCAATCAGTATTTCAAGTAATAGATACAATGGAAGAAAATCTGGATGAACAAACAATACACAAGAGTCACATACACACTCTTGTTTTCCACAAGAGAAGTTTGTGTATTCTATTTAACCACTGCAGGAGGATCCACATTGATGAAGGAAAAAAGTTGACTACCGGGATAAAGTTCAGTATCCAGGATGAGAAGAATACCTTTGTCATATTTCTTCCTGTTATCCCTACACTTCTAGCTTCTGTCCTCCGCTTTTGACTGAAGCACAAAAGTAAGAAAATTTATTGGTACTCCTTCAGAGCATGGCTACTTACCACTAAATATCATAATGGCAATGCAGTCAGCTGTATTTTCTTACCTGTGTTCCTCACGGACCTCGCTGTAAGGGCAGCCACCATCTTCAGCATCACAGCATTTAATTCCTTCTCAGTGCCTTCTTCCAGACCAGGCAGATCAGTTCCAGCTGTCAGTATATTAAAAGTCATAATACAATATATAAGACATGGATAACTGTAGCTAAAACACATTAAACCAGTTCTCCAGCAAATTCTGGGCTAAATTTCTGGAAACAAAAAGAGGGGAGTAGTGATATTGTCTTCTCACTTGTCCCTCTTCCCTGTGTTTAAATTTACAAATCACATAGCCATTCCATCATTCATTCTGTAACATTTACATCACCAAGCTATCTAAAGCGGTGAAATGTAATGCAAAACAGAAGGTGGCCCCTATGCACCAGCTCATAACCAGAAGGTAAGTTTTCAAGAACTTTGGTATTAATTCTGGCAATCCTTATGTACCTTATAAACTCTTGTACCTAGTCCTCTGATATCAAGAATGCAAATCTAAGTGTCCTTGCAGGTGATGGATGTCTGCACTCCAAAACTTCTGCTGATATTCATAACCCTCCTGTTTCTTGGAATAAATGTGTATAAATAATTCAGTTATTCTTGCTGTATCAGAAGTTATGCCTAGTACTTTGGGTCCCTCCTCCTTTACTAAATTACTTTTGCACTGCAGTTTAAAGGCATTTCTCAATTAATATAGTAGAGAAAATACTACAATGAATTTTTCTTTAAAATAGCAGTTATAAATACATGAGTCTGTCTCCTAAGTCAGCTGTACTCCACAGTTACCACACTAGGACTACTACCTTCCTGTTTTCATGCTAGGATATACCTCTATCACAAGGGGTGGTAGTAATTGTGGATAACATCTGGCCAAAATTCAATAAACTTCTTCCTGTCATTAGTACTGAGGATTAAAATGTTATTTTCAAAGGAACTAAGCTTTGTGGAACACTCTTTCTTGCCCAAGTCTCAAGATGGCATCCTAGAGAATCCCAGATTAAGACCTGTTTAAAAATGTGGCTAAAGGGCACTGTCCAGAATAATTCATCATGCACTAGTGAAGAATAACCCAGAACTGTTTAGACTAATGAACAGAACAAACAGCAAAGATTTCAGAGAGGACCCAGCTTAATGTGTCAAAAATTTAGGCCAGTTGGCTTGCAGACATCATCTAGCTACTCAGTGTATAAAATCCATAAATTTACTGTAGAAAGAGATTATTCATTCCTATTGATCTGCCTTAGTAATACAAGACATTGTGAGTGGCATTATATTGTACCTGACTTCCTCAGGATCTTGGCTTGCTTCCTCAAAAGTGCCAGCAGTAGGCCTAAGAGCCCAGAGTCACGGAATATATCGCTGAATAACAGGTCCTTCTGGGTCATGCTGAGAAGACACTGGAGAGCTGTTAAGGTGCAGAATGGCACTATGTTTTCCTTTATCAAATACTGAACCTTCTTCAAAATTTCATGAGGGACATAGGACAGGTCTAGGACTATGGACTCCACCAGTCTGAAGAACTGGACTTGGACTGGGTATGGTTTGAAATGGATTATGTCAGTAAATTGGTTGATAGGTTGCAGTGTCCATTCCAGAAGAAAGAAGTTCACTCTGTCCCAAGCCCATATGGTACCAATTGCTGCCAAGATTCTTCCACACAGGTGCTGATCATTACTTTTCTGGAAAATGGACTGTAACACCTGAAAAGCCTGGAGGTTTTTCACTGTCATTCCTGTGGGATAAAACCAGGTGAGATCATTTTTACAGGAGTGCTAGTTAAGTATGCAATCACCATAACTGTAATATTAACTCATGCCTGAAAGTGGAAATAAGAATAAAAGACACGAGGGATCTGACTGGGAGGTGTATTCTTGACCTTGGATTAGACCCTACAGATGACATGGTCATTTCAGTTTGATGTTAGGGAGCATTCAGACTCCTGCAGCATTAAACACATAAATCAGAAGGTGCCATCTCATACTCCTTCCTCCATATCTAGACACAAAATGAATGGAGCTTCATCTTTCTATGACCCACCTCCATAGCCACATGTGTGTATGTATACATACATATATATATATATATATATATATACTGTACCAGAAGATCGTGTCCATTCAAAATCAAAGTGTGGCAGTTGTGGGTGTACAATATTGCCAGAAACTTTCAGTTCAGTTTTTCCACAAGTTGTAAGGCAAGTCAGCATGTCCACGATCTCATCCAAATAAGGGTCTCCTTCATTTTGCTGCAACCCCTCACATCTAGGAACAAAATTTGGGACAGTCATATGTTGATACCTTTATAATACAAACATTTTGGACATATCATTGGGTACTGAGCACATAGGAGCTGCATACAGTAACTCCACACCATGGCAGAGTTCTGAAGCAGAACAAAACTTACAGACTGAAAGAAACTGAAGTGACACTGTAAGAGTCTTCTGAAAAAAAGTAAGATAAGTGTTGGAATTTAGTCCAGTTATGTGTCCTTTAAAAAAAGTAATTCTCTACAAAAAAAAAGTCTGGCTTGCGGAGTAAAAATTTAAATTTCATGAGGGTTCAAAAAATTAAAACAGACACTTCATATTAAGAGGTGGGTATATGGTTGGCAAGATAAGGAACTTGCTAACTGAGATAAATAACAGAAAATCTCAGGCCTGAGGAAGAAAAAGATGTTTTCCCTAAGCTTTGTGAATCAGACATAAAGATGGCATGTCTCTCCTATGTAAGGAAAAAGTTTGAACTGTAACCCCAGATTTGCCATAGTTCATAGACTGAAGTGAGAGTGTCAAAGGACAGAGACCTGCTTATTGTGTCATCCTCTTCTGTACTGCTTAGAGGGGTCAGTTCTTAAGGAAAACTGCAGTATTTGGGCATGGGCTAGTGGCAGAGCAACACACTGATACCAGAAGCTAGAAAAATCTTAGAAGAAAACAAAACAAAATGTTCTGGTTTCATCTAAACAAGAAAAAAGAAAAAGAGAGCAAATGTTCTCTCTGAAAGAATGCTATTAGCAAGATTCTTTTTACCTTAAAAAAAATCCTAAACATCAGAGAATAGGAAACCTGGTCACACAAAACACTCTGGAAAGAAGCTCTCCATCTATCCCTTTATGCTGGGAACGGAGACTAATCTGAAGCCCTGAGCACCTGAATGCTATTTCTGTCTCCCCAGCCTAGTTACATCAGTTAAAAAGGATGGAGGGGATTCAGAGCCCTTACTGAAAAAGATCCTGTGTTTCTCCCCTTATGTGGTTAGAATTTAACCAGAAATATGCATTTCAACACTGCTTATTTATAAGAGAAAGCTAGACAATCTCTGATTGTCTGTAAAGAAGTTAATAATTTTGTGCCATTCAAAAATCTTGAGAAATCATACTCACAGATACCTTTGAGTTCATGATTCAAATTATAATCCTCTAGATCCAAATTCAAAACCACCCTCCCCACCCCAGTCTTTGTTCAGGGACCAGAATTCTCACAAGCATAGAAGCAGTACAAGAGTAGGCAAAGCCAGAATGGAAACAAAAAGATCTGGAAATACTCTCTTCAAATGATATTAACAAAAAGCAGAACAAAGCTCCTCAGTGTCTCTGGGGAAGTGGTATAATGTACTGTTTTGACATAGCAAACTCAGAGCCTGCTTAGACAACACAAGCTGACAAGGAGAGCAACAGATTCTGCTTTGTACTTTTGATTAGGATAACTAGCAAGGATTTTTCCTGATATGTTCATCCTCATCTTGGTTCTGAAGAACGTAAACTTTTCAGATCTAACTTTGGGTGGGCTTTGCTTGCTTGTTTTCTGCACAGCAAGGAGATGGTGTTTCCCTCCCTAGCTGACTGCATTTCTGGATCAAGAGTTCACCTTAACTGAGACAAATGTCTCTGACCTGCATCCCCTGTAATATTAATTGTTGAAGAACCTTTGTCTTGTGTTCAGAAAGTCCCTATCCCACTGCAGACTAACTTCTCCTATACTGTTCTCCTTCTGTTATGGTTTCAGTAGAAAAAGTTATGTACTGCTTCCCTTCCTAAAACAGCAATGACAGACTCAGTGTCAAGGTCGCTATTACTGGCTTTGCATCCACACAGGATTACTTTTTTGATTCATATTTTCAAAGAGACCCCCATGCATTCTGAAAATGAAGTTTTACCATCCTGTAGAAGCCTACTAAAAACCTCTGCTTACCTGAGTAAAATTTTTAGCAGGAGTTGATAGCCATCATTACTTTCAAATTCTGTTAATAAAGCTGATGATACGGGATAAGAATCTTTCACAAAGCACAAGACAATACTAGCAGCTTCACACACATCAGAAGCAGGTAGAGTATCAGCCAGTTTAAAGAGATTCTGAACAGCTATTTTAATGCAGTCCACAGCTGTGGAAAAAAAAAATACAGCAGGTATTTAAAAACTGTCAGTCAAACAAGTTCAAAGTTACTAACAAAAGTAAAACAAGTTTGAAAAGTTATTTCTCAGTAAAATAGTAGTCAGTTAAATCTTTTTCTAGACAGAAAAGACAAGAAGAGATATGAATATCACACTCATTTCAGAAGCTACATGAAGAACATTGATGGCTTTACAGTATGCATGCACTTCTTTGCTTAACCCACAGAAGCTGATTTAGTCTCAGGAGTACAGAACTTCCATCCCACCCACTCACCAAAATTCATATACAGTGATTCCAGCTGTCTGAGTACAAGGTAAGCAGAGACTAACAAATTTAACTCTCTTTTACTAAGTCGACCACACATTCTGTGCAGAGTTCACAGATTAATTCTTTACTCAATGAGGCATATGTAATGGGGTACACATGTTTTGCTCTGAGCAGCAATGCCTAGTTTTCTTGTCTAATCTGACAGCCAGTCCTTCCAGGACAGCTTCAAAATGTCTAAACAGGTCTTTCAGTGTCACTCAGGAAGCCAAATTTTTAGTTTAAAAAATAAAAATACCTATATGCAGTTATCCCATGACAAGGAATACTGACAGTAAGGTTTGCATTATAAAACTATTTTTTTTCCCTTCTAAGAAATTGAGACTTGTGGCCTTTGCACTTCTCAATAACAATAAACAAACAAACAAACAACAAAAAATTCCTTAGATTAATAAAGCCTAGGAAGAAATGAGGATGTAACGCATCCAATTATGATGCTGTCCCAAAAGACACTATTTCTCTGGCTGTGCCTCCAGCCCTGTTTTTAGTGTTCATGAGTCTTAGGCTCACAGACTGAGTCACATAACTTAAGGAAAAGCATATTACATCTTGCTCTTGTCTACATCAGTGTGATCAAGTGGGATTGTCTCTTGCCTGTAATTTTAATTTTTGTGTAAAAAGCCCTTCAGTTTCCAGACAGCTATCAGAGCTAATAAAGCTCCTGTCTACAAAGTCAAGAGCCCATTCTTTGCAGTTGACCAGTTATCAGATGATGTGGAGATAAAAATCCATCCTGGAAAAAATCCTTTTGAGAATTCATTCTCAGTGGAACTATGAGGAAAGGAGTAGTCAAATTACTAAACCAAACCTTGTAGGTACATGATGCTGTTTTTGGTCTGAGCCTTTGAAATTGTTCTCAGAACACGGCCTGTAGGTACTTTCCACGACTGGCTGCACTGGTCCCAGAGAGAAGCAGTTGCTATAATTAATGATTGAAGTTTATCAGCTGCCAGAAGTTCCTCTACACCTTGTTCCTCTTTGTACATGTTAAGCATTATCTGAAAAGCAAACAAACATCAGCTACAATAAAACCTCTGCAAATATCCAGGAGATGAAGAAAAACCCATTGGCAGAAGGAATTATAAGTTTGATAATAATGTCACGAGAAAGTAGCAGCAGTGAAATGAACAAATAAAACTACCACTAGGATATTCTTAATGGATTTTTTCCCACAAAGTCACATTGTTTTGTTTAATAAAAAAGTAAGAGATACAGTGGCATCATCTCAGATTGTTTTATACTGCTCCTGATGCTTGTTCAACAGTTTTCAGTACAAAAGCACTTCTTTTTGTGGCAGTTTGAATCAATCACCAGCTAAGAGCCTAAGTGTATCTGAGTGCCCAGGACAAATGAACTCCCAGAGGCACATCTCACCTCAACAAGCATTTCCTGAGTTTGGGCTTCATCCACACTTGCCTCTCCAGCATCACTGGTTTTCTTCAGAGGAAAAGTGAAGAAAAGGTACAGGCACTGCATCAGAGCGGCGGGAAGTCCAGATACAATGATGTTCCACAAAGTTCTCTAAGTAAGCAAAATAAAGATCAGTCCCTCCAGAAGCTGACCACAGTTTTCTTGTGTTTCTACACACTGAGAGTAATCATGGCAGATGAAAGAGCTACTTGAGCATTTTATCCTTATGAGTACTCCAGAGCACACAAGACTGGCTATCATATAGCATGGCTGTACAAATCCATCTGGCAGAAGTAAATACACTAACCATGTGTTGCCATAGATGTTCCCAGGACTTCCCACTACAGGCTTGACAGAGATTCTATGTCCTGCATATAGAGACCTACAGTCAATAAAGCACACAGCCTGCAAACTAACTAGCAGCTGAACAGGCAGCAAGGCCAGAGACAGACAGTGCCCCCTTTACCATTAGTCTCCAGGACACCCTGCAGCTACAGAGGCCTGGTATGTTAAAAGCATGAATTCTTCATTCCCTCCTTGACTCAGCATGACAGCAATTTAGCTATAATGCCTTTGCTTTTTTTAACTGCACACACACTTCTAATTATAGGATTCATAAATGCAAGAGACAGTTTCTTCATAGTGTTTCTCAACACTTAGTTTATTCCCATTTTCACCATGGCTGTGTACAACTTCCAGAGAAGTCCCAGTGTGTGTGCTTGGCACACAGTAATCAGAGCAAAAACCAGAAGCAAATTAAACAGAAGAATGAGGTTTGTGATATGAAGTTTTGTGAGTGTGTGTGCTACAAAAAATAGCAGTGTCTTAAATCTGTGAAAAACACAAAGCTCATCAGAAACTTCATGCTGTAACTAACTATATATAATTTTATGGAGGTCCTTTTGACACAGAACATGTCCCCTAGAATCTGACAGTAAGATTTTATTTTTGTGTGTTTGAATAAGACTCAACTAAATGTTGTGGATAAACACATAACTGATGCCCATCAGCAGGCTGTACTGCTGATGCCAGTCTGCATTCAAGATGGCTGTAAAAGTAGAATTTGTGAAATGCTTCAAAGCAAGAGTCTATCAGGATGGAAAATTCAACCACTGTATTACCAGGGATACAGGTCCCTACTAGTCACCTTTTTGATTTGTAAATTGGAGTGATAAAGAAAGGCTGAAGAGCAGTAGTACATAAGGGGGGGGAAGCAGAGGAAAAATAGCTGTCTGATCATCAAAACAAAAAGGGTATCTGAAAGCACACAGTGCTTACTTCTCTCTTTCAGAGAAGCCTGGCCTATAGACCTGGTGGTGCATCCTCTGATTGTATACCCTGGGCATGCTGAAGCTCCAAGTACTGGGGATAATGCAAACACTGAGACTTAGGTGTCCCACTGTTGGGGTGGCTACACGGCTCCTCTGAAATAAAAAGAAAAAAGCCCTCTGTAGTAATTTCTCTTACCAAGTCAGTCTGTGAGAGCAGATACACTGATTTCAGGAGCAAATGGCCATCTTCTGCTTCCACTTTCTGTTGTAGGAATTGCTCCAAAGCCAGACGAGCTTCTTCTGTTACCACGAAAACATAAATCAAAGATGAAAATGCTGTATTGATGTAGATTCTTAACAGATCTGACAAATTTAACAAAATTACAGTAGCAGGAGTCCACTGAATGAACAGAAAGACATAAAATGATTTTGATCCAGCATCAGGTTCAGGTCAGTTCACGTAAATTATGTCTCAAACTGAGAAATTTCACTGGGAATACCAGCTCAGCTCATGAAGCCTGTCAGCTGACAGTGCGAAGAATGTACAACAGCCACCAGGAAAGCCATGCATGGCTGGCAGTATTTTTCTCATTAAAGAAAGCTCCTCAGAATAGTGTACAACCTACTCTTTAACTCTTATATGTATTATACATTTCCAGCTACAAAAGTTCCAAACCCAAGATCAGCAAGGCCAGCTCTTCAGTGCAATCACCTAAAACGAGTGCCAGCTCACACCTACTGAAATATCTGGCTTGATACACAGCATTTTCCTATTCCCTCTTTATTTCCAGCACAGAGGACAGCTGAAAGACAGCACATTTCCAGAACAAGTGGATCCAGTGGATATGGTATGGGATCCTTACCCGCAGGTTTGCCATTGAGGGTCCTCTTAATTTCTTTAGTCAGAAGCTTGGAAACCTCACTGGCTAACAGCTGAATGTTGGGGAATACGACAACTCCAGCAGACTGTTCCCAGGCCTGAAATCCAAGCATAACTGTTAAGTCTTTCTGACATATCATGTCTTTGGTAGACTGACAAATACTAATATATATAAAGAAAGAACGATAAAGCTAACAATCCCCTGCAAAATTCCCTTTCCATCCAGTATAGTCCATTAAGCAGCCTTTTCCAGACAGGAAGGAGTATAACAGATACAGATACAGATGCAGAAGTCAACCCTTTGAATCACATAACACACCTACTAGAGAGCTTTTACAGTATTTTCTACATTGAGTACAATCAAAACAATGTAAATATTTGTCATACTCTCTGTCACTAATCCTTTGTATCAAAAATTATGCTAGTCCCTTTCAAAATACAACATAAACACCCTGAAGAAAAACAAATTTATAGACAAATTTATAAACATTTTATAAATAAATTTATTATTTACTTGTTCAAGAATGGACAAGCAATTAAATGCAAAGCTTACTAGATAACAGCAAGACTTGCTAAATCTCAGAGTTTGGCAAACAGATCCCCTCTTAAATGTAACCCTGCCTTTGGGGAAAAAAAATTCAAGAGCAATAAAAAAAAAAATTCCAGCAGACTAATACTATCACATCCAATTGGCCTCCAACAAGCATGTATCATTACTTTTATACAGAGCATCTAATGCTATATACATTAATGTATTAGCAATAGTTCAGCATTCACCTCTAAAAACCAGCCTGAGACACCTCTGTCCCCAGCAACCTTGAAAATTTCTTTACAAAAGTCTCCTTCTAGAAGCTCTGAAAAATCATACTGTAAGGTCAGATTATAAAAGGAAGGTAAGAAAAATAATGACATTTTCCTAAAATAGTTTGGAGCAAATATAATATTGTCTGCCAAGAAATAAGTACAACTCTTTGTAAAAGAAGATCTTCCACAAATATTTCCTTCCCTACCACGCTTTCAACTCCTTGTTATTTCATCATGGATGGCAGCTTGTGGACAAGCTATTTTTTTCCCCATGTAGCGCCAGTTGTCTGTCAGTAATCAAGCAGGCACCTACTTTTTACTTCATTTTACTGTAGCCAACACAGTAAAACGCACCCAACTGTTCTTTCTGTGCTACAAGAGTGAAATGCAATTGCACAGTGTGCCTATCAATAATTTTCAATCAATGAATCAATCATATTAAAAACAAACTAGTTTTTCAGATTTTGACCATAAGTTATTTGCAGAGATACTCAGTTGTGAGTAAGATCCATCAGTTCCTCCACTTTTGATGCAGAAGGGAGGGAAGATATATAAAGAACAGAAGCAAGCTGGGCAAACACAATGACAAGAAACCTACAGCCACTTCAGGATATACAATGCTTGTCATTAAGCTACACCCTTTCTCAGAAAAAAAGCAGTGATAAATCCCTGCCCCTCTTCCTCAAAGAGGAACATCCACAGCCCTTCAGAAAGGCCTTGTTATACCTACTCTTCTGCTAACAGAAAGAGCAGGATAAATTTTAGGATTTGAGACCATACACAGCAGGGAGCAGTAATCAAATGTTCACAGCAATGCTACCAGTCCTTCTCCCTACAAAGCAGGCCACTAATGTTCTGATTTAATTCTATTGGTGATCGTTCCATGGGTCAGACATCAATCTTTAGAATACACTGCCCTTTAAGAACAGACCTAATTATTTCCATATTCATGTTCCAGCCTATAGAAGATCTGTATCTGGAAGCATATTAACCTGACTCCATTCCAGGATGTCTGCCTTCAGGCGAAACTCGAATAATATGGTATCAACGTAATATGATTTTCTTTCTTCCTCTTAAGTCTGTTTCTACATGTTTAAGATTCTGTCACAAGTTCCCCGTGTCTGCTTTTACCATCTGTCCTTCCTACTCCATAGTTCATGGAGAGATGTTAGTTCAAAAGCCAGCCATGCGATAGAACGTTCTGATACTTTCTGAGGCACCGAGAAGGAAGACACAGAAGGCACATTTAAATGACTCCCTAGGCCTGAATCACAAGCAGATGGCTAACATTTTCCTCCTACACCTTTTCTTTCTATGTCAAGGAGTATCAATGAGTAATGAGCCCCCATATCCGAGGTGTCTCCTGGTTAGTGCCCCCTCTCTCCAGCCAACTGAGTAAGAGCTAAAGATCTCTTAAATCAATGATGTAAGGCTAAAATGCTCTAGTCACACTTCTAAACTTAAATGCCTGCAAAGCCCTGCAAAGCTCCACTATTATATCTAAGAAAAGTGGGGTGAAGAATCTCTCTCTCAGGGCATAAAATCAAGTGTTAAGCTAATGAAAAATTCATATTTCCATTCTGAATATATTCTGTAGCCAAAATTTCCTTTAAGAATTTTAAATCCCCTTTTTGCAAGCCTTACTGCAGTTCAGGAAATCAGTTTCTATAACCCTAAAGCGTGTGAAGTTCAGCCCTCCAGAAAGGAGACACACAATGGGTATGCATATGTACAACATTGCCAGCCCCTCAGCAATACTCACCTTGCCTCCTGAGAACAATTGTCCTTTGACACACCGGTACTAAATTTTATTTCTCATGTGTCATGATAAATAAGCAATTTCCTTCTTTGCTGTCCAATTTCTAATTCCTAAGACTTCTAGATTTTATAAATTTTATCATCTTTGTTCAGAAACAACTCTCTCAGTCCTTTGAAAATTACCACCACGTGAAAGGTATCCTTGTTATTCATACCTAGTTAATGATCAGCAAATGTAAATATGTTTATATAATCTTATCACACCAAGACTTTCTTACTTCATGTTCATTATGTGGTATTCAAAAACTAAAGCTGCAACACAACTCAGAAACTTGGAGATCTTCGAATTTCAATTTCATTTTAAGTTTGAGGAAGGAAAAGCTCAGCAGAAGAATTCCACAAAAAGCCTTTTGCTTACAAGACAGGGAGGGAGCAGTTTGGAGAGACTATCTTCCACAGCAAAGCCTGTCTTCTCAAAAGATAAAGTATGTGTGGTTTCCATGGACCTTCAAGAAGAAGGAAGACAGGAGGTCTGAAAACAGTCCAGAAAAAAAACAAAATAGATGACTGCTGCTCCAAGTACAAAGGTTGTTAGTGTGCTGCCTCAAAAAAAACAGTGAAATTTTCAGCATGCCATTTTAAAAGCAGACCTATGGAAAGGGAAGGTGCTCCTCTACAGAAAACTGTCAGATTATCAGTCCTGATCTGACTTTGAAGAGCATTCTTTGAAGGCTGAGAAAGGAACACTGCCCCTTTGCAAAGACAGAAATTTTGTGACCTGATAAAGCAGTGGTGAGCTCCCAAGACAGCAAAGCCTGCCCCAGCACATGTAGTGTTATATGCAGAGAGAGAGAATAATTTCCAGTGACAGGCTCATATGCAGAACAACAGCTGTTCTGTTCAAATATAGTCTTTGGTTCAGAAGGGGCACTCTTCTATGCAAAAAAATCCAGAAGTTGAGAGGAAGTGGTGAAAAGTGAAATTTGTTCAATAATCATAAAGTATCTGTAGGATCATTTAGATTTATTAAGAAGGCCACTTCTGAGACTCCAGGTTATACACTCATTGTCTTTTGAGACCCCTCCACTCATTTTGTCTGCACTGCCTTGGACCAGGGCAAGCTTGTACTCAAACACAGAGAACTCTTCACCATAGGCACTGCCAGATCCTACCCATAACTCAGTTGTTTTAATCAGGCTGACACCAGTGAGTGCCCTGTTTCAGTGCTGTTCACTGACACCATCATCTACAGGGATTTCACTGTGCACCAGGACTTATCAGTTTCATGCTCCATCCAGCTGAGTGAAACGTTTAAGACTATCTGGAAGTTACTCCTGCTTTACTGTCATGGACACTAAAGATTTCACAACGCTGAACACAGTGAATTTCCTACGCACTCCGTTTAAAATGTCAGTCTAGAGTATCACCTTTTATGTCTCACAGTACTTCCATATAAAGAGTGATCATGCATTAACTTTTTTTTTCTTCACCTACACACTGGCTACTTTTTAGAAAATCAGCTCAACTAGGTAGGGAACAGATGTATCTGAGTTCGGTCACTCAAGAACACTGAAAAATCACACGTACAGACAATTGAAATATGCCATCACTAAAATACGGTTTCATCAAAAAGATGCTTTTGCTTTCTTTTCTGAAAGACATAGTGAGAGAGTGTAAAACCACAGATTTAATACTCATAAATACCCAATGTAATTCAATAGAAAAACAATTCTTCTGTACTACTACATCACCACAGTATATTTAAATATAGGCCAAGCTTTCTGCTTTATTCAGTATATGCTCTGCCATTCTATCACTGTATGGTCCACTCAAACAGTGTCCTGTATATTTCACAGACTCTAGCAAAGAAAACAAACCCATAAGGCTCCCGTTCACTACAGAGCTCTTCTAATTTCTCCTTTTAACATGGCCATCTCAGAAACTGTTGGCTGATGGAAGGTCTAGGGAATGGGGTAGGGTAGCCTGCTAACTAAAATGTTCTGGTTCTCAGCTGTATCCCTCACCCATGGTATGATCTTCTTCTCTTCGTTCCATGTCCCTAACACAAATCCTCTCTCAAGCACTAAAATTAGACATCAGCATGGTCATTAACCCCAAAATTCCATCTTAAGACTGTATTCCTGCATTTCCCCTAACTTGCCTGCATGCCACAACCACATTTTCCCAGACTGAAAGTGTGCTCAGCCTCCCATTAAGTAATAAAATACATGAGACAGACATGAAGTGATCTCTTCACTTTGAAAGATGCCTGTCTCATCAACATATTCCTTGCCTTCAAGAATAGAATTTAGCCACTCAGGAAAGTAAAGCAGTGTTCCCTCACACATTTTTCTCATACTAACTCAACAGGTTAGGTAGATGGAAGGAGGAGTACTTTTACTCCCAGTGGAGTAAAAGCATCACCTAGACAAAGGGATCCTGTTTCAATTAACTATACTGGCAGTTTGGGTGACCACAGAATGGATAGGGCAACAGAAACTCAAATTTACATCCTTGAACAAACCTTTAAGAAGAGGGGAAGAAAGTCCAGCAGCCTTCTCTGTTGATCCTCTGGGACAAGAAATGGAGCCACTTGCTCATACTCTACAAATTGTTTGCCTAGAGTCTCCCACTGGAGGGTATGGCTCTGGGGCAGCTTGTCCTTGCTGTGTGCAGGCTTCTCCAGCTCCTCTGCCGTGTCTCCATCATCAGGGCTTTGCTCTTGCTGTCCTGCTTTGTAAGGTGCATCCTCCAGCTGCCGTGTGAGTTCAGCTGCTTTGTCCATGCTGAGATGAGACCAGATAAAGATACTATGTTATTTACAGTTAGATCATCTCTTACTGTTTAACCCTCCCATGAAACTAGACGCTGAGAGTTTTAACTGTTGGAGTTAGAGAGTTTAGAAACATGGAAACGGTCTCAGTCATTGACTCTTCTACAATTCTAATGGCAAAGCACCCTGCTTATGGACAAGAATATGAACAAGCTGTCTGCCATGAGACACGTGCATGTGCTCCATAACTCATCTGGGCTTTGACAGGACAAACAAGCAAACCATGCAGCAAATCTGTATTCCAGCCCCAGCTTTGCCACTGAGCCAGATCCTCTCCCTTATACTTCAGTCACCCCAACTGTAAACCAAGTTATAATTATTACCATCATCAGATCTTCAACAGAAGAGCACTAGCCAAGAGCCAGGTTACACATTTCATTTAGTATGGACGCTAAATTAAGCTGCACATCACTGATACACGCCCTACCTAGGGTGGGGCTGAAGCCCTGTCTGGAACAGGAGTTGGGTGGAAAAGCCAAAGGTTCTCCACATGGGTGTGCTGGCCCAAAGAGACAGCCAGATTCAGCTCTTCTATATGGCCAACATACAGCTCTGTACAATAAGTAGGTATTTTCACTACAACATTACTTGCTTTGTTGATCCTGCAAACCGAAGTGGATATTCCTCAATGAAGGAGCATGGTGCTTCTAGAAGTCTCATTTCCACCAAATTTAATTTAAAATGAGTCCATCTTGCATTATAGGTACGGGAATCCTTCTGATACAACTCATCTCAACCCCAAGTCCTCTCATCTACTTTACAGCCCTGTTTTCACCCATAGTCTTCTGAGAGGTCATTGACACAGCCTTGAATCCATAGCAGCTCCAGTCCTCTGCCGTAGCCTTCTGTGAGCTCACCTTGCTATGTTGAGCCTACATAATGACAACACTTACACCAATGGAAATCAGGCTTCTCCAGTTTCCATCAAAGTCATCCATATGCTTATTGGTATCTAGGTCATTGTCTGACTATTCAAAATATGACAGGACAAATTATCACAGTGTGGGTAGACAGATGGGAGTCATCAAAATTAATGTATCTCACTTTACTTACCAAGTATATTGTCTTCTAAGAGCCTAGAAGAATCTTTAACACATTGTTACACCCCCCTCAAAGAAAAACGTCAATGTAGCTTCATTTCTAGGAAATAGGTTCTTTCTCTACAGTGTCTCTTTGATTGCCATTCTAGCTTGTCAATAAAAATGCCAAAAAGCAAATATAACTAAAAAACTGAGTCAGATCTGCACTACCAGTACATACATCCATTAAAATAAATTTTAAAAGAGTATTACAAGCTTGGTTTAGAATCATAAGCCAGCACTACATTTGGGATTCTCTTCCTTCACCTTCCAAAAGTTATGCAGTTAGTTAGCTTACTGCTTGCGTTCTGCCCACTCCAGGCCAGATGAATCAGTTTCCCTTCCACACTCACGCAGCAACTCCACACTGCGCAGATGAAGAGCATGACATTATCTTGTCACTGTGCACCACACCACCTGCAGCAAGCTGACAGTGCCAGCAGACACCTATGTCTGGATGTAAATGCCGATCCTTCACAGTATGGCAGAGGCTAATTCACTCTACCACAGCCCATACTCTGTCCTTTGTGGGAGATGGAGGGCTATGAAATTTTGATCAGCCTCCAAGGAACAGTCAATCTAAAATTTCCTACCTCAACAACATTCTGTGTTTCACTGCTGTTGTTTTCTCTAATTATCTGTGTTAAGACAACACAGCCTTGTGAGCAGAAAAATTGTGATGACTGTCTGCATACAGTAAACAGGAAGACTCTGTTCCTCATGACTGTGTGGGAGTTACATTTGTCATATGTTATACTCAAATCTGGTGTGGGATTTTGGCCCACTTGAGTCATCATGAAGCTGTACAGCGTGTTGATTGAGGAAGCCTGGGTACTGTTCTAGGGGCTTCAGTGAGCATAGTTCACTTATGCTGCTCTCACATCCCAAACAGCACCACCATTCTCTCTCTAAAGGAAATGTCTCACCTTGGAAGCTACTCTGCTAAGCCTAAATCAATGCTAAGCAACAAGTAACTCATTCTCAGTGCCTACACTCAACCTTTGTCATTTGCATTGAGAAACCCAAAGTTCTTTACAGAGGCATTCTACAGATGGTGAAACTAAGTCATGGAGAGGTGAAATGAAGTGCCTGTGCTGGCCTCAGAAGGTCAGTGACTGACCAATCAACTTCTTATATTGCACTGCATGAGTATGGCCCTGTAAATGTTTTTACCATTTTTCTCTCTTTCTATTCACACTTCACTCTCTTGTCAATGTCACAGCTAAAGCAAGCGGGGATGGTCACTCAAAAAATGTTTGCTCTGTGAATCCATGCAGTGAAAGAGTTCTTCCCATCTCCACAGAAACTCTCATAACCAGATATGCACACACAACTTCATTAATGAAGACCTAATTATAGCAGGCTATATAGGACATCTAAGTGTATGTGGAAATATTTAATCTCCATAAATACATGAAAGCAAAATGAGGATTATTATTTTCCTCATTATTTGTTCCAAACTATCTGGACTACAAAAGACATATTAGACTAAATATCAGTCCTCTGGTATTAGTCGGTTGACTCCACTTGCACTATCTGCTTTAAATATTACTTCTCCTAATAGCCTTTTCTTGTGTCTACATTTTGATTAAGACTTCTAAGTCCTTTACACTTTCTCTTCCTCTCAGAGGATAATTATTCCTCTAGACTAACCACAAAATCACAGGGTCCAGCATTCAAATATCTTTGGTATTAAGGATAGATTAGATATTTTGAAAAGATCTTATATGTTTTCTCTCTTCTACACTCCACCATTTGTTTTGATCCTCAGTGTAAGTTAAGAGCTTATTTCAGCTTTGATAAGTTTCTTCATTTGATTCTTAAGTTTGATAAGATACTTTTTGATAAGTATCACAATGATACAAAAAGTAAACTCTAAATAATAAAGGTTTTAGAAGACATGAAAGTCAAAATGTTTTAAGTAAATCTGATGCAATCATTCAGAAAGTAGTGAGAGGAAATGTAATCATGTATTTTCCCTTTTTTTCTAAATGAAGCTCATGTGAAATCACACGGCAATGTTGCTACGTTTTTTTAGGCTGAAAAGACAAAAGGGAAGAAAGGCCTGACCAAAGCTGGCAGAAGAACCGGCAGAACACTGTTACTAACATCTTACTAGATGAACAAACATGATTTTTTAAATGACAGTTTATTTATCTGTGATTACCTCCCCCAGCAGTTCAAAGAAGGATCTCATTCGGCTACAAAATCTCAATTTACACCAAGATCAAGAAGTTTACTTATACATTTAAAATCACTTGTTATCACAGCCAGATGGTTGACCAAAAGACAATCAAGTCTCATACCATATTTCAGAGATTGGTCCACTTTTTTACAGTAAGTATCTGCAAAAAATGCTAGATATTTGAATGCACAAGGAAATCTTTAATCTCCAGAAGTACATGAAAGCAAAATAAAGACTATGAATTGCTTCCTTATTTACTCCAACTGTTCTAATGACAAGAAAAATATTAGACTAAATATCAGACTTCTACAACTACCTGCTTTAAATATTCCTTCTCCTAATAGCCTTTCCTTAACTATTAAATCCCAGGAAACTGGTGACTGTCAGAAACACACGTCTCAGAGCATCCCACAAATCCACTGTGTGATACTCCTTTATAACTCTTTCCTTTCTCTGGCAGCTAAGATGACTGTTTAATGAACACAGTTATGACAGTTAATAATTTTAAATGCTAAAAACAGGGATGCCACTACCTCCCAAAGAAAGCTGTCTGATGCCATAACAGATCCAAGCAATAGCAGGCATCATTTGTTTTTTCTGTGAAACACGATATATCACAAATTCTTGTTCTCTTCCCATTCAATCACAAACTCCCGCCTTGTGGCTCACATCACTCTGTGTTCACAGGAATCACAGTACCTCAGAGTGAACAGTGTGCCAGATGCTGTCCACCTACTACCCTCTTACCTTTGTCCCTCCTATTCACCCTGGTTCTTCCTCCCTGAACTCCTTCTGCCTTCCTTATCTACATCTATCAGTTCTATTTCTCATAGTTCATGAGACAAACTGAACAAACACCACCAAAAAGATTTACACTTAAATGTCACTCTATTTACATTCTCCAATAAGAGGACTGCAATAACTTAAATCAAGTTGCAAAATTAAATATCCTACCCAACCTTGCCAGTTCCATCTAATCAAAAATTTACAGGGCAAGGTATTCTCTCTTCCTATGTTCTGGCACAGTGCTTTGTACAATAGGATCCTAATCTGGCTGGTGCCTTGAAATACAAATCACTGACAAAATTCAAGTAACAGAAGGGTTTTAAAACACTTTTCAACTTAGAGAAGCAGAGACGTTGGGTATACTTTCTTTTGAGATGTGGTCCTCCTGGAAGTGAAGTAATGTCCCCATCTCAAGAGCAAACAGAATGCTTCTGTTCAGTCATGGACAATATAGTAGTAACAAACTCAACAACTAAGACCAGAGTAATTCTGACCATCTCAAAACAACAGCTCATTAGATAAGGACATTCAGTTAAATCATATCTAACAAGTCTTCACTAGCAGCAGCAACAGATCTGCAATCCTTAAATCTGCAATTCTATTATCATCTCTAGATTAAATGATACAAGCAAACCACTGATCCTTTTTCCTCTTTGTACTGCAGTCTGGGGTGAACTTTGACTGAAATCTTTGCTATTTGAAAATGGTCCTACAGTGACAAAGCAGTTGCAGATAATACTGCAGTTTCCTTCAACATTTAACACTGTTCCTTTTGCTTTCACAGCGAATCTCTTGACATACCTGGGCTCCTAGATTTGGCAGCTCCTGTTGCAGTCAATAACCACATCCAAAAGGAGTGTTACTGTTTCTGTCCTACTAGGCATCTTGCTGCACGCAGCAGCTCCCACTCTGCTCTTTAAACTTTCCACTGTGAATCACCTGATTAGCTGCTGCACTTACTTCCTGAGGAAAGCAGAAGTGAAAAGCAAATGAACCACAGCTCAGGACCCACCAAGCTCCCAAAGCAACTTAGAACAGCTCAGCTAACACAGAAACCTGGCATGCATAGCATGCTTCTGCCTGAGTCAAGAGTAACCAAGTATTTCACCCTCTGTGCCATATTCACAAAGGAGGGAGGTGAGGGGGGGGATTTCTTTCATTTTGTTTTTAAATATAATGTTTGCAAAACTACTTGAGGAATACAGCAGCACAAAGCTCATGCTTTCTGTGCAACAATCTGGGCCCAAAGGTCAGGCAACTGTTGGGAGTCCTTCCTCAAATGCAGCACCCTTAAAATAAATACATTTGAATGCTGAGGTGAATTCTTGTCTCTGACCTCTCTACTAAAATGGTCAAGGCAGCTACCCAGATCAAGAGGCAAAAAAGCACTATAAGCTCACTGACAACATAAATGAACCTAGATAGCTATGGGCTTGGGGGAAGATTATTTCTCAGTTGTCTAATTTTTTATTTCATACATGTGAAAGGCTTTATAACTGTTTTGTAAGGTGAGGTGGAGTTCAAACATTTTTACATGGGAAATTCAAGTGTTTCCAACTGCTTCTCCTCAACAATTTTATGGTGACCTTGAGAATCAGTGAGATCATAGCCTTACAGTGACTGAAACCTGAGGGGATTTAACCACCTGAGGGTGGTTAAAGCCATCTGTTTCTCTTAACATCTACTTCACTCAAATGCTTGAAAGAGTGTTCAGGAGGAAAACTTAACTTTCTCTTCGAGCTAGGCTGCAATTTAGCTGGATAACATGCAGCTAATCCAGGCTGAAGATTCCTGATAAGTAATAAACAGGACAGCAATTGCATATACACCACAGGCACCTCTCTTGATGCACTGGTGTTCCTGGAACAGAACAATCCCAGAAGACTGTTCTCATGCCTTCCAGTAGAAATGCATTGTATTGATAGAAAGATAAACAATAGAGGCAGCTGCAAAATCATGGGTTTAGTTCATCCCTTTACAGATTATACCAGGAATTAAGCAGCTCTGTAGCTTTGTTACTAGGTTTTGGAAAGCATTAGCTAAAATAAGTGTAATCTACACGGTGTTTTCCAAGAAGATACAAGGTCACACTGAGCTACCCACACCCAGGGCAGCTCCAGGGAATGTTGCATTTGGCCACTTCAGTGAGCACCATTGAGCTCAGTGCTGCTCTGGCATGGCTGTGAGACCTCTGGGCTGCTCTGGGCCAAGCAAGCTCATGCAGCCTCTGAAAGGCCGTGCCAACAGATCCACTATTTTTCTTCCTTAGGCCGTGCACATATTAGCTGATATGTTCCCAGTGGCAATCTAGCCACAGTGGAGAGATGAATGGCAGAAGCACAGAGACCAGAAGGGAATATTAATACCAACCCACCCAGAGAGAACATCATTGTCTTCAACTTCCTAACTCAGAAACAAGCCTAAAAGTGTTCCATTTCCACCCTTTTACTGTCAGTTTAAAAGCACAAAACAAAGGTCATTTGCAGCAGCCCCCCCATGCTGTTTGATCAGAGAGGTTTATTTCCCAGGAGCCCTCCCTATCCAGTGGTACCTCCTCACTAGATGCTGTTAGGAGTCAAGCAGGCACACAATCGTTAGTAGATTTCTAATCCACACAGCAGAGGAAGCACCATTTCTCTTTTTCATTCTGCACTAACTGCTGCTGGGCCTGAAAGTCCAGTTTCAACACGCACACCCACTTAATCTCTGCTTCACTGGAGCAAAACAGATGTAACCAAATTATCTGCAGTAAAAATAACTCAAGGGGTAAAGACAAGCATATAGATAATGTAGTAGGAGACAGTGTCACAACACCCTTTGCCAGTTTGGGTTGTTTATATTAAAAGCCCCTTGCACTGTGCCTCCACATACAAAACCAGAGATAAAAATCCTTCCTTTCTTTGTCCTTTCCCCCATAGTCTCACGGGAAAAACAAAATTAAAACATATATGTCTCCCACATACTTGCATTTGCATCTACGTGCAGGGCACCTAGTTCAAAGGAAACCTCATCTTGGTTTAAGGTACCTAGAAAGGGCACTAAACCTCCTGGTCCAGGAGCTAGCTCTTCCAACACCGGATGGAAACTGTATCTGATAATGCAGCACTCGGATGTAGATCATGCATGTCCCAGTGGAGATGGTGTCCTGCCTAAGCCAGACATACAGTGGGCTTCCTGAGGCAAGGATTTGGAGATAACTGCAAGGTCCACCTGTCTCACAGCATCAAATAATTTCCCTTATGTTGACTCCTGCCAAACCTATCTCTTCTTTGCCAATCCAACTTCCACACACAAGTGGAAAAACCCTGATTCATGCTTTACATTAATGATACCACTAACACCAAAGTATCTTAATTATTTTAGTGGTTGAGAACGACTAGAATCACAGGACTTGAGGCTGCAGGTCAGTGATTGCAGGATTCTCCAAAAACACAAGTTGCAGTATGTTTCAGTTGCATTAGTTTCACCAAGTGGTTTACTGGTTACAGCAAGAGCAGACATGTCCTTTGGCTGCTGCTGTGCAGTTGCCATTGCCCAAGGGGCTCATAGTCCAGCCCAACTGCAAACCCAAGTGCGATGGAGCTTTGCTGAAAAGCCTGTATTTCTCTCTCTGGTGAGTTTCTCTCCTTGTAGACATCAAAAATAAAATTAGCTGAATTTGCTGAGACAATACATTTTTCTGCTGCACATTCATAACCTTCAATGTATGTGTGGGGAAAGTCAGTTAAACACATGTCCCTTTCAACATTTCAGTGTCCAGAAGTTGAATTAGCTGCAGGTTTTTTTCCACTTGTTGCCTTTCTTGCTAAAATCCATCTTTTTTCTTGGTAAAAAGAAAGTTGATTAAAAAACGTTCATAGTGTCATTTTTCATTTCTTTAGGGAAGCGGCTGTGTTTCATTTTCCTCCCCTCTTTTCAGTGGCAGAACAGAAGCTGACAGAGAGACCGCAGAAAAAGTCAATGCAAAAATTTAAACCATCTGCTTAACCATCATTTCCACTCATGTTTTTTCCCAGCAAACCTTGAAATCTGCAATAAAGGATGCATTCAGATTCTTCGGCACATCTTCCCAAAGAAGCAAAAGCAATGGGCTATGAAGAAGCAGCAGGACTGTGAGCCTGAGCAGCTCGGCTCCTCTCCCTCTGGCACACGCACAGGGTAGGCTGGGGCAGCAGGGGTACCATCTCTTTGACCAGGTTTTCCCTGGAGGACAAAGCCCTTGGGAGGTGGGAAGGAAAAGCCAGCTTCTGCCAGGGCTGCCAGACAGCCCCGAACGGAGCCAGGGCCCTTCCTGCCCGTGGCTGCTGCCCTGAGGCAGCATCACCACCTTTGAGGAAAAGAAGGCAGCATGTGCCCGTGCACAGCCACACCGCATAGATGGGCACACTTGGGCACCTGCACAACTAAACTTTGGCTTTAAATTAAGTGGAGCTCATACTGATGAAGCCATGGGACTGGCAGCTAGTACAGACACACAGCATATCCACAAAGCAATGTTTCCTGCCCTGCTGCCTGCCAGCTACCCCTGGCACCTGAGCAGTCTTACCAGAGAGGCCCAGTCACCCCCGACTACGCTGGCACCATGACTGAGGGGTGTAAAAGGACAGAGCAGTTTGCAGCCTTGGTCCTGCAGTCAAGCTCCTAACTTGTCTCAGGAAAGGGTTCCATTACCTTCCCCAACATTTCCACCTGAGCAAGGCCAGGCATTTTGCAGCCCTTCTTCTGTGCCTCCCGGCACCCAGCCTGCACCTGGGCATTGGTAAGGTTTCATTAGCAGTAGCAACATTGTTTGGTGAGCATAATTTGTGACATAAACTTCTGCTATTTCAAAACGTTTCACTGGAAATTAGAACAAATTCCCTTCATCAACACAAATCTGTAAATCAAAATGGAATTTTTTCCAATGCTTTTGTTGTTTAAACAGGAACAAATCTAAGTTTTCAACAGCCTGCATCCTACAGGTCAAGCTGCAGCAGTGCTTTTCAGCCTTTTGAAATCTGTGCAATTCCAAAGTGGTTTCCTACAAACCCCTACACAGCACATGTAAGTCTGCTGCTTGACAGCTTCCCCCTTTGTTAAACATTTTTGGCTATGTTAAAAGTATTTGGGGGGAATCACTGGATGATATAATCACAGAAATACCCTAAATAGTTTTAAACTACATTTTAAAAAAATTCTATGCATAACTTAATGCCACCAAAATTATTCCAGAGTTATTAAAACATCAACTTTTAAAAACACAAGAAAAAACAAGCCTCTTTAAAAATGGGTTTGTAACAAAAGTGAAAACATTTTTGTTTGAAACTGTCAGACCCAAACATCTTGACCAAATGAACAGAACATTTTTTCCTCAGAAGAAAGAAGTATCAAATATAACAGTTCCTCTGGGAAACTGCTATTTTGATTAAATGTCACCTACTGACTAGAAAAATGTGCAGGAAAATTTTAAGGCAGCTTGACTGAACACATGATCTCCACACTGGAAGGCGTATTAGTCTAATGAGATTGAGGAAGTCGAAAGGCTAACGCAAAATATAATTGGCGTACCAATGGCATGCCCCCTCCCGTAGCCCAGATTAGCTCTCCACTACAGGATACACAGGAATTCATTGTTTTCACGATCAACTCAAAAGTTGTTGAATTAAAGCATCATGATAGAAGTTCTGCAAGAAAATTTTTCACAAATATTTACAAAACAGAAAGTTAGACTTCAACACATAGTGCTTATCAGGAAATAGTACTCACAGACAGCTCCAGACGAAAGCACAAGATATAATTAAAGAAACACATATTGACCGACAGATATTTTCTTGGGAAAATTTGCTCTTCTCATTTTCTCTGAGGAAGAATTACCAAAATCTCTGCAGACAACACCATATTATTCTTAAGTTTCAGAAATTAGTCCTAGTTCCTGTTTGACAGCCCCTTTGCTTTTTGCAAGGATGTTGTGTAGCTTGCATAGCCTACAGCAAAGGTCATCTTCATCTTGGAGGAAATAGGGAGCCTGAAGTTCAGGCTAAACAAATTAAACAAAATCCTTGCAACTCAAGTGTGAGAGCAGACATTTTTCCGTCTTTGTTGTGTCCCCTGCTAACTACTATTATTTTTTTGCAGTTCCCAAGTCTATCTATAAACTCCATCTCTTGAGACCTTGCTCTCCAATAAGCAGAGAGACTCTGCATGTATCCAGTAAGGCTGCTTTCCTGCAGTGATAACGGCTCGGGTACCTTCAAATACCTAATAACCCAGGCTTAATGAGCTGTCACACCCTATTCATGCATAAGCCTGGCTTTTCTACAAATATTCTTCGAGCTCTCTGAATTAGACTCATGTATCTTCCCTTCTTCTTAATTCCTTATTTACAGAACTAATATTCCAATTGCATTTGGTTGCTAGGCTTTGCCATGTCATACAAAAATATGAACAGAAGGATGGGGTTATGGTCTGGTTTAAAAAACAATTCTTGAAGCTGAGTAGCTTCCCTGGGGACCATGGTTTTCTTTTTTTTTTTTTTCTCCTAGGAAAGGACTGCTTTTAGGGTATTCAAATGGCTGTTCTTGGCTGGTAAATAATAAGAAAAAAATCTCCTTGTTCTCGATTTAATTTATAGCCAGATCCTACATTAGTGTTTTCTTTTGTGCTAGGAACTGAACCTAGAAGGATACACAAAAATGCTGCTGCTGCTCAGCGGAGAGGTAATTTTAGTCTTGAAATTAAACTATGGCACTATGCATGTAGAAATACTTTGTTAAAGAGGCAAATTAGAGCAAGAGAGTCGTTGGCTGTGTCATCATTTGCAAGCTCAGTGTATTCAGCAGAACTTGAAAGCACAGCTTTCACATTCACAGCAGAGGCTGCTGCCACATGGAGTAAAGGAGGAACTGGTACAAGCATGCAGTCGTTACCTTGCAGAGAGACTCACCACAAGAGGGAAGTGCAACAGCAGCAGCTTTTGGTCAGATTGGAGTTCTTTTTGAATGTAGTGGGTTGACCTTGGCTGGACACCAAGTGCCCAACAAGCTTCTTTATCACTCCCCTTCCCGGCTGGACAGGGGAGAGGGAATAAGACGGAAAACACTCAGAGGTTGAGATAAGGCAGTTTACTAAAGCAGAAGCGAAAGTTTGTGCATGTACAAGCAAAGAGGAAAATAACCAGGTTTATTCTCTACTTCCCATTAGTAAGGGATGCCTGTCCACTTCCCAGGAAGCAGGGCTTCTGCACACATAATGGTTTCTTAGCAAGCAACCATTGTAAACAATTAATGCTCCCCTTTCCTACTTCTTTCCTTACCTTTTATATCTGAGCTGACATCATATGGTACAAAATATCCCTTTGGTTAGTTTGGGTCAGCTGGCCTTGTTGTGTCGCTTCCCAGGATCTTGCCCTCGACTGGGGAAAGATGCTACAGTGCTGATGCTGTGCTCAGCAGTAGCCAAAAGACTCGTGTGTTATTAGCACTTTTCTAGCTACCAATGCAAAGCACAGCACTGTGAGGGCTGCTATGGGGAAATGAACTCCAGCTCAGCCAGACCCCATACATTGCTGCCCTACCATTCCAGGGCTGGAGAGCAGTGGCTCAGAGCTGACAAACCAGCAAATTCCTGCTGCAAGGCTGAATGTTATGATGCCAGTTCAGACACAGGGTCTCCAGGGCTGTCACTGCCTTCAAGAATTGCCTCTCTGTAAGCAGAGAAATGTGAAGGATTCACATGGAGGTCTAGGAAGGCTTATTCAGAAATAGAAATTGTTAAGCTGTCTAAAAACCAGACACCAGTCCTAAGGTGAAACTTAAATAATTGTTTTGTATCTCAGTGCATCAGTCACCACACAGTACAAAGCTGCTTACTTGAAGGAAGCAGAAACCTACCTTGTAAAAGTCCGGGACCTAAATACATTCAGAATGTAATCTGCAAGGTTTGCTTCCTTCATCCAGCTATGTAGCAACAAACTAGTACCAGGAACCTGTGCTGAGACCATTGACAGAGTTATTAGTGGGGGAAAAAATGGTCAAAAGAAGGTGCATAGCTTGTATTTTATTGTGTACAGCTGGAAGAGTAGCTCAGAGATGGGATCCATCTTACAAGACATCTTAAATGCACAGATGACAAGTGTATGACTAAACACTTTGTGTAGACATGCCAGGCTCTAGTGATATTTTTATTTCTATTTAATGTCTTATCCTTTTTCATTTCCACTCAGCTTTTATTTTCTATTTTTATGTCATATTTTTTATCTCAAATGAGATGAGAATAAAGATGAAAAATTCAAACACCCTCCCTCTGTCCAATACAGACATTTCTGCCAGAGATATTCAGAGCTCTCCCTTTCCCACGGACCTTTTTTTGTTCATACAGATCTTAAATATGAAACTGTACCTTAGAGCCTTTTAGCCTCTGCCCGAGCTCCAGAGAACACTACATGGTTTGTGGTTCTCAACAGTAACGTGGGCAGTCCTAATCCTGAGCATCTTTTGTGTTGGCACCTTCCTCCCCGAGCGTCACGAGGTGGCAGCACGACAGAAGGGCTTGCAAGGAGTGCTCTGACATCAGGCAGCCAAAATCTTACATAGCCGTAGGTACGCAGTTCATTTCCACCTTCTATTTGCAGCTTCCATTTCTTTTCCTCAGACCATCTTAGAAAAGGAGACAGGAGAGTGTTACAGCACAAAATAGAACCACTTACTTTCCTGTTTATTTGCTTTCAGCAATTTGAGCATTTATAGGATTACATTTTCATACTCCCACCGGCCTCTGCCATGGACAGGTTTCAGCTGGGCAGCCAGCAGAGAAGCCACTTAGAAAACAGTGGTCTGCTTTGACCTTCTCACTCTAGGGACACAGATTATAAAAATGTCAGCATGTAGCAGAACAGATAAAAGATTGTGAATGGAAAATGGAACTCTGGGGGGAAGCAAATTATTTGTAAATTGTGTCAGCATTGGCAAAGGAAAAAACCATAAGGGATATTTCCATACTTCAACACTAAACTCGTTGATGTTTTGTTTTGGAAAGGCATTTTTTCATTTAAACCTTGAACAACAATATTAAGAAGGCTAAAAAAGGAGAACATAAAAAAAAATCCAGAAACAAATGTCATTTGTTTGGAGTTAATGATTCTTACAGGGTTATTTGGTTGTTTTTAAACAAAAAAATAATCCTATTCATACAACTTTAGTGAGTAGTTCAGTTCTTTCTGTACATCTAGCAATATAGAGCTTTTCAATACAAGGAATTTTCCAGAGATGAAATTCCCTGCAGAAACACAAGCTTAGGAATCTTGCTAAGGATTTTTTGGTGCTAAAAGTTTCTGATTTTTTAAAAGAAGTATCTCTATGCAGACTCATCACATTACAGCTGCTATGAGTGGACAACCTCCACAGTAGGTCATATCTGAAAAGAATTTGTATAAATAAACAGTTGAGTAGTCCAAGTAATATCTGTTACATGTATTAATATTGGGGCAGGGAAAAGGAAGAAGTATTTTTCATCTTCCAGGAAACTGGTGTCATTGTAAACAAACATTGTAACCAAAATTAAGACCACCTTTATTAGGTTTATATCTGCTCTAAAATGAATGCTGCTTTAAAAGACCATAATCCCTAAACTATTTTTCCCATAGAAAAGCTGATAATAATTAAAAAAACCTAAAGCTTTTCACGTTTTTCTGCAACATTTTGGTCCAAAAATATTCCCAAATATACTTATTTGCTTCATAAGTAATATTGCTTATATTGAACCCATTTTATTGGGAATTTTTCTTCTATACATCTTGAAAACCTTATCAGAGAGGTAGATGTTACAGTCTCCATTTCACAGGCTGGAAACAGTGACATTAAGAATTGAACTGATATACCTATGGCCACATTCCCAGACAGTGGCAGAGCCACAAATATTACCTGGGTCTCAAAACCCCAAGCCTGGAAGTCATTAAGAACTCTATTTTAATCTCATTATTTTCTTCCTCTCTGCTTAAAATGATTTGAAACAGGAGAAAAATGGGCCAGTGTTAAAATAACAGCACATTTGAAATTTTTAGCTCCCTCCATTTTTCACCTAGCCTCCAGTTTTCACCCTAGTTTCATTTTGAATCAAATCTGCCTAAATGACTATATTTTTCCCCTGAGACAACAGGAGGAGAGACATTCCTGAGGATGCCAGTTTCAATCCCCAGTGTCTAAAATATGCATGCACTGCTCTTTGATTCCTGCCACTAAAAGAAAAAAAAGTAACATTCATTCTGCAGAGATAGCATTCAAGTTTTAAATAATTAATTTCTGTATATCCTCTCTGAACCAAGGACCTCATTTCTTCTAGGCCCATAGGTGACAGATGGGATAAGTGATTGCCCAGGTTACTGCATTTTATGCAGCTGATTCCTGAGGTCCTGCATCTCCTGAGTAAAGCATATATTGCTGTCACTGCTCTCAAAGGTGCAGGGAAGGTCTGTGGGTATAGAGGAACAGATGAACAAGGGAGATATCAGTAATCTCTCCAGGCTTTCATATCCTACTTGTCCCAGGAATAGCAGAGAAAATCAAAGTGACAAATGTAGTTGGGTGATCAGAGCAAACTGATGTAAGATACAACTAGAGGCATAACTGTGTGGGTAATACAATCAGAATCACAGATCTGATCAAAACAGCACAGTTAACTGGGCCTTGGCCATGTAAAAAACTCCACTTTGAAGTTTGATATGCTTTGCTTACATAATGCAAAATCCAAACAATCTGAATTACTCCAACAAATTCTGATCCAACAGGTCAGTTAAGCATATATACTGTTGTGAAGTATTTGTGTAGTCTCTCATGGTTTAAACTAAGCTTTTAAATGCTTTTCTGTACTGGAACCAGGAAATTAAGTTCAGGTAAAATCAGAATTCATTTCACAGAGAATTTCTGTCAGAAGAATCACCTTATTGAAAATGGCAATGATGAAGTCACACCTTCAGCTGTGACTTCCCTGATATGACAGCAGTTAAAACTGTGCTGATCTGAAGGTCATTATATAGCAAGGGTTAGAGAGAAAAGTAGAATTTTGTTAGACCAAGAGATAGCAGCAGAAAACAGACTTTCAGACAGACTCAAAAAATCTTAACAGAAGGGACGTCTGGAGGTTACTTAGGCCAGCCTTCTGTTTGGAGCAGAGGTTGCACAAAACCCAGACTAACCTAGTCATCTTGAAAACCTCTGAAGACTGAGATCACCTCTGCTCTGTATGTATCTGTCGCACTGCTGCACCATCCTTCTGGTGAAAAAGTTTTTCTGGGCTCCAATCTGAGTTTCTAAGCTCCAAACTTAGGGGCACGGCTTTTTTGTTTTGGTATCCGTACTACCAAGTGTTTGGTTTAACACTCTGAAAATGTCCTTTAACTAATTGTGGGTTGCTATTAGATTCCCCCATTAGCCCCTTTGCCAGATTAAGCAAGTCTGTCTCCCTTAACCCTTCCTGGTAGGACATGTGCCCTAGTCCTCAACAGTCTGAGGAGCCCTTATCCAGATGTGAGACAGATTTCAAGCCAAGTACAATTTGGGAACAATTCATTTATATTTACCTTAATTTTATCCAGCTGTAAGACAAGCTGCAGTGTCATTGCCATTCTATTTCAGATTGGAAAACATCCACTAGATCTTGTATGGAGCAGAAACAAATAATTCAAAGTCTCTGATCTGCCCTGAGGTGTCTCCAGTAGATATTGTAAAGGCTGAAAGATTTCTCTCTGCCTCATTAATAAAGGTATTATCTAGGCTCAAAATTAAGATAATCACTGGTTATCCATATAACCAGTATCCATCTTATAGTTAATTTAGTTCCCTGTGAAAAGCAAATGAGATGTAATACTCATGTGTTTCCTTACTTTTCAGCCAAACCTAAAGAAATTGCTCCATTCCTTATCTCTCAGCATTAGATAATCCCTGAACTAAATTATTATTTTTTCTCAAAGATATCTTTGAACTTCCAGTTGTTTCCATAGCCACTCTAGAACACCGGTACAGCTTTTTCCGTCCTGCCCCATCAGCTTACATGATACTAGAGAGGCCATCTCAAAAGAAGAACAGGGGAATTCTGCCTTCATGGTTTGAATGTTTCTTGCTGTATCTCCTAAGACTGCAGTAAAATCTCTGGTTACTGGCAGCTGAAAGGCCAGTGGCCTTTTTGACCTCGAAAACAAGCTGAAAAAACATCAAGAGGTTTCAACTGGTGATCACTCAGCCTGTAAGCAAGGCTCATATCAAACTGAAATTCCTTCTGGTCATTAGATACTTGAAAAGTTGTCAATTTATGTCCAATCTTCTTCAGCAGAATTCCCACAATTCCTGTATCCATAACCATTCTAACTTGCCTTGCAGAAGAAATGTTACTGCAGTTATCGATCTCAAAATGCACATCATGGTCCTTCCTTGTTTCTTTGGGCTGTTTTCCATCAACTCCATTTTATACCATATGAGAGTAGTTTGTAACCAAAATTGCAATCTAAATAAACTGAACATAGAGTTCAATGGTACCAAAGTCCAGGGTGATTAGATCTTGGGCTTTGATCCAGATGCATCTTGCTGATAAGTAAAGAAGAGAGAATATATCAATCAGCTAGTTACAACAAGTCCTTGGCCTGTATATGGAAGCAGAAGATGAGGAGGAGGAAAAAAGGATATACCGTTTGATAATTGGTAGGTGACAGCATGCTGTGTGTGCAGCCTGGGGAAACAGAGATCCATTCAATCCGCCTCACAACAGACTCAGTAACTTCACTGGCCCACGCACTCTTCCGTCTCAAGCACCCAACATGTTTCATAGCCTCCAGTCATCAGCCTTGGCGCCAACAGATGAATCATATCTCCTGTGAGTGTCCCTGCTGCAGTAACTTCTTACATCCTCTGCACTTAGATAGCACTTGCCAATCCCAGATCTCAAAACACTGCATTAATGTGGATGGGATTAAATATCTTGCATGTAGCCATGGGAAATCAACCAGCATTAAGATTAGAGACCACACCTCCTCACTTTCCTTAAGTTTTCTGATCCCTAGGTCACAGCACCTTCCTTCATTATGTGTGCTTAACAGTCAATGGTAAGCACTTGTGATAGGCAGAAGAGTTTTTCCACATTCCAGAAAGGCAGCAGATAATTAACAGGCACATTTATTTTTAGATTTATGTTAGAGTCAGATAGTAGCAGTTCTCTAGCACTTGGTTAGCCAAGTGATTTCTATTTTCCAGGTTAGTACTCTATAATAGACTACCATTGTGGATTTGACCAAGCAGAGGGATATAACCATGGGAACGATGGTTTCCACCATCTGGTACAGACCTTGTATATCACGGTCATTGGTATCTCAAGCCATCAGGGATGCCCCTCTTGATTCAGATCAGTCATTCATAAAAGCCTTATTGCCTACTGCCCAGAAGCCTGCTAAATTGGGCCATCTTTAGCCTAGCTCTGGAATAAGATAACCAGCAACATCCACACCCTACCTAAGGGAAAGGGAGGGACAGCACAGCACAGTAGGGCACAGTCCCCACAGTACTTGAACGAAGTAAGGATAAAAGACTTAGAAATAGCCAGATGCAATCAGGAATCCAGATCATAAAACACATTCATGATGATAAAGAAGCAGGTCTGGGGTCAAGCCAGGAAAATAATCCACAGCTGAGAGTAAGAATTAGGTAGGATAAAGATTACTACTATCAGACCCAATCCTTCCATTACTAGCTAGATCCACAGCAACAAGGCAAATGTAAGGTCAAGCTGAGAATTTGATCTATAGATCACAATCCAAACTCACACATCACTACAGTTGCACTAAGAAACAGTACTCCTGTGAGACAGCTGAGACTAGATGTGAAGCCCAAGCCTGGGCTTAAATGGAGATCCTGGACCTATGGGCAGAGGCTGTGGGTGTTGGCCATGTGGGGTGTGTCAGGGCTGTTAAGGCTATTAGTGTACTTCAGGGCCACAACATAAGTTTCTGTAGTCTTTGTAGAGTGTGCTTAGGTGCAAGAACATCACTGCTGCTTGTTATGACTCTGTTGTAACTCCTTCTGCACCTCTACTCCAGAATTTTTCTGGTATCATAACTCTAGGCTTCAATAGCAAGGACACAGATGAGTTGTGGTCTACAGCAGCAGGTAGGCATTATTAAGAACTGCTGGTGTAAGGACTCAATGTGAGGGTCAGTATACAACTTCAGGAACTCTCAAGCTGCAGAACGTGCCCAGGTGCCTCTTCTGGCATTTCTGACTGAATTCTCTAATCAGGGTATTTCAAACTCTCTTCAAGGATACCTTTGCTGGGTGAGAGCAGAAGAGAATTGGTGTCACAGAACTGTAACTGTTTTTCTCAGTTCTACCACTCCTGTAATCACCACAGACTACTCAAAGCTGTGTTACCTTTTACATGGGGGCTTTTTATATAGAAGGGTATATATTCAAAACACCTCTTTGCAGGCTGATGGTTTGACTTCATGATCTTGGAGGTTGTATTCAACCTTAACAATGATTCTATGATTTTATGTGTGTTGAAGGGGCAGATGACAGATGCATGTAAAGAATTGACTTGGGCTACAAATAAGTTGCACTCCCAGCCCTGTTCCATGGGTAGGGCCCCTGTGGGATGTGATTCTGCAGTGTTGATACAGCTGAGGAACTCGCCCCCTGAGAAACTACCTGTGGGATGGAAAGGGGCTGTGAAACTCACAGGAGAATTAATGTAAATACAAACTATTGAGATATCTTGTCCAAATTATCCTGCTCAGTTTAAGCAGTTCAGTACACAAGCTTCAGGAATTAAACATTCCCATAAGTCTGGCTCCTTCTAGACATTTGTTAGTCTACCTTTCTACTGGATCTACTTTCAGTGTTTCTTTCAGGAAGTATTTATTTAAATTGTCAGACCAAAGCATTGCAGCCAGTATGGAACCACTTGCTTTTTTTTTATCTCTCAGCTGGCTTGTTTGGTTTGGGTTTTTTCTCTGACAAAAAATTTGCTTTCCCCAAATAGTGTATTTGAGAAATTCAGAGGTGAACTTCAAACCAGTGCTCAAATTGGGGGAAAAATTCAGAAATTTCCAAGTCTTAAAAAATCATTTAAATTATGTTTGAAAATTGCTTTAAAAAGGCTGAAAATGTTTAAGTCAAAGCAAAACATTTTTAACAGGATCAGACTGAATATTTCTGTTTACATTGAGAATTTTTTATTTAAAAAAAACCTTAAAAGTTAGAATTTATGTTGAACTTGGCTGTTATTTGTTTGAATGTTTTCATTTTACCCAATTATTTATACAGGTCACGTTATATAATGTCTTTTCCCTGAAGGGAAATCAAGTTTTCATGGGAAGTGACTTTGCAGGATGAAGTGTTCCATGCTTCCCATGAGGTTAAAAGTTCATTTAATTTTATCCCTTGTCACGTTTACTGTACACACCTTTTGACTTCCTGCTCAAATTGCAAAATGATGCATATAAACAGCATCAAAGCACATAAGAAATGCTAAAAATATGGAGAAAGACTTCTATTAAGTAGTTGGTAGGAATGACTTTTTTATCCAGGGTTTGAGGTTGGGTAGAAAGGCAGAAATGTAACTTCCTTCTGCTGATGCTGTTGCTGGTTATCCACAGTATCAGGATGCTTTCTAAGTTTGTTGGCCAAGGGATTATCAGTTAGCTAGTCATCACTCTGCTGAAACCCAGCTAATACAGATGATTAGTGGGAAAATAACTGCAAGAGCCTGTGTATTTGAAACAGAGACAGTGGTTCGGATCCCACTTCTATCCTCATAAGTGTGTAAATCTGAGTTCGTGACACCATGAACTCAAAGATTTACACTTATAAGCAGCTGGTTCCACTGGCAGCTAAAGGTCCAAAATATCTTAGCCATTGCTGCAGTCTGCACATTGAGAAGTACAACCTCTAAGAAGAGCCAGAGAACCTCTTCCAGTATTGAAGATACAACTTCATGGCCAGTATTCATATCCAGGATATGATAGATCATGGCAGAGGAGAAAGCTGCCAATCTCAGATGCCTTTTTTCAGTATACCTCAGGAATACAAACCTGCAGGATGATACTGCAGGGCATGTACATTGCTAGGGGAATATTTACCCCCTTTTTGACACTTGCAGAAGGACCTGCTCAGCAGATGGGGATGGAGAGGAAGGAGGTTGAGCAAAGAGGAGCCCAGGGTCAGGATGTGCCCATTACTCATATGCAATTATTGTGCAATTATTTATATTTTATAGATACTGTTGAATAGTATCTACCTATTTCAACAAATGCTTGTCCTTTCCTCCCCCCCCATTACTGACTTCTGGCTTTGCCTCCCCCCCGAGGGGGGTTCGGGGGGTGGGTGAGGGTGAGCTCAGCAAGCAGTACAAATAAAAATGATGGGTGCTAAAATGTAATCCTATCCTGCCAAGCTGTCGGTGCAGGCAAGAGATATTTTTCCCTCTCGCAAAGAGCAGTAGGTCGTTTCTCCCTCAGCTCACCGGAATGCCTCCCCGCGAGGGATGCAGTGCGCAGCAGGCGGCCCAGCACGCCGCTACCCTCAGGACCAGCGCACTTGGTATTTCTTATAATGCAGAAGAAATCACGACGAGTCAGGTTCAGCTCCTGATCTGATCCTTGTCGAGTCAAAGCATCTGTTGAGCGCGACCGGAGGAAGATGCAGACCGGGAGCGGGGATCCGCGCCGCTCCCTGGAAGCGGCACATTGATCATTGGCCGCGTGGCCAATTAGCGGCAGGAGCCAGGTCCAGCCCTCGTGTTGCGCTCTGGTGATCTATCGCCAATAATTACCGACACACTTAATGCCTAGTTTGGATGGGAATTAATTGGAGGCCGGATAAATAATGCATTAGGGTTTATTCAGCCCCATGTGAAGCGTCTCCCCCGAGCCAGAGCTGGAAGCGGCGAGAAGCGGCGTCTGAGCGGCGGCGGTGGCGGCGATGTGCGGGGCGGCGGCCGGGGCCGGGTGCTGATGCTGCGAGCAGCGCCCAGCCGGGAACATGCTGAGCCCCAAGATCAGGCAGGCCAGGAGAGGTGAGTGTGCCTACCCCTGCGCCTCGCGTTGTGGGGAGGGAGACCCTCTGCCGGCATCGGGAAACTTCGCGGCGGTGGCGGAGAGACCCTAGCGCTGCCCGCGGAGTGTCCCCCACCTGGGCTGCAGGGGCTGCCCGGCAGAGCGAGGCTGATACCCCGCTGGCCGAAACCAGCCCTGGGGAGTGCAGCGGGAATGAACGTTCGGGGAGAATGAAGCGCAGGAGGAGATCCTGTGCTGGTGTTCACCAGCATGGTCTGCAATTTCAGGACTGAGCAGCAGGGACAATTAAAAAAAATTGTACTCTGTCTTGGGACTCGACGGAGCCTTTTCACCCCCGTGCTGGTTGCTAATGCTGTGTTTCTAACGCTGAATTCATTATCACAGTTGGAGACAGTTGTGACAAGTTTACCTGCAGCATCTTGGAGAAGCAGTTTGCTGTAGCACGTTATTCTTCCAGGGCTGGAAGCGGGAGGTGGAGATACTCGTTCTGTGTGAGCTTGTGGGCAAGACAAAAGGGAGGAAGGAAAACATGCCCTGGGTTTGCAATAGCTGCTTTGAGCAGACCTCTGAGTGTTTTGTGCAGTGTTTGTAAAGCAATTAGCTGGGGCTGGGCACAGCCATTGTCTCCAAGTCAGGTCACCTGCAAGAGATGCTCTAGCAGGGGATGTATTGTGTGATCTTCACCAGTTGCTCGTTTGACATGGCGTTTGTTGATCATTGCTGCCACTCTCAAACTAATGAGAGTCTCAGAGGGATACATTTTCCTGCACACTGTGGAAGCAGATTAGACTAATGTCATTTAGGAGCTAAAACAAATACAGTCTGAAGAGTATGCAAAGATTAGGGTATTCTTCAGCCATGCCACCATTATAAAATAGGAAAAGCGTCACTGCTTCTAGCTACTGTGATTCTGAGACGGGTACTTTCAGCTAAATGTCACTTGGCTTCATATATATTAAAGCAGTATTACACGATGAACAGTCCTTAAAATACCAACAGCCCATTAAACAGCTGTTGGCATCTTGGAAGGAAGAAGCTTCTTGCCATCTGCAGGTGTCAGGATCGGATATGTACTACCACACCCTCAATAAAGTCATAAGTACTTATTTCTTAGTTACACAATTTTGTAGAAATTCATTAAGTCTTTTGTAGATGCTGCCTCTTTGCCATCCCCCTTCTAAGGGGTGTCTAATCTCCTTTTAATACATGTGTTATCCAGCATTCCTGTTTGCTGTTATAGCTCTGATGAGACAAGCTAGATGTTGCTTGTGGAGTCGTACAGGAATTCTGTATCAGAGCAAGGAACACAGGCTTTCAGAACAACATGCTTGCCATTCTTCCACTCTCTTCAATCATCTGGAAGAGACTTAAGTTGAGCATTAACAAATATTGAAATCTGGTTATGGGATTGTAGATACCTATGGGCTACTGATGCTTGGGGGACAAACTGTAGTGTAACTTTGTGACTCAATTTATAGGGCCATGTGTCGTTCTCTCTGGGTTTGTTCTGTTGGGTTCATTAACTGTGAATGAATTTAGAACTTGTGAAAAGAGCTGATATGATGGGTTTTGAAACTTTGAAACTTTTGAAACTACTTTTGCAATGCTGTGGCAAAGCACTGGTAACCTCTGGCAAAGGTTACCAAGTAGGACCTAATCCTGAAAGGTTCTTCTATAGCTCTTGTTCACAGGAACTGTAATCAGGTGGTGCTGAAGATGCTGAATGCTTCTTGAAGGTAAGAGTCCCACCCTGCAAGACTAAGGTGAATGTGAAATGGTAGTTCATGCTCCCTGGTGTCTCAGTTGGGATTGTTAATGAAGGTTCAGGTAATAAACGGTGGATGAGCAAAATATTCAGAAGGCTGCAAGAATGTGCTGTGTACAGTGAGGGCAGGAGATCTGCTGCCAGTTGCTGCATGAGCTTGGCTGACTTCTCAGAGTAGTGACTGTCAGCTCTGCCATTGAGGACTTAGTTGTGTAAGGGAGGCAGTGTGAATTCTCTGAGCAGACAGAATGAAGAGAAGGGAAAAGGAAGGATACTCTGGGTACAAGCCTGTGAATTCACTTCAGTGTGACAGGAAGCAGCAGTTAAGCTGAACCTAGGGATGTATTTGTAGAGTCCTTGAGGTTGAAACCCCTCTGTGTGGCTAGATAACTCCGCTTCAGGCTGCAAATAGGAATGTTTCACTGATGTCTCTTTTATTTCCAATTCTCTGCTACAAATGTACCTTTAAACCTTCAATTGTGACATCTGATGCTGTCATTTTTGTTTGACTTGTGGACTGTCCTTAAGAAAGCTCTTGGGTTTAAAGACATTCAGCCTTTTGAAAATGCTGAGTCTGGACTTGAGCTTGACATCCGGTGTGTAGTTCTTAATATCTGTGAAAGGTATGGTAGAGAACAAAGATAATTTGCCTTATTAAAAGTAAATGTCAAGTATAACACAGTCCTTGCTGTTCCATCATCAACCTCACATCCGTAACTCAGAAATATGTGTATAGAGGTACATTGTGTTTTCATAAGACCTAGGAAGGTGTAAAATCTCACAGATTGAAAATCTTAATGAGTATAAATTGTCCGCTGGAAAATCATTCATCCTGGGTAGGCCTGAATGGATTTTGCATTATTTTTTCATCTAGTGGTTTATGTACAGCAACTGGAGGAGTACAGGAGCCTGAAATAAGTGACTGCAATGGAAAATATCTATTTTCACATTCTTATTAGGTGATGGAGCATAGAAATACTGCTTTGCAGAGTGGAAGCAAGAAAACTTTCAGTATGGAGAGGAGGGAGAGCAGTTTTCAGACTACATCCTTCAGTCTCAAGGAATGCATTTTTGTTTCATTGTTTTTAAGAGATTAAAAAAATGAAACAAAGCATTTTTTCTTTGGGTTGAAAAGTCTCAAACAGAGTATACCTTCCCAGGTGTATTTAAATGTGCTAGGAAATGGAAGCTGGACTGAGTAGAAGCTTATGCATTTGTATTTTGATGAGTGATGTGATGGAATTGCCCTCTATAGAAAGCAAGTCTGCTGGCATGAGAGATTCTTTACAATAGTCTTTGTCTTCAGGACAGTCTGTCTCAGCTGTAGAGAACCTTCTCTCCTTACTGAGACTTCGTATGACTGGGTACCAGTGACCTATTATTTCTGTTTGTGGTATGCTCACACATATATTACAGTATGTTGAAAATTTTCTTCACAGTCATAAGAACTAAACTTTTGTTTGCCTGTTTTAATTAAAATGTAGAGCCTGGAAAAAGTGATAGGAGACATTTTGGCTAGTTAGCCTCCTGCAAGTGTACTGGTAATCTTCACATACCTGTAGTAGAACAGAGATATTTCCCTCTCTCTTTTTTCCTCCTCTGAAACTTTTCATAATTCAATTTTAATGAAAAGTGGGCTTTAGCATACTTAATGTGTTTCTAAGGCTGGTGTATAGTAATGCTGCCAGGAGGGACTTCAGGGGGTAAAGTACTAGTATAGCCCTCTGGGAGTGTGCACATTTACAATGTAAGCTTCACATGCTTGCAGTGAGCACAGCTAGGTTTTAATATTCAGTGCCTTTGCAATGGTGTCATTGTATTTTTAATGAAAGTTCCGTGTCTTTGATTACAAGAGCATGAATACCCTATATTTAGGTTGCTTTCTTATGGCAGTAAGGATACGTGATTGCACGATTTCTCTATCAATTTCTGTCCTAAGAATTTTTATGTTGCTCGGCTAAACTGAATCTTATTTAAAAGAACTAAAGGAGTCTGAAAACAAGATTTGGCTCCTATAAATTCAAAGAAAATTGGTGGCAGGACAGAGGAAATATAACCATATGTACACCTAGGGAGAACTGTCACTTAGTACTCAAGAGGAATATATGTTCTGAAAGATAATGCCCAACTGACCATCCTAAAGACACATATTGGTTGTCCTGTGAGAGCACACATATATTCAAGGCAGACAAACAGCTAAGGGATATAGGAGTGTGTGGGGTTGTTGGGGATGTAGAAAGAACTGGGTATTTGAGCAAGATGAAGAGACAGCCTTATGCAAGAGGAAGGACCATGCAGAAGAACTGGGGTTGGTGTGTGTCGTGGTTTAACCCCAGCCAGCAGCCAAGTGCCACATGGCCCCTTGCTCACTCTCCCACCAGCAGAATCAGAAAGACAACTGGAAGAGTAAAAGCTGGAAAACTGTGTTCAGAACAAATCCAAAATGCAGCCATGTAGCCGCTGAGTAGAAAGTTAACTCTACTCCAGCCAGAACCAGCACAGTGTCGTAGAAGACTACAGACAGTAATCAGTGAAAATCCAGACTACCTTAATTCTGCAGACTGAAAGCATATTATTTAATACAAATCCAAGTGACAGTCATGTCACAGTAGTATACTTTGTAATCTACATGAGCACTTCAGGGTTAGAAGTGAGTTTTTGAAACAAATCTATTTCTAGTCACTTACTGCACTCTGATTGTGTCATGAAGCAGTCTCAGAATAAACAAACAAAGTAGTATTCCTTTTGGATTAAACTAGGTGACAAGATAATTTCAGGAGTGCACCTAATGCTTTCCAGCAACTAGTGTGTGTTCCAGTCCATAGGATCAGAATAGAACTAGTCCAAAACAGAGTCTCTTGTAATGCATATGTGGACATTGGTTCCCTGCCATTAATGAACAGATCCACTCCTAATTTAGACATCTTTGAAGTTGTCAGAGTCACAAGAGTTTGTGTTCAGAACTGATAATTTTATGTTAATCCATTACTTAGGTGGCCAACGATTTACTACCATAGTATCTCAAAGCTTAATAATTCAAAGCATATTTGCCTTTGCATGTGTCACATTTCACAGGTAACATTTATTTTCCATGGATTAGGGCAAAACCCTAGGCCACACGTGAAGTCCAAGGCAGAACTAGGACTTGAAACTTGTTTCCCAAAGCGTAGCGTATGTGAAAAAATATTATCCTTCCATCTTATTAAACAGTTTTTCACTGGCCATGTTTTGTTCTTGCAACGCATCTGACTCCATAAAAACTCACCAGTTAAGAACAGTCTAGACATATAAATGCAACCTTCAGCTTTATTTCTTGAGTAAATGGAGGGTGTCAGCATAATAGGATGAATATACCAGTATGAAATTGTGGGGGATGCCTCAAGGAACATTTTTTTCTGTACCAGAAACATTGGGTCATCCCTCTAGAGATTTCTTGTATAACGAAAATGACATTATTAATCACTTCTTCAAGACAGTCTCAATCACAGCAGAAGGCTATCAACCAGTCATGGCTTTTGGGAGTTCTCATCTCTCCTGAGTTTTCCAGGCTCAGGAATAAGCTTTGAAAATGATGATTAATGACATCTAAGGGAATGTGAATTAGGCATTTTTAGACCAGTGAAGGTGACCTCTCACTCTATTAGAAGGTTCTGCTTGTTCAAATTTATATTTGGCCTGGCTAGTTAATAATTCTAAATCATCTTCAATGCACTTCAGGTTCTAGGAGTTGGGTCTCATGTAAGAAGAAACCCCAGAACCACAGTAGCAGACACAGGTAACAGGACAATCAGTACAAGATGCACAGCTGAGATGAGGCTCAGCAAGGAAACAAAAAACAGTGGTTAAAGGCGATTTCAATGAGAGACTAAAAGAAATAGTTTGCTACTCTGTCTGTTAAAAGGGACATGGCAGACTGAAAAATTAGAAACAGTGAAATAAATGCATTTCATAGAGACACGGAGTTAACCTAACAGTCCTGAGTGTACTCAGTCTTCTCTGTTTACCAAGGCATCAGCCCTCAAGCTTCTGGCTGCTCTCCAAGTCCTCCACAGAGAGGAGGCAATCCTGCTGCCCTGTGCCCAACAGGAGTTCGCTGTCATGTTTCTATATTCTCCTGGTATTAGAGGGAAACTGGTGGCACCTTTCTCCTTGACTCCTGCAGAGGCCAGCACCGTGCTGCTGGAGCAAGTCCTGGCCCTCAGGGACTGTACAGTGTAGGCAGCTCCTCAGGCTGTGTTCCCTTCCAAATGACGCTGAGTGAAAGAGCCCTCCTTTCACTGGTGAATGAAAGGCAGAGAAGGGCAACTCTCTCATATGTCTATTCCTCCTCACCAAATCACAGCTTAGCACCTGCAGCCTCTTAGCTCTATGCAGAGGAGCACGGGAGCCTCCACAGCCCCATGCTGCAGCTCTGGTTTGAGGAGCTGATGCTGTACACAGCTATCCCAGAACACGTGGGAGGCCAGCACCTTGGCACCTTCAGCTTACCAGGCAAATAATAACACCCGGTTTCTTACTCCTGGAACCAAAGTAAACAGCCCTAAAGCTGTGAACTCCTCCAAACGCTTCCCTCAGCTCTCAGAGCCCACCAACATTGCTGGGAGCACACCAGGCTCCAGGGCAGGGAGCAGTCAGTGTGACTAGCTGCAGCTGGCATGGCAGAGCCACCGTTAAGGAGGAGCACCTGTGAGGGGGAAGTTCACTACCCCGCATCCTTAAATGAGTGATTCTTTAAGGTAGGAGAGGCAATTTCAGGAGCTGTTCTCTGAAAAGGTATGTGGGTAAAAGGCTAGGATGATGTGGTGGTAAATAGGCTTTGGTTTATGTTTCAGTTTGTGAGCTGGTGGAGGAAGGAGTCTATTGAGACACTGTGGAGGAGAAGGTGGCAGTAGCCCTGGGGCAACATGAATCTGGGTTTTATCTTTTTGCTTTGGAGTAACTCAGATGAAGCTGGTGAATTGAGTTTAAAATCCTAAGGCAACAGTACAAGGGCTGTGGAGGGAAGCACTGGGTCTGGAGCTCGTGCACTGGTGAATTAACTGCCCTGGAGGCAGTGTGAAGAAACAGGACCAGACTAAAAGTAAAGTGTAGGGGGCAAGTAAACCAGGAGGATCTGGGTGTTCCTTCTCACCATGTGCTGCCCGAGGGAGGTGAATGAAGCAGGGAGTTACTTCTGCTCCTTGGTACCAGGCCAGGCTCCTAGCACTGTGCTGCTTTGGTGCAGGGGTGCATGGCAGTGAGCTGCATTATGAGCTCTGTGGTGTAATTTCTTTGTCTCTGTTGTTTTGATACAGAAGGAGTCAAGAAAGTGATGTTTGTGGGATTCCTCCAGAGACAGGTTCACATTCCCACTCTTATTTTGTGGTATGTCCCATGGAGAAGCACATGATTTGTTCAAAGGTGTAATCTTCCCGTTGCTGTAGAGATGCCCCTCTCAAACTGGTTTCATGGTTTGTGCTGGAGTAAGTGCTGTTCTTGGCAATAGCAGCTTTCTGTCCTTGCCTGAAGGCTCAGGCAGGCAATCACTCTCCATAGAAAAAGCCCTGAAAAGTTTGTAGGCAGGCACCAGCTTATTAAGCACAGGCAATCTGAATTTGAAATAATGAGCCATGGCCTTACCTCCTGGGGAGGGGAAAGGGCCATGAGAAAGAGCAGTAATTCAGCTCTAAGGATAGCTGGACTGTGGGAGGGAAGCACTTGTGGGGAGGGAATTAAATATTAAAAAATTAAAAAGCCATAGGCTCTCTAATTACTTGTGGAATACCACTGAGTGAGCACAGGGTAAAACTGACAGGATTGTGAATAGTGCAGTGGAAGCACTACAAATGGTAGCATCTCTCTCCTGAGAGGAGAGTCACCTGCTACTTTTAGTACCTGTATAAATGTATTACTTTTCATTGCAGGATTGCTACCAGAATGATGACTTCTTCTTGTAAGCTTTCCCTTTATATTCATGGTAGTTGATAGGCAAGCATAGCAGCATAAACAGCCTAATTTGTTTTTTCCAACTCCCTTCAGTATGAGCAGGAGTAGTTTGAGGTAATGATAAGGGCACACTGTGGTGGGAAGGGGAAACTCCTTGATGAGGCCATAGTGTGAGCTGTCTGCTCATCTGGAAGAGGAAAGGATCTGTGCCTAGACTCTGCCCAGGCCTGCACATGTTGAAGGTATTTAAAACTAATGTGGGGGAGGGAAGCTGCTGCTGACAGTCTTTCTAAACATGTTTTCCTTCCACAGGGCTTTTCTTGTGCATCCCTTGTGCCCAAAAAGCAGTAAACTGTTCTTTATGAAGAGCTAAAGAGAGGAGATACTAGGTTTTTGGTATGGTTGAAAAGTGTTTCTTGTCATATCCTTCCTCTTAAATGCAGGTGTTAAGAATTGTTATGCTTCAGGTAAGATTGTCGTCCTGTGAACTGGTATTGAAGTTACCAAAAAAACCAAAATCTGTGGTTTGGGGATGAATGACAAGAAAGATGTGTATGTTGTTTCTAAGGTGAGAACTAATTTTGTTTTACAAGGAAGAATTGGGCTGATTACTATCTCTTTAGGTGAACTATAGACACAGGGCTAATACTCCTTTGCAGACCTCCAGTTTACCCTATTAACCAGTGACATCTTGTCACAAATACTTATGGGTAAATAATCTGAGTCCTTAGATTCAGAATATGAATTAGTGTAAGAATAAGGATTCCTGATTTTATTCTGCCTTTGTCCCCCAAATCAATGCTGACAGTGTGGCAACTGTTGTATGGAGAAGGAAGCAGAATTTGGTTGCAGATGGAAAACAAGTACAATGATGTTGAAACAGGCACACCTAGCTGTTGGTTCAATGCTATGTCCTGAAAAGTAAGGTAGGAATGAATACCTCCCTCATCTTTGGATGAGGGAAAGAAGAGAAATACAATGTTATGGCTGGATTTTGGAAGTTTACTGTTCAAAGTGCCTGGGTCATTGTATCACTTCATCTTATTGCCCGTTCCTGGCTAAAGGCCTTCAGAAAGTTTTCTGTACTCTAGATTATTTTTTCAGTCCAGAATAATTTGGGGAAGTAACATCTCATGGAGCATGGTGGACAAAGGTCTTTGGTGCTCATAGCATCAGTGTTAGGTATCAGTGACGCTGGCAGGCACTGCATGTCGGAATAACACGAACCACGTGCTTGGCATGGCACAGACATTAGTATTTATCAAAAACGTGGGTGACTGGGGTGCCTCTGGCTAGTCCTGCAGTGAACCTATGCTTGTGCTGCACCTGTAGTGCTGTAGAACTGTGGTCTTGATCAGAACTCCGGAGTATTTGATGCTGTTCGAGCTCAGGTTACAATCCCAGCTCCAATCTGAATGTTACCATGGTCAGCATATTTTGTTTGCTCCTTAAGCCACTATGGCTGGAAAGGTTATTAAAAATTAATAGTCATACCCATAGGGAGGATTTCAAGGGGCTGTTGCTGATTGCAGAGGGAGTACAAAGTATTCATTCAGTTTTCCTTCTGTGACCTGATTTGACTCATTAAAATAGCAGGAAGAAAAAAATCTTAGATATTTACTGGAATGATAGAAAGTTAACTTTTCTTATAGAAAGGTCTCACCTTGTCAATATAATGTAGGAATGTAAGGCTGGGTGTATCAGCAGAAGGGAAGAACAGAGTGGATGTAGAAAGAAAGGAATAAGACTTCTCTCCTCTGGCAGCAGTGAGCTGTAGTTCAGTGTAGATGTCCACAGAACTATGAGAGCTTTGCCAGCAACAGAGCTGCCTTCAGCAGTGCTTGTCAGGAAGGCAGTTCTAACCAACCAGATGGAGAAGATTTACAGCGTTCAAGAGATTCTGCCAGGGTTCAGTTGGAGTGGAGAGCTGATGTTTAGGATTGCTAGACAGTTTTGTAGGCCACAGTATGTGACAAGTGCATGTGCTTTAGAGTGACACACCAAATAGCTGTGACCTAAATGCTGATCTGTCCTCTGAATAGTCTGCAGTGGATCCTGTTGAGAGCACTCAGAGGATGGTGCAGATAAAGGGACCTTAAATATGGTCTGCTGAGAGCAGTTCTGTACTTGGGCAACCTGTCAATATGGTTTGTAACTCTGGTTTTTCAATAACAAAGGACACAGTGTTGAATTTGGTTACACTGGTTACAGAGTCTACTCATGATCAGAAAGAAGAATAAGTAAGAATATGCTTGACTATGCCCCCAACCCTACAAAAAAAAAGAATAAAAAAGTAGTAGACTTGAACCTGCTGTCTACTGGTGTAGATTATCATAAATCTACCACTCCATAGTGGTCCTCTAGGTTCTGTGTGTCCCTTTCAGTACATAAGAAATAATTTAAGCATGTGAGTATTACTTGAGTGACGAGTGTTCAGGTCATGGAACTTGTAGCTCTCTAATTTTGCCTTAAGAGTACAGAGTATTACGTTGTTGTTCCTTGTCTTCTGTGTTTATATTCATGGACTTCGAGAAAGCTGTGCTAAATAGAGTGCTTAAAATATGACCTGCAGCATCCTCCTATTGCTAGGAGGGAGAGGAGGCCACTGTTAAAGAAGAAAAAGATGGGAGCATGATAAATGGTTGTGTTCTGATGTATTTTGTACACTCTGTTATGGAGAAGCTGACTCATGCTGATGCATGAGTTTGGGTTTTTTGCTGTACTGAAATACTGAAAGGCAGGCATAAGAATTGCACCACTCAGTGTGATATCTTCTATTGAGAAGTAAAGAGCTGGTACTTGGGGTGCTAAATGAATGATATCTTCATTCCTTGTCCTATCACAGATGTGTTTGCTATAGTTTCTCTGAGCTGTTCTGTAGGCATTTTTATTCACATTGTACAGATGCAGCCATGCTGCTACTACAGATGCACTGGGAGCAGTAAAAGCAGAGATGGGAATGGTGGGGTTCAGCAACCAGGACTTAAACTCTTCAATGAAGAATTTGCACCTTGAATACTATGTCCAGTTCTGGGCCCCTCAGTTTAGGAAGAATGCTGAGGTGCTGGAGCATATCAAAGAAGGGCAGCAAGGCTGGTGAAGGCTCTGGAGCACAAGTGCCTGTGAGGAGTGGCTAAGGGAGCTGGGATTGTTTAGCCTGGAGATTAGGAGGCTCAGGGGAGACCTCCATTTTGGTTTGGATCAATGCCTTTGCAGCAGATCTCCTGACCTCTCCTACCCTTCATGCTTTGGATGGTGTTTTAGCATAGTCTCGTAATCACAGAATATTCTGATTTGGAAGGGACCCACAAGGATCATTGAGTCCAGTTCTTAAGTGACCGGCCCATATGGGGATTGAACCCTCAACCTTAGTGTTGTTAGCACCAGGCTATGACCAGCTGAGCTTATCTCCAGTCTTGGATTACTTTTAAATAAAATGTACTCCAATGTTGGCAGTACTAGCTGTTCCTCCCTACTTGTTCTACCCCACACCCAGTGTGCTGTACTACTTTATAATACAGCCCTAGCCAGATGTCCTAGTTCTGCAGAGGAGGTGTAGGCTACCTCATCTGAATGCTGATAGTTCTCAATGGTTTCCCTCAATTCACTGTGGTTTTTTGGAATAGAGTCACTTCACCAGATCAGTTAATCAGTAGTTCAGTAGCAGAAAGAATCAAATCATCACCCTTGCATCTTGGTGTTTATCCTTGATCTAATTCCAGTGGTTTGGGAAGATTGGCATGGCTTCATGTATTTGCAGAGCACTTTTGGGAGCAGCTGGTGGTGGGTTATCTGCAGAAGTTCCTTTGTTGACAAGTGCAAAAACCCCCACATATTCTCACAACCTGATGCCCCTTTACTTACATGATGGCAGCAATGGATTGCCAAAATCCTTAGCTGTTCCTGAAGTCCAAGATGCCATCAATTTGTAACAATAGTTTGAAGATTAATTTAAATTGTTTTTAAGGAGTAAAGGACTAAATTATCCCTCTGACTATATGGGTTGTTTTTTGTCTTTTTTTTTCATTGTGTGTGTGGGGGTCGCATTGATTTGAGTTTTCCTTGACTTGTGGAAAGGCTGTGCATTAATGTGTATCAGTTTATGCTACTGTAGGTGTGTTCTCTGATGCAATAAAGACATTAACAGGTCATCAGCATATTTCACAGAAGCCTTGAACCTTTGTGTCACTCAAAAAGAGAACTGAGATTAAAGTTGATTCTTGTCTTCCCCCTGCTGCTTTGTTTAGGTGTGCTACCTGCATACTTTTGCAAGTAACTCTGATCATTAAAGTGGCTTTTATGGTCACATCACACAGGTCACTGGAGTATAAAATTATTTTTCTTATTTAGAATGTACCTTTTGCAGAGCTGACAATGCCATTTGTAAGCTAGTGAAAAGTCATAGCTGTTGAACACCACAAAGAAGTCCAAGATTAATTTCTTCATGCCAGTCAGGAAGCAACTTCTCTCAAAATAGTGTGTCTTTGCCTTTTGTTTCTGACTGTGTTCCATAAATACTGTACTGTAGGTGGAACAGAGGAATAGATTTTTTGTGTTCTACAAAGGGAGTGCTGTGAGATTGTTGAAGAGTGATGCAAAGACCTGAGCCAGCTCCATGACTCTAGAAAGGGTAAAGGCAACTTTAAATGTGTCCTGCTGTGCCTGAGTTTATGGCACGGTAGGGCTACACAGCTTTTAGTACCAGATGCAGTATGTGCATTTTAACAGTGTTGTTTGGGTGTGCTAACCTGCTAGCTGGCAGGAAATCTTGCATCCTTTGCTGCCAGGTACGGTTAGCACATTCACCCTTAAAACATGCTGATATAAAGAATATATGCAGTCTGATGTTATTCTTCAGAAGTCCTTGGTGCACCTGCAGTTTTCCAGTGGAAAAAACTACTGACTGATCTGGCAGTGCAAAAAAGATGAGAGAATAACCTTTATAAAATCTTGAAAGTCCAGAACCTTCAGGTTTTGGACTTAGAATTTCTGAGAGGGGATGAAATTGTGTTCTGGAAACAGAGTGTTGCTTCATTAAGAATTTGGGCTCCTTTTTGGGCATGCATCATCTACTACAATATATAATTCTTGTCAAAGTCCTTCAGGCTGGCTCAGAATCTTTGGCCATAGCTGAAACATGCTTTTTGGTCACTTCCTTGCTGTTCAGATCTTCCTTCATCCCTCTCTTGGGTATCTTTCTGCTCAAAAGAGTGTCTGTTTGGTGTGTGGGGTTTTTTGTTTGTTTTTGATTTTTGTTTTTAAACAGAATGCGCTCATCTATAGGTAAACAATCTGTAACAAAAGTTTGTGCCCTTCAGTGAAGGGCTGAAAGGTATTTTTGACAGCATGTATAACCAGTTTCTAGCAGCAGTTATCCCTAGTCTGAGAGTGCAATCATACTATAGTATAGTGAATTGTATTAGTTTATGTTGGATTTTAGGTTTATGAATTGGTCTTTGGGAATGCAGTTGTTCTTGCAGGCACTTAATAGCAAATAAATAGCTGTACAAACAGATCCTTCCTTCACACTTTCAGTCATTTTTTTTTTTTTTTTTTAACCTGGTTTGGTACTTTAAGTCTGGTTTCCCAACCACTGCAGAAAATACAAGGTTACGAGACTAACATATGTAAAGCTAATTGTCTCCCTGATTTTCCTTTGGTTGGACAGTAAGATTACAGAACTGCACTGCTTACAGTGTAATGCATGAATGTTTTCTTTTGGAAAAAATGATGAGTTTCCAGATCCATTTATTTTTCCTTTTGTATTTTTATTTTGGCTGAAAGAAAAAACAAGTTAAGGGAAGGAAGTAGAACATAGAACATCACCTTGCTCTATAAAATGTTCTGAGTAGACAGGTGGAGCTTTATTGAATAGAAGTGATGGAGCACAACCTGCTCTTATGGTAATGTTTCTGAATGTGGTAATTGTCCTCCAGATGACAAAATGTGAGCAGGTGTGTGGCTGTGTAGCACCCATTTGTTTCTGTACAGATTGCTGCTCTGTTTACCTTAAGGGAACGAAAAGCCCTTGCCAGTTCCTTATAACTAATATCCTTCTAGTTGCCTAAACACATCTTGTCACCAACCACTTCAAACGTTCTGTCTTTAATTTCTTTGCTCATTGTGTTTCAAGATGCTTAATTCTCAGATGGTGCTGAGGAAGTGTCTTGATTTCATTTATGCTTATTGATTCTGGTATCTCAACTATCAAATTCAAACGCAAATACAATTGTGTTATGGACACAGAAAAATCTAAACCAAATATTTGATTTCCTACAATTCAGTGAAAGGAAATTCAGTTTCTCTTTCTGAAGCATATTACTTGTGTTTCCAGTGAATCCTCTTTTGAGGCCAAGTTTGAATTAAATAAAATGACTGAGAATATTGTTTATAGGATGTGAAACCACTGCCCTTTGTGGGTAATACTTTAAACAAAGACTATATTACAAATAATAGTGTGTCACTGTGTTGTTAGACTGAAGACACACTAGAGCAAAGTGCCTTTACTGTAGGACAGTTGTTGGCCAAAATCAATTATAATGACTGTATTGATTTTTAGCTAACTGCCTATGAAATTTCAAAAGATTACAACTTTAATTGATATTGAATTGTGTTGACTTGATTGATTTCCACATCTGGTTTGAGTAGGTACTTACTGAGTGCTCAAATCTCTAGTGGTGTTCAGAGCTGAGAATGGGAGACGGAGAGCAGAAGAGATTGTATGATGTTGCCAGGCAGGATTGAACTGGGAAAGGAGGAATGGAAAGGGAAGATGATGTCTCTGTTATGTGCATGTTCAGGGTAGAAAGTAGATGTGAGAACAGGAATGTGTATGTAGCTTGGAGGCAGGTGCCCTGATAATAGGGAAATGAAGAGAATAAAGAAAGATTAGCTTTAGACAAGGCTGAGTTGGGATGGGGATAGGGATTGCTACCTCTGTAAGGATTAGCAGTGTGGGTCCATCTAATTTGACCCATTCGCTCCTTGGGATAATCTTTGAATTTACTATTAAAGACATGACAACCAATCGTGGGGGAGTTCATTTAGTGTAGCCCCAGGTATTTGCATAATGAGTGTTGAAGCATCTCTTCACTGCCTTTGCTCATATTCTTTCTCCCATAATCATCTGGATATGAGAAATTCCATGTGTCAGTGTCACTTCCAGTCAGAGGAGTATTTTCAAGGTCTGTAATTCTGATTCTTGCCTTTTATGACTTACCATTTCAAAATGGCTTGACTCGTTAGTGCCATCTGTGGGGTAGCAAGAATATGGATCTGCCTGGTTTGTTGTTACCTTGCTGTGCTGGAATTGCCTTGTTTCCCAGCTTCTGAGTGGATATGGAGTGGGTATATGGTTGGCATTTCAGTACTGTCACACTGTGCAAATGAATCCTAAACCTTTTTCCAAGGAGAGTTTGAATCCTTCCTACACTGATTTTGGTTTAGAACTTATATGTATGACTGAATCAATAATCGACTAACGACAATGTGAAGAGCGAAACCAAACTGTGTGGTGTTATTGAAAAGGCATTACTGGATCAGAACTCTAGGGCATGTAGAGTATTTGCTGAGTTGTTGTGAGTTGGATTTATTGATTTGTTTTCTTCCTTATGTTCTGCTGATTCCATAATTCTGTTCAATAGATGAGCATAAAGAATGTATTTCTACCATTAAGAATCAGGGGCTTGATGTACTGCATCAGACTATCAAAGCAGATATTTTGATCCCAGTAGTATGAGATACCCACTGCTTTAGAGGAAGGCTGTGCTCATCCGTGAAACTTTTCTTCTGACCTCTATGCAATTATTGTATTCTGTGAAGCATGCAGTGTAAACATCAGTGCTGTTAATAGCCATAAATAATTCCTCTTTCTGAAAATTTCTATCTGATCCATGCTGTTGACTTGCAGATGAAGTTGCTAAGTATCTCCCTAATGAAATTAACTATTACAGTCACAATCAGAAACTAAGGAAATGGAAAGCTAAGACAGCATGAAGAATTGACAACCATAGCAATTGACTGAGACAGGGTGCTGCATAAAATAAAATAAAAAAAAAAAAATATACATTCTCCCGTGAGTAATCATGAAAGCTTTTACTCTTGACTAAAATAGATAGTTGCTAGGTGAACTGTATGAATAGCACTGAAGGGTGTGTGGAAGTACAAAGTAACTTACTTAGGGTTATAGCAAAGCAAGATGTTTGATGTGTTTTTTGAGGTCTGTCAATATAGATGGTAGTTTTCCAGGTACGTAAAACTGATTTCTTTTTAGGCGGAGGGGTAAAATAGCAAAGGGTGCATGTAACTATATGCAAGTGAGGAAAACTGGAAACTGATGGGACTTTCACGCTTAAGCTGGAGAGTGCTACGGTACTTCAGTGTGGAGATGACTTAAGTGCTTACTGAAGTATGGATTTTGGTATTATTACACTAAATGGTTAGATTAGTAGCCAAGATGTTGCCTAAGAAACGTTATAGCGCTGTTGGTAAAAGCAAATTTTTGGGATATTTGCTCTTGTAATAACATAAGTTGTAACATGAATGTGGAACCGATTCTGGACAGTCTAAACCAGATTACAGTTTGGTCATAGTTGTAAAATGTGACCTGGGATGAAGCAGAGAAGTTTTGTTCAACTAAATTTCTGCAGGCCTCTGCAATAGAGACTCAAATGTGACCAGGGAGTTTTCTTACTGTGTGTGTATGAAATGGGATCCTCTAGGACCTGGTGGTGATGGGGGTGTGGGAAGGGGATGGGGATTTTTGGTAACTCTGTATCCATTTGTGAGAGGTGCTGTGCTGCCAGAAGGGCTGGAACCAAATCCTGACGATCTTGGCTGCATGTGGTTGTTGGTGGAAAGTGGTTGTTGATATATTTACTGGAATGATAATTCCTCTCTGTGAGAGCTCAGACTATAGTGTGCAAGCTTAGAGAATAAGCCTGGATACATCAAAGCCTGATCTTAAGGGAATTCTTTATTATGACTTTTTTTTCGAATTCTTTTGACTATGTAAAAATAACCAGAATTGAGAAGTGCTGGGTTACTTAAGAAAATCCAGGGGTTGCTGGTAAACTTTGCTCATGTAGGACTAATGCTGTATATGAGCTCAGGTTAAATTCAGCCAGCTATTTTAGCCAAAAATAAGGGAAGTATAATTCAAATAAAGCTATGATGCTGCAGCAGTGCTTCTTAGAATATTTCAACTTTTAATTTACATTTTTAAGTGAAGCTAATAACAAAATAAAAACTTGATTTCTTATAACAGGGGATAGTTATAAGCTGAAAGCTAATTTCTCTTGGCACAATACAAAACCAGTTATTCACAGTTCTGTTGAGAGTACCAGAATTTACCTTAGCAGTTCAGAGAAGTGGAAAAAAAAAAAAAAATCCATTCTGCCTATCAGACAGGGCTTTCACTGAGTCTGACATTTAAGACTAACAAAGTGATGTCATCTTCTGCCTATAAAACTGGGAAATTGTCAGGGGTCAAACTGAGTGCCTACAGGATGGTTACAGGAGAGGTGAGCAGATCCTTAAGCCAGAGTGAAAGGAGAAAGTATATGAAACGGTACAAGTGGAGATCGTGTCACTGAGACTTTTTTTATAATGGGAGGACGTGGTACTGTTCAGATCTGCCCTCTGCTGACAGAAGTGTTTAGTGGTGTTTAGTGTGTAGACGTGCTGGTTTATATTTCTTTATAAAGCAAAACATGATGGCCTGACTGCCAGATGATGAGGAAGGTCAAAGTAGATTTTATTACAGACACTAATGGAATTTCCCTCACTGGATTACACTGAGGAGGCTCTCCAAAGATCTGACCTAAGTCCGTTATCTGAGTCTCCTTATTTTGCAGTTTGCTTGATGGAAGAGAAGAAAAAGGATCAAGTTTGATGATGCAATTGTGATTATTTTAAATTATTTTTTTTCTTATCATTGTTTTTTATTTCCCAAATGCCACAACCTCCAAATTATTTTTCTTTCTTTGGCATGTTTTCAGTTTCATCAATGTGTGATGAGGCACCAGGAGCAGAAAGCAGTATCGAGTGGTAACATCAAGGCCATGTTGTAGTTGTCTGAACCCAAAAGAGGCAAAGCTAGACAGTGCTCTGAGAGGCAGAGTTGCCCTTTGTTGTGACAATCTGGATTAGCTGTAGCATATCAGGGATATGTGAATAAGAAGCTTGCCTGGTTTTTAGCTGCCTGGTTTTGTTTTGGTTTTGTTTTTTACAGTGTTAATGTAAGACATCAGTGATGTAGATTTACTGGTATTGGCTTCTAAACTAACACTTTGTTCCAAGTGAGCAATTATAAATTGTGCTTTAAGTTAGCTGACTGTAGAAAATGGGAAGGAGCAGGATCATGTTAGCACTAATGAAGGAAAATGGCATGAAATATTAAATAACTATTATTATAAGATACTTCATAAATCCAAAGGAAGTAGAGGTGAAAAGACCTATAAGGTCACCTAACCTATCCATTCTAGAGAACTGGCTTGCTGCCTGCAGTATATAATCATTATCTGCTATGCCAGACTAGCTCTAAATGCTCAAAACTTTAGTACTCTTACTGCAGGCATGTGGGAAGAGAATAGAAAGGGTCATGCATTTCTTTTCTATTTCTGAAACCTTTAGTCAGATTTACATGTTGATTTTTTTTTTTTCCTTTATTTCATCTTTTGTTTTAATTTTGTTTTTCTGCTTCGATGTCAGAAAGCCTTGAAGAGTGAGATGACTTTAATCATTCTGCATAGCTATGCTATCTATATGTCTTTTGTCTTTGTCACTTTGATTGATAATTCTCTTTTTGAATCTTTCCCACTTTTTAATTTTTTTTCTTATGGCAGCTGGGTTCACTGGCGAATCACCCCACAGTAGCAGTGTGTGGAGTAAGAATATTTTCTTATACTCTCTCCTTTTTTTTCCTTTTCTGTCCCCCCTCACCACACTTTTTGCACATCCTCATTGGCTAAATACGCCTTTAGGAGAGAACAATATCATTATTATAGAGCTGGAATTCAGTAATGATTTGCCACGAAGAAAGGTAGTATGAGCATTGGAGCCTTAGTGGAGGTATTGTGTCACTTTAGAAGGTTGGTGGCGTGAGCAGTACCAAAAAGGTGGTTTGTCTTTTGTTTGACTGTCATGAACTTGAATGTACACCCTGAAAAACAAGTACCTGCTCAAAGAGGTAGCATACATGTAATGCTCTATCCACATCTGAGAAGAAGGTATAGAACACTTATTTAGCCTCTCTGAGTGTTCGTATCCTTATTTATTTTTTTTTCATTTACTCTGTAATTGCCTTTTCAGCCCGGTCAAGGAGTTTGGTGATGGGTGAACAGATTGGGCCTCCCTCCAGACCTTCTTCTCCAAACCCTCAAGAACGTGTGCTGAAGTGTGGCTGGCTAAAGAAACAAAGGAGCATTATGAAGAACTGGCAGCAGCGATGGTTTGTGCTGCGTGGGGATCAGCTCTTCTATTACAAGGATGAAGAGGAAACTAAACCTCAGGTATGACTTATTGGTTGTGACTTCTGTGTAGATCACAGTTACTGCTTTGATTGACAGCTCATTTCAGTTGCTTTCTATCCTCGCCAAAACAATACACGCTTAAGAAGGTTCAAAGGCAAGAGACATGGTAGGGAGACTTCTATCAGGCAAGTTGTAGAGCTTGGGGAAAGGTTAGAAGGTGTTTACTTACCCACTAGGGCATGCTGACCTCCAGATCTTAGTATGGTCATCTGTGAGACTGGAGTTTGACAGGAAGAGCCATGGAGTTCCAGATTCCTGAGGCAGGAGTGATTAACCTTGCTTAGTCAGCTGGGACTCATTACCTCCCAACTAATCCATTGTTCGCTGAGAGGTGAACCAGCTGTGTAGGGCTGGCTTGTGTGTGTAGAGGGGTAGGTTTTGTTACATGCTGGCATGAAGGCCTTGAGAATGGACTGTAATATGTTTTGCCATTGTGAGGGAAGGAGAGGGTGTTGTGCTATGGGATAAAGCTTATAGAGGAGATAAAGAATTTCTTATTCATCTTCTTCAAATGCCTGTAAAATACTCTTGCAGCATTTCAACTAAGGTTAATCTACTAGTTGCTGTAGTAGATTATGTATCATAATTCATGTAGTTATTTTTTGACTGTCAGGCCTTTAGCCAGAGTCATTGAACAGAGGGAATATAATTGAATAAGCCAGACAATGTCCCTGTACTTCTGCCTCCTGATGAGTCAGTACAGGCATTACAGAGTGACAGTCAGCCTGTGTAATATCATCACCATCCACACGCTCATTATAGATGATTATTGAACTGCTTGATGCAGCTGTGTGCTTGACTGTCACATAAATTTCATTGTAGAGTGAGAATGGAAATGAATATTCCCCTGTGGGCCTGATATAAGTATGGCAGATGAATGAGGATGTTGGCTGCATCTTATATCTTGCGCTCTCCTAATCAGGGATTTGGTCCATCATTATGGACAGCCTGCTGTGTAAAGGCTACAGACACTTGGACCTGATGATGTAGCCTGGTTACTCAGGATGCTGCAAGCAACAGCTGGATTTTATGCTTTTAGGCCAAGCACGTTATATTCATGTGCAATGGATATGGAGCACATGTCCACTGAGCACTTCTGAACTGTGTTAGTGAACATGACGAGGAAGAAACTGCCTCAGTAGTCATGTTGCAAAGTGTTTCTTTAACCCTGGCCCTTTTGGGGCATGGAGTTGCCATACATTTATCACCATGGGAAGCAGTTTTCACAGAATCGCAGAATATTATTGTGTAGGATGATAAAGGACTGTGTCCTGACTATTCTTTTAGGAATTGCAAACTAGGATTTGCATCTGACTTGAGCTAGGGCTGTATGCATCCCACAGGTGAGATCTACTTTTGTAACTTGTAGATAGCTATTGCTTGGGATTTTCTGGAATGAGGGGGCAATGGCACAGGGATGCCTACAAAGGAACACAATTGAGACCTTAGAAGATCTTTGTTACAGGCCCTGGAGATATTTGCATCAGTTGATATTAATCCCTAATTTCCTTTAGCCTGAAAGGTACTCATGCTTAATTTAAGTCTTTTTGTTTTATATATCAAGTGTGGTCTGCAAGCTTGTGTGCAAAAACTAAATCAGTAGCTGCACCAAAATTCCCATTGATCTTCTGCCTACTTGATTATTTATACATACTCTGGAAGAAGGTTGTATTCTTATTGTTTAGCTGATCAAGTCAAGTGAGATTTATGACATAATGTTTCAAAAGACAAACATGAAATAACAGCTTTTTGTTTATGGATGTTGCATTGCCTATTTTTACAAAAATCAGATTCTAAGAGGAAATTGCAGATGTTCTTCCCTTGATAATAATGCTAAAAAGATGGAGCTGTAATCTAATGGCAGGAGAATCACACAGGCTTTCTAGACTGAAGAGGAATTATTCTGTGGTCTTAATGGATTGAGTACTGTTGAGGGTGTGTGCGTTTGTGTGCCATATGACATAGTTGCAGTTGTGCAGCCCACTCAGAGTCCAGTGTTTAGAGGGTGGACTTGCAGACATTACTTTTCTTGAGTGTTTTCTCAGGTTGCCCCCATGAGGAAAGGGGGAAGGGAGGACTGACCTGCAAAGAGCTTTTGATGCTCCTACTGACTCTATCAATATATTGGTCGGTTTTTAAAGTAGCTTTGGGTTCATTTCTATTCCCAGGATAGGAGATAGCATGCACTCCTCCCCAGTTTCCAGGGGAACAGAAGCCACTGTGCAACTAATTCATTAACCTTTCTTTCAGTATTGACTTGGCATGATAAAAGGCTTTAGTGCATCTGCAGTGGGATTGAATTTTGCCCTCTAGAAAACAGCAGAATTTTCTAGAATGTGTTCTGGCCACTGGACTCTAAAGATAATGTTGTATGTTATACTTTTTTGTTCCATTTGGAATAATTTGAAATGCATCTCCATTTTTGTCATGTTGCCTTTCCAGTGTTTTCCTGTTATCTTTGGAATGCCTTCAGCATGTCTTCAAATCTCAGTGAACTTCAAAGTCAAATTGTAGGGCAATAGGATAGGAAGGGGAGGGTGCTGAAAGTTTATCCTATTCTGTTGACTTATTTTACATTAATTTTAAAACTCGCAACCGTTCTAGATAAACCTCTCAGTATGGACTTATACTAAGTGTCCTCCTACATTGTGTCCTTCCACAGTCTTATCCTAACACTAAGTAGGGGACAGGAACTGAACCTTGACACACTTCTGCAGCACTACCTAGAGAGCCTACTGGGAATTAGTGTTGATTCTGTTCCAGTCAGTGAGCAGAGATGGCAATGATGTGATCTCCACATAACACTTTGTAATGGGACACACAAAAGGCAGAATGAGAGTTGCAGGGCAGCTGCATCTGTAATGTGAAGTGGGGGGTCATAAAGCACAAACTTCGTGAATATTTTTATTCATTATACTGAATACCTGGAGAATACACATTGAGAATGGCAATGGGAGTCAGATATATAGATATACCTAGTTAGATATATACTAGTTAGATATACCTAGTAATAGCAGGACAGTTTTACATTTCTCCTTCTCCAAGGGGACTGCATGAGCCTGCACATCTCTGTCCTCTCAGACTATCCACAAGTTTCCTGAGCATTTCTTGTCAGTAAAATCCACCTAGTAGCTGTCTGTTTTTTCATTCTAATCTAGCGTGTACTTTGCAAGGTGAAGGAGCAAAGCTCTTCTTTCATTTGGAACAGGCTGGAATTTCATCATCGTTCAACTCATTGTGGAGAGTATTATCTGCTAATGAAGAAAAGTTTGGTTTGGTTTGGTTTTTTTCCTCTTGTGGAAACAGACATCCAACACCTGGAAAATATTTGAAATAACCAGATTTCATTGTTCTGTTTACTCCATCAGCAGGCTGGACTGTTGCTGTTACTCATACCTGTAGGTGCTCCTGTAAGCCTCAGGTCTAGTATGGTTTGTAGGTACAGCTTGACTGAAAAAATACATAAATCTGTTAAAGCCTTGGTTTAGAGGTTATGAACATGCATTAAGCTTTGAAAATCTTCTGTTCATTTCCCAGTACTGACTCTAGAAGTTTTTAAGGGCTGTTACTAACAAAATGTTTCCCTCAAACAAAACCTAGCTCTAGTAATGTTAATGCAGCAATGTCTGCTGGCAGCCTGAGCCAGCAAGTCATCCTTCTTTGTCTGTTATTGACACAACCATTATTGAGTGTCCAGGTGATGAACAAGAGAGGTAAGAGAGGTCCTTTAAAAGTTCATGCCTGACTACATCTGGGAACGTTCTTCACAAACACCTAGGAAAGTTTCCCTTGTTACGTTTCCTGGTCTAAGACAAAAGGATCTGAGACAACAATTGACTTATCACCTGAAATGTGGGATCTATCCTTTAGCCTGCTTTAAATCTGAGGCAGTTTGGCTTCCATCTCTTTTACTGAGGCTATGGCTGTCTGGTCATGGATTAGCTTGGACTATATGATCCTTAGAACTCAGGGTTGGAGATTATTCATTGGTATGAAGCTGTTGCAGAAATTTTGTTCTGTGTTTAGTTAAAATAAAGATATTTCTGTATTCAGTTCATCATCCTTAGCCTGGGATTCAGAAACCCATACCTGAGGGCAGATTTGAGTCCCACTATTTCCCCCTTCCAGTCTTTTAAGGATTTGTAACAGTGACTGAAGTGCTGTTTTAAAGGTAAAGGTATGAGAATTAGGATGATCAGTGTTTTGACACCAAGTGTATTTGTTAAGGGTCTCAGACAAGTAAAGGAAGCTTTTTAGTCATGTTTCCTGTGTCACAGACTTTCTTTACCAAATACTGGCTCTAAAGAACCTGGTACAGGCAGGATTTCTCTGTTGATCTTGTTAGGGAGAACTACAGTAACACCATTAATATATGAACACTTGTCCTCTTTAAGATTCTCCCTCAAAGCACCAAGGCCCCCAAAGGGTATAAGGTGGTGTTATCATCAAAAAAGGGTTTTGAGCCTCCAGCTTAGTGGAAGGTCTGCAACCTCTTGCCTTCCCCTTGAGCTGTTCAACCATCTCAGGCTCCCAAAGCCTGAGGGAGGGAGGAATAACTCGGTCGTGAGTTGATGTTTATTTCTGGGGCATGCTTTGGCATATATCAAGTTAGACTTTGGGGAATTTAACCTGATTTAATCCATCATTAATTTACTTCCCAAGCAAGATTGCTAATGCAGTCTGAGTGGCTGCTGGACAAGGACACATGAATCTGTTTGAATTCAGTAACATCTTTCTACCAGTGACAGCAACTGTCAGAATTGATACACCCTCCCTGTTAAGATAAATTACTTTTTTCTACCTTTTCATCTTTGTTTGTTTGGAGTTCCCCATAGCTTGCCAGGCAGATTGGACAGCTGTGAGCTAGGCCCTCTGTTACCCTCTGGACAAGTTTTTTTGTCCCTTGAAAGGACTGTTTATAGAGAGAAATCAGCAGAATTTGCTGGTGTGCAGAAGGAAAAGTGCAAGAAGCTGATCTGAAAATCTTTGCTATATATACACTTATAATCTAAGAATACTATCCATACATGGGCCTATTTTGCAGGCTTTTCTTGTTTTTCATAGGTGAAGTGAGCATCTCTCAATTTTAATTTCTGAAAAATCATTCTTCTAGGTCTTTTACACATAAGACCTGCTCTTTTCTGGTTTGTTATGCTACCAGCTCAGTTTGCTGCAACTTCATTGCACAACTGAATGAGGTGCATACTGGTAAGGAAAAAGTAGCTTTACTGATGTACAATACACTTTTAATTGAAGGTGATTAAACTGTGAGAGTAAGAGACAAGTCATTTCAATGAAAACTTTTTAGAGAATATATGAAATCAAATACCTCCTAAAAAGGATCAAAAAGAAAGTATATTTTGATTGGGAAATGCTTTGGTTTAGGGTGTTATTTCAGGCAATTTATGCCTCTGTAATCTCTTCTAAAGTAAACATCACCCTCACTGTCTCACTGAAGAGGGGGCAGGTGACGTTGCACCATATGGTGCATCAAGCATGGGTAAAAAAGTCCATTTGCTTAGTTTTGTTGCAGGAGAATGGTGACTGAGTCAAGCAAAGTACAACCTTTGGAAAGCATTACAGAGTGAGAATTTGGTTTAACCCTTTGACTTCATCACTGACTTCAGATTCCTGCGGGAAGATGGGTTTTCTGAAACTCTAGTTTGACAGTGTTCTTCTATGAACTGCTCCTGCTCTTCACTGTAAATACACTCCCCTCCTGTATATACTGCTGTGCATCTTCACCCTTCCATACTATAAAACAGCAAAAAGCTAGCTTGTATATCACTGGGTTTTGCCTAAAGTATGTGTGACCCAGAAATACTTGTTTTCCAGGTTTACTAATTTAGGCTAAGGGAAAGAACCCTCCACAAAAGTGTTCCTTTTTCTGAAGTAACAGAGGGTTTGATTCAGAGTCCTGACTTCTGCTTGATTATAAATGCGAGGTTTAGGCAACCATTTCAAATGGGAATTTATGCTTGCTTTATACTATACAATAAAAAAGGCCCAACTTTTCTTTTTTTTTGAGGAATTGTAGACACCTGTTTTGAGATGGGTTAGTTTTGCTTAGAGGGCTTCTTAAGAGAGGACTGTACCTTAAAATAAGAGATAGAGTTCAGTTACTGGGTCTTTAAGAGATTTTCTTTCTACAAAATGTAATTTTTTCCTCCAAAGAAAGCAGCTGTTAACAGTTAAGAGAATTACATCTTGTGATGGAAAACTATTACCAGCTTTCAAATGGTAACTGAAGCTCTGAAAGTCTAATCAGCTGGGATCAACTGATACCATATTAGTTTTTATTGCCATATTTGCAGCTTCTGTTAATAAAATAGTGACCTGACAGTGTAAATTTACAACTGAGAATGCATAAACATCAAGTTTAAGTTAAATTAACAAAATAATTACTTGGAATTTGGTGGGTTTATTGTTTCCTTGTTTGACTTCCCCCTCCCCCCAGTCAGCTTTCTGAATTTTTTCAGGATTCTTTTTTGTGTTTTCTGAACATTCTTTTCTTAGGCTGTTCTGAAATACTTTGTGGTTTCATTTGTGTAACTAAGATTTTTAAATTTTCTTCTGCTTGTGCTACCAATTCCCTAGGCATGTTCCCTGTATTCCTAAAAGTGGGAGGTGTCTGAATTTCTGTATGCAGCATTAAAACTTTGTCCTATTCTTCATAAAGGAGCTTTTCAAAAGAAAGAATTGTGACTCTACCACCTATCCATGTGCCCTTACGTGCTTCAACCTCAGATTAACATAGGAGCTACTTCTTTTGCTCCCCTCTCTTCATAGAACTTTGTTCTGTGGGAAGGCAAGCAGATACTTTTATTTAAGTTTTGTTCATTTTACCTCTTCAGTGTGGTGTCTCTAGGAGAATGCTATGTAACTACTTTATAACTTTTGCATTCAGTATGAAGAGGAGATGAGGAGGGAGCATGAACCTCTCAGTGTACATCCCATTAAATCATTTTTGTTTCAAAGAACTACTTGATAGAAACCACACTAAGAAAGCAGTCCTTCTGCTCAAGCCACAGAGAGTGCTCCTTGGCAAAATATCCTAAGCACTGGGTAAAAGAAAGATTGAGGGTCTTGCCTTCAAAACTCATGCTGTGGTCAGTTGGTCACTGTTTGGTCCTTGTTCCTGGCTGACATAGTATTCCATGTGGATCTCATGAGTTGATCTTTGTGTGGATCTCATGAGTTGCAGTACACACAGGGCTTTAATTTGCCTGATAGCCCTGAGGGATAGCTAAACACAGAAGTAGGTTGCTGAGTGTACAGTGTCATGGGAAGTGAGTTTTGTTTTGTGAAGAACAAAATTTGAGTACTTGTGAGACATTTTCAGTTTGCAACAAACAACTCCTATCAAAGGAGCAAGTCACTTTAATAGGATGGCTTGTCAGAACTGGAATGTCAGCTTGTAAACCTACATGACTTGGAGCTTATTTCCTAGCTGAAGTATTTTCCATCTCAGGCATTACTGTTGTGGTATTTTATTTTGTAGTAGTTTTTGAATGTTCTGTGTTCAAAGAAAAGAGTAAAACTTAATTCCTTTACATTTAATACAAGCTGGCTCCTTGGGCAATTTTAGTAGTTTTCTGAACAAAGCATCTTGAGGAAAATGTATTCCCAAGGGGAAAAACCATAGAAGTTACACCATAATAGTTGGAATGAAAATTAACACGTCTGGCTTCTTTATTTTATTGAGAAGATTTCAAATGATGGTGAGTTGTCTTTTATTAGTTAAAATTCTGCATTGTGTGTCTCATGAGACACTAATTGTATTACTCAGTTTTATATGGATTTGTTTTGATTACCAATATTATGATGGTCCAATGTGCCTTGGATTTGGTTATTGCCAGATTGGTTGGTGAGAACATAATTATGCATGTTTACTAGAGAGATGTGTGGAAAAAGACAATTATCAAAACAACTTTCTTCACTTTCTGTTCAGTGAAAAAAAAATGCTTTGGACCCAGTTTCCATTCCAGGTCAGTTCAATGCATGAGTAGGAACTCCTGATTACCCCATTCATGGCTTAACTCTTGAGAGTTCCAGTTCTTATTGCCTTTTGTCTGCCTTACTGTGAGTATATGCTGAAGAATGTTAGCTGGAAACCCTTTAAAATGTCAAAGATTAAATGCTTGTTCTACTCATGTTTCTGGACAAGAACTCCCTGCGATCTCTTTTTCAGCTTTACACAGATGAAAAGGACTTTATTCACTTTGAAGATACTATGTCACCAACTATGCAGAATTCCCAAACTGGAATAGAGTGTGTTAATTATGCTTGGGCTCAAAGTGGAAATGAAGCTGAATATTGGCAGAATTTGAACTTGGGAAGTAAAGGGGCTCAAGTTTCCTTCTAGGGAAACTATAGTCTTCTGGGATAAAAGGTAGTCCACTGCTTTGCAAACCTGAATTAGCTGCTTTCCTCCAGTATCTCCCTGGGAACTTCTGTGTACTGAGGATCTCTGGAAAATGGTTCATTTTATTCAACTGCAGAAATAAAGATACACAGTAGAACTTCAGCCATCTTGTTGGTGACTGAAGTTTCATGCTGCAACCTGAAATTAAAGGGTGAAGGAAGAGTAGATGTAATGTAAGACAAAATTATTGCAAAGGATAATTAGTTATGGAAACCAAGGAGAATCACCTCCACATGCTTAGAGTATTGTTATCCCAGAGGAAAGAGCGTTTGACCAGAAATGTCCAGTGTGAGAGAAAGGACAAATAAAGCATGACCAGCTTAATCTTTTCTTGTTCAGAAATGTGGAAAGAAGTTGGGCTCAGTGGATGAGCAAGGCTTAAATTTGCTATGTATCATATCATCTTTCTTTACTGTTTTGGTGGCTTTTCCCTTTTTACTAATGTTTGTGTCCTTTACAGGGTTTGATATTACTGCAAGGCAATCAGGTGAACGAGCTGCCACCTAATCCTGATGAACCAGGAAAACATCTCTTTGAAATTACCCCAGGTATGCCAGCATTTCTTAGTGCTTTCAACATAACATCACTTTATTCCCATCAATTCTCATTAATGATAATCGAATTGTACTGATCATTTCACTCCGAAGTGTTTGATACACTCACCAGATTACCTAGTGAGGCTGGGAAATGGGACTTGACAGGTTACACAGTGTTCTTTGTTTTGGATAAAAATACTGCCATGGTACCTCATTTTTATTTCATGGTAGTTGAGATGCATAATGCTCCTTGATTTTTCTGTTTGGAGGGGGCTTCTTGCCTGGAGTGCTGTGTGGTCTCTCAAGCTGATGTTTTTTTCTGGTTATTTAGGGAGAAACTGATACAGAACACACCACAGAATTTATGGAAAAGGGGCATGCAGTATCTGGATTTAATTTCTTTCATGTATACTAGCCCTCATGTATACTAGTTTCAGAGGTCAGGGAGAGAAAAAAGCTTCAAAACATTTCTTTTTGGATGAAAGGTTAAAAAGAACAGATGAACTTCCAAGGAAGAGAGGTAGAAATTTTATTTGACAGAAAGTATAATGATCAGTTTAATGTAGTATTAATGTAAAACTTTTGCAATCGTTTTAGCTCCCATGTAAATGCTTCCTTGGGACAGGGTTGGTACCTCCAGTGTATATTTGAAGTTAAGTTCTCTGTTGTAAGATAGGAGCAATTGTATTCACTTTATTCAATTCTGATTGTATTTGGGAGAGGACCATCCCTGTGCATAGATTTGAATACACTTTTGGAGATAGTTTCAGGTGGCAGGATCTACAGAGAAAACAAACAACCTGTTGCACCACTAGCAGTTTTAGAGCAGAGGAGTGAGAAAGATGAACCGACTTATTCCTTCCACAACTGTCTCCCAATACTTGAAGATTGAGTTCCAGGAAACAAGAAGGGAGACAAGTGTGACTGTGTTTAAAAAATTATGTGTGTGCACTGACTCAGTCATGCTTTTCCTCCATGACCAGCTTCTCCTGCATGGGCTGCCTGTCCATGCTGCTCGGCATTGTCTGTTCACCCACAGTGGGGGTGGTGTCAATAGGGTAGATAAAAGTAATTACATTAAGCTGCCTCTTTTTTTAATGGAAGGGAGAACACAGGGAACACTTGTCCCTGTATTTGAATGTTATTGCTGTGGAGGCACGTGTCTTTTTACCCATGTCTTTGGGGTCACTGTCCTAATGCCCAATTAGGCTGGTTTAAAATGTGCCTGCATTGCACACCCCTCTTGACACAGTATCAGGCAGAGCAAGAAGAACAGGCAGTGCTGTAAGGTTTTCAATTACATCAGCAGACACTGTTATGCAATGATTTAGTCACAGAATTCTGTTTGACACACAGGAAGCTATTTGGGGAGAAGAGATTTTCTTTTTCCTCCTCTTAATCACTGCACACTTTCTGTTAATCTTTTTTTTTTACACTACACCATGCCCTCATAGGCAGGGCTCCACAAACAGCAGGGCATTGGGCTCACAGTGTTTCTTGCTTGGAGGATCTCCAAGGAAATGGCCTTCTGTCTGTCTGAATGTGACACATCTGCACTGGTTTTCAAAGATTGTTCACTGTACTGCTGTAGAAGGACTGGACCTACAATGTGAAAGCACTTGGGTGGTTGTGATTGTGAATGATCCCATGTGTTGTGGCAGTGATCTGAAATAACTGAGCCACAGACCAGCTTGGTTGAGTTTCCTGCAGATGTGAATTTCCTCTGGTTCTAGATGGGAATATAGTCATTCTGTGTGTCTTGCTCAACCTGTCAGGCTGTATTACTGTGGGCTGCAAAAGATTGTGCTAAACTGCAGTTAGCTGTTGCTTCAGTGGACTTGATAAAGCAGTGCCATGTGGCTACTTCATAGAGGCTATACAGAAGGGTGGCAAAAGTTACCCTGTTCAGCATAGTTGTGAATCCCAGGACATTTGTGTTCAGCTTGTGGTTTTGACATTGCCCTTTTATGTGTTCCCTGGAAAAATATTTCAGTCTTAGTGTTCCGCTGACTTGTCTGCAAAATGAAGATATTTTCCCTAACTTGTGGAGTTAATCCATTTGTGTTTGTAGCAAACCTAGTTGCTACGTGGATAGCAAGTATTGAAAAATGCTACAAATAGCCAGTCAATACAGAATGTGATTGGCACAGACGTCAGTGGAGAATGTGGCCTGAAGAGTTCCCCGTTTTGTTCACAGTACATTTATTCTGTGCTGTTTTTGGCATAAATGCCCTTTCTTTTTTGCACGTGTTCTGAAATGACCGTGTTCTGCGTGGCTGCCAGCCTGCAGAACACCCACATAGTGAACTGCTCTCAAATGGATGCCAGATAGGAAGGGGGGCACAAATGATCTTGCAGGACCCTAATGTTTATTTTCCATCATTTCCCATCTCCCTGTGTTGAATGAATGGCCATGATCATACTTCTGCCTAACTGTGCTTCAGTTCTCTCACTGTAAGCTAGAACTCTATGGTTTCTATAGGGATGATGAGAATTTTTAAGTTGTCTTAACTAAGTTTGGGATTTTGTGAATACAGGTACACTTGATACCTGTAAATATAGATATGGGATTTTTCTGTGCTAGTAAGCATCAGAGCTTTAACTAACAAAATTAGGAATGGAGTGCAGCATTGCTAAAACATTCCTAGAGCTGATACCAGCCAAGTCTGTGGTACCAGTTACCTCCAAAAATTTATTTATTAAGCATCTTTGTTGTGGAACTGTTGGTGGGATCTTCCCACCTTTCCTCTGCTGCAAGCTGTGTAAAGCTGGACTGTGGGAGCTATTCCCTCACAGTGCAGGGACTAGAGTAACAGCATGTCCTGTGCTGTAACAGAGCATGTATTGATTTTCTGCTGAGTAACAAGAACTAATGATGGGCATTGTGTATTATTCATGTTTCATCAAGTTCATTTTTAAGCTGTATAGAGCAGCTGGGAGAAGGGTTAACTAGGGACATGAGACTGCAAAACAGTTCTACAGTCAAACCAGTGTTAGATCTGGTGACAGGACTTCCTGAAATATGTTCTCTATCCTTTTTTTTTTTTGAGAGGAAACTATCTAAATTTCTGGACCCTTTTTAACCCATGCATGCTTTCCTCTGTCATAGCTATAAGTTCAAAGTGGAATGGCAGAGTAAAATAATGTGGCCTCAAGTTGCTCTCATACTCCAGTGCAAATTAGAAAGTGGGGGGATGTTTTTATAAAATTATCAGGGTAGTATGAGGTCAGATGCAAAGTAATTATCCCACAGCAGCTGGTATTTATGGATAGAAATAACCAACTGTATGTTGTCCGGGAGAGGAGTCTTAAATCTGGCAACAGAAACAGCAGCTGACTGATTACTAGGGGGTACAAAACAACTTAGTGTTAGTCTGGGGTTACAGTGCACTTTGGAATGGTGTAATGCAGTGTGTCAGAAGCCACAGGGATTAATCTCTGAAAATGTCTGAAGGAATATTGATGACTTAAATGCTCCTGAAGTCTCACCTTTTAGGAAACTGATGTTTTTAATTAATGTCTTATGGCAAATGGTCTGCCTAGTTTTATTCCCTAGTTTTTGCAGCACTATGAGGTGCTCAAGTTTCTCTGCAGTCAGAGATAATTCCCTGATATAGTAAGGTTTTCAGAGTCAAGGAAGGGAGTGGTAAAAAGGTTCAGAAGTTAGGAGGTGAAAAGTGTTGCCTTTTGATAGGTATGGCAAGCGTTGTTACAAACTGCTTGGAGAATAGCTTTTCTTTGTAGAAAATTTGATGACTTTTGAGGACATTCTATTCTACTTCAGAATGGATTTGATGGAGAGTAAGAGAAAGAAAATAGAAACACGAACAAGAAATTTTCTATGGATTACCTGGTAACTCTTTGGCTAACATCCTCACCTGTAGTGCAGGAAACCCAAGTTTGTTTCACTGGACTTAGACCAGGAACCTAAATTTGTCACCTCTGTAGTGGCCAAGTGCTCTCAGTGACTACTATTTTGTTGGGGGGGTTGTTTTTGTTTGTTGTTTGTTTGGGTTCTTTTCTGGGGAATATTTTTTTGTTCATTTTTACTGTGAAATCATTCTAGAGTAATGCTCTTGTCCAAAGAAAATGTACCCTTTTCTGTTTTAACAAACTGGTATGTTATGGTTGAAAGCAGCCTGAGAAATTCCTGACCAAAACTCATGGTACACATCTTAGTGTCTCTGTGTCACTGATGATAGCTAGTTCCTGTTTCTTGCCATAGTGCTTTATGCCAAGGTGAACAATCACAGCTCTTAGCTGAGACTTTCTGTGAGTGCAGTTCTGTAATAAGTTTAATTTTATTTAAACTGGAAGCTGCTGCTGGAGGGTTTGATCTTGCTTTTCTCCCTTTCTTCTTGGGTTCTTCCAAATATCTAATCATCTCTCTCACTTCAGCTCTTATGACTGTAAAAAGTTTTCAGACCAGCTGGACTTCAGGTCAGTCCAACTAAGCCTGAGAAAAAGTGGTTGCATTTTGTGCTCCAGTCGAGTTATACCACAAACTCTCCTTTTAGGGAGGCAGTTCAGTCCTCTTCATAATTTTTATCTTGGTCTTTTTGCAGACTCAGCCAGAGCACGAATGATTGCCTATACTTGATTCACATATAGAAGGTTATTTTCAAAACTTGACAAGTCAGATCTCTATGACATGGTCTTCAGTTAGTTATAAAGGCTGAGCTCAGTATAGGCAACTTGCCCTACAAAAAGGATTTGCATTTAATACTGACTCTTTTAAAGATGGACCAGTGGTTGCATTATGCCAGAAGTTAGGCTGCAGCAAAGTAAAATGCCCCATCCAGGAACTTGCTGCAGGGTTTATGTAGAAGCTACTTCACTGCATTCATTGTGCTAAATAACAAGAAGGAAATCAAAAAGGCAGAATCAGAAGGGGAGAGTCCTAACTCTTACAGTGACAGTAATTGTTTTCTGTTTGTTCTGTAGAGATCTGTTAGTGTTGTTGACAGTGTCTTACAGAGAAGTTGGAGTGGCAGCTTGTTTGTCTTGTGCCAGTAGGTTGAATGATGCCTACAAAGCTGTCTGCTCTGTGGTAATCTTCTGTGTCTCAGGTGATTGACACCAACTAAGTTATGTTTGTTGCCTTTTTATCTCTGTTCCTGTTGAGATGGTGTGTAATTAAAATACCTGGAGGGGAAATTAGAAATTCATACATTAAAAATCATTCCATGTTCTCTATTATTCAGTGTAAATTGTAATTCTAACTAACAGCAGGAAACTGAGTTTGCTGCTGGTAATTAAGTTTTCTCCTGAAGTCTACAGCTGAAAACTGACTGTGCATATCTGAATATGTGATGATGTTGATATTTGAGTTATATTTAGATTTCTGTGATTTGGCACTCAGGGAAATGGCAGCCAAATAAAGTAGTTCTGGGTCCTACTGGGAAGACTAAGACAATGTAGTTGCAGCAGCGCTCTATGGAAACACTTAGGAAGTGAGAGCTACAGACACTACAATGTCCATGGCATTGCATTGACCTGGACAAGAACACTGGTGGTATTGGTTTTGCAGTGGAAGGCCCTGTCTAATCTGTGTTTAGTACTTGCAGATGTCTGGAGTGCAGCTGAGGGCATGCAATTATCTCTATGTCACCAAAAGAGAACTTTTTCAATTTTTCAATTTAAAAAGAGAGATTTTTCCATTAATTAAGAAGGGAGAAACATTGAATCTCTTTTCTAAACTGTCTTTCCAAAGGAGTGCCCAGAATGACAAAATTGCATGCCTTCTTTGCAGTTACAGTCTGTAAAATGTTGTTCATTGTTGCCTTATAGCTTGGGTTAAAGACCTTTAAGGTAATAACGTCTTAGCACTAAGATAGTGACAGGTCCATCTCCTTGTCTTTTGCCAGCTGCACAGTCTCTTTTTATGTTCAAGTGCAGTTTGAGTCTCCTTGAAAGTGTATCCTGCACTTCTCTGCCTGAAAGTTGTTGATGCATTCATTCCTCTTGCTATATGTTCTGCTTGCTCCGTCTCTCCTGAGCACTAGATGGTGCTGGTTCTTTCCAGCTCCTGCTTGGACACTTGCTGCTGATTATGGCGTGTCTTGAATCACTGGAGTGTGAGTTGATCCTCCTAGAGGAAATTAGCTACTCTTTTTCGTTCATTGGTGTCTCCTCAGAAGAAATCAGCAAGCAAGAATTCCCTCAAACTGTTATTGCCCAGCCTGTCAAACCAATACTATGCTTAGTAATGACTATGTGGGAAAGCCACTTGAACCTAAATCTCCATTGTTTCAGGTTAACATACTGATCTGGGGGTTACTGGCTATTTAGTGGCATCTATCTGATTGTTCTATCCTTCCCCCATTCTGAGCTTGATGCATATTTTGAAAAATAAGTTTATCTTGAGACTTTTCCTATTTTAAAGAATTGGTGTTTGCCAAAAGATACTAATTGTTTTCCTTAGGGCTATTCCTTTCCTAATTATACTGAAACTATTTTATCCATCTGAAAAAAACCAGCTTTTGTGGCCTGTCCAGAATTTGATAACTTCATTTAGCATGAGAAGAAGTCTCAATCAGTTGTCAATATTTCTAGGCTTGTTTTACAAATACATTCCAGTTGAACAACTGTTATTTGAATAAGTTAGTGGAGGCCCTCATTTCCCTCATGCAGATACTATACACTAACAACTGAAGTCTTCTGCAAGCAAAGCATCTCTTACTGATTTCCTGATCTGTACTTTCTCTCTACCATGTCACTGAATTCTTCTGAGAAGAGAACATGAAAAAAAAGGCTGAACTCTGCTCTCAATTCATGTAACATTATTGATTTCAACAGTGTTGTGTTCAGTCCAGTGGTGTAGCCCTGCAGCTTGACCAATACACTTCTGCCTACTTATGGTGATGACTCATTGCAGGTGAAGGTCTTCGGACTTCATCCAGACTTTTGTACAGAAAGGTTATTAGGCTCCCTCACAGCTCTCTTCCCCTGAGGGCTGTGAGACTCTCTGATAGTTAAGGATGTTTTGGCTTACCTTACCTTATCAACTTAAAACATCTTGAAGGGCATCAGAAGGCACCTGCAGTCTGTAAATTGCTTTTTGCTTTGTTTTTTTTTTTTTTCCTTAGTGTATGCAATGCCCAAGGCTTATGTTTGCATTTGGCAAGCAATGATCCTGCTTCGTGAAATAAACAAGATCCTGCTTTTGTTTTATTGTGTTTGATCCCTCAGTGCTCTAAGGCCCTGGGCAGTTGAAAGCAGAACTGGAAATGGGCTGTGACAGCATACATGTGTTCTGCTGTCCTGGAATTTGTGTTCCAAGAGAAGTTCTGCCTCTGATCCCTGAACAGTAGCATCTAGCTGTCTTTAATGCACGTGCTGACTTTCAACAAGAATGATGGTTTTCACAACTTCAATTGCAATAGCATAAGTCCTGCTGGGAAAGGATCATGAGGCTTAAGAAGTTTCATGAATAGGGCTTTCTGCTGGTGCAGATCATTAAAACATAACCTCTGACCATTCTCGAGCAGTTTTCCTTAACCCATTGTATTCCTGAAAGACAAATACAGCATAGCATTTTGTGTAGGCTGTCCTTTGGGTATAGAAATGTGGCTTTGTAGCATGATGGCACATTGCTACTGGAATCTACAAGGCACCATTTGATCCCCCCAGGTTGTCCTTTTAGTGCAAATTAGGTAAGATTTTGAATACTTCCTGCTGAGACCTTCCAGAGTGAGCTCTGCTATTGAATATTCTGCCTTGAGGATAATAAGTCCTAAGGCATGTGTAGTTAGTAGATGGTTTTTTTAAGTATTTTGGTGCAAGAACAACTTTGTTCCATAAAGATATGCTTATAAAACTGTCAACATGATCAGTTATGTAGTGCCATCTCTATATTTCTTGCTAGTTTGTCAGAAATCAGATTTTCAGTGCCACCTTGCAGCTTGTGTGCTCTGGTGCTTCTGTTATAGGTTAAGCTTTTTTCAGCATCAGAAGCAGCTGTGTTCCTAGGATGAATTCTTCACAAGATCTATGCAATTTCTGGGGTCCCTGAGGCTAATAAAGTAGTCTCGTAGCATGATAAAGTAAAATAAAATAAGGCACATGATATATGCCAATGTGCTAGTTCACAGCACACACCAAATTCTAGTGGTAATGAAATAAGTATTAGAAGTCAACCTTAGCATAAAGAAAAGAAAACATCAAGCTAAAAGTAAGTTTACTGCTTAGGTGCCTGCCCCACAAATATTTTACCAGCTTAATAATCTTACTGAGGTGAGTTGACCTTGTAAGTCTTGTGGGATCAGGCCTTTTATTTGAACTTCATATTCTTTACCTTGTGTGTCCCTACAATACCTACAGACCAAGTGACCTGCCTAGTGGATGAGGTTGTCTACTTGGGCTTCAGTAAAGCCTTTGATACTGTCTCCCACACAGTTCTCCTGGAAAAGCTGCCAGCCCATGGCTTGGGCAGGTGCACTCTTTGCTGGGTTAAAAACTGGCTGGATGGGCCGGGCCCAGAGAGTGGTGGGGAATGGTGCTACATGCAGCTGGTGGCCAGTCGCTTACTGGGTTCCCAGGGCTCAGTTTTGGGGGCCAGTCCTGTTTAATATCTTTATCAATGATCTGGACAAGGGGATCAAGTGCACCTTCAGTATGTTTGCAGATGACAGGCACTAATTTGGGTGCCAGTGTTGATCAGCTGGAGGATAGGAAGGCTCTGCAGAAGACCTGGACAGACTGGATCGATGGGCCGAGGCCAACAGGATGAGGTTCCACAAGGCTGAGTTTTAAGTCCTGCTCTTGGATCACAACATCCCATGCAGCACTAGAGGCTGTGGGAAGAGTGTCTGCAAAGCTGATAATGTGCTGATCCAGCACCTAGAAGAAAATATAATTGGGAAACTATCTGGGGTGTTTATAATTGGTGCACTAATGCCACTTGGAAGTGGCAGCTGGTCCACTGTCAAACACCTGTGAGGGAGGGTTCACAGGCAAAATCCCCTCTGTTTGTTACGGCTTTAGGGATAACTAGTGTGCTATCAGTGAGAACCAGCTTGCACTGGGCTTTCTGAACTTCATAGGGAGGAGGAGGAGATGTATTGCCTATGACATAACATAAAACTTATACTTTGTTAAATAAATCATCATGCTGTAAATAACAAGAACCTAATGTTACTGTAAAAGCTTTCTTTAGTCTGCTACTTTGAGTATATCTGAACTACTGATTAGGTGTGAGAGTGGGGTGTTGAAGTAACTTATATACTTCTTTTTAATGATTTTCAGATTATCCTGTGCACATGCCTCTACTTAGCCTTACCCCTGCTTAGGGTCCTGTCTGCTTGGTTGCTCACAAAATATTTGCCTGATTCTGAAGCTGCTTGTAAGATTCTCCTGTGTTACGCAGGAACTTGGATGAGGTCATCTCACAAGTCCCTTTTGGTCTTGACATTTTTGAACAAAATTTAAAAGATGCAAGTTACCATATGGGAAACAAATTGGTCTGACACCTGAATTGTTGGAAATTCAGGCTCTGAAGAACTACTGTGTCATGAAAAATGATATAACATGAAACAAGCAGAACAGTTTAGTTTCCCTGGTGTAGCCAAGAGAAATACTGACACTAATCACATTAAAGAATGAACCACATGCAATGTTATTGCTTCAGTTTGTCTTCAGAATATTACTTCACAGGAATTAATTTTGTATTTGGAAAATAATCAATTATAATATTAGTGTCTTTCTCCATCAATTACTGTTGTTTAAAGAAATTGTTAATTAAGGGATGGAGGTGGAATCTTTGGCATGTCTAGATACAGTATTTTTTTGTAATACAAGCACTTCTGACAGGTAGGATCCTGTAGATGCTTGGATACTGGATTTACATGCATTTCAGGACACTGGGAGCAATTCCTCCTTCCTGATAGCTTTATGCTCTGTAGAGATGTTACTTCCACTGAATTTGAGTAACTTGACCATAACCTGTTGATGTGGTTAAACTTTTTGGGCTTAAAGAGAGGTATCATGACAGTTTTGATAGAGACATAGTTACTAACCAGCATGTCTGTGTTTTATTTTTCTGTTGTTGATGGGGTTTGGGGTTTTTTGTTTGGTTGGTTTTTTGTTTGGTTTTTTGTGTGTGTGTGTGTGTGTGTGTGTGTTTGTTTTCTACCGGGAATAGTTTTAACTCTCTGTGCTAGTTATCCAGGTATAGTTTCACTATAGGGACTGCATGAGTGCTGAGTACATTATGGCAGTGTGGCTAATCTGTGTTGGATTTAATGGCATTACAACAACTTTATTCTCTAAAGTTCATTATAAGCTTCACAGCATCTCTTCAGCACCCATCACAGGGGCTCTGCTCAAGGTACTGTTGTCTAAAGGTAGTGAGGCAGCTGCAATCAGGACTGATTTATTTAGTGTAGCACATTGTGATGAGCTTAATCTTCCCAACTTTGTTCAATACCATCAGCCACCAGTGATCTGTCACATCTGAAGTTGAACTAGAATAACATGTTCCTCTGCCATCCTGTATTTTTTTAAAATTTCATTGGTTGGGTTTTTTTCCCCTCAGAACATAATTATAGAGCTTTTTCTTTTAACAGACTCTGTGTTCACTTGGTCCAAGTTTGTGTCTCCTGTCTCTGTTCTAGTAGGTGCTCAGACCAGTGCACACACATTCTTTCGAAGTCTGTCTTTGAATCTCAGCCAGACACCGTTGCTCATCTAAGCAAAGTCCACTTAAAAAGATGCTGATATCCATGCTTCCATGTGGTATCAAAGCTGGTCTGTGTGATCTTTGATTCATGAAGCATTGTTATTAGTTCTGGGGTTTGCTTTTAATCACCAGCTGTCAGACAGTCAGGAAAAACTGGGGGAAGGGGCAGGAGGAGTTTAATATAACGAAGAAGAGAGCTGTGAAGTCAAAAGTATATAGTGTTAAAAGGGAATGTCTGTAAGGCAATTAGGAAAGCCTGTTATACCCAACCATATATTATTTACGTTGAAGGATAACTGTACAAAATGTGGGGCTTCCCTGGATTTGGGGTTATGGATTTTAATAGAGGGATTTATCAGCACACTGGCAGCTGCTCACTTGAGAGATGAAGAGCCTCGTCTACATTAGGAATGCTGTCCCAATATAATTACATCAAAAGAAAGCCTGTACTGGCATATTAGTGTAATGAGGAGAAAGATTACTTTTAATAACACAAATAAAAGTGTCTACAAAAATCAGTACGGTCTGAGCATCCTTCTGCTCCACAGAGGCCATCAAGACTCTGCTTTTACAGCATGTGGTTTGTATATGAATCAGGGAGTCAAAACAATGCCTTCGAAGGGGGTGGAGAGGGGAGGTTTGTCAGCAGAAGATGTTTTCCATACTAAGTTTCCTGTGGTCCATTTTGTGTAGATAGGCCAGGGTTCAGTGACTTATTTCTGCCCCTGTGTCCTTATAGGTCTTGGACATGGATTCTAAGTGCCATGTGTTGCTCATACTGGAGAACATGCAAGGAGATATATCTTTAGTTAGCTCTGTGACCCAAACACATCAGAGCAAGGAATAGAGAACATTAACACAAATGAAAATATTATGCTTATAATCATGCTTGGTAAGAGAAATTTTAATCACCTTAGCCTTTGTTCTGAAACTGATGGAAATCTGTGGAAAATGTCATAATTATGGCTGTGGATGTGTAGGGTGACTATCTTACTAACAGGAATACACAGGGATTGGGGAGGACCAGTGAGAAGGAATTCAGTGTCCTCCCTTAGTAGGGCTTTGAGGTCACAGTTGTTTCCTCTTGGAAAGATGTTTTGCCTTCAGTTGTAATGCCATCATCATCACAGGGTTCTGCTGTGGTTTTTGATAAAAATATGATTAAATAAGGTGGTTATTTCTTAACCACTTCCAGCAAGGCATCCCAGGCTTTAGGAGTCCAGGTACTTTCTATCGAAGTCAGACTTTCTTACCACTAGCTTAAAATTCTGCAAGAGTTATGTGTCTCTGTGAGCCAAAGCAGATCCTCCCTTTTCTTCTAGAGGCAAGGGTTCTTTGCAGTTAGTAAGTGCAAAAGCTTACATATGTTAGTAGTAGGCTGTCAGCTCTTTGTGTACACTGGGATCTGTTAGGAAATTGTTCTTTTTACAGCACTTTAAAGTGCTCTTGGGGAGCAAGATTCATTCAGGTATTTGTGCTAAAACTGTGCTTCTTATAATCTGTGTTCTTCACTGATCTTCCCCTTTGGGCTATAAGTCAGTGTGAACTGTGCACGAGCAGCTATGGATCCATGGCAGTGCCAGGTAGGAGTTGCTGATGTCAGCCAGTGTGTTTACCTGTTGCTAAAAGAAATGAAAGCACAGCACTGAGAACTGCCCCAGCACTCTAATCAACACTGCCTTTCTATTGACAAAAATGGAACAGTAAGGACGTCAGCTTTGCTGGGACCAGTTGCAAAAGATTCATTATGAAGGGACTTTGTCCACATGTAAGGCTTGACTATTCAGAGATTTTTTTCATGCTTCCTTGGTACTTCAATGCCAGAACCCTAAAGAGCTTGATAATGCCTGCGAAGCGAAAACCTGGGGATATACTCCCTAGCACAGTGTGGCTAAAGCTCTATTGGAATTTACAACCAAGCTTTCTTTATTTGTTGATGCTTGCACCTAAAATTCTTCTGTTTTGAATTTGTATGGGAAGCTGTGAGCTTTTCACATACAACAGATGGTCCATCAGAATTCATGGGATTCCTTTTTCAGTTCACAAGTGCATTAGGCTGCAGAGTCATTATTTGAAGAGAAGGAACAAAAAACGTGGACACCTGGGTATCTCTTAAGGTATGGCCAGTGGTATGGAAAAAATGTCAACGTGCCAGTGTAAATTATTGTCATAGGAGTGTCAGAGGGTATGACTGAACTTCTCTTGGAATTACAGTGATTGGAGGGAGAAGAGGAGGTAATCACAGAAGGACAGAATATTTGGAGTTCGATCCACCCCTTTAAGTGAACGGCCCATACAGCCTTGGCATTATTAGCACCATGCTCTAACCAACTGAGCTAATGGACTTAGTCAATTCAGAAAACTTTATAAACTCAGTATCTTTTTACTCTTTCTGGATTAGAAACTCTTCAATAGGACATAGTCATATGTTTTGATATATTATTCCTGACAGAACCAGGTAACTTTCGATCCTTTTGTTTTTTTAATTCTTTTAAGCCTTTCCTAAACAGAACTGTCCCCTATTACGAACCAACCTAGACTGGCTAACAGAAATGCATTGTTATATCACTTGGAAAAAGGCGGTGTGTGAGTACAAAATGTGTACTTTCATGCTGTACCCACCTGTCTTACAGTCTGGTGATATATATTACTCTGCTCTCCATTGCTGGCAAAATCCTGGCAAGAATACTCTTGAACAGACTAATACCCACTATAGCAGAAGGAATTCTACCTGAAAGTCAATGTGGTTTCAGAACCAACAGGAGCACCACAGACATGGTATTTGTCCTCAGACAACTGCAAGAGAAGTGTAGGGAACAGAATAAAGGTCTCTATGTAACCTTTGTCGACCTCACCAAGGCTTTTGATACTGTGAGCAGAAAAGGTCTGTGGCAGATTTTGGAACGTTTAGGTTGTCCCTCCAAGTTCCTTAAAATGATCATCTCACTCCATGAGGATCAGCACGGCCAAGTCAGATATGGCAACACACTTTCTGAGCCCTTTTTAATTAAGAACGGTGTGAAACAAGGTTGCGTTCTCGCTCCTACCCTATTCACCGTCTTCTTTAGCATGATGCTCCAAAGGGCCACAGCAGACCTCGATGATCAGGACGGCATCTACATTCGATACCGTACTGATGGAAGTCTATTCAATCTAAGGCGACTGAAGGCCCACACCAAGACCTTAAACCATCTTGTCCGGGAGCTGCTTTATGCTGATGATGCTGCCCTTGTTGCCCACACAGAAGCAGCTCTGCAGCGTTTAACATCCTGCTTTGCAGGTGCTGCTGAGCTCTTTGGGCTGGAAGTCAGCTTAAAGAAGACAGAGGTCCTCCATCAACCTGCACCTCAGGAAGTCTTCCTTCATCCCCACATCACCATTGGCCAATCAGAGCTCAAATCAGTCCAACAGTTTAATTACCTTGGTAGCCTCATCTCCTCAGATGGTAAGATCGACGGAGAGATAGACAACAGGTTAGCTAAGGCATATAATGCTTTTGGAAAACTCCACAAGAGAGTATGGCGTAATAAACACTTAAAGAAAAGCACCAAGATCAGTGTTTACAAAGCCATAGTCTTGTCTACTCTCCTATACGGCTCCGAATCATGGGTCATCTACCGCCACCACCTGCGTCTCCTAGAACGCTTCCATCAGCGCTGCCTCCGTACAATCCTTAACATCCACTGGTCAGATTTTGTGACCAATACATCTGTACTTGAGCAAGCAGCTGTCACAAGTATTGAGGCCATGTTACTGAGAACGCAGCTGCGATGGGCAGGGCACGTCTCGAGGATGAAGGACCACCGCCTCCCTAAGATCCTGCTCTATGGTGAACTTGCCACTGGCTGCCGCATGAGAGGAGCCCCGAAGAAAAGATTCAAGGACTCCCTGAAACAACATCTCAGCCTTGGCCATATTGATCACCATAACTGGTCTACTCTGGCCTCCAATCGGGAGGCCTGGAGACACACCATCTATAACGCTGCGGAAGCCTTTGAGAACTCACGCAGGATCACTCTCGAGGAAAAAAGGCAACGCAGAAAGAACCGTGTCTTGCAAAATACACCATCTAAGGAGTCTTTCTGCTGCGCCTTTTGCAATCGGATATGTCTATCACGTATTGGCCTCATAAGCCACCAGCGTGCCTGCTGCAAATGTGGATAGTGCCTTCACAAATCTTCGTTCGCGAAGCCTAGCCATGATGATGATGACATATCTACATCCAACTCATGTTTTTTGTGCCAATGGGTTCTGTGAAGAATAGATGAACTATAATTTTGCCTTTAAACCATGAAGGTATGGTTCTTCTCTCAGCAGGTTATTTTTCATAGTCTTAGCAGCCCAGAGAACTGGAGTTTTCAAAAACATTTCCTTTGCTGTTTATATTAAACGTACTAGAAGTGTGGTTTTGGAGGGTTATGATTTTGGACACAGGGAATGGTGGAGACTGGGGCTTGAAAGGGGAGAATGGCTTATATTTTTCTGCTCTCACAGGAAAACAGGCCTTAGGGGAGGTAGTATGTCACTTTATTAATAAACAGTAGTCTAGAAAACTCTCACTTTCCTGTTTTAGGCTCTTGTAAGAGATGCGATAGGTCTTTAAGGGAGTTTTGTAATATACTCTTCTACCTTTGTCAAAATAGTCTTTTTTTTCTTCTGAGTTCAATGGCTGTTAGGAATTCAGTGGAGAGTCACGGGGTGTTGCCAGTGTGGCCTCGCAAGCCACTTCCACTTGAGCTTCACCATGTATTTTGGAAATCATGGGAATACTCCATGTTGAATCTGACTCTTCATAAAAAGTAAACTTTTTGTTTTATTTTTCATTTTAGGAAGGCTCTAACTTGTGAACAGGAAGTTTGCCTTGATTTGTAGATTTTTTTGATTGATATGGGGAAGCTTATGGTATAAAAAGTTTTGCAGATCAGACAAAACAAGCTTATATTGGCCGAACTTGAAATTTTTAACACATTATTCTGAATTTTGAGCATGGGTATTAGTATAAATTGTGAGCTTTTCACAAATGCATCTGTTTCATATTGGCTGGCTCTGATCCATTCTCTATGTAGCCTAGTTCCCCTGTTTAAGTGTAACTATTCAAGGTGGTGTCAACATTTGTGTTCTTCAGACCAGTTTGTGCCTTTTGGGGAGGAGAGGGGATGGTGAGAAAAAACCCTAAACTTTATAATCCTGTCTTTGTGTCTAAAAACCTTTGGAAATGACTGTTTGCCCAGCTCTAGAGATGCAACTCTGACACATTTGGGAATCACAGAAAACATTTATCTTCTCGTAAGGGAATGCTAATAAATACCATCAGCCACCAGTGATCTGTCACATCTGAAGTTGAACTAGAATAACATGTTCCTCTGCCATCCTGTATTTTTTTTTTTTAAATGTCATTGGTTGGGTTTTTTTCCCTCAGAACATAAGTGGTTGGCTTAACTAAAACTGAAGTCTTTACCTCTGGTTTCCGGATCCTTAGCTTGGGTCAGAAATAGGAAAGTTCAATATTCACACAGCTGTGTTTAGCAACCAGCTTTCATTTTCAGTGGCGCCCAATACACTGTTTTATTTCTTAAGAAATGGGAGGGGATGTAACTTTAAATCGAGAATTTCAGATGGTGAAGCTGAGAGCTATGGCTGGAGAAAAAAAATGTGCAAAGTGTATCAGTTATTCAGAAAATCTTAGAACGCTCAGTCTGCACCAGTTCATTGTTCATTTTACAGGGACTTGTTAAATAAAGATCAGCCTAATGGTTTAGTACTTGAAATCCAGATTTAGACATTGAATTCTGAGCTCCTGATTTTGTAAACCCTAGTCTAAAGTTGGTGTGTGCAGTTTAAGGAGAAAACAGTCATAGTTAACCATAGATCTAGAAGGTCAAATTGTTAAGAATTACGAAAATCCCACCTTGAATAGCTCCTGCTATATAGACTGAGTTATGTATATTAACAGAAGTGAGCCTCAAGAATCTTACTGCAGAGTAAGGGGGGGGTTGTTGTTGGAAAAGTGCAAGCATATCCACCTTTCCTATTGCAGGTACCTCCTTGAAGTTTTCTATATGTAAATATAAATACATTTAATATAATATTAAAAGTTTTATATAAATCTCAATTCCGTTTAACCCATATAGGTTTGGCTCTCTCTGATATTATCTTGTGTTGAGTCTTTAAACCCTTCAGGTTACGTATCAGACCTCGTACCTCTATCAAACAACACATTAGGGTCTAGGATGAGAGTTTCTGGGGTTACCTTTATATTTAGCCAAAAGATTTGGGTGTCAGTTCTGCACTTCATTAGCTGACTGCTGAGATGATCTGCCTGTACCTGACAGCATTCAAAAGAGAAAACTAAGTGTGCTTTAGCCATTGAAGAATCTTCAATTTCCCATGGGATGAAAGATCTAGAGATAGGACTCCTCCATCTCACAAACCAGTTATCTCAAAATGCCCCTTTTTATAATCTTGACTGTGCCCTCTCCCCCCCCCCAAAGAAAAAAAAAGGTGTCTGGTTTGTATTGGCTACACTCTGCTAGCCTGATCCCCTGCTACTTCTGTCTGGCAGGATTTGGACTGGCAGTGTGTTTGACAACAGACACATACTGGGTTAAGTTTTAGGAAACTTTGTGCTCTCTAAAGCTAAAATGACAAATGATCTGCAAAGTGCACTGAAGGTAAGCAAAGCATGAATGTCCTAGTTTATATTATTTATATGGATTTTTGAGATTAGAAAAGAGGTTTTATAAAAGAGATAGTGGTTATAGTATTTTACTTTATTAGAGACTACAGCTCTGACTTAATCACATTTTCACTTCCACTTCTTTGGTTGAATTTTCAATGAACAATGCTTTAGCTCTGATTCCACCCCCCCAGAATTTTGTGGTTCCTGAGTGTATTTTTTCATACTCAAGACTGACACAAACATATCAATAAGTCACCAATGCAATGAAGACTTTTCTTAAATGAATAATGTTTTAAAATTATTTTTTGAATGAACCAGTGTTTGTTTTGGATGAAATTTGTATTTTGCTGTGAAATTGAAAGTGTGGATAGTTCATTTATATGCAAGCTTTGGATGGCTTTCTGAAAGCTGTCAATATTGGCTTGTTTTATTGCTGAACTTCACTGTAATTAGTACTGCCATCCAGAGCAAAACTTAGGGAAGAACTAAGTGTTCTTTAACTCCATTTTATATAGTGATGCTCTTGGGTAATATCTTTACCACGTGGACATAGTGTCACATCAGAGGTTCTGCCTTCCTCTTGCAATGAACGCACCTGAAGATTGTTCTTTTAAATACATGATGATGGTTATTGCAGTAAATAAATCTCAGCTGTTTTCATCTGGGATCTTTTAATTCCTTCAAATAATGTCACATAATTTAAAGTAAGACACATTTTTTATCAGTTTTTCAAATACTTTGTGAAAATAAGGAGAGTTTAGAATTATAATGTTTCAGTAATAAAAACACAAATTCTTGATACACTATATTGAAGCTGTCAGCTTTTCTAAAACATGCATGTGTGTTTAACCCCACATCAGCCTCTGTCTGTCCATGTGAGGTGATGTACATAGTAGTCCTAAAACTTCTTAAACACTCAAATTTCAGTAACTTCTAGGTAGTCCAGGGGTTTCTCTGAGATATAACATCTAGTAACTTTCCCCATGGAGCAGGCTTGACTGCCAGGCTGGAACAGCTGGAGAGCAGGGTGCTATCTCCATACGTTTTATCTACCACTGATCTGGCAGTGCCATTAGTAAATACTTTGGGTATTCTGAAGTTGGAAAACTTACCCCTGCTGGGGGCTGCCTGGAGTTTGTTTTAAAATGAAATGCAGGAGTGTTGCCAGGAGAGTGTCCAGCCCCTCAAGCAGGTAGTTTACATGCCTCTTCTCTGAGATCAGATCACCCTCTAGCCAAGAAGAAAGAGTATCTGCCACTTTACAAGGGGAAGGTAGTGCTTTGCACAAGAGGTGGATTTCCAAGCAGCTGTCAGCTACTGGCATTATCTGACAAATTTAGAGACTCAACAAAACAATTGAGTTAAGTTCTCACACATCTTTCCAAGAGGAACAAGTTGGTACCAGCAAAGCCAGAGTAATGTATTTCTTTTAGCTCTTCTGCAAGAATATCTTGAATTTCCTCTAAAATGTTTGGTGGTGATGGGAAAGTTTCCTGCCCTGTCCATCTTCCATCCTGTGTGGGATTGGGTTTTGGTTAGGGTTTTTGTGATTTTTGTGCTAACTAATGAATGCTCATGATCTGGGATTGCTCAAGTGTGCAGTTAACAGTAGAATATTCTGCAGGAGGACCTCTCTGTAGAACATTATCATAGTCTTTTTGTTGTTGTTGTTATTGTTATTTTAGATGGTGGGAGACACGGTAGACATCTGTCCTTTAGGTTATTCAGTTTCTCTCATGGAAGTCCCTTCTGAAGAACTGGTTCAGTCTTGAGGCTGGGATATATATTGCAAGCAGGAGCTGCAGATTGTCATCAGGTCTTGGGTTCAGTATTGTTTCTGGTATTTTAATTGTATTCAAAGATGTAGGTCCTTGTTACTTTGCTCAGCTCCCAAACTTTTAGTTGTGTAGCTTTCTCCCCTCCCACCCACACTCTAATTTTTGTGCATTGCACACTGCAATCAAAGAATGTACTCTTCTGCAGTGTTCAGCCTGGAGAAGACTTGCTTGTCAGTCTCTTGCTTGTGACATCTAACTCTTAACACTTGATCCAAGCTTTGCAAAGGCACCTGCTTTGCCTGTGAGTTGATGTATAAAACAAACTGCAACTATGCTGCAGTGCTTAGGGCATTGCTGTGCCTGGGCACTGGGTCTTCAATAAGCAGGGTCCCTGCTGGGTTAAGTGAAGTGCTGTGGGGTCTAGAAAACAAGCACTGAATGATTAGAGAATCAGTGAACATCTGTTCTAGGGATGTTGTTCTTTCTTTATCCCAAAACAAAACTCTTATCTTGTCTTTGTGGCTGATGATTTAGTTAGGTTAATGCAATTAAAAGTAAGTGTTTAAACAAGCCTTCTTAATATTGCCAGAGTAGTGCTGACCTTCGCAAGAATGCAAGGTCCCTGTAACTCTCAGTATCTCTGTGGAGACTGAGATACATGGAGAAGTATTTACTCTTGAGGGGGAGTGTGGTGGGGGGATGTGATATGACCCTGTCCTGTGCTGACATAATTTTGCAAGAGGTGAAATGGTCTTTCTAGTATCTTTTTATGCACACTGAAGGTTTACGTTTGGTGTCTGTTGCCCTCTGGCTATCTGAGAGCAAGCATCTGCCACTCGCATAAAGCAGGCTCCGGTGGCTCTCACCCCTTCAAAAGGGCGACTGTAATTAATAAGCTGGTGCAGTTTAACGGGCAGGGAGCCACGAAGCGCTGAATTCTGCCTCGAGGCCGGCTGGAAATACGGGCGACAAAGGCGGGGAGTTCCAGGGCACCAACCTGCCCCTGCGTAGCCTGTTAGGAGCCCGGGCCCGGCTGCCCGCCCCGCTGCCAGGGATGCTGGAGGCGGCCCCGCCTGGCAGGGAGCGGGCTGGCTGGGGCTGCGAGGGACGCTGTCACCTGCCATGGGGCTATGTTCCTGCAAAGGCTGCCGTGAGGAGCCCAGAGGTAACTAACTGCCCCCTCAGAGGTGACACGGAAACTCTCTTTCCCGTGTGTCCCGGCGGGGGTGGGCGCAGCCCCGGGGGAGCGAGCGCGGCTCGGGAACCGCCGGGCGCGGCGCCGGGATCCGCTGCCTTCTGCGGGAACGGGACAGGGAGGAGTGGGAAACGAGGCTGTTTGCCCCCTCTGTGCAGCACTCGGTTTCTAGACCTTCGGGAGGTGCGCTAACTTCTTTTGTGGTTCTTTAAAAAAAAAGGAAAAACAAACAACCGTGAACAAACTAAACGAAGCTATCTCGAAACTATCTTACGCTTTAAACACAATTCCTCGTTTCTTCTTTTTCTTCACTAACAAGTGAAATCTGGTGGGAGGGGGACTGGTTGGTTGTTTGTTTCCTTTTCAGAAAGGCTGTCAATGTGGCAACAGTCTTTCCTCATCCTGATGGACTTGAATACTTTCTGAAGGGTCGAGCTCCCCTTAGTCTAGAAGAAGCTGCTTTAGGAAGCTGGGAGACAGTGTCTCCAACCCACTTAAAGCTACAGTATTTCTCCTATCTTTAAGGATTTTTGGTTACTTCCAAGGTGGCTCCTGGATGGATTTACATGTTGGGACCAGCCTCTGACATCCTGTCTGCTTTGGGGAAAGTTTCTAGTTTGGATTCAGGAGCTCTAAGAATAGGTAATATGTGAGCCTAAAGAGAAGTGATGCTTTACTCAGTAGAAAGCGGTCTCCTTATAAGAATAGTGTTCAAAAATATGCTTAGAGTTAGTAAAATGAACTCTTAATGGTTTTAAATTTTTGACAGCTGAAAATAATTCTCTTTTAGTAATCAGAATCCTCTGAAGTTGTATTCTTGAGAAAATAGGGGGAAAATTGCTTCTAGTACTAACCTTTGGGAGAAGCACCCTTATAGTCACTACACTGAAAGTATGATTCCAAAAATGGTAACTATTTAACACTCTGGTTTTGAGAAAAAGGGAAAAATAAATACATTAGTGGAAATTTGGTGAGTATGTGGGTGCATCACAGCTGTGTCAGGGTAAAGTTTATAAATACACATAAGCTTCACAAAGTTAAAGAATGCAGTATAAAAATAAAGGAAAGGTGTGCTGATCTGAAGTAATATCAATCACAGTTATATTAGAAAGAAGGATAAACACTGAAAAAAATTTTCCCTGTCAGGAGTAGAGAAGGCCAGGTTAAAGGTGTATGTAGTATTTCAGTTATTATTGAGTTGACTATGTCTAGATTCTCTGTGTGAATGGATCTGAATTTCCTCCTAAAGACAGGATCAGGAAAAAACTTTAGGCAAAACATCCCTGAATTTTGGATTGAGAATTGGATTGAAATTTGGATTGAGGGATTTTTCATCTGCTTCTGTATTTAATCTGTTGAGGAAGGGGAGGCTTAGATTGGGTATTATCAAAACACATTTGTCCTAGTTCCTGGCATAAATCCAGTCACCTCATTCACTTGAGTGAAATTGTATTTATCTTCTTCGGGGAGAGCTTCTACAAACAATGGGTATTTCAGCTAGCATATTGCATTCAGGCATGAAAGAACACAGTATGTTTGTGTCAGCTTTGCACATTTGGGTAAACCTGCAGACGGTGGTGAAACCACACCATTCTCTGACACTTGGTATGGTTGAGATGGATATTTGTGTTAAGCTGTACTTTGCCTGTGAAACCCTACCGAGTATGTAATATTAATTAACTTTTTGAGCACTTCTTTCAAGGGTAGCCTATTAAAGGTACTGACGTGGTTTTTTGGTCTTATTTGGAAAATATATTCTCTAGGTCAGTCCTGTGTAACAGAATAAATCTATCTCCTGGTTGACACTCTTAGCTGTGTAGAAGGCTGAAGCTTTTTGCACAAAGGTTGTGTAGCTCTATCTGCATGAAACTCAATAAGGCTCAAGTTTAATACAACTTTGCTGTTGATACTAATATGATCAGTGAGGTAAAAAGTCTATGCCCTGTCTTGCTGGTCAGTCACTGTGAGGGAAGACCTGAAGTGCCTAGCTGTTATTTGTATTGTTATTGGGACCAAATTTGGCTTTGTATGAAGCTGCTGAAATTCATTTGTTCCTTGGTGCTTGGCATGGGCCCCTTTAAAGCAGTAAGTTTATTTTCCAGGGCTTTTCAGATACCTCTAAGTTTATGAGATATGTAGAGAAGCCAATAATTTGGATTGCCTATGCTGCTTTGCTTTTCTGGTGTTAAGGAATGGTTTAGACTACTGCTGCACTGGCCTTTTGACCATGAGCTTCAACTAGTCCTTCTCTGCTGTGAGAATACTTTTGGCAAGTGTGGGACAAGAGGTGTGGCTGGGGACCACGGTACTGATAATAATGTTTTGTGTTACTGCATTTACCCTATTGTCTTTTTCTCCGGATTGCCTTTTAGCACTGATTGCCTTTTAGCACATCAGGCACAGATAGGGCTAACTGATGACTAGATTTGGATTTCTTAGAAGTTGCCAGCTGAAGTGTCTCCCTGAATGCAGCTGGTTATCTACAGATAGCAGAGACAAGCTTAATAAAGGGGTGATACTTTAGGAATATTTGCATTTGTTTAAAGCCAGAATGGAGATGGAGTGTTTTTATCCTTTCTCACTCATCTCCATCTGTCCTTTTAGTAGAATTACCCTACTGGCAAGTAAGTAACAGATTCCTAGGCAGGAATACTGAATTGTCCTTGTACCCTGTCTTTAGATTCGGTCAAGTGCTATGTGCTGAAATCACAATGTGGGAGAATGACATGATTGCTTGTAGGAATTGGAAGGTAAGGAGAAATAAAGTCCTCCTACCTCACCCTCTAGTACTGTTTGGTCCTACTAGCCTGGACCAGACTGGAACCTGAAGCTTGTGGGAGAGTGTTTTCCATGTGCTGTTGATTATTTACGCTTTACTATTTCCTGAGCTTGCTTGTTTCAATGTGATTGTATTTCTTGGTGTTTTTCACAATGACGGTTGTTCCCAATCAGATGGTCCAAACAAACCTTGCACTCTAATGTTACAAAGATTTCTGGTGACTTTCCAGTGATGCAATATAATCAAGATTGTGAGTTCTTCCTTTACTTTCTTTAATCTGGTCATCAATTGGGCCTGCTCAATTTAGTTCTCCTAGGGAGACCCCCCTGGTGTTCATTATGGTAAAAAGTTTCAAATTGGTGCAAAGATGAAGAACTCTCATTTTCAGCCAAACAGGATTTGCCCTTTCTGTCTTGTCTGATGCCAGCTGTCAAGGTGTGTGTTCTGTTACAGTTTTGTGCTTAAGAAGGTGCAATGTGTATAGGGCTTGTAAGACTGGGAACACTGGGATAATGCAGCTTACCTAAGATAACAAAAAGGATTTTAATGATGGTTGTGCTTTGTGTAAAAGGAATAGAAAAGGAAGTCTTGAAAAAGACAGTTGTATCTGTTGGGTGACCTTAATGATTTAGGAGAAGACCATACTTGAGAAGTCTGTAATTCTTGATGCAAAGAAGATGGTTTTAGTATTTTCCAGTCTGTCATATTGAAGTGCTTTGGGGATGTGTTCTTAGGGTTCATGATACTATCTCAGAGTCAAGGAACTAATTTTCCTGTTTGGGTTTTTTTTTGGGGGTGGGGGTGGTGGTGGTGGTGGTGTGTGTTTGGTTGTTTGCTTTTTGTTTTTGTTTTGGTCGGTTATTTTTTTGAGGGGGAGGGGGTTTGTTTGGTTTTTGTTTGGTGGTTTGTTGTTTTTTTTTTTTTCTGGATGCTTCTTGAGCTTCCACCATAACTAAAGATACCTTCTAACAGAAGTCCAGAATGAATTCTCACTAGAACTATTGAGTAGGTTTTGACCACAATCTTATACATTGTGCTCTCCCGCAGATAGTTTGATTGGATGTGCAGTCATTTGAAGCACACAGTGGCACAGCTGCAGTATTTTAGAGTTATGCAGTCCTCAAATGAGAAAGCATGTGTGTGAATAGACTTGTGTGCTCATTATTTTGCATACTTTCCTTTCTGTGAGAAACAGTTCTCTGTGATGTGACCTCAGCACTGTGAGAACAGCCTGTGTTGGCTGGGAATGTATATTAAGTTAGTGTGTGAACGCACTCCTCATTTCAACAAGGTGGTCAGTTTGCATTATAACCATCATAGCAAAAAGAACTTCAGAGTCTTCTGAACATTATGTATCCTTTTTGAAAACCCAAGATAAACAAAGGAGATAAGGAAAGAACTCACAGTCTCTTCCAAGATGTAAGAAAAAGTGAATGGATTCTCTCAGTGAGTACAGCAGATATGTCAGCATGGTTCTCCAGCTGATGTTCCTTGGTGTACACCCAAATGTGCTTTTACTCTTCCTTTTTCCATGTGCCCATAGCTACGATGGGTGGAATTTCAAAGGTGTGTCTTGAGGCACACTTTACTTATTTTTGCTGAAATTAAAAAATTAACTAGAAATTTGAAAAGTTGAGAGATTCATTTTAGGAAAACATTATCCTGAAGTTATCTGGTCAATGGCCAATTATTACTCATCTAGAAAATTTCTCTGTGACTGATTTTGTCAATGAAAGCAAAGAGTAACCTTTGGCCTAACACAGCAGAGCTGATCCTGTGTTAGTTGATGGAAAAGTACTGTTCACCTTTATGGTGTCTACTACTTATGCTCTGAAGAGGAAAGGAATTAACTGATAGCATTTCAAAGGCTTGATGATATATTTGGTCATTTGTCCGATTCACCATCTGTGTTTTGATATTGGCTGGTTGCTAAGCAGAACTAGTTGCAATCATTTTGTTAAGACACTGCATTAAAAAGACTTTCTAACAAAGGTTGTATTTCTACAGTTTCTGATTACTGGAACTTGTAAACATCAGTTTCAATTAAAAAAAGAGAAGTTTATTTCTTCCTGTAAAATTAATACTTTAGCAGAAGTGCTAGATATTTTCTGTTGTCATTTTTGTCCAAGGAACTAAGTGTTATTTTGTGCAGTGCTGGACCATGCCCTTCAAAAATGAGCAACATGGCATATTAATATTAAACCTTGCAGGACAGGAAATATGGTTTCAAACCCAGAAATGGTACTGCTGAGATTCAGCAAAGCAGTGGATCACTGCCTGTATGTAAAAACAGGAGAACTATGGAATACAGCTATGTGGAAGGTAGGTGCACAGAGTTTTTCAGTGTGTAACAACTGCATAAACTGAGGTGCTTAAGCAAGTCTTCCCTTAGCGAACAGTGTCTGTGCCCCTTCAATGAACTGTCTTTTGTGGGTTAAATTGCTTGCTGTGTTTAATCTGTACACAACTGAACTAACACCTGAAGATTTGATAACATCTGCTGTATATACAACCTCTGGCTTGTATTTACTGTCAACAGTCTTGTTACTTGTTGATCTAATTTCAGGCGTTCATAGCGAGACAGCTCATAAATGCTGCATGAACCCCTGCAGTGACATTGCTTCTGCTTTCTGTTACCACATCACTCACTCGTAACAGGAAAGTTTTCTAAACTGCATGAAATGAGATTGTGTGCTCTCTCTTCACCAACTTCTTTTATAGCCTGTCTTACCTATTTTCCTAAATACACTGTTCTACTATACATAAGGGCTTTCAGCCTGTTGTCCTACCACAGGTAGATCTTGCATTCGTTGTTCTTGGGGACATCTCCCAGGTATGGTGACTCTATCACTTCCCTGGGGAGTCTGTTCTAAAGCTTAACTACTCTTTTAGTGAAGAAATTTTTCATAATATCCACTATGACCCTCACCTGACATAACTTGAGGCCTTTTCTTCTTATCCTGTGGTCAGTTGCTGGGGAGAAGAGGCCAAGTCCCGCCTTGCTACAGCCTCTTTTCAGTAGAGCAGTATGGTCTCCCTTGAGCCCCCAGTTCTGCAGGCTGAACATACCCAGCTCCCTCAGCTGCTCCTCATAGGACTTAAGTTCCACACACTTCACCAGCTGTTCTATGAGATTTATTCTAAATCTCTTATTCTTAGTGTTCTTCTATGATTCTCTGTAGTACGTCTGCCCATGGCTCTGTCTGGTCTCCAAACCTAGCTTGCCATTCTAGGTGAGACCTCATTAGGGCAGAGAAGACAGCACAAAATATGCTGATTCTGGTAATAAATTTCAGAATTACTTGCTTTTTTTCAACAGTTAAATTTGATTTCTTTTTGTTTGTATTTCACCTTACTGAAAAGCTAACAAGGCAAGCTTTACTTTTCTTCTCTATTGTCTTCATTTTATGGTACAGGGAAGGAAAGCGAGTCAGCAAAAGCTACCTAGCAAATACTCAGGAGAAGGAAAAAGGAGTTCTTGTTTCCTGATGAAAGTTCAGAATAATTTTTTGTTTACTGTTGCATTCCTGATTGTTTTAAAAGCTGTTTTGAGTCAGCCTGATATGACACGGTAAAACTTTCAGTGACTGAAAAATACACATCTTCATTGGAGATATGGAATCAAATATTTAATATACATGGCAATATTTTACTTCATGTTAGATACAGTTAACTTTTTAAAGAAAAATTCAAAAGCATTACCTAGTCTAAACTTTTTTTAATTAAAACCCCTCATTTATTTCATTTGGATTTGAAAAACCAGTGCTTGAGTATCCTGTCTTACTCTTCTGTAACACAAGGCACTTCATTAAAAATATGCTAAAATTTTTTATTTACTTCTGTCACTTGTAATTTTGTCCTGAATTTGCAAAAGTCTGAAACAGTAAAGAAAGTATTTGTCATGCAAGGTCTTGTAATTTTGTCCTGAATTTGCAAAAGTCTCAAACAGTAAAGAAAGTATTTGTCACGCAGGGTCTTTTTTTCTTTTTTTTTTTTTTTAATTGGAAGAAAAGTGTGCCAGACAGTACTTTTGAGGTCTAAAGTGTCATTGGAAACAAAGGGTGGAGGTGTGGTGAGCACAGCAGTTCCACTGTTTTTCCTGCTGCGTAAATGCTCACTACCCTGCACACTCTCTTAAAAATGACTGTGTAATTGGAGGTAAAAGCAGGTTAGATATTTGATATCCATTCTCTTTTTTAGCCACACACATCCAGTTTGCTCTGAGCATTTATGTTGCTATGTTGATGAGTAGTAGTGTTCTTGAAAGCACATACAGGTAAATAATTAGCTATTGCTGGCTGGGATGATTCAGAACTTGTTCAGTTCATATAAATGAAGCAAATGAGGTTTCTGGGTTTTTTAACCAGTGGATGATGTAGAGAAGAACCCTCTACTAGGTATGTGAGAACTGAGCAAAGAGCTGGTATTTGGAGAAGCACGGTAGTTAGAAGCTGGCATGGCAGTCTTTCTTTTTCTTTTCTTTATTTTTCCTAAATAATAATACCACAAACTATAATATGTATTCTAGGCACAGTACTCAGACTGAAATGACAGTAATGGACCCTGTGTCTGAGCACCCCAGCATGCCTGTGGAGCAGTTGTGGGCTGTGCTGAGCAAGGTTCAGCACCACTGGATCCCCTGCTGCCTTCTGGGGCGCCTGAAAAACCCGATCTCTCTTTGTCAAACAAGAAAGCCCTGAATATTTCTGGAAACAGCATAGATCTCACCTATGCAACTCAAAATGTTGCTGAAGGAGTGCTGCTGGTGTCTCCCTTGATGCTTCTCTCAAGACAACCCGGGATATAACCTCCAGGCTTGCTGTAGTCCACTGACTGCTGCAGGTATCAGTCATCTGAGGGGATTGTACAATGCAGCCTGTGAATTACAACCTTGTTGAAACATCTTGAGCATGCTTGCAGACTTGAAGGAGTTAATGCTTCTGTTTCATATGCTGGAAACAGCTGTGCATCAATTGGTTTTACCGTAATTAATATTTGATGCTTCGTTCAAATGTCAGCACTGGGTGTCTTGCATCTGTTTTAGGTGATCACATTGCTATGAGCAGCTGCTATAAATGAAGGGGTTTTTCAGATGAGTTACTGACTGTGTTTAGGGATGTGACTAATTTGACAAAGAACCCCAAACAAACCCTCTGTTTAATGTTTTTAGAATAATCTATTTTATTTTTGTTTATTCTCAAGAAGTATAATGTTAGCATTATTAGCAAGTATAAATCTAGCAACAAAAGCAGGTAGTGACATTTTTAAGGAATGATGTTGTCTAAGGCTTTGAGCACCTTTTTTTGACTTTCAGAAAGCCTCATGGTATAATCTGGCAATTCATTCCATGTAAGAAGGCATGTTGCTTTACAGTGGGATACTCCTCTCACTGCTCCCTAAAGAATTTCCGTAAGATAGGCTTTTAGAGCATTTGAACAGAACAGGACTTAAGTCAATCCTTTTTCCATCATTAATATTTAGGTTGTCAAAGAAGTTTGGACTAAGCACAAATACAAATCACATGTGAAGCATTTTGGGCCTGTGATATGGGAATTGGCACTTTCAAATAAGATGGTAGTCTGTGTTCCAACAAATCTACGTTTTAAAGCATAAAGCAAACAATTAAAGAGCGCACAAGGGGAGAATGAAGAACAATGGACAGTGTTATAGTAGAAGTCTAATAATTATTTTGCCTTTTTTTAAGTGTCACGGAAAAAATTTAAGGAACTGTTCTGATCTTTGTTCAGGATACTTTGTTGTAGCAGGTGGGCTCTTCATTTTACTACTTTAGCAGTTAACTCTTTTGCTGTTTTACTAGAGACTGTAATTTCAGCAGTTTCCTCAGTGTAGGCAGTGAAACAGCTGCCTGAAAGGTAAGTTTTGCACTCTGATGAAATTAGTGCATTTTTGCAAGGAATAAGTAATTAAAGTGGGGTTTTAACCAAGACGAGGTTAATATAAAACATTAGAGCAGCAGGTGTGTGCTATGTAGGTGATCCCAGGCCTGCATTTTCTATTCTACAGTTGGTAGATGCTACGTGAAAAAATGGGAGGGAGTTTACCATAGCTTTAACCTCATAGACAGGATGGTCCTTTTGCACTTAACAGGAATTCCTGTCATAAAAAGCTGGTAATAAGGAGAGAGAGTTCACAATGTGCTCTCTCTGGCAGAGTCTTTGACAATATCTGTAAGTGATTTGCAGACTGGTTCCTGAAAGAGCAAAACCAAGGAATTTCAGTATTGCTTTAGAAGCGGCTGGGGTTGCAGGAGAGGCTCTCTCTCCTCCTACAGCCTTTGCAGCAAAAACATTACCTCTGGACTTTCAAAGTGCAGTAACATCTCTGACTAGAAATGAATATTCAGTTATGCTATGTTGCCAGGTTTAACGAACTGAGCAAGTGAAGCTGGTGGGGAGTTGGAAAATGAATGAGATGGACTGTTTCAAATTCTCCTTTTAAACTAACTCAGTTCTAACAAATCCATAAAAAGGCCATTACATTTCAGCAGAGAAGTATAATGTATGTGCCAGTTCATTAATAACCTGTGACACTGAGCTAGTAATTCAGCCCTCTGCTGTAGCTGGGAGTATGAGGTAAAATCTTTGCTTCCAGTAATTTCAGATATGGTTCCTCTTGGCCATGTCATGGCAGCACCAACTATGGCTCAGTCACTTACTATGAGTTGGCCATTACCAACCAAGTGAATTGGGCTCTGCTACTGGTATGACTATGAGAGGGGAAAAAAATCCTGTATGAAATCCTCCCCCCCCACCAAATCTTGTTTAATGTTGGATGAGCAGCAGACACACTTCTCCAGTTTGATGGTTACAGCAGTGTCCTAGCACTACTTTGGTGGGATAGCCTTGTGTCCCAGGACCTTTTGTTTATAAAAATATAAACCAGAAGTGCTGTTGGTGGGGGAAGTCATTATCTTCATACACTGTAACGTCTTTTCTACTAAGCATTGTGTTTTCATGAGGTTTCTGGGATATGAAGTGAACTACTGCCATCAGAGTGAGACCATGTGTCACCATGGTGTTTCCACCTATGTTCTTGCCACTGAGATACTGTGGATAAAGGCTAGTAGAGGGGTAAGAGAATCTAAGGAAGTCCAGTGGTTAGAGCACTAGTTTGGGAGACCTGAGTGTAGTACCTGGCTCTGCCTCAGTCATTGCTGTGACCCCAGACCAGTTGCTTAGACCTGTAAGGCCTCACTTCTTATTTGTGAAAGACATTTAATGATACCTGGGGTTAAGATTGAACACTAAAGTTTGTGATATGCTCAGATACTGTCATAATGAGAGCTACATTATTGTCACAAGTCTGTGAGATTGTATGTTGTAAGAATTAATGTGTTATGGGAGAATTGGAAAGACAAGGTAAACTTTATGGGTTGAGATAAGAACAATTTAATAATCATAACAAGATACTATCATAATAATACTAAAAATGCTAATAATATTAGTATTAACTGTAATAATAAGGGAGAGAGAGTACCCTGAACTCAAGAGAAACAGGTGATGCTCAATACAATTCTTGCCCCCCACTGACTGGTACCCCCCATCCCAGAGCAGCAATTGGCCCCTTCTGGGTAACTTGCCCAGTGTATGTACTGAGCATGATGGTCTATGGTGTGGAATATCCCTTTGGCCAGTTTGGGTCACTATCCTGCCTATGCTCCCTCCCAGCTTTCTGTGCAGCTCGTCACTTGCAGAGCACAAGACACTGAAAAACCCTTGACTTAGGGTAAACACTGCTTAGAAGAGCCAAAACATCAGTGTGTTATCGACATTATTCTCACACTAAATCCAATAAACATAGCACTGTACCAGCTACTGAGAAGAAAATGAACTCCATCCCAGATGAAACCAGGACCTGGGACGATAGTCCAGTAACACATGAAGAAATATAGTAACCAACAAGTAACTGATCATTTTAGCAGTGGTGGGTAATCTAGAATATTTTTTTACTCTCTCTGCAAAGTGTTGTGGTTTCAAATATAATTACACTATTTTGCTCCCCATCTTCAACCATTTATGATTCTCTGTGAAGTTCACTGTGGAGATGAAACCTTTCTACACTTCAGACTTTTCCAAGGGAAATTTGTATTAAGTATGGAAAGTTTTGAAAAAAAAAATCAGACTAAACACTGGAGAGCAAAATAAGAATGAAAGCTTTATTTTCCTCATTACCAATAGTTTTGTGAACTTTTTTGAATATCTGGTAATGACAGGAAATTATTCTTTAGTCTAGAGAAGTTTCTTTCACTTCTCTAATTAGGTATTGGTAAGATTTGATAGTAATGACTCATGAAAATGGTTCATAAAGTCAGTTCTTCCTTGCCTCCTACCCCTTCTCTCCAGAGTGGCAACATAATAAATGATTCTGTCTAGTCACTTTTGGGAAGGCACCATCTATGTGTGCTTATATATAGCAAGAGCTGAGAAGATGAATTAAAGTCAGGTTCAGAGATCTGCCCATGTAAAATTTCGTGGAATTTTATTCTTAGATATGTTAAGCATTTGAAAACACTGTTGGAGGCATGATGAGTTGGTTATAGTTGTCTCAACACAAACTCCTTAGGGGGGTTTCAGATGTGTTTGACACAATGGTTTTAATGTACATAATTGGAAAGGGGGGGAACCACAAACCCGCTTCTAAGTTTTAGGCAAAGGATATGAAACTTAAGAAATAAAATAATATAAGGGTGTTTTGGAGTGATCTGCCAAAAGCCAAGACTTAGTAAGGTGGTTTTGATTATGTAAATTGGATGTGTTGTTTAAGTAATCACATTTGTGTGCCTTGGGGTGTTCTGTATGTCTAGCACTAGGATGTTACATGCCCAAGAAACTGTCTCTGAGCTCATGCTCATAAACCCCATTCCTTTAGCTTCCAGTGTATGCAGCCAGCAGCCAACATCTAGCACCCCACCTGTATACTTGGTGAAAACCCTTATGTCACACTCCTAAACTCAGGTCTGCCTATTTAGCTTTACATTATGTCCTTGCATTTTTTTTGTGTGAGGTTATTTAAATGTAACCATTGGACTCTCTGATATTTGTCCCCAACTTTAAGGAAAGTAGTCTTTTTTTTGTATCTTGAGCCCTTACACTTGTCACCTGTACTGTCAGCACTAGCTGTACTTGCTTTTGGAATGAAGCCTTCCTTGTCCTGTGGCACCTGCTGTCCCACATAACCCAGACTGCCCCCAGTGACACTCAGCAAGGTACTCCAGGGCACCATTAAGAATTAAGTAGGGAGCAGGGATTGTTCAGTTTGTTTCCCACCACGGTATGCTGCCCAAGATGCTTTTGCTTAGAGCAGCTCTGGGTGCAAAGGTCCGTGCTAGGATCAGAAATAGAGAAGAAAGCAATCCTTTAAGGAAAACCCTTGGACAAACCATTCCACTTTACCACTGTATCCTCATACTCCGTGAGGACTACTTTCCTTTACATATGGAGGGCAACATCTTGCTGAAGTTAAACCACTTAAGCACCTTTAAAAAGGTGGAATCAGGGACTTCACTCCCGTTGCCCAAAACATGTAGGCCTTTTGTGTCTAGCTCTTGAAGTAATGCTTTGAAAAATCAGTGTTTTGGCTTTCTGTGTGGGAAAATCTGTGCACGCCAATGTGTGTGCCCTGCTGATTAGCCCACTGGGTCAGACACCCCTCCAGAGCAAAGAGTCGGACTGAAGGACGGTGGGAGGGAGGGCTTTGACTCCATCAATCCCTTTCTGTCTGTAGCTCTCAGGAATGCTGAGAAACCATATGCAGTATTGTTCCCCTCGGCATATTCTCATGTGCTTTGACTAGCTTGGCTGTAAGCAATTCAAGTGACAGGCATCCAGCTCTCCCTTGGGAGGCAAAATATAGTTCAGCCATCGCTATAGGGAGAAGAAAGAGATTCCAAGGAAATGAGGGGAGCAGCAGCAATGTGAAGGGGCTCTTAGACTTTACTGTCAGGGGTTTAACAATCTGAGCCAGAGACAGACTTGGGCAGTTTTGTACCTGCTGATGGTGCCAATGACTTAGAGCCTTACTGTATGTTTCTGTTTTATGTTGTAATTTTCTTCTGGTGTTGATTCTGAAGATCCAGTATTGACATGTATATGGTAGAGAGAGACTTTAGTATTGGAGAAACACACAAGGGAATTTGGGACTTAAATAATCTTTTGAAGAAAAGGGGACTAGACTGATTGAGAGGCTTCTTAGGCAGCTCTTTAGAGGGCTGGAAAAGGTCCCTGAGCACACTGATGGTGAGATGCTTTGTGAATTACTGCTTTTAAGCATCCTGGTTCCGTGCTTATTAATGCACGATGTGTATTGCTAGATCACTTGGCAGTATAGATCTGATTCTGATCCATGTGGTCAATTCATGTTTATATGGGATTCCATATAAACACACAGGTAGAGCACATGCTGCCACTTTATGCCTCTGGAAGTAGACTGTGTCTGATCCAACATAAGGCAGTTTATCCTTTTACAACATTTTAGTACATCTGAACATGGCAGACAGATTTTGCACCCTCATTTTGTACTGTGCAGCTTGGAGTGTTTTCTGATATGATGGAAACTGCCCTAAAACTTGCTTTACTGCCTCAGAGGACCAGTAGCATGTTGGCATTGCCCACTCCAATCTCTCACAATGCTGTGTCTTCTTGACTATATACTACTAAGCCTCCCTCATGAATTCATGGTGGTCTTAATTAACCAGATCATCCTCTCATTCACAACAGCCCAATGATTTATCCATACTGAGTTTTGCAACCTGTTAGAGACCTGAGCTGGTGTTACTGGCAGGTTTGTCTAGTCCAGGGAGGGCAGAAGAATCATCCTCTTTTGTTTCTCTAATGTTGTAGGTGAGTGGTTGGTAGTGTGTAATTGAGTGACAAACATTTGAGTCAAAGAACGCAAGTATCTTTGGAAGTTTGTGGTTTCTGCTGAACAGAAGTAAAGTATACTCTGATTTCATGATTTTTGAAGCTGTTTTATGAACCTCTCATCTGTTCTCAACACTCCTTTCTAAATTATATTAAACAGGAGTAATACCATACTTGAAGAAGTCTCTGCAGCAGTATCCTTTCTCTGCTAATGGCTAAAACAAAGCATGATCAAGGTCTGTTTTCACTGACAGCTAAGTTTCCCTGGACAGAACCCTTACTGTGCTGTCATTATCAAATTATCAAGTCTGTTGTTTTCTTTTTCTGAGAATGTAGCAGTTGCTAGACTGGATCTAACCCAAGGTCTGGTGTTCTGTCTCTGACAGTGGCTAGCACCAGATGTCTCTAAAGGGATTGGGCTCTGGAGTAGCAGGTGGGAGTTAATCTACCCCTACACTAGGTTTTGTCGTGTCTTTAACAGCTAGCGATAACTTAAGCTCTGGAAAAGATGTTTCAATATTTCTCCTAATTGTCTGTTTTATAGTGAAGTGATCATTCTGGATAGTCTTGCTAGCACTAGGAATATACAATATTTTTGCATCATAAATTTTGTGGCATTTTCCTTAGTATTTTTTTTCCTTTTCTTTCTAGTTTGGTGCCTCAAAAGATCTGTTGCTTTTACGTGGTGGCTCTGCTCCTGTTTACAGAACTGTTGGTTCTTCCACTTGCTCTTCCTAGCTCCTCAGAGAGGTTGTTAACTCTTTTCTAATGAAACAGCAATTTTCTTCTTTATTGAAGCCAACTCAGCTGCAGTGGTGGTAAAAGTGCTGTTTGCTATATACTACTCTTGGAGACTGCTAGGCTGAACAGTGTTAACCTGTTGTTGCCTAGATGCCACCTGGTCACTTGTGGAGGCATAATCAACTTTACCTGCCCTGATGTTTTGTTAGCTAGAGTTCAGTTCAGTAAAAATAGCTCCACTTCTGTAGATATATTGTCTGTATTTTACACCAAGAAAAACTGAAGCAGAGGCCAAGAATGTAGTTTTGTCTTCTGGAATTTGAGTCAGGCAGTGTGGTATCTCAGGTCCAGTAATGGGCACAATTTCTTAAAAGTCTGGTTTTGAAACCTTGATCCCTTAGTTCAGCTAAGTAAGAAGTGTATGATCTGAGAATCACCAATTCTAAGAGTTGAGTAGCCTCACTAACATTAAGCATCACCCAAATGTCATCACCTACTGTAGTTCAGATTCAGGTCCCAGCTGGACCTATTTCGTTGCAAATTTTAACTGGGGTGATTACCCTACAGCTGCTTGTGAATATCCTGGCACAGGCAGCTAGAACAACAGCTTGAATTTTCAGAGCTGTATTGCTTGAAGAGACCTCCTGCAGCAGCTGTAAATCTGCAGTTGTTGAGTGCTCCATTGATTCAGAGCACTATGAAGGCAGAAAATAAATGATGCTGCACATTACTACAGAGTTTAGGAGTAATTCAACTGAGTACAGGCCTAATCTATTCCTATTTTACTGATGAGATTACTGAGACACTGAGCAGTTAAGGGACTGACCTTCAGAAACACAGTTCAGAACACCCACTGAAGTCAGTGGGAGATAGGAGGATATGGCAGCTCTGAAAAGCACAACCCAATGGACACACTTAAAGTTGTGTGTCATGCCCTTGGCAGACTGCAGGAGAAAATTTGGGATTCCTGTCTCCCAGCATAGATTAACATTCAGTAGTCTGTCCAGAAAAATATCTTCTTAAATGCAATGTTGATAGATGTCTTAACCTTATGCTTTGCTGAATGACAATGCAGGTTTGTTTCTGTCTGTTCAGTTGTGGAAGGAATGCAGAGCCCCCAGAGGAGAGAGGAATCAATGAATACTTATGTAGACTAATCTAAACAAGTTCCTTCACTGTCTTCAAGAATCACAAGGTGCACATTCTTTCACGGGGTGAATGTGTGGGATAATTTTTATTAGATGAAATATACAGAGGCAGTTCTCCTTAAATAGCAGCAGTGCTTCAGGGGTCTTGGTGTCCTTTTGTCCTGGACACTGGGAAAGTTTTGCATTGAAGTGAAAACCTCCTGAAAAAATTTGGTTTTGTTTTGTTTTTTTAAATTTCCTTCATATTGTGCACAAAACCCCTTTCTGGGTTAAGGTGTAACATGGCTCTGAGGAGTGATGGTTTAATACCATCAGGATAGGTGGCAATCCCTGAAACTAATGCCACTGAGTGAGCTCCATAAGACATTTAAGTAAAACTGAAGAACAGATCCAGAGGCTTGTAACACAGTGCTTTTTACTTCATCTCTTTCCTTTTAGCTTCTTTTAATTTAACTGCATCAGTCCAGATCTGGAACTGAGAAGAACTTGTGTGTAGGGCACAAAATGATCTGTGCGTGTGGCTTTTTGGCAAAACCTCTGCTGCTGTTAGCAGTCCAGGTAAGTCATAGAATGCTGGGATGCCATATTCATCATCCCAGGAGGTAAAGTTTGCTGGTCCAAACCTGTGCCATTCAGTAGCACAATAGGTGAGATTTGTCTTCTGTCAGTCTTAAGTGAAAGCCATCTTTAGGGCAGCAGTAGCCAGCTATTACTGCTTGGGTCCAAATGTGGCTTGATGATGGGTTGGGGGGACATGCCAGTCTCAGCAACCAGAGTTGATATTTTAGTGGCAATTTCATAAAAGATATGCCCTTTAGTGTCCAGTACTGATTCTATAGTGAGTACTCTTCATGTGAATAAATGTCATGGTCACTAAAGTCAGGGTTATGGGGCTTGATAATCTGGGTCAAAAATAATCATAGAAAGGAGAACCTCCTTTAATGTGTGCTTGTGCAGGGGGATGAGGAAAGGGATGATTTTCTTGTATAGGTTTCTCCTTGGGGGGAATCAGTCAGTTCTGACATCCTCATCCAGTGCCAGGATGTTGTGTCTAGTCTGATCTGTAAGAGTAATAGTCCCAGTAGTTTTCTCTTGTGGTGGTTTTGTTGTTGTGTTCTGAAATCTAAATGCCAATTAGAATCAATGTGAATGAGCTAATAGCTTTCAGCTGAAGCATCCATCAAGTTCTGCTCCTCTGGGAGTTTCATAATTACTACCATATGAGTGGACTTGTCGTTTTGTGAGTTGTGTGCAGAGCTAATCCTGGTTGCCATACAGTATTCAGCAGCCATGAGAATTGTCAGAAATGGCTAAATAACGTATTAAAATAAATTTTTTTCTTGTATGCATCTCTGATTTCTGCTTAACTGAAACAGGACGAGCCTCAGAAAATGCAGGGGAGGCAACTTCTGCTTGTGGGTCTAGAAAAGGTTATGTAGGTTCGATCAGGAATTTGAATCCATGCAAATGAACTGGAAAGTCTGAGACACAGTATTTGAGGTCCAGTTTAGAATACAAGGAGGAGGCGTAATTTTGTATATTAATTTGGCCCATTGCAATCCTCAAATATATCCATACCTACGAAATTCCCCTGAGACATAGCTATTTAATCTACACTGAGTGTTACAGACAGACATTAACACCACATCATCATCTGTGTCAGGTTTATATTTAATACTCTGGTTCATTTTGTGCAGCAAAAGAATGGCATAGAACCAGTTCATATCTTAAATAAGTCATGCAAATGTCTTTTCCTCCTCCTACTACTGGTGTTTTTCTACCTACTGCAATACATGGGTGGCAGCTTCAAAGCAGCCATTCTGTTTCTACAGGTGGATGTGTTTGCTTAATATTAGAGAGCATCTCTGTTTTTATCCATTGGTTTGTCCAAAACAAAGGAAAAACCTTCCTCATGTAACCTCCCTGAGCACTAACAGAGTGTTGTATGAAAGCACATTGTGGTGTCTGATGTTATCCTCCTATGGAGGAGAGTCTTTACTGCAGGGCAATGTAATGAGGAAGATGGTGCGTTTGTTGGGAGGATGGAATCCAAAACTTGCTCATGAGTCCTTGATCTTGGACCTGTGAGGTCATGTCTTTTGTTGCTTGGTCACTTCTGTTCTCCACTTTGCATTCTTTCTCCAGTGAATCAGATGCAACTTTCTACTTCTTTATTCCTTATGCATAATTCAAGCTCTTTTGTCAAAGCTTTCAGAACCTCTGCTTCCTTATCTTGATATAATGAGCTCTCTTAAAAATAAGAGGAAAGTGAGATGATTGACTATAAACCCTCCTCAGTTCTCTTCTGTTATAATCATCACAAAATCTATTATTCTCTTTGCAGATAAATGTATTGTTCTGCACTTAGTAATAGGATCAAGCCAGAAAGTATTGCTAGCTGCTCTTAGTATTAAGGTAGCAGGTTAATGCATCTTAAACTTCCATCATCCTCAGAAGCAGGATAACTTATGGGTGTACCTCTGTCTGGTGGAACTGCAAAGTAAAATGCATTCACTGAAGAATATGCAATGGTGTGTTTATGCATCTTCCTTAAAAATGAAGACTGTGAGATATAAGGTTGGTAAATCGTGCAGATGGTCTGAGCATGACTTCAGCATTTTCACTTACTCATTGCGTGTGCACTGCAAGAGCTGCCTCTGTTCTTGTCTGTTCCTTTGAGGCAAAGACCTTTGCTTTGGTTTTATAGTAATTGCTCAGTGATATGAAGGAACAGAGAGATTACCCCAATAGAGATGAAAATAATGATATACATTTTTCAGACTAATCTAAACATGCAGAAGGTATTCCAAAAATTAGACACTACTTTTGAATATATTTATTATCCTTAGTGCTAATCTATGTTATTCTGTTTTTTTCAAAATTAATTTTCAAGTAGGGAGCCTGTTTGGATTGCTCTGACTAGGGTTAGCCTGTTTGTTTAAGGTTTTTTATCCTTTTACTGCCTTGTTTCCAGGGAAGCCAGAGTCAACAATGATGATGCTCCTCTAGAACTGCTGCTTATTGAAGTGAGGCACTGTTTCAGGAGGGTACAAAAATGCTGTAATCCAAAGTGTCCCCTCAGGATGGGGATAGTTGAAGGGGCAAGACAAGTTATTTTTGCATGTGAAGCATTTTCAGCCCTTGGCAATACTGACAGTGTTGTAAAGGACTTTCAGAGCAAAGTCAGACAGGTGCTGTGAGGTGATGCTTGGTGTTGTGTATCAGCCTGCTCACAGTGTGCTAAGGTAGGTAGTTTTCACACTGTCCCATTAGGGAAGAGGTGTGTTGCTTTCTGCTGCACACTGCTAATCCACTTTGCCTTCATAGTTGGTTTTGGGAGGGGAAGAACCAAAACCAGCAGATACTACTATCTGGCCACCTAAAATGTATGGTCTGCTCTCACTTTATAGTTTCTTTAATTTCTTAGTCAGTTACTGCATCTGGGTAATTTAAAGTTCCACGTGAGTGCTAAGTCATTTTAGTGATGTTGTCCTAATGGACTAGCTGAATTGTGTACATGCAAATAGCTGTTGTCATGATTAATTGAACAGGACTGCTAGCACTTCATAATCATAGGTAGGAGGCTACTGATTTCTGGTAGTGATTTTTCTGTTTTCTTTATTTTAGTATCCGTGGTGAGGAGGTGAAACTTTTGGTGTTGAAACCCTAGTTCTTGTTATTGTCTAGAAAAAGTTCAACCAATTGAAGTCTGTCACAGTGTTATGATCAAGTTGGGTTGAATGGAATTTATTGCAAGTATTAATTGTTGAAGCACAAGTTGAAGCTCTATCTGGAGCCACTATAGCAGGCAAACTTTCTTAGCAATACATGTCAATGCACATGCATTCTCCTGCTGTGGAGGTGATAGTGGGTTTGTGGGTGGGTTAGACCAGCACACTGTGCACCCTTTGAAAAGAATGACTTTCCAGATTTGCTTCAAATCCAGTGAACCTTCATCAGAAGGACTCTCGTAGAAGGTAGATATAGCAGTACTTAAGGGCCCTAGTCATTACCTACAGCTCCAGTATGCTCAGCACAGATGCCAAGGAAACATGACTGTGTAAATAAATAAAAATCTTCCAATGTTGGAGAAAAATGGAGGAATGCTTCTTCAGACCCTAAAATAGTTAATAAACTCTGCTCAGGAGTCAAGTCTTTTAGCCCAAGTTAAAAAAAAGTGTTGAATAAAAGACACATGGGAAAGAATAAATATTTTGTATATAGCAATGAACCTTTCACCTCAGTATCCAAACTTACTAGAAGCTCTAGATCAAGCTTTTTAAGCTAATCAAAGAATACAAAAATTATGCTAGAGGATAGACTTATTAAATCCAGAGTGGCAAATTAGGAAGTCTTTATGTAACGGAAGAAGGGCTCTGCACTGATTATGATTCCTGTGGTGTTAAATTCCTGTTTCCACTGAGGTTCCCTCCTGCACTGGTTTAAAATCTTCCTAGGCTTCAATTGTTATTTCTAACAGACTAGTAGCCTCTTAGTTTATATGCTTGTTAGACAGGGCACATGCAAATATTCACATGTTACTTGCTCGCTATTTGGAGGCAGCAGCTGCAGCAGAACAGCTCTTCCTGGTGTTATGCTGGACTTGTTTTCCACATCCTTAAGAACAGTTCTTACCCTTATGTAGGATCTAGATCTTTCTGGATATCTGTCATGACTGCCTGGACTTGCAATTTCTGACCTTAAAGTAGAGTAGCATCAAAGTACTCAATTTGCGTATGGTTCTCAAGCTGTTTGCTTGTACTGAAGCTTTCCTACGCTCTGTGTTAGATTATAAGGTCTATGGTTGTAATGACATTCCAGTCTTATGGGAAGACTTCTAGATTAACAATTTTAATATTTACTTATTAAACATTAAATAGAGGAAGGAGAGCATGAAGCAGTTATGCCTCTGGTATTTAACTTTTTGTCTGCTTTATTTAATTCTTACAATCAAAATTCAGTATTCAGGTAATGGTCTTCACTTGGTGACTTACATTGGCTTGCTTGCTTTCACTTTGACATGCATTTGAAAAACATTTTAAGGAAATTGACTGCTACAACTTTTTAGAATAAAAAGGTCACACGTAGAATGAAGCTTGTAAACTGTGGACAGTAGAATAAAATTGTTGTAATTTGAAGTCATATGTTGTTAGTGTGTTCTTGAGCCTAAAATGTGATATGCTAAGATTGCTCTGTATCTGGGGGAGAAATTTTATTTTCAGTCTTTTGGCCCGACTCCACCATCTGTAGACTGTTTAAAGCTGCAATCATTTAAAGATATGTCTGTCTCTGCAGTGATACCGATGTTTTCTATCCCAGTTCTCAAGGGCATGTTGGATTAGCTTGAATAATGAATGTGTCTAATTGAGGGGAGTGGACATTGGATGTAGCTAATACAAAATAGGATTGGAAACAGAGTGGGTATAGTGCAACCTTTGAGAGGACATACTAATTTTTCTTTTGAAATGTGTGTCATGAAAGACCATTACTACAGGTGTTGCTATGCTATGGTTTTTAATATCCCATTCTCTGAGACTTCATGGATACTAAATCTGGATTCAGTTCATGGCTCCTTATTTTCAATTGCTTGGCAACAGATTGAGCAGGATTGATGGTTGTCCTCTAATCTGTTCTCTACATCTGCATACAGAGAAGGGCCTTTGATCCTTCTCTTTCCCACCTTCCTAACTCTTTACTCATCTGCTTGTTTTTCCACATAAGTAAATCTCACTCCTGCTAAAGATGAAAGCTTACAAGGGAATGAGCTTCAGAGGATAGTGAGTGAGTATTGTTTGCAACACAGTCACAGGGGGGCAAATATGAGTATCAAAGGAGTTGTTTAAAACCACAGCTATAAAGAAAGGAGGTAGTGGGATAGGATTTGAGATTTCTGGTATCAGCACTTTGCCTGGTGCAAGTGCCACTATTAGAAATGAAAAGATGAGGTAGGAGAGAAGTCTGTTTTGTTTCATAACAGCCTTTGTTTTTTCTTCTTGTGTTGACTCAGCAACATGTGCTGGCTCATGCATAAAGTTGTTCATTGAATGTATTGAAGATTTTGCTTTTTTGAAGGAAAAAAAGTGAGTCTCTTTTGCCACAAGAGGGAGAGCATGAGAAACGCCAGAGAGAGGAAACTACACCGTGACACTTCTGCTCATGTCTTCATTTTAGGCCCCACAAAGGGATAGGGAGGTTTTGGAGCTGAACTCCTTCATCCTTATGCCTATGCTTACTGGAAAGCAAAAATGCTAGAGATGGTCAAAATCTAGTGAAGTATTGCCTAGTGGTTCTTGCATGAATTGTGATTATGTCTCAGCTTGAGATGCTTATCACTAAGATTTTATGAATCAGACTAATTTATTCAGCAAGTCAGCCCTAGTGCTAGAGCTGGGGCTTGGAATCTGGGGAAGAAATAACACCTATGGTTAGAATTCATCATTGCTTGTGTCTGGTTGGCACTCTGAACCTATTAATGAACCCATTTAACTAAATGGATATTGATTTTTAGTTAATTCACTATCCAACCAAGTCATGCTGATATACTTTTAATGTACTCTGACTTTAGTTATGCTGAAGGGCTGCATCTGTTTAACTGTGTTGGATTTTGTGTCAGTTTAGTTAAATATGTATAAAAGTGAGTATTGACAAGTGCTAAGTGTTTTGTAGTGGGATTTTGTATTGTAAACTCCTTCTCTTACCAGGTCAGGTTTTACCCCTCTTCAGTTTTTCATTTGGTCTTTGGTAATAACATTTTCCAGGTTTATCTTTTATTTTATAAAATCCAGGACAAGTGATTGAATATTAACACTCCAAGAATCAGCACTTCCTAGTCAAGAAATAGCCTAAATCTGCCTGTTGTTTTGCTTTCATTTCCTTTCTGGAGATATGCTGTAATAGTAGACATCTCAGTTATTTTGTCTCATGGCATTCTTTTTTCTTTCTCCTTTGACAGTAAGTTTAAGAGAGATTTTTCTGATCTCATGGTATTGTGATTAATTTGCAGAGTCCATGAAAGGCATCTGCACAAGTTAATTGCACACACTGCTCAGCCCCTCTGAGGTGAGTGGAATATAAAGTAGAAAGCAGATGTCCTGAGAATGTGTATATTTGTGTGTGACAGGTTCAGGTTGTGGATAGTGGATTAGGCACGACACAGAATGGAGCAACGAGTTCCTTCTCCTGTCTCTACTGATGCCTATTGTGAGGCTGTGAACACACACTGCTCTCTTTGTCTGCCTGCAATTCTCTGCCTGCCTGTTCTCTAGTCTGTTATGATGATAAACTCTGCAGGGCGTGGACCAATGCTTGTTGTGGTCTAAAAAAGCCATGCCAATCCTCATTAGATACCGCTCCCTCCTTAGACTATTTTTAGTCCTTGTTTGTCTCAACCAGTTGTTACTTCTATCTTGCAGACAGTAGAGACTGCCAGCTGCATGTTTCGACAGCACCTAGCACTTGGCAGCCCAGGCTTGGTGAGCATCTTTGGTCCCTAATGTCACTCACTTTCCACCACTCTGTATTTTAGAGTCCTATGACACAATGGAGTTCTGATACCATCCAGATTTTAACTGTGGCATTTGTGTCAGCTGTTTCAGTGGTGGTATCAGCCGTACTTCAGTGCATTTCAGGCATCAAGTTCATAAACTAAGTTGAGAGAGGCAAAGTTTGAGACATAAACTGAGGGGACAAATTGCATAGTTGCAGTGGTATGTAAATGAGCATGTTAAATTCAATTTCCTGAAAACTGAGGGGGGGAAAAAAATCGACTTTCTTTAGCCAAAGTAAAATCTTCACAGTTTAGGCAGGCATATTAATTTAGGACAGTTCATCCTGTATTTACAGCTTTTTTAAACTGTCAGGACAGCCTGAGGTTTCAAAAAGATTAATCCAAGGATGCCAAGCATACACCGCACAGGCCAGAACATTCCCCTCCCACCCTGCTTGTTGGTGGTTCTTCAGATGTGGGCAGGAAGTGGGCTGAGGACTGGAGGGATTATTCTGTTAGTCCTGTCCCTGCTATGTTCCTACCCAGAGGCTCCCTAGATTTTTCCTAGCTTATGAACAAAGTAAATCTTTCAGGTGAATGAAATTCTAACAGCTCCTATGCATGCCATGAGGACACATCTGGTGATGTGTTGGAAAGTGCTGGGAACACCTGCATTTGACTCTGTATGTGCACATCCCATTATGAGATGTCACATGTTCCTGTTGCGTGACACCTGTCATGTGATAGATTTCTAATGACATGATGGGGGGGGTACAATGCTTAAGGGCCTCTAGAAGAGGTGATTTGCCCCATTATCTGGGGACACTATTGAACCTTGGGGGACACCACTAATGACAGGCCTTCAGCTAGACCCTGTACCACTGGGATCTGCTGTTCAGCCAGTTCTCAATCACCTGACTGTCTACCTATCCAGTCCACACTTAATGAGTTTGCCTGTGAGGATGTTGTGACAGCGTGGAAAGCCTTGCTGAAGTCTAGGTAGGCAATATCCACTGCTCTTCCCTTGTCCATTCAACTGGTTGTTTCACTGAGGTTGGTAAAGCATGATTTACCTTTAGTGAATTCATATTGACTACTCCTGATCACCTTCTTGTCATCCATGTGGATAGAGGTGGCCTCCAGAACCAGACACCCCATCACCTTTCCAGGGATTGAGGTGAGGCTGACTGGCTGGTAGTTCCCATCGCCTTCGTTCTGACCTTTTTTGAAGATAGGAGTGACATTTGCTTTCTTCCAGTCTCCAGTATCTCTCCTCATTGCCACAGCCTTTCAAAGGTGATTGTGAGCAGCCTAGCTCTGGTGTCCGAGCATCAAGTCAGGGCCCATGGACTCATGGATGTCACGATTGCCCAGGTGTTCTCTAACCCAATCCTCCTTGACTAAGGAGAAGTCTTCTGTCTAACATTCCTTTACCTTCCTCTTTTGGGTCAGCAGTTCCCGAGGGCTGATCTTGTCAGTGGAGACCAATGCAAGAAGGCATTCAGTAACTCTGCTTTCTCTGCATCCTTTGCTCCAGGGTCCCCCCTCCATTTATGAACATTATCCTTTGTTTCCCTTTTGCTGTTGATGTATTTGAAAAAGCCCTTCTTGCTGTCTGTGCCATCCTTGGTCAAATTTAATTCTAGATGGGTCTCAGCCTTCCTGGTCTCATTTCTACTTACTCTGATAATGTCTCTGTATTCATTCCAAGTGACCTGACCCTAATTCCATACCCTTTGTATTTCCTGTTTACACTTGAGTAATGACAGACATTAATGGAGGAGACTGTGAACCTCGAGTAGCTCCTATGCTGAGGAGCTGGGTCAACAGGAGATCCTTTGACTCCTGGCTGCTGCCCTCTCTCCAGGAGCTCACTCACATGCTCAGCAGCTCTAGTGCTGCAAACTGAACTTCACAGGTAAGTTAGTTTTGCAAGGTAAGGGGCATGTGAACAAGGAAAATGGTGTCATGTCCTCGAGGTGCTTGAGATGCAGGCTGTGCTTCGTACGCTGAAGTCTGTAATATTCATCTGTTTGAATTATTAACCTCTACTCCAAATAGACTTACTACTTTTTTCTTTTTTTTTTTTTTTAATGTGGTAACGGCTGCCCATTTTTTTGTGAGCTTATGGGAAAATCCAGTATTTCTTGAATTAGAAGTAGTTCTGAAACTGTTCAGATAGCTGCACCCATTCAAAAGGCAGCCCAGCAGCCAAGGCAGTAGCAAGGGTTTGTGCCAAAGACCATGAAGAATTCCAGCTGTGAGCAAATGTGAGAGAGCAGCCTCTGGGTACCCAAGCACTGCCCCCTCCCAGCTATCATTTCTTTCACAGCTGTGGGAATGCTTAAAAATTATGGATGGCTGGGGAGGAGGGGAAAAAAGATCACAGTGACTTTCAAATCTTTGGCTGAAAGCCAGAAACGTTGTGAGCACAGATTCAGCATTGCAACTCTAGCCATGAGAGAGATTCAGAAATGACTTGGGTTTATTTTTAAAGTGCACTTAATTTCAAGTTTCTCAGAACATAAAGCCCTTGCTGGCATGCTGAGGTCCAGTCTGTCCTGTCTCTCCTGGGAGTCTCACTCTCCCAGTCTGTCTCATGGATTCCACTCAGCTGTTATTAATAGAGATCAGTTAATTTTTCATTCTCTTTCAGCTGTTCCCACTACACTTTCAGTGTTTGAGGAACTTCAGACAGCTGAGATGGAAGTGAGAAAGCTGGAGTGAATAGAGAGGTTGCTGTCTCTAAAAGATGTTTACTTGCTTGGTTATAATACAATCCTGCCTCCACATCTTTGTTGAGATTTTAGGGACTTTCTCACAACAGCTGTGGTTAGTGAATGAGATGACTCAAGCTGCCCTTCCTTAGGTATCAGTTTGAAATGCTCAGCCCATATACCTGCTGTTCTTTTCAGTACAGGTATCTCTTTGGGTGTTGGAGCTGGGAGAAGAGGGATATCAAAGCATGTGAAATCTCACTGCTAGGATTACGCTCTGTGCACCCAAATACTTTCTAGGTTTAGCTTGTCATCAGAAAGAACATTATCAGAGTTAGATCAAGTGATAAAGTTGTATCTGCTGCATGTTGAGAGATTTTTTTTTTGTGTGTTAAAAAATGGGGGAGACAGTTTAAACTTTATTTAAAAATGTTATTTTTCTCCGCTCTTTGAGTGGTGGAAATCGTATGGGTGATTTTTCATAGAATCACAAAATGGGCAAGGTGTTTTGTGAGCTCCTCTGAAAAGTATCTGAGCATAAGGAGATATTAGGGTAAAAGAATCTATTTACTTCCCAACAAATACTAACATTCATCCATCTATATTTTAAATAGTTTCTAAGAAGATCCAGAAACTCCCTGCTATTTGTAACTTGATGACAGATTTGGTTTTAGTGTGATTTGGGCAGAAATGTTAACTGCCTCTTAGCTTCTGTGAAGGTGTTGGCCTGTGGGCCACAATCCATCCAGACAATAGGTAGCATGTGGTACCACTTAGCTATAAACATATTAATTATCATCTCTTAGAAGGACCACTCCTTCCTGCCTCAGGAGTACAGCATTCAACACAGTTCTTAAAACCAAAATATATTTCTATGTAGAATTAAAAATACACATCTGTATTTTTATATAAACATGTAAGTGAGAAGGATGAAAGGAATTGACTTGTAAGGGTATTTGACTGAAATTAGATATAATAGCAGCCAAATAAGTTTGGGGGTAAACACAGAAAATTTTGAGGGACAGGGAATTTAAAAAACCCTTATTCAATTACTCTGTAGACATCAGTAGTCAATTATTTTATTTACATTGTGTTCCCTACCATACAAGGATATTTGGAGAGCAGAATTCACTCACAAGCAACGAGGTGTAATAGATCAAGTAAGACTGCTAGAATATGAGATCAGAGTAGATTTAATCTTAAACCAGCTATGAGAAGGTGAGTCAGTCTCTTTAACTGTGACTCAAAACACAGTCTTGCCTTTACTAGGAAAACCAGTTTTGGTTGTTGCACCACATTGATTTGTTAATATTGTAGGAATTGAGCCTTTGAGGTTCACTTTTGTCATAAACGGGCAAGTGGTGCGTGTGTATCGTAATGAAGAGTTTTAAATAAGTCAATCGGGAAATGTGTGTGCCTCACTGCTATTGACACCAAATCCAGCTAGAGGGGATAGAGAACTGTTGCTGTGGCTTCTAGCAGGGGTTCCCTGCAGGCAGGGAGTAGGTGGGGGGTAGGGGAAAGCAGGGAAGGATGGATTCCACATTGAATCATTATTGTTCAGTTGTTCTCCCATGTAAGCCCAAAATGCCACCCCAGTTGCTTATGGTGGGAGAAATCTTGCAGGAACTGAAGGTCCTAGCAGGCTTGTGAAAGAGCCAGCTAGCCCTTTCTCCCTGCCACTTTGGCCTTTGTTGGTCCAGATTGTTGGCTTTCCAACCACTTCGGAATTTTTTTCTGACTTACCGTTAGTAGCATAGCCCAGTGATGCTTTCACATCCCTTTTAATAAGTTCTGCATCATCTTTTTCTTCTGCTCACTTTCGTGTCTTGAAGCCATGGAGTACAGGAGGGCAAATGCTTCAGGTAGACATGATTGCCTGTTCAAGATGAGGGTCAGCTTGAATTATTCCTTGTGTATATTCTCCATGGTTTGAGGTTTGCATAATGTTCTCTGGCTTATTTCTGGATGGTATTATAGATGTTAATGCTGAAGTTCACTTATCAGATCCCATTTCAGAACATGCAGTCTTAAAATATAAATGGATAGCTTTACAGAAAATCTCAGAGAAATGTGAAACAGATTAAGAAGTGTGTGTCAGTGCAGGACAGTAAGGTTTATACCTACTGGTGACACCTACAGAACTGCCTGCCTGGTTGCAACTCCATAGCAGTAGTTCGTTTAAAAAAAATATATGGTACTTGTGCAGGGAGAAGGGGTAGAATTAGTTCTGAATCACATAAGTAGTTCTGATAGCCTTGCCAAACTGTTCATGTTAGCTGCATATGGGCTGTATAGTAACAGAACAGCCAGTAACCATTTTATTTAACCTTGCTTTTTCATGGATAGGTCACCTAATAATTTTGTTAAAAATGAAAGCTTTCACAAAAGTCTGATTTTTGACAGAAGTTAGGCTTTTTACAGTTTTAGTAAAATCACTTAATTCAGACAACAGTAGCAGGGAAAGAATCCTGGCTGTGAGGCTGGGAAAAGTGTTCAGCTGGGCATACAGCAGGTAAGTGTATAACAAGATCTAAATTCATAGAGCCATGTTGGAAGAGGATTGATCTCTTACTTTGCAACCCAAACAGTGCTTTCTTTGCCGCTTTTATCACATACAAATTCCTTTATAATTAACCATTCCCTGTCAACTCTCATGGTTGCTAGGATTCATTTTTTCATAACATATGCATTGTTTTCACATAATACATTTTTTTTCATCTCCTGTGGTTATTTTTGTCTTTGTAACCTATCTAGGATTCTTTGTTCTACTTTTGTCACTGCAGTTTGCAACACTTCTACTATCTACTATGCTCTCACACTCTTCTGCTTATAGATCTTTATGAAGATATTATTTGAACGCTAAATAAAACATTAAAAGATGTGTTCTCTAGGGAGAGAGAAATCTTGGAAGCGTCAAAATGGAGATGCAAACAAAAATCTGGTTACAAGACCTGAGTAACAGCTGGGACTAGAGCCTCTTACTGTGTGTATTTGATGAGAGGTTTAACGTGTACTGAAGAGTTGACAGTCTAAGGCTGTTCGAAAATTTAACAAGATTTTGAAGCTGTTAGTACCAAAGATGTAGCCATGTGACCCAAAGTACTGCTCTGATATAAATTCTTTTTGATGTTTCAAATTTAAAAATAATAAAAAAGACATCCTCCCCTCAGGCTGTAAACTAGCAGGCTTTATTTTGACTCGAATATGGTCTGCTTATATAGATATGGTCTGCTTATATCATTCAATTTTTGTGTTGGATTAGGTATCTTTTCTTCTGCAGTTGACATAAAGCTGATGTAAATGCTCTATTGTGTGCTTTCCCTAACATGACAGAAATGTGATTGTGTCTGTGCCTGATCTAGCTCAGTCATGCCTTAAGTGATTTGGTAGCTTAGAGCCAGCATTAATTGTTGTGGAGCCTCTGCCATGTTACACGAGACAGAAATATGTTGTCCTCTTCACCATTTTGCATACAAGGAACTGTGGCAAAGGGATCAAAAGCAAGTTCCAGTTCAGAGCAGAACTGGCCTCCTCTCTCTGATCTGTGTGCTCTGCTGCTGGCTATTGCTTACTTTTTCTCAATTTTAATCCACTGATTGCTATGATAATGCCTTTTTGAGAAGCCCTTCTGAGTTTTGAGTACCTCTGCAGACAACTTGAGTTACAGTACTAAGGAATTCAGGAGTTTTGTACTGTATCAAAATCCAAATACATTGCCCCTCCTGTACTTCTGTGCTTGTTTTACAACCTCCTTGTGGCAATCCAGCCCATTTTGTCTGGAATATTTTGCCCTTTATAAACCAACACAGTCTCTGAAATCCATCATTTACAATCTTCCAGTTGATTAGTGATTAGTTATCTTCCTAGTACTTATATTCTTTCTTGGAGGAGTGATCTGGCTCAGGCCAGTAATTACATGGATTATTACTCTTTATGTCTGCTTATAAAATATAGGTCACGATAACATTAAGTTTTATAGGTAGCTGGAAATTTTGCACTTCACAGTAATGTAAACTTGATCCTAGTGTTCAAACAGACTGTGAAACCCCTGGTTCCTTTATGGTGGAATTTTGACAGGTATAGAACACAATTCGGTGTCTACCCAACAAACACACTGTCATGTGTAGAAGGTCGTTAGAGCAAAACGAGGATACCTAATCATTAGAAATATTGTGTGACCCTGCAGGTCCAACCAGCAGTCTTAGCTCTGTTTTGCAAGGTCCTGGATGGAGTGGGCCAAATACCAGATAGTTTTCCAGAGCTGCCAGACTGGGAATTACCCACTGGCCTTCAGGAAATCAGTCTGGGGGAAGAACTGTAGAGGAAAGTGCTGAGGAAAAAGGTAGTGCTTTAGAGGATAGCAGGAAAGACCTAAAAGCTAATTCATATGGAGTGGCAGGTGAGAAGGCTCTGTCTCCTGATCACATTACCGTCTCAGAGGGATGTGTTGCAGAGATGATCTTCCTTCCCCAGCTCCCCTCTCTAGGTGAGCCAGTCAGACTCTTAGTAGAATTCGCTTGACTCCTTTCCACCAGAACAGAAAGACTTGGACAGCTGTCAGCACCAGGTTGGGGTGGCAGATCCATCCCAGACAATGCAGCGCTTATTACCCAGGGTGAGCTGGCCAGCCTGTGAGACACGGGCAACCCTGTGGAAAACATGTGTGTTGTAGGCGACTGAAGAAGTCTTACAATGCATGATGCTGGGCAATAGTGCAAAATGCTGCATTTGAGCAAGAGCTGAACACAGGGAAGTTGGGCAGTGTGAGTTTTTAACCCCACTTATCTTGCTCAGTGGATTATTGTGATATGGTTACTTAGCCTAGCTGGTCTGATCAGAGCAGTATTGTTGCCTACTCTTTTTGTGGCAGTGCTGTGAATGCAGTTTCAGGAAAGGTGGCTGTAGCTGAGCAGTAGCTTCAAAAAAGCTCCTTGTCCATGCATAGCAATCTGTGTGCTGGCAGCTGCTGTACAGTGAGGCATCTCTTCAATGTGTATCAAAATAGGAAAATTCTGAAGCATTCTCAGCTAAGGTGCTGCTTGCTGTTGCCTTAATTACCATATTAGAAAAGATCTAAACAGACAAGATGACTCCCAAAAGTGTTCCCACACTGTTTGGTTGCAGCAGCCTGAGGTCCTAAATATAGCCACCCATAGTTCAAAGCCATGAGCCCTATGACTTAAAATGCAGACTTCCTAGTGCTGTATTCTGAAACCACATTGTACACATACATTGCATGAATGGGGAAGAAACAGCAAAGCAAAAAAAATTTGAGGAAACATCTTATTTCCCTTCACCACCACACCACCAGCAAGGTGCTGGTATCCAGGGGAAGACCATCTAACTCTGATAGGCAGTTCCAGAGTCTGAATTGCAAGAATAAGGTGGTACAAATGTAGCTTCTCTGGTGGGAGTGCATTAGTCATCATCACTGTCATGTTGGTATTGAATATCAGAAGGTTTTCCTACATTCATTGTGCACATTGGGATCGTTTTGATTTCACTTTCACTCACTTCCTGAGGGTCATCTGTCCATTTTTACTCTACACATATATGCTGTCCTGTAAAATAGATTAAGGACCTTGATCATATTCTGATATCCCCTACTCTTTTATAACAGTTTCTAGAAGGTACATACCAAATGTAAAAGCAACAGGAATAGTTTCAATTGTATGGTTTCCATGCAGGAAGAAACTGCCTAGGTCATGAGAAGATATGATTGAGAGGTGGGTACAATAGAACTGTATATAACTGAACAGGATGGGCAAAACAAGAAGGAAATAATTAGATATTCAGGACTACTCACAACACAGCAGCTATGATCACTTAAATGTTTTTAAAAATTAACAAAAAAGTGGTTTTTTTTTTTACTTGATTGTTTACGATGAGCTTGCAGCTCTCCTTCCACAGTTCATTTTGGGAGCTAAAACTTAAATGGCTTCAGAATGGGAGCAGACCCTCATGGGATAACAAGTCTGTTAGTAGCTGTTACGTAGAGCTGTAACATACAAATGTATACGTATTATACAACAACAAAACCCCCCACATTCTGTACTTGTACTTCTACTGTGCCTCCTCCCTATACATCTAACTCTGATCTGACTGAATATGGCTTTCTTCTGCTTACTTTAGTTTCTTTGTTTTAACTAAAGTCTCGAGTCTGTGTGATGTTCTAAAGCTTGTTGTAGCTTGCAGCATTGAGGAATACCTGATATATATAGCATATACCCTGAACTGAACAGTTTATTTATTGCTGATACTGGGGGTTGGACTTGTGAATCAAGATGTTCCAGGCTGGTTCATTTTCCAGAGTATTAGATAAACCCATAGGATCCAACCCGTTTGAGCCTGAAATATGAGAAGGTTTTGAATACTCCTGCTCTGGTCCTTCCTCCATCCTGAGATCTCATCCCCCTCCCTCCTCATCAAGGGGCTGTATTTGACATAAGTAATTGATGCATTGGTATCAGATTTAATCAATAATGATTTCTTTATCTGTATATTTAATTCTCAGTCTTTGAAGGAGTATCATGATAGAAAACCATGATTTTTTGTCATCTGTAGGGAGCAGTTGTCCCCTCCTCTGAAATGGAGATTGTCATTGTGCAGCTGGGGCTAAGTTACCTGGGTCTGAGTAATTAGCAACAAATCATATTAACCTGTTATATGAGAATATTTGCATCACTATTAGATATTCACAGAATATTCTGAGTAGGAAGGGACCCACAAAGATAATCAAGTCCAACTCTTAAGTGAATGACCCATATGGGGATTGAACTCACTGCCTTGGCATTATTAGTACTGAATTGTTTTTTGGCCATGCAATAGGGGAAAGAAAGTTGGAGGAGCCAGTTTGCAATTTAAAGCAAAATGATGATGAATTTGCATAGTACATCAAGCCTCACATCCACCATATTCAATATGAAAGGTGGAGAGACTGTTTCACTTCCTAGGAACAAATGAGTAAAGCAAAGTAATGCATTCTGAGAAGTCACACCTATGGACTGTGGACCCGTGTGCAGTAGAAGAGTGATGAAGATGCTGACAGTCCTTATCAATGAGGCCAGTGGTGTGAAATGTTTAGCTGCTGCATGTTGATGGATCAAAGCACAGAATGTGCAAATGTCTTCTGCTCTCCACCTCGTACTGGGAGCGGAGCTGTCTGAGTCACTGTAAGACTGTCAGCTTCAGGGCCTTTTCTGAACAAAGAGAAGCTCTTAGGGCCTAATCTAGGTACCATTGGAGAAAAATAAAATCTCTTTTTGTTATTGTTGTTTATGGGGGTTCTATTTTTCTTTTTTTTTTCCTTTTTTTTTTTTTTTTTTATTACTTGCCTGCATTTTTTTACTAGGAAAGCAGTGATCTCAGGGGAAGAAATCTGGGGAAAAATATCAGTTTAGGCTTCCTGGGGAAAATCAGGCAGAGATGTTGAAATTATTTTTCAGCAAAGTAATGACAAAAAATTCATTTTGGGTCATCCCAAGACAGTTTGCTGTCTTTCAGATGTTTTTAGATTATTTTTATACTGATTGCTTTTGCCTAAGTTTTTCTTCTGCTATAGATCAGCTCTTAGATAAAACCCCTCATATTTATCAGTAAAGATATTGAAATACATTATGCAAAATGCAGTATTTGATAGGTTTTAATTTAGGCCAAAGCAATTTGCATTGAATTAAAAAACTGTTCTAATCTCCTCGAAATACATCTTTCATTTCTTCTGACTCTGTTCTGTTGTTAAGATGCTTCTGTGGATAACTGTAGTTAAATTACTCTAGTTGTACCAGTCTGAAGCTGAATGTACATTATACTCTTTACTGGTCAAGGGTGAAAATAGATGTCTTCTCTGCTGAACACAGCTGCCTTAGCAGACACTGCCAATACAGTTAAGTATCCATTACCTCTCTTCACGTGATGGTTTTGTTCAGTGTGGACTACAGGATGCATTGTGGTAGCAGATCTGCAGCTCCCTTAGTCTAAACAGAAGGTGTACTAAGAATGATGCTTCAATCTGCATACTGACACCCCTCTGGCATCACTGGAAAAGCTCCGAGTACCAATCCAGCCCCGGAGTTCAGTGAACAGGCCTAAAGGTCTCAACTGTGGTTTTGCTGGAAAGAAGTGGCGTCAGATCCTCAGCTGAGGATAAATCAGGCTTTGCTGACTGAGAATTTGGCCCAGTGTTATGGCTGTATTTATTTCCCCTGCTGCACCTTGAAATACAACCAACTTTTGCTTGATTGAATAGGCTTGTTTTCTAGCAATTACTGTTGTAATTACCAGTTCTCAAGAGAAGGTTTTTTGCCTGCTGTCAGCTCTGGTAGAGGAAAAGGGAAAACAAAGTTAACTGTCAAGTTGCTTCCCTGAGGAGGAGTCATCCAAACATAAGGGATCGTGGACTGAGTGCAGGATTAAAGGGGTGTGCAGATCCCAGGCTAGCAGTGGTATAACCCTTAAAGAAGGTGCATCCTTGTTAAGGAGTCTTACAGGAACCTGTGCTGTCCCTATTTCCTCACATCTGTGCATGAAAGAGAAGTTCTGTCTCATTCTCTGCCCAAAGGAGGGATGTGAAAATAGAAATATTGAAGTATAGTACCTTGATTCTTCTGCCTGACTGTAGCCTAGAATTCAGATCCTGTTCGAAGCCAGTGACTTGCCAAGGCAGATGTTATGCTTGAATGAATTTAATGAGATGATCAGGACTCTGTTTACCAGTGTGGCTTGCTTAGAGCAGTGCTCCAAACACCCAGGGAAACAGGAAGAAATTGTAATTAAAGGCAGCTTTGAAATTCAGTATGTGACTGATTTGCATTTTACCATTTTATTCCTCTTTCCCCTTGGCCCTGTAAAAGCCTGGGGAGGTTTGCATGGTGAGACTGGCATTGCTGTGTTGCATTATGGATGCTTGAGGGACTGTGGAATGGCAATTGTGTAATGAGGATGAAAATCAGAGCTTATGGAGAGAAATATAAACTTTTCCCTTAACTGGTGCCTGGAGTGGGGACTTTTATCCTCTTGGTTGTGCACGTGGGGCAAGGTTGTGGCTCTCTTAGCTGTACTGGAGGATTTGGTGAAGGACTGTGTGATGCTGGGGGGGTTGTCAGGGGCTTGTAACCAATGGCTCTGCAGCTGCAGGATAAGAACACCCCACAGAAGATGTGCTGCTACTGTATGTTGCACATACAGTCTTTCTTTTCAGCGCCCATCTCTCTGTCCTTGTCTTTATTTCATTATCCTGTATAGAGGGGAGAGTACATGTGTCTGTGCTAAACTTCTTCCTAGTGGGACTAGGAACAAAATGGCATCTATTCCCTGTGTTGAAGCTGTAAGCAGAGGCTGCTTCCTCACTCTCACAACACTTACTGGTTTAGTGATTTATTCTGTTCTGTTTTACCTGCTGTGTTACTAAAAGCCATACTTTGGACTCCATTTCAGCAGTAAAAATGTGTTACTGAATCAGTCTGGTGTATCAGTGTCTCTTAACTAAGCATTATAGACTTACTACTTTGTCCTGTTCTGCTTTGTAAGTGCTATAGACATATTTCTGTCCTCATTTGATTTAGGTACCTGCATAATTTAATTTAATTTATTTAATTTTCAAAGTGAATTAAAAAAAATGTAACAAGGCTGTATATAGGCCTGAATTCATATGCTGTGTCTCATTATGTATGTGTTTTCCCTTGAAAACCCTAATTCTGAATACTGTGATCACAAAACTTGCAGGTTTCATTAATAAAGAACAAGTCTCTTACTGCTTGGGGATTTAAAATTAAGATACCAAATAGGATCTGTAGTCTCTAAACAGAAGATAGGTAGTAATGAAAAATTCCCATTGGTTGGAAGCTAGTCTCCTGATTTTGGTGAGCTGATCTGAAATTTATGAATGCCTGGAGTGGCAACAATTCAGAAGCCAGATTGTGTTCAGGCTGGTTGATCAACAAAAGTCACTGTTGCTTTAGAAACATGTCATTTAAAAATAAATTTAAAAAAAAATGCCTCCTAGAAGCTGTCAGTGGACTTCCCACTATATTGTAATCTTCTGAATCGAGTAGGTTTTCATTACACCACCCACCCTCTACATCACATCTACGCATCACATATATTTACCCTCTGTGTACTAAAGAAATAGCATCTCTTCCACTACCCTTGCCTGCCCTGTTAAACTAGGGAAAAAAAAAAAAAGTAGGGCAAACTCTGTAGCCTTTATGCAGGGAAAGTCCCATCAACTTCAGTGGGAGACTTGGCTCAGAGAGAAGTACAGGAGCCAGGCCAAAGTTTGCATTCTGGTTTTTACGAAGTTAGTATCAGATGTTCGTAGACTGAAGCCACAGAGCTTTGCAAAAGTGGCCAATGAAATGTCTCTATCTCAGTGGACCTCTGGCATTTAATTCCTGCAACCTCCAGTCTTTGTGTTTTGAAAAAATCTTTTCTTCATTGGAACATGTTTACTTGAATGTGATGTTTGGAATACAGCCAGCACTGCTCGAATATACTCATAGCATAGGCATAAATTAAACCCCAGTCTTGCTAGGGGACTGATAAGCATGAAGGGTCTCAGTGTTCTCAGATGAATCATACTTAGCTCATCAGTGGGTGCCTTGATTTAATGAAGCCATAGTATGTTAATGTTAACACTGCAAAAAAAGCTGTAAAGTTACAGGCAGCCATGCTAACTAGCTACAAGCATTTAAAAGCCTGGGCATGAGCTCCTACTTGGCTATTCTGGCCATAATTAATGATGACAAGTATGTTGGAAAAATAATTATTTTGCTTGCTTTTAAAGACAATTACTTGCTTGAGGCAAGTGAGGGGGTGGGATTTATGTGGCTGTAATAAGCATATGTAGATGGCATCTTCCCAGAAGAATATTATAGCCACAGGATCTTTTTAATTGACCTGAGATTCCTTTGTTCTGTAGATACAATTTATGTATGTGGTCACAGACTAAAATGACCCTACTTGTTCTAGGGCAGGCTGAGTTCTAAATTGCTAAAAGGAAAAAAAGACTGCCTTTATCAGCCCAATCAGCAACAGATAGAATCTCTCCTGGTCACTTTGTAGGGAGGAGAAGTCTTTTTAAATTGGTACCCTGAGTGCATGCTCTTTTCATCTGATAAAATAGGAGTTGGGGGTATGGAAGCACGCTGATGTGGGTATTACTGCAGTCATCTGGTATCCTTCGTGTGTCCGGGCTTGCATAGCACAGCAGCTTTTGCCTGGCACGTGGCCATGCCATCCTCTGACAGCCACCTGCCTGCTCATTTACCATGTTGGGCTGCAGAGCCTTGGTCCCTTTCCAGGCCAGACATGGTAGTGGAGTCAGGGAGGGAGCACCTGCTTTGCTATTGCCTGCTATTCTAGAGCATCATGTGTGATGGAGGTCACCTCTGCTCCTCCTTCTTTCCTTCCAGTCACTGACATTCGGGCATTCAAGGGCTATGAGAGCGATGTAGTCTTATCACATAGTCTGTGATCAGGTGCTTTAACAGTAAGGTAGGTCTTTCTCTCAGAGTTTCATGCAAACTGTGCCCAGGTGGGAAATAACAGCAGAAAATCGCCCAAGGGTGTAATTCAGTGGAAAATTCCATGTGTCCACAACTAATGACCTTTAAGAGAAAGCAGGAGTTTTCATGTTTGTTGTCAGTGATTCCGTTGTTCATCTGAGATGGTGAAATCTTCTTGGGCCACAGGAGAGAGAAGAGGAACCAAAAATCTGTGTGCTGCTCAGTTATGTATCAGAAAAATCTCCTTCTTATTCCCTTTTTTAATCTCGTGGTAATTGTACAGAAGTCATAATATCTTTCCCCAGTTCCCATCTGTAAGGTGGGGAAGATGACGCTCTCTTTCTTAGTAAAGTGTTTTGAAACACGATGCTGAAATTTGTAACAGAAAATGCAGTATGAAGAGTTGTGGGTGCTTTTGTCCACAGCCTGCTGCTTACAGTAAAGGTTGTGCTCTGTGTGTTCCACAGTCAGTCACTGGGAGTTGAGATCTGAAGCTGGGGAAGGAGGACAAATAAAAGAAGGGAAACCTGCTGAATGTATATTAATGTGGTTTTGGTGAGATGATACATAACAGAAAAATATTTAGATTTCTTGCAGTCTTAGTTGTATCTAGTCCTTTCTAAAAGCATTACTAAAGGAAGCAGACAAAGGTGGGTGAATGATAATATTTAAGGGTTTGGATCCAATTCAGTCTATTGATGTCTGCAGATTTTTGTCAGGGTAGAAATTTTTACCTGATTTCAATCTGTTTGGAGAGCTGAAAAACAAAAGCTGTGCCTCAGCAACAGAAGAGTACTAGAGAATAAAGAATAAACAGTTCTCCCATCATGAAGATAAAAGGTCTTAGGATTCCTCAAAGTAGGCTGTGGTGGTAGGAGATGAGGAGTAGAAGAGAAAGAGCCTATTTTTCATTGCCCTGGATACAAATGAGAGATACAAATGTTTGTTTATATAAGTTCAAAGTTCTCCCTAGAAATTACAAGTCTAACAGGAAGACAACCTCTGCTTTCAGCTCCAAGGGCAGAGTGAATTGGAAATGAGACAGAATATAGGGTACTGGAGTTAAAAGCAGTAAGGTTTTGTGCAAGGTCATTAAAGGGCCATTCTTAGGCATCTGGGAGGGATTACTGCATTAGTCTATATTTGACCCTGTGCTAAACTGGCAGAGAAGGGAGTTCCCTTGTGGTCGTGCTGTGGTTTTACTGCGTATTTCTTTCATTCTTTTTTTTTTCCTTTAATTTACTGAGTGCAGAGAGGCAGACTTACTGCATCAGAAACTCCAACCTGGTGTGCTGCTGAGTGTGGGACGTCTGCTGGCAAACAGGAAGCTGGTGTTTCGAGGGCTGTTTGGGCATTACATCTTTTCCCATGTACCACACAATGATAGCAAGAGGAAGTATCATGAGGTTCAGGGATAAAGGCTGAGTTTATCCTGACTGCCAAATTTCTCCTTCAAAATAACCAGATTCTAGTGTAAATCTTTGTTTAGGTCTTCAGGAAGGAATTGGGAGTGATGGAAAGGTCCCACTCACCCAAACATTTCCAGATATCTATGGAAAGATTTGTGAGATTGTAAATTGTGTTTAATCTGAGAGAAAGTCTGAGTTTCTTTGGCACAAGATTAGGTTCAGGCATTGTTTCCAGATTAAATATGTTGTAGATTGGTTTAACCAGACCAGTTCCTTCCATACTCACACATTGTGGTGCCCCCTAGTCTTTGGGGGAGAGATGTGTGCCAATGAGATCATGGAGGGAATGGATGTGGTACATGCACATTAATGTGTGCATGCCTTCCAGCTTCTGAAGCAGATGGTATTGGGCCATCTCCAAGGGAGACCAGTAGCAAGCTTGGCCCCCCATTCCAAGGTCATGTGATTTCCCAACTGCTCTATACACAGTTACATACAAAACAGTTTTTTATATAATGATGTTAACCTGACCCTAGCTTGAAGTGTGATTCAGAAGAATTGTTTATTTGTCTCAAAGCTTGTCAGCTGATTTTCAAACTATCTGATAGTTAGAAAGAGCAGACCGTTGCTGGCTTGTTTGGTTTGGGCTTTTTCTGTATGATGGTACAGATACAAGAACAATGGCATCCTATTGAATATCACAGGATTTATGAATACTAAACTATGGTGAAGTTTTTAAGATTGCACACCGAATGGATTTTCCTCAACCATGAAACTTGGCTTTCCTGAAAAAAGCATAGTATTTATTTCTGTGCTGACAACAAATAGTTCAAGAAAAGCCACTGCTATTGGCTTTCTACCTTTTGGAGTGCACCTCTAGTTTTTACAGTCTTCATTATAGCACTGTGTATTCTTTTACTTTATAAGAATAGCACTGCTTTTATTCAGATCAGTTGCTTTGCTAGTATAGAAAGCTGGCTTCAAATCCAGTCAGTAGATGGTTATAGATTATAAATGTTTTCTCTTACAAGTAACTGCTTACTTGTATCTCAGTGCAGTTATGACTTGGTAGTATCCCAAAGGCTGGAATCAGTAAAAGCCAAGAGCTGAAGCACCTGTGGAAGTTTAGATCTTTTCTTTTACACATTTTCCCATCTTCTAATCGTTGCACATAGGAAGACTTGAGGCATAGAAACACTAATGTGCCCAAGACTGTGTAGTCAAATTTCTGGCATTGTCCTTTATATGCCAGGGAATGAGGTGTTGCCTGCCCAAGCAGTAGGTTGTGGTTGAGTGACTTAGAGGTAAGTGACTAGGAAGAGGCAAACACAGATAAATATCATTGCCATTAAATGTACTGTCCCAACCTTATGGAATTAGAAAGGATACAAAGTCAGTACCAAACTACCTAAAAGTCTTCAGAGAGGCAGCAGATGCAACAAGATTGAATTTCAAGATCAGGTGATCTTGGTTGAATAAAACCAAAAGATTTTTAGAAAACTTAAAAGCAGCATGGTGGAATAAGGGGAAATAAACAGCTGTAATCATCTGGGGCAAAGAAATGGGATTAAGCTCTGGTTCTTCTCTTATTACCTACTGCCCAAGAGTCTCAAAGATTTTTTTTTTAAAATATAAGCAATGTCATACTATGGCCCAATTTGAAAGAGAGGGAAACTGAAGCATAGGGTAGTGGGATGACTGTCTGGAATCAAAACCTCCTGAAGCAAGGCTCCTTTTTTTTTCCAGTAGTGCTTAAGAAGAAAATGAGGAGATAGCCCAGTGACATGACAGGAAATTTACAGTGATGCATTTTCCACTCTAGGCAAGAACTGGTTAATAGAATCAGTTTTGGTGTGGGTTTTTTTTCTTTTTTTTTTTTTTCTTTTTTTTTTTTTTTTTTTTACATTGTCCAAACCTGTTGTGGTTTTTTTTCTTTCCTTCTCACCATATTGCAGGTTGCTCTAACAGCTGAGTAATGCAGAAGTTCTGCCTGAAAAAATGCTTCCTCCTTATATGATACTGTACATATTGTCATGGAAATTGTCCTCATTTCCCCCGAGCACACTTTAAATAACTCGAACAGCAGTGCTAATGAGCAGAAAGATATCTGCAATCCCCACCGTGCAACTTGACATACTTTATCCCACTCTAAATTCCCTTTGCTCATCTCTGAGCATTTTAAAGATCCAGTATAATAATTTCCTTTCTCTCTTTGGTCCGTTCATTTTGGTCTTAGCACTTGGTAATAAAAGGTCAGCTTTGGCTGAAACCTTAGTGTTGCAGCCATGCCGTTTTTTACTGCCAAACATCTTAAGAAAAGCAAGTGTCTCCGAAAGGGTAAGTCATGCTGGTTTTGGTGTGTTTAGTGTTGTCTGTTTTGCTTTAAATCACAGTACAGGATTTATTTTGAATTAACAAGCAGTGGAAATGGATCTATTCATACTGCTGGTCGTTTAGCACTGGGGGTTTTATTATGCTGTGTGCATTTTTGGTTCAAGATACAGTGTATGTTATTATCTTGCATTTTACATTCAGAAAAGCCGACTAAGCGAGAGGATGTTTAACCCTTTAAACATGGAGCATGTGTTTTGCATAGAGATGGAATCCCTAATGTAGAACAAAACAGAAAAAGAGAATGTGTATTTGCTTTTACAGATAAGTTTAGTTAGGCAGCTGAGTAATGCTCTAGTATTTTTTCTTTTTCTCTAAAAGGAGCATTTTTTAAAATCTACACTGATGAAATAATAAATAATATTCCTAAGTGGAAAAAAAAGCATATTTCGTCTTAGCATCTTTCCCGTGTCGGGCTACCTGAGTGCATGATTCCACATAGATTTTCAGCTTGCTGTTGTGAGGTTCTTTTTGTGAATTGCTGTGTGAGCTTTTTCAGGAAATGTAACTGTTTTTTTCTCCAGATATATAGAAACCTCTTCATGAGAACAGTCTGCTTCTAGCATTTTAAAAATTGACAATGTACTAAACTCTTAACAGAAAAACACATTGATTGTTCTTTTGCATGTGTCTTTATTGTGACATTTGTTGTTTAGCCAGCAGTCCAGATGTGGGGTTTGCATAAAGGCAAATATCTGTGATTTCTTATAGCTGGGACATGCAGTAGTTCCAGAGGATCTGAGGAATTTGACTTGCTTACCTGGCTAGTTTTATAACCTGGAATTTATATATATGTTTTTAATATGTGCATTTCCCTAATTCCTGGTTTGAATATAAATTGTTTCCAAGGTATACATACAAGTGGGAATTGTATAGGTTTTCATTACATGTGTAAAGTCGAGGAAGATGTTTTTAAGAAATGCAAATTTGCTTTCTTTAACCTATCTTTGTATTTACTAGTGGGTTCCTATTTTAAAAGGGGATTGCACAATCAGAACTAGCAATTTAGGTGTGAGAATTGAGTTAAGCTGACCTGTAGGCACTGGTACCAACTATTTGGTGTTTTGTTGAGTGAAATGTATGCACTTGTACACAAATTTACACAATAATTCAGAAATTCTTAAGGATAGAGTCATGTCAGAAAAGTTTTTATTAGAAATAAGGAAAAATATTATAATTGAATTTGATTGTTCTAAGTTCTTTTTTAGAGTTTTGTTGAATGTGTGCACATATAAATGCCACTTTACAACAGGGGCATAGGACAATTTTTGGCTACCTCTTTTTGCTCATCTACTGGGGGCACTCAGCTGACAAGTGCTTCTTTCCTGTATAGCATGTGCCACAGTAGGAATGTGTCTCTAGACAGGGGCTGAGGGAAGGTGGCTGCCTTACCTGTGTATACAGAAGGCATTGCAGGACAGGGCTAATGGTACAGCCGGGAGAGGTAAGGCTGGGACTTTGGGATATGACTGAGGTAAGTTCAGGGAACAGCAACCAGTTGTACTCTGAGTCACTACCAATGTGAAAATTGTCAGCTAACTGAACTGAGGGTGTTGTCAATCTGAGCCTGTTTCTGTCCAAATCTACCTGATCTGTGAAATCCATCTAGCTGTCCAGAACACCACCTGGTTCAGGCACTCTGGCAGGGTAAGGATCCTGATTCCTTCTGATGCCCACTCTGTGCTGGCTTTTTTTCCTCTTGCTTCCAGGACAGTCTAGGAAGGGAAGTACCAAAGCATGAAGGGAGAACCTGTGTCTGAGTGGGAAGTGCTGACATAGCTGAGCTTTTCCATGAGCTGTTTAATATCAGTCTATCGCTGATGTTGCTTTGAAGAAGCTGAACTCCTGACAGCTTTTGAGCCACTTTCCATCCAGTTGCTTAAGGCAATCTCCTTTAGCACTTTTTCAGAAAGCACTTCATTTGCAGAGGGTTTTACTATCATTTGAGTAAAGATATCCTTCCAATAAGTAAGTGTGGTCATTCAAAGTCATTAAATGATTAGAGTGCTCAAGGCATGACATCAAAAGTGTGATTACATAAAAACTATAGTAGCCACAGGCTCCAAAGGATCTGACCTTGCTATTCTCTGTGTCTCTGAACAGGGAAGGAGCAAGCCATCAAGAGCAGCGAGGTTTGTGCATGATCTATGATCTCTTTCCCACAGGTTCAAATGACCTGGGGACAAGAACTGGGCTGTGGACAAGTTCACAACTAGAAATATTGATTGCATGGGAAACAAAACTCCCGGGTAAACACTCCTTGTTCAGCCTTGAGAGGGAACTTGCCCAGATTACTACAGGAAGTGGCCAGCAGAGATGGGAACTGAAACTTGATTCTCCAAAGTTTTGTAGCCTGGGAGTTCATGCTTTTGTGTCTTAGCTCCTTTGTACCAGGTTGTAGCTGAAGCCTGTTTCTCTCTAAGTGAGCTTTATTCTCATGATGCACCATGTCATCTCCTCGCTAATATTCCAGGCCAGACCTTCTGTGTTTTGGATTAATTCTCTGTTTGTTTTTGTGGGGGCTGAGAGAGTTTCCAGATATGCCTGAAGTGTAAAAGCGAAGCCAAAGTAGAGTGTTCTCTCTTGGTATACATCCTTTGCTTTGCAGACAGCTGTGCCTATGGAGATTTCCCACAGGTCTCATTCGGTGATGTATCCTTAGCCTACTCAAACCCTCTGGTAAACATACAGCAGTGACAGATTCTGGAAAAATATAAGTAAAGGTTCCTTTATTTTTCCTGTTACCAGTTTTAATTACTATCAAACTCCTATCAGTTACATCCCCACACTTTAAATAAGGCATCAAAACAATTAAACTATTTATTAACCTCTGCAGACTGTTGTTAAACCCCATTGTTTTCTCATATGACTTTCTCCCATAAAATTTTTTTGTTTTCTTTGGCCATGCCCTGAGCACTGGCTCAATACTGCTCAAAATTGGGTTATAAAATGTCATATAGTCATAATTGCCTCTGATCTGGCAAGTCACCATTGGTTTTTTTGGTTTTTCACATATCTCTTCATTTCTAGTGGGCGAAAAAGAATATTTCGGCTTCAGCCAAGCCTTTTCCACTTTAATTCAAAAGAAATTAATAATGAATGTTTTATTGCCAAGTGGTCCTTACTTTTCTGCAGCTGTAGATTTACAGGACTTCAAAGCTGGATGATTAAGGTGCAGTTTTAGTTTGTATCCAGGCAAACCAAACAATCTCAACTTCAAAGGAGGGGAGTGTTCTTTAATGTTGTGGGCTCGCTCTTTATGCTCAGCAAACGGAGCTGCTGGGGAAAATGCCATATGCGGCAGACAAGTGATGTGGCTGCCACTCCTGGGAGGGAGTCTGTTAGCTGCTGCCTGAGAAGAGCAGCCCGCACCCAGCAACCTCAGGATATTTGATGGCTGATGATTAGGTCATTTTTGCATGGTGTTGACCTGTAAGACTTTCAGTGTTTGCTTTTAGTATGCTTAGAGCTTCTCTCTCCGTGGACCTCTGGGGATGGTCATGCTAAAGGCAGGATTTGGGGCTGAGCTCTATTGCCTTTCCTGCTTTATTCTTCCTGTGCCTGATTGTTTTCCTCCTCTGATGCACTCACAGCATGGATGGCTTTATAGAGATTAGGGAAACTGAGAGAGGCTATCTTGGTGAAAGGAAGCATTTAATCCATACGGCACTGTGGTTTGAGAGGTGTAAGGTCCAGGACTGGAGATGAGGATGCTCTTCATCTATGGCAGTCATGTTGAAAAGGGGTCATTCTGATTTTGCTCTTATATTAATACTTTGTCCAATCAACCATGTGTCACCAGTTCAATACAGCAGGGCTAGTGGGGAGGAAAGAGGAGCTAGATAGCTCCATCATTTGGTGGACCTGGAAAGTGTGGTGGTGTGTGTCTTTGCTTTCAACTCTGAAGCCCAGGCAATGTGACATAATCCTTTGTGTTTTCTTAAACTCCTTATCCACCTATCCGGTTCAGAAAGTAGAACAAAAGCCTCATGATGAGGCAGAAAAGGGACTGGATAACTGTTACCTCTTGAACTGGTGAGGGTGTTATTTACAAGGACTGTTTTCTTGACTAGAAACCAGTCTTAAAAATCCCTACAAATAAATTCATTCCACAGGTTTGGAATGCAGCAGGGTCCAAACATGAGGTGAGATACTTGGGATCCCAGCAAGGCACTTGGGTAGAAGATGAGTCCACAGACAGTCTGGATCCTGGCTGCGCACTTTACCATTTCGGGCAGTTGGAGTCTTTGGGAAACAGTGTACTGGACTCCACAGGCCTGGAGATATGAAAGGAGCTGGCAGGGCACCACAGAGACATGTCCGTTGTTCAGTAAATGACTTGCAGAGCCATGTGGCTCTGGTGCAATTCTCCCTCATCAGTATTAAAATCTGAGTGGAATTGGGGCTTTATCCAATCAGTGTCTAGGCTTTTGTGGGATCTGGGCCACTCTCTCCACAGGGCCCTGGGATTCAGCAGCCAGAGAGGCCAGCGCTGCCAAGAATCACAGTGCTCAAGAGGCAGAGTTGGCCAACACACTGCTGTGCCTCTCAATGACCCATGTGCACACTGCTGAGAGAGTGGTGACTTCAGCTCACCAGTTAAAGCTCTCCAAATAGAGGAGGTGCCAGGCAACCTCTGGAGCTGCTGAGCAAAGGAGCGGCTTTCAGAGACGCAGTACGCTCCTAATTTCTGCTCTGATTTCCCATTTTGAGAGCACTGCTTTGATGACAAAGTGACCTGCGTTCCATCCAGTGCTAGGGGAACAGTCTTTTTGCTGTTCAGCTTGTTTTCTCTCCTTCTTTGCTTTCTGCTTTCTAGGGCTGGCACTGCCTTTGCAGTTGCACACAACCACCTTCTAAACAGTATTCCTTCCTTTATGAGGATTGATGTTTGAATTAATCCAGGGTGCCTGGATGTGGTAGTTGTGTTTTTCATTCACTAGCCAGTATCATACTGGAAATCAGTTGGTGTCTCTGTATCTCTCTGTTCTCTACTGGTATGTAGGAATTTCTCACTGTGGAATTCGAAGGCTTTTTTCTTTTTTTTTTTTTTTTTTAATACAGAGAAGGCATTTTCCCACTAATGCACAATATAACCTTGGAAAGTAATTTCAGCCTCTCTGTGCCTGTTCTCCCAAAACACTAAGATTTAATTCTGTCTGAAAAACATACTCCAGCAATGGGGTTTATTTTTTTATTTCATTTAATTTATTTGTCACTAGCTAAAGCATACACTGAAATTACTTCTGCTTTCATATCCTTGTCATAAGATTGGCTTGCAGTTACTGTTGTGTGGCTATTCCTTATCTGAAAAAGGCAGTCCAAGCTATGTTAGATATTTTTAATTGGACAGAGAAGTAATAGAACTGGACATAATGAAGCTGATTTAGGATAAGGTGTATGATATAAAGAGTTCTTTTTACTGTCAGCCTCCTGAGCCAACAGTAAATTATGAGAATCAGCCTTACTCATATTTAGACTCTAACATGGACAGGACTAGAATATCTGCAAACAGGAACACTTAAATCTTACAGGTGTTTAATAATGCATTTACATATATGCTCATTCGTTATGATCATTACATACATGTAATGCTTTCATAATTAGGTACCCAGATCACCTAACTTAAATTAAAAAAAAGCAAGAGAATTAAAACTTCTCTCTGGAAGGCTGGAGGAGCTGTGTCTGTTTGACAAGTGCTTGCAGATTTGCTTCAGAGACCATAGATAGAGTTCTCTGTTAAAGACAGATAACTGGCAGAGACCAGATTTTTAAGACAATAATCTACTACTGTCTTCGATTTCTGCTTTCACGTTATGGACCATTTAAATTAAAAAAACATGATAAAATGTAACTGTCTGCGTCTTTAATGCTAGAGCAGTGAAACTGGCTGCGGTCACAAGCTATACAAGCTTATAGCTCTGTTATTTTCCCCCTCATTTTAGATTTGTATCTCCTTTTAGGGACTTTCAAACTCACCTGATTGCTCTCAAAAAAAAGTGAAAGGGAAGAGGAGGGGCACTCACCATGCTTCCCTCGTTCACTCTGTTACATGACTGGGGCTTTGACAAATCATGAAGCCATCAGTATTTTTTTTCCCCCCCGGCCTTGCAGACCATTAACCCAAATGGTTCTTCAATTTCCAAACCATATCCTCACACCCTCTGCGTACCACAGCTTCACCATAGATACATAATTCATTATCTGGAAAGCTACTGTTTTAATGTAATATTAAACAGCCAGCAGCTCAGCAGGTGTCCCCAAGGTAAGGAAGGCAACATGCTGCTGGCAGCAGCTGCTGCCTTCAGGCTTATCAAGATTTCTTTGTTTTGAAACAGAAGCTGGAAGGCTTTTTAATATACCCTGTCATTGGCTGAGCAGATCCTGGTTGCTGGCTGTTACTCTGCCTTTGACTACAAAGACAAAAATCCTTATAACACATGCTGCCTGCAATGACTGCACAGACTTCTGCCTTCTCAAGGAAGGAGCAGGGTAAGGAGAGAGGGGAGGCTCACAAGGCAGATACGTGTGCCCTATGTCCTGCTCACAGTGGACCAACTGGGCTCAGTATATCTGTGCAGCAGCCCCACTTATGCCAGCATTGTTAGAATGGGCTTTCTGCTTCTATAAGCACAAAAATACTCAAATATACAGCTGATAGAGAGCATTCCAAACAGTGAGGGTGATATTCTTCTGGTCTCACCCAAGTGTTAGTTTTTTGTGGCTTAAATCTGTGTATTTACATTTGATTTATGTAGTTAATACCACTCTGGCAAAAGCAGCTCAACTGGCAATGCTAACATTTCTGTTTAAGTGATATATCACAAGATGCATGGTGCAAGGCTTTTTTATTTCTCGGAATAAGAACTTGATCTTTTGTACTCGAACATGATAAAATATGTTGATGGCTATGTTCCCCCAGAGTATGTGTGTCTTCAAAGGACCATGTGTAAAGTGCATGTGGTAAACCTCTTCTGTTCCTTTACCTGTTACTTGATTCTAAGCTTAGGGAAAGTGGAGGTTTTTCATAAGGTAACATTTCTTGCTCTAGAGGTAACCGAAGTGTGTTTACAGAGTTTGGCTAGCCAGTGTTAACATCCATGCTGCAAATATGAACTCACATCAGGAGAAACTTGCACCATCACACTTGGTTGCTGTACATACCGATGTCAGTCTTCAGGACTTTTGGGGTGCGTTCATGAGAGTTGTAGTGCTGAGCATTTGTCTCCTTTCTGTGCTCCTTTGTGGAAATTCTTAGTTTCCCTTGTTAGTAAAGAGACTCTACCTTGCTAGGACTGTGACCAACTTTGGTCAGCAGCCTTTGCTTGAAGAACGACAGAGCTGTAAACTATCAAATAACATAAGATGGTTTGAAGGACCTTCTGGCAGTGTAACAGAGCCCTCAGTAGGTGACTCTGCTTTGCTAAGGAACTCTTCATGCTCTTAGAGTGGAGAAGAGGCTGCTGATCCAGGTTTTCAAATACAAGGATTTCCCTTCTGGCAGCTAACTATTCTGGAGGAAGACTGTCAGGACAGAACACGTAGACTACAGCACATTGCAGATCTAGGAAGACAGTAGAAGTTCAAGGATTTCTGCAGGAAGGATGTCGCTTTACTGGAGTTTTCCCCAGTCCACGAGTACTGAGATGTACAGACAGGACTGGGATGTACCAGCTCAGAAGCTGTTGTTTGGAGGAGCTGGACAGCAACAGCTCAGTGGCTGATTGGTTTGGTGCTGATGAGTTTTCTGCACTGTGGGCATGGAAGCTTGCACAGTAATGCTTGAGGCAGTTCTGCTGTCTTTGATGAAAACTCTGGATAGTCCCAAATCATAAATAGTCTTCTTCAAGCAGTCATCCTGAAATGTGGTCTCTAATGTTATGCACCTGGGCTTTACTCTCCACCTCTGAAATGTAAAGGTGACTGTCTTAGCTTGTCAGCTGAGACATTAGCTGTGTGCAGGCCTTTGGCCTATGATGGAGGAGACATGCAAGCATTAAGATGGGATGCAATGGAAGGGTACATCTGTATACAATAGTGGCAGTGAATGCTGCGAGACAGGGCTTGCACTGGGAAATCCAGATTCACAGAGGAAGGCATTCTGTGCAACACTCCCTTGAATTTCAGTGGAAGCAAGTCCACCAGCTGAAGACCTCCCTTAGGATGAGTTGTTCACCTAACAGGCTCTTTTCTTCCCTTGTTTAAGTCTGATCTAAAACAGCACGTTTCTGGAAAGTGAGGTTATATCGGCTAGTGATTAACTAGTTCAAAGGAACTTCTATGGACATTTTGATAATGCTATTAACTGGGAGGAGGCTGTTCATTGCCAGTGAGTGTACAGAATTAGAGTTGACTCTTCGAAGGATTGTTCTACTTGCAGTTCACTGTCAGTGGACAGTTGTCCTAAAACACAAAGAATATAGGCCCTTACTTTTTGCATTACCTGGAGTAATGCAAGTCCTGGAGTCCTTTAGCCGTCCCCACTTGTGGATGTTCTGAGTGGCTGCAGTGCTGAGCCCAAGTGGCGAGTGTGTAATTCTCCTTTTTTCCAATGAGCATTGTTGTGACAGTGAAGAATTCTATGTGTTAGACAGTCATGCTTAGAAGATTCCTTGGCTACTCCATGCATAGCCAGATACAGGAGGAGACTGCTCTAAAACTGTTAGTCTGTGCAAACTATAATAAGACTACAGACTTGGATCAGAATATCCCTGAGCTCTTAAAGTTTGGATAGAACAGTAGTACTTCCATCTGCATGGAAGATGGAGATTCCATCTCCAATCATTAGTATTGGCCAGGGCTTTTTCAAATTTGCCGATGTTTTGCCAAAGGCCTACAGTATATATGCCTTTGCATTTCAATCCTTTTTCTGCATTAATGTGACAAATAACTTTGTTTTTTGTAAAAACAAAGTCTGCAACTGTTGAGTCCTTAATGATAGTCCATTAATTTGCTGCTGCCAAAACTGTGCTTGTAAAGCTTCAGTCACTTTACTAAAGAAGATAATAACGTTTGTAATTGGTTGGCTCGAATTTCTGCAGTACACTGTATTCATTCTACAGAGAATCAGCGTCTTTACAGGCTCAGCCAGAAGCTCTGGCATCTGCAAACTAAGCTGTACCAGCTGATGGCTTCCTTTCCATTCTTCTTAGTTCAAAATCCAGAGCATTGGCTAAGATGGGAGACATGCAATCCTTTAAAGATACAGTGAGGATGTCTTTGATTTCATGGTGGATTAGATGCAGGAGAAACAAAACATAGGCTTTTGAGGGGTGAGGAAGAGGAGTAGGTGGTTGTAGAGAGACTTATTTAAAAGGCATGAGAACCACTTCATTCCTGTCATTGAGCAGACCTGGAAAATGTGAGCTCAACAGTTCCAAAAGAATGCAGAAGTTGCATATTATCTCTCCAATATGAAATTGTTAAAGAAAAATAGATCAGGCTTCACCATTCTAATGTTATATAGTGAGTAATTAATTGTCAGGACTTAAAATTTTCCTCAAGTTTTGTCTTCAGTGTTAAAGATTTAAAGAAATTTATTAGAATTAGCAAATTGCTTGTGGTTGCATGGTAATGCATAAAAATTATCCAGTAATTTTCATTCAGATTTTTCAAAGCATGAAGTATCATCATCTTTGGTCAGGAAGGAATTTCCTCCCTTATAATAACGTGTAAACATAACCACAGTTAGAATACATAATTTGATACATTCTTCAGAAGCATTGAGCACTTGCTGCTTTGGAGAACCACATGGAACAATGTGGTCTGTTATGCATAGATGTGCTGCTATTTTCTGAGTCTTTCATACATATATTTGTAACTTTTTTTTGAACCCTCAAATTCACAGTTGCCTTAATTCAGATGTCTCCTGCAATGTGCCTTGTAGGGACAGCCACACAGCTTCTGACAGCTGGCTGGCCTAAATTGCTTCCCTGTGAGTGTGTAGCTTCTGCTGGCCTGAGAAAAATTCATTGCCCTTCCATCCAAATAGGAGGTCACCAAAATGACATGTAGTGCAGGCAATTCCACACTTTATCACCATTGAGGACTGGGCTCATTGTAACCCTCTAGATCTCAAATACATTGAGGAAAGACTGCAAGGGTTAGTTTTCTGGAGTGGAAGAAAGGAGGGTAAGGGAAAGCAGATGGTACAAGGCTGTCTATGGAACATGCTGGTGAAAAAGCTGTGCAACCCTTTCTTGTTCCCTCCTTGTCATCCCCACTTGCCATCACCAGGTCTTTTTCCACAAGGGGAAGAAATAGTGGGGGTTTTTTTGGTTTGTTTGTGTTTTTTTCCCCCCTAGCACACCTGTAGAGAGGGACAGAAGTCCTTTTGTCATTCTAAGACCCTTCAGAGGTGAACAGCTCCCGAAGAGCGGGTGACAATGTCAGACAGATTCTGAGGGAAGGGTTTATGAGTTTCTGGAGTTCAAGTTTGAGCAAGTGGAAGAAGCTGAATTGCACCTATGCTTAAGCTCTCAGAGCTTTCAGATTCTTTTCCAGTAGGAACTTTGTCAGGCAAAGGCAGTGTTAGGCAACACTATACCCTAAATATTCTGCTTTGTCAGTAGATATGGCTGTAAGCAGCCATTGCACAGTGAGAGCTCCACCTAAGAAGCTGCTGTCTCTGTTATGATCCAGGTTTGGAAGTGGACATGCTCAGTCTCCACAGTAACCTATCAGGAAAAATTATTTGAGTCAAGAGCCAGAACGGTTTAATTGTCACTTGTTTGACAGTCTAACCCCTGAGGTGTCGTTGGATGTAATTAGAACATTGGTACTCTAGAATTCCCACTCAGTATGAAACAAACAAGCAGCAACAGAGGTGAAATGGTGTCATGCAGCTCCTAAAAACTGCTGGTGTAGTACTTGCTCCTCATGTTAGTTATGGTTGATCAGTTCCTCTTTGGCATCCTCCTTGCTGGCCTCCTAAACTATCTGTGACCATGTTGGAGAGTTTTCATCTCTTGCTGCTAGCTAGTAGGAGCTGATAACAAAGCAATAATAATACAGCTTGCTTATAGGATTACTGCAGGGAGTTGGGAGCACATTTCACAGTCTCCTGAAACCTCTCTATTTAGGGAGGCAGCATGATCGTTGTTAGTATCTGTTTCTTTTAAGGAGCAAAGTAGTTGTGGGCAGAAGCTGGGAGGAATACTGCCTGAGCTGTGTTGGTACAAGTGAAATGCTTTGTCCTTGGAAAAAAATGTACTTAACAGTTGCTTGTTGTGCCTGGGCTCATCTGAACCCTAAATATTGGGCTGCTGCAGTAGAGGTGGCTTTCCCTCATTGTGAATTCACTTTAGCCAAGATAAACTGTACTTTTGGGCCACAGCGAGCAGCACATTCCAGGCAACATAGTAGTCTCTTCTCTGAAATTACAAATCACTGAAAACAAGGAGATGTGAGACTATTGGTGTACTATTACAGTAAATATGTTTTAATGCCAGAAGTATAACTTAAAAATAACTGAAGCTTTTTTACTGAAACTTCTCACAGGTCAGCTGAGGCCAAACAAAGCACATTAAGAAAAACTCAAAGCTCAAGTAGACTCAAACATTACAAAGCACTGAACTCATGTAAGCAGGTTTTACAAGCAAGGGTTCAAGGTGAAGTTTGTGTGCAGTGCTACTTATTTTCCCTTTAAGAGTACTTGAAATTATTTTTCTCTCTTCCTCTTATATTGCATCTTTTTTTTTCTACTTGCCATAGTTCCTGGGGTATGATATCACTCACCAGTGTTTAGCCTAGCTGGAATATCGCTTGGTTTATTTTCAAGGCATTGGTTTATTTGAAGTGATTGGTAGTCTTAAACAGTTCTTCAGTTTAATAAATAGATAAGTCTAGACTAATAAGGCCACACACATTATCAAGAAAGGCATCTCCAGGCAGGATAGTCAAGCTAGCAGGTACGGTTTTATGAATAATAAGCCAGGGATTAAACTAAATTCTCATTTCTTGAATGTAGTTTTAGTAATCATACACTTGATCCTGACAACTGAAACAGATCACTAGCCTTAGGTTTGTGAGGGTTTTCTGTAGTCCATGTACCTTTATATACATATATACATATATATACATATATACATATATATACATACACAAGTTATTGTAATTGTGTAACTTTTCAATAGTGTTGATGTAATGACAACATAGGAACTTTATTAGTGACTCTGTTCATGTTAAATCTTGTCAAATTTTTTGCATAAGGAACCACAATTCTGAGGTCTGATCTCTGTTAGTGCTTTTTTAAAGCAGCTTAATGGCTTCTGAAACCACAGAAGGCATGGGAGGGGAGAAGAGATCACAGGGCCTTTGGATTAGTTTATAGATGATAGATGGCAGTGCCTTTGCCTGCTTTTGCTTTATTCTCTGGGATAAGGTCTAAGATCTGGGATCTAAAAATCATTTATGGACTCATGAAAATCCTCTACAATGATTTTTAGTTGAAAATTTGATCATCATCTACTTGTAGCAATCATTAAACCTGTTAAATTGAAAAATGTTTAAGGAAGTTAGGCATTTATATTTGACTGAGAAGTCAATGAGATTTTAGTGTATGCTTGTAAATCCTGTCCTTAGAAAATCTGAACCATGTCAATTTTTGAGCTGAACTTCCTCAGTACAATAAAATGTTTTTAAGATTTCCCTTTCCTGATTGACACAACCAAATGAATGTTAAATGTTAGAATTCTCTCAGACTCCTTCCATACTGTGGAAATAAAACACCTTTCACCTACAAAGGTGCATTTTTCCTTAGGAAAAATTGCCACCAACTTTAGGAAAAGTTTTCCATTGGAACTGTGACACAGTGAACTTATTTTGATGCAAAGCTTGTTTATTCACACTGCACATGATACTATATCCCCATGCCTTGTATTTTCCTGGTTTTGTGTGCTTTTTAAAATACGATCATGCATTTACTCTCTCAGCTCCAAATCAACTTCCAACTCATATATTCCATATATAGATATATGGGTGGGTGGGGTTACATAGATAGGTAGATATAAAAAAATCATGGCAAGCACACAGCACTGTTTACTGTACAGCTTAATTCTTCACAAATATTACCCATACTGAGAAAACTCCAGTTTTCCTTATTTTTATCTCTGCCTCCTTGACTACTTCAGATTTTTCTTGCTGGTTTTTTCTGTTCTCAAGTAGCCTAAATGGAGCATTTCAAGATGAGTTTTGTATGCACAGCAAGTTTTTCATTCTGTTAAAGAATCATCCAGAAAAAAACAGCAACAAAATAGTAGAGTTGTTATTGGTTGTAGTGAAGTTTAAACTGATGCTGATGGCAGGTTTACCCAAGATTCAGTTGTGATAGACAGGGTCTATCTCTGGCATTCAGGCTCTTGAAAAGCTTTGTTTGGGGTGGAGAGTACTCAGGATAGAGGTTCAGCATTAGCTGGAATCAAAGGCAAAAAGACTGAAGAAATGGAATTAGTCTTCAAGTGTCTATTCCAAGCAATCTTAATGAACTTTTACTTACTAACTGATATTTCTTTTGTCTCTTCTCATAATCCAAAGATCAAGGTTTGGGTTTTTTTTTCCTCTGCTGTGCTCAGGAAGATTCCCCCTAATAGAGCTGCCCTTAATCTTGACATAATTCATGCCATTTTTCACCTTCTTTCATTATCGGGGAGATCTTTGGAGCCCTGAATACTGATACTCACCTTTAAGTCAATTGTAAAGAGCAAGTCAGGGAAGATGAATCACTGCAATTGTTCTGTTCAGCTATGGGTGCTAGTTTTTGTCCATTTGTCAAGATCTTTGTTGCTGCTTGTCTGCAATCAAAGGCTTCCTGTCACTACCTGTTTTAGTACTGAGGGCAAACATGTCAGCTGGGCCTTGTGTTACCCACCAGCCACCCCTTTCACAATTCAGTCTTGAACTGCCATTTGCCTCCCCGTGTGCTGCAGCAGCACACGGCCAACTAAATGTCACCCTTACTGAAAACAGTGCAGTTACTATCACGCCAAAGCAATACAAACATATAATCAAGCGTGTAATATATAATACAAACATGCAAATGTATATATACATACACAAGTTATTGTAATTCTGTAACTTTTCAATAGTGTTGATGTAATGACAACATAGAAACACATCAGTAAGCAGAATGACGTAAGAAATGGGTGAAAGGCAAACCAGATGGGGGGTAAAAGGAAGAAAAATTATCTAAGCAAAAAAAAAGAAGCTGCCAACTTCAGCAGAACGCAAGAGCATCTTTAATTGAGAGTATAAAAGTTCCTCCTTTTACATGCAATGGGGCAGGAACATCTTCTACATGGAAGTCTAGTCCTGTTCCTCCTGAACTCAGACAAAGGGGATCTAAGGCTTGGCTTCACAAATGATCTTAAGAAGGTTAAGCTTGAGTAAATGAGGTTCAAGGCAAACAAAAAATTCCAACTCTTCCTCATTGCAACAGCTATATAAAGGGAGAGATGCAACTGAATGTTTGTTGCAGGTTCTTTGAACAGGAATACAAGGCAGGACAGGTAATAATGGCAGCCTTATGCCTTGCACTTTCCAGTGAATGCATACCAGACTAAGGATGGTCAAAAAAAGAAGAATTTTCAGTAAACAGAGCTTTGAAGTGTAGATTGTGATTCCTGCTTCTGCATCTGACCTTCAGCAAGTCACTTAGTCCCAGTCTTTCAGTATTTAACCTTCCCTGTTGTGGGGTGCGAGGGAGAGCTGAAAGGAGGACTGTTTCTAAGGATTAGGAGGTGAATGCTATATGGCTGACATTAGCAGGAGATGGCTCTCAGGCCATATGAAATGCAATTGCAGAAACAACATAAGCAGGTGCAAAGGAGAGCAGTTCTGCCAGCTTTAGGTAGTCTGAGCCTGGAAGAGAGAACTCGTGCAGTGCAACTGGGGGCCTAGAGCTATACTGTTCCCTCCAGGCAAAGATACCTACCAGGGTGTGTAAAGCACGTTGACAAAGATACCTTAAAACAGAGGTGGCAAAGCATTGAAGTCAGCTGGGACCTGCAGCCCTTTTGATGGTGAGCAGTAACAAGTCCCTTAATCTTTCCAGGCTCTTATGTTTACTGTATATGCTTACAGGGTTGCCATCACCTTTTCCAGTTTCTATACACCCAGATGGGAGGCAAACCGCACTGCCAGCTTGCTTAAGGATGGAATCTAGTGCATCTTGTACAACATGCACTGCAAGTCTGCAGCAAAGCAGGCAACTGAATGCAGGATGCCCTGGTCATAGGCTAATGCTGAAGCAGATAGACTATTCATCCCCAAAGTTAAGCCCCCTGTTTCTTCCACATCTGTTGAGGTGCTTGCACTCTGTGTTTGCAAACTCTGGTCTGGAGATGGAAGAAGCTTTGAGCAAAAGGACTGGAATGTCTGCCTATGGCAACCCTGAGCTATGCAGGGCTGGTTTCTGAGACCCAGTCCTGTTTGTATGGAAGCTTGATTAAAGACAAGCAAGAAGTTCAAGGGTATGAAAACCCCTTGTCTGTGTTTAAAATCGTTAGCGGAGTGTCCCTGTCATGGTGCTGAGTAGCTAGAGGCCCTTTTTGGTTCACAGAGTAGAAGCAGTGCTCGTGCGCTTCAGGGTTAGAGTTTAACAGCAACCATAATAAGAGCTGAAGCTCTGTTAGTGACAGAGAGGATGTGTGAATGCAGTAGTTGAATATGAACTTCATCCTGCTGTGGGAGGCAAAATTAAAATTCCATCCCCAAGTGTTTCTAGGCAGGAAGCTTTGAAATTGTTTTCCTAAAACAATTTCTAAAGTCTAGGGTGTTTGAATTGATACAGTGTTGTGTTGCCAACTCAAACCTGAAACCCATAACGAGATCCTTTCCTGAGCCCAGAAAAGAAAGCATCTATGAATTTCAGGTAAAATTCTGGACTTCTGAAGAAGGTGCATGTGACATTGTTCATTGTTTTCTTGGGGGGGTTTGTTGGTTTTGGTTTATGGGGGGTTTTGTTGTTTGATTTTTTTTTAAGAAGATCTAGGTGTTTGAATTCAGTAATTTCTTATTCTTTTGACTTCTAAGACTCAAAATATGTTGAATATTTCCACAATGTAGAGAGATATGTCTGAACTCTGCCTTTTGGGCATCTCTAGTTCTGCTTGTTGCTTCAAGGATGTAGTGAAAGGAACCAGCCATGTATGCAAAGGAATACAAGTAAAATGTTACTAAAAAAGAAAAACGTTTCCAGGTGGGTCTACAAGCTCTGCCACTGCATATTCACATCATGCTAACACATGATGCTTTCTTGAAGAAGTAGTTCTGAAGTGCATTTTTGTTTCTAAGCTGGCCTCCATGTGTAGAGTTGCCTTCATTTGCTTGTAGTTACATGTCTAGTCACTGCTGACTCTCCCACAGGCAAATTGTAGGGTCATGACCTTGCTCCTATTTAAAGTTTCAGTGGGGAAAGCCAGACATGGAGGAGCTGTATGTAGTTTTTGGCAGAATCTCAGATCTTGTGTGTACTGGAATCTTTTTTTCCCATCCAGTTTTTACTTTTTAGAGACTCAAATAGAAGTATAATTTTTTTTTTCCTAAATGCTTTCATGAAAAATATCTATGAAGGTTTAGAAAGCAGCTGGCTTGTCCAAATAACATCTTGGGGAAGGGGAGCTGTAGTCAGGTCCCCATGGTACAGTGATTCTTTGGGAAGATGCTGACACCACTTCTGCAAAAGTACAGTAAAAAGTCTTCCTTGTCTGCTTATTGTACTTCCTATGGCAGTCTTTGTATGGGTTAGTTCAGCTGTTCCAACTAAATTTGCAATCTGTGATTTAATTCTAGTCTCTTTTTTGCCCTTTGTGGTGTGAGTAGGCAAGATCTCAGCTGGTCCCTTTAAACTTAAGGACAAGATGTGTGTTTTACCTTGACCAAGCTCAGTTGTTTGCTGATGCTATGACCCATAGAGTAATTGTTTTTTTGAGACTGTTTCATTCCACTGAAGAGCTAGCTTGAGCTCAGGCCACCTATCTGCCAGATGCCACATCCTGAACCCAATTTCTTATGTGCATTGAGGGCTGTGGAAAGCCTCTTTGTTGTTATCGTATCTCCTATAAAATATGTGATTGTGAAAAAGGGCACAGTAATGGGTCTGCTGGGTAAGGTAACTCTGCTTTCATCATGAGGCTGAGTATGTTGGTAAAAGATTTAGGCAGTGACAAGGATTTCCCAGCCTGTAATTTCCTGCTCTGACTGTTCTGTATGCAAAGGATGAAGTATGTCATCCTTGTAGCAGAGTAAGGTGGAACATTGATCTGTTCAGATGTCTGCATCCTAACCTTGAGCTAGAGAGCTGTTCTGCTTCATATATCTTAAAGAGTATGAATAATTCAGTAAATTCAAAATGGGAGACTGTCCAAGAGCATGCTATGAGGAAAAAAAGCAGAATTTGGATACATGGGGGATAAAACATCATGGCTTTTGTTTCTTAAGCTGAATGCCTAGTCCCAGGTGGCCACTGTTTCTCCTCTTTACTGAAAGACTGCCTCAATTTCCCAGTTCAGTGAATAGCTTCTTAGAGAGCCACAAAATACTTCCCAACATATCTCATTTTACCACTTCTGCTTTGCAAATCAGCATATACTGCTGAATGTGTTGAGGCCAGAAAACAATTAATAGCGAGAAAAAGTGCTTCCTTGGCTTGCAGGCAGCTCCCAGATTGCTCCTTTGCCCAGATTGGAGAGGATTTAAGAAGCACACATTCTGTGTATGCTAAACCAGCTCTGCAGAAACCACAGCATACCATCATCCTGCTCTTATCTCTGAATTCCATGGACAGGCAATCTCAGCTGCTCAGCACAGGCTGGCAGCTTTAGCTTTCCAGGAGGTGCTGAAATCCATGTAAGTGTGGAAATGATAGTGACACAACGGCTCAGATGTTATCTCCTTAGCAAAGCCAAAGCAGTTTCCATGGTGATGGAGAAGCTCCAGGCCCCCAGTGATGCAGCTGCTGTGTTGGACGGGATCAGTAGCCTTTTCACACAGAGGCTGCTCTTGTAAAGCTTTTGTGCATTTATGTGGTACTCACTCATAGGTTGTATCCAGCTCTGGAGCATAAAATGAGGGGTGAGGGGAAGATTTAAATTGACTGAAGTGAGTGCTGACCTAAACAGGAAAGGGTCAAAATGTTTCAAGTCTTGAAGTATCCACAGGTGACACATGCATGTGACAGCTTGAGTGGATTTGATATTCTGGTCAGTACTTTTCTGAGATGTTGTGTGCCAATGTTAGTAGCTCCTGAAGTTCTTGTGTCAAGTGGAAGAGTCAGATTCATATTCCCAGGTCTTAACTTTCTTCTGAATAGGATTGAAAAGCAGAACGGGTCTCTTTCTTTGTATTGAGACTAGAAATTCCCTAGGACTTGGGTAAAGTGGATAATCTTATGACTTCTGCATCTGAAGCATTAAAATGTCTTACAATTCCCTTGGTCCCCTTTCTGGGTAATAATCTCTCAATATCTCAGCTCAGGTATGTGGAATTAATTACATACTTTTCCTCTGGGATCTTACAGCCTGTGCTTTCACTTTCTTATTGCTGAGACAGCAGATACAACATCTCCAGGTTCCCACACTGGAAATGCCCATTTTGCACTTCTGCTTTGATCTTCTATTAACCTGTGCTTTGTGGGTACTGCAGCACATGTGTAGGAATTGTGTGTAAAACTGCTCAATTAAAATAATAATTTGATCATTTGGACTCAGATTTTTAGTGGTTTTAAGCATTGGTTGCTCTCCTCTGAACTAGGTACTAAAAGAGATTTGTATTCTGTCTTTCAGGTGGCGCAGGGGACCGGGAAAAGATGCCTGTCAATCATGAGGCTTTCCTGCTCATGGCTAATTCCCAGAACGAAATGGAAGATTGGGTAAAAGCCATCCGACGGGTTATATGGGCTCCATTTGGTGGAGGTATTGCAAATAGCTCACATGCACATAAATTAAAACATTTGCCTCAAGGTAAAACATATTCTTGTGATACTAGGATATGTGTAACACTGTAAAATCACTGAGATGTCTAGATAAGCTCTTGATTGTCTGGAGTGTTTTGAAGCAAGGAGATTGGGTTGATTTCCCCCCCCCCTCCTCCTCCTGCCAGGGGATGGACAGGAATGGAAGGGAAGGGCACGTGCAGACTGTATAACTGACTCAGAAATGGGTGGTGATAACAAATATATTGCTGTTGTCACTGCTCAGTTCTTTACAGCAAATTATTCTGTGGACCTTTTGTATCCTTATGGACATGAAGGAGTCTATCCAGTTATCTTGGTTTTCTTCCATAAGGGCAGATGCCCACCTTGAACATCCATACCAGCCAGAGGCAGCAAAACTTTTAATCTAGTTAATGTAGGGCCCAGTTGAGAAGGCAAAGCTTCCACTGGCTTTAGTGGGGGGTGTAGCCTGAAGAAGAACAAGGTCAGGCTGAGTGAACACCTGTAAGGTAATACAGCTGCTGACAATTCCTGTAGCTAAAATGAACAAAAAATCCAGACTCTTGGTATTGATATTGTACCATAGTCTTAAAATTCTCAAGTCAGTAGATTAGATAGGAGTTGTTTATGTGGTTTAGCATAGAACAAGAGTTCACAGTTGTTTTCTTCTGAGTTCATGTTGGTGACAGCAGCTGCTGGCTTGGTACTGGACCCTGGGCTTTGAAGTGACTTCCATGCTACTGATGGAGTTCATGCAAATAGTGTTATCATATGCAGATAGTGCTGTTGACATCTTTTGAGGGGTACAGATAAAAAAGCGCCAGATAAGGGTTAATAATACAATTACTTTTGCAGAAATGAAGTTACTAGTTTTCCTGGATGTAGGGGTGAGAAAAGTGACCTTGATGCAATTGAGGGAGGCTCAAATACCACAAGGTCACTAAGAAGATGTGGTGTTTGTTAGTAACTTTTATCTTGTTGGTTTTTGGTTTGTTTTTTTTTTCCTTTTTCTTTTAAGTGACTCTTGAAATTTGAAGTTTCTGTGTAGCAGCATTTGCTTTGTCTGGAAGAGATAAAATCTCTACTGATGCAATTTTTTCCTAGATCCTTCTTTCACTTAACAGAAACGGCGTATGTAAAAAAGTTAGCTTGTATCTGATCTGAGAGGTTGTGTGTGATGCTGTTGTGCTGTGGGCAGAACAAGCCCTCTTCATTAGTAGAAATGGGTCTACCATGATTTCTCCTCAAACATGAATATGTGCTTGTTTTGCTTTCACTCTGAATTCCAGTCCACAATGAAGGGTCTTTTAGTCTCTGAGCTCAGTGCAAGTCTTCCATCAGAAGTCTCAGAATCTGAGTTGGTATTTCTGTGGCCATTTGTAGTGGACCTTATAGTGTGTATTTTACAGCTTTGCAATGTGCATCCAAGAAATACTGTGAGGAAAAAGGAGGCAGTCGTGACAAACGCTACATGTTCTAGCAACAGCCATCTTTAGGGCATGTTTGGTCAGCACTGCGGGTATCAGTGCGAATTTGGCTTCTTTTTTTGCTCATGTTTTGAACAGTCTCTTGAAGTAGTTTCAGAGCAAACATCTTTAAGTATTAAAATAATAAATAATTAAAAATCCCAATATTTTAAAAACAAAAACATCAGAATAGCATAATAGTAGGGATGGACTTCCTTTATTTTTTGTTTGTCTGTTTAAGGGGTAGTATTGTCCTAATTAATATGCTATTCTTCTGTACCTCTAAACTCTTCTGCAAAACTATCAGATGACATTTTGGTTTTCCTTTAACTGAGGCAGATACTGTTACTATTACATTGATTCCAGGAACTGAGACTTTATGAGATACCATAGAACCATAAAATGAAATCATGAGGATGTGGAAGTGGGCGGGGGCACTACAGCAGTGCAAGGGGGAATACAGCAGCTTCTGTTTGTTGCTCTTTTCACATGCTGCAGATTTGATCTTGTTCCATCAATGTCGGTGTGAAGGCTGCTTCGGATGTCAGTGAGAGCTGGCTTAAGCCCTGTGGGAGAGAAGCACTGCTGTTTGCAGAGCTGGAAATAAGTGCAATTATGTATTGATTTTTCCTATCTGTAGATTAAAACTACACAAGAATATGGGTACATCCTGGGCAATCAGTCTGACCTGAGCTCTCTGCCTTACTACTGAAATGCAGCAGACTGAGGCTAGCTTGGCTATGCCTGCTTTGTAGTCCAAGCTGCATGGGCAGATTCTTATGCTGTGGTCACTTCTCTGAGCTAACAGAAGTACGAAACACTGTCAGGGGTGGGTTTTTTCTCCCACTGCAACTATGGCTTCCCACCAGGTTTCATTCTGCTCACGCTAGTGGTTACACAGCTGTGCGGTAGGAAATGACCTGGCAGGAAAAAAAAAAAGGGTGGAGGATTAGTTTGAAAGTAGATTGATTCCTTGGTCCTGCTAACCATGCAGCTGCAGGACTAGTAGTTCCAACACAATGAGGACATGGGGGAGAGATGATGGGGTAGAAAAGGGCGTGCTTGTTCATTCTGACTGCAACCCACACTTAAATTGGCTTAAAGAACTGTGGAGCTGCATCCTCAGTTTCTTTGCACTTTGCAAAGAATTTATAGGAATGTCAATAACTATGAAATGGTGAAGATGTTCAAACCAATTTTTCCAAATGGTTTTTAGGCAGTCTGGGGAAATGATCAAACTTACACCTTCTCCATCAGAATCAGAGCAGGGCAATTTCTCTGAGTGAGATTGCAGCTTAATTCAAATGTGGGAAGACAATAAACATAGCTGTCTCTGTTTTAATTGAATAATTTGAACTCTGCTTTGCTACCACCACTAATTTGAGAGCCAAGTCTTATCTATCAACACTATTTAATATATTAAGCTAAAGGGAGGAATTAAAAAGCAGGCTTCATTATTAATATGCAAATATCCAGCCCTGGAGAAGGTTGATATGGTGTAAAAAAGAATTATGCAAAGATAAAAGGGGGGGGCTTAACCACACTGTAATCTTTGCTGATGTACTGAAGAAACGTAAATAAAAAGGGTTGAGGGTACCTTCTTATATGTTGCTGCGAGCACATGAACTGTGCTTAAAGGTCAACAGCAAAGGCTTCTTAAAATAAAACAGAAAACTCCCCAAAGCTGCTGAGGATCCCAAATTATTAATAGGAGACACATTCAGATTTAAAAGCCATATGGAATGTGTTCTTTGAAATACACTTCAAATGTGGCTTTAAAATAAAATCCTAGAGTTCCTGAGTCTTTTGAAGAAGAGCTGTCTTGTTTACAGGGAAAATAATTTCTAACAAGTTTCCTTGAGTTTCAGGCTCCTTAATTCTTGAGTCTAGCCCATCTCATTCAGACCAGAAGATTTTGTAAACTGAGATTTGAGAGTATTCCGTATGTTTTGATTGTCTTTAAGAAAAAAAGTTTGTCACAGTGACTTGATAGAAGTAAGTTTTGGAGCACATTCTGACAGAGGGTGATTAAAACTGTTTCCTATGGTCCTTTTTACTTCTGTGACAAATTTTGTTCCAAGTTTACACCACTAAAAGCTTATCTGGAGAGTCCCTCTGTGTCCTACAGTCATGCTGTTCAGCAGCTGCTCTTTCATGTGAAGTGCTTGTAGCAGTGCTATAGTGCTAAATGCAAAGGGTTTGTGGCCATAGGCTTGGGTGAGAATGACCTTGCTAGTGTCCTCCATTTGGTGTTGTTGGGGGAGAGAGGAGGTCATTCCTAGCTCTGTACGTGTAGGGTGGGGCTGTACTTCTGAGGTACAGCCACTAAAAGGAAATCCCTTTTCTTCTACACACCTCTCAGTTGACATGCCTTCCTTATTTTTGTTTCCATCAGCTGTAGAGCAGAATGTGTCTAGGACTGAATTTTTGGCCATGAGATACAAAACCTGGGCTTTTTGGTGCCTGAGTTGAAAACCAAGTGGCATAACTCTATCTCACAGCTCAGCACACAGCCAACACTCCATGGGGACAGAATAATTCTCTATTAATCTTGATTTAAGTTTGTGTTTGTTTTCTTCTGTTTACGTATTCTGTCTTGCCGTGAGCAGTTCCTTGCTCCTCTGCCAGAAATACACATCTCAGCTGCTTACTTTCTCCATTACTTTATCCTAATTTCTCCTCCTCCTCATCCCAAGCTTTCATCAGTTACTTGTGATGCAGGGGAGGTGAAGTAGTTGGAAGGGATGTGTTTCCCTTAGGCAAACATGGAGAGCTTTACCCTGTGACAAAGTAATTGTGTTGCAAGAGCTTCAGGAAGTTTCTCTGCTCAGGAGGAATAGTCACTTTTTAACTGGTGGGGTCTGAGGAACTGTCCACTGAGGAAGCCACTGTACTATCGTTAATTCCAGACATCTTTCCCATATAGATAAACCATGATGCGTGGATTCTTTCTTCTTCTGCCAGCAAACAGCACAGAAAATGTTTTGGGTTTTTTTTTTTTGGCAACCAGGGCCTTGTGCAGACCATGTCTTGTATTAGGGGAGAGCTACAAACTAGGGGACAAGTCTCTGAGGTGTAATTTAGTTCCTGGGTCAATGTCCTTATGGGTAAATGGAAGACTAGACCTACATAGGCCTAATTAGGAATCCTGCTTTGGATGAGTAAATGTCTTTCAGATAACACCTGCATGAGAGCAAACATGATCCGTTGTGAAGGGTCAGGTTTTATATTAGATGCATGTCCACCTGGATGCCAGACTGTTTAGAAGCTAGGATTAAGTTTTGGGAGTCTTGAGTTTAATTTTTCCACCTGTAAGATGGGAATTTTCCAGTAAGAGCATCATAAGCATAAAGCCATATCAGTGAATTTAAGATGCTAAGATACCACAGTAATGAAGAGCAGGGAGGTGGCTTCTGTTACTTGCCCAGTGTGAAGACAGAGAAGAGGTTTCTGCTCCCTTTCTTGCTAGTGGGCTCCCCCTGACTGACAGTCTCTAGTAGGATTCCTGACTGGGTCAAGAGGTGCCCCTTCACTAGGTGTGAGGGTGGGCCTCCCTGGTGCAGGCTCCCCCAGGTGTGTGGTGTTTGTTGTGCCTGATAGGTGCTGTTATCTCTGCACAGAGATAGCTGGCGCCTGATGCAGCTTATCACTGTTTGCTCTTTGCTGTTGTCTAATGCTGGGAAATGGGCCCAGCCAAGGGAAGAGGAAGAGAAAGATGATGGGGGTTATGAGTTCAGATATTTGCCCAGGACTAGGGGATGCATGAATCATCTGCAAGGAGGTGCTGGTTAGCCTAGCCCCAGGCAAAGATATCACAAGCAGATGGTACACTTTTGGATATAGAAACTGAGATACAACATATAACTAAAGTGAGTTGGGAGCGGATCTTGCTGCTGCAACTGTTTACAACAGAGAAAGTTTTAAGATCTAAGATCTGATTAAGTTCTTTTTTTTTAAATTTATCTCTGTCAGATACATCTGGGTCTTCCATTAATGCTTTATGACCAGAATATTTTACTGTCATATTCTACTGCCTTGAGGTAGGGAAAAGCAATTGTCCTCATTTTCTGTAAAGGAAGAATCTGAAGTATTGAGCAATCAGCTAACTTGCCTGAGGTGATAATGACTGTCTGTAAAAGAGCCACTCTGAATGCAGATAGAAAGATTGTCTGGAACCCTGGACCTTGACCTTCTCAGAGATATGTTTGGAAGAACCCATGGGATGTGGTCCTGGAGAGATGAGGAGGCCAGGAGACCATGTTGATTTTCAAGGATTACTTCCTTCAAGCTCAAACAGCACTCCTCCTTGTGCAGGTAACTACGCAAAGGTGGCATGGATGAACAAGGAGCTCCTGACAAAGCTCATTACCTACAAAGGAAGCACAGAAGTGGAAGCAGGGACCGGTGACCTAAGAGGAGGAATACAGAGAAACTGAGCATGCAGGAACTGACTTAGGAAAAGGACACCTGTAGTTGAATTTGGTTAGGGATGTGAAGGGTAACACTGGGGCCAGTACTGTTTAACAGCTTTGTTAATGACCTGGAAAGTGGGACAGAGTACACTCTCAAGCAAGCTTGCAGATGATATTGGGAAGAATGATTGGTGTATCAGATGATTGTGTCATCATTTAGAGGGGTCTCTGCAGGCTGAAGAAATGAGTGAACAGGAACTCCATGAAGTTCAACAGAGAGTAATGCAAAGTCCTGCACCTGAAGTTGATGAATAAACGTAGTCAACAGTGTATGTTGGGAGCTGACTGACTGGAAAGCATCTTTACAGAGAAGCACCTGGAATGCTCTTGGACAAGTTGAACATGAGCCAGCAATGCACCCTTGTGGCCAACAGGTTCCTGGGCTGCATTAGGAAGAGCATTGCCAGTAGGTTTATGGAGGTGAGCCTTCCCCTCAGTGCTGGTAAGACCACATCTGGAGTTCTTTATCCAGTTCTGATGTCCCTGGACAAGAAGAACATGGGCTTATGGGAGTGAGTCAAGTGAAAGACCACTAAAATGATTAAAGGATTGTGGCAAGTAAAATACTAAGAGAAGCTGAGGAGGCTGGGATTGTTTAACCTGAAGAAGAGAAGGTGCAGAATGGTTCCTATCAGTGTGTATAAATATTTGATGAAAGGGTCTAAAACTAAAAGCAAAAGTGAAGCGTGTCAAGGGCAAAAGGTGTTCCTTACTGACTTTGGAAGATCTTACCTTTAGAAGTCACATCCTGCTCCCCTGCTCCTTGCATGTATTTCACCTTTAAAGCTGCTGGGTCAAAGCTTTCAGTGACATTCAGTATTAGAGGCTAAGCTGGTCTGGCTTCTGAGTGGAGACCATGCAGTAGCCTGGTCAACACAGAGCAAAAATTAATTTTCTTGGAGTGCTGTGTCAGGGCTTGACAGGGGGAAAGTCACCCGCTACTGGTTTCAAAAGCCCCAGGCAGCAGCACGAGTTCTGCACTGCAGCACCATCTCCAGCTGTCGTTAGCCAGCATAGTCCCGGTGGCTTCTGAAGGATAATGCAGTTTGGCATCAGGTGAATGAATTTGCAGTGCTTTATCTGTTACCGTGGGCAGTCTGGGGCGGGGCACCAAAGAGCAGGCACCCCGAGCTGGGGAATGACAGGCAGCTTCTCAGTGCCTCTGCTCAACCAGATAGCAGGTGGAGAAAAACTACAAACAGAAATGACTTCGTAACATTTGCAGGTGAAAAGAGTAAAGCTTTTCATGGGATTCGCTTGATGGAACTTCTTTTGGTTGGGAAATGCTGATTTGATAGAATGAAACATCATATGGGTATGTTTTCATTTGAATGAAACTTGTGCGAGGAAAGGGTTTTTGAGCTCAGGGTAGAATTTTTAATACAAGCGCTGCCCTGAATTGTATTCCAGAGGTTGTATAAGCAATTAAGCTGTAAAATGTATCCATCTGAATCCATTTCCTCAAAAAAATTACTTTGGAAATGTTCTTGGAAAAGAGAAAATTGCAGGAAGGTCTGATGGATAAAATGGCACATCTAAGGAGAATTTGAACAGTGCACAGTGACGAGGTTTGAACCAAAAAAAATTGGGTTTCCTGTAGAGCACAATTGAAATGTGAAATTCATTGTCACAATAAAAATAACATATGGATTAAAAATAAAATTATTTGTGTTCATAGAAGATAAATCTACCTGGGCAATCAAAGAAAGATTTCTGGAGGCAGTCATTAGCTTCATATGCCTTGTGTTGTGAGGAGCAGTTCAGCTTTAGATAAAATATGATGAGGCTTGTGTTTGCTTCAATAATGGATTGCTTTCCTCTTCTCTTCAGCCATGGAGAGGTGACAGTGGCTGTGCATTTGTCATGTTGTTGGTGCCTACTGCCTGTAGCACTTGGTCTGACCAGCACCACCCCCTACACTGGTGGTTTCTCAGTGAGACCACTCCTGTAATCATTAGATTTGTGCTTGATGTCTGGAAGCTGACAGTCCTTAAAATACTGCCGGTTCTCACTGCACATCCTGGCTGGGTGTTAATGGGACAAACATGTTATTGTGGTGTTTCTCAGCTTGCAGGCAAGTATTTTAATTTTTGTGTATTAGTCTTTTGATGAATGTTATGAGGATATGTGATTACTGAATGAAAGGGAATGGTAACCTGCTCCTTGCAAGTTGCAGTTTTAACCATTTAGGAGTCAAGAACAAATAAATCCACCCTGTCTCTCTTTTCCTATTTTCTTTCTAATGTTATCCTTCTACCCTCCACAGTTGCTCCTTTTTTTTCCTCTTTCATCATCATGTAATTGGACTTGCAATTTCCCCTTCATGCCTTCTGAGTTGCAGGTCAGAGAAGGGAACATTCAGCTCTTTACCTCTTCTAGAAGTGCACTTGATAGGCTAGCAAATTTAGTGAAATGTTTATCCGCTTTACAAATTGGAACTAAATGCCATCCCTTCCCCAAGCACAGCCAGTCAGGTTCAGCTGTTGCTGGAACTGAGATGATGTTATTGCTTGGGTGGTGAAGCTGTAAGTTAAGTTGTGCTTTTTATTGGTTGAGGATTTAAGTTGGTCGGTGGAGGATAAAGAAAAATATATGGGAATCAGGTAACAGATTTTCACCATTGATTGAGTTTGAGGATACAAAAAAGTGAAACCATACGCAAGTTACCTGGTAGTGAGTTTTACAATTGCAAGTTAGAGACTGACAGAGGTATTTCTGATGAAGTTTGAGCTGGATAATTATCCGCTGTGTTCAGTGTTGATCCTGTCTGCATCTCGGTGACTGTGCTTGCGTTTTCAACCTTGGGATATGGGAAGTCTTGGGATGTGGAAAAGCTGCAAGACATAAACCTGTTTGGTTTTCTGAATGGGTAAAAGTGCCTGGTGTGCTAAATTCTGGTTGTGAGTCTAGATCACAGGCCCTGCCAGGTTTCTAGATGACCAGAAATCCAGATAAATCATTTCTTTCTGTACTAGAGATGAGGATCAGCAGCAGGTTTCAGACTCCATGATGCTTGCATTTGAACCCACAGCTGGAATTCTCATCTATCTCTGGTGATGAGACACTGGTGGCAATAATTATACTATGTCATAACTATTTTTTAACTTACTTATACCCAGAATTTTTGTAAAGTTTTCTGTGCATTGGGGGCATCAACATGCAGCACACTTTAAAGAGATGATCTGCTGGTCAGGTGCTTTCTACAGACATAGCTTATGACAATGGTATGGAAGCTCTTTTTTAAACATAGAGAGACATATACAAGAGTCAGTAAACAAAAAGGTTCTGTAAAATATGATCTTAGGTTGTGGGAAGAAAAAAGTTTTACAGGGCAGGTTTGTCCAGATCACTGCTTGCTAAAAGGCATTTTTTTGTTGCTCTTGATGTTTTGTTCTCTAAATACTCTTGCCTTTGTTTAGAGAGAAACAGAGCAATAAACACAGGGGGTTGGCTCTGGATTCACAGTGCCGTGGTTAAGTGATGTTTAGGTTTGCTTATCATCTTTTCTCAATGAGCACACAGTTAAAATCTCAATTTTAGAGCATAAACTGGTCAGAGTCCATGGCAGGGTAATTTGCTGTGCTCCTTAGACAGCTCCTTTTCTGACATATTTTGGAGAGCTGGGAAGACACCTCACACAGGTTAGGCAGAATCTGCTGTCATGGAAGGGTGAGCATAGCTATTTGCTAATTTTTAACCCAGAGTGAACTGTTTTATCAGTCAGTAAGCAGAAGCCTGTTTATTCTCAGAAGATTTCATTTCACCAGTAAAGGTGGAGACCCCAGCAGGTGAGGGGTGTGGGATCATAATTTTTTTTGGAGAAGGTTCTGACCAAAGAGTCTGGGGAGGGAGGAAAGTGGAAGGGAAATTTTCTGTACAGAGGACATACTGCTGAAGTCTTTCCTGCTGAGTTCAGCTTTGTGACTGATGATCTGTAGCCAACTCACTGCCAGCTTTCAGCAGATATAAGATGTTCAAGTGTCTGTGCTTACCCGGATTAAAAAATGAGCCTGTATAAGGCTCAACCTTCTTGAAAATAAGGTTCTAACTTTGATACTAGGCTCTTTCTGTACAAATAGAGCAATTTCCTAGCTCTGAACTCCCTCAGATCCGCTTGAGTATATTAGCTAATACGCTAAGCCTGTATCTAAAAATACCCACACCCTATGGGCACTTGCTAGAGCTGTAGAAGCCAACAAGTTTGCTCACAATCAGAGATGAGGAGGAATATTTTATGAGTTCATGCGGGTTCAACACTCCTGTCTGTTGCAACCAGATTCAAGACTGAATTTCACCTGAGTTAGATGCCAAGGCTAAAACACGCTTGGATTTTCAGAGGTTGTGTGAGCTGTAGTGAGATTCCCAGCCAGTCTTGAGGCTTGTAGTGACATATATAGGCAGAATGCTTTCTCTGTGTTCCAGTACCTGCAACAGAGTAACTGCAGTGGTGCTAGGTCATGAGAGCATTGCTAGGATTCTGTCCCTACAGTGACACTGGGAAAGAAAATGCCTCCAGTTTCCCAGCAGCAAGTTCATGTGAGATTTACTGTCTAATAAACCTAAGCTCTTCTTTAGAAAATAAGATCTGCCAAGTGGTAAACTTTTCTACAGTTAAACAACTTCATACTAGTGGGGAAAGAGGGAGTTCAATCTCCATTACCCCTTTTCTCCTTGGCACATGTGTATGAGGAGATCTCCCGGTGAAAACTGCCAGATGGTAGTTTATACACAATGTGGACAACTCTTTGGATTTTATTGCAATTCTTACAGTGTCAAGTATACTTTTAGAGTCTTCAGCCCCTGCAATCCAGTGATTATGTGTGAGTCTTGAATTTCATTGTTGAAAATGGGGTTAACAGAGAAAGCAGGATCCAAGTATGACCTGGAAATTCAACAAGAAGAAAAAATTTATATTTATATATATCTATATCTATATTGTGTTTATTCCAGTCTCATCATATTCTGTAGTCTAAGTCACGAACTTTTAACACGTTTTTAAAAGGATTGAGAGTTGTTTCATGTAAGAAGATAGGTGGTAACTGGAGAGTGTAGCACAATGTTGCTGTCACAGGACACCTATAGCTGCACAGTCACCTTGTGCAGGGAACAAACTGAGGCAGCTGCCATTTTCTGCTTTAGTTATGATGCTTATGTGAGCAAGCATGTGCTCCAGCTTTTTTCTCTCACCAGAGATCTGTGTTTGCTCTTTGGAAAACTCAGAAATCTGAGTTTGCATCAGTTTCATCATCTTACAACTCATAGCATTATAGGCTCTGGAGAAGTCTAATCGTGCTTTGAGTCATGCTGTGTCCTTGGCCACAGAGACCTGTGAATTTCACAGGTTAATTATACTTTGGGTATAACAATATCCATGTTAAACAGCACGACTTTCTATTTCATTGGATACCTCCTTGGTTCTGTGTTTTGAGAGATGGAAAACAGAAATAGAGAAGTGAATGGAAGAATAAAAGTCTGCATTTGCTATCTCCTGGGCTCCTATCCCAAACACTGAGTCTTAGGCGCTATAATGTTATTAACGGATGGGACACATTTTGAGATATTATTCCAGGGAATAGTGCCAAAAATCCTGGTGGTGTCTCTGCCATTTAGAAGAGTTAGCACTGTAGGCAGGCTCTCCCTAACCTGCAGCCTGCTGTGTTCACAACAAGGGAAGAGAGGATAATTAAAGGGTGAGGAATACCCAGGGTCTCATTTGTACCTTTTGTTTAAGGATTTCCATCACTTTCTAAATATTCTGTAGTGTGCTTTAAATAGTGTCTAGTGTATTGTTTGAGCTTCTGAGTCTAGGTGTGCAATACCATGCTACTCAGGGTATACCTTGAATAGCTGAGGAATGCCTTACTACCTTGCCAATCATAGAATATTTTGAGTTGGAAGGGATCCACTAGTATCATCCAAGTCTAAGTTCTGGCACTGCACAGGACAGCCCCAAGAATCATACCATTTTCAAGAACTGGAGCTTTGATCCTGGTACTGCCTTCACCTGTAGTGAGGGGTACTCTTTTCTTCAGGAGCTTTTTGGTCAAAACAGAGAATGTAGAGAAGTTTGTTGTGGAACAACATTATCTCACTGACTGGAATCTCAGAGCTTGACTACCGGGTCAGTGTCTTCTTTGGCACGTGTGTTCAAGCCGGGCCACAGTGTAGCTAAGAAAGTGGTGGGCCACTAAGTTCAGATGAATGTACTCTATACAGTGACCACAGACATATTTTAATAGTTGAAGCAGGTGAGCAGCTGTGGACAGGGATAACTTTGTTGTTGTTTTTGTTTTTTCCCTGCAGAGGGAGAAGTAGTTAGCTAAACTTGATAAAATTACCCAAAAGCTTCGTGAAAAAGGTGTTGGGTGGTGGAATGTTGCAGATTTGTAGTCACATGAGTGCATTTTGTGAATGGGATGGGGAGCTGACCTCTGTGTAACTGCACGGGGCATTGTGTGATAAGCCTTTTTCTTAACTACAGGCTTCTTTCTCTGAGAGCAGGAGCTGAGAGGGGTGAATATTTTCCTGCAAGCAAAGTGACTGGGTATTGGTTCACATATAAGGAGCTTTTAGTTCATTCCCCTACCAGTTATTTAGCTGAGATATTAATTGTCAGGCAATTTCTCTGTAAAAAGCTAAAACAGAGGCTATAAGTACCAAAAAACCTGCACAGGTCAAGGACTGTAGCTTTTCCTAAGCTTTGTAAAACTTTCCAACATGTCCCAGAGCTGCAGAGGTACTCTTGGAGCATGCTAAGGCTACTGTGGGGAAATGTTCCCCTCCAAAATGAGGTTTCTGGTTCTGGTGCTTTGCGAGCAGATCAGGGGCCAGACCAGGGCACCAGGTTGCCTGCAGCACAGCTAATATTGCCTGTATCAGGAAGGGATCCAGAGTGTGGCATGCAGACGGCAACTGTTGCTCAGCTTTTCCAGCTATCTAGAATAGATCTGACAAGCAATTAGAGCATGAATATATTACAGAGCCGATGGGGGATGCCTTTGTTAAAACTTGTGACCCATACTTAGCTGCTGTTTACATTGGCGGCCGCTTCGAGGGTGGGCAAGACCCTACCTGCCTGTCTTTCTCCTCTCTCCTTCTCTGTGTGGAACGAGCCGGGGAGCTCTGCATCTCATTGGATATTTCAAATGCTTTCTGCACAAGTCATAATTAATGCCGAGTTGTGGAGCTAAGACCAGATGTGCTGCCGAGATTATCTCCCAGGGCAGATCGGCTGCTCTCCGCTCTGAAGCGCTGGGTGAATGGAAAGCTGCCAGTGCTGGGACCCAGAATGTGTCTGATGCCTGAAGTCAGGACTTTCTTTCTCTGCCGCTCCTGCTGTCTGACACTGCCTGGTTTCTGCTTGAAGCTCAGCGCCTGTCATGTAGCAGAGTGCTGCACAAGAACGAGAGGTATGAGATGATTTTCCAGACTTTAGATTTGTTATGGTTTTCTTTCTAGAGGAAAAGCAGATGTTTGAGTTTAGCCTTAGACAGAAACTAAGAATCTAAAATAGGAGCTGACTTTACAAAGGGGGAAAGAGTGGGAAGGACAGAGTCATTGTCCCATGGCCAAAAATACTAGTGGAGACCAAGCTAGCATTTGAAGATAGTTCTGGGGAGGAGTGTTTCTCTTTGCTTTTAGATAGAATATTTAAATGGATGTATGTGATTGAGAACAATCAACTCCTAGTATATGGAAACTAGTCCTTGTGTGGAGTGTCAGAAGACACACAGTCCTACCACAGACCCATTTGTGTGACCACGAGCAAGTTATTTCATAATTTTTTCTTTATTCTTAATTATCTGTTGCTTCCTTTCTCTTCCCTCATTCTTGAATTCTTTGGCTGGCTGGAATGCTTAGTTTTTCAGGACTATCTTTTTCTTAGGTACATATGGCTCCTACCATGCAATTCTTTTTTCTGTTGCTGCTGCAGTAATTCACATAGTGTGTGCTTGGGTGGGCTAGGGGAGGGGAAACAAGTTATAGGTTTGTGTGTGTTTTGTGCTGTAGAAGCAAATGCATTTCTGAATGTCTGCCCGTGATTTTTTCTCAGTGCTTTCATGTGTGAGAGGGACAGATAAATGGGAAACTAAGAATGAAAGTGGGAAGGTAAAAGCAGGCACTTACCTGTGCAGGTGAGCACGTACACAATCTTTATATCCGTAAACTGCCTGTCTGTGAGGCACCACATGCGTGCGCGGGTGTATGTTCTGTTGTACAGCAGCATCCAGGTGTAAGCCTGATTATCTTCCCACACATCTTTTAACGTGTGTGTAATAAGCTGTACATACAGCTGACGTAGGTGTGTCTGGACTTTTCCCCCTTTAAGCACATACGGAGTCCTCAGTCCTCCCCACAAAAAAAATCTACTCAAAACCTGAGTTTATCTCTGTCTTTAGTTTATTTTGGTTGAAATCAGAGCTCTGAAGAGGAAAAATGTAGCAGAGAGCATATATTTTCCTGCCCACTGCATGTCTGGACAGCATAGCTGAATGTATAGGCTTTGTATGCCTGGAGCTGGTGGGTGAGCTATTCAGGCCAGGACAGAAAGCCTGTCTGTGTCTTAGTCAGTACATCATTCCTGGCTCGCTTTTTCCACAAAGAGTCACCTAAATCTTTAAAGAACAGAGGCAGCTTGTTGGAGTGGAGGAAAGAAATTCTGTAGCTCTGCTAGCCCATTTTTTTTGTATCTCTTGAATCTTTCTGAGATTAAGGATGTGGTTCCAGGCATGCTGGAGTTTTTTTCTGCTTTGAAACCAAACAAAAGGGCCTAACTATAGATAAGGGTATGACAAGAAAAGTTAACCCTTAGGTTGCTAGCAGTCTTTTGGCTTTATTTCCAGCCTCATTCTGTCTGGAGTGTGACTGGATGGCACTGGCTCCCCTTCTTCTGAATGAAGAAAAAGACTTTAATGTCTTCCAGCGGGATCATCAAATGGAGTGAAGCGCTGCCAAGTTCAGTCTCAGCTGCAGGCCCCAGTGATTAAAAACAGGCCTGTGCCTCGAGGAACCAGCAGATGAGGCTGTATGTGACTGGCTCCACATTAGCTTTTCTTTGCAAGGCAGGGCAGTCCCTGTCCGACCCAGAGATGCTGTCATAAGCTGGTAGTTTCAGGGACATTTTAGTACATAGTTTGACAAGCTCTTCTGAGACCTGACTGAGGTGAGACGAACACTACGGGGCTAGCAGGACACCGCTTCCTCAGTTTGCCCTGTTTAGCCCTGGGAGATTGAAGTAGGCGTATCTGTTACATCTGTTACCAGTGTGGCTGTGAGAGCCCTGGTGATAATTCTCCTGAGGGCAGGCTTCATCAAGGTCCCCCAGCAGATGCCCACATGAAAGATTTCTGCAAGCCTGGAACTGTCAGCATCTGCAGCTTGCCTTTGACAGTCCCTTTCCAGCCCCACACCAAAGATAGCTCTTAGCTTCCTCTTTTATGAACCTTAACACTACTTTCCCTTTCTAAGCCGTGGACAAGTTCTGCAGCCACTGCACAGATGAACAGTTTCTCCAAGGCCAACTTTCCAGTCCCACTCTAGCTGCAGCTCTGTGCTTTTTCTCTCTAAACACCAACCATAATGCTCTTACTGCCAAAAGACTTGGCCTGAGAGCAGTCTTTCTTCTGAGCAGTGTCTGTGGTGGTCCTTGTCTGTGACTCAGCAAAAAAAGTAGGATAAAGAAAAAACAGATGCAGTGTAACTGGAAAAATGTAACAGAGGAGAAGTTGCAGTTAGCAACAGACTTAGCTTTGGGTGAAATATTTGGTCTGTGCAATGTTTGGTGATCTTCTCTAGTGCTTTCCCAGAAAAATCAGGATTCAAGGTAAAGAAAATGCATAGATCTGCAATTGGGGTTGGGCTGGAGTGGGGCTGCCAAACCGAGGTGGGAGGCACCTAAGAGAGCTGGGCTGGGAGAAGTCTTTCAGCCTGGCGATGGCTTCAGAGTCATCTTCCCACAAAAAATGACCTGTGCAGATTGTGCAATCCCACTTGCACAGCCCTTCAGCACACACTGTCACGCAAGAAGAAACCCGCACTTGTGCCAATTCCGTTCACTCATCATGTGATAGATAGGTCAGCTTCATCCTCAGTCGTGTCAGTTTTGGTCTCATGCCTGTTTTTTTTTTTTTTGCTACCTATTTGAAATGGTCTGGAGGGAGGTGGAACAGTATTGCAGTGTAAGAATATTTCAGTGCCTTTGTTTCCTCCAAAGATCGTTGTTTTTATTCAGGAGAAAAAGGTGTTACTGACCTCAATGTGCGAAAAGGGGGAAAGACGGGATCCCCAACATCTGGATGTGCAGCAGACAGTAATGGTGATGCTGTGCTTGTGAAGGGTCCATCTGCTGCTCCATCTGAGTCTCAAAGCAGGTCCCCTTTCTATCTCTGTTTCCTTAGCATCGCGTTCCTTAATCTCTGTGTTAGTGGTCTCTGTTTGACTGTAGTCCACTTGTTATTTGGAAGTCACTCACAAGTTGATTGTACCTACAGAAAGCTACAGCTGTTGTGCTCCAAGTTGAAGGCAAGGACTGATGTTGCCTGAAATGTATTAAAGCATGTTGCTGACCACATACCAGCCAAGGCTCGGGAAAAGTAGACAAAGCCTCAGTGGAGATTATGCATGCAGTTGTTCTGTGTGTGCTTGCTTACGTGTGTGTCTGACACTGCCTTTGTCCTTGATCTGAGTTAAGTCTAGAACACCAGAACATGAGCTTTTAGAAAAACATTATATATGTTTTGTGCCTGGGGAATGCAGAGCATTTACTTCTTTCCCACACTCTTCTCTAAACAGACACATTAGGAAACAGGGCTGTGATTCAACAAGTAGAGATCTGAGAAAATAGGGCTGCTATTGCCCTGCTGCTGTCTACCACAGACTGACCTCCCTGAACCTATATGTCTTGCATCTAGAAGAGTGAACAACATGTATCATTTAAAGGAAATAGATATGCCCCATCATGACAACAGGGATTATGTGATGAGATTACGAAGCAACCTGTGCAAAAGCAGAAAGACATTCCCTATCCTAGAACGTAACTTCAGAGACACCCAACTCAGTGAAAATTCAAACAGATTAGAAATGAGAACTAGTAAAACCTTTACTCTGCAATAAATCCAGTATATACAGTGATAAAGATAAGTCGCTCCCATGCTCCAGGGCATGCCCTCCTGCCAGGATGAGGGAATTTCCTTTGAGACTTTTCATGGCCCTCCGGCTTTGATACTGTAATGCAGTTGTGTAGGCTGCGGTGTAAGGAAGGTTTCTGTCTTCTAATGTATAACAAACAGGCAGGGAAAGGAAACTGGAATTCAGGATCCTTCTTGAAGCTTTCATTCAGGGAATTGAAACTGATAACAAAAGGTTTGTTTCACTGAGGATTCAGCAGGGTTGGACCGAAAATAGAAAGCAGGTATGGTTTGACATGGTATCTCCTATGAAGAACAGTGAACAGGCATTAGGAAGCTTCCTGCCAGAAGTTATCAGGCTCTCATGAATATAACACTAAAGTAAAAATGGAACACGTGGTCACTAGCGGGAAGGTAAGTAGAGCCTTAAGAAATGACCAAATTCCCTGGCCTGGTATAAGCACATAAGTGCAGCCATTAAACACTGCTTCTGGCTATTGGTTGTGTAAGTCCAATATTGCATGCTGCTTTTTTTTTTTAGAGCTGCAGGTTTAACTCCTGAATGAACAATCTGAAGATCTTGATATCTGTAGAAAGCTTCCTCTTGCTTTGAGAAATCTTTAAATAGAATTTCCTATCTGCTATGGTCTCTTGTCATCTTAAATTCAGTAAATTCTGAGATTCCCTCACTTACTGAATTTTTATGACCAAAATGTGATTAACTTGGATTCTGTCCTCCATGACTCCACCACACACTGTAGAGTGTTAGAATTAGAATTTCAGAACACAACTCAGTGACTGTCCTTTTACATGGAGCAGTTTCCTAGTGGCAGCAGTTGAACTAAGACCTCTGGCTCTTAGAGCCTGAACCCCTTGTGGTCAAAAGATCTGGTGCCAGTAGTGACATTTAGCAGCTGGTATTGGCCAGGAACTTCATGTTCCCCAAAGAAAGAGACAGTGCTTCATACCTGATGATGTGTGTCTACAGTAGATCTGATTTAAGAATTAACCTAGGCTGGTCTCATTTTAGAGTGTCTGGTGCTTTTGATATTTTCAAGCTGCAAGAACTATATCACGCACTTTTTAGTAGAAAGGGCAATGGATTTTGCATGCGTTTTACTGGTTTGTTTTGTTGTTGTTGTTTGTTTTTTTTTTTTCACTTTCATTCAGCAAGTTTAATTAAAGAAAAAGATATAGAAAGGGTCTCTCAAGATGGTGGGAGATTCTCACAATAGCCAGTTCTAACATTGACAGCTGTACTCTGCAGTGTTAGCAATCCCTTCCTAGTGGGATTGCTGCTTGTAGGGCTGGCTAGCTGCAAACTACTGGAGGGCAGCTGTGTGAGAAGAGCCTAAGAGGAGGGTGCATGCAGAAAGGAAATGTATCCCATAAAGTTAGTGTAGCCTTTGTTTTGGTCTTCCTAGGACAGAAGATACAATAAAAGTATAATTACTTAATTCAAACTCAGCACAGATGTTGATTACCATAAGCATAATGAGATATGAACTAGCTTAGGGCAGAGGATAGTTTGAAGCACTCTTAAGAAGAGGAAAAAAATCATCATATAATTCTTGCTTTTAAAAATAATTTTATTCTTCAGAGTCTGTTAGAAACTGGGCCTTCACAGAGGCTTCCCCCTCCATGTGAAAGTTTCCCCCCCTTGTAAGCCCCGAGCGGTAGCTCAGGAGGAGTTTAAGCTGACACCCAGATGTCTTTCTTGCTCTCTGCTGTCAGGGATCTTTGGACAGCGGTTGGAGGACACCGTACAGTACGAGCGGAAGTATGGCCAGCGCTTGGCCCCGCTGCTGGTGGAACAGTGTGTGGATTTTATTCGGGAGCGAGGTCTTACAGAGGAGGGGCTCTTTCGGATGCCTGGACAAGCCAACCTTGTCAAAGATCTGCAGGATTCTTTTGATTGTGGAGAGAAACCCCTTTTTGACAGGTGAGTTGACATCACCCAGTTCAGGCTAGTGTATTTCTGACATGTAAAATCTGCCAGGAATGTCCTTGCAGTGGCTATCCTGGCTTACGTGTTCTTTCCACACCACCATTCTCTTTATTTAAAATGCTGATGGAGCTTTCTCCTGCATGGTGTTGGGTGTGGAGGCCTTTACTCAGCTCAGTGCTTGAGCAAAGGGAAAAATGGGCTCATTAATCTATATGGGGCTACTCCAGTGTTTCAGCTTCAGCATGTGTTGAATGAAAAACATTGCTAGATTTGGGTGCAGCGTACTGTGCAGTTGGTGGGATCCTCTCATAGAAAGGGGTATGACAGGGGTGAACTAGGTATTTCATTGCTTTCAGATATTGCATTCTCCCTTGTCACAAACACAGCAGATCTGCCTGGGACAATAGCTTGATTCTTCCTTTGTCACCAGGTTTCAGAATAGTCACCACCATCTCACACATCTTCCCTGTTGTGCCAGAGACTGTTATGCTCAGCTTAGTATCCGTTCCCACGGGAAGAGTGTCAGACCTGTCTCTGAGTGCTCCATCCAAGGGCAGCCAGGGAAGGGGCAGCTCTCAGCTCTGCTATCTCTATGTTGGCCCTGAGCTCAGGCAGTCAAATGATCAGAAAGGTGAATGCTCTCAGGGCCCTTCCAGTCAAATCCTGTCCATACCCTGTAACCGACATTTCCTCTACTCTGTCACATGTACATGCTGCCCAGAGTGAAGGTCAGCATTGTGCTAACCTTAATAATGCTTTGTGAAATAGGGCTGGACCCTAGCAGAGACCATTCAGGCCATTTTGGATCCAAAGCCATTTTGTAGATCTGGCCTGATCCCTGTCTCGCAGGTCCATAAGTGAGATCAGATCTGGGATCTTGTCTTGGAGACCTGGCATCATTTCTTGCTGGAACTCACTAGCACCATTTTTCCAGGTGATGCAGGTGGCATCTGATATATTACCAGCACATTAACCTTAGGGGATCACTTCCCTTGAACCTGCAACCAGTCTCAACATTGCCAATAACTTCTCTGCCTGCTATCCAGGAAGAGCTAGAACTCTCCTGCGTGGGCAGAAACAGTATTTGGTCTCATCTTGGGAAGAATATCTTTGGAGTTTATTTGGAACATTCTTCCAATTCTTCCCTTCCCTCAGCTTCCCAGACCACCCATCCTCATTTCTTTGATTCTTAACCACAGACAGTATTTGCTCCCTAAATGGATGTGTCAAACATTGAGAAATATTTTCATGAAAAAATAAGTTTGAAATCATTAAATTGTCTCAATCTTTTCTTAAGAAAAATCTTTGTATTTTTAATTGAATGTCTGGGTGTTCTTATTCAGAATTAGAATTATCTTAACTGAATGCTTATACGCATTCAATTATACTCCCGTGGAACAGGAGTATCTATGGAAGGAGTTAATTAGGAATGACAGTTTCAATTTCATGTTTTACTTTAGTGTTATCTCTACTAACTTCATTGCTACAAAGATAAGCCAAGCCTCCACCCAGCATTTTTAAAGCAGAATAGAACCCTAATGATGATCTCGTTTCAGCCCCCTCCCATTGGCAGGGACACCTTTCACTAAAACAAGTTGCTCAGAACCCATACAACCTGGCTTTGAACACTTCCAGGGATAAGACATCCACAGCTTCTCTGGGCAACCTGTTCCAGTGCCTCACCACCCTCAGCACTGATCTATTTAGCCAGTGCAAATGCCTATGGAAATAAAGGTGCTTTCTGCATCCAAGTCTCCCCTTTAACTAGAGATCTCCACAAAGGAATGCCAGCCTTTCAGGTAGTCGATGTGTGATATGATAACTGAAGGTTCAGTACAGAATTAAAGGAAGCAAGCCTGGGGTACCTGACTGGTGTGATAGTTGAGAGTCTCCCAGTTATTGCCTTTTGCTTTTTCCACCATGTCCACTGCAACTTGCAGGCCCAGCTCTCTCTGGTCTTGTATATATATATATATAATCTATCTTATGTGTATGTATAGTCACAGATAGCAACAAGGGAGAGGCAGTTACACTCTGGTGAAGTGAAATGTTCCTCCTCCTAGCTAACATAATTTTCTTTGTGTGTAACTAAAACTATCTAGGTATGGCCTGGGATACTTAGGCAACAGAAGTGTCGAAATCTTTATGCTTCTTTCCAAATCAGGTGTAGTGAAAAGAATATCCTTTCTTACTTCCTAGGTGCAGTCAGCACTTGTAGGTGTCTTTTGTAACTACAGTGATCTTCCAGACAGACAGAGCCTGCCTGCCCCATGGTGGATCAGATCTCTGTGATGAATGATAATTAAAATATTTATTTTTAAAAGGCTTGCTTTTCCAATTTGGGTTTTTAATGCATATGCATGCTCTTATGAAAGACCAGGTGCTGCTGTTTTGGAAGCACCTACAGCAGTCTGCTCCTATTGCACTTTCATGCCACTGAAAGTTTGGCTGGATTTCACATGGCATCATGGGTGAAACAGTTACTGCAGCCAGCAGCCCTGAAGCTGTAGTCTGGGCTCTGCTGCTCAGTGATAGTCATATCCACCATCCATGCCTGAAAGTCTGCACTAAAGAAAAAAAAGAATAATGAATAATGGTACTGATCTCATTTGTAGAATGTTTGTAATCAACTGAAGAAAACCACCGTGTGAAACTGTTGTATTCTCAAATATGATGGAGCTGTTTAATAGGAAGAGCTTTAGCAGGATTAGAAGCAAGTGGTATCTGCTGACAGCTTCCTGTTGTAATTTTTCCAGTTTTGTTTTAGCCGTGTGTTCCAAAAATGCTTAAAAATATACTAAGTAGAAGAGATTCAGATTTTGGATAGAAGAGAGATTTGAAGTTCCCTTGCCCAATGTTTATGATGTGTTTTTCTCTTCTTTAAAGACTGCCAGAATAATGGTGGGTAGGGAGGAGCTGGTAACAAAACCTGTTTAGACTTCCAACAGTCAAAACCTTTGAGGAGGTCACCTGCAATGATTAACAAAGTTGTAAAACGGGAAACTTGAAATGAGGGAGAGGTATTGCCATACACCAAAAGCTGGACAGCTGGAAAGGGAAGAACAGGTGCATCTTCATCGTGCTATCTAACACCTCAAACCCCACTTAAAGCAAAGGAGAGAAAAGAGGAAAAAGAAGTTCTGGGGTTGGGAGAGAAAATAAAAGCTGATATCCTATCATAACAAATGTGCTAGGAAATGCCAGATACCGCAGTCTGGGGGAGGGGATGTGACCCACAAGCCAGGCAGCCATGCAAATGGCAATAGAGAACCTGGAGGAAATACAGCTTCCTCCATTTTTTTCCTAACAATTGACCAGGACACTTGGGAACCTGGCCCGTCACATATATGTGTGTGCTGGCTGGGGAGAGTATTGGGAAGGATCAGTGGGAAGCCAAGAGCTTACGTTTCATGGAATCAGGAGCTGAGCTCTATTATCAATGCTGTGTGTTCACTGTGCACTTGCCTGGACTGTATTGCTCGCGTTCCCAATCCACATTGGCTGAGGAACCACAGTGCCACCCTACCTGAAGCAGTATCATGGGCATATCCCTTCCACTGCCTGTGTTGCCTCAGGTGCATTTGTATCTTGACAAAATGGGAGATTTCCCTTGTTTCCAGGTAGACCCTTCTGTCTAGTACAAACAAATGTGGTGGAAGAGCTTCCTTCCATGTGCCTACTTTGTCCCTGTCCCTGAGAGGGACCTTGATGCACCCCAAGTGAAAGGCATCAAACTTTGCAGTAGTGTGGGTTTCTAAATTTCCTTCCCTCTTCTCTGTTGCAGCAACACAGATGTTCACACTGTGGCGTCCCTCCTGAAGCTTTACCTTCGAGAGCTGCCAGAGCCTGTCATCCCCTTTGCCAAATATGAAGACTTTCTTTCTTGTGGACAGCTACTCTCAAAAGATGAAGGAGAGGTCAGTGATCCTTCTAATCTGCCTCCTTCTACATCAGAGGTTGTTCCCCAGACTCAGTGTAGTATAATTTTTTTTCTCATCATTCTTCTATCTTGATTTAAATCAGTGAAGTCCCTGGGAACCTTCCTCTGAATTTTCCTGAAGCTGTGAATTGGGTGCTATTGTCACAGGCTACTGCTTGAAGCAGGACCTTTTTTTGAAGTCAGTCTTGTAGCCTGGTGCTTCTTTCTTCTAAAAAAGCTATTCTGTAGCATAATCAGCAAGAGATGCAAGGTAGGAAGGAGGTATGGGTTCCTTTCCCAGCCTTGCTGTTAACTCATTAGCAGTCTGTATAAAGTCACTCCCTTTTCCTGTGTTTTCCATTTTAAATATCAGAACAACATATTCTGCTTCCCAAAGTTTTTGGTGGATGAGACAGTCATCAGTGCAATGGCCTTTGTATTTCTTAGAGGAAAGACACTACAAAATAGCAGACTATGCTATTATCCCCAAATGGGGGGGAAATAATGCTATGAATACTTTGCCAGAACCTTCTTATGATATTCTTCTCTTTGGTTTCCAGGCAAGGGAAGGGGCTGACAAAAATCATCAAGTCTGTGGCAATCATGGAAATTTTGATTCACTGCTTGAGAGGAGCAGGATAATTTACAATATGATTGATTGATTGGTTTCATCCATATTGTTCTTCTTACCTTAGTCCTTTGCTGTCTGCAGAGGCACGTTGGATCTGGTCTGATGCGGTGGAACTGTGCCACTTTCTAAAACAGCAATTTAAAGAAGCTGTAAGGGCTGTTACTGATGTCTTTCTTTTGCTAAAGAGGCAAAGGCCCGAGGGCTTGTAAGCTGCAGTCCACAGTTCTGTTTTCTGTGTGTGGTCTCAAGAGCATGCTCATCTTTGTCTTTGGTGGGATTCTGTTCTTCAGTGCGAGCCTGGAGTTCACCTTCAGTTGAAGTGGCAGAAGGATCTGGGGAGATTGTCCTTCATGATGCCCATATGAAGATGCTTGTTTGTGTGCCTCAGATGTAGCATATGTGGTAATATAAGATTTTACGGTTAAAAGGCAAGTTTACTGCTCTCAACACTCAAATGATGTAACCTCCAATCAACTCCAAGAAAGCAAATTTCTGTGCATGGCACAGTATATTACCACAGGTGAATATGCATTTGCATCCTGGACACAGCCACATCAGTGTGTCAGTGCACTAGTGTTGTCTTTTCATAGGTAGAGATATGTGTCTACTAGTTCCAAAACTTGCTCATTTTCTGCTTTACCCTCAGTGAACTCAGGCATCTCTGCAGGGTGCTGTGTTACAGACCACACAGCAGTTATTTCACAAGAAACAGCAGTACTTCTGAGGCAGTGGAGCTGGTTTCATTTTGGTCATAAGATGTGCAGACTGAGAAGTTTTGGATCCATTAAGCACTGTTGCACAAGAGTAGAGACACTGCCAAATTGGGCAAACATAATTGTATATCACTGCTCAGCTTATTAACTACGTTGTTTGCCTGATTTTGCCTGCACAGGCTGCAGCAGATTGGGAAGCAACATCTGTGTTGCTTCTGTGGGAGCAAGGTCAGACTCAAATGACTTGTAGTGCAGAATTCTCTTTGGATGAGAAAGGTGATGGGGAGCACAAGATAGCCAAAATGAAAGCTTACAAAATACAGCACTGGTCCTAGCACAGAGTTGTTTTGTTAAGCTGCTGTTGTAAACATAAGCAATTTTTTTTCCCAACAAAATCTGGAACCTTAACAAGGGCTGTTTACTTTTTCAGAAAGGAAGGTGGAGTGCCCACACCAAGGGTGGAGATGCTGTACGTGCACAGTAGCATGTGGAGCAGAATGTAACACAAAGTCATACCTAGCCTGTGGGGCCTGACTCGCTGCCTCCCACTTGGAAAATCCCCCTGCCTAGAAACTGTGGTTTCATTGAAACCATAATTTGTAACACATAATGATAAGCAGGGAATTTAAAAATCAAAACATATTTATTAAAGAATAAAACATTATTTAAAACAATTATCTCCATTGTTGCCACTGTTAGAACAGCATGGTGTTTAGTTTGAAGTACTATTTTGTTTTCATTTTTTACTTGGAACTTGAAATATCAGTTTTTTTAGTTTTACACGCCCACTCTCCCCCCTCACCCAATAAAACCAGAATTGCTCAAGGCAAATTAGCCATTCGAATAAAACTTTTGGCACCTCGTGCTGCTACATTGTGATTGTGGATAGAAATTACTATGATTTTAGCTTGGCCTAACTCCAGCACTGTGCTAAGCTTTCCATTTTTCATTCAGATTGCTTTTCATCTCTTCGTTCTGCATCCAACTCATCTCTGGTATTCAAATGCAAACAGAAACATAACAGAGACCTTAGATTGTGCTGAGGTCTCCAGGTATCTCAGCAGGACTGCAGCATTAAAAAAGATTTGATTCCGATCCCAACTGATTTGGAGGAGGGATCAAAAATTAAAAACAATTTTAGAGAGAGATCTTCAAAATTCTAAAAACTCGTTTGAGTCTGAGCTGACTTGACATGGTAGTATTCAGCCTTCACTGCTACCTATACTCTAGAGTTGCACAGCAGTTCAGTGGATTGAACACATGGCTTTGAGTTTTTAAAGAGGGATCTGAATTTGGATGAGCATCTAAAATGTTACTAGTTTTCCAGCCAAACTAGAAGCTCCAAATTGGTGCTGATCTGTTACACACAGTGCAAAACCCTTGGGTTTGGGATAATTTGTTGGAAAGCAGCATTTTCAAGGAGGTAATGCAAAATCCCACGATGAATAACAGTGCAGTGCTTGTGTTGCTTGCTGGGCTGCAGTAGGAGAGAAAGCTTTTTTTAACCTGGCAGGTGTTTCTACCTTGATAAATATGAAGATACTTTCTGTATAATACCATGTTTGAGATTCCTTGTGACAGAGCATGAATGATAAATTTTTAGAACCTTTTCTTCTTTCAGGTAGCATCTTGTATCTTTAGGTCATGTTCCCTGCTGTTCACAGCTGCCTGCAGTTTTCTTTCTAAAGCCTCCTCTTGCTTCCAGTGGAGCTATGGTATTTTAATTCAGAGTACTTGAAATATAGTGCCAAATACCACCTTGATTTCCTTATTTGAAATAAATTGGGGTACAGAGCAAAATTCAAGAGGGAATTAGGTCTGTTAGCTCACCCATTTCTAGTTCAAACTTGTCACTTGAAAGCTGGTTGACCTGAACAACTGACCTTAACCTTCACATCAGTAGCAGCTGTTCTTGATTCAAAAATTTTCAGAAGTTAAAAAAGAGGATTGTGATTTTCAAAAGCGACTGGCCTTTTATTGGTGTCTCCACTGTTGTCACTGTTAAAACAGCATGGTGTTTAAGCTAAGGAATTAAAAAAGGCCTGCTGCTTTTAAGAATTGTGTTTTATGTTTTAGGTTTTTACTAGAGAAGTTTTGGTTTTTTTGTGATGGGACGTACAGAATAAAGAAGTACCTATACATTTAGGGCATTAAGGAGAAAGGCAGGAATAGAGACTGCTCTCTGGATCTTTCTGACTTATCTGGACCAGAGAAATCAGGAAGCTCTTGCAAGAGTCTGGCCAACAGAATTCCCTCCCTAACAGTCCTTAATAAATTGGGGAGAGTTTGAAATGAATGTCCAACTGCACTTCTTTGGCTCTGAACCAGTTGCTTCTGGAATGTCTCCATCATTAGTTTGCAGCCCTCTGTCATTCATTAGCAGCTATCACTCTTCATAAATGTGCTTCGGTATCTATTTTTCTACAAAAGGTTTAGTTGTCCCCAAAAATAAGCAAATATCCAGGGCAACTGCAGCATTGACAGGAAGAAGCAAATGATAGTTGGGACTGTAGCAGGACAATAGCCTTCTGAGTCAGAGGTTTTCATTATATGATTTCAATAGCTTCAGGGTTTTAAGTCATTCATTCAGCTGATGTCTCATCTTACGTTTTAATGTGAAAACAGAAATTTTGTGAGGAAGTATGTTCCCGGTCAGAACGACTGCAAATAGAAGTATGTCATTAAAAGGGAGGTAGTTGGAGTGTCATTTAGCTTTTTCAAGAAAAACTCTCCTCTGCTCCAGCTGAACATTACTGCGATGTGTTTGTACTGCACTCGATGCCTCAAAGTTTCAAATAGGCCACGTCCTGCAAAGGCAGATCTGCTGGTACATTGCCACTGATGCCAGTGGGCAGGCTTTGAAGGCTGACAGGCCTTACTAACCGAAGGCTTCTACATCAACCATTAAAGTTGAGTGGAAGATTTCCACTGAGAACTGAGTCAAGTTCCAGACATTGTGGGTTTTTTTGGTAATGCACAGTGCATTAGATGGCACCTCTTTTAAAGCGAAGCGTCCTTGTGTTGTCATCTGTTGTGCAGCATTTGGCCATGGAAAGAGGACTTTGTAGTACTGAAGGAAAGTCACGTCTGCTTTGCAGCATTTACATTAATATCTCTCCTTCTTGTTTTTCCTGTCCCTCAGGGAACCCAGGAACTGGTTAAACAGGTGAAGAATTTGCCCCAAGCCAACTACAACCTCCTCAAATACATATGCAAGTAAGTGAAATTAATTAACACTTGGAAAAGTCTTTAAGTTTTGTGAGGCTTACATGCAAATAATATACTCTGAATGTATGAATATTCAGACATCACTTACGTGTAAGTTACTGCTCCTTTAAAACATTCAGAGGTGAACGAACAGCCTGCCTGAAGGAAGCTCTTGGTTTATCCAAGAGCATCAACCAAGCAAGTTGCTGTCACAAACAGCCTTGGCAGCAGGCATGAATGATACCAATGTATTATATTGTTTATTTCAGAAGTACTTACAGACCACTAAAGAAAGACATTATTTCTACATATTGCACACTTGGAAAATTTATGACACAAGCTGAGTAGCAGATGCAGTCAGAACAGCCAGTCTGGCATCTGCTCTGGTTTGGAAGTGTGGTTAGGAGTAGCTTCCTCTTGGATTCCAGGGACTCCACAGCCTTGTCTCCCCTCATCTCTGTGCTGATTTTCCCAGTTTTTGGGCTGCCTTTTTATCTGAAAGTTGGAATGAGATGATCTTTAAAGGTCCCTTCCAACCCAAACCATTCTATGATTCTGTAATCTCTATTTTGTTAAATTCAAGCCTTTTTCACAGGCTGCTAGTTCTAGGACAAGGAGAAGAGTGAAATGTCTTTTTAATTCTGTTATGTCTGTAAGTGAAATCTGTGTAATTGGAGAATTCCTATAAAAATGCAAAAAGCTGTCCTTTCAGACCCAGTAGAAGGCTGGATCCCTGCTAGATGGGTACTACTGACAGAAACCATCCTGTCTTCTCTAGTTCATACACTAAAAGGGATCTGGAATAATTACTGAGTATTTAGGCTGCATTAGTCCCCAGAATCATTTCAGGTGTCAGGGTTGTATGAAAGTAAGACTAAACTGTCCCTGCCCCAGAATGTCTATAGTCTAAGAAGTGACTTACTTATTATTCCCCTCCTCCTTTGATTTTTCTGGGGGGGCTTTTCAAGGTTCCTCGATGAAGTTCAGGCTCACTCCAGCATTAACAAGATGAGTGTCCAGAACCTGGCTACAGTATTTGGACCAAATATATTACGTCCCAAAATGGAAGATCCGGTGACCATGATGGAAGGTAGGTACTGCTCTTGTGAGACAGCACAACAACTGTGCTTTGGAGCTGTAGGTTGTGCATCTGTTGGTAGCTGATCAGTAGCTGCACAGTCAGAACAAGTCAAGCCATCCATCAGTGCCTATGAAGGGGGTGTATTGGTTGGCCTCTCTTACTCCATTTGCTGCGGGTCTGGGAGTGTCTCTCCACTATGTGGAGATGCCTCTGCCACCTAGAAACTCTTTTTGAACCTACTGCTAAAATAAAAGCTCACATGTTTTTCAGAAGGACCACACTTAAGTACCAAACTGCTGTCATTTAGCAGTGGTGCATTTCAGTGGTTATACAGCTACCTGTAGAGAACATCTAGGCCATGATGAGAGGACTGTAATTTTTGCTGTGCCACAGTGGCTATAGCTAGGTGTCTTAGAAGTGTAGTTTTCTAAGCAGACTGTATATGGGTCAGAACTTCACAGAATCCAAGAAATGAGTTGAAAATCACTGTTAATTTTGGATGTAAAAATCTGAAACTTTAAAATCATCTGCCTCCGTATGGGTCAAGTAGGCTGACACGAGGGCTGGGAAGCAGCTCCTCTCCCAGGTGGCACTGGAACACAACTACTGTGGTGCAGGCTTTAGTAGGGTCTTTGCATTGAGTTCTGTGGGCTCTTGGCAAGCCTGCACAGATGTGCAGCAGAAGGCACAGATAGAGATGCTGTGCCCAGGATGTTTGAACTTGGCTCTGGTGCTGTTCCTGAGCTGTAGGGGACAGCTGATGTGGTGTTCTGCATGATGGAAATCCTTCACAGAACACCAGTATTGTTATGCTGTAGTAGCAGCAGTGCCTTTAGGTCTGCACAGGTGATGTGCAGATGTTGCCCATAATGGCAAGTCACTGTAAGGACAACTTCAGAGCATGATCTGACATATTCTAGTTGTTCAGGGATTCAAAGCCTACCACAGAGATGTGGGCCATATTATTAAGGGTAGATTTGAGACTTCCTCAAAGTGTGGAAGGTGCAAAAGTCCAGGGAGGAGAAGGGAGCGTAGGAGCAGATGCTGATTATTCAGTATTAGAGGTGGGGACAGCTGAAATCAGCCTGTGTGTGATGCTGTAACTTCCCCTAGTGGCCACTGGGCCAGCGCTGGTACAGCTCTCACAGCCTGGGCCAACAGCATGCTCTTTGTTCAGCTGGCACAGGTGACAAGTCTGGGTTCAGTTCACCTCAGGCATTTCATTATGCAGTTCATCTGATGGCAGAGGTGCTTGTATTGTGTGTAGGTGCACGGGTGCCACAGATGCTGTGGTCTCCTGGTCCCTCTTAATCATCATCTAAAAACACTACAGTGATCTGACCTGGAATTCTGTATTGCCGTAGATCTGTACTGTAGAAAAATTGGGATATGTAGGCTGGATTTTTTGACTTAGTCATTATACCAATAACAACAGCAATAGCAATGTTTTGTTTAATTTTTAGCTGAGGATAGAAGATTGATTAGATAGAAATAACAGAGAAGTGTACAGACTTAATTTTTTTTAGCTTCAGGGTAATTTCAATCTGCTAAATAAACTGATAAAGTAAAATACTGCACCCAGAACTTAACAAAAGCGCTCTAGTTGTGTCTCTCTTCAAATTTAAACCATGAATTTCAAATAGAAATATCTGAAGTTTGACAGCTAAATTGTTAGGAATGCCCTGATCTTCAAGACATTTATTTCTCTTCCTGCGTTCACAGACATAAAATAGAAGTGGTAGATGAGTTCAGTACCTCTTGCTGTCAGGCCAAAATGTCATCATTAAAATCAGGCTTTTGTCTTGAACCCATGAGTATGTTGGTCTTATTCTCTATTTTAGGTAATACTTAAAGATAGAATGGCATATTCACTCCTTTAAGGGTTTTTCTCATTTGTAGGAAGTGCTTTGTATTAGGTTTGGTAAGTGTGGCGTTCTCTATTAGTTCATAACAGTTGGCTCCACTACTGGAAAACAATGGTAGCTCATTTCTGTGGATTTAAATAATTGCAAGTACTTTCTGCACTTGCTGTACACCTTCTGTGAGTATCATGCAGATGTCATACTTTCTGCAAGTTTCTCTATACACTGAGTGCAGCAGAAGGCCTGAGCTGAAATTTCTGGTTCTTCAATAAGCAGCAGCTCTGGGCCTGTTTAGACTATAAAACTGAGTGCAACCTAGCTGTGTAAACCTGCTGGTTTTGGAAGCTGGACGGAGAGGTGCTTCATCCCAGCGAATAGGTTAGTGTGTTCAGGATCTTGCCATGCATCCCTGCACAGGGCTGCACTATCCTGCGTGGATGCAAACACTGAGATTGATGCTTGGTGTGGTACAGACCTGCCCTGTTTTCCAGGTGTCCTCCACCTCTGTCATCCTCCAAGGTCAGTTAAGCTTCCAGCCTTCTTAAGCAGGTCAGTTTATTAATCATTGCTAGTGATAATTTGTGCTCTGCTAGTCAGCTACATTCATGAACTGAACTGAGACCCACATCCTTCACAATCTCCCTTTCCAGCAAAAGCAATGACTCCTTTTGAAGTCCTGTATAGAAAGGCCCAGAGTAGCTCCTTGTGCAGACCCATTGAAAGGCACGGCAGCCACAGGCCTCAGAGGCGCTCACGGGACATCCCACAGGCTGGGGATGAGTCTGGGAGGGCTTTTCACCTCTCCTCTGCCTTTGTTTTCCACCCACAGGCACCTCACTAGTTCAACACCTGATGACAGTGCTGATAAGTGAACAGGGGCGAATCTTTGCTGTTCCTCAGGCAGACGTGCCAGGGAGCCAGCTGGAAATCAGGCCTGTGCGGCAGCGCAGTACTGTGGAGTGGATCTCTGAGGAGGACGGGGAGGACAGCAGGTCAGAGAACAGTGCTCCCAGCCCCGCTGATTTGCCTTCTAGCAATGCCGTGGCACTAGAGGTCACCCCAGGACCTGAAGTGAAAATCACTCCTCCAGAGCACAGTGGCAAATTAACTCAGCCTGCCACCAGCCCCAGTAAAAGAGTGCAGACACTGCCTCCATGGAAATACTCCTTCCGCCAGCAGGGAGCACGGTCTGTGAGTCCAAAGCTCGGCAGCTCATCCTTAGATATCCCCAATCTCTCCTCCAGCGGGAACTGGTTGATGAACGGACTGTACTCACTCCGAGGCCACCGCCGGACAGCATCTGGGGAGCGAGTTAAAGACTCATGTTCCTCCCAGAGACTCTCCACTTACGACAACGTCCCCTCGTCCAGCCTGTCCCTCAGCACACACAGCATGGCCAGCACTACATGGTCAACGTCATCATGTGAGATTTCTGTGATGGACTCAGTCAGCAGCTGCCCAGCCTGCCGGGCCAGTGACTCTTCTGCTTTAAGCTCTCTCAAAACCGAGTGGATAACTCAGGGCTCGCTGTCTCAGAGCGAGGGCAAGACTGCAGACCTGGAAAACAGCATGGACAGGTTTGATGCATGCAGCAGCAGCAGCAGCGAACAGAGCGACCCAGCTGCAGCTTCCCGAGACTCTGTCCAATGCTCCAGGGCCTTACAGAGCTTGGTGGTGGAGCTAAAGACAGAACTGAGCAAACAGAGGACTGAGTATGAGACTAGTATCAAAAGGTAATGTCATCTGCTGGGGGGACAAGGAAGTTGTCTGCGAACATTAGCCCTGTCTGAACATGAGCTCTGAAGGGTATCAGGATCTCAGACCTGAAGTTTGGGTTTAGATGACAGCAGATCTGGTCCTGCTTTTTCCTCACTGCTCTCTGAATCCAGCTTTTCTTTCTCTGATCTAAGAGGTCATTAAAAAAAAAAGAGGGGATTTCTGCCATACAGGGAAATCCAGTATTTCACATTCTGTGTTTTCAGTGGAAATGAGAACTGCACAGGTAATGCCAAAGTCTTCTCTTAGTGTCCTCAGAGAAACAGCAAATCTTAGAGGGAGGAATTGGGACCTAGCGTGGTCAGGCCTCAACAAAGAACTCTGTTGGTCTGTGCAGGTGCTAGTATTTGTACCAAATCAGTCTGAAATTGAGGGCTTCTTGTTGCTTTTCCCAACAGGAACATTCTTGAGGAAACTGCTCTTGGCTATTCTGCAGTGGATTTTTTTGCGGTGTTGGGACTGCATCTCAGCGACAACTTTTTCTGCAGCCCTTTTGTGTTAAACTTCTAAAAACCTTGCTTTTGTTTTTTGATGTAAAAAGTGGTCTTTGGCTCCCGTGGCAGCCCCTGGCTTGGAGTAGCAGCGAGCTGCAGCTTGTGCAGCAGACAGCAGACTGTGTCATTATTTGCCCACTGGTGTTTCCTTGCACAACTGCTGGTGTTATACTTAAGAATTCAGCTCAGAAAAATTCCTCTAGTTTTCAGGAGAGCTGTGTGTGAGGACAGGGGCTGTTGTAGGAAGTAGAAAGTATTAAGAATTAGGAAGTCATATTTATTCATTTGTGGGAGTTGGTATATTAGGTTTTATGAGTGTATGTGCTTAATGGAATGACTTTCAGGCAAGCACTCAGGGATATATTCACATGAAAGCGCTGAAGAAGGGCTGTAGTCCCATTTTTTTACTAATAGTTTAGTTCTCAGAGTTTGTTGTTTTTTTTGTGCTCAGGTGTTGATGTTATACTCCTTCAATTACTAAAACTCTGGTAGCATTTCCATACCTCAGTTTACAGTCTCCCAAACCTGGTACCAAAAGCACATACGACAGTTGGCATAGTATAGCACAGCTTCAGTCTGCATTAGTTGCCACTTTTTTTCTTGTTAATTAATTAATTTCTCAGAAATGTATCTGAACTTTGATGCCTTCCTGTGGGCCAGCTGTTAAGGCAGGAATTCTACTTGCTACCTTCCTGCTTTATTTTATGATTTCCTATGGTGGTGACCTGCCAGCCTCTGCAGCATTTCTGCTTCATGCACTATCCTGCCTTGGTGTGTGAAGCTGAAAAGAAAAAGAGGCTGTGTAGCAGTTTCAGTTCCATCACAGAGTGGGAGAAAAGCCTACCCTCACCTTGTTGTGTTCCAGGTACAGGAGCTGATGAGAACATCACCAGTTGCTAGCATGGGGTGTTGGAAAAGGTCTCTGAATGAGTGTGGTAGTTAATGGCTTATTTGGATTTTTTAGATGCCCTACTGATGCAGAATGGGAGGAGATGAAGGTATGTGCCTGGCATTTAATTCTGCAGAGCTGCTCTGGCAAGCCTTGATGCAGGGACAGAAAGTAATAAACAGAAACACCAGGCTGCACATTCTTACCTGATGCCTGGGGGAAGAGATAGCTTTCCACCTCTTGTTACTAAAACTGCTCCAACAGGGCCTTAAGCTGTGAACATCAGGGGCATCCAGAAGACCTGTTCTTCATTCCAGCTGTTGAGCAGTTCCAGCTGCTTCAGCTCTAACACCTGCCTTTCCCCTTCAGCTGGACAGGGCAGAGAGCACTGTGGCTGGAGGGGAGGGCTATAAATTGCCCAGGTCTCACAGGGCAAAGTAACTGAGAGGAAAATGCATAATGAACTAAAAGTTTCATAAAACCAGGCAAGATGCAATCACGGCCTTTATGTATCAAACAGGATGACTCCAGCTGTTCAGGATTACAGCCTGAAGGATTGTGCTGTCAAGTCTAAGAATTTCAAGCCAAGTTTTTCAGCTCTCAAAAATTTTGCAATGTTTTTACTACATCTGCAGCAATTTACATGTGAAAAACTATGTTCCTTTTGAGACTGCATGAAAGTCTGTTTCTGTGGAAAGCCAAGAGCTAACTAGCAAAGAAGGGAGGCTGCTCAGCAGGAAAAATTTAGGCTGCCTCACTGTCTTTATTTTATTGAAGATAATTTAGTCCCCAAAAATAATAATTTATTGCTTTACAGTTGTACATGTGCTTGTGTGGTTTGCAGAACTCTGTGTGTGTAGTAGGACAAGTTTTAATGAAAGAATATGAGCTTTTTGTTGGCACATACATAAGTGGAGGGAAAGCAGAGTCACTACCTGCCTGTGGCAGATGCAAGAACACTTGCTGATGGAAAAGCTGTTATTTCTCATCATCAACTGCCTATTTTCTCTCTCTTAGTCAGAGGGAGGCAAGTTTTATGGCCTGCCTGTAACCAGCCTGTTCCAGAGCATTTCTCCCTCAAGGTTAATATAATTATCAGACATTCTCTGTTGACTTTTAGTAATTCATGTTTAGCACCTGGACTCTTTAAGAAAATGGAAATATCTTGGAGAGGACTGCTATGTTGTGTATGTAGAAATGCAGTAGGTACTGTTACCCTCTGTAATTCAGAATGTAGACAGTTCATCTAGGCTGCTTTAGCTGACCCCTAAATTTAGTGGTAGAAAAATGTAATTGGCATGTAGAGCTGTAGAATGTAACAAAGTGTGTGTGTGGGGAAGCAACCCAGCTTCAGAAGAGTCCTATTAGGCAAGAAGCCACAGCTGGCTGGTGATGAAGGTCTGCCTTCACCAAGATGGGCCTTTTTTGCAGAACTTGGTGCAGGTCAGTGCACCTGTGTGTGACTTTCTGATTCATTGTGGAAATTGCGACAAGGATCCCACTGCCATCTTTACCTGCATGTAAAACAATGTAAAGGAACAGCTCAAGGGGACAAACTGCACTGCCTGCATAATTGCATCTTGGCCAGTCACAAAATGGAATTCAGACCCTTCTGGCTGCTAAAGCCCCCATTTGTTTTTCGTTTGTTTGTTTTAGTATGGAGTCAGTAGCATGCCCTTGTTGAGTATAATTTACTCTGTCTAAAAATAACCTGTTCACAGTTTCACAGGAAGGTAAGCTTCATAGCTGGGTATCAGTGAGAGGGGGGAGTGGTTTCATGTTTGGGTTTTTTTTGGTGTTTTGGGTTTTTTTTAAATTATTTTTTAAAAATTTATTCTATTTTAAAGGGGGTACACTTTTCCTAGGAAAAGCCTAATTTTTTAAATCATATCCTAGTGATCAGAAATTCCTATCTGAAAATATTCCCTCCTCTTTATTAACATCATTAACTCTGTCTTGTGATTAGGAAACATGACAGAGGGGACAGCAACTGCTTTGCCTTCTGTGCTTCTTTCAAGTCACAAAACCGTGAACCTTGTTCTTTGACATCCTTAGTGAAAAGCTCTGAGTCTTGCACCAGAGTTTTGTGCCCAGATTAAATTTAAAGACTGTTCTTCGGATTCTTCCTCACATGACACGTTGGGGTTTGTAAAATCTTGTACCCCACCCCAAGATCAACAACAAACTTTACAGAAAATACCATTAAATGGATGGTGAGGAAGGACTCTGACTTGATCTCTAAGGATGTTGCTCTGTACTGGATATCCATATAGAGAAACAGTATCAGGATGAAAACAGAGGTTAAAAGATTATTTCAGAGTTATATATTTCCACTCAGTCTAACTGAGGAGTTACTACATCTCCTCAGACATCCAGTCCTGTGCCCTAAAGTAAATGTCATTTTCTAAGATTTGAGCATATTTTCTCAAGATACAAATAGAGAAGGCTCCAGCTTTCAAGGAGTCTCTGCCCTTAAATTCAACATTAATGAAATGGCAGTTAGAAACTAAGAGAAAGTTTTAAAGGAGAGAACTAAGTGGAACAACTTAAATTTATTATAGTTACCACCTGTATTTATCCACCCACTTAAAAAGCTTTTTTTTTTTCTCTCTCCCCATTGGTTTTAAGAATTGAAGAAACAAGTGCAGACCTGAGGAAACAAGTGGTTAGGTTAGAAGAAGAACTGGACCAAGAACGAAAGAAATACACGATGCTGGAGATCAAGCTGAGGAATTCTGAACGTGCTCGTGAAGATGCTGAGAAGAGAAATTACCTCCTGCAGAAAGAAATGGAGGAGTTTTTTTCAACATTAGGATGTTTAACTCTTGGGAGTCAAAGTGCTAAAGTCCCTAAGTAGAACAAGCACAGAAATTTCTATTTCTGGCAAAATGAGTGAAAATGCACACTTTGTTCTGGTATACTCATGTATCATGAGTAACTCTACAGTGATTGTGCTATTGGTGACACTTGCTCTGTTGTCTTTACATGTGCTATAGTATTTGGGCAAGCTGGGAAAGTGTGACCATAATGCTTGAAAGTTTAGATGTCAGATGGCCAGGAAAGGGGCCCCCTTCTCCAGAGTTGTCCTGCCATCTTTGGATTCAAATGCACCATCCTTTCGCTGGCTCAAGGACGGTGGAAAGTCCTGCAGCGTGGGTGGATGGCCAGAACCAATGGACAGGCTGAGCCAGGAGATGAGGGCCTCCTGCACTTGTGCTTGGGGAGATGGCAGTTCCAGTCTGGCACCACAGCCAGTGGCGTTGTTTACCAGATGGATTCTAATAAGGTGGTTTTCTCCCCACTCCATACATAAAGTTTGTTCAAATTTCTCATTCCTAAAGTGGCATTATTTTATGAAGATACTGTGAAAACAAAATCTACAAAAAAGCTGAAGATACCAAAATCTTGACAATTCACTAAAATGGTCCCTTACCTGCTAAACAGTTTCAGTGTTTCATAAAAAGGCAACTTATTAAACTGTATGTGATTAATAATCAGATTGGCTACACAACCTCCATGGAACTTTAAATATGCACATTTTGCCCTAGGTATCTGGGGGATTTTTGAGCCAAAAATAGACCAGTATTAGCTGCAAGAAAAAAAAATTTCATGAGTTGATTTATGTCATAAAGATAGAATAGGGAATATCAGTCATCAAGGTAGAATATGGAAGATTCTTATCATCAAAAGACATCCAACTGATCCAGCTGCTGAGGGTTTCTAATCTATAAAACTCTAATAGCAAAACCTATGGTAAGAGAAATTAGTGCAGTCGGGGTGGGGGGCATTGGGGTGGTAGAGCGAGAAGGGTGGGGATCTATCTTTAACCCTCCCTGGACAATTTACACTTGGCTGCCTTGTATCACTTCTTATTACACTAAGTATATTTTTTTGTTGGTGGTTCTCACAAGGAGATGAGGGGACAGGAGAAATACTGCAAACAAACTGTCAGCCCAAGTTCATTATTTCTACTAAGAAAAAATCCATTAGAATGAAGCTGTAATTTCTGGTAAATACCTGCCAGGGCTGACTTCCCTCCCAAGGGGTTTTGAGAAGCTCTGCATAGCATTTGTAGCACCCTGAGCCATGTGGAGCCTGCACACAGAAAATTGTTTCACCAGATTCAGCTTGAACTCTCACCTGCCAGCCCAGCACTCACAGCACTGTTCACGTTTTCTTGGCACTTTATCTTTGATAGCTGAGACAGCTTGGGAGTCTCTAAGAAGAAAGTTTTTTAACAGAAAAGTGTCATGACAACATGAACTGGCTAAAGGGAAAGTACAGAAGGAGCAATTAATAATATATATATATACAGAAGGAGCAATTGCTTTATTTTAAGTATTTTAAAAAAATGCCCTGAATCTTGTTTCTTACTAGAGAAGACTATAACTCACTGTCTGGAAATAACCTTAGAATGGGCTTTTTTACATACCAGCAGATAGTCCACCTTTCAGTAGCGACTTTCTCATCTCACATCCAGGTATTTCAGTATTTAAACATCTGGATGTTTACTTGTTTCTGCTGCACTGTAACACTTCTTCCTATAAAAATGTAAACCACTGAATGGGAGCCAACCCCAGCATTTTAACCTAATCTTTTCTGGATAAGACAAGCAAGGTGGTACAGTAAGCTGTGGACAGGTCAATTCCGTTACTTCAAAGCTTTTTTCCTCCTTCCCAGGCTTTCCAGCAGCACTGGATTCCTTCCTGCTCGTGGCTTGAGGCAGCAGGTACCCGTCTGTTCAGCAGCACCCGCCTGCCACCTGCAGGCACAAGCATCACCCCCACCTTCCTTCTCCATCTCTGCCTTAGGTTATTACTGATGGTCACAAGTGATCTTGCACGGAATAGGATGGCCATTTAAAACAGCAGCATTAAGATCCATAATAATGTGAGAGAGAAGCAGTTGTTTTAACAATGACTGAGCTGGAAGAGCACAGTGTGGCATGGAGCTGCAGTACTAGGCCAGTTATCACAAAATAAACCTAAATATCGGAGGGTGACCTGACCAGGGTGTAAGTAGAAAATCAGGACTGATAAAAATGAAGTTTCTACTGATAACATTCAATACAACTAGTAGTAGCAACCAGGGTATTTTAATGCCCTCTCTTACTGCTATCCCCAAAGTGGAAACCTTTCACTGTATCCATCCTGACGGCTCACACATCCCTTAGACTATACTGCATTATCTCCTATATCTATCAAGTGCAGACTGCTCCCTTTAGTTTGGGAACACTACAAACTTGGAAACTGAGCCATGCTGACTGGGAGACTAAACACCAAATATGCAAGACAAGCAGTGAACAGGACTGCTGGCCAACTCTGTAAGTATTTAACCTTAGGTAACTGCTACATACAGCAGAACTGGGGAACAAACCTACCTATCCCAAACCTTCAGCTCCAGGACAGGACAATCTGTCAGATCTGTAGCAGTAAAATTACTCTGGCATTCAGGATAAAATTAATTCTTCTTTTCAATGTCACAAATGAAACAGTATACACTCAAACTGATCAGTGAAACTAAACAGTGCCAGGTTGACTGTTGTGCTCCAGCACCATCTATACCTCTTGTTCATGAGGAATAAATTCCAGCTCCTTTTGAAGATGAGACGCTGCAGTAAACAAAGCCTGCAAGAAGCTGCAACTACCCAGTTCACGCTAAAATTCACGACGGTAGGATGTTAACTCTTAAGTGCAGCAACAGGACTATAACGTTCATTTCCAGACAGGGGCAATTATACAAGAAATGGGAATCCACCTGTGCTGTTGTACACAACCTCATGGAACACTATGCCCTTATTTGAGGAAGATGATACACTCTTTCCTAGCTTTAAATGCTGTTTCCATACTCTTTTCCCACCACTTCATTTCCCCATATCAAGCATCCTTATTTTGCAGACCTGTTGCTCATTACAGCCCCTAATTTAAATGTCAGCTTTCTTAGCAAGTGTTGACAAGATACAGGTTGGTAATATTATTTAACACGACAAAAGGTTCCTGGAATCAGGTAGAAATGTTTTTACCATAGCTTCACCTGTGCAATCTTCCCTTCCACTATTTCGCAGGCAAAAAAGCATAAAAACTTTTCAGTGAAAAAAACCCAACATGAGCATATACTTTAAAAAAAATCAAAACAGCAATGCTTCAGAATAACAAAAAAACCCTTCTGAAGGTCTCCATGTAATTTCTAACACAAAAAGGAAAATGAATGGAGGTAGCTCATTGAATCATCCACATTCACCAGTGAGTTCCACTGAAGCCAGCAGCACTAAGCAGTGTTTCAGTCCTGAGTCACCCACACACAAATCCTGGGCAGAGCCAAGACTGTCTCTGCAGCCTTACTCTGTTATTAGCATATCATTTGAAATTGGCTGCCCTTTATGCTGACGTGCAAATAAAGAAGAGCATTTGTGAGTCCTACCACACTCCTAGAAGAACATCTCAACAAACAGCTGGCCCAGAGAAACAAAGCTGGCTACACTGTACTGCAGGAGTCACAGTCCCTCTCCTTGAAACTGTATATGGACACCAACAGCACAGCTCAAGGGCATCTGCAGTCTTCGTTCAAGGAAACACCCACACCCTGCTGGAAGTGAAGGCAATCAAATGCATTTTGTGTTAGGATTTACCCACAGCAGAGGGGCCAGTGAGTGGTCTGGGCACACAAGTCAGCTCTCCCCAGAAGTCAGATCCTTCAGGCTTCTCTGAGACTCAGTTCTAGTCCCATACATTAGACAACCCGTGGCTTACCTCTTTCTGCAGCACAGGGTCTTGGCAGCTGTATTTCCAGGAAATAAAGTGGCTAGAGCTGGCAGCAAGGAGGCAAGAACACATTCCCAGTGGTTGCAAAGGCACGTGGCTGTTAACAGTCTGTGGCACATCCAAAGTCAGTGGGAATGGAGAAACGGAAAAAACATGTCACTTTGCCCATGAGTGAGCTCACACACAAGACAGGACTTGAAGCACCATTAAAAACCAGATGAATTCTCAGGAAGTACTGACAATAATAAGATTTCAAGTGCAGCCTTTTTAGGCAATCCATATAAAACCGTTCTAGCCTAGCAATGAAGAAACACTAAATGCATAGTGGTCAAACTTTTTTTTTTCTTTTTTATTTAAAATATCATTATAACCAATTGACATACTAGATAACAATGTATACATTCCAGTGGTGCACATGTAATGACCTATGGCATGAATGAGTAAAAAAACCCACAATGTTCTCAGTAATGCCCCACCAACAGCTTATTTGGAGGGAATAAAGGAAGAGGAAAAGCAGGAAAAAGTATCAAATGTGGGGAAGAAAAAAGAATTACAGTTTTCCCCAGTATTTTTAATGGTGTATCTTCTACTTCATATTTCTTGGGACATAATAAAATTAAGAATATACTTCAAAAGGGGCAGAAGGAATGATCACAATAATTGGGGTGGCATTTTTTTTCTCAACTTTAGTAATAAAAGTTAAAGAACTCTCAAAAATAGACTAGATATTGGGCCTACAAAAGTAATTCATCTGTATGCAAAGCTTACCAAGAATTATTCCTTTTGTAAAATGTAAAGGATGAGCTGACATTACTAGTAAGCTATTTTTACCCTACAAAACCAGACTACAATAATAAAATCACCAATTTACAGCTAACACAATATTCTAGATGTACATTACTGTACACAAGCTATATATTACACATGAACATCTTACGTGAAATATATAAGAAACATACTTACTGATATTGTCTCAACATTGGCCAATAGGTTTGTTTTTCTAAAGGAGGTGTATTTTTCTATTCACATTCAGTGTAGTTCCAATAGCAAGGGTTAGCTTTGCTTACTTAAGAAACGTAGAAAGTTTGTGTGAGGTAGTTCAAGAAAACCTAGCTTAAATTTTTAACTGCAGAATTAGAAACACAATGTGACCTGATTCATAACACATTTCTGTAATGCAGACATATCTAAAGAGGAGAAAGGAGTGAAAGAGACCACTTAAAATACCACTTTTATCCAGTGCCCTAAACTAAGAATAAATTAAATGAATTGAAAATTTGGGTAGGCGGTACAGTCTCATCACATTTCTTCATTAGAACTCTTTCTAATCCTACTGAAAAATGCAGGCAGGCTCTCCTTCAACTCCAGTCCTCAACCTAAATATGTAAGAACCAAACCACTGATAGGAAAATAAAATACAACAGCATGGAGAAGCTGCTGCCAACAGCAAACAAAACCATTTCTAGAAACCATAATTCATGCCCTTTAGCAACCTGAAAGAGTAAGACTGAGTGTAAGCTGAACCTTCTTCCCCCCTTTCCCGCATAATCTTAATTGAGAAACTTTATCACACACTTTGGATTATTGGCTGGGTAGAACCATCCTCCTTTCTTCATGCACTGTTGAGCTGAATGCCACATCATCCCTCCCTCCCTGCAGGGCCCCTGGCCAGGTGCTCAGTGTTAGCTCCACTGACCATTCCAAGAGGATTGCACGGACTGTCCCTGTGGGACCCTCGGACAGCAAGGGGTGCTCCTGCTGTGGTCTGGCACCCCCTCAGCACCCACCCTGTGGTGGGGACGTGGGGACTACACACAGAGACACACAGACACAGTCATACACAGACACCCCCCCCCACACATACCCATACACCCCCCTGACCAAACAATTTATGATACTCTGTATCTAGCTGGAATTCCTATCCAAAACCATACCACTGCACCCACCACAGCAAGGTTCTTCAAAGCTAAAATCCCGAGCAGTGCAGCTCACGCAGGGCAAGTGCTGTGTCTGCTGAGCAGAACAGAATGAACCAGGGCTGCCCTGGACAGTCAGGCTGGGCTGAGAGTTTTGATCTGCCAGCCCAGCTGCTCACACACACCAACAACATACAGTGAAACATCAGTTCTGACCCCATTGTCTTGCATCAGCAAAAGGCCTTACAACACAGTACTGCAGCACACCATCATGGTACTCATTCCCGCTCGCCTCCCCCCACTTCTATTTCAAATTCTTGAAGAACCTAGTTCTACAAAAGGAGAGTGCTGTTTTATCCTTGATGCATGCCACAGCTCTGACTAAAGGAGGTGGAAATCAATCTCACTATTATTGCCCAACATTTAACCTCACCTGACATAAGAGATCAGACAGCTCATTGTAATTCAATCCCTACCAATTCTCCAATGGATTAGAACAGCCCTAGGAAGTTGCATGCACTCTAGTGAAGCCCATTGCCATGAGAAGATTTTGAAACAGTCTAAAATAAAGCTTAACAATACTTTAGGAATAAAATTGTACAGTGTACTGGACAACATATAATCTAACAAACAATAGACAAAGACAGCTCAACTCCAGTTACCTATTTGTTTGCTATCTGTGGTGGTGTACAACTACTGCTTAAGTAATTTTATGTTTCAACAAATAAAAAGGAAAGTTAAGACTAGGATGATGTTGTGATAATTTGGTGACTGAATCTGACTTTCTTATCTTTGAAATTTGCCACCACTAATTTGCCTAAAAAAAAAAAAAAAAAAAGAAAACGCAACACTACTACGAAGATAGTGCCAGAAGTGAGCTCTAGGTTTCCACAGGCAAAGCTCTGACCTAACCAAAACAATCCCTTTAAAAATTGCTCACTCCCACTGCAATGGGCTGCAGGGGACAGTCCTACCTATTCATTAAACCTACCGTGAAAGAAGAAAAGCTCAATTCTCCTTAGAGCTTATAAACTCATTTCAGTGGCTATTTTATTTAGGACACTGGAAAGTGATAGCAAAAAGTATTTTTAAGTTTCAAAATATTTCAATCATCACTGTAATCCAGAGGGGTCTAAAATAAATTTGAATACGAATTATATTTACCAAATTCTGTTTTTAACAGCACTTAGAGGCATCAGAAGCTGCTTTTGTCAGTCTTAACTTCATTACACTGTGTTGACCACACTATCATTTGACCCTATATAACAACAGAGAACTGTCATATGACCAAAAATTTGGCTTAATTCACAGCTTAAACTTTGATAAAAAAATTACAAAATAGACTGTTCTGTTGGTCTCCGTTCAACTTGAGCAGATTTTCTACATTCCAGTGCTAGATGAATCCAAACATGTCCTGCCTATTCCGAGGTAATACATAATTTGGCAAGATCCTGCAAAAATAATTGCCTTAACAAATGTGGTTTAGGAAGGCAATATTGAAATATTAGATACAAGTGAGGAAAGCAAAATTACATGCACAAAGCACTTACCAGCAGTCTAGCCAGGCCAGGAAAACAATTGTGCAGTTTATCAATTTAGTCATCTTTGAGACATTACCATTTCTTGTAAACCCTGCATGTTTTTTTAAAAAGACATGTTAGATATCAAAAGCATTACTATCACTTCTATTTTTCTGAAACTTGCTGTAAAGACATATTTTCCTCTTTCAGTTAGAACTTCAAAAAGATACTTATTTAACCCAACAAGCAGAAGGAACCACACTGAAGACTATCAGTCATTCCTGGATGACCTCTGTAGCCAGTTACATTACTTGCTTATGCTCAGTGCCTGGCAAGACTTCTGTATTTATGTCCATTTTTGTGAGCATTACTAATTTAAATTGCTCTTCGCATTCTAATTCACTACACAAAATATGCATCTACACGAGGCAATCAATTATATAACCTAGCTTCACTAAAAATCTGCATTTTCCAAAGGAATAAATTCTGAATGATTGTTTAACTCAAACTTAAGTCAGTTATACATAAATCATTCTGTAAATATAAAATGTAAACAGTTAAAATACTTCTGTGATGAGCAGCACCATCTTACATGACTATTTAGTAAATGTTCTATATATCTCAATATATCTTTTGTTTAAAAAGTGTATTGAAGCCTGGAGCTTCGGTGATGAAAACTACTGAATATTTATGACTTAAAATGAACCATTGTTAAGATTTCTGCTACACTGATCTCATGGTGAAATGAAAGAGATAAATATTAATTTATACAGCACTACTTCTCCCTCCTTTGGATGGCATATATTGCTCATTAATGCATTAGCTACAGAAATCCTGAGGTTCTCCTACCACTTAATGGTTTTTAGCAATCAGTATTTTTGGTGGAGAAAGAGTAGCTGAAGTTTTGCCCCTATTGCATTCATGTCATTCCCTCTTTGACCCAAAAAGCACTCGAAAAGCACTCGCCCTAATAGACAAAACCAGTAAGAACCACAACTCCCAAGAATCACGTCTTATATGTAAGTATAGCTACAGCATATTCAGTTTCCTTTTTGTCAGTCTAGACATCCTGGATACACTTTGTTTTGTGTGTACAAAAACAGGCTACAAGCTAAAAGTAAACAGTTTATTGGCATTGCAATGTATTATTCATGAAGTATCCTTGGGTTTTATGGTGATCACAAGATTTGGCATGCCACAACTCTGCAGAAAACATCACATTACTTTGCTAGGCTGGGTATTTCTGCAGCTTTGAAGATATGCTTTGCTTTCTTATGTTCATAAACCCATTCACACAATGTTATTTTGCAAAGGATTTTTTTTTCTCTAAAAAAACTTACTAATTGTTGCTTTTGCTGAAGTATTATAGGCAAGTGGCCAAAATAAAAGAGGATTTTTTTCGCTGCCAGCACCACAGTAGTATGCCCAAAACTACAGCTGGCTGCACTGAATTCTCTCCCCCTCCACCTAGACCACAGATGTATGACCAAGCATAAAACTCTGAAGGATATCATGAACAAAACATCTGGAATAAATTCTAATTAAAAAATTGAAAACCTATAAAATCTTAAATAATTCATTATATGGTAATGACCACAACATTAATATGTGCTTTGATAAAACAAATCTTACAAATTCAGTAAAAAAAGATCAGCAGCATAATAGTAAAGCAAATATGCAGATTTTAAAACCACAATAAAAATTATCAGGTTTAATATTTTACAGTTAATTACAGCAAAAAAGTGGCTGCTTTTAACACAACTTACAGTTTGAAATTACAGCACTTTATGATGAATTTCATGATTATTTTTGAAAAAACACTCAAAAATACCACCAAATTTTAAAAGTGCCCTATTAATGACTAAAAGGACCCCCCTCCCACCCCCCAAAAGACCAAGTAGTCATCTACAGCAACCCAGAGGTCCAGCTGAGGTTTCTAGACTGCTGTCTGTATCAGAGGCCAATGTTGGATCTGTTGACATTGAAGACACATCGTTGACAGATGATGATGAAGATGGATGTTGAGAGCCATTGATCATTGCTGCACCTGTGCTATGAGAAACAAAACAGCAAATCAGTTGCAGATACAGTTGCACAGTTCAGCACTTGCATTAGTCTGTCTTTTCCTAATGGCCATTACTTTTCCCTGTTTTGGCAAGTTGAAAGAGATATGTCTCAATCCATTGTCAAAATAAATAAAACCCACAAGTCTTTAATGTGGGGTTTAATGGATGGTATGTCAAGAACCACAGAACTCACATGGCACAGACAGCTGCCAAATCACAGTAAATCCTTATGGCTGAAGGTTAAAAAAAAAATAAAAAAATCACAAAGACAGTAAGCTAAGATACCCTAGAAAATGTTGAGACCCTAAGCTAGAATGTATCTACATATTTTGATAAAGAAAGACGGGGCTTGGGGTTTTTTTCCCCTCCCCTTGGGGCTGGGGAATAGCTGGTGCCCAGCCACATCACATCCATTCAACCTCAGATACCCAGGGATTTCTCCGAGTCTCAACTTCAGTGAATCCCAAGCAGAGTGAGCAAGGGCAGTCCAACTTTTGTCACAAAGCCTTATCAAGAGTCAGTTAATGGGCACATTCTTCCAAGGCCAGTAAAATGAAGTGCAAAATACTTCACAATTTTCCAACCTAGAAATCCTGTTTCATTATTTCCAAGATCTAAGTAGTGGTTACATCTTATCTGAAACTGTACCAGCTACACATTACACATCTAACCAAACTATAGCAATTGAGCACCAGTAGGTAACAGCATGTTTCTTGAGGACTGAAATGAATGAAGCATCAATTACACAGAGACAATAATAGAGGGATTTAGCAAACTAATAAAGAGATGTCAGCCCCCTATATTCCACTCAAATATACAACACCTCAAAGAGAATTCAAGAGGTTTGGTGATTTAAGAGCCATATTTTTTAGTTACTTTTGGATGTCTTGAACAGCTTTCCTCCCTCCTGCCCTACAACTCATGGAGCTTTGTACTGTGCTTTTAATGTAACCAACCTAAAGGGGCTGGTTGGCCGCGTATAACCCCATTCTTGGTTCTCTCCTCCAGGTCCATGACTTCCTTGTATATCAACTCTGAAAATGCACAGAAGGGAAGGCAAAAAATGAATTTGCAACTGGAACACATCTCCTGTTAAGATGTACATTTAAATTTCACAGGTTTATTACTGTTCAGAATTAGTTTTGAACGACAGGTTGTGGCCTACACAGCAACTGGAAAGTGATATAAAAATGTACAGTTCTTTTCTGTTGGAGCTACAGTGGCCTAGCACTCTTGAGAACACACTGACATTGCTCTAAGGTTCTTTCATCCAGGCTGCTTCAGGACCTGAGGTTAAACTGAGTCTTAAGGCTCGCTCAGTTTTTATCATTGGCTTCTTTGGTACAGATAAACTCGATCAGCTGTCTTCAAAGGAAGAGCCAGGAACAAGCCCAGACAGCACTGCCATAACTCCAATGCACATTTGCCACTAAATTTCCTCAGCAACAAAGTGTAAAAGTCCAGATCACCATGAAATGGAACATAATGTTAGCATATAAGAATTATAATTTCAAGGGCTATGGGAATCTCAAAAGTAAACACCATATTGCTTGAAATACCCTCAGTACATCTGCTTCAAAAGGGAAATAACTTTGCGTGGAATGAGGATGGTAGGAGAATTTCCACAATTCTCCTTATCTCTGCCTTTACAATTAAAACTCAATTTTTAACAGAAAGTAACCTAGAAGTGTGATAGTACTAAATTTTACAGATTTGTGCCCATTATTAGCCAACACAATGAAACTGTCAAAAATTATTCATAAAATATTTTCCCTTCTTCTTTTTCCTCTGGGGATATAAAGGTTATACAGGTCTAATATCCCTTCCTAAACTTTTTCAGTACAAATTATTAGATTGTTCAATGCACTAAACTCTTGCTTAAATGCAACTTTTATAGCCTGCACAGCAATCTGGACTTTTTTCTTAGCACTAGAATCTCTACAATAATACCCCATGTTTTAGAAGCAATTTCAAAATGAAGCACAAGCTTTACAGGTTACAAGGATGTTCCCCTTACACTTACCATTTTGTACCTCATATATATGACCAGGAAATATAGATACTAAACCAGTACTGAACACTGAAGATCATGCTCTTGGAGGTATGAGTCTTATGTCATACTACATACTACATTCCAAACCTCAAGGCCAGCTACTTTCTCAGGATCTCACAGCTGATAACCATCAGCATCTCCCACACCAGCTTTAACCTCACTATCTCGCTCATTACTCACACTCCCTATGGCTTCTTCTTACAAGTCCTCTGCTTGATTTTAAAAGAGCAGTTATTGCTACAGTGCTCTTCATTTGAAGACTAGTCCTTCTAATTCAGACTTATTTTGCTCAAACTCCTGCATCTTTTTCAGTTTTAGCTGTTGGTCCAGAAGAGTTACCCTCCCTAAAAATGCTGTCCTACAGTTTGCAAAAGGTGACTGAAATGAACAGGTCTTTAGTTCTCTGCAAAGGTTCAGCACAAAAAATTTCCAAAGGAAAATTTTTGTGTGTCCCAATAATCAAGAAGTTGTGAAGCACTGATCTACTTCCTTGCCATTCCAAGCAGGTAAAGTAAATACTACTAGGTTGCTCAGAAGCACTTCAGTGTAATCACTGGGGCCCAGCCTACTCCCAAAAGCCTTATTTTACCTAAATGCCCTTCTTACCTTTCCATTCTTCTATTGTGTGCTCCCTCTCATCTAACTGCTTATCTGGTATCTTTGGTGGAGGCTGAAAAACAAAACTCATCATAGAGCAATCAAAAGGGATACAAAAACAGTATAAATGGAAAATTAAATTAACCACTCAAAACATTAACCTGTTTTTAAAATACCATATTTACATGCTCATATATTTCACTCAAACTTGGCCTATTTTCTAGATGCTACTGCTTTAATGTTCTTCTGAATAAAAAATTTGCTTACCTTACTGTAATAATCAAAATAGAAACCGAGTATGGTAATAGAATAGAAAAATGGTCTGGTAAAAGAGCTCCAAAGTGCAGTCTCCAGCACAAGCAGCCAATTTTAGCTACTTACTGTTAATTACTACATTTGCCATCTAACTATTACAGATCATCAGAATTCTAATTGCTCCATTTTCAATCAGGCATCTTTTTCTGTTCTTAGTAGCAATCACCAACCACCTTTCTTTTTTAAAAAACTATGCTTTTCTCATTTTTTAAGAAGAAAATTTCAACTAATCCCTTTGTTCATTAGCGTTAAGAATTGAAAACTCAAGATCTTGTATTCTGATTTTGCTGGAACAATAATTTCTAGTTTAAGAGGACAACCAATTATTACAACTAATGAAAATTTTTCTCTTGCCCAGGAATAAATACCTCAGAAGCCCATCAAGGGCAATCAAACCACACCGAAACAAGTGAAGCTCAATAAATTAGAACCCTATATAAAAGATTTTAGATGCATTACTACATGTTCAGATTATACGTAATTGTACAAAAAACAGAGACCAGTACTTTAGTCCAAGCTTATTCTTAATGCTGTTTCTAATAAAAACATCTGTAGATGTCAATAAAAATAATTATGGCTCAGTTAAGCTTCTAGTGAAATGTGCAACAATATTCTTTCAAGCAGCTGTATCAAGCATCACAACAAGATGGCTTTAGTACAGTACCTTCCTAAGCAGAGACCTAAAATAAGGACTTACAGCTTCTGCTTCTGATGGATCATACCAAACATTGATGTATGGGTGCTGCAGGGCTTCATCCACAGAGATTCTTTTAGAAGCATCTATAACCAGCATTTTTGATAACAAATCCCTTGCTTGACTTGCTGCAAAAATAAGATTTTCTGCTCAGACTAGTGCCATATATAGAGCACATAACACAGTATTTCAATCTCATAAAGAAGAGATCCAGACTAAACAAATTCCAGTTAAATACTGACACAACCCTCACATAATTTGAAGTTTAGGAGAATGGCCCATTTGATGGGAAAAAAAATTGAAGAAAATTACACAGGTGGGAAAGGGGTTGGATATGTTTCACTATACATTTTCAGCACACAGTGTCCCTTGGTGTGACATCCTTACATGAAACAGCTCAGCTGGCAGTGCAGCCTTGTCTGGAATAGCAGCAGGCAGGTACCTATTACCCCCCTCTGTCATGTACTGTTAGTCACAGAAAATACAGTGAGTAGGTGACTTAAAACCAGTAAGCTTCTGAAATAACTACCAGGATATCTACATATTATGAATATAAACTCCTTATATGCATCCCTAGAGAACAAAGATCTACTCTGCCTACACAACTTCTATTCCAACCTCCCCCAACTTTTCTCTAAATCATGTTGGCATCTGTCACTGAGAAGAATATAGGTATTTACTTCTCTTTATAAAGACAGCTCCAAGAATAGGAGCTGTTTCATGAAAATATATAAGTGGAGGCAAGCACATGCCAGCACATTCATCCATTCTCATGATATAAAACTTATATACTTAAATCTTTAACGGGGTGATTTTATAGTGAACAAAACCAAGACATTTCTGTTCAGTATATCACAGTTTTAAAACTTTTAAAATATACAACACACAGAAGATAGACCTTACCTTTAAGTTTATTGTGTTCAGAGTCAGCTGGGAAAAGGACATCTGGAAAGAGTTTTTCAAAACTATATCCAGCATATTTAGGTCTGTTCTCCACATAAGTTCGGACTGTAGGCTGCAATTTCTTCATAAATTCGGGGCATGGTGTTCCTAGCTGCTCTATAACTTTATTCCATTGATCAATATCTAAGGTTATGCAGCTAAGAAAAACACTATGTCTGATTTTCAGCTAGAAAGTTATATTAAAACCACATGAAATAACCAACAGAGAAAATACAGAAAATTATAATAAAATATCAAGTTTATCATCACGAATTAGGACTATCCTCTTAGAGAAAACAGTGAAACAGAGCAAGACTATGATAGTGTAGTCAAGGCAATGTGAATTTTGCTCAAATAATAAGTAACTAGAAAAGGATATACTTCTGAGAAACAGAATATTAGAAGGCTCACACAATGTATTAAGCGAATTTAAATTAAGGCCTCGTTTGGGTTCTGGAGAAGAACTCTCACTTCCTGGTCTGAACACACATTCACAGTAGTGGAGCTACTACACATCACCAAGGCACTCATGACAATTACCCCATGTAGGTGCTTTGTCCTTTGTTCTCATCTCGATACCTCACCCCAATCCGGGGCAACCTCTTACCAAGGATGTGCAACACTGAGCACCAGTGGGCACACAAAGGATGAAGTCTGGGCCCACACAGGTCAATGACAATATTGTCAATGCCTTGAATGAAGAAGTTAAAGAGTTTCAAGGGTGCGTAAGGAACATCTTAACCGAAAAGTCTGCACACCGTAAAGGGAGATTGACCAGCTCACGGCAGAAGAATTTAATACATGTTACTGAACAAAAAGAGTAACATTTGTCTTGGGAATTCCTAGTTGCAGATGGTTAGATACCGGAAGAGAGCTCATATAAAATTTTATATACCCTTATCTCATTCATATATTCTCCTCAATTTTATTTTCTGCTGCCATCAAAGACTGGATACCAGGCCACCTAAATCTTCCATGGGCTGTAGCAGGGCTTCTCTTCTGTTCTTAAAACTTAATAACAGATCTTTATATAAGGATTTTCAAGCTCTACAGAGTTTTAGTACAGGTCTTGACAAAAAAAGTATTTACACTGTATGGCATTGAGTGTAAATTGAAAAGCCATGCTAGCAAACCAGATGCATAAAGCAAAGCATGGTGCAGCTCATGCAATGACAGAGCTGTGTGAAAGTAAAGATGCCCTTGATCTCCTCACTGTGTCTCAAAATCTTGACCCCGTCTTCACCCCTAAATGGTACTTAACAATTTTTAAACAGTAACCTGCAGCAAAAGCAGGAAATATTTCTGATGGCATCTAAAAAACTTGGTCTGTAAGTACTAGTAAAACAAATAAGATGTCAAACACCAATTATTTCCATTAATTTTAGGGATGATCCAGAGGTTTCAGTTCTGTTTGTTTGGAGTGGACTCTTTGTCTGAAATAGTGTTCACAGGACAACCCATATAGACACCACCAAGCCATTCATGGAATAGAAAGACAGAAATGCCAGGTATTGCTGAAAGCTATTTGCAGGATCGTTTCTGCATATATAAATAAAATATAAAAAATATAAAATTCCAGAGTGTAACTAATGAAGATGATCAGGAATTTTTTGTGAACATTTTCTTTAAAATGCAAAGAATAACTGCTAACACACTCAGGTACTAAACAAGATTAGTAAGTTATTACATAAAAATAACCTCCAAAGTAAAAACCAATGCATGTGAACCAGGAAAACACCACCTAAAAAAATAAACAAATAAATTTGTCTTAAATGTGATAACATTCAAAAGCAATGATAGGCATTATATTAAACTGGAAAAAGAACAGAGAGGGAAAAAAAAAGAAAAAGGAAAAAGAAAATTAAGTCTGTTTGCCAAAGTGGTATATAATGAACTTGCACTTCGAAAAGGCAGTTGAAAACCAGTATTTTAAAAATTAGAACTACCTTAATCTGGAACTATATAGCTGCAGTATCTTTTGACCTTTTATAACTACATCCTAGGCCAAAGGTAAGGATACGATCTGTACCAGGAAATAAAACACCACCTTTGATCATTTCTCCCATGATGCACCCAACTGACCAAATGTCAACTGAAAACAAAATGCAATGATATTAACATAAAAGATAGTTATTAAAATAAAAGAAATAAAAATATCCAGACACACACATACACATGAAGTGACTATAAAAAGCATGTGTAATGTAATGAGTGAAGGTGAATGTATGCTAACTACAGGACCAGCAGAGACTATGTCCTACTGCTAGGTGCAGCCTGAATATAAATGAAGTTCTTTTTTTTTAATAAGTGTATCACAAGAAAAATCCATGTTCATTTAATAAAAAAAAATAAAATTGTACAATATGCATCTTCATGACACAACATCAATAAAAAGGTTAATCACTTCCTAACTAATTCAACCTGCTGCAGCAGCACAAGGATACAGTCCCTTCCTGGAAAGAGGATTTTGTGGCAAACCATTTCGCCCATAATGCACCCCACAGACCATAAATCCACTATGTTTGTAGCACAAAAAGAAGGAAAAGCAAAGCAAACGGTCATTTAAAATTAAAAGAAGCATAACATGACTGCATCCTATAAACTGCAGAGACAGCACAGGAAGAAGAGCAAATCTTTGTATTAATCAATGAAAACACTTTAAAATACACCATGTGTAAGGATTAGCTTTTAACTGTCTCAAATACAAGGCAGAAAAACATCCTTTTGTTTAATATAGTGCTAGGGTAAGAGCTTGAGCAGAGAGAGAGAGACACACATCAAGCAGAGTAAGGCCCTTCTCCAAGGTCTGAAGCTTGCAAAGCTACCTCTGTCAAGAGACCAGATTCAAGCACCAAAGACAGCTTGATTTCTTGAAAGTAATTCCACTGTAGTTGTATGAATAATTCTAAAAGCAGCAAAGTAAATTGACCTATAAAAATATTGCCTATTGAAACAGTTCATGCTTTTTAGGAGAATTAATTAGGTTTTACATAGAATTAAAATTTGACATCAAGTATTTCCTAAAAGTCAGATTACCATGCATCTCTCTCTCACTTTAAATAAAAAGCAAACAGAATCAGTAAAAGATCACTTAGAATTTTAGAGGATCAGTTAATGACAATGTTAGTATGCTCCTAGAAGATTTTCAGTTGAAATCATTTGTTTAAAGATATTTCTCCAGTTATGCTGAAATAACATCTTATACAAAAGAAAAACTCAAAAGCAAATTTTTTGAAATGAAATATGCATTTTCTACATTACCTTAAAATAAATTACTCAAAAGACATACTTAGAGATGCACAAGTTTACTTTGTACAGGTATGCCAATTTCTTTTGCAGTTGCTTTCAGAGGTACTGTTAACTCTGTATGCACAAGTTTTCTTGAAGTCATAATAATTATACTGTTATGAATACTTTTATATAAAACATAACACTGCAATTTCAATTAAGCAGGTAAGAAGGGGATTTGAATGAGAATAATTGTATACTAAGAATCACATGTAAATGTTCTGAAGGAGCTCAACAATGTCAAGCAAACAATGTTGCTTCTTACTGAAAACATTCCTTCTCCCTCATTTACAAGTTCCTCTAAAATAGTATCTCAATCATATGACAGGAGATCTTAGTTGTGCATATTAATAGGTCAAAATTAAGGGCCTCGTTCATTTAAAAATGTTTGTCAACATTTTACGATTAGTGCTGTTTTTCCTTTAAAAACCCTTTTCAAATATTTAAGTACATATTATTTGGCTCAGAGACCCAAAGATTTGAAGCCAAATTTTGCATTTGACTTTTTAAATAAAATTCTGAATGTTGACTTTTTGACCCGCAAATCAACCTTCTGCCAGCCCAACCCAAAATATACCCAAATCTGTTGTAATCAGTTTTTGTTCAACACAATAAAGTTCCCATCCTTCTGGTCACCCTACAAAACCAAATTTGAGATGTTTTGGGGTGTTTTGATTTGCTGCTTTCATTAAATCAAGAAGTCTCTAACTTTTTTTATGAAGCTGAACTAATTTGTACAATGAGGACTGCTCCTGTGAATACTTCTATAGAAGACCAAGTAAAATGAGTAAAATCTTATTACAGATTTGAAAATATTTTTAAAAATCTAATGCTGCCATAAGGAGTCCGTTGTACTCTTAATAACCCTGTTTGAAGTGAACTGTTTTCTATAATTCTAGGAGAAAAAAAATGTGAAAATTAAGTTCAAACCCAATGTACATAATAGGAAACTTAAAAGTAGTTGTTTCAGAGAGTTTAGGGCTTTCCTTGCTTTTCAGTGCTTCCTTTCTGATAATCATGCACATAACTGTGCATAAATCTAAATATGTTAAGGTACATGTGCATGAACAGTTTTGGTGTCCTTCACTCCTTGAGTTTCATTTCTTGATTTTGCAAGGATTGGTTTCTCAATATGATATACCCAAATCTCCTTCAGTAATAAACCCTGAGCAGAAGTGAATTCTATATAATCAGTTTGGCATCTTTGTGAGTTTTAAAACAAATATTTTGGACGTGCGTAACAAAAGAACACTACTCTGCAGTCTGTTTCTCAGTCATCAAAATATAAATTGCAATCCTCCCACATCAGTTCAGTAGGGTGCTGAAACTGCCAGATGACCCTGCAACCATTAGTTAACCATCAATTTTCAATATTTAACTCTATATTAAATAAGTTAACAGTTAATTTAACTATTGGTTTAAGGGGCTATAACAGGCATCCATACTAACAGGTTGAGGCCTCTGGACAGCCCATGGTTTTTATTCTAAGAGCATCCTTGATACCTGTTTCCTAGTCATGGGAGCTCCACAAACTCCTCAGGTGGCGACTGAGAAAAGTAACAGCCTATGCAAATAGTGTAAATGGCCTTTTAATGAGAACAGTACATGTGGGAATGCAGACTGTCTTCAGACTCAGCCCATAGATTTACTTGTACGTTCTCCAGAAGTGCCTGTCTAATTCAATGACCACGTATTTGGCTCTGGGAAGACATGACAGTTCTTCAAATGAAAGTAAACTATTATTTATGTTCTGCTGCACAAACAAGTTGTGTGTCCTTAGGAACAGGATTGTGACTACCATAACAGGATACTCTGGAACACAATCTATTTAACGCTAACAATAACCTAAGCAACCTTTCAGTGGAAAGAATGTTTCACACTTCTGCAACTCCCAATTACTTACTATTTAAGAGAAAAATCTAAACTGGGCCAGCTAAGTTAGAAAACTTGTGATTTTCATTGTATCAACTCCTCCTGTAAGGCAGTTGCATGACTCAATACTACAGTTTTGGGTACTTTTATCTAGTTTCCCGTAAATGGTCAATGTAAAGTCTTGGGGGGAAAAAAAAAAGACAAATTTGCAAACCTAAAACTTTAGGAGTAAAAAAAATAACTTTCTGTACTCAACTTGTGACTTCTAAATCACAGGAAAAACAGCCAGCCATGGAGGCCACTTGAAGGAATGTACCTCCTCTCATTCATGTTAATGATCCAGACAGAAATAAAACCACAGCCTTGCAAAAATGCTCTACTCTCTCTCCTTTGAGCTGCCTTCTTTCATTGTTAACACCATTCACACACAACCTGAAGTCATTGGTAGTGACTATGTAGTTGCAGTTGCCAGGCAGGTTTGCAGACTATATTAGGAATCCTGAAAGGCAGAGCAAGCCCCAGTTGTGTCAGTAATGTGAGGAGCCACACCTCACATCCCCAGGAGACAGCTCACCAAGCCTAAAGCAGCAGGGCATCTCAGCGCCTTGCTGGCGGATCAACAGAGGGTTTAAAATACCTCCAGTGACCTCTGGGCACTGTGCCTGCCTGAGCTGGAAACAAGGGAGCTGACTGGCCACAGTGACAGCAGATCAATGAAATGGCAGCAGAATCAGGGTTGCTACAACAGGAATGCAGGAATGACACGTCAGTTTGTTTTCCTAACGGGCACTGGCTGTTTCATTGAGAAGGTGCAGTGTAGTTGATTGTGTGTTTCCCTCAAACGACACAGCCCTTCCTTATTTTCTTGCAGAAGACAGAGACAGACTGGCCACAGAGCAAGTATAAAGAGAAGGGAAATGTATGCAAGCAGAGTGACAAAGTAAAATTTCCTTGGAATTTGTCATGGACCTCAAGGAATCTATGATGCTTCATGACAATACTCTCTGTATTCTTGTCTCAAGTATATTACTGATTTCAGCAACATTAAGAACTGAGTGCAACAGGTTTAAAGAACGCGGGTTTTAATTAAAAGAAATGCCACAGTTGGTAGTCTCAGCTTGTTTGTTCCTCAGTAGCCTTTATGCTCCCTACATCCTAAAAGGCTATATGGAATATAGTTACTTAACATTCAATTTAGTACACACATCTACTGATGAATTACAATTTACATCTTCACCGGGAATAAAGTCAGGTGAAGGTCTGTCAAGGTACATAACACATATCAAGAAAATATATTTCCAGTTCTTATGGATGTCATTTGCTATTTAAATTTTTAAATAAACAAGGCCCTCAATTTCTTCTCCTATTAAATGCAAACATTTTCTAATGGGTTGAGCTGAATAAAGAATTGGTGTATCCAAAATCTGTATTTTGATCAAAAGACTAATTTATAAAATTTCTACAGCTTGAAAAAAACATTAACATGTAAAATGTGGTGTGCCAAACAAAAAAAAAAAATAAAGCTATGCCAAAGAAAGACTATATTTGCTGACCGTTTTCTTTGTATCCCATCCCTAGGATGACCTCTGGTGCTCTGTAGTAACGAGTCACTACATAAGGCGTCATCATAAAACTAGTTCCTGCAGTTCTGGCCAGTCCAAAGTCAAGAATCTTCAAAGTGCAGTCTGACTTTACTACTATATTACTGGGCTTTAAATCCTTTAAAAAGAAACATCATATATGACTGCTAAGACAAGCACAAAGTACTCTGTGGTTCACATTCTAAAAATATAATTACTGCTAACATTATACCCCACACATACAACTAGGTTATTGCTATAACTGCAGTTTTTTTCCCCTTGCATTAATTCATGTGCATTCAGCAGACTATAGAATTAATTCCTTTATTGTTCTTGTAGATTTATATAGCAATTAGAGAAGGAAAATACAACCAGCATTACAAGATATGTTAGCAATGTCTGAAATAAATTGAGGTTAGTAAGAAGTGTTAGCTCTGAGGAAAGGCCTAGAAACTGCTCACTGGAACAGTGATTATTACTATGATCCAGAACACAAGTAACACAACAATTGCTGAAATCATTTGATACAATAATCATCTTGATACAAAAATTATTAGAATTATAATATGAATGTAAAAAGTAAAAGGTTTATTTGCTAGTTGAGGTTACATTACCTCTTTCAAATGAATGGTTCTCTGAACAGGAAGGAAATCCCCATGCCCACATAGTTTTACTTTCCCATTTAGGATTTAGTTTTATACTAATTTTGGCAACCAAACCATTGAAAAACTGCCAAGAATTAACACAATCATTATATTGCAGTAAAAAATATAGAGTGGAGCACTGATATAGCTTCAGATCATCTTAGTTAGAAATATGGTAACTATTCTTTTCATTTGAATCCTATTGACAAGTGGCTTTACAATATCTATTTATACAGACATTACACTGGCATACTCCATCATCATCTCAGGAGGATCTTACACACACCTGAATGTCACAGAGCAAACATTACAAACAGAGTAACTTCTGAATAACTTTGCAATCATAAAATGATTCACAGTGCACAGGCCAACACAGCTAAGACTTAGATCCTTCCTGCCTACACTCTATTGAGATTAATGAGAGAAAAACCTGAGACACGGCAGAGGACTCCAGCATTCGAGCTGCAGGCATTTGATAAGTAGCAATATCTGTCACTGTTTCACAGAGACTTAAAATTGGCTATCTGCAAGATTTATGTAGTTTCAGCAATCTCCTCATAAAGCTAAGAAAATTGCATTAAAGAGAGAGGAAATCACAAAAAAGTGTTTCAGAACAACAGAATTTTAGTGAGCAATTAAAAGTCTCGCATACATACATAGTCATACATGCACTTCCAAAACACTTGCACAAGGACTCTGCAGACAACCTTGGCTTAAAACATTCTCAAACACCACAAATTAATTCAAGTTCTACAAGGCATTCCAGTCATTTTAATATGTATGTTTCATATTCTGCTACAGTCTTGTTTATTATCAGCTTTATTTCTGCACAATTCTATTATTTTCAGGATGTTCATTGCAAAATCCCAGGTGCATGCTTATGGTATTAACTATACACATCCTCCTCAAAGATGCAGGATTAACACTTAAAATGTTAAAAGATCTTCCCTTTGCAAGAGAAAAATCACTACGAGGACAAAATGCAAAATGCTGCCCCTCCTTAATTTCTGAACACCATGTAGCTGTCATGAAGCCTAGGATCAAAATGATGAAGGCCAGACTTGAGTTAACACTGCATTCAAATTCATGCAGAATCCATATCTCTTATGTTTTAAATAAACACAAACTCAAAACTTCCTTTAAGAGTGATCAAGTTAATTAGGCCGTATAAATATATCCAGAACCTATAGCAGATGAGTCATTGAACCTTAAAAATGTAAAATGTCAGTGCTTAGAAAACAGATTTTTCATGGCTGTATCCCCATTAACCAGACAGGGAGACAGGGACATCTCTGAAGGGTAATTCATGGTTTCTTTGGGCTTTTCCCTTATTAACAAAAGATTTGTGAAGGGCTTCCATAATTAGGCCCCTTTCTTAAGTACTCAAAATCAGGCAGGATTCCATGTTTCAGAGCTCCCATGCAAGACTAATGAGACACTCTGTGTCCCTCAGCAAGTCAGCGAGGCACAACTCTGAAACGTTGATCATTCATCCCCCTGAGATTATGAAACAGAAGTGAACGTGTACTTCAACACTGGCTGGAAACTGCATCTCTGCAAAATGTTTGGCACAAAGTAATGTTCATTTGCCAACGTCTGTTAAAGTCAGTGTAAAGTTACAGTCGAATCTTTACAGAGATTAAAGTTTTACCCATTGATGTGGCACCTAAATATACCCCCTACAACTTTTCCAGGGGAAACTGACTGAAACTCGCTTTGTGTTTGATCTCTGCTTCATTCCGTGCCTCTAGTTCACTAGGAAAAAAACACCTATTTCTATGGTAAGTACTATCCAGTGCTATAAGACACATACACAGATTGCTGTGATTTCAGTCATGCAGCAAGGTTTGAAAAAGTTACTGAGATGCTGAGAGTCCCACAGCTGTGTCAGAAGCTTAAGTACCCAGTCAAAAAACGTGAAACTACCAACACCACAAAAGCTTAAAGCTTTAGAGAACGCTAAAGTAGTACACTAGATTTGTAGCCAGAATGCTCCACAGGCAGCCACAGTAGTGCAGGCTATGTTTAAGGAGTTTCAACCAAGTAATTAGCTTTGAACTTTAAGGACAGTGGTGCTGAGAGCCTAAAAGAGGGATATAGAGTTACTGCTGCAGCCACATGGTCCACGGAACATATGTCTTTTCAAGCATGCCCTCCTTGACTTCCGAGGTTTTGTTTAACTTGTTCCACAGAGAAACAGAATTTTGATACTTTACACCTTGAAGTGTAAAGGCACAAGGCACACAGTGGGTAATGTTCTGCCTGAACATACTTAATCTTTTAACGAAGTCTGAGAAGAAGCTGTCAGCTGAAAATCTACCAGGAAGACATGCAAGTGAAATGTATCTGCACATGTCCTTCAAAAGCATTCATGCATACATATGGTACTATTTACATAGCAACTGTACCTGTAGTCTCTTTGGCATCAATTATCCCGGAGCGATATGAAGCATTTCAAAGACTTAACCTGTGTTTACAGAGGCAGGAATTCTATCCTCAAAGCAATCTTTACTCCTGCCCAACAACTACTTGAGTAGTGACTCCTTTTCTATAAATGTACAAAGGTCTGTGACTTCTATGGGATCAATGTTCACTTTGCAGAAGTAAAAACCATCCTGAAAGCAAGCACTGTTTCAGAAGGTCCCTCATGTCTGCACTAAGATCCACAGAGAGATATTCATACATTACCTACTCTGGGACGTCCATACAATACGCCATTTTTCCAGATCTAGAAAAGACCTAGGAAAACCCACAACAATTAACTTGCATACCTAAGTATTGAGGAGACCAGGAAATGTAAAGCTGCGTACAAAACAGTTATTTCAAACCCACAGGACACAAAGGGCTGCATAATCTCAGTCATATGCAACATAATACCCCAACACTGGTAAGTGAAGCAACCTTGTTTTCCCTAGCATTCCCATAATAATGCAAGAAGCCCACTGATTCGTCTCAATGCCCACATGCAGACCAAGCAGCACCAGCTACAATGTCTGGTTGCAGGTGCTGCTTTTCCCTACTCTTCCTCACCCATCTCTTTCAACACAGCAGTTCAGGGAAATCGCATGCAAGAAGCTTCACCTCTGCTCCCTGAGCTCCTCACTGGAATGAGGCAGCTGATGAGTACTAGAACTAGCTGAGCAAAAGGAAGCAGTGTTTGGCCACTCAAACTGTATTTTCTATTCAAATTATTGTCCCTGTTCCCTTGGGGGAAAAGCAGCAAACTGAACAGGAGCGTCAGACTGCCAGATCCAGCCTGCAGGCCATTCAACCTCTCACTCACTGTGTGGTGAACCACTGACCTGGACAAGCATCCTACCAGCAATTCCTGTGGTGTTGCCTGTGGCAATCACAAAATTGCTGTGTATATCATCCATGAGGAAGACGATATGGTAGTGACTGGAACTAACCCACACGACTAAGTTTAATGAAATCTTCCCTTCAGAATGGAAAACTTCTCAAACCCTCTAAAAAAGTAACAATAAAAATGTAGTACTGTAGAAATACAAGCTTACCATTTCCCAAACTAACAATTTCGAACTATTTAAAAAAGTTGTAACTAGACAATCTCAAGCAATTTTTACACTACATACAATTATATATAAGATGTTTAACTTGAGCAGGCAACCTTAAATTCAAAATTTCTTGACTGGATTGTAACATAGATGCCATTTAAAAAGCAGCAGTCAGTTTTGCCTGTGGGCAGTCTGAGTGAATGCTTTGTGACAGACAGGTGTAATGCAAGCTCCACTTACAGGTCTTTATCATCTGTTTGTATCATGATTTCAGGTACTTATTCATTACTCTGCTAGTTCAAGACGGGAAATAAAATTGGCAGTTCCTTCTAAAGATGAGATTTCAGGTTTGGTTACCAAAACAATAAAGGCAGAGATGCTTTCAGATATTCTTTCCTGCCATGACTACTAAAATAGAACATTATACAGAGGAGGTAATGTAACTCACTGCAAAAATCTTTTATTTGCTCTGTGCAGATTATCATCAAACCATTCAAACACTCAAAAGGTTCATTCCAGAATCACCCGGCAAAATGCTAAGTGTGATGATTTCCTTTCAGCTTTCTCTCTCTGCCTATGGGACAGGCTATGAATCACCTTTTGTGATCCTATTTCTGATTTTTTTTATCTTTTAAATACTCAAAGCAAAACCAGGTGCAATGCAAATTATACACAGTTTAGTTCACTTACCCTATGAATAATTCCAGCTGAATGAAGATGTTTGATACCACACAGCATTTGATAAAGAAGATAGGACATTCGTTCATGGTCTAGCTCCATCTGAATCACTTGGCAGAGATTTGCATCCATGAGCTCCATCACAATGTAGCTTATGAAGAAAAAAAATAATCAGATAATACGGCTATTTTATTGTATTTTTTCTCTTGCTCATCCTTTGGCATGAATATTTTGAAAATAAATTCTCAGATTTAGTTCAAATCAGACTTACACATCTTGAAATTCTTCCAGGGATTTTTGTGGTGTGAACACATTCAGTAGGCCGATTATCTGTCAGAAGGGGGAGAGGAAGTGTAATTGCACCACAGAAATAGCAAAGTTGCAGAGTCAACTTTTTAAAACTGGTAACTATTACTCTGATATGAACCTCCTGGTATGCACTGAAGCTCAAGATGCTCAGGGGCTCAACCAGGCCTAACATGTTGTAGCAGATACTAATGATTTTAGAAGGAGTATATAATCTAAAGACACACTGTGTGTGTTAACAGGATGACATTCAAAGCTTAAAACCTAAGAAGGTTAATCAGTCTTCCCTTCCTCCTACTTTCAGTTTGAAGAGACCTGGTAAGATTTCTATTGCATATGAGGAATAATAAAATTAAAACCTGACAAAGGCTCCCTAAGAGATACCACTTTGCCACTGACAAACTTAACCCAAATGGACAAACAGATTCTTAGAGCTGATTTAGGACACTTCCCAGTACTAAGAATGGATGGGATGTGCAGAAACAAGCCAAGATACTACTCATCAAGAGTCAGGAAGGCTTATAATAGTTTATCATCATACAAATTATGCTACTAGGTGAAACTTCCTTCAGAGAATCCATATAAGCCAACCCCATCTGAGAAAAGTTATAAGATTTTCCCAAGAAGCTAGAAGACAGAGTAAGTTTTCTATGACTCCCTACCTCCCTAGCAGCCATCTTCCTGATGGGGGATTAAGAGGGAAAGTGAGGAAGACTGAACACAGCTGTCTCTGAAGGAAGAAAATGGCCAATACCAGCCTTTTGTAGTTCAACTCCGATAAATTTATCACTTATTCTCTTCCCATTTCTGTGATCTGGTCTACTGCACAGCTTCATAAGCATAACACAGTTACTGTTGTCACAACACAAGATTCCAAACTCATTCATGCATCAGGGAAAAAAAAAAAGAAAAAGCTATTACAGCCTTTTTCCTCCTATGTGTCTAGCAGCAGCAACAGAGACAAGGATGCACTTACCAATCATCCTCCTCTTATTTGACAGTTGCATGTAAAACACAGCAATGTAACACTGACTCTCTTCCAGATTTTGAAGTGGGGGCAGGTATTAAAAGCAGTAAATAATAGCTCTTCTGATATATCCTTCTGTACTTATCATGGAGATACAACCATGCAATGAAAATCTCCCCTGAAGTCACTTCCTTTTACAAAGAATAACCTTCTAGTTAAATCTTTAACATCTGGAGCAGGACAAGGACACTGCACTCACATTTTTGTGATTAACGCACTTCATAAGAACAAGCTCTCTGTAGGCTCTCTTAGCATGGGTTTGGTTCTGAAACGGTCGGCTTAACTTCTTGATTGCAACATTCCTTTCAAGGATGGCATCATAAGCTGCACTGTAATTAAAAATAACATTATTACATCTCTAGTGCCAAGGTCCTTTAAGCTGTGGCAGTTGCAACCTTTTTCAGATACTTTGTATCACGTCTGCAGAAACCCCAAATTTCCAGTGTTACTCAGCTTTAGGGAGTGCAATAAAGCAAAGTGCTCTCGTATGCTGAGTGCTTCAAAACTTAAAAACATTTCCCAGCTTCAGAGTATTAACACATGACAACCTCTACAAAATACTGCAGGATTTGTGCTTCCACTTGCCACTCACTGGCACCCAGGAACAGACTGCCTAAACAAGATCCAAAATACTTCAAACATGAAAAGCACATCCATTTTACACAAAATCTTCACACTGAAAAGAAGGGAAGAGAGTGGAAAAGTAGGTTATATAAAGGTCCCATGCTTTCACTTATGTAGTTGCTTAATATCCCGATGACAATGAGAGCATCAATGTCAAAACAAAAAAGTCTTAAGAAAGCTTTAACATCTAGATGTCATTGGCTTTAACTTGGTAAAAAGAAAGAATAACATTTTGATTGCAGACTAATGTCAAGATTGTCATATGATTCAGTGACACAAGCTGTTTAACCGATGAAGGCTGTTACTGGGGACAACTCCCTTACATATCACATTTCCATGACAGGAAGGTTCAGCTTGCTTTTCCTGCCAGAGCTAATACAAAAGCTGACTACCATGCAGACTCAGGAAATATTTATCAGTTACTAAAATAGTCTCAGCAGGGAAAATATTGTTTTCTTGTCTCTTATCAGGAAAGGTACTCAAACCTAATGAAGAACATCTGCAGCAAACAGTAGCATCTATTAAATCCCAAACTCACTACTTTAAAAAGCAGATTGTCTATACAGTTTGTAGGCTTTAATGATTTTTATTCTTTTAGCATCAAAACCTCTAGTCACTATCAAAGGAAAAGAAAATGGGAACAACACATACCAGTAACTTTCTTTGATTTACATTTTCTACTGTATCTGGAATTCCTCCACCTGTCCCCAAGACAAGGATTATCTTATGAAAGAGCATTCAAGAGGTAGCCAGGAAAGACTGCCAACCTGGGACTCCCATACCAGTACTTAAATTTCTGCATCCCCAGTATATAACAGCAGCCTTAGAGCCTGTTTCAATATTAGGCCAACTATTTAATATTCTTCCAAATCAAATTGGATCTATTAATTTTTAAAAAAAAACCCTCAACAAATACAGACCAACTAAAAAAAAACCCAACCCAAATCACAAGAATTGCACCATATCTCCTTCAGACATGGACAAGATTTAACTACATGAGCACTCCAGTCCTCCTCAGGGCAAGCAGAGAGGTTTCACTAAAAAGGCTTCCATTATCACTACCAGCAAGTACAGAATGTCACTAGTACATGGTCAGTTTTTGGATCTTAGCTTTAGGAAGATAAATTTGGAAAACAGGTAGTAACATATGACTGGCAATCAGAAGGACAGTTATAACATCTAAAGCTTTTGCTGGCATTTCTATAGCAACTAAACAAACTTGTCAAATGACTGTCTACATCCCCAGTATATTAACACACATGCAGACAAAATTCAGATCAGTTTTTCTGATGCTGCTACTTAGAGACTAAATAATCCTAATGCCAGAAGTTACCAGTTCAAAACCAAATCTTTCTAGAGTACTGGCCTTCAAGTTTTCATTTGCACTAAGCACACTCTTTTATTATTAACCCTGCTAAGACACAAACATGAATTAAAACCCCACTCATACCACACAATCTCGAAACACTGAACAAGTCAAGATCAAGGTAGTAAAGAGGCTACAGGGAAAAGTTTTTGAGACTATGCTTTTCCTTTCCTTTCTTTTTCTTGATATTTCTTCTGTATTTTTACATACCTGGTTAGCATCTTAAAGAGTTACAATAAATTCAAAAATCTGCAAGTTCCTGTGCTATCTACATCCTTCTCCTCAACATTCAAAAAACTTGCAAGAAGCTCAAATCAACATTTCTCTTTGGGGCAATGCCACTGCACAGGAAAACAGTGCCTAAAAGCAGTTTGTTGTCACCAACTTAAATCAACTGGACACTTTTCAGTCCACAAATCAGAGTTCTTATTCAAAGAATTATACTGTCAAGTCATAATTTTCCTAAACTGCATCTGGTACTTACATATTATGATGAGAGTCAGCATCACAAATGCTCACTAACCAGGTATTAGGAACTATACTGATTACATAACTAAGTGAACCGGACTCCTAAGAAACCATTTCAAGAAGTACAAGCATCTACGAGCAGCAAATACTATAAAGAGTATTTCTCCCTTTTGTTTCACTGCAAGCAGTGTGGATTAGGATTCATTTCTTCATCCAGGTTTTTTTTCCCCCCATTAATTTACAGGACTCAGCATATCTGGCTGAATTTGCACAAAAGGGCATTGACTCAGAAGCTGGAAAGGACACGTGTCAAAAAGCAACAGCAACAGCCCTTGCTAAGGACAAATGACCAACAGCTACCATCACTGTTTTGCCTGCAGAAGGTAGTTCTCCACATTCTTGCTCAGTGACACACAACACCTGAAGAACCCAAAAAATTCTGTTAAGGAAAACTGAAGGTACACTTAAATTTTAAAGAAACCTTACCATACTATCCCTTGTGCTCCTGATCCTATTGGTTTCAAATTCTGGTATCGTTTCAATACAGTGAAAGTAGAGTCTCCAATTTCAACGCTGTAGAAATTGTTGTCACGCTTGCTCCTACTCATGACGGCGACTTAGTTAGTTCACTTCATCCAAATTTCGCTTCTGGCCTATGAAGAGACAAAATTGGAAAAACTAAGATTTTACAACTGTATGTAATCTGACAAAAGGCAAAATTCCTTATAAGACACAAAAGATACTTCCCAAGTAAGTCCCACACTAAAATGTAAGTTATGTTTCATGTCTGCAGGAATGAGATAGCATGTGTTTGAAATGTTTTATTTTTAGGAGTGTTCCTAAGATAAGATTCTAGAAGGGCAAAAATAACAGAAAGCCAAAAGTGAATGGATGGTAGCAAAAATCTTAGGTGGGAATGACAGAATACCAAAAGGCAAGAAGCTACACATCATCCAGAGAGCTCCGAGAGTCCTACCATCCCTTCACACATTCACGTACAGCAAGGGAGCTGCAAGGAGCCAGACACACTCCAGAGGTCCCATCCAACCTGAATTGTTGCATGAGTCCATAAATAAAAGAGTGACATATCATGAACAAATCCTCCAGATATTACAATCATCAAAATACTCGTGGTCACAACTACCACTGATGTGGAAACACATACAGTCAGTCCAGGCCAGAGAAGGAAAACTGGCTCGTCAGAGATCTCACATATGACCTCCTATGAATAAAAGTAATAATCACAGAAAGAGAGAACAAGAGCAAGAGAAAAGGATATATATTTCACCAAAGTCCCCTCATATTAAAAAGAGGTAGGCTTACCGGAGGGACCCAAAAAGCCTAATTTCTGAGCAATATGTGACACCATCCCCAGCTCTTTCTTCCCTATACCTTTTATCACTAGAGCTTTGGATTCTGCCACTTTCTCAACACTCTGTTCATAGATGTATTTGCATACAGTTTTGGAATAAAAATGCCCAACAGACATAAAATGACAAAAAAAACCATCCTGAATTAGGAAAAAGAAAATTTATTGCAGATGGTATGAAATCACCCAAACAAATTTTTGAAAATCAGAAAACAAAGAATGAAGACAATAATTCATGTAATCTTCCATTTGTTCATCATCAGCTGAGGGAAAAGAAACCAAAACAGGATCTTGAGTTTATCCACTAAAAATGTATTAAGATCTAGTGACGTTGAACAATGTAGGATTAGCTGGAACAGCTCAGTAAATAGAGGTCTGCTGTTTGGTATCAGCATCAAGATAATGAAAGTTTCATACTTCACTTTGGATAATTCCTCTCAAACAAATGCAGGAAGGACTGTTCCTTTTCCTCCAAGGTTTCCAGATGAATGTTGACACCATTCTATTTAAAGGTCAATATTTTGAATAGCCAAAGCCAAATGTTCAATTGAATTTTCTTTCAATTTGGCAAACTTCATACGATCAAAGAGTGAAACAAAGCAAGTGTAGTTTAAGAAAAGGATCTTGAGAGACAGTATTCTCTTAGAAAACAATTTCTTTATATTAACAGCTTTTACCTACATCCCAGACACAGTATTATAACCAAGCAAATTTTATTGCCTTAAAGTTTTGTCAGCTACTACACATGCAAAACTGTAAAACGTGCTTGCCAATATGGACTGAGAAACTTGCATTTACTAACTATTTTATAATTCATAATAGTATTTTACTACACAGCAGCATATAAAAGAAATCCTTGTTTATTTTTACCACGGTAAAAAATTTCTGTGTAATCTTTCGGTAATAAAGCTTTAACTCCATTATGAATATATAAGCTTGGCAGTCACCTAGGTACTGCCTATAACCAATTCATCTCTCTGCTGCAAAGAAATATGAAAAAAAAAGCTTAAATTAAGTCTAAGCTTCATAATTGAAAGGCCCACACTCTGGACTATTACAGTAGCTACGGTGATAGTAAAAAAAAAATTAAGCTTGTGACAAGATTTGGTATCTAAGTTACATCTTTCACTTTAGTCAGGCTTCTTAGAACTTCAAATCAAAAAAACTAACAAACTCAAAACCAAACATAAACTTCAATTAGTAAAGAACAAAGAAATAAAACGGAAAAAACATAACATACTACAAAAGCGCTATCAGATTATGGTTTAAAAGGCTTTCCCTGATACTGGATTCTTTAAAATGTTGTTAAAAAACATGCCATATGTTGCACCTGAATACTGAAGATCCTACAGTGCACTGTATCTTTCTACTGCCAGTTGAAAAACTCGGGTTTTTAGTTGCTGATGGATCTATTAAACTCTATACAAAATAAACTACTAGAAAATTTCAGAGTGCTTCCCCCTTTAGTCACAAAACTTGTTGAGTAACTCTTCCTTATAAGACATGTTCCTAAAATAGCTGTGGTAAGAGACCTGATCTACCTGGACTCTTCCTCAGACACCTGACTCCCCCTCACTACCATGACCCATCACTACCCTTGCAAGACTGTGGATTTAAGGTTTCTCAGACCTCTATTTTGCAATATTTCAAAGTTCTAGAAAATGAGTAAAGAGCAAGACTGGGGAGATGACTTTTGCAGTGCAAAGATTGCTTTTGCAGGAAACATTTAGATGAGGAAGCAAGCAAAAACAAATAGCCCTTCTATTACATACAGCAAAACCAAACAATTTCTGCACTGTTTCAGGGAAGGGACTGCTCTCTCTCTCAAAAAAAAAAAAGTGTTCAAAGAACTCCTGAGAAACTTCAAGTCAGGGTATAATGCACCAGTAAAAACAAACAAGACACAGCAGAAAAACAAATACGTGATAAAACTGAAAAGTTTTTGTAGTTCAATATACATTTGTGTGCAGCAACTCTGGAGCACCACTTCAAGTTTGAAAATTCTTCATCAAGTTAAATATATGCTAAAGCATGTGCAACCAGAATCACAGTAGTTGGTTCCTTCCCCATTATCCATGAAGTTTGTTCCTATAAGCTTCACATGATTAAAAAGTAGGTTTGTAATAATGGCTAAAGCAGAGAAAGAATTCAAAGCACCCCAGACCAATAGTTTGGATAGAAAAATGGTATCAGTCAAACACAATCACAAGAGGATAGTAAATAAATGAGGAAGGAGAGGTATCACAAAGTGAGGAAGAAGGAGTATCTCCACTTGCATCTAAATTATCGTTCCTTTTTCTGCAGCCCCTTGTGCTGTTCATCAAAAATTGTCAGTCTATACTGTGATAGCAGGAGATAGAGTCTCTCTCTTCATTTTAAATGCATGCTCTCCTGCCATAAAACGGACTTACTCAGCTTCAGAAGAAATGGAGTACGTTCCCAGAAAAGCCATTTCTTGCACATGTTCTGTGGGGAGCCATTGTGGGATGTAAATAAGCCACTTGGACATAACACACTCAGATCAGTACAAAGAGAGGTCTTAAAAAATATGTACACATGCCCCTTGCCTCCAACCCTCTGGTATTCCACCTGGCCACTACAGCTTCCTCAGACTGACTGAGCCCTGACACACATCACCTCTGCGCCCCTCACCTCAATGTCTCATAACTTCCACACAGTTTTGTTCAGCAACCATGAGAGTGTAAGTCTCTCATTTTATAACCAAGTGTACTTCCACTCAGTGCTTTGCTCCCACTCAGCTCAGAACCCCTCGTGCTCCCTGTATCTTCATCTCATATGAAAGCATCCTCAGAAATGCCTGGTATTGCCAGCTCTGTAAACACAGCTCAGAGAAAAAAGCCAAAGACCTAATTTTTTCCTAGCTATTAATTTACTGATGACTAGTCTTATGAAGACTAGCTTCAAAGATCCACAACACCAAAAATCTTAGTCTTTAAATATTAAAGCAAGTCTAAATTCAGAAATTGTCAGACTTTTAAGATTCTTAAATGATGTATACCTTCAATGTCTTTCATTAAAACATGATTAAGCTATTTCAGATAAAGTCGCCTGCCTGAAATTTGACATTTTGTTCCATTTTCTAGCAATTTTGCAGAAGCACATATGGAAAAAGAGGCAGGATGCAGATTTCTATTATTAATGAGGAAACTAATAATACATTTTTCCCATTAACTGTCAACTTGCCGGAATGCTGTCAACTGTCAGCAGTGGAATAATCCCACAGAAAACTTCAATTTCCTCTCACACATCAACCATTGTTCCTTTCCTTGAAAATACTGTGCCTAAGCAAATTTCAGTACATGGCAACCTTCTACTGGCAGCCCACAATTAGTCAAAGTAAGGGTATTTCAAAACTGAACCCTAAGATAGCACTCTGTGTTTGGCATATTAATTTACCAATTCTTCAGACTGCTGTAAGTACTATTTACCCAAGGAAGCACAACAAAAATGCAGGAACTGAAAGTAAAACTCTGTCCATACCCTAGGAGATCCGCAAGGCTGTGCTTAAGTGTTATTCTAAATTCACTAACAGCAACTAGAATTCAATAGTCCTGCAGGAGACTTCAGATGGTCAACAATTTCCACTCATGACTTCTCTACAGCCTGATACAGCTGTAAAAGGATAAACATGGACACACTGAACATGTAGCTCCATGAAAATGCAAGTAGTACATACCTATGAAAGTATCATGGCTAACCTTGAGAAGTATGGACATTCATAAAAAATGTTTCATTGACACCTCTTCCTCCTCCAAAAGTGAATAATGCTACCAATGAAGATTGATCAAAATTCTTCATCCAGCTTTAAAACAAGCATATTTAAAACAATAAACCATGTATAGCAATATTCATACCCAAATATGCAAACATCTCACATGTACCTTAGCCTGCCTCAACAAGACTGTTCTACATAAACTGGCTGACTTCAAGATATCTGGGAGATAACATAATGCTGTATTTCAAGACAATTTTGCCTCTAATACAGAAAGCATTCAATTTATTAATCAAGATATGGAACAATGTATGAACACTATACATTAAAATGACTTTCCAGTACAGCTTCAATACACTGGAGAAACAGATGGTTTGGGGACAGAAAGGTGGGGTGGGAAAGAGAGGAGATAATTCCCTGCACACACAGTTTTCAGTTTAAAAGCCCTACTTCAAGTGCATTAAAAACCTTAGAAATGGCCAAGCTTTAAATAAAAAAAACCCAAAACTCACAATGCAAAATTATATAAACAATAGGAATATATTTAGTAAACTTGTCTTTGCAGAGTGTATAAATCCATTTCTTTAGAAGGCAGAGAGATGGCTTGCTGCTCATTGCAGATCCTGCTTTATTTAATGCTTTTTACACCTATGACACCACTGGTCAATGCTCAAAAGGGGCCCTCACAGTAACAGAGCTTCAACTCTAACCAGCACACTGCAAGGTGCCCATGGGCTTAACATGTTTGAACCAGAGCTGGCACCAGTGTGGCTCAGTCGAGGTTTACTCTGTGCACAGCTCGTGGTATAGGTAGTTATCACACCAGTCCTCACTGTGTATTTATGGCTGGATTTGAGCAATCTAACGTTTAGCATTTAAAATCAATCCAGGCTCATCTGCACCAGGACTCCAAGAAGTTTAGCTGAAACAGCAGGCAACTAAAAACTTGCTCAGCTCATGAGCCCAAAGTGTTATGCACCTGAGTTAACCACAGAAAGTTCATGTATCCACAATTAGAATTTAATTGGAAAACCATGTGCTTTTCACTAGACATATGAGTATTTACCTTCTGTGCAGCACCATCAAATGCTACTTTCTTGGCTATCACACCTGCTAGCCTTCACATCAACTAGATACCAGGACTATGCTTTTTAAATCAGACATCACTTTAAAAACCACACACGATTATGTACAAGGTTACTTTGCTTATGCAGTGATCTGAATGCATGCATTCCAGGCACACAGAGGAACAGCAACGGAACATGTTTTGTGAAAGAAAGGATATCTCAGTTTAAATAAGAGCAGAAAATATCTTGCAACCTCTTCTGTGCTTTCCCCTCACTAGAGACACTAACAATGAACAGGAAAGCTTCAAAAGTTGCATTAAAAACTGACATAAAGGATACATTTGAGAGATGTCTCTTCTGTTCAGACAAAGAAATGGAACCCAAGAGAGAATTTTCCACTAGGGACATGGAAATAGAATTGGTCCGAATACTGACAACTTAAAGGGTGGAGAAACATTGGCTCTGTACAGCTAAGTCTCTAAGACTGCCCTTAATTGCTGGTTTATACCTTCACTAGACAACATGATATGAAAATCCAGGATTCAAACCATGCTATAGTGTATAACACCTTATTCTAAATATCCTTTTATCTAAGAAATTATCCATATTCAGGTTATTCCTACTGCAGTGAAGAGGTATAGCAGAGAAGGTATTTTCATACCCCAGTACCTTGAAATGCAACAGAATATAAGAAATGATAAAAACCATAGGCAGGAACAACCAGCATTAACTACAAGTTTTGCACGAAATCAGACTTGGTTTTCATGTTTACAGTTTCTAGAACAATGCTTTCCTAAGAGCAAGCATAAGTGGGCTTAGTTTTGGAAGAAAATTAGGATGCTAAGCCAGCAAACAGTCTTTGGGGCAAAAGACATATCTCAGGTACAACACAAACACCACCTAAGACAGCAATCTGTCTACACATGCTGAAGACTGTGGCCTCCTGGGCAAAACTGTTCTACAGTGAAAGGATATTATTAGAGTAGCTGCTCAGAAGTAGGACTGACAAAAGATGAAGACCATGGTAGTTAAAGAGATGCAGAAATGGAAAAAAAAAGTTTTAAAATAAAACAGTTGCATATATTAACACATTAATTAGCAATATAATCAAGATAGTATAATGACAGAACTCCATATCAACGATGATTCAATAACCCCATTCGGAAGGCATCTAACACTATGAAAATGAATATACTGCAGGAATGTATGGCTGACCTAGTAAAAGCCAACAGTACTTCAAGTACACGCTAGATTGCTACTGAATGCAAAACAAATGCACAGTGTTTATAAAGCTCTTGCATTAATGAATTTTATTTAATTTCTTTGTGAAAATACAGTTCACACATAGCTGATTTGTATGCATCATGTGTTCGTGAATGCTTGTCTAATTTTCAGCTGTCATGTTTAAAGGCTTCTGGACATCTGCTAAATGGATAGTGCAAATACAGCCCAGTTGTCAGATACACAATAAAAAAAATGCTTCAAAGGCTCAAAATTAGGAAACAAAAGAATTCTGTTTCTTAAAGGTAACTCTGTAACTCTTTCAGTTATTCACAAAAGTAACCACGCTCTTAGTAACATTTTCTTTTTCCATGCTGCCCTTGAAACTGAACGTTGTATTTTGCAATACTTCTAGCTCTGCTAAATGCTAATGCAGATAAGGAATTTGGAAAAAGGAGTTAACATCAGCTGACTGAAAACTGCAGCAAGATATTACTAAACCATTACAAATGCCAAAGATGTCTGAAAAACCTAAAGCTTATTCTAAAATGAGATATTCTCACTGTTGACTATAGGATTTGCATGGCTTTCAAATTACACTTTCACAGATCAGATGGTTTTAAGCTGAACAACTTCCACACAATTGCCTGAACTACTACTAATGCTGACGCATTTAATGAGGTCTCTGGCTGATGTGTAAAGGACATTGGAAGTGCCTTGCATCTCATCTAATGTATGCCTGCATTATAGGAGTCCTCTGTCTGGCTCACACCACTCATGGGAGGAGTGGTATAGCAAAAATTCCAAGTCTACAGCTTGATCCCAGAAGTTATTTTCCATTTGCAGCTATTAAACAAAACACAAATGTACTGGGGTGATTCTTACATAGCTCAGGTCTGAAGTGCAGTGTAGGTACACTTCTTAAAATAACAGTACATTTTAAGACACCTTTTGCCCACCAGAAAGTCAAACTTCACTAGTTACAGATTCAGTAAAGCAAAGGTGGATACCAGATCTCAGTGTTCGTCCAGAAAAGAAGTACTGAGGCAGGGGAAACCTGCATAAATGCAACAAGGGCACATTTATATTTCTATGTTATGACTTGCCTACTACTTTCAAGGTCAAACAAAAAAGGGTAAGTCACTTCAGTTTGCTTGAAGACAAGAGATTTAAGACCAATTTATTTTTTTTTAAACTTTAGGACTGTTACATTTTCTTTTTTAGTAGTCGTTTTTATATGGAATATTTAAAGCAATTACTGATTTCCTAGAGTCTGTTGAATATTTAACAATAAACAGATGGCTTTCTCCACTAAAGATAATTTCAGAAAAGATCACAGGTTTGCTATAGAAAAATAAATTTGGCTTTAAAACAAAAAACTTTTGAGTACGCAATAGCAAATGAAGCTCAAGAAAATGTAATGTGGGCTGTTTGAATCAAGTAATTACTTCACTGGTTCAAAAAACATCACTGCCAGATTGATAAACCTCTTGGAAAGCCTTACAGCTCTCTCTGTTTAACTAACTCTGTTCTCAGTACAGTTTAACAGGAAACAACTACATAGAGTCCTAAATTAATAAACAATGAACAAAATCCATTAATACTGATGTAACCTTTACCATGATTTAGTGTTGCAGTTTACAGGACTCTAACCACATGCTTCGGCTGGATCACCTGACTTTTTCCAGTCATTGAGGAGCCTACTAAGAAGGGGAGGACATACAGGGAAATAAACCATCCTCTTCTCCACTCCAGTGGTCTTTTCTTGACCAGTTATTCACCTTATTACAGTTTCCATAAAAGATAACCTACTTGAATGCAATTGCAATAACCTGAACTGAATTGTGCATTCCAAAAATCACCTGGAGCCCCATCAGTAACAAGGAGGTGCCTACCACTTAAACAGCACAAGTTCACACAGGAGCACTGGCACTTCATATTGAATTCCAATTCAAGCCTGCTCAGCGATGCCTCTGCCATCTATGGAATAAAGTCGCAAAATTAAGATGAACGTAAGCTTTGCCATTAAATACAAAACAATCCCTATAGAGAATGGTTGGGATCACAGGAGACTTTAAAGAAAGCAAGAATCATATTCTCCCTTTGACAAGGAAGATCAGCAAGTTACATTGCTTGGAAAAGAGTATTTACATAAAAATGGTTTTGTAAGCTACTTGTAAAATATCCAAAAGTTGGTATCTTGTTCTAAGTTCTTAACCTGGCAAATAAAAAGTCTATACTTCTTTCTTCATCAGTTATCAGTAAAAGTTCCTTCAGAAAAATCTGAAATTCCGCTAAATTCAAGACTTCATGTTGCCCACAAAAGAGCATTCCAACAACCCATCAGCATTTCTTGAAAGCGGCACTCACAAAACAAGTCCGATAATCTGATTTTAAGCTTCACAAGTGATGTCCTTCCCCAAATACCAGCTCTGTTTGGAACCTTACATAGAGGGAGCTTTCTTGCAACCATCATCTCCAGATATAAGTACATAAGAAGCATAAAGTGCCCTCAAGAGTCATAAGGTATCTATGAGTTTTTACCTAGATTATAGTGACTGAAGAGATTTTCCAGATCCTGAATCAAAGCAGAAATAAATAATTAAAATTTACAAAGGATAACATGAAGACAAAAAGAACAACAAAGCAGAGCCTGAATCAGTGGAGGAAGATCTGGACGTTTTTTTTACTCCATGTGTGAACGAAGAGTGAGAATGATGCAGGAAACCAGAATCCAAGTGCACTGAGGATGAATTAATGTTCAAGAGAGACACCAAATGCTAGTCAGCTTCTCAAAAATTCTTCAACAGACATCCAGGCTCAGCTCTCTATTTTTTCCTCTTGCCGAACTGGGTGAACTTTTACCTTTAATACTATTATAGTAGAATTTGATGGGCAGGAAAGGAGAAAACTTCTTCATAGAAAAACAACCAGCAACTTTTTTTTTTTTTTTAATTACGTTTAGTAAGCTTCCTGCATTTTAAATCCTTCCCAGCCTAATATTTATTTACTGTGTAAACTGGAATGGAAGGGGGCAGAATGCATCCATGAAATTTCACACCTACTGAAAGCCAGCTTCCAGCTTAGAGACAAACTAGAAGTCATTAACAGAAAAAAAAAAGTATATAAAAACATAAATAAGGATAGCAGGTGCATGTTTCATTTTTCATCCTAACTAAATTCACCTGCTCCTTCTTCCAGTTACTTCAGTCAGTGACTGACCCCCATCCCAGGGCCGTGACAGCAGCTGCAGCTCCTGGGCAGAGCGCAGGTAAACAGCCTGATCTACGAGCACCACTGGCACTGGGAGCTTCCTTGTTTGCTTTGAAGGGAGGGATGGAGACGAGAATTATTACTGGCAACCAAGCAAGGATCTCCCCAGGGAAGAGCAACATACTTATTTCCCAAGCAGAGCTTTCAGTAGCAGCTGCTGGGGAATGCAGCCCCTTGAGTTTTCCCTTTTCGTATTGTTCCTCATTCTCTCTTGAAGAAAGCAATTTCACCAAGGCTGAGGGCAGACATGTTCTGTGGTGTCACTGAAGCTAGGACACCCTGGGGATTATATTTGCAGGGTGAGTCACACAGGCAAGAACTTGAAGCTGGCATGTTCTCTAGCACTGCTCCTGTCAGACTTACCTGATCAATACCAGAGCATCTCAGCCACTAAGCAGTGGAATGGTTTCAATGGTTTCAATGGTGCCAAATGGTTTCAAAAGTCACAATAAAAGGTTAATAACAAAACCAGGAATGAGCTCCAACAGCTCATTTTCAACATTATATTTTATGTACCAGTGCCGAAATTCCCTGCATCAAATGATGTTCAAATACAAGGAAGGCTGAAACACCAATCAGTCACAGGTTGCAGTCACCAGTGCCAAAATGCTAACAGCTGAACCTGAAACTGGGGAAACTTGAACTTTTTGTATTGGGCAACCAGAACTTGAGTTTTTCTGCTTCCATGTCTCAGAGAACTTCAAACTGTCTCATATAATGTCAGAAGTAACTAATGATTCAGAGGCTGTTTAACAGTAAGGAAAGACCTATGACTGGAAGCAATAAAATTAAGACTGTGACTAGCAAAATACTGATACTGACATTTGTCTATAAACAGGTAGTGTAAGATCACATGCAAACACAAAAAACAGTTCCTGTTGTTAAACACTGCTCCAACCAAACTATTTCCTAGCACTGCTGGGTCAGCTGGCATGGACAGAACCACCAACAGCACCACCAACGCTCCAACAGCAATTTCACACACTGCTCCCCAGGGAGCACAGGCAGAGTCAACATGTCCACTTTACATCCCATTTCCCTCAGAAGCTCAAAGCATGAATTTATGCAAACTAAGTACCAAATACCACTATTCTCTAGTCCTGACTCCTGAACTGGGGTCAGCAGCATCAACTTCAAATGCTGAACCCACAATCACAACTTCTGAGTATTCTCTCTATAAAAATCAGTATTAAATGCTACCCACATTTCTGAAGAGAATTCTCATACTGTGAAACATCTCTTGCAAAACATTCAAAATAAGACAATCAATATAATTTCTGATACTACTAAAACAGTTGGTTTTTTTAATATCAAATTCAATTCAGCTGAGAACAGAATGTTTTAGTCAGATAAACACACCAGACACCTTGCACAAGCAGGAAAACGAAGAACAAAGTAATAGATGCACCCACAGTAAATTACCCACAACTGACATAAGTTTTGCAGTGATTTTCTTTTTAAAACAGACATTCTTCTGCATTTTATCAATAAAGCTCTTATTGAGAGGATTACACTTAATCCACCTTCCTCCTCTTGCACCTCAGTTTCTCTAAACATCAAAGCATTGCCACATAACACCACTAGACTATAAGTTATAGCCCTCCACTACAAAAAGTACTACAAAAATGCATACAATAGTCATGAATGAAGATTTAAGGTGTTGTTTGTTAATGGCACAGAGAGAACAAAAGAGATCACCCTAAAGCATGGGAAAAAAAGCAAATAAGACAGCAGCACACGCAACTTCCCAGCATTTCTCAGTCAGGTCAGCTCCTACAACACAGCTGCTCTGGAATACCAGTGCACCCTCTCTGGAAAATCTCACCTGTGGCCAATAGCACTTTGTTAAAGTATGTATCCTACCAAGTTACAGATCACTTCTGAATTAGTTTATTACAGTGACACTCTGCTGCTATATGGTATTCTGTACTACATGATTTCCAGGGGTTTTTATTTTATGATAAGGGTACATATGACACAAAGATTAACACATGAGGCTGCACAATGAATTGATGCATTTTTAACAGAATACGCTGCAGAGTTCCTCTATTCTTAAATATTCTTTTTTTTACTAAGTGATTAGACATAACCAGAGATCCTTTTAGGTAAGTATCTTCCTTCCCCTTTAAAACAGGTTTTCGATTCACAAGCAAGAGGATGTAAAGGAGGCAGATAGCCTGCAGCATGCACTAGGAAACAGCTTGTAAACTGGCATTTCTAATGATGAAGATTCCCACTCTACCTTTCCTCTCAAATTCTTTTACGGATTCCTGAACTGTGACTTTAATTAATCATAAAGATATTTAATAGGTAGCATTTTTCTAGAACAAGCATTATCAGAATGAGTAGCGCTATACCTACCAAAAAAAAAAAAATCACTATGCAAACACACTGCTGTGCTGCATTTCATAGGAAGGTACCTCTACAGCTTCTTCAGTGTAATGTCACTCCAAGCTCCACTACAGATGGTTCCATGATAAATCCTATTATCGCAATATATGAAGTAACACTTTGTGTCTTGCAGGTCAGTTTTGCATTAGAAATCATAAACCAGAATGGCTCCATGAAAAGAAAACTTATATAATTCTACAGTTTGGTAAAGAAGCTGTTGTGACAGCAGATTAAAAGACTATTCTTAGCAAAACTCTCCTTTTCAGAAATAATAGGGTAAGACAAAGATCTCCCAATTCCTTAATCCTTTTTCTAACAAAAGATTATACAAAAGGATGGTAGATGGAGAGAAAATCAAGATAAAAGGCTTAAAATATTCGGGTTTATCTCAGGGCACTATTTGTCAATTGAATTTGTATTTTTTTTTAACAATTCTCTTAAAATCTGAAATCAGAGAACATTCAGTAAAGCAACAGTTCAACAAGCTGTTCTACTTTAAGAACACAATTTAATTGTCAAATGTGCAATCTGAATGCATGCAGTTGGACCCAGAAAACAAGTCAGATCATAATTCTGCCTAGATTATGACTGAGGCCACTGCATTCAAGGCAATGCCATTCCATGTTGCTGTAGATATCTTCCTTTTGCCAGAAGCAGGTCATGGCCCATTCAGCTTATTCAGATACTTGAAAAAGCTTAAGCATAAGTTAACTTGAAATTCATGAGAAAAGAATAAATTACTAATCCTGGCACAACACTGTTTCAGCTGACTGTCTCAGGGAGTGCTAATTCTAACCATTCCACAAAAGCGTGCCTGCATATGTCAGCTCTCTGCCCATCCAATGACCACTGGAAACGCAACAATATAGAACAAACAGGCAAACCATCAGCAAAGTAAACCATTAAATATGACTCAGAGCGCTTCAATGAGATCTGCAAAGTTTAGAAGCGAAATCCCATTCCAGGATTACTCTGGAGGTAGAAGGAAATGCTTGTTCTTTAACCTCTTGCAGGGGAAAATGAAAATTAAATGTTTAAGCAAAAGAAACAGATCAAACAGTTCTCTAATTCTTTTAAAGAACAACAGCAAACAAAAGATACCAAGTGACCTAAAATAGTAATTAAATATCAGTGATCAAGAGGACAACAGCTACAGCGCATTAGAGGAAGCAAAGATTTGCATAACAGCTGGGGAAAAAAGTTTACAGAATATTTAAAACTACATTAATTTTAACTTTAAATCCCAGCTACAAAAACTTAGAATCCAATTATGAATGTGCTACTTTTGCTAATTCATGCATTTATCTGTGAAGTACAAGTAGATTAATGTGCTATGAAATCCTGTCTAAAGTATTTGGCATAAAATACCTCTGTAATAAGAGCTTTAGAATGGAACAAAAAATCTCCAAAACATATGACAACTTGAGCACTAACAATTCCTTCGGAGATACATTATTTTGCACAATAATTTCCTGGGAGTGGGCTGGGAAGGAAGGCAGTACATTTCAAAATAAAGACTTTACTTTCCAGGTAGTTTGTAGGAAACTCCACCAATCATTACTAATGGCAATACAGTCTGTTCAGTTGTCCCATTTCTGTTAGACCTCAGTAGCGTCTGATGCTCTGCCTTAGCAAAAAAAGACAGAAGTTTCCAAAATAGAAAGAGTTTGAGAATTCCCATACTTTACACAAGAAGAAAGCCACCCTTCAGAAGCACTGCTGTGTACCGTACACCAGCGCTGGTGGCCATGCACAGCTGTGAGGAGAAATTTTCTGAAGAGAACTAAGAAAGAATTTCAAACAAACTAAAATAGGGGGAGAATAAAGTAGTTCTAGTCACATCAAGCTTTTATGATTTTCCCCACAATGCCATGCTAATATTAACCCTTTTTATAATAAAGGTTATAAAGCTTGTTACAATATAAGCTTATCACAAACTGCACTGTCTTCCCCCTTCCCTCATCTTGACATAAGTCGCATAAGAACCTTGTAATGCTTTTCTAAAAAGCAGCAAAAGAAAGCCAGTCTATTGTTCAACAAGGATGAGTTTTGCATTACAGCAACTGTGCAAATGGAAGTCACCTGCTGCTGGAAGGTTTCACTGTTCTTTAGATGAGCCACTGCCACACAAAAGAACCTCGCTATTACTGTGTGTCTCCTATGTATTCACTTTATGGCATTAAGTGAAACAAGTGAACATAGCTCACAGCCTTCTAATAAAACTTTTTAGCACCACTCTTCTTGCTCTGAAGGTGATCAGGATGTTTGTCACCATGCCAATCACAATGAACAATCAAGAACTTATCAAGATTTATACTGGCTGGCATATCAACCATGGCATTCACTTTTACTGTTTTCATAGTAAAAATTGGGATTACATGCTCAAAACTATGTACTTTTACACCCAAGATACTGCAAGTAAGCATCATGACTTGTACTTACTCCAACATCATCTTAGCATTAAAGCTACTAAGGAACACATCTAGGGTTTTCAAGGATGTGCCATCCCCAATACTGGACTTCCCACACAATTCTCAGTCACACATAAGCACCTGTATTCACATATTTAAATACCAAGAAGTTCACACCAGGACAGCTGCTTTGTTAAGATACAAAACACTCACTCTGGGTTGTAACTTTCTGTTCTGCTCACCTCCCTTTCCCTAAGATTTCTTGTTGACTTTGCTAAATAGACAAATACATAAGAACTCACAGAAACAAATGAGGTGCAGGACAACGCCTTCTCAAGGCAGTACAAGCATTAAAGACAACAGCACAGAGAGATTTATGATTCTGACATGGCCCCTTTTTCTTTCTCCCAGCAGCTATTAGTCCTGCCACCTCTCTGCAGTCATGAACTGCTATTGTGATCCACTGGAGCTCAGAGCTGGTTTGCTCCATGAAGTCCCTTGCCGGGGTAACCACGCTCCAGCTGAGAGTAAGGAACCATCACCCACCCAGCAGATCAAAGCCTTGGAGCAGCAGCTGCCAACATGTTCCTCTGCTACGGAAAGCGAGACATGGACTAACTTCAGCTGGCTACAGGCTGCTCACTGCCAGCTGTTTCTTTGCAGATGGGTTTTTGTGTTCACCAGAGTGATCACAGGCATAATAGGCATCATAACCACTTTTTTTTGTCCTTTATGCTAGGCCTGCAAGCAATTCTGGCCTAGTCAGCTGGAAAGTTCAATGCAGGGCAGAAAAATCAGTATTGCCACCAGCAGACTTGAACTAAGATGCTTATCACATCTCATTACTTTTCCCTTCACAACTTCTAACACAGTTCTGGGCAGCCTTGTTTATCTACAGCACCCTGCCTTTGTTTTGCCAACTTCCTCAAGCTACTTGGAAAATAAAGTTTTAAAAATCTCTAACAGTAGAATCATAATATGGCTTGAAAGCAACCTCTGGAGACCATCTATCTGTCCAAAACAAGCAGAACTTCAAATCTGTATTTCTCTCAGGCTGCTCCGAACCTTGCCCCATCTAAACTCTCCCTGGAGGAAGACTCCATGGCCCCTCGGGGCTCTTGATCCATGAGAGGGGGTGACTGCTGCACCAAGACATTCATTTCCTTCCTGTCCTTCTGAAAGTTCCATTTGCAACCTTGACTCATGTACACTTTAGAGGTGGAAGTGGCTCCATCACCTCTCTAATTGCTGGTTAAATACAGCAATTGCATTCTCCCTGAGCCTGCTCTTCCTCAGGTTACAAACCCAGTCCTTTCTGTACCCTCAGGTGCTCTAGACCCCACTCAGTGCTGGACTCCCTCCTTTGTCTCTCTCACACAGTGCAGGGGTGTGTGATCTGCTGAGCAGCTCTTCAGTGGGGCTTCACAGTGGCTCCACAGATGGGAACAGCTCCTCCCCAGTACCCTGGTCAGGCCCTTTCTAGTGCAGCTCAGCAAGTAACTGGCCTCAAGGGCTACAGAAGCACGTGCTGACTCCTGGTCAGCTTCTCATCCAGCAGGACCCCTGCTCCTCTTCTGCCAGCAACCAACAGCTGAAGAATCATTTTCATTTTATAAACTTGGGCATTTCCACGACTTTGAGATCCCGGTGAGAAATACAATATCTACTGTTCATCCTGATTTCACAACAAGCAAAAGACCAGACTGGAGACATTTCAACTTTTGCTCAGTAGACTAAGGGACAAGGTAAATGTTTGAATGGACATAGACTACAATGATGGGAACACACATTTTCACCATAGTTCGCAGTTAGAAGAATAAATATTGAGTAAAGATATGTTTCTGCACACTTGTAAGATGTATTGTATCAAAAAATGCTAGGTATAACGTCAATAAAATTAAGTAATTAAAGGTTGTTAGAGTTGTGTTTGTCTTTTTTTAAAAAAAACTCAAAATCAATAATCACAGTAAACAAGCTGTCCAGTAGCACTGTAAAATTAATGTTTGCCCTTTCTGTTTATTTTAAGTGTACACACACACGAACACATACACAGTATTTGCTTTGTTTGCAACACAGATTACCATTAACATGAAGTATATTTTCTGCCAGTCACCATTTTAGCATTAGTCTATAATATTCAGCTAAGAAAAATTAATAAGCATCCCGTCTGTTCACATAACAAGGAGCATTTATCCAACAATAAAAATTACAATATGGGCAACAGTGGGGTTTATTTTAGTATCAAGCTTACAGGCAATCAATTTGGACAGAAAAAGAACCAAGAATTGGTTTTTAATCACACAGAAGAAAAAAGCATTTAAAGGTAAGATGAAGTGTGTGGTTATTAATTATATGCTTGGTACACAAAGATCATTATCTCTTCACACATAAATCAAAGAAAACCTTACAAAAATATTTTACAAAATAAATAACAGTCAACTTAACAGAACTATACAAACAGCTAGTTGGGAAGTTATCCACGCCGATCCGATTCAACATCAGTAATGATTCTCTTTCTCACAGTTTGATGTAGTCAGCTCCAGTCTGTTGGAGGAGTTCTCACTCAAAGGCTTTGTAGAACCTACAGCAAGCAAGCTGCTATTCCCTGCTACACCTATAGCTATTTCCTTCTCATACATTTCAAGTCAATGTATTGGCAATGTATTCTACCCATCACCAAGTCAGCATGTATTTCCCAGCATCATGTTCAAATTCTTTTAAGACAGCACAATTCTTAAAAATATCACCATTCACTAAGAAGGCTACAGTTCTGCCACAGGACAAGCTTATACAGATGTCTAGTACTAATAAAATTCCGCTAAGTATTTAGTAAATCCAAGCAACTTCAGAAACTACTTAGTGACCTACATCTGCAGTCTCATATTTTGAATAAGACTTGGGACAGAAAAAGAGTAGATTATTTTCAGCTTTTTCCTGAAGACTTCATGTATTACTGAGATATAATAAGCTGTGAAAAGCTATTAGAAGGAAAGCTTTGAACATTGAATTAAAAGCTGCCCCTACCAAGCAAAAAACCCTAAAAGATAAATGCTACATATTTTTGAAGTGCCACAAAAGATAACTGAGCACTCGCATTCCTTCACATAAAATAGTCCTAAAATAGTTAATATTTTTTTCTTCACACAGTATTTAAAGTAGAAAGCACAAACAGTTTTCAGCACTGGGAAGATGCATCTTTTGCCCCATTGCCCCGCCTCAGTCCAAAAATTTCCAGATTACTTTATTTAAGGGCCCCTATTGATAATACATGTTTTCTGAAATGATTAATACAGTTAGGTGTGGAAGAGGATGTCCATCCACACCAAGTTACTGGCACATAACTTCTAGATCAACATTCATTACCAAATGGATACTCATCCCCAATAATTTTGGGCTTTACAGCGCATTTAAAAACCACAATAAACATCTTGTTCAGAATGCTTTTCAGTAACAGGAGCAGAAGTCTGCAAACAGGTCTTTAAACTAGCACTTCTCAATATAAGAGGTTTGCCCCCTCCCACCACTTCAGTCTTCCAGCAATCACCACTTGATCTGTGAGTACCTTTGTGCATATCCCTGACTGACAGCAATCCTCCCCCCGCCCAAGCAACCTCCTGGTCTTCCAACCTTGCAACGGCACAGCCGTTTGGTTCAGACACATAAGGGAATTAATCAGGCTGAAAAATAGTCCAAGAGGAAGATTTGTTTCAGCTGGATCAGTTAGCTCCTTGATCTATTTTGCCACGCGGCAGCTGGCAAGGGGGAACAGCAGGTAACAGAAACTGCTTAAGCAAGGCAGCCACTGAACACAAAACTACGGTGTGGTGTCATAGAAATATATACACTAAGTCCTTGACTTTTCAGAGCAATTATATCAACCAAGTATCTTTCACCGACACTACAGTCTTTGTTAAAGAGAACATACACAAATAAAAGAGATTATGACTGTACTTTCATACAAATACACCTTGTAATAGAGCACTGAATGCTTCTTTGAATGCAGCTCATCTTTTCATGAAGACAGTCAGAAAGGACCTTTATCAAATTGAAAGGCGAATTTCCAACTCCATATAAACAAGGGGATTCTTGAAAGATTTGAAAGCTATATGTTTAGATTCTTAAATCATAGTAAAAACTGTTTTCAGAACTCATGGCAAAACTGTGGTGAATTTCACAGCAGGCAAGCAACATAAGTAGTCTCAACTGGATTTTTAAAGAGCTTTCAAAAGATCTTTCCGTAACATAAATAGAAGCCTGTTTCTGCAGGTTTTGAACTAAGGACTAAGGTGGTTTTTTTTTTTAAAGGGAACATTTACAGCAATACAATACATTTAGCCTTTATTAAAAAAACTAGGAGCAAAACAACATTTGTCTAATTCCCAAAATGATACATTACATATATTAAATATAACATACAGTAAAACTATATACACAGAGCCCTTTTCTTCCCCCAAGGGGGGGGGAAGGGTGTGGTAAATTAAATTTAAGAAATAGCACACCATACTTAGCAAATTATTAGGAAGGCCATTTGTATTTGTTCAGAGTACTGGATCAATCTTCAGAAATGAGGAGGTGCATGCATCTTTTGAGGAATAAGCATCCAAACAATTTAGGCAGTTGAGGAAGGATAAAAAAGAAACCAAAACACATATACAGTAAATAAATAGCCAGGTAGGATTATGATCTCAAATACTAATGCATTAGCTCATTGTTTAAGAAAATAAACAAACAGCACATGAAAGAAACACACCAATTCATTTCAGGTAAGTAGCGGGCAGAAAATAAATTCGGCTGTTACCATCTCCAAACATTTATTCCCTAATTTTGTGTAACAATTCACTAATGTAACAATTTTACCTAAAGCACTTGCAAAGGAGCTTATACCTGCACACATATAAAGCCAGCAAAAGCCTTGGTCCCTAAAGAGCAGGGTTAAACTTAAAACACAAAAACCACACACAAAAGGCAACTCTACTTCTGCCTAGAACAAGCAGAACTATAGGACTTGGAACCCTATCAGATCCCCTCACTAATATTTCTGACCTAGAAGTCTCCATGAAGTATATGGTAGCCCTCAAGATTACTTTGAATCCTTATACAAACCAATGGTCTAAAAGCCTTGGGAACTTTTGCAGTGGAAGACATTATTAAAATTCCTTGTTTCATAGTACGATTTTGTACACCCTCTGCAACTCTGAATTACTCTCGGTTCAGCAGATGCTTCTCCCTCTCTTCTCCTACCATACTTTTGCCCAGCTGGCCCTCCTGAAAACTATCAAGATCTGGCAGGCAGCCTGCAACGTGTCTGGTCCCTGCCCTGGCATCACATGTCCTGCAGAACTCCAGAACAGCATCCTACTGTCAAACTAGCCTGTGTTACACATCTTCAAATCAAACAGGGCAAAAAGGCAAGATGGCTGCTCCTACAGACCGAGATGAAAGCAAGGGACTATCTGAAATTCAACATTTTTATTAACTACTGTTAGAAGAATAAAGTTTCCTTCATTATACACAAGGAATGCTCAAATAAGTCAGTGAACTCACTTCGACAGTATTCTTAAAAAGGTTTGGCCCAGCTTCATTTCATGTTACAGTTTAAACCATTGCCAAGTTATCTAATACACTGATATACCTGCAGGCACATGTAGACACACATCATTCGGGCCCAGAACTGCATTTGCTGGCACCTCTAGAACTGAGACCAAGTCCCCTGTGACCTGCAAGACCATCACTGTTAAAGTCTCCACACCTGTAAGTAAAACCAAGCTGCAGTAAGCAAGCTTGCTCAATTCCACATGCATATGCCCTAGGGCAAGTAATACTTTCCATCCCCGAACAAGCATAACACCCTTTGTGTTTATATTATCAGATAGGCCAAAGCGTGTAGAATTTTTCGATTGCTTGAAAGCCGTCAGCAAGCCTGTTCTGCACAACACTGAGATTTAAAACGACACAATACGTCCAAAACCATTACTGTAGCTGGGGGTGGAATAAATAATCAAGTGGCATTTGTTTTTGTAGATTAGAGGAGCTCAGGTCAAACTTCACTGATGGAACTACTCCAAGCAGAAAGGCATAAAGAAACACGCTTTGGGAGGAAAACTGGAGGTAACAACACAGAGAAACCAAAGGGCAAAAGAAATTCTGCAAAGAGACAGTGGCTCCTTTTGCAAGAAATGTAAGAATTCAAAGGCAAAGGAATCAAAGACGCTGCCGGTCACCCCCCAGCCCCCGGATCTGGAGCAGTTACATTATCCCAGAGGAATATTTTTACGCCTTAAGAGGCATTTTTAGGAGCAAGGTCATGGCAGCTGACCACGGAAGGTTGCATTTTCCCCTCCTCTCCCGCAGAACCTTCCTTCCCCGCAGACGAGAGGCCATCTCGGCCTGCCCGGGTGCCCCAGCTCCCAGGAGGAGGAGGAGGAGCCCCGCGCCGAGCCTCCTGCCCCTCCTGCCACACCAACAAAGAGCCCCCCGCCATTATCCACCCGCACATCCCCAGACTCCCCAGCCCCGAGCACACACGGGAGGTCACCGGGCCAGAGAGCCGCGCACCGCCGCCCGCCCCCGGGCAAGGGCACGGGCCGTCCCCGGCTCCTTCCCGCCCGCTGCCCGTCGGAACGTAAACAAAACGCCCGGGCCGGGGCCGGCCCCGGCCACCGCCGCCCTCCCGCCTGCCCGCCCGGCTCCCGCACCGCGCCGACCCCGCTCCATGTCCCCACCGCCGCTCCCGCGGGGCCGCGGCTCCGCTCACCGCCCGCCGCCTCCGGCCTCGGCCGCTGAGTAATGAGCCGGGGCCGGGCCGCGCTCACGCACCGCGCTCCGCCCGCCGCGGCTGCGGCTGCGGCTGCACCGCCCCCTGCGCTCGCCCCGCCCGGCGCTGCCCCGCGCCCGGCCCGGCCCCTCCCGGACCCCCAGCCCGGCCCCGCCCGGGCCCCGCCGAGGCTTTGCGGTGCTCCTGCTGCCCCGGGCTTGGGCGTAGCGTTGCTCTTCTCTTGGAGAGGTCCTTTTCCCGAATGACGCCCGGTGGCCAGGCCTCTCTCCCTGCTGGGGTTTCGTAAAATGTTTGCGTGTTTCCAGGCCTTGCCCTCGCGCTCTCCGCCAGGGCGCTGGCACCCAGCCGTCATACTCTGGCATCGGGGCTGCTGCTGCTCCAAGATGTCCTTCACGGCCCTGGCAGCTCCAGGCTTCCCGCGGCAGGGCTGGCATGGCAGCGCTTTATCTCATTATTGGGCGTCTGGAGTGGTGTAACGTTTTATTGTTCTGTATCTGCGCTGGTAGTGTTTTTCCTCTAAATCTTAAGCACCTCTTTGTGGGATTTTGAGTTTTTCATTACCATTGCCTTTGGCTCCTGGCACCTGACATGAGTACTCACTCCTTGGATTTTCAGTATTTTCCTTGGCATATAATTGTTTTTGGTGTTTTGGGTTGGTTGTTCGGGTTTTTTGTGGGTTTTTTGGTTTGGTTTTTTGGTTGTTTTTTTTTTTTTTTTTTTGGTTAGTTGGGTTTTTTTGGTTTTGTTGGGTTTTTTGGTTGGTTGGTTTGGTTTTTTGGTTATTGGTTTTTGTTTTTGTTTGGTTTGGTTTTTTGGTTGGTTGGTTGGTTGGTTTGTTGGTTTTTTTTTTCCCCCGCCCCCTCCCCAGGAATGTCCCTGCTTAGGCACAAAAGGAGGCCACTCAGCACCCTGAAGCAAGCCTTTGTGTATTTTTACTACATAGTACAGAAAAAGGCCTTATGAGCAGTATTTTAAAAATATATAAAATCTGCCAGTTAGGCAGAGAGTACTGTGAAAATGGACATTTCAGATTTACTTCATTGTCAAACGTGTCCTGTGTTGATAACAGCTTTTATCCCTCTTTAATAAGCATGGACTTTTACACAGTAAACGTAGTGCTTCAGAATATTCCAGTTTTGTCTACTATCTTGGTGTTAAAAGTTTCACCTCCATAAACTGTCCATGTACATACTCATATGCCTATTTTAGTGAGATCTCTGCACACTGCCCTTAAAATTCTCACTTAATTTAAGCAAGCCCACTTTCATTCCATATGTTAGAGTGGGTTTTTTACAGATCCCAAAGACATATATATAACACCTCCTTTATATCTATACAAAAAACCCCCAAAACCCAAACACTATTGTTCAGACTCTACCACCAGTCCCCTTTAGATGCCTCTGGGCTTTTAAGACACATTTCTCACATCACCTCTGATCATTTCCATGGGATAGATCCCAAACAGAATTAGCCGGGTTTTAGCTTCAAAGCTTTTTCTTGTTGCAGCACGTTAGATCAGACCCAGACATTGTGCTCCCTTCCATGTTTACATGTGCTATAAGCAAAGCTCAGCTGGCAGAAGGGGTAATATGAACCCCAAAATACGCTGCAGGCAAAATTTAATCTGGATAGGTCACATTCATCTTGGCCATCTTATCAATTACCACACTCTTGGCAATGAACAAAGTTAAAGTATATTGATATTTATAAACTGCAAAGCAAAAAATTCAGGCCGAAATCTTTGGAGTCAAGGCAATGGATCTGAATGTCTGACCCAAATTTTGACGTACAAAAATCAAAATGTCAAAAATTAGATTCTATAGCAATAAACAAGAGGCCAAAAGATAGAAGGAGCAGTCATTTTTGTCCACAAAACAGCCATAGTAAAAAATACTGATTTATTTTTGCACCAAAATGGATTCGCATAATACAAATAGTAAGTCAGCGGAGTGGGACTGTAGCGAACAGACACAAGGTGGTAACTGCTTAAACCACAGTAGTTGTTTTTCAAGTAAATATCTGATTATGCCTACAGTCATTTTTAGACAAACTGAAAATAGAATCAAGATATTCTAGGCATGTGCCCTTGCAGAACCGCTTCACTGCTCTGCAGACTGAAGAGAAAAGACCTGTCACATCAGAAGAGATGCTGGAGCTGAGTAAGGCAGCCCCATCTGCTCCCCGAATAACAACCTGTGCTCCAAAGAAAAGGTGCCGGCTGACAGCGGTAGATGACTCTCTTTGCGAGGTACAGAGGCTCTCGTTTGACGTGCTCTGTAGAGAGGTGAGCTGCTCACCAAGGGTGTCACTGGGAGACTGCCAGGCCTTGTACAGTCCACTGGCTATTGTCTGCTGCTGTTTGCTCATCTGGAACACATCTGATCCTGTGATACAGCTAGGATCAGTCTGAGGAGTACCAAGAACTATCACAGAGCCCTGAGATTGGCATTAAGTGATTCTGGAGAGCAAGCAGTTTTTTCATCAGTCCTCCTGGTCAAAGGGGAGGTGTTTGAAAGGGCCAGTTGAATCTGGTAAATCATATGGTTACAGAACTGGTGCCACAGCCAGAGGTTCTGCTTCTTTGACCATGGCACTCACTTTGAGAAACCTGGTCTACTGGGGGCTGGTGGGAGTCATCTATCACAAAGGGGAAGAGCAACTTCAGTCATGGGCTTAACAAGGGGTTGAAGAGGGCCGTAAACTAAAGTTGCCGGAGAGTGGAACCTCAATCCATCCTTCTCCTACCAGTTTGATGCCAGTGCCTGAAGAGGGATCACAGGTCAGCCAGAGAGCATCTGAAGGGCAGCACAAAGGGATTCCATCCCACCAGATCTCTATGATGCCAAGAGGATCACAGCCCTGTAGGCATGTGCATGTCTCTAACTCCTCTTGTTTGTTCCCCATGTAAAGGCATTTTTTTGGGCCCCCAATGAAACCGACTTTCATTCTAACATCGGAATTTCATGTGACTTCTCAGGTTGAGCCACCTCTGCATATATGCAGCCGCTGTAATTCTATCATTATTTATTTTAGTCATTTATATATATTATCATTATATAGCCACCGGGGTACCTTGCAGCACTGAAAACCACCTTCTGGAAATTAGGCCAATTAACAAACCCTCTCCTCACCTCACTAATTACTTCATTAAGAAGACATCAATAGGAATTGTGGGTACTTGGGGCCAGTTTTTCCAAACTGAGGCTTGAAATGTCACAGCCAGGATCAACATTCATGAATGTTTTCACCTTATGAAAACAGGTGAAGACAAGATATTGTTTGCTAAGGGAGATAGATACACATGGAAAGAAAATCCAGACTGTGAAACGTTTTACAAAATTATAGAAGTAATGCAAATGTTTATGTGAAAGAAGTTTGGTAATAATATCTTTTCTGAAACATTTTTGTTTACCATTGGTTGTGGCAAAGAAGCTGCATTTCACATAAGAAAGTGAAATGGAAATTTGCTAGAAAATAATTACAACCAAACCCCAAACTAATATACATATTACAGCCTAAAAAGATGTACAAAGAAAAATCACACAAACTAATGGTTGATAAATACAGGTAATGTAAAAATGTTTCATTTTAATAATGAAAAATTAAAAATAATCTAATAAAAGAAACATTGTGACAATTATATTTTTTATTTAATTATGTCTTGAAAAACAGTATGAAATCAACTCCAAGTAACCAGCTAGAGGGACCTGTATTCCCTCTTTGAATGGAACTAGAAACAGTCAGTAGTTGCAAAATGTTGTTACACACTTGAATTCTGACTATTAGCAAATAATGATGAACTGGGGTAAATATTTTTTTTTAGCAGTAACCAAAATGAACGGAGCATGTCCTGGCTTCATGTTACAGAAGGCAAGCAGCCACCATGGGGCACCATGCGACAGGTTATAGATGTGAAGGTGAGAGTGGGGCTGTGTTCCTGGCTAAGGGATACTGAAGCTCAGACATGGCTGAATATCTAGTCAAGAAACTGTGTTCTCTCAAATATCATTGATACTATTAACCTCTTCTTTGCTGTCCCTGACAAGTTCTTTCCAAGCTGCCATAATTCGATGTGCAGCCAATTTATATTAATTGGTACACTGATTAACTAGGCAGCCAAGTCTACAATCATTAGACATACTCAGCCAGCTGGAAATGGTTTGTGGAGGGAAGTGTAGTTTAACTATTTAGAAAACAGTGTTTATGGTATCACATATCTCATATTTCTATACAGTGATATTAGCACATCATAGGGTGTTCTTTATTTATTCTATTATTCAGTGGAAACTTTTCACAGGTAAATTCAAGAAAAGTTCTTGGGGTTTAGCATTGACTGAGGATAACATTAGACAGAGGGTTCACTGGGTTAGACTGTGACAATATGTTCTACCTCAGTCACAACCAAGTTGTTGTGGTTTCTTTAGTGGGGAGAGATTGATTGTAAATGTGTGCAGCTTTCCAGCTGTGGGTTTTAGTTCAGGAATCTGTCAAACATAATTTATATCTGTACTCCATGCCTGTCTTTCTAAATTACATACTGATATCCCTTCCTGCACCCTTATCAATGAAGACTTAGTATTTGCCTTTCTAAGAATAATTCCAGTGCAAAAGGCATTTCCAGGATTCAGAACAAGTCCATAAAGGACTTTTATATCACCTTTTTCTTCCTTGTTATTAGAAGGTGATCATAGTTGGGAAAGCTCCTGTACCATCCCCTGTTCATAGTTTCTGCTACATGAGACCATCTAAAGTTAACCAACACTTAGTGACCTTATAAAGAACAACACTATTGATGACTCTGGCACTGAACTTGGGGGATACTGAAGGCAAACTTTCAGTTACAATCTCTCAAACCAGCATTCTGTGTTCTTCATTTCCAAATTTGTCCTTCTAGTTAAAAAAATTACTTCCCAGGAATGCACCAATTCTTGTCACAGTTTTTTAGTTTCAACTGCAAACACCTCTCCTATAGCAAATAATGTGTCATACATTATCTCTGAAAAGAGCTAGAAAATTAAATTGGCCAACACCAATTATCTTACATCCTGTCTACTGTCTAAATGCTAGTTCAATCTAGAATTCCATATAATGATTCCAATACAAAACCTGCTGACTTCTGAAAGTAGTTTTGAAAAACAACTAAATGTGGGGACAGTGAGCTAAATGGCAGGTAGAGGAATACAGACAACTTAGTTTTATCTCTTTTGTCTTGGTTCATCTTATTGGTTCATGATTTTACCAAAGCATTTTGAGGATAATTAATAGTGTGTTTTATGTCTATACTGCACAATACAGTACTTAGCATTCAGTGAACCAGGCAGAATAAGGAGGATACCTTCAACAGCAAATGATTCCCCTTGGGTGAAACTGTACCTCTTTGTGCTAGTTTGGTGCCTGCAAACATCTCTGCCTTATGGAATAGTACCCTGTAACCACTTATGTACACTCATTCTAGGGTTTTGAAATAAAGATATATTTTGATCACTTCATCTATTGTAGAAAAAAATTATTTTCACTCTGTAAGAAAATGTTAATTTAATATACACAAGTATACATGAATGTACACAGGTTCCATTGTTGTGACAAAGAGCATAACAAATATAAAATTTCTATTCCAAGAGAGAAAGGAGATGATTTTTTTTCCCCTTATAATAAGCATCCATGTAACTGCTTTTCATGAAACTATACATTGAGTGTATACATGGAATTCCATCCCGATATTCCAGAAACCTTTAAAGAAGTTTCAATCTTTCTTTCCTCAGATTAATGGCCCGAACTTACTGTTCTTATTTAGAGGGTGGCTGCATTACAATCTGAGAACATTTGGCATTAAATAGTAATCATTTCACACCCTCTCTTCCTGTATCCTAGATAGATGCATTAGAGTATGTTTCATAGGAATACTGGCTCCTCACTGAATTACTTCTGGGATCAGCAGAGCTGTAAATCAGGTATCACAAACATGAGCTGCTTGTCCAGTAATGCTTTTTGCCTTACATCACATTTCAAAAGCAGTGTAAGAAGCAAAAGCAAATTAAAGAGACTGTATCAAAAGTAGTATTTTAATTTGGTCTCATCCATTCATAGAACTTGCTAAAGATATAGGAACTCCCAGGGGTTTCAGCCAGATTTTGCCAGCTGTTGTTCTTAAGGAAAAGCAGTTACTGTCACGAGTGACAGTAAATGTTGTGCTGCCTTCCTGCCTTCTTCAAACACAAACTTAGAAACAAACCCCAAAATACCTCCACTCTCAGTTTAGAGGTGTTTTTGATTATTTCTAAAGGGAAACAGACTATTCAGATACTGGCCTCTTTTCCTTTTTTTTTTTTTTTTTTAATTCCCATGAAGATACTGCTGCGAAACACCCTTGGCAGCAAAGACCAGAATAAGAGCATAGACTCACATCCCTATATTACTTTGCTAAGCTAAATATAGTGGACAAATTCCAAACTGCTTAGAAACCATGATGGAAATAAAACTTTAATCTGTATGTCTACTGGGCATAGGGATGATGTGTGGAAGTTCACTATCAGAAAAAGTGGTTAAGTCCTATTATATGTCTTGAGCAGATTTAAAACAAAAAGGGAGATTCCTCAATTTTTCTGAAGGCTTAAGTGATCTCTATTTAGTCTGACAGCTTAAGAAGTTTATGATCCACTGTATGGGACTCTGAACTAAAACCAGTTAAACCTTAACAGAAGCACTATAGATCTCCATTTAACAAAAACTCCAGGCCTGAGCTGTGGTTGTAGTTTTGACAGCTTGCTTGTACCACCATCAGCTGAGAAGTAAATAGCAATCTTCACCTTTATGTAAACTTTAAGAGCTTCCCACACTTCAGCTTCTGTGGGATAAAAAGGCATTAATGTCAGAGAATAATTGGATTCTAACCATTGCCAGTTCTCACAAGGCTGGAAGGAACATAAGGGGGTTCCTAAGCCTCCATCCAGCAGTTTCCTCACTGGGATAAATAGTCTTTCATCTTGTTAACCTTCTTTCATAGTGATCTAGTTACATAAACTGCTGCAATTCCATACGTGTCATCTGTACACCCTATGGATTCAATAGGTGAACAGAATTAATTCATCTGAAGCTCTCATACTGTCTATTTTGAGTTTAGGAGTCTGAAATACTACTGGTTTAAGCCCATAGGTCGTGAATAATTTTCTAAAATGTCTGTTTTCAATGATTCTTTAGAATAAAGAAGGAACCATGAACGAGAATTTGATCTCACAAATCTGGAACTGTTGCTGACACCAAAACAACTACCACAGGTTTGCATTTGCATGTTTTCGTGAGAAGAATGATCAAGTCTTTTCTTAAAGCAATAAAGCATGAATTATTTAGGAACTCTGATTAGTTAATCAGAACAACATTTCCACCTTATTTAACAGGAGCATGTTCACACAACACATTATTCCCAACAAAATGATTCAACACACCCCTGTTAACCCCACAAACAGCATTATACACACATCTACTTAAATCTAATCTGGTAGCTACAGATGCACCACTATAAATAACTTCCTATCTCCTCCCCACTCATTACCTGGGGAAGGAGCAGCTACAAACTTCTGTGTTGCTTTTCTCCTGCTAGTATGACTCTATTAGACCATCAGGCAGAATACTTCCTGAGGTGCATCAATGCTCAGTTTCTTCTTATCATTAACAGCCTTTTTGCTGATCTGTTGGTATTTGGATCCATGAATTCAAAAATTGAAGAGCATTATCAGTGGTCACAGGGAAAGGGTCAACAAATAGTTTTTATTGCACAGTTGGTAAGGTTTATCAGTAGATGTTGGTTTGCCAATTCCAAAATGTTCTGTCTGGGACATCATAGATGTGAGACTTTTCTATCTAGTTTTAATCCTGCCTGCAGTTCTGTCAGGCTGCCCATCAGATCAGATTTATGACTTCTGGAGCAAGAGCATATTTAGAAAAGAAATACTTTTATTTTTGTGCTATAAAGTAAAGGGATCAGAGAGGGGATACCAAAGGATGGGTGATGTGCCCAGTGTGAGAATTCAGCAAAATGGATATTTTATGTGACATTTTGGATAAGGCAATATTGAATTTCTCAGTGTCAAAAGAGAGGGATTTACAGCACTTGAGATGATGAAAGCCCGAATACATTTTCTTTAAAGATAAATAAAAAAGACCATAGCTTGTATATTTTCCTCAAAAGTACATGTCAAGACCCAGATACAGTGGAAGGGTTGACCAAACTGAATGTGAAACTCAGGATGTGGGCTGGGGATAACAGTGGCAGCATTCACAGTGACTAAGAAAGGAAAAAGGAGTGAAAAATATGGAAATAGGGGACTTTTGGTTTTTTTTTATTTTTCTGTGGCCACATTGAACTTAAATGAACTGTTCACCTATTGCATGAAGTTGGGCAATGAGAGACAGACCAAGATTTTCATTTTGACATGAAGAGAGAAATCTACACTAGAGACGTCTTTGAGGTATTGCCATAAAGACTGTAGCTGAAAATGCATTTGCAAATGTCATTGCTCAGGGACAAAATATAGGGAGAAAGAGTAAATAAATGCAGGTTTGTGGACTTCTTATAAAAATAATACAAAAATAGAATGCAAGAGAAACAGAGCTGGAAAAATGGAGGAACAATTAACGTGAAGAGCTTATTGAATAATTCCAATAGTACTTTCTTCTGTTTTGCTAAGGTTTTTTTACCTTCACTTTCTTATGCTCAGCTCACAGTTGCCCTGCAGCATCCCACCAACTCCCTTTGCCTTGATCTGAGCACAGCTGCACCCTGCCATAACTAACTAAAATTTTTCAGACTAGGCTATATTAAGAAAACATCAAATTCCCTTCTTTCAGGTTTTTTTTTTTTTCATGCCAGATAGACCCATCAAAATCTTATCCGCATTGTTTATTGAATCTGAAGGATTTTGCTGCTCATAAAAGACACACTCACGCCCTTAGACCATCAGTCTCTGCTTTGCTGTACAGTTGCTCCCTGGATTGGCAGGGGGCTGAAAGGGACATCAGTCTGTGGGGTTTTAGATCTAATGCTCCCGTGTGCGTCAGGTAATCCAATTGAGTTCTTGTAAGTCGACGGACCCAGAGATTTATACTGAGCCACTTCCTAAAAGCTGACTCCCATTACCTGGCGGGTGAACTGCCAGAGGGGAGAGGAAAAAAAAAAAAAAGGAAAGGAAAAAAAAAAGGAAGGAGTGTAAACAGCCTTAGCAGACATGACGTTGCCCTCAACTTCAAACCAGGAGCTGCTAGGCTTGGCTTGCAAGCAAGAAAAGGAACCTCACTGTTTACTTGCTTAACCACTTGCCGGACCACACAGTGCTTGGTTACGAGACACAAACAAAGCAGGAGAAAGAGAGAAAGGAAGAAAAAGGGAAAAAAGAGAGAAGACGGAAGGAAAGAAAGAGAAAGAGAGAAAAAAAAAACCCAAGAAAAAAAGTCCAATCAAGTCCTGAATATGTTTAATGTTATATTTACAACTATTATGGTCTAAACAATCATTATTGGGCAAAAATATAGAAGATTTCAGACTATTCTGGATGCGGCATCTGTCCAACTGGTACAGGTAGGTTCTTACGTATTTCTCTTAATCTCATTATCAATTAAATAAGTATTAAATCACTCATCTTCCTGGCTTTGCACAGCAGTATCTAATAATTACCCTGTGGGGTTTTTTACATTAAATCCCATTTCATATGACAGAATTGCACTGACTAAAAATCAGAGTACCTCAGCATATCTTTATTTTCTCTTGAAGGCAAAGGAATAGAAGGTGCTAAATTGTTACTGCTCTTACAGCAGGGATAAATCTTCATTTGCATAGCACAGTTCACATGATTCTGGAAAACACGTTTAAGTATATTATTTATTCAAGGATTTGTACTAAGTACTATTACTTAGGAAACAGCACTGAACTCCAAACAGCAGAAAGATTACCAATGATTATAACCTGTGACTAAAGACTCTCAGTTAAGAAACTGGTTTCCTAATTTCTTTTCTACAGCTCTCTAATGTGTCTTTAGGCAAGTCCCTACATTACAGTTCGCAGTTTCTAAAATAAAAGCAGCCTGATTTTATGGAAGTTTTGGCATATGCTTCATAAACTTTACTGATTTAGAGATTTTTAGATTGAGATTCCAGAAGAGTACAAATAATGATAATTTACTATTTACATCTATTGTGTATCACTAATGATTGGAAACCACGTCATCCTCAATGATGTGGTGAAAGAAGACCCTGAGTCTTTGTCAGCCAATAGAACCAGTCAGCATCAAAATCAGGATCAGAGGCTTTGAACATCTCTCTTCTGCAAGCAAAGGTATAACTGTGGCACTTTTAGAATTCAAGAACTAGCTTTAACTTATTAGCAATAAGCAAACCACAGCAACATTGACTACAATAAGATTAGCTGCTTGAGAAGCCATGGACAGACTTTGAGAGGAGTGGACAGAATAAGCTAAAATCTTAGCTCTTCATCTTTCATTTAGGACTACCTTTTTCTTTAGTACATGAAGAAGAAAGTGTAAAAGTCTGCTCAGGTTCTTTTACCTGTGTTGTGGTGCTGCCTATTAACCTCAGCATCAGCATATCATTTGGCCCTTCATTCCCTGTTCCTCTGTCTGGAAGGAGACTGCCTCATTGCAGAGAATTACATAATGCCTTAAAAAGGACATAAATCAATAAACATAGAAGAGAAATACTACTATGGTGCTTGGGTTCTACTATTTCTGGCACGGCAGCAGCAGACAGCATGGCTTTGAAGCTTCAATCTTTGAAGTGCTAGTATGTGGATTATGTATTAGATGTATTAGATCCAGTTCTAGGCCACCAGTCTGGTCTACTGTTATGTAGAATGAGCTTTTATGAAAGGTGAACGAAAAAAGAAAAAAAAAAATGAAGAATGGCTGTGGCTGTCTGTTATAGGCAGATACTCTAGGAGGTCCTTGGTATTTGGCATCAGCCAAAGGGCAGAGGAGAAAGGGCATATAAAGTTAGCAAGAACAAGCATAGCACCACTTTCGATTGCAGTTATCCCGTGTCATGTTTTTATGCATTTTTACTGAAAGAATATCTATCTGCAAACTGGCTGCAGACAGTGGAATATTCTCCTCTGAAATTCACAGGTGGGTTCCCCTTGAAGTAGAGAGGAAATAAGAATTTGGCCCTGTAAGTCTGATTCTGTAGGGTGCCGGGGTTTTCTACATTTTCTTTTGGAATCTGTAATGTTTTGTGTCTTTGAGGAACAATGTCCATAGATCTTATAATGAAGTCACATCTTTTAGGACTCAGCTCATGAAAGTCACTACAGAGAGGCACATAACCACAGTATTCAGGAACCAGATTTCAACTCTCTCTTTCAAAGATTAGACTTTTTTTAGAGACTGGCCCAACCCATGTTAAGTTTATGATTTCGTAGCAAAGAAATGTGTCTCTCTGCAGCAATGAGATTTTATCCCCCTTGAGTGCTGAATACTTTACAATAGTCTGATTAATTCTCCTATTGATTACAATATATGTTCTTAGAAAGAAAATAAAATAAAGAAATTCACATTAGAGAGTGAAAAAAGACTGTGTAGTGAAGGCTGTATCACTGCAGCTATAATTTCTGGGATGTAATCTTTCTAAGGAAAGTCATTCTTTAGCAACAAGGTAACTCCCTTATTGACTCATCGGTGTTTACATATTTGGTTCCGCCTGTCTACTTTACTCGAACAGAAGTTTTTAACAGCATTTTAAGAGTTTATTCCAATTATAAACCCATATTTCAGAGAGTTAAATTTCATACTTAATGAGATTCATCTCTCTGGTATGAGGAATAAGGTATATTCTCTCCACAATTATAACAAATGTACAGTGAATTGGAGTATAAAATTTGTATATGGAATATATATGAATAAATCACGTTATGACTTAAATTAATTTTAAACCTGAACTTTTAAAAAATGTGCTCTCTTCAGTCTCTTGCAACTTTCCACATAGCTAAAATTTATTGGTATTTTATGGACAAGCAGCACTGGAATACAGTAGTTGGTACTTAAGCAAAGTAACATATCCAGCTTTTTATCCAGTTACTACGCTTATGTATCCAGATAAAAACCATGTTATCATGAATGATAGCATGTATTAAGAACCATTTAAATATATCAAAGGTTACTGTATTGGACCCAACATTCATTATATACAGAAGAAGCTCAGAGTTTGATGTAACATTTAAGAAAGTCTAAAGTACATGGTGAGGGCACCTACTCTTCCTAAATTCTTTCCCTTTACATTTCTCTAACATATGCATACATTTATGATTAAGATACTATATTACATTTATTTTCAATACAGTTTTTTCTCTATTTTCCCATAGATTATCAATAACAGTCATTAGTTTGGTGACAGCAACAATATTCACTCAATTCAATTTGAACATTTTAATATATTTTGAGAATTTACTGGGGTTTTCAATTTTAAATGCTATAGATGAATAGTGCCTATAAACCAAATATATTTAGTTGTCATTTCTTAGTAAATACTTTCTACACTGTACTTTTCATAATCTTAATTTTTCTTATTGAAGAGTACTGTTCTTCAGAAACAGAACACAACCTGAAATCTTAAATCAGAACAATCATCAACACAATATATACAGTCAGACCCTATTCAAAGCTCACAGTTACAGACTGATGTGATCATCTTCTTTCCTCTGTAGCCACTTGCACATTACAGTTTTGAGGCTTGTTATGAATCAGATGCAAACCAAAAGAAATTTAGGGTTGTCACTGACAGTTTGGCCACAACTTTCACTGATTCTTCAGTATCTCCTAGCTACCTAGTCGTAGATATTTTGGAGACCAACATCTCTAATAATCTCTATGCAGTATTCTAATTTACAGGGTTTGTTTGTTGGTTTTGTTTGTTTATTTTTTTTCAAGAAGCAAAAAATTCAGCCTTGAGCAACAGAAGATTGTGATTCTCATGTGAAAATTGTTCATTTAAGAGTATTTTAGTGTAGACACTCTGGAGTGGGGCAAATTGTTTCGCTGATCCCAAACTATTTGTAGAGACCCAGAATCAGATTAATACATAACTACTATGGAATAATCTCGTGCCTCTATAAAAAGCAAGCCATATTTTCCCATTTCAATTCAGAAATTATTATGTACATCAAATATTTAATCTTTATGCACACTAGGATAATTTTAAATTTCAAAACTGTCTCTACATTCATTTTTATAACTGTATAATTTTTAAGAGCCTAAAGCAAATCAGTTAAATATCTTCCTGGAAATACCTCCTACTGAATGCAGAAAGATGATTCTGGCCCTGGTTCAGGTTCATGCCAAATGCTGTTCCTGCCACCATGACTCAGAGATGTCAAAGGCAGTAAGATTGATGCCAGGTGCATCATTCCTTCTCCCTTTGTGACTACAGAAATGGTTCTTCCTTTGTTGTGTCACATCGATGTACTGCTAGGCTCAGGACAGACCGTTGATAAATTTTGCAAATTTACTTTGGAATTATCACTGATGATTTTGAAACTGTAGCTCAATCTAAATGTTAATATTGGTCCTGTTTTTAATCCTCCTAATTTTGTATTCCAAATTTGATTTATTATGCAGCCAGTCCTGAGATGCACTGCAAGAACTTTTCTTAGGGTATTTGGAATAGTTGGTATTAAAAAAAGAATTTGTCTTGCTTTTAGTGAGAGAATATTTGTGTTTTAATTTACTTCTAGTTATCCATGAATTTTCAGTCCCTTTTGATGAAGATTCTGAACTTTTGTGTCATAAAGATGTAAAGATACAAATTCATCACTGGGCTACTCTTAAACATAAGGCGCTTCAAAGCAATGTGTTACTCTAAGTTATTAATCTTTGAGGGGTGGAACCACAGAGGAAAACCAAGAGATAGGAAGTTTTTTCCCTCCATTGCATCTTGCTGCCACTGATACAAGAAGTTTTTCCTTTGGCTATACTGAAGGAGGATTGGGTCCCCTTGGGTTTGGTCATTTATTTACAGAAGATGCTTTTTGACTATCAGATAGCCCTGAATCCTAAAAGGGACCACTAATATAGCTAAGAAATCTGAGTACAACAGCTGAAAGGGATAGGAGGCTAAGAAAAATACTGTATCTAGAGAAAGCTGGCTAAAGACCATCTTTTTATAGACTTGTACGTAGTTTTATTAGTGTGTCCTTCAATGCCACAGTAGAAGAAACAAATCCTTGTCTCTAAAGTTGTCCTTGAAAGTGACAGATGAATATTCAGTCATTGCAGTTAAATTAATCAAAATCAGTATTAGCCAATTTCACGTATTTTCAAGTGCAGTGGGTTTACACCAGCTTCCATGGAGTGTTATGAGTATAGAACCTTTTCTGGATACAGTGGTGCAAATGGAAGAAATTACACTCCAAGACCCTTCTCACTTTCCTGTCAATACAAGCCTGCTCTCCAACTCTTTTAGTGAGGTTAGTGGCTGATGTTAGCAACCTCTCAGATCTGTGAGAGGACCTACTTGAGTGGCCTCTCTCTGACTTGCTCATGTCAAAATCAATTAGTCACCTCTAGTAGTGGGGCTGTGATGGGCATTTATGTCCAAACCATAAATAGGCAATACACCCTTCCCAGACAGAACTTTTTAAAAAAATCTACATTTGTTTACACCATCCAGCAAATTAAAAGTTGGTTACACTTCCAGCTAGGTATTTTACAATATACAGATGGAGTAATGAAGCAGAACTGAAAGTTCAGTCAGATGAAAGACAAGACTTCTGCAAGAACACCTTCCAGGCAGTAAAAATTGAAAGGCATTTCTGATTAGACAGAAGCCTTTCCAGTTCACAGAATGCTTGGTTCCTACCAAGGTTAATCCTTTGTTGTTATTGTTGTTGTCGTTGTGTTCATACAGAAACTTTTTTTTCAAAGTCTTAATTTCCAGTTGTTCTTCAGGGTGCCCAGATGGGGCAAATCTGTTCTCGCTTCATGTCTTTAAAAGTAGACCAGAAACAAACTTGACTCCATATTTTCAAAACCTAAGTGTGATTTCTCCTTCCTCATCATCTTGTTCCCTGGTGTGTCCCATGATCTCCCTTACCTGTGTTTTTCACCATCATCCAGATAGTGGATTAAGACTTTCATGCCATGAAACTGATTCTACAGCTGAACCAACTCCGCAGTAAATTCCCTCTGAGAAGCATGCATGAAAAGTTTAGTTAGGAATCCAGATGATCCATTCCTCTTTAGGATATTTAATGCACATGACTGTGTTTGATAAGGGAAGGTCAGTTTTCCTACAAAAGTAATAGTTTTTAGCTCTTTTGTTGTCTTTATACAGTAAACAAAATAGCAAAAGTAAAGATGAAGATTGACAAAAGTCAAGTTGCTCTTTTACTTTTTGCTAAATATGACTGCCAAATCTAATGAAGCCAAATTGCACATGAAGTGACCCTGGCATATGAAATTACTAATGCACAATTATTATTAAGTGTCAAGTTCAGACACAAAGCTGTAGTTCATTAACTTTAATGATAAATTAAATTTCCTTCATTGATTCTAGCTTTCAATAGATAAAAATTTGCACAAATGATAAAATGAAATGTACCAAAATCGAATAATATAATTTAGAAAGAAATGTGATAAATAGGTGTATGTTGGTCGGAAAATGGTGGGTTATCCTCACCTCAATGTACCTTTCATATCTATGCAAGAAGAGTAGGGGGAATTCTTTTGACTTGAGAGAGTCCACATAATAAAAAAATGTGTTACAAAGATTAGAATGGAGAGGACATTTTAGGCTAATTTGGATGGCACTACCTTCTTCCACAGAAATCAGCAGAATTCACCTTTGATCTCAAAGCACAAATTGGCACTAGAAGCCCTTTGCTACTTTTTCCAGTCACAAAAACATTAACCTCTATATCCTAGGTAAACTCCAAAGTGGGTGATTACATTCTGCTGCTCTAATTTTTCCATGCAGGCTCAACCAGATCCAGCATCATTTCCTGATATGCAGTGTTACTGCAAAAAAAGTCCGTTTTTGCAAGGTTGCTGTTAACTTTTTCCTTCTTGCCTCCTAATTTGTCTGCTTTGTCTTATCACTTGTATCTTGTTTAAAGGTCAAAATTTTTTGGTTCTGGACCACAGCTTTTATTAAATTGAGGGACCATGAATATGGGCAGTGCTATAATGATAACAATATCTTTCCATCACTTTTAGTGTTGTATAATTTACATAGCATAGCCTGGCTATAAAAGGAAATGAGATGTATTTTTTTCCCCAGGCATTCACACAGTTACATTTTTGTCAAATATCACATCATGTTGGTCTTCAAAATCAGAAGTTAAAAATACAGCCTAAAACTACAGGACATTCTGAGTGTGTTTAAAAACCAATTAGCAATTTGCTTGTAAAATAGCACATTGCTTAACTCTACATTACTTTAAAGCAATAATTTATTACACTTTAAAGAGATTATGATTTCCATTGCCATACAATCTAACACTTTTTGCAAGAAGTTAGCACATCATTGATAGCAGAATTCATTTAATTCAAATTTAGTATTGATCTGAGACATTACTTTTACTCTTAGAAAAAAACATTCACTACAAAAGTTAAGCATCTCTGATGGGACTGCTGATTTCACTTTGGTTCTATGAAGTTGTAACACCTGCACTTTAGTTGCTTATTGAGTAACTTAAGCTAGTTAGAAATATCAGCACTGAAATAAAACTGGTTAAAGCACTTTCTATCTAAAATGAGGGATGTAGTGCTCCTTCCCCCAGCACAGTCTCAAATAAAACAGCACTAAGTACAATCTGGTGGATTACCTATATGGAGAACCCACAAAGATTTTAGCTCTGGGAAGGTGAATTGATTGTTCAGTCCCAGTACCATAGGGTTAAGTGAAATGCTATCACAGTAATTTATTATTAAGAGAAATGGTGATGGCTTAGACTAAGAAGATTTGTCTGTCTCTTCTAATTAAGGTTAGGTTTGTAAGAAGATTTACTGCCCTTTGAAGCTGCAGAGACTAAAATTAGGACTCTGGTTCTGTTTAAAATGTCACTAGGTTGGTTTATAATCCTGTAGTGATTGCAACAAGGGATCATTCTTCCTATGTTGTGATTCCTTGTTTGGAAGCTAGTGAGCCAGGACAAGACCCCATGAAGCAAAGTCTGAGTAGTCTGTTAATCAGCAACAAGTTGGTCCTGCAGAACACTGTAATGCTCTTGCAGTGACCCCTTGAAGACTCCATAACGAATGGGAAGCTGGCAAAGCAATCAGCTGTAAGACACAGTGAATTCCATTGCAGGCAGAGAGCAAACAGTAGCAGTAAGTGGACTGTGTACAGAGAGTGAAGAAATTGTTAGGAGGGAAGATGAGTTTTCAGGCTGTAAGTGAACTCAATTTACAGTGGTGTTTATAATCTTGTATGAGACACTAGCATCCCAGGCTATAGTGTCCTCACTTGCTGGTCTACAGACATTGTCAAAACCTCAAATAAGTGGATCACTTCTAACTTTTCTCATTATGCCCCTATTAACACAGCCTAAAAGGAACCTGTGGAGCTCACTTACAGGAGAGTAACAGCAAAAGCAGTTAATTTTTTTTTTTGAAATTTGAAGCTTGTGCAGACCTAGAGCAGTTCTGCCTAAATTAGTAATTTATAAAAATGTAAAACTAGTTAAATGGAAAGATCAGACCCGTTGATGAAGAACAAAACCTTCTTGGACAATATTTAGCATGAAAAAACATTTGAAGGAAAAGCAGCCTTGATACTTCAAGTCACAAGTCAGTTTGTAGTTGGCTGGGATTAGGAAAATACTTTTCCAGTAGGTAACACATGAAATTATGATGCATTACAGAATCCCTTTGTCTAAATGATCTGATGCTGTGTTGCAACTGAGACAAAATAGGGAGAATGTGTGGACCCACATTCTTTTTCAATACACCAGATCTTATGTACCTATCAGATAGGACAGTGTGCTGGGAGCCACTAAATTGCTATTCAGCAGCCCAAAGAGAGAACCATCTTTTAATTTGGTTTAGTGAAATAAAGCAAGTTTATATGTATATTGGAATTGATGAACTGCAAGTATTGAGTCTCAGATATCTGAGCAAGAAAATCTATCATCAGTAAGAATTCAGTAAGAGTCTACAAGCTTTTACTGATCAATCTGCTGAGCAATGAATGAAACTCAATTGTTCTGTTGGACTGTTTATAAACCTTTTATGTTACAGTACATCTATTGCTTTGCCATCCTTTTTTTCCTAGATTAACTCTGTCATGTTTTTACAGAAAAGAGCATCCAATTAAGCAGCAAAATCAATCCCCTACCATTCAAACAACCACTCACAAAGTCTGAACAGCACATATTCATGAAGGGTCTCTTGAGTAAAAGCTATTTGCTCCACAGAATCTTGTGTTTGGTTTCAAAGGATGAATAAAAGGGCTCAAAAAGATTACAGGAAGTCACTTAGTCCAGTCTCTCTTATTTACTCTTACTCAGATTAAGGCAGGGATCAGCAATATCTACCTTTTCTGAACAAAAAAGCAGGGTGTTTCACAATGTGTTTCTTCCTGTGAGAGAAGGGTACAGTTATAATCAGTATGGCTTGTCTTGAGCAATTCAGTCTATTTTAGTGTGTCCAAAATCTGGTATTTACTGCAGCAGGCATGAGCAGTTCCTGTGTAACATTGGCCGAGGTCCTGTGGGCAAAAGGAAGCCCTTTGGAGGAAGAAGAAATATGGGCACTTCTGTACCTGTCCACAATACAGCTTCTGGAGGATCTTCACAAAGGTGAGGTGAAAAGTATCTTTTTATAGTTCTTACCACTGGAAATTAATTATTGTTATTTTACTTCTGTTGCATTTGTTTGTTTGTTTTTAAGACAAAAAGCACTAACAGCAATGACAGCATGTTGCTAATAATGTTGCCTAAAGATAGGGAAAAAAAACTCACCAGGCAAATTTAGTATAGGTAAGATACAGAGCAGGTCTTCAATGAACACCTTCTGGTGCAAGGAGTACAAAGGCATGCACCTGTGTCTAGGGATTCCATGGGTTATGGTCTGATCCAAGAAGTATTCACCCCCAGATCCTCCACAGATTTGCCCCCCTGGCATGCCTCCCCAAAAAATGAGTCTTTTAGTGCTGCTGGTTTTAGAGAGCTGAAGTCCAGAAGTGATGCCAAGCTGGAGACATTTTGAAGCTGAATGCCCAGTCCTCCAGTTTCTTGGAGGGCAGAGAAGGCTACCTGCCTCTGCACAGCATCATCCCAGCTGACTAAGGCATATCTCTGGCTCCACATCACTTAATTACAACTATATTGCTTTTGGAATCAGCTTCTTCTCAGGGCTAGTACTGCCACGTTTGCTTCACTGTGCTTGATGTAATAAATCCTGCTAGACCTTGTGACGGTAAACACCACTTGCTAATAGCAATATTTCCAGTGTGCTTGGGCACTGATGGGTTAGGCAGGAATGCTCAGACATTGGCTGGCCAACATGACAGAAGGCCAGGTGTTCTTCATGGAGGCTGAAGTACAAGCTGACTGCCTGTTTCTAAAACAGACAAGCTTCCCAGCATGTGCTACTTGTACTTGCGTATGTTAACTACAGAAAATGGGGAAGGAGCAAAAGAGAAGGCTAACTGATGATTTTAAGACTTTTAATTTTCTAAAGAAATAAATGCCTCAATTGTTGCAAATAACAGTGGTCTGTCCCTAAGTCTTGAATCTTTGGGTCCTCTGGCTATACAAATATCCTAGGTGTGTATGAGTTCCCAGCTTAACATTTTACCTATTTTTACTATCCATTTTCCTGATGTTAAGGTCACTGTGCATGAGAACTAAGTAGATTTTTTTTAATATACAGTTTTTAAATGCTAAAATACTAAAGCATCTAGGGCACATTTCTGAGCACTTCTCCAGCAAAGGTCTGAATGGTCTCTCTTCTCACATTCTAGACTGAAGAGTGGTTTAACAGCCAACTTTTTATTTTTAAATTATCTATATTTCCTGAAACACAGTGACTAAATATTGCCATAGTTAATGCAGCTTTTCTTCTTTCTAGAGTAAACATATTGATCTTAGATGTTGTCTATCATTGTTTTTTAATGAGTATTTTAATGAAATCACTTGGATGTCTCTGGTCAAATTCATTTACTGCATGTATGCAAGTTCAGTGTTTACAGCAGAGTACACATCCTCATGCTGGGATGAGGATGGGACCAACCTCAGTGGATCTCTGCAGTGATATTTTTTTAAGAGTATTCAGACATTTGCAAGCAGAATCCAGTCCATTTCTGAGACACCTTCAAGCAGATTTTTTCAGGGAAGAGATAGGGCAAGGTCTTTCTTAGGGAGGAGTCCAGACTCAAGGACCCACAAGGCTGTCAGCAGGGGCTGTGCCAGCCAGGGCTCTATTCCACAGCATCCAAAGAAGATGACCAGAGTAGGTCTGGGGTTGATAACTGAGAATCCAACCACCACACAAGTTTGTAGTAACAAGGCAGGTCAGAGGTCAAGCTGGGAAACTGAGTCAGGATCAGGTGTGGTGTGGACAACCAGGGTCAGACAGCCCAGCGATCAGCAGGCAAGGCCACAGTGACAAGGCAAGTCTGAGGTCAGGCTGGGAAGTCAGGCAAGGCATTCTGGGTACATCTTCAGGAAACATCAGTGATTAGTTCGGCTATACAGGTGAGATGCCAGAAATATGATTTTCTGAGTGCAGTGAATTCAACACTAAGGTCTCCCTTACCTACCTCAATATTTTTCAGACCCTGCCATCTGTGTGATTTGCCCATGGTCAGTACTACTGTCTGCTGAAGGAAATTTGTCCTTCCAAAACAATGCATCTCAGACAGAAGCTCTGCCTTTCAGTCCACCAGAACTGCTCCACAGACAAAGTAAAAACCAGCGCTTTGGACTAACAAAGGTGAGGTATATTACAAACTAAATCTTGATGGTACCTCTTGAAGAAAAGCTTGTGAGTTTTAATGCAGCATACCAGGTACCTGCTGCCCCACTCCATTTCTAATATGACTAATCAAATTAGGCTACAGTTAGAAAGATTTACATGTGTCTTGCCATTGCATTAGCATGCATGTAAATATCAAAATCAATTTTGAACATCAGTCCTCAAGATCTGCAGAAATGTATTATTTGCAAAGGCCCACAGAAAGGAAGAATATTTCTATGAACACTGTTTCACCAGATATGGTAATTGCAATCCCAGAAGCAGCAGGATTGCAGTATCTATACAATCAGAGAGTGGAAGCACTTCCAGGAAGTCAGAAATATATTCAACAATTTATTTTTCTTCTCTCTGACAAATGAGTCTCTCTGGCAAGACAGTAGGATACAACACTCAGGTACCTGAAAATCTTAAATACCAGTCAGACCACATCAGTGCATACTTCCCTCAAACAGAACAAAGTGTTTTCAGGTTCCCACATAACTGATCATTTAGAGACCAGGCAAAAGCATGACACCATGTAATAGGCAGCCCTTAGTCCAGTAATTCTTTTCCTGGATGTGAGTACTAGTCAGTCCCACAGGTAGGGGAGAGCTTTAATTGGCAGTGGGAGAAATTCAAAATTAAGAAAGGAGTTCGAATTTCTTTCCCTACTTAAGACATAATTGGATAGAGGGCAACCCAGCTCAGTCCCTCAGGCTGGACATTACTAGCTGCATGCTACAAGAGTAACTATTGTACTTTCAGATAAGTTTAGTCTAGTTTTAAAAAACAAATTATCTGTTTGACTTCTACCATTTTGTGACCAAAGCCACAAAAAGATGGTATCTCTAGTATGAGGCTTTTCTGTACTTACTAATGACTTCACACAGGGTTTTCTTTCCTGTTTTGACAGATGTTGGTGTATTCCTTAGGAATGACCCTCTATTGGTCAGCAGATTACCAGGTTCCTCCAAACCAGGTCAGTAACACAAACTGTTGAGTTTTTTTATTCTGGTAGGTTCAAAGATTGAGAGGCATAATCTGAGGTCTTGGTAAGAGGAGCTTTATGTTTTGGATCACTAGAAAGAATTGGAAAGCTTGGGTCAAGGTTCAGTCTGCACCAAAAATATCAATTCACCCAAATCAGGAAATTTAGTTGGACCTCATCTTTACTTTCCTTTCTTTTGCCTTTTTCTTCAAAAACCAGAATTGTTCTCATTAAGATGAATTATACCTCAATTTCAAGAGTGAAGATTATTTATTCCAAGACAATAAGGAACAAGCTACCCAGGGAAGTTGTTGAGTCACCATCCCTGGATGTATCTAAAAGATGTGTAGATGTGGCACTTGGGAACATGATTTAGTGGTCTATTTGCCAGTGCTGGGTTTATGATTGATTCAATATTAAAGGTATTTTCCAACCTAAATTATTCTATGATTCTATTATTCTAAGACAGGAAGGGCTAAAAGAAAACTATCACATTGGCATGATTGAAGTGCTGTGCACATTTATGTGCTTTTTCAAAAATAGGATACAGGATTAAAACTAAGTAACTGTCTTTATTTCTGAGCAAATTTTACCAGTATCTCTACTAGCTGAAATTATGAATTTCTTGCTTACTGGGAATCCTTTCTAAGACTTGTAGCACACATTTTGCTTCATTTCTATATTGATGTTTTTGGGTGCTTGTTCTTTATTTGAAAAGCACAAGCTTTTAGTAGATTTAACCTCCCTTTCATGTGTATACACATTCTAAAAGAAAAGGCTTTATAAGCTAAATGGCCCTAAAATTTAAGTATCTGGTCTCTATGGCAACAGTTTTGGTGGGTATAAGTCCTCACCTTTTTGAAGCTAACGCTACCACATATCTTACTTGCAAGGATCTTTGATTCACAGTCTAATTAGCAAAGCTCTGGAGCAAACTGAACTGTTGTCTGTCACCAAGAAGCGCCTAATTGGGCTGATGACTTCTTAGAGATGCCAATTCCCTCCAAGGCTATCCTGGATCCCATTAGAGGCTTCATTTAGTGCTGTTTGGCTGCTTGTCTGGAATGTTCCCAAAGTCTAAAGGAATTCAGTGCCCATTTCTTACTCAGGGTGAAAGGCTTACAGAAATTCCTGGTCCCAGTTTACACAGGATTTCAGTCCCCTGGGAGATGTTATTTAACACTACTTCTATTTTGGCTCAGTCCCTCCAGCTGAGTGACCAACTACACACACTCCTTCTAACACTTTGTGAAGATCTGCCACATAAAAGGTTTTCTCCTGAATCAATCCTGGAAGCATGTGAGGCACATCAGAAGGAATCTGCTTCCTTACCAGCAAATGTCTATGTAAAGAAAATGGTCCAGTTTGCACTGGGAAGTGTCAGTGAGGTACGTACTACTCTCATACTCTAATCATCTCCATTTCTCTGGTGAGAGAGGTGACAGCAACATGGGATATAGGTAAACAATTGGCTGAAATTAATGTTTGTATGGATTAAGGAAGTGAGATTTGTTTCAAAACTTCTAAGCAGGAAATTGAGTGGGCATGTGTACAAGCAAATGAAGCAATGAAGCTGTCTCAGACATCACTTGTACACTCCCGAGAAGTGATACAAATCCAGCTTTTGCACTTACAGTATCTTAATTTCTTTGGTTAATACTGAAGCACTCATAACCTTTACAGGCACTTCATATTGGCCAAAGGAATGGACTGTAGATGAAAGATTTCTCCATTGCCTCTCTGGTTTCAGACTTTGTGAAATTCAAAGAAATCACATTTACATCATATTGAGAAATTAATTCATTGTCCTTGAGTGGAACTGAACATCTGCCGTGCAATCAAGCCTGACCACATGAGGTCTTTAATATGTGAGCACCTGAGTCTTTTTCAAAATTTGAAATATCAAAAAACATTTTTATTGACAAGCTGCAAGACAATGGAAGAAAACACACCACAGTTTTTTTTTTGTTTTCAACCAGTAGTCATTAACATTCTGAGATGAGTTTTCCACTTTACTACTCTATTTACTACTGTTACAGAGGGTGTCCCCTCTTAAACTCAGCTAGCATGAGAGCATGGAGCCAACAATACTCAGTCCAGCTTTGTGTTAATCTGAGATGAAGTTGTTTATACAAAGCAAATCAGCAGCCTCTGACAGCCAGAGGGCAAGGATCGCTTCAGTATGAGAGTCTAAAGTCCACATATCAAATGACATTGACTGGCAAGATTACTGTCTTCTAGATAGAGCAGGTGGTCACCGAAGACAGCACAGCCTCCCAGCTGAACAGGAGTCATGTGATAAGGAAAAGGCTGCATGAGAAAATACCGGACACCTCACCACTGTCCTCCCAGATGAATTTTCACCAAGGTAAAGAAAGATTTATAAGCTGAACTTTTTAATAAGGATACAGCCGGCCTTTTCTGAGTCTTTCCCAGGCTAGATGAATTGTTTAATTTCATGCTGTAGTGATTACATGTAGTGTTGGATAGGATAGTTATTGCTTTACATATAAATTACTTCATGATGGAAAGACTCTGAGGCAAGTCAGCGAGGTTTCTTTTCCTTGTTCCACAAAGGACAGTACTCTCAGGGCTGCAAAGCAGTGATAACGAATCAGCTTGCACAGATTCGACTCTCAAAGCTCTTTGCATAAAACCTATGCATATAAAACACCTCTACTTTCAAAACTGTTTTTGTGTTTTGTACACTCCAATGTATTTTTGAAGGTTGGATTCTGTGAGGTTATCCTGTTGCCATTAAGGAATATACAGTCATTGTTCCTACTTGATTATTCATGCAAAGATTTATGGTTTCTTTTTGATTTTATTTTTCTATTCAAAAGATGTTTTATAAATTCACACATGAATTGCTGGATTGATTTCAAGATGCAAGGCCAAATCCTGGTCACTATATAAATAAAGCAGTATATACCAACTTTGTATTTCATTTGACTAAGATCAAGATTTTATTACCTCTCAGAGTAATTATCTAACTCTATCTTTTTTCTCTTCACTTCAGCAGAGATCTGTGACTCTGGAGCAAGAGAAATGTTGGCCCAAGCTATGCAGGGTTTTTTTGGATATGCTCAACATTAGGCATATGAGCAGTCCGATTCCTATTCAGCAAATCACACATATGTTCCATTAAATCAGTTAGAAATCAAACACATGCTTAAATACATGTGGAACATTTCTATTAGGTATTATGGATTATAAGAAAAGGAGATTATTTTCAAAACATACAGACAAACCACCCCTCAAAACATATTGGCTCACTTACTCAGAAACTGAGCTTACAGTTTCACACTTGCATAAGCTGGTGGAAATTCTGCTGCTCCCCCTGTTAGCCCCAAATTCCTGACATTTTCCTTACACTCATTCTAGTGATTACGTATCTGGTGTGATCTCTGTGTTTTCCAGGAATTTGGGTCACTTGGCTTACACTTGCTGAAGGACTTCAATGAATTAGGATGTTGATTACATTGAAAACGTGTGAGCCACACTTTGCAAGGCAGCCTTCCATTTCTTTCTTTTTTTTTTTAATTAAAAATTATCACCCTCAGAGATTCTGTAAAAGGATAAGTAACAATGCAACCAAAGAAAAGTCAGTATGCAAGAGAAATATGTACTTCCTTACGATTTAGGATGACCCCTTAATGGAATTTCTGCATCTGACTCTGGTAGGAGATTGTGTCTAGGCATTGTCCATCCTGCACACAGAAAGAATACTTTATAGCAGAAGGTTTTGGGCCTCATAGTATAAGGAATGAGAACTTTGCAGGTTATCTGCACTTTGTAACCTTTCGGTTAAACACGTAGACTAGAATTAATGTATTAGATTTGTTTTATTTGGAATGGCTGAGGAGAACTATGAAAACTATTTTTGGTCAGAATATAATTATGAAAGTAATAGAAGTCATCAAGCTTTCCCCAGTCCTTAAGGAACTGGAGTCAGTGTTAGAAGACAGACAGACAGACAGATGTGGACTATATAAAAATTAGTTAAGCCAAACATTTTTTACATTATCATGCAAATACAATGATTTATAACTGAAGTATGTGATTCACCATATTCCTTTTCTGTTTCCAGATAAAGGGTCCAGATTAATGAATTATAGTCAGTCAACAGAAGATTACAGACAACTCTCTGCAGACTATAGTGACTCTAATAGTATCTCTGAAAGTGCATCTTTGATACTGTCTAACCGAGGACACAGGAGAGGTAAGATTTTTATGAAAGATTATGTTTATGAATTATGTATTGATCTTTTTTGTCCTTTGTTTGTATATGTGGGACTACCCACGTATAAGTATACCAGGTGATAGGTACTCCTGTGCAACTTGTGGTTATATAACTTGGGAAGTATATTTGTACTAAGTCGTAGAGAAGAAAGATACTTAGATTAGGTTCTTTTTCACTTGTGTCCTAATGTAAAGCTATATATTCCCTGGTTACCATGCAGCACCATCACCTCCTTCTTGCTTTATACCCCCTTTTCAAGGTGAAGCTGTTCAGCAGATCACAAAGCCTGAGAGTATGTTTATAGCACATGGGGTCTTGATACAGATGAGAAATGGTGGAGCTACCCCACAAATGCATATGATGGGCAGTGTCAGGATGGCAGCACTGAAATCAGTAGAATCTATAAGTAATACCTAAGTCTTGAAGGGTGGAGATTAATGTTTCTTCAAACCCTTTAAAAAACAAAGGGACTGATTCTGAAATCTGAGGGAAAAAACAAAAAACCCTTTGTTTTCTTTTAATTTTTGTCCTAGAAGCATTTTATATTTCCCGCTCAGCGTGTTGTTTTTGTTGTACTAAAGGCCAGGTTGTTCTTCTGATTTACTTTGTCTGGAGATATCAGAGTTGGAGATTTATCTTCACTTTCAATCCTTTTGTGGCAGGAACAGCATGAAAGAAACTGTTTAGGAGAGAATTCATTCAGTGAAGACACTGTGTTAGACATCATTCAAGTTCCTTCCCAAGGCACGTGAATCACAGTGTAGGGGGATGCTATGAAGCAAAGAAGGGAATTTAGCAGGAAGAGGAGCACTGCTGTGCATGTTTATCTTTATGTATAAATTAGAATCTGAGCTAGGATCACCTAGACAAGGTGTTCATATTTCCCAAGAGCAAAGAGTTGCTGTTGCTCAAAAAATGAGGAAAGTGAGGTTAGTTGTGCAACTGCTGTTAATGCTCTCCTCCTGAAAGACACTTTTCTGAAGCTCCAGAATTGCAGTCAATATCAGCAGCAATAAAAACCTGAGACTGCAGCTTCTCCCTGTGTGACTCATACGTGTCAGTCACATACTGAACTGCACACAGTGAAGGTAAACTTACTGTTTTGTAAGCCCTTTCAAAAAAAAAAGATTTGGTCATAAACTGGACAAAGGCTCATTCCAGTGACTTTGTGTATGTCTCAGTCTCCACTGAAACACTGGTAGTTGTTCATACTCAGGATTTTGTAATGCAGGACTCTAAAAATACATGACTCAACATGGAATGTGAGAACTTGTTTGCCACAGACATTCTTTCATGAGATAATATATTAAGAAAATGCATTCTTCTCTGAAAAGAACTGCTACCATTTAGTAGAGCACCATTATCAAGAGAGATCAGTACCTCTATCAAGACTGTACTTTTAAAGATATAATCAAATAATAATCTACAGGATTGACTACTTTGAGGGCCACATGTTAATTTAACATCAGAAATGTGTTAAATCTGTGATCAAAGCATGGCAATCTGGCCACTGAAACTAGCCAAGTTGTCCTACTGTCATAACAGCCAATACAGAAAAACTAAGGGGAATTTTATGTCCTTGTCAAAGTATTTTTGTACAATTATGTGAAAAGCACAGTGTAAGCAGAGAATTTTGCAAGGTTTTCTCATTAAAAAGCATGTAGTTTTAGAACATGGGAATGAGTCTTAACTTTGGTAACTAGTTTATCTCAAATCTCACATTTTGTCACTACCATCTGCAGCTTGGAAAAAAACAACACGTTTGTGCTTATTTTAGGAACATGACTGTAGATTTTCTAGTTTGTAAAACTGTACTTGGTTGGTTGGTACACCAGAATTCAATGTCATGTTTTCATTTGGAATTCGAAGTGAGGTCTCAGGGTGTAGTGCATGGATGTTTTATCTGGAGAAAAAGCTGACCTAAATGATTGCTTCCACATAGTTCATTTTATCACACTATCTTTCTGCCTGTGTAATAGTTTGATATGTAATTTTTCAAATAAGACCAATTAAATTATCTAAGTGAAGTAAAATTTAACCTCTCCCTCCTTCCCTAAATCACAGAATCACAGAATATGCTGAGTTGCAAGGGACCCATAAGGATCATTGAGCCCAACCCTCAGCCCTGCACAGGACCATCCTCAATAGCCACACTGTGTGCATGAGAGCATGATTTAAAACATCTTTGCTGCTACAAAAATCATTAATAGAGCTACCACTTGCATACCCTTTCTGGTTCTGCCTCTAAATTTCAGCTTTCATGTATTTGAACAATGCAACACCTATCCTTTCTGTAGCAGCAGAGATTATTGAAGGTGAAAAACAGTAAAAATCTCATTTGCTAAGAACTCACAAACCATCCTATACTCCCATCATATTTTTATGATGTGAAAACATTCACAATATATTTAATGTACCAAATAACCGGTGGAATGTTTACAAATATTTTCATTTCAGTGATTTTATATCCTACTTTGATTAATCCAGAGAAATGTCATGGCTTTTTCCACCCAATTTTATGCAAAAATTGGACATAGTTTCTGAGGAGAAGAAGCTGTTCCACAAATTACCCCCATGCAGATGGAAATGACAGCCAGTGTACCTATGCAGCTATTTTCTAAATTACATTCACATGAAAGATTATGAAGAGGAAGTAACAATAACTAGAGAACTGGGAATACTGCTGGTAGTATTCACTTAACCTTATTAAATAGCCATTTATGTCCAAGTGAGGACAGTAACCAGTCTAAAAGAGAGGAAGTAGGCAGTATAAATTTCTTGCCTGTTTTAATTGTCCCAACATTGGATGCTAAGTGCTGCTACAACTGCTTCAATTGTGAAATTTCCTTTATTTATTTTAGGGAAAGTTCCAGAGATGCACAGGTCATGTGACCCCACACTTAGTGGGTCAAGGACACAAAGTAGCTACAAGCTCTTCATAAACAGGTAATCTCAAGTCATATTTCTACAAGATGAAAGCTGTTTTATAACCAAGCAAAGCAGACAACTAGTGTGGCAATGCCACTATCAGAAAATGCCTGGATTGCCATCTGGGCTGTTTTGAGAATAGATAATATTTATGTAGAATAAATACCTTAATAATACATGATATTCTACTGTGTAGAATAAATAAATAATGTGCACCTAGTTCCAAGTGGAACAATCCAAATGCTCTAGTGAAATGAAACTTGGGTCCTGAACAATCCATACAAAAAAAGCGTGTTCAAGATCTCCACCTTTACCACTGTGTCCTGCCAGATGCCATGGGCCTCCCAGAACAGCTGCCCCTGGCTGTGTCTCCATCAGAATCAGGCAAGCAGCAATAGCCCTATGTCACTGAAACAACTGGGAAGTAGCTCCACAAAGACCGTGGAAGGTTGGACTTGATGATCTCGCAGGTCTCTTCTGACCTTAATGATTATATGATTCTATGAAGGGGAAAACCTGTTGAAAAGGTATGAACAGTCATTGCTTTCCCTGTCAAGGCATTCTGGCAGAGTCCTTATTTTTCTGTATTCAGAATTTGGATGTGGTTTTCCCTTGCTGTCACATTAGTAGACGCCTTATGTGTTCTGGAGTGGTTATGGCAGACCATATGATCCATAATTTTCAGTGGCTTTTTGCATTTCCATCTAGGTACTTAGACTGATTTTTCTCACTTGTATCAGCCATATCTAGCCCTGCACTACTACTTTACTGAAGAGTTATAGGTAACCCAGGGACACAAGCAGTAGAGACCTCTCCTCTGCCATGAGGATTAGCCTCATTTCAGCCATGGCATGTACAGCAGTCCTGTAGACACTGACAAAGAAAACTGAGAATTGTACAGCTGATACTAACTCCTTTTCAAAAGCCAGGGACACATCACTGCTGCTAAACAATTTTCTAGACTGGGTGTTAGCACAGTGCAGCTATAATCATGGCTGTTTCCAAATGAAGAAGAGATGTCAGCACTGTTAGCCTCTAGGCACCACGAAGACCAGAATCCCATAGTTAAGCACCATGTAATCCCTACAGACATCCCATTTAATAGAGTTCTCGACCCAGTTAAGCAGGAGTTTCTTCTTTTAACCATGACATGAGTAATTCAGGCCCACAGGAAATGCTCCATTTAGATCAATTCCCAGCTAAATGTATCCCAAGTAGACAGCTTGAAATTCCTGATAAATCAGCCAGGATAACCTGGGTGATATGAGACACCCCAGTACACCCCTAAAACTGCAACAAGAACGAATAACAATCAGGTTGCAGGATAGTGGCTGCTTTTGTGAAAAAAGAAGTCTCTGTGTACCTGTCTAACTACACACACACATACATATATATGTGTATATAGGCATCTATATATGCATCTTAAACCTGGCAATTATATCAGTAACAGAGGATTTATTTTCCGAGTATTTTGGAGCAATAGCCATGCTTCTGATTAACAACTTGGGTATGATCTTGATATCCTCGATCTAAAATCATGATGCCAAGGATAAGTTCCCCTCCTTTGCTGAAAGATGAACTCTCTTCTCCAAATCTCCAGCAAGCTATTTCCCATAGAACTTCAAGGACTGTAAACCCCACTTTTGGTTGTAAGCATCTGCAACTGAATTTCTACCAAGGTCACCACCCTATTACAAGTACCTGAACAGCAATGGAGATGAAATAACCACTTTGGAAAAACACCAGTTTGCCATGCAGAAGGACAACCAATACAAAACTTAGTGATGGATTTGCTAGCTATAAAGCTTTTCATCATGCTCAGTTCTGTAGGCAGTCCAACTGACATTTACATGTTAAGCTTGTAAGTATATGCAGGGCTCTGGGCTATATATAAAGAAGACACAGCTGTCAAATCTGGCATCTCTCACCTCACAGGACTAATAACTGGAAGTGTTTTACAAAGGAAAAGAAAGTCTTCTTAATAAAGACTCTTGGTTTTTGAGCTAATAGTATTTTTATGCTCACAAAAGTCACTTCAGGTAATTTTTAGGCATATTTCTTACGTAAAGGTTGATTTTTATGAGGTTGTATTGATAGAAACAAAAATACCTAGATATCTTTATAGACAGAAGAATGTAAACTAGGATATGATAGAATAGAACAGAATAGTTCAGTTGGAAGAGACCTGCAATAATCACGTGGTCCAACTGCCTGACCACGTCAGGGCTGACCAAAAGTTAAAGTGAGTTATTAAGCATATGTCCAAATGCCTTTAAAGTGGGCCGATGACCACCTCTCTAGAAAGCCTGTGCCAATGTTTGGCCACCCTCTAAGTAAAGAAATGCTTCTTAATATGATGTCTGAACCCCACAGAATGTAGCTTTGAACCATTCCCATGTTCCCTGACACTGGATACTAGGCGCAAGAGATGAGCAACTACTCAAGTACATTTGTTAAAATTCTTTTGAAACTCCCTGAATAGTCTCCTGAAGCAAGTTTGCAACATGCAAAAGAAAAGGATGAAACTTTGGAATAATGAAAAAGCTTCCATGTGACTTTGGCATTTGTTAAAAAATGTAATTAACAAAAATCCACCTCAATAAAACCTTTCCTTCTGAGCCACATAATCATTCTTTCCTCACTGACGAGAGTACATAGTATATTTTAAGTTTATTCTAAGGGTACATGTTTCTGCTCAGGTGGAAAACACCATTACTTTATGCATTAAAACTGTAGTACAAAGACAGCTTTCTGATCTGAGATTTCATACCTTTCTAGTAATTAAATTGAAAATTCCCTCAGTTCCCTAAGACATTAATTTATTCTAATGGATTATTATTTAAAAAATTTAATTAACATTTCTGGAAAATTCTGAATAATGTAACAACAAATTATAAGGTTTTCTGAAGATTTTTCCTTGAGAATATAAGAAATGAGAAATTTACTTAATCCTGTAGAATTCCAAGAAGGGTATGGGGCTAAACTCTTTGCCTGTTGGCTTCACAAAACTTAAACCAGCTAGATCTGGCTCACCAAATGAAAAAAAAAAAAGAAAAAGAAAAAAAAAGACTGTTACCAAATTAAAGCAGAGTTTAGATTTATTTACAAAGGGCATCAGTAATATTATTCCTGCTAAATTATTTTTTCTTTTTCTGTAAAGAAACATTTAAGAACTTATAACTGACATTTCCCTGGACTTCATAATACCCCATAATATTCCTAGTTAATGTACCTTAAGCTCTTTGTCCTCAAGTCAGTGCTGTTCTGATTGCATGCTATACATATGTTGCTCATTGTGACATTTCCATTGAAGGTCGGTCAGTGCTGTAGAAGAAATCCCTGGCGGAACTCAGAAGAACAACCGACAGAACCTGTTAAGCTTAGGTTCCACTTTCTCTGTGTCTACAAAAGACTACACAGCAGCTGCTTCATCACAGAAATGTTTATTCCACAGGAAGGAAAAGGTGAATGATGAAAAACACATAGGCTGATTTCAAAATGTAAATATCACTAAAGAGAAACCTCTCATTTAATTGTTGTTCGACAGCGACCTGCATATTAGCTGCTGAATCATCTCATTCTACGAGTATTCTGAATTGACAGACTCCAAATCAGGCATGATCCAGTTGTGATATCTCAGAACTGACAACAGTGAACAGCTCATGTTCGTAAAGACTATGCAAAAGCTGATAATTGAACCCTCTCTAACTATGTGTGATTTCTGCAAGCATCAAACACCATATGGACTGTTTTCACCAACCACTTTAACAGGAGCTTCAGAACAGCAACAAAATTTACAAAGATACTGAACCCAAATGTTTGCTGGTCAGTGGTGCTCCAAGGACTTAAAAGTTTTGTTACAGAAATCATAGGCTAGCACCGAGTGTGCCAAACCAATAGTTTTCCTAACTGTCTATTTGTAGTTGCTAATTTGTTGTAAGACTGTTAAATGTGAAGGGTAATGTTTCTTTGGCAGCTGAATCACAAAAATCCAGAAATAACTGAATCACAGAAAACTCCACAATGATTTTTCCTATGGAGCTTTCTGTTGTGGAAGAAGGGACAGGTTTTAGGCTGATGAGCCCTTCCTTTCACCTTGTCTCAGTTCAGAAGCTCAGGACTGACCAGTGGCAGTCATTTGGTCAAGAGCTTCAGTTAGATAGTTTGGAAAATTATCCTTTTACATATAAATTTGGTTTTAAATTTTATTAATATGATTTTTGTTGAGATAATAATTGAGTTTCTCAGAAGGAGTTCAGCAACCGTTATAACACAGTGCTAGTCCCTCTTTAATGTAATATAAAAGTGCACTGTCTGTTGGCAGGACAATAGTATTATTATGAAATAAACCCTACATTTTTTTTCAAAGGATCTAAATGAGTCACTAAGTCACTAAGTTACTAAGTCATGGACAATGGTTGGAAGGATTCACATCTTATCACTTGCAGACATTTAGTTATTTCTCTCTGCATAAGGTATCTAAAAGCATAGATAAATCTGGTGAAAACCCAATGTGCAAAATTACTTGAGGTGGATACTCAGCAAGAAAAAAGCCATCTTGCCCTGTTAAAGTTTGTTGAAGCAAAAAAATAATAATTAAATGTTTACTAATAAGAACTATCAGTCAACCTTTATTATAGGGAAGAAAGCAGCTCTGTTTCTAAGTCTGGTTCCTATGTAAACCAGGCTTCTGAAATCACTGTGGTGTGTATGTATGTGTTTACATGTCTGTGACTGTCCTCAGAGTAACTTGAGAATCAAGTGGGAAAAGGTCTCAGAATAAATTAAGTTTCCATAAGTGTCATGAAAATAGGTGCCTTGTAAAGGAAATTAATCTTGGTTCAGTGCCTTTATAGAAGAAAAGGCTTCAGCATGAGCTTACCCCCACTTAGACCACAGAGTCTCCACACAGGAGAGACCTCACACAGAGAGAAGTCTTCAGTCAGCATTTGCACATTATTAGACACTGAAGTCAATTAGCTCCAGTACATAGATCATCAGAAATGGGTTTCATTGATACTTGTGTTTGGGATTTTCATTACATTATGGAGACAATTTACTAAATTTCTAAATTTCCTCCTTGCAGTTTTCAGGTCCAGAATTTATTATTTTGTCTGGTGAACCACCAGTGACCTTGCAGCTGCCTGGATCAATTGTGGTAAGTAAGTACATCAAGAATTTAGGACTAATCTAGCTACCTTTTAGTTGGGGCTCTTTGTAAGTTGCATCTGAGTCCCAACCCAGTTTTCTCGCCATGTCTTCATCTCAAAACATATTACCTTCAGAGGTATTGAGACTTGAAAGGAAGTGATTTAATTCTCACTGCTATTTAGTTATTTCTGTTAGTTTAAAATTAGCTTAATTTATCCTTCTCAGCTAAGAATGCTCACTTTAGCCCAAGACTTTTGAGACAAAGATTATACAACAAATATGCAATGTGACATCTAATGCCGATGTATGGGACTTCTCCAGCTTGCAGCCACATCCTTTAACTTTCACTGAGATAAAGTAAAAAGGTGACAGCATACAGCAATAAAAATGAGAGCAAAGAGAATTTGGAATTACCCCCAAATCTAGAATAACCCTGGTGACTATAGAGTCTGGGTACAGTCAGCTGTTTTGGTGGGATTCGCTGGATTTTTTAAAAATTATAAATGTTTGTGATATTAATTTATGAGAAGACAGGGCACAGCATAATGTTGTGACCATTTCTGTGAGGTTATGTAGAGATAGGAGGCTAAGGGGCATCAGTAATAAAATGCTGTGGAACCTGAATTGCTTGCATTTGGCACTCATTCTTCATTCTTTGTTGTATGTTCTTAGACTAAAAAAGGGAAATCCTATTTGTCCCAAAGGGATCTCAATGTGATTCTACTCAATGGGCAGTGCCTCGAGGTGCAATGTGACATCAAGACCAAGGCAAGAGATGTTTTCAACACCGTGGTGGCGTATGCAAACTTGGTGGAACATTTCTACTTTGGCTTGGCTTACCTGAAAGGTAATGAGAGAGCTGAATACAGCAACAGCTTTCTCCCTCTGTGCCTCTGTAGTCACTTCATTAATGAATTCCAGTAAGATCTTTTAAGATCCTCAGATGAAAGCAGACAAAAAGCTTAAGCAAAAGTAAGGTACATTGGTTTAAACTCTACTGCACTGAGTTAAAGCATGTCTATCCTAGAACTGTGCATATTACTAGATGATATTCCCACTCAGAAAAGGCTGTGTCTCAGCCTTGACCTGGAATAATACTGAGCCATGTAGCTCCAGCAGAAATTCCAGGAAGCACTGTACTGAGGAAGGCTGACTGTCTTTGTCCCTAGATAGGACTACAGCTTCAGCTATGTCATCTACAAGACCCACCTCTCCCTGGTCCATTTCTGGTGGCAAGCATGGCTGAGAAGCATGCCTTGTGCCTAGGGAATGAGGATTCCAATGGGGTCAGAACCTGAATGGTGAGCAGAATGCAAGCTCCATCAATTCTATGTGATTCCATAGATACCACACTAATCCAGCATCTAACAATTGTAATCCTAAATTACATACTGTTATCCTATTTCTCCATCAAAGAGCAGAAAGTTAAGCCATGACACAGAGAAGTAAATCTCACTGACATCCACAATCCATTTTATATTTTATTGCTGGTGATGCACTATATGAAGACAGCAGAACTTTGAGCTGCTGAAGTATATCCAGATTTATTACAGAACCCAACATTTTCATTTCAGGTAAAGAATTCTTCTTTTTGGATGAGGAGACCAAACTCTACAAAGTGGCCCCAGATGGCTGGAATGACCAACCCAAGAAGAAAACCTCCATCATTAATTTCACACTCTTTCTAAGGATAAAATTCTTTGTCAACCACTTTAATGTTATCCAGTAAGTGCACAGTTCTGCTGGCTGCAGGAAAACCAGTAAATTTTAGGGATACCCTTTAAAGCTCCTCCTGTGTTCCTAAACCCTTCTGTATTCCAGGCACGGCTTGACAAGGCATCAGTTTTACCTGCAGCTTCGTAAAGATATTTTGGAAGAACGATTCTATTGCAATGATGAGACTGCCCTGAAACTCGGCGCTTTGGCTTTACAGGCAGAGCTTGGCAATTATGCTTCTGAGGTGTGGATAAATAATGCAATATTTCTCTGAGGTCTCTCTCAACAACTTTTGCAGCTTTTGTTTGTCACATAGCATTTAAAGAAGAAATGTGAATAGCACAGAATTTCATTTAAGTCCTTCAGTTAAATCCTTCAGATTTAATTAAAAGAATTACAAAATTTTCCCAATTAAGGAGCAGTAAGGTGAATTTGGCAGGAAATATGGCAGAATGATGAGAATTCTTTATCCTTCATAACTGATAACATATCCTAGAAACCCCAGAAAATCTGTAGAAAATTTCCAACATAGGCACAGCATGGATGTGCAGAGGGGCTTAGAGAGTAGTAAACATGGAAGAGAAAAACAAATGAACACTCTAGAATTCACAGCTATTTTATGTGTAGGCTCAGATCCACAAGCCACAAAGACAGGAAGGTCACAGACAGTATATCTGAACCAGTTGTCCTAGTTTTGAAGTGTATAGAAAATACCCATTTATGTTCTCTTCCATATCCTAAGTTGTATAAATTAGTTATGCAAATTAGTGTAGCTCAACTAATTGAACTCTGAGTGGTCTGATCCATCTGGTCGGATCCATCACGGCCATGGTCCCCCAGTGTAGGTTGCACTGATGCACTGTAGCTGTCAGCTCTAAGTGTGGAACATACTGTAGGACACACCTTTGTCCTCTCTGCACAAAGAAGTGGTACGTGCTTTGAGCACCTGGCTGAGCACAGATACAAGAGACAGAGGCTGTCAGGACTCCACCTGTTGTTCTCCACCTTCCTTTAGGAAACAGAGTGGCTTCTGCATATGGGCCACCCCAAAAATGAAATGCAAAGAATAAGAAAAGTTAAGTAAGAACAAAAGGCTCTTGTTTCTCTGGGTTTTTTGTTTGTTTTTTTCCCCACAGATGCATGGAAAGAGCTATTTTCGTGTCGAAGACTATGTTCCAGCAAGTCGAATCGAGAAAATGACCCTGGCGTATGTACAGCGAGAGCTTGCTAAATTACATCGTATGAATCGTTCCCTATTTGAGGATGAAGCTGAACTAGAATTTTTAAAGGTAACTTGCCATACCCCAAACATTATTTATTTATTTATTTTGAGGTGCAAAGCCCCTCTCTATTGAGCATTTTCTATTATTTCCTTCTTGCCTGATACAGTGGATTTTAGATATGGTGAACAAATTTAAATAGTCAACAAAAAACTCTGAGTTTCATTCTGCTGTAGATACTTTCACTGAGAGTTTATATAAAGTGTTAAAGCACATTTTAGTGTATTTTCAGCATCCTAAGTCTTGATGCAAATTTTTGGCATGTTACTAACGTCTGGGTTCCAGATGATTATAAAACGTGGGAATAAGACCTTTTTTGGACTTCTGAAATTACAGCAGCTGTTCAGCCACTTTCTAAACATGTAGTGATTGTTTGTTTAAAATTATCTGTGAACCCTGGAAGTGAGGAAGGAGTTCTCTGAAGTATTTCCTCACATGACTATACCTCTAGGGCTCAAAAGTGTCATGATGATGTGGGATTTAATTTTTTTCCTGCTAATTTCTACTTCTCCCTAAACTTCTCTGCTTTCCATCAAATGAAAAATATCTGAGATTAAATAAGGGATAAATATTAGCACCCATTTTGCTGCAGTGCCACATGCTTTTATTTATAACATCATTTTATTTCAGTTGCTATTTAATTATATTAGTTCCCCATCTAACACTGTCAGTGGAATTGAAGAAATAGATTGAAGCTTAGTCTTAATGACAGTCCCATCATGTGTGGCAAATCCAGCGAAGAAAAGTAATTTTGTTAATATCTGTTTCAATGAATAAGTCTATAGAAGGAGCCAACACATCACACAAAAAGAGAAAGACAGCCCCCATGGCAAGAACATGTAAATTCCAAATATGAAAGGGATTAAAAATTAAAACCCAGATTCAGCTAGTGATTATATATGCCCCAGTTTTCAGGACCTGAACATTTGCACTATGGATACTTTCTGAAAAATGGATCTCCTTAAAGTGTTTTATTTTGGTCACTGAAAATTTCTATTCATGGTGTAATGTCATTTGGGGGTTCTACAGCAGCTTCCTAGAATGAAAAAAAGTTTTAGCACAAACTCACGTTGATCTGCAGATCACAAAAGAGGACAGCAAACCCTCCTCATATTCTATAGTCACATTTTAACATTTTTGAGGCCAAGTACAGGAGGTAGAAAGACAAGCATCAACACCCAGAGCCGCTGGATGAGTTCCTCAGAGTATTCTCGGCACAGTTTGAGGGCTGGAGCAGAAGCTGGCTCCTCAGTCCCTTGAAGTTTAATCCTACTTAACTTTTTGCCCAGAAATGAGCACTGTGGAAGAAAGAAGTGACACTGAAGATCTGTTACTATAAAGTCTGGCACTGAAGGGATATCTAAGGCAATGAAATTCCATCCAAAGACACCACTATATTTAGGTGAAATACTTTGAGGTACAATTTAGCCAAACCTGTAACTTAAGATGTTGGCAATGGAAATATATAATGTCTTATTTTCAAAGATGATAGCCATGAAGGAATGGGCATATATACCTGAGTGAGTTTGGTGCAAGCTGGGAGCTGTAGTGTCACTGCAGTTAAGATTTCCAGTTGACCGTCACTGTTGTAGAGAGGAAACCCCACAAGCCCATAATAATGTCAGAGTAGCCCTGGCACCAAAATATTAGTAGTTTTATTAAGATAATCATATTTACTCTACCTCGTGGTTTCTGGGTTTGCTCAAGGAAATAGAAAAGAAAATGGAAATAAACAAGGTTTCACAGTAGTTAGCTGCACTAATCCTGTGTGGATTTCTATTCAGAAATGCAGTAGCAGAAATGCTGAGTACCTCAGTGCCACTGTAATGTTTGGATGATTGTGTAGGTAACTACATAACACCCCTACATCTTCAAATGAAGTATGTGGGAAGTGTTATTTCAATTTTACACATGGAAAATTAGTGTATGTAGTAACTCTATGACATCCTAAAGTAAGGTGATGACTGTGAGGCAGTAGGCATGAAAATTTGGTAAGGGTTTTCAAAGGATCCTTGACAGAGTGAAAGAACACTCAGTAAGGAGATTCAAAAGCATTTCCTCTCCCATCTACCTGCCTTTTCAGTAATGAATGCTTTTCAGTAATGGATGGTAAAAGTCCTTTTTCTCTACAAGGTGACTCAGCAACTTCCCGAATATGGAGTGCTTTTCTATCGGGTGTCCCAAGAGAAGAAAGGAGCAGAAGGGGACATAATCCTGGGAATCTGTGCCAAAGGCATCATTGTCTATGAGATCAAAAATCACACAAGAATTGCCAGTTTACGATTCCAGTGGCGTGAAACAGAGAGAATTTCAGCTCATGTGAGTTGGAACTAACTGAACCTCATCTCCACTTCATGACTTTACTCCTCTTCTTCCTGCCACTTTGCATTAAGAGCCAGAATTAGACTCATTCCATACAGGCAAGTCATTTTTGAAAATAGTTTCAAATCAAAGCTGGATCTGGATGTGGATATGAAGACACCCAGTTCTTCATGAGGTATAGTTCTAGAGGGTTTTTTGCCAAAACTGGAGTTAAATTACTATAACACTGAATAATCTGGTGTTGACTATTACAGAGAGACTATGTTGAACCTCTCTGTGGCATATTGCATATTCATTCCTCTCTTGTCTTTACTGCTCTCTCTTTTTTCTTCTGTTTTCTTACCTACACCAGGTAATAGGATCATGTCTCCTGCTTCCAGATCTCATTATTCCTATCCCTATCTCTGAGTATATTAACAATCTAGTATTGGTGACAAGATTGTGATCCTTTCTAAGTGGGATTTTGACATTAGAGGTATATCCATCTACTGTCATATGGTCAAACTGCATCACATACCTCTCAGCTTGTTTGCTCTCCCAAAATGGTCCTACTGCCCCTTGAAGATATGTTCATTTTCACATTAAATTTGTTTAATAATTTTAACATCTGTAGGGCCAAATTTTGCAGTTCTACCAACCTGCTCTCAATGCATTCAATGTTCAAAGGCTCTTGATTTGTCACATAGAAGATACATAGACACCTTGCTAATGACTATTGAATTTACAACAGGCATTTACTGCACCCAAAAGGCTTGCAGTCAGGCATAGATACAACTGGACAAAACCAACAAATGAACTTTCAGTACCTCAGTGTAGTGACTGATATATAAAGCAAACTGTGCTATTTTTTTTCCCTTCAGAGAAAAAAATTCATGATTGAAAGCAGCTTCAGTGGCAAGAAACACACCTTCATTACTGATACAGCAAAGACATGTAAATATCTACTGGACCTCTGTTCTGCCCAGCACAAATTCAATGCACAGATGAATTCTAGGCAACTTCGGCAAACTTCGTCAGGTGAGGTATAAATGCACTTTCATTACTGGGCCCATTGGACAGGGTTATGTTTTAGGAAAGGTGCATTTACCAAAGCTGAGAATTAGAACCTGCCACATTAGTTTCAGTCTGCTGCAGTTAGAAAATAGTGCCTCCTACTACATTGGAAGTTAGAGGAGTGTAAGTCTAACTTGGCATGTGCATGTGAATGGCCAGGTGTAGCAGGTGAAGAGGGGTTCTCTGATGATAATAACAACTATGTAGCTAAACTCAGGTTTAAAAAAAATAAAAAGCATAATGTCACTTCCCTTCAGGAGACCTGCTTAGAATTATACCCCAAATGTAACATGAAAATATTCCACACAAATTAGAACTATAGTAGTGCCCAGATATGCTGGAGCTGAATTTAGTTATCTTTGCATAAGACAGGGATTCAACCCTATGGTTCAGTCCCAGGACAAAACCACTAAACCAAAGGCACATGAGTCATACCCTCTCAACTACATAGCTGCTAGCAGCTCTTATCTTAGATTTTGCCATGTCTGTGGAAGATATTACTAATACCTCCTTAAGACTTCAGATTTTCCACAGTTTCTAAGACAAGGTTCTGCTCAACCCAGGGCAGTTACATAGCACTTCTCACCCACAATTCTCAGCATGTTCTGTAAAGATGGGTGAGGATCATTAAGGAGAAACTAAGGCACATAAGAAATAACAGTCTAAGCTGATCACTGTCATCACTCAACTTCAGTGAAGCAACAGGAGTTTTCACTAGCTCATCATTTCACTGCCTTGAACAGAACCGTAATCATTTACACCCCTGAGTGTTTTACCCAGTGAGTCCTAATAGGAGAGTCTAGTGTCATGCCTTATCTGTTGGCATACTCTTTTCTGCAGTAAAACTGTAAACAAATTATACCATGGGATATAACAGGTCTATTGAAATATTGCCTCCTTCTCATTAAAATCATTTAATGAAAGGTGAAATTCCACCAGCACAAATTTGTTCCCATGGAAAAAAATGCTAGGATAGCATTTAGTTTTAAAGCACCTTTTGTTGCTTGATGCCTGTAGTTTCAAACATAATTTAGTGGGACTGTGCTTTTTAGCATGTAAATGAGTGCTAGTAGTAAATCCTACAGTTTCCTGTGTCACATTTGTTTGTAGTAATATGTCCTAATAAATATTATTGCATTCCATATATAACAGAATAAATGATTGAGAACTAAGAAAATTATAACCCAAGTCCTGATTACAAGTACACCAAACCACTGAAACAAGCCAAACTTACATAAAGCATGTTTCTGAGGTTCAGTGTGTGCTTGCTGTCCCAGAAAAAAAGCTTTGTGAAGGCAATGACAGACAGTAGTACAAAATGCTGCTTTTGCCAACACAGTGAGGCTGTAAAAGATTTCTGCACACTTCTGCTTGTGTTGCACTGTTCAGATGTATAAGTCACCATCACTTCAAAACTTGATAGCAACCCCCTGCTTCGGAATCACCATAGCAACTCCAGACTGCATTAATACTGTGGACAGTTAAGCCTTCTGATGCCTTAAGAAATGCCTTTGATCAAAGCCACCAAGGAAAGAAGAGCCTAGATTTAATGCTGCAGAGTAGTGTTCTAGAAAGTTGTATTCAGGTTAATATTTATTAGGAAAACACACGGGAAGTTAGCTGTCATTTATAAGCAGAATTAAAGCCCATATTGATGCTGGCTTGTATCAAGCAGAGAGGTTTTTTTTTTGTCTTCAATTGTCTGCTGTCCCTCTCTCCTCCAAATTCCTTCTTCAGACTACCAGCTGAGAACCTAAATAAATTAATGCCTCCTTAAGCACTATCTTGTTTCAGAAAAATAAAATCCTTTTTGTATATAGCAGAGCCCAGGTGTCATTAAGCAAGTAGTAGATTTCACAGGAAAGTGAAAAACTGGCCACCAAGATGGTCCCCTAATTAACTTCACTTGTGCAAATCACTCAGCTCTTTGGCACCTCTCTGAATGTTGGCAAGAATGTGTGAGTAGAGTCCCTGTCTTCTCAGATATACATATAATGGAGGGGAGGGCCTGTGAAGGATCAGAAATTACTACCAAGATGTCTAATTCAGACTTTGACAGACAGATATGTCTCATATACCAAATATTTACAAAATACACTTTACAGAGATATTCAGGTTTAAATTATATAGGGTTGTACATTTCATCTGTCTTTGTGGAAAGTGAATTTGTAGTATAATTCACAGAAATGAAATCTAAATACAGTATATGCTTTCTGTGAAAGAAATGGATTGAAAACTACTCACTCCAAGGCCTGGATATTCTCAAAGATACAAGAAAAATATATCTGTAAGGTCAATCTTATTTTTTTTTGGCATGTTCAAAAGGTTAGATGGAAAGTTCCTTTGAGCTTAAAAAGATGGGATAATATCAGTGGATTTGTCTTTCCTTCCTTCCCTCTCTCCCTTCTTATTCAGAGGACAGTAAATTTGTGGAAATAGACAAATCAAACTCTGCATATGCAGCTCAGCGTGAACACCTTGCTCTTATCCAGAGACTGTCTCGTTCAGAGAATGTGCTCTATGGAGCAAACCTGGAAAACCTTTCTGCTGGGATGATGAGCAAATCTTGTGATAACCTCAGTGTGGAAACCAACAACAGGATGAGAGACAAAAGCAATCTTGGCAGGTAGGTTTGCTTTTTCCTCTAAACATGTGTAAGAATACTCAGTCGTAGATTATATAATTGCAAACCTCTGTGCTGAACTATGAGGCAAACTTTTTTTTTTAAAGTTTTTATTGTGGTCACATCAAAAGTCTGGGGGTTCCATGGTGCCAGCAGTAGCGTAAACACAGGCAGGAAACTAACAGACTAACAGATAAGAACTTGAAAAAGAATGACATTTAAATTTGTACCAGATTCAGGAACGAACCATTTACTGGGTTATGGGGAAGTATAAAAATAAGGGAGAATAAATGTAAAATCTGTTTCTGTATCTTCTTGGAAATGGCAATATGTGAACTAAATGCACAGTGGAAGCTGGTTTTGATCAGGAATGTCTACAGATGCAAATCATAGGGAACAGTACAAGAACTTCCCTCTCCTCATTTGTGTTGGTACACTCACCTGTGTAGGTGGTTACTATAGCTGCACCCAGTCTCAAGGCCTTTGATGAATTCTAGTGCCTTTTAGAATACTAGAAGTTAGAATAGAGCCAAGAAGAACATGAATTACCAGGAAAATTTTCAGACACGGTTTTGTCTAACTGAACAGCAGGGCTAAATGAATCATGCTGAGGCTATGCTGTGTTTTCCTGATGCCTGCACTCAGCTCAGAGAAAAACACAGGGCAAAATCAGTCATATGAATGGTCTAATGGCAGCTGTTATTTGGAAGTAAATGCTGGCAAGGATAAATTACCTCTCCCCTACAATGAAATGCGTCCCAGAAAATCAAAATACTTGCTGAAAAGATATAAACATGTGCCTTCCCAACTTGGCGCTGACAGACTGACAACGAAGGGTGCTAAATACCCTTGCTGATTTATTATTGTAACATACCTTCCTGCAGGTCCTTATCAGGCCTATCCCACTCAGAAATGCACATCAATTTGAATGAAAAGCAAAGGAGCTATGACTACCTCTCTATCCATTCAACTCAGAACACAATCAGTGGTAAGTATAATAATCATAAAGGGAGACATTATCCTTCCGTATTTGCTGTTTCAATATCAGGATACTAAGATATATTCTACTTACAGATTAAAGAATAGCCTATTGTACTTCTAGTCCTGGGAATTAACCCAGAGTTTAGCAAGACAAGCTGTTTTCTTCTCTTTAGCTCCTACTTTCTGTCTGGATCAGTGGTAAGGGACTTCATGATAAAATTATTCTATAATGGTGCCTATTGCTCTACAGAGACATAGTTCAGTACACCCAGAGACTCTTGCACAGGGCAGTGTCCCTCTGCTCAGAGGTTTGCAGAGGTTTGGTTAGCAGCTGAGATCTACAAATCAATATATGATGCATAAGACAGCATAAGCTCCAGGTGCTCCTCTCTTTTTGCATTTGTGTGACACTAAATGGACTAAGGCCTGGATACCTAATTTTCTAACAAAAGCCATATTGCATGCACACAGTGAGCAGATCTATGGAATATGAAGCTATGCTTAATTGGTTAGTCCATTTTAAAAATAGAACTGTACTTCAAAAACACTGTGGCAATTGCACAATTTTAAGTAGTGTTAACAGTACTGAAGTCACCATTGCAATCGGTGTTGGTTGGATTGCACCTTCAGAGCCAAAAGTGCCCACAGGCTAAAGTTCCCAAAGGAAGCCATAGAAGATTTTGTGTCCAAATCATGGCCAGGTTCAATGGGCACTACATGCCTGACTCTTTAAACATCCTAACCTTAATAAAAACATTGCAGAAAAATGCATAGTCTCACAGAAAGGAATATTATAGGAAGAGCTTACACAACTCTGTACATAGACTTTTCTAAAGAATGAAAACTTCTGAACACTTGTTTGAACTTCCTTCCTGAATTATATTAATTCAGAAGTAGTGGTAATGTTGAAATCAAGGACAAAATATATTTTAATTTTTGGAGCTCCAGTTTTGTAAAATATATGAATCTACTGTCTCCCTGCATTAATCTACATTTATTCTAGCTGTTTTGTTTCTGCAGCACCTGCATCACCAGCCATCCAAAAGGAAGTTTTTCTAAGTGGTCTAGAAAGAGAAATCATTTGTGTCAGCCTCAAACGTGACCCTAAGAATGGATTTGGTAAGTAAGGAACATATTCCTGGACTGACAGATCCTGGTGCTAACACTGATATTTGCTGAGTTAAGCTGGGCAAGACTGTAAACTTGTTCTCCCCATTTATACTTCTTATAGAGGAAGACTACCAGTCTTTGTAAAGGATTTAGAATTTCCAAGACTGAAAAGGACTAAGCACTATGTTTTAAGAGGACTAACTAAGGCCACAGAGATCAAGGGGACCAAGTGCTAAAAGTAGAATGAAAGTAACATGGTTTTAGTTTTGTATCTGAAATACATGTGTACTGATTCTATTTATCTTAAACCTTACAGGTTTTACCTGTGAGGGCGCAAAAGATGTACACAAACTCAACGTGAATGTTTGTCAACTTTTAGATTTTTATAAACATTTAGTTATCTAATGCTGTGACAACACTGTATCCTGTTCCTGTGGATGAGTTCAGAGGATCATCCGGTTCACAGCTGACCATTAATACAACTAAAAATCAAATTTCTAGATGATGCAGGTCTGTGGGTAATATTCTAATCCCAAACCCAACTCTTATAGCAGCGAGCAGAATAAATTCTGCAATAGGCAGAGCTAGAATAGTGAAATTGAACTCCTTGACAATAGATTTAATTTTCTTAGATCTCTTAGATTAGAAGTTTACATGGTCCACCTTAGATTTCCTGGTTGCATGATGTAGAATAATGTTAAAAATTATCTGAAGAGCTTTTATACCCTTTTGCTCCCGCAGGTGTTAAACACTGCAGGTCCACCTAATTTATGACTCTTACAAGAAAGTAGTTGGGGGTCCTTTAAAAGTAGGAAGCCAGGAAAGCATTCTTACTGAGAAATTATATTTAAATAGCGACCAAAGTCACCAGCACACTTTAATTATAATGTAAGTTTAAAGCTCTCCCAAATCAAGACCTTGATGCCATGTAAATCAGAGCTCCCCATTCCTCAGACCACGTATAAAACTTACACCATTGGAGTAAGAGCCTTTTGTGCTCCTAAGGTTCACCTTTTCTAATACTGCCAGTGTCTCTGTGTTTTCATGCTATCTCATTTTTGCAGGTTTTGTAATTATTGGAGGAGAAAATGTAGGAAAATTAGACCTTGGTATCTTTATCGCTTCAATTATCCCCGGGGGACCTGCAGACAAAGCTGGAAATATCAAACCAGGTCATTATCCTTAGTTTTTAATTAGAATTAAAATACTTGCATAGTTTAAAGTTAGCTACTCTGGATTTATTTCCTCATTTAGATGTACTTTGTCTTGGTTTTATCTTTTTTTTTTTTAAGGCGGACGACTCATCTCTGTGAATAATATTAGCCTTGAGGGTGTTTCATTTAATACTGCAGTTAAAATCATACAGAACTCTCCTGATGAAGTGGAGCTCATCATCTCTCAACCCAAAGGTATAAAGGCAAATGCCTTTGCTGTCTATGGAATGCTAATAGTTAACTCAGGACACTCATATTTATTAGGCACTGGGATGTAGTAGTAGGTTCTTGCTACTCAGTGCCAGTTATAATAACCATGCGAGCAGTGAAAATAGTCAACTTCTAGCAGGTATCAAGTGATCTCTGTTTTATGTCAGTGTGAAAAAATCTATTATGGGCTGCATTGCTGAACACTAAGGGAATTCTGGCATTTCTTTATCTGATGGAGAGTCATAGTCCTCTGCAGTGATGAAGCAAACACATTTCTCCACACTTATAATAGCAGCGCTCCATTGTACAGTGACTAACTCATTTTATGGATCAGATCTCACAATCAGTTGAAATAGGAAGTTACTTTGTCCTCCTGTTCCAGGGTATAGCAATATTTGCCTTCAAATTTACTTACATTCAGCAATGTTTTATTTTGGTATGGCTTTACAGACTTGTATGAAGAAGGATTAAATGAAGAAAAGATTTTATCAAGAGGAAACAGCACTAGTGGATCTGAGATCTCTTGTGTAGACAGTGGGAGAAAAAAGATTCAGGATTGTCATACAGCTCTCCCCAAAGAACAAGACATAAACATAGATGAACTTGAAAAGACTCTTTCCTGGAGTATAGCACCAAAATTGGGCTCTAGGATTCCAGCTCCTTCAGCTGATAGCCTGGATGCAGAGGTAACTGAGATTTTGATGCTACTCAGTAATGTTACGCCCAGCATATAACATATAACAACATAGCAGCTATTAAGAATGGAAGGTAACTGAGAAATTAAAAACATGTGAAAAGGAGAATGAAAACCTTGGAATAAATTACATTGGAAATGTCAAAATCATAGACATGTCTGAAGTATGTGAATGGGGAAATGTTCTACAAAATGTTAGTAAAAATTTTCCTTCCTTTTTCAGTGGAGGCACAAAGTTTTGAATCTTTTCTCAAACTCTCTTTTAAGTTTTCAACCAGTCACAGAACAACAACATTTTGTGTCTAATTTTCTACTATTAGACATCCTTCCTATATATACTCAGCTTATGCACATTTAGACAGATTGTATTTTGAGTACCATTAGCATAAGCTTCAAATAATATCAGAGATATAAATTGTATCATTCCAGGTTTGCAGTGAGAGCAGGATCAAATCCTTTATATCTTCTGCAAATGCTCTCTTCATTCCCCCCCGCGCTTTTTTCTTTTTAAACTGAGATGCTGTAATGTCATTAGTGTTTATATTTTTGAGACAGGTAGCTGATTCTACCCACTTACCATCTCCATCAGAAACGAACTCAAAGGAAATCTACACAGTGGAGCTTCTTAAAGAAGATGGGACTTTTGGAATCAGTGTGACTGCAAGTGTTACTGTTAATCTTTCATTTTTTCTGTCAAACTGTTACATGACCAAGAACAAAGGCTCTGCTCATTCCCCGGTTCTTACCTGCACGATCTGTGAAAGAAGTGTCCTGGCATAAAGCACATGGGAGTACAAACCCTTTTCATCCTTTCTCAATTTGAGAACAAGATCTACCACTGAAAGTGGAATTTGGTCAGGGAGGGATATAGCCAGAGACTCTAGAAAACATGACACAAAGAATTCTCCAAGTCATGATGGGTTTTGTGGCTCCTTTGCAGCTCCTGTAACTTCAAGCCTGTGTCCGTAAACAGATTACATGGGACCATGGCAGAGCTCAAGCAGTGGCCACAGACACTGTTTAATTGTTGAGAGCCCCTGACATGGCTCTGGCCTGTGCCTCAACAAGCAGTATAATGGAAGCCATCCCATGCTGGGGAGCTGGAAGTTTTGCTACGTAGATTCAAGATAAACTGTGAATCTCATTCTGAAGGCCAGAGAAAGGGCCCTAGACAACTTTATTTTGTAATATAAGGAAAACCAATTCTCTGTGTATTTAGAGAACTGGGGAAGGCAGCAGTGAAAACTGTCTGCCACATTTGAATAATAATTAGTTGTCCTGCCTATCAAAGTTGAATTTACCCCTCCAGGCTGAGATGTCTTCACAGTCTTTGTTGAAATTGAGTAGGAAGCAACAGCCACTCCATTGCCTGCAGAAGAAATTAAGGGCTGTTTTTTCATCTGAATTTGGCCAGAGGATATATATGGACAGAACATAATTCTTAGGTTAATCTGGAATTTTTCTGAGCTGCACAACTTGAGGTCCACAAGTTGAGGCTTTATATATTGTCAGAAAGGTTAATAATTGCAGAATGGATATTGCATAGCTTAGAAGCTGGGCAGGAGACTAACTGAAAGATGCAACCTCATCTTCATGTGAGCATAGGGAAAAATTTATGAACATTTAGTTAATGTTTTTATATAGCCACACAGAAATGCATCACATTTTCCTGAGAAAATAAAATAAGATAACTGTCTATGGAAGTATGTTACAACTAGACGGGGGGTTGGAGTAACATCCTCTTTCCCCTTTTTCCTATATTTAAAAAAAAAAAGTAATTGCTGAAACAGTCGCTTTGCAATGCATGTATAAGTTGCTTTGATTTTTATCACAGGAAGAACATATGAAGACTCCACTCTAATCTGTGGGCATATGTTTTGCAGGGTGGAATTAACACTAGTGTGCGTCATGGCGGGATATACGTGAAGTCAATTATTCCCGGGGGACCAGCAGATAAAGACGGACAAATAAAGATAGGTAACACGTCTGGCAATAAAACTCTGGGCTGCAGAACTCAATGTTAGTGGGGACAGTGAAACACATTTGGGATTAGAGATTTTACAACTGTGAAATGTAATATGCAGTCCATCATTCCTCAGCCTGTCCCTGTACTACATGTAGATATCCCACTGCAAAATCAGAAGCCTCACACCAACACTGTAGAGTTACTCTCCGTAGGTGCCATCAGACTACTGACTCTGACATCTACTTTCAGTGATACTGGTATAACCGGACGCTATCACTGCATTTACTTAGAGAATACCCTGGTATGTTTTATGTGCTAGTTATAGAATGCTGTACAACAAGCAGTATTGCTTTCCTATGAATTAATATTAATTTGATACATGTAAGCATGAAGTCCTACTGTAACATGGGTAGCCTCAAGGTTTATACCCTCTTAACCTGAACATCAAAACAACTTGACCCTTTTTTTCCTTTTGCCTCAGGTGATCGTCTGCTGGAAGTAGATGGCATCAGCCTCTGTGGCATCACCCACAAACAGGCTGTGGAACACCTGAAGAAATCGGGCCAGGTTTGTACAATAGCAGAGCTCAGTAAGATACACAGTAGACTAAACTGGACTTAGTATGAAGTACAGTAGCAAAGGAAACCCACCCCCTACCCCCAATCCATTCCCCCTCCAACCCCATTCTCCTGAAAAGTAAAAAGACTTAGGGCTCACTGTGTACTGTGTAACTGGAACCTGTTCATCATTGTTTTAGATTGCCAAGCTGGTTCTAGAAAGGGGAAACTATCAACTGGCAGAGCCAGGTGTGACTGCTAATGACAGAAAAGAGGACCAATGTGCAGTTGTTCCTGTGGCAACATCCTTCACAGATGGTACCAAGGACTACTGCTTTTTGACAGATGGTAAGTGATAAAAAAGGAACTCAGGGTGACTTCCTACAATGTACAAGAAAGGAATGAATGAAAATAATTCTGTGAATTTTCTGTGAGTTGGAAGGAAAACTGTACACTGAATAAAATGATTTCTGATGTACTTAGAGTTACAATTGCTAAAGGTAGCTGAACTTATCCTAGATATAAATACTGTATCTCTCAGACTTGGTGAGATGGGGCTGGCAAGGGAATGACCCTGCCTGTACTCTATGACACTCTCAGGCAGGAGGCAGCTGTGTCAATGTGTTCAGGCTGTTACCCAGAGAGAGCATCGCCAGCACAACCGCTGATGCTGTGACAGTGGTGAAGCTGGGGTGAACTGCTGCCTCAGGGCCAGGACTGGAGACTGTCATCATTTAATTTCTTAAAAACAGAAGATTCAGAGATCACTTTCACAGAATTTAGCCAACAAATAAACGCTGTATTTTTTACTGAAGGTTGTCTCATAAACACTAAGTTTGAACCATACCTTTCCTCGGGGAAGTTACTCCTCTACATTGTTGCTAGGAGAATGGAATTCAGCTACAAGCATGGAATTTGGGAATGGCCTGATCTCTCATTCTCAACTGAAAGAGCAGTAGTTCCAGCTTATGCTGGTTAGTGCTGGAAATAAACTAACCTTGGGCAGCTACAGAATAGTAAAATTTATGCAACATTTACAGAAGAATGTCAGAAGAGGATAGCATGTGAACTCTTTATGTTGGTACAAAAGGCTTCTGCTCTTGTACCAGACTGCAAACAAAAGGTGGAATAGATTCCAGTTCTCCCTATTCTGCTTGTGAGATTTCAAGAACTTGTGTAAGATAAAGGAACACCAAACCCTTCTTTTGCCACTACTAGGAGTAGATCTACCTCTGCAGCACAGAGGGAAAATGTCTGTTGAGAGTATAGTACATCAGCTCCTTAGGGAGTACATATGTCATGGTCCCCACTTTTTTTCCAATCTCTGCTTTGAATAGATAATACATTTGAAGTGAAATTAACAAAGAATTCTGGAGGCCTTGGATTTAGTGTTCTGCAAATGGAAGAAGATTCTTGTGAACACCTTGGAGGAGCTATTGTAAGGATCAAAAGACTGTTTCCAGGGCAGCCAGCTGAAGAGAATGGAGAAATTGAAGTTGGAGACATCATTTTAGCTGTGAATGGGAAACCTCTTCGAGGGCTTTTGTATCAGGTACCAGGCAGTACTATTACTGAGCCTCTGGATGGATAACAGGTTAATAAAGACAATGGGATAAAACTATATTTAAACTTCATTATCACCAGAGGGTGGCAGAATTTGCATATAATGTGATTTCTTTGTAGGATTCCTCTCTAGAACTCTTATGGAGAATTTTCTTCTAAAAAATTCTTAGAGAGAATTTCTTCTGCAATTTAATTTATAACATTCTACCACTAATGCATGAATTCTATTGTTAGATGCACACCAGCTGTTAATTAGTTGTTGTTACGCATGATTGGAGCATTTTCCCCCTGTGGATCATTTGTGCTTTGTAATGTCATGCAGATTCAAATGTCCCAGATTCAAATTTCCACCAGGTGAGGCAAATCCAGTGTAACTTTTTTACCTGGAATGAAAAATTCCACACTTACATGAAGAAATTAAATGGTAAAAGTAGGCTACATATGGATTTATTTTTTTTCATCATAATATGGCAGTTTGGGGAGCTGTGCTAATGTAATTGACCGAAGATGTGTCGCTGCCACATTCTGCTTTTCTTCAAGAAAGAAAATTAATTCATTTAAACCTATGTGTCTGTTGGTGGAACAGAGGTTTGTAAATAAAACTAACTTTACTTGATAACCAATTAACTGGATACATGCTCACATATAAACTATAACAATATATGACAACCCTTCAGTAGAAAATTTTGGCCCTCAGAAACTGCTGAGAGGCACAAACACCAGGAATTTAGCATTCACAATAAAAAATATCTTCATCTCAGTTGGTAAAATGATGTGTACTATTGACTGTGTTCCATCAGAAATATTATTCCTTTCTGCTTAGGATGTCCTGCACTTGTTGAGAGGAGCTCCTCGAGAAGTCACACTGCTACTTTGCAGACCACCAAAAGGTGTTCTTCCAGAAATAGAGCAGTTTGCCCTGGTAAGGCAAAGCTTCTGACAGAAACTTACTTCTGTAAACCTGGAAAGGCACTAGTATCCAATCTTGAATAAGGCAACCTTCCCTTTTCTCCAAGGCCCTCTATTGCATTTCTTTCCCTTCCTGGCTTCAACTCAACCTCTAGAGTTCAACTGATATTTCCTTAGCAAACAAAATAATACAAATCTGGCAGATGTGAAACATATTTATCCCAGTCCAACAACTTTTGAGTTGCAATACTGTCACTGGAATGAAACAGCACATACCCAAGTAGGTCTTCTAGTGGTGGTTCTAAAAATGTTCTATTAGATCCTCAGCCAGAAGCTATTGTAACTCACAGGCTTGGAGTAGCTATATTACTCCAAAAAGTGAGAGGAAACTAAAGAGCTTTCCCTATCCAGACTATCTCTTAACGAAGTTAAATAAATGAAATAATGGTTTCAGCAGGTTATCCAGCTTCCTACTGAGAGTTAACAGAGTCTGCAGGGGGAAGAACAAAACACAAACAAAAAAGTCCCAAACAGTTGAGACTGCAGAGCTAAAACAGTGCCATTAGATGTGCTAACATTATTATTCCTGCTTCTTGAACACAGCTCATAGACACATACACAAGTACTTTTAAAATGAACATGCATTTGCATTACTCATGCTCCATGCAGAATGGCCTGCTTATGGTTCCTGTCCCACTAGGATTTATGGACAGACAGAAATGACTGTCAGAACCATCTCCAGATAACAAACTGTCTCCTGTTGCTCCCCTGTAACATGTCCTTGGCTGATTTCTATGGTCAGTTGCAGAAGGGTCAAGTCTGGAAGCTACTTCTACAGATTGAAGAGCATATAGACAGAGCACTGAGGCATGAGATGAACAGAAATAAATAAATAAAAAAAAGGAACCTCTAGAAAATAATTCATTGTGAACTTGTGTAGTAGTTCCAACTGGAACTTCTGAAGAAGGTGAAAGATAAGCATAAAGACAAAAGAGTTATTTAGTGAGAGAGTACCTCCCTTACGCTTTTCTCTCCCTTCCAGCTACCATTTGATATTTTCCGATTCAGAAGCTTATTAATATTGCCTTTTCAAAATATTTTGCTCTTAAAGGGAAAATGATAGGATATTAAAGAGGAGTTACATTAACCTTTCTGTTACTTTGATAGACTCCAGCACCATCTCCAGTCAAGGAGTTTGTGGCAGAAATGCCAGGTGGAAACAGTATGGATCAATCTACCAGTGATGGAGGTAGTACCTCTCCAGACCTGGAAGACTGCCTGGATTCTCCAGTGGCAGAAGATTTCAGTGAGCCTCCTGAAGATGACAGCTCAGCTTATGAAGAGCAGGAAGCTGAGTTTCAAGAGAAGACCATAGAAAAGCTCATGACTTCCAGGGAGAGTTTCTATAAGCATCTTTGGAAGTTTCATCAAGAAGCTTCCAGTTCTGAAGTATTACACTCCCTAGAGGAAGAAATGAAGCAGAACTGCTACTCACCATGTGAATTTGGACAGGTCAAAAGGTAGGAAATACCAAAATCTGCTCTACAGTCTTTCCTTCAACTCTTAGAATTTTGAAAGTGAATTGCTGAGGTTTAAGTTCAGGGGTCTCTGCTTCTAATCACTACTGATTACTGAAGATTTTGTTTTACCATCTTATTCTGACTCTCCTAATCTGCTTTCCCTATTTACTGTCATTTTCTTAGAATTTTGCATAAGTATGAATTGCAAGACTGTTGTTACAAGTGCTACACTACTGTAATTGTTTATGTTGTTCAGCTGAATCTGGTTGCCATTTGAAATTAGTGGAAAGACTCTTGACTTAAATAGGAAGCAAATACTTTCTTATTTATTATATATTTTTTTTTTATTTCAACCTTTTTCAGAATTGACTTAGGTATGAACTTTTTTTCTTATTGTGTGATCTTTCAATTTCAAATTTTTTTCATAGGAATTAAAAAAAAATCAGAAGACAAACTGTGATCAAGGAGAAAAAAAAAACGTTATTTTCTGTTTTCTGATCTTCACAAGCCAATAGCAGCCCTGAGACAGAGGAATTATACAATAAAATACAGTGCAAATGGATTCAGTCTCCTTTTACACTCTTTTGGATCTATCAGACACTGGCAAACGGAAGACAATCCATTTCATTTTCATCATCTTTCCCAGTGCACAAGAATATAAATTATTAGAACAGAAAAGACTGGTGCAAAGAAAAATTAAAGGTCTTCTACTGGCCTTTAACTTTAAACTTTAGTAATTTTATTGAAAACTAATTTCCATTTTTCCACACAGTCTCTTGAAGTCTTTTTGTTACTTTTAACACTCATCAAGCACAGACCCAGACAGATATTCCAGTGTCTAGGAAGTTACAGCACTAGGTGACTGCAAGTCAGGTGGGGCCATAATGGCACTTCATAATTTTAGCTTCTCTTTGTTGAAAGGACAAGCTTCACTTGATTAATGAATGAAGCTCCTGCTTACAAATCTGCTTCTCTACTGCTGAGAGCAAAACCAGCAGAAATATGTCTGTAGCAAACATATTTGCCAAGAAATACAAATTCATCAAAACTACATTTATTGTGGGAAAATATCAATTCCAAGAAAAGTTTTGGATTATTTCCAAGAAGGAAGTTCTGAAGTAAATGTTTTTTGTTTGATAGATTTTCATTATTATTTAGTTTCAGCTTTTGCATTTTCAAAAGGCAGCCAGAGCAGTTTAAGATGGTATACATTTTAAACAGTATTTTAAACCTCATCTCAGTCTAAATGATCCTTCCAGCTAAAAATACACACACATCCCAGAAGGAAATAGGCTTTAATAAAGGAATTCCTTTTGATTAATGAAGAAATTTCTTCAGATTGCTCAAAACATTTCATGCAAGTGTATAAATCTTCTGATATGAATTTTAGAAGTTCCCTGCTCAGAGTTTCACATGGAAAATTCCTTTCACTCTTTGTCAGCATCAATAAGAAAAAGCTGCTTTGAAAAACTTCAGCCCATTGCTTCCCCTGTGCAGACCTGTGTAGGGGTCACGAGACTCCAAAAGAAATTCAAGCATCTCAGTGGAGCCCGTGTGTGGGCCTGCAGAACCAAGACTTGTGTTATTTCCTGTGATGATATAGAACTGTGGTAGAAGCTGTGCTATGATTATGCCACTCACTGCTGGCTTGTTGCCTTGAGCTTGTTTAGCTCTGCCAAACACCTTTCACACCCTCTGAAGGTCAGTCAGCACTTCACTAGCATGTGACAGCTTCTATGACATCCGCTTGGACCAACATCCATTGAACATACTCTTTTCTTTCCTCTCTCCAAAAGAAAGGAGCAAACTGTATTTGTTGCTATCCATAAACATTTCTTTTAATTATCACACTTTTCTTCCACACTATTCTAAGTATCTTGTCCAGCTATTAAAGTAGAAACTGTCAGCCTCATTCTCATCTTCCCTGTGCTACTGGAGACATCCAGCTTCTCATTTCCTCCCTGTACAGACACATGCTACCAGACTAGATGGCTTCCCTCCCTGAGGGCATACAGCACCAGCCCATTCGTTTTCCTTACTTCCATCAGTATTTCAAAAATACCATACTAACTATATCCAACCAACTATATCCTAACTATATCCAACCAAAGTGCATGTTTTGCTACTCTGTTTTATAATTTCTTTCTGACTATAGACAACTTTTGAATCAAAAGCTTAACAATGGGGATCTTCTGTGATTTCATACAAGAAACGCAATTAGTTTTTCTTTTAGTTGTCTGTGTTTGCTTGGGAGATGGTAGCTCATTTTTATGAAAGAACAAAAGATCCTGGGTGACTTATATAAGAAATGACATGGCATCTTTGCTATGTGAAGCATTAATAAAAGCTATGCCATTTTAAGTGTTTTTTTAAGATGAATGAAGTTTAGCAATATTTCAATAAGGATAGATATGAAGAAAACCTACGTTGAAAAAAATGGTATTTCAAGCATTTTTATAAGCTTTAATGATAAATTTAATGGGAGACAATGTCATAGTAGTTTATTAGGGTTCATTTATGACAAAAGCCAAAACAATATTAAGCACAACATATATGATTACAGTCTGGGCTGGAACATCAAAAGTGCTGAATACTTTGTCTGCAATATAGTAGAATTAAATCAACAATAATTTTAGTTCTAGTAGTTGAATAAATCCATTGATTTCTGTAGGACAACTCATATGCTTCCAGGCTTACAGAAAGAAGTCAGGACTTATATTTTTCATGAAGAGACGGGAATCATTTCATATTTCGTGTTTCTGGTCTGTGCTCAGATACCTAGAAAGACCAGTAGAAGCCAGAAATGTGGCTATCATTCCTTTTTTCAAGAAAAATGAAAATATAAAAATTGTAGTAGTATTGTAATGTGCATACCACTTACCAGAAAAGTTAATTTGTTTATGGAAGATGAAATAATAAGTAATTTGGGCATTATCTGATTATTTTTTCCCAGAAGCAACACAAGTATGAACTAATGCCTCAGAAAAAAAGAGTGCAAGATTTTGCAAAGGCAGTTTTCAAATTATGAAAGCTTTTTAATCTTTCAAGTAGCTTAGCAAAATATTGATTTTTTTTTTCCCGTTTTATATTAACATTGAAGAATTCAGACAGCAATTCAATATCATAACTAGTACTTCAGTTAAAGTTAAAAGGTCATGCATAAGCAGTAGACTTTTCAGTGGCCATTTAATAAAGCATATGGAGGAAAACCCCAGCACTGCAATCTTTTTATTTTCCAGCCGCGTATTTAATAAGAATCATGATGACCTATCGAACACAAAATGTATGCCTGAAACTCTCTCTCTAACCCCTATTGATGAAGAGTATCTCACTGTCAGCTCAATGCCTGTGGCCCCACTTTCACGAGGAGGAAGCTTTGAGACTCTCTCCGCAACCACTGCGACCCCACAACCACGTGTTTGTGGTCCCTTATCATCATCCCCACCTGCCAGAGAGACACATGACAGTGACAATGAATGGGAAGACTTGGAGGAACCAGAGGAAGAGAAGGAAGAAAATGAAGATTGCACTCAGGTTTGTGACAGGCATCAAATTATTAACCAGTAGAATACAAGGGAAAAGAAACAACTTTAAGAGTGTTACATTCTTGAACATTATTTTTAACTTATTTTCTATGCTATTTCTACATGACTTTTTTTTTCTTTCCTGAATATCCACTATCTTCAAGTAAAGCAGACCTTCCACTAAGTCTACCTCTCCAGAATTCTTAACCGTTTGCCTTAAGGCCATTTCCTTGGTCTTTACATCTTACTATTTCTCCAACTTTCCAGCATTCTGCAGTATTATTCTCAGTGTACAAGGGCTTAAAAGTCCTCTAGTAGCCTCTAAAATTAATTGGAGTCAGCTACTTGGTTTTTTTCTGTCATCTTTAAAGGCCATGTGGAAAATCACTTTGTTACAGTGATGTTACTGTAATGTTCTGATAAGAAAGTATGATCTTTGTGCTAATTACTATTCAAAATATAAGGCTCAATCTCCTGCCAAATGCAGAACATCTTGCATTCCTACTGACACTAATGAGCTTTGAATTCCTATTAATTTGGGAGCACTGTGGACAAAATTTAGCTCCATCCATTTCCTTCAGTGGGACATTAATAGCAATAACAACCATAATCTTTGCACCCTCCTATTGCAACACTTGTCAGCTCAGAGGACTCCAGGCCTTTCTTTACATATTTCAAAAGCCAAAATTCCAGGCCCAGGTGGCATTCTCTGCCTTATTAGGCCCTATCAATCAATCAACATGAAACTCCACAAGGTAAAAAGAAGGAAAATTAATTCTGGAATATAGTCAGAGAAACCCTTATGTATACTCTTGTTTATACCACCTGAGGATCTGATTCCTATCTGCATATAAAACATAATGGAAGATGTTAATAAAGCAACAGAAAAGCCTACATCAAACATATCTTGTGCATGTTTTTAATAGGAAATGGAGATATTTGTGACTTTGACCAAGTCAGAGAACAACGGGTATGGATTCTCTGTAGTTCTTAACAAAGTGGATACCTGCCTGTATGTTGATGAAATCTTGAATGACCCTGCTCTTTCTGATGGAAGACTGAGAAGGGGAGACAGAATCATTATGGTACAGTAACTGTTGGAGTTTATATAGAGGAGAAAATATTTGCAGATCAATCTCATTTAGCTTTGGCATTCTTCCTTTGGTAGCATCCAGTTTATCTCACATTAAGGTACGCAAGTGCAAATGAATCATATAATAAATCTCATTCTGCTGACTTCAGTTGGATAAATTTCAGACCAAATAGATTTTATGACCAGGCAAATTACATGAATCATCTAGCACCAACACAAGACAAATGAGACATTAAATGCCTTCCCAATTAAATGACATAAACTGAATTAATGTAATAAGATAGGTGACGTACAAAGGATGCAGGAGTTATGTCCTTTGTAATGTATGAATAAACCCTTTTTTTCCAGTCTGGTTCTTGTACAAGTTGTTGCATTAGACTCTCTTCCTTGTTTTTTTGCAAGAAGACCTTGAGTTTCAAGAAAAAAAAAAAGCTATTTTTATGAAAGCTCTGCATTCAGAAATATAAAAGTTCAAGAAGGAAATCTTACTGCAATTTTAACTGTTGCATTCACTGAAATGAATACCACAGCAAAGCAGTAACATGAAAATGAAAACCAATTTAAGTTCAATATGCAAAACTCAGAGTGGAGGGAGAAGTACATGATGATCAATGAGATCTATGACATGATTTTCCTTGTTTGTCATTTAGGTGAATGGAATTGATGTCACATCTTTACCATGCAATGAAGTCCTGACTTTACTGCAAAGCTCTCCTCCTGATCTGCACCTTGTGGTTGGTCGTGCTGACAATGATCTGCATCCCTCTATTAGGCCAGATGAGATTCCTGTAATTACTCTCACAAAAGGTGCCAATGGACAGCTAGGTGTGTAGTAAATACTGTGCTTTCTATTTTGGACGGGGATTACAGCAATCATAAGATAATCATAAGCAACTGTGGTCTTGGATCAATATGATTCAAAGTGACCTTGACACCTTTATGGTCTCTGCCATCACCCGTGAGCTTTATTTTGAGCAAGGCCTAAGAGGGAAGACTCTTATTAGACCAATGAAGAGAGCTGGAAAAATTATCTTTGCATTATCACCCTATCAGCTGAAGTTTCTGGCAGACCTTCAGTCTCATATTTTTATGTTACTGATATACATAAGTTGTGGACAGTTAGATAATAATGTCTACTACCTGTGGAAATACATAAAGATCTATTTGGAGAGAAAGAAAAAAAAAAGGTAAAGTTTGAGAGGGATGAGCCACAGGCTAGGGCTACATTTTGCTACTCAAAAAATCTCCACTCAAATCCTTGATTCACCATAGGCATAAGGCATCGTGCAATACAAATGATAAAAGGAAATCCCCACAATGTGAGTATCTCGGTATTTCTGCAGAATGTGGTGACTACTGGACACAGATAAAAACTGTAGGCTAACAGGAAACAGTATGGCTATCTTTGCTCAGGTACTATATCCTGTTTTCAGGTGAGAAACTACTTTCTTCAGAGATTCCTTGAATGTCACTGCACCGTTCAGACTTCCATTGTATAGGTATCTCCTCAGTTGTCATAGGCCTCCATTCCCTATCTGAAGACTGTGAGGCACTGAAGTGCTCTGGTAATGAGGGAGTTACTGCTATGCAGCTGAGAGTCCTATTGAAATGACTATTGAACATCAGGTGAAATAAAGCGCTATGGAATCACTGAAGCATAGAGATGGACAGCATCATTTAAGTTTTTCCATACTTTTTCTAACATCTAATGGCATTTCACTCTCTCAGTCTAGCTTGTATACCCCATCTTATTGGGGCAAGACTTGTTTATAAAGTCAGTGATTTATTCAGCCTATGACTCACATCAATTCCGCTAGACTTTATGTCACTGACAGTGAAATTCAAAGCACACTGCCACAAAAGATGCTTTCTCTGCATTATTCTAGGCTTGAAGCTGACAGGAGGAGCTGGAAGCAAGTTACAAGGTATTTATGTGCTAGAGATAGTGCCTGGCTCTCCTGCCAGTGTGGAAGGCAGTTTGCAGCCACGAGATCAGATTGTTTACATCTGTGGACTATGGACTGAGGGCATTAGCCTGGATGATGCAGTGAGAGTGTGTGAAGCTGCCACGCAGAATGTTCAAATCAAAGCCACAAGGTAAATCTGCGCATACTCGATCTCAGTCCTAATGGTGAAGCAGGTTTCTAAATTTTGCATCAGCAAGCCAATCAGCACAAGAGAAACTACAAGAAAAATGCTTTATCTCAAAGGTCTGAATTTTTCAACCTGATAAATAACATTCATAAAATATCTTAACTCCATGTAATTACAACTGACACAGCGAGTACAAGTAGACTCACACCACAAATGAGAACTTCAAATTTCATCGTCCAAATACAAATGTGAACCTATTAACTGTGAGGCTGACCACCATTTTCATGTATCTCATTCTCTAGAGAAAATCTTTATATTTACACCACTAGCATCAATCTTTTCCGTCCAATCTCAGATACACAACTAGAGGCAAGAAACTACCTCTGATGAGAAATTCTGAGTTCCTTCTAACAGCCAAACATTTAGTTAGGTACTAAAAATGCAGCATTTAATCTGCAGCATGTAACGAAAAGTCATCCCAAGCTTAAACAACAACCTGCAGTAATGGATTTCCCTCATTAGTTCATGGCTGTAGTTTAGATTAATTATGTTCCACAGTCTGGTATAGCACCAGCACAGATCCTGCAGTGATACAGAAATAGCTTTCAAAGATCTCAGAGGAACAGTCAAATATTAACCCAAAAGCATGTGAAAAAATAAGTTACATAACCAGAGTGAGTGATAGGATGGCTGTCATCTCTGTTTTAACATAGTTCAAACCTTTATCAATGTTTTATTAACTTTCACTCGTCTAGCAGAAGAAACTGCCGCCTCATTACACTTAGTCAGTAGGTAGCACACTCTGATCATCAGAATTTACATTCTAAGGAGACAAATAGGAGAAACAGGATAGAAGAACTTAAAAAAGAGCATTCCCACTTTATAGAGAAGTAACCGAAGCTGAATTCAAAATGTACCAGAAAGCAGTTCTGTTTTGGCACAGGTGATTTAACATTCCCATTTTCCCCAAAACCACTTAAATAAAATGTTTCACTACTGTTAAATAAAATAAAATATTTTATATACTGATATAAACGCTCTTTAGAAAAGCACCATTTACAAAATCATAGAAGCACAACTACAATTTAGACAACTACCTTTCTAAAAATAATTTTAATATGTGCTTTACGAAGCATGCAGCTCTTAATGGCTCACGTATTTCACTTTTTCTGCCCTCAGAAATGGCAATCCAGTGGTTCCTATAGAGCAGGAAAATAGTAAGTAAGGCTAATATTTTTGGGTTTTAGTTCAAAACTTGCTTCTGATTTTGAAAATAAGCATAAACTATTGATTCATTGCATTTAAAAAGCTATTAACAGATTGTAATTTGGCATTCAGTATTTCTGTTACAGCCATTCTAAGGTTGTGAAGAAAATTCGGTAGCTATTTAGACAGAAATAAAATGTATAGTTCTCTGTAAAAAAAATAATTTATTACATTTTGCATAGTCTGTTTCTATTTCTAATTTTTTGTTATTAAATGGGAATTTTATGTGGTCATATTTCAACATCTGTTTTGACTGAAACTATTCTTTAACAAGTTTTCTACCCTTTTTGAGCCACTATTTACTGTGAGCCACTACTTCATCATCTAGCCCACCTTTCAAAACTGTTATCAATAAACTACAGAAAATCAGAAAGAGGCAGAACCAATATTTCTCAGTTAACATAAGAGCATTCTTGTCAGGAGATATTTAATACTATAACTGATACAAAACTTCAGTATACATCTTCACTACAAAGACTTGACCAGTATTGCTCTAGCAGTAGAAGGACCCTCAACAAGCAGAGGTTGCATCTGCACCATCAGGTGGAAGGATAGGTATCATATCTAGGTCACCACATGCAAAGTGTGTTAGCTATGAAAGTAGGAATTCCAGTGTACATTTGGCTGCAGGATTAAGTCAGGCCTAACCCCAGTTTCATTTACCTGACTGGATATTTGAATTTTTTATTTTTTTTTAATCATGCAAAGATGATCTCAAAAAGTAACCCTGGACCAGAATTGTTCACATGCCTACACTCATCTGAATACTGGCATATGGTTACCTGAAGAAATTATTCCAAGTCAAGCTAGTTACAGATTTCCTACTCTACCACATGTACCCATGTGTTTGTTTCTATCAGCTGAAGCGGTTTACCAGAAGACATAAATAAAGCTATGTGTACTCTCAGTTAATGTGGTATAACTAAAGCATGGCAAATGTATGCCCTGGTAGGACCTTGGTTATACAGCCTTGCTCCGTGAGCTTTGCAGATTTGAGGATTTCTCAAGACACCTTCAAAAAAAGTAACCAGGTCCAATTCACCTCTGATACAGAGTTATGAACTCTACACTGGTACAGTTACCTGCCTCTCTAACAAAACAGGATGTGTAAGGTCCTGCACCTGGGTCGGGGCAATCCCAAGCACAAACACAAGCTGGGTGAAGAATGGATTGACATCAGCCCTGAGGAAAACCACTTGAGGGTGTTGGTAGACGAGAAGCTCAACATGACCCAGCAATGCACACTCGCAGCCCAGAGATCCAACCATGTTCTGGGCTGCATCAAAAGAAGAATGACCAGCAGGCTGAGGGAGGTGATTCTGCCCCTCTAGTCTGTAAGACCCCATCGCAAGTGCTGCATCTGACTGTGGGACCCTCAAGAAAGAAGTGAGTCCAGAGGAGGACCATGAAGATTATCAGGGGGCTGGAGCACCTCTCCAACGAAGACAGGCTGAGAGAATTGGGGTGTGTTCCGCCTGGAAAAGAGAAGGTTCCATGAAGACCTTACAGCACCTTCCAGTATCTAAAGGGGCTACAGAAGAGCTAGAGGGACTTTGACAAAGACATATAGTGACAGGATAGGGGGGAATGGCTTCAAAGTGAAGGAGGGCAGGTTTAGATTAGATATTAGGGAGAAATTCTTTACTGTGAGAGTGGTGAGACACTGGAACAGACTGCCCAGAGAAGTTGTGGATGCCCCATACCTGGAGGTCTTCAGGTCTAGGCTGGATGAGGCTTTGAGCAACCTGGTCTAGTGGAAGGTGTCCCTGCCCATGGCAGAGGGTGGGAACTAGATGGTCTTTAAGGTCCCTTCCAACCCAAACCCTTCTATGATTCTTCTCTTTTATAAGCCACTTTAAAAAATCTACAGTACTGTGGTATTTGGTGTTCCGTTTGCTGTCATCGCTGATAGATTTATAGAGAAATCTGTAATAATTTGTTATTAAGAAAGCAAGCCTTCATTTTTATAGATTCTCATAATTACAAAAATGCATATAAAAATTGCAATTGCAACAGGTAGCATTTTTTAAAGAACACAACATTCATCATTTTCTATAATTCACATATTAAGAGTACTTTGTGGAAGTCAACTAAGATCACCAAGATATGATAAAGCAAAACCTCAAAACTGGGGGTGGGTGGGTAGAGGTGTGTTTCTTTGTCTGCCTGATCATTTCCACATGTTTAGAATGATTCAGTCTATTCTCTGATTGTTGTTATAATTTTTAAAACAGCAGTGGCAGAGATGCAATATCTCTGCAATTGTTTATATCCATATGCAAATTGGCAAACTTAATCACGCAGTATAAGTGTCTCAAATTGCCTTATATACTATCAGTATTGGATTTTGAAACTTTGTTTAATAATCTAAGCACAAAGTTTACATTCCCATGTGTAGATGAAGGTTAGCAGGAGGCCTGTCAGAACAAACATACCTGTATGTTTTCAGGGCCACTGGCTGAGAGAGAGAAAGGCAATATTTCTTTGTCAAATGAAAACCTGAATTCCAGAGAACAGCATCTGTTGCATCAACACGGTAAGTAACTTTGCATTTTTCAATTAGAATTTGTAAAATTTTGTGCCTTCTCTGAAAGAAACTAAGTCTCTAGGTGGTACTGGCAGCATCTGGGAAAGATTAATGCTTCATAAAAAAACTGCCTCCTTTGGAGTTGCAAAGAACATTTATACCTGTTGTCCATCTGGTGTCTTAGATGCTATAACATGTAGCTTTTAAAGCTTGTTTTGGATCCTGCTCACGGGAAGGTAAAAAGTCTCCAGGGATAATGCACAGAAGGCTCAGTTCACAGTTCAGGAGTTTGAGCCCATAGAAATCCACCAGATTTTTTTGTATTTTATATATCAAATATAAAATGTTTTATTATGTCTCTGAGTAAGATTTTGAGTGTTATACCATAGAACAGTTTACCAGTACAACTATGTAAAAATTATTGCTGCATTTTTCACAGAGAAACATTTGGAGGAAACAAACTGTGGTGCTGAGCAAAACACTCCTGATTCTCCAGAATGTAAAGTAAGTGATAATTTTAAGTGTGAGATGGTCCACTAAATGAAGTGGGCTATACAGAGGGAGTTTTTTTCAATAGTGGTATTTTATGTATTTTCTTCCTCTCCAGTTTCTTTGAAAATATGAATATAATACACTTGGAGAGTGTCCTTTGAAGTATAGAATTGCTTCAGCATTCATGGACTAGAATGTACTAAGCACTTCCTGGGGCCAACTCTTCTGTTGCTGTTTTTCACTGCTTAGAAAGAAAGTAGCACAGGAAAAAGACACAGAATGTCATAGCGTGGGATTCTGGGGAAAACAGGTGTAATTGTGAAACATTTTCCACAACAATCTTTGAAACCTGAGATTAAACCCAGGGGATGGTTGGGCACTGTAACAGACTCTCTGGGGAAGTGGTCACAGCACCAAGCCTGATGGAGTTCAAGAAGCATTTGGATGATACTCTCAAGCAGATGGTGTGACTCTTGGGGATGGTCCTGTGCAGGGCCAGGAGTTGGACTCCATGATCCTCATTGGATCTCTTCCAACTCTGCATATTCTGTGATTTCTGTGATTGTGTGATTCAGTAATAGGTTTCATTCTGAAATTATCAGATGGACATTTGAAAAGAGGGTAAAATTACCCCAGCCTTTGGACTATTATGCAGCACTGACATAGACCATAATGGTTTGAATTTGGCAAGAGGAATGCCATTTCTGAAATTATGAATTCCTAAAATACACAGGAATTTTTCTTCAGGAAAATACCAACATTCGGTGCTTCAAAATTCTTACAAGTCCAAACATAATTTCTGTTTGTGAAAACACATGCAAAACAATGTTAATTGAAATTATCTACATGGACAGATATTTCATGTGAATAGATCTACTAGTTTCCTCTTGATCGTGGTTTGCAAAAAGGGCTGCCTTTTGTTAAAATTAGACCTCCAACCTGGCAGAAAAATTGGAACAACTTCCTCACTTTTGATTAAGTCATCCCTATTACTGCTTCTTCTGCACCATTTAATCCATGATGGTTTATCTGTTCAACTTGCGAAAATAATTTCCAAGATTGATATTTGTGACATTGGAACTAGTCATGCTGCAAGTCCTAAACATTTCTAGTTTGCTGCTATTTCTGACATAGTACTTGACCCTAAAAAGGCAGCTGATTTTAAAACCAAATGAAGTGCTAAAGCCAAAGAGATGGAATGTAGGGGTTGCAAGATTAAGATTTTCATTATAGAACAATGAAAGAATGAACGATGTACTGCATTAATGTCATGCTGGAGATCGGAGTGCCTTGTTTGTCAATGACGGTGATTTATTTGATGTATTATAAAAGGATTATAGAAGTACACATTTCTTTGCTCCTAAGAGGTTATTTTCCCCAGCAGCAATTATTAAAAAGATTATGAAAATAGTATGTACTATTTTCATTCTGATACGTACATGGAGCTGCTATGTTGATCCCTAGAAGCTCTATACATCTATTCAAGACTAGGATATATCCCATAATCTACATCAACTAGTGAAGTATAATGGGATTTCTTGGTAATAAAAATGCAAAAAAACCCACAGCTGTGAATAAACTCCACTTTAGACTGCATCCTTCTCTGTTGTAGGACTTCATTATTAAGATCGAGCTGGAAAAAGCAGAAAATGGAAGCCTAGGATTTGCACTGGTAGGTGGAAGAAATGGCAGGGCCATCCTAATAAAAGCCATCAGCCCAGACAGCATTGCAGACCTAGATGGGAGGCTTCAAGTTGGTGACATTCTACTTAAGGTAATGCTTGTTCTTCATTGCTTTGGCCTCCATTTTCTCTATATACTCTATAACAAGCCTCTGTTCAGTATAAAGATTGTGCATATTGGAAATCTGGTGCTGCTTGGCATAGTAATATGCAGAAGGTGATGTCCCTCACCTCCTGATGATCAGAGGATTGTTCTGGGCCCCCTACTTCTTTCCTAGAGTTCAGCCTCCTGTGGGACTGGGCCTCTCCACAGCTGGCAGTTGGACACTCCAGCAGAGGCAGACCCAGAATAGCAAAGCAAGCAGTAAACTGTAACTACACCATACTGTATTTGTGCCCAGTGAAGATTACAGACGAAAAGATCAGGGAAACAACTGTTAGCTGAGCAAGCCTGCATGTAACAGCTAACCATGGGGACACTGGGAAGAACCTTCATGATGCCAGTTAGATATTATGAAGACAAGCAAAGCTGAAAACAGAGATTTTGATTATTTATTTAAAATCTTACTATCCTAACCACCTTACCTTACCACCTTTTAATATAAATCATCCTTTTTTTTTTTTTTTTACCCCAAATTATTTTTTCTTCCCCCTCCAGGAGTTTCAGTATTTTCTCTTTGCTTTTCTGTTTTTCACTTACTTCCTTTGCTTCTCCATCTTCTGTCTGAAGAATGGGGGAAACACTGTCCTCTTACTGTCTCAGACCGTACTTTTGTGGTGTCCTGCTGGCAATTATACTATAAGACGTAGAGAGGAGAGGATCAAGCAAAAACTGGAGAAAATGAGGGCACATGAAGTGCAAAGAAGTTATGTAAAGATTGCTCAAGGCTAGGATATGTGATTAAAAAAAATCTTTCTGGAATCTGGAAATACAAATCATTTTATTTTTCAGGTGAATGAGACTTTTGTCTCTGGTCTGCCACGCCAAACAGTTACGGATTTGCTGCGCAAGGCTCAAGGAACCGTTCAACTCACAGTCTGTCGAAGTGTGGCTTTGCACTGGGCTTATTCAGGCCATCAGAGTAACAGACCTTCCCCCACAAACACAAAAGCAGAGCCTGGTAAGCAGCTACATCCACTCAGTGTATGATAAAAGTGGGATTATGTGTTGCCTGAACTCATATTTCCTATTAGCAAAACAATTCAATTTTGCAGTGAGTTTGATTCATAGCTGTAGATACAAACACATTCTTCACCTTGATCTGCAGCACTGTCTAAACTACTCAAGACACAGGACCACAGGAAAGGAATATCCAAGTGTGATTTTTAAGTCTAGGAACGGTGGAAGCAAAGCTGCAAGGCCCTCAAAAATGCTTTAACTCAGCTTGTGTTTTTTAGTCATGAATCCTGGTCTGATTTTGCCTCATTTTATACAACTTACTGATGGAATCACAGCCAGCTGCTAAAATGCATTTCCCAATAATTCACATCCCACCATTCCTACTTATCTCCTGGAAGCACTACACCTCCTATTCTGTCTGGCAGACAATTTCTCTTCTGTGCTTATTCTTGATCAAATCCAGAAGCCTCTGCTCCCAGGTTAATTGTTATTAATTTGAGAGCACACCCATCTTGCAGAGGGCAGTACTAAGAGAGCTGACTAACTCTATGGAAAAAACTTGTGCTCTATGCTCTGCTCTATTGAATACTCAGAAATTAAATACTAATTAAAGCTGGGAGTGGAAGCAAGGATATAATATTACCAATAGATTGTGGTCCTCAACTTCCTATTTCTTTGAATACTGAAATGTTTCCTGTAATGTGGACAAACTTCAGTGGGAAGCATATAGAATTCCTCCTTCTGGCCTGCTGGTTACAAACTGGAGCCTCTGTTTCAAGTATTCTCAGTCAAGAAGACACCGCCATTGCTATTTTCATCTTACATGACATCGGTGAATTACACAGTTTCTGAGAAGTTTAAACTGATTTCCTGGACCAGCAAAACCCAGTGGTATTATAGAAGTACTGGCACCAAAGTTAATCTATGGTATTTGCCCCTTAGCACTGCAAAGGAATGGGCTGGGTTGGGGAGGGCAGATTTAAAGTCTGTTTCAGTTTTTTTATTTATAACTGCTGTTTATACAGGGCTGTACTTCAGTGGATCTTTCAAGTCTGAATTATGCTGGCTTCTTCAGTGGTGATACATGGCATTTGTGCTGTACTAACCCCCTTAGAGCATCCATGAAAGGGATATTCCATGCCAGTTTCTTGCACTTATCTCGGTGCCTCTTCCAAGGTCAAAGTCCTTTGATGTAGCTGTCAGAGAAGAAATGAATCTGTATTTTCACGCATTTTGTTTTGATTTTGCTTTCTGGAATTCAGCTAGCGCTGAGGAAAGTCTGCGAGCTCAACCTGTTTTCAGTTTCAAGGAAGAAGGCTCCAACCAGATGTGCAGCAAGGTAAAATTGGAGGAGTTATCAGAAGTTATTGGGCAATGTACTCATATGTTTGTTTACAAAATGGGTTTGCTGCAATGTGGGCAAGAACCACACCTTGTTGAAAAAAGATTGATGTGAGGGAAATGTGCTGCAATGACTGGAGCTGCTGACATTGGAGTGAGTCAGGGGATTCAACTGAAATAAGAGCATATTATTAATATAATACATATGCCAAACGGGTGGGGGGAAGAAAGGTTGCATATGCAAGTCTTGTTCTGATTCTTTATAATACTGAAATAAATAATTTATTAATTTTACTATCCTTTCAGTATTTCTAAAGTATATACATTAAAAGATTTCTATTCAATTGTCTTCCACTAATATTCATGAGTCCAAGGCATCTAAACTTCTTCAAACATGGTTATGTTTTGAATCTTAATAAGTCCACAGAAACATTCCACATCAAATTTCACAATATTTCTAAGTTTACAACTGCAAAGCCCCTCAGAAAATATGAGAAATGTAGGTCTTCTCAAATAAAAAAAACAAACCCTGATTCAACCAATATAATCAAACTAGAAAAAGTGATAGAAATCCTTGGTATGAATAAGCTGAGAAAACCTTGAAGAGGAATTTCTTTGAGGAGGTTTTAAATACTGTGTTGGAATGGGTGTTGGAACCAAACTTTTAGAGATAGGTGAAATTTAATATCAAAACAAGGTCATGTCTAAGATCTGACAAAAAAGTACACCCAAGAAATAATATCAGAAGTAGGAGACAGCGGTAGGGTTACAGGTTCCTTATCAGATCCCTGAGTTATAAGGTATTAAGGCACAAATTTAGTTTTAAAGTGGTTTTAAAGTAAATAGGGTTAAGTCTCTCTAGTTCAGCACAGCACATGCCTAACCTAAAGCACATGCTAAGTGTTTTTGCTGAATTGGTTCCATTAACTGTCTCTTCTTCACTGTTTCCAGTTTACCCTTAGCTGTCTCCTATGAATAGAAACTATTTATGCTTTACTTTGTAGAGCACGACTATCATCTACTCCAAAGATGCAGACTTTGAAAATGACAAACTACTGAAAAAATATATATGCAAAAAAAGAGAAGCAGTAAAATACCTTTCCTTTGCAAATTAAAACCAAAAATCAATATAACAGTCTCCAATCTAAATAGTCAGAAGGTGCAGAAACTGAGTAGATGGTTAATTCATGGTTAAATAGGCAGCTATGAATATCCCCATTCTAGTGGGGAAAAACATGCACAAAAATAAGAAAATATGTATAAGTTGTGGCTACCATTAAGATTCTGTGGGGCATTCACTACTTTATACTGTGTAGTATGCCAAGGCAGTTTCTGAGTGCATCTGGAATATTAAGCAAGGAAAGAAGAAGAAACACCACTTTGAACTAATATTTAAATAATTTTCTATCACTGTTACAGCTAAGGAACTTCTTCCACATACCAACAGCAGATGTCCTGCATCATTATTTAAATGCAGGACCTAGAATTACTTTCTAGGATGGAAAACCAACCACCAATACTATTGCTTCTACTGCATATGGAGGGTGATCAAGAGTCTGCCTTCTCTGTTAGTTGAGCATTTCTCCTGCAGAGCAGCTACATCCTATTTCTTCCACTGGCATCTTTGTATCTGAGATAAAAAAAGTAAATTATTACCAACAGTTCCATCTCAGATACTGAACACGTGCTTTCTGCTGCCAAGAGCTGGTGATGAGTGTGACTCCTGATTCCTGCGATTGAATTCTCTTTATGAGATCAGAGAGGATATAACAAATATGAACCTTTTCAAAGTTCATTCATGCATGCTAAGCTGTAGAGATGTCTGAAGACTGTATTGTTCTGAAACTCACAAATGCAGCTGATAGGGCTTTTTACTCCTACTGGATATTGCAATACATACTTTCTTCTGAAAGAGGAAACTATTTTCCCTTTCCTTCTTGAGTGAAGGACACATTTCTGTCAGAAATAAGAAAGAATGCTGATGAAAGTAACTATATTCTTGATGTTTCTGTGTACTGGTTTTTTCACAGCTTTTTCTTATTTGAAACCTGCAGGATCTAGAAAGTACACACAATTCTCTTCAAGGTCAGCTGGCTGGACAAGACTATAGGGATATCATCAGTAACATTTCAGACAGGTAAGTCTTTCAAATGAAGTAAAACTATTAAAATAAATAGTATGGATAATTTATGCTTATATTTCCAGAGCTGTCCTAATAATGGTATGCAAACGCACTTGTGCCCCAAATGACAGAAATACAGTTCTATTGGAATGCAGCTCCATCTGCAGCAAGAGAGGCTAAACAGCTTCCACACAATTACTAAGGCAAATGGAATGTAAGCTTCCAGGTGTAACAGCTCATGTGGAATTGCCTAAACCAGCTTTGGCCTTTCCAGCTGAGGAGGGCAGAGAACAGTGGTAGCACTGTCACCTCGGTGGGCAGGGTCCCCGTGGGTTTTACTAAGAGTTCCAAGCAGATCTTGCAGCCTGGGCTGGACCCTGCGGTACTATGGCTGTAACGATACAGGTGTTGAAGTCCAGACTTACAAGAATCCAGAGAATTAGAGGATGTTACTCCAAAGCAAGTACATAGTACAAGAAGGGAAGAATTTTACTTCAGATTTTAAAGCTTTAGGATAATGGGAAATCTAAGAATAATTGAGTATTGGTAATACATGGACGGTTTTATTACAATTATGCCAAATATATGAAATATGATCTTTTTTAGCATTTATAACCCAAATAAATGAAAAAAGGACAAATATTCACATTTAAAACAAAATTTTGTAAAACATTATTTGGTCAATCAATTAGCGATGAAAATCTTCCCTATCTGCTTGCAGAGATAAGTTTTTAAAGAAGTTCTGAGAGCATCTGCAGTGAACACAGACTCGATGCCCCTCACTATTATCTCATTGCTAATATAACATTATCTCATGGTATACCAGCTAATCATGTGTGATTATTTTTAAATTATCTTGCTCTGTGTGCAACATGCATAAATGCCTCTAATGGCTAATACAAAGTTATCATATATAGGGATAACAAATATCTTTCCTGGTTGTTTTGCAAATCGGATGATTTTCTGGGCCCTGTTCAGTAATCTGAATCTTTTTACTATCAGTATTTTCCAGTATTTCTATTTTCTTCGTGCAAAAGTTTTGTGTAACTTGGACATGCACAGCCTGCAATGGTTACTGATATTGGTAAAGTTGCTACTGATTGTCTTAGTCTCCCTCTTAAGTGTATCTTTTACTGTTTCTAACATTATGATCACACATAGGATAGGATAGTGTAAGACTGTGATATGCTTAAGCCTACTAAAGGGTATCTGAGTTAGTCAGTAGAGGAATATTTAAACCATGCTGCACATGTTATAGCTATATTCTGGATTGCAGAATTAGCTTCTACCTAAAACATATTCCAGTGCCCTACAATTTTCTAAATATTTTTGGAAAAATTAACACTCAAAGCCAATTAAGCTATAATTGCCTAACAATTGAAATAGGTCATACATGAATAATTGTCTATAACTGTGGGAAATGTTACTTCCAGTCAACTTTGAGCAGCTTTTTATCCTAAGTATGCTCTTATCTCTGAGAAAAAAACCCAACAGCCACCACATACAATACAAATAATAGTGTTTTTCACTAGCTATAGTTGTGAACAATACTCCAGACAAAATGCTCCTACTACTCCTTGAACTTATGTTCTTTAGAGTTCAGATTAATTCTTGAAAGTAGTTGCTCAAGAAAGTTGAAAGTGATCAAAAATATATTAAACCCAGAATCTTTATACAGTTCAGAGTACCAAAGCTTCTGCCACTTCAACTAATGCTGTTTTACAGGTCACAGAAATATGCAGAATGTGAAGGCTGCAGAAGAGAAAATCATCAGTCTGAGTCAGACAGCTGGAACAATGAAGATGATGTTATGCCCCACAGGATTCCTGTTCTACCTAGAAGTAACCATGCAAAAACTTCTTTTGTTTCTTTAACATTATAGCCCAGCTCCTCCATATATGTACATTGAGAACAACAGTAGTCCCTTGTGTACAAGCTAAGGATTTGCTCTTTCAGTCTCAAAAACCAGGGCACTCAAGACACAATTTTTACCACTTGCACATATGAAGGCATCTCCAAAAGAAGACATACAGCGGGAGCTCTCTTCTGTCTCCCTTACTGCTCTCATACAACTTTTCAGAAAAGTAAATTAAACACTTAAACAAAAATGCACAATGAAGAGCCAAATTATATCTCAAGACTTTCTTCCCAGAACCACTGAATTTCACTTCACATAACAACTTCACTAAAACCTCTAGAACTGATGTGCTTAAGCACATACTGAAGCACTTTTACAGCCTCTTCAACACCAGAAGAGTTTACAGAAAGAATCCGCCTAATTGTTCCTTTATGGAAATTAAACTCTTTCTGCCCCAGATGAGAATAATTTGTGAAAGGAATCAGACTCAGGATGCTGCAGTATCCCATAGATTATCTGAAATGCAGATCTCTCTCTCTCTGCTTCTTCTTGCCCTGTGGAAACAATGAATTGCTGATGACTCTTATCAGAAGCAAACCACAGTTATCTCCCTCACACTACCAAGCCATGCTGGAGAGCAAACAGAAAATTATAACTGATCTATCATCTACTACCTGCTCAGAGTTCAGGAGTTTTAAATTCCATTTGATCTGGAAGGAAAGAGAGGTATATGGGAAATAGTGTCCTCTGTCTGGAGTGGGGAATCTCTTCACTGGCACTCTTGAATAGCTAATAGGAACACCCTCACACTTGTGAGAGTCAGAGAACAGAAAGTGAGCAGAAAGTGTCTTAGAAGCTCAGGAAAGGCAGAGGAAAGTTGTAGCCCAGACAGAAACATAGCAAGCACAACACTTTTCTAACAGAGAAGAGTGAAAAGTAGCAATGATATCTTAAAAGAGGAGAACACAGCATTGCTCCTTGTCTTCAGCCTATAACAAACCCATGAAACATATACTCAGGTTTTCTTTGAGACAGCTGGCATGTTATTCTTTGCCAACAGTAGCCTATGAATAAAAAAGACAAATTCCGTAATTCCCCCACCTCAAACCATTAATATTTACCAAACAAGCTACTGTTCTTACTCAACATGGTAACAAAAGTTTTTCCAGTAGAGCAGTGATATTTCTGGAGAGATAATGTTTATCCATTTTCTTAATCTATTAAGTGTTGGATCAGAATAGGTACTTCAGGATGAGCAACTTAGTAAAACTGAAACCTGACTTTGGTGCATGAAAGGTAGTTCACATCTTTTCTTGAAGTGGAGTGTGAGATATGATGAGGAGAAAAAATATTTTCTAACTTCAGGAAAGAAGAATGTGCAGTGATTATTCCTAGCAGTGGGGTGTGGCAATACTAATTTTCAGGGAAGTGTTGGAAACATGAAGATGATTCCCTATGAAGATGTGGTCAGTCTCCTATACCACTATAAACTAGCATTAAAGTTTACAATTCAGCAAGAACAGTTTATTTAGAACAGACTGTATTTAGAAACTGTATGAGGCAATAAGTTGCAACAGTTGGATCTACCTCCAAATAACATGAAATGTAGTGCTGGTTGTATCCATGGTGCTGACTTATTCTTCTTTCTGCTGTGAACATAAGTAAGCCAAAAATATTTTCTCACATTTTCTCACATTTTGCTTCCACAATACAAGCATCAAAATGTACATACATACTCCAGCTCCCTAGTTTTTTTAGGCCAGAACCTTGCACTATGAACAATAATAATTAAAAACTTCTTGTTTGTTTTTTTTGTTGCTGTGTTTTGGTTTTGTGGTTTTTGTTGTTGTTGTTGATATATAGACAGAACCTTTGCTTCTGGAGATGAACTGACTCAGTTAATTAACTTGAAACCATCACGGTCTGGACTAGATCCAAGGACTGGCATCACAGGTCTTATTCAAGGCCTTCAGTTGCGGATTGAGAATCAAGAGGTGTTAAAGGAGTTTATGGTAAAGTGCGATTCCTTTTTAAGATCTAACTGTTTAGCACAGCTAAGAAAGTGGTTTTTAATAGCTTTCTGCATACTGTATGGGAGATCAACTTGTATGTCTTTATTCAATCCACTTTCCTTGAGAATTATTTCAGCCAGAATGGGGTTTCTATTCTGCTGTTTGGCAGATACTACAGTATGTGTATCTTCCTCTTTCCACGTAGGTCAGGCTTACACTGTGCTCTGTCCAAAGATACTGCCTACGTGTAATGAAAATAAATAACACACAAAAGTAGAGTATGAATCACTTTTTCCTAGACTGATTTCCCATTACCCCCTCAGCTCTGCTGAACATCTGCCTAAGAACTACCCCAAAGGCTGCACTAAGCAAGAAATCCATGCTTCCAGGGATTCACTAATGTAGAAACACTTAGTTGAAAGGAAAATGTTTCACACAATGCAACAGTTATCCACGGAACTCATTGCCACAAGATGCTAAAAAAGTCAGGAATTTTGTGAAATTAAAATAAAAAGTAATGTAACTCCCTGGGTGATGAAAACACATAATTACATCTGATGGCATTTAAATAATGAAAAAATGTAAAATTAGGAAGGCATATAAAATCGCTTATTTCAGGGCATAAAGAGAGTACTCAGTTATCATCAAATTCCCAAAGAATAGATTCATAACTCTTCAACACAGTGCTGAATTTTCCCTTAAAGATGTACCAGTGAAAAGGATGTACCAGTGAAATGGATTGCTGCCACTTTTCCATAGTAATTGCAACATTATCAGTTTCTTTCACTTGCCTTTATATCTCTGACTTTCTGGGTACAAAATCCAGCAGGCTCAAGTGTACAGGATTTGCTGACTTTCCCTGAAGGCTCAAGGGCACGTATTAATTTCCATTCATTCCATTCTATTCCATTACTGATGTAGGTATAGCATACTATGAGCTGAGTCACATGTCTGCACGTAAAGATCTAATAGGGAACTGGTTACTAAAGCCAATGGATATTTTATCTGAGTAAAACCTCTAGTAACTGATGAAGGTGTTCAAGAATTGTAACACGTATTTCAGTTCATATAGACTGTATAGCAGCATAATGTGATGGCTGAGCATTATGCAATGCATATCAAATAGGTACAAGAGTAAAAAAAAGTCAAGGTAACTCAAAACCGTAAATGAAATGAACTTCCACATTTCTGCTTCCAACAACAGTGCATTATGTTCCCCTAAATCTACTATGAAGTACTTAACAACCATGATTTGCACTCAGTACCATTGATGGTGTTCTCTATATTAATCACTTTATCACTGAAAAGTACTCACTGTCATTATTGCACTGCTAATAGTGCAACAGTTAGTGCTTTAGTCAGTAGGTTATTCATTATAAATGCTGACATTTGGCCGAGACACTATTCCAAACATCTATCATACAGCAATATACAACAGGGATTTGTAATGACAGAGGATGAGGATGAAGGTTGGAAATCTCACTTGAAAAGCCTAGAAATGCTGTTCAGATGCCTAGAAATGCTGAAGAAAATATAAAGTAACTTGAACTCCTTGCCTAGGAGTTTAGAGAATGGTGTACTGATATTCTTCTCTAAGAAGTCTATTTGCCAGTCTTGGGTCATATACTGCAGTAAAGTTTGCTCACACTGACACTGTGAAAGTTATCTATAGAGGATGTGAACATCATGGATTGACTATTTCTTTTTGATCTAGGCTTTAGAACATGTGAAACCAATAGATGAGTGCAGAACTGGCAAAGCACCAGAAAACCGGCATAAAAACAGATACCAAGACATTCTTCCATGTAAGTATGCATAGTAACAAAAACATACACTGGGTAAACAAGGACATCAGAAAACAGTAAAACAGTTATAACACTGAGACGTAGGAGGTGCAAATCTCACTACATCCTTAGTCACGGAGAGCTTCACTAATAATGGAATTATTCATTATGATTAATGAGATTTTTCCAAAAGAGATAGAGTTCACATAAGCATGTCTGCATTGTACACTATGTAATTATTCAAAGTATCATCTTCCACATGGCAGGACTTGGTCTGGTAGGGGACTAGTTGTCTTGGTGTTTCCTTCCCTTGTTCTCGGAGTTACTGATCTACATTTCTGTGGGCATTGAATTATACCATTTCTTTAAATCTATTTAAATGTACAGCTAAATCTACTGCTTGTGACACAGTGGAATTCTGAAAAGTACAGTGGAAATCATGAAGTTACGTAACTCTTCAAAAGATAAAGATTCTTCCAAAAGTATTTGAAAACATATTATCCAAGCAGCCCCTTCAGCTGCTCAGCTCTGATCAGAGTCAGAAACAAATTTCATCGCTGATGAGAAGTCATTTTAGAAAGAGGATTTGGGCCCAAGCACTGAATGACTGCTATTAGCCCAATGATTCCCTGAGAGGTATCATGACAGAAAGAAAACACTTTCTGAACACTTGATGTCTTTGTAAATTGCAGCAGCAGGACAACACATGCAAAAATTTGTAGCACCTCTATTTATCAGTGAATGCAGTATATATATTCTTAAAAGTTTTCCTGATTTAGAACACCAAAATCCAGTGTCAATATTCCTATGCAATATATTAAAAGCAGCACTGGATACACTATGTCAAATCACTGTCAAACAATCCCATGGTAATTAGAAGTCTTGTCAGAGTATTACACAAGGATCTTAAGAGAAATAAAGCTGTAGTGAACCATACAATTTATCTGTGGAAATTCCTATTAGCAGTGATTAATATCAGTGCTACTAGTCAAATTCTATTCTAGAATCCAGAGCTGTACTTTGATGGAGAGACTGAGGTTCCCTATCTCATGAGTGCTGGAGATGGTAGAACTCCATGTCAGATTCACAGTTCAAAAGGATCTTTCTGTTTCTGTACAGATGATAAGACACGAGTTCCTCTGGGAGAAAAGAATGGCTACATTAATGCAAGTTATATTAGAATGAAGGTTGGAGAAGAGGAACATTTTTATATCATAACCCAAGGGCCTCTGCCATCCACTATGGCTGATTTCTGGCAAATGGTCTGGGAGAGTGAATCAAATGTGATTGCCATGATGACAAAAGAAGTGGAGTTAGGGGAAGTCAAATGTCACCGATACTGGCCTGAGCCTCCCAATGACTCTAAAGACCTGGCAAATTTCCATCTCAGGCTAGACAATTACCAGATTCTGGAATACTTCGTAATTAGAAAAATAGAAGTGATCAACAAGCAGGTAAGTTGAGTAGACTTATTACTTCCATATATGATGAAATTGATTATACATTTAAAATGAGTAGATACCAGTAGTACTGCTTGATTCTTCCATAACATGTGCTTGGATTTTTTAGGAATGTAAAAATCTGAATAACAGGCATGAATTTAGGGTTAATGAGATAATATTTCTTTGCTCATTCCACAAGCAATGGATCTGATATTACAGACTTTTAGACAAGAACTTCCAAAAATGAGTCCTCTAACAGTCACAGAACTGGTGTGTTTAGTGTTTTGCAGAATTGCTTATGATTCTCATCAAATCACATCTGTGCCAGAGTAGATTCATATCCTCTAATGGTGGCTGGATGGAAAGAGGGGAAGAAGGTGGTTTTCATCCTAGAATTTAAATCAAACGATACTTTTTTCATTCATCAAAAGACATGAATACATGTGAAACTATGAATCTAGCAGCAAATTTTTAGAAACTTAGCAAATACAGAATCCAGGTGTAAGAACAGGGAAATCAGGGCAATTATAAGTCTCTCAGTCTTGCCTCAATAGTAACTCTGTAAAATTTTCTACAGGACACATATTTAGTGGAATAACGAAAAGACTTGTACCTGTGCCAGACTAACTTGGTGTCTTTTCTATCAAGATAATTTTTCTATTTGAGGAAAAGACAATTCACCATATGCTATTGAGTGTGAAGCAGAGTAAAGCATTTGATGAGAATCTTTCCAAAAGATGGGAAGATGGTGTGTTATATGTGATTGTTTAAATGACAATTTTAAGTTTGTTATGTTTGTACTGGACCAATATCAAACTACTACAGAAAGCTATTGGTTTGTTTCAGCAGAAATCCATATTTGCATTCAAATTCTTCTGATAGTAAAAATCCAGGTAGTTCCTTAGCATTAAGCTCAATGTGTTTTTTTGAGCTGGCAACAAGAAGTATTGACCTAGGACCATTCAATTAATATCAGTCTTTATTTAACCTACATTTTATTTAGTATTGTAAGCATTTTTTAGTTAGTTTTCCTGTTGGGTATCTAATCACAAGTCATTCTTTTATGTCTGATAGCCAGAATAGCATTTATGATCTTAATATCATGGCATTCATATTACTACCCTTCTATTAGTAAGGCTTAATTCAGCTAAAATAACAGTTTTAGCAAACAGTACTGTAATGTTCTAATTTAACAAATGTTTTTGGTTTTTTTTTTTTCCTTTCTAAACAACAAATGAGATAACTACATCCTTTGAAGGCAACAGAATAACTTCAGTGTCACATCAAAATCATATGAAGTAAATTTCCTAGGCTTGTGTCTTCTGAGTGTGTTACTGGAAACCTAAAGAAATCTTATTAGAGCCAAATATAAAAAGCTGAAGAATTTCAGGGTACACAAACAATTGACTAAGAATGAGGCTAAAGGAAAATTTTTAGTGGAATTCCTTGAAAATTGGTTTTAGGACCAATAATTTTTAACCTTTTTGGTGTCTCTCTTCCAGACAGAAGAGAAGCGCTTTATAAGTCATTTGCAATTCACCACTTGGCCAGACCACAATATTCCCAAACTGGCCGAGCAGCTTGTAAAATTTATTTGTCACATGAGAAAAGCTCACAGTACAGGACCTATTGTTGCTCACTGCAGCACTGGCATTGGAAGAAGTGGAGTTCTGCTGTGTATTGAAATTCTGCTCAGCTATATAGAAAAAGATTTATGTGTAAGTATCAAACAGATCATTGTTGAGTATTGTAAACTAGTATGGATGTCAATAGCATGGGGGGGGCATCTTAGAACAGAGTAATTCCTCTTAGAATTCATCCTAACAAAACCGGTGAATAAACCCAGCTTTTGTTTCGAACAACAAAGTTAATAAGTTAATATACTATCTCTAAAAGAAGTGAGTCACAGCTTCCCCACCTGAACATGCTTAAATCTTTCTTTATAATTTGCATGTCAATGAAATAAAAATTGTTCTCTTCCTATAGTTCAACATCAAGCATATAGTGAGGGATTTGAGAGAGCAGCGTTTTGGCATGATCCAAACTAAGGTAAGTTCTCAATATTCAACTAGACTATGATTTTTAAAAGCTCAATTAGTGGTACATATCCACATGCTTTGATAAATCTGGGGCTTAAAATATAATTTTAGTGCTCTCATTTGTGGAAAATAACAGCCTTCCAAGCAAGTGGTGTCTAGTTTAAAATATAGAAGTCTGTCCTTTACTAAATAAGTGAAATAAAAGCCAAGTAGTAGTATAGTACAGATAAAACATACACCTCTTTCTGTTTCTAAAGCAAGAAGAAAAGCAAGGATCACAAAAACAGTGAGATACTATAAACTCTACCCTGCAAAATTGCAGCCTTCAGCTGAATTCTTGCTATTGCTGAGTTATCATCACCAAGTAAACCCTTCTACTGCTGAGTTAAAACAATGCCCAAAAAGACTTTTCATGCAGGAAAAGACAAGATGCAGCTAACTCAATTCAGAGAAAACAGGTGGTGGGAATAAAAGCAAGAGAAGACTAGGATAAGTTCTTCCTTCCATTTTAGCACATGCTTTGATACATTTTTCTTCAGTGTAATGATTGAGCATGTGATTAAAATTAAGTAGATAGATAACCCTCACTGATCTAAATGAGAGTTGACACATGCTTAAAATACAGCGTTCCTGAACTTTTACAAGTGATGGAAAAAAAGAACAAGGATTCTCTGTAATATGTAAGGTTTTGTATCCATATTACAAAGATGATGATGTTATAAACAGCGATTCAACTAGTCTGTCCTTCTTTGTCTAGAATTTATGTTGAATGTTACCAGGTGTTTCACATTGGTGTCTCCTCATACAGGATGAGTATTTATTCTGTTATGAAGTTGTGCTGGAAGTCCTTCAGATCCTCCGAACAATGGATTCCTACTGACTACAATACGACTCTTCCCTGTTGCTTTCCCCTTGGACTCCAGGGACCACTCAGCAATTACTTTAAAGAGATGTTAAGCCAGGACAGATGAGTGTTATTATGTGGTTTTTCAGATCACTCTGATTTCTAAGGCATTTCAAAACCTTGCTTAACACATCCTGGGTAAGTCATTTAAATCTTGGCTCAAAGTTTGGAGAAGCAGCCAGCCAGCACTGCAACACTGCTGTGTTAAATTGCCATGGACAATTTTTGCATTCTGTGTAATAATATATTAATTGTTAGGAAAATATTTTGCGACTGTGTCAAGGATATTAGCTTTACTTTCCAGACAGCAACTATAAAGATCTAAGGTTTTGCTGGTGTTTGTGGAAGATTAGTTGTTCCTCATCTATTGTTATGTTCTATTGGCTTCTGGACTGCAAAGCAGTATTTATTAGTTATGCTTTTGTGTGGAAAGACTCAATTTGGTTACCTTTGGTTGCTTGAACAATGTAGAACCATTTCCAGTCATCACTCCAGCCAAGGGTTTTATACCACCTTCAACAGTCATCTTAAATCAAGAAACTAACAATAAAAATAGAATGCCTTTAAACTCTCATTGGTTCTCTTCAAAGGAAGAGCCCAGCAATATGCACAGATGTAGATGAACAGTGTTCTTTCATTCTACATCCGTGTAAAAAGGATTGCAACGCTAAGCCAGGTGAAATGACTGTCTGTGCGTTGTGGCACACGCATACATTTCATCTTACCCTGATCCTTTCCGCTGATTAACTATCTTGTAATTCTTACCCAGGATTTGAACTGATCTATGGGAAGTCCCACTGATTTCAGTAGGGGCTAAATCAGATCTTTATAAATTAGAGTAAAGAACTCTCTGTACAGTTTATTTCTCTTGTAAAAAGTATTTCTGTTCATGTGAATGGATGTGAGCACAAATATGCTGTTAAAGTTGTAAGATTGCACTTGTTTCTATAGTACTACTTCTAAGTCCTTTATCTAGAAGGTGACGTATATGGAAGTGATTACATGTCCATTGGAAGAGTAACTTTTAAACATAGGAAACTGTAGCAATCTGACTGAATTGTACATATTTTTAAAAATTCTTTGATTTCAGGAAAAGAAAAAATATTAAGAGGCATTGGATATAAAACTGAAGTAGAAGTAAGACAATAAAATGCCTGTTTATTTTCATTATGAATAAGAAGCTTATTTTTCAGAAAGAACAGGGGATTAAATGCTAATTAAAAGTATGACTTTTAGAAAAATCCACTGTAATATAACCATAATTAAGGCCAAGGTCCATTTTTTCTTTCTGGCCTCCAATAGTCTGCTAGAAGGCAGCAAAAGATAGAAATGCAGTTTGTTATTTGAGCCAGATGTTAATTTCAAACATATTGATAAAGTTTCAGAATAATGCTAAATAAATCCAGGAGTAACCCTGGATTTATAGTGGTATAAACATAAGCAGAATTCAATGTTTTGTCTTAAATTCATTGCATTTGTTCCTTTCTTTCAGCATTACTTTCCACACATTCTGCATTTACTATCTTCATGTTGCATTTAAGGGACTGTTCGCACAATTTTTTCAAATGTCATCAGCCAAATTTTTTTCATACCTTTGTTACTTTCATTTGGTATTTGGCCTTTCACTTTGACTTTAATTACTGCACAAGTACAAGGCAATGAATGCACTACACTGCGCATGAATGCACAATTGACTTTTTGTACCACAACAATTTTAATAAGTGTCTCTGAAAATATTCCTGTACTTGATGCAAAGGTGTTTTTTTCTGTAGTTTAGAACAAGCATTCTGGATTTAGAAGACAATCCTCATGGCATTATTTGTTTCTCCACATTTGTGCATCATCTTTGCAGCTGTTTGACAGATGTGTTTGTGTTTGACATAAGTTTTTCCTATTTTACAGGGATATTAAAGAGATTTCTGAAAACAATCTGTTTAATTTCAATTTTGTTTTATGAAAAAGCAGCTGCAATACTTAACTACTAACTAATAATAGCTCTAGGGAAAAATATTTTATTAATTGGAGCTTATATTTAAAATTCCTCTAAAGGTAGATTTTGTGATGATGGTACCTTTTGTACATTCCTCTGAAGCTGTTATTACTGACCTCTAAGACATTTTGCCATATGTCATGATCTTATTCTTTGGGAACGTGATAATTAAATATCTTTATACAGACAAAGATACTATGGTTATGATCCTCATAATGACATACTCCCTCAGACTGGACTTTGGTTTGGATGAAACATACACTTTTATACAGGTCTGGCCCTCTAAGGCTGCTGCAGAGTAAGATGAAACAGAATTGTCCTTCCAGATATTCTGTAATCTGTTTCATAACAAAGAAACTCTCACTCACAGAAAATGTCCCAGGCTCTGAGACCAACTTTAGGCAGAGCCAAATGGACTCAATTTACCACATGCTGGGTGACAAGCCCTCCATCTGTCTCAATTCTGAGGCAATCCTACAGAGCAAGTCTCTGAATCCACGGTCTGAAAATATTTTAAGAAAACTGCAGACTTGCAAGGGTTCTGCATGTGTTTGAAGCTAAAGGCAGTCACCTCAATCCAGGTCTGCTCCTGATCTCCATGCTGACAGTCAGCCTAGACAGCAGATAATTTGGGGGATGGAAGGACTGAAATGATAGACACAGCTTCATCCTACAATAGACACCATGTTTGGAGAAATAAACAATGAGTCATCACTAGAAAGTGCTTGGCAGATGTGACTGCTATATATGGTCTCTTGGAGATGGTAAGGAACCATATGTTGTCAGCTCCCTCTCTAAAGGCAGGATTCAGGGATTCAGCTTCCAGCTTTGCTGCAGACTTCCTGAAGAGGCCAAACCACTTAAGCAGGATTATCTGCACCTAACAGTTTTCTTCTTTTACACTGTACTACTGAGGTACACTCACATCCTTTGTAGATAGGACTACTGAGCTCAAAGTGTAGATAAACTGAGAACAGTTAGAAGACTTAACCATTTAAGTATAGGGGATTCTGGCTACATCCAGCAGCTGATAAGCATTTCCCCCCATACACAGCAGAAATCAGAGTTCCACTCCTTCATTCTTCATTCACGTAGAACTCCTGTGGAGATCAAGGCTCACTGATATGCATTCATTTGGAACAAAAGGTAATCCACTCTTTAAAGAGCTCAAACGACTTGACAAATCAGGCTAAACTGGAAAGAAAGGAAAAACTACTGTCCTATTTCAATCATAGGGAAGTGAAGCAATGGTTGGTGATTTGGTGAAGGTCTACAGAGCTTTGAAAAACTTAGGAACTGCACCTAGTTGATGAAAGCTCTGATTCTTTGTCTACACATAAAACTATCTTTCCTCAGTCAGAAAATAGGATCATACTGCTCTGGCCAATCTCTGATGAGATATTATTTAGCATATAAAGTACTCTGACAGGAATTTGCACACATCCTAATATGCAAGAGATGAGGATTTTTTATTGAACAGGTCCTTCTGTGATGGAAAAAATACGTGCACACACGGCTCATACTGCCAAAGAGCAGCAATCACTGCCATCTAGGGGCAAATCGTGACTGTCACTGTGACAGCATTAATCACAACTAGTTGCTCGTGCCCTTTGCACAGAACCACTCCTTGAACTTTCACTGAGGTTCACTCAAAAGTGTTACCAAGACAGGCTTGGCAGGATGCAGTGCTCTTGCTCCAGTCTGGCAAATTCCTACCTGGCCAGGCAGGTGCTGCATGCTTCTGACAACTATACACCCATACTGCTCCTGCTCCTACAGAGCCTAAAATAATGATAATGAAGTGCTCAGACAGAAAAGATCTGTCTAAATCTGATAAGAGGCTAATTTATGAATAACCTTGCTCTTGACCTCAAAGCAGGAGTGCTTTTGGAATGAAGCACGTTCTTTCTTACTGAAAATTGTGAGTAATGGGAAATCCTCCCAGAGTTTTACAAATATTGGTTTTATAGAACACTGTGAGTGTCTGAATCTAATTCTGTTGGAGTTTATTTAGTGTAAACTGGTTTCTTTTTCCAGTATATTGCAAATTCATCTGCAGAATGAGGGCTAGAGGTAACATCACACATCGTGGTGTGATGACCCCGATCATTGCATACTACGGAATGTGATCCCCATAAGGGTTAACCTGAGCAGGCCCAAGCCTGTGCTGTGCTGTGAATATCTCTTAGCTTCAGAATAAACATAGCCAGTTAAGTGTAACAGAGGGCTTGTAGGCAGCTCTCACTTGCTACTCGAAATTAAGTCACCGTGAGTTCTTGCCTTTGCCTAAAAGTGCAGCAAGAAGTTATCATATGAACATTCTTTCCAGTGGACAGTAGTAATACTCAACGGAATTGTTTCATTCTGGGAAATAATACAATAGTTCAAATGATCAAAACAGGGTGATTCTTCCACAGACAGCGTCTGCACAGTGTGCTGCACCCAGACCAGATGCCTGTTTGATGCTCCACAACTTGAAGAGTTCTCAGCATCTGAGGATGTAAGTTTATCTATACTATCGTCTCTTCGTTTACAGTGTTAGGGCTAATTAATAGCACTTTAAATGATACTTAGCATAATCTGAGTGCCTTACTTACTGAAATTACATTGGAACAGCAACTCCAGATGAAAAACACTCCAGTGAAGGACAACGGTATTTCTCAGAGCTGTCTCAAAAAAAGCTGACTCAAAATGAAGATTGCCTACCTATTGCTTGCAAAGATGACAAATATATTGTGATACTACAAAAAATAGATGTCAGTTGAGATCTTTATACTGAAAAGAGAGGTCTCCCTTACAGGCTAAGCATACTGAGGGTTACAGTCCAATATCTGATGAACCTTTTAAATGTCCAGTAACGTGTGTGATGGAAGGGCACAGCACTTAATAAAGATATGTGTAACAGTAAAGTTTTATGATTTGCACATAATCTTGCACTGATGTAGCTCTGCAGGTTTAGAAATAAGCTTGTGAAACCAGAAGAGTGTTCTCTAGTGCCATACAGATATAAGTTTTTTTTTTCCTTGGTTACTTACTTTGTGCATACCAGGAATAACAGAACCTCATACTTTATTCCTGTGTCTCCAGGCCCAATAGATGGAACAACCAACAACTAATAAGAACCATGACAGAAAATAGTTGAGATTGGAAGGAACCTCTGGGAAGCATCTAGTCTAAACCCTTAAACTCACAGCAGTGTCACCTCAAGCTCAAGACTATGTTCAGGTGAGTTTTGGATACCTCAGGGTGGAGGCTCCATCACCTGTCCAGACAACCTGTTCTGATATTTGACCATCCTCCTGGATTTCAGTTTGCACCCATTGCAACTTATCCTGTCTCTGGACATCACTAAGAGGACTCTCTTTCCTCCTTCTTATTTACTCCCTCCCTTTTAGGAATTTGTATCTATTCTTAAGTTCCCTCTGAGCATTCTCTTCTCCAAACTAAACAAGCACAACTGTCTCAACTTCTCCTTATATGATAAACATTCCAATTTCTTAATCATCACAGTGGCCTTAATATGCCAGTACTTGGATAGGGAGAGGATAAGATTCCATTCAACAGCTGCATGTCTACTGAAATTAGGAGATATAGTTTTTTGGTGCCTACTTTACATGTGAGAGCTTTTTGCTGTTTTAGCAGCGCTTAAGGACTGATCAATATGGGAGTTTAAGTGAAGATGCAGAGTATTGACCATCTCTTGGATGCCAGTCTGTGAGATCTTTTTTGGTTAGTCTTAACTCTTCAGTGTCCTCCCATATGAAGTAGGTGGCTGTTCAGAATTCATTGCCTTTTCTGCACAGCAGCAGCTACACATGCACGCCTGAGGGACAGTGAACTTTTTGCAATCCTGCTCTGAATTACAGTGTTATTTAGCTTGCTCATTGAACCATTCAAAACCAAAAAAACAAAAAGCAGCTAAAATGCCTGAGAGCAGTACACCCCCAACCAGGCGACAGACACAATAGGGACTATACAGTAGCTGTCCAGCACCCCAGCTCATTACACAACTGAGCAATTAACTGAAGTTGCCTGTGCTCCCTCCCCTCCCTGCATTTGTTCTCTTGAGGGATGACAATTCCTTCTCCTCCTTCCTGTTCAACCTTCTTTGAAAGGCATGCCAGTGATTGTAGGCTTTCCTTTCCCGTCACACTGCTGTAAAAAAGCTCCTAACTAACTCCCATTACCACTTCCTTCATGACTGAAGCAGATTTATCCCAGGCAAAGCACGAGCTGTAGTACCTCTTGGCTCATTCAGTACACCTACCAATAGCTCCCAAGGCAGAAACGACTGCTGTGAGCTTGCTTAATGCCGGCATCTTTGGATGAGTGACAAGGACACTATGAGAAATAATGAACATTAGGGAAATGTAGCTATAGCAACACTAGTATTCACAAAGCAAATCCCCACTAAGAGTGCAAGGAAACTGCTGTTATTGTATGTGTAAAAGTGCTGATAAAGCAGGAGCTTGGGCTACAGCATCAGGAGAAAACATGCCAGGCCTGCAGTCTCGCCACAAAAGGTAACCAAAGTGCACCTGTAGCAGACAGAAACTTAGCTCACACACTTTCAGAAATGCTGGGTGAAACAATGGATCAAAACTGAGTCTTCATAAGAAAATCTCAAACCTCACTCAGATCTTGGTTTTACTGCTCCTGACTTTACTGCAGGTTTAGCACTATGTCGTCAAAGGAACCATCCTGGTAACATGCTCAAGAGGCTGGCATCATTCCAGAAGCAGGAAATGAGCCTTGGTCTCTCATTAAACTATACTGCCTTCATCCTTTTTTATCCACTGAAACCAGGCAAAACTTGTAGTTGAGTATTCAACAGGAGCGTGGACAATGCTTTCTGACCTTTTTTTTTTTTTTAATCTTAAAATGAAATAATTGAAAGACTCTTGGGAAATTTTGACTTTCAGTAGATCTAAGAAATAAAATGTTAGTTTATTTAACTTGTAATAGCATTACACATATTCCTCCAGAACTCCTGGGTTCCTCTCTTCACCATATGGATAATTTATTGTAAGATAAGTTTCTTGACAGTATCATGCCTCATTTTCCTTGTCTACTGCTTTGCTGTCTTAAAGAAGACGCATGAGTCACAGGCAATGCTTGTGAAGTGTCCAGTGAGTACTCAAGGAAAAGTGAAGCATAAAATATTATTCATTCTTGCACTTTTCAGCTACCACACATTCCTCTTCACCTCTGTGCGTGAGTTAGGATACATGTAGCATATATCTATCTCTATTATTAGGAAATTATTGCTGCATCATTGAGGGAAACATTTCACTAGGGGAAAGAGTAGGATTCTGCTAATGTATCATTGGAAAAGTGAGTAGGGACAAAGTAGTTATTTGACAGCTAGAAATTCTGCTAGCATCACCTAACTTGAGTCACTTAGCACAGACTGAGCATCATTCCTTTTGCTTGACAGCAATTTTAGATCAAAAGTTTGAAAACTGTTCCCATAGTCAGAGCCCAGACAAAGCCTGGAATGCCAGCAGCACTGGGATGACCACACCACTCAGCTCAATACAACTGCCCGGCTCCTTCAGAGCAATATTGCTCTAGGCAAGAGCATCTCCTTCCAAAGCATTCCATGCCAGCTCCTGCTGAGATTTCTAATCTCATAGAGACTTCCCCACCTACTCCCCTTCTCATCAACATTCACTTAGATCCCTAGCTAAGAGCTGGGTGGCTGCTGGGTTCTGTTCTTCTGTTAGGCTTTGTCAGTGGCTCAAAAGGCCAGGTTCAATTACGCAAAGAGTCCTTCTGGGGACTTACATAACATTGTTTTGAGCTCTATCAAAGCACCTGATGAAGCTCAATTACTTCCTTGGAGTTCTGAGGACACAGATTAAACTGGGAGCACAAACAACAAATAAACATGTTAAAAATATTCATTCAATAGAACTTTTTTAGTTCCCCTTTGTCAACAGTTCTCCCCTCTCAGCTCTTCAGTCAATAAAGTAACAGGTTTGCACACCTCACTTCTACCACTCTGCTCTGATAGATGAGGCTGGCCCATAATCAAAGCACATTTGGTATTGTTCACTTGTCTGCTTCTTACCGATGCAATGTTGGTAAACCTTAATCACACCCTCATCTCTTCTTTTCCACCATTTACACCAAAATGATTTGTAACTAATGTGTTTGTGAGATACATTCTGGCTGCCCTTCTGCCCACCAAAGGGAGGACACCCTGTCCTCTCCACAGATTTCAGCCACAGGGTTTGCACATGTTCAATTCCCTTTGTGGTTTCCCTCCAAAATGTCAGCACTTCTCTTCCTGTCAGGCTGTTTTTTGAACACTGTCTGGGATGTGACCGATCTGCTTTTAATTCTCAACTACTTCTTCAACAGCTCAGGCAGGGCCAAGCCTGTGCATTGCAACTGTCTTGGCTTCTGGAAGAGATAGAATATACTCATTCCCAATCAATCTCATATCACAAACATACATGATCTCTACTGGTCTGTGAGGAAACTGGCAAGATTGGGAAGGGCATCTGTAATAGTGTGGATGCATTCACTAGACACAGGAGCAGGCTGATGATGGATGCAGGCTGCCAACAAATCATACAGGAAATGGGGCAAGCAGGGAGAATTCCCACCTTTCTTTAACTTCTTGTAGTAATGTTCTTTTTTCTTTGTTCTCACCTTCTGCCAAATCAGAGACTAATCTACACAAAAGCAAGTTACAACGTGTGTGCTTGTGTGTGAGTGCATGTACATAACACTGCTCTCTACAGAAAAGAATCAAAAACATTCAACCTTTTACAGCTACCAGAGACTTTGTAAGTGGGGAATTTATCTTCATTCTTGTCTGTGTAGGACAATCTTTCTGCCCCAGAAGATGGCATGTGTATAGCATGGTGTTGAACATGGCTTTCTCTGTGTGTATGGATTTAATGGCTTATTACCCTTTCATATTAGTTCCACGAGTTTCTCAGTATCAGTAGAACTCTATCATCCTCCAGTGCTGGTCAGGGAAGCTAAAATAATGGGTTTACTCAACACTAAACTCCAAAGACTCCATATAGTCTGCTATGTTAAAGGCCTAAGGTATGTCCAAGTAGCTTTAGGCTCATGTCCTGTGCCATGTAAATCCCCACTGACTGGTACTCCTTTTGGTAAGGGCCCCACCTGTGTGTAGCTTTGTGCTTGTATGAACACGAAGCGAGGGCTCGCAGAGCACTGACAGGACGGATGGCGACAACGGACTGTCAGAGGGTGTGAGGACATGTGTGATGGACCCACTGGAGTGAATTAGGTCACCTAGTGCTGTCATGAACAATAGGGCTAGAGCTCATACAATAGCAAGCAGCCTCATCTATGAAGGTCTTTGGACAATTGGCTCTGCTAATAAGGTTACCAGCAGTGATAATATACATCATGACACCACCACAGAGATGAGCTTGCATGTGAAGGGAGCCAGAAGTCTGAGGAGCTCGGGGCAGACAACATGAATCCTTAGACTGAAAAATTTTCTCCTAAGTAGCAAAGAGGGTATCCACTTTGGACTTGGTAGGCTGAAAATCCACCCTCCTTTGTCCTCTAACCTAATTCTTTCTTACCAGAGAATGAGAGGGTAAGTTGTAGCACCAGGCTACAATTGTTTAAACTTACCAGTAGCTTTAAGATCCCAGTTCAGCACTCTTCAATGTGTATCCGCATTCTGGATTCTCAGCAGCAGCTGGATCTGTGCTGTAGCCTTCACAGTCGCTTCTGAAAACTTTGACCATCATTTTACTGATTTCCTCCTTCTAAATTCATTCTTTTCCACTACAAATTCTAAAAAGGGATGAAGGGGAAAAGGAGACTGATTAGTAATATTTCAGATTTTTCCCCTTTATCAAAGGCCTCACAAAACCTTTGGCAAATACAGGGAATGCTCTGTCATCCAGGGGATGTACTGTTTCGATATCTAAAAGACACTGGGAGAAAATCTTGTTGGTTAATACTTGCTCCATCTTGTGAAGCTGCAGAAATGCTGTACACAGCCAGATCCAAAAAGCGCACTTACAGAAATGAGAGGAAAAGCAATAGTGGTTATGTTTATAAGATTTAAAAGATCTAGAAAAGAATGGAAAAACCCATTCACATGCATATGCGTGTAGATCAAACGAGATAATTCATATGAACTTCATGCAACACCTTTTCTCTTTCCTTATCAGAATTAGCCATAACATTGACTAGGTCCATTGCCAGACCCACACCTCATCTGGGCACACAAATCTAACTGCTCACAAGAGGGTTGTGGAACAAACCCACAGTGGTACATTCCAGGCGAAGGCATACACGTGCTTTGTGCAAAGTTTAAACATGATGGAGACTGGTTATATCACAGGGGCCTGGCACTGCATGATGAGCAAATGTGACCCACATAATTTGGTTTTTATACTGGTATTTTGACCAGGCTGATAATTTACATGCCTGCAAAAATCCACTGCCAAATTCCTCATATTTCAGCTCTGTTCTGTCCCATCGGCATTTCAAGCACTTTGATCCCCAAACTATACAATATTTGGTATGTATCATTATAACATCGTGCTTTGATTTTTTACTCTTGTGGTTCTGAGAATAAAATCAATACATTTTTGTTGTTTGTTTTTCGGGGACTATTTTGAAAATTTGTTTTTATAAACTACTTCGGTGATCACAAAAGTCTTGTGATCCTTCCAGTTTCCACCAGATGTCACTAAGGTCTCAAGAATCTCTCGAGGTAGGGCAGTAGAAGGGCAGTAGAAGCGTCCTGCTTGAGAGGCAGTCCCGGACAGTTTCTTTCCCTTTTAAAGAGAACAGGGTAAACAAGCAAATGTAAGGAGCTGAGGACAGAGTCTTTCTTTGTCAGTGGATGAAACACTGCTAAATTGCTAGTGAGCCAAAGCTGCTATGATTTCACAGTTGGACCAGTTTAATCTGATAGGAGTCAATCTCCACTTACTACTAGGGAATAACATCATCACAGTTCTGCTCTTCTCATGTCAGAGCATGAAGCAGATAGAATAACACGCAGAAGAAGGAAGTTTGTGTTACTGCTTTCCAGGCTACAGACTCAGATGAAGTGGCCTGCCTGAAACTGCACAGGGAGTAGTGAACTAAACTGGGCACTGAAGCCAGCTTTCCAATACCCATTTTGAAAAAACATTTACCAGTAAGCATTTTGCTTTTCAAGGCAGTGGTTGGTTCTCTTCTGACTTTCACTGAGTGCTGAGCATTGTGGTGTCCTGCACAGCATAAATGCCTGAGGTCTCACTAATCAAAAATGTCTCTCTGTTCCCCAAGAATAAGCCAGCTTGCCAAGAGGCTCTCCTTATGCGTCCCAATTGGCAGAATAACACTCCTAAGGGTCTGCCATTGGAGGGAATGTTTAGTCTCAAAGAGATTAGATGCACAGACTAAGTAAGATGAATAGAAGTTGACAAATATCCAAGACGTATTTTTGAGAATGAAGAGGCTGAACTGAAAATGAATGGATTTTAATGAGAGAAGGGAGGGAAATTCACCATGAATTGCAGACATCTCTTGTCCTGAAAGGGCATTGTTCCCCATAGCCTCAGAACAAATGTGAAAGGCACAAATTCCATGAGGTATTGTTGGGGCTGGTTTGACTATGGCAGTTTGGGCTTGCATAGCACCTTTCATGGAGGGTTTCAAATAATTTTTCTTCTGAGAGCATTATTTATGGGCTTTCTTACAGACACTGAAGTACACATGGATGCAAAATGACTTGGCCTTACGGTGAACAAATCCCTGATCTGGGAAAGTGAATCCTGACCAGTATCAATGAACCTCCGGCCTAGTGCCTTATTTCTGCAACCTTGCTCATAGGGAAACATGGCAGCTGGTTTCCATTGCACCAGCTCTCACAAGTGAGATTGTACTTAAGAGATCTTTGTCCATAAAAATAGTAAAGCCTGTTTGTCCCAGCCTGTGTAGCTGGGATTGCACATTGGTCCCTACAGTGTACACAGCAGCCAAGGGCATGCAGAAGAACAAACACAGTTTGGCCTTACTTGTTGGTGCCCTGACAAGCTGACTACAGTCATAGGGTGATTCAGCTCAGGAATTAGCTCATGAATTATTCCTGTGACTCGGCAGGTAACCCTGGTTAGTCTTGTGCCCTGCACACTGCAGTGTTGTGTTTGCTACATCAACAAAAGTCATCTCTACAGTTATCACGAATACCTTCTCTTCTTCTGGGAACTTCTCTTTTCCCTCAGGTAGGTCAATGACAAAACCAGTATCATTGTATTTCCAATGCTTCATTTTCTGATGGAATAATAGTTTCTCTTCCTGCCATAAACATCTCACTTTGACAGGTCCACAGAAACAACCAACATTTAAAATGCAAGGTGGACATTGTACGACCTTGTCATCTGATCCAGAATCAAATTACTCTTCTTTTCTCCCTCCCATCAGCATTCATTGTCATGCACGCCCATGACAAGCCCTGCTTACACACACATGAACAGGAAGTGACTATAGGATTGGAAGCACAAACCTCTGTCACCTACAGAACATTCCTTCTCTCCTTCACTAGGCAGACATGATCACAACCCACACGATGCATTTGCTCACACATCAACCAGCCTTGTTCAGTTTGTGGTGCAGCTCATGCTATTGAATGTCCACTACTTCTGGTATCCAACTTTGCCAGACTTAGTAAACTAATAGCTGGAGCTCTTTTGCACTGCCTGAGTTGCAAAGACATCTGGGACCACAATTTTGCTATGAACTTGAAAGGCCATCTGAACATTCTACTTGTTATTTGTTTTATAACTAGTGGGAAAATTTGCACCTTTGAGGCTACTGTAAGGAATTCAAGCCATAATGCAGGAGGGTAGCAGGACTGATCAGGTGAACATTAACTTCCAATCTAAAAAGCCCATATTTTAATTATGACTCTTTTCCTGATCCATTTGCCTTCTCAATATTGTTCTATTTCTTGTCTGTTAATTGTAGCTCATAATTTTTCTCCCAATTAAAAAAAAACAGATGAAGGTAAAAGGATGAAAAAAAAACAACAATGAATTTCAAAATGTATCTGTAAAGCCAAACCCTCTTTGGTTTCCCAAAATCTAGACAAAACTGCAGGGGCCCCCAGGAACAATTCTTGTTTCTAAGCAGTTCAGTAAGCGGGATTACTTTAATTCTTCTCTAAAAAAGATTCCTTAGAGGGAAGTTAATCTTGAACAGTCCTGCTGTAATGAAGGATTAATGGAGAGAAATCAAATTCCAATATCATTGCCATCTCATGCTCTTAGGAATAGGTGTACCTACCTACCATGGCTCAGGTTTAGTAACTTTAGTCCTGCTGTATAGAGGCAGCCCTACCTTTTGCCTGGCCCTGCTGCAAAGCAGAATAGCACACAGAGCCCTGAGAAAGCACACAGAAATTTCTGACTCCTTAATTGCATCAATGGTCCTTGTTTCCTGTATTTCCTTGACTAAGAAATGAGTCTTAGAGCAGCTGATTATAGAAATCTCTCTGTAGTGAAGACTTGTGGTTTCTCCCAGTCAAGCAGTCCCTACAGGCATAGTTGCATTCAAGTCTGAGTTTAAAAAATTGCTAATGGAAAATACTTCCACACCCAGTGGCTAATTACTTTCTCCCTCAGAAGTAAAATCTTGTTTTAGTTATAAATTCACCACCTCTTAACTGTTATTTTCAAGGAATGGCAGAAAGGCCTAAAAGGGACAAAGAAGATTCTGTAGTACCTACAGTACTGCTCTTATGCTTTTGCTTGTTAGACTCTACTTTTAAGTAACTGATAGTAAGAGTTTAAAACCCAGTTTGCTTTTCTGTTAATTCATGTCTGAAAATCTAAAATATGACAAACATATTACGGATAATTCACTGAACCTCCTAGAACTCCCTATATACTCTATAAGGTTCAGTGTTGCTGGTATCAAATGGTGAAAATAAGAGAGGTCTTTCTTCAAAACTGTAAGATTCATTAAAAAAGTATTTGTTTTTCAGTGAGGCATTAAAGTATTGTTGCTTGAAATAATATGTGCAGATTTTCTTCCCCAGATAAAAGCATTTTTTACTTCATAAGCAGAATGACTCCATGATCTAGGTCATCAAGGGGAAAAAACAAACACAAATGTCATAAGACTTCTCTTTAAAGCATAAGACTTAGTGAAGCCAACAATTCCTACATGGTTCCAAAGGAAAATGCACATAGATCACAGGTGGTAGGAAAATTCTTGTTGGCACCCACAAGTTCAGAGGATCTGATCCCCTTCATGCCCCATCACCACCAAAAAGGAAAAAGATATGCATATAAATACAAACTGTGACGATGTTCTTGGAAAGAAACATAACAGGTTAGCAGGCAGGAGAAAGAGGGCCTTAGTGTTCTTCAGAAGGTTCCTCAGTTTCGATTATGAGAGGCACTGGGGGTCATACAGCCACAGCAGTTGTGACCATCTAAAATGGCCTGCACAATACAGCCTGGAAAGCCAAATTCCCTCATTCAGCTCAGTTAGGGGTAATACACATTTTAGGGAAACTACCCTGTTCCTTCTCTTTCCCTCACTGGACTTTGAGATGCCTAAGAGCCAGAATCTTATGGAGCTCACCTCTGTCCAGATTTTGGCTCAGCTGCCTCTTCCAGCACAAAACAAAGCATACTGAGCTCTGACAGTCCCTCAGTTGCCCATCTTGTCTGAAAGATGGGACATCTGGCAAGCTAAAAGTAGTAGCACAATGCTGGGAGTGAGAAAGGCAATGCTGAGAAATTAAGTCATTTGATTCCTGAGCACAGCTGGCTGCCTTCATGTCCCTGAGAGGACTAGGGCTTGGGGGAGGTGTATAAATTGCATGTTTCAAACTGTCCTTATTAACTAGACATTTCATTTAAATTGTACTAAGCACCTGCCTCCAATTACCTGACTTCAAGACCCATGCGTGACAGAAGCTGGAGCTCTGATTAAATCCATGCTTCATACTAGTGAGCCATTAAGCCAAATCAAGGCTCACCGCTCCTTTGAAGGAGGTCGTTTGTCTTCATTAAAAGTAGCCATCCTTGATTGCCCTGACAGGAGCTTCTCCCTGAAAGATAATAAGGTCTGTTATTGTTGAGAGGTAAAATAATGTATTGCAGCCCTCTAGAGAGTGATTTGTATTTATTAATGTTCTCACAAATTACTGTACCCTGATTAACCTGTGACTGTGACAGGCAGTCACAGGGTGTGCTGCTCATCATGGTCATTCCTGCTGGTCACTGTCTCTCCTCAGATCACTAAATAGTAAGAACACATAAGGAAGTGGCCTCCTGCCCTTTAATGATGCCTTGGGTGTGCCAGGGAGTAGTGGACAAAGCCCTAGCCAGGTTGTGAAAACCCAGTTAATCACATCTCTGATTAGGTCCTAATCTTCAGACCAGATACATAAGACTACACAAAAGTCACCTTCTTTGCTATTAATATGACTATAATACTACATAATCTCACCAGTGCGGACCGGTATCTTATATTTCTCATCCACAGATTTTCAAGTGTTTTACAAAAGAGATTCAACTTCAGTGGTAGGGAAAGGGAAAAGAAGGAAATTCATGAAGTGACTTTCTCATGATCACCCGAGAAGCCAGGGGAAAAAAAGTGGGTGCAGAATTCACAGATTTTGAACCACTAGCCATGTCATTTGGCACAATAAAACTGTACAAATCCTAGTGTACTTTTCTTTTGTGACAATCAAAATCAAACTAGAATCAGTGCAACATGTTTAACATGTTCTTCCACAATGTAAACCAGCTCCAGAGGTCCTGTGCATGGATGATGGGAAACAGAGAGGAGATTTAGTAGCTAAACAGCTGTGATACCTACTGCAGTGAGATTGTTTGCTAGCCTGTCTCGGTTCAGCCCTGAGTCTCTTGTCCACTCCCCTGAAATTCAGAGGTTATAGTTTGCTACAATAGCCACTTCTGGCCAAAAAAAGCACATTCCATTCCCTGACCTTAAGGTAATTTTCACAGAATCACAGAATATGCAGATTTGGAAGATACCCAATAAGGATCATCAAGTCCAACTCCTGACCCTGCACAGGACCAACCCCAGGAGTCACATGTGCCCAAGAGTATCATCCAAACACTTCTGGAACTCTGTCAAGCTTGGTGCTGTGACCACTTCCCTGGGGAGCCTGTTGCAGTGCCCAACAACCCTCTGGGTGAAGAATCTCTTTATAATATCCAACCTAAACCTCCCCTGACACAACTTCAGGTCATTCCCTCGGGTCCTGTCACTGGTCACCACAGAGAAGAGATCAGTGTCTTCCCCTCCTCTTCCCCTCACAAGGAAGTTGTAACTGCAATGAAATCTCTCCTCAGTCTCCTCTTCTCCAGGCTGAACAGACCAGGTGACCTCAGCCACTCCTCATATGGCTTCCCCTCAAGGCTACCATCTTCATTGCCCTCCTTTGGATGCTTTCTAATTCTTAATATTTTTCTTGGTCACGTTGCAGTGACCAAAACTGCACACAGTGTTGCAGGTGAGGCCATGCCAATTTTCAACAGGCCCCTATGCCAATTCACTTTCTGGGGGAAACCAGTGGCAGATAACACTTCCTAATACCCAGGTAAGAAAACAGGAATGTGTCTGAAGAGGTGCTCTATCTGTACTATCAATTTCTGTTAGTTCAGCAGACTTCATTTAGGGCTGTTTGAGTCAGACCACTATAAATAAAGGAGATACAGTGTGGGAAGAAGTTGAAAGAAGGCAGAATTTTAGAGCAAACAAAAGGGATTTTCCATTGAAACTTTAGGGTATAGCCAGTTCCAGTTGCTTCTACTGTATTACCAAGTCAGAGAAGTCAATGATTATATTACTAGTTCTTCCTAAATCCATAACCAAACTGAGCTTCTGATACAATGACAGAAAATGGATTTGTGCTCTGGGTGTTCTAAAGCAGAGACAGGAACTTTCCAAGCAGAACACCTTCACAGCCAGTTACAGAGGCTAAGGCTGTTGGCCAACTGCAGCTATGTCCACTGAGTGAGCAGAGGCCAACATCCTCGAAATGAGCACAGTAGCATTGCAGAGCATGTGGGAATTCTGGTCACACAGAATGCATCCCCAGTCTCATAGTGGGACTTACCCTGCTACGGGACATGATAGTCAAGGGGACCCACCATATGCCCTTCTGTAAAATATCCTTTTGGTCTGTAATAGAAGAAAGGACTTGGTTGCCAAAACAATTCATTTAGGCTGTCTCTATAGCTGAGGAAAATGAGAAGCTGCAGTATTGCCTGGAGGCTGGTAAACTACTCTTGCAGACTGAAGCTCCATCTTTTTCTAAACTTTGAATCTCTTTTATTTTGGCAAGTCTTCTCAATTCCTTAAATACACACTTCAACAGTCATTTGTTTAGAATTGATTTGCTAGTGACATTAACCAGATGAAGGAGTATGTGACCCTAAAATTCTTCAAATGTCTCTTTAAAACTTTCTTACATAAAGATCTCTACAAAACACTGGGCAATGTTTAGACAGCTGAAATGTCCTCACACTTGTTTTAAGTATCCAATTGCCAGGTCACAAGGAGTCTGAGTTTGCTACAGCCATCCCTTCTTGAGTATGGCTCTAATTCATTAAGCCTAGCAGCTCAGAAGCTTTTATTTTTGATGATAAAATTTTGATAATAAAAATCACGTTGGTCCAGAAAATAGCCTGCACTCTGTAACTTCTGTTTATTACACATATCCTTATTCTTTACCTTTCACTATATGCATCTTTCCTTGTGTTTCCCTTAACTCTTGCTTCACAAGCCATATTTAGGTGCCATATGGAACTACTTGCAGCATTTCCAGTGGAAGTTTCATTGCTCTCTACTGCTATCTACAAAGTAACACCTGAAAAGTATCCAGGAAACTTTATTTCATTATTCCAACTCTTAAATTATTTAGGTTTGACTTGAAAATTTGTATTAATTTCATCCATCTTATATAGCACATACACATCTCTCAGTGAAGAGATATATGATATAATTTAAAAGTGTTGTCTTATAAAGCATTGTTCTGCAGTGAAATTTTCTATAGTTGTCTTTCTCTTGGAATTCTTGAAATGAAACCTAAGTAGCACCCAGGGACCTAGGCCACTGAGCCCATTTCTATAATAAATCACATATAGGAATATTCTGCAACTCCACATATTGGCAGTGGAAGTGATATGGGAAGGCATTTTATCTACAGCTACATACTGAAAAGAACACAGACTTCACCTTCATACTATATTTTACTCTGCCATCAGAGCTCTTTTACGCAAGACAGTCAAACAACTGAGAGGTCAGCAAGAAGAGAGCAAAGTCTGACTGACTCACATGTGGCCTGACAGTGCTTGACAGAGAGTAAGCTCTCTGCTCTCACAAGCAGCCTGGATTCCTCATAATTCCTCACATGCAAAGTAAAACCTGTCATCTCTTAACGTGTGGCTGAGAGCATCAGTCATTTGTCAGAAGCTCTGGCAGAGGCATTTTTGTTGGAATGTAGTGTTCAGGTGGTTTTCATCACGCCAGTACCATTAAAAATGGGATAGTGCTGTGTGTCCTGTGATTCTCTCCACACCATAGCATTCTGGATTTCCCTAGTCTGACCTTGAAGTCTTTAATTATTCCATTACAGCAACTCTCTGTCATTTCCTCTCAGCCCAGAAATCCTTTGGTATCCTGGCCTGTTATCTCCAAGGCAAATATGAATAAGGGTCTTGATGATTAGATAAATAGTGCAGCAAACAGATGTGAGGGGCTGCAAAGTGTATACATTATGAATAGTATTGCAATAACATCTTTAAGCCCTTAATGAGAGCACTTTGTCAGGGTAAGGGAAGATAGACAGACTGGAGGGATTTTGCTGCTGTACACAGAAGCCCAAAGAATGCTCTTAAACTAACAAACGTAACCAACATCACAACACATTCTTACTTCTGATCTTTGTACTCCGAGAAACTTGCACTTATTTGCACATTTTCAGAAATGCCATTTTTATTTTCATGGAAAGGTCCTCTTTCATATATTAATATATTTGTGACTTAAACAACAACATAGAGGGAGAGCTGTAAATCGAAAGACAATTGAGAACAGCTGAGATCTACACACCTTTGTTGGACATTTTGGGCAATACTTTTCATGATCTGCTCACAAAAGTTGCCACAAACTGGCCCCGTTCTGTGTTTAGAAAGCCCTCATGTGCTTTATACATTTGCATGAGAAAGTCTGCATGTGCCCAGTAACCAAGAAAGTACAGTCTAAGGAGTTGATGGTCTGACCCTTCTTTACTTCCCAGAGCTCTGGGGGTTGCCTGCTAATCCTGTAACACAACTAGGCCCTTCTGGGGAGCAGGCCAGATTCCTGCCCATGATCAGAAGTAGTATGCAAGAGGCTTGTCTTGTGGTGTTCTGGCATTTCTGCCTCTAGACCCAGATGGAAACCAGACATGAAAGAACATCTTATTTCAATAGCTTAGATACTCCAAAGGTTTGAGTTTATTTGGTACTAAAATGGTAGGACAAAAGTGGAGGGAGAGAGGAAAAGGGTTGGTACAAACAATTTTTCCCTGTTCCCACTCAGGTTATGGTAAGATGTTTGCTTGCTTTACCTACTCTCTCCTCTAAAATGTACACCTAACGTGTAACAGAATCTAGTATTACTGATATCTGTGGCTGTTAGTGCATACTCATTGATCCCTGGTGTTACGTGACAAATCAGCAGTTACACTCTTAACCTAACAGGCAGCAGCAGCCTAACACTTGACACTGGGTAGAAGACGCAAAAAATAAAGAATAAAGAAACAAGAGCAGCATTTGGTGATACCAAGCTAATATCACAAGCAAGTGTACTATCCATGCAATTGTTCAGAACAGAGGGAATAAGTGAAGTACTTAAAGTTCCTTAAACTCTCAGTGCAGAATTGTCATTAGCCCTGTCCTTACAAGAGGAAAAGGCCAGGCATGGAAAAGATGAGTTCTGCCTTCTCAGTACATTGCCCAGCATAAATGATCTGGTACAAGAAAAAGCTACCCAGAAAAAAAAAAATAGTTGGTAAGGTTTAATACAATTTTACTGTAAAAAGAAGAAGCACAGCCACTCTTTCTCCTTCAAGTGACAATTTGCTTCCAGCCTTGGCCTTTACAGCTTTTTGCCATACCATTCTCAGGGTACGCTGCAACCTGCCAGTACTAACCTTATGTGGAAAGGGTAGGGTAAAAATTGGCAAAGTATCTAAAAAATTCTGTCTTTCTCTCTAAATCCCAACCAAACCATCTAAATCTGAATATGTGAACACAGGCCTGGTAGGGGGCATCCAGGCCATCAAAGCCAGTCCTCCACAGCTGTAGAACACCAAGCAACAACTGAGCTGGCAGATATATTCAGGCTCTTTGGCCAGATTTCCAAGACTTCCAGCATCTGACTGGGTTGGAAAACCTCAGCCTGTGCTGTGGAGCATTAACACAGAACTTCCATTTCAGACTCCAGCTGGAACTAGGGGCCATAGAGACAGCCATGAAAAGAACCACTGTTAACAAAAAAGGGACCTCTTGAACCAAACTTTTTCAAGCTGCCAAGATGAGCCACAGAATCCATTTGAGCAGATACTGTTTCAAGTAGAACAGAACTGGAAAGACGAGTCTGCATCCATTTGGGTGCAATGCAAGCAGGTGGAATATTGCTGTCTCATGGCATTATCAAATAAGGAAAGGCACTGATATCTTCCTAATATGAAAGGTTATCATCGTAATATGAAAGGAATTGCTGCTGTCTGTATTATTCTGTCTGTTATCACAAAAATTATTTGATTGCACTGTGCAAATTGTCTCCTACCAGAACTGAGACTTCATTGTAATGGGCGCTGTGCAGTAGCTGCCTTCTAAAATTAGTATATGAAACATCATATCTGATTTTATGTACATTTGCACTGGAGATATATCCAATACCAAAATCCCTGCCCAAACACTCATAAAGTTTATATTAAAACTGTTTTCCACTTTTTTGATTTTAAGAATGACCAAAACCAAAAGAGAGATAGGAAAAAATCAGTAACATTTAATTCACATTTCAGGAGGTGACTTCACTCAGCATAACCCTTCCTGTTGCTAACAGAGACATTGCCAGTTAGTAATCTAAGTGACATTGCAACCATTTTCTTGTGAAGGTTTCAGTTTCTCCTATTCTTCCGGACATGCAGTCTTCAGAGGTGAATTACTGTAAGTCTCAAACCTCTGAAGTTCAAACCAGATATTTTAACCCTGCCTATATTCCATTAGCACTTCAGTGAACTCAAGCAAAGCTGCAAGTGCTTAGGACTGTTCAGATCATAAGGAGAAACAAACAAACAAAAAGAACCAGTCCAGCCATTTGTACTATTTGACACATAATGAGAAATAATCAACTTCTAAGGATCTCCTACATGTTTTATACAGTCAGTGGTTGCTCTGAGTAGGGCCTGATCATATATTATTTAACCTCAGGTTTTAGGGTTTTTTTGCTATGCTAAATCCATACACCATGTGAATTCAAAAAGTAATTGTAAAAACTTGCCATTTATTCTAGTGAAAGGCAGACAGCCTTTCTTACCTGAGATATACAACGATATTCATCCTTTGGTCTTCCTCCAATTTATTTCAAATGGCATGAGGGAACAAACAGGATCAGCCAAGTCGACCCCATTTCATGGCTTTGATCAATTTGTAAATGAACTTCAAGACAGCTAATCATTCTCCAAATGGGGAAGCTCAGCATCACCAGTGAGGAATGCCTATATTTTGTGACAAGGTCTATTTCCATTTGTGCTGAGACTTCCTGAAACAGCACACATGTGGCAACTTGTGCAACCGCTGCATAATGAATTGGACTGGAGAAATTGAAAAGCTTTTCACTCCCTCTATGTACAGAGTGGGCACAATGCCAGACCTGGGATAAGGAAAGGTGCCAAGTTTCCAGTTGTCTTGAGTCACTACTGCTAAAAAAGAAAATGTGCATGTACATAAAACATACTCAGCAGTTTCTCACTTATACTCTGCACTCTCTCACTTTTACTCAAAGTAGTCAAATTCAGTACAGTTAACTCCTGTCTAAACTTTTTGTGGGAGAAGTGGGTAGTCTCTTCCTTCTCATTCAGTTTTGTATTCCACAAAAGTGGGTCAGTAGCACCTGTTTCCAAATGCTAAAAAGCAGCCATGGAATAAGGTACATTGTCTACAATTTCATGGGACTCATCTGATAAAATTACACCTGATATGTCCGATAAAATTAATGGAAAGCAATGACTGCAGCATGATTAAGAATAGATGTAAATTTAATTCCAGTCACGCTCACTTTTGCCTTTAGTTTAACTGAGTGCCACTTTTCCATGGCTTTATTGCTTCCAGTCCCTGAAGCTTGTTCAGATGTTGCTGTCCTTGGGTATCTGTATAGAACAGTAGCACGGTACTGTGTGAGAGAAACACACACCTAATGCCATTCCGAGTTTCACATTTATAAAGCTATAAAATTATTTGTCTGCTTGGAACATTGCATGATAGTGATTAAATTAACCTAGATATACATGCTGTAGCAGAATTCAGAATTTGAACATCATGTTCAGTTGCAGAAACAGGAGTTTAGGCTCTTTGAAAATGATAACCACACCAAACTCTGGGAGATCCACCTGATTTACCCCCCTGTGTGATGAGCATTAATTAAACTGCATGCAGATCTGGCAGTGTCATACAGCAGTTAGCTTGAAAATGTGACAGCAATTTAATGGAACACTACTTAAAAATAATATGTCTCTCTGAATGTTTTGAACCAGCAGCAGTACAATGATTCCCTCAGATTAAAGAGAATAAATATTTTCCTTTATTTTTGGCAGATGATGTCTCTTGAAGAACCTTAGTAAAATTAAACGCAAAAACTATGTAACAAAACACAGAGAAGGTGATTACTGAGCAAGGTGAGCTGCATTTACAGAGTGAAGCAAACAGTGATTTTCAGCAACATACAAAACTCTCAGAGCTGCAAAGCATCAACATAAACAAATAAACCCCATTTGCTGGGAATTCAGAATGGAGCTCTAATTGTACCACACCAATGACATCCATGACATTTTTGGAAACACAGACCAAAGAGCCAAAATATTTTGCAGACTTTTTTTATACACTGTAACCTTTGCTGAGGGCTGGGGCGGGCGGGGAATAGAAGAGGGGCAGAGACAAAACAAAAAAGGGAAAAAAAAAAATTGCTTCTAAGTAGGGCGAGAAGATGAGGCAGAGGATGGGGAATGGATGGGTGGGACCTCAGACGGAGCGTCTCTTCCCTTTAGAATTTGTTGCACATGTCAGCATTCAACAAACCAGCAGAATTGTTCAGGGCACATTTTATTAATTACTGTTCAGTAGGTGGTAGATGATAGTGCCCATAACTACAATTGTCATTATGCCACCCATCATCCCATTCCATGCACTTGCCAGAGGAGCAGCTTTCACATGAAAAAAAAACAAGCACAAGGTATCTGTGATGACCAATAGGGGCTGGGCTGGGAATCTGCTTCTCTTTGGATTTTCCACCTTGAATTTTCAATGCCTTAAGAAGAACAGCCCCTCCTACCCTACTTTGTTCTGTAAACTCATGCACCTTGTTCTCACTGAGGTACCATATCTACTGACTGGCTGGATTGGCATGATTAAGCTTTCGTTCATATAAACCTGTACTGCTCATACAGGAAATATTCTTCCATGACACTGGCATCTAGAGGAGGAAGCCAAAGCAAATGGAAACTCTAAATACTGTTGTTGAGTGAAGGTTTCCAACTTTTTGGCAGTGTAACTGGTATGCTTATTTTTAGAAATTAAAATACTGACTCCATCCTGCCCCACTCCTCAAAGCAGACGGAAAAAGAAGTCATGCCAACATATATTGATGAAAAGCATGTCCAATACTTTGGGGAAAAAAAGCTCAGGAACAGTTTATACAAGGAAAATATTAGTCCTTCATTTTCCGGCCAAGTCAATGGCAGCCTGGGTTATCTGCAGCAAACATGCCAGTCAGACATGCCCAGAGAAATGTCAGGCTTTTCCAGCCTGCTAACTCATAAAAGTAATTCTGGTCAGTAATGCTTATTTTTCACTTGTTTATACCAGAATCTCTTTGCTTAGACCCTCTGCCTTCTGCAGCAAACAGTTTCCTCATTTCAATTATGCATTCTGTTGTAATTCCAGGATCAAGTCTACATGTGAAGCCTGCTCCGAGCCAGGCTTCCCTGCTGGAGTGGAGTCTAACCGAACCTCAGGACCAAACACCATCATGGTCTTGTTCAGCATGTTAGAGGAAATGTTGAAAGACAACCTGAAGACTGCAGCAGATGGTGCTAATTTTTTTTCTTTTTGTGGTAATTGCTGTACTTCCAGTTTCAGGAATTAATCTGATCCAATATACTAACGAGTGCTCTCCTGCTCGGGTTTTGTGACGATTTGTGTTTCGGAGATAAAGCACAGTCATATGATTCTGACTGCTGGGAGATTCTGGCTATTGAATTCTTAACCAAACTGCTTATTTTGAGGTTCACCCATTACTTGCAGACCAGATGGGATGAGGAATTAATTTGCATTGCCTGAAAGCTCATACCATGGGAACTATTTGTCGTATTCACCTTTTTATTGCTAAGTTGTTCTTCCAGTTCTCAGCATGCTTTTCTGCTGTGTTCCAGGAACAATAAGAAAGTCCTCCCACTGCATACTCAATGCATGAATTTCCATGCTTGCAGCCTAACCCCATAAAGTCTAGAAAAACTCAAGGTGGTGTGGCCAAAGATTTCCTTGAAATTTACAGGGTGCTGCTCAGGTTCTGGTAAGAAGTTTCTTAACAACAAATTGCTTGTTTGCTGCTCATGATGAACAATATCATATTCAATTTTGTTCTTTGTCATAAGACACGCTACTGCTGAAGCCTGCTTTTACTCTCCCCCCCACAGCACCAAATCTAGAATCTTGTGTTGCTGAAATAGGACTGTGGAGAGACTTTTTTTCCCAAGCAATACTGTTACATGCAATACAGTTAGTGCCTCATAATGACATAATGGCAGAGGATGAGAGAATAGTTTGCCAGTGCTGCCCCATTATACCTCCTGAATATGATCAAGTTTACACCTCCACAGCTCTTTGCTTCACTTTTGATTTGATAAGAACAAACTTGAACTCCCAATTGGAATTGATTTCTCTTTCAGAATCCTTTTGTTGTGGCATCATTTTCATTTGCTTCAGAAGCACACACAAGCCACTTTACATATTGTGGGTGGGGGGCAGTAACACTAGCATCCTGCTGTGGCTGCCTAGATAAATTTTAAAATGAGCTATTCATCACTTTAGTATTTACTAACTTGCCTTGTACCTCTTTGTATATGAACCTGAACAATACACTGTGACTGACATGTAAAATGGTTTGAAAACACAAGGATTTCACTAGTCTCCATAGAAAAGGTGGGCTGATCCATTTCAAAGCAATATTCCTCCATTTCCTTTATATTGTTTTCAGAAATCTGAGCATGGAAAAAAAACCGGACCATGAGCAAGTTGTCCTAGTCAATAGATTAGAAATAATTTTGGCTTGTGAGCTGAAGACAACAGATAACCCATCTTTAGATGATATCAAGCCAAGAGCAATGTATTGAAAACCAAAGCAGAGTCACTGGACTCTTATGCAGACAAACCACACCTTCTAAAAAGCACAACTTGTAAACTCTATGAGGATTGCAGACCCTCATAATTTTATTTTTCTTCTCAATGTGAAATTTTGTTTAGAAATGAAATTTCTACACACAAAGTGCAGGCATTTTAAAAGATCAAAGTGAAGCAATGTTTTTAAACTACTGAAAAAACATTTCAAGAAATTCAACCTGTTTTTTATTATTTTTTATTCTGACTAGCAATTTTCTAGATTTCAATTTTTTATTCCAGTAAATAAAAGGAAATACCCAGTTTTTTTACTCTCTCATTTCCCATCGGGGCAAAAAAAAAAAACCCAACCAAAAAGATCCCCCACAAAGCCCCAAAACCCAAATCACAAGAGAAACAAATCTCTCTAAGTCCATATAACTTCTAAAGGAGATAAGAGTAGTAAGAGATTTTTTTGTAAGAACTGGACTGTCATAAAAATGTCAGAGTAAGGCTTGAAGGCGTTTCCATGGCCAGTATTAGTAAGCACCACAGAAACAAAAGGAGGTTGTTTTTAATATTTGAAATATTTCTTGAGTTCTGTTCTGAATCACTTTGAACTTCAGAGGCAGCAACCTCTTGCTAGGTTTCAACCCATGATCAAAACAAACTAAATGGGACATCGTGAGCAGTTCCCATTTCAAAGCATTTTGCACCATGAATTTGGTTCTGCTTAAGTAAATCTTGTATAACGGTAAAACATCTTGTAAAAGCTGCAGAGAAGAGAAGCCTGTCCTGCTCTGCCCTCCAAGTCCCTAATTGTGTTCTGTCCTCATGGTCTGTCACAAACAATGCCTCCACAACCTCACAGCCTCCTTGCAAGAGCAAGGAGCTCCAGTCCAACTCTCATGTACTCAGCAGAGGTTGGAGAGGTTCAAAAATGGGTCTAGCTGTCAGTAAGTTCTATTTCACATAAATAAAACTTTTACTGACATTTAAGCATTACTGAGGTGAACAGAGCTGATTTGTTTCCCCTAAAGCCTCTTCTGAGCAAAGTCAGAATTTCCAAGTTTTTTTTGTTTGGACAAGAAAAGTGGCAAATTGCATGATACTTCTCATCTTAAAGTGCCAGGAAAGGATCACGGTGAGAGAAAGGAAAAGAGACAACTGTGGTAAACATGGTTTGGAACAAGCTTCCACTAAGAGGCTTTGGCAACAGATGAGAGCCTTCCACCACAATATCATTATTTCCAGTTAGCAAATTCAGATTTCATGGATGGTCTCTCGAGACCACCGTCCTGCTACTATGAATCACTTGCATCACTGTATGACCTTCTGCAAGTCCAAGAGCAAATCTGCTCCTTGCATTCAAGCAGAAAATAAGGCTTCATTGGCCACTCTCCATGTCAAAAACAGTAGCACAAGAAGTTCAAGGCTTATTACCCATTTATTTACTGCAAGGACCAAAAAAGCATAACTTCATTCTTCCTCCCTCTCCAATATCAATCTAACATCAATTTTTCTCCTTTAAATATTATCTGTACATCATTAGGAGCCCATAGTTCCAGCTGAGAGCATTGTCACATTACAGTAAATGGTCTGTAAAGCACACAGTAAATCTTTACTGTAGACTTAATTCAGACTTTTATTCACAGTTGCCCCACACTGGACTTGTGTCTGTGCAGCCATGTTGTGGAGCTATCAGCTTAAGCTAACAGGCCTAACTGAGGCTCCTTAGTTAACAAGAAAGATCCCCGAGGGGATCAGCTAGCTGCACATAATTTGCATTTAGTGTTGAAACTGGTATGGAAACTCAGTTGCTCTGGAGATCAAATCAGAAGACTGCACTGTATATTCACACAGCTCTTTCTGCAATGAATCCCCTTTTTAATCTCTTTCGACCTCTCAGGCTTCCTATTCCTTCTCTTCCCATGCAGATTCTTTTATTTCTTGTCTCTGTTTCCTTTCCCCCACTTAAAGACTTTCTCCTCCTCCACATTGTCTGTTTTCTCTCCTAACTTCTTTAGCAACAGCCTTTTTCTTCTCTTCCCACTCCAGCTCTGAGCTAACAGTCATATCTGGTCTTTCCAAAGCCTCATTAGCTGCTGGGGTTGCAACCACCTATTCTTTATTTTTCCCCTCACACACTCACATAACACTAAACATGTCTTGTTCTGTCCAAGAATCCTTGGTGAAATCTCTGTATTTTTCCCCTCGTTCTGGGTCTATTCTGCCTGGGCCCAGTGATCCTGCTTGAGTGATGAGGAGCTGCTGCTGTACCCAATTTCTTCCTCAAAATTTGTATATGGGAAGGGTTCCTCTTCCAGCTGGTTGCCAGGCTGGAAGAGGAACCTGTACAGTTTCCCTCCTTATTCTCTTTCTTCCGCTATGCTCTGCATTTGAGGGGCTATTTCCTGCAAAACTGATTTGGAACTACTTGTAAATGACGCTTGGAAAGAGACACTTTTCCCTTAGACAGACTAAAAAGCAAGGAACACAAGGTGTCCCAACTTCTCGATACATGCCTGTCTCCAGTTCCTTCCAGAACAGACCCAAGGAGTCGGCATCATGCTTAGTTCTCAATCCCCACACAATTTCTGCTGATGAAAGAGACGTAGCAAGGCAGCCACATGGTTTTTGTTTATTTCTCTTTTATCAGTCTCTGTCATGAACCTCTCCCACCCCACAAACAATTGAAGTCTCAGAATTTTATCCAAGGCTTTCCATCCCTTCTTTTCAAAGGCTTTGCTCTCTAAACATCTTCCAACACATCCGCAGACAGAGGTTCCCCTGGGTCAGCTGCCAGTCTGCACAAGTATAAGCCTATTGTACGTCTGGTATTATAACTGATCGCAGTTGTGGCAGGGTAGCAGGAAGAGAATGATCTGGCTTCTCTGCTTCCTTGAGACCCAGCTGGGAAACTTAAGATAAGGTCTACTCCATAACAGTATTTTGGAAAATCTTTAAAAAGAGGTGAGCTTTGAGCCAGAAAAACAAAAATCATCCTTTTGAGTTTGTTCTGCAAAAAGTACAGACTATTTAATTTTGTGAAACTGCCTCAAAACATTTCAAAGCATTTATCTGTCACCATATGGTTCTATGTATCTCTGTGTTACAGATCCCATTGCCTGTGTAATTTCAGCAAAATATTTCAGATAAGATTAGGAAGAGAAAACCCAATTTGGTCAAGGAGATTCACATTATAGGTTAAAGGCATTTGAAAACTGATGTCTATTATAGTATTGCAGAGAATTGGCATGCTGATTAGGTAAAGTGTAAACTCTCATATGCATATTTTTTCAGTGAATGCTCTTGAAAATCCAACCATATTAAAGCAACAGCTGAGTTTGAGTTTTGTAATGGACTAAGCCAATAATTGTCATCAATGTTTTACCACTGAGGCACCAGATTGAGTTGCTGTGGGCCTGCTGTTTTTCAAAATCACATTCACTAATGCTTCTGAGCCATCTACCATCATTAGGAATTATTCTCATACTATCCCTGTTTGCCAAGGGAATCCTGAACCCGTCCCAGAGACATGAAGCAATCAGGCAACGGTCAGAAATTGGATTTCTGTTCTCTGGAATGCAAGGCCAGACTTCATTCATAATTTTCATAATTCTTTCTATTTTGAACAGGTTTCACATTCCAAATTCCTTATTTCACATATTTTACCCACATTTAAGAACAAGATTGAAATATCCCTTTAGTTTGTAGGTGAAAATATTTGTCCGCTTTTCAGTAAATATTGTCATCAAAGCGCTGAGATACTGAGGTTTTCTTGCATCATAAAAGGATCCCTGTCAAACTGTGATATGGTGCAAGTGGAAAGACAAAAACTGTTCAGCTGTAATGTTCAACATCTCGACTGGCCTTGAAAACACCTATTTTGCTCTTTGAAAATAGCTCATAAATAATATACTGTTGGCAAAGAACCTGAGGCACAGGTTGTTACAGACGAGACTTCTGACGTGGCTGCAGTAGAGGGAGCTGTTTTACCGGCTATGGCAGAGAGAGCAGTGTGGGATTTTTGTCTTGGTAGGTACAAAGGAGCATTTTCAGAATGAAATACATCAATTATTCCCACTGACAGCTGCACCATTCTATTGTTTTAGACTATTTGGACTATTAGTATCTACAGGCTGTAATTAAGCACTGATTTCTGTTAAATATTAACTCCTTACTCTTTCAGCAGTACAAATACATACAATGAGATAATGGAGTAAGAGTTTTTTCCTGTCTTAGTGCTCTACCCTAGAAGTGAACCCCATAACATCAAAGTGCCCTATATTCTAGATAATAGCTGTAAAATATCAACCTAGAGGTGCTCATCATCTCAAAAGGATGGAACAGCTGAAACTGTGCCACATAATGTGACCAAAGTGCCTCTGGCACTTTGTTCTGCAGGTGTTTTTCTGACCATGGGATGTATTTCTGTAGGAAAACACTTGTCCTTTGTGGAAAGGTGCAAAGAAATATAAATATGTTGCAAACACAAACATTTTATGGTTATATAGGAGGGGAGGCTATGTAACCAGCTACTGCACAGAGGCAGCGGAGATCACCACCACTCTTGCAGCACACCTCTCCAGCTCATCACTATTCAACTTAAAGGCCACGTGTGACCAAATAAACTTCTCTTTACCCTTATGGCTGTGATCTACTACTATCCCCAGCAATGTAGGAAATCAGAAACAGGGTGAGACAGAAAGGGCTTGCAGGGAGCTCCTCCTTGGTCCATTACATTTGATCCACAAAAGCAACAAGGTGAGTGAACTTCAGTGTATAGAAGAAAGGAAATGCTTCCAGTATCAAAGTTCTGTGTGGGGTCCTTTCTCTTCTGTTTTCCTGATTTACTAGTTTTGTTTGGATTCCTTACTTCTTCAGCTGGAGAAACAAACAAAGTGGAAATGTCTCTTGTGGGAAAAAAATATCTTGCCACTCCTCTCAAAGAATGTTTTAAAACTTATCTTCTGTATCAGAGAGTGAGCTTGCAGTAAGATTCCACAGCCCACCTGTATCCTGGACTTCCTAAAGTGGTCTGCTGTCGAGATAAAGAGTCCCTCTCCTTTCCTCAAAGGAAAATGCTAGAAGCTAAACCCTGAAGGATATGTTGATATACAGATTACTGTGTGGACACAAAAATCCACATAAATGTATCATTCTATACATTTGGAAATGCTTGACTTGAGTGTCTATAGAAATGGTAGTTGTTCATTTCAGATATGTTGAAAAAAAAAATAACACCATGCGACAAACCTGACAAACCGAAGGACCAGATGTTACTTGCCCTCGAATGGTTGGGTATACCCTGGAAATTGCTTTTAGAAATGTTGGCAGGCAGAAAGTTTGCAATTTATAGTGCTGCATCAGGTTCTTGACAAAGCTGGCTCAGACACATTTTGAAAGAGTCTGAGGACCTCAATTTAGCAAGACTTTTTACATAATACTGCAATAAAAACCTGAAGTCCAATAGTGATGGGGGCTTCTTTGGTAAACCAGAGTAGGGGGGGGATTTTATTCACCATCTATATATATTGTATACATAAAGTCAGAGGTCAGTGGATTTTGCTGGAAGCAGTGTATCAAGAACAATAGCTCTATTCTGATACTATGCACATATGTGGCACATTTGATGTTATTAAATTGTAATATCATCAATTGATAAAAAAAAACAATTATTGGATAAAATGCAGTGGGACGAGCCAGGATAGAAACAAGACAGAAAAAAGACTCAGAAAAGAGCTGAAGGGACATTCCTCTTTGCTGAAATATTGCCACTTAAGCATCCTCTTCATGTCCCCTCCCATTTCTGGGCATCAAAGCAGTACCAATGGCCAAGAATACTTCTTATATATCATGAGCTGGCTGGTAGGATATATCTTTTTTCCTGGAACCAGTCATACCACAATAATCCAGGATTTTGTCTGCACTGCTGCAATACATCTACCTGTGACCAACTGCACATGGGCCACCCAGGAGCACCAGCTGAATCAACAACGCAGAGAAACTTACCACTTTCATGGCAAGGGAAAGAGAGATGAAAACACATTGCACTGGGGCTTCTTGCTATATATTGGTACAACACGGACCCACTTAAGGACCCTGGCATTGATCTTAAAGGATTCAGTAAGCTACTTACTGCCAGCTAATGATAACAGCTATCAGTGAAAATGTTTAGGCTCTACAGGGGAAAATAGAGCTAAACCAGGAATCTAGAGCTTATCTTATGGTTTTCTTTGAGAGGTCAGGAGGGTCCAACAATGTTATGCTCTGTTCTGTGATGAACTGGAATCAAATGAAAATTTTAGGTCAGGTATCCTGTTAATTACTATGCATAGATATCTGAAGGGTCTTCTGTTCACAAGACCAAAATTGGTAATTTAGATTAAATTCAGGAATATGTTTAATCTGAAATAAGTATAGATGAAAAAAATATCAAGACATTTCAAATATTTTGGATTTAACTAAAAATATAATCTTATTTTTCACTTTTGAAAGTGGTACTTTTCAAAATTATCTTAAGAGTTCCATACTTCCAGGCAAATTAAGACATTTCAAACAAACAAGTACTATTTGCACCACTTCACTGCATGACCTCTGGGCAGTGGATGTTCAGAATGTGGTTTACTTCTCTCCCCACCCTTCCTGACCTGCTCCCTCCATCTATGGCACTTCCCTCCCTTGATGTGAACATGGTGCCAGAAATCTATGGGCTTCCTGCTTCTTGCCATCTACAAAATAGTAAACTACAGAAACCCCCACATACACAAAATTAATAAAAAATAATTTTTTTCTAATAGATTTTTGGCTTAGTTGCTTTGGGTAGAATTATGAAACAAAAAGGACAGACCCAAGCTGAAATGACTAATTACTGGGCTGTACAACCTGATAGCTATCTTAGTGTAAATCTGGAATGAGTCCAGTGGAGTCCAAGAGCCTGTTTCAGGGACACTACACACACACAGCTGGTAAAGCACAGCGATGCACTTATAGCTGTGGGCAGTCTGATGTCTTCTCTCCTGTGAGCTAAAAGAAAATTGAAAAGCTGGGCAGGCTGCACATGGTTTCTTAGCAGCCACCTACATTGTTAAGATACTGTTCACAGGTAAGAAATCACTAGCCAGAGGTGTTCCAGTTCCCTTCACAATTTTTAAAGCCAGCTTCTCAATATATTTTTTTAAATCACTGCTATTCTGATCATCTGGAGTCTGGAACAGAGACTCAAGTTTCACAGAACTTTTACATGTATTACTTAAACCAATCCTTGATCAGCAAAACACATCAACATATGCTTAGTTCTAAGTATTCTAGTCCAAGCTGGATTTTCAGCTCCCACAGAGGCACAGCCTTGGTGAATGCTGCTCTTTTGCCTACCTGTCTAAGTCATCACAGCAAAAGCATTGAAGGCTCTGGGACTTTGTGGTGCTACACACACATTGCAAATGCATGAAGTGAAACAACTCACTCCCAGCCAGACACATGCACAGAGTTCTGTGAGGTGCATGGTCTTATATCAGGTACCTGATACAGTACAGGGCTTGGAGGCTTACTGATGTCTCAGCTTTACTTGCACAGCTTGAAATGATTTTTCATCCTAGCAAAGCCTTGCTTGATTTCTTTGAGCAAGTAGTCCTATCAATTTGTTTAGAAAGGTGAACTCAAAATGTATTTTAATATAATTTTCTGGAATGGGAAAAAAGTGCCTCAACCCAGTCTTCTGTGTAACACTCAGATTTTGTATTACCCTTTGTCACTTGTATGCAAAAAAAGAAAGAAATATGCAATTTCTTTCTTGTATAAAATTGTACCCTTGGGGAAATGAAAATTAACTTCCATAATTTCTAAGAAATAATCTGCTTGTATAATTCCCATGAAGGCCCAGGGGCTCTATTAATCTAAGTATCTCATTATCTAAACTTGAATCTCTAACAAATTAAACTTACAATAAAACACTTTAGTCAGACCCAATATTATCTGTATTTTAAACATCGGTTATTATCTGGCCTAGAGTTCTATTTGTATTCACAGATAAATAGTGTATTCTGTCAGGCAGCATGTAGCCTAGTAGCTCCTAATTAATCACAGACCAACAGATAAGTAGGATAGAATCACTGCAAAATCTCCATCTTAGAGGGAACTTTTTGCTGCACTCAGTTTTAGAAAAAAAATTGATAACAGTATCTCATCTTTAATCAGTACTTAAAAAACACCTCTGTCTCAAGTTTTAACTCATGCATAATTATGGTTGCTACCAACTAGATATATTTCATGTGTGAAATTTTAATTTTATGATTCGTACATGTTTCTCAGGCTGGAGTTCAAATGAAAGAGGATAAGTAACTTTTGTTAGGAATCAGGTAAGGTTTATAAGATTCTATTGATTATTAGGAAGACAGTTTAAGCATTCTCTTTAAATACGTGTTTTATAATCCATTGTGAATTTAAAAATCAGACTGAAATAGCATTAATATCAGTGGAAAATTTCATGAGCAGTTTGTCATTGCAACTCACTTTTCACTTTCCATGCTAAGTTCCCACATCCTCCCATACAATCTTTATCATGAAAACTTCCATTCATCATCCTCCAGCTACATATCACCGTTTGTGGGGAGAACCAATGATAAAATATAACTTCTCCAAACATACCTTGAGTTCATTGATAGGAGCAACTGTTGATTCCTGGCACTCCTGGAGACAATGAGTAAGAGTTTGCCTTTGTTGCTGCCATCTCTTTAGAAGAGGAATCAGCGTGTGCACACTTCCCATATTCCTATCCCCAGCACCAATTACATCTCTGCAGTGACTTCTGGAAAAGCTGATCTTGAGAGATCAGCTCCCTGACCTTGAGAGGTGGTACCATTTCAGATTCAATCTTGTATTTGGAAATTCTTGCAATTAAACTAACTACCTAAATGGTCCCAAATCTATACAGGACTTGGGATTGGTCACCTTAGTAAAAGTTGCAATTGTTCAAAACTTCTCCATAATCTTAAAGAGATCTGAAGGCCCATAGCTATGGAGAGACTTGAGCAGCTATAGAAAAGAGAAGCTCAGTGGCACCAGCAGCTATGAAAGTGTGAATTTCCTGAGATGCAAAAGAGAGTAAACCACCTGACACCAGGGTTACCTTGATTATTCAAACGTTCACAGCTGACAATACTGTCAGATGGCCAAGACGTGGGGAAATGTCCACAGCAGGGGCAATCCAGAATGCATCAGCTGCTATGTGCGGTCCTTTTTCATTTTCCAGGGAAGAAGCAGCAAATAGAAGGCAAACAATAATGAGGTGTGTGTGGTCCAAGAATGGAAGGGGAACAAAGAAAGGGAAAGATGCCCATCCTGGGATTTTAAGAAACTTTGCTTACAACATATCTGCAGAGTAGGTAAAGAACACAATTTGGACTTCATGAAGCTGGATTGGTTAAGGTTAAAAAGTACTCCAAGGCAGTACTAAGAATGAGCATAGGAAGCCCTATTTATTTACATCAATAGTTGTATAATAAATATAACAAACATGTATACATATATCTACATATGTACATAAATGTATGGTGAAAACATTTCACAGACATCTATCTGGAAAATTTTTCTAGCAAGAAGATTGACATTTTTCTTCTCATGTGTGAACTTCTTTCAACTAGAAACAGCAACTTTGCTTTAAAGATAATTTTATTTGATAAACCTCAAGTATAAAACAGCTTAGAAAGTGCAACACATGATTTGATTCCAAAACAGTCTCCCCTTTTACAATTAACATTAGAAAAAACGCTGGTGGAGGGGACAGGCAGAACAGATTTTTGGGTTTGGTTCACAGAAAAAAAAAATAAATTCACAAGCCTAAACAAGTTATTTGAATTTAACAGCTCCCACATCTTACTACAAAGTGTCTTCAGTGTCTTCCAGTCCAGTTTTTTGACTTAGCAAACAGGTTTCTTTATTAGATAGTATACAATGCTAGGTGCTATCATGCATTAATGCCACCATACCTGAACCTTTACAAATGCATTTTATAAGTGGATGTTTATATTTGATTTTTGTGAAACCACAGCATCTCCTTCGCTTTCAGGCTCAATAAACAGCTTAGTCAAAGTTTTGACTATCTGTTTCATTTAATTACATATCCCTTGATTTATGGTTCAGGAAAGGCTGTAAATGAGGACATCATATTTGCAATCCAACCTCAAAATATTTTCAAAATCAGCAACAAAAATCCTCACATGAAGTCTTATGAAAACAATCCCAGGGGAACCACATGCAGTACAGCCTGGTCAGTTTTCGTGTTTATCAAACAGGAGAGATGAATGGCTGACTTTGATTTTTTTCTTAGGTGTGCAAATAGAGGGTATTAGATTTGCTTATCCCATAATGTTTACTTTCATCTGTCAGTGTTGGGAGCGGAACATGTCGCTCTGTGCCCCAGGGGAGACACAGGCCAGGAGATGTAAGGCTTAGCTAACGTGGCTTCTTGCCACAACTGCGTGGTACCAGAAAAGCAGAAGGTGGCAGAATGTCAGTTAACAAGGATACAAGGCATCAGAAATCATAAACCAGTTTCTGGGTGCTCGGTCAAGCCACCTCACTCAGACCTCAGAGACTCCAATGAGCACATCAAACAATAACAGAAGAAGAGAGGTAAAACCCCTAAGGGAATGTACACCAAAATTTTGGGGCCATTAAATGCAAATTCTGCCTGAGGTTCCATATTTATCAAGTGACCTGTTATATTAATAGTGGAAGAAAGTCCATCTTTAAGTTTTCTGTTCCATAAGGGGTTTAAGGCCAGTGACATACAAAACAGCAGCAGATCTGTAATCCCCTCCATCCAGAGTTGTAACAAGGTACATTATGCACTCTGGCATTACACCCCCAGTTTATGTATAATAGGCAGGAAAAAAATACCAGGTAGGAATAATCTCAAATAATTAATCTCACCAACAGCAATTCTAAGGGAAGTTCAAGGATATAGGATAAATACGGAGTCCTGAAGGATATGTAATCTTGTATTATGCGAAGCATATTTTGGTTCGAAGACAGAAAAACTTTAAAATCATATGGGTCCACCATGACCATCTATACAAAATGACACAGTTATTCCTGCAACAACTTTACAGTACATGGTTTATCTGTAGTGTACTTTTTAAAGTTATGGTGCATGTCTTTTCAAATACTTCCTGGTGACAGAGAATCCAGCGCACTTTTGGCAAGTTATTGCATTAGAGAATTATATTCTTTTACCGAAACTGTTAAAATCTTTTTTATCAACAGATCAAAATAGAAATCTCTCCCTCTTGTGAGTGTTTTTTTTTTTTTTTTAACTTAGATAAGACTAATATTTTGAGCTTTTAAGCCTTTTGATCTAAGGCAGGTGTTCAAGATTTTCAATCATTCTTTTCAAACTGTAAAGGAATGGAAAAAATAGACACAATAACTTTGAACAAATCAGTACAAGAACTAATCACACTTTGAGCTAGTCAATATTTTTTTTTCAACTAAAAATATTGTGTTGGGAGTTACTGATTCACTTTCACACAGTGCAGTGGTTGAGGTAAAACTTCAAGCAGGAAGTTCAGGTTCAGGATGGAATTTCTGATCAAACTGCAAAAGCAGCCTTTAGCAGAGGCAGGGGTCTCTAATGGAGCAGGTCAACGCATGAAGAAAAATGACACTGAAATTTCTCCTCTAGGCAAACCACATCAGTGATGTGACCTTGGGTCTCACAAGTCCTTGGTAAGGGTTTTTTTTATAAGCTATTTTGGAATGTTCAATTTGCATAACAATGTACCACAAAACCAACATTTGAAATATCAATTTTAAAACCTGGAATTCTTATCTGCTGATCAGCCCTGGGTATTTTGGTGAAAGATTTCATTAGGCAGTAATATGGAAGTACAGAAACAATTAACTTCCCTTATCCTACTTGCCATTCCTGGGACTATATTCTTGCAGCAAGAGGAGGCTGAAGACAGAAAGTTTAAAACAACTCTTTCCACTCAAAACTTTTCTCAAGAAAAATGTCCTTTCTATGTTTCTTTCTAAAAATCAAATGCACTGTTTCTGCGTAGGTCATTCTGCACTGTATCACCAGACCGACATCTCCCCCAGAAAGAGTGGAGAGGAATCTGATCATTCCCACAATGGCTCACTCACCCTTAGGCTGACAGGAAAACTTAAGCCCTTTTCATGAGGCTTATGAAATGGCTTATGGGCAGGAGGTGCAGAATAGAGGCCAGAGAGTGTGATGGCCAGGGTAAACCTGCAGCAGTGCCAAGCAGCTCACTACACCAATTGCTGTGCAGAGGCTTTGTAAACAGTAGTCTGGAGATGGAGGCACCCTGCTTCTGTTCTCACACACTCTTTATCAAATGGGCTTTTGTTAGGCTTATAGTTTAGATTAATGCAGCTAAATGAAGTACTAGCTCATTGATTCCACATTTGATGAGTAAATTTCATACTTAGAAAATTAATTAGAATATCTCACCCTGTATAAGTTAATGTATTTGTGAAGCTGAAAGAACTAATCAATAACAAACAGCTATTGCTGATACTAAAGTTATTTCCCATAAATTGAAATGCTTTTGATTCAGATATACAGGAAAATTGTGATTTAAGACAGTAGTTACTCTAACATAGGAAAAGCTACATTTTACTACTCCCTTAGTACCAGCCACTGTGGAGCAAAGACTTACGCAAACAGCATCTTTTTAGGGTTTGCATTTCTGCATGTAAATGTTTGAATCTAAAATTAAGTCCTCATCTCTTAGCTCATAAAAAGACACAGAACCAACACTGGAGCTAGGCTGTTACACCATGCACACCTCACCTCTCCCACTTATGGTAAGAGAAACCTGGGTGTTGGCTTCCTCTGTTCCATACCTGCCTAATATCAGGAGCAATTTAGCATCTAAAAGCCTTTTTTATTTCAAAGTAGCAGTGGTAATAATCTGAGGTGCCTTTAAAAGCACACTGCAATTTCAGGTGTATATCATTGATTGCTGCATCTCATATTGGGCCATAGAACAAGGACAGCAAAAGCACATCTATCACAGGACTTACAGATTTGAGTGGCTTTTTGTGACTCTTTCAGGAGGACAAACCATTAGTTTCAGAAGACCAACATGCAAAGAAAATAAGTTCAAAAGCACTATAGTTCTTTTGGTTGTCATGAAAAGCCAATTTCATGATTTTTTTTGCGGTTTGATTTCTGATCTGGGGATTTGACAACACTGTATGTATCTTCCTAGTAAGGAATGGAAAAATGAATCCAAGTAAAGATCCCTTTTGCTTATTGAAGCTCTGTGTGCCTTGGAGAGGTCACCCTCACCATCCCTGTCATTGTATACTCTCTGCTACACCCCTGACTGTGCTCCTTTTCACCTCTTTGGTTGAACCAGCTGCTTAATGAACTGCAAGGAAACACCAGAATAGGTTGTTCCCCCCAGGAATATGCTGGAGTCTGGCATGCTGTTCCACAACTCAATCACTTTCCAAACATGCTTTTCAACAACCTGAGGACTCTATTTCTTTCAATAGCCTATTCGAGTCCATGGAGTAGAGTTTACCAGATTTTACATAAAACTCTCACATTTCTAGCTCAGTTTGTTTGATTGGTAGGCCAGGGCAAAGGGTGTGTGTGTGTGTAAGCACTGAAGCAATTTCATAAAATACCCTTCTCTCTTGCTCACCAAGTACTGCAACTTTGAAACAGTTTGTACAAACAACTTCAAATTTGGTCAAATTATCAACTACCTACAGCCTACTCATGCCAAACTTGAAGCTCAACAGCGTAAGAAGGAAAGTCCTTTAGTAGAGATGCCAGTAAAAACTGGATTTATAGAGGAAAGCAAGTTTTACCCTCACATAAAGAGTGTAAGACTGTGAGTTTGACTTACAGAATGGCACTAACTTAGTTCTGAATCATCACTATCACCTCCACTTAACAAATAAAAATCAGAAAATCCATGCAGTTTCACCAAGTTATCTTCTGAAGATATAGCAAGAGATTGTCTCTGCTTCCAAGTTCTTGCAATACAAATACAGAAGACACACAGAAGTAAGCTGTATTCACTTCATTTTACATCCAGGCACAGGAAGACCAAGTGAATTATCCATTGTCACTGAAGGAATGGAATAAAACTCAGGTATATTGAACCCTGTGACTGAGCTTTCTCTGCTTTCAGGTCCATTTGCATCTTTTCCTTCACATTTGTTAGCATTTCTATGGCAATTTGAGATCTCTTGATGAAAAAATTGGCAAAGTAAAAAATGCTACAGTGGAAGCAAGCATTTACCAAAGGAGTAGAAAACATTACACGCAGATTATTCAGAAGTTATAGGCATTTCTCACGTTTCCCATTGATTCACCTTTTGAGAAGTGAGAGAACAGATTTTTGTGGGTATTGCAGGACTTAACTGAGTTGAAATGTTATTAAAGTTTCCAAAGGGATGAATCCACTCCCCTTTTGACCCTAAAAATATCTGTAACCTAACAACTACACAAAACAATAGTGAAGTGTGACTAAACGTGAATGGCAATGTACTGCTGACAAGCTCTGACCATTAACATTTTTCTTTCTGTTTAACTCAGCAGGCGAAAGGCAGTGAACAGAAGCCGTCTGCTGTTATGAGCACTCAGAAGCATTTCATTGTGAGCATGCAGAAGAAAATGAGCGCAATTCTCTCTGAGAACGCTACTTTCTAGGTTTTCACTATTTCTTTACAGATTAATTGTGGATAAATGCAAGCAACATACTTAAAAATAGGACACTTTCTTCTGTTGGAGCCTACAACCCAGGCAGGTGAAATAATTGAGACATACAAGGCCAACATCTGCTGTGCAATAGTACTAACATGATTAGTATTACCACTGTGTTACTAAAAGAAGAATATCATCCTTTTACAGCTCAATTGATCACATTTAGATGTTTGGTGAAGTCTAAATACCATCAGAAAGCTTCTTCAGGGGTCAAAAGTGAGTCTCCCTCACACAAGTACATAGCCTCATTATTAGCAGATGTGCAGAAAACCCTCAGACTTCAGCAGGGTGTGGGAAGGCAACGAACTCAGCTCTCCTCCTTTCTGGGGGAAATTACCAGCTTCTCTGTTCTTACATGAATGTTGTGTCCTGCTTTGCCTGCAGTTGTGTTTTAAAAGAAAACAATGAGCTCTGCTCAATTCTCTGCGAAAAGACTTGTACGTGCTATATTCAGGAGCTGATTCATGGCATGGGTGGATGGAAGAACCTGTGTGCTGTCTAGAATACAAACCTCTGTTTCAGAGAGGGCTCTGTGCTTAACACTTCCAATTGGTTACATATGGCTTCCTGCTCCTAGTGCTGGTTGCCCTGATTCCCATTCTGAGACATCTACATTGGCCCACCAGCTACCAGGAGCCTTGTCACTTAAATTGTGGACTCCACCAAGACCGGGGAATTCTTTCTGTGCCTTGATCTCCTATAATCTATGAGACAGTGGTTGTTTATTACTTTCCTCTGTAACATTACAGGATTGGTCCACAAAAACTATTCCAGACGAATTAACCAGTTAATACAGGGACATTTCTAAAAATATTGTTCACATTTCTCTGTCAGATTAGACTAATCCTTTGGCTGCTGTAAATTAATGTTACTATTGAAATTGGTGCAGATTCACATCTGATGAAAACCTGGCCAGTAAAATCAATTAAAAAACTTAGGTGAGAAATAAAGATTGTACAGCAACGTTCAGCTATAAGAAAGCCTCTTCTTTTAAATGTCATATTGTAATCCTATGGATTATTACTGAAGGGTTCTATGGTACTTAAATATAAAGGGGCAATTTTAAAGTACAAAATTTAAATAATGAAAAAGCAAAGCCCATGCTCAGTGAATTATGAAGAGTCCATGAAGGGTGGTAAGTGTGAGAATCCAGTCCCTGCTCATAGAAAGAGCCCTACTGTATGTTCCTACAAATATTGATGTTTGAAATCCAAAGCACATGCAATGCATTAGTGTGAAACAGCGATTACATACATGCTGCTCTCTGCCCTGCAGTTCAGGAAAACTCCTTATGTAATGAAGAACTGAAAGACTTATGAGGGAATCCAATAGACTGTTATCGTGTAAAAATACCAGTGCTCTCCAAAGTCAACTCACAGTTCCTCAAATGTATGTCGGTATGTGTTTTGTTTTCCAATAGGCCTGAGAGAGAAGGAGCTCCATTCATGTCAGACCCTGTTAATCTCATACCTACAGCTCAGCTTGTGTGAATGGAACAGTGACTTTGGAAACCATTGCTTTTCTTTCCAGTCAATTCTCAAACACATAAAATCTACCACAGGAGATCCAAACACACTCAAACAATAACAGGCAATTTTGCCAATTACAGAAACCACTTATAGGCAATAAGAAGGGAACTTTTCATCCAACTCTGATTTTGGGTGTTGGAAAATTAAGAGTGATTTCTTGATGTTTCCTTCATCTGCTTCTGTCAATAGCCCTCTGAATCCTGAAAGTTTTAATCATACACTATCCAAATGACTGGAGCAATTCTTGATTTAAGGATTTAAAAAATTAAGAACAAAAACTCAAGCAAAATGTAACAACAGAGCTCCGAGTCTGTGTAGTCCCAGCATGTTATAGATGAAAATAATTTTATTTAATGGGAATCCAAAAAGTAGGACCAAGCCCAGAGTTTTCTTAGGTCAAACTCTGTGCTCTTTTCAAACTAAGCAAAGCTCCCGTTAACTTCATGGCAACTCAATAACAGTTGTGACTGCCTAAGAAGCGCTTAATAGGAACTACTAAGAGATCTTAATATTTACTTCAGGTCTAACAAATGCTCACTTCCAAGACTTTGGGATGGTTTGTTTCACCCATCATGCCATATCCTACATGTTAAAATCCGATTGATTTTAAAGAATATTATTACTATAGAAATAAGACCTCTGCTTTTGAGAATTTATCAGAAACTACATGCCAATCCTTTGTTCTGATTCAGATCTCCAGTGAGACATGATTGGTATTGTCTCCTTCAAACTTTAATACAGTGTATAAGTGTGCATCAGTATGACAGTGTTTTATGAATTATGTTTCTGTAGCCAAGCTAGCAGCACTAACTGTGCTTCTAGATCACCTAAGCCTCAGTAATGTGGGACTGGTATGAAAAAGCCATAGGACACCTGGGATAATGGGGCCTCTGACTCATCCAGAGATGGAAATTTGCAATAAAAGAACAAGAGTTCTTTACATTCCATTCAAATACATTGGGTTAGGTGTGCTTTCATTGAAGACTCAGTGTGGAAACTATTCTGTCTGCAATTCTAAATGGCTGTTGTGAAGATCAATATAGTATTTGTAGCTCAACATGTGTGTTCTTTCACTGCTAGGTCACGGCACCTGTAGCAGTAGTTGTTTGATTACACCTTTTTAGAAGAGGAAGGTGCAATCTATGTTATTGTTGCATCCAAGGAGCAGAATAAACATGCCATGTCTGAAGACATCAAGACCTACACAGGTAAAAAATTTGATAAGTAAGTCATGGCTTTCACTCTGGTACCCTACAGGCCATCAATTTCCTCAAGAATTATGTTCATGACAGTTTTTATGTTTGCTTAGAGCTCTAAAGAAAGATTTCTTTTAAATTCATGCAAATTTTGTAAAAGTAGCTGACGTGTAACTGCAGGATGGCACAATCCATTCAATCAATTCTCCTATTAGAATAAGATTGATATTCTGGAAATTTGCCCATTTTTTGTTTTATTTAGTTTTGGTTTTCATTTGTTTGGCTTTGTTTTGGGTTTTTTTTTTTAAGGGCAAAATTTACTGTCCTTTCAATTACCACTATGTAAGAATATCATGTACTTGTATTGTGGAGCTCTCAGAAAAATTTGTTATAAAAAAGTACTGGAACATTTCCCAGTGCTGGGAAAAAATATCTTATATACAATATAAATTATGGCATTGACATGGACTCTCCAGATAAGATCATATAGCTTCATTAGTTGTCTTAAGTTGTCTCATCTGGGGCTCCATAGAAATTGCACAGTATTTCAGGTTGTGCTTGAAGTATTGTATGCCAAAAAGAAAGAATGCAGAAAAGGAATGATCAGAGCAGAAAGTAACCAGCTTTGCTTTAACAGCAAAAAGCAATTGTAAATTGAAGAGAACTCTCTATTAGAGTTGGCTTATTCTACAAAGCACAAGAATTTTATACTCCTCATAATTTGTCCTGGATGTTCACATTCATATAACTGTTTCTGAAAACGTAGTAAACTTTTAGTTTCCATGACATCTGTGCCAATGAGTTCTTCAGATCAGTCATCTGCTATGTAATTTTTACTGTGTTGCCTCTTGATCCCTCCTTTCAAAGAAGTGTCCAATATACTTTCTCTAACTTCTTCCTTAAACTTCTACCTTGCCCATTGCCTCTTGGATTTTACAAGTCTGAGATCTTATAGCTACACCTACTTATTCTTAGCTCAGCTTAAGTTTGCAGACATTTCTTTTCCAGTTTGTTGTATGTGAATTGTCTCTCAGAACAAAAATTAATAATGTGAACAAAAATTAATCATGTGACAGTCTGCATCCAAGGCCTAAGCTAATTTACAGTCAGTGGGTTCACTTCAGACCAGAGCTGGAAAAATAACTAAAATATAGCTTATGTGGACAACTGGGTCAAGGTCTTGCTCTAAGCTAGGATGACATTATGGACATAGTCCAGCCTCTACACATAGAGGAAAGACTCTTGCCTTGGAAGAATAATTATTTCCAAAAATATATTTAAATTACCAACACCTGTAAATAAAGCATGAATCACTGTGGAGAAGAGATAATCAGAAAAAATAGGAAATGCTTTCTGAAAAGCTTTTCGTAAGCTCCTTACCAATCTAGTACTAAATGAAAGTGCAAAGAACACCTGAGAGATTGGGAAATGGTAAAGAAGAGCGAGCTCTGAGCAACTAATTACAGATAAATAGAGAGATACTTCTAGTAGCATCAGGGAGAAAAATAATGATGAGGAGAAGTACTTTGAGCAAAGCAAGGAAAAAGAAGGGAAGCAACAAGACTAGAGCACCAAGGTGAGATAGTTTTGTGAGGTGGAGAACATAAATTGAGTGGGACCATTCTGACAGAATTTTGACATTTCTCAAGTGTGAAACAGAGCTATTTGCGGATTTAAAGAATACCTGAGCTGGAACTGGGAAATATTTGGCTTATGAAACCTTCTTTCCTCTACCAAGCATTCTGCAAAGTTCCAGCATTGCTTAAGTGTCTCCCTTGACTCTGACCCACAGACCTCAGGTTTAGAACAGTATTCTGCAGCCTACAGCAAAGGGATATTGAGGGAGTGCTTGGTGACCAATATCTTAACCATAGGCAGGGGGGTTAACTGAGGCTAGTACAATACAGACTTTCATACAGGCTCGCTGAGTCCCTTCCATGCTCACCCTACAGTAAAAAGAATTGCTCCAGCCTTATTACTGCTACTGTCACCAATTGCTCTAAGTGGGTGGTCCCAAAACTTCCAGGGACCTGGTGTCTGTAGCTAGGGAAAGCTTAGGTCTCCTAGCTACAGTACTGAAGGCTTTTAGTTGCATTATAGCTGGCAGGAGAACTTCCTTCTCTGGCTACTGCAAGATGGGCTGAACATCCTTCTGCCCCTTACAAGACACGGAGACAATTGCACTGAACTGGGCAGCTCACCAGTCAAGGAGTTTTAAAGCCAGGATCTGAGTGGGAGCTGACAGAAGTGGAAGGAAGGAGAAGGTTGTGTGATTATTAGGATTATTAAAACCCACCCTTTCTGAATCTATGCACGTGCCTAAGAAAACTCTGCCATCTGTACTTTAAGCTCAAAGGAGATAAGCAGAGGAAAAAGGGGTTTTATCACATGTGCTGCAAAGCCTTTGTAAAGAATGAAAACAAACTGTGGTGTTGACTTTGTCTATGAAAAACAGCAAGGCCTCAACCATGCCGATGTTTTGTCAAAAAATATTGAATCAATTAGTGACCGTAACATTTTCAAATGGCTTCCAAACAGCAAAACAGATCTTGGCATAAATAAAAATCCTCTCTGTTTACTGAATCCTTATATGGGAAGTTTCAGTGCAGAAGGAATTCTTAGTATAGGAGTCATCAGGCTGGACCTTTGCAGCAGGAGAAATTTTGGTAGCACATGGGGCACAGAATAAAAAATTGTCACTCCACAGTTCAGGTCTCCCTTTAGGGCTAACTGGATTTGCTAAATGGGTGTGAGTGAGGCTTCATTTATGGAAAGCAGATAAATGTTTCCACTTGGCACAGTAGCTGTATAGATCAGTATTTTGTCCCCTGGCCCTCCAAGGTAAGTCAGAGGTCCCTAATCTGGCTCCAGTCTTCCTTTGTTTTCCCCAAAATTGCTGGTTTAGTCTACTGGCTAAAACATCAGATCTAAGAGTGAGGGAAATGTTTCCCTTTTATCTACAGTGCTTAATTGTGCCCAGGTGTCACTGGACATAGAATCATAGAATCACGGAATTACATAATAATAAAATAATTTGGATTGGAAAAGACCTTTAAGATCAGCAAGTCCAATCACAAACCTAAAACTGCCAATTCCACCCCTGAAGCATGTCCCTAAAGTGCCATATCCATGCATGAAAAAGTAGCCTGACTCAAATAATAAGAGAAAATCATGACTGTATGGAACTAAAAATACCCCAAGAGACAAGGGTATGTGGACAACGCAATGATGAGCATGAAGGAGAAAAGTGATGATGATGATGATATGGGGAGGCAAGAGTTGGAAAGCAAGTCAGAGAAAATCTCACTCTTGGAGTGATAAAAAAGCAAGCACCTGTAATCAAATTTTCCACAACTCACTATTCCTTTCATGTCAGATAGCATCCTCAAACTACACTGGCTATTTGCTGGATGGAGCTTTGGGGATGACTGATTTGCTTTCTTTGGGTTTTGTCCTTGTTGCTGTTGTTTAAAAAATTACCAAAGACATTCAGAAAAAGACTACACATAGTACTTAGGGGCTGCAGGGCCAACTGTCATGGAGGAACACCGAGGTCTGGCTTAGACCTCTGCCTGCCTATCTCTGCATTGTTTTGCTGTGTGTTTTTGGAGCTGCTTTCATGAAGGAGATCAGCATTTCCCTGAAAGAACTGGAGTAATGAGCACAACAATGAAAATGCCAGCAAACAACATTCAGCTGGTTTGGACTGTGTTGGCACCTTAATTTTATATTAAAGTAAAGCAAATTAAGGCCAGTTAAAAGATTCTGCTAGTTCTTCTCCTCTTTCCTCAGCTAAATGTATTAGGGGTGCTACACATGTAAGAAGCCCAAAAAATACAAGAGATTCAGATAGAATCCAAGATATTCAAACAGATTTTTTGTAATTGTTCTACTGATGACTAAAATAGCTAAGAATCAATTGTACACTTTGGCTTTACAAAATAGTACACTTCCAAGAGTTATTACAGAGCAGGCCAAGTCCTACATGGTATTAACTCACTCCTGTAGGAAATTCAGCACCCAGTGAAACAAAACAAAAGATGTAGAAACATGAATGGGCTGAGCCCCCTCCTTTAGATTTCTCTGGTCCCTGTTGGCAATATCCAGCAATGGCGATTGGGACATTGCTATTTTTGCAACAGAAATGACGCAGTAAAAAATTAAGAATGCACAAGAGTAATCAATTTTACAATTCCTTAAATTCTTATCCTTCACTCAGTGTTCACCTGCCTGACAATAAGCTTCACCTACTTAAAACTCTCTGGTCACTTCTCAAACTAAACTTTCACCTTTTTTGGATATTTTCAAAATTATTAAATTCTATGAAGACTATAGCAGCTGAAAAAATCTCATCAAAACTACCAGAATCTCAGTGTAGAATTCCATTGAACATACTAAACGTATATATAAAATCTAAACAAATGTTTGATAACTCAGAGGTCATTCAGGATATCAGGATGAAGAAAATATTGGCCTCGAAATGATCTGCATGAGCTAGATACTGCACTGGAAACATTGTTTGGTTTTACCTGTGTTTGTTTTGTGATTTCTAAATTTTTAATTTTTTAGAAGAGTTTGCACATACCTCTAATTAAAGAATGTCTTTTCAGTTGCATGAAGCACTTATTTTAAGATAGGAAAAATTTGGTTAAAAAAATTGGGACGATCAATATAAAATCAATATGCATCTGCTATTGCATTCATTGCAGACAGAGTCCCTTAATGTTTTTTCTTTAAGGTGTGTTTATCCTTCTGTTTTCTGTTCCATGAAGCTCTGGTATTCCTGACCTGATCATTTTATGACACCTTTATGGTCAAATCTTAGGCATTTGCTGTGGCAGTGTCCTAACTTACATATTTCCCTGTGTTCACATATGGTCAGCTGGATATGTAGATACCTGATCTGTTTTCTAGAAACTTGTTTTTTGGACAAGACTCTGACAAACTGGAATGTCAGCCCAGGTTTTTTGGCAGGGTGCCTCCGTTTTCTGTTTCCGTAAGAGGCCTTTACTTTCCCAAGCTCCTTGTCCCACTGGTAGTTTCATAAAAAAGCTCAGCATGTCCCTGGAAGTCCACAAAGCCTTCTTCATTCATAAACAAGCTGCTTGCGAGCCCATGAACAGAATGGCTCTATCCGTGACGTCTGATTGACCTTCGAGAACTGCACACATGACAGAAAAAATAATAATAATAAAAAAGGGGGCAGAAAGTTTAAGGAAATAGACAAATGAAGAACAAGGGGCCCATCAGTGTGTTAGTAATGTGATGAATGCAAGAATTAAAGATATAAATATCATGAGAGGCTGTATTTGCATTGCCACAGTCTGCTTAAAAGAAAGAACCCCAGAGCTAGGAACCGATGCCTCTTGCATCCCTAATGGCTTCTATATAAAAATTGTCATTTTCTTTGTATGATTAAAATAAAGAGTATCAGCAAAATAAACTCTCCCTTCCTACGTGTTTCTTTAGCGACTCTCTTGCAGATAGAAGATGCCAGTTTAACAAGTCTGCAGACAGAGGCCTTCTGTCTGCAGAATAGGTACAAGACAAGCAGTGGCAGGGAGAGGGTCTCTGCCACACACGCAGCTCACTCAGACCAGCAAGACCACCCCAAGAGGGAAAGGAGCGTTCAGTCCTTGGCCTCCTTACTGACAGCAGCAGCCTGGGAGCCAATCAGTGCCCTTTGCCAGAGGAGTTTCAGGCAGTCTGAAGTCTGAGCACTTGTCACTACCCTGAAGTTAACAGTTCGTTTAGCTTCATTTTCTACCGGGTGCTACTGACAACTGCTCCTGAGAATGTAAGGCATGTCATTACTGGTCTCTACCATATGGGACACTCATGAAATTGCCATTTCTAGTTATTCCATTAGTCACTATTCCCTGTCATCTCCCCTGTTTTATCCTCTCTGGAAAGCTTCCTTGCTCTCTGACTCTCTCAGAGTGGAATTTTTGTCCCTTCTTTTCCTTCCCAGTTGGTACTTTGCTTATCTTCCAGTGTTGCCTTTCCAGTGGAATCCCAACAGAGCAGCAGGGACTTTCTTGGCTTTAAGCAGTTAACACCTGACCAACACTATCTTCTTCAGTGAATTCCAAGACCACACATTTCTAACTGTACATTTTGAAAAACAGAACTTCTCATCTCTTTCCCTTCTACACACTGCCTCCTGACTCTCTGTGGCAACAGCTGATGATGTTTCTATGACCTCTGCAGTGCAAAGCCTCTGACAGCAGAGTGTAACTGAGCCACTTCCCAAGTACCTGCTTTGTGATACTGAGCATAGGAAAAGAGATAGATATGTCATCTCTTTTTTTTTCTCAATTGATCTCGTTTGCTACAGTGCCATAAAGGATGTTATAGACTTTTGTTTAGTGTCAAATTCCAACAATGAGCAACACGGTGACAGATGAGACCAGCAGTGGAACAAAGCTCAGTTCTAACTGAGGGTGAACACAAGCCAAGTTCAAGTTCCGCACCAGACGCCGAGTTTCCAGCTGCCTGGAAAAACTTCGTCATTTTAGGTAACATAACTGATAGTTCTCCATCAAGAAGTCTGAATTAGTCACGGAAACTAAATTAGGCCTTATTACTCTAGAAGCAATCACTCCAGTTTAAGACTAAGTGATGCTGGCAAGGCTCTGTAGAGAAAATGCTGGCGACTTCCTAAACTGTAAGTGCTCTGTGGGTAAACAGGAACTTTCATCTTTAGGAAAGTGAATCCTAAATATCTCAGCAGTGTGCTCATCATAAGAAAATTATCTTGCAGGCTCTGAAGGATATAGGCAAGGTCAGGTAGCAAGTCAGTGAAAGTGAGGTTGGCTGATACCTCACAACAACCCAGATCATCATCCTCTTCGGTGCTTTGCCAGCCTGATCTCTAGAACTGTAGGTGCAGCTCATTTCCCTAGAAGTATTCAGGGAAACAAGTTACAACTTGCTGCTATTGAGATTAAGCCAGGGTATGGCTTGTCTAAGAGGGCTAGCACATACTTGACCATGTTCTTTGGTACTAATCTCAATGTATCCTCTTCCATGCTACCAGTTTCACTTACCCTGTAAAGGGTGGCCCCATCCTAACTGTTTGCTGCAAACTGCTAACTCCTGAATCATGCTCATGAATTGCGTATGAGAATTCCAGGTAGTGGAAGAGAAACTATGCCAAGAACTTTTCTAAAAATCTACTAGTACAGAGAACTGAGTTCCAGTGCTGAGGAACACTTCCTGGTAATGTTTACTTTACTAGCAGACGAAGCCTTACGAGACCCTTTTTATTGCTGTGTTTGCTGGGCTCAGGCACCATTGGCAAAAATGGCAATGTATGAAAGTTTTCTAACCATAGACAAGGCTCCCAATTGCTTGAACATGTTCTCTTTACTGTTAACAGAGATTTCTACAAGAGATAATTTCCTCCTCTGATTCTCAGGAATATAATAATTTTCAAGCTACAGTCAAAAGAAACAACCAGGTGTTTATCCCCAGCCTTGTGTCTTTGGTTCAGGACTAATCAGCTTTATGAGGTGCTCTTATGTAAATTCTCTCTGTTTACAGACATCGATCCTTTATCAATAAAAATTAATTAAGCCTCTCTCAACTAATAAATACAATTATTAATTTTTCAGCAGACTTATTTTCCCTGAATCTATATGAACATTGATGGGATTTCTGAATGCAAGTTGAAGGCAGCAGTTTAGAACAGGAAGCATAAAAGCAGGCCCTTAATGAGGCAAAAAATATCCCATTTTGAGATGAGTTATGATATTTCACAAATTTATTTATATCTGCATTGGAAAAATATTAAATATTCAAAGGTGTACAGCAAATGTAAGCACTAAGGCAGCTGTGCAAAAAAAAAGAACATTGTAAGAAGCTGAAAAATGGACAAAGAATAAATTTGCAAATTAAACAATAAGGGATCATCAATATCTGTAGATATCAGGCAAGGTTCTCACAGAGTAAGTAAAAATAAGCAATTTTTAATCTAGGCCCTTCTCTAGGTGAGTATTTGATATGATGATATACTGCAATTGCTGGTCCGTGCCCCTCTGCTTGCAGATCAAGTTTTGATCTTCTGGTAAAGCCCAGAATTCAGGCAAACTCCTACCTTGGGAAAGGCTTCATAATTTGTTCTGCAAGTCCAGATTCAGCAATTATTGCTTTGTTGACTGAATGGGGAGCTCCCAGAAATCCACCAGCCAGGCTGCTGGCTTCTCAAGTGTCCACAAGGAACCCCTGGACATCATCTGCTTGGTTTAGAAAAGGTGTCCTGACACTAGCTCTCCCCAGAAAGCTCAGCACCATGCAATATCTCAAACAGAATCATTACCTTCATGAATGTTTATGAAAAACAAAACTTTTTTTCCCCTATTTTATTTTTTTACCACCATTCAATAAAACAATCCCATTTTCAGCATCCAATCACACCAAACTTAATTTTGTCCTGGTAACCATTCATTGCAGGCACATTTGGTGATATTCTCATGTCTTCTTATCATCCAGTAGAGACAATAAGGCCTTATTATTGGTATACAAGAAATTGAATTGATTTTCACCAATATCCCTTCAAAGTCACATAGAAGAAAAGCAAATGAAGCCTGGTCTAATTGTCTCACTCCCCAGAGGTGGTGACAGTATCCCATCGAGACATAACCTGGAATCCCCAAGAACTCTGTTTCTTCTCTCTGCCAATAGATTGCTATTGTGAGCTCCTTGACACACAGAAAAAATCATCATTTTGGATATCACAGGGTAAAAAGTCTTGGAAACAGACCTTCAAACTCTTGTTTGTGTGAAACGCCAGAGAATATGACACATAGAGTCTGGAAAGCCATATAAGTTCTGGAGTATCTTCACTGCATGTAGAATAAACTGATAGTTGAACAGCTATTCATACTCAGAACACCAATATTTTAACTATTCTTTCCACTCATCATTTTACACACTCCTTTTCTGCTCATAGTGGTTGGAAAAATTAAGTTGCTGCAATTCCCAGAGTTGGTTTTATACTTGATACTGAAGACTGCTTTGAAGCTTCTTAGCATTTTTTATTGTAACAGGAAGTGTGGCTCAGAGTATAATTCAGGTGACAATGTAATGGGCAGTGTTAACTTGGAGGTGGAGAAGATCACCTGCATACCTAGTGTAAGAACTTCTATTGACTGGTGCACTGCTCAAAAAGACTCCTCATTCTTCCCAACCTAATAGAAAACCATCAGAGGTTTTGTAGAGTATTCTTTCTACCAGGCCTCTTTTGATTGCAGCAATCTGTCACTCACTGCCTCGGAGTCACTGAGTTTTATAGTCTTGTCTTAAGAGTATTAAAAATGCTATGCAGTTCTCTATGCAACAAAACAGGCAAAGACTGTGCTTGAATTTTGTTTCAGACTTTTACCTTCTCAGTTTGCGGTGATGCACTAAAACTGTTCCCCAAGGCACTGGAAAGAAAGATTCTGTCTTCTCTAGGAATGTGCCTAATCTGACATGTTTGAGACCTCAGCAAGTATGGACAAAATTAACTGGCACTCTGACCTGGTCACAGTTTTCCATTTGTGTATTTGTGGAGCAGAACATGTACATTACTACATCCAAATCAGAACACAAAGAGAACTGCCTTAAAAGTCTTTTCCAACCTAAATAATTCAATCTTAATGAGAATTTGAAGACTCTCACTAAGGCTGCCAGTTTTTATGAACATCTTAAATTACTATGTTTGGTAAAAACTTCATTATTACCAATTATAAAGTGTATTCTTTACTTCTAAAATTTAATTTTTTTTTAAATAACTACATATTTCAAGTATTTTATATGGTTCAGTTGTCCTTTTGAAACCTGGGCTTTGACCTTTATCTGTTGGGAACAAAGAACAGATGCACCTCAGATTTTCCCAGATATTCATCAGCAAGAACCCTACAATTTTTAGTGGCTTCAACATAACCTTCTTAACTCTCTGATGTTTTCTAGCAGAGGTTATGCATACATCTGGTCTAATGTTAACTTCCTATCTCTCCTTCTCTAACCCCATTCCTCCCTCTCCTGGACAATCAGAACAAAAATACAAAGGTCATGAACCGCACTGCAAGCATCTCTTCCTGCTTCTTGTGTGGTTTTCACCCTGACCTTGATGTTCTCCTCTGTTTCCCTAGTGGCACCTCATGTTCATGCCACCCCTCGTGCTTCCTTAAGAACAGGAGCAGCAGAAAGAGGGAAAGAAAGTCTGGCAATTAGAAACATACTCTGAGATTTCCTGTTTCTAATGCCTGTTGCAAAGAGGCTGCTGTTTCTCAGTTAACAGAGAGTAAAACAAGAGAAAATTAATGAGCTTAGCAAATTGAGGACAAATTGAATAAAGGGGGGCCAAATTCAACCCTGATGTCTTTTATTTGAGGGCAACAGATGGATAAATTCATCTTGATATTTTTAACTGGTTTTTAAGGACACAAGTGAGTTTTGGGGGTTTTGTTGTTGTTTTGGTGTTATTTTTTTTCTTAATCATGCATCATTTGGTACTTGCAACCTAAACTACTTCATCAATCTTCTGTAACTAAATATTGTTATTATATTCATGTAACCAGTATGATAGAGGGTAGAAACATCATGGTTAAATGGCTGAGTTACTATCACTATGGAGTGAAACAGCCACTGAATGGAGGAATGACCTGACACGGTTCACTTTTGCTCTCTGTGCCTCTGAATATCCTCAGCCTAGATCATTCCCTTAACACAAGTTCTTCACTATGCTTAAGTAGTTATTTTTTCTCCTTACTAACTTGATCTAAGTGAATGTTTTTTACCATGAAATGTTTTCATCCCTGGATTACCACAGAACTATAACTGGGACACTTCCACAGTATTCAGGTGCCAAAAGCTGCTAAGTACTACATTGACTGCTAGGAGGTGTTGACAGCACTGTCATCTAGCAGACTTACCTGGCCTTAGGAGAGTACCATTTTTGGCATAAAATTGTTTCCAGTGAATAAAATACTAATTTTCATTAACCACATTTAAACTGTAAATTTACTATTACATAAGTCACATGCAAACGAAAAGCCTTAAATCAGGTGTGGAATGTACTTGTAGACAAACACTTCTTAGTAATAAATTCAAATGAAACAGCAATTGCCCTGCTGTGGCCTAGGTGGAGCATTTGCAAGTGCTGCACAAAGAACTAGCTATTCACATGGTTCTGGCACTCCTTCCTAGTTTCCTGCTGCTAAATTACATTAAGAGACTCTAAACATACTTTCTTAATATCCCTGCCCCCTGCAGGGAATTACTGCGGTTGCCACAAGAAAGTTACTTGATCATGATGGGGCAGGAAAAGGGCTTGGTACAATCCTCAACAAGTGATCCATGTAACCATCTCTGGGGTCCCAATTCAGCCTGGTGTCTCTACTCAGCAAAATACATGGCCCCTCTGTTTTACTTAAATAAGAGGTTAGGTAAGATGGACTGCAATGAGAGCTAGCACGTTTTTAATTTTCCCAGTGATGTCAGTGGAGTGTTGGAGGTAACCACAGGCTGTACAACTGGGGTTACAGACAGTAAGCTCTGCAGAGCATCCACTGCTTTTATGATTTTCTTTTTCTAAATTACTCATCACTAGGGTCTGAGTTTTAACTGTGACTCCTACCATGCTATGGTAATATAGCATGACATCTGCAAAAAAATACAGACATATTAAAAGATGAAAACAGAAAGCCACAGTATTCCAAGAGTTCAATCATTGAACTGTTCTGATGCCAGCCAATGAATGGCCATGTAGCTCAAATTAAGTAATTTCTCTGATTTTGGATTCCAGCTCACCCAGCATCCAGTTTTCAGACTCACCATTCTTAAACTTTGTTGGTTTTAATTCATGGCAGAATACATGCAGTTTTAATACATGCAGCAGAACGGACTCCAAAGATGCTACTCAGTGAATTAAAGCAGGAAGATGTGTCTATATCCCTGTTTCTGAATTTTAATGATCATATATTTACCTCTGAAATGCACACTGCTAAAAGAATATTCATCGACAATTCTGAGCAAACAATATGCAAACCTCTGTTTGGATTATGTTTCCTGACTTGAATGCACTTGCCAAATTGTTATATTTTACTAAATATAAACCATCAACTATACATTCAGAGACTCATATAACAAGTCAGGCATTCTGCTGATGATGTCCACAGTAATTCCCAAACCTCTGACTCACTAAACTGTCAGAAATGACCCATCTTGATCAAGTGGGTCAGGTTTTTCTTTGGATCAATCTTAATTTATATTTTAATTTAAATTAAATGTCTTAATTTAAAGATCTTAATTCTAATAACATAGCTTTACATGTTGTAAGTTGGTCAGTGGAACTAGATCAATTTATAATTAATGAGGACTTTATCTAGCAAAATGTCTTTTTCAGGGATTGCAGGTGTGTGCTTGTATATGTTGGTATAAATATACACATTTCTTGCAACAAAATGACTGGAAAGTCTCATACAGTAATAATGTTTCTAAAGATTGTCTTCTGAAAACATGGAGCACACTCAGTCTGTGCCACTGTTATCTGAGCTTTTAACTGCAATAACTACAGGTTCTGTCAGTAACAACAGTGCAGGATTACACAGGGCAAAAGTGTGAGTTTCCAACCTTTGACCTGTCTGTGCTCTCTCACCTTATCTTTGATCTGGTTTCTTACACTGATCTCAGCTGATAGAAGTTTCTGAGAGGTTTTGTACATCTCAAAACAGAATTATGCACAGATCATCCCTCTGCATTGGGTCTCAATCTCAAGTCAGATGTGAAGGCAAGCAACAAGGCAAAGCGACTACATCTGTTTAGCCTAGAGTCAGAACTGCTTCTTGCAAACCTCCCTATTGTGGCTCTTCTAGTTGCTAATTTGTATAAACAGACTGTGTTTTGCACAAATTCCCTTGTATTCTGGGACTTACACTGTTAGATTTGAACGTGCTTTTCTTGTTCGTGGTGTCTTTTTATTTTTTCCGTGTCTTTTACCAAGTACTACATTGCCTGACAGAGCTGAGGAATAGAATACTCGAATTCCATTCTGTTATTTTTATCTGATGAAGAGAACAAGCACTTGCTTTTCACAGGTGCAGCTAGAGAAAAACAAAGGAGTTACTCAGAGGCTGGCTGAGAGACTGACAGAAAACCTCTCATACTGCTGCTATTGGATTCTGGCAAAGATGTAAAAGAGCCAGTACCTGTAGCACATTGTCACAAGGTCCCTCCTCAGCACTGATGGTGCTTGGTCCTAGATTTGCAAAGTAGTTTCAGGGAACTCAAATCTGCCCATTTATAAAATACATAATATACATAAAATACATAAAATATTTACTTACATTACAAGTAAGTATGGCATAAGGTACAACACTTAACTAACATTTGGAGAACGCTTTGAGGTCCTTGATTTATAAGCAAATTTGATGCTCCTAACTGGGTGCAGCTGCAACCCACCAACCTGTGTTTGGACCAAACTCAAGACAAACCAGCCTACTAGCTTCTTTGACATACATTTGCTGGTCTCCAGCACATTTCTGTTGTTCAAACTCCTCTGTGCTGGAGCTGAGTCTCCTCACTGTTGCTACATCCTCTGCAGTGGGGACCACAGAAATGAGCTTCAGGAGGGTTTGCACTGGGCCTAGGCATGATGAGGACTCCCCATACAATTTGAAAACAGTAATAAGGTCTCTCTTTCTGCTCTATTGCATCACCAGAATATAAAGAGGAAAGAAGGATATGGATGCTGATCTTGTTTTGAAATAAATTTAAGCCCTTTCGATATCCTTTATTTAAGCTCTTGTGTTTTCACATAATGTCAGAAGAATAATAACACTAAAAACCTTTTGCTAATAGACAATGAAATGTAAGTTATGCTCAGTTCAAACCAAAGGCATCTTTTGGACTTAAAAGCAAGATACCCCCACATGAGCTTTAGCAACATCTAGCTATTGACTTGTCTATTAACAACATATTGGCATATGCCTATGGAGCTCAAAGCCAGATGTGCTGTGCTGCTGCAGCACATGATTTCTGAATTCTGCTTCATCAAGGTATTGTGTCACAGAATGTGGGGAACCCGATATTAATATACTAAGGGTCACTATCAATGTGACAGAATTAACAGCTTTATTGAAAGTACCTCTTCTGGTTGCTCATCTAAGCATTAATTTACACACATTCTGGTATCTCTACATGGAAGGCCTCATGCAAATCATCAGGGCTCTAAAGAGCTGATCTGGCCTTCACTAGGACGAGATATGTTTTACTGAGTTTTACAGTGCAGTACAAAACTTTCAGGTTTTGAAAATGTGTGACAGACTAAGAGACACTCTCTCTGATTAGTTTGATCTGGAACTCTGATACAGATTAATTTGATTGTGCACATAGAAAACTATGAATGTCTGCATATAAATATAAATATTACATGACTATATACATATTATTAACCTTATGTTTAAGCAAAAGTACTTTTACTCACAGTGAAGCCAATAAAGAAGGGGAAAAAGTTTTTTGATGATATTTTTATATGACTAAAGCTTTTTAATTAATGTAAAGAGCCTTTTCATGAAAAAGTTACTCCTGATAAAAAATATGTTGCTTTTCTGTGCGAAAAGTTATACAATCACTTCTCTGTGTCATACTTTGTGGGAGACATATACCAGGCAAGCTAAAAAATCCTACTCATCCCTTTTTCTCCAAGCAGACATGGTGTGTTGCTCCTTGTCATAAGAATGAAAAGAAGTGGTATCAGTGTGCAGCCCACTCACTTCATCATGAGTACAGCTGCAGCTGGCCAGGGATTGCACAATACTTCGTAAGAGAGTGATAATTCCTAGCTGGAATTCTATGGTTGCTTTATGCAGGAAGTTGGGCAAGATAAATATAATGATCATTTCTAACTTTGAAAAAAATTAAAAACACCACCCTGGGAATCATTATTTCTCAGCTTCTACATTAAGAGATGGCAGCACAAAGAAAGAAAGTGATTGCTTAGAATCATGCAGCAGGTCTGTAGGAGATGGCTAAGTGAAATCTCACTGTCATGATTCCTGTCCACTAAATCTTGAGCCTTATTTCTTACAAAGCAAAACGTGATAAAATAACACTTTTTCATGCAAGAAAAAATTGCCTTTACAACAGCTCATGCTAAGTCCCATACTTGACTTTCTTTATTTAGCAAGTTTCAAAGGCTGCCATCATCACTGGCATACTTCTATATCATTCCAGTCCAAACTTTTGCATTAGTTATAACCAGAAAGACTGTATCTTCATAGGAGTTAACTGTAATTGGAAAGGTGCAATGCCTTTGACTGTACCCTCTGCCTTTGGTTTCATTGTGGCAATTCCTCTATCATTATACAGTCAAAAGGACAATTAATTATGCTGGCCTTCCATAGAAACTCCATGCAAAGATCTAAATCCATTTTAGAGAAAGTGAAATTCTGATTAGGAATACTGTTCTGGAATAGAGTGATGCTCAGTTTAGTGGCAGAATCATGACTTCAGCTGAGTTCCTCCATACACTACACAGAGCACGGCCTTGATCTAAAACCCACTGAATCTAAAATCTGTGTTTGAGATAAGGTAAGTAGATGAAAATGACTCAGGGCCAGCAGAAATGTTGTGTACCATTTGGGTCCCACGAGACCTCTGATAAACCTTTCAGTATTGTTCTGCAAATGGTTGAATATCACTCTGAATCTCACTTTAGAGCCAATAAAGTAATTTATATTTTGCAAGGGGGACATGAGGGGAAGACAGGATAAGGTGCCTGGTAGAGGCTGACTAATAGTCTAAAAAACAGCAGAAAAAAAATTGCCTTAATATTTTTGACAGTCTGTTGTTGAACCAAACATCTTGTTCCCATAAGATGCTTTGCATCTATCCATAGACAATACCTATGTGATCTCAGCTGAAAAGTAGATTATTCCATAATGTGTAGTACCCTTACCCAGCCAGAGATAACATCATTTTTCTTACCATACATGCCACTAGAGCTGAAAAACAATCTGAGTCTCCACAGCACATTCTAGCACTGCCGCTTTTTCAGAAAGAACTTTCTTCTTCCGCTCCAACTTCAGCTTGGTACCTATATAACATAGGCATTGTGCCCTGAAAATATAAAACAAAACAAACTTTGAAGTTCCTTTAAACTAATATAACTATTTCATCCTTCTAGCACATGCCTGTGTATAGATTCCCATTCTGCAACTGATATTTATTGATCTAGATGCATATGATCCAAGAAAAGCTTGACTGTATTGCCTTGTGGTAAAATTATAAGGGGAAAAATTGGAATGTGGGGGAGAAGGAAGGAGGAAAGCCAAGCTTTTATAACTCTTTGTAAACCTGGTTTGTGTGAGCCTAGCCAACCCAGGGTCTAAATGATCTGTTACGCTTAAGAACTGGATGTGAAAGGCAGCACTGTTGCTGAGCTGCTGGTGCCCCACAGAATCAAAATATTTCTGCTGAGCTACAATTTAAACACTCATACTCCAAATATGGGAAGCAGTCCCTATGAGGAAGTATGTTTTCCTTCTCAAAGCACTTTACCTTCAGTGAGTAAACATTCCTAAGTGTAATAATAAAAACACTAAAGTTTAGGTGCATTTTTATTTTGTGCTAATAGAGCAATTAAAAGAACACATTGACTCAACTTCACATTTTTATTCTAAAGAGATTTCAATGTTTTCCTATATATTTTGGTCTGATCTGCACATCCCTATCTGTCAAGAGAAAACAGACCTCTCCTGCCTTTTTGCTTTCATTAACATAATAATTATTATGGTTTCTCAGTCATGACCAGTTTCTGCTTAAATTATCAGACTGCAATTGCCCGGTACTATGCCTTGCTCTGGCACAAAACTCCAAGGAACCATCTAACAGCTGAACACCTTCTACCTGTCACTTGTTCCTTTGCCTGCCTCTAACCTACAGGCTGTATTTTTACTTAGCCTCACAGACTGCAAAATCAATCTGAGTAAAATAAGATTCCCCCAAGCGTGAAATCACATTTAGATCCAGACTCTCCATCTTCCTCCTCCACCCCCATATAATAAGAGCATCTGTGAATTTGGCAGATAATAAAACCACCCTGATAGAAAACTGTAGACTTTTTGACAGTGGTGAATAGACCTCAGGAGAGTAAAGATACTTGTGCCATCACTCAGGTAAGGTGTCTAAAGAAATGTACATGAAAATTGTGAGAAACTATGGTGGTGGGTGAAGAGGGGGGACATTTACTCCTTTCCAAAGAGTCGATACAAATAGTTGCCAAGAATCACATGAATTAGAACAGAGCTGTATTTCCCAAAAGATACATCCACACAATGTGAGAAGATTTTTCAAGCTCTTCAGTTCCTATTTTTCAACCTTTATGCACACCCAGATTCTTGAAATCTGTATTGATTTTACATATATACCTACAAAGTTGCCTCACCCTTGAAATCTGGCATCTTTTCTGGATTTACAAGTCTTAAAATTCTGAGAGGAGTTCTTTTAGTAATGTATTCAAAGGCTGAAAATGAATTTGAAATGGCATATGGCTCTCACACAGCTTCTCTGCAAAGAATTTATCCATTATGGGAAAAAAAAACGGAAAGAACATCTGGAGGTCTGTTGAAAAAAATGTTAGCAAGAATTAATTCAGGCTTTTTTTCCCCCCAAAACTTCATGTAGGTTAGAGTTTGAAACAATCTCAGCTGAGGCTCAAAACTAAGGTGATCCTCTCCCTACTGGATCTTCAGCTGTGTTCAAAGTGTAATGTAAGATAAAGTAGGGGAAGAAGCCAAGACACACTGTGAGGGTGGTTAACAACTGGAGTAAACCTCTGCAACCACTGATTAATTTTTCATGTCTCAAAGTCTTCACCTGAAGACTTGCAGACATGCAGACTGGAAGATATGCCTTAGTCAAACAAAAAGGTTCTTGGACTCATTGCTTAAGCAACCAGATGAGGTTCTCTGGCCTGTTACATCAATAGGCAGGCTAGATGACCTAATGGTCCCTCCTGGCCTTAAATCTGTGAATCTAGAATTACACACCACTATAAAACTTATGTAAGAGATGGCAGAATAGAGGCCAAAGAATTACAAAGAGTATTTATAAGCCTGCTACAATCATCACTAATGTATATATAATTGGCAAAGCATTTACATCAGAGGCCAGTTGTAACACATATGTTTGAAGGCTTGCACATTTCATTATAACTGAATTACTGAACATATCTAAGCCATTTACAGTGAACTATGGCAAACTCTAAAATAAAGTAAACACATGTGCAGGGATTATTGATGTGGTATGGCTGTTCTGATATTTAAAGGCATTATAAATGATTTGCAAGGCATTTAATAAAAGTGATCTACATTTGTATAGCGTCTTTTATCCTGAGGTATCCCAAGAATTCTGTACAAACTGCAACTGCAACTGGATTACTCCAGGTTGACACCAGTGTGGTTCTTATGAAGCCAGTTGGGTTGCAGAGCCATCATGCTGGAGTTAGACTGCAGCTAGTCTAATCTTGCATATATATATGGTGAAGTGGAGGGGAAGCAGCAGTTGTTTCACGAGTTTCAGTGGATTCAGCCTTTAAGAAGCCATTGGATCATCTAATCTGACATTTCATATTACTTAGGGCATTTCTGACAAACAGGCAGAGGAAATGGTATCTTTCCTTATACATCTGAGCACTGCAACCTCGAATCTCACATCTAAGATTGACTCCAAATAATATCTTACATATTCTTCTTGGAGATAGGGGCACTGATCTCATCAATTCCATGTACAGAAGCAAAATGACTTGTCTATTTGATACTTCCATTTCATGGACTTTCTCCTCACTTACAACATCACATTGTCCCTCTTACTTTCAGCAGTGCACCAAGAGTGCTTGCTGGGATGGTTATTTGTAACAACACCTCACTCCTCTACATTCCCAAGACAGGGTCTCACAGCATGTGGGAATACCTTGCCTTCTTAGTCTGCAGTCTTAAACTCCATTTGCTGGAAGTCAACAAGCCCAGATGATTCCAGTCACTCCATGATAGAATCTTGCCTTCTTCATTATTTACTATTTCATTACTCTTTATGACAAAACTGTCATTCAAAACTCTATTTTATTATTTCATTTGTTGAAGAAAATATTAAAAGGTATTTGAGAAAAAGCAGTGTCTGGGGATCCCTCCTAGCATATCTTAACAAATAAATGAGATTTCTTGGTGATAGAACTTTTAATACAGCCTTTTAATTCAAATGATACCGGTCTGTGCAAAAGGACCCTTCGGCCCTGGTCTCCATCTGTGTCTTGAGGAAGGAAAGATAAATGAACAGGGAGGGAACTTCCATGCACTCCACTAGGTTCTCTGATTTGATTATCAAAGGATTAGGAATGGATTAGGCCAGGTGATGGGACATTACACAAACACCTGCCCTGGAATACAGCCAAAGCCTATCAGTACTAAGCCAAAAGCTTTGGAGAAAGCCAAGTATGCTGTATGAGAACACTCCTCATATCAAACAGATCAACAATCCCATCAGAAAGAGATAATAAGTTGACTTTTGGAGATGGAAAAAAGGAATTATTCTTGTGAGTAAAGTTACACTGTGGTAAGCCACCATGAACTGAAAACAAAAACCCAGCACTAACATTCCTAAAAATGGCATTATGACATCTTTAATTGACACCAAATGGTCAGGATGTAATTTTAGTTCTTCTCCAAAAATGTTACCTGTAGCAGCCCAAAGCCCGTAAAGCTCTGGCCTCTAACACATCAATGTTTTTTCCTAGCACAGGAAGGGTCTTTCTAACAGGACCTCACCCAAGTGCTAATACCCTTTACACTTTGTGAGACTGTTGTGTGATAGTGTAGTATAATGGCTGTTATACAGAGACTTGACAAAGAAAATGGATTGCTGAACTTGTCCATTTTTTCAACTCTCTGAAACTAATAAAAGACATTACTTCTCCCTGCAAACTATGCCTGTTGTATTATTGTGTCTTCATCACTACAATCATATTAGTAATGTAGTGTGAATTTTGCTGTAGTACTCTGATTACACACTGCTGAACTTTACTGACAATTAAGGGATGTACTTACTATAACCTGCAATTAAAAAAAGTCAGAATTGTGGGCAAAGTTATGTGCTTGACCTATAATATATTCACCCTCATATATTCACCCTCATTTAAAGGTAGCTGTTTAGAATACTCCTTAATTCACTGTAAGAATCTCAAAACTGGTTTTGCTGGGTGAAATACCTGTGGTCAAAGCATATGAGAGTAAAGGACCTTCTACTTGCATATTGTGAAGATCCTGTATTAAGTAATATTCATGAAGTATTTTCCCCTCTTATTCTGACCAGGGAAAAATATAGCAAAGCCAACATAGCTGGAGTGATACGAGGTTCTTTTATCCCATTTTTTTGGGGGGGGGAAGATTTTAGATTTTCCATTTTGTGCTCTTTTTAAACAAGTTATTTCTTATATTTCTTTAGATCACAGTTACACAATTTTACTGGTATGACCAAAGGGCTGTGATGCCTAGCAGGTGGCAAAAATAAGCAGCTGACGGATGTAGGCAGCCTTGGCAGGGACAGGAACAGAAACCCCTTACACTCAGCTGTGAAAGGATTTGTAAAATGGAACTGCAACCTCAGGAACTTGAACTTGCTAAACGCTAATGACAAATCAATGAGATATTCTTAGATAAACGCTTTCTCTGGTGCCAAAGCTGACCTAAGAAGTTCCTGCCCTCCCCTGCACCTGCTAACTCTTTTTCTCTCCCTCCAGCATTGCCAAATGCATCACAGAAATGTGTCAGATGAAAATGAAAACTTTTAACCCTATTTTAGTTCTGGTCTACACAGTGGCTCCACAAATTGTTCTGATGTAAGTGAAGGGCAGGGAAGTGCACGTACCTGCACAACACAATTATAATCGTGGCAAATACACATCTCCTGAATTTTGATATATTGTTTGATACCATACTTCATCTGATTCAGCATTTCCTGGAAGTTCATAGATAAATTCTCACTGAGTTCAATGGCCTTTGAGTGAGGCTCCAAAAGCAGGTACAATGTGATAACAATTTTATCCGCTTCTGGCTAAAGATTTTGTTAAAGAAAAAACACTGTTTAGAAAACATTCAAACTCTGCAGAATGCAGATTTGTCTAGCCACTGCTATTTTCATCATTCCATATCATTCTATTGCTTCCTTTAACTTTCAATTTTTATCTTTGCATTGCTGTTATCATTTTATACTGCTATTCTATCTATTATATAGATTTGTGTGGTTTTACATCTGCCTCACATAGTCTATGAAATCTCAAACACACTTGTTTAGACTATGAGCTTGTTTATTCTGGACTACCATAACTGAATACACTCTCTGAAGCTAATGTGATTAGCTTGGCCAAGCTGATTAGTAAAGAAGAATGTCAGGAATTCCCCTTCCAGATGTAGCCTGCATTGCTCAGAACTTTCTCCAACAGAAGCACATTTCCCAAGCTCCAGCGTTTCACACAGATGGAGAAAATCCCAAGATATAAAATTAAGGAGGCAGAAGGAGGGGTGGGAGAAGGCAATGATTGCCTTAGATGTGTTAACACTTAACGGAATTAATGTTTGCTGATACAATAGAACCTAAAGAGGCAGGCACATCGTTTAATGTGTTAGACTTGCAGACCTTTGACTCTTTTATGGTTAATTAGCCTTTAACTTAAGAAAGCCCCCAGGTCATAGAACTTCCATCAGCTCTGAATTCAAAGCTTTGCCCTCTCTCACCCTGGCAGTTTACAGTGTAATGATGATTGATAGCCAGATGAAAGCTTTAGCTGGGGCCTGTCTTTCTGTATTGTGCTGGAAGAGAAGTGTAATGATATATAGCTGCAATGGTTTCAGAAACCATTTTGGTTGATTGTGACCTTAATTACCCACTTAAGCAGGTTTTGGCCAAATTGATTTTATACTGCTTTATTCTACAGCAGGTTAAAAATTAGCCCTGCAATCTTAGATGCATTTTACAAGGTTTCGATTCCCTTGTTACCTAAAAAGCCCCTAGTGAATATGATCTCAAGCTGATATTCACGAACTCAGGTAAATATAAGGAACGATACATTTTAACATTGACAGATCTATACTCTAAGAAGATAACACTTAACCGCTATCAACGTTTTACTCAAATGACCAAAAACCTTCTTATATTTGGTTAGAGAGCAGTATGTGAGATAAACTCCCACCCAAACTAAACCTTTTTTTTTAAACCTAGGAATCATAGGCAGCTTTAAAACGCAATGGGAAAACTGCACATATACAGGATCAAAGTGGCTGGACTTTATTGGTCTAAGTAGCGTAGAGATCTAACCGGCAGAGTATTTGGAGGAGGAAGCACCGTACTTCCCTTCAAGAAGTCCAGCTTTCTCTAAATCATATAAGGAACATTTTGTATGAAATCTTGCTAGACAGACAAAAAGGGAGAAAGGATCATAAAGACACAATATCCTTTCTGACGTAAAGCGAACTCTTCAAAACAAGTTAAGGCACAGGCAAGAGAATGATTGGACTTTCTCACTCCATACTCTTTGTGGATACAGGATAACACCTAGAACATTGTTAAGATTGTTACAGCAGGACATGGGCTATAGTCAAGCCCAAACTTTTCTTACATCCTCAGTGAGAACAAAAGTCTCCCGTCAGAGAAAACTGGGGTTTACGCTGCCTCACTGTGCAAGCTCCCATGTGCAGTGGGGAGGAGGCATGATGGTAAGCCCATTCTAGATCTGTCCTTGTTGTTCAGACCATGTGAGCAGACAATGTGTCATAGTACTCTTCCTCAAGGAGTCTTAAAACTGTCTTTTACAAAAGATCAGTATCTGCACACAGTCTGGCCTCCCATTGGAACACTGGCAAATCCACAGAGCTATAGGCACTCCACATGTAGGTGCTGTGGACTGGTGAGACTGTTGAGCTCTGAGCTGTACCATAGTCTGGCTCACTGAAATGTACTGTAGACATTACTTTGGTCCTGTGCAGGAGACAACCAAAATCTTATTTATCGTATCAATCCACAGTATTTCTCATTTCTTCACTTTAATACGATCCCTGATTCTTAAACTTTAGCTATAAACCACTTCAAAACCTTCTCTTTTATGTTGACGACGTTTTCTAATTGGGATAGAGGGCTCCCCTGGGTTACAGGCTAGGGATCAAACAGCATGTTTACTCTCAGTTGTAGCCTGCTCACACAAAACTACCTGAAGGGCTCAAGCAGAAAGAATCATATACATATTCAGCTCACTCATACACCAAAACTGTAAGACATTCCCCAGAAATTTAGTAGCACACCAGGGAGTATGGAAGCAAAACAGTAAGGGTGGAAAAAAGAAATAATTCTGTAGGTATGGCTTTGCAAAATAGCTTTTGCTCACTCCTAGAGACACAGTAGGGATGCTAATCATGCAAACTGACTCTGTAGCAAGGACATACTCCAGTTGGTGCAAACATCTGTACATACATTTTCAACAAAGCCTTGGTAAGCTGAAATATCTGTTCCACAGAACAAAACAGTCTCTCGGCTTGGGCATGGTGGGCTCTGAATGATGCTTTTGCCACCTGTGTTTTAAAGAAAGCCCTTTCTGTTCTGCTTTATTCTACCTGACACTGATCTCCACATGGTCCTGTTCTCTGAGAGAGAAAACAGTTGTTTGATGTCAGGAAGAGGCCTACCTTGGCTGGGTGCAGCTGCATGCCAGCACTTGCAGCTGATACTACTTTTAACTCTCATAATAGCTTTCCAACTATTAATTTTATTCCCAATGTATTCTACTGTGTTTTTTGCTTTCTTCTGACTTAGCATTAGGAACCTTCCTATTTAAGGTCTTGGAACAAAAGTTGTGATTTTACCCCTCAACAGAAAATTATTCTAGCTATATCCTTTGCAAACCTGATGACAAGGTTTGAAAAGATAGACACCCATGAGAGTGCTCTTACCTGGGGATTCTTAATTCTACAATATGCAGTTCCTTTAAAGACTAATATCTTTGTTGATCTAGCTTGCAATACTTAAATTTGCTAAAATTTTGATCAGTTGTGTGTGTAGTTCCTTTCAATGAAGTATCACCAAAAATTAACAGGTAGTCTGAGGTGCTTGCACCTTAATGATACAATATTCTGCATCATGGCTGTCATAACTAATGACAGATATTTGTAAAGCTCATCTAAACAATCCACCCAAAGCAAGAAACCTTTTGCTAAAACCACTGAGATAGACACAGGAGTTATTTTGCTGTTGTTCCCTTGGGCTGTCAGCCTCCTCAATAAAGTGGTCCATCCTGGAAAATGACCAGATTCAACTAAAAGTTCCTTGCATCCTGCTGGCAGAGCCCCATTAATATGATGTAAATCTTTGTCTCTCCAGTGATCAGTCCACATGGAACAGCTCTTGAATGTCATTTCTTCAAAGGCATAGAAGTAGCCGTCACCTAAAGGAACAGATGTACACATACTTGGATACTCAAGTCCTCATTTATTTTTCTTGAAAGAAGCATGGGTTTCATTTTGGATCTGCCAGAAGACATTGATATCATCTTGCTCTTTTGTTTCTACATTAAAAATGACCCACTTAGCACATTTATTTCCTGGAGTCAGTATGGGACCGCACAGCAGACACATACAGATTAAACTGCCTTTATGTTGGAAATGTTTCTATTTAACATACAGCTTTTGGTTAGAGTGTTCTCACATGTGCCATTGCTTCCTCCACATAAAAGAGGGAGCTTTGATATTCTTGTTAGTGAAACACATCACCACGCATTTTAATAACCCCAGCACAAAACTGCTAAAGTAAAACTAGCCTCCTGGTCTCTATATTGTTTGATTATTGACACATGCAGTGATTCTGAAATCTGCTTGTGACTTTATCTGGATGGGATGAAGAACAGATTTGCTTAAATTCTTGGTGACAGAACTGTAAGGAGGATAAAGGAGAGGTTATTTTCCATCACAACTGTTACTTGCTTAAAAAAAACCTTCCTTAAAGCAAAGTTATAATGTGATATCTTGAAAGAACACTACTCTACTCTTTGTTCAAACACCCTTTAACTCCATATCGGCAAGATAGAATCATATTAGCTAGCTAGGGATTCTAAAGAGACTGATCAGCTTGTTTTAAATTTCACTGAGGCTAGAGCTGGGAAAGATTAAGATGCACTTTCCTGCAAGAAAAGTAGAAAAACTTTGCTGCCAGGGCAGATGAAAAAGCTACCTATAATGTCAATAACAACTTACTGATTCCAACAGCTACTTCGATGAAGCCACTTTTTTTTATTTCTGCAATCCTTCTGCTGTGGGCTGGAAAGGTGATGCCAAAGAAACACAGTTGGAAAAATATTCCATGAACATAGGAACATTCATCAGAGAGAGAAATGAGTGATTGAAACCAGATGAAGCCAGCTCATGATCACAGCTTCCACTGCTGAATAACTAAGTCCATGTAAAACTGCCAGGCATTCCCTTTGCCACGTGAGAAACCCCAGGAAAAGCCAAGCCTTCGTCTTCTTTTGACACATCAAGCAGTGAGGATATTACTGACTGATAGAAGGTCCACAGCATCCACCACTCCCTTTGGCTCTGGGGAATATTAGTATGTCTTGCCACTTCCAGACATGGGCCAATTATTAGGAAATCATTATACCAGATGCTTGTTGATTGCAGATCAACAACTTCCCCAGTGCTAATTGTGTCTACCTATTAGGATTTTTCTGCTCATCAGATGGCACATAGGGGAAATACCCCTGTCAAAAGCTATAGTATAAATCAAATGCAGTTGGACTTACGTGTTTATCACTGAAGCATTTGGACCCTAGTAGAATTAGCAAACAGTATGTATGCAACCTGCATAGAGAAACTCAGAGATTTGGGGGTTTTTCCTATACTTTATGGCTTTAAATAATCTTGGAGATGTCACTTCCTCTTCTTATGCTTCAGCTACTGTATTAACAGCTACCCAGATAATAAACTATCTACCTGAAAGCTGACTTACCTGTGTACATACAGGTTACAGTCACACCCTTGACTACAGACAGGCATACTCACAGGTTTTAATCTCTTGGAGCAGAAATCTTTTTGTTCTGTAGCACACTGCACACTGGTTCATGATGAACCACTTTGATTGCTACTACAGCACAAAGGATAATAATAACAGTGCTCATCTGTCAGCAATAACTTAGAGAAAACCAAGCAGGTGGTGCCCCTCCATCAACACACCTGTGGCCAATAACATGGTCTGGGGTCAGATTCAGACAATGACATTTTCAAAATTCTTCCTACGATTGGACAGCTTGGTGGAAACTGGAAAATCAGTCATCCAGCTGATTCAGAAGAATATAGGATCATACCCACAAAAATCAATAATAATAATAAACATTATTCAAAAATGGCATGAATATCTGAGAGAGAAGGAGGTTCTTCCCACACTGCCTTCTTAAAATTACCTTAAAAAGAACATGAAAAGGAAGAGACAAAATGTGATACTTGTCAGAGTTGTCCAAAAGAGCATATTTATGACATTATGAACAGCACTCCAGAAAGATTTAGTATTTTTTGCACTTTGAAAAAGAAAAGTAATAATGGTTGGAAAGTTCCTCTGCGTCTTGTCCTGTAGGAAAGTCAGCCAAGAACATTTCCAAACCTTGTTGAGTTCCCGCTGCAGCTTTAAGAGAGATGAGAGGGTATCCTTACAGTTGTCATGCTGATAATTTGGTAATTAACTTATAAGTACAGAAATTCAGATTCTAAATGGAATTGGACTAATCTCTCAAAATGAAATATTTTACCTCAGTTTTAACCTCAAATGATAGAGTTATGGAAATTATATCACTTTGTTATGCAATGGTGGTTAGGAGGTGTCACGTAACCCAACCCACAAGTCAAAGTAATCAAGAAAGCAATTCACCTATGAAACAAGGTGACATCCTTCATTCCTGCTGCTTCTACCCAGCAAGTTTTCAGCTAAAGACAACTTCAACTTCCAATATTTCAAAGTAAAACTGCTGGTTTCGCTTGTATCAAGGTGCTTCAAAATACCAGCTAAATTATATTCAGAGAAGCTGAACAGCCTGAGCGAATAAATGCAATGCATAATGAAGACCACTCGAGGGAGTGTATGAGTGGCAGATGAAAAGGTCAAAATGATAACATATTTGTGAACTACAAATAACAATTTCCTTAATAAAACAAAACAATAGTACAATTACCGAAGTGCAATACTCTGAGAAGGTCAGACAGGACATTAGGTTTCATAAAATGATCTCACAAGACCTGCTTCTAATAATTAAATACTGTTTGAAAAATAGTTTTGCTGGTTGAGGCACTGGGGTGATGCCCACCCTCCCCACAGCCTGCAATCATGATGCCCTCAGTTCAATGACTGCCCAGAAGAGGAATGTGCTAGAAAGACTAGCTGAGACATTTGACTTCAGTGTTTTTACTGAAGGAACATTACTTCAATTAAATGTGTATGTTTTCTATGGAACTTTAGTTGTGGTCACGATTATTCACTTAATATTTTCTGATTTTCTAACATTTCTCCCATTGAAACAGAGGAAAAAGAGAAATCATTTCTCTCTAACACATTTTTACTTAGTTGTTTGGTTTTCTTTTTTTTTTTTTAAAGAATACAAATGTCAGCTATTTGAAAGTTAAACAGAAGCATTTTTTGCACCTTCAGGTTCTCACACAAAATAAACTTGCCTTTTTCAGCTGACTGCTAACAACAGAAGTTACTATTGAGACATATCTTGAAAGGTTAAGACTTACGCTGCAGATGCACCCGAAAATACCTGCAGCTGAGAAGGGCTTGAAAGATGAAGAAGGCAAGAGCAAGAGGAAAGCAAGAGAGGCAAGGGCATATATCCTATTCCTGCATCTCCTATTCTAGGACAAGGACACTCCCTGAAGAGATAGAGCTTGGTGGCAATTTTACCTGTGCACATCTGAAGATTCTCATCTTTCAAAAGAAGGAGATTGAGCCCCTCTGTTCCTACTTCACGGCTACAAGAGGGGAACAAGTTGTGCTATTCAAGGAAGCAATATCTTACACTTTCCTTTTGTCAACTGCCACCACCAACAGCATGTGCTCTTGCAGAAGGTGGTCCTGCCAGGCCAGCCAATACGACAGCATATGAAGAAAAGGAACAAGCTGAGGAAGTATTCAGGGGAATGCTGCTGGAAGTTACAAGACTGAAAATGCCTGGTCTTTCTGCACTCTGATGTAACTGAGTTAGCTTTTACCTCTTCAGTTTCCAACAGGAAAGACAGAGGATGGTAAACCAGTGTTGGGAGGCATTAAGGAGAACTAAACAGAGAAAATTAGACTTCTTTTGCAAACTGATGCTGCAACTTTTGTATTGATAGCAATTTACCACCTTAAATTAGTCGTAGGTATGTCAAGAAAAACAGAGAAACACAGGGATGGTTTCTCTTTCTTAGTGGTTCTTTCTGAAACCCAAGGACATGACATAGAATTTGCCCTGGATTCGAAGAGGGACACCTTCAAGCACTGCTAAAGAATTTTTGGGAACAAAAAATAGAAACTGGAGACAGGAAAACTTACTGAGTTATCTAGCTTGCCTCCATACTAATACAGAACTACACAAATTTCTAATACAGTCTCCAAGATGTGAACTTCCTGGACTGGGATGTCTGTGGTACTTCTCTATGCTTTTTTATTACCATACAGTAATTTGCCACAATGTGAACAAAAGGTGATAAAATCCATGTTAAGAGTTCTGAGAACATTTTCCATTTGGCTTAGAAAGAATCTGCAATCTCCTAAACACCACTAAAAACAAGACACAGGAATCCCAATCTGCTGGCATACAAACCATCACCTCAAAGACCTCTTCCAAAAGCTCCCATCTTAGTTTCTCTGAAGCAACCTCTATGAGTTGTTTGTTATGTTAACAAACTTTCAGCAATATTGGCATATTTGGTATGTGTGCCCCATTCCCATGATTCAGGGTGCTACCATTAGGTCAGGTCATGTCACAGGTGCCACCCCTAAATTCTTTGTTCTCCCGTGACAACAAATATTTGCACCTGAGGTGCAGTGATGATGGATTCTCCTTTGTTCTATGTCATAGTTAAAACAGGAAAGAGGAAATCCCTGCCCCATCCTTTTTTCCCCCCCCTCTTACCTCATTTTCCTCTCTCTACCCTGTTTGGAAAACAGTCTAGCTTGAACAGATCTATAAAAACAAATTCTTCCCTGCTGGCAACAAGCAATGGAATAATTTCTGGTAGTACAATGCAGCAAACAGATAGTGTGGACAAAAAACTTTCTCATTTGCAACCAGGTATCAGCAACATTCATGGCAATACTCTCCTTGAATTTCTGTGGCAGCAGTGTGGATCTCAGTGGTGAGGTAAACATCCTCTGTACTTCACTCCGTAGTAAACTCCACAGGAAGGGGAAGCAGCATCTTGCAGTAGTGGGAAGATTAGTAAAGAAGGCACAAGGAGAGATATTTGCAAAAGTGACTCATGTTCCAGCAAGAAAGTGATGGCTTTCAAGTCAAGAGTAGTATTGCAAAGTAGAACTGACCAGAAGTACTCCAACAAAACATTTTTCCTCAGAATCTGGCGATTTAGTCAAATTATTCTGTATAAACAGCTTTATTCCTAATCTCTGAAAGTTTCCTGTTATTTCAGGACAATAGTTTCTGAGGACTCAAAAGTATTTCCCAGAACTAAAATTAATTTTCAGAGCCAGCTTTACTGGTGGCAGATCAAACATGCTAAAATCGTGAGTCAGGAGCTTGTAGCCCTAAAACTGTATTCTGGGAGTCTTAAAAACTGAGATTAAATGCAAAAACCATTCTTAATTAATTTGGTTTTGAGCTTTGAGCTACCAGAGTTCAATTGTGTCAAGCTGTGCTATACATTTTTTTCCACCGAGAAAAGCAGGATGTTATTTAAAATAGCTAGAGATGAAATTACATATGACTGTGGGAGCTAAAGAAAGACACCTTGACAAACATGAAAAATATAATGAAGCTATTCAATTCCACAGAAATAAGATGCATCCAGAGAGCTGTGCAAGATCAGCCTGTACAACCTTTGTTTTATATTAGTTAAACAAAAAGCTATAAATACAAATACAGTGCCTCAGAAAAATAGCAGGGTATCCTTTACTTTAAATAGGCTGCACATCCACCTTTTTTACTGGGGGATGTAAAAAGATCTGAGCCATCTGGATGCCTGTCCCTTAAAAATTGTGGTAGATGAATATGCAGCTATGCCAGCACACGGAAAGAGAATTTCATTCATGTAAGATTTGGCCTCATCCTCATTCATTATTGTTTTCCTGGAATGACTGCTTAGTCAAGATTATGAAATAACATTTAAAATATGATCTTGTTATCGATATGTGTCATCCTTTCACACAGTGACTAATTTAGGTGACCTCAGAATTTAAGTACATAGTTCCAATAAGCTGATAAACCAGCGCACACATCTGGAGTAATCCTGCAAATACAAGGCTGATTTTAAAAGATATTGATGATAGGAAGCGGCATGGGAACCACGTCCACTATGTGAACAAGTTCAGTCAGTCTGAACCAACAGATTCTCACACCTTATTGGGATCAGGAAGAGTCACATCTTGGTGGTAGGCCCAGAAAAAGACACAGGAAAAAGCAGCTGCCTGGAACTGGTCAGTAATGGGTAGGTGCTACTTGGAACTGCTAATGTTGTAGTTTCGATTAAATGGGAAAGATTTTTAGGGAATTTTTTCATACCATCACACGGTTCGGAGTGTGGGGGAACAGCATCACCCCCTGCCCTGTCTGAGCTGAGCCAGGAGGGACCTGCTGGACAGTGGGGTCCCTGAGGTGAAGCACCGCGAGAACTCAGGAGAAAAATCCCCAACACTTCCGGAACTCACTCTCTTGTTCCTGGGTGTAGCTGCAGAGGGCTGAAAAAGAGGGCTGGAGGAACTATAGGGGTCAAAGTATTCCCTGACTTGAAATAGGAGGATGGCAATTGCATTCCATTCCCTGCCCTGAGCTAGACTTTACAAATGGTCAAGGATTGCTGCTTAGGGCCTACAGCCGTTCAGATCCAGAGCCCTCGACTTCCCACTGTGGGTCTGGGCCTAACCTGCCATATGCTGTGGTGGTGACCCTCAGTCAAAGGACATCCCTACTGGTGCTCAGCCCTCATAGCCTGGCTGGCCAGTCTGGGCAGACATTGTTGATCTGACACCTTCCTGCCACCGGCATGGAATGTTCTCTGGAAGGCCAGAACTGGAAGGATTATTTTGGAGACAGAGTTACCCTGGAAAGGACAAAACGAGTACTGTGCATTTCGCAAACTATTGCCAAAATCTTCTTAAACTTATTCATCAAAAGCTGGTTGGGGTTTTGGTTTTGTTGGGGTTTTTTTCAGCTGAAACCATCTGAACCTCCTCACCATGAGTAGGGAGTGAGTAAGTAAGAGGGAGGGAAAAACTCTCATTACCTTGAATCTCAGCTCAAGCACAAACCACAAAAAATAATGAACCATCGGGCTTGAAGGCAGCATATCCCAATGTAAATATTGATATTTTGCAGTACAAGTAACTATTGAGAGATGAATAGCAAGGGGAACAAATTCAAAGGCCAAGCAAGCTAGTAGACATTGTAGGGGACTGATTTAACCCTCCCTTATATCCTTACAATCTCCCTTAATTTCATGGGACTAATTCTTAACAGATATAGCAAAATCAGAACAGTGCTCTAAGCCTGAACTAATATTCTAGATGTCTCAGTCTGTCTCCTCAGCAGGTGTACACCAGTACAGCCCCACCAAACTAATGAGTAACATTCCCAGCTGTGCCAATCAGCATGGCAGCACTGATATCACTGCTGATTTACTCCTAAATGGAGGACCTGTATGTACATATTTCAATTTTCCAATGCTTTTCTTTTGCTAAAATGCAATCTGTTGAGTTATAGGATCATGGAGGAGAGAGGTGGAGGGAAGCATTTTAAGCTCTCCCTTTTGTTCTGATGCATTGTACAGATGCATTGTACTTGTTTTATTCCTCTCTAAGGACTTCTCTTTTTTCCTTTTTTTTTTTTTCCTCCAGAACAGCACACAAGTGTTAGAAGGGATATGTAATTAAAGTAAAACATTAAAATGTCACGTAGCGATTAAAAAATAAAGAGCCGCTGTGCTGTTTGACGGTGCTTTTCCACATATGCAAGCCAGGCAATCATTGGCATATCCAATCTTGACCTTTGGAAAAACAGAATCCCCCTCATCTTCAGTGCTGCCCATAGCCCTGCTAAAAAAACCCACAAAAAAACCAAAATAAAATAAAACAAAGAACATGTGACCACCTGCATACATAAGCAGAGATCATTCTGAATGCAAAGACATGCATCTTTTTGTGATGCATGTTGTGAAAGATTTTGGGGTAAGGAAGAAAAATATTTTATTAACTTAGTAATGAGGAGTTTCCACAGCTAAGGTAATACATGATAATATGTACTGAACAGCAGTCCATTGTTTGAGAGCAGAATGGAGCCCTGTATGGGATCACTGCTGGATTCTGTACACCATAGATGGAAGGGAGGAATTACACCCTGGATTTGGAGGGTGAAGGGGGGTATGCATTTCTCTTACAGTTTTATTGGTCTTGCATACAGGTCAGTAAGTCACACACTCAAACACACGCACACAAACACATGCTCATGCATACACACACTGCAGCACAGACAATCTGTCAGAGCTGGGAGGAAGCCTGTGTAAGCTGAAAGTTTAATGAGTGCTTGACACTAAGCTAACAAGTTTTTCAAACAGTGGCTAACAAAAAACAGGGATCCAGGAGACTGCATTTGGTGCCAAGATATTTGGTTTAATATTAACAAGGACTGAATTCAGGCAATAAAAGAGAAGGAGGAAAATAATATCTTCTGAAAGTGATGAAAGCCAAGTGGTTCAATATATTTGAAACAACATATGTGTTTAAACAAGAGAGATTTTTTTAGGATAAGAAAGAAAATCCATGAATATGAAGCAGAAGTAAGTGTTTAGCAACACAAAAAATTTCAGCAAATACACACATAGCTAAATTTGTTTTCTATCCTACATCTTTAAATCTTAATACATAAGACATAATATTAGCTGTGGAGTCTCTTTTAGTACAACCCAGATCCCCCAAGAGAGTCACACTACATTCCCAGAAAGGTCATGATAAGATATTTTAATAACACTGCCCATTTTAATACTAGTGAGGATCTGGATCTCTGATACCAGTTCACCTCCTAGTTAAGTAAAAAAATGTTGTTAAGTCCTTCACTACACTTCCTGGGTTCTTTTTGAGGATTTTAGGATCCAGGCTTAGAGCTCTGAGATACACCAATGGTGGATGACCTACTAAGGCATTAGAGGAGAGTACACCAATAACAGGCAGGGAAGCTGACAAAGATGCTGAGAGGTATCTCTCCATTTCCACAGAAGAGAATAAATAGATTAAGACTCTTCAGGTTGGAAAAGTTATGACTGAGGAGAGATATGCTAGAAGTCTGTATAATCACAAATAATGTGGAGAAGGCAAACAGGGGCTTCATATTCTTTTATGACGTAAAAAATAGAGCCCTCACAAGTAAATTAAAAGACTTTTGAGGACTTGTCTATGTCTAAGGACATACCTAGTACATACAAGTATTACATAGTAAATAATTCAATAGTGAAACATGTGTGGAGGTCAGGAGCACTATTGACTCTGAAAAACTATGTCCCTATTACTGGAAAACAGATCATATATCAGGCAATAAACATGTCAGCCTGAGCACAATCTTTCACTCAAGAGATCCTTAAACTCCTGATGACTGGAAACTGGGACAATCGAAAAAGGTAATGTTTATCTCATGCTTGCTCTGCTTTTTTTATATTCACGAAAGCAAAACTACTGCCCTTACATGTCACTGATGCAGGAAGAACAGAAGCAGCTATCCCTTCCATTACACTCCTGACTCTTACTCCTACAAGTAAATTGGACACCACCATGCAACTCCAATAAGTTAATTTTGATTAACATCAGAATAGGAAGAGAAATTTCAAGCTTTGCATTTTGCTTTCTCAAGCAGTAGGCAAATTCTCCAGAGTTCTATTTTTCAAAGCTGAAACCTTCAAGTGAAGTAGTATTTTTCATTTAAGGAATTATCAAGCAAAGCATAAAGAATGGCTCTCATCTCACCCACAAACAGTATGAGCTTTCAAAAGTACTGTTATCAAAATCCAGATGAAAATCCAAGAAATATTCAGGCAGGCAAATGCAGAAGCACAGAGTAAGCTTCTCATTCTGAGGCTGTTCTATTGTTTATATACATATTACAATATGACAAACTATGGAAAACTGGAGGAAAACTTGAAAGTCACAAATTCAGTGCACTATTTTATATTTTATTTTAATTTGGCCAGCTTTTTCAGCAGACTTAAAGCTCATCATACAATCAGAGCATTATCTTTATTACTTCAGCCCTTTCCAGCTCCCCAGCTCAGAGGTGCATAAACAAATAAGCGTACAGACTCTTCGAAAGGCACTGCCAATCTTCTTACTGTTTTAGTGCTTTGCAAAATGTTTTTCCGATAATATAATGCCTCATCCCTTATAAGAATTCTTTTCAGACTGCCTAGGCTTACCCATTTAAAGACATAACTGATCAGTACCAGCCCCACAAATATTGCAAGAAGTAGAAATTGAGCATAAGCCACAGACCACTAATATAATACTCTCTCATGAGACCCCACCTGGAGCATGGTATCCAGCTCTGGGACCCCCAGCACAGAAAGGACATCAACCTGTTGCAGCAAGTCCAGAGAAGGGTCACCAAGATGATTAGGGTGATGGAGCACCTCTCCTGTGATGAACGGCTGAGAAAATTGAGATTGTTCAGCCTGGAGAAGAGAAGGCTCCACGATGACCTTATTGTGGCTTTCCAGTACCTGAAGGGAACCTACAAGAGAGATGGAGAGAGACCTTTTGCAAAGATACATTGTGATAGGACATGGAGTAATGGCTTCAAACTAAAAGAGTTTAGATTAGATATTAGATATTAGATATTAGATATTAAAAAGGTTTAGATTAGATATTAGGAAAGAAGTCTTTACTGTGAGGTTGGTGAGACACTGGAACAGGTTGTCCAGAGAAGTTGTGGATGCCCCATCCCTGGAAGTGTTCAAGGGAAGGCTGGATGAGGCTCTGAGACACCTGGTCTAGTCAAAGGTCTCCCTGTCCACAGCAGGGGGTTTGGAACTACATGATCTTTAAGGTCCCTTCCAACTTAAGTCATTCATGACTCTGTGATTCTATGATAATACAACGGCTGTAAAAGTTGGTGAAAAAAAGCTCCCTTATACATCTGGCATGTTTGCTCAAAGATACATAGAGTGTGCCCAATCCAAAGTACAGTTGTCTTACAGTCTTCTGAGATGTCTTCACAGCATACTCTTTGGAGGAAAAGATATGTGTGTAAGTTCTTTTTCTCTGAAGTTCAAAGATAATAAGAAACCTGGCACAAGTTAATGGCTGCTGCCATTATAATCAGTGGCAAAAGACTGTACCAGTGAAAAGGTATGCATGTACTGATCCTATGTCATGTGCTGATCCTATGTTAGGACTCGCAATATTATCAAAGTCTCACCTCTCCAAACTTACATTGAAAATGAGGCTATATCTAATTTCAGAAGCTAAATGGGATTGAGCTTCTTTATAGTTGAAAAGGAGACCTCAAAGTGCACCTGGGATTCAAACCATGACTTTCCCCCTCTGATTCTACATGGTAGTATCACTCTATTTTTAAAGATATTGTACAGCAGAGGAAATTGTAAACTGTACCAAAAGTTACCGATACAGTTCTTAGACAAGAGTCAAATTACTAATACACTGTTCAATTAAATTTTCAAACATTTTCATATACCTGACATGATTAGAAACCATGTAAGTTTGCTCCAAGCCTCGACAATTTAAGCAGCTAATGGGATTAAAATATATATGTTTCCATATCCAATGATGCATAAGAAATGATGTAGCTGAGAGTACTGTTTCTTTGAATCATTAGCCTGAATGACCAGACAGCAGTTTGCAGTTGGGTCATCTGAGGATGCTTGTAAGAATCCCTACAAAAGCTATTAGCCTGTTGGTTTACCAAGACCACAGTCTAAATTACTGACCAATATTGTCTCATTGATTCCCTGTGATCCCCTACATTTCTGTACAATGCAGCAAGTCCTCATAATTTTTGGTAATTGCCTTTAACTTCTTTTCTCAGCTTTCCTTAAACCAGTTAATGTGAGGAATACATACTAGCTCTTGTGATTGTGTAGAAGATCGGGGATATTTTTGTAATTTTTGACAAATACCCTTTTGAAAATATGTTGAGGTTTTTGTAGACACAGCCATTTGAAACGATTCTTGGAGACAACACTGTGCTCTTTAGTGAGGGAAAGAGGGAATGCAGCAGAGAGAGAAAAACAGATGAGAGTTACAAGCACTAGTAATAACACTCAAGTCACAAAATACCTCTAAAAGATTAAAGTCAAATTTGACAAGGCAGCAACTTCTTCCATATATTAAACAAAATTTGGTTATCCCAAATCTATAATCCAATTACAAAACTATGCAATTTCTACCTTTCTATATGGATCTTACATAGATCTAACATCTGGAAATTACCAAAAGTACCAACAGATGTCTAAATGCCTTTGAAAATAAATGTCCTAGGAAAGTACTAGGGATTAAATGGAATGAATTTAAATCAAATTCTTAGATCAGCCTGAGTTCAGCAACCTTTTATTTATAAAGTTATTCTACAAAGAAAATGGAAATATCTAAGATATCTTGTAAGTGAAGCCAGAGCATTTGCAACAGCTGTCGTTCCATCAGGCAACTGAAAAAAATATGTAAAAGGAGATGACTGGAAGAATTATTCCATTGAACAAGTGGAGGAGAAAACTTTTCTGATCTACTAATGTGAGCAGCAAGCCAGAGAAAAGGAAAATACTTGTGACTTTTTCACAACCATCTGATAACACAGTAAGAATCAAATTTATATGAATGATCTATCTGTACTCAGAAAAAGGAATTCAACATGGAAATTTTTCCGCAGCAGCTACTGAACTTTAAATTCACATCTTATTCAGGAATTATTTTTATTCATTATTATTTCAAAATTTAAACCATACATCTTAAGAAAAAGACACTGTCCTTCTTTGTCATTTTACTGCTCTTTACACAAGGAAGACCTGGTCTATGATGAACACATATAGATACTATAGCAGTGAATAACCATTTTCATGCTACTCTTTTTTTCCTTTAGATTAAAAGAAACAGTAAGATAAAAAACATTCTCTAAGAAGACACCTTTGAAGCTTGCTGTATTGGTTCTATGAACAAAACATCAGTCTTATAAACTTAAATGTGTAGTACCTAAGAAACAACTAGAAAGAGTTCTACAGCTTAATGGAAAAAGCTTTGTTAGAGCCCAGGGGCATCTTGCTTTACTATCAAATATTGCTTTATTATCAAATAACGCAAGGAAGATGTTCTATATCTTCAGCAACAGTGAGAATCAACAGTTGCACTTCTCTAAATATTAGTGGTTTACATTTTGAAAACAATTGCTTCCCGGCAGAGTGATCCTCCCTTTTAATACCAGACATGAAGACAGTTCTTGACGCTACAAGGCAGGAAATTTTAAAAGCAAGAAATGGAAAAATTTCTGAACTGCATGAAACTGCCCTGGCAAAACCCACAGCCCCAGAAGGTCACAGAGTGAGAATAACTAGTGCTGGGTACTAATGTAAGGCTTGGATCATTTTATGACCATTCATGTCTTTAGCCATGTTAGGCGGAGATAATGATCACACTAATCGGACTAAGCCTCAGGGCATAAACTGTCTGTCTGTGGGCTGTGTCTGCCACAGATTACTTGCCAAAATAGGATTCTTTCTCTTTGTCCCTCTTCCACCTCATAAAGTTCTGAACAATTAGCCTTCTACATTAACTGTCAGCCAGTTCTTTCTCCAGTGGTGGGCACTAGCTGGTGCCAGAGAAACTGGACCCAGTTTCTTCAGAATGTGTGGTTTCTGTAGTTGACACTATCTGAGAGAATGCACCAGCAGGACCTGTGGAGGTTGAGAAAGGGCTCAACTCAGAACTCACTTGAATCCTGAATGCTGTTTGCAGCACATGTAACCTTTGAAGCAAATTTATCACGGTCTCGTAAAACGTTCCATTATATTTTCCAGTGTAATAGGTGCCAAAATTTTTGTCACTGTCAACTCTCAGAATTTCTCTCTGCCCCACCCTTCTCATCCAAGTTTTCATTGGAAAGACAACAAAGGTGATGTAGTTAGAGAAACCAGCTACAGACCCATTTATCATTGTTTTATGGACCACCACTGGTCCATAAACCACAGTTTAGGAATTACTGGCCTAAAGCATCACAGAAAAGCTAGGAAATAGCAACTAAACTATCTGTGGATTTAAACTATGAGAATAATAGTTTTGGCAAATCTCAGTCTTCTTTTTTTGACCATAAATGTTCTACCAACAAATTGTGACTTAATTTATTTATTATTCACAATTGCTGGGCAAATAGAATCCACATGTTCCTAGACTTTGCTAGCATACAAGATCTTGATCCCAATTTCTCTGCTAACGTGAATTGGAACAGTCACTGTGTCATTTCAAGTAGGTAAAGATCATATTTAAATCAGAGCTCTGGGCTGCTGGTCAGTTTCTGACAGTTTTACAAGAAAATCCTTGTCAGGAGCTATTTCCTGTCTTTTATTATAGGGAAACAGGGCAAAATGCTTTGATTTGATGACCGTTTGCATACTGAACTGATGAATAATTTGTCTATTAGGTGACTTGCCTACTGGAAATCAATGTCAGACATGACTACTGTATACGAGAAACTCTCGTTTTTCAAGTCCATACTTGCACATCTGAGACAATTATCTCACAACTGCTCATTTCTAAAATTGACATATATGGCTCTAGTTCAGTGTTCTACTGGCAGCTAACTAGATGTCACACCTGTTCAAAAGGATTATTTTCTGCTTAAAATAATTGTTACAATGAAGCTGAAACATTCTGTGATTATTCAGATGGTGCTAAATTACAAGCTGTCAATTTTTGCCTTATTTTGCTTTAGCAATCATAATACTCTTTATATAATGCTTATTTTCATCACAGCTTCTCAGTATATTCTGGGAATATCTTTATTATAGTAATGAAAATATCAATATGTTTCCACATGTCATACTTTTGCTTGTCTGCATAGGAGTGTTACGGTGAAACAATTATCCCCTTGCATCTGTGCCATAATTCAGTGCCTTATGTAGGGCTAGCACTTAATCCTGAGCAAGGAATTGGGAAATAAAAGATTCTAGAAAATAGAAGAAATATTTGTGACATAGGTCCTCATCCTACTCCACTATATTTCTGTGTGTATAATGGCATGCTGCAGTTTTGGTTTGCCTTGCTTTACATTACAATATCCCTTCCTCTCCCAGTTCAATACGAGTAAACAGCACAGCAAATGGAAAATAACAGAGTACTTAGCCATAAAAGATATTTCAAACATCCCATAATATGTGACCACATAAAAACTGTTGACTGTAGCAAATTATGGTCCTGGAAATTTTCCACAAATTTTCCATGGCTCTAGATGAAAAAAAGAGAGAAAGTTTTGGTATCATTGTAGTGGTTTTTTGTTGTTTGGTTGGGCATTTTTTTGTTGTTGTTGTTTTTAATACAATTCTGCAGTTTCTGGCAAAGAGCTGAAATCTGTGAGCCCAGAAGGTTTGTAGTACTTTTTTAAATGACTGAATTATTATTATAATAAGCTCTGGTGATACATGATAGCAAAAATATTGTTTTGTTACTTGAATTTTGATTAGAGGATAAACATTTTAATGAAATCTTATAAGTTGTTCTTGGAGCTACATCATCACTATTTGGTTTAAGTTTATGCTCTAATTTCTTAGCTGAAAGTTACTTCAACAAAAAAGAAGGGAATTGGTCCAAGAAGAACCAATGTCAGGTTGAAATAAGAATGTGTTAGTTTATGGTATTGCCAAAGTATATGGGAGCCCAGTAATACTAAGAATTGCACAGACACATAAAAAGAATCCTTCTACTAAAGACGTTTGTGTGAGGTCTGGGAATAGAAGGCTTATCTCCTGACACCTGGTTCAGTACCCTTCCCCAGGATTATCTCAAATGATGCCTTTCTCCCATCTTCAAATTTCTGCCTCTGTTTTTTCAAGTGAGCACCGGCACTGACACATTGGAGCAGCTTGGGGTCAAGTCAAACAGACTCTCTCTGACAGTAGCCAACGCCACATGTTTCCAAGATACATTTTGATCCTAAATATCTTATAATAAAAATCATTAAAATGTATGTACTAGACTGTCTTCTGCCAGATTTCCTCGTGTCTTTTTACTGTGTCATTCTTGTTCTCTTCTTTCTCATTTCAGCTGCAAGGTAAGCTGCAGGAATGTGAGCTGCTCTGTTTGAAGACTGACACAAGAAGGCAAGGGAATGCTAGAGTACAGTACCCTCTCAACATTTCCTACTGTGTCCATCTCTACTTTCTACCTGCATGCAGTGGGTTCCTGCTGCAGATGGTGGCTAGCACAAAGGCTGAGCACTCCCAGTTGTGTGCCTGCTGCCATTCACAGAACCATAGAATTATTAGGTTGAAAAAAACCTCCAAGATCATGAAGTCCAACATTTCACCAAATACCACTATGCTCACTAAACCATATCCCACACAAAGGGTCAGTTTTGTGAAGATTTTGGACAAATCCAAGTTTCTGCTTTCTGAGCTATTTCCCAGCTTCTCTTTGTACCCAAGAGGTCAGAAGAATAAGGACCAAAAAGGAAAAAACTTCATATGAGATTGATGACAATCACAAAAAATTGCAATTTGTTTGGGTTTCCTTGTTGCGCTGAATTGTATTTAAAAAAGACAGAAAAAATAGACAAAGAAAAACAATCAGCCAATTATACCATCTTTCAGGTAATTCTAACTTGGAACTGGCTTGGTATCAGTAACTTAGTTTAAATATACATTCAATTCAAATGAACAAAAATGGGCTGTAAATTGATCCCTGCAGTATCCCTGAGCATTCCTGAGTCACAGCTGCTTGTTCAGGCAGCTGATATTCACTGTGGTCATACAGCAAGTCATTTTGTTTCGAATTTTCCCTCTTGCCTTGGTACAGGCATTGTGGTATCATTACACATGCATTTAAAAGTCATGAAGCATTCATGCCACTAGAAACAACAATGGGCAGTCAAGCGTTGGGAAATGCCTTGCTTTCCTGCATGCACATACATGCCTAAGTTTACCTAATGCCTCAGTTTCCCCAGTAATAAAATTGATATAATAGTACTGTTCTGCCTCCAGGGTTGCTGGGGATGAAAGCACAAGAGACTCAATATTGGTCAGATAGTGCAGCTACTAGGACCAGTTAGTTCAGAAGAATTTCTTGTTTTAAAAGGGTAGCTGAGGTAAAACTATAAAGCCCTGGATTTGAGATTGGCCAGGAATCTAAGTCTCATCACAATTCCAGTGTTAGGTCTGAGCCTGCAGCAGCAGTTGGGACAGGACTCTTGATTCCAAGCCCACTGTAGAGGTTATGCCTCTTTGGTTTTGGTCTAGGTTCATCTCTACTTCACCCAAACCAATAACAGAAAGTGATAGATACACAGTTGGCCATTGAAGCACAGACACTGTGGCTGGAGGAACAGAAGATGAAACCCAACTGCTCCAGCTCAAAAATGAGAAAGTCTCCTTTAGTTTATATGTCTAAAGGGAATTGGTATATGGCTAATCTGTGCAAGGAGAAGAGCAATGAAATACACATGCAACCATCTATTCCCTGCTGTTCTGTGTCCAGCAGTAGACTCCCAGTCAGGGCATGTATGTTTTCTCCTCTTACCCATCCACTCTACTCCTGAATGATGCCACTCTTCTCCAGCAGTACTGCTCAATCAATACACAATTCAATGCGCAGAATGGAGACTTCTCTGTGCTTTTACCTTCCATCCAGGAATTTTGCAAACCCATCCTGGCTTGTCCAGATGCAACTAAAGCTCTTCCCTTTATAAACAAATAACAACACAAAAGCTCAGTCAGAGAACTTTGTTGATTCTTCCTGTGCCATGTTAGGCTGTACATGGTTCCCAGCAGCCTTTGAAAACCTGATGCAAGGATTAGCTACATCAGCACACACTGAAAAAAGGAATGATGTTTTTTTATTGTGAAAGACCTGCACTGTCACTGTCTAGACTTACCAGGCACCCATTCCATTTCAGTGCATCAAAACAAATTTAACTTAATGCATCTTAACAAATGAAAGCTCCCTAAACAATATACCATCAACAGAGCTTCATAATTTCAGGCTCACTGCTTCTGGGAGAATGTGATGTTCCTGGCAAGCTCATATCCCTAGGCCTAGCACTGTGAAGGACCACCCATTGCAGTCAAATCAAAGGTAGAAGGACCATGCTCCAAGTTTTAAAATATTTTGTTGGCTTAACAGAAAATCTCATTTATTTTTTTTTTCTTTGCCTTCTGGGAGGGTTTTTTTGGGGAAGAAATAATAAAAAAAAAGTGGTAGGACCCTCCCTCGAAATGTTTATTAAAACAAAACAATAACGAAAGGCTACAGATTCTAAATTAAATATAAACGGGAATATTAACTTCTTCCCAGTTTGGGGGAAAACATGCACAATTGTTTATAGTTAAAATTTCCCAGATGGCATTTCAGAACTTGCTATTCTTCTGGTACTTCTTGTCACAGAGGCAGGAAAAAGAAAATGGATTTTTACAGGCCTTCAAAACATAAATGGTATGACACAGATAGCACCCATGCGTGCCTATATTTAATCACTTAATTCTCTGATATACAGCTAAGCAAAACCAAATCAGTTCAGTAAAATGGACTCTGAAACCAGTGGAAATATTTCTACTAATTAAGCACCCAATTGTTGGTTAGTCAGAGTTACTCCATATATTTTCTCACAGACTAGGGTCTCTCTCAGCTATCACTGGCTATTTCAAAAGCAAGGAGTTCTGAAATATTTTTCAAAAAGTAGGTACTAATTTCTTGTCTGAAACTGATGGAATTAGCCTTTACCATGGAAGTATATTTTAAACAGAGATCATTTACTTGGGGACTTGTGAATGTCTGACATGAAAGACATTTTTTCTAAGACCAACAGAAGCAGCCATATCATAAGGGGCTCTACTGAGAGATAGTATTCAGCAAAACAGAATTTTTTAAATTTGTATTTCATAATATATTTGGATTATAGAAACAGTAAGCACAAATATAAAGGACCTCTTCTTGTACAGCTCAGGTTCAGTGATGACCTTTTACAGTACCCAAAAGTATGCTCAACTGGCACACGAAGTTATACAGCAACTCTGTATAACCTCCACAATATAAATTCTCCAATTCCATGAAACTTCTTATGGCCAGCTAAGGACTCTAGATTTTACATGCTTCTATTCCAGAAGTTGGTAACACAATTGTCTTTTTCCACTTCTGACACTAACACAGGGTTTTGACCAATCTTTTTTGTTGGAATTTGAAGTCACCCATTATAGTAAGTTTATATCCAAACTTAAAGCCAAAGTTCTTGCTCCTGTGAACATGGGCTTGAAAAATAATGCTTTGCTGTTCTTTAGGACCTTCTAATCTGGGTGCAAAGGCATAGTGTTAGAGTTTTGAGACTTCAAATGGGCAGGAATTATTATCCTGTATTATAAAACATCAAAAAGGGCAAGTTCGGTCTGGGATCCTGTGAAGCACATTTGTTGACTGCTGCTGCAAATGCCATGTGACCTTGAGAAGTCACTTAGGCCTACATTTTCATAAGTACCAATCCTTCAGTTCTGTGAGAAAGTTATCTCGAAGCACTTAAAATACACTTTTCACAAGGTAACTAGAATTGATCCTTAAGAAATCAGTCCCAGAAGAAACATCTCTAATCAGAAACACCCAGGAAGGCAGTCAAAATCCCAGTTACTTTAAAAAAGTTATTTCTCTCTGTGTCTGCTTCCCAACAACATCTGTAAAATTAGGACAGATCTAAATCATAGCATGTTTTACTGAAAACACATAAATCAGATGCAGGCAACTGGAGTCACGTAAGTATTTGAATAGACAACTAAGCCACAAGAACATTCAGTTCTACACCCAAGTTACGCAAAGCTGAGCAGAAATCCAAACTGGCTATCTATGGTTTGCTTGAGCTCTAATTTTCAGTTTTCATTGTTGAATTATGGTCCCTTTGCAACCCTATGGTAGAAAGAATTGTGTTTTCTCTTTTCCTTCCAGCTGTGTTGAGTGTTGAGTAGGGATGAGGGTGGTTTTGGCTTCCCTTTACTGAATTCTATGATAAAAACTGGTGTTAATTAATTATCATCAACTATCTGCTCTAAAAGCACCACGAAAAAAACAAGGACATTAGCTCCTTGAAAGAAAACTCTGACTTTTACGAGTACCTTGTACTAAAACCAGAAGGGGCTTGTCTGCACTGTGTTTTCTGCTTGGAAGAGCTAATACCATGTAAGAAGCACAGCTTTTCTAATGCACTTACTAACAATGTAAAGTGTGAAGCAGTGAAATCCCTTCTAGTTTTGGGGCAACCTTGCAAAGTTTTTTTTCCAAAACCAATGAGAAAAATATGAAATTAATTTGTGTTTCTTTGTGTCCTATCATTTTAATTTGGCAATTCATTTTCCAAGAAACATAAAATAATCACAGTTCCATTGACAAACATACTGTGGCTACTGGTAGCATAATCTATAGAACTGACCACTATAAAGGACACAGGCCTTAAGGTAGTAACACCCAGACCAAAAACCTAGCAAGGGAAGCCTTTGGGTTAATCTAGACTCCCTTAACTGGAATTCAATTACTCTTCCCTACTCTGTAAATATACGGTGTACCCAGACAGTCATCTCTGTGTTTTTATGGGAGTCCTTTTGGCCAAATTATTCTGTCCTGCTAGTCCTGAGACTGGGTCCTCATGGTACACTGGAGTTACTTATTCTACTTAAAACTGCAATTGTGTAATGCTTTAGCACTGTGGCTATACCTGCCTACGAAAGCATTGGCCTTTCCTGAATAGAGACAGGCTTTGGGGTAGCTGTAACTGCACTTTTGGCAACTGAGAAGACTTAGACTAGACTGAGGTGACATGTTCCACATGATAACAGATATTCTCTTGTGGCATAGTATTTCCCTATGGTTTCATTTTAAAATGACCTTATTTTTCCAAATTGGATATATACTCTGAAAAGATACCCTGAAATGAGGTGCCTGTCTGAGAATTCATAAAAAACAGCTCAGACAAACGTGTGAAATTGCTCCCTTCATAGTGGAAAGCTAACTATTCCAGAAAATTCTTCACCTGCTTCACGGTTCAAAGTCATGATACACTGAATTCATAGAGTATCCCTCATTGACTTTAATGGAAACATAATTTTGCCCCTAATAATTGGATAGAATGATAGAACAGCTCATTCTGAAACATACCCAAAAAGACAGAGATGAAAACTACAGCACGTCTGCACCATTAGTGGTGTTTGGAAGTTCAAAGGAACAGCAGTCATAGCATCTAGTGTAGCACCTTTCCATAAATAATATGTACTATCTGTTCAAATCCATATTCTTAATTCCTTCAGCATGTTTCCTACATACTATTGCAGAAGTTCCTAACTACAACTAATTTTAGCACTAGAATCGAAATAATTCAATTTCAGTAAAGCATGCCACTAGATTTGACCATCTTACTCTGAAAATGAGAATTGAAAAATAATAAAAATACTCTCTGTTATACAACATTTGGACACTTTCTTTTGCTAGTGCAGTATCTAATTTCTCTCTCCCTTTTTCTCTTTTTGAAGACTGGCAATTCTCTGTCTTGTGGTTACTTTAATTTCTGCTTTGAATGCTTCCCTCCAAGCTAGAGTGGCTGCCTTTTGATTTTGCTGTTTTGTTCTTGTCTAAATGGTGGATTGGAAACTTCCAGATGTTGATATCTAGTAAAATTTTGTCTTGGAACAGCCCTTCCAAACATTCACTTCAAAACCTCAGCATTCTTCCAATACTGACTTACACTGCAGTCCCCTGGCTGGCAAGTGTACCACAACAGGACAGCCACACACCAGGCTGACAGCCTGCCCAGTGCCACTACTGCCACTGTCCTTTATAAACAGCATTTGGCCCCAGTGAGGAAGGTCACTGGCCCATGTGGCCCCACACTGCACATTCAGCTGTGGCCTATGCCAAACTCTCCAGAAGGCTGCAGGAAAATCTTGGTCACAGCCAGTTGTACAAGGCTGTACATGACTGGGAATGAGAGAAGGGGAGTTAAAATCCATCTTTCTCTGAGCATCAGCACACAACTCTGAGAAGGAGATAAGATGTGCCTTGAAACAATTTTGATTTTCCCCCATCTAATATCTTGAAATGTTACTGTACAAATGAATATCAAGGCTTTCTACCAAGTCTTGCTCAGGTCCAGAGAGCAATTGCTCTGCCAAAATGTTGTTCAACCTGAGCTGCAATTATGAGTCCTGATGAGCAGTGATGGGCTCTGAGTTTGTGCTTCAGAGTAGGAATAACAGGAGACAGTTTCTAGTCCTGTTTCTGATGTCCTGCTTTTCTCAGCTCTGTATCCCACCACCTATGGTCTTTTAGACAAGCAATGATTATTCACTGGCACAGATGCTAAGTTTAGCAGGAATGGAGACTAAAGCTCTTAACAATGAGCTAAGAGTGTTTACAATGAGCTAAACCGTTTTTAAAATAAATTTGTCACTAAACATTAAAGAGCTCATCAGCACTGGTCTAGGATTGGGTTAGAACTAGACTTACAATTTCAGACCACGGCAACAAACAAACTTCTCTTGCTCAGATTGCTAAGGAAAAAAATGTTGACATGCTGGCAGCTGTGAAGTAAATTTCTTGTTTTTATTCTTGAAGTGACTATGAGCTTTTGGGCTACTCTGAAATACAGGATTAGGGCTGAGGGTAAGTTAGGTTAAGGACAACAAGGGCTTAAGAACCAGTCAATGAATCTGAAGGCTGAAAAGCTAAGATGAATACTACTGCTGCCATGGGGAATAGTTTTTTATATTTTAGGTATCAGGTTTCAGTCATTTGATAGTCTAATTTGGATTAAAAATCAGGACTCGGATCAGCAGTAATAGACATGAATCAGTAGATGGATTATCCAATGTCTAGATAGCTCAAAATAGAGCTCTAATGGTCAGGGGCTCCTAGTCTGTAGCTACTTATGTTGCACTTAGGGCTATTGGTTTGTGATAACCAGGAATAGAGAAGCTTCCTTACCAGTGAGTCCCACATGGAAGAGGACTAGTATTGGCAGAGATGAAAGACTCAAGACTAAGAAGGAGAAAAACATGGAGTTTCTGGCATCTGTTCTTTTCTTCCTGACTACCAGACCTCCAAAAAGAATTCTTTCTCAGAGAAATACACTCATAGAAGTGAAGGTGGGCTGAAAAGGTAGAATCTGTTTATGTTGGGAGAATTTACTCACTGCCTTGCTGTACAATTTCTACGGACAAACAATGCTGTTAAGTCTCTACAAAATTCACTTAAAGACAAACAAACCAGACAGAAACATGAGTTTCTCTTTGTATACAGTTCAAATTCATGGGGTACTCACACAGTATGACATATTCTACAGATTCCACACCTGAAGACCTTGGTCTGTTTTTAAATACACTACAAGCTTGATTATTATCACAAAGCAGCTTTACATCAGTGAAAGAAACAAAAAACATTCCAGCAGATCAGCTGGTGAAAATCAGTATAACACTGTCGTCAGTGAAACTCAGACAATGTCCACAGATCAGGGATATATTTCACTAAGTTCATTATCAAGATCACTAATAAAGTCAGTGGATTCTATCTACCACCTCTAATTAAAAGTCACACCAGACTGGAGTCAGACCACACTGCAAATCCTCTTAGCTGATAGTAGATACATTACATATTCTGAAAGAATGGTGGAGGAGCTCCATAGCATGGGAGAGAACATGCCAGCAAAAGTGAGTTTCAAAATTTAAGAGAATGGCAGAGAGCTTGGAATACTGCTTTCAACAAAAGTCTAACCACAGTAAAGATGATAAAAAATTATAATTTAAAAAAATAACATAATATTTTATAATATTAGAACTGACTCCAAGCTCAAAAATATGGTATAAAGATGATAAAACTACTGAAATAATAAAGATGGAACTGACCACTAGGAAAATGACTACCAGCTGTTATCCTGAGCCACAACATAAATTATTTTGAAACATAATTACAAATAAAATAAGAAACTGGCTTCCAGTTTCAGGCAGAAATCACAAATTTGTAAGGAATCAATTATAGTGATGAGAAAAAAAATTAATGTAATGAACTCTGTAAAGGCCAGTACCATGCACTAGATGACATGGAACGTTCAGTCAATAAGCTACATAAACATTCTGTGATTGCTTATGTATTAAAAGTAATATATTTGTCCATTCTGTAGGAAAAAATTCAACCAACTAAAAAATAATTAAAGAAAAATACCAGCAAAAAAATATTTTTTTTTTTTTAGAAATAAGTAGGGTCTGAAATTGAAAATGTGGAAAAGACAGACTGAATGTTTTTTAATTCATGTAAGTTTTATATTTTTTGTTTGAATTTTCTCCCAGCTTCTTGCTTTGTCACTTTGAAGAGTAACCTTTACTTTTTTGCTGTAATAATGCAGATAGTAATTAACACCTGCTGTGATGGTGAGCCAGACCTGTGGAAAGGATGCACCAAACCCACCAGAACAGTTCCAAATAAATGGTTAGCAGTAAACAGGGCCATGATAACTTTTGCTCAGTAATCAGTTGTGCTTTCCTCAAATGTACAACTGATGACAAGGTCACTCTGCCTCATTATCTAGCAATCCTGCAAAAGTTGGAATTTCTTAAAGGAAAAAACTATTCTTTGGGTTCTCCATTATGCAAACCAGATTTGCAGCTTTACCTATAATAACGACATTACCTCCACGTTGTGTGATCAGAAAGCTGTGTTAGCCAGAGCACTGTACAGATATCAAGAAGTTTCTGCTCCCATGGTGTTACTATCTAAACACATTGCAGACAAAAGAGATCAAAGCCAAATATGCTCCAACTAAAACTGAGCAGAAGTCATTAAATTAAAATTGTGCACTAACTGTACCAAACCTCCAGGAATATAAATTGAATCAGCAGCCAGGCCCTACCTACCCAGAGCAAGACTTAAACAACAAAGCCAAAGTGCTCTTTCAAGAACAGTGATGCAGACCTGGGAGGTTTTCCATGTAAGGTCATATTGACCATCAGTATCCTAATTTTAGCTGTTTAAAATCTACATTTTCATAGAAAGCCAAAGTTTTTTGATAAAGTATTTACTGTATGCACCTGCTGCACATAAATCCAAAGGTACTGAGCACGCAGTGGCATCAAGTTTCATTACACTACTGCAGCCAAACCCTCATTCCTAAGACGTGCTGGAAGAGGAGCATTTTGAAGAGTGTATGTATGGTGGTGTGGTTCTGCGGGTTTTACTCCCACTGAACTTTTGAAATGCCAGCTATTCCACAGTATCTTACTCAGATCAGCTCTTATTCCTCTTCCCTTGCATCAGAAATGGACTGATTTTGTGCCTAAGAAGAGCGGATCTGAAAATACAAATGATTCTAGATTCTATGTAGTCTAATAGTTGACACTATCAATGTAATAGTATTTTCTTCTCAAATATGAGATCCCAGCAAGTTTTACAGTCATCATCCACGGCATGACATTTCATTAGGTCCCCATTCTTGAGAGTCAGACTACTGGGAAGTGATTTTTGTCTGCAAAGTTAATGCACATGCCTTTTTTTCATTGCCTGCCTAATGAGAAGTATGTATTATGTCCCCGGGTATATTTTTTATTGCAGTCTGTTACTCAGTTTTTTCATAATTTAAAAGACTTGATGGAGGGAACAAATCATTGCCATGCAAATGACTGTGAGATGAAAACCTCATCATTGTGCTATGCCAACACAACTGAGCCTTCAAAAGTAGTCAGTTCCCATTGCAATCAAAGGAAGTTATGTGGTGAAAAGCCCTCTGCAATCCATTGAAATTGTGTCCCTTAATGTCTTACAAATGCCTGTAGCCGCAATGACTCTTTCTCAGTACTGTTTGTATCTTTATCCAGCAGCCAGCTCTTCCTTTTGCAACTCAAATCAGTGATTACAGAGGCAAAGGACGTTCGCCTCTGTCTGCAGACATTCACAGCAGCTAACGCTGGTTAGCACTTTACAGGCTTCTCACTGGTAAAATTTAAAATGGTTTGCAAATATCATCAGCTCTATCAGTAGAGAAGTGAAGTGACTTGTCCCTGGTTACCTTGCGAACTAAGCACGGAAATCAGTCTCTTGTTGGAGTGGGAGCTTACCCAGCTATTAGAATATACTGATATATTTGAATCATTGCATTCGTAAACATTCCTTTTGCCATTTCTTGCAAATCCAAGTTAAATATCTAAATACTAGCAAAACAGTACACTTTCCCAGTGCCTTCTGCTGTGTTCCTGACAAAGCTTTAAAATATTTATTATTTTCATCTATTACCTTCATGAACTTATCTAAGCCATTTGCTTCATGTTTGTAGGCAGCTGGACTACATACAGTTTTAGAGAGGAGTAAAAATGAAGATGGATGTTTTGGACACCCTCACCATATTGTTAGAACACATGTAATTGATTAACACATGTACATTAAAAAAAAAAAATCTGTGCTAATAAACTAATCATGGTTTAGTGCTCAGGCTCAAGCATACACTGGCATACAACCATTCTACTGTTGAACACTCCCTGTCATAATTTTGGCTCATCTCAATCGACAATCTCTCAGGCAATGCCTGGGCATGATACGAAAATTCTTCAAGTTAGGGACAGTTTCCAGCTGACACTTTAAAGAAGGACACTTTGCTTTGGATGGAAGACAGTAAAGCAGTGTGGGCATGATCTGTGCCATGCCTTTTTATACAGGGCCCAGAGAATGGGCCTTTGCCATTTTGTTTATGTGAAATAGTCTGAGACACCAGTATTAGAAAAGACAAAACGGGAGACAGATTTTAGCAGTGTGGTCCCCATATCATAAATGTGAGTGTAACTACATGGCTTTCTAGTGAGGCTTACTCCTGCTGCTACCTGCTCAGTGACTGTACATGTGTGGTTTTTTGCTGAAGGTGTACATTTCAACTCTTGTTACCCACGTTATCTTAAAGTTGTTAACGATGTTATTTTCATAAGTGGTAATGACTGCTTTGAGCTTTCATTGATTTCAGTGGGGCTGATGGTATTCAACATATCTATAAAGATCTGCTTCAGTAAATAGTTGGCTTCATGCTCAGTGTCTGGCTGCAAAACTCAGTGCAATGCAGAGATGCTTCAGATGGATTTTAAACTAGCTATAACTCCTGGGCAGGATGTTTTCTTGTACTAAGACCTGTAATTTGCAGTTGTTTTATCTTTGCTCAGATTTTGACAGGCACCATTTTAGCAAAAGCCACAAAACCATTATCACTTTATCTAAGTATGGCTTCCAACACAATATTCTTCTTACCTAGAACAACAGTGCTCTTACAAAGCAGTGAAAGATTGCTAGGCATTTAATAACCACCAGGTGAAAACAAAACAGAAGACGTTAATTATTATCTTAGAGAGCAATTGGATCGAATTATTAAGAATGAATAGAATTCACCATGGTAAACCTCCCCTTCAATGGAAGATTTATGGCCAGGTCATATTTTAATGGTAATTCATTTACATGATAATGCAGATTTATTGAAGTTACGTACAGGGTGATTAGAGTTATTAGATACAGATGTTATGTTTGTTGGCCAGATGCAGGGAAATAGATCACATTCTGTCCTGAGTACACACCACATGCAGATCATTTCTATTTTCACTGTACCCCAGTGTGGCTGAATGCATAGAATACTTGTGAGTAACACTGTTTTCTACCTACTTTATTAAGGTGTATGTGTTAAGATGGACATATATACATAACTTCCATATACTATGATACAGCCTATATTTTTCATTAACAGCAAGAATGCCTTGTTGGTGTGTATGGCCACAAGCCTCTACCAGCTGACAGCTTACTAACTGAAACACGTGACTGTTAACAGCCACCTCGGTTGGGTGTTTTGTTAAGTTTTTTGAGGCAATTGTCTTGTATGTTTGAATGTAATAAGTAATTATGGGCAGCACCTATGCTCCATTTGGAAATCTGTTTTGTTTCAGCAGCACCCCTGCTAGCCATTTATGATGGTTTTCTTTTCCTAAGTTAAAATTTGTTCATGAAGGTCTCATTTTCCCATTAGATTGTTGACTGTTGGCTGCAGGTTTGGGAGCCAACCTCGTTTGTTTACACCATGGACAATAAAACCTCTCCTATTCTCCATTCTGTACCAGTTTCACATCAAGAGAAGTGTAGCTTTTCTTTTTTTGATCTCTTAACTATAACAGGTGATGAAGAGAAAATCACAGTGTTTTTTTCAGATAGTGTTGATTTCAGAATTTAGCAGGTGTAGTACTCCTGTACTTTCTACCTAACATAAAAGTATTAATTACCATGTCTACATCTTTTTATTTGATTTTTTTTTTCCCAAGGAAAGTCTCCGAGTAGAAATATTTATTTATTTTTTTTAGAAGCCGAAGCTTTTTACTCAGCACAGTACAATCCCCAAAGCAGCTGCTTTGTGGAAAAAAAAAAAAAAGAATAAAACTTAAATTTCACTTTCATGGGAAGAAAAACCCCAAATAAAAATATTTTGGCCAAAATACCAGTTATTTGTTTTGGACATGTAGGGTGATGCAGATACTTTGGTGTAGTTGCCTCATTTTGGAGAGTTGCCTATATTCTTCTCTGGTTCAAGTCCCTAAGTATTCCCCATCACCACTACTTTGTCACACCCTGAGGGGCTACCTTGGTACACCCTGGAAGCTCTAACACAGCCTCTGAAAAGCACTCCAGAGAGCAGGGCTAAAGGAGAAGGGCAGCCATTATTCAGCTCTTCAGCAGAAAAATTAATGCATACCTCACGTGACCCCCAGATATGCTGACAAAGAGTGAGGAACATTTGGAGTCAGAGCATTTGGTGGACTTAACAATTCAAAAAATTATGCAAGACAACCTGATGCTTACAAAGGATTTGAACTAATTGCAATTCTTTGTCATATTAGCTGAAACTGCTGAGTTTATACCACAATACTGTGAAATCTACACAGCAAATAAAATGTCAGAAACATGCAGAGGCATCTTTCTAAAAATACTTTCCTAAGAGCTAGTGAGTTTTGGTATGCTTTGAGGAGAACTATTTGGAAGCAAGTTCCCTAAGAGATATTTCCATTCTCTCAGAAATAGTTCTTGTAAATTTATAGAGATTAAAACACATTTCTTATGCAAATATAATTAGGCTGGGAAATTTGCTAAGTTCCTTTCTAACTCATAAAGTTTCATTTCTCTGATCATATAAATCATGTTACTGTAACACCCAGAGAAAAGTAATATATTTGATAACGATGTTAAATAAACATTGAAAGAGTCACACCCTACTTGTTTACTTTTGAATATCTTGATTAAACGTTACATTTTTCAGAAAAGACTACCTATTCTGTTTGTCTGTACAGCACCAATCACACAAGAAATGTACATTAAGTTCTTAGAAGCACACAGAACCACTTGTTTAACTCATCTGACCCTCTGCATAACACAGTCCATAGATTCATACCACTGACTGCTCCTTGATGACTGTCATTTCTGGATGAACTAGACTGTACCTTTCAGAAAGCCATCTTGTAGTCATTTACATTCTTCACCCTAGAAGACTGAAACTCTTCCAAAACTCAAATGAAGTATTTATATTATGAACTACCTCCACATTTAAAAAATGTGTGCCTTAGCCTGATTTGGCTTCCATCATCTGCTAACTTAAGAAGTCTACTACAATCATAAAAATCCTCCTGTCCATGAGCACAGCATCTGGATTTGCTCTTTGCTAGCTAATTATTTAGGATATTTTAGCCTCTCACTGTAAGAAATAAAAGAATCATAGAATGGGGACTGTTTCTTTCTAAAATATGATGTTAAATGGGAAACTCAATTGCAGGCTAATGTTTTTTCTTAAGGATTGAAGAAAAGATAAAAATGACAGATGTTTGCCCACCTGGCTGAGTTGTAATGAAATGTATTGCTTTTAAATATATGACTGGACAAAGATAAGATATATAGATATGGATATAGATATATAGATATATACGATGTTCTTCTGGCAGTGGATTGTCCAGGGAGCGTGGAGCCCCATACAGACTACAGGAAGGTTTAAGTGGTGAAAGAAACAGAAAAAAGACTAACAAGAAATGCATTAGATGCAACAGAAATAAATAAATAAATAAATGAGTCAGCAGAGACCTTGGGAGCTTATTGCTCAGACAAGACAAGAAAACTAATTTACTCAAGGTTACCTAGTGTGTCTTCAGCAGAACAGGTAAGAAAACCTGTTGAGCATTTCTTTGGCAACCTGGAAATTCTATCACATTGCTCTTCATTTACATAAGGGCTCTACTGTAAGTCATAAGGAGGAAAGTGTTTTAAAGCTGAACTAGGACATCAGAACCTGAGTCATACTCAGGTATGTGTGGTAATGCCATATATTGTTCAAATTAGTCATAATGGGCTTTTATGACTTACTATTAAATCAGGATAGTCATAAAACAAAAAGGCAATTTCTGTATCACATCCAATAACATATATTATAAATCTTGAATTGTCATTCCAGCTGCAGACTGATTTGTACCAATACATTTTATAATTAGACCTAAGATCCACATAGCATGTTTCATGAAGCGTGACTGATACAGCAAGCATGCTAATACACGGTAAACCTCTCAAAGCACCTATGCCTTAGGTAACCATATCCATCATTATCCTTACAGAAGTATGGCTTTGGTATACAGGATGGAGGAAACCAAAGCATAGAAGGTGACATGCAGGCAAGCTAGAAATGTGCTCTTTGCACCTAGAACAGGTGCAAAAGATGTAGCAATTTCAAATCACTTTTCAAAACTCTTTTCTAGCCTGAAGCACATCTAAAACTGCTAAATGAAAATATGGACTACAGCATGGCTGGAAATTGTCCAGATATGTCACTGGTCTTAACTCTTAAGTCCTCAGTCCCCATCTCAATTATTGCAGCACTTCAGTTGTGAAATAAGATCTTTATTTATCACCCCTGCACAAAACTTGTCCAATAAAGGCTCAGATTCTTTTAAATGCCCTCATGTTCACATGTTACTAATATTAAGCAAAAGAAATATTCTGAGAACCCATGTGTCTCTGACCACTAAGCAACACCATACATCAAGTGATTTTTAATCAGTTTGAGTCTACAACTCTATTCAGCCCAGTAATTTATCTAAGTGCATACAAAAGAAATAAAAGGAAAAAAACCTCAACAAAATCCATTTCACAAGAGAAAATTTGAATCTCTAGCTAATAATAATTTGTTACACTTTGTTCCTTTGACTAGTGGTAGTTGGATTCCTTTGCTCACAAAAGTATTTTTATTATTTGCCCTCACAGGCATTCATTTCAGAGAAAGAGAAAAATAATAAATTTCACTTCAGTTTCAAGCTATCTGTGACAAATACACTGTGACATTTGATTCTCCTTGTCTTTTTGATGCCACTTCTGAATAAATATTGGTGGCCTGTCATTGCATGGCTATAGCCAGAAATGTTTTCATCCAAGAATTCAAATTTTTAAACAAAATATGATGGGCAATAGAAAAGACATATTTTCCCAGTGGCTTTTAGTTTTCACAATTGCTTACATCTTTTGATTGTACAATTGTTAGGGCTGAGACAAGCTGGAACTAAGGACAGAAAGGGGTCATGCTTTTATTTTCCATTAAGGAAGTAAATGGAAATTATAAAGGAAAACATGTAGAGAAGTTGACTGTGTTTTTACGGTTCAGTAGAAACAAGATTAGATCAGACCTTCTTATAGCCTGAACACATGCTCAGATTCTGGAGAAGTTCTGATCCCTCAACCAAGGCTGAACTTTGTGGCTTTCTGTTAAAGCCTGAACCTTTATAGTAGCCAGAGCTTGAATTCTGCTGATATAGTACAAACCAGCTCAACTAAATTCTTTGGCCTCAAAATTTCTGATTCTGTGAAAAGTCTTGAACTCCATATTGATTCCAGATAACGAAATTTTGAAAAAAGTTTCTGATTTAAATTTAAATCTTGCGTTTTGCGTCCACCTTTTGCAGCCTATGCCTGTTATTTTCCTCTCTTTAAAAATGTAGAGTATGAACAGAAAAGAATCTTAGTTATGGAAGATAAGTGAATTTATAGAGAGAAATAGGAAACATTTATCAGAGGAAATGCTGCTTGTCAGTTGAGAATATTATGTGTTTTGGAGCATCATTTCTTGTATGGCAAAACTCAACAGTAAAACATTTTCATTTGTACTATTTTTCTGTATCAATTTGCATCCAGAGTGTATGTTACTGTAACTGGTTCATAGACTGTTAAGACATTAACTGTCTAACAATGTATTATTAATTCCATATATATGCTGTATTCACTTTTGCCCAAAACATGCTTTTGATTTTAACACACCAAATAACAGCATGGCACCATCTGGCTGACATACATGAAGCATATGATGGATAAACAACCCAACTTGACATTAGTAGTATTTTGCTGTATGACAATTACCTGGGGAGAATTGTTTGCAATGCATGTCAACACCAAAGCAAGAGGTATATTTCATTCATATATGCATAATAGGTCTACCTAATGCAGCCTCATCAAGCCTTGTACAGCTAAATTGAGGTTGAAGAAGCAACCATTCCTATAGCTAATATTCTTCTCCTGCCCTAGTATAAAAAATGTTCATAATGTTATCAACATGGGCCTTTGTAGCTTTTCACTGCAATGCAAACCATTTACAATTCAATGGAGAGGAGTGGTCTCTTACAGAATACTTTTTATTCACAAGTCAAAGCACTCTTTTAGTGAGGAAGTATCTAGATATGAAGTTTTCTCTAACACAGTCTAAGTGGGAATAGACCTCTATTCAACTTTGAATAGAAACTCCATGTCCTGCTGTTTAAGTGTTTAAATGCAAGCTAAAAGACCAATATCTAGACATTTTGAGATTGTTATTTTGACTGAACCTACATTCTTCCTGGAATTCAGTCTTACTAATGATCTAAACATAGAAACTTCAGCTGAAGGGAAGATGTTCCTGATAGGTCTCTGGAGAGATGTGTTCAAAACACCTCTGATCAAAAAGCCTTTTTCTTCTCTTACATGCTGGAATGGTAGTGATGTTTAAGTTCAGCAGGATGTGATAACACAGCTGTTACAGGTTCACAGTTTATTTATCCAGGTCTAGAATTCACCTCAATAACTTACATTTTAAAAACCATTTAAAAAATGATCACTTGCCCAGTGTATAAAATCCATTACAGGTACATAGGCTTGACCAATCTCCAGAGCAGAAGGCTGAGCAAAGACAAGAAACTGTTCACTGGTACATGTGAATGGACACACAAACTTAACACAGAACAAGAAACAACATCTTCCAGAAATACAAATCTACAGAAATGCTGACTTGAAAAATGCTATTCCTAATGTTCACCAACCACTTAAACTGAGGTGAAATGAGCAAATTAGGTTGATCTAAATGTGGGCTGCCACTGAGAGGGATGCTTGTGTGGTTGCACAGTAATTTGGGTCAGGGAATTAATCCAACTGAAAAAGCAACCTGCTCCTTCTGGGCAAGGAAGTTTTCATCCAGTTCCCTGATTAAGTTCGCTTTGCAGCTACATAAGCAAAAGAGGCAGCACAAAGGCAAGTACAGCAATTTGAGTGCCAACTGCTTGGTGTTTTAAAATCCTTTCCCTCTAATGAATTGTTCCTATTATTAAACAAGCTGTTTTACAGAGGCTGCTTTGCCAGTTTCTCCACTAATACAGTTCCTGATGAAAGAATGACAGGTATTAAACTATAGAGATCAAACTCTGCACAGTGTGCTGGCTGGTATTCGGTGTGAAGTAGTTTATGTGCAAGAAGGAAAAATCCCTAAAAAGATTCAACTTGGAAAGGGATAAACTTGTGAACTAGCTGTTGAGAGATGCACTCAGAAAAACACAAATGGGGACAACAGGGCAGCCAGCTGCCTTATCTTTAGAAAGGCCTATTAGCATTCACCATGTGGGAAGTCAGTACTGACGATAGCAAAATATTAGGAAACTGATGCTTCTTTATTCGAAATTCAGGAGATTAATGACATATTTCATAAAATATCAACTTTTTCAATCAAAATATTTGCAGCTGTATGGTTTAATGGAAAAATAAATTAATTTTTCAGAAAAATATTTTTGAAAAAATGTTTCTTTCAGCAGATCATATCACCATTTTCTCAGCAGTTATAACAATGTATACCAGTCAGGAACAAGCTGTCTAGAAGAGCAGCCCAGCAATGAGAGGGTTTGTAACATATTGTTGGTGCTCTAAGCCTCCTCTCTCCTAAAATAATTTATTCACCATTGGTCATAGGAATTAACCATTGTTAGGAATTCGTCAGAAAAGCATTGAACAAGGAGGCAGAAGACCCAGATAATTCTTACCACTTTATCATCTGATGGAAAAACTGCATTGAATTCAGCGAGATCCACACATTGCCCTGGATTATGATTTTCAGCTCTGCCATCGTCTCCCATATGACAGTGGGTAAATTCATTTTTTTTTAAAGTGGCTCTAAGCCTCCTGGTTTGCTTCTTTAGCCTTTTTGGTATTGTGAACTCAAGAGGGCTAAGGCTGTTTCTTGTGACGAATTTAACAGTTTTTGTCATAGAGGGTACCGATTTAAGATGATTTCTCTAAAATATGCTGCAATATAAATAGAAGTGACCATATATCATTCCTTGATAACAAATATTTCTAAACTTTTCCAGTTTCTTGTGTAACTGGAGCTTGCTTACGTGCCCTTTATGTTCTCACCACACACCATGCTTCTTACATATGTTCCAGCGTCCTGTTTTTTCTGGAAAAAAAAATTATTGCAGGTGTGGACACTAGGTGAATGTTTACATTGGCAGCAATGGACATCACTTCCTAAGAGGGTTTCCATTAGAGGAAAATAATTTTTCAAAAGCTTAATCCTCCTAATGTACTGTCAATTTGCTGCAGCACACAGTCTCTAGCACGTTACTGGCGTGAGCACTTCCAGGATCCATGCAAAAAAGAAACTTCCCAAAAGATTAATGATTCAAAATCAAATTCTTAATCATGGGCCTTGAAATCTGACATTTCAAAGCAGCTTTCACGGTCCGTGTTTCAAACTCTCTCTATGCTCCTGAAACACATTTTTCTAATTGGAGGCTATTGTGAAACCTGATGAACATCAGAGAATTCTTCAACTGAAATACAAGAGAAAAAGTATGTGCTAGTGTGTACAGGAGAAGACAGGAGGTGAGAACAAAGGTTGCACTAATATTTCAGTGGTAGTGGTATTTCTAAAACATCAAGAACAGATTAGTCTCAGGTTAATCATAAACCAACATTTTCAGTTGTAAAGCTGAAAGGCAGCACCACTTCAATCCAAACAGCAACATATTAAATCCAAACCAAACTGTTGTAGTTAGATTTGACAAATGATAATTGTTTTCTCCATTTAGAAGTAAAATTAAGTGGTATTTCAAAGTTTAAGTTCATTTTATTCTGCAAAATGGAAACTCCATTTTAAGGAAACAAAAAGAAAATCTATTTTTTTTTTTAAGCAGGAGTGCAGCTTCACAAATGAGTATAGAGATGAATCTGAAGCAAATTTTTTTTCAACACAAATCAGCTTAATATTCAGTTGAAATATTTTGTCAAATCCTGAAGCCACTTAAACATGGGTAGTCACTGAAAGAGCTGACAATATTAACGTGTGAGGTTCAGTCAGAGTTATAAAACTGACATGCAAGAGTTCAGTAGGGAGAATCAGACTTTGGGCTTTCACTCTCTTGTGTGGCCTTCACACATTTTGTATCATTAGGAACTCCCATTTGATGACATTCTGTGCTGTGCCAGAGGTTAAGGCGAGCAGGGACAGCTGTAGTGGTTTTCTGTGCAATTAGCTTGTGTCTTTTAAAGACACTGAGTAGCTAAACATAAACCAGTATGTGAAAAGAGGGCACCTTTCTACTACATCTTTCATAAGTTATATTTTGTCACAGCTCAGAGAGCATTTATATCATCTGTGCTCCCATTTATTAATTTAGAAACACTTTACCCACTTTTGTTGTTTATTTACTTTAGTTATTTACTTTGTTTATTTGTGCCATCTCATTTACATAGCTGATGTTAAAATCTGGAGTAAGATAGGCTTAATACTTCTGAGAAGCTTTGAGATCCTTCGATAACAATACATTCATATATTTTTGGTAATATTTGCCAAAAACAATTACAGTTTATGTCACATACCAACAACAAAAAGCATTTATTCCATGTCTGCTCTGTATCAGGACTCTTTGAGTCTGAAAATGGCAGTAACTCTTACGTAGGCATGGAAATTAGGACATCATAAATTTGTTTCTCAAGTTACTCTTAGAATCAGAATGGAGTCTTCCCATGAAATAGTCTTACTTGGACAGATTAAATTCTGGACCAACAAATCAGAGTAAATGCTTTGACATGGGAACAATCAAAAGTTCATATGGTGTTCCTATGACTACTTCATGTTAATGCCAAAAAATGTAGCCTTTCCAGTTCTGAGCAATTAAAAGTTATCTAGGAAGTATCAAATCTAGACTATGGATACAACTGACACTATCATAAATGTTAGCTGGGATTGCACTGTGTTCACTAGAAATGGTGGAAAATTGTCTGGAGTCTAGTCCACCAAGTTTCATCCACAGACTGAACTACTGGCTAATACATTTCCATCTCTAGGAGAAGCCTTGCAATGCCACCCCTTTCACAGTCCAGAAAGTCTTTTGAACTGGACACAGCAAGCTGTACAAGAAACGTCCAAGCAAAATGGAAACAGGACCCTCATGTTAAGTGAAAGCTAAGAGCCACACAGCTAAACAGTGTCACTGAGTGCCCAACTCAGTATTCCTTTGCCTGTAACATCCAATCCTGACCCAATAGCAAGGGGCTACGCAACACAATACCATCTGTCACCTCCACTCTTCTTGAAGCAAACAAAACAGGATGATCTACTGAGACATGTTCTGTGGTTTTTGGTCACAGAAAATCTCTTTCTTTTATGCACCTTAAAACAATGAATAAGAAAACACAACAGTGCCCAGTCTTTTTGGTGCCGACTTGGTTTGCCATCATATGGTCTTCCTATACTATCTTTAAAAATGTTCACAACAATCCATTTTTAAAAAACTTTTAGCATAGGAATGAAACACATCCAAACACAGTAGTCAGCCATGCCAATTAGAAAACACTTGATTATAGAGTTGAACCACTTTAACTTTCCTTTATTTCTGTCTTAGCTAACACTAATAAGCCCAGTTCCAACTACCTTTGTGTTAAGTATGTTCCATGCCCACACACAGTGCAGCTAAAATGGATCAACATGGACAAAGATAGATCTATCTTCATACAACCTGCGTTTTCCTGGGCTTGCACAAATTTGTGTTCCAATAGGGGGGTCATTATTGCTTTGCTGTCAAGATAGGTTTTTAAATTATTCTTCTATTTACCAGCATCACAGAATTATATTTGACAGACACCCTAAAGCATGAGAGCTGTTATTCACACTTTTTTGTTATGCTATCCTCTTCAAAGTTCCAGCATCTGGAGGATAAAGGACATAGCTAAAGTTATACCACACACTAGCTTCAGAACTGAGACTAACATCCATGCCAATCCCCTGAATCTCCACACCAGTGCAGAAAGCATGGACAATACCATTTCCAAATTCAGTAACGAGAACATAGTTGTTGCAGACACATAGTGAATTTGTAAAGGGCTTTTGTTCTATTATGATCTGGGGTCCAGCTGTGGGGGCAGAGATTTAAATGGTACAATAGCTGTAGGGTTTGCAGCCTGTTTCCAAGATCTTTATAACATCCCACATTCTGAGTATTGGCATGTGACAAACAGTACAGTAAACTAAAGACTATGTGACATGTTTCTAGTGGAGACTGCTGTATAGTTTCCTCTGCCCTCCTTGGATCCTCTCTAAAAGAAAAGGCATAAAGCAGAGAAGTGTCCTTTTTCTTTATGAAGCTGTCTGCCTTGATGCCTTTGTTAGATGTTTAAAGGACTGAGATCATTAAAAAAAACCCCAAAACTCCACATGAATTTCATCAGTAATAAGAACCAAAGTTATGTGAGTTACATCATGGAGATATTTTTCTTAGCTGAGACAAACTGGAGCGATAATGTAGCCTATCGCCTGGATACCTAATATTCTTTATGCTTTTGCTAGAGATATGTGGTTTTGACAGCTGCAGAAGTTAAAAAGGCTATTACCATTAATTATCAGGTATTAAACAAGATTATGCTTGTAAAATAATACCAGTGAAGTTGAAGGTGAACAAAGAAGTTAGATGTTTTGTCTGTTTGTTTTAAAGGACCCAGGGTAAGTGGGTGGTCCAGTGTTGGAAAGACTATACAGCAAGATTCAATTCAATCATTCACCTTGAAAATTCAACAGAGACGGGTGGTCACTGATAAGAGAAATGAGCATATGAGCAAAAAATGAGCATAGGTGGAGAGGCAAGTCTTTGCAACACTAAGTAGTATACAGAGTACAACTGACTTTTCAGAATTCATAAGAACTACAGGAGGTATGAACACAGCCAAACTTCAGACCAAATTAGTTGACTCATATTCTCAGGCTCTGTATAGCCGATAGAAGAATAAAGCTCCCTGCAGAGGAAAAGTGATTACTCAAGTTAGAGCGTCAAATGAAACAATATTGTCCATCTACACGCTGTTCAGAAGACCAGATTACAATTTTATTACTCTGACGCTCAGAAACTCATGGTGTATTTGGTGCTACATAGAAACTATTGCTCCTCTCCAGAGTTTGTAATGTCAGTGAGCAAAGAAAAGATTCAATGTCTAGAGAACAGAAGGATGAAGAGGTTAAATTACTTCCATAAAGTTACACATGGAGTACATAGCAGAACTTGAAACAATACAGTCTTGTTTAACATTCTTGTCAGGACTGGATGCAGCATACCATAAATAAGGAAGGGACTGACCAGCCCTTCCCCTGAAACTGCATTCACTCATACTTTGATTGTATGGTGTATTTTTCTTGAGGTATGAAGAAGAGGTATCTGCTCTGAATTAAATCAGATCCTTTAGATTTTCCAATTCATTCAAGAAACAGTAATAATCACTTCAGCTTTAGTTTGTCCACCAGCCTGCATAGATTCAGTGCCTCAGACTATTTAACAAATGCTGAACTTCACAGATGGAGGCAATCATAAGGCTCTGTATCTCCCATTCACTTGCAGGAAAGGATCCAGAGCTTGGATTTGTGGGAAAAATGGACTGAAATATGAACTTCAGGGTAAGCTTTCTTCCTGGGCTTGGCATTTTATGTGCTGCCTCTCCAGATTTTATCATCCCAGCTTCAATTGCTCATGTCTTAGAGACACTACCAATGGCAAAGTGAAGAAGATGTCTGCATTTCAACAACAGCATGGAACAAACAGGCTCAGCTGAAATCTACTTTTGCAGGGACCAATGATACCTCTAAAAAAAAATAAAAAAGGAAAAAAAAAGGAACAATTATAAGAAATACACTGATCTCAATGTTTTTTCAACAGCTTTTGATACCAGGGAATGGCTCTTTATTTCATCTTAAACTAGCAGCTCTCCACCATAACCATCACCAAGTAGTTATCTGAGTCTGTGCTACGAACAGGAAAAGCTATAATCCTGGAAAATCCTAGAATTTATTATTCAAGCCCATTACTTTCCGAAGCTCTGTGAAGCTTCAAGCAGGATGCTCAGACCTTTCTGCCTTTCAAATTCATGACCACTATGGTTACAATAGCATGAAAGTGATATCTGGAATTGAGTGAACTGGAACTTATCTGACTTCTTTCAGAGAAGAAAATCTTTCAGCCTTCTGTCACCACATGGAAGCAGATCAGTATTCTGCCTTTAGCACAATCATCTCAAGTGGGAAGGATGTTCAAGATGAATTCCCCCATATATACTATTGAATTAACTGTGTTGGTATTAAGACACCTGGTATTGGTACTGTAGTAGTGTGCCAGAACCTCAAGGACTTGCCTGTGCTAGGTACTGTATTTCCATTTCCACCTCCTGTCTTGCCAGAAACCTCCCCATGCCTATTCTGAAAGAAGATGTGAGGCACTGAACTAGCCTTTTAAAATGTCATGGTGTACACTCAGGGCAAGATGATTGATGAGGGATGTCTCCAGCTGGGAAGGAGCCATGTTGGAAAGTCAGAAGCAGAACGGAGTCCTGCTGTCTGCCAGTTCCACTCAGCATTCTACAAGTATTTCTGGCATTTTGTACAGGAAGCAACTTTGATGACTGATTGGAACTGCCTTTACCACCTGGCAGGGCAGCTTCAGGGACCTGGAGCCTATTTGGGAAATATGTTGTAAGACTTATCTTTATCTCCTCAGTAGCACAGTTCTGTATGGCAACGCACTACAGCCTCCACTAGTCACTAGTGACACAGCCTTGCTCCCATATACTGTATTTCTGGGACCGTTGTTTTTTTTTCACTTGAACAAATGCTGAGTTCCTAAACTTCAGAAATACAATGTTATATTCAAAGGGAGTATGAAACCTAATCCTGCAAAATGTTTTGACCAGCTCAGCACAACAGAGTAAAAATCTTTTTGTTCAACAGGATCATAAGTTTCCCAGATCATCCTACCTGGCTTGTTTGGAAAACCGATGAATGTACTGAGAAGTTTCTAACCTAAAACCAAAAGCAAATAATTGATAAAGCATACCTGAATTTCAGCCTTAACCAGTATAATTTCTTCCAGGCTCCAACACCTTAAAAGCCATGCAGGTACTCTTGACTTAAAGCAATTTACAACGTTAACGTCAGTCCAGCTTAACACATTCTCACTCAATGGACCCAAATATTACAAACTGATTAAAAGAAAAAAATTGTAACTTCACAGTAATCTGCAGCTGCTCCAAGCATTTTCTGTCTAATATAATTATTTTAGTCATCAGTTTTGACCAGTAACAATATAGAGGATTTTCTTTTCCTTTGAACATTTTATTTACTTTGCTGAAAATCCAATCAGAAAAAATACGTATATTTTTATATATATAAACATCTATAAAACTAAATTGGACATCTAGGCTTTTCCAAAAAAGACAAATTTCTCCTGAACTATTTTGGGGTTTGTTACAATTTTTTGTTTATGACTCTTCACTTAAATTCTTTTCTAATCAATTCAGCATTTTTACCATGAATATTCTCAACTGGATGTAAAGTCAGTTTTTAATATAAGAATTTAATGAAGGAACCTTGAGCAGCTGTACAGTTTTTATTTCTTTTCACAGAGTTTTAGGTACGTTAATAACAGGCATGAGATGAACACCATAGCAATGAAAAAATGTGTAAATGCAGGATGTAATCTGCTAATACACAAGTCAGAACTGAAGTTGAAAAATGATGATACAAGTTTACTAAGAAGGGAATTGCAACTTGTTTCTCTAACATGTTGTTGGGTATGTCCAGATGAATAGGTGCAGACAGCTGGGATTTTTACTCTACCATACTTCACATAAGCCAGGCAGAAGCCAGCTCTATCCAAAAGCCATGTAACCATATGAACATGGCATCAAGCCTGAACTAATATATCTTGCTTTTCAGCACCAGCACATGGCTTCTGTACTGGACTTCTCCTATTTGGTGGGCTCAAAAAATGGGCAAAGCAGATGCACAACTCTCTCCATTCACCCAGAAAAGCATCTCCTCAGAAGAATCATTCCCATGTAGTTTCCAAAGGAGTTGTGATACACTATGATGAAATATCATTTGATGGCAAAAAATTCAAGACAAAGCACATTTCAATACAAAATCCAGTTATGCCAAACAACATTCCATCCCGCTAAAGTGCTTCATCCTCTTTTTTTAATTAAACACATATTTTCAAAATCAACAACAACCTGCATATATTAGTTTTCTGGAATGGCACTGATTGATAACAAAATACCTCATGGAGAAATTCTGAGCAGCTCTACATTTAGTCCATAAGGTGAACTCCCATGGACTACTGCTGGTCTGTAACTTTTCGATGAAATGGGGTTTTATTAAAAATATTTGAAAGTCTTGGAAACAAAATTTACTGTGCTTACCATTTCAACAGAAATTATCTGTGCTCTTAGCTCTTGGATTGAATTTCTGGCCAAAACCACACTTGTCTGAGTGGATGTCTGGATGGGCAAGGGACTTGACCAACACAAAGTTAGCTCTCATGACACAGGAGAAGCCAAGACATGCAGCCTGGCATGGTTGAGAGGATTCCCACCAGAGTGGTTTGTGACAGTTCCTTATGAGCTGAGAGTGAAGGCAACACAGCATTAACACAAAAACTTATACTATCGTAAATAAGAATATATTATTAAATGAGCTCCCTGTTTATAGTTTATCCCCTAGGGAGGAATATATAAGCAATTAACTTAATTGGATTATTTTTCTTCAGGATTTAGGCTTCTAAAGAAAAGTGTTCAGAATACAATAGATAAGAACAATAGAGAAAAAATGCCTACAACCTGTTCAGAGCAAGTATGAAAATACTGATATTAGGAAGATCAAATTTGTTTTTTTCAAACTAAAGTTTAGGTGTGGAGATGCCATAGAGTAATAGCATAATGCTGGGGAAAAAATAATTTTATTGTACTGAAAACAATCCTAACAAAGCACAGGAGATATGGAACCAGCATGAAAATGGAATTTGACTGCCATGAAATGCTGGTGTCACTCAAATCTGCCTTGCAAAACTGTGTCTGACTCACAGACAAATTTCAGGAATTTTATTTCCTACTCTGCTTTCTTCTACTTTGTTGAACCTTAAGGAATTTTATATGCGTTCTTTTGATTTTCCTGCACCCTTAAGATGCAAATAGGCATTATTATCCTTAATTTAAGTTTTAAGCAGACTTACACACAAAAAAACGTGAATGAGTCATCTAAGTTCATACAGCACTTCAGAGCGAGAGCCCAGAACACCATCCAGGAGACCTGACTGAGCATCCTCTTCTCACCACTTGACCGAATTTCTTCTTATTGTAGGATTTGAAAGGATGCAAGCCAATTAGACACCTGTTTCATTGTTTGGCATTTTCCATTCATCTGATGTGTGCTAAGCGAAGCAATGTGCTTCACACACACAGGACCTCCTGCTACTCAAGAAGGTTGAAGTTTCACACATGACCAGGACCTTTCACTGTGTAAAACATAAACTGCACACATTCCAGGCTTCTGTTTCTATTAAACAAATGTTTTGACCGGGAGCAGTGATTCCATTTTACTTCTGTTGTCCCTGATTTCCTATTGCTGTTTCCTTTCTTTCCACTCCTCTTCCTCTTCTAACACTGGTGCCAACACACTGGCCACACACACACACATGTCATGGTTGCTAGTAGCCAGCTGGCAGGTGGTGGATATTTTTCTTGCAGCATATGTATGTGTGGATGACTGCTCTTGCTGTGTGACTAACTTAGTTGCTGGCAGTGCTTTTGGCTGGGTTATACTCTCTGGCATTATTTTAGTTCCAGACATTTGATGGGTTGACTCTCCTGTTTTGTTCTCCCAGACAGTATTTTTCAGTACTCCTTTTTTCCAGCCTGAGACAGTCATGGCTGTGTGGGTGTCTTTTAATGATGTTTGCATAGCTCCAGCCTTTCTGTCATTTTATACAGCTGTGAAGGGAACCGTGGTGTGCAGGTATCTGTGTGTGCATTCATGCGATGCTGTTCATGGTCACGTGCCTCCCATTTCTTGGATGTGAATTTGCTTCTCATGTGCAGATATGTATACATGGCCCTATGTCCCCCTGATTTCCTGAGTAGGTCTGTACCTATGTGCATATCCTTCCTTTGGTGTGTCCATTTGTACAGTCTGTGTATACCTGAATATGCATATTTTGCAGCATGAATGGATATGTGTCCCTAGCATATGCAGAAAAAATAATTTCAAAAGTATTACTGCAGTTGCAAGTCAGACAGTAGATATGTGAAAATACCATAATTCAGTTTGCTTGCTCATCCTGAATTCTGGCCCTGTATATTTATATCTACTGAGATAATCTAAAATTACATCTATAGATTTCTAATTAATTTGATGCTCAAGGCAGACATGCTCTAGGAAGGCTGCATGGGAAATTTATACAAAATTTGTTGCAATAACTGTCTCATTTACTGCAGAAGGAGAATGAAGCAGGTAATTACAAAATGAAGGTCCTCTGCATCCTTGATCCAGCATGTCGTATTCCTCCAGACTTCCCTTTGCAGTCACTATATCCTACACTCAGTCACAAAATTCTTTATTCTAATTTCAAACTAATTTTTCAGCCATTTCCAGCTTTCACTAGCTTTCCATCTCTTCTCTTTCAAACCAGCCACAGTGTCAGGACCAGAATTGTAAATGCAAATTCCTTCTGCCTTTGGCATCCTTCATTTATATTTATATGCCAACAATATCTATTCCTTTCTTTTTCCCAAAATATCTAAATAATTTTCAATTCATGTCACTTCTACCTTCATTGTTAATGTGCAAAACACTTTTAAAATGTGCAATGTTTGACAGATATAACAACTCACAACTGCCAAGAACATAAGCATAAAGGTAGATTTCTACTATTCATATCGTAAGCAGTTCAAGATTCCTGTAATACCTGAAGGACAGACAAAATTTCTGGTTTTAGATGCTCAGAAGAAATAAAAATGACTCAAAGGAGTATGTGAAAAGCAATAGCCTAACTATATGATGGTATAATCAAACAATAATGCATGTTTATGAAGTGATATAGCATATATAACAGGAAGATATATTCCTGAAACATTTTGTTACAAAATGTATTATTTTCCAAACCTTACATTCTGTTATTCTTGCTGGCAACGTATTTTCCTTGAGTGACATCCTATATGTGCTGCTAGTAAAATGGTGGCATCGGTCAACAAGTAATGATTGTGGTACACTGTGAACCACCTGATGAGACGTGGAGAAAAGAAGAAAGGAATCCTCAGTTCTGTAATCAAAGCCAGAACAGTCAGGAAAACATCCTGCAGAGACTACTAGAGTTTCACCTCACAAACAATGAAAAGACAGAAAATCACCATATATAAGAGCAAAGCAGCCCATGAATCTTATCTACAGAAGCAGAATCAAATACAAAAGTAAGAACACATAAATACAGTTCCCAGCTCATCATATACATGTAGCTGAGTGATGACCTCCAAGCACTGTCAGGGACTGTGAGCACATAGTCCAACCTAGTATTTGTTGAGAATAAATTTTAAAATAGTCCTAAACAGTCTTAAAGTATTGGGTAAGTGCTGTAACATTTCTTTAATGAATACACTTCCATGGGCTAGTCTGAGACTTCAGTATCATTTGAAATAGGAACCTTACAAAATCAATGTGTTTTGAGTATGCCAGACCTAGAGCTTAGTGCTCTGAGTACACACTTGTAGTCACCTGATAACAAGTCTTTTCCAGATTCTTCCACTCGTCAGTCTCAGAGAAGAAATGTGGACGTATGCAATGCATTATAACACAAGACAATTTATAGCCAGACAGTACAGTTAAACTGGAAAGAAACTTCCAGTGTTAAGTATGTGGTTCAATGGAGAAAGTGTTACTGGCTAAGCAGCACTAGTAACATTTAAAGAAACATTCAGGCTATTCTACTAGGGTTTCTCAAAAGGGAAATTACTTATGTTTACTCTGGAACATATTTTAGAAACTTTTCCTGCTCATATAATACTATTAAACCATACAAGTTTTTCTACTACTACATAGCAATTTTTCTTCAGCCTTGAAAGTCTACTGGAAATAGAATTGTTCAGAATGCCATATATTTTTTTTTCATTACTGTTAACAATAGATTTCACTTTGTAATAACTTTGAAGTTATTACAATTCATACTGTACAATTATGTCCCAGTTGTGTAAAAACATAGATTTTGGGAATTAAAAATGTGACTGACCTCAGTCAGAAACGCTATCCACTTAAAATTAAATGTTGGATGCATACAAGGTAACTATTTTCAACTGACTTCTTGATCTATCAATATTCTTTTCAATAGCTCAATTGATAAAAATTCTAACAAAAGGCAAACACAAAAATACATGGACTATACCTTAGTTAGGTCTCAATTTTAATACCTAAAAATATTCCTGAAATTTCCACCCTGATCTGTTAGCTGCAATAGTGATGCTCATGTGTGTTAGAAAGGTAAGGTAACTTATATTTCTGAAGTGATTTATGATCTTAATATTTAAATATTTTTACATAATTTTCTTCATAAAGAGAAAGCTCTTCTCTTCAGTTTGGTACAGCAATACAAATTCAGATTATCTCCAAATTAAAATGCATTTTGCAGGGACATTTTAACATAGGTCTGTATAACTTTTCTCAACTATTTTACTTCAACCAGTTGACCAAACATAAACTCGTAGCAAAACTCATAACTGTTCTATTGTTTCCATGCCTGTTTAAAATTTCAATAGAATTTCTTAGAAAATCTATTTTAGATGGATAGAGCCAGAATTTTAAGTTCACAGAACACACCTAACCACATAAATTGCCCTCATTTATATCTTCCCAGCATATCACCTGCTGTTTTACAGGCATACCCCCAAATGCCAAGTGCTGAGCATTCAGTATAAATGTGTAAATGTATAAACCATTTACAAGATTCTAAAAGTCAAACAGAAAACCATTGCTATTATTCCAAAGTAATAGTTTATAAATAAAATTAATTATAACTTGAAATTGAAAATCCAGCTCTGCATTGCTGTCTGAGTAGCTCTATGCAAACAACACGACCCTAAACAAAAATTAAGTAATATGCCTTGTTATATAAGCTAACTGAAATCACCCACAAACAATGCAAATTATGTTGAAATGCATCTTTTTGCAAAGCAAAATGCAGGTAGAGAACAGAAGGATATGTAATTTATTACAGACTACATACATATGTTGAAGATAGAAAAAATAATTTTAAAAATTCTATAAAACTTATTGCACAGGCTACAATATTTCATATGGAATATTTTTAAAAGAATGGTGAAAAGTTGAAACAACACACTGGATAAAAAGATACTTTGTCCCAAGGGCAAGTACTGTAGTGATCAATTATATCTTGAATTGCAGAAACAAAATTAACTAACTTGATGGAAAGCACCACATTGCAATAAAATATATTATATACAGATGAACAGGAATTGAGAATGCTATTTATTTGAAACAGAAGGTATAGTATACTGTACCTCTATGCCTTCTGATGGAATATTTCTCAATAGGCTACCCATATTTTGCAACATGACTGCACGTTGATTTATGGAGCCAAAATAAATGATATGTTTCGCCAATAAAAATTCCTTGCAAAGGCAGCTTTTTCCATTTCATTTTAAAGTCAATATGAAAAGAAACATGTAAAGAGACAATGTATTAACAAACATTGCTACGCCAAATGTATGATACAGGTATGAAAGTATGTTTGTATATGTGTACAAGGGTATTTTCTGTACTGAAACAATTTTTAATACAGAAAAGATGAGAAATCACTTTGCATATATGCAGATAGCACAGACAGTACTTCCTGTCTGAAAGGTAGAAATTGTCAATGAAAACAATTCACTGGTTTGCTTTAGGAGTGAGTGAAATCCTGTCAGTAATTTTGTGTTATTGTGTATTTACATAGGCATTCTGTGTTGGTGTGTTAAGCCATAAGATGGATGAATGTGCTACCTGCCTGGCAAGGGAGAGGGGACTGCAAGCATAACATCCATCATGTTATGCACTTACATGTCATGGGAAGATTACAATACCTGACACGTTGATGGTTATACACATTGTTAGTATATGAGTTTCATGATGTTTAGCTTCAACTTCATTTTCAGTGCTGCCATTTAGCCAGTGAATAGAGAGGTGGAATGGTCACTAATACATTAAGTTATAACACATTCAGCTATAGTTCCCCATCCTTAGGAATATTCTTAGGATCCAGTTTCAGTCACCTAATACTGAATCCATCTCAATTAATGCCAGCTATGTAAAAGACAGATGCTTCATCTTTTCCATTTAACTGTAGCTTTAATCTGTGGGGGTCACCAGCAGTCACATACAGATTCTGCAGAAAACAATCTTCCGAAAATAATTCCCTGACATGCACGGTGTAACAATAATAGTAAGAGGAATTAATGGTTACTCACATTAGTCCTTTGTTGTTAGGTATATGAAGCAAACCCTACTAATTTAACTGGCATAAAAGTAAATTCTATTGCATGGAAAATTCTACACCAGTTATAGGAAAGGAAATGGTATTCTCTGCGTCACTTCTTCCTATCTCTCCTTATCTCAGCTCCTATTCCTCTTTGCTGTGAAATAAAAGGATACTTTTTCCTCCTTCTCATTAAACAGGGATACCTTCCTTTGAGAAACCAGCTGCATAATTGGTCCTTCTCCTTCCTTCCTAACCTGGAAGCTTTTAAAATCTTCCAGCTGGCATCCTTGTCACTTGAGATTAGTTACCTTCCCATACAAGGTCAGCTACCATTCTAGAACCTTAAAACAGCTGTATGAGCTGCCACTAGAAGGATTTTCCTCTATGCTTATTGTACTGTTGATTCACTTTTCACTCAGTTAAATCAGAGATTATTTAAAGGTGATCTGCAATATGTTTTCAGTGACATTTATAACCCTTTTCTGCCATAAAAGTTCATGAAGCAGAATCCCTGAACGTACTGGTTCCCTTCAGAACAATTTGCTAGAATCCCTCTTTCTTATCTGGGACTAAGGAGAAAAGAATGAGTGAAGTTTCTAACCCCATGATGAACTTGAGTTCCCTGAGTCATGAGTGCAATTGATATTAAATGCAGACTATTAGCAGGAAGACGAATGTAGTAACAAACTGTCTTTGGGGACGAGAGACCACTGACAAGCACTGGAATGCCTTATGGTAAATTCATCCCTTTTGAATGCATCATCATCAGTGGATTTATTCCAGGTCTGGATCATGTTGCCATAACCCTGTAGTGGCTTTCAAGAACTTATAAAACACATGAGCAGATTAAGTGAAGGCAGTAAATAATAATAAAATCATTTACATTTCCAAAGCACTTTGATCCTAAGGCTCACAAGGAATCCAATTATAAACATATTTAGGCATGAACAATTTTGATGAGCACCTAGTAAGGTTTTCCAAAATTCCTAACACAGATACCAGCTTCCTTGTGAAAATGCCACTAGGTACAGATACATCTGCATTTTAAGACACCTATTTAGGTTTAAAAACAATACAAGTATATAGATGCTCCACTACATTTAAGTTGCTATATGAGTTTCGGTTTAATAGAAATAAAAGACATTTAAAATTCCAGAAAGAGATTTTAACTGAATTATCATGCTTTCTAATCTTTCTCCATAAATGCAGAAAGACATGCAAAGAAACATCCTCACAGAGCACCCTATCTTACATCCACGAGAACGAAAAAGTCAGTGCTGCCCCTTGTCTACTCTAAGGAACTGCTTTTCATATTCTGCACCATATTTTCCATTGTCCTTGATGAAGTTGTTCCCCTGTCTAGTTTCAGTGTCGGAGTCCCAGACAGTTTTGAAAACCTCAGTGTCCTACCATGTTCTCTGCAACACTGCTGTCCCTGGGCATAGTGTCCATCTCAAATTAATACTATTCAGTGATTTATAGATCTCATGGCCTGTACCTAGAGTGAATTCTGTTGCTACAGTAAACTTTCCTAGGACCGCAGCCTGGATCTACCTTCATGTTCTTGTAACTGAATATGCCAGCACTGCTATTTAAAACTAATACACCATTCTGCATTTGTCAAACTTTCAGTGTTGGCAACTAGTCACAGTTACTTACTTTACTGTATTCTTTCCTTTATTGCTTCTTTACTGAAACTCCTTACCCTACCCTTTAATCCCGTTCTCCTTAGTTTCTATAACACATTTTCTAATGAGCTCTCATCTGCAGTGTTTATACAAACTACCATCTTCTTTTCCTGGAGAAGTCAGCCCACAGGTGTGAATTCCAGACCAGCCACTGTGCTGAGAGCTTTGAAGATGAATAAAACATGTCTCAAATCAAGACTGTTAAATAGAAAGAGGTCAAGATGATTAAAGTGGATAAGGAAGATGTATTAAGATAGTCTTTGTTATTTAATATTTCCTAGGGGCCCACACTGCAGATAGTAAGGACTTGCTACTGAGTGCGGAAATGAGCCGTGGCAAATTTTTAACGTGCTTTGTTATACTTTAATAGTGAAACCCATTAAACTATAAAAATGTAACAATGCTCATAAAAACTTGACACTCCTCACTAAAGACAAGGCCGCTGGAAGTTGCCTCTGCTCCAGAGCAACCCTGCTGAGCCACTTTACTAGGTCTCTGACTCCCAGCTCTGGGACATTGTGGCACCATAGCTGCTTTCAGCTCCTATGGAAGGAGCCTAACCCACCAAAAATATAAAGTAGAGCCTCAGCGCTTTGTTTGACTACAAACTTTTACTGCCTACTGCAGCCCTTTCCAATTTCAGAACACACTGCTTCATTGCTTTACAGCTGTCTCACTGAGCAGAACCACGGCGGTCAGACTTTGGTGAAGGCAGAAGTCTACTACCCAGCCTTGGCCCATCTCACTACTTAAGCAGCTCGTGCCCGTTTATCTAGTGGGGCTCTGGGAGACATAAGATGCTTGTAACAAAGGTCTAGAGTATCTGTTCTAACCTATGCAGATTGTGCTATATCACCTTAGAAACAGATGGTCATCCAATGGTATACTGAGCAACAGAGTTCAGGTGTGTCTTCTGTTTGTCTTTAAAACATTTTACAATATTAATAAAGAAATTAAATTATTTTTCTGGGTATGTTTATATATATAAACAAACAAAAAAATCAACAAGCCAATATATGTGATCTTTTATTTACATAAAAGAAAGTGCACTATGCCTTGAAAATGCATTTAGCAAATGCTGGGAAGGGTTTCAGTAGCCCTTAGTTACACAGAGAGTTCTTTCTACTATTTTAAACAGCTCTGAAGAAATATCCATCTCCTGAAATCCCCAGAAGGTGATGTGCTGCCAAACTACAGCTTTGCTGAATTGATTTTGAACTAAGCAGGCAAATCGAGTACCCATCTGATGAGAAGGTGTAAGGAAAGTGTCCATAAGACTGTCACCCACAATCAGAAATTACTTACCCAGTGTTTAAAACAAGGTATTTAATTTACCTTGGAACTGCTAACAAATTTAGCACTTTTTAGATCCCTTCTTTTCATGCAAGCAACTTTTTCTGCACTTCAGAATTCTCCTAGAGAAAGATCAAGCCAGATGAAGAACTGAAATCATAACTAACATTTTAATTGATCTATACAGCTGCTGAGATTTTTCTTAAAATCTGAAGCAGGTGATACAGAATCTAGAGTTTACAAAGCATTTAATGTGGTTCTGTTGGGCACAATCACACCACACAGTAAGTGTCTATATTTTCTACTGCCACCATCTTATTATAGTAATAAACGCTGAGATGGGAATTTACTTTGCTGATTCATTTCTTTGCAAACAGTTTTGTCAAGTTCACTACCCAGACTGGTACATATCACCCTGTCACTTTAAAAGTACAAGGCTGGATGAGACTTGTTTTTTCCATTTGCAAATGATACATAAGAAATAGGTCTGGGCAGAAAATCAGAAGGCCATCCATTCCATGATCCTGTCCCACAGCAGGCTAAATTTCACCTCACCCTTCATCACAGAAGTTTCTCTTTCATGTCCTTAAAATGCTCCAGCCTCTAAAAGCACGTCTCTTCTGGCACTTCAGGGTCTTTCAGGAAAAAGGTTCTGTAAACATTGTCAGTGACAGGAAATCAAGTAGATTTGACACAGCTACTCCATGCTGCTTTTACAACCATTGTATTTTTGATATTGCACAGGCATTCTCATGAATGTAATAAAACTTGGAATATCAGACCAAAATACCACAATATAGCAAAGCTGAACATTTTTAATGCATACAGGTAGTTTCAATCTAGTTTTCCCCTCTAAGAAGTAGGGATTTCAAGTAAAAAAACCTTTGCTCTCTGCATTTCTTGGTTTTGGACTTTAGGGATAAAAAACCCACAAAAACATTTTCTGGTTTTATTCCTATATTTCTTAGGAATGTAGAGTTTATGCCTATCTGAAAATCAGTATTATAGTTTGCCGTATTCTAATCACAAGTTGATTACCCATATTTCTGAATTTTCCTGTCCCACCCATCCCCATCAGAAATGCAGTAGAGCTGGCCCAGGGAATTCATGTTAGCTTACAGAAACTTAACAGTGCTGGTGTACAAAGTGGAAATAGCTATTTGGTGCGGAAATCACTAGCATGTAAAAAAGCATGAACATACAATACCATTATGGATGCATAAAGGGATTGTCATGATTAGGTCAGTGTCCTTTTAATCCAATACTGACTCCTCCATCAATTACTGATGGCACATGTTTTAGTATTTGTTTGTTCCTTTTGTTCCAATGATGTGTTCATAATCTAAAAAGTTACATTAGAAGAACCACTGTTCAGAGTAGAAATTTATTGAAGTCATATGCAATTATACCTCTAAGTATTGAAAAAAGATAATCTAGTGTTGGCATCATGATTCTTTTGCTCCAATATTTATCTACAAGTTTTTTTCATTAACTTGCCATAAAGCAATTCCAAGCGAGTCTTACGGAATTTCTGGTATTTCTTCTTTCTGTGGAAAAAATCCCTCTGCAAAGAGTTTGGGAGAAAACTGTGAAAGTGTTACTGTTTCATTCATACAAATAGGATCTTAAAGGTCCTTTCCAACTGAAAACTTTCTATGATTCTGTGATGAGTGGTTTTGAATTTATATAACAAATATGCCAAGAATAGGCCTTCCTTTATTTACATCTATGATAAATGGGGTCAAAGGGCAATGAGACGACTGAGAATATCAGAGATGAGATGCCACAAGATGCCAAGAACTAGTACAAGAACCTACTGGTCCTATTTTTCTCCACTCAAATACTTCAAACCATTCTGTTTTAACTGGCATCTTCCTAATAGTGTGAGGCTTATATAATGTTAATGAAAAGTTAGTGTGAGATTGAAGAATAAAGCCTCTTATTTCAAAGCTTAATTTTTCAATTTACAGGGAATGAGAATTTTGGTGGAGTTTCAACTGATGATTTCTGTGGTTGCTAGTCTGGCGTGATCCCTTTCTGAGCAAGCTGAGATCAATCATAGCAGGAATTTAACAACTGACAGGGCCAAATTCATCTTGGGTGCAACTCCAAAGTTAATGTAGTGACATTAAATTTTGGCCCACAACTTAATATAACAGAAAAACAGAAAACATCCCCTTAGTATTCTTTTACAACAAACAAATACCCACATGGACCCAAACTACACAGCAGTGATCTGTGGAGTCAGTTTATACACAATGTGTGAACTCTGTTTACTATCAGGGATTCTGTCTATGGAAATCAGAATAAAACTCGAAGCTCTGGCCATGTTCTGTATTGGTTGTTGGGTTTTTATGCACATTTAATATAATATGGGATGATAACCTGAATAACTTTCAAATGAGACATTTCTTCTTCACACTCCAAACACCTGCTCAGGGAAACAATGCATCTAAAAGTACATGTTTTGCAGTATTTGGAGGGTTGAAGGAAGAATGTCAGCATGGATCCAGACAATTACAATAGTAAGAGGACACATTCTCATATTTCTGATGGCAGAACAAAGACATTGGGCTCCAGAAAAATGACAAATAGACCTAGGCAAGAAAATGTTCCTGCATCTCATACAGACTAGGAAAAGCTTAAAATGCAATATAGATTTAGTGTATTTGGATCAAACGCAGATGCTTCATAAGTTTTTATAGATTGGAAATGTCACAGCATATCTGTCATATTTAGTATTAAATTTATTTTTATTAGTAAAATTATCATCCTTTCCATTAATAGAACTAAAGAATCTTTAGGAACTACAGCTCTCCAAGAGATCATTTAATTCTTCACACTACCTCCGGGTAGGATCAGCTCTGCATAAATATCTGCAGCATCTTCTGTCCCAGAGTACTTTATAGAATCCAAACCTGTATCAATATCCAATTACATCTGTGGAAGAGACACCGCTGATCCGAGTCAGACTTTAGGACACTCATAGTTGCCTTTATTCATTACTGCATAATTTATTGCCCCTTCTGGTAAGAGCACGAGAGTCTCTTATTCTTGCAAAGAAACCATACTGCAGTTCAATGAAAAAAAGGAGCTGTGTTCAAATATGCAGGGGAACCAAAACCCAACAAATTCGAAAGAAAAATAACATGTAAACCTTAAATATTAATGAAAACATAATTCTTGTTGTGAGTTCTCTATCACTTTCAATTAAGAAGGCATGGATCCTTAATACATCTGTTACAGCTCAGGGGAGACGTGAGAGCACCAAGCACAGCTCACAGGGCCAGGTCCTCCCGCAACTGCTACGCAGCGGTTCAGCCAAAGCTATAAGGTTCAGAAGTCTGTGAATATTCAAGCTGGAAACACAGGAGGCTCCCTGGCAGAGCTGCTGGCTGGGAAAATGCTCCACGCTCATGTGACCCCCAGCTGTGTCCCCAAGGACAGTCCCACGTCCCACACCCGGACCCAGGCCAGCCCTGCCCTCAGGAGTGCCCACCCATGCCGGGCACAGCCATCCCCGGCTCCACCAGACCCGGTGTGTGGGTCCCTGCTCGTGCTCAATGCATCCTCCTCTCCTCTGCAGCGCTGCCCTGGAAACATCCCAACTCAATTTGCAAGAAGATCTTTGTAAAAACCAGCTGTGGTCATGGATGGTTCCCAGCTGCTGCTGCAGCCGCCTTTCCTCCCCAACAACCCCCCCCCCGCCCTTTCCACAGCCTTCAAATTCCACTTGTAAACAGGAGTCTGAAGGTGCATACTACAGCTGACCATGCCAGCACTGATGCAGGGTGTACAAGGGTACACTATAGTCTCACCAAGTCTATCTATCCATCCTATCGCCCATTCCCACTTGTTCTCTTGACAAGCTCTAGTTTTACAGTTGCTCATGAGATATGGATCCTGCCTGAGTGCATCAGGCTGAGTTCTGAACTTGTATTGAACACAGATCTCAGTAAGTCTTTGCTGCCTGGGAAACAAACTGGCTAAAAGGACTGGGAATTCAAAGCCCTATAGGCTGCTGGTGGGAACTTAAAGACTGTACCTAGGACTGCTTGAAATATTTCTTTAAAAGTGCTTTTGAACAGGAAATGTGATTTAAACACCACCACCACTCTTTTTCTTTCCTAAAGGTATCTACTTTTGCTTCAGCCACAATCTGAGTGGTTTGATTGCCTCGTGCTCTCATTTTCATGCATGGTTTGTAGCCTCTTTCTCCCATGGAAGAAAAGGGAATATATCCCAGGCAGCGCAATGGCCATGCACTTGTGATGCACCCTCTCACAGTGAGGAGAGATCTCAAACAATGACAGGAGCTACTACAGGTGAGTTTTAAGGCACAATTACCAACCTGGATGGACCAGCTTTTCAATAAGTATGAGTTACCACTAGAATTTCCACTGGAAAAGTTTGCTTGCCTTAATGGGAAAAAACACATAGCCTTTTTCTTCCTAAATGACTCTACATGGTGGTGCATGGGTCATTGAAAGTGCCTGATGAAAAAAAAAAAAAAAAAAAAAAGCAAAATAAAACATGGTCTTCATTTCAGGTCAGTACCTAGTAACATTACAGAATTACTTGTTCAGCTAAAACCAGCTGACACCTCTGCACTTAGTAACATGAGTAACCTACTCATGGAGAAACTTCTCCTGCAGAGGCTGGTAACTTCTGGATAGCAACAGAATGGGAGATGCTTGTCTAATAATTGTCTATGCTATCCTCATTACAAACATAAATGGTGGACCTCAAGGTAGAAACACAAGTCTCTGGCTCCACATAGACAGACCTGTCAAAAATGCATGTTCTGAAAATCTTCCAATATGGAAGAATAAACTCTGAACTCTCAATGAGATAAAACTGAAAAAGCGATAGATATTCATGGTATTTTCACTATTAAAGGTCATAAGGGATTAATATGCTAATGCCTTTTACATGTCAATTGTGTAAAGAGAAACTGAAGTTAAACTCAATCTTGCACAACACTAATACCAAGGCTGAATAGTGCTACCATATGACAGTGAAACCAATGGTGCTCTCTACTTCACACAACCACCCTCTCAGAGTGAAATTCACCTTCTGTACATCTCAGCCAGCTGATACAGATTTATATAGCCGATGAAAAGTCACAGGCACCCCTAGAACACAGACCATACGAGCAGTTTTGGACATCTACAGTAGAGTGGGACAAATTACACTACACTGAACTGAGTCTGCGCATCTTGGTTCCTAATTCCTTAGTTTCTGTAATGATGCATCATTGATAGTGTGGTAGGATGTGAATAGAGGCAATTATTGCTTTTTAGCAAGATAGACAAAATAAACTTTTGTCACTAAAGATGAAGGATGGGAATCCTGTCAGGGAGAAAGTTTATTCTTGTGATAGACTGGAATATGAGAGAGCATGGATCCAGAATGGAAATCCAAAGTGAGAGTTTTTTCTTGAGCTGATGGGATGGGCTGAGACAGGGAGTGCTGCTTCTTAAGAGGCAAAGCTTTCCCTGACAACAGTAAGCACTGCCTGATTGCCTAAACTCTTCTCTCAACATAAAGAGCCTTCCATGGCTCTGGATCAGCTCTGAGCATTCTGCTTTCTGTAACACCTAAACATCATGCTGTCTCTTTGTTCTTTTTTGAGCATTAAAATAATTTCCCTATTGTTCAGGAAAACTGAACAAAACAAAAGCCTTTTTACTGACCATATATCATTGACCATATATCATTCTTGTCATACCATGTGATTTTGGATGGAATGTGAAAAGAGTTTTTAGAGTTCTGCCATCAGTTTCTATGTGAACCTGCAGACCACTGTATTTCATTCAGTTAATTTCTAATTATTAAGTTATATACTTAAGGAATGGCCTTGCATGGTCTTAGCTAATTGTGTAGCATTATACATAGCAAGGTATTTTTCTGAGTGAAAAATGAATGAGCTGTCCTACACTACATAGTAACCAGAAATTTGGACTGAAGCCCAAATTTAGTAATAATTTATGTTTCATTAACTTCCCTGGAGCTTTAAGCTTCATTATCCCTGCTACTGACTTTATTATTAAAAATAAAGAGTCAGGCAAAATTATTTTAATATAGATAGATCTAATCCTAAAGGGATTTAATAATTTATTTTACCATAGAACAAAAAGAATAGATACTACTCCAAGTGCTCTATATCCCCTTTTATATGTTTCCTATATATTTCCTACAACAAAACACAAACATAGGTCACAATAGTTTCTTTATATAGACGTCACTAACTCCATAAGAAAACATTATTTTGTTTCTTTCTCATATACATGCTGTTATTGAGGGTATGTAACACTATTTCTATCACAATGATTTTAGTAGGAAGCTTAGATCTGCAGTTGAAAATCTTGAATGCATTGCTCTATCTATAAGGAGACCTTCTCCAAGTCCTGGCTTGCAAAGCTTTGACTTGAGCTATTTAAGAAAAAGAAGGGGGAAGAAAAAAACTCTACTTGGCAAGAGCTTTAATTAGCAGAAATTTCCACGCTAGGAATATTATTCTGCATGAGCAGAAATTGCATAGCTCTTGCCTCTAGATGCCTTAGAGATGCCATTGATTGGCCATATTCAGAACAGGGGAATTATGTGACCCAGTGCTAATTTGAATTCCTTTACCAAACACATTTTTATTTCATCATCTCAGCTGCATAAAAGAGTCAAAGTACCAGAGCTTTAAAGACTTCGAATTCCTGCTGTTCTGCAATAAAATAAGGCAAGAAATATTAGCCATCCCTGGTTGATTCTTTAATTCTTTCCCAACAATGTCAAAGTATCAGTGTCCTACAGGTTTTAGTGCAGGTTAAAGACTGATACAAAGTGTATGCCTGAAAAGAAGTTTGGAGTGAGTTAAGGAGAGAGAGAACATTTTAATGGGACATTGGTCCAAAATAGCCCAGCTTGTTCCTACCTCCTGCTGCCTCTTCCTCCTTTTCACAGGACCTTGATTGTATAGAAACAGTACAGACAAAAACCACAAACAACAAAAGGTTCGCTCACACCCCCAGTGGAGGTCATGAGCATGCTACCATGGAGAAAAAAAAAAAAAGCATCAAAGGATAGTTTGCCTTACTTATAAGTAAAGATTAATTAATAGGAGATTTGATACTTTAGCAACGTACATTTGGGCAAATTTGTATTTGCAAATTGTTTGTTTTATACATTCAAGGGGCACAGGGCAATGAGGCCTAGTGCTAATTTTAAAAATGAATTGAACCTTTCTTTGCCATGATCCAAAAATTGCAAACTTGTGGTTCAGAGGCTTTCAATAGTATCTGTTCAGATTTGACACTCCAAGGTTTAAAAAAACAAAACAAAACACAAAAGAGTTGTGTCATATACAGCAACAGTAGCTTTTTCCAACAATTTTTCAATTATTGCATTGTATACTCCCCAAGATAAGTAACTGTCTTGGCTACTAGAGAACAAGCTTTAAAAACGGAGGCAGAATGAACAAATTCCGTACAAATATACCACTCTTCTTATAGATTGTCTTTAAAACTGCTACTCATTATAGCAGCATTTATATCCACTGGGTGACTACAATTCAAAACTACCTGTGTCACATGATGAATAAGTGCAACATGCACCATTCACTTTTAAATCAACACCCTCCGACCTAAGCCATGTAAATCTTTCAGAAATTCACACTAGTATTCTCTTCCTTCAAATCACACATAGAAATAGCCCAGTGATGAAAGTTTACCCATGCACAGCCCCTTTAACCTCTACTATTTAAGTATCTGCTTGGAATTATCAGTGACCCTTGTTGCACTCTTGGCTAGTTCACACAGGGTCTTCTAGAGTATGGACCCACCGGGGACTTCTCTTTTCTCCGGGATCCTTGAAACAAACACTATTCACACTGTTGCCTTTACAAGACAGCACTGTCAACTCTGCCGATCGAAGCAGCAGAGTCTTCCACTTTCGGCACGTATGTGCGCACCCTTCCCTTGTCATGCTGTCCCCGTCATCCACCCACTCTCCCGTCCTTTCCTACCTCCTGCCTGCCCGCTTGGTACCTATTTGCTCCTATCCTTAAGGAATTATTTCCAAGCCCCCCCACGCCCCCGCTGGCGCAGGCAGCCAAGGTGCCGTCCTGCCGCAGCGCTCGATGCCGCAGCGGCGGCAGTGACATGTGTCTCCCATCGGCGGCTGGGCGCTAATTAATTTAGATCCTTTTCCCGCTAAGCTTTAAGGAGCGGGAAAGCCCAAAGCCAGAGGAATGTAGAGTCCCCTCCCGCGAGTCCCCCTGCACCCGGACCCCCGGAGCTGCCCCGGCTCCGCCGCCCCCGGCCCGCAGCTCCTCGCCCCCGGGCCCGGGGATTGGCCCGGTGGAGGCGGCATCAGCGGCGGGGGTGGGGGGGCCGCCCCCACCCTCCCTCCTCCCTCCCTGGCCCCGCCGCCCCCTCGCCCCGATGCGGCAGGGCCAACCGGGAGACCCAGACGCAGGCAGCGACCGAGCCGCCGCCGCTCCGCGCCCGCCCGCCCGCAGCATCCCCCGATGGCCGCCCGCCTGACCTGCTGCCTCCTGCTGTGGGCCCTGGGCCATGGGGGCTGCAGCTCGCCCGCGGGGGAGGGCGCCGGCAGCCCGCCCGCCTGCCCCGTCCAGCCGCCGGCCGCCCGCCACTCGTCCGCCCCCGGGCGCGACCCCCGCGGCGGCTCTTCGCCGCCCCCTGCGCTGGGCAGCATCGCTCAGGACATGGTAGCTGTCCACATGCTTAAGCTCTACGAGAAGTACAACCGGGAAGGGAGCCGGCCCGGCGACGGCAACACGGTCCGCAGCTTCAAAGCCAGGCCGGGTAAGACGGGCCGGGCGCAGGGGGCACCGCTGGAGCCCCCTCGCTCCTCTTTCGCTTTAAAGTGATGGGTTTGCGGCGAGGTTGTCATGGACAGCGCGGGGTGTCACGCTGGGTGAATGCTGGGGAGACCTTTGCTAACTACACGGACAGGGTGTCTCCCCTCCGCTCTGCGTACGGCTTCCCATCTCCCCTGGCTCCCTTCCCTCCCCCGAGAGTATCTTCCTCGGGAAAGCCGCCGTTGCTGTGGATGCAAACCATCGGCAAAAGAAGCGCCGTTCCCAGCGGATATCGCACTGGGTCGAAAGATTCTTTCAGAAATACTTGGAGCATGAAACTAGTAGAGAGTGCTCCGGCCGCTGGTCCTCTCCTCCGGCTCTGCTCGCAGGCTCACGAGATCCTGCTAGGAAGAGTGCCGCCTACGGGACCGCCTAAAACTGCTCGGCATCTTAAATACCTTGCACTGCCTAAACCTGAGAAGACGTATGTCTGACCTCCCTCTTCCCAGTTTTATGTGGCTTGATTATGAGGGTGGAGAGACATATATACTATGTCAAAACTACACTTTCATTATCCCAATCTTACATTAAATAATAAAAAGAAGATTTGTGTAGCTAATAGTCCTTAAATTTGTTATTCTTTGCCAAGGACACTCAAAGTGTCTTTTCTGGAAAACATCTTCCTTCTTTGGTTAATTCTCACAGTCCATACTTAACTATAACTAGCTCTTGAAATAAGAACTGTATCAGTTTCTAAAGCTGATTCTTGTTACCTCATCAGAAATATTCATTATTCTTTTTAGACAAATCTGATGGATTGAAATTCACAAAAGCAAATTTTGAATTAATCTATTTCTCCTACGTTTAAGGCTCGTATATAGAATACAATGCAGCATACAGTGTTTTAGGGAATCATTGCTATGATACTGCACAATAATTCATATTCTCTTGTGCACCCCAACTTAATTTCTATCCTATGTCAACTGTAATATTAAAAACTAATCATACTCAAGGAGGAGGAGACTCCATGGAAGGATAAGAATGGAATGAAAATGTCTGTAATTCTGGGAGTTAGGATGTGAAGCAACTGCAGACATTTGGGAGAGAAATAAATTGTCGTGCTTTAGATCATTAGGTAGTGGGTAGGAAGGAACTTCCACTGTGGATGGTTATTCCATGACCTCCTGCTAACTTATTTTTCTGTGATCCAAGCAGCTGATACTGGCTGCTACCCAGATAAGGCCCTGGGCCACAGGACAGATTTGGAAACAAGGCAAGAACTGCACTACATTCTTTTTCTTTATTTTTCAGTTAATCTGATGAACAAGTAACTTGCATCTAAGTACTCTAAGTTGTAATTCTAATTCTAATTTAAAACAATAAATTAGCAGCATTTTCTGCCCAGAGGTAGACCATGCTGGCCAGTTACAAGTCAATATTATTTCACTCATTTGTCAGATCATGAAACCAAGGCAGAAAGGTCTAGAAGTAACTTGTCTTTCCATGCAATGGAAATAAGGCACACCTATGTCCAAAACTCCTGTCTCCTCTGTCCCATCTGTGTACCTTCTCTGGATCCCACCTCTCTCAAGTAACATTTAATGAAAGCAGAAGCTCCTCTGCAGTGTTCCTTTGTTATGACAACAAATTGTATTTCTTTATAATTCCTCAAGCAAGTGGTGAACACTCTAAAATTAACCATAGAATGATGCAAGATGAGGGAGGGGAGAAGAACCTTATTTGATAGCATGTTTATCTTCTCTGAGAAATTCTAGTGTTTTTTTCTGAAAGAAGAAAATTGCATGTTTTGCTAAGAAGATGTTGAACATTCATTCTTTAGTAAATATGGATAATAATTCTGATCCTATTGAGATAAGAAAAACAGACTTCAGATACAGTAATTTTCTCTTCATTATCCCAAGCAATGGACTTACTTCTTTTTTTTTTTCTTTTTATCATATACCTTTCAGAAAATTTGTACCTGTCTGTTCCTATCCTGCTGCTTCAAGCTGTTTGTTAGGGCACACTCGAGCATCAGTGTTACTTATGGTTGTCAAGATGAAGGCTCCAGAGATACAAAACATCATTCCAGAAATTTATCCATTGTCACATGCATTTCTGGGGTCTTCTAAACTACCCAGTTTTATTGCCATCCTACATATCCCTTACAGGGTATACATGGTGTTGACTGAGTTACTGAGCGTGTAGTATTTCTCCATACTCAATGTGAGGCACTTGAAATGTACATGCATGTGCTATTTGCATGTGTTCCAAATACAACTTCTTTTTTTTTCAGTTCTTGTAGCAGTACTTGCCGCTTCAGGAAGAGTACTTCACAAACATCTGATGACCTCCTCTCAGCTCAGTTCTGTGTGTGCTCTCAAGAGTTCATTATTTCTTTGCTAAGCAGCTGAGAGACAGTCTAAGAACTAATTTCTCAAGTTTCTTATTTCTTTAGGTGCTTTACAGTTTTTAGGGAATTTTGTAGCTCTAGAAAACAGCAGCAATTGGCTGACATTAGTTACTCTGTTGTTAATGGTTTATGACCAAATGTGAAATATTAAGTTGTTGTACAACTTCACCTAAATTGCTCGGATAGGGGAGAATTAATCTTCATGGCAGCAATGTGCTGCTTAAGCCATGGAACTTCCCCATAAATTGACTCTTGCAGCTCAGGCTCACTCCCTGAACATGATCAATCCTCTGTGCCAAACGAAGCAAAGACCTTTGTGAATAGTAGAAAAAGCAACCATTTAATTAAGACTATATCATAATGCATGTGGGCAAGAAAACCAAATCAAGATTAACCAGGGAACTGTAATTCTGGCTTCTACAGCCATAATTTCACCACTTAATTTAAATGAGGTTCTCTGCATATTCCTTTCTCACAGATGTGTTATCAGAAGTACCATGTAAATCTCTTTTGCTAATCTTCATTTACTGCAATGCAACATTCTTCCATGTGGGCTACATACTAAAAGCTAGTATTTCCTTTCTTTGGCCACTCGCCTTTTTTCCCCTACCAATCTCTTGCTTGTATCCTCCACACAACTTGTTTGTATTCCTGACTTGAAGATATCTACAGTGATCAGAGGCAGATACAATCAGCCTCTTAGTGTATACAGCTAGCAAATTTATTGTATACAGCTAGTACAGTTCAACTCAGAGTAGACCTGGAAAATGTAACAGTGCATTGTTGACAGCTTGGTAAAAGCCTGAGTGAGCTCAGGATCACAGATTCTTATTCTGTTCTACGAAGAATTTTGACTTTCGAAGGGTTTGTTTCACTCTAGAATGCAGATTTTAGATTAATTCAATCTCTCGTCCTCTGAATTATCACTATAAGTTACTTTCCCATCTGAAACACTGAGATGTTTGAAACATCTTTATCCCAATAATGCATATGCTTCATAGCCATATCTATAGAGCTCATGGTGCTAGAAGCATTCTACTACTAAAAGAAATATTAGAAAATTAAACTGTACACAGCTCAGGTGAAGAGAAGCAGTGGATAGACTTCTTCTTAAAAACATATGCCTTCTGAAGTGAACAAATATTAATAAATCCTGGTGTTCCAAAGGGAGTACTACAATCACTCTCTCGCTTACCCTGAGAAATAATCAGTAGCCTCGGGAAATTTCTGTGCTACAAAGACTTGAATAGAATCTAAACTCTTATGTTATTTCATAGTATAAACACCTGTGCATATGACTAGGGCTAATTAAGAGCTTACTAATAGGAATCCATTGACAGAAACAAACAGGTTTTATCACAGAATACTGTGTTTCTGTTAGCCTCTCTGCCACTGAAACCACTATGTGGGCATCAGTACAAGATGTTCCACTTCACTGTATCAGGAACAAAATACAGATGGTGTAGATGGGAATTGCATATTTGAACATTTGTACTCTCAGACTGTGTGGGCAGGGGCTTAATGAACATGCTAACCTGCTGTTCTTTAGTCCAAATGATTGTTCTATCCAGCATTAACTGGGAGACAGCAAGCACCAGTTTTGTAAGATGTAGCACTATTAATTTCCCTCTTTCAAATGAAACTGTGCTTAAAAGGAAGAATGTTCTGACAGGTGGCAGTTAATAGTACTGTCTTTCTGTTGTTCTCAAAATTTCTGTGGCTCCTCCTCCATAGTGCATTGAAAATCAAACCTGTGTGTTTCTGGGAAGCCTGCCTATGGGGTTTGTTGGGTTTTGTTTGTTGTGGGGTAGTTTTTTTTTATTTCTTCTGCCAGAGATGTTTCAGGTATGTCAGAAAGGGCTGCCAGAGGGTTGGCCCACTTGGGTTAATTAAAGATGCAAACTTACTGCAATCCTTTGATGCATTCTAAGTAGCACTCTGAGCTTGGGAGAATAGGAATCAATTCGCCACCATTTTCCCATATACTGTTGAGCTAGTAAAAATTTTTTAAAAAGCAACTTCTCACAATGATAGACTGTGAAGGCGTTGTCTTTTGATTCTGGGATTACATTTTAACACTCTAAGAAATATTTCTACTGTTTAAATAAACATAGTGTAAACAGTTATTAGTGTAAAATTGTTCCTTTTCCTTGAGTGGACAGTGAAGATGTAAGCTGAGCACAAATAGTTCAACTAGCTAAAAAGAAGCAGTTTCAAATGGAGTTTGAATTTTAAGAGTCAGCTCCTATTCAACAGTAGTTGTCACTAACTTCAAGCAGATCAAAACAGAAGCCTTAGAAACCAAGTATGTTTTACAGTGCTTTAAACAAAGCACCTACATGATGTGTACTGGAAAGGAGGATTGCTTGTAAGAGTAACAACCCCCAAAATGTTCCATACTGCTTATTTATCAAGCCTCCATGTGAAATGACTCTTGTGCACTGTTTACAGACAATGAACTTCATACGCTGTTCCCCACAGAGTTAGCACCCGGAGACCTTTGAGGAATCTGCAGTCAGCTTTAGATTAGACCATCTTGAATACTAACTGTAAATCTGATTTCTGCTATTATACTCAGCAAGGTACTGCTCTGAGCTCTGCCACAGGCAAATGTGACAGCTTCTCTGAGCTTGACTTTGTTATAATGAAATAGAAGGAAAGACTGCTTTTCTTGCCTGCCTAGAATGGAAGACACTCTGAAACTAAAAATCTCTGGGAAGAGTTTTATCCCTCATATGTACAAAAGATGCCCAGTATGGTGAACAGTCCAGATTATTGTAATATTGCTCTTAAATATTTAAGAGGGTTTTTCCTCTTGTTCAACATAGTTTTAAGTTGAAGTGACAAGCTCACTATGCTTAATGATTTAAGTGAAAAGTAAAATTTGTTAATTCACTTAAATGGAAGGGTTTGACTGCCATATTTGGTCTCAGAAATATATTTATGTTTTCCTTGCTCTCTTGCAGAATTCTTGGCCCAGAAGCCCTTGTACTGCTTCAATCTGACATCTATGCAGGATTCAGAGATGATCCTTGCTGCCAGTTTTCACTTCTATGTTGATAAACGCCCTCGGCACCGGGAAGTGTTTTGTAAGCGGTCAAAGAACTCATCCTGCCGCCTCCTTCACCTGCCTCCGGCCCTCCGGCTCAACCTCATTTTCCAAAGCATCCACCAGAATTCTGCCTATGGGCTAGTTAAAGGGAACATCACTGTGCTGCTTCAAAGGCGAGGGGCTTGGCATGTAACGGACATTTCACACATCGTAAAAGAATCAAAAAGGGCTGGAGAGCTCATTCTCTGTGCCGAGCTTGATTCTGGGGAGAAACATCAAGGCTTCCCTCAACAGGTCACCAGTCATTTACCTTATATACTGGTTTATGCCAATGATCTTGCAATCTCTGAACCTAACAGTGTGGCAGGCACCCTACAGCGTTATGATCCATTTCCTTCCAATGATGGGGACCCAAATCTGTCCCCTAATGCTTCTACTGATACTCGAGTGAGGAGGGATACGTACCTCACTAGCTCAATTCAGAACAATGAGTTGCCAGAAGTACATTATAACAACAATAAATACAACAAGCATGACATATGGGAGAATGCCTACAGATCCTTGAAACCAAAAGCCTCACGCAAAGATCGAAGGAGAAAAGGGCAAGAAAACACAGAAACATTTACAAAGTCACAGGTGTTAAATTTTGATGAGAAAACAATGAAGAAAGCAAGGCGAAAACAATGGAATGAGCCGAGGATTTGTTCAAGAAGATACATGAAAGTTGACTTTGCTGATATTGGCTGGAATGAATGGATCATATCTCCCAAATCATTTGATGCCTACTACTGTGCAGGGGCATGTGAATTTCCTATGCCCAAGGTAGTATGTATTTTTATTCTTGTCACTTTGCAAACCGTAGGCCTACTGTTTTTCCTATCCAACTACTTCTTGAGTTAGATTTTCCTTAAAATTTTTACCTTTTTCATTGTGTTTTGTTGCATTGTTCAACCTAAATAATTTAAGCAATATTCCATATGCAAAAGGATTCCAAGTTTTCTTTAAAGTTAATCTAAAGAATAAGAAAAATATCTCAGGTTTATCTTCCAATTTCTCATTTTATATCTTGAAACCATAACATAAAGACTTATACAGCTTATGAAAATATGGTCACACACACTAAGTCATCAAAGTACTCTATTATACTTGGAGAAGTATGAAGTATTATATGCTGATAATAAAACAAGCTGCTGCTTCACAGTATTTCTCCATTCCACTTTAGAAGAAAAATGCAGAGTAGTGACACTGAGGTATTTTTAACTTTAAGAAACTGGTTGTCACGTTTGAAAACAATAATGCTGATTACAATGATATTTGTCTACCAAAATTCTAAATACTTAAGTTAATACAGCTGGAACAAAAAAGTTGATTTACCTTATGTGGCTGGAAATGCCACATAGCTGTCTCTAACACTCCAAGCATACTGAATTCCTCCTATAGAAGCAGTGTGAAATTTTCTAATAGAGAGGCAAACATTTGGCTCACTCCCACTCTATGTTCTATGGAAAGAAGTAAAAATTTTGGTAATCCTATGTAGGACAAGAATTACCAATATTTTATAGGGGTTTCAAGTGATGGCAGAGGGAAGGATTTGAAGCACTGCGTAAGATGCATATTTAGAAACTGTCATTATTTTGCAGTTCTACCTACAAATGGCCTGATTTTTTATTCTACTGACATTTTTACCTGTGGTCATTCGGCACATAAATAATGGATAGTGTTTCACAGCAGAGAATTTCAAGGCTCTGAGACAGGAATCTGCCCTACTTTATATACAGGGAGATTGATGTATGTTTGTGTTGAAACAAGTAGTATGATTTCAGGAAGAATAGATATGCAGGCTAGTTTTAAGTCCAGGAACAGTGAAAATCCAGACCTCACCATAGGGTGTGCAGATTTGGCAATGTGTTCTTGGGTAGCTGGCCAATGCTGAACCATGTGTACGTAAACTGATACACGGTCTGGCAGAAATTAAAGCTTGCACAGATTCACATACAACTTCACTTCGTTGTTGTTGTTGTAATATAAAGAGGTCATGCAACATAATCACCGTTTAACTTATCTAAAACGAAACACAGCCTGGCAACATGGGTTATTTGCCATAGACTCACAGCCTAATGCACCATTCCTACGCAAGAACACAACCCCAAAACCAAAAAAACCCAAGCAAAGAACTCCACCCTTAAAAAAAAGATGCATTTGTTGCGTTTGGTTTCTTGTGAGCAAAACAGCATAACACAAAAGCTGACAGGACCATAAAAGAGAGGATCCATTTCTAGCTGGAATAGTTGAATAAGCTTATATTGCTCACTTATTTAACATCGTATCTAGAAATATTACTTGCTATATAATAAAGATTCCTTTGTAAATTAAAACCACTTACTTTAGTTCTTATTTTGAGACTTGTTTTCTAGATAAATTAATGTGACTGCACTTGTATCTTGGTGCCCTAAAGCCAAAACAAGCAAAAAAACCCCAACAAGAAGAACAGCAACAACAACAAAAAAATAAAAACAAACAAACAAACCCCAGAGTAACTAAATCACAGATCCATAGATGTGGGAATTTTGGGTTTGATACATTGAGTGATTGGCTTTGCTTTGGAAAAGATCTACTCTTTGTTAGCTTTGTATATTTAAGAGGGAAAAAAGGAGGCAGATTCAAGAGTGTAGCTTTTTTTAATGAGTGTTTCCAAAAGAAGAGCAATAGCTAGGACTCTGTCATGACTGAAGATTCAGTTCAGAGCATAAGAATTGCTAAATATTATGGAGGGAGAAATACCTTTTGCTCTTGCATATATACTCTAAGTCAGCCAAGTGAGATCTTGGCTCTCCTAAGTAAAGATCACACTGAAGCTATTCATGAAGATTTGGTCTACGCAATCAACCTATAAGGGACAACAGATATCTTATTTTCAACTGTGGAGACAGAATCATATACTTCTCATGTTGAGAATCATTACATTGTATGATTACTTTTTTTTAAGTATCAGTACCTCATTCTGCACATTTACTTTAATGACTGCAATTCATGATTTAGGTACACAACAGCTTGGCTACAAATTTTGTGACAGCAAGTTTGCCTACCTGACTGCTGAATTTCTTATTCCCTGAACTATGAGGAGGAAGAATAGGTTATATGGCTGGCTGCAGTGCTGCATTTACCAAATAAATTCAAGTCCTACATGTGGTAGAACCTGGTCTGTTGTATATAACTTGGCATTTAAAACATTAGCATTTCCTCGGTGCTATCACTACTGGGCATTCCACTCATTATTTCAAGCTTTCTACTTTATCACATTGGTACAAAGGCTAATGTGAAGCCTAGCCCATGATCACTGAACACTGATGCCAGGTTTCCAGAAGGCTGATAAAATTCAGAGCCCGGCTGGATGCGGGATGTGTGTGCTGTCTGGCTCTGCTGTGAATACAGGGCTCAAGCAGCCAGATTTTGTACAGAGTACTGGTCCGTCATAAGCATATTTCCCTCTAAGCATTTTTGTGTATAGTGTATCCACTTGCAGGCATTAGAAACGTAATTAGTGCTGTTGTCTTGGCAGGCAGCAGCTCACACTAGTCTGCTTGCATCTGCTTGTTCCTTGCAGATATTAGAGACTCACAGCTGGAGAAGATCCTAGTAGGATCTTCTGCAGGTTCATAGCCAGGAATCATGTAAGTCAGTAACTAGCACTGAGGGCAATGATGGTTATCCACTGCATGGGGTCAACAAATGCTGTTTCAGTAGCACATTGTGATCTGTAACTGCTTCAAATAACAATATGAAATAGCACAGCCACTAGGAACACTTCAGGAGGTTTTTCGTAAAGGCTAAATTAAGAACTTGATTCTAGAAGCCCTAATTCTTTGAATTTCTAAACTCTGCAGTTGCTTGAACACAAAAAGAACTCCTTCTGTCTCTCTCTTGCTGTCCAGATTTGCTGGCATGACCAATGTGGGTAGAAGGTGCTTTCTACTTCACACAGGAGCTATGAGACTACCTCACTGCTGCTTGTCTGTGCACAGCTTTGAAATCTAAAGATGAAGGGAGACAAGAGAGACCAAGCTGTTGTTAATTATGCTAACATATATTAATGAACAGATACCAATGAACAGAAAGGCACTTTGCAGGATTGGTCATTTGTTAGGACTTGGCTATAGGGGTGCTGTCTTGGGGCCCTGAAGGGTCAAGGATGGATTTCACAGTTCCTCCTTGTAATGGCTTAGTTAAGGATGATCTGAAGGCCTTAATGGCAATCAAAGTTTGTATCTGATTTGCTGATATGTTATGCTTAATGTGAATGTATCAAAACTGAATTATACTGAAAAATAGCTCCTTTGTTCTATCCATGGACTACATAACCTTTCATATTGAAGTGGAAAATCATGTTTTGCATATACTTATATATTTGAAAAAAAGAGAAGATACAGGAGACAATAATTCTTCTCAATTGAAGTGTCTAATGTGCAGAGTCCCTTTCTGTTGTCCCACAGATGTCATTTTCCACCCAATATACTGCTGCATACCAATAGCGATGAGAGATTCCATGTGCTACGTACACCAGATACGTGCAGATATGAGAAAAGTCATGAAACTGTAGCAAAAAACCTGATATGACTAACACAACTTTCTTACTGTTATTGTAGTCATTTGCTGGGATAGTATTCAAGCATGATAACTGAACAGGAATCACTGAAGCTTCAGCCTCAGTGGTGGACTGCTTGCCATGCTATTGCCTCATGAAGTACACGCATTCCGTGCTGTGCTGAGGCAATGACAAGGATCTGTCACCAGTAAACCTGTGCTTGACTGTATGTAGTGTAGCTTCTGAAAAAAAAAAAAAAAAGAGTTACATTAAACCACTAAGCAGTATGCTATTTACATATCTTAACTTTTTCCTTTCCTTATTCTTACTGCTCTTATGCCTAATGGCTGCCTCCTCCTTTCAAATGTGTTGGTTTTGTGTTGTTAACTGCATCCAAGAATCAATAGTAGAACTAAAATTCTGGCTCAGTACCCTGAATAGTGTATAGATGTAAAGCTGCAAGATTTTTTATAATCTTCTCCCAGTTTTAGGCTTTCTTGGGGCAGGGACGGCGGAAAGAAAACTAAAGCCTGGTGAGGAAGGTAGAGGGAAGCAAAGATCACAGGTTGTTTGACTATTCTAAACTAACTCCTTCCCGTGGACACTACTTCTGGAGTACTCTGCTCTTTTAAAATAGAGTAATTACTCCTGGAAAAAGTAACTAATTCCAGGTTAGCATACATGAGAAGAAATTCTGTTGGAACATAGGGATAGTTATTTTGGAAATAGTTACAGTAACCCATTTTCCAAGTCAGACAAGAAGTTAAGGAAAAAAAATATAACATCTTGCAACTGAGAAGTATGGCCCACCTTAGTCTTCTGCATGTCTGCCTCCAGCATCTAGCAGGTACATTCAGGGACATTCTTTCTTCAGTGCTGACTGCTGGCTGTGCCACCAGTGCCCTCCTCTGGTATTTATGAAGGCAGCATAAGGGACACAAAATATCTGTTGGATACACCCAGCACAGGAAACCTGGAAGTGTGAGGGACTGACTGTGCTGCATCAATCACATGTATTTGCTGTATTGAGAAACAAAAAGCCGTATTTGTTGTAATTTTCCAAGTCCACCTGAGGAAGCCACTGCTCATAAATGAAGCTATAACTATTTCCTTCTCTGTTCCAGATTGTCCGGCCATCAAATCATGCTACAATTCAGAGCATCGTAAAAGCAGTAGGAATCATTCCTGGCATCCCAGAACCCTGCTGCGTTCCTGACAAAATGAGCTCACTCAGTGTCCTGTTCTTAGATGAGAACAAAAATGTTGTTTTAAAGGTCTATCCCAATATGTCAGTTGAAACTTGTGCCTGCCGATAAAGTTCATACAAACTCATCTTTAGTGAGACCCACACATCCTGCCTGACTGCACTGGGAAGTTGGAAATGAGAAATGAATCCACTTGTGTTGGTGAACATATGCAAGTCTACAATTCCTCTACAGAAAGCGTGCGGAGGGACTAAAGTGATACATGTGCTCACCTGGAAGGATATGTCACACTGCCATCATTTGTCCCTCATATTTATCTTCCAGGAACTCAGTACTTTTACAGATATCTTCCTAACCCACCTAGCCAAGATACCTGGTGTTTAGTGAGAAAATTAAGTGTAAAGTTTTCCATAATTAAAGGACTAAAATATGTTTCTATATGCTATTTTCTGACTATTTTATCTCTTCAGTTAACCAAGAAGATGGGAAGTGAACTTGGAAAGGCAGGCTTCTTTTAGAATATCACTTTTGTACAAAAATCAAAACTTTTTGCCTAAAACACTCATACTTTCTCTGTGCATATTTATACTGAAAAATGCTGTAATAAAGGGCTTAAAATGTATATTTTCTTCAGAATGCAAGTATAGTTCATAATTTTTTATATAAACCATATGTTAACACAGCCATTTTTGGTTACCCTTCCCTAATATATGATTCGTTCTACAAAAGACATGTAATATCCCACATTTTTGGTTTGCTGGATAATTTCAGGTTGTTAAACATATTATCTGAGTAACACATACAATGTAGTAATATGTTGAAATACTAAAAATAAAATAACCAAGATTTATATTTTTGTAAATTATACTTTATATCCTCTAGATTGTTACATGCTTTTAACAAAAGCTAATAAATTAAAGGTACAGTAGTATCTAAAAATATTTGAATTGTCTTTCTATAAATGTACTCTCTTGCATTCTGTTAATTAGATGGAAACATGTAAATACATGTTAAGCTTGTCATAATGCACTTCAATAGATTAAAGACAGAAGAAAATACTATGATCATCTAGACTGACCTCCTGCATAGCACAGATCAAAGAACTTTGCTCAGCAGTTTCTGCACCATGCGTTATGGAACTTCTGTTTTGAGCTTGGGAATATCTTTGAAAAACGTGCATAAATTTGGCTTTAAAGATTTCATGTGATAGAATATCTCTACCGGACTACAAGTAGTTGTTCCAAAAGTTAGTGCTCTTTGTTCACATGTAGTGGCTTAATCCTAGACTGGATTTGATGATCTTTAGCTTCAGTTCAATGGATCTTACTGTAACCTATTATATTAGATCCTTTTTATCTATTATACAAAATACTTTCACTGTGTATTTTTAGTGTAGTGAGTAGGGTCAAATTACATTTTGGCTGAGATTTAAATAGATTGGTTTCTTATTCTAAGCCTCAAAACAATTTCTCACAGCTCTCTTCTGAACTCTTTCCAGAACTTTCATTAACTTTCTTTTCAAACAATGAACATCAAAATGGAAAACATTTGGCAATGGTTCCTTTAGAAATCTTTGTAGAAATAAAGCCTCTGTGTGCCTCTAACTCCTGCACAATCCCCTGTTGATACATTTATGGTAGCCCTTGTAAGTGCAGCACTCCTTCAAGAGCTAATGTTCCATCATGGTGTCTGTCAATCCTCTTTCTCAGTGTCCCTGTGTGCTAGGTTACACTTGCCACATACTTTATTTTCACCCACCAGCTGTACAATAGCATAAGCAGCACAAGAGTGGAACAAACTTCTGAAGTCTGTGAGTTGGCACATAGTGCAAGATATGGAGTGTTTCCTGCTCAAGAGACAGTCTAACCTGACGCACAATCTTATCCTTTTAAGAATTGCATTGTTTAGGGGAAGGATTCTACATGCACTACCTTCTGATGAATGACTAACTGAAATGCTCCTATCCTGCTAAGGTGCTATGGAATTTCTGCTGCCAATATTCCATAGTAAGGTGGTGCAGATTCCCACCTCTTGAGAGGTAGTGGTCTAAGCTACTCCTTTCTGGACCTTTGGTATTTGGAGGTCCAATCTTCATCTGGAAAGAGAAACTTTGCATTTGAAATGGCACAAATGCAGTCAGCTGGTGCCAGAGGACACTGATACCCTTACTCTCTTGGTTCCAACAGATCTTTTTATTTCTATGAACATCCTATAAACCATTCTGCTCAATGTTTAAGTTTCTAGAGGAAGTTAATATTGACAAATACAGGTCAAGATAATTCCACTAATTAATCCTAAAAGAACTGAGGACATACTAATATGGGATGATTAAAGACAGATAAAACGTGGAAACAGCTGATACTAGCCAGCAAAGCATTAAGGACTTTTTTTCCCAAAATCCAGTTTCATTCTTTGAGGCCACAGTTTAATTGCCAGAGGTAACAGCTAGAATGTACCTAGGTTTTTGTGGAGTATTTCAATTCACTTGCGCGAGGCTGCATAATTAAAAGAAACCATTGGACAACGTTAATATATTTGTGTATCACATGAACTAACAACTTTCTCCCTCCAAACCTCAAATTACAGCTTTCAAAAGGAATTGCCACTGAATTAAACTATTCATTGTAAAGTTTCTGCAAAGCTGACACTTGGCCTAACACTATGTAACGTCTTCATGTATGAACTGGAAGTCTGTACATAGCAACGCCCACAGCATTTTCAGAAGGAGAGAGGTGAGATGGCTTGATCTAGCTGCACTTTATGTAATTAAAGTTCATTTTAAAGCAGACAGATGCAGAACTTCAGGTACCTCGGCACAAGGAATGGAGGCTGCTCCTACTGAGTAAAACGCTGCACCCTTGAAAGCCGTAACTCTTAAAAAAATGTTGTGGATATCATGGGTTTGTGGTGCAGTATGAGCATTCAAGGTGATCCTATGTAATGAGAGCTAATGAAAGCTTTGAAAAGATACACGCTGGAATAGTGAACCACATAAGGAAAGATTTGGTTTCTGCATGTGGCACTGATGGACTGATACCAGAAAACCATGTATAGCCCTGGGGTTCACCTTTTCAAAAAGACATTAAAATTCTGAAAGAGACACAAAAAAGAAATTAAAACAGTTAGAGAAAATGTCCTATGTGACTAAAATGAACAGTCTGTTTGTTTTATCAGAAAGCAAACTGAGAAGTAACTTGATTACATTGTGCAAGCGCTTCAACAGGGAGAAAATGTCAGCACTATGGAACTCCTTAAACTAGCCAGAAAGTTACAAAAATTCCTGTCTAGAAGGTAAAGTCAGGCACAGTGAAATAATAAATGAAGCACCATGGGTTTTTTAACTGTAGGTGATAATCTTTTGGAGTAGGTGCTACGAAATTGAAGAAATCTTTGATTCTTTGATGTGTTCAGGTAAAGTCCGGAGGGACTTAAAAACTCGTGTTTAGCCAAACACAGGTAATTGGACTATGAATGCAGTGGAAACACAAAGGCCTTGAGTAAAACATAACAGTCTTGCTATGCAGGACACCAAGGTCAATGCCAAATAATCTATTTCGACTTTATGTCATAAGAACATAATTAACCAGGATCTTGGATCCAATTGTCACTTGAACAGACACATAAGTGAGCATTTCAGAAGTTTGGGATCAATTTAAATGCTGTATATGCACTGCTGGAAAACTAGAGAAGAATGGCCAGAAAGAGCAAAATATTGACTGCATCTTTGCAATGAGATTTTTTAATGTAAACAGCTCATAATACTATTCAGACTTTATGGCACGTGTACAGTGTGAATTGACTTGTGCTTAGAAAAAATTATACATTAATAGTACAGACAAAGCAATTATGTATCATTAGATTAACTCATAACACATTCATTAAGATAAGTAGTGATATTTTTGTCTCTAAATAAACCTGTTTTTTTCTTCTGTATCGTGAGAAATTAATTTGCCTTGGCCCCTTCTTCTCATGGATACAGTATCTTCATAGATAATCTTCTGTATCTTCAGAAAGACTTCTTACTTTCCATGTGGCCTCAGAAGGCCTAGTTCTGTCTTCATTTTGAGGTCAGGGAAAAAATGAGGGGTTGTTCTTGGACTGGATTGAGATGATGAATCTATGAAATATATTACATAAGATACTATAAAAACAAGGCTAAATTCCCATACACCAAAGGAATCAAACTGAAAATGGACAAGCCTGCAAACAGCATGAAGCAAATTTGACACAAAACAGATATTTCACTATGTACAAACAATAGCTCTTGGCTGATAAACGGAAACAAGTTTTAAGGTTGTTTGTATTGTCATGAGATCATGTACTGCAGAATCACAGGTCTCCATCAAATGATTGGGGATTCTCTGATTGCATATGAAGGGTCTGTAAAAAAGATTTTTCAGATATTATTTGCTAATAGCTAACAGAGTGATTTTGTTCTAGATCTCTATTTTCTAGTCTTGATAAAAACAGTGTAATCTTCTACGTCCCTAAGAAAGCTTCTCTCTGTGTTGGCAAGGAAATGATAGAAGAATGTAATTAAGCAAAGATGACCCTAAAGTGAAATGTGGATTCTTTACAATATACAATGTCCTTCCCACCAGCCACATGTGTTTGTCAGATGTTTACAGAATCTTCATTAACTAAGAGCCTTGCTAGATAACAGAAGCTGAAGCATGGCATCAATGACTCTGATAAGGGCAAGTGTACGACCAATCTGCTTGACAACTGACAAGAGGCTGGGGTTTGAAGCAGACTGCAAAAAGAGCACAAGAAAGTGATTTGCAAAGGGCATTCCAGTTGTTAGCCTTACATCTTCTTTCCTCTGTCTGTAATGAAACAAGACTGTTAATCAGCTAAAATACCCTTGTCCTCTTGTCTCTCCACCAGAAAGTAAATATAGAAGAAATGCATTGTTTTGGAGTATTAGCTGCACTGTCTGTTTTCAACATCATTGCTTGTTTGACAAGAGGCAAGCCTTTGGAAGACTGGGACAAGTTATCAGCTATGGGAAAGTCTGATGCACACTTTCATGATCCTGGGGAAGTAGAAGATGAGTCCCATTTTGACTTTAAATCTTTCCTGGAGAATATGAAGACGGATTTACAAAGGAGTTTGAATTTGTCAAGAGTCCCTTCACAAGTGAAGACTAAGGAAGAACCACCACAGTTCATGATTGATTTATACAACAGATATGCTGCAGACAAGTCCTCCATCCCTGCGTCCAATATTGTAAGGAGCTTCAGTACTGAAGGTAGGAGAAATCCTAAATATGTGGACTAGAATTTTTAAAGTTCATGGACAGCAGATACTCAGACTCTTTTGAAATTCAGAAGAAACTGAGTGCCTGACTTCCACAGATTCTTTAGAAATGAAACATTAAAATTTTGGATTGTATGCTTGCTCTGTCGTTTCTTTCAATCTTTAAAAAATACAATTACCTTTAGTTTTCTTCTTTGATATTTTCACTGTACAATATTCTCTTCTCAGACACTTCAACTGAGATGATGGACTGTATAATAGTTTACATGAATCATGTTTCTCAACCCTAGATATTTGGAACTGAGTTTTTATGTTAGAATGCAAACTTTCAATCACCTATAATTGAGACATCAATGCTAGAGAGCTCTTCTTTCAGGTGGGCTCTGTGCATATTTTAAAAATACAGCAACCAATTGAGAAATGTGTCTCTGGATACAAGAAAGGAACAGCAGTGCTCCTCCAAAATTCTGGATTAGACAGAAAGATTTATACGAAAATGGGTAGTCATGCTTGTCTCAGCTTAAAATGTTCAAGATTCCTGTCTTTGTAACATTAAATAGACTTTTAAAAGCTCCATCAAAAGAAGCAGTAAAAAAGTTGTAAGCAAATGCAATCCTTGAGATAAAAATGAAACAAGGAGAACTGAAGTTTCTGTTTATATGAAAAATAGACATACACAGGTAACAGCTCTACAGAGAGAGCTTCAAATTCCCAAATTAGTGGCCCTAGTCCCAAAATGTAAAGGAACCTTAACAGTATGACCTAGATTATAGTTTCCATATCTCACTCTCCTCTCTGGCTGCTTTCGTGGGTAAATGCTCTGAAGAAGTGATAGCAATAGCCAAATAAAATTGCTCTAACACCCAGTCCTGATTAAGCAGCTAGTTTACATTGAGCATTAAATAGACATCAGTGATGACTTCTAAACACTGCCAGTCTGATCTTCCTGACAAATATCTGCCTCTCCCCAGGCAGAGTTGCTGGTACTGTGCATAGATTTGCGGACAACAAACATATGAACAAACCTCTACAAGTTCAGTGAGTCCAGTCTGGAACAGACTGGGACCTGGGTGTGAAAGGCTGTTTATCACCAAGTCCCAATTTAGATAGACCCTGAAGCTTCAATTTAGGATTTCCAAAAACTTTTCTGTTACCACGAATGCCCAGTAATCCAAGCTGCTTTCAAAGTTATCTATAGACAGCAACAAAAGCCTCAGCACAGGTAGTTCTTAAAGACACTCAATATGAATATGAGAGCAGTTCATCCGGCTGCATGATAATAAGAGTAGGATTTTCATAGGGGTTTTGAGGAATTCTTTGTGTAAGAATATCTTTAGCAAATTGCTAAATCTGAAAACTGTGCACATGCCTTATTTATGTAGTTAATACTGACCAGCATCATCCACAGTTTGTTCTAGGCAGCCTCCTTATGCTCCACACACTCACCTGGCTATGCAGTCTTGGTGAAATACTACCAACATCAGGGACCTCCATTTCCCTTTTCACACTCTGCCTTGAAACTTGGCCAGAAGATAGTATTTTTTTTAATGCTGTGTTGCCATGCTCTTATTTTACCCCCAAAATACATCCTGAGTCTTTTAAAAACAAGTTACTTGGACAGTCAGAAGCACTGTAACCACATGCTTTAATTTCCTATTGCAGATGTTGTTTCTTTAGATTTACCAGAAGAAAATCCATTTCAGAAACACATTTTGTTCTTCAACATCTCTATTCCACAATATGAGGAAATCACCAGAGCTGAGCTGAGAATTTATGTCTCCTGTCACAGAGAAGCTGAGTCTCTCTCTAGGCTGGAAGGCACCATGGTCATTTATGATGTTCTAGATGATGGACACTGGGAAAACCCAGAAAGTACCAAATCTTTCCTTGGCTCCCACAATATCCAGAAGTGTGGTTGGGAGATGTTTGAAGTGTCCAGCGCTGTGAAAAGATGGGTCAGAGCAGACAAACTGAAGACTAAAAACAAGCTAGAGGTTGTTATAGAGAGTAAAGTTCTGGGTGGTTTCACTTGTGAGAAGCTGGATATCAGTGTTGCCCCGGATGCTAAAAATCTACCCCTGTTAATGGTGTTCTCCAATGACCGCAGCAATGGGACAAAAGAGACCAAAGTAGAGCTCCGGGAGATGATTGTTCATGAACAAGAAAGTGTGCTAAAGAAGCTAGGAAAGAACAACACTTCATCTGAAGAGGACGAACAGGGAGAGGAAAAGGCCATCGCTGGGCTGCACCAGCATTCCTCCAGAAGCAAGAGAAGCGTTGGGGCCAACCACTGCCGGAGAACTTCCCTCCATGTGAACTTTGAAGAGATTGGCTGGGATTCCTGGATCATAGCACCAAAAGATTATGAGGCTTTTGAGTGTAAAGGAGGTTGCTTCTTCCCTCTGACAGATAATGTTACCCCAACAAAACATGCTATTGTCCAAACTCTGGTGCATCTCCAAAACCCAAAGAAAGCCTCCAAGGCCTGTTGTGTTCCAACCAAACTGGATTCAATCTCCATTCTTTATAAGGATGATGCTGGTGTGCCTACTTTGATATATAACTATGAAGGGATGAAAGTGGCAGAATGTGGCTGCAGGTAGCATACAAGGCAGAATCTCTAAGAATAAGAATACCCCCTTTTTCTGCTCAGTGTAAATCTGTACAGCAGCGATGCAAATGAAAATCCTTGCAAACAAGGTTTGGAGCAGGGTATGGGGCTGCTTGTTGGGTTTGCTGCTTGTTTTAAAGGAAAATTGTCATTTAGAGAATGGCAATTATTGTAAATAGCCAGCATTACATATCATGGCAAAGCGAATACTGGATTAAAATATTGTGAGATTGAATGAACTATGCATTATCTGCCAATGTGATACAATTTGAATACCTTATTTCAACCTTTCCGTTTAATCAATTCTGCTTAGGTCACAAACGAAAGGATTTTCAGTGGAGATTTAGGATGTCCAGCAAATGTTTAACAGCTATTGAAATTTAATTCTCTCAGCCAACTCTGACATTTTCAACTTCTGTAAAACTCTGTAAATGGAATGTAGTCTGCATGATAAAGTCAGGAGTCTAAATCCAGGAAGCCTTTTCTCATATCAATAATCTCAGAGGCTTTTACAGGCAAATTGTTTGCTCCTGCAAGTGAAGATTTGCAGTATTCAAAACAGAAGAGACTCTCAGTCTTACTTCATTCCCAAGTTTCCTTGTCTGGGTAGCAGGTGCCTTAGTTTCAGCTTTCTTATCCTCAACGTCCCTATTTTTACCCCTTTATGGCACATACTTGAATGATAAGAAGTGCAGCCTTCCGCTTCTAAGACACTGTTTCCTAGGAGGAACAGCAGCCCTTATCTCTGCACAAAGATAAGGAACCACTTTGACCTACTGCATATTCTTAGTATTTCTTTGCAAGAACATGCAGTCAAATGACTTTCAGCCTTAGAAGCTGTATCCTAAAAACAGTGGGGGTTGGCAAAGCTCAGCACTTTTGAAAAGCCCAGGCTACTTATTTGGAGGTCTAAATACATTGTTTGGAGTCTGACACAAGGTTCTGGGGTTTTATTGATTTCTTCTTGGGAGAAACTCCATTTTATATACAAAATTCTTTCACCCCTTAGAAGTCAGGGAAAATCAGAAAACTTTCATCACTTTTCTATGAAGTTTATGCTGCTGTATGAGAAATATGCTATCATACAATATTTCTCCTGACCAGTTGTATTTTCACTAGACAAGGACCCCATCTTTCCCACGATTGAAGTAAACTTCCTTTGATGCTAATGAAGGTTTTGCCTGTAAAAGAGCAGATAAAGTGTCTACTATTGGCTGCAGGTGAGAGGTTTAAATGCTGTACAACGCCACCATGGTCCAACTCACTTCTACTCCTTCACATACACACACACACACACACACACAAAATCTATCAGAGAACACTTTTGAACCAAACCCACAGCAAGCTACACATCCATTCAAAATGGTGAAGAATATTGATGAGGCAAAAATCTAAACAGTACTTTAATGTATGGAAGCAACAGGATTTAAATCAATACATATGTTTTAAATTAGGACAGCATGTGGGCAAGACGAATTCATTTGGCATGAACAGATCACCTTGAAATCTAATACACGGTTTATTTACTATTGTTAACTTAATACAGAGCAAACAGCAGGTGAGTGTGAGCAGGGCAGTTGTAATTCCATCAAGAACTGCTGGTTATATCACAAACAATGAGCACAAAGCACGATTCCTTTAACTGATTTATAGGTTTTTTATTTAGAGCTTGTCTGCAATTGGATCACATCTGAGATCTGGGTCCATGCAGATTCCATCCATTCATAGCTGTAGGTCATTAACCTCTTAAACTTCCAATGGAAGTAATCATTTTACCACTTCCCACTGGTTTCTGTCATCTTACAGTCATAATTGTGTCTTCCTCCTGTCAGAACCCCCTATGTTCTCTTCCTGTTTTGTTCATGTCACTTAAGCTCCTGACATTTTGCTGTTGACAACTCTTAATCAAGTGACAGAAACTACCAAACAAGCACTTGATGTGATCACATTAGAAACATTAGATCACATTAGAAACATTAGATCACATGTAGCTGTGTGCCCTTCAGTCATCTAAACACAAAGTCCTAGTTATATTCTGACTTCATTGGATACAGAACTTTGTCCGTAATTACAGGAAAAAATGGTGAAGGGGAAAGACCAGTTCCCATACCCTTACAGAGAGAAATTCTCAATAATCATTTTTTTTTTCCCACATTCTGAAGTCAAACATTGATTTTTATTTCCCAAGCTTATTTGGAGCGGGGGCAAAAAAAGGGACCCAAAGCCAATTTTCGCTCAAAACCTCAGATCATAGCTATGCTATCAGAATTCCAGAGAAGCTCTACAGATCCTGTCCCAAAAGAGGACTACAAATTGTTATTGTATTTCAATTTAAAAAATCCATTGAGCTTCCAGCCAGCTTTAATGATCACATTCCCATCGGCTTAACATTTTGGTTTGTATGGCAGTAAAATGAAATATGAATCTTTCCATAGGGTGATGAACAGGGTCAAGAAGAAATGAGAACCCAGTGGTGACTACAGCTGCTACTACCTTCAGCATGGCTGAAGTGCATGTCAAATTGATGTTTGGTTTTACATTTAGCAGCTTGATTTATTGAGTTTTGCACATCCAATTTTAAATAACTGAGCTCCCTCATGTTTCAATTGCTTTGGGATGCAACAAATCAGCCAGGTGGCCAAGCCACTGCTAGAGAGTACACAGGTTGCAAAGAGCAGGTAAGAACCTTGTCCCCTGCTTCAAGCTGTGCCCCACTGGACACTGAGAAAACCCCCCCCTCATCACTGGATTATGAATGTTGACCAGCAGCTTGCTGCTGCTGAGGAGCAAGTTGGGGGTTGTGCACTGTTCAGCAGATGCACAGTTAAAATTAAAACTTATTTGTTTAACATAAACACAAGGCTGATGCACGCCCACCTTTTCAGGCCCATTGGCTATCTGCATAACAGTCCTGTAACATCAGAATCACCTGCTGACTCCACAGCCAGTTTTAAGGCTAACCTATAGCACTTCAGTCTATAGATAAACATGGTAAGCTGGTGGAAGCTGGTCAGGAGATACAGTTGGGGCTATTTTTAACTAGTTTCCCACCTTGTGTATGTACACAGCAGAAACAATGTCCTCTGATCTCATCCACTCCTCCATGCCATGTCCCAAGACAGAAGAACGTCTGCTACAACTTATCAACACAGCACCAGCGATCACTGAAAATAAAAAGATCTCCATTTTCACTATTCCTTTCTACAGGTGAAGAGGGAATCCGGAGGTGTTTGGCTGGTATCTGCCCAGATGCCTTTATGCTGTAACGATCCTGACAATATAAAAATAGTAATCTAGAGTTAACAATTCCTGATATTCAGAATAAAAGGTTTCAGACTGCCTCTCAAGGGGACTCATCATTTCAGACACAACTGTGCCCTTACACAGTTAACGCTGCTCCCAGACCACAGCTGATTCTTCTTTCCAGCCTCCTCTGAGCCTGGCCATTTCCACATGGGTCATGCACATAGGTGCATGGTCATCCATCATGTAGGTCCACGTAGTCACACACCGTGAGCTCCAAGAAATATCAGTTCCTTGCTGTAGCTCCTTATAGGCAGCACTGAATCATTTTTTTTACTGCAAAGAATTACAAGGTACAGATGAGAACATAGAACAAGCTGGCAAAGCCAACAAGTAGTAAATGAACAATGTCTGTGAGGCAAGACCCCATCCTCAGAACTGCATAACTGCTCCACATCCCCTCTGGCTGCTCTGAACAGCTAACAGGACACTACATGTGACTACTAAACACATCTCTTCTCCCATGTTAACTCCCTGATGTACCATTTGTTGGGTGTTTAGCAGAATCAAAAACAGGGCAGGTCTCTCCTCAGTCTCTAGAGTGTGCGGGGCCCGGAGCTCTGCCCACTGCCTGCCAGGTGGGAGGCTCTGCCTGCCTGGGGTGCCAATCTTCTTCATGGCATCCCGGCTTTGACTGGGGCCCACAGACCACCTCAGAGCCATATTTTGGCCTCTCTGCAGCCTTCAGTGCTTTCTCCAAGCCTTACCTCGGTGCCACCTCCAGGCTGTGGCGGGCTGCTGCACTAGCTCGATTTCTTACACCACAGCCACCTCCACACATTTTCATCCTCTCCCGACCATAATACCTTAAAACCTCTCAGCATAAAGGTGTCTCCTGACATCCCACTCTGGGCTGCCCACAGCCCCTTTTACCCGCTCCGTGTCTTCAACCTGCCTCACTGCCTTGTCTATGCTGGCTCCTGTTTCCAGGCTGCCTCAGGAGCATGTCATCCCTCTGGGCTACACCTGTTTCTTTTTTGTCATCTCCCTTAAAACTTCTGCTGGACCATCAGTCATAATTCATCTAAAAGCCTCACAGGAGGATGGCTTCAGCATAGCCCTAGCAAACGGGTTGCCCCAAGTCAGTCCCCTCCCTGAAGAATTTGGTTTGTCTGGAGCCTGGTATACCTGCCATTAAGGAAAGGGAATATTAACAAAAAATCAAAAATCCATCACATTTTTAATTTAAGTTTTTCTTATTACAAACGTCATCATTAAAGAACTCAGAGTGCTATTTCCGTTTTCATAAAATGGAAATATTTCAATATTAAAAAATGTGAAAGAAAACTTCCAACAGCTTTAATTTTAGTCTGTACAGGTTTGTACAGCATAGGAACTGAAAACCTAGGGACAGAAATCTAGTATTACTTCTTTTGGCATGGGAATTATAAAGAAATCTGAGGGTGATATTCATTATTTTTATTTCTACGGGGCTTAGAAAGCCTACTCAGGAACAAGGCTTTCTTTGTACCAAACAGTACAAGAACAGAACAGAAAAGACAGTCTTAGACCATACCTATTCAATCCAATCATGCCTGTCACAGACAGCCATGAAGTAGTACTGACCCAGACTTGTACATCTATAAAAGGCATTGAAGGTTTGTCTAGAAATACTTACCAAAGTCCTGGAGACATTAAACATTTCATTAGTATAGTCCTATGCTTGAGCTAGTAAACCCTACGTTTCAGTATTTAAGAGCCAGATATCACCTTTACATTCATTTTAATTCATACATATAATTTAAAATATGGCTGTATTAGAAGGCTCTACTTAAACCAAAAGTAGTTTATTTCCAAATTTTACCTTTATCCTGGTGGCATCTCTGCCAGTTAGAAAGGTGCTCTTGCTGCCACCTTCAGATAAGCCTCCTGCTACTGTGGTTTATCAGTGGCCAAATGTCTACATGAGTCTGATGAGAGAATGGTGAAATGAGCTGTAGATGAGAACTGGGCAGTATTGGAGCAAAGTATATAAAGCAAAACATTTAATCTTGCTTTCATGGCGTATTTTTAGCATGTGGTCTGTGTGACGCAGGCTGTGCATGCAGACTAGACTGGGACAGATAAAAAAAACTTCTTTTCAGAACATGTGGGAAGTTCATACTCACAGGAAGTCAGAAAATGAAATACTTGTGGACAGATTTTAAAGGATCATAAAGTTTTATGAGTTATAAAAGCTAAACCTGGGCCTGAGCTATTTAGTTCTGCTCAAAAATAAAATCAAAATAAGAAGTTGGCTTGGGTTATATTAGAAGTTAGAACTGATGGTAGAGTTACATTTTGGATCTGGGTACTCAGAATTCAATGAACAGACTTGCATTAAACAACATGTTTGATAATAATTTAAGCTATGTGTGTCTCAAAATAATTAAGTAAATAGTCATTCTCCAAAGCTTAAAAAATTCACACCACACAAGAAAGGATTATTACCTTCTAACACCATCTATAAAGAATTACCAATGTAGCAGTGAATGTTACATGTCATATTGAATTCAAACCAAGAGGAATAGATCACTGAATAGATCCAGCGTGGAAAAATACTTTTTTCCATTGTCCTAGCATTTTAAGTTGTGCACATTGGGAAAATAATTTATTTTACGTTTACATTGTGAAGCTGTTTTTTTTTTCTATGTGGTAGTGATAAAGCACATGAGGACGAATTGTATATCTGAACTTGAGGAAAAAACTGAGCTATGTAGTGCTGTCATATCTAATCACAATCCTGCATATATTTCTTAAAATCTTTGCCTCATAAAAACCTCAGCTATAGTTTCCAGCCCTTCTGATATGAAAATCTTTAGACTGCGATAAAATGCACGATAAATGTCAGAAAAACTGAGAAAAGTTTCTTTTTTCTTACGATTTTACAACAAACACAGACAGGAAAGTACTGTTCTGTGATTTTGACCTCTAGATAAGGCCTCACTGGAGAAGAATATTGTGAATCTGTGGATATGTTTCCCTAAATGTTAGGAAATAATTGTCATATAAAGAGTTTAGCAGTGGATATATAGGTCCCATTTAAATATGGAAAGTAATTGTTTGGCACATACCCTGATTAAAAATGCTCAGTTGCTGTCTGTTTCTGTCTCCTTTCTGACTATGATCTTCATGGCAATTCATCTATGTCTGTTACATTCAGAGTAAGATGAGGTGACTGTTAACACCTTATATATAACATCTGTAACACCCTATTCGCACCCTATTCACACCCTATTCACCTCTTTGCACAGCAAGCTAAAAGTGAGGTAATTTGAGTAATGCTTTGTTATTTCAAGTTACATTAAATTATATTCTAAAATCAAAAAGTGGTAGATAATACAGTGAAAAAGAAGGCACTTTAAAAAATAAGGATTTTTTTTCAGATTTGCTGTGATTTAAATAGCAAAATTAAATTGCTTCCAAGAAATCTAGAAAATATTAATTTCTCTAATTTTTATGGTAAATAATTTAACCTTATTTCCACCATTATCCTGTATTTGCTAAATAGCTTCATATAAATATGGGTCCATTATGTACTGTGTACTGGAGGATTAAAAAGGAAAGTACTATAGTCCATGAACATGCAATGTCATTCTTTTTTCTGGGACAGAAAGCTGCATGCTTAAAGCTACTGTACAGACAGACGTAAATAGAAATCCATCCTGACATGCTCTTAGGGTTATGGATTATTGTACTTTTTTTCCCAATTCCTGTCACAATGGGTCCATTTTGTAATCCCGTTTCTTGGCTTCTGGGCATGCCCTCCTCCAGCACCCAGCAGGAGTAAAAGGAAGAGAGAAATAAGAAACAAAAAAGGGGACCCATCAAACAATCCAATACCCCAGCCCAGCAGGCAAAATATCTAACCACTCCACGTGTACACATTTTTATTTCATTGGTTTAGATCCTACATATGTTTTCCTTACTGTTTTTCTTTGTTTCCATCATAACAAAATTAGTTAATCTATATTTTCACTTTCAAATTAATTGAAAGGGGGTGGAATACACAAAAAATTGCAAGTAATATTAAAATGTTAAGCACTCCAAAGCGGGAAATGTCAGAATTATGATTATGTAGGTACCATCCCCCTCTTGCTGATATGCATTAGTTACACAATCACAGCTCATAACTTACTTCAAAATGGTTTTATTTTCTCCTGCTTTGGTTAGTGTGCAGAGCACCAGGCGCTTAAGAATTCAGTTGTGCATTTATTAAATACAAGATCTTTTTTATTTAATTGATTGTCTTAATGTACACTACAGTGTGTGCCATTATTCCTGTCGTAATAGCATTTAGAGACACTATCAGAGGTTGGAAGTAAAGGTAGGATATGTGGTAGACATTAACATAGCAAAAGAGACCCCTTGCCTCAAAAACTTTCCAAGCCAGACAAACAGAGGAGCCATGGGTTAGAAAAGCAGTAGAAATCAATTTGCCTGGGGTCCTGTCCACTTATCAGTCACACAGGAGTTAATGCAGCTTTGGCAATAAATCTGTAGCTCAAAAGGCAGTTTCTGGACACAATGTGGTTATACTGGACAGTTTTTGTCCAGCTACCTTTGCCCTGTAGTGCTGGATTATTCTTTGCCTGAAGAAAGCGAGAAGAGCAATTCAAAGTGGTGATAATGCCCTGGAATTCAGTCTGAAATGAATGTCACACATTGTACAATATAGATACCCTCTGAAATTAAGAGGATACAAGAGACATGAATCTCACTGCTTCTTTACCAGTGAGGCACAGGGAATGTTGCTGTGACATACTTGGAGCTTAATGACTTATTTATACATTATCAGCAACAGTTTAAACTATATCCTAGGCCTCTCCTTTGACAAGGGAAGTGGCAAGATTTTTTAAACTAGAGATTTTTACAGATGATAGCACAGACTGGTTGACAGAGATAACTGGGATTGCAACATCAAGTTTTATATTGTTTTCCATAGAGCAGGTCCTTTCTCTAATGGACTCTTAGAACAATTTAATTGCTCTCTTTGATGGATTTAAGTTCATACATTTACATACACACAGATTCAAATCAACCATGGGATGAAATAGTACCTGCATGTAAACATGAGACTATTCCTATATAGACACATTAAACAGGGAAACTTCACAGAACTCCCTTATTATTACAACTGAATGACCCAGAAAGAGGATTGTGCTAAACTTTGTTCATGAGTGTCAGGCTTCATTCAAGACACATGACAGCAACAGGGTGCACCTAGCCATCTTTAGACTCTTCCCTCCACATGTAACAACATTTTGACAGCAGTACAAAAATGTGCTCTTCCCAGATTCCCAAGCCTATTATTGTTACTACCTCCAGCAAACAGAATGGCTGGGGTAGCAACTCATTTCAGACTTAAGGCCAGGAATCTGTTCTTGCATGTCTTTGGCATGTCATGCTGGAGTTCAGGATGAGTACAGCCTGCAGCCGCATCCCCCGTATTCTGATCCTCTTTCGAACTCTTAATACAATAGGGTCTCAAATACATTGTGAGCAGAAGAAAACAACCCCCCCATGTTCTATTTTGGTATGTTGAGCCTAAAGTCTATTGGCTGGGAGCTGTCATCAGACATGACCATATGTTACCCAACAGTATTACAAGTAAATCCTAATTGAGTGCAAATTGTGAAGATTAAAGTCACCTCAGATTTAGCTGTATTATGTTGAGGCAAATGTGTTTCAAAGTCCTGTTTAAAATGTTGGCAATTCTCAGCACAGAAATTAACAGGCTGTCATTACCTTGGATTTTATGAGCTGTGCTAAATGTCTGGAGTTCCTTGTTTGGAGCCCTTAGTCAGAGAATGTAAGAACAGTCCTTTGCATCTCAGGTTGCAAACCACCAAAGACAATGTATTATCAACAATTTTGAAAAAAATATTAAATATTGATACAACTAAGTCACTGAAAAATTTCTTGATATAAGCTTCTCATAAATAAAGGTAAAAGGCAGGACAATTGCTGTTCTAACTGTGGTTAAAATTAGTTTTGCATTTAAGCAATTCACTTGCAGGATAAGCCAGGACCAGTTTGTAACAGGCAATGCATTACCTTTTGGAAACAATTAACTGCTAGAAAGATCTTCCTTAATGATTGAAGTTTATTACTGTTTCATAAGAGGTCTGTGAAGTAGTAAGGAGCTGAACTCCGTCTATTGGTGCACTTTGGAAGATGTACTCCATTTTAATGAGATTAAAGGTTTAATGCAGTTAAAAGATCTGTTCAGTGCACCTGGATTCAACACAAGGGTTTCAGTGTGATTCAGAGAGCCATTGCAGAGCTATGTTCATCTTGATCAATAAGAGCTTCTGACTTTTTTTCTATTCCATACAAAGACAAAATGATGAGGACACACTTCTTGCTGTTTTCAGCACTGATCATGTGCAGCATACCTGCTGAGGAAATCTTTCAGCCAACTCTAGTCCTGGACATGGCTAAAGTCCTTCTGGACAATTACTGCTACCCTGAAAACCTAGTGGGAATGAAAGAAGCCATTGAACAAGCAATCAAAAGCGGGGAGATCCTGGACATCTCAGATCCAAAATTGCTGGCCAGTGTTTTGACAGCCGGAGTGCAGGGTGCTCTGAATGACCCAAGACTGGTGATTTCCTATGAGCCATTACCACATGCAGCTCCCAAACAAGAAGCTGAGGTTTCGCCTTCTCGTGAACAACTTCTGAATCTTATTGAGCATGTGGTCATGTACGACAAGCTGGATGGCAATGTTGGCTACCTGAGGATTGATTATATCATAGGACAGGAAGTTGTGCAGAAAGTTGGACCTTACCTGGTGGACAAGGTGTGGAAGACGCTGATAGACACCTCTGCCCTGGTGATAGATCTTCGTCACAGCACTGGGGGACAGATTTCTGGCCTCCCTTTCATAATCTCGTACTTGCATGAAGACAAGGTGCTGCATGTTGAGACTGTATACAATCGACCCTCCAACACCACCACAGAGATATGGACACTGCCAAAGGTGTTGGGAGAGAGGTACGGCAAAGACAAGGATGTCATTGTTTTGATCAGCCGCCACACCACAGGAGTGGCTGAAGATGTGGCTTACATCCTCAAGCACATGAACAGGGCTATAACTGTTGGAGAGAAGACAGCTGGGGGCTCACTGGACATCCAGAAGCTGCGTATTGGCCCCTCAAATTTCTATATGATGGTTCCCGTGTCACGATCTGTGAGCCCTTTGAGTGGGGGTGGACAGAGCTGGGAGGTGAGTGGGGTGATGCCATGTGTGGCTACTGAAGCAGAGCAAGCCTTGCAGAAATCCTTGGACATCCTGGCAGTGCGCAGAGCAGTGCCTGGCACCCTAAGCCACCTCACAAACATATTAAAAGACTATTACAGCTTAGTGGAGCGAGTGCCACCGCTGGTGCGGCACCTCATCACCTCTGACTTCTCTTCTGTGCAGTCATCAGAGGACCTGGCCACCAAACTCAACAGTGAGTTGCAGACCTTATCTGAAGACCCCCGCCTGTTGGTCCGAGTCATGATGCCAGGTGAAACTGCTGCTCCCCCAGCTGAGCAGCCAATTGCAATGGCAGCCAACTTACCTGACAATGAGCAACTGCTGCATGCCTTGGTGGATACTGTCTTCAAGGTGTCAGTGTTGCCAGGCAATGTTGGCTACATGCGCTTTGATGAGTTTGCAGATGCCTCTGTGCTTGCTAAGCTGGGACCTTACATTGTCCACAAAGTATGGGAGCCCCTTCAAAATACAGAGAACTTGATCATAGACCTACGTTACAACCCTGGAGGCCCGTCCTCCTCTGCTGTGCCTGTGCTACTCTCCTATTTCCAAGACCCTGCTGCTGGTCCTGTCCATCTCTTCACAACCTATCACAGATGCACCAACCACACACAGGAGCACAACAGCCAGGCAGAACTGCTGGGTCAATCCTATGGAGCTCAACGTGGCATCTACCTGCTCACCAGCCACCACACTGCCACAGCTGCTGAGGAGTTTGCTTACCTCATGCAGTCCCTGGGCCGTGCCACACTGATTGGTGAGATCACAGCAGGAAGCCTCTTGCACACCCGTACCTTCCCTCTGCTGCAGCCTGAGCTGGGAATAACCCGTGGCCTGACTATCACAGTTCCTGTTATCACCTTCATTGACAACCATGGGGAAAGCTGGATGGGTGGAGGAGTTGTTCCTGATGCCATAGTGTTGGCTGAGGATGCACTGGAGAAGGCTGGAGAAGTGCTAACCTTCCACAAGAACATGGGAGTACTTTTGGAGGGCACTGGGCAACTCCTAGAGGCTCACTATGCCATCCCAGAAGTGGCTGGTAAGGCCAGTGCTATGCTCAATGCCAAACGGGCCCAAGGAGGTTATCGGTCAGCGATAGACCCTGAGACTTTGGCTTCCCAGCTTACCAGTGACTTGCAGGAGGCCTCTGGGGACCATCGGCTTCACGTCTTCCACAGCCATGTGGAACCAACACTGGAAGAACAGCTTCCCAATGTGATTCCCAGCCCTGAAGAGCTGAGCTACATCATCGAGGCACTCTTCAAAATTGAGGTATTGCCAGGAAACCTGGGTTACCTTCGCTTTGATATGATGGCTGAGGCAGAAACAGTGAAGGCCATTGGGCCCCAGCTGTTGCAGATGGTATGGAACAAGTTAGTGGACACAGATGCCATGATTATTGACATGAGGTACAACACAGGCGGCTACTCCACTGCTATCCCAATACTTTGTTCCTACTTCTTTGAACCTGAGCCTCGGCAGCACCTCTACACTATCTTTGATCGCAGCACCTCCCGCAGCACAGAGGTGTGGACTCTCCCCCAACTCACTGGCAAGAGATATGGCTCCCTCAAGGACATCTACATCCTAACAAGCCATATGAGTGGCTCAGCAGCTGAAGCTTTCACTCGCTCTATGAAGGACCTGCACAGGGCCACAGTTATTGGTGAGCCCACAGTCGGTGGATCTCTCTCAGTGGGCATTTATCGTGTTGGTAACAGTTCCCTGTATGCCTCTATTCCCAGCCAAGTGGTGCTCAGCCCAGTCACTGGTAAAGTATGGAGTGTCTCTGGGGTGGAGCCACACATCACCATCCAGGCCAGTGAAGCCATGGCTGTAGCTCAGCACATTGCCAACCTCCGTGCCCAGGTGCCACAGACACTGCAAACTGTAGGCAAGCTTGTGGCAGATAATTATGCCTTTCTGGACATTGGGACTGTTATAGCATCTAACCTCACCAAGAACATCAACAAACACAATTATAAAAGGATTAATACAGAAGAAGAGCTGGCCAGGAAGGTGACTACCATTTTACAAGCTCTTTCTGATGATGAACACCTGAAATTACTTTACATCCCTGAACATGCCAAGGACAGCATTCCCGGAATCATGCCAAAACAGGTACAGTTTTCTTGTACCCAAGTATAGTGATGCCACCTAGAATGGGAGCACTGAGACAGATACTCTGTCTTGTTTCTATCCCATATCATAAACCCACCAGGATTTACCTGTACCCAGAGGAGAAGCCAACAGTTGAGTAGGTTTCGTATGCTGAACTGTCCCTGACACTAAGGCAAGTCAGGGTAGTAGCTTGTGATAGTAGATAATAGTTCTGGGTGGATGCATTTTGGGAACAACCTTCAGGCTGTGAATCTCTTTCAATTGCTGTCTGCCACAGGCAAATATACAGGGTTTCACAGTAAGAGGGAAGATATCTCATTGCCTCTGTGATCCCTGCTCTTTCAGTGCTACCGCTTTTCAAGCTGTAATAAATGAATGCAGAAATCCACCAGTTACAAACCCAGGTTGTAATTAAGGGGAATTTGGTTGGACCAGAGTAAATGCATACACAGACTAAACATGTAGCCACATACTCTCTGACAGATTTTTCTAAATAAAACTGTAGTAGCTAACATCAAGCTACACCAGAAAAATTAGCAACTCCTTTGCTAGTGACAGTGGAAAGTTGTTCTGATTGTATCTCATGCTCAGTGACAGACAGTTTTCCAGTGACCTAGAAATACTTTGGAAGAATTATCTGGGTGGAAGTTAGGTGACCTCAGGGAAAAATTGATTTTTAATAATCTACTTTTGCCCTTGCTGTGTGGTTTGTGTAACAGTTCATGCTTTGTTCTGAGCCTGAGTGTTTATACATTGGTCTGCCTTGGCAGTCTTTCTTGTTCGTTGTTGTGCTGAAGGGAGCTCCCAGGAGCACTTGTTAAAATTCCATCTTCAAATTAAATAGAGGGTTAGGATAACCTGATCCCTTTCTTGGATGGAGTTAGATCCTTTCTGGCTACTGTGCTAGGATTGCTACCAGAGATGTATGTTCTCCAGGGACTCATAAAATTACTTTTTGAAGAGAATGCATTTGCCTTTGCAATGAACCTGAGTAGACCAAGTGTTAGGTAACTATTAAGTGTTTCCTGGGGGAGAAAATCTGTGGACGTCCACCCTCTGAAGTTTTTGGCATGTGTGATTTAAAGTGGCCATGACCTTTGTGGTATTATCACAAACACTAAGGTCAAGGACAAAGTCTAAGCACTGAGAGAGGAGGGCACTCTTTTCAGGTTTGTTACTCAAGAGATGCTGGCCCATTCTTGCCTCTAAGCTTAAATGGAAATAATTAACTAAAGGATTTTTCCATTCCATCATTCTCTTTCTTTGCTAACTTGCTTGGGTGTAGAAAACTTCACTCTAAAGATGTTCAACAGTTTTTGACAGAACTCCCTGCTAAATTATTACCGATGCATCAGTAGTGATACATCATAATTTCTTCCCATTCCACAACATTGGCTCGTCTTTCAAATTAGTCACTGTTTTCACAGTGAAGGCTGTTAATGAATATTGTTGGCTGTTTTTACTTGTTCAGATCTTACTTACTTTATTCAGACCTTGAACGTTGAGAACAGGATGTAGAGGACAAATATATTATTTATCACATAATGTGAAATTCTCATCCTGATAGAGCTAGTGAAGAAATGCCATTATACTATTTAATGCCTTTCTTTGCCATTGTTCTTTGTCAAGAAAAATTATTGGAAGAGGGATACATCCATAAAAAGGAAATCACATCAATGTGGATGAAAATCAGGACAAATGGGAGATTTCTTCAAGCCAAAATAATGTATAAAATCATATGTCTCTTATAATTTCCAGACTCATAAGTATTCCCTCATAGTGCTGGAGGAAATTGAGAGGCAGAGAGACAAGAGAGCAGTGTTAAGATGTGTACAAAGACATTAAAGTCATTGAAGTAAAGGATTTTCCTTGAGATGGAGGTAAAAGAAAGAGCCTTGTACAGCAGGAGTACCTTAATCTCCTGTTTTGCTTTGTAGAGCTAAGATGGATGCTTTCTGTGGAGCATTTCAGGGATACCTCAGAGAGCAAATGTCTTTAGATTACAGTGAAGTTTACATGATGGCACTAATTAAATTTTTTAATTAAAAAAAATAAAAATTTGGCAGTCCTATGCACCCACATAGTGGCTTTCTTAATCTGTATCAAATTGATTCCTCAAAAACCTGATTCAGTTTCTCTCTTGTGCTACCTATCTTCCAAACCACCCTCTCCTTGACAGTGGGATGTTACTGTTAATGACCTTGACAGTGAAGCAGATCCAACACAATTAACTGAAAGTGATGATGAATAACTGCGGGAAGGATGGGTTGGGACATAGGAGACAGACAAGTGAAATGCGTGTAGACCTTTGCATCTGCTGCACTAGAATAGCTGCTGAAGCATGATACAGGGTAGTGAATATGTCTCCTCTATGCAGCAGCAAGGTCAATGTTAGCCAGATTTGTCAGCTGCATAAATGCCAATTTCCAAAGTCAGGCTTCCTAGAAGCAAATTTTGTATATAGTGTTTGTGGTTAAGAAAATAACATTTTGCTTTTAAGACAGAGCTCTGTAAACTTGCTGACATGCAGTTCAATTCTTATCCTACTTCTTATTCTCCTGTTTTTCTCGCTCTCCCCCCTCCAGTCATACCTTCCTTTCCATACTGAAACATTTGTGTTCATGACTGTCTATCTATGGAATAACTGCTGCCTGATTTTGGCAAATGCATTATGTCAGTTTTAAGTGACAAGTCTCCCTGAGTGACTTTTGGCCCCTTCATAATGCTCAAATACTTTTAATGCAGTGTTTACATCTAATAGAATTTTCATATTAATGTTTTAGATAAGCAGCTGAAAATGACGATCAGAGTAAAGGTAAAAAAGGAATTCTTTATCAAGATAAATCATTTCTGCATTTGAAGCCCTCTTTTCCCCAGATAAATAATATGTATGTATAGCAGAATATTGTAATTCCTGAAGGAAGCAATAATCACAGATGTTTCACCAGAAAGGAGTGCAGTTTCCTTATGTCTCTTCATTAATGAGTGAAATCAAAATCCTCAGCCTCGAAGTGTCAAGATAGATAATTATATTGCTACATCTATTGCTGACAGGTGGGAAAAAAAAATGTTGTAGGCCCATATGATGCTGATTTGTATCAACATAACCACAGTAAAGTCAGTGGAACTATGCAAGTTTATGCAAGCCAGAAAAGTGTCTCAGGCTAATCCTCATTGACCCTTCACCTTTTGCAATTCTTGCTTGCTTTTTGTATTTGGTGCAGAAAAGCATATGACACTTTGTCATTTGCTTTGTTCTTTTCCTGGTACCTTTCGTCTTCAGATCCTGACACTCAGTGTCAATGCAGCTACGGTTGCAGTTACAATCCCACCACAGAGATCCACTTGTGCTCATTTTTCTCCATTGCCATTAACATTACAGTAGATTTGGCCATTTGCTTTAAGGATTTTCAACGGATTTTGCATGAAAATCAAAATTTAACCTTGAATTGTGTTTTAAAGTTTTGCTTTCAAATGTAATCTTTCAGGGCATCGACAGGAAAATAACTGCTCACTCGCTTGCAATGAGTGTGTTACAAGCTGTATATTGTCAGAACAGGTTTACACACTGCTGTGCAGTGCTGCCCTTTGTGGGCTGAAAGTGCAGCTTCTCACTCTGCCCTGCACTCCCTCAAGGGGGACTGACAGCCTTAAATAACTCCTTTTAATCCTTTTGCAGAGCACCATTCCAGAGGGTATCAGTTTTTGCTTCCAATAACCCACTCATCCTAGCTGTCTTGGTGCAATGGAGGGCAGGATTAGAATTCGAAGCTACAGTTCTGGGGAAAAAACGGAGAAATTATCTCTGAAAAGAAGAATGAGTTTAAATACGAACACTTACAGGGTTATTACACAGTTTCTAGGGTTATGGTAATTGACTGCACAATTCTGGGAGGAAAACAGCTTGTTTAGAGGGAGTCCTGTAAAAATGTATATGGATCTTCAGAGTTCATAAGCTGAGCACAAGTCAAGACTGTCAGGTTGTTGTAGTAAATAATAATCATCATCAAACTGGAGTGAAAAAGGAAGAATATAATCAGTAAGACATGAAGTCTTCTGCTACATTTAGCTCTAGAGAAAATTCATCTAGAGCATAAGAAGCACAGTCTTGGGCAATGTTTTTCTGGAAAGATATGGCTCAAATAGGGAGATACCGGAAAAGAGGAACAGGGATAAAGAGAAGACTGAATAAAAGCAATCTTGAGAAAGTTTAAAATATTTGAGTTGTTTATTCCAGAGAGAAGAAAACCAAGAGGAGACATGAAAACAGTCTTCAGATACGTAAGAGGCTGTTTTAAATATGAACAGAATAATCTGTTCCCTTGTCCATAGTAAATAGGCCAAGAAGTATTGAATTTAAACTGTATGAAGTAGTGAACATAGACTGTTTACACTAGATCTTAAAAACATCTTTGTAATAGTAAGGCTAGTGACGTACTAGACTGGATTGCCTGGAAATCACCCAGTAATAGGGGTGTTTTTAAGAGCAATTGAGAATCAGCTGTCAGGGATATAGCTCCTCTTGCTCAGTCCTTGAGCTGGGAAGCCTACTAGGAGGGATGGTTCCATTCCAGCCTGTGAAGGTACACAAGGAACCCAAATGTTATCCTAAGACAGGCACAACCCTGCCACTCGGCCCCCACCATCTCATGGTTCTTAAACTAATCTCAGTATTAGCAATGGCACAAAGGTGTTGGCTGATAATATTTAAACATCTAGCAGTTGACAGCACTAGCAACCTCAATGGAAATCAGTTACCTTACAATTGTCAGCACAAAAATAGCTACGAAAATACAGTTTCCATCTAAATAGAAAAGAGGAAAGAGAGGCATAGTTGGAAAAGTAGTTTGCCAATTGTTGGGATATGTGTCAGTCACAGAGTTAGGGATGAAACTCCATGCACAAGTCCAAGGGCAGCATTCTGGATCCTATGTTTTGTCACATCATGTATTCCAGTAAAGCCTCTCACCTGTGGAAGGGAGTCTGCAGAATAGGACTAGAGACCCTATATAGTTAACGAAAAAACATTTTTCCTTGGGTTAAAGTGGAGTTAGCTTGGAGGTCCTTTAGCTACAATGCTTACAGTGTGCACCTGAGGGTTTATATTTAAGATCAAGTCATTTGTATGTAAACACTGTCTGACTGAGCAGCAGGATCTTACTTTCAGCTGCATCCTGTCCCAGCTTGTCCTTGTTAATCAAGGACAAACAGAGCCCTGCCTTCCAAAGGAGAGCACGTGGTTGCTCCTGTGGTAAGCTAGACTTACCTCTTAGGTACCAGTAGCACATGGGCCATGTACCAGTGTCATGAACCTGCAATTTTCCAGGACAATTACTCTCTAATGGCAATTCCAGCCTCCTCACCTCTTTTGCTAAAAAATTTAGAGGCTTTCTCTGGCACCCCAAAATTACATTCTAAGTGCTTTTCAGTCTTATAGCCTTTAGAATAGATATATTTTCATACATTTTCATGCAGCCATGAAGATGAAGACCTTTCATTTAGATGAAACCCCATTTCATTTAACCCCACGAAAGCTGAGGCTTTAAGAGCAACCTGCCCACCTTGAAATCTGTAATGAATTTTCAAGAGTTAGCAGTGCTGAAGTTCTCAGTGAACAAAGATGTGACACATTGCAATAAAAGAACAAGTAGAGAAAAAGTTTACCAGACAGAGAGGTTATTCTTAATCAACATATTTATGGGTATGCATCTAGCAATTATGGGAGACTGGGATAAGACAACTCTGGGTTCAGTTAAAATATCACTAGGAAGTGGCTGAGAGTAACACATCAATTCTATTTGTAGATGTTACCAATGAGTGATGATTTTTTTCCCTCCTGGGGGCACCAGTATCTCTGAACTAGATAGAAGCTCTGTCAGAACAATCAATGCATGCTGGATATATTTTTCAAAACTGTGATTTGTTAATCAAAGTACAGTGGGCAGGTCACGTAGCGTTGCTGTCACTGGGAAGTGAATTGGAAATGACAAACTCAGTAGTGCTGGACTAATATGTTTACAGTCCAGATACAATGGTTATTTTCACAAGGTATAGCGAGAAAGAAGAGTACAGAAAGGAGTTTGCTCTTACCATCAGATCAACAACTACTAGCCAACAGGGCTTTTAAATTAATGATTGATACTTTGGAAATTCTGGCATACAGAAGGGACTGAGTGATGAAGTGTAATATGGTGGGTAATTTCCTCCTAGGTAAAGTCTTGCACTGTTTCAAATACAGCTGCATTCACACACCTTGGAAAAACCTCCTTCTGCTGTGGCAGACCTGCTTTTGGCAGGAACACAACTGCAGCCAGAGCACCATATGGAGGGCAGGAGATTACCCGACTCCTCTACAGTCACGGAAAGCCCAAATGCTTTCCACATTCTGTGGCATATCACAGGCTGGAAGAGCACCTTTTAGCACATGGCTCACTTCTGACTCCTTGCTCTTTTGAGTGTAAAAGTATGGATTGGGGCTGAGCTATAGCAAAGGGCAACAGATTTAAAAGAAGATATAAAATCATTTTCATGGCAACCCTGAGGAGAAAAGGCAAAATGGTTGAATGAAGGTCACATAAGTCATATGTATCCTAAAGTCTTATCTCCTTAAGCTGAAGGAGACTATTCTGTTTTCAGATACTGCATGCAAAACAGAAGTTTGGCAATAGGAATTGCTATGTCTCAGTGCATATGGGGGTTAGTAGGATAACTATTATTTGGCTACACATTGATACTAAAAACGTGTCTGCTGTTTAAAGCGGACATTTTGTTTAGCACAAGCTAAACAAAATGAAATCAGTCACGGCCTAACACGTGAGACTCTGGGCACATGGCCACCATATAAGAGATTTAGCACGTCTACTTCACGAGTATCCCAGCACATGCCCAACACATCAGGTTCCTCACTGTCACAGGAACTGGGTCATTATGAGGGGCTGGGGCCAACCTCATCTGCAGCCAGCAGCTGTTTATTAGATGAGGCTAATCAAGATTATAAAAGTCCCAGGTGACGAGTTTAGAAAGAACTCATAAAGTCAAGTGGGCTTGGGTGGCAGGCCTGGGACAGTGGCTTATGCTGAAGGCTTGTTTGATTTGAATCTTTTGAATCTTAGCAAGATTGTTCTTCTAGCCTTCTCAGCCTATCCAGTCCAAGAAAATTCCTGTATTTTTGAAAAATACACTGAGCCAGGGCATCTAGGTGCCTGATCCAGATTCTGAGCATGTTATTGGTGCACAAAAATGCATCAGCTAATGCTAACCTATGTTTATTATGAAAAAATATTATATAATTTATTATGTTTTTCAAACTTGGTCACATTCCTCACAGATGTCCTACCTGGATTAAACTTGACCCACATCATTCTTTTTATACTTTGTGCCAAGCTATCAATGCCAGCAAATGATTTGTTTTGTTTTTCCAAACTCTTTCAGATCCCTTCTCCAGAAGTATTTGAAGATCTGATTAAAGTTTCATTCCACACGAATGTATTTGAAAATAACATTGGCTATGTGAGATTTGATATGTTTGGAGACAGTGAACTTCTAACCCAGGTGTCCGACCTACTGATAGAGCATGTTTGGAAGAAAATTGTTCACACAGATGCATTAATCATAGACATGAGGTAACTTTGAACGGCAAGTAACCAAAGCTCTTTCAAAACAGCATTTTATTTGTAACAGTGAATTAGCTTTACATGGCTTACTGTCCTGTTCACAGGCTAACATTGCTGGGATTAAATGAGAAAAGGAAAACAGACAAGGAAAACAATAACAGTCTGGAAGTATTCTAAAGATAAATTGTGCCATCACTTGAGATGTTTAGCACTAAATAGGCAAACCCAGGGAATAGGTTGTAGAATGCAATCCTGGGTGTCACATGTGTTTTATTTCTCTAATTTCTTTCTAATCTAACTGCATATGTGCCTTCTATTTTATATATATATATATATATATATATATATATCTATATATCTTAAATAAATATTTTACTTCATGCAGTGGTCAAGTGATTTAACAGTTAAAAAGGCAGGCCATGTGTAAAGCTGTGTTACAACATCTAGTTTGCCTTATCTGCAGTGCTAAGTAATCCTGGGCAATCAGCTCTGTACAAAATGGCCCCTGTACACAGAGCACAAAGGTGACTTAGAGGTGCTGTAGCACTCCTAGACCCTGCTGCACCAAGCTGCAGCATCACAGGCCTGCTCTCATCTTAGGATTCTGTTGGACACTCCAGTGTATCAACAATGCTCCAAATCTTACAAGCCAGAAGATGGTATCCATTTGTTGCCAGCTATCAAATGAGTTTAATATCAAAAATATATGTTTCCCATACAATATTTAGGTAAGTAATGCCCTTGTTTTGGTCCAGAGAGAATGTCTGTAAGTCCAAAACATTACAAACATCAACAAAAGAAAAGAAGGCCTTTGTAAGAACTTGGTTTTAATTGCAGAACCACTTGTGTCCATTGTCATCATGGGGCTCTTAATATTTGATAATCTTAATACTCTTGTGGGACTTATAGAATAGGCAGGAAAAGATGAGCACAGTGATGAGAGCAGAGAGAGAGATCTCACTATGTGAGCACAGAGGAGGCAAGGCAGCAACAGACATAACACACCTACGACTGAATTTGAATTCACCAAAGGCACCACCATCTTCCAACAGACTCGAGACACGACTCAGAATTTCCTCTTTCTTTCCCCAGTTTTCTCCCATGCTAAAAATTTCAAGGATGGGGGCAATAAAACAGCAAAAATGAAATCCTCTCAGGTACCAAAATGTGTCATTATAGCTCTTTTCTTGGGTTGCTTTGGTTTGTTTGGGGTTTTTCTATATTTAATGTATTTCCAGTTCTTTGAGTGCACACAAAAGATCCAGTCTCTGAAGGCATATAAAAGAGAATCCCGAATACCTTTTGAAATTCTCCCTAAACCAATCTTATCATTTTAAGGCAAGGCTAATGATTTAAATTTTGCATGGGATTAACTGGAATGAATAATGTTTCTCATTTTACAAGTTTGCCTCCCTGGAACAGCTGGGCCACTCATGAACTTCATATTTTGAGAATTTTGATTTTGCATGGGGTTAACCATAATGAATAATGTCTCTCACCTTAATAGTTCCTCTTCATGGAACAGCTGTGCCACTCATGAACTTCCTATTTTTAACCCTCACAGCCTTGACAAGAGACACTGATAAACTGAACAGCTTCCCCATTGTCACACAAGAAGTCTGTAAGAAGGAGTACTTGCACCCAAAAGTTAAGCTAAAATTCTAGCAACTGCTCAGGCATTATTACTAACTAAAGCTACTGCAGTTTCACTGTGTGCAAGAGAGTCCCAGGAAGGGCATTCCAGCATTGCTCTGCCTGCCAGTAACTCCAGCAGCTGTGGGAAACCAAAATCTGCTGGGCTGAGCTGTCTCGTTGGCTGTGCAGCAGCAGCAGGACCTCCTGGCAGGACAGCACTGTACAGCTCCCAAATGCTGCAGAATAAAGATGTAGCTTCACTCTTTGGAACAGAGGCCTTCTGGATGGTCTGTTCCTTCCCTGGAGGTGAAAAATCTTAGCTGTGGACTGGACTGAATAAACTCATTTTCTAGTAGGTTTTTGCTGGAATGTCTGTGCTAGGCACTCCTAACATCACCTACAGGAAAGCACTGTATCCACCTCCTATTAGTGGGAAAAGGTCAAACATTTCTAGTGCTGTATGTGCTCTAGTATTAGTGAAAAATGACAGGCAAAAATTAATTTGATAGTCCATTGTGTGTATTCATAGCAGAGGTTCTCCAAGGACAAACTTTTCAATGAATTTAATCTTCAGAGACTGGTATGGAATTAAACTGCAACCAAAATTTTCAAATACAACTGTGCTAAATGAAGCAGCTAACAAAATCTTTGGCACAAAAAAAATGGCCTGATCTAAAACACTAGGTTTTCTCATTGTGTGTAGCAAAAAAATAAGAACACAACAGTTCCACAAACATATATTGCTTTAATTGAGATCTACTTTTATGTATTAGGTTTTAGACATTTACTCCTTGCTGCCTATATCAGGAACAGCACAGGTTATTCAGAGTAGAATAACAAGAATCTGATGTTTCTCTGCAGATTAAGAGTCTTTGCTTACTTTCTGATTTTTTCTAGGTTAAATTTAGAAAAAAATAGACCTTTAAGTTTTGTGTTTGTTTTTGAAGTCCAAGTCTCTTAGACAGGATTTTGTTTATCTGATAAATGTGCAAATGCTGATAGGGGAGAATGAATGTAAATGTGTCAAAATGTAGCCATAAGCCCTTTCAGTACTTATGTTAAGGAACAATACCTGAAAGGAGATTTACTGCCTGCCACAAATTTTCAATTGCTTCTTTAATATTTTTTGAAAAGGTACAATATTGGAGGCTCCACTACACCCATAGCAATCCTATGCTCATATTTCTTTGATGAAGGACACCCAGTTCTCTTGGACAAAGTTTATGACAGACCCAGTGACTCAGTAAAGGAAATATGGACCCAGCCACAGCTCAAAGGTAAAATGATGATTTCTTTTTAGAGTAACTTTTCATTTCAGATGTCTATCCTCGTGTATTTTGAAGTGAGCCATTAGACACCAAAACTCATTTGGTGAAAGCACCTGCCCCAATTAGCTCAAGCTGTGCAGATAATGTAAAAAACAAAAAATGTGCTTTTCAGCCATGTCCCTCAATGCCATCTGCAAATAACAGTTTATCACTTCTAGGAAAGGTATGTGTTAGGCACAGAGGTTTGTAAACTGGTCCCCAGAAGTTTAGCCAAATAACTGTGTACAGCAGTTGTGACTTGTTGCTTTTTAAAGTTGCCAAAATTAAAAATAAATCCTGTGTTGCCTAGACCTCTAGTAATGTCTCTTCCAACACTCACATAAAGTTTTGTATGTAGCTCCTCACTACTTACCTGTGTAATCCACTATTTCAGCAGATGAAAACATCATAATATCCCAGTTTGTCCAGAGGATGCAAGAAAGAAAAATACTAAATTTTGCACCTTTGAGTGTGGAGCATTTGGCAATGTGTCACACCCCCCCACACACACACTGCCTCACTGTTTATAGAAGCTGAAAAATGTTGCAACATGCAGAAACAGAGCTCTGCAGTGCCCATAAACTGCAGTGCTAAGAAGCCTTAAATATAGATTTTAATTCTTTTCCCCTTTTAAGATAAGACAGTAGCAAAAAAGTCATGATGGTGTCTGCAGTTACTGGCTTGGAGCAGGCTGAAATGGTTAAACTGCCACACTCTGCAAGGTCCATCCATTTTCCCAGGCAGTCAGAGGTGGGCTGTGCTAAGGATTTGATTTCTATGGACACATTCCAGTTCCCATCAAAGAGAAGAGGCAGACTCACATCAACTTCAAAGGAACTGGATCTGGTCTTGTATTATATATATCTACTGTGAAAAGGGTCTTCTAATGGTTATTATGTCTATAGTGAAATGAAAAGACCAAAGATGGTGTGAAAATTAATTACCATGCTATTGGCCCCTCTCTTAGAGTTTAGTATGAAAATTATATCTCATACTGTAACTTACAGAATATTTTTAGACCAGTTTAGAGTAGTTTTCAAGTTATTGGGTCCCAGTTACAACACACCGGCCATTTTTTCAAAGAAACTAAACTCTCAAAAAGTATCTAGCATGTTCAGATATATTGAAAATAAGGTGCAAAAACCTTCCTGTTCCTGTCAGCTTGTTTATGTAAGAAAATGAGATAACTTGGCTTAGATCCTAATAATAAAGGACTATTTGTTGAAGGGTTTGGGACAAAGGCCATGCAACAGCTTCTACTTACAGACTATAAAAAAACTGTTGGAAACCACTGTAATTATCATTTCATAAAATAATGGATACATAGTTGCAGGCCAAGCTCTATGAAAGCCATGTTCCTAGAGCAGGGGTGAGAGTGAAACTGAAGATGCTTCTGGATGAGCTTTGAGTATTCCTGCTGTTAGAGCGGAAAATGTCATTTTCCTCACTGGTCTATTCCACTACTCTGATGGGACCTAGAGCTCCTGTAAAAGTCAAAGCCAGAAAAGAGTGGTATCTATCAGTTACTACTATCAGTAGTATGTATCATAGTTACTACTATCAGTAGTAACTATGAGCTGGCCTCCCAGCTGCTGGAGCTTATAGCCAGAAACTGATGGCAGAAGAGCACCATATAGGGAGACAGCCTTTTTTACAGTATAGAGGCTCGGCTAGTGTTTAAAGTGTTCTAATAGTATCATATCTACAAAGTAAATTTCCAAACTTCTTGAGTTGTTAATAGCACATAGGGAATGAAGCCTCTACGTTGGCTTCTCTTTGCTCTATTTATACAAATAAATCTCTGAAAATGGATGCATTTCTGATGGTTTTTGTCCTATCTGACAGGGGAGAGGTACGGCTCTCAGAAGGGGCTAATAATCCTCACTAGTGCTGTGACGGCCGGGGCTGCTGAAGAGTTTGTGTACATAATGAAGAGACTGGGCAGAGCTCTCATCATTGGGGAACAAACCAGTGGTGACTGCCATTCCCCACAGACATATCAAGTAGATAATACCAACTTCTACATCTTCATCCCCACCTCCAGATCAGTCATCTCTGCAGACAGCACTTCTTGGGAAGGGAAAGGAGTGCCTCCTCACATAGAAACACCAGCTGAAACAGCACTCATCAAAGCAAAGGAGATGCTCAGTGCTCACCTACACAGCTCTAGATAGTCCAGTGGAAGAACATGCCCCTGGTTCTTAGGAAAAGAGAGCTATCTTCCCAAATGTAAACCCTAGAAAGAAGTGGAAACTTCATTTCAATCCCTATGGTCAGTGATTGGGTCCCTGTACGTAGCTCAAAGTGACTCCTTTTCAACATGCTGACATTTTTCCCCGTTCTGTGGAACCCAGCTCTTTCTGTGCGTGGTGGAGATACTTGGATAATTCACTGGGATTTCTGGATTCCCCTCTTGTAGCCAAACATAAATGGTCAGTGTGTCTGGTTTTGAAGATTTAGCTAAAAATCACAGATTTTCTTTAGTACCTTAGAAAAATCCCAGCCGTCACTACTGATGGCATGTGAACAACCTCAAAGACAGAAAAGGCACCTCTTCTCCTCTGGAAATTGTGTACATTCCTATTTGTGTGTCTTTAAGAATTAACAGCAGTTGGAAGACTGTTTTCCAAACTGCAAGAGCTAAATCAAGTCTCTTCTCCTTTTAGATGTACCAAAAATAACCATTCCCAGTCTGTCAGGGTTGCCCAGACTCCCGGTATTTCAAAGGTACATGCCTGCTTCTCTCTTAGTATCTGTCAAAGGGAGGGGAGAATGAGCAAGGGAAGGGCAGTACATTGACTCTTTCACTCAGTGCTCAGATCAACCATCTCAAGGAAAAGAATCATATGTTTTTACTTAGGCCTAAAAATAGATTGCTACGTGTCCTGCCCTAAAGACAGGGGGGGAAAAAAACTGAAAAAAAAGCTGAGAAATATTCTTTGCACCCTGCTAACAACCTACATTTTAAGTAATGGTGTATTCCAGGGCAAGTAACAGAGATATTGACATAAGCTTAAGCAATGCACAACATTCCTTGTCTTTCTTACAATTCTTAGTTGAACATCTTCTTTGTAATTCTTTAGTAGTACATGTAACTCTAATCTAGATCTCAAAATTTCTCATCTCTACAGAATGCCAGCTCTAAGGTAATTAAGTCAGGGAAATGGTCCCTCAAAATTCAATTAGAGTCTAGAGTCGTTACACATTGGTGTTTGCTTGCTCATTTGTAAGTTCCTGCCATTTTTTTTATAAATTGTGTTAAACATCTGACTTTCAGTTTTTACAGGAAAATAATTTTAAGAACCAAGTAGACTTTCCATCTTTTTTACTACTTATTTGTCTTACCAGCTACACTCAGTGTGATCACTAACCTGGACTCTTTTGACTCATTTTCATGTTCTGATTTTTATGCACTAGCTTGTTGTTGAACTTCTCAGTGTTGTGGAAAATATTTTAATGAATTAAAACTCATACAGAATTTAGTGTAAAGTGATACATGTATGAAGAATATTAAATATTCTTAATATGGAAAAAACTGGAGTAGTTGATGAGTAAATAATAGTAATGTGTTTCTTCTAATGTCTTTTAAGCCTCTTTAATGTCTAAATGATCCAGATATACTGCTTTGTTTTCCTAAAAACAATCAGTTGTGCTGTCATGTACAAACAATATTAATTGTTAAACCCAATACTTTAAGACTTTAGCCATCCATTCAAGGACAAAAAGTTATACCATATGGGCACAAATAGCAAAACTTTCTTCCTGTAGTAATATGATACATACTTATGAATAATAAATATGCCTAGAAATTGGAATCCAGTTGGGAAAACAAACAATGAAGATGCATTTGCTGGTGAGTTCATTTCAAATCAGTAGTGCTAGTAGCTCACTGAAGTGATTGATTTCACTAGAAGATTAATGTGCAACCATGAAAAATTTTATTACTTGACAAAATATTATTTATTATTTCATAGATCATATACTGGCTAATTAATATTGAAACTGCCAGGCTTAACAAAGGCCAGTGTATAAAAAAACCATTTTTTCCTGTCTTCACAAAGTGCTATGTCATAGTTATTCCCATCTCAATGAACTTAGACCTCACAAAACTACAGACAGTAATTGTGTAGAAAATTACACTGCATTGAAAGATTTGAGTATCACAAAACTACAAGTGAAAATTAGTATGGAAAATCCATCATTTGTGGCTTAAATGAGAAAGTTAGACAGAAGGTTTTTAGGGAGGGACAAGCAATTTGGTAAGTGCCCTTCCACAACACAACAGAAAACATGCTGAACCTGCCACTTTTCTCTCATCTGGTTCCAGAGCTGACATGGGCATTCAACAGTTTATAGCACCATTTCCTTACCATCCGACCTAGAATAACTTCCTGAATTTTAATCCTAATCATGTTCCTTTTAAAGGCAGGAAGAAAGGAGCTGGTGTATCAGACCACCTAGCAGTATCATCTTTCTCCTTTTAGCATTCATAGAACTTTAACCAAAGAATGACAGCCAGCTTTTCCTTTTTTTTTTTTTTTGTGTTGCCTTAGACCAGTGATTTCTGAACTGTGCTCTGTAGACCAAAGGGAGCCCACAGACTGCACTGATTAGTGAAAAATTACCCCCTAAAAAGCAAGTAAATATGTATTTTTCAAAGGCATATCTGAGTGCCATTTTGATGGAGAAACACATCTTCATTGGAAGAAATTTGAGGATCAGTGATCGATAAGTGAACAAATATCCTAATCTGGCATTTCCTATTGGCAAATTCACTACCCACTGCAGAAAAACATCCTGCACAGCTAAGCTTGACAACACTGTGTTGTGTCCTTTTTCACTGATCCAGAAACAGATGTCATGAGAAACAGTGGTTTGATCAAAATGAACAGGCAGTTGCTAGCAAAGACAGGAAAAGAACCAGTCAGCTTGTCTCCTCCTGTTTCAAAAACAAAATCCTTTTTTTTTCCCTAGCATTTCTACTAGTAGAAAAGACAGAGATCTCTGCTGTAAAATCACAGCATTTCACTGGGATAGAATGCAGTCCTTCATGAATTCCTTAAGTCCCTTCATTTCTTCACAAACCGCCTGCTCTAGTGGAGTCCTTTCCTTCCAGCAGGATTTCATCTGCACCAATTTAAATTTTCAGACTTCTAGACATAAGGGGAAATAAGCTTCCAGCATGACTCAATTATAGGAAGTTTGTTTTTCTTTGTCTCGTTAGGCTTCCCTCTGCCTGTGCAATACTTGGTTCACTCAGCTTTAATACGAATATTTTCATTTAAAGACATAAAATCTGCAAAAATTTTGGACAAGCCCCCTGGTTTATGTAACCCAGCTTAGAAGAGACACTCAGTTAAACTTGAGACACATAAAAGACATTCACCATGCCTGCACAAGGAGCTTTACACACGAGCTCGTTTAACACATACCAAGTTCTGCTTCTGTTGGCATCTACATGGGTTTGCCCTGATATCAGCACAGATGCAGCAGGCAACAAGACGTCATATTGGTTGGTTGTGTGTGTAAATAAGTCTTAGTCCACAAAGCACTTCTGCCCAGAATAAGAAGCAATCTGTTCACTCAATTTTTATGCCAATGGCCACCTCCAAAGGAACAAGGGTAATATTGCACACAGTTGCCTACAGTGTGATTCCCATGTCACAAGACGAAAATCCTCAATCTTTACATGCCAGGACCAAACTGCACTGCTGCTGCCACTGGAGGAGGTGAGCAAAGTACCAGAAATAAAGCTGATTAAAAACCTCTCCATTTTTACCTTTTGAATCAGCTCTGCCACTTTTCATAACTGGTTCCCTTGCCTTTCTGTGCACAGAAGGCATTCATAGATTGCTTGTCATCACAGTATGTAAGTTGCTGTGGCTGAGATATGCCCACAAGGACAGTGGAAAGAGTTCTTACACTTTTTTTTCCTAGAGAAAACAAATCAGTGACATAAAGGAAAGCTATCTCTCTCCCCGTAACCTTGCTGCTTGCTTAAGCCTCATACCATAAGCAGAGTGAAGAAGTTTGATTACTGGTGAGCACTCTAAGGAGGTAGGTCTAACACACCATCAGAAGGTTTTGAGATTTAGTAGCTGTTTATCAGTGGTTGATTTTCCACACTTTCTCCAGATCAGCTGTACCAACACAAAATCAGTGAAACCATGTAACCAGTTAGATTTGGTAGTGCTTCATTCTGATGTAAATAATACACCAGGTGTAATGCACTGGAAAAACAGGCCCTTGTAGCAGGGTAATATTGAAGTGATGTGCCAAAATAATACTGGGGAGCACTATACAGCTGGACCCATCTTTTTCCAGAAGAAATCTGAAGCTAGGTTTCTAACCATTAAACTGTTAAGAAAACATGGCATCTTTCAGTAAGTACAGAGGAGAACATTTTGCAGCAATGGTACCAAAAAATCTTTAGTCTTATTTATACTGGACCGGTCTGATCTTAAATAATTAATGTAAATCAGAAGTAGCAACATGGACTTATTCTGGATTTACACTGGAATAAATGAGATCACAATCTGGCCTAAACCACTAATGGGAAATATAACCCTGACCACAGATGAATGCAGTTACACCATGGAGTCCTTCATTACACTTTATGGACACTGACTTCACAGTAAAGTGGCTGGCACTCAGGTAAAACCAGATGGAGTGAAATTTGGCCCATTAAACCTTGCCATAAATACATTCCTTACACAGTAAATGTTATTGGACACAAAGTAGAGATGGAAAGATTAAGAGGAAACCACATCATCCCCCCCCTACTCAAGGTTGTTCCCCGTGCTCCATGTTTCAAAATCTTTGTTCGTTTTGGTTTTTAATGACTCCAGTGAAAGAGATTCCACCACTGACCTTGGAAAGCTGTGTTATAATCCAACTCAAAGGCATAATGTAACACTTTTATCTCTTTATGTTTCAAAAATGTTGGCCTGCAATAAGTCAAATGTTTACATCAACAGGAAACAACCATGTATTAATGTTCAACAGCAATGCATTGGGAAGAATACAATCTCGTGACTTACAGAAATCTCCCAAGAGGTGACAATGAGTGTAATATGTTGGTTCCAACTGACAGCCTAAGACTCTCAGGCTCTCTTATATTGCTCAGATGTGTTTACGTGCTGATACTTGCATTATCAGACTAGGCATTGTCGTGGGAACTCAAAATTCTGTCCAGTGTGCAGCAGACAAACACTGGAGTACATCATCAGTATGGTGGAACATAAAGAGAATATTGCAATGTCCTTTAGTCTTAGCTGGAAAATGAGTGGTTTCTGATCATTCTCTGTCTGGAAGCGAGTAATAGCCCTTGATGAACCAGATGAGGTTCAGAGACAGGCCACAAAAACACCAGACAACCTGAAAAAATGCTATGCAAGAGAGAGAGAAATTATTGCTTCAGGAACACATTGCCATAAGCTATCAAGAGCAAGCCCCTAAATGGATTTAAAAAGTAATGAAAGGCTAATTAGCTGGGCTGCAGTAACAATAGACAATGCTTCTTCCCACCCAGAGCAGTATAAACTCATCTGCTTCTGAAGCTCAGCAAAGCTCAAATCTCATGGAGAGGCAATAGAAAGAATTTAGCACTTTCTTTTTAAAAAAGCTGGAGTTGGCCCACATATAAACCAGAGGATAGACAAGCTCATCTAATGCAATAAAATTCATGTATGCCTACGTCATTTTGTGAAGGCCATTCATATTCTATCTGTTAGCAAAACAGAGCCTATCATCCACAATTAGTGTGCAGATTCTATCTATCAGTAGCTAATTGTAACTCAAATACCCTAGTTGCTTCCTTTGTTATATCCAAAACCTGAAAACCACAGGCTAAACTCTACCCCCATCAGATCTGTATGCCTGCTAAAGTCACACAAACCTTGCAAGCACATCTCAGGGTAGAATTTTTGCTTCCTGTCTACACAATAATGTTGACAACAGGTCACATTATAATACAGATCCAGGCTGATTTGACTTCGTAAAAGATATTTCAAAAGCAGCAGAGCCTAGAACAGAACTCAGATATGCTGCTTTATAAGTCACATCCTCTTTGGCAGTCTGCTGGTCAGTTGTTGACAATCACAGATTTCAGACAGTCTTAACTTCAGGTTCCTTTCAAAGCCAAGGAGATAGTGAGATATAAGTTTTTAGCTCACAAATCTGGTAAGAGAGCTGATTCAGCTAACATAAAGGAGTAAGAGTCCACCAACACTGCTAGAAATAGTAATTTCTTTTCTCTTAGCATATAAGCTCTGATTTTTTTAGTCCTCAAAGGTTCCTCATTCAATGAGGTGGTTGTTACTTCTGTATTTACATTGTACTACACAGACACCAGCAAATCAAATATAAGCAAAGAAAACTCTGTTTGCAAAACTATAATTTTGTTCCCTACTCTGCAAATTAACACTGCATGCACATTCATTTCACTATTTTATTTCCTCAAAAATAGGTTGACAAGGGCTAGGTTGAGTTTTCAAAACTTACAAGCCACTCATATTCTTGTAAACATTTTATAATTTTTTTGCAAAGCATCTATTATAAATTATTGTAAACAGTGATTTCCTGTAAGAAATTAATGTAAACTCAAAAAGAAATGTATATAAGTGAACAGTGATTCCCTTCTTTATACAACCTGCCCAGTCCCTTGGTGACATCTGTCTGCACATCTCTAATTATGAGACGTCATGTGCCGGGATAAATGATGGCGTTCTCGGAAGTACTCGTGACAAATGGGACATGTTAGCTTCTCCTCTCGTCTCCTCTTGCACTGGGATTCAGTTGAGGAGTATTCTTTTTTGTGATGTGACCGCATGTGGAAGACTAAATCGGATGTCATGCGAAAGGACAGGTTGCATTTGGCACACCAGTTCTGGGCAGCCACTCCAAAGGATGTGAAGGTGGGGGGAAGAAGAGTCAAGGAAGAGGAGGAGGAGGAAGAAGAAGTGGTGGTTGTGTTTTGTAACTGTCCTCCTGCTTGTTTGGGCCACGGTTCTGAGGTATATGGGAAAACATTGCTCCGAGTGATGCTCGTCTGCAGCATCTGAGCATTACACAAATCACTGACAAAGAACTTGGAATTGAGAAGAGTGCTGCAGCACATGATGTCTGTGGTGGCAATGAAGCCAGACAGCTCCCCCAGGCTCTTTGCTGACTCACTCATGGGATGAGAAGAATTTATTGCAGCTCTTTCTGTTGGACGCTTACTGGGTTTGCTGAAAGCACTTTTCTGTTCTCCTCGAGCTCTGGTGGGCCAAACAAAGGAGAATGCACTACCAGAGGAGTTCACCAACACTTCCTTTGATACCTGCTCTTTACCACCTGGGACCGTGCCATCCTCCTGCTCTGGCCCCTTCAGTTTCTCATTCCTCAGCTTCTCCTTCATCCTCCTGACCTCAGTGAAAGCACTCTGCTTCTGCTCTAAAACATCCTTCCTAGCTGACTGCCTCCCTGAACTAAGCTTCCAGAAAGAACCAGCCAATGCATGCTCTCCTCCCACCTCTTCCTTGCCCCCACAGTTACGTTCCTCAGTCAAATTATTGGTTTTCTCCAACAACACTGTTTTCCTGCTCCTGTTCTCAGCCTCTTCAGATTTTGCTCTCCTTTCTCCAACAAGACCATGTGCATCATCTTTACAAGCTGCCATTTTGACTTCTAGATCCCTTGCCAGACTGTGGAAATTTGTGGTCTGCTCAGCTAAGTTGCTCTTTTCAGTCTTAGGGTTCTGGAAGTTCCTCCACAGCAGGGCACTCTTCTCTGGGACACAGAGGAAACGGACATGGGATAGGTAGGAATGCTCACATTTAAAGACTCGGTCGCATTCTTGGCATCTCAACTCTGCAGAAACAGACAACAAATGATGAGTTTTGCAAAGGCGGAATCATGGACGGATGCAGATACTGACCCTGTCATTGACACCAACAAAAAAATCAGAAACACCTCTTGTGTCATACAAGATAACATATGGTGAAGCTAATGCCAGTGCAGAATCAGGTCCCTTCCTGCTATACAAAATGGTTCTCTCTTATTTGTCTCCACGTACTACTTGCAGAAATGCTTTCATTTAGACTCTCAAGCCAAGACTGTATTACATAAAATGTAATTATATTACATAAACTTAAATAAAATGGCCAGTACACAGCGACCTGGATAAAACCATATAGACTTTATGATGATTTGAAGTCTGAACCCAGATTTGGCTCTACATTTGTAAACTAAGTCATTGGCTTTAATACAGGACGAATGTTAAACTCTATATATCCAAGCAATAATGTGTTTTAGACCTGGATTCAAAGATTTTGACACGAGCCTCTATTTTTAGGATACTCTGGAAGTTTAATACCATTCACAAATCATCTGACCTTAGCCTAAAGCCTTTACTCATGCTCATTTGGCAAGCTGTTATATGCCTTAAGGCACAGCCGTCTGTGGCAAAGAAAATAATGTTCAAAGTGAAACAATGCCAGTGATGTGCAGGAGGAATGGGGAACATTGATTCCTTCTGGCCTTCAGACCTACTGCATCTCGGGTTCACTGGGAGGATTGATTGCCATGAACAGATGATACATAATTCAGCAACCAAGACACATAGGGTACATCTTAACCTTTGCAAACTGTATCCATGCTATGTTATTTCACAACACACAGCAATTTTTAAATGCAAATGATGCCAGACAGCACCTGAGGCCTCGGATACATAGGAAAGTTCATAGATTGGTTAGGTAGTACCACAAATTCCTAATTTTTGGCTCAGCACAGCTCAGATCACTTTCCAAATTACAGACACTGAACTTTCTTCAAGAAAATAAGGCTGCTGAATTGGGTGGAACATTACATCTGCTAGTTTAAAGTTTCTTGTGCAGATAACACTTTTCCCTGGTGAATCCAAAGGGCTGACAGTGTGTGTCTATGCAGAAGCTAACAGAATACACTAAAACCAGCTAGAATTATTTAGTGAGTTCCTGCTATGAATGTGTCTGTATTAATTTAATATTAATTTACAGAAAAGCACATTATCACATAAATTTGCCAATTCATACCTTTACCAGCCTACACCTTTACTAACCAACCTCTACAAATCAACTACAGGGAATGTAGAAAAGGTTTTGTTCCAATCTAACTAGATAAAGTTTGGAGCAAATGACAGTTGTAGTCAGACTTGGCATGGACCTGACTGATTTTCTTGGTGTCTACATAATGTAGATGTTTATTTTTTCAACAACTGCCAGGTCAACTTCTTTTGGAGCAATGAATTTTCACCAACATCTTAGAAACAAACTCAAGCCTTTTTCCTCCTTCCCACTGTATCCCACACCAAATAGGCAGACTGCTGTATGCAGTACTGTCAGGTTTGTTATGTATTTTTATAGCCCTGGTTATTTACAAGATTAAAGCTGAACACTGGCCTATACCTGATTCCTCAATGAGCTAAAAAAGGCGTATTTCCAACTGATAATTTAGACTTTTAGGATTCCAAGTTAGTCACGTGCACTGGTTTCCATTACATAGCTCAAAAATTTCTGCATGAATCCCTAGTGCACCATCCTCTGCGAGAAAGTAGCAATGAAAATGGCATTGAGAACTGCAAATTTGTTCTTGCTCTATGCCTCCAGTTCAACCCCCAAAGCAGAAGGTCTCTTCTCTTAGCCGACCAGCTAAGGATTTAGACAGGTTTTATTTCACTTATTACAAAACAACCGCATACTAAAGACGTTGTAAATTCGCTTTCTGCCCTCAGTGACCCCTGCAGTCAGCAACTTGGTACTTACCACTCTGGGGACTCTGAGGTTTTATCTCATTGAAACCCAAGAGGCTGGAAAGCTCCTCATCATACCAGACAAGCAACTCCTCATTTTTATTGATTTTCCTGGTGGAGCGATAATATAACTGGCTGTTTTCTAAGTAAGCTTCCAAGTTCTGCTCCTTGCTATTGGCAGCTGCTTGTACAAGTCTCATCCAAGGCAGTCCTGTGGGACTGTGCACAGATGTAACGTCTACCTGTGAGACAGGACACATAAAAGGGAAGTTACAGGTCTTGAGAGCCAGAGTAAGATTTCCATCACATTCAAGAACAAAACCTGTTTTTCTGCCTTATATCGAGCAAATATGACGAAGCTGTGAGCCCGATACACACACCCATGTCAGCAAATCCAAAGTCATCATAGGGAAAAGGCTTCCCCTATGTGAATGCTAAGAACTCTGGGAATACAGCTGCATGGGAAGGAGAAGGAGACACCAATGTTCATGTGTAACATCTCATGGCAATGCCAGGCCTGGTATGTTGGTCAGTCTCTGGCCCACTCACGGCAAGGATGATGTTCTCTGTCCTTTGCAGGCTATCCCATGAGACAGTGCCAGGTGTGGATCACAGAGGTACAGAAGGTGTGATCCTCTGTAAGAAGGGGTCTCAGTCTCATGGGAAAATGGGATACGAGTCAGGGTGCTGTGGCCTGGGGGGATGAGAGATGCGCAGACCCCTGGATCAATGCAGTGAGAGACTGGAAATGAACATACACTCTTGGCAGATGCATGTGGAGTTTTTCACTGACATAAGACGATATGGATCAGGAGGTATAAGAATAACCTTGGTTATTTGATTCAACACCCCAAGTAGACAACATCTGCATATCTGCTTGGCTAGATTACATAAAACATAGATTTTAATAAATATAACTAAGAAGCACTTACATGATCTCTTTCCTCTTTAAGAAACAAAATTAGATATTCCTATTCTTACCTTTGATAAATAATTAAATTCATTTCAAGGTATCTAAACAGATAAAAACTCATCAGATCAGTATTCATTAAATAATTTCTTAGGTTGTAAGGTCAGGCACTAAAAAGTTTAAAAAATAATATTAAGTCTGCTATTTAAAGTTCCGTTCTGTGTGTATACTAAAGTGTAGTCCTCAGTCACATATAAACTTTTACCCACAGGACTCCTGAGTCATTTAGTCACAGGTTGACTATGCTCTGGACATAATATAACTACAAAACATTAGGCTTGGTCTTCCTCTTTCAGCGTGACTCCCATCTTAGTTTATTACACTGAACAGGGACTGATTTATTTCTTTATAGGTTTTTCCTTGCTGTTTACCACAGCAGATCTATGCCCTCTGCAGTATTTGAAAGATGGGGAAGATTTTCATAGCTTGAAGGCTGAAACACAGGGCGATCAAGGGCAGCATTTACATGCATAAAAAGCCTCAACTAATTTTTGAAGCATTAAGTCATTGTTTAGAAAGGAAGAAGTTTGAAAATGAAAAATGTCTAATGACAAGTATGATCTAAATTTCACCCCAAGCAATGTATAGCTCTTTGTTTTCCACTAATTGCAGGGCAGCCATTCAGTGGTGTTTGGTATCAAAAACAGTATTTTGGCTAATTATTTCTCTAGTTTTAAGTGACTATTCCCCACCATGAAAAGTACGATCACATTAGTAGCTTGGATACAAGAATGAAACATTAAGGGACCACTAGGAGGAGAGTTAATTAGTATAAGGGAGAAAATAAATTAGAATGGCCTGTAACTGGTTCTCTCTAAAAGCCATGGTAATTAACAATGATTGAGAAATACAAGTGTCTGACAGCGACACAAGAACACCCACACACAGTGGTTGTAACTAATAGCTATGACAGAGGCTGTCATATTTTAGTTGCTGTGTTTCAGAAATACTGAGCAGCCACCCAGCGCTCTAAGCAAAGTCAAAGGGAGCACAGCTTCTCCAGGAACCAGGACTCCAGGGAAAGAGCTGAGTGAGCCTAAAGAAGGTGTGGAGGAGTACCAGACATAAGATCTGGGTGCTGCCAAATAGAAGCACACACCAGCATTAGTTTTTCCATGTGTTTTAGAGTCACTATAAACCCAGCAAGTCCACCCTGTTCTGGAGATGGCAATCCCTCAGATGAATCCTTTGCACCCATACAGGAGGAAAGGGCTTCACAGCCCAACAGGCTCAATCATAGCTGGACTATGGAAGCAACGTGGCTTCCTTGGGAGATACTAGAGGAGAAGGGAGAGCATATGACTCTTCCTTGAAACCCACAAGAAGCTGTAAGGGGTAGAGGAACTCAGCTGGAAAGAACTATCTGTGCCAAGGGTTGCCAAGGCATTTGCTTTGCCCAAGTGCATAAATTGGGCAAAGGAGTTCAAATTAAGGTCTCCAAGTGGATAAGAGAGAAATTATGGAGTTCCCTTTTGGTCTAAACAAAAAAGCCGAAGATGAGGAACCATTGTTAGAAATAATATTCCCAAATTCTTGCCAAATTATTCCTGTGTGTATTCTGTTTGTACTATAGCCAGCAGAGCAAAACCCATTTCTTGTTCTGCATTTCAGTGCCATGATAACAACAAAGTATCATGATTGAATTGTTAATTAATTGACTACACAGAGTTAGGAGCTTAACGGTAGTTCCTGATTTCTGGAAGGTTTACTTTTAATTATGAGTAGTTAACAGGATATGGGACTACCGATTGCATCTAAAACAGCTACTTGCACAGAATTCCATGTATTTACTGCCAAAAGACGGAGATCTGAGCCAACTCAGGCATCCAATTTCATTGCTGCATAGCAATTACTTAGCTCAAGTGTAGAAAAACACTAAAGCCATCTCTCCAGAGGGCTCTTCCCATGTAGAAACCCTTTGAGGCTCTTTCTTGAGTCTACAGTAATTCAAAACTCCCAGGAGAAATACTGACATATTCCATAAATAAAGCCTCATTTCAGGACAGGTTTCTCTCCAAAGAGTTTGTCGATCTCCTGGAGTGCTAATAAGGCAAGTCCAAGAAGGCAAACTTGTGCCAGACTCAAAACAGTCAGATAAATCCTGAAGCCTTTTACTCTCTTTCTTACTCTGTTTAAAGCAGAAGTGTAAAACAGGTATATCCCAACAACTGTGTCTTCCATATTACACACACACCCTGGGATTTCTCTCCTCCAGAGCAGAGAAATCTTAAGTGAACCTGGATCTCTCCCAGATCCATCCATGCCATGGAATGTGGGAAATTGGCTTTCCTCACACCGTAAAACACTACCTCTCCATCTTCATCTAGACCAATGGTGACTGAAAGGCACTCCAAGACCCAGAAAACCAGGGTAACAGGCCAGCACAAAATATGCATTGCTCAAATGAAAAATGTTATTACAAACAGTGGCTATGGAACAAAAAAATTTTGGTAATTAAAGTTAGAAAGTTAATGCTCCATCATAATCCTGGCGTTTCTGCTTTCTCTACAGTGATTGAGAAGTGTAGCTCTAAAACAGACATACGTATCTAAGCTAACTTCAGGAGGTCCGTGTACTAACAGCAGTGAGTTGTGGCTGCCTGAAGATTGTGTGGACTAGTTGCTCAACTGCCATGGTGATTTCACTTTTATGGATAACTGAGCAAACCGTGTTAGCACTTGCTTGGATCTGTCAATAAATGCTGTGAATCCACCACCTGCATGAATCAGTGCAATGCCACAGTTTTCCCTCTCTGTTCTCACAGGGTTGTCACACCTGATAAATATCCTTTGTCCTGTGTAAAGATGAAACCTGAGTGTGAGGTTTCTAAACTATTTGTCCCTCTCCCCTCCTAGTCCACACCAGCGCTGAAGCAGATCATCAATCGTCAGCATAGAAGTGGAACTTCATATTCTTCCTGCAAAGGAAACAGTTTTCACTGAGGTCCCTCTAATCTACAGCTCACAAATCAGAAATGCATTGACTACTTCTCCCCTCTGAAGGAGCTGTTACTCATACTGAACGAAACAAAAAAACCTACCCCTCGCAAAGTTACCTTCTCAGGGATGGTGCTGCTCTTTTTGATATGACTGACATTAAACACTGTTTTCTCATACCTTAAATACATAGTGGATGTTCCGTCTATCAGAACACTTGAGAGCAATAAAAGCTACAGTGTCCAGCAGGGTGTTCTGGAGCAAGCATGGTCCAAAAACAACTTCTTCAGGAATGTCTTGTGTGGTATGAACAGTAGCCAATATGTCCGGAAAATGGTGATGCAGAAGCTTGTTGTCACTTGTCCAAAGGAATTTAGGCAAACATGTAAGTTCCATTATAAACCTATAAAATACACAAAAAATCACATTTGGAATAGAGATGGAAGTGGAAGGGGGCATCACTACTTACAATACAGAGACTTCGAGGACTATAGGTGAACTGTAAGAGCATGCCAGGACATTGTTGGTTACAGAGTTTAAGCATTACAACATCCAGTTTAGAAAGAGAAAGATTACTTTGCACTAAACCAAAATCTTAGGTTTGTAAACAAGTGAGATACTCTTCCTGGAATAGGCAGACACTCCAAGAGTTCAACTGTTACTCTCTACAGTCAGAAATAAGACGCTTTGGGAACAGTAAGGAGAATTTTCAGTGAGTAGAACTCGGCATATTCTTGTTCAGCATATTCTCAGATATCCTTCTTAATTATTAATAGTTTGTAGAGGTGTGAAGAAAGGTAGAGAAGGAGAAAGGCAATAAAAAAAGCAAGCACTTTTTGAAATACATTTTTAAAAAGCTGTGCTTTTTTATTTGAGTGCAACATCAGTCTAGTTTCTGGTTAAGCTGACACAAAGCTAGAAATAAGTCCCAAGTCTATTCAACCTGAATGCACAAAATCTGTGGAGATGGCTGAAAAATATTTTTATATCTCAAAATATGTTATCAGTTGTTGTTGAGAAAATCAAATCAGATTGTGACTCTTTGCATAGCAATACTTTTAGCACAATGCTAGTAGAAGATGAATTTTCCTGCCCCGAACGTAGAATATTTTTCAGTGCAGAGTAAGTTCTGCAATATGAGCCACAATCTGTGAACTCAATTTGAAGTGAGGAGGCAGGTTTGAGTTATCTGTCATTCTAAGCTTCTTCAGGTTTTTAATAAAGATACTGCCATCTCCAGCTCCCAGCTGGAGGTCATGGAAAACCCCTCATTTATGCCATCAAGAGCTGGATCAGGTCCATTAGGCAGAGAAAATTAAAGAGAACAGCAACAAGCCCTGAAGATGCCTTAGCCTAATAAACACTGAGATAGAAGGGCTGAAAATCTACTCTAATCTTTCTCACTCTCTGACATCAGAATTGATTTGTTACTCACCGACTCACTACTTAAACTGAAGTGGTATAAAGTGCTCAGGAGAGTTCCACTGATTTAACTAAATCAATTTCTAATTCAGCATAGTTAATTCATTATAATTTTTTCCTTGTAGGTAAGGTTTAAGATCTTACCCTAAAAATATTAAAATACATGGTCACATATTCAGTATGTAGTAAACATCTGATGGATGAAGGCCTAAACCAGATGACCAAGGCAAAGAGTGGGATATAACAGGTGAAAAAAAAAAAAAAGACTGGATGGCTTGCCAGGGATTAGTCCCTAAGAGAAGGCTAGACTGGGTTTCTGCTTTCTTTTAATGGTAAGTTTCACTTCCTGGTTTACCAATCATTTCCTAAAGTTACTACTGGTGTGAAAACAAAATGACGGGATATATGTGTACATTTGTAGAATATATGGAATCTACCTAAATCAATATAATGTATTCATACGTATGTGGCTGTTTCAATTTAAAATATATCAATGAATAAATGGAAACAGTCAAGGCATATTTGTTTAAAATAATACCAAAAGTTTCAAACGAATCAGAAATTAAATTTGATATCTAAAATATTTAAAAGTCTCTCTAAATAAGTTTAGAAACAAATTGTAACCTGAGCCACTTTATTTTCTAAAGAATTCACATTCAGGAAATTCCTAATCTCTTCTGACATTATTTTACTTATCCACTTATGACCCTAGAAGGCAACACCTCTTATTAAGATCTCCGTTTCCATGAAATTCATCTGAATTTTTTCATGTAAACTAAGATAGTGCTGTACCTTGATATACTGTTGTCAATCCAGGGGAAGCAGAAAATCAGGGCCCTCAAAATGAAGCTTTCAATGAGGAAGGACACTGGATTTGAGCACACACACTTCTCATTGGAAGAGGATGCATGCTACCTGTGTGCAGTCAGTTTTTATCTCCAGAAACCTCAGCCCAAGCACATATACGAGGGTTTAAAGAAGCTACACCCCCTCCCAGCCAGCTACTGCTGCTTTCTCCCTTTCTCCATTTCAGCAGCTTTTCAGAGTTACCGTAAACCCAACCGTACGCAACAAGAACCATTTCTCCAAAGACTGAAAATGTGCGGATACCCAGGGAAGCTGTGAGATTGATGTGTAACAGCCCCACCTAGTGATCCCTAACGCAATCCGCACCCCAAAGAAAGATTCACCAAGGGGTACGACACGCTCTAGCACTGTTTCCTGCCAGATAGGTCTGCAACCATCAGCTCGAAAAGCACAGCCACAGCCCACACCTCCAACCCTGACATTTCTTCTGAGTTCCCTGGCGAAGGTGTCAACAGTTCCCAACAAGGCGTGTGCTGCTTGCTGTGCTGCCCACTGCCCTGCCCCAAATCCTGAATACGGATGGGTTTCCACACATCCGAAGGGATGGGCATGCACTAATCCCCTGGACACAGGAGTCTCTTCCTGTCTCATAGGGGAGGGGAAGGAAAGCTTCATTAGGAGCACTGCCCTATGGCAAAGGTAAATGGCCATGGGACAATAAATCAATATTTATTCTCCAGCAAATAAACCAATATGCGCATGTCTTCAGTTCCATTTAATTACCTAGATTGATGGGATATGGGAAATGCAGGTTAATATGGATTATCAGATACTTCCTAACATACCTCCTCTATGCACCCCTCAAACTCAGTATGACATTAAAGTTTGCTTTTTTCTAAGTGACTTGTTAACTTAATCTGTGTTCAAAACAAAGAAAAAAAAAATCCCCCAAATCTACAGGCATAAATGCCACTTTAGCAGCTGTGGAAGCACGGAACTCAACTTCTGCACAGAAGGGTCAACTTTGTGAAAAGTTATGAAAAGGGTTACACAGCAAATGGAATTGTTAAGGTCAGCCTTGGGCCAAAAGCTTTCCGCATGAGAACATCGATCTTTCCAATCATTTGTCGAAGGCACCATCTAGTGACAGATCTCAGTATAACACAGTGTCGCAAGACAAAGTAACACAGGACATCCCATAGTCCCTGGTGCTGTTGGTGTGCGGTATTGCCGCAGCTGCTGAGCACTCTGTCAGGCATGACTCGTTTCTCTCGTGAGTGGGTCATTCTCTCTGCCACCCTCCGCTCAAACAGGAGGTTAGGTGTCTCCACGGGTACTGGGTTTTATAGGGTCTGGTCACGGTTAATGTCAGGTAGGGAGAGTAATTTAAATTTACAGTGCTGACTTTTTGAAAAAGAGAAGGGAGGCTGAAGATGTGCTGCTCGTGCTCAGAGTGGAGAGTGTGGATACTCAGCAATATTACTAAGAAAAAGGGTGAATCTTTTTTTCTACAGTCTTCAAAGAGCATTAAGAAAGCTCTTCCCTCTGTACCAACTAGATTTCAGCTTCTGCTACAGAGGCAAGTCCATCAGCTGAGGGACAAGAGCGAGCACACATGACTGTACTACTTTCAAAAATGAGCTGCTACCTCTGCAAAGGATTGTGCTGCGTCCTGTGGGCTTTCTGACCTGTCCTCAGAGGTCTCCATTCCAAAGTGGAGATTCATCCACAGGACAATACTGGAACAAGTCCTGCCTCCTGTAAAGGTGAGCAGTGGTAGGGAGTTCTCAGGTAGCTGCACGCCTTATCCTGGAGAACTGAAATACTGACTTCCTCAAAAGTAGACTGAGTTTTGAAGCATGATTTCAGAGGAGAGAAACAAATTTAATTGATTTACTTTATGAACTCTGATGGAGCCAAGGAAACCAGAACAGATGAGCTGAAGGGAGGTAAAAGAACCATGGACAACAGGAGTAAGAGGTATAAAACTATAAAAGCTTTACTGGCATCACAACAATACTGTGGCTGGAGTGTGGAACTAAGCAGCTGCAGCATAAAAGAGGGTACCCACAGACAACCTAGGTAATGCATTTCTACACTGCAGACTTTTTTAAATTACATTTCAAGATGACTTTTTAATGGCTGTTGCTGTTAAAGAAACTTATCAGTCTGTGTGACCCTTCTAAAGCAAGTTTACTAACACAGATTTATCACATGAGTTTGAGGATGGTGGTGTCTGGAAAATGCACAAAGAGGTGCCTTTTCAGCAAAGCTTGGGAAAGTTTAGCAGTATCCCAAATCTAAATCCACATAGTGTTCTTCCCCCAGTAATTCCAGTCAAATACTCATTGACACTTTACAGAAATAAATCTCAACAGAGTATGGTCACGAGGTTGCCCAGGGCCCTAATCAGTTTGCTCTTTTCAGTCCTGCCACCATTTACTGCAAACCCAGAGACAGCTGTGTGCAAAGTCAGATCCTACTGCTGCCACAGGGCATCTGCTGGATTCTCAGAGAGGGTCAGCAGATGTATGACTACACTATGGCACTTGCCAGTGCAGAAGGCAGCTGCATAACAGTCAGTGCAACCTCATACCTTGAAAGCACCAACAGGTATCTTAGAAGAGCAGCAAAGCATGCAGCACTCAAAACAGATGACAGAAATGAGCTAGAACAAAGAAAGATCATGTGTAAGTAGGCCAGAATATAAATCTCAAATACCTCTCAATTTTGATGGAAGTACATGCTTTTCATTTGGTTATAATCTAAAGCAAAAACTTCAGCCACAGCCAAGATGCTTGGGAGGTTTTTTTGCAACTTTCCTTAGTTTTCAGGAATCTCATATTTGAATCTGAATGAGCGTTCTACACCAAACCATGAACCCAGTACTTGAGCTCTTGTTTAATTACAAATCTGGTCTCAATACAAATCTCACATCTTTGCCAACAGTCTTCATAGTCTAAGGAAAGTAATTGAGAATCTACAAATGGAGTCATAATGAGAAATTGAGAAGGTATACTAGAATGCCTGGCATTTTTCTTTGACAGGCTGAAGTAGGTGAATTGCTCATATTCTTTCCAGGGAGCAAAGAACAGAGAAATTATCATAACAGAGAATCTTCAAGACTTCAGTCAACTGATTACTCTTGTCTTATGTTATTGATTTCCGTACTTTGGCTACCTCCTCTAAGGAGCAGTGATTCTGCTGTGCTTTCACTTCTTACAGATTCACTAGCTGTTTACATATGACTAATTCACTCTTCGTCTACTATGTAGCAAACTTCACAGGACTCTGTTATAAGCTTCATTGTGAAGGTCCTATCTTCAACTCTGTATCATGCAGGCAATGACATGCTTGCCTCAAAGTGCCAATGCTGGGAATGCCATTGCTTCCCAGAGACGTGATCCCACCCATACAACATAATCCTGCAATTCTCACTCATGTTCTGCATAAGCAGTTCCTGTCCCTCTGGGCTCACCCACACGTGTCTCTGAGGGGGTGAAATAAAATTAATATTTATAGTGCTTTACTAGCACATTACACTCAGATCACCTTTGGACGATGGGTACTCTTCAAATTCTATCTGTCACAGATGTGAATTCTTCATATGGATGAGTTTAGGGACTTGCTGTTTAATGGACTCTTGATCCCCCAGAGAGTATTTGATACACATATACCATGTCCCTGAGTGATGGATTTTGCATCTTGATTTCTGAGAAGTGTGACAGATCTGTCAAAGAACAAGCACCTATAGGCAGGCAACTCCTTATGGATTATGCAATTGTGGATGTTCCATCAAAAAGCCCATGAAATAGATGGTGCTCACAGCAAGTGCTCCCAGCCTGCTTGATTCCAGAGTAGCACATAAACTGTTAGTCATCTTTTGGTTTCCTAAGTGTTCTTCCAAGCTGGAGCTCTGCAGATAGCCGCCTCCTCCTCTCTCCCTACTTCCTAGCACTTGTATATTATCCCATTAACCAAATAAGATTACCACACCTGCCTTCCTGAAAAATGTTTACGTAGCTCCCACACCTCACGAGAAAAACATGTTTCTAGAGAGGAAAAGAGAGAAAGGAATTTTCAGATCCCTGACTTTCTACTGTATGGCCTTCAGATGTCACTGCAAGCTCTTCTGAAAAATGTCTGGAAATTCCCAAATGTAGAAAGACCAATTTTAGCAAGGACTCACCTACATCCTATTTTCAGAGGATCTGACCCGATTCTCCTTGCCACAGTGATAATGTTGAACTGTGGCATCATTTGGAGCTTCTTGGTGACCATAAAGACACTGGTAGCCTTGCTTAATATTATGATCAACTATGCAAGTGCGAAAGAAACAAGGTAGTTCAGCTCTTCACAATCATACATGGAAGAAGATAATAAAAACTGTTTCTCTTAAATTAATTTGATTTTTAAAAATGTCAATAGCTTTTTCTATTTTGCCAATACATTCCATTCTAACTGTAGTTTAATTTCCATATAGTTATATCCCTTTCAAAGCAATTACTGCAGGTGGAAAATAAAATGGCACAGAAGTTACTAAAAAAAATAATAATTAAAGTATTTAATCCTGGAAAGCATCATCCCAGAGTCTCAGACTTTTTCCAGAGCACAGATTAATGTAAACAGTATACCTCTGCACTTGCCATGTCAACAAAACTGAAAGAAAAAAAAAAAAGGTGAAATATTAAATACTGGAACCATCACTTCCTTCACCTTTTAACTTACTGCTTTCTGCTCAGAAGTGTGACGGTATTTTCCCTGAAGTGCATAACCTGTGACTTTGTGCCAATGCACTCCTGTGGCCGCTGCCAAAACTGCCTTTGATTTCAATAGGTCTGTCGGTCTGAGGAATCCATGATCAGACATGCAGTGTCATGCACAATAAACTACAGATAATAAAGGAATTGAGCTGATGCAGACAGAGTGGTCTGTCTGCAGCATTTATTATTCTCTGTTGTTATAAGGAACTGAGGACTCTTAACGTATGAAGAAAATTTCAGGGGAATCAGAGACGGAAAAGTGAGAAAATCCATCTGCGGGTTTTATACAATCGCTTTTCTTCTGAAGGTTTTCTTCACTTTTTATTTAAACTGTGAACTGCAAAGGAGAAGAATCAAAACTAAAACTGAAGGATACTGGTGGGAAATCAAAATTTTTGTTTTAAAAGGTAAAATAAGTAATTCCAGAACCCACACAATAAATCCTAAGAGAAATCACAATCTGTTTCCTAAATTAAATTGTAAGCTGAGAAGTCCTTTAAAAGCAAGAAAAGTCCAAACAAGTAATTTCTTTTAGCTCACTGCCATGGCAAGACAGAGCTTATGTGCTTCAGCCTGGGTGCAGCACCGTGAGCTGCTTCCTTTTGAGCATGAAGTGGTTTCTTTGTACCTTTAGTGCTGAAAATCCTGCACACATTAAGAAAATTTTACAAACATGCATGGAGAGGACAGGTAGATACATCTATGTGCTGCCATTCCCAGTCTGTTTGAGATGAACAAAGCCATCTGGGGGTTTGCTACCCATCAGACAGACATTATATCCCAAGCAGAATATGTAAAGATCTTGGATTATGTTAGAAAGGAAAGAATTGCTCTTGATTTTAAGAAAGAAAACTAGTCATATGTCACTCATTTCTGAGTCTCAAGTTTAGCAACCTGTCCATCTTTGAGAAAGAGCCCATAAGACAATATACCTTGAATTTCTAAGCATTGAGTATGCTCTGTCATCCTCACCTTTTTATTGGTCACAAATTTGGACGCCAGCAGCGATTCTGCATAAAAGAAAGAGGGCAGCTGATCCAAAGAGGATCCTTGCCTGTCAGTCAGCCATGTCCCATCTATGCATTAAGAACAGCCCAATTAGCACGGATTAAGTAAATGAGATAATGATAATAAAACCTGTGGAAACTTGGTGGTGTGTTTTTGTTGTGTTGATTTTGTTTGTCTGTTGGTTTGTTTGTTTGTTTTGCTGTCCAGGGCTACAACTGGGGCATATTGTGAGTACATCTCAGTTCCTCACAGCTCTTATGTACTGCTCATTTGAACACATGGCATGATTCAGTCATGCTTGCCTGACTAGCTTGCCTGAGCTAGGCATCTGGGAAGAAGTAGAAGAAAATACAACAATAAGTATCAAGGAGGAATTTGTTGACTGAAAAAATGAACTGAATCTAAAGACAGAGAAATAAAATTGGGACTGAACTAGCCTGATGCATGAAAATGATTTTTCCTTGGCATTCCAGACCTCCCCAGCTTTCTTTCATCATACTTTTCTGTACAGCAGCTGCACAACTCTAATCTGGCAAGCCTCTAAAAATAATGAGTAGAAACAGGGAAACTCACTGCCTGGCATCCTCTGAAATGATCATGAGGCAGCTCAAGGTGAAAAGTTTGGTGTCTACTTTGAGCTTCCTGAAACTGGGTCCTTTTTGAGGTTTTATTGTGAATCAGAGGCCTCCAGTCTTATGGGTGCTCACCATTTTGTTGTTGTATCGTCCTGATGTCTTCAGGGAGCAGTTCTCCAATTCTTACTATTTTAAGGCTCTATGGTCTTCAGATTGTCTTCTATCATCTGAAATCCCCAGTACATGCAATGTAAGCTGACAGCTCTTGATGAACCATCATTATATCTTGGCTGGATACCCAGCCTAGTGAATCATGAAACTGCCAAAGCTTTTTATTATGAACAATCTCTCAAACTTCAGTGGGAATAACGAAGAAGACAGAGCTAAACTCCCTGCTTGAAAATGAGTAAACATCTCTAACTTCACATGTGCTTTAAGCAAGTCTTGTGACATACAGGAGCCATTAGGAAGTGCAGATTAAAATAAAAGCCTCCAAGTTTCTTCTTATTTTCTCTGAGGACAGAGAAAGTTGAAGTGGGTTCTCTCTTGATGGATGGTAGCTGCCCCACAGACACGCAGAGCTGCCTCTCCAAGGTAGATGTGCTTTAAGTCCAAGGATGCAATTTCCAGTCCCCACCTGAAGTCCAGGAACAAAATCCCTGAGCCTGAGCATCACATCTAGCCTGATGACAAAATAGATGAGATTTGATGAAGTCCCAGTAGAGTCACGCACCCTAGCCCCACTGACTTTCAAATGGCAGCTCAGCACCAAACTTCCTTACGTTTTTAGGACTTTCCACATTGAACCCCTATTTCTACTGCCACTGTCTTCCATGGCAGGAAATGTGATAGGTAGGAAAGGAATGGAATATCCCACATAGCTGGAAGGCCTGGTTAATACTGATTTGTTGGGATGTATGATGTATGATGCAACAATATCTGCATAGTTCTATGTGAAGCTTTCTTTGATTTAGCTGGAGGTTTTCAATCTAGGGGAACACAAACAACAGGTTCATTCAGGTCTCTGTTCCACCTTTCATAGGGCTTAAATACAAGAAATGCAGTGCAGGCAGTGGGAGGGCTTTTGATGTTTCAAATTGGACAATGAGCAACAGTAATACCAAGTCGCATCAATTAGAAAGAATAAAATAAGTTTATTTTCTGCAATACCTGTGGTTCAGATAGACTGGGTACATGTTTAAAAAAATGTCAGTGTTTCTTTCCAGTTGGGTTGGTCCCAGGGGCAGAATTAGTTCTGTCTGGCACTGTAACTGATGAATGAACTAATGAACCCTGTTGGATGGTACTGGGTTGTACAAATCATTCATAAATCAGGCAATCCACCTGTGGATAAAAAGATGACTACAGCTCTGTAGTCTGCTGGCTTTCAAAGACTTTATTTTTGTGTGAAGGGCTGACTCTTCACTGGACTACAGCTATTCTGTCTAATGGAAGAACAGTACCTTTATCCACCACTTTGCTCTTGTGGTTTCAAGGCCCAAGACCTAAAAAAGAAGGTTTCTGTAGGATAAAGGGAGCATGTTTTAATTCTTCATCCAGTGTTAAGGATTATCAGACTGTAAATGTTATGAATTAACATAATTTCAGCTCCTTATACACCTCTGTATGCAGCACACTGTATGGATATATTTCAGTTCAGAGCACAAGGCATTTCATATTCCAGGCCTGAACTGTGCTGGTGGTCAACTCAGATATTTGGTCTGGTTTCTGCTCCTGCTGCTCTGGCATTGTTCACTATTCAGCAATGGACATAATGCCCCAAAACATCACAGAAAGTTTGAATTTTACAGGGAACAACCAGGAAAGAACAGAAAGCAAACGTACAAATGTCTCTACTTTTCTCACACACAAAAAAAAGCATACAAACCCCCCACATTTTCAAGCAACAAAGTTATTCCATGAGGGGGGAACAAAGAAGGCAATTATTCATGTCACATAGTATAAGAAAGTTACTTGTCTCACAGATGTGTGTACCTACCCACTTTCAGCAAAATCCTTGTTTGATTGACATAAATAACAGCCCTGACCATAGCAGTTTGTGCTAACACATTTGTTCTCACACAGATCTGTGCATTTGGTCCTTTATCCAGGCATCCATGCAGACAAAACCACCATTCCCTACGCGTAGCCACAGAAAATGAAGGAACAACCAACCAACATGATCTAAACACAAACAGACTGAACCAAAACCAAACAGACTGAAACAAAATGTGTGACTTGTGAAAACAGTCATAAACATTTGTCTTCTCTCTTCATACAATTCCCATTCATGCCTCCTTTTCACAAATCTAAAGAAATTACGTTATTTGGTTGATGTAAAAGATATATTAAGGTATGTCCCTGTTACTATTTTTGGCAGCTTTAGATTTATAAACAAGTTATATCTGATCAAATGTTTCTTTCTGACAGGAAAGCATATACTTATGGTGTGTAAGCACAGACATATATATACATAAACATATATACACGTGCATACATTCACGACTACACATACAGCTACAGCTGTTTATTTTTTTGTGATTTTATATTTAAAGAGAAGTGTTTTAAAACAAAGAGCAGTTACTTTCACATGGTTAATACCGGAAATTTCTTCAACAGTGCTAAGTAACATTAACTTACATTAATCTTATTTACATTAATGCTAAACTCAATACATAATGTCAACTCCAATAACAGCAAGTGATGGAGCTGAAGAACACCATGTAAGCTGAAATTGTGGGAAGCAACATAAACACTACAGTAAAGCCAAGAAACCTTTCAATTTAAAGTGATTTTGTAAACTAAAATAGGTCTGACTTAAAATAATTTGTTTTCCAACAAAATACTCTGTTCTTTGACTTGGTGTTTATTATTAGCAATTGCATGTAATGTAAGACTGTGCTGCAGGAAAATTACATTAAATAAAGCATAGCACTATGGACATGGAAATATCCATCTATATCATACTAGGATTTAGCAAAGTAATTTCTTATGCAAAATCTTTGGTACAATCTGTAATTCTTAAAAATAATTTATTTCTGTACTTTGTCATCTGCTTATATTATGTTCAGGGAACAGAATCTAAACTAGTATTTTGACATTACATTAATATTTCTATGGTTCCAAAGCTATTTTTTTCTATAAGATAATATCTCTACAGAGTTTGATAAGGCACTTCAATTTAGCTTTGAAATACTGGAAAATGCTGCTTAAAATACAAAAAAAATTGCTTTCTCAAAGAACAGCTTATGCTTTGGTGTATTTTTACACATTAAAACATAAATTTAATCACTCTATTGCCTAAAGAAATCCCTCTTTCTAATACCAATCATATTTAATAAATGGTAACAAAAGCTGTCAAGTGCTATATTTTGCATTTTTAAAAGCCAAATATAAGGGATAACTCCTGAGTCACAATTTATTATTAAATTCTGAATTTCATACGTGAGCGCAACTGCTTTTTATTTAAAAGCAACTATATAAAAATATATAAAAGTATTTAAAAAATATATCTTCCATCAAGTTTCTATTGACATTTCTTCCAACTAGTAGCTGTCGGATCACAGAATAAAATCATTAAAATGCTTCAAACATTTCCAGTGGACTGAATTCCTATAGAAACCTTTTCATGTAAGGATTTGCAAATTTAAAGATCAATGTGACATTTTAAAATGACAGCAATAACAGCTCCTAACTTACTTAACTACTAAAAAAATTCTATTACATGGATATCCATGATATAAGGATGGATCCTTATATCCATGTCCCATGGATAGCCTTAGATTAGATACGAATAGAGAACAACAACGTAAACTATTCCAAAGAAGTTCATCAATTTCTTAAAAGCAATTAGATCCTAAGCAAATACCTAAAACAGCCACGATGCTCTGATGACCTGTCGAAGTTGGAAGGCTGAGGAGAGCTGTAACCAATAAAAAGAGCAACTGATGCTCGAGAGGTCTCGGCGAGAGAAGCCGGGAGGGAGAAAAAGGGCTACTGCCGGTGGGTTTGCCAGGGCGGATCCGCCTTATCCCCCCCGCCTCCGCATCGCCCCCCGGCAGCCCGGGGACGGTACCCGCCGCTCGCGGGACTCTCCTCGGGCCCCCTCGCTGCCGCACTGAGGCGGGCGGTGACAAGGTCGGGGTTAGGCACAAGTCACCAAGGGACACCCCCGTGCCCTCGCCTGCTCCCCAGCAAGCCCCCTCCCCAGGGCAACCCCCCTCCCCGGGGAAGCCCGGACCCGGGCACGACAGGTCCCGGCGGTGCGGCAGCGCCCGGGCTGCTGGGGGACCCCCGGAGCGCCCCGACCGCTCCGGCCCCGACCCGCCGCCCGCCCCCGCTCCGGGAGCGCAGCGCTCCGGCCCCGGGGCTGCGCAGCCCGGGCGGGCGGGACGGCGCGGCCGCCGCTCCGCCGAGGTCTGCCAGCGCTCTGCCGGCGGCAGGGGCCGCCCCGAGCCCCCTAACCGGACCCTCTGCCCCGGCCCCGCTCACCTGGGGGTCCCGCTGCAGGCTGCCCGCAGACAGGGGCTCTGCGGCGCTGGGGTCCCCGCCGTACCCCTTCCCCTCTCCCAGGATCCCGCTACGGCCAAGTCCCCGCGGAGCCCTCACCTCACCTCACCCCACCGGCGGGGCCGCCCGGCCCCCCAAGAGCTACGCCGGCAGCCCCCCGCCGCCGCACCGCCCAGTACGGCTGCACCCTCCTCCCCCGCCACGGCTCCCCGCCCAGAGCAGACCCCGGGAAACGCCTACCGCAGCGCCTGCCCCCGACCCCCGCCGGCAGCCAGGCGTCCCCCTCCCCCGGGACCCGCTGCCACTCCCGCCCGGGGGGTCCCGCAGCCCTTGCCGACGCAGAAGCCATCCCCGAGCGGCTGCAGACCGCAGCGAGGGAGAGTCTGAAGGTGGACGGGATTTCCCCTTGTAACGGTACCATAAAACGAGGAGTTTCTTTTAAACTTGGGGGAAAAAACCCACACACGCCCCCCTCAAATAAACAAAACAAAACCATCTTCAAAGCCTCCTTCCCAGTTGTCCTTTAGAGCATCTTACAACACTTATCAACACAATGCTCTCTTGGCAGCTGCAGGTATTGACAAGAACGGCTTAACATGAAAATTACTGTTTCATAGAAAGTACTCGCAGGATAAAAATTAGGACTTTGAGGTATGAAACGATTTGTGGCACAGCTGGTATGTAAAATAAAACCATCAAACGTCTTGTCATAATCAAATATCCCCTATATCTGGACTAGCCACATTGCTTTTGAAAGATGTCGTTCCATATAAATGCCTTTAACGCCTGGTAGAAAATTTTTATGAACATGTTGACAAATGAAATAACTCGGGTTATTTGATTAGTGTCCATGTAATCTGAATATGGGATTGTATCAGGAAAAGAAACGTCAACACTTTAATGCTTTTGAAAGGATGGATTTTCGCTGCAATTAAAGAGTAATCTTATACCAATAAAAAGAGCGTATCACTCGCCGTGTTCTGTGATACAGGCATTAAAGAGAATGGAGTCAAGAGTTTTGTGTTCTCTTTTAAAATCTTTTAAAATTGAACACTGGCCGAACGAACGACACTGTTAAGGACAGCGGGGGTTTGGTAGCTGCCCCACCGCACTGGGAGGTTCCGCATCCTACCGCCCTCCCAGGAACGGGGCGGTGTGCCGGTGGCGTCTCCTAATAATTCGTGGGAAACACTTGCTGATTTGGGGTGCAGGCGACAGGAAATCGGGATGGACAATTCCCACTGAACTTCATATCACAAGAGTTTATATTTTTGCAGACTTTATGCAAATAGCGACAGAAGGCGTAAGAAGGGACAATTAGACATTGCCACCTGCCTTATGGAGCTTGAACCAGTGTGAGACAGTGAGGTAACCTGTGCCCCAGGCACAGGTAAGATCCGCACCTTACGGTCAGCTTCGCAGGTGCTTGGTCTGATCTTCCGTCGAGCAAGACTCCAGCAGACGAGCCCTGCGCTGGGGTGACCGGCAGTCCCAGGGTTGCGCTCCCGGCCTGGCGCTCCCGGCCTGGCCCGCCCTGCCTCCCCGCTCCCCGCCTTTGGGCAGAAGTGCTTACCCCACACAAACCTCGCTTCGGCTTCGGACCTAGCAGGCTTGCCCGGCGAGTGTGACAGCCACCGGAGGGGCTCATGCAGATCGGAAAACCAGTTTTGTCTAAAAGAGGAGGCTGCGGTGGCGGGAGGCGGCTCTGAAAGGCAGCCCGCAAGCCCCCGCCGCGCCCGGCCCTCCTCGCAGGGGCTGGAGGAACAGGGAAGGGGCGCTAGCAGAGCCATAGCCCTCCATTCCACAAGGTGTTTCTGCCCAACACTAACCGTGGCAGGACCCAGCCGTATCCTTGTTTTGTGTATGCTCACCTAGCCTTAAAACGTCCCCCTCGCCGGGCCCTTTGGAGAAGGCAGGTGAGCCATCCATCTCGCTTTGCAGAGTCAGAGAATATATTAGAGATCAGAAAACAGCAGTGCACATTCTGCACATTATCGGAAAATAGTTACCGCGGATTTTTTCTCGTTAGTGCCTTACTCGGCTTTGGAGACTCTCTTGAAGTCTGCCGCGTTAGTTTACGAAACAGTCCTATATTCACGAGACACCGGGGGAAACTGGAGCCATCAACATTTTTATTTTGTTTCGAAAGGCCACGGTGTGTGCGGGGAAGGACGGCTGCCTCGGGCAGGGGGTGGCGAGGGCGGCCGGGACTCAGTGCGGGGGGTGCTGCTCCCGGCGACCGCACAGGCTGCGGACACTAGTGGGCACCGTCGAGGCCGAAGGCCGGCGGAGCGGGAGGAAGGGGGATTCCTGCTGCCCAGCAGCCGCTTGCTCATTTTTTGTGAATGTCGCCAGAGAGGATGTGGGTTTCTTGTATTTCTCCGTGATCTAAGTAATCGCTGGGTCTCAACTGGCCACTGCTCAAAAACCTTTAAAGTGGTGAGCTCAAGCAGTGCCTTCAGCTGTTAGCTGGGCATAGTTAAACGGGGCGAAAGGCTGAAAACCGGTGGACCCTCTAATCTTTTCTTGATAAGTCCCCGACCGCCGCCGCGGTTGGATGTGTCTGAACTTGGTCCAGCACAGAAATAGGGAACTGAAACCGAGATGCTTTCCCCGAAGTGCAAATTTTATTTCAGACTTGCAGGCAGCAGCTGATACCGCACAAAACACGGCAAGGGCTGCTAGAAGGGGCGCTGGATGCGACGGGGAAGGGGATTTGCGCGGAGGCGGCAGGAGCGCCGTGTCCACGCGTGTCCTCGTCGGGCGCAGAGAGAAAGGGCCCGCCGCCTGCGCGACATCCCACCGTTGCCCGATGGAGGCGGGTAGGGCTCAGGGCAGAGCTGCCGTGTGCTGTGGGGAAACAATCCAGGTGCCCACGCCCGTACCCCCGCACCGTGGCCCCTTCAGCGCCTCCTCGCAGGGCAGCGAACTCAGCCCGCCCGGGCCGGCCGTGCGCCCCTGCGGGTACCGGCATGATCGGGGGGAGCAGGTATCACTTTTTACTGCTGGCACGTGGAAGCGGCTCTTGGCCGCAGCCTTACGGCTCAGCTTCCCGAGTGAAGAGGTCCCAGCGATGCAAGTGGGTGTTTGGGGGACTGATGCCTGATGGGGCAGCGCGCCAGCGCCCCACAGGGGATGGATTCCTTCCACCTTGACTCGCGTTCCGAAGCCTCCCCCCAAGAAAGAAAGAGAAATGTCTAGTCCCAACTCCGTCATGCAAAGTGACTCCGTTCGCATCCCTCCCCGTGGCTCTTTTCATTAATTAGGGGCTGCAAAGGGTATGGGGGAGGGGGAAGCGGCTGGAAGCCACTAATTATTCCAACTTTGGAGACAGCATCCAGATGAGCTGGGCCAACTCTTTAGGGCAGTGCTTTGTAACCTTTGTGTAAGAGGCGGGGAGTGGTTATGCTACTGTGCAAAGCCTCCATTAAGGGATTGCGTTTCATCGTTGCTCATTGCCTGCAGGATGTGTGCAGAGTCCAAGGGCGAGTGGACCAAGTTTTCCACGGAAGAGAAACAATATGCTGTGGCACGAGAGGGCTGTGAAAACCTGCCCCTTACCCCCGCCCCCAGGCAATAACCTTTTTAATTGCGCTCATCTGCAACTAGATTTTTCACAACTGCCCCCTCGCACCATCCCCCCACCTCCGGTTTGTCACAGGTTTTTGCAATGACGCCCGTCTCCTACATCAACTTCTTTCCGCCTCGGCCACTGCCCCCCTCAGCCCTGGCCACCTCAAGGCTCCTTCCCCTCCCGAGCCTGGGAGAGACCAGGCTTAGTGGGACGCGCAGCGATGCCCCGGAATGTGGCTGGGCTGCCCCTGTCTCTGCCTGGGCTCCCCTCCCGCCGCCGGCGGAGTCTCCTGCTCCGTTCCCCGCTGTCCTGCCCCGAGGGCAGTGCGAGAGGAAAGGAGGGAGGAACGCCCGAGCTGTGCCCCGGGGACGATGGAGAGGCGCCGGGGTAGCGATCCCTAACCTCGGTCCCTCGCTCGCAGCAGCTTCTCCCACCTCAGTATCCCGGAACAGGAAAGTCCCAGTTCAGCTTGCCCCCATAAGATCCTGTCTCCCTCCTCCCGCTCCCCTCCCTCTGCCCCTTCCTGCCTCTAGCCCTTGCGGGAGGAATCTCTTCTCTCCTTATGGGACGGGGCTGACTGCTCGGGGCAGCTGCCGAGGCGGCGGGTTATGGGGTCTGGGCTCCGGGAATCATCTGCCTGGGCTCTGCCCCCAGTCCTGAGCCAGCGGTCCGGTGTCCGGCGGGCAGGGCTGCCTTGAGCTCTCAGGGTTGAGCTGAGATTCTGAAGTTAGTGATTTTTTCGTTTATTTGCTTGTTTTGATTTTTTTTCTCTACCCTCGGTGCTTCCGAAGTGCCTGTAAGATTTGCAGAGAGCGAGGGGGAGAGAGAGACGGGGGGAGGAGGAAGAATTAAGGAAGGGAAAAGATGGCGAGTTGCTGGAGGAGCGTGGAGAAAGCGGCATTTTTGTGCTGCTTCTTGCTGGCAATGGGGAGCCTAATCTCCTGCGCCCGCCCGGAGGAGGAGGAAGAGCAAGAAGAGCAGCGCTCCTGTCACGGTGCCTTTGATCTCTACTTCGTCCTGGATAAGTAAGTGACAGTCGCATTTAAAAACGTTTATTCACCCTTGAGTGACTCCTTGCAGCGGCAGGGACGTTGTTTCCCCCGTCTCCCCGCGTGGCTTTGCCTGATGCCAAACATGATGTGTGGGGCTGGTTGAGTATTTTTGCTTCCCAAAACTTGCACGTTTTCAAGAGGAGCATTTAGGGTAGCATTGTGCTTTATCCTGGGTTAGTTTCACGTGCAAACCTGGGAGATCATGTCGCTTTAAGGTTGCAGTACTTGGTATGCGGGCTTTGAGCATTTCATTTGAGGGGATGTTGGTCAGTGCCCCCAGAACTCCTGGGGGTTTGTGTCAAGACTCGGGGTATGTGCTGAGATGTCACCTGTGGGACTTAGTGGTGCCAGGGCTGTGCTGACCTACCTAAAGTTAAGACCAGACTGTTTGTATGTAGTGGTTGCTTTTTTAATGACTCGCTTATAATAACAAGGTTTTATAAAACTTATTTTTGCTGAACTTCTTTGGAATTGTCTAAACTTGTGTTTGAGTAACATCTATTAAAATAGCTTGTCAAATACTTTTCTTTAATACTATGTCAGCTGAATTCAGGTATGGCCAGGAGGTATGATTAAGCTCACAGGTATAGGCGTGTTACAGCAAGCACTAGCAAGGCAAGTGGTAAACTGGTGCACCCACAAGTGTTTTTCAGAAGGCATGAATTTCTGTTTCCCCTGATGTACTGCTGGCTTGACAAGGGTTTAACTCAAGGAGTAAATTGTTAGTCTCCCACATATACTCAGTGTGATGGCTGTGTTATCTAATACATCCTGGATTGTCTGTATGACATGGTATTATGAAAGACGGAAGACTTTTCTTCATGGTTCTTGCCCACAAGCCAGGTATGAGCTCTTCACTGTGCTGTTTCCCAGCTGGGAGAGCTATTCAGTCCATAAGGCCTTCTGCACAGCCTGCAGGAAGCGAAAAGCTACCATCACTCAGGATGTACATTCCTGTATTCAAAAGGAAAAAGTAAGTATCAGTAAGTAGTGATTCTGATTTTAGAGCAAAAGAAGCTGAAGATTAAAGGCCTTCTGTCTTTCTAGAAGATGCACTAATACGCCATGTGGTCATTGTTTTGTTTTCCTTTCACTAAGAACTTGTCCCTGAAGTAACTTACGTGTCTAGAAAGAGCTCTGTGGAAGGCTATTGTTAGTTCTCAAATTTATTGCTACCAGGCTTTCTAGGAGTGACTGGTACTGTTGTTATGCCCAGTTCCTGTATTGAATTCCCTGTAAGAATGACTGTTGGTGATTGCAGTATGGGTTCTCTGTCTTCTATAGTGCGATTTCCTTGTTTACAATGACATTGAGTACTCCTAGCAATCTCCACACTGTGCTTCTATGATACTTTTCATCTGTAGATCAGAAAGCACTTTATTGGCTGTTATTACTTATGTTATATTTGGGGAAATAAAGGCAGAGAAGAGAGCAATTTGCTCAGAGTTACTGATCTGTCAAGCAATAGGAAGTTGATCATGTAAGCAAGTTTCTCTCCAGTACTATATACCTGAAATAATGTGTTTTCTTTTAGCAAGCTACAGGTCTTTTATTTTGTTTCAGGTGCTATCCTCTCACTACAGTGGTCCACTGGAAACTGGACCTGATTACGGTTGAAGTAAAAAGTCATGTGCTTGGGTTCCAGTGGGAAAATTCTCTTTGGCTTCAGCTGCAAACTGAGTCTTTATGAGTTGTAAGAGTTACATCAAAGAGTTCCTCTTTGGTAAAAAGCTGTAATGAGTTATTTAGGCTCCTGAGTGGTTTTAGAATCTATCCCTGCTCCTACCAAGTCTGTGACAATGTGGTGGCAAAGCTGCTTTTGGTCTCAATGAGATTGCATTACAATCCATATGGGTGATATTAGAGTACTGGATCTTGGGAGCCATAGGTCCCATGGTGGGTAAGGGTGTATTTAGTCCCAGCTGTATTCTGTGAGATCTGGCACAACACAAGGAGCTTTATGGAGGCACATAGAGACTAAGTGAATAGACTTTGGATCTTGGGACAGTTCATGAAGAAGGATCTAGGTAACTCTTTAGTGTTGAGAAGGGTCAGGGTATTCCATAGGGATAAGGCAGGAAGCCAGTCAGAAGCAGCTGGTAAATCTGTAAATGCAGTGGGCACCTTATTTTATAATTGGATCCATGCTGATACTTATCTGCTAAGAATTCTGGCTCTGATTTCTAATGGGAGAAACCCCCCAAAAACCCAGCCATATACACCACAGAGTATCCTCATATGGCTTGGGTATTGCCTCCCTTTGTTGGTGCCTTGCCAGTCTGAAGTTAGATACAGTCTTAATTAGCTGTCTAACAGTGGGACTGAAGTAGTGGCTCTGTGAAAACTCCAGGCTTTAATCCTGTGACCCTGTAGTGAGCTCTCTTGCTGAATGACAGGCCCTGTCTCTAAAGTCAGCCTGAGTGAACCAAAATGACTTTTAAGTCTGCTTGGCTTTGCTTCTCCATAGAAAGATGTAATCACACATCAGTAGGAGGCAATTTGGAAGAAGTCAACCAACCTTTCTCCTTATGCAGTGTGTGTTACTGCAATGTCTATACTGGGGTGTGATTTTTGCTGTTTATTCTACCAGGCAAAGTCTATGGGGATTTAATCCTGCAGGCAACAACCATCAGATGGAAAAGATCATCTTCTGGTGAAGTTATTGGTATAATATATATGCTGCCAATTAGAAGAAGAAACTCACTGTTTTCTTACAATTCTTCCTCTGCCTGAAGTTGATTGCAGTCCTTTATGTTAACTCCATAGGATAGGCAAGATCAGAGCAGTGGCACTAAGCCTTAGATGCCCAAGAAGCTGGCATGGTGAAAGGGAAAAGCAGCATGTGTGGGAGGGAGACCAGCCATCACCCTCCTTAGGATTGACCGTGCCAGAGCCACATTAAGATTGCCTCAAGGAGCAGATCTCTTGAAGCTAGGAGAAGTGGACATTCACTGGCTGCAGAGGCGGCTGCCTAGAGTCTGCAATCTTTTGCTGTTTGTGTGTCACTCTTTATGAGTTATGCAGGCTTGAGCTTATTTGGAGGTGTAGTGGAAGACTTTAAATTATCATACCGAAGCAGCAAAAATTTTTCTGTTTGCAGCTAAGGCACTTTCTCTTCATGAGGTAAGGCAATGCACCTTTCAATTGGCATACCCATGTCTCCTATGGCGTGTAGTAAGATCAAGTCACCTGTGATAGCAAAGATCTCCGTTTTACCTTTAAACAATCATAACTCTTAAACCCAACATAATGGATCGTTGAGTAGTTCTCACTTGCTGTGGTTGCTTCATTTGCTTAGGTTGTCCAGATGCACAAGGAACTTGTTTCAGTCCTATCCCAAACTGTGGAGGACAGATCCTGTTAGAGATTTGATTGCTTGACCATCAGGTCTTGTAGTGACGTACTTGAATATATAAATAACTCCTTTCATCTTGCCTTGCTGTTAACATCCAGCTGTTGTTTGTAATCATATTGAATTGCACTTGCAGAGCAGAAAGGATGACTGGCCTCTTGTGTTTCCTTATTATATCAGTGCCTAGTAGCATCATTATAATTGTTTATTAGTGCAACAAATAGAAACTCTTTTAAAGTAAGGACTTACAACTGCCATAAATATCTGCCTCTGGTGATGCTTGACATGACAGATCTGAGCTGCAGAGCTGTATATGTTTTATATTTACCAAGTATGGAGAGAGTTCCTGATTATTTTTGACTGTGAAATAGACAAAAGTATTTTCTTATTTTTTCTGCTGGGATGCTTGCTAAAAGTTGTTTGGATTTTGAGGAAAAATGAGCTGCACAGCCTTGGGAAAATTTTTCCTTTTTCCACAGCCCAGGTGATGGCAGTGGAAATGTGGCAGTGGGTAAAGCCTTGGCTGGTTTTGTTTAGTTATAACTGATTTTTGGGTAGTCTGGCCTAACTACCCTTTCTCCACTCCTCATCTTCCCCCTGAGCTTCTGTGTAGTATCTCTTTGAGGCTCTCTTGTCTTTTTGGGCCTATTACCTTTGTTTTACTTTGTCTCCTGTGTTCCAAGAGCATCTCTGTCAACAGCAACTTTGGTAAAGACATCAGTATGATATGCCCAGCCTCTCACTTGTAATCCATTTTGCAGCTGCCTCTCTTTAAACTTGGTAAGCCTCGCTCCAGCAGTGAACGGTCACTGGTAGGGACCTGGTGGGGAAGAACACAACCTCTGTTTAGATGTGAATTAGCTACCCTGTCCAACCTCCTTCATGATTTTGTGTTTTGAGTCTGTGTCCCTTTCCTCAGCTTGCCCTTGAAAAGGCAGTTTTGTGGGGATGGGAAGTGTCAGGAGGGAAACAGGTTGATACTTCCTAATTTGCTTTAGGCAAACCAAAAAGATTTCAGAGCAAAAGGCATTTCAGGAGCTGCTTTTCAATATCAGCTTTTATAATTATAAATGTATGGGAAGAGGAAGAGAGGCTGACAACACTGTTGTGGTTGGAAGTGAGATTGCTGGCAAAAATAGGTGTCTGAACACATCACCTAACTTAATTACGTTTGAAAGTTTTGTATTGACTGACTTAAACCGGTGCTGAACTACCTTTTCTCTAAGCAAGAATACCTACCTACTGCAGCCAGGCTTCAGTTCATTGTAAGATGTAGAACCTGATGCAGGTCAGCTGAGAGGAGCTGCTGTCTGAACAGAAGCATCACCTTTGTTTCTTAGATAACATTGATTTCTATTTAAAAGTGGTTGTGACTATCTCTTCCTCCTTTGTTGCCTGAATTCCCCCTTTACAATTTGACCACATCATCTATGTGATACCTCTCATAATCTCCAACTGCCTGTAAGCAATATGTTTTTATTGTTTTCAAAACATAATCTGTTGGTATTTTGCCTTTGCATCTTTCTTTGTTGTGGTTTTATTGCAGCCAGTGCTGTGATTTGCCTACACCCAGGTATATGGCTCGGAATGTTTCAAAGCAAATTTTTATTCTGCTTCAGACATACCTATGTTATTTGAACCAGGTTTTATTTGTTTGTATTTTGTCTGATATTATTCTGTCAGCTTTGACTTTTGTCAGGGAAAAAAATATTCAGGAAAATCGATTATCCTTCCTTCTGCTCCAAGAAAAAAATTCTTTATAAAATACAAGGTGAAGCTAATGGGTAATGGTTATTTGACGTAAAACATGTACAGTTAACAGGAAGAAAAAGCCATGGCAGCTTGTCATTTGCAGTCTATTTATGCATGTAACTAAATCTGATTTATTTGGGGCTTGAGCCAAGGAAATAAACCGTAAGATTCCCACTGACCTGGGATTTTTGTTTGTGTGTGTTCAGTGATTGAGAATTTCATTACTTTAGTCTGGGTTTGCAGGCCAAATGCTGGTGCAAATTGTGAGTTTGTATGAGGTGTAGTAGGACTGAACCTTTTGATCTCAAATGCAGAAATGAATTGACTTCTGTGAGATATTCACAGCTTTGGAGTTGTATATCCCTGCTCCTGGCTATCATTTGTACCTTGTAAGAATGTTGCAGCATGACTGGGATTGTGTGCCCCACTTTGTTCCCCGTGTTTTGCTGAAGAGTACCAGGATGCTAAGAGTGGGTCTCCCTGCCCTGATGCTGCTTAGAGCATCTCTGGACCTTCACAGAGAGATATGAAGTGGTTGGATGCAGTGGGAGCATGGCTTCTGAATTTCACTTTGTGCCCTTTTGTTGGCTAGGGACTTAGCAAGAGGTATAATGTAGCATCAGGTGGACAGAATTTGTCAACCAGATGGATGACTGTAGGATTAAAGGGCATTGTTTTGAGGCATGATTTCATAGAAATCTCTAATATTGCTGCAGACTTTATCAGTAGCTTTATAGGAGAAAAGCTAGGTATGAAATTAGTGGGTTTGGTCATGAAACCTTTTAGATTCAGGTACTTTGGATCCTGTGCTCAGATGCTGGCCTAGGATTAAAATCCATTTTCCAGTCACCTCTCTGCATCTTCCCCTCCCCACTCCAGCCCTTGTTTTGTCCATTAATGTTACAAGTACTCTGAAGCAAGGACTGTCTCAGAATGGCTGTCTCTGCCAGTGTTTCTAATTGCCTCTGGAGCAGATAATAGAAACTAGTCTTTCCTTGCCTGGATGAATCACCCAGTCAAGGTCCCTTCCATGCTTGCAAGAAACATTGCTTGGGAAAGGAGGATTCTTGTCACTTTGAATGCTCTGCTGGCTCAGAAGGGAGCAGAGGGGTGGATGAGCAATTGAGCATGCGTGTCTGAAACCACAACAAACTAAATGCCCCAGGGTTTGCTTTTATTGCAGAGCCATTATTAGCCATGTGCAAGAATTTTGTTGTCTACAATGTGGTTGTGACCACAAAAAGCCCTCGAAATAACAGTGTTTCATTTCTGAGCAATGGGCCATGTACAGTGCCACCATTAGCTCAAGGAAGTAGAGATTTACTGAGACCTACAAACTCAATAGGAGGTATACTCCCCTGACACTGTACTCAGACTAAACCCATCAGTAATAATGTTTCTTTTTCTTGCTTCAGGATCTGCAGAATTGCTGCCTTGAGCTAAATCTGTAATGGAGGCAAATGTGCACGTGGTGTGTGTGTATGTGTGGAATAGGACAAGGGACAGTGCTGTGCTCTCAAGGGATTTCACTTTGTCACTTTCAGCAGGGATGAAAGGCTTTGGGTCCTGTTGCCTTCTCTCTGTGTATGGTAATAAAAATATTTACTGTTTGGGTAGGGCTGGAGTTTTAACTTCTACTGCAAAGCTGCATGAGTGCTGTATATTGCACTGGGTTGATCTGTGTGTACTCCTGACAGTGAATTTAGTGGTAACTGTGCATCACATACTCTAGGACAGACAGAACTGGCCCTCCTGGTTTTTGCTTGCTGAAGTGACTGAGCTGAGAGCAGCATCCCATATGCCAGGGTTGCGCTGCTTCATTTCTCTGGGCTCCAGCTTCCTCTGCCTCTGGGAACCTCTTAGGAAAGAAGAGAATGTTTCCAATCCATCTTGCTCTTTGTTGTCTGAACAAACAGCAGTGAAATACTTCACGTTGGGTAGGCACAACTCTTAACATGCTCACTGTTTTTATACTGACGCAGAACTCTGCTAAACTAGAAGGAATCTCTCCAAAGTCAGTAGGAGCAGAATCAAGCCTTGGAATCACATCACTTCCTTCCACCCCCAGAAATACTTGCTGACCTCCTCTTTTCCCCTCCCATCAAGTGGTAGCAATGTGAAATTAAGGAAAACGGCAGCAGCAGGAGCTGCGGCAGCAGCTGCTCCTCTGAGCCCAGTCCTGATGAGGCTGGGAGGACATTCTTTCCTGTGTTGTGGTTTGCTGACTTTTCTCTTTGTCTGGTGTAATGGGAGCAAAGCTTGTGGAGAAGGGAGCATGCTCAAGACAAATGACTCCTGTGATTTTTTTCATAACTTCACTTGGGCCAAATTCTGGTCCCAATTGCATAGGTATAAACCAGGGCTTCTCTGGTCCCACTCTGGGTTCACCCCAGTGGAACAGGCAGCAGAAGCAGGCCCTGAGATGCTTTCTGGGGCATTCTGGCTGCCCACAGCAGCGCTGTATTGCTTTGCTCTTTCCTTCACCATGAGAATTATGCAACCTCCGAGGCCTGAAGTCTCACCATCCTGCATGACTCCAAAAGGCATACAACCTGCTTGTCACCCGTTTGTCACCATCTGCAGAGGTCTTTGGCTTGTGGTGCTCGATAGTTTGCAGAAAATGTTAGTCTCACTGGGCTTCCTCAGTGGGGAGAGCACAGGGAGGAAGGCCAGGGCTCAGCTGAGTGGTGACAGCCTTCGACTGATGTGAGGAGCTGAACCAGGTAGCCGATGGCTGAAAGCAGGCAACCCACAAGGCCTGCAAGATAGTTATAGCTGTAACACAGGCTTTCTTTATTTTGCAGACAGCCACAGTGCTGTCTTGCTGGACCTACTGGTACAGAACTCCACAACAGGATACGTAGGATTCCCTGGCTGTGTCACTTCCCCATGGCTTCTCCCAGTTGCTGATGGGGGGGGGGGGCGAGTGTGTCCCACCCCAGTGTTTTTTCTGCACAGTGCTGATCTTTTCCATGCTTCATTTATTCTTTTCTCATTATTCTGAAGTCTTCACAGTTCCTCAGGAATCTTACAGGAGAGTATCGTTTGGTGGCCAAACAGACCAGACAAGGAATCTGTTTATTTACTGATGGTACATTGGGAATCACATGCCAACTCTATCTGAGGCTCCTATTAGCACAGGTACACCGATTAAGAGGAGTTTGTTCTTACTTACTGTAAAGTTTGAAGGGAAACAAGAAAAGCACCAAAATGGCTGTAAAAATTATGCTGTGTGGATGTCCAAGGGTAACGTGTATTGCAGAGCATCACTGAAAGACCCTGTTCTTTCTCTGGGCTTGGTAACTGTGGAGTTAAATATAAGTACGGCTTTCAAGCATTGGTCGTGGTCAGAAAGGAGCTTAGAGTATGTTTGGAGCTTCCCACATGCCATGGGAAACCAGGGCAAAAGCCTCTGAGTCTGATTCAGCCATGAAGGGCAGCAAGTTAGTTTATACTGACAGCAACAGTGACTCTGCAGTGTGGAAAAATAAGATCCCAAAGGCAGTGAAATGGGTCAGGATTTTCAGTAGTGTTGGGCAGTTCTGTTTGTCAGTGTTGGGGCTCATATTTGACAGCATTTGGCAACTTACTATATAATTTAACAAACATTTTGTTGTTAAAGTTTTTTTTTTTTTTTTAATCTACCATTAAAACTGATGTTGCTGGTAGTATGGGGTCAGGCCTCTGGGGCAACATATGAAACTATCAGGACAAACCCAAGAAGCCTCCAAAACATGTATATATGAAATGGCAAATAAAAGTACATTACAAGCAGGGATATTTAGAGGTGAGCTTTGGTGGGAGGGAGAGGAAATCAGGTTCTTCTATACGCCAGGCCACTCCCACTGGTGTTCATAATAGGTTAGACATGACTGGCATTTGTGTTATTTGGGCACCATTTGCAGTGGGAGATGACACACCTGGGCTTGAAGGAGTGCGATGGGGAAAGTGATTAAGTGCTGACCACTTCACTGGTACTCTCTCCATGGGATTTAAAAACATTTATATTTTCTTGCTAGTATTTTTATTTGGCTTTGACATTTCCCCATTGATAGGTGGGACACTTTGATACGTCCCAGCTGATAAGCAAGATGCGAGTGCAGCATTCTTCTTAGGGGAGAAGGGTGTTTCATTATAGTCAAAGTACGTGGAATTGCATAGTATTAAGGTTATCTGTGCATTTTCAGTTTAAAAGTCTTCATGTTTTTCCCCTATTACTGACTTACGACCTTTTTGAATTTTCAGTGTCTAGGCTGTTTTACCAAGATGTTCTTTGCCTGAGGAGTAGATTAAAAAAAGAGAAGGGAGGGGGGAAAAAAAGGATTCTGACAGTCCCAAGAAGATACTGAAAATGGTTTGTTGCTGTTCTAAAGAAAATTCACTGCTACTTTCTTTTCTGGATTGCATCAGTGCCTCTGCAGCTGGCAGTAGAAATTTGATACCTTGTCCAAAATAGGTCAGTCTTTTCCAAGTGAGAAACTATGGGTATTCTGTGTAGGGAATTGACTTCATTGAAAATTTCAGGAATTGAATTTAAGTCAGATGGCAAACTCAGAATGAAATTGAGAGTGTTGGCTCCAAAGGGGAAAGAATACAAAAAAATTGGGAGCTGTAAATGCATCTTGGAGAGATTCAAGGAAAATCTCTCTGACTTCATGTTTAGAGATTTAGCCTAGGATTTTCAGAAAAATCCTGGAGAACTATAGGTGTTGAGCTGTCTTGGATCTCTTTTGGAAAAGCAGTCTTTAAACTATATACCTTGCATGAGTTATGGATTATTGTTTTAATGATGAGGAAAGGGTTAATTTGTTAATAGTGCCAGCACCTTTCATTGGTGCTGTTCACAAATACACTGACGTGTTGTTGTGTAGCACACATAAATGAGAGACTGTAGAGGATCCAGACCCTTGGTTTGAGCAGTCCCTGGTGTTCTGTTGCCCTGTCTGAGTGCCTGGCAATTTCTTCATTCTCTGATAACCAGTTTGTTCTGTGAATGAATCACCAGTTCTCCAGAAGAGCAGCATAAAAGCACAGGGTTACACAAGACAGCTTATTCTAGCTTTTGTACTTCAGGAGACTCCTTTTGGTCCTTGTCCCTTTATCTTTGCTCTTCTCCACTCTGCTGGCACTGCTGCAGGGCAGGCAGTGCCATACTGCATTGCACATGTGGGCTTCTGTGTGCTGCTCTGTACCTGACATACCGAGGGCAGGAGTGACTGGCACGGGGTCACTTGGAAAGCCCATAGCAGAGCTGAGAATTGTAATATGAAATTGTTTTCTCACGTTTACACAGAAAAATGCCTAGCCTCAGTTAAGAGGACTCCTACTGCTTTATAGTAGTTAAATTTCAGAACTTTTTTAGTTCTGCATCTAAGCCCCTGTGATTCTTCTGTATGTGCCATTGTTTCATTTATCGTTCTACCTAAAACACCTGAGAGATGAGTTTGGCAAGCAAGGAAAGCAAATGGGTCATTCTTTCATAAATGTCACAGTCCTAGGGAGGGCTTTTAAAACCACTGACTTTTCATGCTTTGTTGCCTTTTTAATGTCTTGAAAGTGTATGGTATAGAACAACACAGTAGAAATTGCCTATAGTTTACTGTAGAGTTGCTGTGTGCAGGGCTCTGTTTGCGGTCTGAGTCCCATCAGACTGTGGGGGTCCCTGATAAGACTTGGCAAAAAAAAAAAGCCAGGGAGTGCCAGTAATACAATTGTATATAATGGGAATGGTAGCATGAATAAGTCCTCTGCATGTAACTAAGTTACCCAAGTTTTCACAAGAAATCTACAATGGAGCCAGGGATTGACTGTCCATAACACTAGTCCAGCAAATTAGCCAAGAGTACTGCTTTTCCTTTCTGAATTATTTCAAAAGCTTTCTCTTTTGAAACAAACAGTAATTCATGGAAACATTCTCCCACGCATTCTGGGAGAATAGAAGATCAGTCAAGACTCTGTGGCTTCAAGGGCAGAGCTGTGCTCTAGGGAAGTAAATAACCTGCTAGCAGATGATTTAATGAAGTCGAATAAAATTAATTAAACTAAAAGAAGATATTTATATTTTATGCTATAAAAGGAATAAAAGCAGATGGAAGGGTTACTGAACTTTTTTCAGTATTGTATGGTAAACTGTTTCAGACCTATTTTACTTGTCTTTGAGTCAGTCAATTTTGTCTTCATGGTTCCTGTTACAGCTTGCAACACAACTGTATATAATTTATGTCCCTACCTACCTTTGGAATAGGTCAGGTTTAAAACTCAAAGTGGAACAAGGAATTTAATTGCAAAGAAAGATTAATATAATGAATTATGTTTTGTATGCAGATCTGGAAGTGTCAGAAATCACTGGACTGAGATTTACTCTTTTGTGGAAAGCCTAGCGGAGAAGTTCATAAGGTAAAGTTTTCTTAAGATGATATTTTAATTTCCTATATTTATACAACTTATTTTTTTGTTCAGTGCTTCTTAGCAAATGAAAATTTGCTGAAGTATTGTGTGTGACATGGCTCTGGCTTGTTCTTCTGTTTCAGTCCAATGTTGCGGATGTCTTTCATTGTGTTTTCTTCACGAGGCACTACAATCATGAAACTAACAGAGAACAGGCAAGTACTCCCCACAGCTTTCATCCAGAAGTACCCTCCATCCCTCCTCTCAAACAGTGAGTCTCCCCAGAATTTGGAGGTCTGTTTTGATCCTTGGTGTGGCAGCAACTGAAATCCTCTCCACCATTCCCAGCTGGAGGAGGGCTTAGAAAGCCTTTAGGTCTCCCATTACAATTTTCTTTTTAGCTTTATAAGAGAAAGGCAGCACTAGGCTGTCTGTTCTTTACTGCAGTATTTCAGGGAGAAACTACATTTCCAGCTGAAGATCCAGGTACATCCTTGCTATCCCCAACTACCCAAACAAGGGCTGTTTTTGTGGAAGAGATCTCAGAGCATGAACTGATGAGCGAAAGATTGTATGAAAATCCCCCAGTGCCCTTGGAAGAGACTCAAAGCCCTGAACTTTACACCAGCAGGTGGTCATACCCAGTGCTGGAACACTCCCTTACCAGGCTATCACACCCCTCTCCTGGGCTGCCTGCAGACAGCACCCATGCCAGAGGTGGTTTGCAAAGCCAGGTGACAGGCTTTGTAAGAAAAGTCTGAAGCTGGAGCAAAATTCTTGTTGTGACCTTCACAAATTCTTTTTTAAACAAACAAAAACCCACAAACAAAACTCAAAACCACCACCCGCCAAAAACATCCCAATCCAACCCCCCTCTCAAAAAGAAAAACAATTTAATTTGCCTTACACATGCAAATCCCTGTTGGGGGTGTTTCTTTCATTTCAGCATAAAGTCCTCACTTTTGCTGCTGCTGCTGTGTGTGTGAGAAGACCTCAATAGTACAGGGCACCCTATAAATAATGGGGACTCTGCAGCAGTCTTGAAAGAACAACCACTTCATCTGCTTTGTACTCTAGGGCTTTATCCAAAGCCAGAAACCCTGCAGGGGTCTTGCATTTCTACTGGCTACCCTGAGTTTTTGCTCAGGTCTCCATCACGTACTGTGGTGACAGAGCTCAAACTTGCTTACTTTTCCCAGGTGGATTTACTCTTTGCAAGGTGGAAAGTAGACAGGAACCCTGTGGCAACATGTTGAACATGGTATTAGTGTTCCTTCTCCTAAACTCCTGTTCTCTCTTTGTGGGCCTTTTCAGCTCATTTTGTACTTCAAAAGGGTAAAAATGTGCTTTTTGCCCTAAGGACATCCCCAGTCCCAGCTCCTGATTTTTACCTTTATCCCACATAGACTCCTGTATTCTCTGCAATTGTGGTTGTGTCATGTAAAATACCCAGTTGCAAAATGGAGTTTAGATAGGTTCTCACTATTCTTTTAAATAAAGGATTCCCCATGGCATCCTAAGGTGATTTTTGAACTACCTACATCTTTATCTGTTGAATATTTTTGCCTTATATGTGTTCCATAAATATGATGAAAACTTTGCCAAGGATCAGGGTCTTTTAGTGATCCGTGATAATTAAATTATTAATTTCACTGAGGTTATTCTAGGTATTTGTGGTGTATGAAGCTATGCAACAGGGGTCATGGTATCCAAGGGCCTCAGGTTCCAGGGAGAGAAAGCTGTGCCCCAGGAAAGTTGATCAGTGCCTGGTCGAGGATAGGACATTCTCATCGTTCCCATTGTCTTCTATCATCTTTTGGCCTCTGTATTTATATTCAACTGTCCTCGTGACTGATTGGATATGGAGTTTTAATTTTTCCTATTTTCGTGACAGGATCATAAGCTTTAAATTCTCTTTTGGTCTGCAGTTTGTTGAAGTTTAATATCTGGCATTTTCCTTAATTCAATCCTTTCCCAGCTGACAGTATACCAGAATTAGGGAGCAGGGACAGAATTGCATCTGTAAGATATGTTACCCTAACACTGTACTATGTATCTGATTTTGTGCCCCTATGAGTGCTTGGCTGGGAAATTGTGGATTTTGGAAAAAAGCTCGATTTAACCAGTGCTTTGGCTGATGGTATTGTACTCTGTGCAGTGTATTGACAGGGTGCATAATCTAGCTGTGGTACAGGAATATCTCAACAAAAGAAAAGAGGAACTTTTAATAAAATGTTCTCCTGGGGTTTTTTTTGTTTGTTTGTTTGTTTGTATTTGTTTTTTTTCAATCCAAAGGGAAGCCATAAGACGAGGGCTCGACATTCTTCGGGATGAAGTGCCTGGAGGAGACACGTTCATGCATGAAGGATTTAAAAGGGTATGCATCACAGTACCTACTTTCTTTGTTTTATGCATATAAACTTTGCTTACTTGATGCTGGTATACTTAAGGGCTAACAATGTTCTGCACTTCCTTGCAGGCAAATGAGCAAATTTACCATGAAACCTATGGAGGTATGTGTTGTATATTGTTCATGTTATATATCGGCATTGAAAAGACAGGGATTATAATTCTTTTTATGACCTGCAGTAAACCCGCTGAAAGAAGTATTGGAGAAGGAATTGGTGTTATGCAATACTACATTCCATTTTGACTACAATCCTACTTTTAAATGCATGATTCATGGTTTATTAAGACCAGAGAAGACCAGTATGATCCCAGATCTGACCATTGCAGAATGCAGACCAAACCATTTACAGCTACCCATACTGCACACAGGAGACAGAAATACCCAGGTTTTCCTGTGCCCTTCTGTCCTGATGCCTTCAACCCTGTCTCCTTTGTGTTCTCAAGTCCTCATTCTTATTATTGTAGGTATGAATACAATTAGCTGAAGTTTTTACATCAGTGTGAATGATTTGGGTTCAGATTCCAAGTTGCTAAAATGTACATTTTCACTAAATTTTGAGAGAAAAGTGTATTTGTGGGTTTTGTTTGTGCCAAAAGAAGGCATAATAAGTTAACAAGTCTTGCCTGGTTCATACCCTTGTGTGGGGTTGTTCTTGTGAGCTGATGGTCTTTTTGGAAGATGGATAGACAGACCAGTACCTTTTTATTAAAATAGGCTATGAGAGTAGAGTCTACAGCAGCAGCTCTGCACAACATTGCAGGCACTTCTGCCAGTAAAATCAGGAGTCCTGAAGTGTCCATCTGAAAACAATTTTACCTCATTATACCATATAGCTAAGAACTAATCAAGTATTCTGTAGATTTATTAGGGAGGAAAATGGAGTAGATGAGATCTGGATTCATAAACTAAATTATCAGGGAAGAAACAAGTGTAGAGAAGAAAACTAAATAAGATCTCCATTTTTTCAGCCTTTTTAAAGCATGCTGGGCAGAAAAAAAAAGAGGAATATGGAAATCCAAGCTATTTTTTTTCCTCCCAAGTTGCAGGTTGTTTTTTTAAGACTTATGTCTGTGCCTGACATGACATGGGAAGGACTGCGTGGCATAAGAAACCTGTCAGAACTAATCAGTCTTTAATTTCAGACAATATGGGGGAAGACACTTGAAATTGTAACAGATTATTTTGAAAAAATAACAAACACTTCCCTGAAAGTAACATGTGTGTATATTTTTTACTTGGCTTAAGAACTGTGGACTCAGAATGTTTGGTGGAAGGATAGTTTGCATGTTAATTTGGTTTAATTTTGTGAACTTGTTGCATTTTAGGCAGCATTGTATTCTATACTGTGTTACATATATAGATATCTGCAACCTATGCAACCTTTTCACTTAAGCTTATGTGGGATACGAAGTGTCGCCTCGCAAGACATGAATTTTTTTCCCTGATCTTAAGGTTTTCACATGCTCTGAATTCCTGTGAATTTTACTGGAAATTCTTGTTGCTTGGGAAGCGTAGGACTGATATGCTCCCCATTCCCACAACCTCACAGAAACACACTTCATACCATGTTCAGTGGGGTTGCTCTTTGAAAGTCTGCTGGAGAGGAAGGTAAAATGGCAGGAAAGCTCCTTTTGCAGAGGTATCTCTTACTACAATCTCTGGACAAGGTTTATCTACAAACAAGTTTGTCAAAAGAAAAGAGGAAACCTTCTCCTTCTCAGATCCATTTCATCAGTTCTCCACGTGAAAGGTGCTAATCTCAGTAGGTGCTGTATTTTATGCAGAACAGAAAAGTCCACGTGTGGACCTTGTTAGAGCAGCACTGCTCCTTCAGTGATGCTTGTGATGTGAAGGTGCACTGGTTTTTGGCTTATAGGATGCTTTGCATCTGGCCTTCAGCTGGTATATCACCAATCCATGCAAATTAGGCTGAGAATCTGGCCTTATGGTTTTGTATTTATTTTTCAGCAAAAAGGATTGCCTCACTTCAAACTTGTTTTTCATTGCTGAGTCTTGTGTCATATGTATGCAATCTGTTAACTGTCCTCCATGTAGGAGTTCGGACTGCTAGTGTGATTATTGCTCTGACGGATGGAGAATTGCAAGATGCTCAGTTTTATTATGCAGAACAAGAAGTAAGTCACCTTCATGTTTATCCAAACTAGTTTATGTCAAACCTGTAGACATTTACTGCTGGCTCCACTGATTATATGGCTTTACACTTAATGGCAATTTTTTTTTTTTTTTTTTTTTTTTTTTTTTTTTTAGGCCAACAGAGCCAGAAGCTTTGGAGCTATTGTTTATTGTGTTGGAGTGAAAGATTTCAATGAAACTCAGGTAACTTTGCTTTCTTCTTGTTTTGTTTTTCTGTTATACTATTGCACAAGTAACAGCATCAGATGAACGCATTTATTTAATTACTTGAGGCATAAATCATTTCATGTCACTATGATGTCTTCTAGCAACTATGAAAGGGCCCGGTTTTGTTCACTGTAATTTTGTTTTCCTCATGATTTATGATTGTCTTTCTTTGCAGCTGTCAACGATTGCTGACAGCATCGATCATGTTTTTCCAGTAAAGGGAGGCTTTTATGCCCTAAGAGGAACAATTGATTCAGTAAGTTTGATATTCTGAAACCCAGAAAAGGGCGTCCTTTCCTGCATTAATAAAGCATAGATAAAATGGTTACCAAAAATGCCATCTTCTAAATCTTTCAGATTCTCAAGAAGTCTTGCATTGAGATCCTAGCGGCTGAGCCGTCCAGTGTTTGTGCAGGAGGTAAGTGTCCACAACAACAGTGTGATAAGGTGAGTGACTGACACTGAAGAAGTGTCAGTAACTACCTAACTGCCATGTTAAGTACACATGGTATTGGAGCTGAAGCCCGTGGATGTGTTAGAGCATCCTCTTGGGCCATGGCTAAAGCCCTGCATGTTCCTTCTCGGCTTCAGAAAAGCATTGTGCCAATAAACATGTAGCTGCTGTGGCTGAGTAGCAGCTTGGAGGGTTGACAGAGGTAGGACTTTGGGAATTGGGGATATCACTTTTTAAAAAAATCTGAAAGAGACACAAAAGTGATGTAAAGCCAGACTGACAGAGGTGTTTTGTGGTCTAAAGGCGACATCTCACAAATTTCTGGAAAGACTATGTTCCTAGGACCTGCTAGGACTTGTCAGCAGTTAGAACAAGATTTTGCAAAACATTCATAGGAATTTCAGGTTTATTGAACCAAATATAATTTGCTGCATAGGCCAAGATACCTCTTGTGTTTTCTAAAATGCTAATGTTTTATTTATTTGAAAGAACCATTAGTCTGTATGGTAAACATGAGGGACACCCAGAGGAGCTGTTGATAATTTCATGCCTTTCATGTCTAGTATATTTAACTTGGGCTTGTTCTGGTTTATGTTAGCCATTCTCTTGCTGTATTTTTGTCTGCTTAAAAGACTAGTGCAGCAGAGTAAGAGTGACACCATAAGTTTGCTGGAAGGTACAGTTTACAGCATGGTTATTTAGCTCTAGTGTTACTGTCTTGTGTTCATTTCCTTGTACACTGTAAAAAGGAGGACATAAAAATAAACTATCAGTTATGCATGAAAACTGACCTTGAAAACAGATAAAAAATATGAAACTCAGGAAAAATTTGATATTTATCACAGAAATTGTTCACTCTTCATTTCCACATGTTGATCACAATATGATCCTGCCCTGAATATTTCAATTCAACATGAAACATCCTTGCATCTTCTGAATTATTCCTAAGTATATAATTGTGGACTAGAAGTTTGTGGTAAAATCTTATTTGTGGAAAATTTAAAGGAATGATTATACCTTTAAAAATCTTGTGGAGTTGATTAAAAAAAACCAACCAGTTTTAAAGCTTTGGCATTTAAAGCTTTTTTTAAATTATTATTTCATAGTGATAAATTCCTTCCTATTTTTGCTTGCTTACTGTATATCTGGAAATTTTTTTTGTGCAACAGCTTAACGCAAGCTGTCCTGCTCAATAAAAATTCATTTAGCTACATGAAAGCATGGTGTTCCAATACAAGGGATTTCAGTAGTATTCTTGCAATTGTTTGGAATAATATTAAGAATATTGGAAAGTTGAACTTGAAACTATTTTTTCAAATGGAAAATTGAAAATATTTTTCTGGAATATTTGGGAAAATAAATTTTCAAGAAAATACTTTCTTTTGAAAATTGAATATATTTCAGCAAAACCAGCAAAATTTCTTTTGTTTCCAAAGGATAATGAGTTCAAACCACTTCATTTTTTGCTAAGCTTGATAGGTGACTAGTTTATCACAAATGTGATTAAGAATACACAAGTACATTTTAAAAGTAGTTTGTCCTTAAAAAAAAGAAAAATAATATCATCGCCTTACTTGCCTCTGTAGAAGTTTTTCCTTGTCTTTGTGGCTTTCAAATAAGACCAATATAAATTCAGCAGTTTCAGTGTGTTGCTGCTGATTCAGCAAGGTACTGCACTTGTTTCACTTAAATTCTGAGGTTTGTTCTGTCCCTGGTGACAAAGCAAGGGCTGGCATGTGACGAAGCACAGTGCTCAGTCACTAGGGCGGGAAGATTCGGATCTCACGTGCTTGAAGGTTTGTCTGAAGCAGCAGAGAACTTGAAAAAAGGAGGAAGCCAAAGCTGCAGCTCCAAATGGTGTACGCTGTTTATATAATATTGTATTTAAATGGATTTTGGCACTAAGAATTAGGCCTGTAATTGTATTTATTATGAGTCTAGTCCTGCAAGCCATAGCTGAAATATTTACATTTGTGCTTAGCTTTATTATCCTTTATTATCCCATTTACTTCCAGTATAGCTGGAGGTTCATGTGCATAGCTGTGTGCACTACTGTCTCCTGGAAGGAATCTCCTGGGATTAAACAACTTTTTTCATGGTAGTGTGAATCCAGATCTTGAATCCAGTTCACTGGACAGTTATAGTTCTACTCTATATGTAATGTGATTTATTTTTATAACGTAATTCATTTGGCTTTGCTTCATAGGCTTCAGTATTTTTTTAATTAATGTTAGAACTTTTATGCATTTTAAATTAAGTTAATTTCTGATACAGTTTACTGATAACGTATACTTAAGATACATAGCTTCTGAATCATATATCAAAATATATATACACTTGCATGGTGTATGTACACACTGGCTAAAAATTAGAACATAATATTTTCTAGAAATGCAACATTCCTCCCCCTTTTAAGTTACTCTTTTTTTGTTTGTTTTTTAAAAAAATAGATAATAGAAATTTGCATTTCAAAATGATGATTGAAAAATAGTAGACCTTTGGAAAGAGTGCAATATCACATTCTTCAGCAAAGACACTTGCCTGTTTACAGCCTTGAAATGTGTCTGTCCATGCTTTTTGTATGAAACTTATCAGAGTGAGGAGGTGTAATTGGTTTAGCTTTTACTTAGTTAGCCTTGCTAATAATTTTTGCAGTCTGGCATGAGATCATGAGGGTTTTGTGTGGCTCAGTGGAAGCAAGTCATGATCAGGGCTTAAAGCAGGGCCTGACCCACTGCCTGTAAGTATTCTCATAATTATTATTGTGTTGGTGATTACTGGTGATCTTGGCTTCTTTTTTGACTTACTAGAGGTTTAGTAAAATGCTGATGGAATAATTTCCATGTGGTGACAATTCCAGTTGGGACTCTGGCTCTCTGTGACGAAGGCATCTGGCAAGTCCGTTTACAAATTCATCTCGTCATATTGTGACAGTTATCTGATGCTTAATGCTTTTTGACCCTGCAAATTCATTGTCCCCGATGTGGAGCAATGTAGTTGGGTCCTTCCTGTTCCTTCTGATTTAAAATGACCAAGACATGCAGCCTGTAAACAGGCTATCAGTGCAGAATCGGAGGTGCCTCATATCCTGTTTGACAGCATCATTGCTTTGATTATGCTCACGGTACGCAGATGTGATTGAAAGGTTTTGTTGGATGTGGCATCCTACTGGCCACATCAACTACCAGGTGTGGATGCAAGCAGTCAGCTTCTCATCAGAGTCAGAGAAGCGGAGCCGACAGCGCAGCCAGCGCACACCAGCTTCAACCTACCATCTCGCTGCCAGCACTGCCCGGTTATTTCAGTGCTGACCTTTTTCCCTTCGCTGTCTTGTCAAAAGCTGCAATCTACGATCTGACAGTAACTAAGGAAGAAAAGGACGCAGCCAGAGCCAGAGCACAAAATTAAATGGAATTAGCCATTTCAACAGACCGTCATCCAGAACACATTAATGCTCCAGAGCAACCGAAGGGGCAGGCTTCTTAACAGCAACAACCCAATCCAGTTCCAACTGTTTACATTTCCCTGCAAGTCTTGTCAGCTTATGTTGGTGGACAGGTTACTACCCAGTCACTGGCTCACGACTGACTGTGCAGAGTGGCAGTCACAGTGAAAAGAATGGCAGGAGAGGTAAACTGTCTTGACAAGACTAAACTTCTAGATGTAGCTTTTACCTTTGATGTCTTGTGTTGAAACTTTCTTACTTGCTGTATCTTTTTAAAGCCACTGAAACAACTACCAATTAAACCTTTGTGGTTGCTGCCTTTTAAGACATCAGGAGACAAGAAAAATCCAAGTGCAATTTTATTTCAGCAAGCTTCTTTTATAACATAAAATTGAAATGAGAAAAAAAATTAGCTGGGTGTGCAAGTCACTATGGAGTGGGCTGGCCACAAGCTAGTCTAGCAGTGTGTGGTGCCAGGCAGGTAGTTCTGGTGGGTGGGCAGAGGCCCAGTTGCCTTCAGGGCTGGTCATGACTCTGAGCTCTGCTAACAAAAAAAAGGGATGCTCATCAGAAACAACTCTCAGTATATCAGCTAGGTCAGATGTGGAATGGCTCAAGGCATGAATCTGACTAAGAGTAACTCAAGGTTCTTACTGGAGTAAGAAGCAGATGAATCTGCCCTACAGTCCATTTTAATTTGTTTAAAGTGCCTTCCACCCCCAGTGAGAACAAGGAGCTATAACCATTCCCATAAAAATGAGGCTAAATTCTGATGCTGGACTTGTGCATTTGGCTCTTGGTGTACTCAGTGAGGTCTCAAATTTTATCATCTTCAGCAAGGTGCAAAAGTATGTGTTTCATTTAAATATGCACTGCAGTAGATCTCAAAATACCTTCTCAGATTCCCATGTTCCTTGCAGCCAGTGTCAGTTCAGAGGCCTGCTCTAAGGACAAGTTATGATGAAAACCAGAGTGTCCTTGATCATAACTTGCCAATGCCCTTGTCCAGTTCACCTGGAATTGCATTAGACCTCAATGCAGTGAGAATGACCACGAACGAGAGTGGTTTTGGCAAGAACAAGCTGTTTGCATGGAAAAATTAAAGCACTCCACCTCTTCGTGCTAGCTTGCCTTGCAATAGCTTGATAATAAAGAAAAGGCAAATGGAGCTGAATGTGTTTCAGCTGCCTTTGGGCCTCATGTAGTGTTATCCAATAACAATTCCTTCCTCCAAATAATATGGCAGTGCACTGTATGAAATGGTAATTAAAAGCTGAGTCACTAAAAACTATGCACCTATAAACATTGTTTTGCTCTCCTTTTTAGTATGTTGATCAAAGTATAAATGATAGTGCATGTGGACTTGTTCGTGGTCTTACTCACTACTAGTGCAGAACTATGTAGTTTATTCTTGGTTTTGTATTTGAAGCTTGAAGATTAATAGGTCCTGTGTTGTGCTGGTATTCCCCTTGTATTGGGCTGGTCTCAAATGCTCTTCAGAGGCTGATGTAAGAGCCCTGTGAAGGATTCAGCTAAAGTAGGAGATTTATGTGTGAAAATGCAGCTTCTGTGCTTTCCCTTACTGCATTCTGGGGATGTCAGCTGGCTGCTTGGGTGTAGCATCAAAGGGAGTTTCAAAAATGCATTGGGGACAGAATAAATTTGTGAAGTGTCTCTCCACCTGCCTGCGTTAAAGATGTTATCTCTGTGGTCAGTGTAGCATCCACGGTGTATTTGTGTCCTAGAGGGAAGTCTCCCTTGCCACTTCACTTCCTAGGGCATCTTGTGTGTAATTTGGCAACACATGCTCACCCCAAGAGGAAGGGGGCTTTGGCAGTAAAAGGGAGGGAAGAACAGCAAACAGTTTTGTTATTGTTAATGCTCTGAGGAGAAGTATTAATGATATAGGTTACTAAGAAATAACCTTAAAAGCTTGCTGTGGAGAAGCTGAGGAAACAAAGCCAGGTTTCTTGATAATTTTCTTTCTCAAGTTATCCAGTACAGTTAGGGACAGGAAAGATATGGTGACACCAAGTGCTTTCATGATAGACATAAACTCATTTGGTGCTACCACTACTTGTTGCTCTCCCTTACCTTCTCCTGTATGCTGCTTTTATCAGCTGATGCCCAACTAGGCAAGTCACTTTACTGGTGTCTCTGGCAACAAAGTTATTTTCCAGGAGTATGAGCAAGTCAGTGCACTGCAACATGATCAGTGGTGCCAACAGTGGAGGGCATGTGCAGTTGGGATCTCCCTTTTGACAGTCCCCTTCCTATACTGGCTTTGTTCAAATGCAAAACTGCTCTGTCAGTAAAAAGACTATTGGAACATTAGCCAAAAAAACCCAAAACCCCTGATGATGCTTCTCCTGCTTGAATGAACAATCATAGTTGCTTATCACAGTAATGACAAATCACAGGTGCCTTCCCTATCATGAATAAAGCAACAGAAGTTGTGGCAGGTCTCTTCTTGTGCCACTGGTGGTTTCAGCTGCTGGGACAAGGTTGTGGGGGAAGTGCACAAAGAAAATGATGGCACCTTAGGTATTTCCATGCAGAGCAGATGCTGAGTGGGGCTGTGCATGGACTCAATTGTTGTACGGACAGGAGGACTGGGGTTTTTTTCAGGGTTTGTACCAGATGCAAAGCTTTCTCTCTGGTTCACAGGGGATTTAAGAGGGAGTCCTGTCTGTCAGCATCTGCCTGAACAGAGCTGCTGCTTACAGCCAAGTGCCATCTGCCATGAAGAGAGGAGGAAGGACTGGTGCTTGTGCAAGGTGTCTGTTCCAAAAGCCACGGAAGAACCATGAGATAACATCAGTCAAGTCAGACTTAGTTTTACCGTGGCACCTTCGAGGCATTGTGGATCTGTGTTATGCTTGTGGAAACCAACTTAAGACAAAGAGAAGACTCCGTAAAGCACTAATGCCATGTAATGCTCTTGGCCATTGCTGCTGAACAGAGACACACGGTCAGAGTAAATGTTTTCTTTCAGGCATAGGGCAGAGAACAGTAATTGTCATGTTGTAATTCAGGTCATTCTGAACCGAAATGCTGTTATTTATTTTTCATGAATCTTCTTTTTATATTTTCACTTGCAGAATCCTTTCAAGTTGTGGTAAGAGGCAACGGCTTTTATCATGCAAGAAATATTGACCAAGTACTCTGCAGCTTCAAACTCAATGACAGCCTTACTATCAGTAAGTTTGCAGGCTGGTGTATTCTAGTGATGCCTGTGGCTGAGTCACCTCATGGAACACAGGCCAACACTCATCCATGTTAAGGGGAGTCCTTGCAGCAGATATGAGGGGGAGCTGGGGCAGAGATCTACACTTAAAGGAAGCTTGAAATTCATTCTTATTCAATCTTGTGACCTGTGGGCATTGTGTTGAGTGCTTAAATGGGGCATGCTGCTGCTCAGCATCATTGTAGTGATGCACATGGGTGACGCATATGGCAGAGAAGAGTGGGTATCAGGTTTTAAGGTGGAGAATAAAAATTGCTTCCCATTCCAAGTAAAAAGAAGTAATGTTATCTTGATCCCATGGTGGTGTTTTCAGTTTTTATTCACCAGTTCAGGAGACAATTGCCATAATAAAACTAAGCCCTCCCAGGCCTGCTCTGCTCCTCTCTGACACCAGTTGCTGGTCCCACCACAGTGACTGTGTAACATGGAAATTCCCTGTCATTGCTGCCCTAGACAGGGTCTTTTGTTTGCTGTCTCAGCAGCTAGGCAAAGGACTGAATGTCCAAAAAAGACTGAGTGTCCAGTTTCTCAGCAGTTCTCTGACTCCTGAGAAGCTGTGTATGTCTGGCAGGGTGAACCATGGTGTGGAAGGGGAAGCTCTGCTCCTTTTTTGTATATGGTACCCTTGTTGGCTGAGCACAGTAGAGGCTTTCACATCCTGTCGTGCCCAGACTGGTGCCTTCTCTAGCAGTGAATTCACTTACAAGAGGGAGCAAATGAATTGCTCCTTCATTTCTCGTCCAAGTTGTCTACGTGGATGCTGCATTAAATCAGCTCTGGTGGTCTTGCTCTCATTCCACTTACAGATGCCCTTTAATCAGGATTTGTTTCTTGTGGTTTATCAGTTAAACAGACTTTTTGCCTTTTTTTTCTTGTCCCCAATCCACTAGCACCTTGATTGGACTTCACACAGTGAGTGCTGACCTGGGCCTGGAAATACACAGGAGGAAAACTACTCTGATTCTATTCCAGCTCCATGTTGTGTTTTCCTTGGGTTAGGTCTGTAATAGATGTTGTGATGAGATGCTGATTTAGGCTGACCGGCTTTTTTTGCCCTCAGGCTGGCCCTAAAACATACCAGTGATTTTTATGCTGTCATCTCTGCCAAGGCAGGGAAATGAGTTCTGTCTTCAGGTGTGCTTGAAGTGGGTAAAGCATGAAGGAACAACTCTTAGATTTGTTGTTGCTTGAATTATTTTTTTTCCCTAGGTAAAAAGAGTAAACAAATATCTGTAGATAAGATGGCAGCTTTTATCAGCCTGTTACTTGGGTTCAACTCTTGTAGACCAGTCTTTCTCCAGGCTAGCACCAGAGCTGCTTTGCTGGCCATTTAGAGCTAAGCTATAGTCACAGCTCACAGCAGTACTGTGTCTGCTCTTCTGCCTCAGTTTACCCACTTCTAGTGGAATGCCATTGCAGGATTACTGCTGGGCCTCCTGTCTGTGTTCACGGGACTTGGCTTTCTGGATGTGACTTCTGAAAGCTAAAGGATTAACACTGCTGGCTGCTGGAGCAGTGGTGTGCAAGAAGGTGGGAAAACACCCACGGCCGTGCTTTTGGCTCTGCCTGTACCAAACCCTTATAAACATGGGCTATTTGCAGTTTATGTTACCACAGAGGGGAAGTCAGGTACAGTGGAAGCAGCTAGTGCAGGGTAGGTCTCAAGGGAACACCAGTCATGGCCCCTCTCTGTTTGGCTCCTGTAAATGACCAGCCCTGGTTGGTTTGGGTTTTTTCCTCCGGTATTTGTCTGTTTCAGCTCTGCCCCATCTCTGTCCTTCCTTTCTCCTGGGCTCAGACAGTGCAGCCTTGGATTCTGTTCTGTGTGTATTTGACAGTGGGTAGATAAAAATTGAACGCTAAACTTCTGACCCCTTGAGTAATTGAGGGGTCAGAGTATTCAGTATGAGTAGAGGTTGCATGCACTTTTCAGATGGGCATGATTGATACTGCTCAAAGCTGAATTCCAAATGGCTGATCACTGCTGTCAGGAAGAGAGGTAAACTTCCATTTCTTAGCTGTGATACCTCTAGCCTGGTAGCATCATGTTGGCATCAACATGAATGGTTATTCTAGTTGGTAATCAGCACCACTAGGGAGTATTGGTACTTACCCATATACTGAGTTGATCTGTGACTGTCATTCATGTCAGCACTTCTTCAGGGGGTAGCCTGCTTGGAACAATTTCTTTTTTTCATCCCTGATAGTTATATTAATTTCTTTTCAGATGAAAAACCGACTCTTATTCACGATACTTACTTACTTTGTCCTGCACCAGTGATAGAAGATGTTGGACAGTAAGTATTGCTTTCCAGCATGTATCAAGAGAGAGTGGACTTCTGGATGAGGGTGTCATTACTGAGCCAAAGGCTCACAATTTTGCCCAAAGTGTCTAGCTAATAAATTTATGTATATGTGTGTCAGATTGCAGCCATCCCCTTTGTGCCAAATCCTTTCCTATTATGAGTCAGCTAAAGACCCATGCTGGGTCTTTAGCACAGTTTAACCAAAGGTCTTGCTGGACCATGGCCCCATATCATAGAATGGTGATTCCTCCTTTGTTCCTATATCATGTTTTTTCAGACCAAAAGGTAATTAAATTACAGGCAAACTTTTAGTTTTGATTGAAAGGAGATGCTTGATTTGAATTACTTTCCTGCTGTTATAGATATTGCTTCCTGTATTTTGCCCTGCTCTGTCTAGTGTTGGTATTTTTCAGCTGTTTTAATCCTTTAGACTCCTAGGAGACATGGCATAATGCCCTGCCTTTCCCCTTGGTGATCTTGTGGATGCTTAAATACTGTACTGGGCCTCCATCCCCCTTTGTATTTGTGGGTGAAGCAAATTTGGTTGGGTTTTGCCCTTTTTTATTACTATTATTTTTTATTTTTCCCCCCTTAGACCCTTTCTCTAATATTGGAGAATGGCTAAGGACAGAATCTTCTAAAATTTCACTGTTATTTCCGTGAAATACCTCTATGCATGTATTCTGGATTTGCTTGAATTTCAAAAGAAACGTTCTCGTGCATTAAGTTGCAGAAGGGGGTTAAAAAAAATCTTAGTTTCTTGTACTCTTTAGGGTAGTATGGCAAATGTCTGAGACATTGTTCTAATTCACTGGCCTAGTGCCCTTTGCCCCAGGTGGAGGAGTTTGTTTTTTTTTTATAAAGAGGATATGTCCCAGCTCAATTAAGGCAACATGAAAAGGGTAGTTCCTGTGCAAGCAGAGAGGCAAATGCAGGTAAGTGCCTGGAGCCATGAAAATGCCTTGACTCAGCAGGACACACTGTCCATGTGTGTTTATGAGCCAATGGCTAAAAGAGAGCCAGAGTAAAGGTAACAGTGGGTGTAAATATGACACTAAAAATAAGTGTATCTGTTTTGTGCTTTAGGGTGGTTTTCCTACAAGTCAGCATGAACAATGGGCTAACGTTCATCTCCAGCTCTGTCAGCATCACCAGCACACATTGTGTAAGTAATTGCAATGGGGTTTGACAGAGAAACCATGAGATCTTGGAAAGAAACGGTGGTTCTTTAGGCAAAACCTTCTTGAGTGAGCATGGTCTCTCTACAGCTTCTGCATCACAGTTACTGACCAGATGGAAGCAGCTCTTGGAAAAATAACCAGGGCTACTTAAGATTAAATTGTTATTGATGATAGACAGTCGTGACAGATTACCTGAATAAAAAAATTACAACAAAAGGCATTCCTATTCTAAGAGAGAGATCCTCAAAGCTAGGATCTTACTGGCAGGTGATCTGAGAAAATGATGGAAGGAACATCAGGAAGCAACACCTTATTGAGCTTTGGGATACCTAATGGGATCTGGAGTAAAAAGGCAACTGTTAGGACTTCGATCAGGAAGGGCCACAGAATGAAAGGTCCTCTAAATTGACATAGTTGCTTTTGGTTGTAGCTTACAGCATTTGTTCTTTGACCACCACAGTTTTCCTTTACTAATTCAGGATTTGCTAAGGTGTTTTTTAAGTTTTAACAATAGGGTCTGTTTGTTTTTTCTCTTGGTGTCGTGTGGGATGACCAGAAAGAAATAGAACTCTCAGATCCTGATATGAGTGTCTTAATAAAATGCTGCTGCTTAGCCCAACCAAGGGAGAGTGTGCTGTTGTGGACAGTGATGGTTAGGATAGAAGAATCTCATGGTCAAAAAGACCAGGTGAAGTGTCAGGGAAAACAGCTAGAAGTAATCCTTTATCAAAATCTGATTTTTAGAATCAAACAATCAAAATTAAGAAACCGACTACTAGATAAGCAATTGTCTTCCTTACCTTTGGGGTAAAAAATAGGCAATGCTCATAGCTGATGCAAGCGAGCACTGTAAGTAAAGTTGTAACCTGGTGCTTCTGGTCTAAACCAAGTTGGCTGAAGTACCTGATAGCAAACAATTTGTATCAAACTTGAGCTTTATTCTTATTAGTGTCAAAAGGACTTTTATAGCCTACGCCAAATGCTGTCATATTGGCTTGTAATCATTGTTGGCCATTTTGACAGCTGCAGAGGAGAAGGGTAGGAATGCAGATAGAGGCAGTGACTGGAACTTGCAGATCTCTTTTTTTCATGTTTTCAGTGATGAAGGTGGGAAATCTCACAACAGATTGCTGGAACACTTTGGGGTGCAGGGACTCAATTTAGCAGTGATGTGTTTGCTGCTTTACCTGATCGTTTCTATTTTACAGAACTTTTCTCCAGATTTTCAATACTGAGGACTGATATTTTCACATTTTATTCCACTCTTTTACCTCAAGTACAATAAAACTTTTCAAGTCTGCAGTGTAACAAAAGTGTTAAATAGTGCATTTAGTTACCCGTATATAACCTATTCCTGATGAAAACTGAAGTCTCAGCTCTAACTGGGGTTCCTAAAGGCCAGAGCATGGATGGAGAAAGCTTTTCTTCTTGGTAGCCTTAGAATAAAATGAGGAATCCAATCTCCAGTCCTGTCAGTCTGACAGTTTTTGACCAGCCTATTGCAGATTTAATGTGAAGGAGGCAGGAAGCCTCATTCACAGCTGGTGCAAAAATACTGTCTCACTCCAGTTACATCCCATAAGCAGGGAGGTTGGCAATTCAGTTTCCAACTTTATCTTAATTCATGCATTTCACTCTTCTCATTTTAGAGACTCCCTCTATTTCCTTTCCTCTCCTGTTTCCTTTTCTGTGGGTGGCAGTCAGCTGGCCTGCTCAGCTCTCCTCCCCAGCTGGTCCTTCTGTCCTTTCTATACAGTAAGTATCTTCACTTTACTCCTAAAGCCTCTGTGTGATTGCCATGCTTATTTCTGTTCAGCTGCATGAAGTCTGCTATTTTCTTTTCAAAGTCCAGCTTCACTGTGATGCTTTGTGTCATTAAAATGAAAGAAGACTAGCTTCTTGCTGCCAGCAGTTCCTGAGCTTCTATGGCAAACAGCAATTTATATGTGCAGTTAGCATGAGAAAAGCAATACCTGAGAACAAAGGTGACAAAACAAGGAGGTAATGTGTGTTTGGAGTAATAGGAGCTGTGGTACTGCATAGGTACTGTGCTTGGATTTGGTTTTAAGGAGTACAACAATACTTCCTAAAGCTATACTTGATTTTTACTCACCCTTTTCTCAGCAAACTGACTTCACTGGGAATTAATACCTCTTCAAGTATTTGCTTTCCAGATGCTTCAGTGCTACATGGGGCCTTAGGAGGACCAGAGAGGGGGGCTGTAGTGCTGAACTGCAGCTGGGTAGTGTGTCCTCTAACAGGACTTCTTTGAGCAGAGAGTCTGGTACACATGTTGCAGCACTCCAGCTGCTCCCTGACCAAATGAAGGTGAGCTAAATAGCTTATCCCAAACAGGTCAGTTTGTTGTATTTATAACAAAAAGCCACGGAGCAGTGGAGGGATGGTGATGCTGTGATACAGATAGGGGGTACTGGGTTACCCACGTAAAGGCGTGGAGTAAGTGCTGTGTTTGTGTACATCCCATATTGAACACATCAGTCCTGACAGCTCTAGGATTTGGCCTGAGAAAGAACTAGCTACCACCCAACTCAATCGCTCAGGATCTCACCCAGATTTTGCAAGTTCTTATCAGCTGATACTTTCTTTTCCACCCTCAGCCTTTTCATTGTCTGAAGAGAAAACAAATGCACTTAGAACAGCCCCTTTTGTAAGAAAGGGCTAAGGATCAGTTTCTAGTGTCATGGGAATTCAGTAAGTAGTTTCAGATTTAATAAGGTGAATCTCATGGGTTTTGTTATCTCTAAGTCTTTTTTGGAATTTGCTTTCTTTCACTTTATCCTCTCACCTATCCTTTTTTGAAAATCTCTTACAGCTTCCTCTCTAGCCAACTCTTATTTCCTCAGCCTGATTCACCAACCTTTCTTCAAGCTCTTTTCACATCTTCCTAGACTCAGGCTCTCCTAGTTTGCTGCCAAGTTTTGCCTGGTCTTTGTTACCCTGTTGCTGGTGAATTGAACCTCTTCTCAAGTTCTGAAAATCTACCACTGAAGAGGTTTCTTTCCCAATATAAAAAAAAAATTAAATATAGCTGGAGCTAATCTTAACATCATTCCTGAAACCAGTGCAGTCGAAGGATAGGGCACATCCCAGCAGTGCCCATCTGTGACAAGTGTTTAATTTCCAAAAGCCATGTGCTCTGTGTGTTCTGCAGGAGCCAAGGAGCATATGAAAACTTGATTCCTGTAGTCATCAGAGCAATACACAGAGTTACAATTCAGAGTTACATTCAGTGCCTCTTTTGAGTGCACTGATGTGAAATGCTACAAGTTCAAAGGATCCATCAAGATTTATCTGTAAAAATCAGAGCTGTGATTCTCTTTGGTTGCCTGCCTGCTCTGGAAAGCTAACTTCAATTGTTGAAACTTACTTTTTTTTTTTTCTGGTAATTTTAAAGAAAATTTAAGTTGACTTTTGAAGGTAACCCCTTAGGTATCCATCGCCAGAGTCTCACTGTTCTCTGCAGAGATCAATGGAATATAAGAATCAGAAGTGCTTAAGATAATGATTACAGCATCTCATAAAAATTGTCAAACCAGCCCTAAGAAGCATACCAAGAACCAACAGCATTATTGACTAGTTTGCATAATCACTCAGGCAAGGGTTGTGTGTGCAGTTTGAGTCAAGGCAATACAGGCAGGCTTGGAGCTGATGCTCTGGGCAAGTAAGTTGTTCTCTGTTCTGTGGCACTGACATGCAAACAGTTACCCATAAGTCTTGTCTCCAGTATTCCCATTGCTTGGATATCAGCATTTGCATATTCTGCATCTCTAGTGATGAAAGGTTATTCTGCACGCCTGAGAGTCTGCGGTGATGTAGTTTGCAATGCCCCTCTGACAGTATTAAGGGACCTGTCAGCACAAAATGGGTTGTGTACAGGTTTAAGACTCTTGAATCTAATGGGCTATAAACATACCAAAAATTCATACATAAATTATACATATACACACTGCAAAACAGGAGATGCTCCCCTGATTTTGTGGCTTTAAATACAGGTTTGTCACATCAAATACTGTTATGATTTTAATGAAGATTAAGATCACAATCTTCCTGAGACCTTGTAATGAGTGAAAGTTGATTCTAAATGTGTAACTTCAGGGCTCCTGCCCTCTTTGAGACATAGCAGATAACCCACATGTAATCATCTTATTTGCAGCTTACTGGGACCATCCTTTTCATTGCTCTCCTGATTCTCTTCCTGCTGCTGGCTCTGGCTCTACTGTGGTGGTTTTGGCCCCTTTGCTGCACAGTGGTAAGTACAGTTTTTTATTCTATTGACTTAGTTTTGCCTATTCTCGGCAAAAGCACACAGCTAAAGTGTTGGAGTGGGTGGTTAACTGCTTAAGAAAAATGTTGCCATATTTGTAAAGCCCTGATTAAACAAGTTGCTTAAAGTGCTTGTTGAAGTCACTCTAGTCTGGAGTTTTGACTGTTTTAAGGCATATGTGATTTTTACGCTGAATGAGAAGTTTAAGTAAACTTGTGAGTGTTGCTTAAGTTTCTGTAGGGATTGCATGTATGAGAATGAAGGACAACAACTCATTTGTGATATGATCAAGAAAACAAAGAGAACAAAGCATTGATAGGGATGAACCCTACCATTGTCTCAGATTTCTCCCAATATTTGTATATTCCAGGTGATCAAGGAGCCGCCACCACCCCCACCCCCAGAGCCTGTGAGTATGCTATTTTGGAGCTGTTGCACTTTCTGCAGCCACTGTAGTGTATTGTGCTGCCCAGGAATGTCACCCCTGTAGGTGTCTTAATGACACCTTGAAGGCTGTGAAAGGAAGTCCTCTCAGTCAGGGCAGTTATTTCTGCCTTCTGACCTCTTTATATACATACAGCAAGGCTGCTTCCATCCAGAGAGAAAATAATTGCATAACTCAGAAGTCCGCAGACCAACAGTTCCTATAGTATTTTGTTCCTTCTGCTGTGCTTCAAACAGGTGTGTAAGCAAATCTTTGCTTCTCAGTCTGTGCTGACAGCTGTCCCTCCTCCAGTAAAGCTGTCATTGTTCTCAACAGGAGTTTAGCACAGATTGGCAGTAAGGAACAGTCTGGCAGCTGGAAGAAAGGACAGCAAAGGCCACATTCTTGTGGCTTTGCTACAGGAGAGGGAGACAAAAGCCTGCCCTGGCAGTGGCTCTTCTGCAGAGTGACCTTTGGAAGGACATTTAGCCTTTCGTCATTTAGGTTGTGCTGTTTGAGGCAGGGTTCTATTTAGCTCTTTTAGAGACAGTAACTCACTGACCCTGACCTCAGCTTAGTTGCACTGCACTAATTTCATGAAAATAGAAGTAGTAAATAAAATTACTCCAGAGAAAACTTATGCCTGCCTTTATTTCTTTCATAGGCATAGACAGTTAAATGATGGAAAAATACTTGGTAACCCACAAGAGAATCTTACAGTTTGCTGCTAACTTGCTGTAACTTGGCATGAATATGAGGAGGCAACGACAGCTGCTGTTTTGAGGTTGCTAGAGGCCACCATTACTGTGTATGTGATCCTGTTGCTTGTCCTGAGCATTGTAACAATTTAACTTCAGAATACACACCAAAATTCATGTTTTTATTGCGATTAGTGTTATCACAAAGTGTGCAATTGCAGCCATGCTGTGTTTGAAGGTTGCAGAGAGCATTACACCCCTGCAGCGGAGTTCCCAGATGCTTTGCAATTATTGTCATCAGCAGAAATTTTAAATGCAAAAAAAGAGACTAAACTGATGTAAGCCTCCAGGAATAACGCAGAATACAGATGTTATCCATCTCGTTACTTGGCCTTGTCTTTATCCAGTATGGATTGTTGTTTCGTTACACTTAGCACTAGCCTCTCTAGATATGGTGACTTGCCCTTTAGCTGATGCAGTTTGGTGTTGCTGCTTTTAAACTGTATATAGTTATGTAAAACGTGTTCTAAACCACAAGCATTAGATTTCCATGTGGTAGCTGTAAATGTTTCTTTGCTGTATGTTCAGTACAGGGGATATTTCATATAAATCCTGTATTAGCTGGAAAAATATCAGCCATCATTATTAACTATGTCTTGCCAGTGTCAGGCTTGCCAACAGCAAGAACTGTTAGACATGAATGCTTGAAATCTGTGTTATATCTCATAGAAGAGGCAGAGTATTTTATATAGCACTCAGGTTCACAATTAAATATAAACGTATTAAAAATGCTGATGTAGTTCACTGGGCACTGGTTTAGATGTGGCATGAAGTGGGATAAAATTTGTGCATTTGTTATACTCTTTAAAAAAAACCAACTAAGTGAAACAGCAACAAACCCCAACACCAAACCACAATACCTTTCTTGTATATTTATTTCCCTGAATTAGGATAAAACCAAACCACAACAATAATAAATCATAAAAACCCACCAAACTGAAAAGCCAAAACAAAACAACAAAAACCCCAAACTCAAACTCCCCTTACTAGTTCATGGAAATGTCAGCTCTAGCCTTGCCTGGCCATACTGAAGAATTTGTTGGAGGAATTGACCCGTTGAACCATAACTGAGAGATCACATGTCACTGAATAACTGATGGAATCCTTTCTCCAAGGCATAACCTAAGAGCTAAATACAAACAAATAAAAATTAAATCATGCTTTTAAAAAGCTTTTCTTGACTTTTGGGCTGTCAATTCCTGATACATTCCAATAGAAACACAAAAGGCAATTTTGAGAAACTGTCAGCTAGTAATGTGACAGTAATTTATGTCCATCTACAGTATTTGGATTTAACTTGATTCTTTTAATTTTATTTTTTTATTAAAAGCTAAGTCCAGGTAGTGTTTCTAGAAGCATACCTGTACTGATGAAAATTAGCAGAGAGCACTGTGCATGGCCAGTCCGAGAGCAGCACACACATCTGCATACCAGCATGAGATATAGTTATTTTTCTTTGTTAGTGTGTAAGGAATGAAAATAATATTGTAGGAGGCCTGTTGGGCCCTTTCCTCATTTATGTGTGTACTTGGAGAGTGTCATGGTGTGACTTTCAGGTGCCTTGACTTGGAGTAGTGATGAGGAGTCTGAGAAATCTATTCATATATCAGTGACTTCTATTGGCTCAAGATGACAGAGCTGGAGATGTGTCCCCAGGGTTGTCGAACCAGAAATATCTGCCAGGTTTTAGTTAAGCAAGAATAGAAAATGAACCTGAAGTAAGTCCCTGATTCTGACTTGCATGTTCCTTAAAAATAACCTGCAGTGTTTATAATTGGTCTGGATCTGAGCTCCCTGACAATTTGGAGATGCTCCTGTCTGATTCCTGGTTGCAAACTGTACAGCTTGAGCCTGCAAAGAATCAAGTGGTGTAGAATAACTTGTTACAACTGCCATGAGAAAAGGGTCTGATGAACGTGTAGAAAACTCACTGTGTTTTCCTCTGTTAGGTGACATTAATTTCTAAAAGTGCAATTAATAAATTAGTTATTTGGGCTAACTGATTGCTGCATTTTCTGCATAGCATAGTGGCAATCCAGTATAGTGTAAGATTCATCTGCATTTTGCCATCCCTTACAAGTCAGTTGGGATTTTGGAGCTCAGTGCATATTTGACTATATAAAAGCTGCCTGGGGAGAGGAATAGACAGTCTTCTTTGGCTTTCCTAGTTAAAATTGCAGCTGCAGAGACAAGAGACTTTTATTTTAATTTTTCTTTTGATCAGCAAATAAGCATAACACACAAAGCCAGATATCCAAGGACTGGACCATAAGATATTCAGCTGTTTTCCATAGTTTTTGCTGTTTATGTGAGAACAGCCGTAATATCTCCTTGTCTTTCCCACAGGAATCAGATGATGAAGATGGATTGCCAAAGAAAAAGTGGCCAACCGTGGATGCATCTTATTATGGAGGTCGAGGTGTTGGTGGGATTAAGAGGATGGAGGTATTTGGCTTATTCTTTAGTGTTGTAAAACCCATCACATTTAGTTAAAAATTGTACCAGTATGTTTTTATGTGACTTTTGAAAAGGCACCTTGATGGACTGGAGGCTGGGATTTAATTAGGGCTTGTCTACCTGATTTGCACCTGCTGTCCAAGTAACAGAGATCAAGCTGCTATCATTTGCGTGAATAATTAAATGAATCTAGCATTATGAGCCAGAGAAAATTTGCAGGGTAAGAAATGAGATAAACACCAAAAGAGGTTTTAATTTACCCAGTCAAACTCTTCAGTGCAGTTGTGTCCAGTTCTCTTGTCAGAAAGACTTCAGGCAGGGTTACGCTGATTTTAAGTATTTGAGGGTGTCATCTATGCAAAGGCTGAAGGCAGTTGGTTTGGGGAATTTAAACCAGTGATTCCTCTTCTTCTTTTGCATTTTTTTTTCCATTTAAGCATTAACTCTTGATACACAAAAACATATCTATATTGAAATTGGCCAATGAATCAAATCCAATTCATACACAAGTCAGTCCTGAAGTGTGAGGTGTCACTGTGAAAAAAATCTGCCTTGTGGTGTCCTGTGGCATGTACATTCCAGGGAGTCAGTGGATTGCCGTTCACCTGTATCAGCTGAGGGCCTAAAGATGACTTCTAGCCATGTCACTTAAAGGGTAATCAGGAGCTGGAACAGGCTGTCCAGGGAAGTGGAATTACCATCCCTGGAGGTGTTGAAAAGGTGTGTGGATGTGGCACTTGAGATATGGTTTAATTGTGTACGTGGTGCTGCTGGGTTAATGGTTGGACAGTTGGACTCAGTCAGCTTAGAGGTCTTTCCAACCTTAATGATTCTCATCTGCCCCAGATGCTGTGAATTCCCACACCACTTTAAAGTACTGGAAGGTGAAAAGGCTAGTAGTTCAAGAAGCTTTTGAATGAGACTATTTTACTCTTAAATGTGTATTTCTGATTATGGTGGGAGTTCGGTGCTTTCATAAATTTGACTTCATTTCTGGTGGCACTGGGACATCTGATGGGAACTAGATTAATGTCTGTGGAAACCACTTACCAGTGGGGAGTGCTGAAGTGTCTCTACTTACAGTGTGCTCTCCTGTCTTCAGGTGCGATGGGGAGACAAGGGGTCAACAGAGGAAGGAGCAAAATTGGAGAAACCCAAAAACGCTATTATTAAGTTGCCAGAACAGGAGTATGAGCCATGGGAACCTAAGCCAAAGAAGCCCCATGTGAGAAAACCACCTTCCCAGCGAAAATGGTACACTCCCATCAAGGTAATATGTCTGACCCTCATTTTTATCAAGTCTCTCATGTCATATATGATACTACATCTCGCTGCATTAGCACAACCTTTCTTTCTGCAGAGCTGGGAAAGCCTATTTGGAAAAGTAGCTGTTAATCCTCAGCTTTGCTTTTTTCTTGGAACATGCATCTCACCTGGCACTGTATTGCCATAGATTTTTAAGGAAGGGTGAAGGGCATGAGCAGATATATTCCTTTCCTCAACTCACACTGTCTTTCTAGATACAGTGTGGATTGTAACAGCAGATTGCTTAACTCTTGCTGGAGGGCAGGATGCTGTTTTGTGCCATCTCAAGGCAGTCAAAAAGAGGATCGGATAAAGTGCCCCATCCTTGCTTTGACTGCATCGTGGCTAAGGCCTTGGGTTGGAGTCCAGCTCTGTTTCCCTCTAATTCAGCCACAAGACCAAGTGTTTGATTTTTGGGCAAGTCACTCAGTCTCTCCCTCCACACTTTCATCCCCATTTTTCCCCATGTAATTATAGTATCTAGTGTTTCGATGTCTTTTAATGTATGTGTCCTCACACAACCCTTGAGGCAGGGAATAGCTGTTATCTCTGCTTACAGAGAAGAAAACTGGAGGACTGGCATGGCTGAGGGAACAGCATACCATGCTCATCCCAGAAATCTGTGGCCATGTCCCAAAACAGTGCTCTGTGGGATGAGTTCCCCCCTCCCCACCATAGTCACAGATGAATTAAACAGTGCTTGAATTTATTGTCAGGAAAGTATCTGAATTTTAAAGCTTTGTGGCTGTTTATCAGTGTTTCGGCTCTATTCCCATAAGTACAGTAGTTTTGTTTTGCCTTTTGTAACACCTCAAGTAACATTAATACCTTAATGTAACACCTGTCTGATTGTCTCTCCTAAGGGAGTTGCTCACATTAAACTGCTGTCATTCTCAGTGAGTTTTGAGCAGACAGAATTTGGCCCACTGCATATTGGGTATGTGTTACCCCATAGGGGTCCTTCTGGTTGTCCAGATAAGCAGTGTACAGAGGGCGAGGGCACAGGACCAGTTTAATACAGACAGTTTAATACAGGAAAGCTGTATTAAGTCACCTGTAGTTTCATCTCATGCTATTTTCACCAAATTTCTTGGTCCTATCTTGTTGGTTTTGTATTTCAGGGCAAACTCGATGCACTGTGGGCTTTGGTTCGACGGGGCTATGATCAAGTCTCTCTTATGAGACCACAGCCAGGGGATAAGGTAAGGTATCACAAATGCACTGGCATGTCACTCCTCTGTTAGCAGGAGCAATGCTGTTCCCTCCCAACCAACCCATCTTTTTTTTTTTTTTTTGACAAGAAACAGATATTTCAAAACAAGCTAAAATGTTTGCTGTGGCATCTGTTTAAAAGTATTGTCCCAAAAGGTCAACAGCAATGTCTCCACTGTGATAATTTGAGCAGAATGAAGAAGGAGCTGGCCAGTCACAATAGTATATGAGAACTGTTTCAGTCATATAAATTCTTTGCCTTTTTTTTTTTTTCCAGGACAAATATGTTGAAGTCAAAAGACAGATTCTTTGCTCATGGGCTCTGCTTGTTTTAAATTTAATATGCAGTGGTTGTTCTACAACAGTAATTATGTTTTCTACTCAACTTCATAAAAATGTTTCTCAGCTTTAATAATGGAGTTTAGTGATTAATGAGAGAAATCATGAACTGTGCAGGTAATGAAAAAACAAATAGGTTAATGGAGAGCAAAGTTGCTGTTGAATTCTGTGCAGATACATTTCGCAGTCATATCCTATGTATAGGCAGAGAGTATCTCCTGCCTTGATGAAGTCTATTGGCGAAAAATAGGTCAGGAGTAGATTCCTCGTGGGAGGAAACAGGGAGTTTGTGCCTTTCAGAGCCACAAAGATGTCTATGTACTGTACCTGGTCACTGGTAACAGCTTAGTTCAGAGCTCTCAGTTTCCTCATGAGAGCCTGACACCATTATGGTTGTCTCTATTTTTTTATTCTGAGGGGGCATCTCCCTAAGAATTGAGTGCTGTTGCACCTTCAAGTTTGGCTTTCTGTGATGGCGCTTTGAAACATGAGGACTAAGCAGAGATGGCAGCATCTTTCTCTTCCCTGTGGCCAGACTCCATACATTTCATCACCTTTGCTCTCAGGGGAAGGAGTTACAGAGTTGTGGCAATAGGGGCCGTAAAGTGCTTTTCTGGAGTAGGAATGGTACAGAGGCCCTAATGCTGGGCCTGTTTGCCTGTGTGACTTTCATACCTAATAACAGATTTTGAAAGTTAATAACAAAATTAGCCCTAATTTGCATCATCTAGGGCAAATAATTTGCATGTTTCTGGCCTTTAGCAAAATCCTATTATGGCATTTGTCTAGTTATTAACCAAATATGCTACTTCAGTATTTAAAGTTTAATCTCTTACATTTTTCTTTTGGCTTTTAAGGAAACTAATAGAACAAACCCAGCTCCTTATGCTACTTTGTAAAATGGTCTTAACTGTTTCACTAAGCTGCATTTTTAAGGCAGCTGTTTGAGACACCTTATTTACTTTTAAAGCACGATCTAGAGGTTCTGAATAGGCTCTTTAGGTCCAGCTGTATTTTGATAGCTAACACTGTATAATATGAATCTATCCTCTGCCTTTCACTCCCTTGGCTGGGACATTTCTATCAGTGCAGAGCACAACAGAGCCTCTGTTAGCCTGCATGGTCAAGAAACATGCAGGGGGCTGACTCTGAACAGGGATCCTCAGTTCCTTGCCTTTCAGCTCTGCTGCGAGGAGAGAAAGGAGCTGAAAAGAGGCAATGTAAAACAGAGTGAGCTGTAGGGTTATTTTATCGGGGAGAACATTAGAAAAATCAAATGTACATCTGGGAAATAGGGTGGAAAGAATCCTATTGAGCCAGATTCAGTGGAATCATAGAATCATCTCTGTTCCCTGGCCTGTGAAATTAACTAAGGCTGAAGAATACTGAAAGTGAAACAAGAAAATGACGTCCTTCTGCTGTTAAAAAAAAAAATCACAGGCCTGCATTTCATGGAGAAAATTAGTGTAGAAAGGAGCAAGGCTATTATTTATTGTTTGAGTAACTCCTCTATTAACAGTCTCCCAGTAGAGAATTGACTCCTTGTAAGTTAGGTTTTTGGTGGGGATATGTGTATAAATATACCTGTATGTACACATTAAGTGCCTGTGAGCAAACACATGTGCACACACTTTGTGGCTGAAGAATGGGAAGATCAGGCCAGTGCTGTGAGTGACCAGCAGCACAGAGACCTTGGAACTCTGGCTGTGCAGAGATGGAGGAGCCTGGCAGCCCCAGGAACAAACCCACAGCTCTCACCCTAGAAGGAGACAAGGTCACTCCTGTACAACCGTGCTGACAGCAGTCAATGGATTTAGTGTAGTATTGGGCAGACACGAAAGTTCAGCCTAACATGCCTTAGTGCATGGTGTTCTTCCAGACTGTGACATCCAGAGGCTGTGTGGTGATCTTGGAGTAAGGGATTGCTTAGATTTGTGGGTTTTTGAGGGATTGGGGCAGGTAGGGGGCAGGGGAAAGAGTTCTTTGTGGTTTTCAAGTGTGCCTTTTTGTTGTATTTTACGGTCGTTTCATAGCTGTCTTGGTTGTTCAGTAAAACTTAGAAAGCAGAAGAAAGACAATTGAACTCTGTTTTGGGAGTGACATTTGGATTCATAACTTGTAAAATTCCTACCTCTGAAGTTCCCAGAATGAGTCAAAGAATTACCTTTATATTTTTAGGAGTTATCAGAGATATAGATTGTTTCCCACTGTAACAAGATTCACTGTAGTTACATTTTTGCAAACTTTTTTCACAGTTTACCTCCACTGAAAAAAAAAAAAGTTTTCATTTTCCATTTTTAATGCTTCAGTTGGGCATATGTTTCCTTCTTGCAGACACTGGATGAAATTATAGCAAACCACTTTTTTCTGCATAATGAAAATACTAATTATGGAGAAGAGAACATCCACAGTAGAGGGAGAAAAATATTTTTCATAAGGCTTCTGGGACAGGGGGAAGATGACAACTTGTTTTTGGTTTTGACATTAAAAAAATCTTTAAAAATATTTTGAAAAGTGTAATTTCTCTTACCATTTGAAAATGAATACTGTGGTTTGAGAGCTTTTATTTCCCCCCCCCCCAAAAAAAATCTGAAAAATATTTGTAGAAAAACTTTCCGTAATAGTTTTGTTGGGTTTTGTATATTTACCAATGTATCTGACTTTGTCACAGAGAAGCAAAATTCTGCTACACTTCTTCACAGCTGTCCAGCATCTTCCCCTACAATGCAGGCCTCTTCTCTTTGGATCTACAAACCACACAGCAAAGGCAGTATTGCTACCCCAGGTTTTTAAATCATGACTTCTTCCCCACTCCCACAATGAAGCAAAGTTAAAAATGTCACTGTATATATATATGGTGAAATCCATTCCAGAGTGTATGTGAGAGCCTTGTAGTGGAAATACAAGCTGAAGCATGTGTACAAATACAGGACTGACTGCTGCAAGGGATTTCTGTTGTCATTTGCTCTGGGTGGCCAGGTCTGTTCTCCATCCATCTGTGCTTCTTCCTTCGTCGTGGTCCTCTTGCTATTCCCAAACCACCTGCTCTTTTCCTTACCTGTGCCTTACTTCGACTCCTGTCCTAGACATTCCCTTCCATTTCCTTCTGTGTTTTCTTCCTCTTCTTGTTTTCTCTCTTAGTTTTTGTTTCCATGCCCCTCCCCTTGGTTGAGACCAAGTGGTGCCATGCAGTCCTGCTCTCTGGGAGCAATGGGCTTGTCACCAGCCTCCTTACCCTGTTCCTCTCATGCTGCAGGAACTGAGCTGCTGGTAGCATCATGCTCTGGGTGCCTTGCTGCAGAGCTGGCTGAGGCTCCAAGAGCTTCCCTGCCCTGGCTCATGCCTGCCACAGATTTACCCAGAAAAGGATCTCAGGATGGATGACTCATCAATATTAGACAGGATGATATTGATAGGACTGGCTGTGAAAATCACAGGAGCTTTTTTTTGTTTAAAGAGAACCAGCTAAGCACAAGCTCTGCCTCTTCTCCTGGGAGCTGTGCCCACAGTGTTTGGCTTGGCTCTACAGACACTTCCTCCTCTTGGTCCTCATTCAAGACCATATCATGCCACCACCACTGAAATTTGTTATTAGTTTGCCAGGAATCTCAGTAAAGGGTCACAGGATCCTCCTCACTTGGCTTCCTCAGGTCAACTCTAGCAGGAGTTTCTGTTGCATCAAGATAGGACAGCAATGGATAAACATACTTAGCTCTACCCCATCATTAGCAGCTAGGCTGTTATTTGTGGGATGGATTTTTGCTGAGCTCTCAGACAGCATCAGCAGAGGAGTGAAGAGACGGAAAAGGGCTAGTGGCTCTGCGGTGGGTTGCTGGGCTTTCTGCCCTGAAGGAATATACAAAGGTGAAGCCTTCACAGACATTTGTACCACTGCTGCAGTGATGGACCCCTTGGAGCTAGGCTGCTATTTGTCCCTTCCTTCCCCAGAAATGTAGGTTTTAGAGGACCAGCAGTCACTCTTTTGGCCCAAGAAAGCTCTGAAGTACAGAGACTGCTCATCCATCAACAGGCAATATGTCAGACTGGCCGTATGGCCTGATGACCTGTGTGTTGCTCAAGGTACTCTGACTTCATTGAGGACTTTTCCCATCACTATGTTACTGTCCTGAGCTTGCAGGGGCCTGCTATGAAGATTGGAGTTTGGGAAATACTAATGTCTGGTTATCTTGAAGTATTTCATAGAAACCACAGTAGCTGGTAGGGCAGGATGTCGGTAGTCTTTATAAAAAGTTTCAGGCTCTTCCCCTTGGCCTAATGGATCAAAAGTGGGGCTGTTACCAATGCCAGCAAGTAAACATTGAAACCCCCAGTATATGCAGAGAGGAAGGTGAGGTGCTTCTTTTAAATGGTCTGTTTAGTAGCTGCTTTCAGCAAATCCATTCCATTTTGCCTCTCAACACATACTGACACAGGAAATTCTTAGAAGCTCAGTTTACCAGAAACCTTGACTAAAACCCAACATTTTTCTCCTCAGACAGAATTCCTCTTTTACTTTAAAGACTTAGAAAGTGATCTCGTTATTGTCACTGCAAATTTTGTTACTCAAACAGAGTGAGAGTGTAGACTAGATTTTGCTGTCATCATCACCCTTGTATACTGATGAAACTTCACTTAATAAAAAGCAATGCTTTAGCAGTACTACCCTGTGGTTTTGCACTTCCCTGGGGAAGGGGACTAGAAGCAGGCTGATGTACAAAACTCTGAAAGCTTTTTTTCCTTTTCTGTTCCATAAAACTGAAGATAAAAAGACTGCTGTGCAGCCAAAAATGTCACAAATTAGGAACTGCTGGTCATTTTAGAAATCATGACTGGCTCCTTTCAAGTTTTCACCATTAAGTTACTGTGTGACTTTGAGCAAGGCATAACAGTTGGAATTTTAAACAGCAGCCTTTGAAATGAGGAGTATTTGGGTTCCTTATTCTGTGCATCCCTTTCAGAGTGATCACTCTTAATCTGATAGATTTGTTAAAGCCCAGAAGGTCTGATTACCCTAAAATTTTGCGTGACTCCTTGTAATGCTGACCATGACATCTGTGTGCTGTGGTTCTCCCAACAGCAAAATAATAATGAGAACACATGTATTTACTTTCCTTACAGCTGTGAGGTGTAGTGTTCTGCCAGGCAGTTGGGACTCCTTAGATGAATGATGGGACACCAAGCTTATGGATTATTAATGACTAGTAATTACTTTATAGCTGCTGCCTACAGGTGGTCAGCAGTTTGAATGCAACCCACAGTGATGGCAGCAACTGCCTGTCACTCCATGGTAGCTGCCCACGTACCAGTGCTATGTGGAGCTCATCCTAATTACTTCTCTTCAAGACCGAGTAATGGCTTTTAATAGGCTTCCCTGCTTCTTGCTTGGAGATGTGTTGTAATAGCCCAAGTAATAATTGGCAGAGCTACACAGTGTGCTGGAGAAGCAACACACAGCTCCTTCAGACTGTCACTGGGGCTTTTCTCCCTTTGCTTAACCTTTCTGGAGCCAATTATCTTCATAAGCTGCTGAAAAATTAAAGAGACAGGGACATTGCCTGCTGCAGTAGGTGATCTCACTTTTTCACTTTCCATGAAAATGTAGCTCCCATTATACTGCTTTCTTTTTTCTTTTTGCAAAGGACACCAGTATCTGTAAGGTTCATTCCTGCTGTAGCAGAGATGGCATGGAGGGAAAAAAGCTCTCACTCTCTGGTGTGGGACCAATGTCCTAATGCACAGTTCCCAGGATGTGCTGAGCATTGCAGCTGGAAACATGTAATCAGTGACTAATGAATTTCCTGTCCTGCAAGAAGCCCACATACTGCATTACCTCTCACTTGTGCCAGGATCATGTTATTTCTGTTATGGAAGAGGAATTCACAAATAGGTTATGGAGGTGGATGCTGCCTGTCTGCTGCCAGGTTAAACTAGTAGTCTGTCCATGTCTTTGGGAAACAGAGGCATGTTCGGTAACATCCTTCTTGTGAAGGATGGGTGCAAGTCCCAGGGCTGGTGTTATTTAGCACACAACAGGATGAAGAAGGATTGGCCTTGTGGCTAAGACATTGGCTGTAGCTTATGTAAGTTACTTTGCTTCTGTTCTGCTGTAGTTCCACAGTGATAAGTGAGATGAAGAGTAAATCCTAGGAGGGCGAGACCATGTTCCTAACAGCACTTTGAGCACTTCATAAGCTCCAGAAATAAAAAATAATGTGTAAGATGGTGTATTCATACTAATAGTCATACTAAAGTTATTGTTCAGAGTGATTACTGAAAATCAAAAGGTATTGCTTTTTTACTTTCTACAGAGGAGCTGGAGTTTCAGATGTCTCTGTTCTTATGTATAAACTATTGTGGTTCATGTCGTGGTACCAAAAAAAAAAAACTCAAATCACGGTCTGTCACTGTAAAAGTAACACAAAGATACTAGACAACCTGAAGAGCTTAGATCTATGTGTATTAGGTCTTAAGATTAACTTAGTCTTGCTTTGAATGTTCCAGTTTTATATGCCAGTTTTAGTCTTGGATAGGAATTATTCCTAGAACAACAGGACTGCAAACACTTTGAGCTTTTTGCAGCAACACTGGAGGTTTCTGCAGCAGAATAAGGTAGTTGTGTCCCAAGGGATCTGCCATCCATCTTAACAAAGGAGCTTTTTGGGGGAGGAGAGGTTTTCTTTGCTTTACCAGTATGCCAGCATTGATAATGAACTGTGTGAGTCCCATCCCAGGAGAAGAAAATCTTTGTGAGATAAGCACAGAGGAAGTTGTGAACTGCAGGTTTACCATCTATGTGCTTTGGGTAGCAGCAGAGCCATTTAAGGGCCAGTTACCCAGAGAACCATTGGGGATACTTGTGTCTGTTTCCAGACTCTAAACAAAGAGGCAGCCTGTGTGGTGGGCCAGGACCTTACATTTTTGTCTGAGGCAAGGAAAAATAATAACCATTTTCACCAGAAATCTCTGAGTCTCTATCATTATCCTGTACCCTAGGCAGGTAAAGAGCATTGTGCTCTTCCCCTACGCACACTGTAATCCCAGCTTGCTCCTGAGAGACAGTCAAATAATTCACCCTGGAAAGCATGATGACACTTAATTACAGTTTGAGCAAGACCAGTTACAGTCCTTTGTGGCCTAATTTGCTGCTGCCAGCAAGCCACCAATACCTCAAGGCTGAGCCTGTTGCACCCAGCAAATGTTTGTTGATTTTGTTGCTATGCTCCAAAGCCCTTCCCATTCTAGAAGATGGACAAATGCAATGTCCTTTTCCCTGAAAACGCCAAAGGAAGGAGGAAAATCTTTTGCAAACCAACCACGGCTGTTTTTTTCTTGAACCACATTCTAGTCTGGTCAGCATTCAAGTGTAGAAATGTGTGGTGCTGTGGTTAAAACAAGGGATGTGAATCACGAGTCCTGAACTTGTAAATACCATTTTTTCCCCTGCATAACCTTGAGTAAATGACATGACCTGACAGTGGCTCTCCTCACTTCCTCCACTCTGGGATCCTCCTCCATAAAAGCTGTCAGAAAAGAGGAAGGCAGTAAATCGCACGTTGTGAGTGCAGGTTTAAGTTGAGGTGTTTCTCTGAGGTTTGGGTAGGATTTGGTCTGGTATGACTGTACTTTGAGATTGGTACTGAATATAAAGTATATCTAAGAGACCTTAACTTTGATTATGCCCAGTGTTTTTCTTTTCTGTTCCCTTTGTCACTTAAGCTTTTTTAAGGCTCAGAATCAACAGGCTTTGTTACAAATCTGCACTGTGCATTACTTCAGCCACAGCCTCAGCAAGGTCCAAGACATGTGATGTTTTGTGCATTCCTGCAAGATATCTTGTGACTCTGGCCATTCTTTCAGGAGGTGTTTGTAGCCCATTGCTGCATTTCCTTGCTGAGGCAAGGCTGGAAACAATATGCAGTTCCCTGCTGAATGGAGTGTGATGCATATTATTGGAATAGCCCTGTCTGCAAGAATGGGATGGGTTCTCCATGTCACTTTTCTAGTGCGCCTAAGCTGAAAAAGTGGAATCAGGCATGTGAGAGCTGGATGGTAGGGATGTGTTCAGCACAGAGTTTATTTTGCTGAAGGGTCCTGGTCCTAGCTTAAAAGGCCGATTTCCCTGGCTGAGTTATTCCTCCCTCAAATGCCTCATTATTGGCTGGTTTCTCCAGGGGTAAATTGGCAGTAGCCCCCTTCTCTTCAGTTTATTTCTGCACTGGTGTTAAATCTTAACTGAATAGGCTGTGCCCAGAAGACCCATTCCTTTCAAGCAGTGCTGTGCACAGTTGGGACTGTGAACTGGAGAATAGTGTCTGCAGATGCATGTGTCTTGGGAAACTATCAGTACTCGATTGTATTCAGCTCCTGGTATTCTGATTAAAGAAGCTACAGTAGCCTGGGATACTGCGGCTATTAATCTTACTGCAAAACAGTTCCTATTTTAATTCCCTAGTAGATTTGAACACTGCTTTCCATAAGACTGTCTTTGTTTTGACTAAAAGCTGTAAATGTTTTTTCATATTAGTAGAATTAACTGAAGTGGAAAAAATACCTATTGAATAAGTTTCAGTATTTTCAATTTCTATTTTGAAACACCTTTTCTGTCCAAAGCTCAAAGTTATTTTGAAATGAACGTGTTTCAATCCTGAATTAAATTTATTTTAACATACTTGTTTTGCCTGAAAAATGGAGACTTTTGGTTGTTGTTGACTTTTCCATTGACCAGCAAGTGAACCGAAAGATCACTTTTATTGCTGCTGTTATGTGCAGTGCATGCCATGGATCTGTTTGTGAGTTTGCCCTGGCAACATACCTCCCATGGTCCCTAGGGGATCCTCTGGATGGGATTATCACACATTTTATGTCAAAAGAAGAGCTCCTGTGCTCCCTCCTCCCTTCCTCACCCCATAAATCCTATTTTCTCAGCTATTTGGCTCCCACAGCCAGAGTGTCTGAAGGCATACTGGGCTTCTGAAGGATTTCTTCTCCCAGCCCCTTTACAAATCAAGGCTGGTGCCCCTTTGCTTCTATGAGAGGTGCTCAGGCATCTTCCCTGGGCTTTCTGGGCAGCAATGCTGGCCATACCCTGGCTAAGACAATAGGTTTTTTTCTGAGTGTGTCAGTAGCCCAAGGCAATGCTTAGCTGTGTCTCACTGTCACGGTGGGATCAGTCCATGTGCAGCTATCTTATTGTTTGGGACTTGGGAGTCAGAGTTTCTGAAGCAGGGATTAACCTTCTATGCTGTGTCTCCATGGTGCTGCACCAGTGAGCCAGGATTTGTGGGTGGTTTAGTTTGGTAGCTGAAAAGTAAGAGAAAAAGCATAGATTTGCTTATAAGAGGGTTTTTGTAGACTCTGTGAAGGATACACACGTGCCTCATCTGCTTTTAAATATCACTGCTCCTTCCAGCATCAGGACATGTGTCCTGTTTAAAGTTACCTCCCACATCTTAAAGCTCAATCTAATTCATTTTTGCCGTGTGAAGCATGTTCAGTGAGCCCAGTAGGTTACACCTCTTAGCAGCACTACCTCACTCATGTTGTGCTGTAAATAGTTTTCTGCTACTGCTTGGATCATCCTTGTTCATTTGCATTCATCATTTTGTAATTTTTGATTTGAATTAATCTGATGTGCCTAAGGCCATTATAGGGTCCTCACTTTATAGTATGAGTGATTCACAATCCACAGTGCAGTGATTTCCTTCCCCTCCAATAACTCAGTCATGGAAGGAGGAAGCAGAAGGGATATGAGTTTACTTATAAAAAGACCAGCTAATACACTGGATCAAGAATGGGCTGAACTGATTTTCTTTTTTAAAAGCAGCATGAAAGGAAATAATTACATTCTCATTGTTGGACACTGTCGCTTTACTGGACCTTACTTTTAAAATCCTCCTCTCTTCAGTCAACCCCATTTTCTCTTATCTTTTCATTGTTTTGGATTACCATAATTATAGGCAACACTGCGGAACTACCAAATAGATTCCCAGAAAATTGTTCTTTACAAGAGAGGACTTATTAAACTGGAAGATATGTAAAGAGTCAGGTTATCATGCAAACAAATATTTTAACTTGATGATATTTAATGTTTTGATTTGAGACCTAATAACTTAAAATGCCTACATATAAAAATTAATTATAATTTAATAAATTAATTGTTAATGATTAATGCAATAACTACAGTATAATTGATATTGATAATTAGAACTTAATCATTAAGTAATATAATTAGAAAATAATGATAAGTTACATATTTATTGGCCTGGAACCGTGGTCAGTCACCAAATTGGTGATATGGGAATCTCTGACACTTCCAGTACTTTATTTTTCAATATAAAAACCATATCTGTGTCCCAAATGTAGAAGTAGGAGTTAGTAAAAGTTACTTGTATATGCCTGAAAACCAGGCAGCCTTAGGTTTTACGTGACAAACTGTTTCAGCAGCTCACTAATTTCTAGCCTGTATGCTTCAGGGTAATCAGTGCAATTCCCAGGAAATCCATGAAGGTTTTAATGAGCCGTGACATGTTGAGCGCACAGTCAGCGTGAAGCAGTGCAGTGTGAGGAAGCTTTTGGCAAAGGCTGATGCACATAGATCCTGGCTCCTGAGGAGCCAGCTGCTAATCCTGACACTTGCCCAGGGAACTCGAATAGTGAAAGCTCTGTACCACCTCAGTTCTGCTCTTTCTGTGTACAATTATTGTATTCGTAATCTACCTCTATAAATAAATTTGCTAAATGAGTTTCCCATAGTGGCTTGTTTAGGATATTCTGTGTAGGTGTTTCTGCTAGAAGACTTCTGTTCTTGATTAGAGGACAGGGTAATCCCTAATTTTTCCAAGATCCAATTTTTGCATTATCACTGATCTTAAAGGTATATATTCCATGGTTTTCTGGATGTGTGGATCAAAATCTTCACTTAGCTCATGCTTCACTTGTAGATGCTCACTCTTGTGATTTTGTAGGTAGCATAAAAGCCTGAATCTATTCTTTTGAGTTTTAGAGCTACATTTTTACACTGAACTATCAATAGATATTTAGGAAGTGAAGCTACATGCTGACAAACCATGTCCACAGCAAGCTGGCAGAGTCATCCCAGTGACATCCATAAACAAAATTGGAGAGAGAGAGAGGTGATTATTCAGTTGAGCCTAAGGAAATTATGTTCATTTTATGTTTCAGCATCCTAAATAATACTTTTATTAAAAAATAATAAAAATTTAATACTTTCTTACTGGGAGCTACTTTGGTTTTTTTAATTTGGTGGTCTAGTGTATTGCATGGCTATGCTCAAATTTTAAAGGAATTATTTTATTTTAATCCATTCTAAAATGTAAAACCAAGTATCATATTCTTACAAGGTCAAAGACCAAGAAAATTCGGTAAACTAAGTGAAACTAACTCTTTTTCAGTCACCTCTGCAATTCAGAATTGCAGCACTGAGACTCTATAAGCAAAACCAAGAGGGAATGGAAACTCAAGCAAGATTTGTAACAGGAAGAATATCTTTTATTAAGTCAACTAATGTAGCTAAAAATAAGAAACAGGCATACTTTTATGTGTACAAACACTCTGTATGCACATAGATGAAACTGGATTTTTGTTAAAAGCCAATGCATGTATTAAGATGAAGAGAGAAAAGGGACAACTACTGCTAGATGGGCCTGGATTTTTTAAATTCTTTTTACTGAAGTGCTCTTAGTATCATGGGTGAAGAGACTTCCCCATGGCACTCTTTGAATTGCCTGGATTCTTTCTACTGAAAACTTGCTGAGTAGTAGCTAGATATTTTGGAGAAATGAGTGCTGGGGAATGATGTACTGAGCACTGTGATGGAAGTAGCCCAGCAACATGATGCAGTGGCTTTCAAGAGGTTCCTCCCTTCCTTCCCCCCTCCCCCCCGCCCCTTAAACCACACACAAAAACACATCCTAGGTGGTCGAGGAGGCATTGCCTAGAAGTACAAAGTGCCTGAATTGCACATGTGATTGTTACACTGGGATGAAAGCTGAAGTTGGGACAAGGGCAGATCCTGCTGCTTCAGTATTTGTACTTTTTGAAAAGCCAATTTGGCAAGCAGCATAACAAGAGCCTAACAAGTGGATGGACATATGGGGAGGCAAAATAATTGTGCATTAGGAAGACTGTGCAGATGTGAGCTGAAGTAAGGGCGTAACTCCATATGGCACATTGCTGACCTTCAGTTGGTGCTTGAATGACAGTACGCGGTGTGGGTCGCACCATCTGAGCGATGCTGCATTGGGAGCGGGGCCAAAACCAGACAGAACTGGATTTACGCAGATCATCTGCCTCCTAGAAAACAATACAGCGGCTACCGACAGCTGTTGTGCTTGAGATCATCCTGGTACTACTGCACCTTGCAACTCTGGCACCTTCCCTGAAACACTAAGTGTATACCATGCTTCTGGAAAAAATATACTATTTCCACTACTAAACTGGGATGGCTCTTAATCCCTGTTAATACTCTGTGCAGGAAGAGCAGGGATAAGTGTGCAGGATACTTAATTTCTGTCCTTGTTCTCCAGGGTTTAAAAGCCTTTATATGCCTTCGGAGAGGAAATTACTTAATTCTTTCAAACAGAAAATATTAAAAATCCTGTGGTTAGCATGTTTATTTGAGAAACATCATGGATCTTTTTACAAACTAACCCCAGAGGGATGCGTGTGTTAGGTAGAATAGCAGTGGTCCTCTGTTATTAGGAAACTGTGATATGTGGAGGGCTTCTTCAACCTAGAAATCCTTTGATGAAATACGCTTGATAAGTCCAAACTATCACTTATGATTTAATATCATTTGTTCTTCCCTTTCCCTTTCAGCTGTTAATCCTAACGCTGGCTAAGAGTTCGGCCTCATTTTATCAATGGCTGCTTGAAGTGCTCAGGAGGATTTGCTCCAGTATTCACCAGAAGTCTTTGATATATGAGATTGTAGGCTAACACCGATAATCTTTTGTGAGGAAGTGTCACAATACATACATCGATCTTCCAAGCCTCTATCTGTCAGACTCCCCCAACCCAACCGTATTTTTCATGACACAATGCAGCGCATGGCCTTTAAATTACCCATCTGTCTGACAAATCAGTGAGTGTGGCAGAAACTGGCAGCAGTTTGACGTCGCCTATCACTTTAACTGAAGTGAAAGTAATGCAAACAGATTTATGGGATCCCCTTTGATTATAGACTATGAATATATTTGGAATTGATGTTTGGGAGAGAGACACAACAGAGAAGCAGGAAAGGCTTGTAGGCAAAAGCACTAGTGTTGGGTTTCAGCTTTGCATTTACTGTGAGGGAGATTGTTCTGTCCTAAATTTTTTCCTTCCCCATATGGTGCATCTCATATGAGTACCTCTAACCTTTTTTCTTTTTCTTTTTTTTTTTACTTTTGTCCTGATTCTTTAACTGTTCTAAATTCATAAGTTTATAAATAACAAGGCGAGTTTTCTTTAATGGATCTGATGTACAACTGTTAAATATATATGTAACATTCACTGCATGTCAGTAAATAGTGCTGAATTTCCAAATGTGCTCTGAATAGAGTTAAGCACAGCAGAAGACAAATAGCTAAGAAGGAGGGCTGCTCACTGCAATGCTGGTGAGAACTTGAGTTCTGTGATGGAGTAGAGCAAAGCATTGACTTGGATTTTTTTGATCCAGTAGTTTATCTTTGTTGCAGAAGTAACCAAGACCTTGGCTTTTGTCATTTGCCTCCATGAAAAGACTGTGGCCCCAGTATAGTATTGCCTAGTTCATGACCAAAGTCTGCTGTAACAAGCCTGGATTTTTAGAAAGGCAATTTTATCCTACTCATGATGCTGTTGTTTAAGTGTAGTGGTGAATTGTGATGCTGAAAGCTGGGACAGAGAACTACTGAGTATGTCTCATGTGCAGGCAACAACATGCCCATTCAAACAACTCATGTCGGCAGCTGAGCTCTTGAATCCCCGAGCCATCCAGTCCAACTAAGTGGTAGGGTGGTACCCTTTGGCTGTTAGTACATTTGTTGAGTCATTTTCTGAGCTCTCTGGAGCTTACACAAGCTTCTATTGAAATGCTGCTTGCCTTCCTTCAGAGAAGCCACAGACTTGAGTGATTCCCTTTTTTTTAAAGAAATAGTTTTCATGAATAAAGGTGCAGGCATCGGAAGTCACTTAACAGAACGGATATTTGTGGTGCTGCTGTGATGGTTTTTGCCTGGTTTCCTGGGGAAATTGTGATTTGTGGGTTTGCTGCAGAAACTCAGCCTATTCCCTAAACACCTCCAGTTTTCTCATTCCGGATAGCACTGAGCCAAGAGCAATTTGTCAGTGGTGTGGGTTCTTGTATTCCTGTTATCACAGCCATCGGTAGCTGGGGGGAATTGTGATCTACAGCTGCTTAGCTTTGAGATAAGTTTTCTATATTTGGAGTCCTTCTCCTGAATCTGCTTGGGGGATGTTGGCATAACCTTTAGCTGAATTTAGTTTGCGGATTCTAGCGTGCAACCTACCTGAGGTGTCTGATTGAGGTTGCCATGTAGGTTTTGAATTACTCAGGAGCCTCTGGCTGCTCCCCACAGGAAAGGTTAGGTGGTCTTTGGGGTCTGTCTGTCTGTCTTCCTGTCTGGAGCTTGGTTAGTGGGAACCTATGCAAAGTTTTATTTTGGCTAAAGGAAACCTTGAAATATTTGCATTTAGCCTCTAGTTGACTAGGACATCCCCAGTGCTTGCATTTTTTTCAAACCCAAGCTATTCCTGTTTTAAAATCTCAGTCTGCAGATCCTGCATCCCACATCCATTCTGAAAACACATCCATTAGAGAGCTCTCTGTGCAAGTCCCACACCTTGTTGGTGTTTCTGAGGGAAGCCACATCTACACTGGAGCACAGAAAACAGATGTACTATCCCAGTGTAATGTTCAAAGCATGGATACCAACCAGGCTAGGATGACTCTGAAAATGAAAGCTACAGGTTATGTCTTTGCTAATGTTGTTCCTCTGGTATAATCCTGTATGAATTTTTTTCAAGCACAGCTTTGTCAGTCAGGGATCCCACTAAGGCAAGCATGACTTTGGTGGAGCTGTCACTTTGGGCATGTTCTTCATAGCTCTAGTAGCAGAGCAGAGAGCACATGTGAGCCAAGTCACGCCGTGGTCTCTTTTGGTTTAAGCCAGTCCTAGGCTGTTCACTGTAGGCAGGAGTTCTGAAATTCAAGGAAAGCATTAGTTTCTAGTGCTGAGCTTTAGTACAGCATGGTTTAGATGTCATGTCTAGGACCCAGTGAATAATACTGGATGAAGTGCAGCCTGGCCCCTCTGCTTACAGTCCCTTTGAGTATCTGCTGATGAGTCAAAATATCTTCTTTTTACAAACAATGAATTTTTCTTTACCTCTAGGGAAGATGCATAAACTTCACTCGTGTGAAATCGGATGGAACCTCTGCCCCTTACAGCCCGCCACCGAAGCTGCCACGACGTGACAATATTCCCCTCAACAATGCTCCAAGGATTTCTTCTTCTCCTGTGTCTCTGCAACCCCCTTCCAGGCAGCCACCTCCTGGACCACCCCCATCCCGAGCCCCTCCTGGACCTCCTCCTTCACGCCCACCCCCGCAGCCTATGGCTTAGAGTGCAGCAAAACCCTGATCGACACGACATGTCTCTTTGCTGAACACAGCATATTTATTGAGTATTGGTTTACAGTTAAAGATATCAGAATTTGTTGCTGGTCAGCAAAAAAAGAAGGAAAAAAAAAGAAAAATAGCTAAGTGTCAATTTTAGTATATGACTATATTTATACCACACGTGCTGAGTAAACATTCAGTGGATAGATTCAGAGCTATGGGATATAGAAACAAATAAAAATGATCATCTAGATACAGTAGCAGCTTTTGTATGTATACATTTGAAAATCTATTTAGATATGACATTTGTCTGACTTGGTATGTCAGATCATTCATTAATAACTTTAGCCGGTATATGTGCATCAGTGGTTTTGATAGCTGCCACCTGCAGGTTGGTTAAACATAGCTCATTGAGGAATTTGCTTTCTTTTCCCTAACAGTACTGCATCCAGATGTTAGTATGGATCAATAATTGCGAAGATAACTTTCTGCCTTTGGTTCTGCAGGTGGAATTTCTATGAAAGCTATAAGAAGCCTATATAAATAATGAGGTAAGATGAGACTGTGTGCCAATAATCTAGCTCAGTAATCTAGCATATAAGAGAGGTATATTTTTTTCACCTGGAAAAATCAGGTTTGAGCCTACCATCTCAGCATAGACTTGGTTGCATAGGATAACCACTGAAGGCCAGCTACAGTGTCTAAAAATCCAAACGTTGGACAAGACTTCAGTTCGTATTTGTCCGAAGTTCAGAGGAATTTTGAGAAAAGCATTTTGGCTAGGTGTTTAGTTTTCATTTACAGAAAATATAGTCCAACATGGAGCAAACGTACGTTCAATTTGAGCATAGATGCTGTAATATGCAAACAGCATGTGTTACTTACATCAGTAGCACTGAGGGACTGATTCTGTTGTTATTTAATTAGATAAATTTTCTTTTGATCTTACTGCCAAGCAGAACTAGATCCTTTTGTGATTCAAACATAATTTCCTCTATAAGCAGCTCTTTCTTTAGACAGCCCAGGTCCCAATAATATGTAACCCTGCAGTCTACCTGCGGTTGAGAGGCATGATGTGAAGTGTGAGTTTGAGCTTTTATCCCTGTTTCATATGTTTGGCTAGAGGATTTCCCAAACATTGTGGCTGTTCATCCATGACCTCAATTCTGGGTGTCATCAGAAAGCGATGTGAGCACCCACACAGAGATGGGAATTTATGACGCGGGACTGTGGGTCAGCCCATGATTAGTGTTCACTGAGCAATACCTGAGTGGGTTGTGCCCAGAGCATTCCCTAGTGAATCAAAATAACACCTGAGCTTGCTTTTTCTCCACCACTACCTATCATATTGTATTGGAGAGGGTAACTGCAAATCCCTGTGCTGGTTCGCTTTGGCACTGGCTGTGTTATTAGGATAGTTGTAGAATTAATGATATGTTGCATTATAACACAGCATATATCTATTTCTCCATCTGTGTGTGGGTGTGTAGCACATCACAGTAGTTATTGGCACATAAGTCTAAGATAAAACACTAACTGTATCATGGAATTGGTCCAGATTTATGACCTTTCATGCAGGTGCTATAGGCATATAAAGTTGTACTGGTACAAACAGAAATCAGGCTTAGTCTTTCCAGTGGAAGTCCCACTTGCAGAACATCACACCAAGCTCTCATCAGTCTATGCTGATCACTGTGATATGCCGTGTGTATGCAGCTGAGGCTGTCAGATGTAAACTCAGAAGAACCACAGAGCCTCTCTCTCCTCTTGCACTGCTCTGCTCTCGAGTTATGCTCTTACCTCATGTGTATTGGTGCAGGTAGTGGAATTACATTCGTGGGTGCTAGCTGCCCCTGGAGCTGTTCCTAGTTTAGGCCTGAGCCAGCAAAGCACTTCTGCATGTTTTAAAATGTCCTGCAGGTCAAGAGAAACTTCCTTATGCTCAAGTGCTTTGCTGACCTGTGACTTCATTGTGTTCATAAAGGAGAATTGGGATGCACTCAACCCTATCCTCATTCTTTTTAGACACTTGAATAAGTCTGCATATTTTGGTTCATAAGAATGGATTTCTGTTTGGAAGAGAAAAAAGAGTGTGTGTATGTGTGTGCGTGTGTCTGTGTTTGTGTGTGGGAACTGTGTAGGTTTTTGTTGGGTTTCTCTTCCTTTACAAAAATTGCTCAAGAGTGGCACTGCTATGAATATAAAGACCTTTTGCAGCCAATGTGATACAAAGTCATCGCTTATCTCTGTTTCTTTCCGGTGAAAGGTGAAACTAAAACAGATCCAATTTTCCACTGCAGTTCTGGTGAAGCTCTGCTTCTGACACCAGTGAAAGGAACTGGATGACTGCAGGGAGAGGGTAGGAACCTGGACGTGGGGGAAGGTGCTTTACAAACAGAGATCATTGACTGACTTTATGTTGGTTATACAGAAGCCTGTGGGAAATAACCTTGCTCAGTCCAAGACTATTTGTAATAGTGTGTATGTACAGTTGAACCTAGCAGCTTCTTATATTGGTTGTAGAAGAAAAATTACCCAACAAATTTAATCAGGAATTGAAATAGCAGAGGGCAATAAAACTGATTCTTGTACCAGGACAAAACATGGCATTAGAGTTCTAGCTGCTTGTGGGAAGACCGCAGAAGACCACTGTTCTGTAGACACAAATTCTCTTTATCAGCAGGCAGCGATGAGATTGAATCAGTGAACTGATGGGTCAAGAGTTTAACTAATGAAAAAGGCTTTGAGCCAGACTTTGTACTGTCATGCACCCCTACAGATCTTGGAAAGGATGAGTAGAGTTCTTGCAGATTTGCATTGATGTTAATGTTGGTAAAATTTGACTCACTACCAGTAACAGTGGAGGTGTTGGCTAAGAGGGCTTCTCACAGTCACACATCCAACATGCCTGTTGTTTGCAGTTGAGGGGAATATTCTTTGTTTTGCTGGGATCATAGTCTTGCAGAGATAACAGATACTAACGATTTCTGTGTAACTTGCAAGTGCAGCAAGAATAGGAACAGCTTGGGCTTCCAGGTGATCAGATATGATAAAGCAGGAAGCACCATGGATTTGAAAATTAGATTCAGCATAAATGGAGTTCCCTGCATGATTATGTAGAAAACTAAGCATTTGGTGTGTAACTCAAGTTTTGGCTGCAGCTTCTGTGACTGGAGCCCTGCAGGTTTAGTTTGCTGGTAAAGCGGGAAGAAGAGAAAGTGAACACAAACTGAATTGCCTTTGCAAAGGTGGGGGAAATGAATGTGCTGCAGTGGCTACAGAAAAGCCTTTTGGTTGGGTAGAAATGTAGCTGTTTGCAGTGACCTCAGGCATTGTAACAATGCAGTAGGAGAAACTGGTTGCTATTTTACTGTCTGTTGATCTTGATCTTTACCTGGTATAAATCAAAATAGGCCAACTGAAATCAAGGCAGGAATACTGCTGTCTATCAGCTGAGAACTGTCGCAAAATAAATGAAGGAGCAAAATCCCTCTAACTGGCTCCATGTTGCAATGTTTGTTTTAGTATTCTTGTATGTCAGTTGTGATTACAGTACTTACATTGCTAAGAAATGTTCTCATGGTGGATGATTCCCTTGTATTTTCCAGTAGTTTGGAAATCCATGATTTCACACTTGCAAAAAGCGAGTATCTAATGTTTCCCCAAATCCAAGAGAACAATGTGGATTCAGGGGATCTTTGGCTCACACTTAGCACAGATGTGAAATGACACAAGGTGCAAAGCAGCAGGGAGGGAAACCCTGTGTGTTTAAAGATGATACAGAACCACATTGATCAAAGCATATTTATGGCCATCTTTCAACCTCAGTGCATGTGTTGCCATCTGTGAGAGTAGCCTGCAGAGCAGACGGTCCTAAATGTAAAAAAGAAAAAAAAGAAAGGAAAAGAATCAGCTCCTCATCTGAAAGAGTGAGCATAACAATGAATGACATTATTTCATGAACTGTACCAGTTCAAATGCATGTGCACCTGGTGCTCCTAATGCTTTTCACTCCTGTTGGTCTTTAGACAACATGATCAGTAATATGCTTTCTCTCTTTAATCGTATGCTGTTTTTATTGTTATTACTTTGTTTTGTTGTGTTGTTGTTTGTTTTTTTAAAGAAACATTTCACTGAGAAAACAGCCCTGCTTCTGTAAATATAGAGTTTAATTTGGAGGAGACAGTACACTTCTGGATGTTACTGCTGGACAGTTATTTATTAAAAGGGGCTCAAGGTGAATAAATAGAGGTGGCTCAGGATACACGCATGCAAGTGTGATAATGCAGTATAGCATTTTCAGTTCTCTGTAGTTTTGGGGTAAGGGGAATTTTTGGGTCATCCTAGTTTGTTTAGAATTTTGTTACTGATATACTTTTGAATAATGCAATAGAGATTCCTAACATATAACAGTGTAGATTATGATAGATTTTTCATTTAGGAGGAAGAAGGGGGAGTAGTGAAGGAGAAATGTTTTAGTTTTTAAGGGGGAAAAATATACTGTACTCAATTGTTTGTTTGTTTGTTTTGTTTTTGTTTAGAAAGATGTGTGTTTTCAAAACAGTGGGGATGTGGCTGATACACAGCTGGGGCATGGAGATGAGGGACAGAGGGAGCAGTTGGATTTTTGAGGGACAAAGAAGCTTTACATGGGGGTTTGGGTTTGTTACTGGTACACGTGCTACAAAGTTCTGTAACTGACATGCTGCTTCCATGTTATAATCATATAACCTTTATGCATTTTAGGCGTGTGCAAGTAATGCAAATGTACTGCCTGCATGAAAATGTGGGAGATGTAGCCGAAGTCTTATAATCCAACATAATGTAGTCTTAATGGATTCAAAATCAACAATAAAAGTGCTTACTGGTTAAACACTACAGAGACTTTCATTGCAGGGTCATTTTAAGAGGTGATAAGCTTATCTGTCATGGCTAGGCTTCGCGAATGAAGATTTGGGTAGCTTGTCTGTACTGTCTTTCTAATCAGCTCAGCCATTGGTCAGGAGAAGAATGTGGAGTTGGGCAGTCAGAATTCCCATTCTCAACTTGCTACTTGCTATTTAACTAGAGACAAGGGTATGTTCTGTGCCTCAGTTTCATGTTTCTGGCCTGAGAATTCCAATCTTTGCCTAATTCAAAGGTAAGCCATTGTTTTTTTGAAACGGTAGACATGCTGAGTAAATTGGGCTGGAGTCTGGGCTCAACATTCATTTAGACATGGGGCAAGGTCTGAACTCATTGCTGATATCTTGAGGTCAGCCAACACATAGAAACAAAGTAAAAGCCACGCAAGATGCTAGAGCTCAAGATTTTAACAAAGAGCAATTTCATGGCAAAACCTACACTTCTGAAAACACTGAAGTCACCAGGCTTCAGATCAAACTACTGATTTTCAGGAGTCCTCTCAGAAGGACACAGGACTGGATCATGAGACCCCTTCTCCCTTACTGTCCTTGACTGTAGTTTTTTTCTTCTCTCCCTGCTTCTAATCCTTCCCCTGTATCTGTTCAAGCCCCATGGAGGATGGGGAGGGGGCGCTGATGGAAACATCAGACAGGCAAGAAGGTCAAGGGGGTAGGCCACAAAAATCTCCAACCCCAGTAAGGAGGCTCCAATTATGGGTAATCAAGGCTGCTGCAAAGCTGCTGAGCTGTGCTATGCACTCAATCTGCCGAGCATGCCAGCCACAGTCCTGTGTGCAAGGGAAAGGAAGCTTGTCCTTGCAAGCACACAATTCCCTGAGCACATGTGAGCTTCTTCTGCAAAAAGCAGTGAACACGGATTTTTGGGGGGTCTGGTAGCCACATGAACTCATTGTGGCAAAGCAGGTGGGACCTGCGTGGTGGCTGAGCCAAGCATCCCCTTCCCTCTTGGCAGCCCCAACTGGCTGTGCTATTAATGGGAACCAAAATCCTTGGCCCAGAGCCATGCTACTCCCTCATGAAGTCAGGGGCTCTGACAAAAAGCCCAGCTTGCTCTCACTCTGCTCAAGCTGGCAAGACAATAGTCATCCAGTATGGTTTTGTGGCCTTTGCTCTTTTTTGTTCTTCCCTCTGCTTCTTACTCAAAAAGCAGGCTTAGGCTCTTGGAAGAGATCAGATAAACAAAAGCAGTCCTGGAGCCAAGGCTTTGGGCATTTTTATTCTGCATTAACAAAAACCCAACACTGGCTGCAGCTGTGGCTAGTTAGGTTTATGCATGTCTGAGACAACAAAATTCAGATTTGACCTGAACTTTCCCAGAGACTGGAATGTGCAGATCCAGGTCTTTGGTTATGGACTTGTCTATAAATAGCTTCTAGTGCTGATTTAGAATCTTTCATCAAATGTACTTCACAGTCTCAAGAGTGATATTTACATGTTCACATATGCCAAAGTACCCCATTTGGCTGCATGGAAGTCAGCAACGAGAATTTTATTGGCTTCAGCAACCTGAACCAGGAACTGAAAAAAATGCTCTTTCCCCCTATCCTCCCATTCCTTAAGAAACCACAGGCAGAGCATGTTGCCCATGCTGGAAGTTGTCTGATCTTTACTCTGTGAAGATTAGCCTTTGGAATAGGACTCATCTGAAGTTTCATCTGTTTCTGCAACAAATTCCCCCTCTCCCTGCACATTGAGGACCCTCCTTTTCACTGCAAGGGAGGTTGCACTGGAGTTTCCTAGCCAGGTATTACTCTGATTTCTGACTGCAGCACAGGAAAACTATGAGACTATTAATGAGATGAACAAGTTCCCTGAAAGAAAGGTTTCCTCCTGGAAGGTTTTCCCTGTGACATAGACTGAGAAATGTTTTCTTTTAAGCTTCCAGAGATGCAGGATTGCATGGGTAAATACTTCGCTGAAGGTCCTTAGATAAGCCCATCTGTGTCTCAGCCACAGAGTCCACTCACTGAAGTGAGCTCTCCTCACACCAGCCTATCATTGCCATGTAGTAGCTGAGTTGCCCTTTGTCCATGCTGGTGTCCTGCATCTTGCTGATTCTGGGGCACAGACTGTCTGTTTCTTTGTGATAGAAATAGGGGCCCTGCAGAAATGTCCTAGGTCCCATGACCCAGAACACCTCACATTGGATGTATACACTTTTCTCTGAAGACAGAGGGATATGGATTTAGAGCATGAGTTTTCCCAGAGAACACAGGAACTTAGCTGTCAAGACATAGCCACATGTAATAAACACCCATGTGTTTGCCACAGGTTACTACATACAGCAAGTCTTTCTTTACTGATCATGCCTCATGCATTGTTAGGGTAAAATACTAAGTGCCCTCTAATGTTTTCTAGTCTCCATTTTTCAGTACATAGCAAGACATTTTGAACTAGAAGCAAGAGCCCCAAGATTCCCCTTCATCATCAAAGTCATATTTGGCCAACCAAAGCCAAGGAGAAAATATGGTAAGCATATGTGGTAGCTCACTCCCTTCAAAAACACAACTGTTGATGCTTTGTGCCTCTCTTTTTCTTATGCATCAGGAATAGCTTAGCTAGCAGTGAATGTGCCTAGAGGTAGGGGTTGGTCCTGGTTCAGCTTTGGGGCTTTTTTTCCCCCTATTTTTTAATGGATTTCTGTGTAACGTATGTTGGGATCCTCAGTGATACGGGGATTCCAACACATCAGTGAGGCTGTTGGTTCCAACTGGGAAATGCCAAAATGTCCTCCACAGACAGGTGCCTTCAGAAGGTAGTTAATAAGCCTTGCAAGCCATCATGATGATGACAGTAGACTTTGGTTTACCATAGTTCACCAGGAGACTCCTGCTCCAGGAATGCATACAGCCTCTCTCTGAGACACCATGAGTGACAGCCCATCTACCAGGACAGTCAGAGAGATCCTGCTGGGGTTTGTCTCTGCCCAAGCTAGTGGGTGTGGCCAGGGACTACTCATGCCTTGAAGTACTTATCCTTCTCTAGGGAAAAAAGTGGGCGGGGAGAAACTGTAACTCTCTGCAGGCTCTGGAGTTCTCCAGCTCTCGGCCTATTTTTGCCAATACTAATGGTTTGCATTGCTGAAGTGAGTCACAAGGCAAAGTATGAAATAGCTCATTTCCCTCAGCCACACGCAGGAGCAAAGGAGCAGGTCTGCCTCTAACCCAGGCCAGCTGGACCCAGCACAGTCCTGGGAAGAGCAGGCAGGATGCTTCCCAGGTGGCCTCAGGCAGCGTCTCTGCCATGGTCTCCTGGAAGTTTATCCAGAGGATATGTTTTTTGCATTCCTCATGAATCATGTTGTTCTCCTTTTCCGGAGTCACGCACAGGTGGCAGCTGTCTGCTTCCTATGGGTCTGAATTGCAGTCTGCTGGTGCCAAGAGGGGCTCTGAGGGGTTGATGGAGCACCTCTGCATTCACCAACTCTGCAGAGTTGTATTTGTGGGATGGCACAGCCAGCACCAAGCCTTTTCTTCCCTCCTGTGAGGCTAGTGCAGGAAAATCAGGCTATGGCTGTTTCTCTGCCCTCCATTTTGTGCCTCAGTTTCCCTTGCTGTAAGGACAGATCCCAGCTCTGGCTATTTGAGCACTACAGCTCTGGACTCCTGGCCAAGCAGTTTCAGCAATTGTAGCTGTGGTGGCTCCTCTCACACTTAGCAGCTACCAGCCTTTCTCTCTGGATACCTTTGCAGCTCTGCCTGGGGCAGAGAGAAGAGGCTGGAGAGGCTCCTGTTGCTGGCCATCCACATGACTCATGTCTGGCATTCCAGTATTTTTGGTAGTTCAGGAGCAGCCCCAACTCAAGAGCAGGAAATAAGCATAAAAATAGCCTGTCGATGCGTTTGCAGCCAAGCAAAGTACATGATGTCTCTCTGCCAGCATCTGGCCCCAGCAGCCCCTTTCCTAACCAGCTTCTGGAGAGCTGCATGCAGGGGATGAGCTGTGAGAAAGCTCTTGTCTCTGCAAGTCTCTTGGTGCTCAAACAGCAGGCTGAGGTCAGATGTCACCCCCAAAGCCTTTTGGATTGTTATTGTAGGGTTAGTCCAGTGAGGGCTGACAGAGCCTTTTGCAGCATGGATGCAGTGAGACCCACAAAGATGCTGCCAGAAGATGCCAGAAGATTTGGCATGGCTGTCACTTCTGGAAGGGAAGCCACTGCACACAGGTGCTGGGACGTTATGGCATATGGTCTCACCCCAGAGGGGCCATTTGGGGTGGCATCCGGGCAGCGCTCAGAGCTCTGTTAAGGGCAGTGCTGGTTTGGGGTGAAGGAGGGAGGCAGCAGCCATGGTGGGGGACCACTGTAGGGCAGGACTCAGCAGTCTGTGTCCCACAGTGGAGCAGCCCACTTGGACTTCACCAGAGCAGAGTGGGAAATCAGCCAGAACAGACTGGGAAACAGGCATTGCTTTAAAACAACAACAAAAAAACCTGTTTCAAGCTGGTTTTGCTGTGGAAATCTTGCATAAACTGGCAGTTCCACTTCCAGCAACAGCCTCTTCTACTGCCCACAAAGTGTAAGTGCTGTCCTGGTGCCCTCTGTTCATCTGTCCTCTCTGGACCATCTCACTTTCTGAGCCGTTGCAAAGTCCACATGTTTGGCTAGAACTTGCACAGTTACTAAGCAGGGGGAAAATCCATACTTACCCTGGTAGATCAGGATGCTTTTGTCCACAGTGCTGCCAGTAATCTTAGAAGGGAGTGTATGCAGATGCATATCTATGTGATCAAACTGCTTCACCAAGACAGACACAGGCACACACTCAGGAGAGAGAACCATCTTCTGATAGAAATGGGAATTGGAAATGGGAATTGTAAAACTCTTCTGGGATAAGAGTTTTCATTTGTTTTCCAGTTACCATTGACTTGGGAAGCAAAGGGGTACTTTTGCTGCCTGTATAGGAATTGTTCAAGTCTCTGCTGAGATTCTCAGAAACTCATAGGACCATAATCAGACCTAATATGAGCAACCCCCCAGACATCATACAGTTTTTGCAGCAATATGGTGCTTTCACTAATGTCCAGCATTGGAGAAGATGACTGTCTCTGAAGCCAACAGCATCTATTGTTACGCATCTTGTACCAAACCACCTCTCTGCAATTAAAAATGGTCAGATGGCTAAAGGCTGCAGCTAAGATTCAGTTCTTGGATTGGGAAGGATTCAGTGTTCCTGGACCATTCAGTAGCAGAACCACAGCTAAGTAACTGTAACCTGGCAATCCCACTGCTCTGTGCTCTGTGTTTACACTGCAGGCTGATCCATGAAGGAAGCCTGGGATGTGCCTTGGAGCTGTCACCTTTCCTCCTTCTGGCACTCCTAGGCCTCTGACAAATCCACTCCCTCTCCAGCTTAATTCGTGCCTCTTTCCAGGCTCTCTCCTTCACCTTCCTCAGAGCTACTCCTTGCTTGGCCATACCCCTGCATCCTGCAGCTGTCATGCAGAGCCAAGCTGGTGATGCAGCAGTGTGCATGAGCCTGTGCTGTTTTCCACACTGGAGTTCATACAGGCACACTCACTGAGCTGTGACCTCCTTGCTGTATCACTATCAAAGAGACACAGGTCAAACCTGAAATCTGCCAAATAAAATTTTCCTGGCAAACAAGCTCTGACTAGCGATCCTATTTTTTCTTACACTTAACAGTGAGCTGATGATGATTCCTTGTCTGAAATGTTCTGCCCTCATTTATCACCTTTTTGAGAATATTTGGCACTGGAAATAACCCACAGTTTGGGACACAAGGTAGTCCATTGAGACATGAATGAATACTTGGTGCCATTCTGCAACTGAGACGCTGTGGTCCTGTGAGGATGACTCTTGGGAGAGGTTGTTTTGATTTCTTGCTCTCTCCATGACCCTGAACACATCCTCTCTGGTTTGACTCAGTGGACTCTAATCATCTCAGTATCGCAGAAGGGCTGGTTTTAGATCACCCACCAATATCTGGAAGAGGTCTCTAAGAAAAACTTTCAACACTTGGAAGATTTTCAACTAACACAGCTAGACCACAGCCCTCAGTTTAAGGAGAGATGGCTGTTTCAGCAGTGGTATTGCTATTTTTAGGTCCTTTATAATAAAAAATGTCTTCTCTGTTATAAGATTATTTGCCCTCTTTTCTGTTCTTGTTACTACAAAAACAATTTATGAAATAAGTTGGTTTATCTTAGGAAGGAACAACCATTGTGTAAGCACACAGTAAAATGCAAACCCAAACAATTCCCCCTCACACATTCCCAGTAGCTGTGAATTTTTCAACAGGTCCTAGCAGCTGGCATCTGGGTGAGGGGAGGATGTATGTGTCCACATTGTTGTCAGATCTGGTTCAGCAACTGTCCATACCTGTTAAATGTTCCCAATCTGCTTATGTGATGAAGCTCATAGGTACTTGAATAGAGACTGAATGCTATAGTCCCAAAAGAGGGAAGCAATATTTCATGTCTCTTTGCCTTTTTTTAACTTTGTCAAGATTTTGAGATGCCTCTTCTATGTCCACCAAGAGAGATCTGGATACCAGTTGCAGTGTTGCTGCTGTAACTGGCGTGACCACACTGACTTCAGTGGTGTCACTGCAATTCTGCAGCAAAGGGAAGAGAACCAAAATCAACCAAAAGGCCATGCATCTGGCTCAGCTCAGACAGAAATGACTGGGGGACTTTCCACTGGTTTTACAGGTGACAGAGGAACACAGAGAAGTTTCTAAACCTCATGGAAATGTTCTTCCTAGTGTATCAATTGTACACTTGTTTCTTTTGATGACAATGTCATGATAAAACATCATGTCCTAATAATCTGTGCACTCTTTAAACCAGTGATTACTCTTTGGCTCCCTACTTCTTCAGACTCAACAGGGCCATGATCTGAAGTGCTTTAGGCCCTTGGTACTAGCACCAAGACACAGTACTACTATGCAGTGCTCCCAGACTGTGCCACTGAGCAATTATAAGCCACCATTGCTAGACTAGTTGAACTAGTAGCATCTCACAGAGTGTTCTCGAGGATACTGTCTTCAGTGTGGCCAGCTCTAGGCTGGAATATGGCCACTTCAAAGCTCAGGGCAAACTAGTTGTGGAGAAGAACATGAAAAAGAACACTAAATGCAATCAAAATGAGATATACAAGCAGATGAGGAGCCAATGCCAAAGCTGGGTGTTCCTTGAAGCACTAGTAAGTATTACCTTTAATTTTACCAGAAAATCAGAAGTGACACCATATCCTCTTGGTTTTTAACCTTAACCTCCTCCTTCAGTACAGATTACTCCGCAATTCTTGAACTCTGTGTGGATCTACAGTCATCCAGATGCAGCTGCTACTTTGGGACAGTACTGCAAGACCAGCATCAGGGTGAGCCTGTGAGAGGAGCTGCTGGTTCAATTCCTGCTGCAGAGTGAAGCAAGCCACTAAGGGCTACAAAGGATGGCATCAGGTGTTGGTGGTCCCTGGTCCCAGCTGTGTCCAGCCTACCCCAGCCCTCAGCAGGATAGTAGGATTTCTGAAGAGTTGTGATTGTCTCCTGTGCCTAACCAAAGGCTTCTCTCTGAGCTACGTAGTATGTGAGTTGTGCCTAATGACCCTGTCATAATGATATTGGTATATACCTTAGCTGGTCAAGAAGGCTGGACACTACACTATACACCTTGCAGGCAGTGTAACAAACCTGCTATTTTCCTACTGTAAGTAAAAGTAATTTATGTCTTCTCCCTACTAGTAAGCATGTAAAAGCTGGAGAAAATCAGCTTGGTATCTTACCAAGATAGGCTGGCCATGCCAGTTAATGCAAGCAGTAAAGGGTATGTTGCTGCCTTGCTACAAGCAGCTGGACTCATACACATTCAGGGATGTGAGAAAAATTTTCTCTTTTTTAGTTCTTAGGTTGCTCTGTGTGAGTCTGTCTCCATCACAGGTAATTTCAAGCAGAAGAACTGTGTTTAATTGTGTACATACATCTGTACTTAACTCCATCAAGGAGTGCACAAAAACCCAATCCCCACAGAGCGAGGTAGGTACATACACAAAATACTTCACAGGCAAGTATCCAAAGACTTCCCAAATGCTGCCTATCACCTTCTGCTGGCATGAGAACTCCTGGCATCTGTCATGTCCCATCAGACCCAAGTGAGCTGCCTTCGACCCTTTTGACTCAGAAGGTGCTTTCCTTATTGGCCTTTGGGGTTAAACAAGTACAGCAATTGCCTGCTTTGTGTGGGGAAAGGTTGTTAGGGCAACTGGGAGGAATTCCTTGGCACCAGTACTAACCCAAGAAAGGAATGAGCAGGAAAATGCTCAGCCAGAGTCAGCAGCAGTGCAGAGGCAGTGCAAGCCAAAGGGATGTGCTCTGCTGTGTCCATGTTAGTGCCTCGCCCTCACTCTCCCACACACAGCAGACAGACTCCGGGCAGCAAAGGTGATCCTAAAAGCAAAGTCAATGCACCCTTCACTAACCTTTGCAAACCTCTGGGTGGAGTCCCCACAACACTGGCTGTACCCGCTGTCACCAGGGCTCAACCTCCTGAGCTACGCAGATGCTGAGGGGAATCAAGCCCTGAGTTTTTACTCTATTGCTTCTTCTGTGATTGAACATCCTCCACAACATACAAATGTGAATTTTCTCTTATGATACTTGGCTCATAGCTGCTTGCTGTAGTGAGGAAAGGAAATTGGGAAAATTAAGCTGTGCTACTGATTTTCAAATGGAAATAAACCTCTTTTGGGGTCATTTTCACTGTGAAACATGGTTCAAAAGCACAAGAGGAAAGGGCAGGGTGAGTAGTGAGCTGCCAGGTAAGTGAGTACAGGTTTTTTTAGGCTTTAGCAACTTTATTTTTGCATTACAGATACTCTTCTTGCTCAAAACTGCTGCCTTCACCATCTGACCCTTTTCCCCACCCAGCTCACACCTCATTTATAAACAGACAATAACTTTGTTTGGATTGGTTTGCTGGCAAATTTACACAGCTCTCCCATTTAGAGATCTGATTTCAGGTGATGGTGAACTGATTAGTATATGGAAAGGCATTTGCTCTTAAGAATTATGAGGGCATTCAGCTGCCTGTATCCATTTAAGCAGGAAGAAAAGAAGAAAATAAACAAACAAAAAAAAAAGAGCAGCAGAAGATAGTGCATGGTCTCTGGGCTTGTTTATATTGCGGCTTAAAATCTGCAGGATGAAACTAGTGTAGTTTGCACAGTAAGATTGTGTCTGCAAGCTTCTGGGGTAAGAGACTGCTGTAAGACGCTGGAAGGTAGGGCCAAGTGCTGTTAGTAGTGGGTGCAGACCTAAAAGACTTGTAAGGAAAGGATAATGTTCAGACCTGGAAAGCATAGTGCTATGTGAGTTTGGTGATTTCTGTTATGCATTAAAAAAAAAATAAATTCTGCAGTTTGCTGAACTGGATTCTTGTCAGAGCTTGAGTTCTACATGGTACCACTTACAGACTGGATTCGAGAAAGGTATCAATTTTGTAGCCTTGTAGCAGAAGACCTGTTTGGTCTAAGGGGTATGCTCTTCTTTCTTAAAATTTAAGTAGTTCTGTTATATGATTATTATATTATTACTTTGCACAACAATGTATCTCTGTGTTTGGTCTGGTTTTTCCTCAATTATTGCACTTGATTTCCAAGCTCCTGGCTGAAAAAACAAACAAATGCATACTTTGGGATGAAATTGCCAATGGACTGTGCTGGGTTTGATAGGCTTGAAAAGGTTCTACTAGAAGTGAAAGCCGTGAAAGGAAATTGCTGTGCAGTTGAGAACCTGGTTTCCATAAGCTTTCATGTTCAAAGCAGTCAGCTCATGGCCTGAAACTTTGCCAGTACAGGGCTGCCTCTGTACCCTAGAAGACTAGTCATCCTCAGTCTAAATTAGAGCATCCTTTAGACTGCTGTCATTCAACCTAGAAGAGAACAGCCAGAATTTAATGGGTAGCAAAAGCTTCTTGAAGTAATGTCAGTCATGTACCATTCTAAGGCTATTGGCACCTTTTTGTTATGCCTTAAATATTTTTGCGATTTGAAAAAGGTTGAGCAAAATTCCGCTTGTGGTTTCTATTATAACATCCCTTGCTCTGGCTGAGGATGTATCAGGGACAACTCCAATATCACTGATTCAAGCTTAGGAAGTCCCAAGGGCGAAGTCAAAAAAAAACTAAGTATACTGGTACCTGCTGCATTTTATCTAGATGAAAACTGATTTGGACTAAATGGCTTAAAAATGCACAAGCCAAACCTGATTATGGTGCAAGGTGTTCTTTTGCTGGAGGTTGCTGCCCACTCTTGCTGTGCTGGGCATATCAATAGGAGCAAGGACTCTCTGAAAGCCTAGAGGAGGCTTGAGAAAGACACGCTACTGGTGTCTGTGCCCAGGGCGTGATTGATCCTCTTGCAGATAGCTGAGAGATGGCTGTGTTTTGTGAGGTACTACAGAGCAAGCAAACACAGTCACTGAGACAAATTCTAACCACCTTAATATTATGTTGAGCAAAGTTTCTATAGACAGTCATGTCAGTGCATTTGGAGTTTGCTTTTCAAAATGGAGTAATACCTAAAATGCAAGTATGACCTCGGGGGTGGGGGGCAATGGCAACATTAAGACATTTGGGCTTGGGAGAGCCCATGCATCATCTTCTGCCCCTTTTCTAAAGTTCTGCATTTTCCTGAGAGTAATCACTGAGCTGTATGGGAGGTTGTCCATTGCGTTGCTTACTGGTGCTGTAAAAGCTGTTTGTGTCTCTCTGGTATGCCACAGTAAAATTCATGAACCACAGATAGGCTCACTCACGTGCACAGCATGAGTGTTAAGGGAGGGACAAGAAGTGCAATGAAGACAAATCTGTTCATGTTTACAGCTGCTCAGTTCAACAGTATTTCAGTTGTATTTGTGGAAGCAAAAGGGGTATTGAACTCTAGTGTCTGCCTCCTGCTCCACTGGCCTGCGAGTGCTGACTGCTCTGGTCTTTAATCAGACTGTGCAGCCGTGCTCTGAGCCTTGCAGCAGGTTTCAGACTCTCTAGACCTTTCCTAGCCCATCCATATTGATTTCTTAAAACCTGGCCAGTGTTTCTATGCATTAAAATCTCCTGGTGTGTCCCTTCATATCCTTTGTAGTTCATGATGGGAAGAATGGCCACTTGGACTTTTTCTTATTTTCTGTCTGGTTTGGTCTTTGCTCTCCTCTGTGACCTATGGCTGTTTGCTGTAACTCTGTGACTTTCTGTTTAGAAGGGCTTCTTTATCCTTGGAGTCCTCAAGAAAGCTTACCTCCATGGTAAGCTGACCAAATTAAATCCCAACCCAGGGAAAAGGGCAGCAAATATTGGGATCCAGCAAAAGTAAATGCACCCTATTTGTGAAGACACCTTACTCCCGGGAAGAGGAGGACTGAAGGACCGCTCATGAGCTCTCCTTGCTGTGTACTGTTGATCAACCTGCCTCTCAAACATGGCTAGAAACAAAGCCAGTGCAGACCCAGCAGCATGCTTGTTATACCAAGGGAAATGTCTCCTTCACAACTTGCCCTCACCATATGATGGATGTGTTGGAGGCAGCAGCTGCTGGCATAGCTCATTCTCTTGGGAATAGCCAGGGCAACTTCCCAGGCCATCAGAGACCTTTCTGAGTTAAGTGAAATAGCTGTGTGGGCAAAGGAAATAAGAGAGGCCCATAGCTTGGTATTTACCCAGCATCCCATATGTGTCTGTAAATGTGGGAGGGCACAAAGCTCCTACATAGCAAGGGTTAAGATATAGTTACTGGGAATGTTTCCATCAGGGTAGCTTCCCATTGAAAGTAAATAAATAAATGCTGGCATGGGTGGATTCTGACTAAAGTCTAGACAGGAAAATATTGCTACAACCATAAGATATTTCAGATGATTTCACAGAAACATTTCTCCAAATTAAAGTGCTTAGAGTTATTCAGCTGTTTGGGGGTTTGGGGTTTTTTTCTTTTAAAAAAAAGAAAATTTTCACACTCAGTTCCTAAGCCCTAACATGTCACAGCAGATGGTGCAAGCTCTATGACCACTTTGCTGAGGCACTACTGAAAGCTTTTAGCCTTAGATATGCTGGTCCTATGCTACCCTAGAGATGGTTTGTGACTGATATTGTGAAAGTCTAGGTATAGGATGGGGGAACCTCCTAAGTCTCTGTACAATCTGATGTTTTACTGAGTTTCACTCTTAAAGTATAGGACATGGATGGTGTGGAGTGTGGCTGGGTGTGTTGTTTGTTTGGTTTGGATTTTTTGTGGTTGTTTGGAGGAGGGTTAAGTTTTTGAAGAAAAGGAGGTAGAGGAGAGTTTAAGTTTCTAGAGTTCCATTTTGCAGTGTTCCAGATTGGTAGAGACAGCAAGAGTTGGTAATAATGAATGGCTTATTCTATTGTAGCAGAATTCACCTACTCTCAGTGGAGTTTTAAACTGAGAAATTACCTAGTTTGCATGTTGTGTCTGTGCCAGAGGCCAAAATGTTAGCAGGGAAGGGCGTATGTTGGGAGAAGCAGTGGAAACATTACAGTGAGTCAACAAGGTTGAACGTAGGGCTCCTCACAAGGGAAGCCTCGTTTATTAAGCAACTTGATCTCTCCCTGTGAGCTCATATGTGAAAAACAGGTTGAGCCATGTCTGAGGGTGTTGCCCTGTGGAATTTGTAGATAAGGATGCTTTATACCTGCGTGTGCCGAACACAGAGAGGTCAGTTACATTCTGTGGCTTCCAGAGGGAACAAGCCTCCAGAGGAGTACAGTTATTCCACTTTTCTTGCGGTAAGTTTATTGAAAAGAACTTTTGCTTCTTCCTCTTCTCCCTATGCCTCCCTTCAAATCTCAGATTCTCTAACCATGAGGTATGATATGTGTGGTTTTCTTCATCAACAGAGCCAGGTATCACTACTGAGGCTGCAATGGCGTGGTGGAAGGCCTGGGTAAGTAGAGGATATATTGACACCCTGAGTTTTTTTGGAACTATAATAAAGTAACTTATAAGTTGTATCAGGCATTGTGTCGGAATGAAAAGTTTCCTTTAAAAATCAGCAAGACCTGTTTACTGTTCTTCTGGCTGCACAGCAGCATTCAGCATTTCAAAAACACTGATGAATGAAGGTGTTAACATGATTGCTGGCTATAAGAAGAGGAGTAGACTCTGCCTGACCCTTCAGTTGAGAGTGGTGCAGGGGGGTGTTTGTGTGCCTATGTGCATGGGGAGATGGTACCATGGAACAGCAAAGTTACACAGTTGAGGTCTGCAAGCTGCGGGCTCCTTGTCTGCTCCCTTCTCTTGTGGTCAAGTGTGAGTTCAGGGCACTGGTCTGTCCCCATTTTGGTCCCCTGTTGTGCTGGCAGGCTGTGGTCACAGAGAAAGATACAGTCAAGCCATAATGTCTTTCTTTGGTAGGTCTTTAATATTGCAACAACAATGTGTCCTTGTATACCCTGTCTGTTTGCTAGGAGCCAGAAATGCTGTGTATGTTCTCTTGTAAACTCTTGTGGCTTTGAGAGGAATTGGCAGGATGGGAGATGCTCATGGGGTGCGCTGAGGCAGCCTCCAGGGTCGAGCTCCAGCCAGGCAGCAGGTAGCTCTGATGATGTGCCCAGTTCTGCTGCCATCCATAGCAGCTCTCCCGTTAGCCTCTGTGGGAGGCCAGGTTTTACCCACAGATTTCATCTCCAGATAACTATAAGCCAAAGCCTAGAAGAGACCTGCTGGAGACATGCAGTGGAGGAGTACTGGTAGAGAAGTCTTCTTTTACTGTTCCAACCCCTGCCCAGCACCTCTGCCAGTAGTGCACAGGCTTTCTCTGGAATGCTTTTGGCTCGTTTGTTGAAAGATTTGTCCCAGAGTTCCCTCACTTGTTGTTGTGAAGACAGCTTCATGTTTAAGCAGCCTGTGCAAAGGGTAAACCTGCACCGAGGCTCCAGTGCTGCTGCTCCTCTCCCAGCTGGTGGCAGAGCAGGGGGTGAGGGGCCCCCCTGCCACATGCCAGCAAAAGTACCTGGGAATCACAGGAGAGCTGTTTTAGTGTATTATATTGCCTCCAATGCAATGCAGCCATCAGGGAGGGAGAAACTACTCCCTGCATAGACCTGACCGATTTTTCGGGCTCTCAGTTACAATTTTGCAACTGAGGGGCGAGGACCAGAAGAAAAAAACCAAACTAACCCCAAAATACCTTGTGGAACAGGGATTGCCAAACTAATTCCTACTTTCCTTCAGTAGGATTCAGATAGCAAACTTTCATAATCTCAAAATATTTTTTCCCCCCCAAAAAAGATTAAAGTTGTAATGTTCCTTTCTGCTGAGTTCTCTCTGCTTTGCTCTTTCCTTTTGGAAGTTTAGTATAATCAAATAGATGCATTTCCAAAGCTTGGAGTAGCTCTCACTTTAATTTTTCCCTTTCTGCTGTTCTGTTCCCCAGTACTCCAAGTTGGAAATAATTTCTAAACTTAGAATGAGAAAAGAAGGAGAAAAATCCTTGAAAACTCCAGTGATCTCTTGCTAGTTGGTGTTGTAGGGGGTGGAGGCATGAAAAGAAAATGAGAGGCCCAAGGAAGGATGGGGAAAAATTGTTTTGGTTTTCTAAACCCATCATAAAAAATACAGTTCAAAGGCAAAAAAAAAAGAATGAAAAAGTGTGAAACTTTCTGAGAAACTTGCTACTGAGAAAACTCAAAATGTAATCCTACCTGTCCCCAAATTCCAGCTTTTCAATAAACTATTGTTTAGTTTTGAAGATATTTTGGTAGTAAAGCTTTTAATCCTTCCTTTCATTTATAGGTAAAACTTTTCAGAGCATCAGTTGTCAGGTACACTGATTCTACTGCTTTTGTGCCAGTTATTCATATTTACATTAAGAGTGACACAAATGCCTTGAATAGTTTCGGTTAGGTAGTAGTAGGATCAATTCAACTGGGAAACAAGACCAAACTGAACAGGGTTTCTCTGAAAAGTTGATGTGGTTGTACCTGTGCTGCAACAATTATGCACATGGAGAATGAGGTCTATGAGTGAGTCATGAGTGTGCTACTTGACCCAGGAAGGGACGTAACTGTTTATTGGGATTAGTACGAAAAGAGATCATTGTTTAATTTGTTTCCACTGCCTCCAAATGAAAGCTCAGTTTTGCACTCCCTCTTTGACTGAGTCACCAGGCATGCATCCAGAATGTTGGGGGTTTTTTCACATGTTCCTTGCATGCAGCTAGAGAGGATTGACCATCTTTTTCAGAGCAAAATCATATGGATGAGTGCAACCTGCTTTCCCAGAAAGCTGTGATGGTGCTGGCTGTCTTAGCAGAGGGCTACAAAAGGTGCACCTGCCAGCTCAGCCAGACACCTCTAGGCCAATGACAAACCGTTGGAGATGGCAATACTACCTAGTCTGTCACTGCTTTTTCTGCAGTGACAGCTTCACCACAGCCTTAAACTTGCTGTTCAGTGATTATTTGAATTCAAAGCTTCGTCTGTTGAGAAGTTTCCTGTTGACACCATCTGCTTCACAGCTGCTCTTTCTGCTGGGACAAGGTGTGGTATTGCAGGAGTCTGTGCTGGCTGTAAAGCAAACTTCTGCAAGTCTTGCTGACTGATGAACATACTGCCTCTCTCAATACTCATCATTGCCTCTTGGTCCCTTGTCACTGCTCCTGGAGCTTGGCTGGCAAAGGGGCCAGCAAGCAAACATGTGCCAGCTGTATCTACTGGTACTCTCTCACAGGAAATAAGAGCAGAGGGTATTTGCATCACAGCAGGAGGCTGGTGGGTGGCACTTGGTGGTCCATATTATGCAAGTCAGGTAGGACATTCTGGTCTGTGAGCTCTGATTTTTTTTCTGGCCGTGAAGTCACCACCATTGAAAAATCCAGCAGGTCATACTGATACCATTAATTCAATATTAACACAATCTCTGAAAGTAAATTTATGAGAATATAGTTGTTTCCAACTTAAATATCTTTGCTGCTAAGAAAGAGAAAACTGTCTATTGTTGGAATAAAGTGATGATGACTCTTCATGCCTATCCACCCACATACTCTCCTGTTGATAGGACCAGCTTGTTAGAGATGTGACAATATATCCAAGCCAGTCCCTTGACTAAAAGCTATGTTAAATCAAAGCTTTTATGCCTGGGTTTTGGTTGATTGCCTTGCTTACCTTGTGGTGACTGAAATAATTCTCAGTGTGTCTTTCTGCCCTGGGACTCTGGCACTATTGGCACCTTAGGGGTCTGTCAGGGGGATTCTTGTGTAGTTGGCCCTTGGTACAGCAAAGAACTCAAACCTGCACTCCTCTGGGGGGGGTATCTCTTCCTTCAAAGTAGTCTCTTAGCCCAAATCCTTCCAGTGGAGATGCTTCCTTCCTGAAACCAGCTGTGCAGAAGTGCAGCAGCAGCTACTTAGAAAAATTGCTTGTGAGAGCAAGACTGTTCCAGGAAATCAAAAAACTATCTAAAAACTACCCTGCGCCAACCCACTGGGAAATGCAGTATGATGCTATAGCATCCATGCTGTGAAGCACTGTATTTAAGGGGTGAACAGGAAAGTCCAATCTATTACAGTCTGAGGTTTTTCTGCCAGACTGCCTGCACTGCCTGCTGACTCTTGCAGCAGCGTCAGCCATGCTTTGCACTTCATGTTTCTGCCGGGAGCCAAAGGCTGATACAGGCAGGTGGAGACAGGAAACTTGTGTTCTCTTTGGAGAGAAACTTGTGTTTTCTTTTTGCTCTGCTGAGAAACTTTGAAACAGTCTCTCCTATTTTCTGGGACTTCCCCATGTGTAGGCAACAAATGGCATTATTGTACTTTTCAAATGCTTTTTCTTCAGCTGATGAAATACAGCAGTGAAAAGTCCTGGATTTTTCTTCTTTCAGAGTGAAGAAGAGGGCAAGTCTGTGGCAGGTGCTTTACGCTTTGATGCTGCACCTGATGCCCAGATCCTGTACAAGGCCATGAAAGGGCTTGGTGAGTTGACTCCAACCACATATGTAAATTCTAGTTTTGCTTATACTTGCTAAGTCGAAAGCCATTCCTTAGGAAATTTGCATCCAGGGATACAACTTTTTTTTTCATGTGAAAAATTAAAGTTTCCTTAGTATGTACTTGTGAAGGCAATGAACTAGGCAAAGTTATCTGAATATTCAGACTGGGATTTTGGACTAGTCTCAGTTTATTCTGTGACCTTTGTTTGTGACTTATTGTTGCTCTCCACAGGGACTGATGAACAAGCTATAATTGATGTCCTAACCAAGAGGAGCAATATACAGCGTCAAGAGATTGCCAAATCCTTCAAAGCACAGTTTGGAAAGGTTCTGCCAAAGCAAAGCCATATTCAAACACTGTTTTACTGCAGCCAGGGTGTAGTAAATGGGTGTACAGTTCATCCTGCAAGCATGATGCAAACAATACGCAGGTCTTCTGCAAATAACTAGATTAATATCTATTTATAAGGCCTGGGATGAATGTGGGAAATCAATTTTTGATCAGAAAAACTTGGTTTTCTCCCAAAGATTTAAATTTTTTTGTAAAATGCATTTTGACAAGAAACACTTTTAAAAAATCAGTTTCAACTTAGAGTGTAGCTTTTTATTGTTTTTGAAGCTGTACCAAAAATTGATATTTTTTTAAGTGATATTTTGAGTAAAATATTGGTTTGGCTTCAGGCCTTTTTAAGTGTCACAGAAAGTTCAATTTAAAGACTTATTTAACTACAGTTGTTTGGAAATTCTGAAAATGAAAACAATCTGTGGTTATTGACAACCATGTTTTCCTGTGGCTCTCTTTGTTTCTGTGATAAAAATCTTACTTTTAATGAGAAAACTTTTCCACAAGCCAGCTGTGCTACCAGCCCTACTCTGGAGCCTCCAATGACCCTTGCTGGAAACAGAACTGCCATGCAAGGGTCTCAGAAAAGGAAGCAAATATGGGAGTGGCAAATATGGAACAATGTATAAATAGAATGCTTACATCCCACTAAAACAAAGACAGTCATACCCTCGAAAAACCTGCACTGTAGTGAAAGGAAAGCTTGAAGTGTATCTTCAAGCAAACTTTGTGCCTGATTCTGCAAATGTCCCGGGTGCAAGTTTATGTGCAGGCTTTGGGAATCTGCTTTCCCTGAAGCTACCTGTGTTCAATTCAAGGCCTTCAGCTGCCTAGTCTGCTCACTGTCTAGAGCAGGATGGAGAAAGATTTGCTGCAGGATGATTTACTACCTGAGAAAGCTTAAGTATTGAGAAAACAGGAAATGCGGAAGCACCTAGACAAATCCCATTTGGGAGTTAGGTTCCATTTCAGTTCCAGGACCTTTTTTAGTGAACTATCAACACAATACTGTCATTCGGCTTCATTACTTAGGCCATGGGGATGGAAACAGCATGGGCAGTAAAAAGATCCTGTGTATGTAACTATGTGATGCATATTTAACAGGATCTGATTGAAAGTCTGAAGTCTGAACTGAGTGGCAACTTTGAGAGGCTCATTGTAGCTCTCATGTACCCCCCCTTCAAGTATGATGCCAAGGAGCTGTATGATGCCATGAAGGTAAGCAAATTGCATGCTGATATTTACGTAATAGCCAAAATGCAGTGCTAAATTCCTGTAATTGTGCTTATTAATGTAATTGGTAATAAGTGGACTGTTATGTTGTTAAGTTTGTTATTAGCAGTAGCCTTTGAGAAATAGTTAATTGTATTATTAATGCATATTGTGGTTATGGCTATAAAAGAATTTCTGTACATGTGTGTCTCACAGTTTTGCTGTTGCCTTCCCAGGCTTCTGGTGCTAATAATGCCAAGGTTGTGGGTTCAGTCCCTGGAGGAGCCATTCACTGAAGAGTTGGACTTGAAGACCCTTGTGGGTCCCTTCCAACTCAGAATATTCTGTGATTCTAAATTCACACACTAAGCTGCTGCCCTGACACCCCACCTGAGCCACAAAACCTTTAAGAAATTAAGGAGTGGTGGTGCAAGGGCCAGGCTGGGGTTAGCTGGGATCCTACCTATTGGTACTGTATTTTTACATGTTTCAGATGCAGAGTGGTCTATTAAAGTGGTCCAAAGATGACTGTCTAGCCAAGCATTGGTCTCCCCACATCCCTCTAATGCTGTCTATTGTCAAAGATCTGACTCTAGAAATGCATTGCAGAAGTGTGGGGTTACATAAAATCATCCTTTACAAATTAGGCACCTCAGTAAAAGAAACCGTGTTCAAACCAAATGTGCTTTCTGTCTCCAGCTTTCATCATGACAGTTTCTTACAGCTCTGCACACAGCCTGACACTGCTGCTATCCAACACCTCCCTTGACCATACTTTTCTAGCAATAAATCACACTCCATGACTAGATCCTTTTCTCCACCTTTATTTCTCCACTGTGTTTTCTATTAAAGGGTGTGGGAACCAGTGAAGGTGTTATCATAGAGATCTTGGCATCTCGGACTAAAGCACAGATCAAAGAGATAATCAAGGCTTACAAAGAAGGTAGGTGCCTGGGGCTCAGATTTCTGTGGTCAGAGCAATGAGCCTGATTGCACAGCACTAATGGTGTTACCAGCTAGCACTGTCAGCAGGAAAATGGCTTTTTTAAAAGCCAGAAGGTGGAACCTAACTTTAGTTTCAGCCTGGCAAATAGAACATGGTTATGCTGAGATAATTTGAAAATCCCTTTCTAGGTCTTCATCCAGCTACAGCAGAGGGTCAGCAAACCACAGATTTGGCTCAGTTTGGCCACAAGGGCTATTGTCAGAACACAAGCAAAACTAGAGCTGTGCACTTGACTGCTTCTCCCCATTAAATAGATGGCATTTATTAAATATGTATTTGTAAATATTTGATCTCTTTGGTCCCTTCAACTATACCTCTAACATTAGCTCTGGGTTTATTCCTTGGAGGGGAGCTAGTGACTCAGCTGGATGCAAGCGCCAGCCTGGGTATCACTGAGGGTGTGGTCTCAGCCCTATTTTGTTCCCTAATTACCTTTTTGACCAGTGTCCTTTGGTTACTGGTAATATCTTGACTATACCACCCAAATAACAAATCCTTCCCTTGTCCTTCTCTTTCCTTTGGGTAGAATACGGTTCTGATCTGGAAGAAGATATAAAATCGGAAACAAGTGGCTACTTAGAACAGATTCTGGTTTGCCTTCTTCAGGTAATGCTAGAAAAGAGAAATGAGGGTATAAAGATCATCACATTTTTCTCCTCCTTTTCTGAGAAGACATGCAATAGAAAAGCCAGTACAGTCATGATCACCAGATAAACTGCGGAGACAACCATGTCACTTGGAGTGAATCTGTTTCAGCTTCCATGTACTGAAGCAGGGAACTCTCCATCCTTTAGCAGCAATAAGAGATGGAATCTTAGAGCCAGCTCTGCTGCAGGGAGACACCTCACTTTTCTGTATGTGTAAAGCCACTGCACTCTACAAGGGTCTTAGAAAACAGTGGCCCTCTACTATGATTCACCACTTTTCTAGGGTTTGTGCCTTTGATGTTGAGTGTATTTGGATGCATTTACTCTATCACATTTTCTCAATTTTTCTACCTAGCAGCAGAATAACTGAGGAATTTTTTTACTCCATGACTGATTTCAGTGCCTTTCAGTGAAGGAGTTAGCACTTGTGCTGTCTGAAGCATTACTGCTTGAGCACTCTGCAGTAATAGATAGCTGAGAAGGATAATAGATCTTTGCCCAGAACAGATGCTGTGATCCTTATTGATGGAAGAATCTTTGAAACAAAATGGTTACCTTTCTTTTTCTTCTCATAGGGTGAGAGAGACAATGCCACTCTCTATGTGGACACAGCCCTGGCTCTCCAGGATGCAGAGGTACTCTCAAATGCCTGTGATCAGATATGCCTGCAGATATTGCTCAGATACGTCTGCATCCCCACCTTCCTGAAATTCAGAGTGCTTCAGCGGGGAACAGAGTCCTGGTTATCAGAGGGTTGGACTCACAATAGTGTGGGGTGGGGTGATCTTCAAGTAAGCAAGTTGGGGTTCTTCAATTTTGCCTGCACTGCTGAGCTTTGCCATTCCAAAGAGGAGTGATGAGACCTGGGCTTTGTGCTCAGCTGCTTTTGATATGTGAAGTGTATGGGTGTGGTGGAGTGGAAGAAGAAAGAAAAGGGAAGAAACCTCCAGAGTATTGTTGGCTGCTCCAGCTGCTGCAGGAGGAATGGAAAGGATGGAGACAGCAGCTGCTCCAATTTGTCTAGAAGACAGTCAAAGGTTTTCATAATCAACCATTCTAGAAGACTCTAGTTCACACAGTGTTTTAGGTTACTTCAAACCTCTTTACCCTAGTGATGCCTTCAGACAAACTCTTCCTTTACCAGCTGCACACACAGAACATCTCACTAATAATTGTGTGTTAAATTACAGACTCTCTATGCTGCTGGAGAAAAGATACGGGGCACTGATGAGATACAGTTCATCACCATCTTGTGCAAAAGGAGTGCCACACACTTACTGAAAGGTATGGAGCAAAGCCCACACACCCAAGCTCTGGAATGAGAAATCACTCTAGCCAAAAAGAAGAGACAGAGCTATAGGCGGAAGAGATGGGTGGTTGGAAAAAAGTACCTGAGTCTATGTTCTAATCCTTAGTCACTCAGTAACCAAAAGATGCCAGCAGCTTTATGAAAGATTATGAAGACTTAGTTCTGCTGAAAACCAAGTGGCTTATCTAGGAGTCCTTTATACAGTGCTGATAACAGGATGGTATAGTTGTTTTTATAAACCCAAGAAGTGAGTGCGTGAGTCCCTTTCTAACCAAGGAGCATATGGTGGACAAACAAATGACCCCTTGAGTGTGGTTCCTTTAGGGGGGAAAAACTAAAAAAAATCACTAAAAAAGGCATCAAGGCATCAAGGGCTGCTGGGAGGGAAGACACTAACCCTTCTCCAGCTGAGAGACCTCAGCTCCTCACTGTCCATGCAGCAGAGACCTGACCTTGTCATCTCAAGACTTTTGAGGCATAACAGATTTTGTTATGTTGACTTAATCTAAGCATATCAAGTACTATGTAAATCAGCTAGACCTAAACTGATAAATGTAGTTGGTGATAAATTAAGCATGCCTGAACTTTTTCAAGCTGAGGTCTTCTGAGGCTGTTTCTATGCCCTGGAAGCCAGCTCCCCCTTGTGTTTCAAATTCAATCTCCCAAGGTCACTTAAAAAATAAACACACACAAAAAAGGGGCCTCTAGAGTCTTTGTCTGTATCTGCCTTTAAAAACCAAAATTCGTCTAGTTGTTATCATAATGCAACCAATCTTTGAAACCTACCATGGCACCAGGCAATTTCCTCTGTGCTATGGCAGCCTGGAGCTGATTGTCTTTAAAACCTGAATGTAATTGTTGCAGCCTTTTTTTTTTTTTTAATAGAGTGGGCCTGAGTTGAGAAGTTTGTATCCATCTGTCTATTCTGTATTCCCTTTCCTCAAAGTGTCTTGAGTGTTGATGGTCTTGGATGCTGAGCAAAGTTTATTAAGATGTCCATTGCATTATATAGTTTTCCTTCTCTGTTAGTCTGAAGGCTAGGAATAAAAACAGATATCTATGTTTCTGAACCCTGGAGTATACAAAGTGTGTAAGGTGAAAAGTGACTCTGTTCCTGAGCTTTTGTTAATGTGGGAACTCAAATATCTTGGAATATGCACTTGTGTTTTGCTCATCTTTTCTCAGTTGTTTTTTTAAAATTGTGGTTGAAATAGTAAGTTTTCCCAAAATGTGTGGTCATCATTTTAAAGTCCATGGGCCATGAGCAGCATAGTCCTAGATTTAAGTTGATTTTATTTTGGCTCCTGAAGCTAATTACATCACCAACCACAAGACCAAAGGTGTGCCTCACCTTCTGTATTCTGCTTCATTTCCGTGTTTAAAGACAGCAGTGAAGGGTCAGATTTCCAAATGAACTTGAGATGACTGAAATTACATTTTCAAATGAAGGCAAGAAATTAAGAATCAGGGATGGTTTGGGTTTTGTGAATATTGCCATCCATTTTTGTACATTATTTCTGATGTTGACTGAAGCCTCCTGCTGGTGCAAATATGACCATTGCTTTAGCAGGATCTGTATGTTCATATAACCACACAGGCAGTGTCTGCAAATATTGGGCACAAAATGCCTCAGAGATTGCTTGGTAAAAAATTGAAGTTGTTTGTGTTTCAAACAGTGTTTGAAGAATACCAGAAACTGGCTGGTAAGAGCATAGAGGACTCTATCAAGAGTGAAACACATGGTTCACTTGAGGATGCCATGCTGGCTATTGGTAAGAGCGATGATGTTTCCCTTTGCTTTGTCTGAATCTGCTGCCTTTTCTCCTGCAGTAGTTGACTGTTATGAGGTGAATCTACTTTATAAAGGTATCTGGTAGGCAGTAAAGTGTGCCCCTTGGGTAAGATAAACACAGATTTCTGGAGCACACTGAATTAATGGAAAGGATGTTGAATCTGTGTCGGAATCACCTGCTGCCCTGGACTGGAATTACTATTGATTCTTACTGATCCTTTTTGTATGTCTAGTGAAATGCACCAGGAACATCCGTTGCTACTTTGCAGAGAGGCTGTACCATGCTTTAAAGGTAAGACTCTTTATTGTAACACACTTGTTTTCATATTGGACTTAACTTCCACCAGCTCAAACTTGAAGAGCCAAAGTTTTGGTGAAATGCAGCAAGTTTTGTGCAATTCTTGCAAAAAGTAGCAGAATTCTTTCAAAAACTTTCAGTAGAAAAGTACCCTTTAAGCTTGAGATACCAAGGGAGTCTGGTTTTTCTGGTTTAAGAGTCTGCAAGAAGCTCAATCCCACTTTCTGGAACACAGACAAAACCTCTGGAAGAAGCTTTTCTAGGGGGTTGATTATAGTGAAGCTTTGCATTCCATAATCGACTGGAACACAATGTTTTCTCTTTAGGAAGCAATTCTCTCAAGGGCAGTATAAAATGAGAGTTCTAAATGGGGACACATAAGGCATTTGCAGATTGTGCCCCTGTAACAGTTAATTGATATGTAAAAGACGTCAGCTCTCCCAACTTTTTGGAGAGCTGAGATAACTGATTTGTTTTGTTATAGATGTGATCTTAATTTTCCTGTGAATGATTAAACAACATTGGTTGAAGCCAAACATTGCATGGATGATGCTACACTGTATTCAGTGCCAATTTCTGACTCTGTAGCATGTTTGCTTTTGCATTTGGCATAAACAGAACTTGTAGCACACTTCCATGGTGGGCATGTGGTGGTGATGGTGGCCCCGGGGACAGGTGTGAGGGTTGGCCCTCCAGAAAGGGATGCAGATGTTCTGCAGGACAAATGATGTTTGAAAGCTGACTCCTGCTGTCCTGAACCAGTTTGCACAGCTCATCCCTTGAACACCCACTAACATCACAGACTGATATATCCATTATTCCAGGGGGCTGGCACAGATGATGGAACTCTTATAAGGGTGATTGTGTCTCGAAGTGAAGTTGACCTGAATCTTATAAAGCCTGAATTCAAGCGTATTGCAGGAAAGTCTCTCTCCAGTATGATTTTGGTAAGCAGAATCTTGATATGATGATTCTTAGCCATTACATGTACTCTTAACCTGTCTAGCACTGTGGGATTTTTCCATGGTTGTTTTACAGTAACAATGTCATTTTGGCTGTGATCGTGGCTCTCCTTCATTAGGCCTATTAACTATCATCCCCTTGAGAGACATATATGCTTGAAAGGTGAGTCAGGTTGTCAGACTGTATGCTCTACAAGTGACTTGGACAAAGCAAACCCAAGAAGAGACTGCACCAGGTTTTTCATGGACCAGACTCTGTATCCATGTACTGCATGATCTTCTAGATGAATCTAAATTGTTACACGTATCCCACACTTCTGTGCCATTTTCTTTTCTCTCTCTGCTATCCTTAACTGCCTCAAGCCAGTGCCATATAAGTCAAAACAGTGCGGAGGGGGTTTCTGTTTGTGTTCTTTTTTTTTTCTTATTGTTGCTGTTGTTTGGAATTTTTTAGCTGACTTTACCCCAGGTGAAAGCCTGGTATATACTGTGATGAGACAGATTTAGAAACTGAACCTTGTCAAAGCTTATTGTAGCATTTGAGTCTCGGTGAATTGAGTGAATGTGTCTCCCCTCTCAGGGCTGAAATTCTGGTTTTTACAGTTTGTCTTAAGGACTCTGGGACATTCCTCTCCCCCTGTGCAAATGGCACAGAAGCCCTATCCTTAGTAGTCCCCATGGGAAGTAATGGTTCTGTAATGAAGGCCCTTTCTTGTAATTGACACTGTCAGAGTCTGTCATGTTGATTAATGATCAGTCTTCAAGGATCTGTACAGCATATTCATTCCTTCTCAGAGGTGGAACTGCTTTACACCTGTCATCACAAAACATTCAAAGGGAGCAAATTTTTTTATCTAGTGAATATTTTGTGTGGTGCTTCTAGATAAAAATGACCCTGGTTTTGGCTTTTTAAAAAATACCATGTGTCAGGGCTCTAATACCCTTTCCCTTCCTGTAGGGAAGAGATGGTACACAAATATCCAGGGATATAAAATCTGAACACAACTGGCTTGATTGCTCTCATTTGTGCTGACTTTGTGCTGCTCTGCAGGACAGAACCCTGACCAATTGCTCACCTGCATTCCAAAGGAAAGAATTAGACTTGATAAATGTTATTTCAGGTGGCAGCTACAGGCCTCATTTCTCCGTTCACTTTTGATGGTGTGTCAGTTGGCAGTAACTCTGCTAAAGTCTGGCTTGCTCTTTCCAAAATCCTTTTCCTGTGTGGGCATATTCCACAGACTGACAAAGTCAGCACTTGGAGCATATAGAGGAACTTCCATGCTCACCTATTTTTTAATTTTTTCTCCTGTCAGGATGACACCAGTGGCGATTACAAGACAGCCTTGATGAATCTCTGTGGCAGTGACTGACAAACTATAGGAGGAAGATGTTGAAAAGGATACAGAGAAAATTAACAGTGAACAAGGGTCTTGAAAATGTACATGTAGAAAATATTTCCATTGATCCAAGTGGGGAGAAAAAGAAGATCAAATTAATAGTCAAGATTTCCAAAGCTTTCTGAAGGTTGTGGATGCTCATTATACATTAAATGCTATTGACTTCCCCAACAGTTTTTCAAACACAAGGGGGAATGTTAATTTTTCGTTTTCCTTTTGTTCATTGTAATTTCCTTTATTTTAATTCTTTGTGAACTATGATGCTTTGATGAGAAATTAAAGGTTCTTTTAAACCCTCTGTAGCTGTTTCACAAGTCTGAACAATTCTACAAAGCTTGGGCTGTCCTGAAGCCTTGCTAACTTCACTAGGATAAGCTGGTAGAGTGCAGACCGTTTGATGCTAGCAGAGTGGGTCTGGAAGGAGTCCCAGATATTAATGAGGCTTTAGGTCATGGGTCAGAATGCCATGGGGGTTGGTTTAGCAGCCTTATTTGCATAACTTCAGTAGGGTCTCCCCAAGGAGCAGTGAATGGCAGAGCCAAGCTGGCTGTAAGCATGTGAAAGTTGAAAGCTGTGTGCCTGATTTCCTTCTTGCTTGTCTGTTGAGGAAGATCAGCAAGTACAGGGCTTGACATCAATGTAAGACCATGGGGGAATCAGAATTGGAGTAGATGATTTGTTTATAGTGAATATAGTATATCCTGCCCTTAGGAGCAGACCTGTTTCTGCTCCTAGTTTCCCAGTAACTGCTCAGATGTCTGTAGACTCCCTCAGAAGTTGCCTCCAACCTCCATGACTGCACCTACCACTTGCTGAGTGAGGCCCCAAATGTGAGGACAGTGATACAGAGATAGAGAGAGAACAGGATGAAATGGTTTGAGAAGCTCGGGTCTGCCTTGACCACTGATTCTCCACACTTAGAGCAAATCATTTAAATGTGTACCAAAAGGCATTGTGTTCAGGAAAGGAGCTTTTCCAATCGAGTGGATGAATTTACTGTCTGTGGGGTTATACCTTGCTTGCACTGCTCAAATTAACAGGAACCAGAGCAGTCAGAGTGGTGAGTTAAAAGGTTTTAAGGAGTCCAGACCACAGACCTGGGACTTGGGCTCGGGGTATCTGCACACCTCTGGTGAACACAAAAGAGAAGGAGGTTTCAATCCCTGCCCCTTTAAGTGCTTGTGTTTTCAGTGATATCCCAATTCCTCACCTGGACTAAATTCAGTTGGAGACAGGTCTCTTAACTGAGCTTCAAGGTAGGGGTTCTTCTCTCAGTTTTTGAGGGATATGGGCTGGCTACAGGCACCAAACGACAGGGAATTGCACGACCCTTCTGCTGGCCAAAGGCCCCATTTGATTTAGTCCCTTGTTCTACTGGATACCGATGATCAGCCTTCCCTGGATTTGTTTTTTGGTTTTTTTTTTTTTTTTTGCAGGGGGGTTGTGGTGTGGGGGTTTCTTTTGTTTTTGTTTGTTTGTTATTGGGTTGGAGGAGGTTGGGGGTTTTTTGTTTGTTTGGGTGTTTTTTGTGGTTTTTTTTGGTAGTTTGTTTGGTTTGGGTTTTGGGTTTTATTTGTTTTCCTTTTGTTGTTTGTTGTTTGAGTTTGGGGGTTTTTGTTTGGGGTTTTTTTTGTGTGTGCTTTGGTTTAGTTTGGGAGTTTTTTGTTTTGTTTGTTTGTTTGTTTGTTTGAGCCGGTTCGGGCGCTGGTTTCCACGAGAGGCATGCCAGGGTCGGGAGGAGGAGGGGAGGCAGGGAAAGCCGTGCTTACACCTCCATCTGCTGGGGACAGGGCACAGCCTGCGCGCAGCCCGCCGGCTGCACTCCGGGCATCCCTCACCTCTCCAGGCAGGGCTCCCGCGGGAGAGGCGAGGAACAGGCACAGTGTGGCGAGATTTTCCCCCTTTCCCCCTTTGTTCTCCCTCCCAGCTGCCGTAAAGGCTGCAACGGGGGCGAGGGGTGGGAGGGGGAGGATGCGTTTGCTGTCCCCTTTGGGACTCCAGTTTCGGGGCTTTCACCCCGCAGTCCCTTGGCGCTGGCACGGCTAAGGGGCTCTGCAGGAATGCACTGCTCTGACCAGACTCACGTGATGAGGTTTTAGCGAAAATATGACCCATTCCCCTGTGTTTGAGGTATTATTTCAGAAAGGCCAAATGGGAATTCGTGGCTGCCTGAGCAGAGAGCGGGAATGATTTACATGGCTGCACCAGCAACACCTCCGTTTCCTGAAGTTGGACAAGCAGCAAATGAAAAGCAATCCCAACTTTGAGGGACCTAAATTCTGACTAGAAAAGCCTAATGAAATTCAGCCCTTCAAACATATTTTAGTTCAGAGTTATCTGATGATTTCACTGAAACATTTGTGCTTATATCATCCCAAAGCTCCCTGTTATTATTGTTATCAGGTTATTCAGCTCAGAGGTTGGCTTTTGTTGGCCTGTGCTTAGCACAGTGGGTCAGGATTAGAGCTGTTTCCCTGTGTTTGTGATCCCAATTTATTAATAATAGCTTGGGAGATGTTGAGTTGCCAGTATGCTCACACAAGATCAGTAGTAAAGCTGGAAAAGAGAAACAATCACGGGAAGCTGATTCTATCACTGTAATTGCTGGGAAACAAAACAATTGTAAAACATCAATAAAGATTTAATTACATATTGATTGTTGCTAAAATGTTCCCTGGGTGAACAGGTGCTTTAATAAATCGGAATCAATTCCTAAGCTGTTCTAACCAGTCTTTTCTAAATGCAACGATTGACTTAAGGCCTTTCTATTCATTCACAATTTTATTAACATGATTTTATTGCACAAAAATCAAGATAAAAGCTCAGCAAGGAAAAGGTAACACAGGCAATGTAAAAAGTGCCCGTGACTTGTGCAGGCCTTCTGATCCCTATATGCCAGTCTTTTTCCCTCCCTGAGCTGCAGAAAGACCTGTGTACAGGGAGTCTTCAGGGACTGTAGTAATGCCACCTTGCTGTCCCCCTCAGGTGGCTGCTCGGTGTCCTGAGATGCAGCACACACACAGCAGGAGCTGTGCTCTCCATCAGCCTGGTGGGGTGTAGGTACTTTAGCTCTCTGCTCAACTGACACCCAGGTATCCGTAGGAATAGCTGTCTCCAACTACTGGCTCCATTCCTGATGCCTGGAAAACTAACAAAAATCTATTCCAGAGAGGATGCTAATGCATATACATCATTTAACCTCTGAAGGTTTCTATTCCAGAGAAACCTAACCTTATATAGTGTTGTTAATTCTCCCAGCATCCCAGTCCATATGTGGCCTGAATCCCAAAAGGCCAGACACAGGATCTCCAGGCAGTGGCCAGCCACAGGCAAAGGCTCTGCTTCTTAAGAAGTATGTCATCACTGTGACATCTGGAGAGAAGATGAAAAGATTGGATGGGTTTGGCTTCACTTGCATTTCTATTTTGCAACAGTTTGGAGTAATTTTTGAATAAAATATATTTAAGTGTTCAAACGGATGTTAAAATACATTGTTCCTGTTGGGAAGTAGATGAAGAAAATAGTAAATATCTTAGTTGGGAAAGCGGAAGATCTCTTTCCTATCTCCTCATGCTTAAGAAAGTGTTTTTAAGGGCAGGAAATAATCTGAGAAAGATGTTTGGTCTTCCTCTTTCCCTACAGTTTCCTTGTCAGTAACAGAGCCAACCCTGGCTGCTGTAGGCTGTTGAGCTGGGGCTGAGGTGGGGCAGGTCAAGAGCCTTGCCTGAGCCACCAGAGCTGACACTGGAGTCTTTGAAGAAGCCCAGAAGCACTTCTTCTCTTCCGAGCAGAGGGTGAGTTTGCCAAAACACAGGACAGCACAGTGTGTGGCCTGGGGGAAAGGGAAGGTGGGCTATGCCAGTGTGGATGGCCCCAGTATTTGCTCTGGGGTGGGCTGGAGAAAGGCTCGAGGGGAGAGCATCCTCATTGCTGGGCAGATGGGAGCCTTTCTAAATGGAAACTGCTGATTGTTTTTTTTTCTTAAATTAATAAATTAATGGTAGATTAGTGTTGATTTATTAATGTAACATGCTGCAGTGAGGAAATACTTCCTGCCACAGGCATCCAGATGGGGTAATGGAGTCTCCTAGTGTTGTGGCTTATTGCTTGGCTTTCTTGAAGCAGTCCATTCTGCTGGCAAGGTGGCCATCTGATAATAAATTGTACATCTTCCTTGAGGCTATTGTATGGAATCTCCCTTGCAGGGAAGATAACAGCAAACTGTAACATGCTAAGATGGGCCTGTGCCAAAGACCTGACGGGCTTTCCTTCAACTTCTGCATTGAAACCAAATGCCTGAGCTGATTCCAAAGGCTCTTTAGTGGCTGAGATAAATATCTGAAGAACATTTCCATGCCTGGGATACTGCAGCAGCAAGAGATGTTTTGTTTGACACAGTGCAGTGAGCTCTTCTCAGGCCACATGTAAACAAGGTCAGCTCCAATTCTCCATCATTCCCATTTTTGCAAACATTACTGGCCTTCTAAGTTGTTCATGGTGTCATCCATTTGAACCCAAAGAACTCTGCCCTGAGGTTCCAAGAAATTATCTATAGTTTTTGGTTTTTTACTAAAACCCTTATGTTAGGCTGTAGAAAAGAATTTATACTTTAGGGTTTGTATCTGCCTCTCTTTTGAGAAGATGATAGAAACACCCAGCCCTGGGGACCTGGGCTCTTGTATCTTTCTGAGAAAAGTATTCTTTGTTCAAGCTTTGTTTGTTTCTCCAGTATTCCTTACTGCTACAAATCCTAATTAACCATGGTGCATCAGCATCATACCTTGGACTGCTCATGTCTGTTGGAGGCTTAGGACTGGCATTTCTGACTGAAAGTTCTATGCCCGACACTTAAGAGTGTCACTGGGATGGGAGTTCAAAGGTCCCATGGACTTTATCCCATAATACTTTGCATTCTTCTACTTGCAAAGAAATACTTATGGTGATGTTTTTCTATGATATATAAATCATGTGATACATCCAATTAGTTTCATAGTCCTGAGAAACCTTTTCTGCATTTCTGGTTAGATAAAAGTACTTATTACAAAAGAAACACAGATGTCTGTAGGTTCTGTACATGCAAGAATCTAACATTTGAAGAAATAAATAGCTCTGGGTCCCACAGAGGAACCAGTACTGTTCTCTCCATGGTAATGAAGAACAGGATATGTTGTAGGCACGATATTATTAATAAATAGTGAGCAGCACAATACAAATCTGTAATTCAATTTAGGATTTCAGCTGAAATTGCTCTTTGGAGTTATAGATGGCAGTGAGCTCTGAAATTGAGTTACAGCCCAAACAGGAACTGAGTCATGTGTAGTAATGTTCTAGGGAAACATAGAATCACAGTCAGCAGTGGGAAAAATATTATTGACAGTACTATCTTCACTGAAAAAAAGGCATTTGGTGAACATAAATGAAATTTAACTGAGCTTGTAAATGGATATGAGGCAGAAAAATAGGGGGAAAGATAAAAGTCAACATTTCCATGTATTGATTTTAAAATGGCAACTTTATTTTAAAAACTAATACAAGCTGGAAAACAATTATTAAAAGGTTTCATTAATCTAAAGCTGAAACATGACATTTTGGAGGGGAGAAAGTTTAATATTTCAATTTTCCTGAGAACATTTTTTTTTTCACTTTCCGAAATAGCTCCTAAATTTCTATTTTAGTTTAAGCAAAAGAACCATGGTTTCCCCTTCAGTTCCTTGGCTTAGCCACTGAGCTGAAAGGTTCTTTGTTATTTTAGCCATGATAAAGGCTGATGTTATTCAAAAGGGAGGGAGAGTCATTGCTTTAAATGTCACTAGCAATCTTCTCTAACAGAAGAGATCAGTGTTGTGGCATCTAATTGCTGAGTTTAAAGAGATCTCAAAAGATCCAGACAGCGAGCAATAGGAGGAGTACAGGAGATAATTTCTAGCCTTGCCAGAACTGGAACACTGGCACAGGTTGCCCAGAGAGGTGGTGGATGCCCCATCCCTGAAAACATTCAGTGTCAGGTTGGGTGGGGCTCTGAGCAGCCTGATCTAGTTGAGGATGTCCCTGCTCATTGTAGAGGCATCGGACTAGATGACCTTTAAAGGACCCTTCCAACCCAAACCATTCTATGGTTAATCCACTTATTCCCCACTGCTTGTCATGCATCTGGGACTGAAAGAAAATCCATGCACAAGGCAGTTTTCTGCTCTGCAGACATGATAGCTCTGGATTTCTAAGCCAGAGCTGTGTTACTATGAGTAATGTGCTAACTGGAAAAGCCAGGTGGAGACAGATCTTTTCTTCATGGGACTGTCTGTAGTGAGGCTAAATTGATTTTGATGAAAGGGTTCAGAATCCATTATAGAAGCTGTTAAATAAACAGGATTTTCAATCAGTGAGCACAAGGGGGGTTCTTCTGAAGCATCAGGTATTGTCCACAGGTAAATCAGTGATTTATTATGATCTATGTTTTAAGAACCACACTGAATCTACAGTTCCTTCCTCTTTCTCTTTCATCTAGATCATCCTGTAAGAAATCCACAAGCACACTGATTATCTCTTTTCCTGCCAACCATTCTGTAAAGGCTGGTTAGACAACATAGGATACTGAAAATCAGGCTAAATTCAAAGAAGAGCTTGACAAGATAATCTGTCTTTATATACATAATAATTTTTCTAACAGCTGATTCCCAAATAAAATTATACCAGGCAAAAACTTAGAACTGTGGCTTTGGTTTTTGGTGGCAGACAGGGTAAGGAGTCTGTTTTTAAATAGCCAAATACCCACTAGGCATTGCTTCTTTTTTCTGGTTTCCTGGTGAACTTTTCACATGGTTCTAATGATCGGTCATAACTACTTTGTTAAATGTTTCAGTGACAGTAAACAAAGCAAAAGTAACTGTCTAGAATACATTGTGCCTTAAAGCTCTCTTACTAGTTTAGGAAAATTGTGGCTAAAAACTGTGGCATTTGGATGACCTCCCTTTTTCTGTTCCTCCAGCTAATACTAACACTCAATTCTAGTATAAATAAAGGCAAACATTAGTGATAATAAACTTTCAAACTCAGGCACAGATTTGTTTATAGCTAGGTTGGTACTTGAGGGATCCGGTGTAATTTAAAAGCCAATAAATTGAAACAAACTCACTTGTTTTGGAGGCTGTTTATGAACTCTTTTAATTTGGTGTCATATTTATTTGGGCAGAATTAGATTATCCTATTCATTAGATGCTGTGGCCAGTGATGAATGGAACAACATTTCACATCAATGGCATTAATTGAATCCTCACAAGCACAGATAATACCCCTGCCGGAAACAGGAGAAGATGGAAAAGTTCTCCAAAGTAGGTCTGCAAATACTGCAGTGATGAGGGAGCACTACTGGACAGCCAGGATAGTTGGCAGCACTTGAATGCTCTTCATTTTTTGTGAGACTACTTAGAGTACGATCTTCAGGCATACAATTAAGATTGGATCTCCATGGTGCTAGGCATTGCACAAGTGAATGTTAAGGGGAAGCTCCTGCTGTAAGGCTGAGTTTAAATAGAAAATCACACAACGTGTGGGAGAGGTGGTAGATGTAGCTAAGGGGGAAATAAGCAGTTTAGGCTGTGCTTTAATGGCACAGATTAGCTGTGGTCATAGCTACCTGCTGCCCTTGCAGACCTGATGTACCTCCCTTACCCTGGCACTTAACTGGCTGGGAGATAAGCTGGTTCTGGGGAATTTATCTCAGTATTTATAGCCTGAGGCTGCTAATTTGTTTCAAGAGTTTGTCTGAACCAACTGAACATCTCACTGAAGGCGTTCTCTTCCCCCTTTCTGGCTCCCAACCACGCACCCTTCACTGTCACTGCTCCCAGGCCTTGTCTGATCACATGCCAGCCCTAATAGTAAAAAACTGCTTTAGTATTTCTTTCCTTAGGAAGAAAATTGCATTCAGCTTAGCCTGAGATCATAGTCAAGGCAAAGGAGAAGCCCCCTTCAGTGGGCAGGGAACTCTTACTGCAGTAATACCAAACCCTCTTCCTTCCTTTCCTGCTGGGTCAGCCCCCCACCCTGATCAGATCACCAGGCTGTGACTGCCACTGGAGCGGAGATAGAGGAGAGGATATAGATGGAGGGGAGAAGAGGGCTATGCTAGTCATCCAGCTGGTTGCCCTCCTTGGGCTTGGACATTGCACCCATACAGGTGCTTTTAAAAATGAGACTCCAGCTCAGCAGGCTTACGAAACCTTTTCAGCATGTCTTGTTCAGGATCACCCATTGTGTCTGACACAGAACCAAGGAGGAAGGTCAGGTCCCCTGAGCTGCAGGCTCGTGCCATAAGTAAATCCTTTGCCTCAGGGGAAATTTATTTCAGAGGGAAGCATAATCAAAAAGACTGGCAGACATTTCAGCAAAACTGATTTAGAGCTTGGGTTTGTAAAAATACCCAGATGATTTTCTCCTAGCTCATCAATAATACATGCTTGGGTCTGTTGAGGATTTCTCAGAAATGTGTCATTCTTCCAGGGAGCGTGTCCTATTGATAGAGCCATAAGCCACTGCCAATTAATCAGGGCATAATGCAGTGTTCAAAAATGAGCATGAGCTTTTCATGCCAGTCCTCTTTGATTCATGCCTCCGCTATGATTCATGCCAGTCCTCTTTCAGATGAGCAGCTGTTTGTTATGAGCAAATTACTTTATTGTCAGTGAAAGGTGAAAACCAACCTGAGACATTGATGGGCTTTGGTGCAAAGAGAGTAGGAGCTTCATCAAATTCTGAGTTTCCTGCTTGCTTTCCTTCTTGCACATCCCAGTGGCACAAAGCAGTGAACAGCATCAAATGTGTTGAAGCAACAGTGCCCTGAATGTATGGGATCCCCTTAGATCCCTGATGTGACCTATGAAGTCCCTGTATTCCTGACAAATCCTTCCCATCACTGATGTTCTTCCAGTCAGCCAGCAAGAGCAAGGTGTCTTCAGCAGCATGCACCAGGACAGTTCTCCTGGGAAATTCAGGAGCAGCAGTTGGAGGGAATTTTCCTAAAGGTTTGATCACATACCCCAAACCCTCCTGGCTGCATAAATGAGAGGGGCAGGGCAGCATATGTCAAGCATCCTTAAAAGGGAGGTGCCAGAACTGGCAACTGGGAACACTGATCACTGAGCTCTCCCATGGCATGTCCTCTGCCAGGGGCAGAAGGGCTGCAAGGCAGTAAGTAGCACTGTCTGCATTTTGCTGAGGCAGAAACAGAGGTGAGTGACTGGTTCAGTGTCAGCAGGGATTAGGATGCAGTTCATCAGAGCCCCAGGTAAACTGCCCACCTGGAGACTCCACCTTCTCTCTCTGCTCATGTCGGGCTATGTTTCTTTTCTGATCTGTGCTCTCAAAATTGACATCCTGGGAAAGTGCTCTCAGCCAAGGTCTCAAAGAGGTTAAATCAGTAATAGCCACAGAGGCATTAGCAGGGACATCTATAAAACTAACCATTTCAGAGCACTAATTTCATCAGCAAGCTAATTGCAAATATTGTATCTAAGAACATTTCCAGCCATCTGCAGGAAGGGAATGTCACAGTGCTTGAAAGACATCATGTATTTATGACTGTGTCTTGCTGATAAATAAATCTGGCACGGGGAGTTTTGGATGTCATTATGATAGTCACGCAGAACAAACATCCCTTGCTGTTACTTGGAGATATTTACACATCACCTTTATTGTTGTATCTGAATAATTCCTCTTATATTTCACCTCTGTTTTAGAGTACAGAACTGAGCGAATATGGGGGATATTACTACTCCCTACAGCAGGACTTGACTGTGCCTTTTGTCACACAGTAAACTGGTGATGCTGCAAGGAACAAAATCACATCTTCCCAGATCCAAGGCTGGGACTCTGCCAACTGCATCTCCCTCTTTAATTGTGGATCCAGGTACAGTCTCTAAACAACTTTCATCAGACTCAGTCCTAAGGTGATATGAGTGTCAAAGGGACCAAGAAAAGATGTGTCTGTGTCCCATTCCCAGAGTAAGAACAGCAACAATGTCAGGAAAGTGGAAGTTTGAGCTATCCTTGTCTGTATTCTCGGTAAGTTGAAATTCCCTCCTTTCTAGAGCTGAAGGTTTTGACAGACACCGAATCCCCTCTGCTGAAAAGTAAATAATTTTTATAAAACATACAGGGCAGGATTCACTATGTGGTACAGCTTGGTTTTGACACTCCCTGAAACAAGCAATGAAGTTTGAGCTCTAAAGGAACCTGCCACCCTGTTGGACAGATGATTTGCCTTTCTGTCTACTTGGAACCAGCTCTTGAGGCTTGTTTCGTCCTGGGAACCGAATTTTGATGTTTGGACTGTTCACATAACTCTAAGTTACCTGTATTTGTAACCAGCCCTTTCCAAGGCCTTGTGTATAATGTAGAAATAAAGTTAGTTGTGCTTACCTTTTTCCTCCTGTGCAAAGGTGACCTGTAAGGACCTGACATATGAAGCTACTTGATGAGGTGGCAACCTGCAAGCCCTCCCTCCCACTCACCAGTTAAATAGTTATATGTCTGCATATAGACTTCAGGTTTTGTGACTTGCCAGCTGAGGAGCTTGGAGTTCAACACCACTACAGGTCCTACTTTGCAAGAGCCAGCAGCCTTTCAAAGAGAAGCCAAAATTATTTTTAAAAGTACTTGTTTGTACATCAGTTTAACGAAGGACATTGTCCCACTAATTGTTGTTATAACACTTATTATGGTCAGTGGAGACACTATATGCTAAAGTCTCAAAAGTTTGTGCTGAGACAGGCATACTACCAAGCACAACAACATTTCTGTCTTGAAGACAGGGTGAAGTTATTACATCCAGGCTTAAGGCCAAATATTCCCAGGGGTCAAGACTGAACTTGCAACACAGTTCTTAAAATATTTCCCATTTTCTTCTAGAATAAACCAATTGAAAAAACCACACTTGTGTTTCTTGTTAATTTTAGCATGTGGTCATCAATAAGGCCTTGATGTTGTGCGTGAAGGAAATGGAAACCTTACCCCCAGAAATGGCTCACTTTAAAAGGATTTATTAACATCACAGCTAGTCTAGTCTCCAGTCTTGGCAGATGATTTGTATGGACAGACTCAACACTGTGACTGACGACCATGGATTTTGTCGAAGTTCTCTTGGATTGCTGGGGTCCCATTAACATCTTCTTGAGATCATGGCCTACGGTTGGAGCAGAGAGCTGCACAAAACTTTCTTTTCCCACTGACTTTAATAAGAGGTGTGGATGCTAAGCACCTCTAATAATAAATAAATGTATGTATAACAAGTGCTTGTCATAGTAAACAGACAGAAGTAGATGCTGAGTCACAGCAATGTGAAAGGACCGAGAAGAGTCTGTCACTGCAAGCTCTGGCAGATCACTACCTGGGTCCTGCTTTTCCTATAGACTGTGTTACATGTCTGCCTTATAAATATATGCAGCACAAGATTTATATTTCTAAAGGCCTAAAACATTTGCATGTGAATACCAGTCCCAGGAGTAGTTTCCCACTTTGCAGTCTTGACCATGCTCTGAGAGCTGAGCCTCTCTTTTTTGTTGGTCCCATGTGTTATTGTTTAGGGCAGAGACTGGACAGTTATGCAGTACAAAGTCTGCTTCTACTTCTGCTCTGACACTGCCCAGGCTATGTGATCAAAAGATACTAGGGTTGTGTGGGCACACCAGATGATTTTTTTAAACTGATGTATTAATTAAGAGTATCTTAGAGTCACATTTGTGAGATTGGTGATACTGGTGACATACATACTGTGACTAGTTCATAAACTCCATATGTCTGCCACTCTTCCCAGCAGAGATGATCCACAGAGAGGATCCACAGAGATGACGTGGTTTGAAGACAGTTAAAATAAAGAGCACCCAGTCACTCAGTTTGCATGAGCAGAAGAGCAGAACCACGAGCACAAAGCTTTGCCACCTGTAGTGAGTTTACACCAGGACTCCCAAAATCTGAACCCAGCTCACTGGAAAACAAATAGAAAACCTGTTTTATGCTGGCTGAGGTTCCAATTCAGAGGTAAAGTTTATTCTAGTCTTCTGTGCCTCTTCCCAATACAACCACTATAAGAATAATAATATCATTTTTTTCACAGCACATGGAAGAACATGGCCCCATTTTCCACAGGTTTACAAGGCAGGCAGGAAAATTAAACAGAAGGCCTTAAAAGGCATTGTCTTTTCTATGGTAATTATGGAAATACTAGCCTTTGTCCATCCTACAAGAGTGTTATTGTTAGGAGCAAAGAAATTTTGATCTTTATACTGTGAGACAAAAATGTTGTTTGGAGAAAAAATACAGCAGATTCACATGATTATTGGATAGCATTATTCAGGTTAATTACAAATAATGATGTTCCTTTGACGATGAAATCCAGATTTAAGGACAAAATTCTCAGTAGTCCTGGAATCACTTAGGAATTGAAAGCTAAGCAGATCACAAGTTTCAGTAGGTGGAAAAAGACCACTCTTTTGACAGAACAGTAATTTGTAACTCAGGCGCAATTGATGTATTTGTAGAGAAAACAACCTGTTTGTTCATACCTGAGCTCACAATTCAGGATGCTTAAGTGAAATGAAGAACGAAATAACCTGATAACTAAATGTACTTCAGGAGGGTTCAAAATTGCCTAGGCCTGGATGGGGATAGAGCTTTGGCCCAGCTCTGTCCATGATAATGACTTTGCAGAGTTTGCACAAGGGAATCCTGTTTCACCGACTCCAACGGCCCTCTGCTGCTAAAAATCTGTTTTTAATTTAACCAGATGTTAATTCCTAAACTCTGGGCAACTCCTTGCTGCCTGGAAATAGGCTTTTTAAAATAAAACACTCTTCCAGCCTCCCCTGCTGGGGTAGCTCAACTTCATGTGTAATAACTTTTGCCCCAATTTCAAGATTGCTCCGAAGCTTTATTACTGCTTGTAAAAATTGTCCCATGTTTCACAGAAAGTAGATTTTTAAGCACATTGATTGCAGTTGATTGTGGACACTTGGGATATAAAATCACCACCTGAGATATCAGGGCATCAGAGGTGAGAAAATCACGTAAATTTGCATAATCCAATTTAAGATAATTCATTTAGGGATGCTAGGGAGGGTCCCAGAAGACTTGTTCTTGGTTTTTTGCTATTTACGGAATTGGTCATAGGGCTGTCAGGTCAGTTATTGTGGAAGGTGAATCTGAAAAGAAGCAGATATAGCTGCTATATATAGAAACTAGTCTAGCCTTTACTACTGAAGCCTAGTGCATTTCCCCATTGGGTAGTTATTGCTGTAGGTCTAACTAGAAGTTCTTTAATGTGTTGGTGATATTCTTTTGATTTGGGTTTTTTGTTGGTTTTTTTGTTTGTTTGTTGGGGGGCTTTGAGGTGGTTTTTTTAGGTATCCTATTCTGAGACATTTTTTACTTACAGAATTATTCTTCTGGTGATCTGGAAGGTATATTTCTATAAAAAAATATTTTTTCTGCCTTTACCTGAAGGGAACAGGGAGGGACTGTTGTGCTGCTGTGAACTGCCAGAAGATTTATGCTAGTTCCTTAAAAAGGAGAGTAGCTTATGCTAATGACATCTTGGGGAAGCTTGCCCACAGGTAGCTTCTGCAAAATTGTTAATTTTTTCTCTGTCACAGAAGGACATATCAAGGCATGGAGAGGTTAATGATTTGGCAGGCTGGGATAAAGGAAGGAGACTTCAAGCATGGCTGGGCACTAGATTGCCACAGTCAGTCTGGTATCAAACTACCTGGTGGGCAGAACACAAGACTTTAAGAGCTGGTCCACATCTTACCACCGGGTAACCTTGTTTACTGGCTAACCAGGCTTTTATTTCTAAAGGTAACAGGATTAGAAAGTACCTCAATGAAAGCCTTGCAGTTTCGAGTCCAGCCTTAGCTTGTTGTCATGTTAATATTGCCCTTTTGCCTCAGCTTCTTTCTCTCTAATTTAATTTGCCTCATGCAGGTACAAATGGAAATTGCATCCTGAATAGTGAAGCTCTTTTAATGATTTTTGGTATACAGATTGGCTGTATCTCTGATCCTAGCAATCTTACTTTGCGGCTTGTTCTTGTTTCTGTAGGTACTTCCTCAACGTGGGTCTCTGTGTCTTGTGTTATATTTTGCGTGGGATCACTTTTGTATGGTATTGCAATTATGTTGCTCTACACGTCCTCAGGTTGCATTTGCACTTCCCACAGCTGCCTTGTGTTATGAGCTCACTGTAATGCTGAGAGGACAACACTACATCATTATCCTGTAGCCGCACCAGCAACCACTGCTTTCTTCAAAGGGCAATATATTACCTTAAAATGGTACCTCGGAAGTATCATAGATGGGCATCTATCTTGTTGTTGTGGAGAGAAGCACCTCAGCACACCCTGTGCACCTGCATTATAAATGCTCCTCAGTTTATGCAAGGATCAGATTCTGCTCCTCAGGGTTATGGTGTATAGCTTAAAAACTCTACATCCACATGATATTGAACTAATATTGAATAAACAGATATTGTAATATCTTTGTAGCCCTCAAGTGCTCAGATATTACAAGGGTAGGACAGTAAGGAAAGGTGTAGGGAGTTGCCATATATACTCCCTGGAATAGTGATTTGTGGTGGACTGTAACAATTTTTCTGTTCAGAGATAACTTCCCTTATGCTGATGACTGCTTACATATGTATTCACTCAGTTATTGCCAGCTGACACTTCTGAGTATGAGTTGCATGTTAATTCCTTGTTTCTGTTCTTTTGTCACTGAGGTAAAAAAAGATAATTCTAATAACTAAACATAGTTCTTTATCCACTTTTTATTACTTACTGAGAATTATTCAACATCTTCTCTACAGTGTTGTAGAGGACAAACTGAAAAAATGGGACTGTCCTGCTGCACTGTGATAAGAGAGGAACTAAGCCAGACAAATACAATTAGGCAAGCTGGAGCATGAACTGCATCCAAAACACACAGTAGGAATTCCGTCTGGCACAGTAGCACTCAAAAAACATGTCTTACATTTGCAATAACTACAGAGGGTCGGGATCTCAGCTTTACAGCTCATTGGAGAAAACTGACTTTTCACACTAGTACTTCTACCAGACTGTATTTGCCTTCTTGTGTTGCACTCTCCTTGGTATTTTAAGCTGATAAAATTTCCATTGTGTCAATATAGGAATGAGATTTTTTTTTACAACTTAGGCAAAAGTTCAGTGTGGGGTACTTTTGCTCCATTTAATATAGAGCTTAAATATTTTTAGAAGCTTCCATAAAACACACTTTTTGGTGGAGTTGAAGTAATTTGAAGCAATTGTAAATACTGTAGTGATTCTGCTAAGATCAGCCAAAATACTTCATCCAAATTACATGCTAAGTACCTTCTGCTTTATCATAACATTTTCTGCATTGTCGGTATGGTGTAGAATTTTTCATTAAACTGCTCTGAAACCCTGTTTAATTCTGTTGCACATTGTTAAGCAGATGTGCATTTCACCCAAGAGCTAGTTATGTTTCAATTCTGGATAAAGTGGTTCCTGTAAATAAGGTTTGCAAAATGCTTTCTATCTGAATAAAACTATGGGCCAGTTTTTATTGCATGCTGTTATTATAATTATAGGATCTTCTGCTTAATCAGGATGTGGTTAATTAGGATAGCCATTTAATTGGGACATCTCCCAAGGAACCAATTTAGCTTAATGTTATTAGTACTATCTAATCAGGGCAGCTTAGGAAAAAATTTGCCTTTAAAAAACGGGACCCCAACAAAAGAAAAGATCACCTGATGTTTTGCTGGTCTACTGCATCCAGTCCATTCCTCAAGAAACTGCAGGAGTGATCTCAAAGTAACACAAGAGAAGCATCATCCTTCTGTTGTGAAAGATCAGACATGACCTTCACTCCTGCTTTTGGCTGCCATCTCCTTATACCAGAAAACCCTGGTATTCTAGTATCTGGCAAATGAGACCCATGAACTTTTTATTGTACCCAACAGAAAAAAAAGTCTCTGCCAAATATAAATATCTAAGTGGAAAATGCTACCACATGTTAATCAAGGTATGAGATACCTTGACCAAACAAAATCTACTGTTGTAAAGAAACATAGAGTCATGCAAGTTAGGTCTAAAATTCAATAAGAAGTTCAAAGGCATTATGTTTTGTCATTAAAATTTACAACTCCACAATGGCCTGTGAGCTACTGTGATCCCAGATGGGCAATATGAGATGGCAGCTGAACTAGGGCTGAATTTTCAATACTAAATACAAGTGAAAAACTTAGACTGAAGGAAAACAAAGTAGTGGACAGACTTCCAGCTGAGGTAAATCAGTCAAATTCCATTGCCAGTGCTGCAGACACAGTGGTTTTCATCTGGTGAAGATTTTAGCTTAAGACAGTGAGAAGAAACTTGTGTACAATGGCAGCATTGGAACAAAGTTGGTCAGGGAGGTGGTGGAATTTCCATCCATGGACATATTAAAAACTCATCTGAATGTGGTCCTGAGTAACTTGCTTGGGGGTGACCCTGCTTGAGCTCAGGGGTTGGACAAGACAACCTCAAGAGGTCTCTCCTGACCTCAGCTGCTCTGTGTTTCTGTGAAGGTTCTGATCACAGTTGCCTCAGTACGGGCAAATGACAAATACAGACACTGTGGGTTTAGTCAGTCAAAATGTTGACTTTAATGGTAAAGCTTATTTAAGAAATCCCAGTCCATAACATTCCCCCTCTCCTTTTTTTTTCCCATGCTGCAAGGTCACTGTCTCTTTACTTGTGGTGATAAAATTCTTTATAGGAATTTGCAGCATTGACTGGATCAATGATAAGGCAAGGTCAAAAATAATAAGTTAGTTTTTTTAAGAATGTTTATTTTTTTAAGTGTTATTTTTAAAGGCATGTCTGTTCAGCTATGCAGTTCCCAGCTCTGCTGGGATATAGTGTTACAGCACATGGGATGACCAACAAGTGAGTGAGGAGAAAGCTGAGAAGAGACCAGCATGATGCCTGGATCCATCATATTGTTTAACTGCACATTAACTTATGCTGTCTCTTGTAGAAAGCAGGAATATATATTTTCTGATGTTAACTAATGGAAAAAAATCAGGCCTTTGTCTTCAGCTGACTGTACATCATGGGTACCTTTCTTATGGAAATAGACAGAATATATAAAACATTCGCTTTCTTTAGGTGCAGTTGAGGAGGTCTAGTGTTAATCAAATAAGAATTAAGATTGCCTGAAAGCTTTATCTAGCAAGTTCTACACAGGTATGTCCCCCTCAGGGCCAAGATGGCTCATTAGTACTACAGAGCCTGCAAGAAATAAACTCATTCAAACTAAGTTAATTATAAAATCAAGTGACTCCCCAAGAAGGGGAATTATTTTAATTGTTCTAGTTGTATGAATAAGCCCATGCTTATTCAGGTCACCTTGTACAGCCCTGTCTCCTTTCCAGTGCTCTTATCCTCGAGTCTATTCTGGATTGAAGATGCTATAGCTGCAGTTTTCAGAGATTCAGGTACAGTTAAGGTGGAAGTGGGTTATTGATTAGTGTGTTAGTGTAGGACTCAGTTCAACACCTGCTCAGGTGCTCCCTGCATGTCTTCAGCATGTCACCTTGGAGCTGAATTTACTATTAGATTTAGATGGAGCTTAGACATCTATATTCCAAAATGGGATCCTCAGAGTTCTTCCTAACCTTAGACCTCTGCTTTGTGTCATTTCCCTGGTCCATCTGATATCCTGCTGTGACCATTTGGTTTTGTCACCATCGATGAGCTGTTCACCTTCCTGGTCCCTGCTGCTGCCTGCAGAGCAGGTGCTGCCCAGCCCGTGCTCCCCCCCAGGCCTGCTCCATTAGGTGTTAATCAGCAATTTGGGCAAGGCCACTCCCTTCCCTTACATTCTCGTTTGACTGCTGAGTAGCTGATATATGGGCAGTGAGTGCAAGAGCCTTCTTCATTTCACAGCTTCTGCAGTAGCAGAGAACTGTATTTGTAGCCCAGATAGATAAGCAAAATTACCTACCTGTGTCTTCAGGATTCTGACAAGAGAAAGGTAAGGTGTACACCTACTGAATTCGTTAGTGTATTCTGTTCCCAAAAATTAGTTATCTGCACACCTGTACTCTTTGTCTCATGTGGCAAAGAGCAGGTGCTCTGTGGCCATGTCTGCAGCTGTGAATGTGTATCCATATGTGCCCTTGTGGCATGTAGGAAAACACTCAGTGGTGTCCAAGTTGATGTGCTCCTACAGCTGGAAATTAATTAAGCCCACGCTTAATTTCTGTGTACCATCATGGCACTGGGAGACCTGGAGATCATTGCAGGAGATGCTGATGGCAGTTATTTACCATTAAAGCATGTAACAAAGGATGCAGCACAGACATTCTTTCCTAATAGGGCAGTGATTTGTAAACCTCTATTAAAAGAGTTGACAGTGTTTTCCTGAATAGATATTATAAATGCTATTTAAAAAAATGTTTGATGAAGAATGAATGTTCCTGGAAGCTGGTACCACTTATTGACCCCATACCTCTTATTAATTTGTATGTAGTTATAAAAGGATATATTAAACAGTGTTTGCTCTTAGTATAAAACGGGAGATTGCTCCTGATAAGTATGCTTAAAATAAGCAGCACCACAGTGGTTATTTTCATTCTCTACCTATAATAACAGACTACGAAGACAAAAATGAATGCAGCCAGTCCAGCTGATAGCTGAATCATAGCAACAGCATCAATTTATTTTTTTCCAAGTCTAAAAAAACTAATAAAGACTTTGCAGAATCTCCTAGATACAGAGGATTATGGTTAATGCCTTAAACCTGTTCCTTATGCTCAACTACTTTCTCTGTATACACAGATGCCTGCTACTGCCTCTTTCAGGTAAATTCTATTTATAAAAAGTGATACTGAGTTAGGTTGGTTGAAACAAAGGCACATCTCTTTGTACTAAACTAAAGAGAAGCTATTAGCTGTTCTGTACTGCAGGAAATAGTACCGTTTACCAGTCACAACAGTGCATTCGTGTGTGCTTCACAGTGTTTATCATTACTGGGGTTTTTTGTTCTTTCTAGTGTTGACCTAGGAAGTAGTGCACAGTAGGAAGTTTAAAGCCAAACAACTTCTATTCCTGACATAATTTCAAGTAAACAATTTTTCTTTCTTTTACTGCATTCAACCTGTTTGCAGAATGGGGGACTGCTTTTCATCCTTGATAGCTGTTGCTTGGAAATATTAAAAATAAAAAAGTCCATTTTCTTAATTAATTATTTTTAAAATGCACAGTGTACGCTGCATTGCATAGTCTCAGACCCAGAAAAGTTATGTGTGTTTGTGTTTAATCTTATATGTATTTTAATCCAGGAGTGCTTTGCATATTGTTGTTCTAAACAATTGTGGTTTGTGGAAAACTGATTAGTCAAAATGTTATGAAAGATAAAACCCATGTTGCCCTTACTTAAAGCTTAACCTTTGCAAATCTGGAATGTAATATATTCATTTTGCAGTGCAAAGAATTGAGCACGTGCTGGATCAGGGTTTTGGTTGCAAATGTATTGCCTGTTGCTCTGAATACAGGTGGAACACTTTCTTTTCTTTCAGCCGTGTGACTCCTTTCTTCCTACACACAAATAATGAGCTATTCTTTTACTTAGTAGTGTCTGTAAGCAACTTGTCCAGATGCTGAATGCAACTACAATGCCATGAAGCTTTTCATTGCAATGCATGGAAAATATATTAATCTTATTAAGAACATGTTTCATAGACTATTGCTGAGGCAGAGGAATTATATTAGCAGCTTGTAGGTTTAAGAGGAGACCTTTTGGTCTGTTCATGAAGATGAGCTTGCCTGCAGTGAGGTTGTGCATGCCTGTGTGTGTTGGGTCATGTGCCATGTGTGGCTTCTGTGGTGGATTGTGGGTTATTATGAAAGGACATTGTGCAATTTGTGACAGTATGGTTGTATTCTGATGGATTTCAGTACACACTAAATTTTAAATGGAACTAGTGGTGTTGATTTCATCAGCTTTAAAAACCTTTACCACAGTGCCAGCCAGTATCTGCTATTTTTGCAGCCTGGGAGCCTTCTCCAAACACGGGTCTGGGGGGGGGGGGGTATGTGTACGTTATGCTCCAGGAACAGTCTGTGTATTTGCCATTAGTTTGAACGAAACTCTCTGCTTAACTGTGTAAATTTCTTTGACTTTAATGTACATGCTGAGGAGACTATAACTTTTCTGTATTTTTCAGCTCTCTGCTGTGAATGCAGTGTGTTTCAGAAAGTGGTTATGTTGGTCTTTAGGACATGAGGTATTTTCTACAATCTATTTTTTAATTTAAATAAATACATATTACATGTAGTTAGTTGTAGTCATTAGGTCAGCCTATCAGCTAGTTGACTCAATGCTCATTACTTTGTTAAAGGCATGGCATCAGACAACGGAATCAAATATTTATGAATGATGAAGTATTATTTGCCCACTAGATACCAACAGGGAGACTTCATATTCCCATGGACTGGATAAGAGACACGGTAATTCATGAACTGAAGTTACTGTATTCAAAGGACAGGAAGTTTTATCTGGGACTTAAAGAACAAAACCTAGTCCTAGTGTAAGTTTTGTGTTTTCTGTCTGTAGGAATAATAATCTCATTATTCCACTTGGGGTTCATGCCTTCATATGCCACATCTGTCATCATATCTTTTGACTTACAAAATCTATCTACTGTCAGAGGTTGCATCTTGTGATATTCCACTAAAAGTACTTATTCATATTGTTATTATGTCATCATTTTCTGTGTACCATGACTAATTTTTTTTTTTTTTTAGATTTATGGCTGGTAATCTGTTTTATAGTTTCTATTGAACAAAGTGCTTTCTTTGTGATGATTACTACAGCACTATTTAACTGAGCATTTTTTATAAAGGGGTGGTGGTGTCTCATCAAGTAAAGTTCTAAAAAGCAAAAAAAACATATACATCATGGAGTTCAATTTCAACACAGGTTTCCATCATATAATCTCTGTGCTGCTACTGGGCTTCATGTAGGCATTTATTGGGAGGACAACAAAACAATTCTGACTAAGGCCTAATGAGCACTGTGTGGCAGGAAAGGAATGGTACAGAAGTATAAATTTTAGGCGTGTTCTACTTATGATTTCCTGAGTTCAAAGAAGTGACTTTATAAAGCAAACTGAGAAAGTGAGGGAAGGTCATAAAAGCTATGTGGATTTTGATGTTCATACAATGTAAACAGGAATGTAAACACCAGTGGTGCTAAGTAACAACTATTTCCAGTGAAATCAATACTGCTCTGAAAATCAGGCCAGCGTTTAATCAATAAGAAACTTGAAGAGACAGGCCTGTAAGAAGAAATACCAGGTGATCTTCTGAGAAGACAAATGGGTCAAAGCAAAAGAAACTCTGAAGTGGTTCTTAGGGTGTGGTGTCTTAGTTTGCAGCAGTCTCTCATAAACTGTCATGCTTCAGATGCGTGTGTACACTGTGTTTGCAAATAGCAAACCTATGGTGCAGATGCTGACGGACTGTTGTCACAACATTGTCACCAACCACTGTTGATGGTTACATCACATTTATGACATACAACACCCAATTCCATGGCAGGTAGCAGGTACTGCTATTGCATTCTTCCCTTGCGTGTGCAAATATAATAAACAAAACCTGCTTATAGCACAACCTGCAGTCATTTCTAGTACCTTGGTTTATTTTGTGTTGGAGCAGGTGACCAAGGTCAGAGAAATTTACCGATTCTTTTAACGCAGGCAAAGCATTTTATGAAGTTCAATCAAATGTCCCACATTGGTTTTCATCCCAGCAGTCTCAGTTACATTCTGGCTGGGGTCCTGGCCAGGGTTCAGGACAGTAGGAACCAATTTTCTGTGCAATCTGAGAAGTCTGTGAAGATGATCTGAGTCCTGCCATCAGAATATTCCAATGTTCTGTGTTGAACTTTTGATACTTGTCTGTCTTTCTTGGTTGGTCTGTCCTTAGGAATAACGTATCCAACTATTAATCCTTCATATATCAATGGCTCTTATCAGATAATATAACTCATTTTCTCTTGATAAACACTAGATAAACACTAGTTGAGAACTAAATCTAATGTATTCTATACTATGAAGAGTATTCTATCATTTTATGGAAGCAGGCACAGAGAATTGACACAGACAATATTATTTTATTTGTTGTTAGACTCCCTATAGGGTGCCACTTATATCACAGCAATAAGTTGTTCTCTTGCTCTGGAAACCGTACTGTCTTATAACATGTCAAAAGAGGCAAGATTGTGAAAAGCTTTAAAAAAAAGGCAGTGTAAGGTCTTATAATTGTATGAATTCATGATTTGCACAACTCCTGAATATTTCTCCAACTTTACTTTTGTGACTCAGTAGCAGAACTTTAAAGAGTATACCCAAAAACATCACTGTGTACAATGAACACAAAAATACTTAATCTTTCTTAGATATGATCAGTATCTGTTATTTATAAATGCATAAGATATATGTAAGCTGTTTCTGTTCTGTTACCCTCTCTTTGCTGTGACCAAAGAAACCTAGCCTCCCTTGGTTGCATAAAGCCTCAAAGTGATAAAAAAAATGGCTCTTTCAACCATATAGGCATAGTTGTATCCAGCCTTGTGCATTTGCCTTCAAAAGGAACAGGGAACAGTTTCTACAGCAGTTCCTGAAAACTAGCAGGATAATATCCTCTACTGCATTTGTGCACAACTACAAAAGCCTTGGTGTACACACCGAATGAAGAAGTGATACAGGCACCTTTCCTGTTACATCTCTTTGTGCCAGCAGGATGCCTACTGTGTAAATAAAGATAGGGCTTTCACATGACATGGATATATAGTCCTTTGGAGCTTGGATATATTTATTTTTCTCGGTTTACTTTAAAGTTTATTTAGTTACCTAGGGAGTTTTAGAGGCTGTATCTGAGGATGGTGTGTAAGTAGATGGATAGACTGCAGCTGGTTGGGAGTTCTGAGGATTTGCATTTTTGCAGTTGAAATATGGGTGCAGTTTGATGGCTTTTAGTGTTTAAATCCTGTAGTTTATCCAGTCAAAAGTCAGTTAGCAATAAACAGTAGTTGACTCCAAACTTGACACATCCTTAATCACGAGAGGAGGATACATCTGTTTGTGTTTGTCTGAGTTACTGTAAAGTTGGATCTACTTGCTTTACGTATTTACTTGTGATCGTGGAAACAACTGTCCGTATGAATTACAGTTAACAGAGCATCACATCTTGCTCATATTTTTACCCTTTGCAGTAGGAACTCAGATCTGATGCACAATGGCAATGCATAACTCTAGAGGCAGGTCTCTGACATACTGTAAGTGCTTTACCAGAAGTTGTCACTTGGAACTAGTGACAAAGATGTGTTCAAGTACAAATGCTAAGGGTAACTGCGTTTCCATTTAAGACACCGGTGCCTGAAAAGCTGTATACTTAAGACCATATATCAGGTAATCTTCTGTGTTCATGTTTAGCAGAGTATTCTTACAATAGCTTGACACACATCTTAGCTAGTTAAATGCTGGAAACAGGCAGAATTACACAATTACATAAATTGGTTCTAAATACAAAACAACCACGAAGTTGAAGCAGTATTTAAGCCCTCAAATAATACGGCACAGTTTTGACATAAATCATGCTGATTAGGAGGAGCCACTGTATTTTGTGCTACTCAGCATCACATGGTGGTTTCAGCTACACTAGCAAATTTCAAGATGTGTATAAGATAAAATGAGAGTCCTCTTGTTCTGTGTTTCTAGTAGACTCAATGTCCAGTCTAGAAATCACATTGCATACAAACTAATCAAGAGAAACAACTTCTCGTCATATTGTGGCAAGTAACAAAGAAAAAAAAGAAAGCAGAAGTCCATTTGAAAGGCAAAAACGTCTTGTCACATATGATCTCATACTTGTTGATAGTTCTTGCTACATTATAGCAGAAGGCTTAGCTCTTGTCTTCAGATATTCTGTTCAACATCCATATTCCTGTCAGTTCACAGTATGGGAAGAATTCTTTTCCTCACCCAGCTTTTTACCAATTTGTCTAATCAGATAGCTGCCAACTAAGGAATTTTTAGCTTTTTGCATGTCTGTCCATTGAATATCTTCAACTCAATGCAAACCCATTGACTACAACAAATAACAACTGCTTATCATAGCATAATTCATGTTGGAAATTACCACCTAGGCCAGTCTTCTGCTAAGGTTAGATTAAAATTCAGGATGGAATATGCTTCAATATTTCTTTAGCATTGAACTGGTTGGTCTTCTTTTGCACTCACTACCTTTTTTTTGTAATCTATTCCATGATATGGCCTTCTTGGGCATACCTTGGTTTCTCAGTCATCACTGAGCAATTTCTCTGGCTCCAGAAGTTAAAATGAGTTTACAGTTTGTAGGTTTCATGACTAAAAATACCACAGATGTGAAAAAAAATTACTCTCATTTTAGTAGAGCAACTGACAGTACTACTTATTTACATGTAGCTTGGCTTCAGCCTGACCTGGATTCCACTTGTGTATTTTCATTGACCTTCTACTGATTGGTTGGAATTTCAGGTCCACCTCTGTTGCTGATGCCAGCAGATGGGACTGATATCTGACATCTGGTTATATTTTTTAAAAAACTGAAATCCTCCATGCATATGCTTATTTCTTTAGGAGTGTACTCAATCTGGAAAAGACATGGTTTCCACAACAGGTTTTAGTGCTGTTCTGACCTTCTGAATGAGAGTACTTCGCAATTAAAGTACCAAGGAGATGCTGAAGCAGAATGACATGTTGCTACCAAGACCTGCAACAACTCCAGTAATCCAGCCACCTTGTACCATCATAGAATGCAGTTTTAGCATTGCAGACCTTTGTGACTGACGGCAGCTGGAATTGCAAATTCAACCAGACTTATTTCCATGTAGATCTAGAAGTGTTTTCTGTGTGCTTAAAAACAGTTCTTAGTATCATTTTAATGCATTTTAAGAGTTTAATCCATTGAATAACATTTTCATTTGCTGCCATCCCTCCTAAGTGACTGTCTTCTTTACATACGGGATCATTGTTCTGTGTTCCTACTTGCAGAGGCAATGGCTGTTCCCAAGCCATAGAGAGAGGTTCGATAGAAACATCCAGTTGTTTTATGTGAACTAGATCTGCTGAAAGATTGCTGTTACTTAGTGGGCTGTGAGAGTTGGTAAAGTAAAAATTTTAGATATTTACACATCTGTGTTCCACGGGTGTGTCACCTGTGCATAAAATTCTGAATAATAATTCTGAAAAATACTGAAAAACTGAGTCTTCTCTAACACAACTTTGGGCAGCCTGCAGTGCTGGAACTGGAAATCTGGTTTTCTATTGCAGCCATGGCAGAGATGTGAGTTTAGCTGATGAGGCCCATGTCAGCCTATATGCAGCCACAGCTCAGTTACTGATCTTAGAGCAGCTGCGTATACATCAGCACAGTCTCCTCAGTGTCCATATCATCTCTATGACATGAAAAACTCGTGTACCATAGCAGCAGCTGTTAACATTTATGACCTTCCTTTGCCTATTCTTCCAAAAATCAGGTGGTAATGATTTCCTGTTCACATTCCAGCTACGGCATCACCTGTTACTTTATATACTCACAGATGTGTGGTGTCAGTGAACCCTTCTGAAATATTTTCTCCTAGTTAGATAGAATTATGTCTGCAGTTCAACATCAGTGAGCCCTTGGAAATTTCAGTCTGCATGGTGGATAAAGGCAAATGATCATATTCTTCCATTGATGCAGTTACTGAATTATGCTGGCAGCTCAGAATCAGTGACTTCACTTCTTTTTTGAAGTTGCTGTTTAGGAAACCATAGATAACAGGGTTGACACAGGTGGAAGCCATAGCTACCAGGTGGCATAATGAGAAGATCAGGTTGTGGTGGCAAGGTGAAATGATTCTGTAATTCCAGTCTACGATGGTGTTGAAAACATGCAGTGGTAGCCAGCAAACAGCAAAAGCAGCCACCATAGATGCTAACAAAATGTTTATCCTTCTCAGCTGAACTGCTCGGTTGCTATATTCACTCTTCTCAAACATGTCCTTTCTCTTCTGTAGACGTAAGTAGATACGCAGGTAGCAAAGTATAATGAAGAACAGCGGGATGCAATATTGCAAGAGCAGTAGAGTGGTGGTGTAGATAAGTTTGTGTTGCTCAGAAGGCCACGAGTTGATGCATATGGCCTTATCAGTGGAAAAATTCATGAAGTGTGAGAGCTGCTCATACAAGTCATTAGACAAGATGGATGTGGTCAAAAAGGGTAGGGACATGAGACATGCTAAAATCCAAATTACTCCAATTCCTAGATAGGCTTGGGAGGTATTTGGCCTCCAGCCAGTTGGGTTTATGATGAGCTGGTGTCTTTCCAGAGCAATAAGGACAAGGGAAAGAATTGACACTGTCACAGTTGTGCACTGAGTAAAAGAGGTCATTTTGCACATGACTTCTCCAAATATCCAGTAGTCCATCATGGTGTAAACAATGGTGAAAGGCAGGCAGACGAGACACATAAACAAGTCTGAAATTATTAAATTGGAAATTAGGATGTTGGTGACATTGGCCTTTTCCTTCTGCCTGGCAATGACGGCAATCAGACAGATGTTTCCCACAATCCCGAGGACAGTCTCCAAGCTGTAAGAGGTGGCCAGGAAGACAGTAAGGTCGGTGATGTTCATGCACTGATTAGAAATGTTCATGGGAAAGCTTCGGTTTGAGTTCCAGTTCTTGCTGTTCAGGAAATGAAAACCATCGTTAGCAGCCCTTGTCTTATTCATCCTGAATTCCAAAATATTTATCACAAAGGATGGTAGTCGAACACAGTTTAGGTCTTCTGGAGCCAGCCTAAAATGGGCTTTATCTGTTCTGTCTGGCTGTGGAAGATGTGGGTGTATCTGCAAAGGAAAGGAAAAAATATGTTTTGTTATGCTTCAAGAAATTAGTCAAAAGGGCAAGGAGGGAGACAGGGAAGCAAATGCCAGAGATTCTGTGTATATTCTGCAGTTCCCTCATATATAGTTTATTAGATCATAAAATGGAGCCCTGTGCTAAACTGTGGTATGAAAGTCTGTGCAACTCTATTGAATTATGACCGTGTTTATTCGTTTTGAGGTTGTCCCATGGATTTAAGAACATCTTAACTTCATTATTTAGCTCAGTGCAGTATCTTGAACATCACTAATGCAGTAGAGTGGTGATCTAAGAAAACTGGATCAAAACCCACCTGGAGGTAAAAATTGTGTGCACTTCTGTTTTTGCAAGGTTCTGATCCAAAACTGGGCAGTGGGCATTGTGGGGCTTCATTTACCTTCAGCTGAGCTAAACATCAATGTGAAAAGTAAGTCATATTAGATGCACAAAGCCAACACTAAAATATCTTCTGTGAGTTAATCTGTGAAATGCAATTGTGACTGTAGCCAGAGCTTGCGTTTGGGCAAAAAAATCACCACGCAAAAATTCAGGCTCATTCTCAGGAGGGATATCATGGGACAATTTTTCAAAAGTCTAAAATAATTCAAAATCATTTCAACATATTTCAGCTTCTACACAGTTGTGATAGGTCATGGGAACTGCAGTCCAAATATCTTCCTTCCCCATTCTGGATGAACCCCAGTGCCCTTAAAGCTTTGATGTCTCCCCTAATGCGGCCATGACAGGGTTTATCAGAAATAAAGTCCAGTCTCCTGATTTTGGCTTTAAGAGTGAGTGATTTTTATAATGTTTGTTAATCCCTTCTGAGAAGCTTCTTATTGATTCTCCCTCAGTATCATTTTGCTTTCTTCACCCAAAAAACTTCAAGTGTTTTAATAGTATGTGCTGTCTCCTAGATACTGTTCCTGCACAGACAAATAGGTCTGCTTCTTCATCACTGCTGCAAGCCACGAGCTGGAATTTTCAATGGGGTGTCAGGGAGCTGAAACCATGGAATTAATTGGTGCTGCACACTTTTGGAAATCTCAGTCATAGGACTGCCTGGAGTCTCCCAGATGACTCCTGTGAGCCATAGTAAAGGCTACTTTATAAACCTGATCCTGGAGTCCAAATCCTCTATGTCAAGGAATCAAAGAAAAAAAATCTGACTCTGCTGGGAGTTCTCATCAAGCCAGAGGCAGTTTCATGCTGTGCAAAGGCTTGTAGCATGAAAAGTAAATAAATACTCAGGGAACAATGCTATTTAACCACTACGTGACCCTTTCCTCAGTGATAAAATGTCACTCAAACAAGTTTTAGTGGTTGTGAAAAGCTTCTAAGCTTCAGAAAAAAACAACTGATCAAGGTAGGAATATGTAAATAAAATGGTATAGTGAGTTTGAGTAGCATTTACTGCTGAACAACTGTGTGCATAAAGATAACCAGTACTGTACAAAAAACCACCTACTTTACTACAATTTTTTTCTTTGCCTTGTCTTTCTCATTATGAATTTTACTGTATGTTTCTAGAGATGTTGCCTCTCAGGAACTAAAGAAAGCAATAGTGTGCAGTAAATAAAAAGAAGGTTTGGGATCATCATTCTGCTTGATTAGCAAAAATAAATGAGTACAGTGAATTCTTTTGTTACTTTGTTAGCATTGATTTTGCTATTTTGCTACTTTGATTTATCTAACTGTATCTATCTGTATTTCTGTCATCTATCTGTATCCATCCAAAACAGTGAAGACAGTCACACAAGCAAAATATAGTAGTCCATTCTTTCTCATAATCTTTCATTTCCTCAATAGTTTAAATCTTAATTAAAGAGGGCAAAGGAAATTTTCCAAATTGTGGATATAGGTATGACTGCTTCTGTCCACTCGCTTTTGTGTTGTTGCCCAATCCACGTGAACAGATTGATTCATTTTCTGGAACAAAAAGAAGAGGCAATGATGGTTGGATTGCATGTTCACATATGGGGGGGGGGTATGGTGGTCTGTTTCAGTGTGAAAAGGGATATAGAATGAAAAATCACCAACCAACCCCCTAGTTTTTAATGGTTGCTGGCCAGTGACGATGCTGCAAATGAAACAGAGCAAAGGGATCATCAGCCTGCAATATTATTTGGTACCAGTCAAAAGAGATAAGTCTTGGCATTTGGACAGGACAAATAGATTCTGCTGTAAACAAAACACATGAGCTTTTTACTACAGTCCCAGCATCGTGTCCTTAGCTACAGTATCCTCAACAACAAACACATGGTTCTCTTTTGTTGCTTAAGAAATATTTGCAGTTATTACAAACATCTGTGTCCCACAGAGTAAGCCCTCTCAATGGTCCCAGACACTTCTGGACATGCTGAGGTGTCAGTGAGGAGAACTAATAACGCTGAAGCAAAAAAAAAAAAAAGTGGTGGAGCCACCTGGAAAACAAAAGCCAGATCCCACAGGTTTAAGGGGCACATTTCCAAGAGGTATGCCACAGACTGAGCATGGCTGTGCATTTCATACAGATGGCAAATGTGGTGGGGATAAAGAGCATCTCTGAAGGCTCTGCAATGTGTATTGTTGGGTTAGAAGCTCCCTCTCTTTTCACATCTTGCATTCCATAGTGTCCCCATGAAGTGACCATCAGGCACCTCCTGGGAATTCATTCTTATGGTACTGCCCGGAGGTAAATAAGGAATTATCACTCTCTTAACACAGGTAAGGGGACTGAGAGAGGGATCTGAGACATGAGTTGTCCAGTGTTTCAGGGAAACCTGTGGTACACTATGCCAAACAGATGTCTTGGGAAAAGTCAGTGCCTAGATCACTTAGGTCTGTAATTCTCTTAAACTCTTATTCCAGCAACCATAATATGAAAAACAGTTCTACAAAAAATAGAAAAATAAATAACGCAGTGACCTTATACTTATGCATCCTATTATGGTATCCTTGGATGGCAGATCCTCAAGAATAGTCACTGCCAAGTGCTGTGTTTGACTTTCAAGGTGTTTGATTGCCATTCAGTTTAGTCTGAACCAAGAGCCAGCAATAAGCAATGTGTACATATTCTGTTTAGACATTTTAATCAAATGTTAGCTAATATACCAAATCACCAGTGCAGTAGGAACAAGGGTGTTAATTGAAGGTTTGTTGATTACCCCACTATACTGAAGGTTTGTTGATTATCCCACAAAACATAGCAATAATGTTATTGGCTAAGAAAAAACAGCTTTTGTCTCTTGAAAGTGAAGCAATACTTACTTGGCTTGTAAAGGCGAGAAGTATGTCTCCTAAATCAATTTGCTGAGAGATTGAGGGAAAAGGTATTTTTTGTTGTTTGCTTGTTTGTTTTTAAAGAAGAAAGAGGAATCCTTTTCAGAACCCTTAATGAACTTCAAGAAACAAAAAGCTAACATGGTCAAAAGCAAGGAGTTTCTTTTCTAGTTGATGCAGCATGAGATAGTTTCTCTGAAAAGCAAGTGTCTCAAAAGTCTACATGAAATCAACAGGCTATAGAAAGAAGTAGAGAAGAAGCTTTCAATTTAGTGTAATTTAAATTCCAGAAGTACATCTTTTATAGATGTTCATCATTCTGCTCTCTGTGTTGGAAGAAAGGAAGAGCAGGCAAGGTTTGAAGGGTTTGTCTTGCTGAACAACACAGCCTTCTGAACTAGCAAATGTCACTCAGGTTGTCTCAAAAAAAGAAACCAAACTATCACTAGTCAGCTTGAAAGCCTTGCCTCACAGCATTATCCTGTATTTCCCAGGAAAATTCCTCAAAGAAAAGGGAATGCTGCAGAGATGGGTCAGGGAAGGAACTAAAACCTTCAGTGGTTTTGAAGGAGACTGCTAGACCATAAGTGGCTTCAAGCAGTTAATACATGACTGCCCTTTTGAGAGACCTCTGGACTTGAAGACATCCTATGAAAACCTCTATAAAAACTGTTTTCCTGGAGGCAGGACAAAGCAGGGGACTGCTACAGATGCTATGATCTATGTGCCCACTGGGAAAGGGTGGGTCATTCTTGCAAAGTGGATCGTGATCATCTATTCCCTGTCATCAAATAACAGTCTCCATAGTTGTGATGGACAGTGGAAATCAATTTCCACATCAGACATAAATCAAAGGAAAAAAAAGGGTTTGCAGTGTTTGGCTTCATTATCTGGTACTTAGAAACATTTACCTATCTAACTCAGAATTAAAGTAGTTGCTCAAACAACTGCTGCTTTCAGTCCATAAGAGTTTCTGAGAGAAGCAATTCCTAAAGACATCCTGTGGTTGTACTGTTTATTTAAAGAGTTACAGCAATTATCTGGAGTAAAGCAGCTATTGTCTTCCTTTTATAAACTAGAAACAAAGGAGCAGTGGAAAACTTTAGCAGAATGCTGGAATTCATGTTGCAGATATTAATTGAGGTGGTGAGGACTGACTGACTGACAGTGGTGTCCCCTTTTGGCTGGCAGCCACATTATCTCAGTAAAATAGATTTGCCCTGTCTGGCCTTACATATTAAAGAAAGGCTAAAAATCATTTGGCTGTTCTTACAGCTTTCCAGGAAGGCAACACAACTAGAAGAGGAAACATGCCACTGAGTATGCACAGACATCCCACAGCAATATTAAATCCATAAGGGATTTGATACAATTAAAATTAATGGTGTACTCCTCACCATTTTTTAACTCTGTGTTGCAAAATTATTGGGAACAACTGTCTTAGGTCATTGAAAAAGCCATATATGATAAAAATGTCTAAAATATGCATAATTAGGGTATAGAACAACTTGTGTATATTAATCTGTTAGAAGTCTATAAAATTGGGAGATGGTATAAATACCCAGGAAAGTAAGTACTTTTTCATCCTCTCATATCTGCATATTTTCAGACGGAAACCTTTTAGAGGTTATGAACTTCTGAGTTAACCTTCTCTGATCATGTAGAAAGTAGGGAAGTTTACAAAAGCATCTACTCCAACTTTTTATTTTCTGGTTAAATTTATAACAACCTAACCAAAGACTTGGAGCCAGCTCACAAAGGCAAAATGTGACTAGCAGGTCAGCAGACTGGAGAATGGCAGTTAGTCCCTGATTTCTTAAGAGTAAAGGCCATTGTAACAAGGTCTCTATCCAAGAGAAAAAATTATATTTTTGCAGTGGTGATCTTTACCAAAGGAAGCTGTGAGTCCATAAAACATTGCAACAGGCACCTTAGCAGACAGCCAGTTAGGATATCTGGAGAGTGATGCGATGTGTATTATCAGAAGCTGCATGGCTGGGTGAGGAATAAGAAATCTCAGGGACTAGGAGATGATAAGCGTTTTCCAGTGACCAGTGGGAACAAGAAAGGCTTTCTGTCACACTTCAGGGTGGCAGGGAGCACAGCTGAACCCTACAGATCTCCCAAGAACCTGCCATCTCCATCTTGCACCCTGAAAGGTTGCAAAGCTCTGCTCAGTAGATAGAAGGGTTGGGCCTTATAAAGTCAAACTGTATTCATTTATCAAACATAGTCACCTGCTTTTTTAACACTAACAGGTGATAACTTTAATAAAGAGCTCTGAGGTCTTGACAGTCTGAAATAGATAATTTAGAAAATTCTTACCTGTTACCGATGGAGAGAATTACTGCAGTTGATGCACATTTCTATTTTGGAAGAAAGAAGGAATGTTGAAGCAGTGAAGTAAGATCTTCTGTGCCCTAGCAGTCCAGCAGAGAAGCTCTCCTTGCTGTTTCTGTAGGTAATTTGGATGGCATGTCTCTCCCTCTCCCCTTCTCTCTCCCGCCCCCTTCCCTCCCTTCAATTTAGCCAATGAATTCTGCTTTATGGTTATGGTCTGACTTTGAAGTTCTGGCTCCCTCTGCTGTTATATAAATATACAAATTCTAGGGATACTTGGGAGGAATAGTGACTTCAGAAAAGAGCTATGAAGTATCTGAAGCTCAGTATGCACCCGTGCTGCACATGAGTGGGATCTCAAGTGAAAGCAAAGAGACAACTAATCCTGTTCTCCTTGATGAGGCAAGATTTCTGTAAGGATCAATGAGAATTTTGCCTCATACTTATGAAAAGGTTGCCAGTGTCAGTTTTCTCAGTTTTTCCATTCCATCACAGACAGATTTTTTGTTAGAAGAGTGCAGGCTGCAAGTCCTTAGATTGTGAAAGGGGAAGAGGCACACTGTAACTCAGGCAAAGAACTCAGAAATGTATGACCTCTGAGAGAGTTGGAAACAGAGGAAAAAAGGGATTTGAAAAAGTGCCCATTTCCTTTGATTTTTTTTTCTCCCAGGTCTTTCTCATGAAAAACCAAGGCAGAAGTCAGAGTTGCAAATCTTTCTCTTGCATTGGGAAAATACACAAACAGTGTATTTCCAAGGGCTATATCAGAATAACCTAATTTTGGTCCTTACTTAAAGAGGATTTTAAGCTATGGTCAGCTACCTAATTAGTCCAGTGGCTTATGCTATTCTGGAGCCCTTCTGAAGTTGTGATAAGTAGTTGTTGCAAATAGGTGTTTTCATTTGTAGGCGTGTAGTATGTCAAGAGAAGTCAAACATTGCAATATCAAAACAAGTGCAAGCACTTAGCAACTAAACTAACCGTGAAAACAATTTTTCATTCGTACTGTATTCTTTCTTTCATTTTTTCTGATAGCAGCTACTATGGATCTGATCATCTACTTCAAGAGCTTAGCTGACATCTTTGAGGATTAGAGAAATAAACAAGCAGAAGTAGAAATAGAGGGTATTTTGGCATTTCTCATGACTTATGATGCTGAGAAGCATAAAACTGGAATCTGCATAATGAATGGTGTAAGCTGGAGAGTTGTCCTCAGTTACTGATTTTCCTTTAGGGGATGCTTGAGCTGCTTCTTGGTTTGAGTGACTTATTTTTTCACAGCCTCCTTTTCAGAGGCTTTATTTACCAACTAGTTTGAACCAGCACTCCACAACCCAATATTTCGCCTTTACCCAGACACCTCAGAAGGAGACGAGCTTTCCGGTCTGGTTAGGGAAAGGGACATGAAGCCTGTGCTCTGGCTGAGAAGGCATCAGCCCACGCAGATCTTGAGCCTCTGACCAGCTTCATAGGAAGTAGAGGATTTTTCCTATCTTACTGGAGCCAGAGAAGCTGAAAATATTTATCTGGCTGGCCTGTTCACTTCTGTTTCTTCCTTAATTTATTTATCGTATGTTTATTTGTTCTGCTGTTCAAAGCATTAAAGAAAGGGGAGGAAAACCATTAGGAAACAGACAGTCCTTTTCTTGAGGGATATTTTGATTTGTGAAGCTGTTCTTCTGTCCCCCTCAGCTTGTAGCATTCCTTAGCCAGCCTTATCTCCACACCTTCCAGACATTTAAAGATATATTGTGCCGCTTTTATTTTCTCAATGCAGACATTTGGGCAGAGTCTGCAAACTATCAAATTAGCATCTGCTCTCTTCTTAAAGTCAGTGGAGAACAACTGTATCACTGGGTCTTAAAACACTGTTCAGGACTCTGCCACTCAGGGATCAGAAAATGACCTAGCCACCAATATCTTGCTATGGCATCTGGGACTTTCTTCGTGACAGATTTTTGGGGTGAATGAATTGCTGTAGCAAGGTTCTGACCATTTTTGATGAGGTGAATGGGGCTGCAGTAGAGTCCTATTACACACATATTCTTTCCTCATCATCTCCAAACTGCAGGGTGAAAATGCTTGCTATTAATAAGCCAATGTGGGAGCAGCATACCAGAGCTAGCTTGGAGTGAGAACAGCAGCAGCAAGACAAAGACACAGATGCAAATTTCCTCGAGTGGGTGTTTTAGTCTTGGTTCAGCACCTTGTTAAAATGGTGGTGGTACTCGACCTGCCTGTTTTGAATCTGGCCATGTTTCACTTCCCAATGGGAACTACTGAACATGTGTCTGTAGAGAGTCTCTGTGAAGATTCCAACCCATTAAGACTTGCAAAATGCACAAGAAGTATTTGTATGAGGGTGCATAAGAATGAAAATTCCTCTAGGACACTTACTGCTGGGAAGCAGTGTGGAAGTACTGTAGTCCCAAGTACTGATAGTCAAGTGCTGTCAACGGACCAGTCCCAGTTTGCTGTTGATAGGGAATGGAGTAAAAAAACTGTAGCTGGCATGGCATGGGGCTGTCCTACTTCCCACAGAGTGATAAGAAGCTTTGCTCCCATTGTCTATCCACAGCACGTGCTCCTGTTATGAGGAGGCTCTGGGGAACTGTTCTGCTTTCTCTGCAGTTAGTTAAAAAAGACAGTTGGACTCCAAGGAGACAAAGCATTTCAAGGGGGTACATGAGGAAATAGTCCTCTCTGTTCTGGCCAAATAACTTCTTCCTGCAAGTGGTTATGAGGACAGCAAGGCCTCCACTGACAAACATTCACTGGGTGCAATTAAGTATCTCCCTGAGAGTGACAGGACTATCACAACAGCTGCCCTCTGGATGCTTTGAGGGTCTCCTCCAGTAGTCCTGTGTCAGATCTTCAGCCATATCAGCCTTCACTGGTGGAGCCCTGATACTCTTTCTTTCCCCTGAGCATGAAATCTCAGAGGCCAATTCTCCTACAGTACATTTAGCAAATCTAATTGTATTCCAGCATCTGGAGTCCTGCTCTCTCTGGCACTATTTAACAGTGAGCAAACAGTATCCACAATGAATAGTACGAGGTACTTGATGACAAAAGCATGTGGAGAAAATGTACCATGGAACAGTACACAGTCCGTGTATATGCTAAGCTTATCAGGGCTACATGGCATCCTTGTAGGTATTTTGTGTAAGTTTGGTTTGGCTTTATTTTGTCAGAATCTCTACCTCTTTCTGAAGCAGAATATTTTAATCATTATGATCCATCCTCAATTTGTTCCTAACCTTTATTCCATGGGGCAGCTATGAAAGTGATGTACCTTCCCAGGAATTTTTCTGAACTGCTTAAATGATGTTCAGGCTTTTGGAAAAGTAGGAAAAGTAGGCCTGTTACTCAGAGCCCCCTAGACAGGCCCTTATATAGCATTTAGGAAGCTGATAGGATAATCCCTTCTATGTATATATCTATATTTACATCTACCTCCATATATATACACATACATATATATATACACACATATATAACTGGGTGAAATCCTCTGATCCACCCTCCAAAACTAGAGAAGTGAGGGCTCCTCCAGTGTCTGTTCCTCACAGACTGGAAGGGCCGTGGCCAGATGCAGTGATGTCCACTCCATTATGCCCAAGAAGGCACAGGGGGATATCACTAAAGAGAGCTGCTACTAGCCAGTTCTAACCAACCCTGAAGCCCAAAGAATTAAGACAGTACAATTGTATTTCTCATTTTACTTGCTTCCTAGAATCACCTTATTGATTGCCATGGATGGGTTTTCCTCTAGTAACTGGTAAGCTGTTTTCCTAATTATGTGCAGGTTTTCTACCTGTATGCTCTCAGCATCACACTTGAAAATAGATGATGGTTTTGAAAATGTGATTGTGGTTTTCCACAATAGATACTGAAAGAGGTTGTTGTTTCCGTCAGATGAAATATTTAATTGTTATACACTTCAGTAATGTAGAGGCAAGGCAGATGAAGAAAAGAGCTATGATGTCAGCGTTGAATAAACTGAACACACCCAAATTATTTAACTGAGCCTTTTAAGCTGTCCAGTGCTCTTTTTATAATTGCTCTTAATATTGTCTAAATAGGTTTTATAGGATATTTCTCATATTAAGTACATTCATGGACTTTGTACCAGGCACAGTGTAGTGCCTGAAGTCTACAGGCTAAACATGATTTACAGTGTGGGTTTTCTATATAAACAGCTTTCATAGGGTTGTTTGTCAGTGCACTTTGAACCAAACAAGATTATTGCAGGAAATTCTACCTCAGTATGGAAGGCTACAGAGCTATTTATATGGCATTTCTTTGCAGTAGGTTGGACTCTCAGGTATGGGATTGCCTTTTTTTGTAATATACCAGTCATCTCCTGGAGAATATGTTCCCTTGTGCATCTGCACTAATGGATTGATTGACCTACGTAAGGCACCAAGGTGGGGGGAGGCTTTCAAGGGGCTGTTTTCTTTCATCCCATTCTTCTAGTATACATGTCCTTGGGGAGATAATAATTGTAATAACATAATGAATCCATTTGCCTGGCCACAGGATTTATATAATACCTGTTAGTTTAAAAGCTAGATAATTTCCAAATCAGTAATTAGATTTACAAACATTTATACACACCATGAATACTTCTGTTTTCAACAAGAACAATCAGTGACTACTTAGAAAGAAAAGCAGTGATTTGATGTATGTGAACATTTATTTAACTCTAGATCCCAACAGGAAAAAAGCCACGAAGTTATCTGTGGTAAAGCTTGGTTACAAATGTGTTTAAAACAAACCACCTAGTGTCAGAAATGAGATAGACATGGCACAATTAGAGCTGTGAAAGGCATGAGACAAACTCATTGCTCCTGAAACCATGCTGCTTGCTGCTTTCCTCTAGAGGAGAGATCCAGAGCATTCAACTTTCAGGGTAGGTCTGAAAGAGGAGGAATACATCATGTGGTCTTAACCAACTCCATTGTAGACTTTGCAACTTATGTCAGGATTAGTCTTCTTCACCACTCGGATGGAACAGCTTTTCTTGTGGAATAGGCCAACACAGTTCACCCTGTCATAGTGCTTGGGGATTAAAACCCTGTCATTGAGAAAGGCAAAGAGAAAATCAGCAGCTGAGACACTTGACTGAGAAGGATGCTTACTGAGCTACAGCCATCCTGGAACAAGCTATATCATGGATTGATTTGGCTCATGAATATACATAACAAGTGCCATGGATTACCATAGGAGGAATATGACTTGATCATGACTTTTAAGAGATGAAGTGATTTCCCAATGTTTGTTCTCGTTTAGATGCACTTCTCACTGGTCATTCTGTTAGGGATTAGTGTAAATTCCCACAAGAGACAAAATAAGGATTAATTCTGTCTTCCCCAATCAAACAAAAACTTTCTTGATAATAACAAACAATTTAAAGAGTGCTGAATCATGCCAGCATGAATACCTCCCAGCTGAGCCTCTTCTCGGCACAGCCCAACTCACCCCCTCCTATAGCTGAGAAAAGCCAGAATTTTTTCCCACTAAAGGTCCTTGGGTTATAGCCTTCCTCACAGATCATTTATGATCTCCCTCACCTTAAGAAGAGTTTTTTCAGCCTTCTGGGGAGATAATCAGTTCATATCACTATATTCAGGAAGACACAGCTCTTCTTGAAGCAGGAACATGTAGGAAAGCAAATTATCAGAGCAGGACATGTATGTCCTGTTTTGATAAGGGGGAAGTGTGGGCTCTTGGCAGCATGGGAAGGATGTGGAACAGCCTTGGCCTGAATAGATGTTTGCAGGCAGGCCAGTAGTTTGATGCTGAGCTACAGAAGCCCACAGGTATGTGTGTTGAGAGGTGTTTAGGTATCTGGAGACAAGCTGATGAATTGAAGGAGCAAGAAAACAGATGCTAAAGGGAACTATACACCCAGTTAGTTTCTGAATCAAAAGAAGGACTAGATGATGAGGGAGAGCTGTGTGCTGGAAAGACCCTAACAGCATCTTATTTTGTTTCTTCCCAGAAATGTCTGTGTGATTGACAGATTATTCTGTCAGTCATGATTAGAGCTAACTGGGAAACAGGAAAAGGAGTTTCACTCATGTGAGTATGAAATTTCAGTGCATGCTTTTTTTTGAGTCTAAATATTTCAACAAGTTCCTGAATAAGCAAACAAAAATTTGGGTGAACTTACAAGCTGCAGCAAATCATTGCAGTCATCTTACATCTGCATTGGAAGCAATCTTCATTCTTCCACACCGCACCAAAAACATATAGGTTTCTGTTTGAAAGGCACCCTGCATATACACCCCAGAAAATGATAGTATATCAGTAGACATAGACCATGGTCTTTTATGTTTGTGGACTAGCAATCAAAGCACTGATTTCTATAGAGTCACACCAGGGAAGAGTCTAACCCAGCACTTTGCAGAGAAGATACCATGTCTTTGCTCCTGCAGTGTGCATGAATGTGTGACATGGCATGATAAAATGGTAGCAACCACGTATCAGAGGCATATTATTCTGCTATTGCAATTGATCTGAAAAACACCTTAGCTTATGGCTATGGTAGGATCTTTCTGCCCCTTCTCAAATTCAGCCTTACAGATCTAGACTTTATTTTCTCACTCCTTCTTCCTCCCCAATTCTTATTAGACTTCGACTTACTCTACTAAACTGAATTTGAACACCAGCTGTGTTGTCTTTGCTTTGATTTTAGTGTCAGGTACCCCCTTTATGTTAGTCAATGCTGCTTAAAAGTACCTGTTTTTTGCCACATGGGCAAGTACCTCAGTTATACATCAGCCCAAAGGGTAACTGTCAAACAGGATATAGTCTCCCTCTGTCCAGAGATGCTTCTAGGTGGGTTGATTGCTGAGTATGCAGCTGTTTGGATCATTCCTCAGCAAAGAACCCATTATGCTATTCCAACATTTCTAAGAAAAAAAGGCTTTGAATCTCTGAATTAATGTTTCAGGGGTGTCTAATATATTTGCCATTCTTACCATATTTGCTGGCTGGTCTAAGGTAACAGCGAGTAACACACAGAGTCCTTGAGAAGAGAAGGATCAAGGAAAAAAGCAGCAAGAATTTCTAGGAAAAAAAAACAAGAATCTTTCCTTAGAATTAAGTTTGGGGGTTTTTTCCAAAGTTCTAGCAAACTCGCTGGCATGGAGTTATGAGTCCTACTATTCCAAATAAAGTCAAATTAAAAAATCCTCCCAGTGTGTACACACACACACACACACACACACACACACACACACACACACACACACACACACAGCTGATAACTTACCATACTTGCATAGGCTGCTCACATTTGGTAATGAGGTGTAGCGTCTGTTTATATACAATGAGAAAACAATGGTCAGTGCAAAGGGAGGTGATGCAAATGTGAGCACCCTGGCTGCAAACAGACACTCTAACCTGTTCCGACCATCGATCAGAAGGTGGCAACTCAAAAAGTCTTGCAAAGGCTTATTTTGTGCGCTGGCATACATTGGCATCTTGATCTCCATTGTGCTGGTGTAAATTTGAAGAAACTCCAGTAGATAGACTAGTTACTCCACATCAGCACTGGTGTCAAGTGGAAGAGTCTGACCACCAGAAGGCTATGCCTCCGGAACTGGCAGGCCATCAAGGACCCGTGGGGCTATTGTTCGACTGACCTGCTACAAGGAGATTGCCCCCAGGTACAGGACAGGTCATTCATAAAGTGCAGTGGTGTGTAAAGTCCACTATTCTTAGACTGATTTATTATATTTTCAGTTATTTTATATGGGACACATTACTTTGTCCATATTTAGCAACCTGCAGGAACTAGCTGTAGTTCTATATCTCTCAGTCGTTGAAGCAAATCCAGGCCTGGGGAGGCAGATCAACATGACCAGACAGCACCTTTTTGGTAGCAAAAGTGAGATGAGCTGTGCATTGTCCCAGTCCAGAAAACATGCTAAGGACTGAGGAAGGCAAAGAAAGAAAAATTTCGTTTTTCTTTCACTATATGCATGCTCTGCCTATAACACAGCTGGAACCTGACGCTAATGGGAGTGTTGTTTCTGTAACAGTAAAATGAGGACATTTTCTTCAGTACATATCTTGCCATAAGTGTCCAGGTCTTTGTGCCACTAGGCTTCTAAACCACACAGTATGTGAAGCTAAATCTCAAAACCAACCAGGAAAACTAGCACAGATCCCTATGGCTGCATTAGGGCTGCAGGCATTCAGTGCTTTACTAAATTGGAGCGTAGGCATAACAACTTCTAGAAGTTACCAGAGGATTCCCAGCCTAATGACTTGCATTAATTCCATTAGCATGGCTCTTTTAGCACACCTGGCTTTAATTAAACACCTTGATTAGTGTGCCCGAACTCGTTAGCTTCCACTGATTGACAAACAGCTAGAGGAAGCAAAGCTGCACTTGAAGTGGTTTGGGGACAAAAGGGGCAATGGTAGAATGAGTGTAGTCTCCTGAAGGATCTGCATTAAAGGGACAGTTGTGGAGGAGGTGGCCACTGTTCGTTATGACAGAAGATCTGGATGATGTAAGTTCCTTTTGTTTATTTGTTTGTGTGTACTTAGCAAGAGACTTCAGAGCTTCCATTGTACTTTGCTTTTGGCTTTGTAGTATAGATGTCAAGTTTTGTGTTAACCTTATGATTTTAGTAGATCATGCTCTGTGTGTGTAATTTTGCTGCAGAAAACCATTGTGGTGTCTAATGAAGTGCTTTGAGAAAATACTCCTTCTCTGATAACTCTTAAATGAATGAATTTTTCTTTGAAGGGAATGATTTGCTTAAAATTATTTTATTAGCAAAGGCAAAAAGGTGAAAACATAACATATCTCTTATACTACTAGGCCTTTAAATAAGTGATGTGAAATTGGTTTCATTTTAATTGAAACCATTTGATTAGGGTCTAGTGTAGCTAGAGGCCAGACCCACTTCTGCTCTGTCCCTGCTTAACTTGGCAAATCTTGTGCTGTCTCTTGAGGAGAGGTGTTAGAGTGGATAATATCTCCAATAAAAGTATAGTTGCAAGGAAATGTAATAAGCAATTCTGACTCGAGGGGCATGGTGGATTCTAAATTATTCTCTTACTTAAAATGATTATTTTAATTAGTTAATTATCCTTTCCTCCTTGGAGAGAAATAACTATATTAATAACTTCCACATAATTCTTGCTGTTTCTCAGGGAGACAAATATATTTATATGTATAAAATATACTGAAGTGAAGTGTGACCAAGCTATTGCTGTCAGAGGTGCCTTTTAGCTTTATCTCCTTAAACTGAAGTGTATATTAAAGTAGGCTGTGCACATTTTTTCCTAAAAAAAAAAAAAAAAGGGCAGCTAGAAGCATCTTGAATTGCAGAGTTGAGGCTAAAGAAACCAAATGCTTATGAAAGCCTGAAACATTGTTTGTATTGTTTATGGAACATGGAGCAGAGCAGAGGCTGAACTTGTCCCTGTTCATCTTCCTGCTGACCTGCTTGGACCTTTCCTCTTGAGACAAACAAGGTTTTCCATGTCAAATGGGTAAAAAAGGAGGAGAGAGGATTCTCTGTTGTGCAGATGAAAATGAAGTTGCCTTCTGGGCCTCTATGGTAAGCAGATGCCCTCTGTTAGGGGAAGGTTAAGTTGTTCCAGCCTAGCTGATGGCTAAGAAGGCTGAGTACTTTTGAGACTATAGCAGTTTGTTGCTTTCCCTCTGTACCTTCTCCCTTGGGCTCTTTTGTGCTGTTTTAGACATACTGACTTAGGTCAAACAACTTCCTTCACTGGCTTGGGGGGAAACAGCAACAATTAATGTATGGGTCTCCTCAGCTTGAATTCCATGAAGCACTGAGAGGAACGTTCAGCACCTCCTTTCCCTGTTTATCTTGCTCCTTCATCTGTCAGGGCAGTTGCCAAAATAAACTGCTGAAATCATGTAAAAAAAGGATCCTGCTTTTTCTGAGGAGATGCCTGGGTTTGCAGAGCTTCAAGGGGAAACTCCCGTTTTTCCTCTGTTAATAGTCAGAACTGCTATTGCATCTGTTCCCTGAGTGAAATTCTGAAGTAGTGTTGTTGCTAAGTTTTTCTTTTCCTGTAGTAAGGATAACTCAGGCAAGCCAGTCTATGTCCAAGTTCAAAAAGCACTCTTAAAACTACTCAGGCAAGCCAGTCTATGTCCAAGTTCAAAAAGCACTCTTAAAACTACTCAGTCCTCTCCCTGATGCCTCCTTGGCTATAGACTAAAGGCAGGTCTAAAATGCCACCTACGTTCTAAACCTCGGTGGAGCAAAATGAAAATGAACTCAAGTCTACCAGCTGAATCAGATCTAGGTTTTTGTGTTCTCTGTAGCTCCAACTTTTCCATCCACTCCTTTCCGCACAGGAGCACTGTGACAAAACTGTGCTGTAATGTAGTGACTAGTGAATTTATAGAAGAGAAAAAAGAACAAACCGAACCAAAACATCAGCAACAACAGAAAAAGAAAGTTCCAGAGCTATCATATCTGTACATAAATAAGCTTTACTGTTGTAGCTGGGCCGTAGCTACAACAATCCATTCAATCAAGCTCCTGGTACTTCTAACTAGGCTTGCTGGAAAACTGCAGTCCTCTCTGAAATTCTTGGCTGGCATATCACTCTCCATCTCTGATACAGTTTTGGTAGTTCTAACTCTTGAACCTTTTCTTACTGCAGAGAGATGGAGAATCACCCGTTTAAAACTAATACTTGAAAGAAAGTAAAAGGAGATATTAATGAGAGATGTTGGCTTCTCAACAGTAATTATATCCTAAAAGCACAGGCCTGAGGCCATTCATGTAGGCAAATCAGATGATGAACTTCTCGGTGTTATGCTCACAAATGTCTGCCAAGATTCATCATAATATTACAGAGTTGATCTCTTATCTAACCCATTTGTATAATTTCCTGTTAATATTATAGGACAATACTCTCTGTGCTTTGAATGAACTTGCTCAATAATCTGCCTTGCACAGCCAAATACGGATAGGAACAAACAACTGAGCTGGAAAAGAAGAGACTTTTGTTAAATAATCCAGTCTGTTACTTCAGGAGTCTAAAGAATTTTGAATAAATACTGCACCAAGCCAGACTCCTGCTCTCCTCTTCTTGACCATCAGCTTTGGTGTGCAGCACAGTATCCCTTTGTTCAGGAGCAGGACAAGAGCGGGAACTGAAACAGGGAGGAAAAGTGCCTCAGGGAGACACTCTAATGAATATACTCATTAGAGTTGTACTACAATGAGATTACAGCTTTGCTCACTTGCCACAGAGTCACCAGCCAGTATTTCAGTCGAGTCCAGCTCCCCTGTCTTTCATCCAGCAAATTGGCGTGACTTCTGCGTTATACACCTTAGGGAATGAACTTTTTCACAGTCTCAAGCCAGTATAGCCAGCTACTAAACAAAACTACTTTTTCCCCATCTCTGTAGATTCGTCCCATCTTTACCAGACAAGGGCAGCAAGGGGAGAAGCCTCTGGAATTACAGGGTAGAAAATACTGGGATATTTTGAAGGAGTTTATCATCTTGTGGTGGCAAAGGACTCCGGTTTATCAGTAGTCCCTGCTTGAAGCATTGACTATGCAAAAGCATTGAAGGCCTAGAGAAGTGTAAAGAGCATGGGTGTGTAAAGAGCTTGAGGTATGCTGAAAGAAATTAAATGTGAAAACAGAATTTTGGGAGTGGGGAAGAATATTAAATTAACCCAATTTTGATGATTGTTTTAAATTGGTGATATGACTTGCATGTGCTGCAGTTTCCTGTAAATAACTGTATAAAGTCAATCAGTTCCGATCAGTTTCAACCCAAAATACACCACAGTTTGACCCAAGGAAACATGCATACAGTGTTAGATTTGAACAGAAATTTTCAGGCTTTGTAAAGGTGCCAATGCAAACTTTCCTGCATACCAGTAGAAGAGTTAACTAAGAGCAAACACAGCAAGAAAAATTGTCGTGAATTGAATTTGAGATTTTAAAATTGGCACAGAGCAGAATGTGCCTCTAGCTTCTTTGTTATGCATAATGTAAATAAGATATGCACTTTCCTTGTTTAAGTTGGATTTTCTTTTTAAGACTGGGGCAAAAATCTTATTGGACACAAAACATGAATGAATACAAAACCTTTAAGTTTCAGGTGATAAACACTGTTTAATAGGAAAATTTAAATCAGACTTATATGTGTGTTCTGGTGTTTGGTTTAAAAGACTTTGTAGTCTAAGCACTGGATTTCATTTCTAGGACAAGAACAACTTTCCAGTACTCAAAAAAAACTTACCTTGAAAATAATTACTGGGACGGGAAGGTCAGCTATGGAAAACTGCCTCTCTTTCTACCAGGGGAGCTATGTGCTACCAGGAGGAAAGGGGGAGATTGAGGGGAAGAAAGCACACAACCTCTTCTGCTCTGCCTGGGCTGATTTGCCTCCCAGTGTTCTGCAGAGCCTTCTAAACCTTTAACCTGACAGGATAGTGGAGGAAACTTTCCTGTGAATGTTTTCTTTCCACTGTGTGGAGCTAGTGGTGTTATGATTTGAAGTTTTGAAGGTGAGGGATGTGTTCTTTATAAGGGACTATAGCTGTGTATGTGGAAGTACAGAGATACAAAGGCAAAACATGACTTGGCAGAAGTGAGAAGATCAAAGCAGAGCTTTGTATGCTCTGTCTGCTTTTTTGATTTTTGATGGTTTAGTCATTTTCCTACAGCTAGGTTCCTCGCTACAGAAGGGAGCCAAGTCCCTGCTGTGCTTCTGCTGTTCCAAAACTAGATGCAATACATAACATCATCTGTTTCTATGTTGAAACTTGGAGCAGACAAGAGGAGAGCAAACTGCTCCCCAGAGGCTATTTGGATTAGACAAGAAATGAACCTTTCTGACCTCTTCATAGGGTAGAGCCACGTATCATAAGGAGACTTGGCAGATGCTGAAGAAAGGTACTTGCGTGGATTTAAAATGTGATTAAATAGCTCTGGATCAAGTAGGAGTGCTGGTTCAGTCTGGCTTTTCTGGAATTTGAGTGCATGTGTCTAGTCAGCCTTAAAAAGGAAAGTAAATCTTTGAACACAACTTACTTGCGAGTTGGTGTTCTCTGTGAACTTGCCTTACAATTGAACCTGAAGTCTGTTGTAGACAGATGTCTCTAGAATGGATTGGGTTGGAAGGGACCTTTAAAGGTAATCTAGTCCAACCTTCCTGCCATGGGCAGGGACACCTTTCACTAGTCTGGGTTACTCAAACCCCATCCAACCTGTCTTTGAACACTTTCAGGGATGGGGCATCCACAGCTTCTCTGGACAACCTGTTCCAGTGTCTCACTGCCCTCATGTTAAAGAATCTCTCCTTTGTATCTAATCTGAATGTACTGTCTTTTATTTTAAACCTTTAACCCTTGTTCTATCACTGCTATTCCTGGTAAAACATCTCTATCCATGCTGCTACCCTTTCTGTGTCACCTTCTTTAGTAAAAACTAGAAAGAGCAACCCTACCATTACAGTGCAGTAGTTTGTCAAAAAGTATTTTCAAGTCCTCTAGTCCCTGAAGTGTTGGAGACTGTGCTAGGCATGGTGTCATTGGAAGATGCCTTCAATAATACATTCTCTTAGCATAGGCTTGCAAAGGGAAGTAAACAGGCTCACAGTGCAGGTGCTTGGGATAGTGTGTCCCAAGCAATGTCACTGAATATCAATAGAATCAGAGAATTGTTAAGGTTGGAAGGGACCTCTGGAGATCATCTCGTCCAACCTGCCTGGCAAGGCAGGTTCACCTAGAGCAGGTTACACAGGAACTTGTCCAGGTGGGTTTTGAATATCTCCAGAGGGGGAGAGTCCATAACCTCTCTGGGCAGCCTGTTCCAGTGCTCTGTCACCATCAGTGTAAAGGCATTCTTCCTCATGTTGAGGTGGAACTTCTCGTGATTTAGCTTAAGGCTATTACTCCTTGTCCTGTCACTGGGCACCACTGAAAAGGGTTGACACCTGCCTTTGAGATATTTGTATGTTAGTCCCCTCTCAGTCTTCACTTCCCTAGACTAAACAGGCCCAGGTCTTTCAGTCTCTCCTTGTAAGAGAGATGCTTTCTGCTGGATCCTCTCCAGTAGTTCCTTGTCCTTCTTGTACTGAGGACCCCAGAACCGGACACAGTATTCCAGATGTGGCCTCACTAGGGACAAGTAGAGTGGGAGGATCAGCTCCCTTGACCTGCTAGATTATACTGGGTAATCACATTGGATAGATTGTTTTGTGAACAGTAAATCTGGTGTTTTCCAAGCAGGTGAGAGCAAGAAGCAGAAACAGTAGAGGCAAGCTAGTATTTGAGGTAGGAGAATTGCAATTGTATGTGTGAGTACATCAGTACAGTTTCAGAATGATTCTAACCCAACTTCATCATCCTTGACTGGTGCTGAAGGCACTTGGGCTGCTCATCCAGAAGAATGAGTTAGACCAGAACACTGGAATGCTAGAATAAGAAAGGTGATAGCTAGAGGCAAGCAGGAAACTAACAGTCTGGATTAAACCAACTAGAGAGCAGGAATCTGAGGAGGGTTAGAGAAGAGTGCTAATAACACCAAGGATGTTAGTTTGATCCCATATGGGCCATTCAGTTAAGAGCTGGACTCGATGATTCTTGTGGGTCCCTTCTAACTCAGAACGTTCTGTGATTCTGTGTAAAGGCACTTCATTATTGCAAGAACAAACCTAGTATGGAGAAGAGCTCCTCTTTGTGGGTGGGGATCAAATTGCATCTGTTGCCAGGATGATAATAACACAGAGAAAAATCTTTATGCTGTATAAAAACGGCTGAGCACTATTACACAAGCTCCAAAATCATCTGTTCACACTCCATTCCACTATAGAAAATTAGAGTGGCCTCAGAAATGCCATTTCCTCTTGGTAGACAAATCATTTTTGCTCTCTTTCATTGGATATTAGGACAGGCTGTGAATCTGAATGTTTTAGCTGCTGTAAACAGCAAGATTGATGTCTGAGAACATGAAACCTGTCTGCACAGAGATGGTATCTGTAAGATACAAGATAGAATAATGGCCTGGTTTTTAAACTTTCTCTCATTGCCTTAATGCTTGGGTAGAGTGCATCTGAAATAAGTCAGGATTTGTCATGCTTCCAGCCTTTGGACAATTTCCAGACTGTACGTAAGGGGATACCTCATCTGCTTCTACTCTATTTGAGAGTACTCAAACCGCCAAACTTAAGCATGCAGCAAAAAGCTCAGCATAAAAATGGATTTCAGTGGATTTCATTCTGATTCAGAGATCAGATCATGATCCACAGCAGAATGTAAAAGACTGTTGCCCTCAGAATAACTGGAGAAAAAGAAATTATCAGACTTTAATGATGCAGAAAAGGAATTAACTAAGGAGAGGAGGAGAAAAATCACCTCCTCTTTTGGAAGACTGAATGGAACTTGATCTCTTGTACACAGAAACCATAATTATTAAGGTCTCTGCAAATACTGAGAAAATTTATAAGACTACCTTCAGAAATGTCATAAAAGTACCTTGCTTGGTTACTGTTATATTCTTAGTCTCTGTGTTCTCTAGCTTGTGTTCTTCCTGAATAGAATTATGAACTCTGGATCTTATTTTTTGACTAGTTCTACAAAGTAGTTTCTTACCCTTAAGGGATATCTGATCAAGACAGAAACTAATCATGTGTCTAAATATTTGGTTACAAAGCTTTTTCCACATTGCACTATAATTGACTGTCTGCATAAATATGCCATAAGCAGGTCCCAGTAGCTTCCAGATGTGGGTAGATGTTAGAAAAAATTAATACAATAGTCAGTATCAGGTGAGTTTGGAGGTAAACTACAAAATAAATGGATATTGTAACAGATAGATTGTCAAACTAACTCTGGTAAGTACTTGATGGCAATCCCACTGTCTAAAGATCATGAGGAAAGAGGTATCTCTTGTTCTCAAATTATTATTTTGGTTGTTATGCTCTGAACATCTAGCATCTTCCTGGGCCTCACAAGAACATTGGTTCAGTTATAATCCAATCTTGCACATGCCTGTTGACATCTGATGGGGAGCACAAAACTTCAACCAGTGTTGTGCATTTTGTGTAGCCAAGGAAGGAGAAAGTGGAACAGATGCAGCTTGAATCATGCAGGAACCCTTTTTCTCAGTAGATGTAATTGTCACTGCTCTTCGTGTAACCTATGGGCTTTGTGACACCTTTAGTCTATCTGCACAGTGATATTAGCAGATTTTGAATAAAGTAAAAGTGCAGTATTGTATAAAGTTCATTACTGCAGGTCCTCTTACAAGAGGGCATGTGGCAGGGAAATAAAAGAAAGTGTAACCAACAGGGTTAGGAAAGGAGAAAGGAAAGTAGAAGTGAAATAAAACACTGGAGTGTAATCCCTGTATCGCTCATTGGAGCACATGAGTTAAGGCTGATACAAGCTGAGGTTTGCCTTTCCCCTGCAGACAGCAGGACTTGCCACTACTGACGAGGTATATGCTCATTCCATAACTTGAAAGGAGGAGCTATGGAAGCATTGACACACTCTGTCTGTTATGGAGAAATAGAACATGGAGACATAGGTTGCTCGTGGTCACTTTTGGAAACAGGCAATTGAATAAATGTACCATAAAGATTATGAAGCAGCATCCCCAAAGGGATATGGCAAGCATATCCCTCTGAGTTACTGTTTGTGGAATTACTGAGCTTCTTCCCCATCTGAATCCAGTCCAGATGAGTCACTCCACCAACTACAATGCTGCCCATTGGCCAATTTAAAGACTTTAATTTCCTAGGGGTTAATCTGCATAAAGGACCTTTTCTTTTACCCAGACCTCAGGCTGAGGACTGGCCCTGCTCTGCTGTCAGTGTAATGGATTACTGGGTGCTGGGTTAGATTGGGTAGCTGGTAGATTTGCAGTCAATAAGTTCGTCTCCAGGGAGCCATATAGGATACAAGTTAATCATGTAAGGCATTTTCATAAAAAACAGACTGTTCAGAAGAATTTTTGAGTAGCTTTTCATTTTTTGTCCCCATGGTTTTTGGAATGTTAATTCTTTTGGTTTTCATGCTCAAAGAGGAAAATGTCACATGACTTTCTGATGCTTCATCTGATTTTATTTTAGCTTTAAGATACAGCTGTGCACAGATTACAGAATATACTCCCTGGCACTGAAGAATGACCAGAGAAGAATAAAGATTAGCAGCTACTGAGGATACTTTAAATGTCAGCTTTTATGTCTGATCTCAAGGGAGGAACAGGTCAGTTCTTTCTTCATGGTGAAGCAGAAGGCAGAGAAACCAAGGGATTTTTTGGGGGGTAGATATTCAGTTTTATTTTGTGTTGGGTTTTATGAGTAGATTTCACTCAACAACTGCATTTTTACGTGTTCTTGAATTTGTGAAAGAGAACCCTTAAAACAATAAAAGGAAATATCCCCCCAATCCACCATTCTTCTCTGCTACCCCACCCATGAATGGACTGGGCATTCTTTGGAGTGATCATCTTTCTCCACTACTTTATAAGAGCAGGTCTCCTTGTTGAAAATGCTTTCACAGTTCTCTTTATCGTAGTCAACTGGTGTTGCATAGCTGTCATTGAGAAAAGAAAAAAAGGTGATGAGAACAAGGAGTAAACAGCTTCCACCTCAGATGGTATCAACACCTTTAATATGAAGAGGCTATACTGAGGAGATGTTTGGAAGCAGAAAAGAGAACTTGCAGAAAGCTCCCAGCTCAAATGTTACTTAGATTGCTGCGTAAGCAGGATGAGGGTACAGATGTAGTTTACTGATCTGATTTACACCTAAGGGATGTTTGTTGTGTTTCCTTGCTATTCCCATATCACTGCTTTTCCTCTTCAACCACAATATGGAACAAGAATTATATGAGTGGTTGGGTGTCCCTGGAGGAAAAATTACAGATAGTCCAGTGTATTTTGAGCTGCTTCTCAGGGGAAAGCTGGACAATGCGTGGCTTTGGAAAGCTCTGGACTAGGAGTAATAGGAATTTCTTAAGGAACTACGTGTTCTCTCTTGAGTCAGTAAAAACTTGCCTGAAGTTTTCACTCCAAGAAGAATTAAATTCTCTTTTTATTTTAAATCAAGAATCTTTTGTTAAAACTTGACTTATATTTTTCAGAGGAAATTTTTGCATGTTCAGTGACGATGGTGTTAAATGAATGCATAAGTTTGTGATATGAAGTGAGTGAGAGAAGGGTCATGGTCATTTCTCAGGAACCCCTGTGTGAAGTGGAGTGGTTTGTGCTGTATCATGGCAGCAGAGAAAAACCCTCACTGCTGCTCTGCACTCACCTAGAGCAGCAGCGAATTCCACCCCTGGAAGAGGAGCAATCATTGCAGTCATCTGTCCTCCATTGGGAACCAAATTCATGCAGCTTTCCTTCCGAGTCAAGGCAGCCTGAAAACAGTGTGTGTGAGCAGCCTTCAGTGTCAGACCCTTGCACCAACAACAGTGCTGCTTGTACATAATGGGTGGGACGTTTGCTGGCTTTTTATATGAACCTCCCCATCTGCTAAACGTGGAGGATCCCCAGCAGAGCAGGGTGTGCTTTTGTAATGCAGGAAGAAGAGAGTCCTGTGTCCCTCTGTTTCCAGTGGTTCTTGGCAGCATTAGTTCGTGCAGCCCATGCTACTTCCCTGGACAAAATTAATTTGTAATTTGGTCCATGTCATTCTCCCTAAATAACTTCTTTTTATAATATATTATAAATTCTCCTCTTGTTGTACCCTATTTCCCTCCCATTTCCATTTGATTTCTTTCCACTGTTTCTACTTATTTCTAAATGGTGATAAATTGCACAGAAGGGACAAATCAAATCAGGCAGTGATTCTGATGATGTCTGTCAAATTGAGAGCTGTTGACATCTTACCTACAGTCACACCATCAGATATCCCTGGCTCGCATGCCATAAGGAAGCAAGAAGCATCAGACAGTGGCACACTAATGGCGAGAACAAGAAGGCAGGGCAAGATGGTTTTCTGAACAAGAAAACACAATTCATGTGAATGCTTAAGTAACTATTAAGATGTCTTGATGATAAATACTACCATTAGAAACAGGCAAATACATTGTGGTTTCAAATCAAAATCCAATTGTCCTTTACAGTTTAAACACTTTAACACACAATCAGGAATACTGAACCATTTAGAAGAAGCAGAGGCTGGGCATCATATGGAAAGGGGGAAAAAAAAATCTGTCTTTTCAAGCTGTTAAAATCAAGCATTGTCCAATAACAGGACTGATAGATCCAGATACTGTTTGTGAAAAAAACATGTTCTATTCCTTTTCCCTCCCCATTAATTTTTCTTGTCCCTTTTTATTCCATAGGATTGGTCACTGATTGTTTCTTTCACTAACCTCACTCACAGTTGCAAAAACTTTTTCACTGGAGTCTAAAGAACTACCAAATGTTTCACCTTAATATTGAAGGATTAGGAACAAGTTAAATAACTTTAGCTGAAGTTGAATACTCAAGACTTGGCCCTACTTTAGACAGGAGGTTCGATCAAATGAGTTGCAGGTGTCCCTTCCAACCTAAATAATTCTACATGCTGTGACATTTGTCAGCGTTTTTTTCTGAAATTTCAGCTGAAGTTCCTCAGCTAGTGGCTTATCCTTCAATATTAGTTTGAAATGTTTGGAGGGCTTCCATTGGGGATATAAAGGAAATAAGTGCAAGAATTCTGGGATGTAATTAGTTGTGATTAATATAAAATCTTGGTTATAGAGGAAAAGTAGACCAGGAATAAACAATTACATACACACACATATGTACATGTGTCTGTTTCAGACAGAACTGGTGACTTATAAAAAGGAGTTGTCTCTGAGAGATGAGAGGAGGAAAACCTAGCATTTTGTCTTACAGAAGAGATTAAAACTTACAAAATTGCAACAGAGTAGCAAAGGAGTAAAACTGAAGATAACAGTTCTGAGTTTAACTAAATATTCAGATGTTATCCAGACTTTTCACAAAAATGAAGGCCAATTCTAGGTTGAGAGACAACAGAGCTGCTTTCTGCCAGAAGGAGATTAACTCCAAAGATTACATGAAGAGTGAAAAGAAGTTATAAGAAACCTTAGCTGGAGTCCTGTTAGACATCTGCCATTTACGTGCTGATATGTTTTATGCAAGGTTCTTACCTGCCTATGCCTCTCTGTCTTATGCTTGTTCTCATAACACAGAATTTATACATTCTCCAAGTTGCTTAGATCACCAAGTACTGAGATAAATTCAACAGAAATTCCTTTAAAATCTATAGCAACATACCATAGCCTTTTACAGCATAAGATGTAAGGACTCACCATTCTTGCAAAAGTATGAGGCTTCCAGTAAGGAGATGGCCTGTAGGAAGCTCATGTTCTCAGTGAACTTATATAGAGAGGGAATTTGTGATAACAGTCCTTGAGCAAACTGACCATGAAAGTCTAACAACAATGATGTTTCTGTAAAATGACCTCATGGGGAGGACATTATTAACATAAGGCAGTTACATACAGGAAGGTTTGTTCTAGCAGGCATTGAAGAAACAGGTGTGCCTTTTGTGCCACACCAGATCTGGAAAGCAGTTATAGGAAATATGTTGGAAGGAATTTCAAGCTTGGAAGGAATATTTAGCACTTGCTTTGAGAAACCCATTAGAGACATAGTAGTTGTCACTCACAACAAAATTTGCATGCATACTTTGAGCCATCTAGGTTTTAAAAAGTGGGTCCTAGGTAACCATTTTCTTCCTTGTTCGGTTTTCAATCATGTAGAAGATTCATATGTTCAGGTCTTCTATGAAAAAATAAGCATTGTATATTTTCTGTCTTAATCCTTGTAGGCAGGAAGAAATAGTCCTTCTTCCATAGAGTCTGGACGTGTCAGGCACAGACACACTCTCCAAGTGCTTAGGACATCAATTTGATAGCAAAGGAGTCAAGTACAGTCCCCTTTTGCTTTGGTTCAAATATTTCAAACTATGTAAACCTTCTTGGTGATGAAATCTTTCCCTTATTACCAGAACTGTACAGGTTGCAATGTCTGAAATAACTACTCTGACTGCCTAACTGTGTTGTCTTATTGTGTGGGTTTGGGAGTAGAGGTTAAACTCCAATTTGGATTGGCTACTCCACATCTTCTACCCAAAATCCAGAGTTGAGAACTAGCTCAGGAAGTCCATGTGAGAAAGCCAGCATTATGACAATGTAGGTCACAGTGAGACCACTACCCACAGGGACATATTAGCTGGCTTTCAACTCAGTAGGTTGGGTAGATTGTTTTTTCTTCAGTTACTAGATCATTCTTTGCAATGCAGAAAAGAGATTAAGCACTTAGAGGTTTGATAAAGCTGCCCACAATCAGCCTGTCACTAGTGAATTAGATTTGGCAATGCTGATGTATGCCCTGCCTTGAAATGGGCACAGCCATAGGGCTCATGCTCTTGACTCCTAGTCACTGGTAAACCAACCGAACATATCAGCCCATGAGTGCAGGCACTAGGTATTTCTTTACTGAAATCAACAGAGCCCACATATCCCCTTTGGATCTCTCACAAATATGTATGAAGCCAATTTAACAGCATCATTGTGGTTTGTTTCACTATCAGTGTTTCAGACCATGTGCATTTTCCAGTTAAAGAGGGGGGAAAAAAGTCAGAATAGGATATCAAGGTATTACACCCTGATCCCAGGCCAAAGCTGCCTTGGTTGGTTGCAGTGAAGACAGGGAGAATTCATAGTCTCGCTTCTCATGTTCTGCTCCTATGCTGCCTGATCTAATTGATTTACATCTTGGGATGCCCGAGGATATGCCCTAGCTTTGTGTGCCAGCTCTTTCTAACCTTTATGTGCTGAAATTAACTATTTCACCTTGGCTGACAATACTGTGAGAAGTACCAGAGAATCCTGTTCAAGGTATTGGCTCCTCCACGTCCTCAAAGGTAATCTGGAGCAAACGTTCCAGGACATTTTGAAACAAAAGGACCAGCAAATTGCACTGCCTTTATTCTGTTAATACTACTGAACTATTTAATTTTTTTTCTTCTCACATTTTGGCCTTTGCATGCAGCATTTTGCTTGACAGGCACCCTGCAGCACCCTGCAGTTCGTGAACAAAAATCACAGTCACATAGTGATGCTGGTGCACTGGAGTGAAACTTATGGAATTTGTTACAGTCAAAATGCAGTCAATTTGCTGGTTTGGTGTTAAGTGATAGAGGATGCATTTGTTGCTCAACTCCAAAAAAACCCCAAAAATCCAACCACTGTACATATGTTTTCTTTCTCAGCTTTCAGACAAGCAATGACTGCCCAGCTGTTCCCATTGCAGGACCCCCCATGTTTTCTATGTGCAAGCTATTCCATGTATGGAGAGAAGTTCTTTCAAGCAGTTTTCTTTGGAACACAGCAGGGAATGACCTGTCTAAGCCTGGGCACTGTTTAGGGACAATGAAAAAACTCTGCATGATCTGTGAATTCAGAGGAAACCTAACAGCGTGCTGTGCTGAAACCACTCATAGCAGCAAACTCTATGTAGATAGTTTTGTATTGATTATTGAGATCATTTGTGACCCATATAATGTTGCATGTCTTCATGTTGTTCGTGTACAGGGCTGATGGATGCCTTGCTTGTGTGGGGAACTGGTATCTCTAACAGGTGTTGCTCTGTTAAAATCTGGTTGGCTTCCCAACCAGATAATTACTTACTAAATCATTCTAAGAATATCACTGCTCTGCCCACTTCTATGTCCTATTTCTGCTTAGGCTGATGGACAGAGTGTTCTCTTCCTTCCTAAGGCAGAGAAAACTCCTGGAGACTCTCTTGAAGATTTACCTTGCTATTTTATTTAGTCATTCTTCAGCTGGAGTTTCTGGTTACATCTCATTAATGACCACAAAGATAATCAGAGTAATGCAAGGTGATCAACCTGTTTTCCTGTATCTTTCAGTGCTAGGTAATCAATGGCGAGAAATACAGCATGATTTCAGAGCAGTAATGTTATTAAAACAGCCCAGTAAACCAGCTATTATCTATGAACAACTGAAAGCTAGAAGAGATACAGTAAAAATGAAAGCAGTCCAAGAACCTTATTTCTTAACCCAGCATGTCAGTACTACTCTCACATTCATGAGAGGGATCAGTTTTCTTTGGGAGAGAGTAAGTGCAGAACCCCTTATAGCAGTTTGTGTATCCAGTCATTAAAACCAATAGGTTGACTATTACCACTACGGGAAAGGGGAAAACAAGAGGAAGAGTGAGGCATATCAGCTCACAGATCATAAGTAAACACAAGGGTATAAAATTCTTTTTGACCTTAAACTGACAATGCTACGTATAATGTAAATTGGTTTTACAGTTGTTAAATAAAGTCTGTCACATTTCTGTATGAGAAAGGATAACTGTGTTAAGGAAAGGCACAGCAAACAACACTAAAATATACAGTGCACTGTTGACACAGAAACATCTTGTAAAGGTGGAGAAAGAAGCTTTATCTTGGTGGGGACATTTTTGTTAACTCTGAGGTTCACATGTCCACAAACTTCAAAGCCTATTATGCCCTCAGATCTCTCAAGGCATAGGAATTAACAAAGAATCATATTAATTTTATAGCAAGGCGGTGTGAGTGACTTGCCTCAGGTAACAGATGACGTAGCAAAAATTCGAGTTGAGGTCTCAATTCAAGATGGGAGGCTCAAGCTGGAGACAATATCATTTCTCTTCTGATCTTAACATATCTGTCTCCTTCCATATGTAGCAAAGTCACCATCCATGAGTCAAATTTCAGTTTTAATTCAATGCAATTTCAATGGAATAAGAAACAATTTTTCATCTCGGTGCAAACGTATTTTTGAAGCGCGTGATAATTTCTCAGCTAGCCTGGAAAATCCTGTCAGGTCATGATCCCAGGATGAAGGATCAGTGATAAGCAAGGAACATAGAGACAGACAAAAAGTTCTAAAGAGCCAACAACAAATGCAGGCTGTGTTTGCAAGGAGGAGACCTCCATCTCTGAAGTGTGAGTAGATCTAAGAGAGACGGCCACAGATACTATACCAGTGAAAACAGAAGTCCAGAGGCAGTAAAACAAAATGAATAGGAGTGACAGATTTAACCAAAAAGATATCTCAGCTTAGGGGAACTGATTCCAAACACAGCTTGTCATCTTGACCCTGCAGCTGATTAAGCAAATGAAGACCATAAATCTATGATAAACTAAAGTCTTCTTGTGGAACTGTGACTAAAGGAGTTAGCTATAGGAAGGGTGGCAGGTGGGTGCATTGCTATAGTTCCTTTCATTAGTGCCTCTGGCTTAGTGGAATTTAGGTGGTGCAGTGGTGGACCTTGCTGTGGCTGCACTGGCATTGGAAGCTTGCCTTTGGTCCTCCAGGTGGTCTTTCGTCTGGTCTTATCTGGTCTTTTGTCTTTAACACAAGCTGCACATGCATGCACAAAATAAACTGTCAGTTACTTAGTTCTGCATCCTCTGGGCTTGTATTTGGGGAAGCTCAGTTAATTTTATGTATACCCCACCTACACTGTATTTCAGCTCTATTTAGAGAGCATGAGCTTGTTTCCATTTTCTCAACTTGTTAGTCACTGATTCCATGAAGATAAAATGCAGTGGTTGGATATTATTTTCACATGAACTCAGAACAGACTGGGCTAGAGAGAGCAGCCACAGAATCCTTCAGCCAAATCCAAGGGATATCTTGGCTGTTGGAATCTTTTTTTCTTCTCTGCTGTTTTCCAGAAACAGAAATCCTTCTTCTTTCTGTTTCTTGTCTTACACTCTTCCTGTATGTTCGAGATGGGCAGCAACTAGAACAGGACACCAAAAGATCTGTTGTGACTTGTATCTCTGACAGTTCTCACCAGAATGGCACTTGGGCTGTTTAGTTCATAATAACAATGTGCATTATGTAGTGGTGTGAAGAAGTAAGCCCAGGAAACCTTGCTGTAAAAGCCCTACAGTGTCTTGGACAACTTCTTGAAAGTAATTTATCAGATACCAAGAACAAACCTGTGCTAGGAGAATTGCTTTCCCCCTCTTTGAGAAAGCAAACAGGAATCACTGCCTGAAAGGGTATGAAATGTAACAGACTTCATGTAATGTTTTTCACAAAATGACAGCTAGCATGTTATTTTTGTTAGTCCTTAAAATGTGAAATAGGTTGCAGCTTAAAAACATGTGTGGTATTGCTATGACTCTCTGATCCTATATATGTCACTGATTGAATCTGAGTTCTATAAAATCTTGAGAATCTGAAATTTGGACTTACTATGACAATAATGTATTGTTTCTAAGGAGCTCCTGTATGGCCTGTCTGTTGTTTCCCACAGGGATGGATATAAAAATGGCAAAATCTTATTCTCTGGTGTCTTACCAAGCAAATAAAGCACAAAAGTATTTCTGGTTTGGAGAGGTCCTCTTGGGATTTCTGAGGAAGTTACTGAAATTCAACAAGTTTTTGTCTAGTTTCACATAAAAACAGAATCAAAGAATATGCCAAGTTGGAAGAAACCCTCAAGGATCATGGAGTCCAATGCTTAGCCCTGCACAGGACCATCCCCAAGAATCACACCATGTGCCCAAAAGTATCATCCAAATGCTTCTTGAACTTTGTTGGGCTTGGTGCTGTGACAACTTCCCTGGGGATCCTGTTCCAGCACCCAACAACCCGCTGGCTGAAGAACCTTTTTCTAATATCCAACTTAAACCTCCTATGACACAACTTCAGGTCCTGTCACTGGTCACCACAGAGAAGAGATCAGTGCCTGCCCCTCCTCTTCCCCTGACAGGGAAGTTGTGGACTGCAATGAGGTCTCCCATCAGTCTCCTCTTCTTCAGGACGAACAGAGCAAGTTCAGCCACTCCTCATATGGCTTCCCCTCAAGGCCTTCACGATCTTCGTTGCCCTCCTGTGGATGCTCTCTAGGAGCTTAATGTATTTTTAATATTGTGGTGCCCAAAACTGCACATAATATTCAAGGTGAGGCCCCCCCAGTGCAGAACAGAGCAGGACAATCCCCTCCCTCAAGTGGCTGACGATGCTTTGCCTCATGCTTCCCAGGAGATAGTTGGCTCTCCTGCCTGCCAGGGCACTGCTGAGTCATATTCAACTTGCTGCTGACCAGGATTCCTGCCCTAAGAATGCTCAGCTGTGTGTAACCTCATACTTTTACAACACAACGGACTTGTCATGATCATGGAGATTCATTAAACAGTCCACTTGTTTTGTAAGGTGGTTTTCTTTTAAAATCATAGAACAATTAACTGCAGATTGATGTGGGTTCTTTACTACCCATTTTTCAAGCAAAGAGCCCATGTAGAAGCAGCATTTTGCAGGGCATTGTTGTCTGGTGTCTTATATGTGGGCAGACTTATGATATTACCTATTGCTAGGAGGGAGATTTGATTTTGAAGCTGGACTTCACTCCCCAGGGAATGTAGGGAATTCTTACACTGAAGGGACAGAAGGCATCTGCCTTTTATTAGTGCCTCAGGCTCTGCTGCCATGAGGAAGCACATGGGCGACAACATTGATGAAAATGAAGAAAAAAAATTGAGAGGAAAAGGATGATGTTCTTGGATTCCATCCTCATTGCTTTTCCAGGGATCAGAAGTGTTAGCAGCACAGGAGTTACCAAAACTCCTACAGCAGTTCAGGTGTGTCCCGTGTGCCCTGAGTAGGAGCCCTTGTACAACAAGTCCCAGTCAGTGCATCCCTTCCAAATGAGAATGGATTTTGACAACTGGCTAGAACAGAACCTGACAAGTGCGAAAGTGGCTTGTACCAGGGTACCAGTGCACAGCATGTCAGAGTAGTGAGGCAAAGGCATCCCTTTCTCAAAGAAGGTGACACTGCCCCATGTCACTGCAGAAAAAGAAGCATCCATATGAAGCATTGATGGATGTTTCATCTGGATTTATTGGAGTCAAAAGAGCTCAGCGACACCCATGCAAATATTACAGAAAGGAGACATTGTATGTGATCATGCATCTTGTATGCTGAATTAGAACAAGTAGGAAATTAGAAGTGAGCTACTGAAGTGCTGTCTCCTACGAGATTTCCCACATCATTGTACTTCTCTGCGATGGCAAAACGTATAGGAAGGGGAGCAATTCCACAGTGCAGAGGTTTGGAGCAGGTGTTAGCCCACGTTTTAGCCCACACGTGCCACTGGAGAACACTCCTTTGAGGGGTCGTTCTTCTGCACCACATCATAGGTACAGCTTTTTTTGTTTAAAATGACTTTACAGTTCTCTTTGTCATACTGAATCGGAGTCAAAAATCTGTCATTAGCAAAGGGAAAGCAAATGTTAGCTTGCCAGCAATAGAACTTTCAATACTTCATTGATTATGGCTTCAACTATTGCTGAGTGAGACATCTCTGAAACTACACCTTAGACCAGCTGAGCTCCCTTGAGTGCAACCCAGCTGCAGCTTCCAGGGCCTCAAATGATGCCTCGCTGCACTGCACTGAGGACGTGTACCAGGATGCTCAGCACTAGCATGGGGATTTCTAGCACTGCACACTACATTCTGACATAAGCATGAGCTTGGCATGTTTTCTCTGTGTTCCATTAAGTTTCCATTATTTCCAATTTGCTTTGAAGGGGGTAGCTGTTTCCTGATAGACCGATTGTCACCTAAACAAAGGCAAAGATGGTTATCAAGCCATTTTGGCCCTTTGAGAAGGCAGGATGTGAGGAAATGAGAATGTTGGAGAGAGACTTCAGAGCAGAGCCTTGTCATTCTAGGCTCAGCATTTTCACTGGAGACAAGCACCTCCGGAAAGGGATTAGGATCATCATAAGCCCTTTAGAGGAATTTTGCTGAAGTCGTTTGTGAAATTAGTTCTTTCCTACCCTCCTTTTCTCAGCTAAGGAAAGATTTAACTGCAGTGGCAGAGGGGTTCACAAGTTCCTAGAAAATTCAAGGCAAGCACCACCTGGATGTGTCCGGAAGACTCTGTGTCCACTCCTAGTCATCAGAAAGTGAGCCAAGGCAAACACAGCTAAGGATCCAAATGGTCAAGAGCTCTAAGTGGCTTTCACTTGCTCTGTGACATGAGGGACAAAAGGCTTTCTTGTGTCCTTATCCCCAGCAAATGGACAGCTGTGGTTGTCCTATGGGCAGTGATGGTACCAGAAGTTCAAACTTACATTTCACAGCAGCTCATTTCAGTTCGGCTGCAGTCGCATCTTTAGCAATCTTCTGTCCTCTCAATGTGTCCAAGGGGGTACAGTTTTCCATTCAGCATACAGCCTGCATAAGACAGCAGTAAAACAGAAACATGTTCTTTAAGCCTCTACCTAAAGGCTGAAAAGTTAAAAAATTATTTCAAGTTTTCTGAAAATATTTTCTTAGCAGTGGTAAATTAGAAGTAATTTTGTTCTCTTGGTTTTTACTTTCTCAACTCCTGCATCGGCTCCAGGTGCTGTAATAGCAATAGCAACCTACCACCAATAGCAATAATATTGCTGCAGCCACACTCAGTTCAGGGCGAGACTTTGTTTTACCCCTACTTTTGGCAACTTCGTGCTGGAGCCCCTTATTCGTGTCTTTCTAGTGTCTTCCCCCAGGCTTCTACAGAGCAGGCAAGGGAGATGATCTTGTTTGCTCTTACCTCTGTAGACCCTTCCTGGCCTTTGGGGTTTTGTAAGGCACCCTGCATCCCCCAGGGCCACAATGATGCCCACTGCAACAAGGAAAGCCAGAAAGCTTTTCTGTAAAAGAAACACAGAGCCTATAGCATGACTTTAATTCCACACTGATTATCTCTGTTTTCCAAAGCTGTCACTGAACCTGAACCAAAATTACAAATAACCTTATGTGTACATGAAAGTAGTGGAAAAGGACACTCCAGGTATTTCACTGCATTGCTTACTTTTTCCTGTACTTCGGAAGATACAAAACTCTTCAACTGTTCTATTCCATGGTACCTGGCCACGGGAAAGTGTCTAAGCAGCTCCTGTTCCATGAAGCTGTAGGATGAAACATTGCAGCTGGTCTCTGTTGAGGCTCCCTGTGCATTTGGCATGAATCTGTGGGGCTCTCTGTGCTGTGCAGCTGCCCCGGGCTTTGGGAGGGCAGGGAATTGTGGCTTTCCACACAGGATCTATCTCAACATGCTTGGGATGCTGTTTGCTGTACATTAGACATCCAGCTGGAGTTTGGGGGTGGCTTTCTTCCACATTGGTTCAGCAGTTTGCAACAGCTCATACAGTGCCATGGCATGTCCCTCATGTCTTTCTTGGAAATACTAAAATGCTTCTTTTGCTGTGCTGTCTTCTGTGAATGTTTTATCCCTTGTTTGTTCCAACATTTGTCCTTGTCATGCAGTTCCTAGAAATGCCAGTCAGATGAGCTCGGGCAACGTTTGATCAACGTTCTGGAACTCCCACTGAATCTATACAGAGATATAGGGGGAAGTCTGTGCTGTTCAGTCATTGTCTGAACTGACTTCATGCTGCAACCAAAGGATGTGTCAGATAAGTAACAGAAATCTAGCAGTAAAGCTTAAGCAGAGAAAGAAGCAGATGATCATTTCTTCCCTATTTATGAATCAGCATGTCTCATAGAAAGCACTGCTTCTTCTGTAGAACTTATGCCGTTCCTCAGATTCTCATCAAAGGTAGTAATTGATGTCTGTACCTTCAGGGATTACGTGAGCACAAATTAGAGGAAAACTAGGCCAGAAGCTTTGCCTACCTATTTAGCTTGACCTACTGTTGATTCAGATTCTGCAAACACGTTTGGAGGCTTGAAGAGCTGAAACAGCACACAACTTGAGAGATCCAAAGAAAAGAGCAGACAGGATATACAGACAAAATATACATTTCTTTCATTATAATGCCATTATGTTTTAAACTTTATTTCACAGTGATAGGTTTTAAAAGCATGGTCCCAAATGTTTACAAAATTCTGAATGATTTCACAACCATTTCTGAGGACAGGATAACAGGAAGTGAAAGACTAATCTGTACAGATTCTTGCAAATAATTCAAATACAAGGAACAAAATTTGCAGTAATCTTCCCAAAGGTGTCTTACGTCCTTTGCATCCTGCAGTTTTTAAATTCAATATGTCCACAGTTGAAATATGTAACTAATTTATTCCCTTAAATATTCTTCTTTTGCAGTTTTAAAGCAAATACCTGTCTGTATCCCCTTGAAAAATCTAAACCTTAGGCTTACCATTGTGGAACCCTTGGCTTCCAAAGAGTTCCAAGTCTTCAGAAGAAATCTGAAGGGCTTAATGTGGAATCAGAGAGCAAACATTTTGTGATGCCTTTATGTTATGCAGTTCAAGTCTAGATGGGGCAAAAAGAGCCTGCTCAACTCAAATGCCGTTATGTTGAAATATCTGAAGAAATCCCTGAAATTTTGCCAGCTGGCAATGAGAAAATATTTGATTTTGTAGAACATTGACCTGAGTTAAAATGTTGAGTCCAGAACTTTGCATTCCTTGGAAGCATTATGATTACAAGAAATCTGGTTTACACCCAGGGGATGTTTGTTGTGTTTCCTTGCTATTCCCATATCACTGCTTTTCCTCTTCAACCACAATATGGAACAAGAATTATATGAGTGGTTGGGTGTCCCTGGAGGAAAAATTACAGACAGGCCAATGTATTTTGAGCTGCTTCTCAGGGGAAAGCGGGGCAATATGTGGCTTTGGAAAGTTCTGGACTAGGAGTAATAGGAATTTCTTAAGGAACTACGTGTTCTCTCTTACGTCAGTAAAAACTTGCCTGAAGTTTTCACTCCAAGAAGAATTAAATTCTCTTTTTATTTTAAATCAAGAATCTTTTGTTAAAACTTGACTTATATTTTTCAGAGGAAATTTTTGCATGTTCAGTGACGATGGTGTTAAATGAATGCATAAGTTTGTGATATGAAGTGAGTGAGAGAAGGGTCATGGTCATTTCTCAGGAACCCCTGTGTGAAGTGGAGTGGTTTGTGCTGTATCATGGTAGCAGAGAAAAACCCTCACTGCTGCTCTGCACTCACCTAGAGCAGCAGCTAATACTGTGCCTGAAAGAGGAGCAATCATTGCAGTCATCTGTCCTCCATGCATGAGGACAGATGCAGACCAAATTCATGCAGCTTTCCTTCTGAGTCAAGGTAGCCTGAAAACAGTGTGTGAGCAGCCTTCAGTGTCAGACCCTTGCACCAACAACAGTGCTGCTTGTACACAATGGATGGGACGTTTGCTGGCTTTTTACATGAACCTCCCCATCTGCTAAACGTGGAGGTTCCCCAGCAGAGCAGGGTGTGCTTTTGTAATGCAGGAAGAAGAGAGTCCTGTGTCCCTCTGTGGTTCTTGGCAACATCGACTTTCCTGGAATAGCTCATCCTGAAGTACAGGAGTCAGAGCACCCAGTAGAAAGACAACTAGACACAGAACTGGTTGGGATTAAAAAAGACTTTAACTTTCCACCTTATTAGTGCCACGTCTGTGGTCTCCTCCTTTAGAGCAAGACTGCATCTGCCTGGAAAACTTTTCCCTGTCCTCAGCTGCAGGAAGAGGGCACACACTGGATTAAAGTTCCTGTTCAACAGTCACAAAATAGACCTTTTAAATAACTGATCTGGAAAGCATGATTCCATGGGATCAGAACAAGAGAGAGTGGAGGCTTTGGGGCTTCTAGCTCATGTCTTTGCCTCTAAACGGTCTTTGGCAATGCTTACTCATTTCTTTCTAGTAGTAGCATCAACTTTCCCAGAAAAAGCTCTATTTGGATCATATATATGTCAGGATTGAATCTGAGTGCTATGAAATCTTGAGAATCTGAAATTTGGACTTACTAGGACAATAATGTGTTGTTTCTGAGGAGCTCTTGTATGGCCTGTCTGTTGTTTCCTGCAGGGGTGAATATGAAAATGGCAAAATCTTATTCTCCAGTGTCTTACCAAGCAAATGAAACACAAAAATATTTCTGGTTTGGAGAGATTCTGTTGGGGTTTCTGAGCAAGTTACTGAAATATAACAAGTTTTTGTCTAGTTTCATTGCTATCAAGGGTGGAAAACAGGTACCTACCTCTCTGTGCTTCTGCCCTCCGTATTTCATTCCTCTTTGGTGGTACACAAACAATGAAGAGGATTCAAAAGAGAGGGTGATTGATAGATCATCCTGTTTCCTTGCAGATAAATCCTCTCATGAATGCCAAAAATGAAAACAATGAAATTTACTTTTGGCAATGCTGTTGAGCATTTCCCCTCTCAGTAGACAGGCAAGAGACAAGTTTACAGCAAGAGACAATCAAGACTTCTGACCTTCAGGGCTAAAATTGTTTTGTTTAGAGGGAAAACAAAAAGCAGTTTCAGTATTGTCAGCTGCCCTGGCAACAGAAAAACCAATACAGTTGCCCACTAAAACCAATATAGGGTATTTCTGGGTCTCAGTGAAGCCAGTCTGTTCTCTGGAGCCTTAGGGCAAGTCTCTACACTTCCTTGGCCTGGTAAACCCACCAGAATTCATTTTTTCTTCCTTGCCTGGTGTCAGCTCTTGGCTGTGCTGAGCTGTTCAGATTCGGCTTCAAGTACATGTGGTGGAGGAGGTGCCCCTGCACCAGTGGAAGATGGGCTTCCCCACTCACAGATAACTTCTGGAAGGATGTGCTAATCACAGTATTCAAATATGCTGGTTCTTCCCAGTCCCATAACCGCAAAGAATATATTACCATGAGGTCCAAAGCCTGTGCTAGATTTCTCATTTCGCTCATTCACACTTTTATTGGTGCCGTCAGCAAATCAGGAATCTCCTTGCACCAAGCAAGTTGCCTTCACCTGTAAGAAAACTGTCACACAGGTGCTACAGAAACTCTTGGGACTCTAGAGGTAATGAGGTTTCTGAATTATAAATAAATAAATAAAGGTCCAAATAAGGACACAAGTAGAATGAAATTCTGCTTAATTTCCAAGTTAACTGAGCATCTGTAAATCTCTTAAAACACAAAGTCTTAACTACTAATACTAAGCATGACTGTGAACTTGTGAGAAAGTAAATTTATTTTTGTAAGGTTTAGAAGAAAAGTGTAACCTTTAATTCATCAGTCTTTGGTAGGGAAAAACTTGGAATCCTGAAATAATTTCAATATCATGTGGCATAGTTCCAGGCTACAACAAAGCGGATGCTAATCTTGACATGTGCACTTCTCAGTGGTTCAAATTAAAAAATTATCCATCGGGAACCTCCAAGTAAGTTTCATTCTTCATAAAACATTTCAGTTTTAAAACTAGAATTTTTAAAAACCATAAATATGAAAAGCAAATTTTCTCAAAAAACGGTTCCGTTCAGCTATTTAGGTAGGAAGTCTTTGGATTTCCAAGCTCAACATATTACTTCCCCTACTAAGAAGCTGCAGCTGTTTGTTCTGTGAGAACATTCCTTCAGGTGTATCAGTTGAGGCTGTGTTCTCTGTAATTCTGACATGAAATGGCAGAAAAGAGAAAAAGTCATTTGGGACAAGTGAGGATCCCTGCCCTAAGAATGCTCAGCTGTGTGTAACCTTATACTTTTACAACACAATGGACTTGTCGTGATCATGGAGATTCATTAAACAGTCCACTTGTTTTGCAAGGTGGTTTTCTTTTAAAATCATGGAACAATTAACTGCAGATTGATGTGGGTTTCTTACTACTTTTACCTTATGTAACCTTATACTTTTACAACACAATGGACTTGTCGTGATCATGGAGATTCATTAAACAGTCCACTTGTTTTGCAAGGTGGTTTTCTTTTAAAATCATGGAACAATTAACTGCAGATTGATGTGGGTTTCTTACTACCCATTTTTCAAGCAAAGAGCCCATGTAGAAGCAGCATTTTGCAGGGTATTGTTGTCTGGTGTCTTATATGTGGGCAGACTTACGATATTACCTATTGCTAGGAGGGAGATTTGATTTTGAAGCTGGACTTCACTCCCCAGGGAATGCAGGGAATTCTTACACTTGAAGGGACAGAAGGCATCTGCCTTTTATTAGTGCCTCAGGCTCTGCTGCCATGAGGAAGCACATCTGCAGGGGCTGATCTACATCTCTTCTTCACTGTGGGCAAGAATCACTAATGCAGCATACTGTGTGCAGACTTCCAGGATCAGGGCTTGGCAAAGGACACCTGGTCAGAGTGGGCAATGGACATGAACAGTCACTGCCACTGGGTGACAACATTGATGAAAATGAAGAAAAAAACTGGGAGGAAAAGGGTGATGTTCCTTGGATTCCATCCTCATTGCTTTTCCAGGGATCAGAAGTCTTAGCAGCACAGAAGGAGATACCAAAACTCCTACAGCAGTTCAGGTGTGTCCCGTGTGCCCTGAGTAGGAGTTTTGCATGTCCAAGTCAGTGCATCCCTTCCAAATGAGAATGGATTTTGACAACTGGCTAGAACAGAACCTGACAAGTGCGAAAGTGGCTTGTGCCAGGGTAATGGTGCACAGCATATCAGAATAGTGAGGCAAAGGCATCCCTTTCTCAAAGAAGGTGACACTGCCCCATGTCACTGCAGAAAAAGAAGCATCCATATGAAGCATTGATGGATGTTTCATCTGGATTTATTGGAGTCAAAAGAGCTCAGCGACACCCATGCAAATATTACAGAAAGGAGACATTGTATGTGATTATGCACCTTTTATGCTGAATTAGAACAAGTAGATTTCCCACGTCATTGTACTTCTCTGTGACGGCAAAGCATGTGTAGGAAGGGGAGCAATTCCACAGTGCAGAGGTTTGGAGCAGGTGTTAGCCCACACGTGCAACTGGAGAACACTCCTTTGAAGGGTCGTTCTTCTGCACCACATCATAGTCACAACTTTCTTCATTGAAAATGACTTCACAGTTCTCTTTGTCATAAGCAACAGGAGTAGAATATCTGTCATTGGCAAGAAGGCGGCAAATGTTAGCTTGACAGCAATAGAACTTTCAATACTTCATTGATTATGGCTTGAACTATTGCTGAGTGAGACATCTCTGAAACTATGCCTTAGACCAAGCTGCCTTGAGTGCAACCCAGCTGCAGCTTCCAGGGCCTCAAATGATGCGTCGCTGCACTGCACTGTGGACATGTACCAGGATGCTCAGCACTAGCATGGAGATTTCTAGCACTGCACTCTACAGTCTGACATAAGCATGAGCTTGGCATGTTTTCTCTGTGTTCCATTAAGTTTCCATTATTTCCAATTTGCTTTGAAGGGGGTAGCTGTTTCCTGATAGACCGATTGTCACCTAAACAAAGGCAAAGATGGATATGAAGCCATTTTGGCCCTTTGAGAAGGCAGGATGTGAGGAAAGGAGAATGTTGGAGAGAGACTTCAGAGCGGAGCCTTGTCATTCTAGGCTCAGCATTTTCACTGGAGACAAGCACCTCCGGAAAGGGATTAGGATCATCATAAGCCCTTTAGAGGAATTTTGCTGAAGTCATTTGTGAAATTAGTTCTTTCCTACCCTCCCTTTCTCAGCTAAGGAAAGATTTAACTGCAGTGGCAGAGGGGTTCACAAGTTCCTAGAAAATTCAAGGCAAGCACCACCTGGATGTGCCCGGAAGACTCTGTGTCCACTCCTAGTCATCAGAAAGTGAGCCAAGGCAAACACAGCTAAGGATCCAAATGGTCAAGAGCTCTAAGTGGCTTTCACTTGCTCTGTGACATGAGGGACAAAAGGCTCTCTTGTGTCCTTATCCCCAGCAAATGGACAGCTGTGGTTGTCCTATGGGCAGTGATGGTACCAGAAGTTCAAACTTACATTGAACAACACCTCATTTCAGTTCGGCTGCAGTCGCATCTGTAGCAATCTTCTGTCCTCTCAATGTGTCCAAGGGGGTACAGTTTTCCATTCAGCATACAGCCTGCATAAGGCAACAGCAAGACAGAACATGTTCATTAAGCCTCTACCTAAAGGCTGAAAAGTTAAAAAATTATTTCAAGTTTTCTGAAAATTTTTTTCTAGGCGTTATTAAATTAGAAGTAATTTTGTTCTCTGGTTATTACCCTAATTATTTGAAGACTGTGAATTCTTTTCTTCTTTACTCATTAAAGAGGGTTTCCATGTGACAGATCTGGGATGAAAGTGAGCAACCAAACAGCTAGGTCTGCTACCTGGCAACACATTTTATTCAGATCTACTCTCAACTGCTGCATCAGCTCCAGATGCTGCAATAGCAATAGCAGTCTACCACCAATAGCAATAATATTGCTGCAGCCACACTCAGTCCAGGGTGAGACTTTGTTTTTCCCCTACTTTTGACACCTTGGTGCTGAAACCTCCTATTTGTGTCTTTCTGAAATCTCCCTCCTCCCTTGTATTTTGAGCCCTTCCTGGAAGCTCCACACAGAGCCAAGCTACTACAGAGCAATCAAGTGAGAGGGTCTTGTCTGCTCTTACCTTTGACAGCCTTCCCTCGCTTGTAAGGTTTAGTAAAGCAGTATGCATCACCCAGGGCCACGATGATGCCCATCGCAACAAGGAAAGCCAGAAAGCTCTTCTGTAAAAGAAACACAGAGCCCATGGTATGACTTTAATGCCACATTGATTATCTCTGTTTTCAAAAGCTGTCACTGAACCTGAACCAAAATTACAAATAACCTTATGTGTACATGAAAGTAGTGGAAAAGGACACTCCAGGTATTTCACTGCATTGCTTACTTCTTCCTGTACTTGGGAACATACAAAATGATATGACATAGGTTTTTTGAAATAGGTGGCTGGGTAGAGAAGAGAGATACAAATCGGTGTCTTAGGACAATATCTGAGTGTGGTACATTGTGCTCAGCTTCACCTGAGCCATCTTGTTAAACCATGCATACACAGGTTTGGACTCGTCACAGGCCATACTTCCTTTTGACTGGTGCTGGCAACAGCTAAACATCTGTAAGAGTTCTTCAGATATGTCCTCTGGGACCTGCTGAACAACCAGCACTTCTTTTGAAAAAGGCTACATAACTTTGTAATGATGGTTATTCTGACAGAGGGACTGGAGGAACATGAGAGAGCACAGGGTTATTTTGATGGCTTGCTCCAGCTGGATAACTTAAGGCAAAAGTTTAGGAATGGCCAAAGACTGAGAAACAATAGAGGAAGTTATATAGATTTTCTTGATAGCACTTGCAGGCTAACATGAAAGGATTTTAACATGAGTAGATCTTTCCAAGTTACTATTCTGAACTTTAGAGGCTGTGGTTGCTTGAAAATGGAGTTTCAAATAGCAGGGAGAAGCTTTGGGTTTAGGCACCTCTGCTTTCTGCCTTGGGTTGCTTGAATCACAAATGCTGAAAGACGCTGAAAAGGTCTGAGAAGGGTATAATATTGAATTTCCACAGTGGTTCTGTGATTGGTAGTTCCTGAGGCTTTAGGCTACAATAGACGCAGTTGCCATGCTCAGCACCACCGCCAGAATGAGAGAAGTTAAGAAGAAAAACTTAAACTCTTCAACTGTTCTATGCCATGGTACCTGGCCACGGGAAAGCATCTAAGCAGCTCCTGTTCCATGAAGCTGTAGGATGAAACATTGCAGCTGGTCTCTGTTGAGGCTCCCTGTGCATTTGGCATGAATCTGTGGGGCTCTCTGTGCTGTGCAGCTGCCTCGGGCTTTGGGAGGGCAGGGAATTGTGGCTTTCCACACAGGATCTATCTCAACATGCTTGGGATGCTGTTTGCTGTACATTAGACATCCAGCTGGAGTTTGGGGGTGGCTTTCTTCCACATTGGTTCAGCAGTTTGCAACAGCTCATACAGTGCCATGGCATGTCCCTCATGTCTTTCTTGGAAATACTAAAATGCTTCTTTTGCTGTGCTGTCTTCTGTGAATGTTTTATCCCTTGTTTGTTCCAACATTTGTCCTTGTCATGCTATTCCTAGAAATGCCAGTCAGATGAGCTTGGGCAACGTTTGATCAACGTTCTGGAACTTCCACTGAATCTATACAGAGATACAGGGGGAAGTCTGTGCTGTTCAGTCATTGTCTGAACTGACTTCATGCTGCAACCAAAGGATGTGTCAGATAAGTAACAGAAATCTAGCAGTAAAGCTTAAGCAGAGAAAGAAGCAGATGATCATTTCTTCCCTATTTATGAATCAGCATGTCTCATAGAAAGCACTGCTTCTTCTGTAGAATTTATGCCATTCCTAAGATTCTCATCAAAGTTAGTAATTGTTGTCTGTACCTTCAGGGATTACGTGAGCACAAATTAGAGGAAAACTAGGCCAGAAGCTTTGCCTACCCATTTAGTTTGACCTACTGTTGATTCAGATTCTGCAAACACGTTTGGAGGCTTGAAGAGCTGAAACAGCACACAACTTGAGAGATCCAAAGAAAAGAGCAGACAGGATATACAGACGAAATATACATTTCTTTCATTATAATGCCATTATGTTTTAAACTTTATTTCACAGTGATAGGTTTTAAAAGCATGGTCCCAAATGTTTACAAAATTCTGAATGATTTCACAACCATTTCTGAGGACAGGATAACAGGAAGTGAAAGACTAATCTGTACAGATTCTTGCAAATAATTCAAATACAAGGAACAAAATTTGCAGTAATCTTCCCAAAGGTGTCTTACTTCCTTTGCATCCTGCAGTTTCTAAATACAATATGTCCACAGTTGAAATATGTAACTAATTTATTCCCTTAAATATTCTTCTTTTGCAGTTTTAAAGCAAATCCCTGTCTGTATCCCCTTGAAAAATCTAAACCTTAGACTTACCATTGTGGAACCCTTGGCTTCCAAAGAGTTCCAAGTCTTCAGAAGAAATCTGAAGGGTTTAATGTGAAATCAGAGAGCAAATAATTTTTGTTGCCTTTATGTTATGCAGTTCAAGTCTAGATGGGGCAAAAAGAGCCTGCTCTTTTTTAAATGCAGTTATGTTGAAATATCTGAAGAAATCCCTGAAACTTTGCCAGCTGGCAATGAGAAAGTATTTGATTTTGTAGAACACTGAGCTAAGTAAAATGCTGAGTCCAGAACTTTGCATTTCTTGGAAGCATTATGATTAGAAAAAATGCCTTTCTGATGAAACAAAAGTATTGATAGTTAAGCTGTAGGCAGTATTATATGGCTAGGTGACTTTTAGCTGTGGCAGGAGTGCATGCTAAATAGTTTCTGCTATCAGTGGGCTGGAATATGCTGAGAGTAGTGAACTAGGTGTCAATAGCAACAGGAGCTTTTGTTGGATGTTTGCAAACTCACGCTTAATGCTGCAGTGTGCACTGAAAGATAACCAACTGAAGGTACTTGGCCATTACCAGTATTAAAACTGCTTAACACTGAGGTCTTAATCAAACCTGGATCACATTACAACATTTCTCTTTCTCCTCAACCGAAATAAGAATTTCCTCTCAAATCAAAAGCCTGCTGTTACTCCCGTGGCAGTATTCAGGCTTTGAGGTGAATAACTGTGATAGAGTATATGATCACTTTTATGTGTGCAAAACTTTCACAAGAAATTATAAATTTCAGAGTGCTAATCAAGTGCTCTGCCTTTTCTTGCTCCTGCAACATCTTTTCAGAAAGAAATACCAGACTGTGGCCCTACTTATATTTAAAAAATACTTCGTTGCAGATGCTTCCAAGTAATTTGAAAGTCATCCCTGTGGGGCACTTGTCATCTGCTACGGGAAATTTAGCACATGATTTCAAAGCTTAGAAACTTTGAACACAGAAATCCAAGAAAATTTGGCTGTACTACAACTTAAATCATTTAGGGCTCTTTTTTTTTTTCTTTCTTTTTGAGTAAACTAAATACAGTTATATACTTTGGAATGGTGGCAAGAAAAGTTGTCATTCCTTTTTTCCTATGCACTATGTATTGCTGAGTGCTAATAACAATTCAACCCAAAGAATTCAGCAAAATAAATCTAAGTTTATCACAACGTAATTCCATTACCTCCCTAAAGGAAGTGCTGAAGTTGAAGTCTGTTAGGTTTGATAATCCTTTAGTAATAAATCCATAATTAATGAAAAGTTACTAAGCATTCAGTTTTCAGACTATAAACCTGCTTTATTTTTTTCTGATATAGTCATATATTGTAAAACTTACATTTCATGATATTCATGTTTTCATTGAAAAAATTCAATAAATATCCTTTCTCATCCTTTGCTTCTGGCATACTAGATTATTGTACTTTATCACAAAAGTCTTCCTCTTGTCTTTGTTTACAGTGTGTCAACTCAGCTTACAACCTTTCTCAGGGGAGCACAGCAGTTTTTGTCTTTAGTTCTGTAGCATAGATTTCCATTCATTCTTGCAACCCATTTCTGAACAGCCTCCAACCTCACAGTATCTCATTTCAAATCTAAATATAGAACGAAGTGTAAAAGCTTGTAAGTGTTGTGGAAATGACCTCGGATACTATGAAGGACATTTCCTGTATATATATCCAGGCATCTCATCCTCTGTCTTAAGCACCATATTGTTTTAGATAGAAAACATTTGCTTTCCATCCCTAAATTCTTCTCAGGGGCACTGTTGTTAGTACAAATTTTATGCTTTACAGAGTTTTAAAAAATTCCGCCCAAAATTTTTTAAAAAATCTTATCTAAAGCATGAATTAAGTAAGAACAGTTTATTTCACTATTAAGACTTAGTCCTTATTTGTCATATTAAGCATTGTTTGGAAACTCTATCAGCAATGATTGTATATTTTCTCCCAGATCTCATAATATAAGGCTTTCATACAAATGTAGAGAAACTGTAGTTGATGTGCACCAACCTATGTCTTGCACCACTGTAAAAACAGTTCCCTTCCTTTTACCTACCACATGCATGGGCTTTGCTAACACCAGGTCACCCTGGGCTTGACAGGAAATTTTATGCCAGTCTTTTTGTGTTTTTTTGATAGAGACCTCAAAGCAAGACTGGTTTTGCTTTCAAAGTGCTTGTTAGGCAGAACACCTTATTCTTCTGCCAGTGATTTCTTGACAAAGATGCCGGAGCTCTGCCAGCTGTGCTGTGGATTGTCTGCTGGTCAGCTGACTCTCCTGTGTGCCTTTGAACCTCCTACCTCAGGATACACAGATCTTGCTCTAAAAGAATTGAGTCCGTTCTTAAAGTCTTAGATCTGGCTATGTCTTCAGTGAGTTCCTTTTTTAACACATTTTATTTCCAAGAATGATTGCTTCCATAGCACTGCACTAATTTGCTTGTCACCAGTTGTTATGTAGCATGAGGAGAGACAAAACTGCCTGACAAGCTCTCCCATGAAAAGTATATTATCCTTGTGATCAGCTCTGCCATTTCTGATAATTTTCAATATTCCTATGAAGCTGATAGCTGGATTATGAAAACAGTGTTGGAGATCTGCCTTTTCTGAATGCAAGACTACTAAAAAGCAGATAACATTTTTAAGGCTTTGTTGGTAGGACAGCTGTAAGAATTTTGTACTTAAAACTTTCCTAGTTTCCCAGCTGAATGCTGCTAAACATGTCTGGTCTCTTTTAACTTCTCAGGAAGACTTTCCTCTGAAGTGTTGACACCTGGAGAAATCTCTGAAAAGGTTATCCTGTACAGCTATTATGATATTACTTTTTTATTGGTTAGAAGTACCTTTCTAGGACCTGCTAAAGGGCAGGTGGTTTTGTGGTGATGGAGGGTGATGCCGTTTATTTACCCTTGTGTTGTCCCCAAAATGTTGTTTCATGACCTGCCAGCAACTTGGTGTTTAAGGTAATCTACTGTTACCAGACCATTCACTGAGTATATTTTCAGAGCTGGAGAAAGACAGAAAAGCCTCACCCATCTGGTTTCACTTCCAGGCTATTTAAAAACCCTCCAGTTAAATTGATGTAAAACCTAGTGAATGTTCTTATTTTATTTTAAAGGTAAACTTTATGGTGATTTACACCAAGCATTAGGTTTAACGAGCAGTTTAGTAACAGTAGTTTAAGTAAATTCCCTCTCAGCTAAACTGCTACAGAGATTCATTTTAGGTGCAACTAAATGTTTTTGCCCTGGTTTAAAAACTAATTTAAATTCATTACTGTTAAGTAACTCTGGAGTATAAGCAAGAGTTTAGAATAATGTTCTTGGAGAGAAACACCATACTGTAATCTGCTAGGCTAGATTTTCACTGTTGTAGTCAGGAAAGGCCATTTCTGTATATCAGGACTGACATATAATCTCCAGCAGTAGTCAACCTGCAGCAAGTAAAGAAGAGAAGCCCCTGGAGAGACATTATAGCAGCCTTCCAGTACTTAATGGGAAAGATGGGGAGAGCAGTGATAGGTTGAGGGGTAACGGTTCTAAACTGAAAGAGGGCAGATTTAGGACAGATATTTCGAAGAAATTCTTTACTGTGAGGGTGGTGAGATGCTGGAATAAGTTGCCCAGAGAAGTTGTGGATGCCCCATCCCTGGAAGTGTTCAAGGCCATGCTGGATGGGGCTTTGAGCAACCTGGTCTAGTAGAAGGTGTCCCTGCCCATGGCAGAGGTGGGGGTGGAACTATATGATCTTTAAGGTCACCTTCAACCCAAACCATTCTATGATTCAGGGTTCTTACTTTCCATCAAAAAAGCTTTCCCTTTCAGATCCTGAACAGCCAGAGAGCTGGTGTCCTCATGGTGGATTAATACTTGATGAGAGAATAAGTTTTTTGCTAAGTTCACTCCTGATTCCATAGCATTTATTTATCATGCAGGTAAATATTTGCACATAAGTCACATAGATAACTAAACCTCCTGTATGTTGGAAGTACAATCTTTAGTTTAAATAGGTTTAAAGCCTTCTGAGGAAAGCTGTAAAACTTCAGTTAACTTCTGCAACCTTCAAAATAGATCTTAGGGCTTGGATGAAGCAAACCACTTGTGTGCATCCTTAAGCCCATTATCTCCAGTGGAGCCACTCCTTGTTCTCAAGAACTCACCTGGTGAAAGGCTTTGCTGGATCTAACCTGGAACATAAGTTCACAGTCATCCTGGCTCTATGTTGCTCTATCAACTATGATACAACAATTGATATGAGAAGTTTAATTTCTTGACTGTTGACAAAAGGGGGAGGGTAGCACTATTTCATTAGTCCTGTGAGTTTCATGTTTCAAAGTTTTGCTAAAGTAGAAAACCACGGAACTGTGATTCAGGAACTTTTTTTATTTTTTCATTCTGATGCTGACTTGATGCATGGCTTTGACTGACTTCCTTAAGTGTGTCAGAGATTTCAAGTTTTAGAGCTTATTACCCAACTCTAGAAGAACACAGAACCTAGAGACAGAACACAAAAGTCAACTTCCCCCATTCCTCACACAGTATGTACTCCTACACCTCACCAAGAGAACTCCAGGGTAATGGCTGTTCTCCAAGCCCATGATTTTACCATCAGAGATGAACTTTTTGGATCAAAGAAGGATCAAATCCACATGAGGGAAACCATGTGTGTCCAAGTCCAAGTTCCTTTAGAGGATTACCAGTTTTGCTGTGGATTTTGTTTTTCCTAGGATTTCTAATTACCTCAACAGAATTTATCAGCCTGGTTATTTTTTTCCTGCTTGCATGACTTATTGCAGTAAGTCATTTGACTCACTACAACAAGGTCTTTTTAGGTGACATGGGTAATCATAGTGGTAATCATAGTGTGCTTATTTCTGACCCTTGGGTTATAATTAATTATTTATAGTAAAGCTGATTTTGAATTCCCTGAAATGAATAAATACACTAATAGGCAAACGATGTGTTCTGTCAGTGCATTAACCAGCAATGAACACTGAGCAGGAAGGGAAGTATGTCTGGGGGCTTCAGGCTCCTGTGCTGGTCCGGTGACAGCAAATATGTACTTATTTCTAGCTACAGACACTCCTTTCTGCACTGTGTGCCAAAGTCTGAGGCATCTTCAAGCCCTGACTTTGCTCGTCAACCCCAAGACCTTTAGCAGCCTGCAGATAATGCAGGTGCTGGGACTACCTCTTGGAGACTGGAGAGTTCTAGTAATTGCAGGGCTTGAACAACACATCTCTCTGTATCTGTACCAAGCCATACAACACAACCCATGCATGAGAACGGGGAGTGGCAGGGAAAATGAAGAACAATGCACAAATTGTGTTGGGGTTCTCTCCCATGTGATGCAGAAGTTTACCTTTTAATTGTATTTTGACTTTTTCTTTTGTTTGCATCCTGTTCTAAAGTTGTAAAAACATATTTACTTTCTGTTAGCTATTGGGAAAGCTGGCTGTGGTATTCTTTAATTTTTTACTTTGTAAATATTTGTGAGTTTAACCAAGTGCTGTGTGTTTGTTTAAGCAGTACGTCAGCCAAAACTTTTATCCACATGGAAAAAAAATTACCCAGGCTAGCTATATGGCATATCATGACTCAGAATATCAAGAAGAGGGAAACATATTTAAATATGTATATTCTGTGTCACATCGAGACTCTAATTTCTTGTTCAATGTATGCTATAATTTCCTCATAGACAAAAGGTAGTGGGAATTTAGTAACCACTTCACAAAAACAGTTTAAAAAATAAGTAAAAGAGAAAAATCAGATCCCCCTAATAATCCTGTATGAATGCAGAACATTTCCTGTTATGTCATAATCTCTGTGTGTGTGTTCTTTAATACAGTTGCATATGGCCTAGCATAAAGCTAGCTAAATTGTTTATAGGGATATTTTCTGGTCAAAACAATCGACTCCTTGGTTTGAGAGCAGTCAGGATCCACTCCAAAGGAAAATGTTTGCTTTCAGCTCTGCAGAGGTTCTGAAGAGACCTGGATCATACATAACAGGTGTGCAATACTGGCCTTCAAATTAATTTCAGTGTTGCATCACCTTGCTTTTAGCCTCCTACAGCCATTCTGTAGCTGCTAAAATTTCTGTGCAGTCCTATGGACATATGGAAAAAATTGTAGGTACCCACTGGGGGGCCAAGTCCATGGGAAAAAAGTAGGTGTCAGCTTGTGCAAGAGCATAGATACTGGACCTCCTGCTTTGCTTTGCAATTGCTTCTTGGTATAATGTTTGCAGATGTTGGACATAAAGAACAAGATTTGAGGCTAACTCAACCTATGTTTAAATTGGTGGATTAAGGAGTACTAGTGTGCTCTTTGATCTGGATAATTCCAGCTGTTTGTAGTACCCCTCCCACTACTTTTGCCTTGGTTTCACAGGAAGGAAGCTTAGTGATCCAAGCCAGGAGAAAATCATCCAGATTGCTATAGCACAGAATCCCTAAGTGTGCCAGGATTGGACTCCACTGCTTGGTCCAACTCTGCTAATTTCATTACTACATTGAGGAGGTAAAATCACAGATTTACATATTTGTGTCTCTATCCCCAACTCTGTAGGGAAATCCCAGAGGCAGATGTAATTTGAGGCATATAATTGATGTCAAGTCAGTATGTAGGCAAATTTTTCCACTAGAGCAACAAACTTTCATCAGTATAGTCCCCAGTTTTCAGTGTTGGCTCATCTGAACCAGAGGATTTATGGTCTGGCAGCAGTCTCGGGTAGTAAATTTTTAGGCAGAGCTAACAAGCAGCTTCAGGATAGTCAGTGGCTTTTTGCATCATGGAGCAACATTGCAGAAAATAGGCTGAAGTGGAATGAGGAAGAGATCTATAAGGTCTGCCTCCTCTTTCACCGTATCTTCATAACTATAGCATCCCATTATGCTATGTTAGCTCTTCAGAAACTGGTGGGCAGAAGAGCTCAGCAACTGCAGTATGTGCTGTGCTTCTCAAAGCTGTCTTTTGTGTATTTTCTTCAAACCCTTTGTGTCCTGTACTCTGGCCCACCTCTGTGATCCACAGGGATCTTCCAGTAACCTGCTTGCCTGGCCCTGCACTTTCACTGCAACCTTTCAGAGTCCTGCCAAAAGACCTCTGGCTCATTTCACATTGCTGCAAATATATGAGGCTGAGTAGTTGCATGGGGCTGGCTGAATTACAAGGTACGCCCGTCTGCTGTAACTTCTGTCCTTACAGCCATGCAGGAAAGAACTTGTCCCCCAGTCTGATTCCAACAGCACTCTGCTCTGCTATGGAAGTTGAACAGAGATCTCATGGCCAGGTACAAGCAGCAAGTGATGCCACTGGGCTAAGGCATGCCTGTAAGCATGGATATCAGACAGTTGAGCCCTGTGCAGACTTACACACTCTGGTTCTTCATGTGCAGGTTAGTCCCCAATGACAAACATGATTTTTGATACCTTTACATCACATCATCACTTGTAAAGTTGTGAGGGGAAGAGCCAGTGATTTTTCTTGCTGTCATCTTCTCTCTAACCTTTAAAAGGAACTTGTCTAAATTCCTTTCTAAAAGGAATTTTAGGACTGAAATGCTTTTTTTGAACCCTTCTTGTAATGTTTAGGATGGGACTAAAAGAAAGCAGATTTTGATTGTGCCATTCATAGCCCTCTCTACTCAGAAGCTGGTGTATGTATCACAAATAAACAACTTTCCCTAAGGAAGCATTCAGGTTCCAGGTAGCTGTCATGTTGTTTTTTTCAATGGAAACTAATCTGCAAGACTCCCGGACCTGAAGTTGCCTGATGGTAGGACCGTACATTTTGCAGCATCAGTACGCACAGAGCACGTAGATCTCATGTTTTGTAATGCACGAAGGTCTGTGCCAGGAGAAATTTGGATTATCAACAAAGGATTTAATTGCACATTTCAGTGAATACGGAGAGTAATTAAAGGACGGGACGGGACGGGACGGGATCGCTCCGCCCGCGCCGCCTCGCGCCCCCTGCCGGCCCTCCCGCGCGCACTGGGCGGGGCGGGGTCACGTGAGCGCGCCCAGCTGACGGCGGGCGGCGGCGCGAGGCCGCGGTGAGCGCGGGGCCGGGCCGGGGGCGCGCGGGGCAGCGAGGGCGGCCCCGCGCTCACTGTCCTTCTCCCGCAGATGAACGGGGACGCGGCGGAGCCGGCGCCCGTGTGGGAGCGGCCCTGGTCGCTGGAGGAGATCCGTAAGGGCAGCCAGAGCTGGTCCTTGGCCTCGGACGCCGGGGTGAGCGGTGCGGCCGGCACCGGGCCGGAGCCCGGCACCGGAGGGGTGCGCGGGCCGCGGCCTCCCCGGGGCTCGGGGCCGTGTGCGGGGCGGTGCTGCCGCGGGGCTCGGGGGTGGCCCAGCGCGGGAGGGGCGCCGTGGCCGCGGACACCCGGGGCCCCGGAACGCGGCAGGAGCGGCCCCGGTCGGGGCCCGGCGGCTCTCCCGGTGCTTTAACCCTCCGATCCGGGCGGGAAAACTGAAGTGAGGAGTTGGCCCCAAAGGAGAGGCAGAATGAAGTGGCTGAGACTTGATCCGGGGTGTGTGTGCGGGTCCTTTAGTGTAAACTGTGTTTGTTTTGATGCTCAGTTGAAGTGTATGGTCAGTTCTGCCAAAAGGAAAAAGAGCTGCATGCTGACTATTGCTTTCCTCTGTTGTCAACAGCTTTTGCATTTTCTACAAGAGTTCTCACAACAAACCATTTCCAGGACTCATGAAATCAAAAAACAAGTGGATGGATTGATTAGTGAAACAAAAGCTACAGACTGTCGCCTTCATAATGTCTTCAACGACTTTCTTATGTTGTCCAACACGCAGTTCATAGAGAATGTGAGTGTGTTCTAGTACAGCATCAAATTGTACTCCAAACATTGGCGTTGTCTCTTAAAAGTGGAGAAAGGATTTAACTTTTTGGCAAGTCTGATGCTAATTTAGGGATAAGGTGACTTTTAATTGCTTTCTGTAAAAGGATGTCCTAATTCTTTTGTGAGTGATGCACTCTCCAATACTGGTAGGTTCCCTTTTGCATGTTCTGAGGTACCTTCCTTCCTTGTTTATACGTGACCTGGAGATCACGATTTCATTTTTAGTACTATGAATGAGCTGGGATCTCTGAAATGTCTTGGTTTATCTTCACAAGTTCCGTGAATGTAGCATTTGTCTGTACTTGTCTGTCTAAATATGAGAATGTTATACAATGCTGTAAATTTCCTAGTGGTATTATTTTACTCTAAAAGCATTTGGTGTTAAAGGTGTTGGGCTGCAGGCAGTTGTCCCTTATGTTTGACTGCGATGACCATATTTTATGGCTAATGTTGCCACTTTATAAATATTGCTATTTTGAAACGTGAAGCTAGACTTGAAAGGCTGTTACAACATTGTATCACTAGAAGCATGTGTCTCGTTAAGATATAGATCTTTAATAGTATTTCAGATTTGGGAAAGTCTTTTTACTGCTGTGGATTTTATCAGGCATTTTGTTTTGAACAACACTGTTTTCAGGCCATATGTGTCTCATCTGAAGCCATGGTGTTATTGGAAAGATGGTGGCAGAGGAAAAGATGGAAATCTGGATTTTTGTTGTGGATTTTTTTTTTGTGATAGTGGTTTTTTTTTTCAGAGCTGCAGTGTCTTTTTTGCCTAACTTGGCTGTTCAGCATAATGATTCTGCTGAGAACAGTTTGTACCAAATGTTTTAAGTCTTGTATGTTTGAAGCTGTTTCTTCCCAAATTAAGTGTGCAGAAATAGGTCGTCATTTCTGGTTAGTTAGTGAGAAATCTATCTCTTCCCAGGGGATAACTGCACCTGTGTTTGAGATTTGGATTTAAGTTTGCAGCTTCTAGGAAGATCTTTCATTCCCCTTTGTCTCCTTGTAGCTGGTCCTAAAAAAGTACTAAAAGAGCGAGGGATCATCAGAACAAACTGAAGGTTGAGGGATGTCGTGAACCTTCTCTGTAAGTACAGGAGAAGGGTAAATGCTAAAGAATGAAAGGAAAGTAGACAGCTTGTAAGTTATCTGAATAATTCTGAGGGTGTCTAGAATACCTTTATGTTGGGAGGGTTAAAAGAGTGCATTTTTTTAACATATTCAAGTTAATCTGTGTACAGGGTTATATGGTCAACTCATCTTCTATTACTGCAGTGACATTTGCAGACTTGAATTACTTTAGTTGCATTGAGATTGAATTACTTTAGTTACCTGATGTCTTCAATGCATAAAGGAGGCTACGAAGGTGCTTGACATCATCCATGGCTTCTTTTTTTAAACGTGTAATGAATTAATGTGCACTTAATTACATATTAATAGTGTGTTTCTTGGTGGTACCCGTGGTTTAGCCCCTGCAGCAGTATGTTGTTCTTACATGAATTAATTTTCCTTTACTTTTTAGAGAGTATATGATGAAGAAGTGGAAGAGCCTATTCCCAAAGCTGACGTTGGAGACAAAACGGAGCAGGTAGTTAACACTGCCTAGAGTGCTGTCAATATGTTTGCAGCTGTTGTCTACCTTCTCATTTTCAAACTTACTTTGCATACATTTACAGCTTACAAACCCAACTCTTTCCTTTCTCCTTAAAGTCTCTCTGTTGGATAGTGTGTGTCATTCAGACATAAAGTTAACAGTAACAGTGTGTGATGATCTGTTATGGGCTCTCCAAGCTCAATACTGTGTTCAGCAGACAAGACTTATGCATTGATTTTTCAAGTGGTTATGCATGTTTTTTCAGCAAGAGACTGAGGCCTTGAGCCACCCTACTGGATTCACAGGTAGTGAATTGGGGAAGCAGAATGTGACTGGAATAATTCCTGGGAATAAAACCTTAAAGAGGTTTATATATCTCTTACAATCTAAGTGTATTATACTATAAATGTTCCCTTTATGGGTTGGGAGCACAAATATGACCATACTGTGCTGGTGTGGATGTTTAGAACATCTCTGTTTCTAGGAGTGATAATGATGCATTAAATCAAGCAAAAGAAACTTCTGAAGGTCTTTCTAATATATATAGTGAGAAAGCTTTCATTGTACTAATTTGAAATTAGCATTTTGCGTGTGTGTTGCAGTAAGATTGAGTCTTGAGTAAAATGCAGTGAGAATGTGTTTTTTCTGTTACTAAAGGAAAAGACTCGGGAACAGAAAGAAGCTGATCTGATCCCCAAAATTCAGGAAGCAGTGAATTATGGATTGCAAGTTCTGGACAGTGCATTTGAACAGCTAGACATCAAAGCAGGCAACTCTGACTCAGAAGAAGAAGAAAGTAATGAAAGGGTGGAACTGATACTCGAGCCCAAGGTACAGAGACCTCTTCTTACTGGGAGCATGGGTTTGTGTTTTGCTTTGTTGGATTTGATCTTTGCTTCTGTCAGCAGTATCACTGCATTAGCATAAAATTGATATTCGTTAGCTAAAATGAGGGTTTGATGACTGCATCTGAAGGAGGAGTGCTCTTTGCCAAGCTGTTCCTTGTGTAGCCTTGTCTTGCTGTTAGGTTAACATTAAGGTATGGCATCCTAAAGGGAGGTAGTTTAACACAGTGAACTTGGAAGGGGAAGCCTCAATTCTGTGTAGGAGTGGGACATATAAATGTCATGCTTTTTAGGTACAAATCATATCTTTGTGGGTGGTTTTTACTCTCACAGTAATTAAGAATCCTAGGTGCAGGATTTGGGGTAAGACTGATGCCTGTAAGTCTTTGCAACAATATTCTTTTGTTAGATGGCTTGAGGAAAGCAAGTTGGAACTACACAAATAGAAGTGGCCCCTTGCTTTGACAGTGTTAAATGGAATAAACCTCAGCTGTCCCACCCAGTTGCATGTTGACTTGAAGTGTATGTCTGGTGGGACTCTCTTTAAACAGGCTTGTAACTTCCTTGAGTTAAAACAAGGGGTGTGGGTGTAAGACTTCTGTTTTTGTTAGCCATGTAGAGCTGTTCAGAGATGTCAGAAAGACCTGATGTTGTCTCTTTCTAGGATCTCTATATTGACAGGCCTTTACCTTACTTGATTGGCTCTCAGCAGTTTATGGAACAGGATGATGTTGGCCTTGGAGATCTCTCTAGTGAAGGTATGTGCTGGCATGACCTTTTACTTCTGTGCAAGTAAGTAGTTCCTAATCTGAGACTTTGGTCTGTTTTAACTCATAATTTTCATTATCCTGTGTAGTGTTCTTGCAGTAGTTTAGTAGTTTAGATGCACACTGTAACTGGGGAAAAAATGTGCATCATGCTGTAACAACCACTTTTCTGGTATACAAAGCAGTAACTTCTCAGTCACTTGTGTTCTGTGTATTAGAAATGCAAAGTGTTAAAACTTCATCAGCCTTTGAAGCTCTTTCAAACCACTCTTTTCCACCTGAAATTTAGTTTTCTTCGCAAAGTCTTTAAAGTTGCTGTTGATATGTTTGGTGGCCACATTGTTCTCTCTCTGATCTTAACTTTTTTTGCTTTCATTTAAATTAGAAGGATCAGTAGACAGTGATCGTGGAAGTGTTATTGACAGTGAAGAGAAGGATGAAGAGGTAAGTTTGCACCAGCATTCATGAGCCCTTCCTTGCGTGTAAGGCCATCAGCTACCTTGCTTTTTGATGTCAGGTCTCAGGATAATATTGCTCAGTGTTTATTCCCTGTGTTGGTTGTGATAAATGTACTTCCTGTTACTATTCTTATGCAGTAGTTTCCTCTGCAGCTTTTCAGAGGAGCAAAAAAGTGGTATTGGCTCTAGCTGTTATTAAAGTAGAATACAATACTTCAAACTGAAGTGTTTTATTCTAGTCTGATTTCATTTTGAGAAGAAAATCAGATTCTTATCAAGAATTGCATTTATGGAGAACAAATCTGATGTAAATTACAGTTACAAAGAATGGGATGGAGACTGACAGGATCAAGTTTAAAGCTTTAAGAAATCCACCTCCAGGCTTTGCCACATAAGTCTGTTGCATTGGAATATCAATTTCTGATATGTTTTGCCTGCCTTGGCTGGGATGTCTCTGCATTGTAACTGTGCTATAGAAGCACTCCCTTTTTCCTGAGGTGTTTGCTTTTGGTGCTTTTGCTCAATTTAATTAAATCCCTTTTGAGTTACTCCAATGCACTGTCAGATGGAGCTGTCTTTGCTAAATTAATGATTTTCTAGTGAGCTCTGTTCATAACGATGGTCAGCAGTGGGGGGAACAGTTCCTTGATCAAGTCACAATGAGCAGATCTGAATGTCCAAACTTAAGCCAGTTCAGAGTTTCTGAGCCCTTTCTCCTAACCACTGGACCAAGTAGTGTGTGAATCTTGTCTTTGTGTCTCTCGTGTTACAGGAATCTGATGATGAATTTGGAAACCCTAGTGAAGATGACCAAAAGACGGTATGGTTATACACTCTGGTACATACCTGAAAGACTTTACACTTGTGACACAGTGAGGATGCAAGAAAGAGGAGATGAGATCTCTAGACAATTAACAACTTTGTTAAGCCTCATTTTTATAACTTTTTATGGGAAGGTTGTCCTGGCCACATGCATCATGTTGTGAAAATGAACCTGGGTTGGGCTTGAAGACATGCTTGCAAGCTGTCATTAGATACAGAGAATATGTGGGATGGCATTGCCTGATGTGTGCTTTCCTCGGGAATTACTTGGGAAACATGAGAATTCAGAGAATCTGCCCCAGGAAAACTAGGCTTCAGTGGGATGATTTGGTCTATAATTAAAATTCTAAATTTGTTATGAAGGAAGTAAGGAACAGCACAGTTTGGGTATTGCATGAAATCAAAGGTCTGAACAGTATTAAATATTTGAAAAGTATGTCCATTTGGATAATGAATGAAAAGGGAAAAGAAATGTTTAGATTGAAAAAATTCAAGCCTGACTTTAGTCATTGATTGTAGGAGAAGGAATCATACCCATGTTTACATGTGCCACTGCAAGAGACTTTTACGTGGAGATCCTCAGACTGAAATGATTTAATGTCAAAAGAGCAACGTTGCAAAAAGCAACCCTTATTTGATGTATGTATTACTAGAACAGTGTTGCAAGAGCACTCAGATATTACATTAAGCTGACCTTTATAGGGTGACTTTTGTATGCCTGATGTATTTTAAGATGAGCAAGTATCTTTGGGTTGTTGGTTGTTTAGTTCACTTATTGGCCCTTGCCCAGCTCACAGTTCACTTCATCTTTTTCATCCTCTTATTGACGTGACTAAAACCAAGATGTGGGCATGTATTGTCTGTCATTCTGGTATCCACCTTAGTAATAGTGCAAGGCGATACAATTTTTTACCAGCTGATCACTGTGTTCCTGAGTTAGGACTAAATACTAGGTCTTAAGTTTGTGTGTGGTAGTGGTACACTCCTTGTGAGGAGAGCCTTTGTGTCCTCAGTTGCAGCATTTGGTGACAAAGAACAGGGGTGTACTAGAGAATGTAGCAACTTGCTTGGAGCTAGAGGCACTGCTTCCTTACTGCTCAAAAGCGGTGAAGTACCCCAAACTGACTGTATGTTTCCCTCATTTCAATAAGTTTGATTTGACTATTTTATCTAAGCAGATGTAGTTTTGTGCTTGTTTTGTATGCCAACTTCAGCAGAACACAACAGGGTATTATTGTTTTTTAGAGGACGGTACAGATGAGTGATGAAGATGATTATGATGGCTGTGATCTCTTTGACTCTGAAAAAGAGGAAGATGAAGATGGAGACTTAGAGGAAAGCACAAAGCCTGTAAGTATTTTTTGCCTCCTTGGATTGAGAGATTTGACTTCCCATGTGAAAAATCTCTCCTTAGATGGATGGTAGCTCTCAGTTATGTGGGATGGGATCCTGTAGAGAGGGCCTCTAAAAATCCTGAATGGTCTTTTAGTGTTATTCAGGCTTTACCCCCTCTTACACCCTAAGCTGGCATCAAAGCTGTCTTTAAAGAACATTAAGAAATTAATTGTTGCATTTTTGTGAGTTAGAGGCTTCTTGTTTCTCCTGCTTACAAAACAAGTGATGTTAAAAATAATGCAATCATCAGGAACTAGAAATTGGGATTTTTTTCCTCATCTCTTAATTGCTTTCTTAACAGAAAGCTGTATTGCTTCTTCTGAGGGCTTCATTCAAAGTCTAGACAAGATATTGTACAAGTGAGGCTATAGAATACAGTATTTATAATTGCAATTGCATCAAGTTGGTAACTGGATCTTATATGAGAAATATGCTGTTATTTGTCCCTACGCCTCAGAAAAAGAAGAGGCCAACATCATTTGCAGATGAGCTGGCAGCTCGAATCAAAGGAGAAGTAGCAATCAAACAGGATAAAGAACGTTCATGTAAGTTAACTCTTAAGTTTTCCTAAGTGCTTGTGTGGTAATGGGGGACTCATGAGAGAGTTGGACTGGAGACTCTGGGTAAGAGCATGTGAAGATATGCAGGTCTGTTATTTGAACATGGATTAGGTAGAAGCCCAATAAGATGAATTGAAGACACTATTTTGTGTTCTGAGAAACTTTTGGCCATAACTTACAGGGTTGGATTCACTGAGATATAGTGAAAAACACATTGCTTTCAGATCAGACAGGTTGCTCTCAAAACACACATATTATTGGAAAGGTTTTCTCTCCAATCTGATTTTCTCTCTGCATGTTTGATCACATGTACTTTCCCCTATTTCAAGTAAGTATGTAGAAGCCACTGGTCATGGTAGTCTTTTTGTGAGCTCTGCAGTGGAAAACCTCTCAAACAGTGGTGTTTTCCTGTGATGTGTGCTGGTTGTTTTCTTTGTGGCTTTGAGGATACTTTACTGCTGCTTTTCATGATATTTTAAACTAAATAATGCATTTACTTTTGTGTCACTTTCAAAGGGACACAAAGGGACTCAATACCTCTCAAGTATTGAGTCTCAAAGACAATCAGCAATTTCAACTGAAATTGAGTTGCCAAGTGTTTATGAACCTGCTGTTGAACTGTAATTTTGAGAGCCTGAACAGAAAAGAACAGTGTTTGTGTGTGTGTTCTTGCACAGTTCAAACAATAGAACTAGGTCTGTGGATATCAGAGTTTAAAACCTACAAACTCACCCTGTTCAGTTACAGGGAAATCTTCCATTCATTGACATAACCTTGTGATGTTATGGATAAAACTCTGACTTTGGTTTTGGTAGCTGAATCAAGGAATAATGAATCTGGAACCATTTGAAATGTTCAAAGGTTCTGCAAAGGTGTGGAACCTGTACCATCTGGAATGCTGTCTTGCTTTCCAACATCTCAGGTGACACTAGTCTGTATGTGGGCAACTGTGTTGAACCCCTAGTGCCTGACAGAATGATTCTATTACAATTTTAGATACTAGTTTTAGAAACTGTATTTCATAGAATTGCTTCATCGGGCTGATTCATATCAAAACATAGAAGTCAGCTTGGTTAGATTATTTTTTTAGGTTCTTTTTACCATGGATTGATCACAGGCTATAAGTAAAAGTGGACTATTTTTTCTTTGAAATTTTCTTCTTAAAGCACTGTCATCTGAGACCAAAACAAGGAAAACCCCAAAAGAGAAGAAGGAAGTTAGAGTTCCATCGGATGGTAGGATATCCTCCTCTCTTGTTTTTGAATTGTGGGCTGGACTGTAAGACATCACTTAAACAGTGGCCTCTACTCTAGAAGCTGGGTGGGGTATCAGTGAGCATCTGTCAAGGTGAGTGTGTAAACAAATCTAGGTTGTGATGTGCATGTAAACAAGGCTAGAAACAGACTTAGTGGGAGTCCATCCTTAAATGTGGCCTTCTGGAGCAACCGCATACAACCCAATCTGTCTTGAGCAGCTTCTCTGTATGTGTTGTATTTATAATAGAGGGCAGGTGGAACCAAAACAGTTTTTATTTTGGTTGTCTCTGATTCCCTTTCCTGACTTTGGTCAGTCCTACCAAAGCTCATGGCTCTTGTACTTTCTAGATGAAGATGATGACATCTTCAAGCCTCCTAAGTTGACTGATGAAGACTTCACACCGTTTGGTTCAAGGGGTGGCCTCTTCAGTGGTGGAACAGGTCTCTTTGATGATGAAGAGGTGAGAATGCTGGAGATGATAGAAATTGAGTGTTGCCCTTCTAAAAACAAAAGATCCCCACAAATTCCCACCTCTGGAAGACAGAGAGGGGAAACTCCATTTTGTTGCTTGGTTATATTCAAGTTTGGTGGGATAGTATAGCTTTCCAGTGGGGAAACAGAACTACATAAGTTAGATACTAATGTTACCCTTGGCCCAATATCCTCTCTTCTGCAGTGGTGCTGATGAGAGATGCAAGTGTGGTTCTAGCTCTTTATTAGACAGGTTCTAATTCCAGGAGACCTTAATCAGCCCCTTACTTTTATCAGTGGAGGTAAACCAAATGCCATCCAGTTGTTTTAAATCAGCAGATTTAGATTAAAATGCCTGTTAGAATACTGAGTTTTGTAATTCTCTCTTTCTGTCTGTTTATGGGAGAAGTTTGAATGGAAGAGAACATGATGCTCTTCACACTTTATTTTTCACATACCATATGTGGACAGTGATGCTGCTGGGTTTCTCTGTTCCTGTGCTGTTAAAAGTTTCCTACTGCAGTTATGCTGTGTTCTTTCATCTGGTTATTGTATGATTCCTGGGTTACTTGTGATGGCAAGAAAAGTTCACCTTAAGCTTACTCTGCTATCTAGAGCTGACTTCATAAAGAAGTGGCACAAAGAGCATTTCTGACCTTATTTTACCACTGTTTGTACATGTGAAAGGGGATAGAAACCCAGTGTCAGGGTTACTTGAGATTTAAGAATCTTAACAGTACAGCTGTGTAAAAGAAATGATTGCCTCTGATTTTGTTATGCAGTTGATACTTGTAACAGTCAAGGTTAGTCCAGAATAGTAGCCGAGTTGTTGTCTTTGGGGGTTGTTGTGTTCCTCATTGCAACTAGAACAAAAGTCAGGTGTTCCTCTGACCAAAGGAGGATATAAGACTGAAATTTGGAAGGAGGCCTTCTGTACCTCAAGCTTACAATGACAATCTACAAGAATACAACTAAGAAGCACCAAACAGGGGCATTGTCTGTAGGGAAGGAGGTAGTTCTGTGCAGTCTTTTCCACTCAAACACAACCTTTATTGAAAAAATATAATGCCTTTTTTTTTTTTTAAAGTGGCAACCAACAGCTTAAAAAAATATTAAGAAAAATAATCTGCTAGTGCAAGCCATCTTTGTGTCAGTGCAAATCCAGATGAAGCTATCATTGGTTACCTCTTGGTTACTTATTACTAAGACTACTCTCCTCATCCTATAGACACAGGGCAGCCAAGAAGATTTGTCTGTGAATGTTGCCTGCCTGCATACAGCTGTTCTTGGTTTTCTGTTATCTGAAAGTTAAACATGTAGGAAGGGTAAAGCTTCACTTCCCTTGTGCCTTGTACTGTACCAGAAGACAGACACAGTGGGTCAACAGGCAAACAGTGACTGACAAATGTGCAGTTGATCACTGACACCTTTGCTGCAGCCCTGTGCTCCCCTACTCCTTGGGAAGCGTTGCTGCCTTCTTCCTACGAAGTTTATACAAAGACCATGCATTTTGAAGCTCCGGGTAGGAAACCTCTAATACCCAACTTCCCATAAGAGGGAGGCTTTCAAGAAATTAAGTGGTCAGTACTCGAAAGATCTGGATATTTCTTGGAAATCTGGTCTATAATTGTTGGGGAATTCTTTCTTCAAAGCTGACTATATAAGTTTCAATAGGAAAGCTCAGAAGGGTGTCATCAGGACCTAAACAGGTATAGATTAATTAGTGTAAGCCCTTGAAGATGTGCAAATAAAAGGTCATTCCTTCTCTTCAGCAAACAGACTGGTAATCAGTGTAAATTAAATTTTAGAAGACAGCAGCTTTTCTGAATGTATGCACTCAAGTTAACACTTGAGTACCTAGATTTAAGTCTATATTTGCAGACATCCTTTTGGGAAGGGAGTGGTGATTACCTCCTCTGTCTTGGCTTAGAAGTGGATATTCAATATGGAAAAATCAGCATCTGTTTTTCCCTACAAAAAACAAATTCACCACTTCCCCCCCCTTTGCATTTTCATCTATAATCAGAGTGATCTTTTTGCTGAAGCACCAAAAGGAGAAGAATCAAAAGAGAGAGAGGAGCGAGTCCCAGTAAGTGAAGGTAAGAACCAATTGTTGCCTCCTGTAGTCCTGCTGTGATTTATCACTGCTAGCAGCTAGACTGTTTTGTTCCCAAACTAGAAAGTCTGGTGTAGAAATTGTTGCCCAGTCTCTTCTCCTCCCCAGTCTTAATAGAGAACAGCTGTGTTTTCCTGGAATTTTAAATGTGTTTGTTCACTATGGTCTGTTACACACACCTACTCTCCTGGAAAGGATGTCCTCCTCACTGATGTTGGCAGAGCTCTCTACATGCACTGCGTTCCTGCTGCTGAAGAGTACTTTGCAGGATCCAGTTGTGGGTTTGAAGGGAGCAAAGATTTCTTCTTGCAGATTAATTCACATCTGAGTTTCCCAATAGGTGCACTCTGCACACACATTGTTTTGCAGCAGCTTTTACTGAAGCACTGTATTTGATGAATTTTCAGATATGTGTTGGAAGACTAAGCCATTTTGTTTTGAGTGTATTGTGTTGAAGTGGATTGAAGTGATTTTGAGTGTGTGAATGTGAACTGTTGTAAATAATGCTGTATATAAACATGTATTGTGTTTATCAGCTTGAGTGTAGTAGAGCTGTTTTGTGGAGTTTTAATGGAAGAAAAATAGTTAAATTGTTACATGTATCTGCAAAAAAACAAGTTCAAGGAGGATGTGTAAAGAGTTCTGAGCTGTTGAGAATTAAAAAAGGCAGCTCAGAAAACTTTTTGGATTCCTGTTTCTGTGGTAGCATTCTGAAGGTTCTGACAGCATAAAACAAGTGCATCCATTTGTATTGTACTTCCTGTGATTTCAGCATCCACTACAAAGTCCTTAAAGAAACTTCCTGCAGGTGCAGTATCTCTGTTTCCAGGTATGATTTATTCAATAGCCAATTGCTTCATGCACAAAATGCTCTTTTCTTTAAAACCTGCTGTGGAGGTTTTAAAGAAGAAAACTCTCCAAATACAGCAGCACTGCATCGCTTTATCATATGCTTGATGACATATGCAGGTGCTTCTGCCATGCTAAGCCTAAACTGCAGCATGCTCTATGGATAATCAGGATTCCGTAGGAGCTCTGAAGGTAGGTGTCATTGATGGCAGGTATTAGCAGCTGTCAGCTTCTAGTGTTGTGCTCTGAACTTCTAAGAATGTGTGTCACTTCATCTGATATTTTATAGCTGAAGTCTGCAGTGCATGCAGTCACAGCTTCCATCTATACTCTGGGAAGGAAGTGCATTTTTATCTTTCATATTTGATCATATTCCCTTGGGTTAGCAGAAGAAGGGTTTAAACATCAAGTTCCTTTATTTTTGTGGCACAGGCTAATAGGACCAGTCTTGTTTCTCTGGTTTTGATTAGGAGCATCTGCATACACAGGGAAGGACCAAATCTATAACTTGGAGCTAAAAATAAAAAAGATTTGTACTAAGATCCCTGTTTCATATCGGAATCCAAGCTGATCAATGAAAAGAAACCTATGTCACTATGTCACCAGTCTTTTGGAATCAACTGACATTGATTTCTTTTGGTGTGTAGGGTCTTCACCTGATTGAGTTACCTTAATATTAAGTTTTGCCCTTTATTAGGAATGGCCTATTTTAAGACTATGGCTTCAGTTAACTGAGCCCTCAGCACAATTTTTTAGAGTAGAAAGTATACAAATATAGCCTTTTTACTCTAGGGTCAAAGATACATGTCAACAATGAGACTTCTGCGTTAATTGTAAGACTTGGTGGCAGAGTTTAAAACAGCAGATTGAGATGTGGGGGTTTTTTATCCTTTGCTCTTTCTCGGAGGTACTGTTGCATAAGCAGTGAATTTTCCCTCATTCTAACAGTGTTCTGTTCTAGTTCATCAGGAATTAACTTATATGTAGCATTTATTCAGTCTTCAGTTGCTCCCTCAGTAAGTTGTAGACAGGCTTAAGTCACCAGAGAAAACCCAAGATTGGGGCTCCTTTGCTATTGTAAATTGCTCGATGAACATGTTTCCAAGTGAACAGTTTGTTTAGGAACTCAGGAATCTCTAATAATCAGACTTTGTGGCTGTATTTCTGTCAATCCTATGGCACTTTCTAATTGTGTAATACACTTTTTTTTTATAATAAACTGCTGCTGATTAAAATTAATGCAGTCTGCTGACTTTTAACCAAATAGTTATTCTACTTTCTGCTTTCAGTTTAAGTATCTCCCCACCCCCTCTCATTTCCAAGCATCTATGCATAAGAAGCAAAAAGACAGGCTGCCAGTTTTTGCCAAAACCACCAGAAGTGTTTGCAGATAATCTATGGACATGCACATATCACTGAAGCCAGACATTTCCACAGCAGATTTAGAAGAAACGGTTGCTCTGGCTAACGCTCGTTAATCACTGCCATATCTGAAGTATGCAGGGACCAAACTGCCTTGTCCTGCAGTACTGTGAGTGGATTCACATGACAAGTGCTGCTCCTGGGAAGAACTCAGTCACCTGTCCTTACCTCTCCACGGGCACCTTACCACTTTTATTGGGCCACAGTGGTGTTATGTACTAGTTAGTAGAGTAGGATACTGGTTTGGGAAGTCCACAGGGGGCAACAGTGTGGGACTGCTGGGCCTTCTAGCTTCAACACGGAACCTGGCTGCTGTTCCTAGGGAAGATGAGCAGGTTTGAGAAAGAAGTGATTGCAGTGAGAGCGGGGGGCCATCTGTCTGTGACTTGGCTTTATCAGGATGTGTCCAGCTAATGCTTTTTTAATGCAGCATTGTTGCAGGAGCACCTTAAAAGTTGCTGAGATGGAAACTCTGCCTGATGCCACTTACTATGGCATAAGTTCAGCTCTTTGGTAACTCTGGCAATGATCTCTGTGTAGTTATTTTGCTTTTTCTCCCTCCATCTGACCTGCAGGAGGAAGCGATGTGTTTAGTTCCAGTGTAGCTGGGGAAAAAGACAAGAAATCTGCAGCACACAGCACAGAGAAAACTCCTAAGCAGCCTGGGAAAGTTGTTCTATTTGATGATGATGATGATGATGATGACTTCTTTGTGGAAGCAACTAAAAAGCATCCAGATCCAGGTACCTCTAAGCATTTGCAGTGAAAGATTAAACACTGAAGGTCATCAAAATTCAAACTGATTCCTATCAGTTAAAATGAGTTATAAAATTCAAACCTGCATCACTGCTACTACTGCTTGGGTTTTGGGGGGTTGTGTTTTTTGGTTGGTTTTTTGTTTGGGTTTTTTTTTGTTATTTCTTTTCCTTGGAGTGATGTGGGACTGGTTTATTTGTACATGCTCTCCCCTGACTTTCCTTTCTAAGGAGGCTCTTTCTACTGCTAGAGCAGTTTATCTAGGCTTGAATCAGGGAATTGGTAACAGCCTGTAGTCCCTATGCCCAACATCCCCTATAGAGGCTCTAGGCCTGTACCAAGCCAAAAAAAAGCACTGCCTCTAGAGGTGCCAGCTGACTCAACTGCATGACTGCATCCTCTTGTCACCAGTGCTCTCAGGTTAGTGGTAGTTGAGAGCTTGTCTCTTAAAGACTCCTGATATTGGTCATCTTTATAACATCTGATATCTTTTGAGACTCTGCTGTCTTCTCTTGCTCAGTTGGGGCTGTTCTGTATTCATCATTCCCTGTTTGTTTTGTCTCTTAATGTAGTCAAGTCCACAGCTGACCTATTTGATGATGATGAAGAAGGTGACTTATTCAAGGAAAAACCTGCCGTTCCTTCTGTGGTTGCTGGCACAACTAAAGAAACAGAAGGCCATAGGGAGGCAGTCATGGAAAAAAAGGTAACAACATATAATTGGATTGCATGGCTAAGGTTTCAGGAAAACGTTACTGCTGCAGTTGAAGTAGTCTATCCATGTACAGCACTGTGAAAGTGACATTTGTGAAACTGGACTATGTTCATAGGGTCTTCCATGACTTGAGCGCTTCAGATGTCCTTAAATGCCTTTTGCCTTTTAACCTTTGGGTTTATTTCAGGTTTTTATTTGTGTGGGCAGTGATTGAAAGAATCTTATTAAGGCAGGATTGAAATGTGAGCAAAATGAGCAGCCTCTGTTAATAAAAAGTGTTTATGAAGTTCCTGGCTGAAATGAAACCAGCGTGAGTTGAGAACCTTTGGTGTCACAGTTCTGTGCTGCAGAAACTGTGTCTGCACTTACACTGCACTGGTTACTTAACTGGTAACCCATTGCTTGTATGTATTATGGGAGAGGAAGGTGGATGTCACAGTTCTGCCTAAGCATATACGAACCTTGGAGTGTTTAAAAAAAACTATTCTTCAGCAGAAAACTTTTAAGTTGTAGAAAGCTCTAAATGTGGTCTTGAGCACATACGTGCAGAGTTATGAGAGCCTCCTGTACCCACTCCACTTTCAGAACTGTGCCTTGAGGAAAGTAGTAATGCTCTTTCTTTCTATGGTAGATATTGTATATATTTATTTTATACTTATTTGCTCTTCAATGAGTATTGGAACACAATGAGCTACCGCGACTCTTCTCCCCTCTGGACTGAGAAGTGTACAGTGCTGGGGATGTCTAATGCAAATTGTGGTGGTACTTTTTCCATGTTGCCTTATGAGAAGCACCTGAGCACAAGGGCAAAGCCGGTCTCTTTCTGCTGCAGTGCAAGAGTGCATGGTCAATGAAGCAGGAGTGGTGGTCATCCAATGCTATTGCTCTGATCTCAGAGCACTTGGCTTTCCTGGAGGAGAGGATGAAAACTGATTCAGCAGCACCCCCCTCCTGCTCTGTCAGGAAGTGAAGGCTGTTTTATACTCCAAGCTTTATGACAGTAGTGCTTGGGTCTGGGATCGTTCTAAGTTTAATGGCAATATAGCTGGTGGCAGGCTGGGGCTGTGCTGTGATAATGCAGGAAATGATGGCTGGCACAAACTGCCCTCTTCCTTTATGAAACACAGCTTGTTAAAAGAAACATTTTTGTTTAGCTCATGAAGTCTGGCATGAGTTGCTGCATACATTCTTCTGCTGAGAAGGATGGTGTGGGAAGGGAGGCCTGTGGTAAAACCTGCAAGTCACTTGTGCATAGTTCTGGCTGCGTGTGAGGAACTTGCTTGGCACATGAGTTTTGGACTTCAGCCCATGGGTAACAAGCCTGTGTTCTGTCCCTTCAACTGCTGGGATTTTGCCAGCAGCGTGCCTCTTAGAAGGGGTTTGTTGTGGTTTAGGAATGGTACTCCCCAGTTTAGTGTTTCCACTGAAACCATGCTGCCACTCATTCCCTGCCTTCCCCTCCCCTGCAGTGGGCTGGAGAGGAGAATTGGAGACACAAAAGGTAAAGCTCATGGGTTGAGATAAGAATAATTTACTGGAAACAGCAATGAGATAAGAAAGCAAACAGTAACAGCAGCAGTACTAATGACTGAGGGTACAAGAAACAAATGATTCACATGGAAACCCCCTGACAATAGACAGTACCCAAGCATTCCCTCTCCTGCTGCACCAACATAGCAGAGCCCTTTTCCTGCTCCTGGAAGATGAGGTGAGGTGGTATAGAATAACCTCCAGGTCCTAGCCATGCCTCCTTCTCGCTACTGCAAAAAATTAACCCTGTCCTGGCCCAACCAGGACAGAGTCATATGATATGCCTGCCTTTACTGAATCTAAATGGGTGCTGATGCGGTGTTTTTATTTGTCCTAAAGAGTCAACAATCTTCCGGTGAGGACTTCAAGCCTTTATCTGAAACGCCTCCAAGAAAACAGAGGGGCCTTTTCTCTGATGAGGAGGATTCTGAAGTGAGTATTTCTTTAAGAAATCCCTACAAAAATCCTTGGGATCTGAGTTACCCTGACTTCAATCCACTCATATTTGGGGACTCTTTATGCATCTTGTAGGATTGGGAAGTCTGACATCCATGCATCTACACCCAGCCATTCTGAAAGCTCCTTCTTGCTCCAAAGAGTGAAATCGCTGGAATTGTTTTCCCTGTCTTCAGGGAGTGGTACACACAGGCATAAATTGAAAGGTTGAAGAGAGGAAGGAGCAGCAAATCAAGAGCAAGAATCATGAAAGACTGTTTCATATGAAAGATATGTTTCATTTTGTGTCTTTGGCTTTCAGCTAGAAATCAATCTGCAAAGCTGAGGGAAGTAAATCCCTGTGCAGCTGCAGGTGATTGGTACATCAGAGTAAGACAATCTTTCCCTGCTTCATAGGCACACTAAACATCTTTTTTTATAAGGAAAAACATGTATGTCCCCTTTTGAGTTCTTGAACTTCTAGCATTGCTTTGCAAATTGACATTTCTTTGGTTTGCACAGGACTTGTTTTCATCAAGTAAAACTGTAAAGTCCAAAGCTACATCTCTCCCAACCAGCAAATCCATGACAAAAGCTCCACTTTCCTTGTTTGATGATGATGAAGAGGTAAGTACACTTCCTTAAACTGTCTGTGTGTGGGAAGTCACCTGCACAGCCTGTTGCAAATGCAGCAGGAAATACTCAGAAGTTTACGACACTGGGCATGCAAATGGAGCACTAAATCAATCTGGCATTGTGTAGCAGTTCTAAGCATGCAGGCCACATTGCAGAGGACAGTGGTAGCAGGGACTCTTGCAAGTTCTTGGTATCTTTTTAGTGTTTTGAAGTCAGTGCATATTATGCATATTATCCCTTTGATTGATAGGACTAGAGAACACTAAACAGTAGAACGGATCTTCAAGAAGCTGTTTTGTCCTGGCCTGTGGTACATGTTACATGGGTGGCTTCTTGCTTCTCTTGTGTCACAGCTGTTGAATTCCTTTTTTCTCACACTTCAGTGTGTAAGAATTGTGACCGCTAATATGGAAACTGAGATCAGAGAACAGTTTGTGCAAGAAACTTCAAAAAATTGCATTAGTTTCTTATCTCTTTGTAACCCTCTTTTCCTTCCCATACACCCTCCGAAGAGCTTTCAACTCTGGGCCTGCAGCCTTCCTGGCTTAACTTAGCCCACAATACTAACCTGAGGCAAATAGGAAGCCTACTCAGAGCTGTAAGCCTGGGGACTTCAGCAAACTCAGGATAAAAGTTTCCTGCCCAGGACTGTTTCCAGTTCACCTTTCTGAAAAGGGGCTGTTCAAAAGCAAGTCAGGATAGTGAGACATTTTGTACTGTGATAAGGTCTCTGGTATCTGCCATGAAGGTTGCGTTTTGGAACTCAAGTTTGAGTGGAGAAAAGCATAAATGAGTGTTAGGTGATGGCATCAACACATGCTTTTGTCCTGATGCCTACAGGATAGTCTGCATGAGTGTCTTCAGGTGGAGAGCCATGGATCTTGCCCTGTAGTAGTTGTTCAGCTTGCCTATTGCCTGGCATCGCAGAACAGGATTCATTCTCTATTTAGTTATACAGATGAGAAACGATGCCCCATGGTGTTAGCTGCTGTGCAACAGAATTGCTGAGTGATGGCTTTTGGCTGCTGATCATGCTTTGTGGTGGAGAATCTGTGGGCCAGAACCAGGATATGTGCTTACAAGCTTCTGATCTATCAAATGCTATGTGTGTAAAATTCCTTGTTCCAAAATATTATGTTATACTTGAAATTGTCTTCAAAAACAGTTCACAAAACACCATTTCTGTATCCTACTTATATGAAAAGTGGATGGCAACAGTCTTGCATGGTGATGACTTCCAGTGAGCTTTTAATTTTAACTTTGGCTTTTGATTTGTTTAAAATATTTTATTTTAAGGATCTCTTTGGTGTGGGACCTGTGAAGAAGCAGCAGGAAAAGCCTCCAGAAGAGAAAGCAAAACAGTCAGGGCCCCTCAAGAAGGCCTCCAGCTTATTGTTCAGCAGTGATGAGGAGGTACTGAGGAGTAAGATTTGTTGAAAATGCTTACTGGGCTTTATGCTGAGCAAAGCATAAAACTTTTGAGATGGGAACCACAGTCCCACTGTGTCCACATGGCATGCTTACCCCAGTCCTGTGAGGTGTTTGCAGCTGAGGAAGCTGTCTGATTCTTGACCCAAGTTATTGCAGGATATAGGTAACAGAAGTCATGTGGAAGAGAAAATCAGTATTCTCAATGTAATTTAAGAAAGTTTGATAGCAAATGGAGGCTGTTGGCAACAAATCTGACTTAAAAACATTAGAAGGGAAAAATAACCTTGCTGTTACTGCTTTAATTTCTGTAAGGAAGGTTTAGCACTTCTTCATAGATATGTGTTGAGGTTTTCCTTGTGTTAGGTTCTTGGGGTGGGGGGGTTTTGTACCTGATTTTGTTTGTTGGGTATTTTGTTTGCTTGGGCTTTGATGGGTTTTGTTTGTTTGGCTGTTTTGTTTTGTTTTTTAAAATCTAGGGGTGGGAAAATGAAACATAAATAACAAGGCTTCCCAGAGAGCAGTCCTCTTCTAGGGATGTATTAGGTATTGTCCTTCATCTGAAGTGAAAGCCAGAGACACTAACTAAATTAAAAACTTGTCTGGAAAGTCTCTGAATTAGCTCATATGAATAGACTCCAGACTCTTCTTAGCCATCCCACCTCTCTAAATTACTCTTGCATAGACTTTAATTTTTATTACTTGTCCTGTAATTGCTTTTTTAGTGGATAGTAGTAATATCTTTAGATGCATTTTTATCTTAATGTAGAATAAACCGAGTTCATGCTTTAACATGCCTGTAGTCACTTTCAGAAAGGGGACAAACAGAGATGGGGAATTGGGGAAAAGCACTTGAAATGCTGGGAATAAAACACACAGAAAAATCTTGTTTAGTGTGTAGGCTCGATTAAATGCTAGCTGTGGGAGGGGTTGAGGGAAAAGTACTGTGAAGAAAATAAGAAGTGCGGCATCAAGCACTCTAGTAATGAGGTGTCTTTGGGATGTGCTGTGTTATTTCTTTTTTCTTTTTTTTTATTTTCTTAAATTTTGAGTTTGGTTTTTTTTTTCCTATACATCAAATAATGCTAATTATTTAAATGGCTCAGATCAGGTTCTACTGAGTGACCTTACTCTTGTGACTGCAGTTAACACTAACCTCAGTTGTTAAGAGCAGCTGTAATAAAGTGCATGTGCCCTGTTTTGCTGGACTAATACTGTAAGTGACCAAAAGGTGACCAGGCCCTCTGCAAAGCCTGAGCAATGTCAGGTTGCAGTGAATGCAGGAAGGTAAACTAGTAGAGAGACAAAAGGACTGGCAAGATGATGAAGTGTTCATTATAGAGATGGGAAAGTGGCTTTGACCAAGACAAAGAAAAACTTGAGGGTTCCTTCTTTTTAAGGAACACTGGAATGTCTCCAAGCCAGCTAAACTTCCTTCTGAAGATGACGGAAAAGAAGACCCTGCAAAACCAGCTAGTACTGTCAGTCAAGCTAAAGAAGTGAAGAAGATAAGCCTTTTTGAGGAAGATGATGAGGAGGATTTATTTGCAATCACTAAAGAGAGGTGACTGTCCCGGGAGGGGAGTGGGGAGGCATTTTTTCAGAACAGCTCAGCAGCCCTCTCAAAACCAGATGGACCCAGGCCTATTGCAAGTGTTGTCCCTTGCTACTGCTGCTGAGGAGGAAGTAGAGGTGTGTGAGTAGGAACTGGCAGGGCTGAGCTCTGGACTGTTTTGTATCTGTGGTGGATCATTCTCTTTGTCACCACTGAACTGGGGTCTCTATTTCTATGCCTGTGATAAAAAATCCTCTTGACCTCTTTTTATCTCCACTTCTGCAGAAAGCTGTGCAGACAAGAGAGAGAGTGATAGAGTTGTTGAGACAATGGGGAAGCTGAGTGCTGTATCTGGGACCACTTGCTGCAAATGATGGTCCTAAGTGATGCTCTTAAACAGATTCAGTGCATGGCCTCTGAAATTTTTGCCCTGAATCTTCCACTTTCTCCTCTCTTTCACTGCAGCCAAAGAAAGCCACAGAAGGTATCACTGTTATTTGAAGATGATGCTGTTAATGGAGAATCATTCTTCAGCTCCCAATCAACACTACTTCCTTCAGCTGCTAAGGCTGCAGTGGTAACTCCTCATTTTTTAAAACTAACATGGAACACTTAGTCTTTTTATAGTCTGCCTTCTTCATTAGGTACTGAATGTAAGTCTAACTCATTTTTAGACAATGGTAGCTCTAGCAATTTGGAATGGGAAGAGGGAAGACTCTACTCCTCCATGTAAGTTCTTACTACCACTTGCCTAATAGATATTTCAAAATCTTCTTGACTACTAACCCTGAATTTGTTTGGTTTATGCTAAAAGCCCTTCCTAGGGATGTTTTGAAAACTCTCAACCATAAACTACTGCTAAAAGGAACAAACAGCTGACTGCTGACTCTGGAGCCAGGGCCTCACCCTTTGTCTTACCCTACCAAGCTGATTCAGACATGTAAACAGGCTTCTTACTGGCCCTTCCTTGTGTGTGCTCATGTCCATCCTCTGTCTTAGGAACTTAGCCCATGGTGCTAAGCCTGGCTGCTTGTGCTTTGGAATTGAGAGTAGGAGATGCAAAGGTTTAATGCAGCTGTATCTGTAGTGGGGGTTCCTGTACATGTGCTTCCTGGCACTCTTCAACCAGATTCAAAAACCTGTAATACTGGAAATCAAGTCACAAACCAGAATGTCCCATGGGATGAAAATAGGAGAAGTCAAGCATGTTGCCAGTGTCCTAGACCTCTGCAGAAGGCAAACTGAAACTCTTCTATCCCACAGCAGCATATGCTCTTTATATACCCACCAATTTTGTGTCACCAACGTTCTCTTAATTTTACAGGAGAAAGTAAAGCCAGCACAAGCACCATCTACCTTTAATGAAGAAGAAAAGGAGGAAAAGGAAGATCTGGCAGATAAAGCAGCCAAGTCTAACCAGATAGAAGATACATTGTGGGGCTTAGAAGAGACTGAAGCAACTCCTGTGCCTAGGGGAACAGATGTTGCAGGGAAGCAAACAAAGGAAAAAGTGAGGGATTTTCTTACGTTAATCTGAAATTTGGTAAAGATTAGGTTAAAGAAAACCCATAATCTAACAGTGCTGCTCCGGAACAAATATTTTTCTGGGTTCCCTCTTCTGTTGCTAAGGACAGAGTAACTCTGTCTCCATTTAGCAAAATCACTTGTCTGTCAAACAGCAAATTGATTAAATGCCATTTAAAAGTTGTTTTCTAACCTAACGTCTGTGAGAGGTTTGTTTATTTTTGGGGAAGGGGATGGGCAGAATCTGTTTCATTTTTTCTTCAGAGTAGGTTGGGTAATCTTTACTCACATGAACAGAGCTTTCTTTTAAAAGAGGAAAGCCTAATGTGTAGGCTTTTCTTCAAGCTCAGTAACTTTTTTTCAACATAATGTCTGATGAGTTATGAAGTGGTTAAGTGTTATCCTGGTAGCTGTGGCTTTCAGCATTGTGAATTTCTGCTGGGCAATACTGTTACAGAACAGTATTGATGTGCATTGTTAAGTGTATTACTGCAGAAGTTTCAGCAGAACTGATCGTGGGAATGGTCTTACTCGAGTGGTTGCTGGGGAATCAGCAGCGGATGAGTTTCCATAGTAGTTATCATGCTTTGCACTTTCCTGAGCACATTCAAGGTTCAAGTAGTGCTGTTCACTGTAAAGAATCCCAGGTGGTATGAACTAGATAACTTGGAGATAATGGCAAAGCTGTTTAATGCATCCTTGTGGTGCATGGGCAGTCTGACATACAGATGAGGAGCAAACCTTATGCATGAGTTGAATACAGTTGCCTGCTTGGTAATGGATTGCAGAACTCTGACCACTGCTGGTATTTAACCAAGAATGCTTAGTGGGTTTTTTGGGCAAACTTGAAATAAATAACAGGCTAATGTGTAATTTATTTTTTTTTTTGGTGGAGCCTTTTGCAGCAATATCCTCAGAGCCAGCTGGCAATTCAGATCTGTTTGCAACATCCCCACCAGCTCTGGAGAAAGATGTCAAGAGCCAAGCTAAAAAAGTGTTGAGCCTGTTTGAGGAGGAGGAAGAAGAGAGGCTGGATGATGACAGTGGCATAAAAAATGCACAGAAAGAAATTGGTGTGGTGAGTATAGGGAAGTTCTTGAACACTAGGAAATAGTATTTCTACCTCTACTACTCCAGGCAAGGGTGTAGTTTTTAGCCCTTCCTTTTCTTCATGCCATGGAAGCTAATGTTTCTCAGTTTCTAGACTTCCAGATTCTTGGGTGAGAAATTAAGCCTGCTCTTCCTCATGATCCTGAATCCCTTTGTGAATTTTCCTGTCCCACTAACTCAAAAGCCTTTTGCTGCATGCTAGTATGAAAAGAAATTTTGTACAGATGTTTTGGTGCAGCTACTTGATGTCTGCTATACAGAGCTGACTCCTCAGTTGCTCCTCAAAGGTCAGAGGTAATAGGAAGTAGAAGGTTGTAGAGTTTTAAGGCTGTAGTTTATCCCTTTATTTTCATTATATTGTTGCAGTTTGCTTGCTGCATATATGCCTGCAGACTTAGCTTCAGTAAGAATTATCTTAATCCTGTGTTTACTTCTGTTTTTCAAGTGTGTGTATTCACTTCTTTAAAAAGCCTCCAGCTGCCCTATTCTTACTGTCTGGCTTTCCTGATGTAGTGTATACCATCAAGAGGTGGACTTTTAATTTTTAGTAGCAATATCCTTGAATCCATGGCAATGTTCTTGTTTCTACTTAATGCAATGTAACAAAATTTTCTCTGTAAATTTGAAGTTGTGTCAAAAAGCACATACTGTATACTACAGTGTACCACAAGGTTTTGGCATCTTAGTGTGACCATGTAAAGTAAGTTGTCAACTCTAAAGGCTATGCACACTTTATTCAGAAGTCCTTGGAGCTGAATTAAATAGATGGCTCTTTGAGAAAAATCCCTGTTTATAGCAGCTTCTGAGAATCAGACTTTATTCTTCTGACAACTGCTCCTGCTGCCTGGATTTTGTGTCTGATGTCATGCTACTGGACATTGAGTCATGTTCCTGAAGAGACAGATGAGTGGTGAAACACAGATACTGGCCCTTACTGAGACACTGAGTGGAGCCTTTGTGTGAAAGTGAGACCTGGGTGCATACAGTGCACTGTGATCATAGGAGGGCATTGCTTTTGCTGATACTGGTTGCTTTGCCGGGTAGTGGAGGGCTTATAAGGCAATGTGTATGATTTCAACCTTTCCCCTCTCCCTCCCCCCAGCAAATTTGAAAGTAGTTCTTGCCAAAGGCAGACAGTATGTTCTGTTCTTCATTGTGAGGGTGTGCTTACTTTCCCGGGAGAACAGGGAGTCTAGCAACAATAATAGCTTTACAGGCCCTCAACTTTTTAAAAAAAATATATTTTTTTAATTCTTCTTTGAAAAGGTAGCTTAAAAAGATAATTAAAGAGATTCTCTTCCTCTCACTTCTATGTCCTGCACCCTTAGCAGAAATTTTAAAGGCATAAAAGTCTTACTGGAATATAAACCTTATTGTACAGTGCTGATAACATACTGAAAACCTTTTTTTTTTTTTTTTTTTTTTCCTTCAAAGGAAGCTTTACTGGTAAATAGTAGCAGCTGGATCTTAAATCAGCAGACCCAGATACATTGTGGCTAATGCCTTATCATTAAATCGAACTATAAATACAAATTGTAAGTTTTGCAGATTCAGTCAAAATAAAACAAAACTGGCAGTTGTAGTTTTATTTTTGTTACCAGGGTCATAGTACAGCCTTAGGTGAATTGTAACGTGTCTTATCACTAGGAAAATAACCTCCTTAAAGAGGGACTTTCTCACTGTGGACCTTTCTCCTCTCCTTTCAGGCTTCTGAGAAAACTGCTCGGCCCAAGAGCACCGGGGTCTTTCAAGATGAAGAGCTGCTCTTCAGCCACAAACTTCAGAAGGACAATGATCCAGATGTTGATCTCTTTGCCAGCCCCAAGAAGTCAGTGGTGAGTTCATAGTCCTCCTCTGAACCTCCTATTTAAAAACAGTCTTCCAAATGCACAGCCGACTGGTTTTTCTTGTTTGGACACAGCATAGAAGTCACTGATTTCCAGGAGGGCCAAATGCTAATATCAGTTCAGGCATCATGGGCTGAAGGCGATGTGCTTTGGATCTGTGACTCATCTTTTCTTTATTCTTTGTTTCTTTAGTCTGCAAACCGTGTCCTGAAGCCACCATCTGGAGGAGGCCTTTTTGGGGACGATGATGAGGATGATCTCTTCAGTACTGCTAAAACAAACCTTCCGGTATCTGTTCCTCTACTGTAAATGGCTTATATAAAAGACATTGGAAGGAAGTATATGGAAGGGATTTTCTCCTTATGTATTTCCACAAGAAATTAGGTGACTTCTCAAATCTTTTTGAGATAATAGAAATGGTCATTGTGACCCTGAAGACATAGGGAACAAACAGATGCTTTAGGTCTCCTGAAGTTGGGATGAGAGAGTTGGATTCTGTTTCTTTTTGTGTACCACTAGGACTGGTTTAGGTATAAGAGAACACACCTGAGCAGAAATCAGAGTAGTAGAGTTTGTATTGTTTAGTTGTTTAACTTGCTAATATTGCTTCCCTGTACTTCATGCATGACTGATGAGCCTTGCTCTATGAGTTATGTAATTCAAACTTCTGCAGGTTGGTTTGATCTAAGGTAGTGATGTGGTATTAAAATCCTCATGATCATTGGATTGTTTTTAGAGGGTGAGCAGCTGCACTAATGAACTAGACTGCAATACAGGTGGTCTGAGGTCAAAGTCTTACCATGCATTCTAAACTACTACTCTAAATGTATTTAGCTTAATTAAATTGAAGACAACTTTTACTTTAGTCTGTTTTCATGTCTATAGCTGGAAGTTAGGCTAGGAAGCTGGCAATAATTCCTGGAAACAGTTTCTTTGAGGACTATGGAGTGGATGGTCTTAAGTAATTAGCTCTTGGAAGCTATATATGGAGCCTGTTTGCTTGAAAACATAAAAATAGCACTGTTCCTTTGCTAGCTTTGTGCTTTTATTTTCCCTGCTGTCTTGCGTATGAGGAAATATGCATGCACTTGAATGTTTATTGGTACTCTCATTGTTAATCATTAGCATAGACAGCAAAGGTTGAGGTAGGCTAGAGGAATTGAGGGGTGGAAGGCCCTTACATTTCAGAGCCAAAAGACAATGCCACTATGCACTGCAGAATCGAAAGGTGTAGCTAGTTTTCTGTTCAGTTAAAAACAAGATTTTAAGAAGTTTTGCTTGGGTTGTTCTTTTGGGGGTTTGGGCTTTTTTGGGATCTATACGCCATGCTTTTTACCCCATTCCTGTTGACTTGGTGATCTTAATGCTTTCAGAAAATAGCCGAGAAGAAAACTCTTCAGACCAATGTTGGCCCTTCCTTAGAGAGCAGTAACCTTCTAGAAAGTACTTTAAGTGCCAAGCAAGATGAAACTCTGAAGGCAGCAACTACCGAGGCAAGTACTTAAATCTTGCATGCCTTGAACAGCATGCAAATAAAAAGGAGATGTATCATCCAGTTTTAAATAAGTGTCTTGGAAGATGAAAACTAATGCCTGGATTCACTGGCTGCAAAGCAGCAAAGCATGGCCGAACTTGTCTTTGGCTTATCAGCAGGTGCACTGTTACTATCAAGAAGTTTAAATACTATTGATGCAGTGCCCACACATATATGAAAGTACAAGGCAGTGAAGAGCTAGACCTTAGGTCCAGCTGGATTGAAAATGGGTCGTTGTTTCTTCTTCTCTGAAGTACCAGTGTCTGTTGGGGTGAATGTGATTTTTAAAGGTCGTCCTTTTCAGAAAGAAGATCAGGGCATGCAGCAAAATCTGTGGCTGTTGAGAATCTTATCTTGGAGATTTTATGATGAGCAAACAAGACTCCTACTGCTGTCCTTAATCTTGCAGAATCAAGGGTCTCTGGGAGACGTAGTGTGGATCTGAGTTCTGTCCTATGCCTCACCAGAACTACTTTTTGGATTTTCATGTGTAGGAGCACCTTAGCTGATTTGATTCATTCCCTGAGTCTTAGAATTGACTGTAGTCTTCAGACCAAGCAGCTGCTCTCCTCTTTTAGTCTAGTCTTCTTTCTGGCACTGCTGGCCTGCTTTCTGTAGAGGAAGACTCACTTCTCTGAAGCTGTGTGGTACAATTTTGAAGCCCTCTTAGCTTCCATGTGGGCTTCCTTGAAGTCTATGGCCCGACTGTAGCCAGTCACGAAGAGAAAGGTTAGTTAGATCATAATATGGCAATATGGCTTTAGAGAATTTTTAGAGGACAGAATAAGCAAGGACAGAGGGTAGCTGTCATGGTTTGATTTCACTGGTGGTGGCTGTGACCTGGAGAAGATGGAAGTTGTTGGGTTACTATGGCAAAGTATAATACTGGGTAGAAGGAAGGTGGAATGAAATGTGATAATGAAGATAGGTCCATGGCATGTGGGAATCTGAAAACTGAGTGACTATAGCTCTAGTGCTAGAATGTGATGATGACAAAGTATCTTCAAAAGAAATTGGTAAGCAATTAGCTGCTTTCTATAGATGTATTGAAGTGCAAACTATGCTCTGGTTGATGACAACTTGTCCACTTGTTTAATCCAGTGTAATTTTGTGCAGAAATCTACAGGTCCTGTTCCCATTAAAACCAAAGAGCCCTCATCTCGGATTGGAAAGCTACAAGTAATTAACTTTACTGGCATTTTAACTTTCAAAAAAAATAATAATCTTCCTTGCCTCACTGATGGCTTTCCCTAAAAACAAAATCTTATTGCTTCCTTACCTTACTCTCGCAATATTATTTTTTTCAGATGGCGTATTTTTGATTACTTTTTCTGTATTGCATGTTTAATATTATTTCCCCCTTCTGTTTCAGTCCTGACTCTGAGAAGCACTATTTACTCTGTTTGGGGGGCAGAGGGTGGGTTCCTCTTTGACCTGCTGTTCTTCTCAGCACTGTTAAGTATGTTTAGAGACTCATAAGGATATTTTCAGAGACCCCTAGGGGTAGCTTTGGGTATGTCCCTCTTCTGACATGAAATGACTAATAACTATCTATATCACACTATCACTCAAAGTCACAACCATTGTGTCCTCAGGCAGAATATTGAGCTGTGTGTTTTGGTGTGACATAATGTGACCATGCTGTTCCTGGAGCTATTATACACAATAATAGTGTTGACCACTCTACAGATTCAGTGAGACAGAGAATGTGGGAGACACAGAAGTTCATAGGTCTGAGAAAAGCCAGGCACTTTGGAAGTAGAACTTGAAAGCCCAGATGCTCTAGTTCTTACTGCTTCTCTGGAGCCGTGCTTGCTCTGGAGCAGTAGTAATGTGATCTCTTTTTGTGTGTATGTTTTTGTTTTCTTTGTTTTGTAGGCTAACTTAGCTATTAATCCTGCAGCCTTACTACCAGGTGCAATGCCTAAAGTCTCCAATGTAAAGTCCCCCTTACCAGTGCTGGACACTCCATTACATGAACCCAACGATGCACAGAACAGCGAAGCCTTGTCTGTGTCAGGAAACAGGGAAGAACCAGGTGTGAGCTTTGATCAGCCCATGCAAGCGGATACCTTGCACAGCGCCAATAAGGTAACCTTGGTATTTAGGGGGAGAGAAGAGGGGATTAAAAATACAGTCTGTCCTCATGCAGGAATTTGGTTTGGTATGCAAGTTCTGCTAACGGTGTGGTTTATCTGAATCTAAATGGAAATGTGAAAGTCTAATCCCCTCTCATTTCTGTGGATCACTGAAGAGAAAGTGAAGGAAAGTGAAGCCTACTATATACTTCTCTCCATAAGGGGCTTATTTTGCAAAGGCTTGATTCTGTGTCTTTTTAAAGTATATGTGTATGTAAAGTACAGTGCATTTCCCTATAGGTTGAAGTATCTTCGTATAACATCTTGTCCTACCCCAGGAGGCACCAACCTAAAAAAGCGTAAAAAAGGCATCTTGCTAGGCTAACTGTAAAATCTGTTACAGACAACTGCTTTGACAAGCTATCAAGAACTGCTGTATGTTGACCTTTACTTCCTCTGTGGATAAAAATGTCATGCTGTCTTGAACTGTCACTCTCAATTCTTTTTCAAAGAAAACCTTTGTTTTCATACAAAGCCAAAACAAGAAGAAGTGTTACAGCTTTTGACATGGCAAATCTCTAGCTCCTGACTCACTTGTTTTTTACTCAGACTTTTTACTTTATGGACTGCAAAAGGCATATTCTAATTAAAGATTTAATGGTTCTGTAGAAAAAGTAAGTGTGAACCGTGTAGCTAAGATTTCATCTGGGTGCTACTGATTGTATAAGTAAGTCTCTTGGGCTTCCTAGCAGCAACAGCAATTTGAGTAAGATAACTTAGAATCTTAACTTTGATTCTTTCTTTCTTTCCTTAATGCTGATAAGGTTGTTCATTACTAGATGAGCACAGAGATGACTTGGGAAGATGCAGCAGCTGTCACCACAATGGCTGACATGATCCCTTACTGATGAGTTTGAAGCTTGTACACCAGACTAATGCTTACCATAGTTGTTTCCAATAGCAGCATGTCCCACACAACAGACAAAGCTCTCTATTGTGCTACTTTTAAATAGATAGGCTTGCAAAAGAATAGAGTGCCTGTAGCTGCATATGATCAACCTTGAATGTTCAATTTAGTGCAGTGATGATGCATGTTTTTTTACAGAAGTAATCTCAGGAGAAGCATCTTGTGGTTCAGGTTACTTTTTTTTGGCATATCATTGCTTCTTCAAGCTTTCAAGTTTGAGTTTAAGCTGTAAATATGCAGCCAAATGCACTTTCTTCTAAAGGCTGGAATGAAGCAACCTACCCAGCATTCTGGCTGTCCTCTTAGAGAACAGTGCATGGAGCAATTAATTAAAGAGAAGAGGAGGTTGTACTGATCCATTTCCTACCCATGTAAATACTCCTGTCCACGTGGGTTATGGTAGAGGCTACAATGGAAACTTGCAAGGGAGCTTCCTTAAAAGCAGCAATTAACTGCAATAGGCTATGCAGAAAATGAAATTGCATGGAAAACATAATTAGTCATGGCTTTGACAGACTAACTGTACTGTAGAAGCCCCTGGATTAGCAAGCTGGCAGACTGACTAAGGTATTACCTAAAGCCAAGGGGCTAGAATGGCTTGCTGTGTTGTGACTCTCCACTTGCAAGCACTGTTGCTTTTGTTCACCAGTTCCACCTGCTGTGGAATGACTACAGGCAGCAAATCCCAAGTCCTGGGTTATTTTTCTGAACTTGACTCCAAACTATTCCAATCTTTAATGTGCCATGGGGCTTTTTCCTTATGTATAATCCTGCTCTGCACTTTCTCCTTTCTTGCAGACCAGGATCAGGGTTACAGGAAGACGAAGACCTCCTAGCAGAATGGCCCGACGTCTGGCTGCCCAAGAGTCCGAAGGGAGCGAGGAGGTGGACAGTACTAAAGAATCACAGTTCTCTCTACCAAAACAGACAGTAGTGAACATAAAGGAGCCTCTTGCTACTGAAGCAGAATCCAAGGAAAATGGCTTTCTCTCTGGCTTGTCACTAGCAGCTCACAGCAGTGTTTTGTCTGCTGGGACAAACAAACTCCTTCCTCCAGAATCCACAGAAAATGGGGATGACCTGTTTGAATCGGAAGACGTTTTTGCTAGCAGCTCAACGTCCAGACCAGCTGCACAATCAAAATTAAAGGAGGGAATGCCAGACAGTGTGGCTAACAAACCCATCAAGTGCAGAGAGAAAAAGCCTGATCTGTCTGTTCTGGGTGATCAGGACAGCAGTGATCTCTTCCAGCCTGTACAGCAAAAATCTTCAACAAAAAGCAGCCCCATACCTTTTTTGGAAGAAGAGGAAGACTCTCTCTTCACTTATCAGAAAACTGGAAAAAAGGAGTTGAAATCTGCTGTACACCAAGCAGTTGACCCTGCTGCCCAAGATATCTTTGAGGTAACGGTTGAAGCTGCCATGTTGGCTTTTTTGATCCTCAGGGCCATATTTAGACCCATCTACTTAGATGTTTAGTGGAGGCTGCCAAATAGGATGGGGTGTGCAGGATAGGTAGTGATAGAAGTAAACTGTCAATCCTGCTCTGCTGCTGGGCAATGGAAACCCTTTATTTGGTTGTTTATCCCCTTACTTGCAGCAGTGATTAAAAAGTGGAGCAGGCATAATACAGGGCAGGCATGTCACTAAATGTGCTGTGACAACATACCTTTTTCAGAGTAATGAAGTATTTGGTTCTTATCTGTCTATTCAGTGCACAGCAGCTCAAATAACACTTTAAAAAAAGGAATAAAATTGTTGGGCTGGGCAGCTGATAACAGGCCTTGGTGTGCAGTACTTGACCTGTGAACAATCCACCACTAAGGCACTTCTGCCAAGTGCCCCAAGGGACTCAAACTTCTCATGTTTGAGAATCGCAGAATCAGTTAGGTTGTCATCAAGACCAACCTTCGACTGACAAGCCCAAGAAGCCCAAGGCTGTCAGTCTTCTAAACATCTCAGGTGCTGTGTACAGATAATTTGACCATTCTCTTGAACTATGTTGTGGGTTGATGAAATCTCTCTGTGTTTTCTCCAAGGATGATATATTTGCTACTGAGGCAATTAAACCAATGAACAAAGTGAAAGAAAAAATGCCAGAGACTAACTTGTTTGATGATAACATTGATATTTTTGCGGATCTTACTGTAAAACCAAAAGAAAAGAAGACCAAGAAAAAGCTGGAACAAAAATCCATATTTGATGATGATATGGGTAAGTGTATGTTTAAGTAAATGTCTTTCTACTAATCTCATAATATTGTCCTGAATTGCACTCATCTAAGATATTTTAGAACCCTCTGCTTTCTTTTAACTTCAGCTGCTCTGAAATCTCTAGTCACCTTTGGATTTTAACCTTGGATGAGAACTTCCTAGATTTGCAGAACTAGCATGGCATTTAAATGGTTTAGGAGAGTGTATAAAATTGTTCTGAGAGAAAGGATAGTTTAATTTCTGTAGGGGTTTTCTTACCTGAAGGAATTAAAAAATTACACTTACCTGGAGTAAGAGACTAATTTCATGTTGTTATGGCTCTGAGACACGTTCTGTGTTTCAGTTTGTGCAGCTTTTTGTATTGTACTGTCAGATGAGTCACTGATATGAACAGTGAACAAACATTGAACAAATACGAACAAATTATTCCCATCTCACCTTCACTATTGTGTTGACTACCCTGGAGCCTGTAAGCTTTTGTTTACATCCATGGTCCCAGGTCAATTTACAGATACTACACCTGAGAGCAAAAGTTTGCCATGTATCATTTGTTGAAAAAAACAGCAAGTAGTAATGTGAAAGGCTGGCAAGCATACTCCTTTCTTCTCCATCAGTGGGGACTCTGAAAGTAATTTGATCCTCAGCTGTGTTTGTTCTCAGGCTCTTCATGTTTATAGCTGTTCTTTGGGATTGCATATATTTCTTTACTAAGACAAAAAATTCGCTTCTCTGGCTTTGGTTCTTGTCAAGTTTTCATTCTTTGTCACTAATTCAAATTGAATCTCACTTATTGCTGTTTTACTTGGACTGATGCTAAGCATTCCAGCCTGATAGAATGACCTGGCTAAATTTGTAAATGTGTTACAAAACTTGCCAGAGAATGAACATCTTGAGATTTCAAAACCTTCTCAATTAATATAAAATATGAGACTTAAAGGTTTGCTAGGAAGATATTGAAATATATATTGGATTATTAAGAAAACCTTAGTTTAATCATTTACATTTTTCATGTAGCCTATGCAAATGAAACAGTACATAGGTGCAGTCTGGGGGGATGGAGGCTGCAGGCTGTTTTCCTTTGCCCTACCACAGCTGTCCAATTGCTATTTACTGCATTTGTATTAGGCTTGTGGTAGCAATATTAGAAAAACCATCTCAGCTCTTTATCCTAGCCTCCTCACTGACCTTATGGCTGATGTCACAAATATCTTAATGTCACCCCTGCTAGCCTGCAAAATGGTGACTGAGCTTTCCTGTGTGTTAACAAATACTGTTTTCCATGGCCAAAACTTTTCTGTTCCTTAAGCCTTGTTATAAAATGAGAGTGATACCTCTACTGCTTATGGCACTCACTGTTCTTCCCCTTTGCTGTAAAGCTAATCCATGTGATAGCTTCTTGCTCTGGAGTGATGCCAGTAGGGGATTACTCTGTTTTACTGCCTTTCTAAACTGCTCTTATGCTGAAATGTGGTCCTGGATTATTCCTGTGTAATCCCTGTCATCAGCACAGTAGCAGACACATGCTGAAGTGGAAGTAGCAGCAAGAAGAGACAGGGAAACACATTGTGATAGACCACTTTGTGCTTGCCCTCTGCTCAAGGTTAAAGAAGATTGAAATACTAGTTTTTATACTCTGGACTAATAAATGGCTATTAATCTCTACATAGCACCCATTTTTTTAACAGAGATTCAAGACCAGTTACGTGCTACTTACACTGGCCTTGCAAATCACTAGTGATCCTCATATCTCAGTCTTGTAATTTTTTGGTTTTATAATCCAACTGCATAATCTGAATATCCTAAATTTCTTAGTTTACAGTAGGAGATATGCTGGTTTTTTATGCTCAGGAAACCTCACAGCAGCACTTTAGCATGTGTATGGCTGCAGCTTCATTTCTTTTCATAAGCACAGTCCTAAACACCAGCAGCACTAGCCACAGCAAGAACTGCAGGACTGTGAGCTCTGCTGCTGACATGAGCTATCCATGTTGGAGGGTTTAGTTTCTACGTGTTATCCTCCAGGAGAGAACTCTGTCTTAATGGCAGTGTGATATTTTTCCACTTTGTGTTCCTAGTTATTCGCATCAGAAGTGTTTGTATTGAGGAAGGTGGTGGGAGATCTTGATTCAAGACTGTAGACAGGCTTTTTGAATATTCATCAGGATGATGGTTGTAGCTGTCATCTTAGCAGTGCTCTGTTCTCAAGGGATTTATGTCGTGTTCTTTCTGTAGATTAAAGGCTCGTGGTTAGTGGATGTCAACGCTAGTTGCTAGCAACTACCATCTTTTCCTCTTCTGATTTTCTTTGGCAACAGCCTCACAGCTCTTGGATCTCTCAGGTTCCTCAGACTCTAATGTTCTAGATAAGAGGGATGTTGTCTGGCACTTGCACAATGGAACTTATTGTGGAGCTTTAATTTATTAGTACTTTTCAAATGCTTATGAGAGCTTGAACATGTATAAAATATAAGTAGTATATTTTATACTGTCTACTGAGAAGAAAAAAAAATTTCTTAATTTGACTTACAGCTAACAGCTCCCACGTATGTCCTTACAAATGCCTCCAGAATTGCAAGTAGCAGGAAAGCATTTGTTTGTCACAGAATGTCCTTGGCGCAGTCACCGCTGTGTGCTGGCGTCTCTTATCTACAACATTTACTTCTGTGTAGCAGTCGCATTCCATTAAAATCCATCTTTTTTTTTCTTCCCTTTAGATGATATCTTCTCTACCAGCCAAGTCAAGATACCAACTCCCAAAACCAGACCTTCCCAAACAGCCTCAGAAGCAAAATCTGAAAGCAAGATCCTGAGCACGTTTGATGACCCGTTGAATGCCTTTGGAGGCCAGTAGCCAAGGGGACTGTTGCAGAGAGGTGGCCTTCCTTATGCCCTGTTCAGTACTAATACTCTGGATTCTCTTAATTCAGTAGAGCTGAAATGAGATGGATGTGGATATTTAAATGAGATTACCATTTAAAATGGTTAGTATTCTCCTGTGCTAGTCTAATTCTGCTAAATTATATATTTTTTAAAGAATAGAGTAACCTCATGCTATTATGTTTCCATGGTGCCCAGATGAATATAGCCTGTGCAATACCTGCAATGAAGTAATCTATTATATAAAGGATAGTTTGTTTTATTGAACAGATTTATAGATAAAATAATGCATAAATAGTAAATGGAGTCTGTTAAACCTGCTCTGTCTGCATGTCTTATTTTCCTCTTTACCCCTTGCTTAGAGTGTGCATCATGACTTGAAAACAACCAAAACCACTACCATGCCTTGTCTGGGTCAGCTGCCAACCTGCTGAGTTAATATTAGGGTAAGACTGGGTTTGGCTATCAGGTACAGCTTCTCTTATGGAATCAAGCAGTTAACAAATCTCAGTGCCGGACTTGATAGCAGCTAGAGATGAGATATTTCATATTGGCAGCCAATGTGGTCTATAAAAATAACAACAGTTAACACTTCCCTGCCAGGAAGCTCATGTTACAAATGAGCACCGAGTGGTCCATGAGAACAACAGAAACCTAACGTGGTCTTCTGTTCAAGTTGTAAGCCACTAAATGAGATTTTTCACCTGCATGGATTTGGCAGAGTTTTGCAAATAACACCTTCCACAAAGTCCATCTGTACAGAGCAGCTTGGTCACTTGAGAGCTAACAAGCCCATGTACTTTATGCAGAGACTCTTTTGCACATTAAGGCTTGCTGTCTCGTTTGCCTTCTCATCCATAACACGTTGTAGGCTGTTTACAGGAGGTTGCTATTCTGTGGAATCCCTTTAACTGTCTGGTGTATTTGGCTTAACCTTGCTTCCTGTATTTTCTAGCTTCCCCTTCTGGAATAGATGCCATTAACCATACCCAGTGGTAGATACTTGCTCTCCTGCATGCGTACAAGGAGAGCAAATGTATAAATACAGATTGATAAATGTTTCTTTTATTATATCAGTGATTGCCTGCAATTCTGACTAGATGCTCTGCTTTTATGATAATGATGTACTACTTTATATCCAACTCTTAAGACTGTTCTGCTCTGTGTGAATTTAAAGCATGTGCTCAGAGGACTTCTTTAAGAGCAATTCCTACTTTCACTGGAGCCCTGGTTCTGAGACACCTGCTTCAATCTCTTGTTTCTCCAGTTGAATTTACTTTATCAGGCACAGTAAGTACTACAGCTGAAGCATCTAGCACTAATGAGGGTAAAGCAGGAGGAAAGGTTGGAAGGGATAAAGGAGAAACGTGATGCATTGATTTGTGCCATACGTGGGCCTGACAATGATTCATGTTAAGTGGGGGGGTAAGTTGGGAGTAGCAGCTTGGAAAAGAATGTGGGAGCTATTTGCAAATGGGTGTCTACAGTGAAAGTGCTTGCACTTTATTTATAGGCATTACATCTGCTTATGTCTCATACATGATTTGGATTGCTTCTTTACTCCTTTCTTCTGTGCTTAGAAGGGCTTCAAAGACATACTGGAGGAAAAGAGGAAAAAGAGGTGAATTCTTTTTTTTTTTTTTTTCTGCATCCTCCTTTCTCCTTGGTCCTTCACATTAATAACTTCTATAGCATTGCAAGGATGGCTGTTCACAAGCCAAGAACCCTGAGGGCCAAAAGCTCTTGAAGTAGGAGAAAAATAAAGCTCATGCCTTAAAGTGTTTCTTAAACTTAAATGTGAAAGTTCAGCAGAGAAAAGCTCTTGATATAAACTTGCACTATGATGATCAGAACCTTTCTTCCCCTCCAGTCTTTTTCTAAGCTGGCACAGGGAGAGTCTCTGTGCCTTTCCCTTTGTCTCTTCACATATTAAAATATGTGGTCCTCAGTTTTAACAACCTGTGGGAGCTTGGTCTAGGCACTTCACTTCTGGGAGGTTTTGGTCTGAGTGGTGACTTTTTTAACCGACTTTTGGCTAGATGAGTGATGTTGGTTTGGGTGGTTGTGGGTTTTTTGTTTGTTCTCTTATGTTTTGTTTTTCTTTGCAAATTTGATAAACCATGGCTGCGTTTTTCTCTGAAGAGCAGAGCTGGAGGCCCAGTGTTTCAATGCCCAGGAGCTCTTGTCACAGTGCTCCTGTATGTGCTACATGCTTGTGGAAAGCCACAGTGTTTGTTCTGAGTGTCTTAACTGGGCCTAAAGCCTAACAGCTAGTCAGGGTAGGTCTTGCATAATTTAAAACCTAAATGGAAAGTAAAGTGTTTAATGTAATTAGCACCTCCTAATAGGATAAGCTTGTTTTCTCTAGACTGTGATCATCCGAGGGAAGCTCTGCTCCTGGACACCGGCCTGCGGGAGCAGAGGCGAGCGCTGACCTTCAGTGAAGGTGCCCGAGAGCTGTTTCTGGCCCCTGCCACAGGAACGCTCCTGTCCCGGCCGGGGACACCGGCGCAGCTGCGCGCACTGCGAGTCCTCCCGCCCGTGCCGGCCGGGCCGCGCGCTGCGCTGGGACACACCGGCACTCCCCGGGAGCCCCTCGGGCCGAGCGTAAGGTGTCCGTGCTGGCGTTGCCCCTCCAGCGCTCCGGCCGGGGCGAGCCGCCGGTGCCACCGCTCCTCGGCCTTGCCCGGCCCCGCTGGACTCCTTGTTCCAGGAGACCCCGCGGCCGCCGCTGTCACGGGCCCGCCGGTCGCGCTGTGGGCGTTGCACAGACTCACATGACGCTTTGGGAGGGAAGGGGCCCGAAAGCCCGTCCCGTTCCACCCCCCGCCGTGGGCGGGGTTTCCCCTGGAGCTGGGTGCCGGGAGCCCGGTCCAGCCCGGCCTGGAGCACGCCGGCAACGGGGAAGTGCATCCGGGTCCTTCCCCGCGCACGCGCGGCCGCCCCGCGTCTTAACGACCATAACAAGCGGCCCGGCGGCGCCCGCCCCTGAGGCGCCGTGAGCCCCGCCCCTCTGGGGCGCTGATTGGCCGAGCTGCGTGAGAGCGGGCGTCCCATTGGCCCTCGGGCGGGGCCGTCACGGGGCGGGGCAGCGCGGGGGCTGCCGGGCGGTGGCGCCTCCCGGTCCTGCCTCCCCGGCGGCGGCGGCGGCTCCGGCTGCGCTCCCGGTGCGCGCGTCCCGCCGGGCCCGGCCGGTCCGGCGACCTGCAGCGGGCGGGGGGCAGGAGCCGTGTCTCCCCCCGAGCGGGCCCGGCGGCGGCAGGTGAGAGGAGACCCCGCCCTCGCCCGGCGGGCTCCGGGTCCTGGGGAACGCGGCTCCCACGGGGACCCTGCGGCGGGAGCGCCGAGCGCGACGGGGCAGAGGGGCTGTGCTCGACCCAACCGGGTCCAGCCCCGCAGGCGCGGCGGTGTCCGTGCAGGGCAGGGAGGCCGGGGTCGTAGGCGGCGGGGCCCCGCGCCCTGCCCGGGGTGCGAGGCCGCCCCGAGGCGCGGGGGCGGCGGGAGGGGGCGGCTGCTCGCCCGCCTTTGTTCGCGGCCGCTCCGCTCGGCTGCCCGGGCTCGCTGGGCCGGGCTGCCGCCTCCAACTCTGCCTTCCCCGAGCCCAGGCCGGTCCCTGGTTTTGTGCCTTTTAGGAGTTTTTCCTCTATCTCTGACACTGCCGAGGGCTCAGCCCTTCTCGGGAGGTGTTGGGCGTCCAGTTGTCATGTCGTTTGTGGAAACAGAAATAGCAAGGGTAGCAGGTTGCATCTGGAATGCTGACTGAAACGAGAGTCCTAAAACTACAACATCACTAATATATTTTGTGATTATCTTGCACTACCGAGGTAGTAACTTACTGTTTCGGAATAAGAATTTTATTGTTCATCAAGAATAAATTGATATTCTCTTTAACAGTTATGTTCAGATGTTGAAACTGTATTTGTTTGCTTTATAGGTGAAAACTCCTAAAGATGAACAGCAGTGCACCACATGTGTCTTCAAAGCTGACTTGGCTAGAAGTGGAACGTAGTTTCCTGACAGATCTTCTTACAAGGAAGTTGTAAATCCTTTCTAATGGCCAACAAGAAAGAGCCTCCTTTTTTCAATAAGGATAGTATGGGACCGTTTCACTACAAGCTTCCTTTCTATGAAACTATGGAGCTCTTCATTGAAACGCTCACAGGAACATGCTTTGAACTGCGAGTTTCCCCCTTTGAAACAGTTATTTCTGTGAAAGCTAAAATTCAAAGACTGGAAGGTACTATTCTCTCTTATTTCAGTGTAAGCTTTATCACTTTAGAGGAAGAGAGGAAGTCTTGTTTTAAAAATTATACTTGCTAAAATCAAACGAGAAAACTTTAATGTTTAGTAGTGTATATATATAAGCTAGGTGCTCAGTTTTTGGTTTAGATTTAATTGGAGTTGAGTTGTTTTTCTGTTCTTTCTTTTTCCTATAAGTTCATGGCTTAGGCTTCACTGGAATTGCTGTGTTTGCTCTTCTGGTGGGTTGGTTGAGTTGTTGGGGTTATTTTATACACAGTTATTAAGGTTAATCTTAAAAAGGTTATGGATTCTCTGAGCTAAGTTGGTTGTTAACCAGCAGGGATATAATCTTGAGCCATGCAGTATGTCTCTATTGTAACTGAGCATACTTTAAACTTGCTGCTATGCTTGTTGCTTATTAGGTTAGTCAGTTTATGGTTTTTTTATGGTACTGCAGTCACAAGAGCAACTGCAGTGCAGGCAAATCCCAAAGGCAGCTTTAAGTTACAGATTTGAATTTTCTTTAGGTGAGTGATCTTTTGCTGTTAGAGGTCTGGCTAGGCAGTGCTTTGTCTTAAAGTGATGAAGTTGACACATCTTGCGAAGTGAAAAGCTCCTTTAAGTTATGGGGCCAATCCTGATGCTTATGCAAGAAGAAAAGGTGTAGGTTAGTCCTCTCTTACTCCTTTCCCTCTATGCTGAGAATGATCCTGCATGAAAGAATATGATTTGAAATATTTAGATATACATATTTTAACTACTTTCAAGCATTGCATTCTCTTTTTCACTTTGGAGAGGTTAAAGATCTATAGCTGCAGAAGCTGAGAGTTTCAGAGTTGCTAACTTTAAGAAAAGGGATCCTCTCTTTCCCTAGTATACCTGTGTTTTTCATCCTTCTGTCTGTGTGAAACCCATCCTCTGAGAGATGTAATATGATGCTTTAGACTTTAATCTAAGATACTCTTCTCCTCTTATGGAAGTCTGCTCTAAGGGATGGGGGAAAAAAAGGTAGCTGGCACAAGTCTTAAAACACAGAAGCATTGCAACAATAGGGGTGAGTTTTTATTACTGAGATCCACATGGCAGAAGCTCCACCATGCAGGTAACTGTAGTTTACATCCATCTAGCTATAGTAGTGCAGCTGTGTGGATATGCTTTTGTTTCCTGTGGACAGGGCCATAATTAATCACAAGTCAGAGAACGTGTTAAGATGCTCCTGGAGGCTAGAGGTGAAACAAGAAAAGAAAAAGGGTTTCTCTTCTCTATAATTGAACGTAGGTGTAGGAGAGATGCACAGAATGCTAACAAAGGGTGAATTAAAAGGTAACAGAGGCAGTAGAGTACAGGAGATGGCAGGTTATCTGGGCAGTATCTCTGAAGGAGTGAGCTTTAAAAGATACATTAAGAGATCAGTGGGAGATGTGAAGAAGAGGAATTTGTATTTCTTGTAGTCCAAAACATGACACTGTGAATACATGTACTGAATTATACCTGCAACTTATTATTGTAGCCTGGGTGTGCCTAGCTTATAAAAGTATCATCATTTTCTTACTAGAACAACTCAGTAATGAAGTTACAATATTGCTTATTCAGAACTTTGTTCACGTATTGTAGTTCATAGGATGATAAGGTAATTATGACTTAGGTGCCTGCTGTATAGAATTAATTATTAGTAAGTAAATTTCATTAAACATGGAAGATGAGTTCACTGGTGATTATCATTGAATTGCTAAAAGTCAGCTGAAATACCTTGATACTCCATAACAGAGTTAAAGTATCTGTAATGTGCTTATTAATACAATTTATGGGAGACAGAGTGAAAACAAATTGATCAGCTATGTGTGGAGGGAACAGATACACAATAACAAATTAATTTTATGTTGCATTTGTAGTTGCTATTGCATGTAAAATAAACAACTTTTCAGTGATGAAGTTCCTATTATAGGGCACAAATTCAAACAATAAATCACTCAGGTGGAGCAAAAATTTTAAATTTGTTGTGATTTAGCATGGGAAGGAGAAAGTTTACATCTGTTCCTGTTTCCACTGCTGGTTTTCACTTTTTGTTATTGTATTGTGTCAACTTTCTTGGGGTGTGAATCTCTCTCATTTAAGCTGCAATTCTGGCTGGAGAATGTTTCCTGTGCTGCTGGAAGACTATCTAGGGTCCCTAGTATATGTATTGTCTCTGTAGACTCATTTGGGTGCTGAGGATGATAGTGCATAAGCATGCAAAAAGACACATTTTGAAAAAATGAACTGAGACTGGAAACCTCCAAGAAAAAAATCTAGAATTTTATCTGAAGGTAACAAATTTGGTCAAATATTACCAGTACCTCTAATTGTAGGAGGCTAATAATGAAATTAAAACAAGACAAATTGATCTTTGTCAACAACTGGAATCTCAATAGTTGTAGACTCTCTGCACTGTAATAAAAAAGCATAATATGTATGGCATGTTAGGAATTTTGTATACTTCAGATACTGTTTGTCATTCTTGGTGCCTATTAGCAATCTGATATGGAAGGACTTTGTTTACACAGCTGTAGTAGACATTGATACCTTACTAAGAAAGAGCTCCATGTCTCCAGCTATCTGTTTTCAGTGGGTTTTAGTCAGTGAAGAATATAGGTAAAAACTTACTAATGGGTTCTAATTCATCTGAAATTTCAGTGCAAGTCTGCTCATAAGTTGAAGATAAAGCATATCAGATCCAGGCATTTGTCCTCAAATATGTTCCATGCTAAGTAAGCACAAGATTTGTTATAGATGTTGACTTTGAAACCCCTAAGGTAAATCACTTCTAGTCTCAGATTCACTGGCTGAGCCTTTTAAAATGGTTCACTGTGGAAGAAATAGCCCCCTTTGTATCTTCTGGTAGCCTAAAAGCTGGAATACACACAGCCACGCATAGTGCTGCTGGCAGTGCTACCTACTCCATTGGTTTTACTTGGTTATTTGGTTTTGAAGGCAGGATCATGTGTTGATGGACATGGATAGGATGGTATCCGAGTTTCAAGGTGGCATGAAAGACTGAGCTTTAGCATATGAACAGTACTTAAAAAAGCTGGATTTCACTGAAAGTAGAAGTAATGAGGTTTTTTAAACTGAGATCTCTTTTTGCTTTCTCTGTTGCACAAGTTCTTGTAGCTGCTGGGCTGGGCAAAGTTTAGTGTTCTTCATTCAGAAACACCAATTATTACACTGGATTTTATAGACAGAACGTTCAGGTAGCGTATTCCTAGTAGTGGTTAATAATTTCATCTGTTAAAGAACCATAGGTAATAACTGTAAACATGTTTGCTTGGTAGGATAAGATTGAGTCTCAAGGGAGCGGGTGGGCTTTGGGATTTGGTGATGGTATTATTGTTACTGGCTTGTGGGGATTAATTTGCATTCTTCAGTATGGAGTGTTAAGGCATTCATTTACATAGCTAGCTTTAAAATAAGAAAAAAACAACTTGGTCATGATTTGTTCAGTGAGTACTTGCAACTAAATTTTACGGTCTGTGTATGTGGAAACATCTACCATTTTAGATGAAAATTTCGGTGTTCTCTTGTTTTTGTATTATTGCAAAGGGGAAAAACAACCTGCTTTCAGAATACATCTTAATTTCGAATGCTTGTGTTCAGCAGGGAGTGACAGATGCAACAACAATTTCGTTGTTGTATTTGTGTGTACTTTCAATTCATCACCTGAGTTATTTTTCTTTGGTCTTTTTGCTGTCACTATTTTGCTACCTATGTACAGCAGCTTCACCTTAAACAAAAGGAACTGGAAGAATGTCAAGCAAACTTCATGTGAATGCTGTAATTTCTTTCAATATTCTGTGAATTCACAGTATGTCATAATGATATTTATTACTATTTGCATTAGAGAAAATAGCTGTGCTTCTGCCAGGACTGGAGAAGTGGATTACACGAGTGTAATGAGCTTGTAACAGAGTCAGTCTTGCTTTTCTTCTGTTTACTTCTTTTCCTCTACGTCTTCTGTTTGATTTATCATTTGCCTGTTTATTGTGCTGATAGATACTACAAGTTCATGAAACATTTTTTAAGCTTGTGCCTTTTCTGAGCTGGGAAAAGACTCCTGTGAATGCAAGACTGCCCAGATCAGGTGGCTGCCCAGGGCAGAATCTGGAAGGTGTAAAGTAAAGTCACTTTTGTCAGGAAATTTTGTGGACTTGTATTCAGTTACTGGAGATTTGCTCTTGTTAGTCTCTTCTTTGTCAGTCCTTTGGATGAAGAGCAGGTCAGTGCTGACTGCCATTTACACTGCCATGGTTACTGTCACGCAGGTCAGAGATGGGGAGTTTGACAGTAGGAAAGCAGTCCTGCTGCTGTAAGTTATGAACCTTTGCACCTCTTACTAGTGTAGCTAGTTTCTGAGGGAGAACAAGACTGTCAGCCCAGCCTCTCCTTAAGCAGAGGCTCCAACAGTTTCAACATTGAATGAAAGATAAGTACACTGTTTGAATTTTGACTGTGAAATGTTTGGGGTGTTTTTAAACATAGTAACCTTGTACCCACAACATAAAATAAAGTTTGTTCTGAAATCTACAGAGATTTTTTTTTTCTGGGTCAGACTTGACCACATCATCTGTGGTGAGCCTACTTAGCATGCCAGAAAGAAGAGTACAGGGAGGAAGCTATGCTGATTCATAGACAGCATAGAGTACCTGCTTCTCTCTTCTTCTCCCCTCATTTCGGTAGGTCAGATTGTCAGTTCATCTGCAGCTGTTTCAATAGATAGTCTGCAAACTCTTCTGTCTTCCTGTAGCATCACCTGCCTAGCTCACTTCCATTTGAGCACTGAGATGCAGCTGATTGCTGTACTTACCTCTCAGTACTGATTCAGAGCAGGCCAGTGATACTGTCATGTGCTGCTTAGGGGGAAGGTTAGTGGATGGGTATATCACAGTTCTCATAATTGCTGGCAGTTTTACATGCTGATCCCATGTATAAATGTCTCCTCAAGAAATCCTTACTATAATCCAGAAAAGAGACAGCTGATGCGTATTTTGCTGCCTGTGAAACTATAAAGCACATACCATTTCCTCCATGTAGAAATACAGAATTCTAAGAAAGCAGCATGAAAGGGAATAAGTAATAAAGACGTGTCTGTTTCCAATTACAGCAGAGTATCATCTTTTCATCTGTTCATTTCATCAAAAATACATTGTCATTGTTGAATGAGCAAAAACATGTTTCACTCCAGTATTGCCAGCTGCAAGCCAGCCTTTTTAACAAATACTGTCTCAGTTTATCAGAGTAATTGGAAATTGCTCCTTGGAGGCTGCTGAAACCATAACAAGGGAAGACAGTAATGATTGTTTGTAATCAGAAGAGTGCAAAACAACACAGAAAACTTCACTGTAGACTCGCTGGCTCTTGCCAGCTTGTTTTTTTTTCTTACAAGGCAGACTTAAAACATAACCTATAACCAGCTATTAAATAGCTGGGAATATAGTAGCAATTATGTTAGTCTACTATATGAACATATTCTCCTTATAAATGTCTTGTGGACTTCAGAGGATATAAGATTCTTGTTAAATGCCCTCCAAGTGGAGTAAAGTTGTATTAATCATTCAAAACAGGGAGGGTCTAGGTATGAGCTGTAGTGAGAAAAGGAAATTCCAATTTCTAAAGCTTAAAGAATAACAATTCCTCCAAAGTACACTCCTCCTTCTGCCCAGGGCCATCTCCTTAGCGTGTTTATTCTTCTTGAACTCCTACTTGCCTGTTTATTCTTCTTGAACTTTCACCAGAATCTGGTCTCCTTTTCTTCCTCGCTGATGATGGGTGTTCATAGCTTTGTGCCTTTACCTAGGAAGGGGCTACTTAACTGACCTCTTGCCACAGCTTGCTGAGCATCCTTGCCAGCCTTTGGAAGCTGAGATGTTTCTGGAAACTAGCTGAAGGGCTCTCATCTTTGTGTTTACCTCTTGCCAGATGTATTTTGGGAAGTTCTTCTGTGTGGCATTGCCACTTGCATTTCCCTTTAAGTATCTGAACATGGAATGAATAAAAATATAAGGTTATTTTAATGTAACCTTCAGGAAAATACATTTATAGCTTTTGTTTCTTAGTCTGAGGAGTAGTGTTTAGACCTTTTTGAAAAAGTAGGTCTTGGCCTCTATAGATTTTCATTTTAATTAAAATTTGTCAGGAATGCACAGTGAAATCTTAATTACTTGGGTTTCACTAGACAAATTGAACAACTTTTTTGATGCTGGAGGGATGATTTTTTTCCCAAAGACAAAAAAAGACAGCTATTCATCTTCCTTTAGCCTTAATTGTATTTTTTTTTTGATGATCTGAGATGTCTCACCCTTTCATAACTGTCCTCATTTGTATTCTATCCAAAATTTGGAAGGTGGTAGCACCCTAGTAAAAATGTGTGAAGATCTCAGGTTGTACCAGCTTATGCTTGTTATCTTTAATGTGTATTATATTTGTATCTAAGTGAGTTGACTCTGCAGGCAAAAAGCAACAAAAGTTATTTGTGTAGAATATGGATTTTTAGTAAGGAACAAGTATTCAGTATGTGTACTTTCTTTTAACAAAAAATGGCCAAATCATCCCAGAGCTTGAGTTGAAAATGAGTATTACTGGATATTAATAAAATGTTCTGATGGCCTAAAGAGCACCCAGAAAAAAAGCATTTGTATGAAGAAGTTTAATTAACCTCTATGGTACTAAATTATATGTGTGAATTCTCAGGTTCCAAACCAAGCCAGGATAAAACCACATTTGCAGTTGTCACTACTGTAATAGAGCTGCCACCAATTACCTTAATATGACTGTCTGTACTGTGGATAATACAAAATATCAGTTTGTGATTAAATTATTCAGCAGTTCTGTAGGTACAGGTTTTATCCTGTTTTTCCTGTCAGTAGACATAAAGTTCTGAGGTACAGAAAACAGGAAAAAACCTCCCTCATCTGATGACTATAAAAAGAGGAAATATTCAGTAAGCCTGAAGCAGTTGAACACTTCTGCAGACCCCTTATTGATGCAAAACATTGAACTTTGTGTGTGAGCTAAAGCCTTCTGAAAATCTTAACTTTGTTTTTAATAACTGTTTGGATGTTGGATATCATGACTGAAGGCTGCTCAAGTGCCTGTCCCTGTCCTGCTTCCTCTCTGCCTTCTCCTGTGATGCAGTTTCAATCCACCAGCCCCACACTCTTTAAAGAATTAAAACTCCCCAGAAGCCCTTCTACCAAGCTCCAATTTTTAGTCGTTTGTTTGTTTTGTTTAGGTATTCCTGTCTCTCAGCAGCACTTAATTTGGAATAATACAGAACTGAAGGATGACTATTGTTTGAATGATTATAAGTAAGTATAGAATAAAATTATGTTTCTAATTAATGTTTCTAAATGACTGTTAGCATAAACAACAGAAAATGCTATAAGAATTTGTTTGTTGTTATTTGCAGCATTTCAGAAGGCTGCACTCTGAAGTTAGTTCTGGCTATGCGAGGTGGACCTGTTAACACCAGAAGAGGTAGGTGTTAACTAAGTTAAAAATCGTGGTCTTTCAATGTCTTATAACTGTAAGCAGCTTCTCTTAGCTAAGCATTTTAGACAATCAGACTTAATTTCAAACTAACTGGAAAAATACTCAACAAAAACGGAGGGATTTTTTTTCCCCATCTTTTCTTTCTTAGCATACCAAATACACTTTGTTTACTCTTAGTTTATTTGTATGTATAGAATCATCCAGTCATAAAATCAGCAATTCTTCACGTGAAGAAAAAATGATACTGTAATGTCATTATACAAATAGTTTTTAAAATATGGTTGGTAAGAATCAAGCATCGTTTCAGTCAGATGGTAAACTTCGTTATGTAGATCATCTGTATAGAAATGAAAATGGAGAAATACCCTTCATAACTTTCACTTGGGAAAAAACTCAGCATATCTTGTAGGTTGGGAATTTCTGTTAGAAACCGAGGTGAGCTCTCAAAAGTTGATCAAAACAACAATAATAATGTTTTGGTTCTGTTTTGGTTTTTTGTCTTTGCAGTTCCTGTGAAAGACCCTATCAGGGAAATGGCTGAATACATGGATCCTGCTAGAGACAAGACCTGGGAGAAAGGGCCATCCAACAAACAAGTTACCTTCTTAGTATATCGAGAAGGAGATAGGTTGAATTTCTTCCGTGTGGTTGACCGGGGCGATGGCACTTTAACACCGTTATCTGAGTCTTTGAGGTAAAGTTGGTTTTAATCTTTATATTATTCTTCAAAAGTGGGTTGCTGTATAATTTTCAGCTTTATTTGTTGACTTTATCAAAAGAATATCTGGAATATGCAAGAATTATTCCCTAAGGTCTATTGAATTGCTGTAACTGGGTGGCCTAGCAGCACAGTAGTGCTTTGTGGTCAGTGGTCATGCTGATGGTTCTCTTAATCACTGTGTGCATTAATATAGTGAGATAAACCTGACCTCATACTTAAGGCAATTCTCAACATTCCAACCCTTTCTGAAAAGCAGCATTTCACAGCAGAGTCATTTTGACCATATAAGATATTAAAACCTTCAGTTAAGCGCTTTCTCTTCCATCTTAAGGCATTTGTTTAGTTTTGTAAAGATTTCTCTGTTCAGGGCATAATTTTTTTTCCCTATGGGTATGACTTGACGAAATGATTAGTCAGGAAGACAGTAGATTGGCAGTGCAAAATCCTGTGGGTTTTGTTGGAGTTTTTTTGTTTATTTTGGGGGGTTTTTTTGTTTGGTTGGGGGGGGAGGGGTGACTTTGTTGTGGGGGTTTTTTTGGGGGGTGTTGTTCTATTTTTTTTGTTGTGTGTTTTTTTTTTTTAAATGTACTGAAGTAATTACTGGTAGAGCTAGCCTTTGGATGTAATTAGGACTCAGGTTAGCTATTGTTGAGGTACCAAGCTTGTTTCAATCACTATCAGAATCAAAGTGCTGTTATCATCAGAAGAGCAAGTGTGGCGCTTAACCTACTACAATGTAGTGAACAGTTTAGTAGTCTTTTTCTAAAGCTATCAAAATTGGTAATATCTATTAAAAATTATTACATTCTGGTTTTATCCTGCAGCTTTTGGGTAGGGGGTTTTTTTATCCCCTCAAGGACTTAATAGTTGTACAACTGTGAGGAAAGTAGTCCCTGTTCTGGAATTAGCTGCATTTTCTCCAAGGCTAAGGCTTGTGCTGTTTTAAGTGACTATTCTTGTTTCTGTTTGCAAAGTGAAAGCAAGAGCTTTGTACTGGGTTTATATTCAGTGTGTTTGTATTCAGTGATACTAATCTTATAAACTTCTATAAAAGATCTGTACTTAAAAAGTACTGACTGACTGAAATATCAAGGTTGAATTCCCACATTGTTATATAGAGTAGAAAGACCTGGTGTTTGATATACAATTACTAGAGAGAAGGAAAAGATACAAATATTTTTGATCTGTGATCTTTAGGCCCCTGCACTCTTTCACTAAATAGCCACATATGGTATTGTGTGTAGGTTTGTGTTGGTTAAACCAAGCATGATTGGTAAGAACTGACAACTTTGCTGCTACTTTGGGCTGGATACACTTCTGCAAAGAGCAATCCATTGTAATTCTTGTTCTCACTGATACCCTGCCTATTACCACATCGTTCCTGTCTAACCTTTTGACTCCAGCGAACATCCAAACCAATCCAAAAAGCTGGGATTGTGGATGCTATACTGTGAGTTATTGCAAGGAGTTGTCATAAGGAGCTCAAACTTTCATTTTTGAGTAGAATGGGCTCCCTGGTATCCACCTACATGTTCAAATCTTTGTGTCTATGTGTGTTGAAATGGAAAAAGTAGCAAAGGGAGGAGAGAATGGGAACAAATCAGACCTTTTCATGTGATCTTTATAGAGGAAGACTGTGAATCACTCTGAATACTAGTGTTTTCCACACTGACAGTTAAATGTGTTTCTGTGTGTGGGTTTACTGATGACTGAGCATTTTGAGGCATTTGTTTATCAGCTTTTCTCACTCTGTGTGTGTGTGTGTGGAGCAGGATTCAGTGACTGAAATTTAGAAATGAGACATTGGTTTCAGTGTTGTTTTATAGGTCTCCAGATAATTTTATTTTATCTGTGCTTGAGTTAATGGTTAAAACTTGACAAACTGTAAATGCATACAATGATCATTGTCTCTGGATTAAAAGAAGAGTGTTGAAGTTGTAGTGGAGGATGGGCAGATACTGGTGCCAAAAGGGTTTCAGCAAGCTAATAATTTTTGAGACATGCATTTTAAAAGCAAGAGTTCAGGAATGTTGACAACTATGGACAAAGTAAATTTAAAATTTACTTATTGGAAAATAGGCTGAAAGTATCATGAAGATGAAAATTCCCTGTCCAACTTTTATAATTTTACAATACATTAAAGCAAACAATCCTTGTGTTACTTCTTTTTTTTTTTTTTTTTTTTTAGTATTTTTGGCCCCTACTTAGTCAGAAAATTAAAAAGAAAAGGATAACTATTATTTTTGCATTAAAAAAAAAGGCAACAAAAAAACCAAACAAACATGAGAAATGCCACTTTACTTTCTATCCTTACCTTGAAGGAAGGGAAGTTCAACAAATTATTTTGAGTTGGTGACTTAAATCTTTGAGAATTAAAATTTTGAAATTATTTTTTTTAGTGTTGGGTTTTTACCAGGAGAGGTATGTAATATGCATGCTGACTGTCCCCATATGGAACCATTCAGGTCTTGGTAAGAATTGACTGTTTATTTTGCTGACTCTTGCTTTGAATTTGCTGCCATCTTGCTCTTCATAATGTCTCCCAGCTGTGCTACCTTTGGAATTTTGCTACATCTTAGGGAAATGGATTTGGAGAGTCAGTACAAAAAATACTGGCTCTTGACTAAGGGCAGCAGAATATTTCCAAGAATCAGGTAAGATGCCAGCTCTAATTAGTGATTTTTTTTTATTTTTTTTTTGTACCGACTTTCTCGTGACCTTTAGTTCTTCATCTTTTTTGAGACTAGAAATTTGAGTTAAATCTGCTAACACATTTGTATGAACACAGGGGAATTGCCTGATTGTCATGATTTCTGGATGCTGACAGCCTAATGGAAGAACTAAAACACTTTAAAATGTACTACATACAATGTTTCAAATTTATCAATTTGTAATGAATTGGACACTCCTGATGGTTCTTTCATTTCACTGTCAAATGTTGAAATGTTAGTGATAATGCTTTATTGCTTCATAGGAAAAACAAGTTAGATGATGATTTTAAAACACTGAGGTTTTAAAGCACTGAGGTTTTGCAGCCTTTTAGAATGCAGGATGGAAGAAGGAAATGTCGTGCTATAAAATTCCGGTGGCTACTGAGTTAAAATATTTTGTCTTGGGATTAGCAGTTCTAATCTATTTATTTTTTTCCAAATGTGAGACTCTTTGGAAACCTAAACTGATCTTTTTCTTTTTTTTTTTTCTTTTTTTTTATATTTTGAAAAGGAGAAATAGAATATCACATCCACACGGGTGACCCCTCCATTTCCATTTATGGTGAGAACACCCCTCAGGATGGATAGAAATTTGGACTTTTCCTTCCATGCCAGTGTCTGGTTAATTGGAAAACTGATCAGCTTGTTGTCTGAGTCACACACTTAACAGCTTTGGCATATCTTCAGGAGACATTTGTGGAACTGGATATCCCCTCTGTGGGGAAAATATATAGTGAGTGTGAACCAACTGTATATGATATAACAACTTCCCAGAAGCGTGGCGATGTTCAGATTTCGGCAACATCACTTTGCTCTTACAAGGGATGCTTATGTGGATAAATGGATTTGAAATGTCTTTGCATACAGTTTTACATAATGCTTTGTCAACAGATCAACTACGGATATGACTTCCTAGTTGTGAGAATACTCTACATTGAAAACATAATTAAATTACTTGATTAGATGCTGAATACAAACTTTCTTTTATTTTCAGCAGTGGTTCAGTTTATAATTTATATGCTGATGATGAAGATGAGACAGAGGCATCACCTTCTGGGCAACAGATTATTGAGAATTCAATTACTATGAATAAAATGAAACTGCTCAAGGCAAAGATGGAGAACATGAATCTGAGTAAAAAGGTGAAATTATGATTTCAGTTTTTCTGTCATAAAATAGCTAGGGCTTTCCTTGTGCTGGCTTTTCTAAAAAGCAGATCAGATACTTTGCTGTCTTGGGAAGTGAAGTTATCAAGGATTTCTCATCAGTTATGTAAATACTCTTGTATAAACATTCTGCGAAGGGGTGTTGGTTTTCCTTGGATCTGTCTGTCCTAATTGAAAGAATTCACTACTGGTCCTGGATTTATTTGCATGGGTAGGCTTTTTGGGTTGGGTGGGGTTTTGAGGGTTTTTTTTGTTTGAGTTTTTTTTCTTCCAGTACTTCAAATAGCATTGTTTTGCAGTATTGCTCTGGTAAAAGTCAATGTTTCTCCTAAATGAAACTTCACTAGAAATACTGTAACTTAAAAAGCTCATAAAGTGAAATTCAAGAATGAGATTACCTTGAAGATAAAACATCACACTGGTGTTCATGTGTGACTAGTTATACTTTCTTTCATTTTTTTGTTGCGTTTGAGGCCTGAAGTTCTTCTGGATAACTTTGATGGCATTCTGGCTTCCCTTTTCTATTTCTCTGACATATGACCTATTTACTGAAAAGCATTTTCTGATTATAATCTTTTATTTTAATATTCAGATGTTGGGGTGAAGTCTTGATGGCTAGTAACATATGACAGAGTAGAAGGAATGATTTGGTCCTTTCTGGCCTTACGCTGTTTGAATTCCTTGGAATATGTTCTCAGTCAGGTCTTTGAATGCAATTGGAGTTCAAATACTAACTGTTGTTCTATCTGTGGGGGGTTTTTTTATTTTATTTTTATTTTTTATTTTTGTTGGTTTGGTTTTTAATAGCCTAAGAAAACTGTCAAGGTGAAACCTCGTCCTCCAATAACTCCTCGACCATCTAGTGGCTCAGTGGCTGCTGCTCGTCACCGCTTTTTACGAGTGCTCCCCCACATCGGACAGTCGTGCCTACCTCCTCCTGGGAATTTGCATCAGTCGGAGTCTTCCCAAAATGCACTTTCGGCATTGGCTACTTTGGCCACTGCTGGCAGAACAATGCCATCCACAGCTAATCACTTCCTTAAGGAAGATGACACTTGGCAGAGCAACTCTTGGTCTCAGCCAGTTGGTAGCATCAGGTTACCACCGAAAATATCTCGCGTCGAACTAGAAAATGCAAAACTACCTATAAATAGTGTTCTGTCTCCTGTTTCATCCCTGCCTGTGAATTCAGAAAAAGCATCTGAAAATGTGACCTCAGCAAGTGAGGAGGATGCTGTTTTATTTCCAAATCTAACAAACGGAGAACTATATGGAACAGAAGAAGAACACCTACCTGAATCCGATGCTTTTGCTTTTTTAGCAGAAGGAAGCACCACTGAACAGTGTGGTGAGATATATGACATGGGAAAAGTGAACCCAGAGCTTGAGCTGCCTGATGGAGACAAAGAGTCTAAGGTTGTAGAGCAGCATAGAAAACCTATTGGCAAAGTGCTGAGCACTGCAGCAATGGAAACTGGTCTTCTCCGTACTCGTGAATTAAGTCCTCAGAAAAATCTGCTTTTGTCACCCCTTCGGTATTCAGCGCAAGCGGCATGTCACAGTTCTCTGAAACCACAAGCACAACCCAGATGCTTCAAGGCTGGTAACTTGAGATCTGCAGCCTCCCCAAATGTGCTTCAGTCGTTGGAAGTACGTAGCATAGCAGACTCCTCTTTTCCTAGGACTGCTAGATTTTGTAGTGTGAAAGTAGAGTCTCTTGGAAAAAGACCTGATGTAATTTCTAAAGCAGAGGATAGGGACATTACAGATGTGGCTAGCAAGGCATCCAAAGAATCTGTGAGTTCTGTAAGTAACCTAGGATTTCTGGCTTCGCTGGCCCGAAGCACAAACAGGGAAAGTTTACAGAGTTCCTGTGGTACAGGCAGGTTTCGGACTTCTGGTATTGTACTACCTACAAACCTGCAACATTTTCAGGAAGAAAGCTTTAGGAAAACTGCTCCTCCAAATGAACCTGCTGAATATATTCTAGTGAGTATTAATGCATCCAGAGAAATCGAAGTTTTCCTGTCTTTTCTGATACTGGTATTACAAAACTACTCTGTGTGTATGTATGTGTCTTGTCAGGAAAGGCAGATGAGGGGAGCGGGAGGTGTGTTTAAATCCCCGATTTGTCTTAAACTGTTTTCTGAATTTCTGTTGGTATCTTAAGTACCTTATCTAAACAGGTCCTAGAAGTAATTTTTCATAGACTAAAGTGTTTGTTCAGTTCACAGCTGAAATTGTTAGTTATTGTAATGGTAGAAATAATGAATGTCTGTGTTAGAAGTGTCATCTGACTTCTGCTGCTCACCAACTGTCATTGATTCCAAAGTGTGCCCTGTGACTGGCACCATATGTGCCAAGCTGTGCCAAGCTTCAGCTCTAATGTGCTTTGTTGTTTTGAAGTATGGGGAGGTTTATTATATAGTCATTTAGGATAAAGCTTTATATTGCAGAATTTTAACTTGGTCTGCAAAAGTTGTCTTGGACTCTTCGTAGGTACATTGATTGATAAAACATTGATACCAAATAAGCCAATACCAGACTGCCTAAGTTTTCATTTAATTTCCATCTGCTAGTAATTTCCTTGTGGAAATTTTTTTTTTTTAGTCTGCGCACGGGCTTGGAATGAATGGAAGTATGGCAGCTGTAGGGAAAAGAGTAGGTAAGTAACTTACACAATGATTAAAGATGACTCTTTAATCTTTCCTGGTATATCACACAGAGAGAGGACAAAAATAATTTATCTTTGTAAGGCATGTGGCTTTTAGAGTCCTTCTTGTTTTGCACGTCTATAGCATGACTAAACTTTTAATATTTTTAAGCAATTCGTTAAAATACAGATGGCATCCAGATCTTAAGTTGACATAACTGCTTTTTTTTGACATAAACCTTTTAATACATAATGAATCCTGCATGTAATCTGTAGATATAAACATGACTTTTCTGCGCTAAAGTTTCCAAATGATCAGTTCTGTGAATAATTCTGAGTCTACTAAAATTGGAGCCAAATTTATCAGTAGCATTCTCTTTAGCACTACAGCCTGAGCAAAAGAAAAGCGGGGAGGAAGCAATAAGGGCATGGATGCTGAAGAACATTGATATAGTGCAGATTTTTCACTATTTTTTGTACTGATCATCATTCTTTCCACCCTAATCTTGGTAACTGTGGAATGCTTAATGCTTGACATATACTGAAAATGAATGTGCTATGCCTAGATATTAATTTCTTATGTGATTAATTCTCCTGGGAGGGAAGGAGTTGTCTAGATTAAAACTTTTAATTTTAAAACTGCTTTTACAACTCTTCAGACAGTGAGCTAAAGATTATCAGCACATTTAATTTTTCTTCTTCACATCTTTGACTTGCAGCTTACAGGTTTTCTTTTCTTTCTATGTGACCTTAGGAAGAGGCAGGCATGTATTCCAGGATTTTAAGATCTAGATATAGAGAATGAGCTAGAAAATAGATGTTCAAATAGCAGCTGCAATAGGAAAAATTATGTAGTTGTAGTGTGGGAGAAAAAGCTGCTAAAGTAGTGGATTCTGCCTTTGTTTCACAACTGGGGTGCAGCTTTCACTTGTCAGATAATTAATAAACAGGTCTGTCCTTAACTACTCCTTGGTAACAGAGGTGATACCTAAGAGCCATGTCTGCATGATGGGAAAGCCTAATAACATCAGCATCATTTTGGATAGAACTATGAAGAAGACACTGCTCTGGTGTATCTTATGTCAGACAAAAGATACTAGACATGAGAAAGACCAAGTTGGTGCCATCATATCATGCAGGCTTTTGAGAGGAACATGTCTGTTGTGTAACTGGCTGAGAGACAGAATCAGTTTTCAGTGTAGTTGCTGTAGGGACCGTAAATGTGAGGGCAGGTGTGTTGTTTTTTACGGTCCACAGGGCCGTCTGTCTTCAAGCTCTGTCTCTTCCACGAACTGGGCTAACTGAAATAGTGTACTTTTAGATGATGAAGATGTTAGCATGGGCAAACACTACCTGGAAGTTTCGATGCTAGGAAGCAGTGGGATGGGCGAGGATGGTAATGATGGCTGCAATGTGTAGCGACTGCCTGGTGCTGCTGTTGAATGTAGCCTGCTGTATCTCAGCTAAGAAGTGACTTATGTTGGGATTAAAAGTGTCCTGGACAAAAAAATACTTCTGAACTCATGAGATCACTTTTTGGGAACATCCTGACAATTAAATGGTACAAAAACTGAAAGAATGTTTGAGAGGATGCATTGCTCACTTTCACTGTCCCAGCACGAGGGAAATAACGCATAAGCAAGTTGTGGACAAAGAGCTTACTCTTACAGAGGGAAGGAAGATACCTTTTCTTTACATGCTCTCCAGTTAATAAAGCAATGGCCAAGAATTACAGGGCAAAAAGTAAAGTAAATTTTAAAGTATAGAAATTTTACAAATAATCTACAAAGTACCTAATGTAACCATATAGCTAAATAGAGGCCTGTAGTCTAATACTATACTTTTGTTGAAATTACGGAGTACCAGCAAGATTTTAAAATGTTGCAGTACTTCTTTGGCAGACTACTACACTGAATATACTAGGTGCTACTGGATTGCCCAGTTGATTCTTTGTAAAGCCATTGTGTGCAGTGGTTTTCCCAGTCACACACTATATGTGTTCATTTTGCATTTGGGAAGACCCTTTTGAGACGTGTTTCTTAATTTCTTTTGTAACTTCCTGCTTATGTGAGCTTTTAACAGGTGTTAAAAATAAGAGTTCTAGGTCCCACATTGTGATGCCTCTTCCAAAGGTGGTCGGTCATAGGCTTGAGGTGTGTTTTCTGTTTTGACTTTCAGGTTGGGGTTTTTTTTCCCCTCTCTGTTTAGGCTTTGGGGTTCCCACCTGAAGTATTCTAAGAAATGTAAAATGAATTTGGGTTTCAAAAGATAACATTTAACTAGTCTGTGAATAAGTTAAAATAAAATGTCTTTGATGTCTTTCTACTTCTGAAAGCAGGTGAAGCAACCCATCTTCCACCTGTGAATGGCTTAATTCAAGCAAAAAAGAAAATTACAAAGCATTGCTTTCTTTGTGGCAAGAAAACTGGATTGGCAACCAGCTATGAGTGCAGGTAGGCTGAGCATATAACCAGCTGTTACTTAAAATTGATAGCTGAGTTAACCAAAAAGTTTTCTTTGCTGCATGGTATTCCTTAAGCATGGAAGATTAAAAGGCAACCTTCAAAAAGGTTGGATTTCTCATTTCAGCAAAACTGCAGGAATTAAAACTCAGGAATGTTGTACCAGTTCTGCTTTTGAGGTGTATGTTCTTCCAGGAAGATCAAGAAATGCAAGGTATCAGAATGGAAGATGTCAGGAAATAAAAACACGATAACAAAAAAAGAACAATGACATTTTATACTGGTGTGAGTAGAACTTGCTAAAGGTACATGTTCTGCGAAGTTTCTTGACAATAATGATATGATTAACAGCTTGAGGAAAAACTGGTTTTGTTAGAACTGGTTTTTCAGAAAATCTCAGATGTGATTCTATTGCAACACATTTTCACAGATTGTGAATTTATACAAATTTGTATTCAACAAATTTTTTATTTTATGTGTGTTCTGTTTCTTGCAAGACTTCAGTCACCTTTGAGCATGTAGAGCATTTCAAAAGCAGAACATCAGAGTGCTGGTCCCCCAATTCATGACTTGCAAACAACGCTATGAGACCTGGCGCTTGGTGGTGATCATGAGGAACTTAAAAAAACAAAACAAAACAAAACCCAAAACAAAAAACCGAAACAAACAAAACCTGAACAAAAAACAAACAAATGAAAACCACTAAAAACCCAAACAAGCAAAACCCCAAACCAAAAACAAACAAATGAAAACACAAAACCCCCAGACAAACAAATAAAACCCAAGAAAGCAAACCACCAAAAAAACACCTGCTTTTTCTGTTCATCTTGGTTATCTAAGAATTTTCTCCCACAAGATACTTTTTTTTCAGTATTGTTTCCCATGAGCTAATCAAGGCTGGGGGCTAATCAACCTTGAGGGTTGCATTTAGAGCTTAATCTTGGTCCATGCCAGTCAACAGCCAAATGAACAAGACTTCAGCCACTGGAGAATTGTATAGGAGAGTTTCAGGGTGAGGAATTGCTTCCCTACTGACTCTTCACTTTTTGATTTTGTAACAGTTTTAGACACTGCACACTCCCTGCTGAATGAATAGCTGCAAGCTCTTCTAAAAGTAACTAAGCAGCTCGCTTAAGATAAAAAATAAAGGGGAGAAATTGCACATCTCCAAAAATAGTATTTGGTTTGCTTTCAGAAGGAGCAACCATATGACCTTTTACTACAAAAGGAACATGAACCAAATGGAGAATACATTCGTATGAGAGAAGTGGTGATTATGGGACCAAGAACCAAAGAAAAGCGAATTTACTACCAGACACACAAAACCACTGGAACAATAGCTGAAGAGTTTATTATGAACCCAGATAAACAGATAAATAAATACAGGGTTACATTCTAATAGTGAGACAGTAATTTGGATGGGTAATGCTTAAATCAATTTCAAAGAGAATTATGATTTTGAATGATGTCATTCTTTTACTGTCAGAAAGCATCTTTATTGAATAATTAGGCTATCAGAAAGCTAATATCAGTCTCCACTTAAAAGCACTTGTCCAGATCAGATACGATATCTTTTCTCCTGTTAGGGGTCTTAGCTGCTGAACTGTGAAGTTTGAAGGCAAAAATCATAATCTTAACTCATCGAAATTGCAGCTGATATTGGATAGATGCACCGTTTTCCAGTCATATAGGAAGTTATGTTCCCTGTAGTTAGTCTGTCTGATGTCTTTACAGCTGCATAAATCTGTATTTATTAATCTTAAATGACTAATCTGAGTTTATGCCAGGCAGAAGTTGTGCCGAACTAAACAACTCTTTTGATGGTGTGAATGATGTGGTGGCTTTGAATTGAAATGCATTACATGGATTTCACCTGATGCCATTATTTTAGTTCCATGGTTTTGTCCTCTGAATTCCACCTACTGATATTGTGTGAGGTCTTTAAAAAAGAAAGAAAGTAAAGCAAAGCTTATAATTCTTAATTTATAAGTGTGTTTGATCCTTGCTAGCTGGTTCCAGGAGTACTGATCTTGCTTAGCTTACCAGTTGAAGAGACTGTTGGGTCAAAACTGCAACATTCAGTTAGAAAAATGTTGTTTTGTTTTGTTTACCCCACCAGTTAGTGTTATCAGTCAAGAATGTTAAGAATCCAAACAGCTATGTCAAATAACACGATTAACCAAAAGCTCTCCCAGCACGTCAGAGCATTAAAAGCTTCTAAAAGCTTCTTGTAACTTCTGATATTTCTTCAGATGTGGAAACAACTTCTGTGCAACACACCGCTATGCAGAGACCCACACCTGCACCTACGACTATAAGAGTGCAGGGCGAAGGTATTTGCAGGAGACCAATCCCATCGTTAGTGCACCAAAGCTTCCCAAAATCTGACGTGGTTGTGCTGCATGTGGCCATTCTGCTGTTGAAGAATTGTATTGAATTGAGAGAAGCACTTGCTTTAAACTGCATAATTTTGCCATGCTCCATATTTGAAGATTTGCCAAGTAACAAAAGCACATGAGGATGCATCCTGTCGAAGAATAATGTGAACACTACTGCAGTTAAGACTTTTCTTCTTGAGTGAATGAAAGGTTAAAAACTAGTTTCTAAAAATTTACACTATGATTAACTGTTACTGCACGTGTTGTGTTTTATATTTGGAAAAGCTATTTCACTAGACAAGTCTTTAAAGATGCACTTTACTAACTTTACTGTATAACCAGAGTTGAGGGGGTGTTGTAATGAGGGTGTCATGTAATGTCTTCTGTACTCTTGCGTTTTTGTCCATTAAGTTATTTCACTAGAAAGATCCTCCTCCTTCCCCTTTCTTCAAACAGCCTGTTTTGAGCTTTTTAAGGGGATAGTGTGTTCAGCCCCTCTGTTTCATTCTGATTGGAATTCATACATTGTGTGTCCATTCTGAAAAATTACATATCATCTTAATCACATTTTCTTAAAATAATACTGTTTATATGACAAGTTTGTTTTTAAATAGAAGGTTCCCTGTTTGTTGTCATTAAATATAAGAAACAACTTATTTTAACTTTTTTTGTAATCCTAGATTTTTTTAAGACTTCACAACTTGGTTTGTTAAGATGTTGAATGCTGTTACTGGAAGAAATTCTAATAAATATTAAATTTTATTTTGGTTTATGTGTTCTAAATGCACAAAATAACTTGTCTCATACAGCATGTTCCTAAATTGAAAGTTGGGCTCTGTTGGGAGCATATATATGTTTAATTTTTTTTTCCACAAGCACTGGCTCATATCTGTTCATGCTGAAGAAGAATTCCCACCAGCTTCATTAGGAATAGTGTGACCAACACTGTGTGCTTTTAAATAAACCTTCTGAAGTCTTACTTTCCAGAAGTACTAGCAAAGGCAGAATGGATGTTCAATAAATAGTATATGTTCACCTTTCTTCCCTCCAGCTGATACTGTGTAAGGGCAGTTCAGTAAATGCATTAAACACCTCTAATTATCATGCAGCTACTGCAGAAAGTGATGTTGGAAGAATATACGTACTAGAAAACTTTCCTAATTCATTCCATTAATGCTTCTGAAATATTTTTATATAAGTTGCATTAAGTGTTCCACTATAAAGATATTAATAAAAACCTACAACAAACCACTAAAACAAAAGAAATCCCCCCACATTGTATCTGTGTAATCGAATGTCATGGTCCCTGTCTTATCAAAGTCCTCAGATCCTTAGTTGGTTGTGGTATTAAAATGGTCTATGCTGCACTCAAACAATAGCAGCTTATGAGAATGAAAATCAAAAGTTGGGCCAAAAAAGACACTCACTGAAAGAGGGAGAAGTAACTTGAAGAATCTCACCCTTGGAGGAAATCCATTTCATGTAGTCTACTTGAAACTTCTTAAACCTGAAGTTTTCATGGAGTGACGAGCTTGGAAAAAATGTTTGCAATCATCCTTCTGGGCAGTGATAAGATAAAAATGTAGTTCTGTGTGTGTGACCTTCAGGCTTATTATTACTGGAGAAGGTTGCATATGGTATGAAGAACATGTTACTGAGCTGTGCTAGGTACCATGAACATGCCTGTAGTTTTTATTTCCTCTCCAGCATGGGACAGTACTTGATGCTGAAGGAAAAGAATAAGGAGCATGACAAATGTGCTAGTGATTTCCTAACAATTACTTGCATGCAGCTCAGAAACTTTCTGAAGACAGAGGCATTGCTGTTTTTGAAGGTACAGTAGAGATCTGGTAAGAAGTAGAATTAAAAAATATCATCTGTCATCACTTAGTCTGATTTTGCATAAGTATAATTGTCAGGAAACTGTTTTGCAGTGCGTTAGAATGGCCACACTCAAATTTTAGTAACACTACGTAACGTGTGTGGCAGGAAGTCTGAGTCATATCTCACTTTTGACTCTCCCTTTCTGCATATATATAATGAAGTGCTTTTTCAGAAAATGCAGTGCAGTAATAATTTAATTTCCCTGTGTGTAGCTTCTCATAATTTTTATTATAGCTCATTCTAATTATACTTAATACAGATGTTTCTTCTGCAGAACTCTCTACTGGTTTTATTCTCATACCAATACCATGTCACAGGCATCCATTTTCAACCAGTAGTACAGTCCTAAGAACACATTAATTGTATCCTTCTACCTGATAAGAGTTCACTAAGAAGGTTGTGTGGTTAAAGAAAAAGTTATACTTGAAAGCCTTTCCAATTTTTCAAGAATCATGTCCCAAATTTTCTGTATATTTCTCTCTCTAAAGACTTTTTCTCCAAAAGATTAAACCATGTCATCTAGCCACATGTGGATTTACTCCTTGAGCCAAGTTCTTTCCTGCAACTAATTCTTTGAATAAAAAACCCGATTGTAACCATTATCTCTTGGGACCACTGGATACATCTTATTAGAAAGAGTCAAAGGCTGTTGTTTCAAAGCCATCAAACCTGTGAAAGGGAACACACAGTATTTAATTAAACTTGAGAGTCCAGCGTGTGTCTTGCCTTACTAATATGTGAGTCCTTATAGCTTAGGTTCTGCTTATTCCAGCCATTTCTTCTCCCTGCCACACACACACACAAAACCAGTGGCTGGGATGGTTTGCATTTTTAACTCTTTTGTTTGTCAGTCTTGATCTCCATCTTTTTTATCAGTGAGTCCATGAATAAGCCACTGTGTTCAGGTTTCTTGTCAATGCAATCGTGTAATTTTTTGCTTTATGTTCTTTTATAGTGATTATGTGCATATTTCTTAGAAAGTATTTTAGCCCAGATCATTGTTTTGCCTTTCCCATTAACTGTTCTTTAGACAATAGCAAAAAATGTGCATAACCAGCAATTTAGTAGCATTAATTCAATAGCAGACAGCTATTCTCCAGCTGACTGTAAATCTTCAGTGCAGTTTATTGGTACTCTGGCTAATTTGAAGCAGTTTCTGCTGGCGGTGTTCAGTGTAAGAGAGATTTTGTTTGTTCTGCAGTATCTTACTTGAATGAGGCTTGCCTGGTAATCAGATCTTTTTCAGAAATTATGATAAGCATCAGTCTGCAAAAGAACTGCATTTAGAAGTATAATCCCCTCGTTTGTGCATAACTCCTCTACACAGGGACTTCGTAGCAGAAAACTTGTGTTGGTGTTTCTCTAACTTTCTCTTGTGTTGCCTTTGTGTGTGAAGCTGCAGAGAAGCGACACCAGGGGGCAGCGGAGGCGTTTAAGATTGGCAAAAAGTTTCAGTTTTGTCCAAGAATGAAATTTACAAAGAAATCCTAAAAGAAAAGTGTGATTATTTGTTCATGACTCTTATTCAGCCAACTCTGAACAGATCTGAGGAGGTCAGAAATAGAGTATGTTCCTTCTGTTTTCCTAATTCCAAAGTTTTTTTTAAAAAATATGAATGGAAGAGTACCACAAAAAGCATGTTTCCATGCTGGGTTTTATGAGATAATTTGTTGGGTAGTCTTAACATATTGTAGAATAAACAGCTCTCCTCTCTTCCTTCCCACTAGCCCTGCAAATATGAATTTCAGAGGTGTCTGCTTGCCAAGCTATGCTGGGTGGTAGATTTGTCTGGTAGAAATACTACCTTGTCCCCATAATTTCTTACTTTAGAATGACAAATGTTGCTGTCTCTTTCTTATGGATACAGGGTGAGGATATGAAAGGGTAAATTCAATGGGATGTGATGAGTGTATGCCAGTAACTGCTAAAGTGACTGCTCCTTACTACTTGTCCTTTCTGGCCTTCCAAATCAAGCAGCTTTACAGGCCATCAGCAACATAAATTTATTTCTAAACCACACTTTAAGGATGTTTCAATCCTTTTTAATCCATTCTTCAGAAAGACTGATTACTATGTACCATACTTATAGTATGTGTATATATAGCTACATAAGGATTATGTATTCTAATCATATCCGGTTGGTGAATTACTGCTGAAATTAGGTGTTCTGCCCAGCACCAGAAATTCAAAACAGTACCTAATCACAAAAATAGTATGATTTACATGGTTTGTGATTAAGAGGGTTAATGAGCTGGAAATAAAACCACTGAAGTTTTCTAAAAGGAAAAATCTGGGGTTTCAAAATACCCTCTCATCTTTCTCTGTGTGGCTTTTTTAGCAAATGCATATGTTTAAAAAAAAGGGGAGGGGAACAAAACTCTTTTTTCTCTCCCTTCTATCCCTAAAGTCAATGTGCAGACAGTCATTTTATTTTAGTTGAACTGATGTTATTTGAACGGTAGACTTGGATTTATTTTGCCTGAATCTAATTTGTACTTAATGTTAAGTACAAATTAACTGGAACCGTTGCCCATAATGGGCCATATTTGGGATATGGTAGTGATTTGCTAAAAACCTACACTGGCTAGTGCAAAGTGGCAACACGGATATATGATGAAATACCTTTGGTTTTAAATGTGGTCTTGAGACTGAGAGTTGAATGACAGGATTTCTTCTTAGCAATCACCTGTCTTGGCAGTGATCATAGGTAGTTCATTTTAGGGAACACATAGGACTCATCAAAATAGATTGGATTAGCTTCAGATCCATCCAGTCCACCATCTCTCTCTGGAAATAGAAGGTAACAGACACTTCAGAAGGTGCAAGAATTCTCTAACCAAGTATTCAGGAACAGGACACTGGATCTTACCTCCTGTGCTAATGACTAGTCTGAATTGTGAAGAACTTGCTATCTCAGTGTACAGTATGATATTAATTTGGAGGTCCAAAAAGATCTAAAACTATTTTTGAATCTTGATTGTTAGTTTTGCTCATTTATATTTATAGGTAATGTGAAAAGCATTTTCTTTCACTGTAGTTTTGAATTTCCTACCATTTTTAAATTGAAATTTGTTTGGTCTAGTGTAATGAGAAAGGAAGAACAATGTCTCCTGAATATTCAGTATGTTCTATCTTTGTATCGTATCTCCTCTTACTCATCTTTTTTATAGTAGTAATTCACTGTCTTTACAGATCCTTAATTATGCTTGCTGCCCTCCTAATGTCCTCTAATTTTGCATTGTACTTTTCAGTCTTATTCACTTCCCTGGTTCTCATTTTCCTGTACTGTATATTTAGCTATAAGGTACTGTTACAATGGAAGCCTCTAAAATTGTGATTAAAATAGTACCTGGTAAAATATGCCCAGGGTTCTTCCAAGGAGGTACTGTAGAAATGCTTAGTATTATTACTCTCTCTGTAGTCTGGACAGGATGAAAATAGCATTAAAGTATGAGGAGAAAATGCAGGAAAGCTCTGTAACGGGAACATGTAGCTGAGTTCAGCACAATAGCTGTGCTTATGAGGAAGATGATGTGTGTGGTTTGTTACCCAGAACCAGAATGCCTATTTTTATGCCTTCACCACATCTGCATGTTGGATGCATGCAATCTGTTTATTGCAGTGGGTAGAGTCAAAGCTGAAATATTGGCTGCTAAAAGGTAGGCTCAGAAAATGTCATTCCTTCTCTGCATATCTGGGTTTGGGATGAGCAAGTTACTTTCCACACACACCTCAATGGTCTAAGTAACAATGTGGAAGTGAAGAAAACCAGCCAGCTCCTTTTTCCAAGTTTTGTTCAGTAGAAGAGGAAACTGTTTTTCTCTCCTTCTTCAAAGTAGGGGAAGGAAATGGTGAGCTGTAGTCCCAGCTGCAGTACCACCTGACTTCTGGAGAAGCATCACTTGCCCCTGAGCTTCACTTTTTTTCTAGTCTTGTTCTTTTCTTGTCTTCTTATTCAATGCCTTGAATAAGCATTAAATTCACTGGGGTACAAAGAAAGGACTGAAGTACTTTTTCCTTTCTTTCATTTGGATACTAAATGACTTGCAGTGCTATAAGCTTTAATGAAGTGTGACACCTTAAAATTGTTGATTGGATTTCTCTAGAGCCAGTTCACCCATACCTAGATAACTAGTTTTATCTAGAGAAATTACCTTTAAAAGTCAGTTTGTGGTATTCGCCAACACTTTCTTTAGTTTTGAGGTTCAGAAAAGAGAAAATACCTATGAACGCTTTTACAGAGGATACTGTTCTGAGGCCTGGGTTAGGCTTTATTACTGCAAGAGCTTATCTGCTCTGGTACAGATTCAAAGCTGTATCCAATCTTGTCAGTCTTCAAAGGCACCCTCACATGACTGTTGCTGAAGAGTTGCTGAAGTCTGCTGGGGTCTGAAGTTATATGCCTGTTTGTCACACACCATGCCAGATTAAACCTGCTGCATGTAGGGCTGGCTACAGCCATTGTCTGCTGAATCCACAAGGGTCTTACAGCACTGTACTGGGAGAAAGGTTACAGTTTGGTTTGCAGGCAGGAATGCTCTTTTCACCTATTGCTTTCCAAATGAGACTTTAATGGCCGATCCCGCTCTGTCCTAGAGATGGGTTTCAAATGATCTCATCCTAGTGATTTTCCAAGCCCAGGTTTTATTAAAATGTATTTACTGCAGTGTTTATATCCTACATCTGAGACTGAAGAAAGTTTGGTAAGTCTCAGATACTTTGGAAAAACATATGTTAAGATGTCACCAAATTACCTTCCTGGAGCTCTGGTGATGTTTTTATTAAAGGTGATATAAGCTTTGAAATCTGGTGCTTTTCTGATAAAAGCTGATTCTTTCATCGGACTTTGAACAGTGCATTCTGCTGGGTCAGTGCTTGCAAGTCACCAAAAATTGGATTCACAAAGATAAATTATCTGAGAAAGAAAAATTGTTTATTTTGCAGTGACTGCAGCTCTTTAGATATGTTGCATGGACATATTTGATGAGTAGCCTCACTTCTAGAAATACTTCCTTCTCAACTCGGAAAGTGTCAGTGCTTCAACACTGTTCGGTGTTATAACATTTTTTGGGTGCTTGATGTGCAATTCTCATGTATCATCTAATTTCTTCTGAGTTCTAAGCTGTTGCCATTTACTCCAGTAGAGTACAGTTTTCAGACAGTGAGCATCTTTGTCATCGTGTGTCTGAACATTGCTGGTAGTAACACGGATGATCTGGGCTGGCAAAGAAAGGGAATGGTAGTTGCTCCTTCTTATTCTCAAGAGAATCAGGAAGACCACTTAACTTTCTGTACTAATAATACAAACTTAGCAAATAATTTTTTCTCCTAAAATTGGCAAGACAGATGCAGCTGGTTTTCTTGATGTTCCAAGGCAGAAAATGGCAAAAGTGCTCCCATCTGTAGAGCACCTGTCCTGTACAGCAGACTTTGAAACAATGCCGTGTGAAGCACATTGATAACAGGTTATAAGGAATTCCAGATATTAGAGGTAAGCTGTTTTCTTTCCTTTTCCTTTCACAACTTGAAATTGTCTTTGTACGAATGAAAAGCAGTCAAGAAGGACGTAAACTTTATTTGTATTTCCTTTCATTTTTCTACTTGAATTCACATCAGTTCCTTTCACCTTCCCTAATACTCTTTTTTTCTTCTCCTACCAGAATCTTTTTTATTCACAAGCAGAAAACAGCAGAGCAACAGTGCAGGAAAGAATGAACCCTGGGCTCACCTTCAGTAAAACACAGGGTCATCAGAGAACTTTTGGAGGAATTTCCCTTTATTTTGGCCAGTAGTGTGCATACAAGAGAGTGAAAAGATGGGGAACCACACAGCTCAGGATATGCAGATTGAAGGAAGTAAAGGAACTGAGCTGACCTGGAGAAAAACTAGCAAAGAAAAAGCCTTAGGAGCACATCCTGGCCTGTCTGCATGCATGTCATGTTTGCATGCAAGCGTAGATATGCCTGTGTCTGGATTTAAAGCTTACTAGTCATGAGACTTAAATTACTTTTTTTAATAGTTGTTTTCCAGTCTAATAGATATGTCTCTACAATTTAAAATAATAGCAACAGATTCACATACATGCATGAGAAATGAATGAGCATGTAGGTACTTCAATACATGAAGCTCTTACACCTGCCTCCTCTTTGCAAAGGGTCTTTTGGAGATGTGGATTTTGGGAATTTACCGTCTCCTATCACATAAGTGTGATCCCTTGCAAGACTGGGGATACTTCCAGCCCTGTGTCCATAATGGCTATTCTGATTACAGATATACAAATGATATCATATTGCATGGTTTTGTACAAAAAGCTGGAAGGAAGTGTTGCAGTTTCTTAAGGTGATAACATAGTACACTGCTGTGGCTCATTAAATATGCAGTAGCAGTAGTTTTAATTTATATTTGGAAGCATTTTCCCCAAAAAATCTAAATAAGTTTGGAGACCCAAACCACAATGGAATTCTAAAGTAATCCCTAAAGTATTGTGGAGTTGCTATGGAAACATGCAGGTGCTCAGACCAACATTATAGACTAAAAAGATAATTTATAATTATCTGGAAAAAAATAAATTATGCTTTTCCACATGACTACTGTATGTATTGGCACAACTAGAGATGGAAAAAGGGCACAGTTATACAACAGTTGTTACTCTTTGGGGTTTCTGCCCCACACCACTTTCCAGGTCCTTGTGCTAAAAGGAGTAAAAATATTTTTAAAAAGCATAGGCTTAATAACCATATGCTAGATTTGTGCTACTTCTAGGGATAATTAGAGTCTCCTGGACACAGAGGTACTTTTATTGTGTCTTTTGAAATAAATTCAATCAAATTGAATTTATTGTTGATGGCTAGTATTTGGAAAGGCCATATGTGTGCAGTCACAGTCCAGATCTTATGTGCAGGGCATTGGGGCAGCTCTTTCTGCAGACCCATCAGTATCTTAGCTAAGTGTAATATGCTTTTCTAGGCACATATTCCCAAACTATGATTTTTCCCTAAATCTGAGCCAGAGGTATCCAATTAGCAAAGTGGAGATGTTCTATTCCATTCCCATAATTTTTTAAAACCTTTTATCTCCTACTCAGGTTTTGAACAGCAACACTAGCTGGAAGAATTTAAGATTTCCATTTGACTAATGGCTTTTAGCTTAAATTTATTCTTTCTTCCCCATTTTTTAAATTAGCTGCAAATTTGAGGGGGGAACATTTGCAAAATCTTAGTTTTACATTTTTTACTGAGGGCTGTGAGGCATGCAGGGAGGATGTTGCACAGTAAAGTTGGCTCTTTGGTGTTGAGACTTTAGTCCTAGCTCTGCAGTCCTGTGTTCAGGAGGTTATTGCTGAGATTTTAAGTGAAGAACAGCAATGTGTTAAAATACTACACAAGCTTTCAGGGGAAACTGAGACCATGGAATAATAATTGCAAGACAAGGGGAAGGCTTAGATCTGCAAAGTGGTTTATTGTGGCTTCATTCATTTCAAGCCTAATCCTTACTTATTCTAGTTTGCCTGGAAAATCTTCCCTCTGTGTGACTGTTTTTCTGAATAATTTCTACTTCTATTCCAGTTGTGTCTACAGGCCCTTTTCCTAGTCTGGCACACAGCACTGAATGGTGAGCTGTGCTGTTCCCAAAGTGGGATACAATCATAGCCTGAAAAATAATTTAAAAAAAAAATCAAAAAGCCAAACCCAACACAACAAAATGGATTGAGAGGAAGAAGGGAAAAATGAGCCTCCCTTGAGAAATCCCTGTGGCCCCAAGGTAAGCCAGCAGTACGGCTCATGATGGAAACTGATTCTCTTTACAAACTTATACTGCCTATTAAGAGGACAATGGTTATCATCACATATGCATGTTTCCATACTTTATCTTATATGGAGATACAATCTAAGTTTGTTAACTTCAGTCTAGATAGGACTAAATTGAAGTTGTAAATACACTCTCCTCTTCCCAGGAAGACACAGTGGGTGGTTCACTGCATGAGTGTGTTCAGTCCTACCTCTGCGATGTAATGACAGTATTTCAGCCCAGCTTCTCTGTGCTCTGAAAACCTGTTGTAACATGTAATTTTTCTGTAGGAGGTGGTTGTGTTCTCCATGAAAAGGGGTTACCTTACTCTTGTTATGCCTTTAGCACTGTTCTCTATGGGTAAATGTAATCTCCCTGGAGTCCTGTAAATTATTGAAGTGAAAAAGTGCAGACTCAGAAGATGAAAATTTCAGCTAGGTTTAGTGAATAAATTTGCATGTTAAGTCAGGAGCTTTCCTTGTTTTCTGTTTTTTCTCTTAATAGTATCTTCTTTCTTGTCTATGCTGCACTGACAGAAACTGTTTAGTGAGGCTGCTTGTTTTCCTGTCCTTTTTTGCTTATTTCCAAGTGGGATAGACACCCACCCAAAGGTGGGTCTTCACCTTTGCAATTCTCTGTTTAAGGGGAAAACTCCTTTTACAGTGTAATGTAAGAAAACTATATGAGAACTTTTCCATACCAAAAATGAAATGAGGAAAAATCAACCAATTACAATTCTATTTTTCTGATGTAACTACTAAAGATATCTGTACATCATGTCTAAACACAGGAAAATTCTCCCATTGCTTTTTTCCCCCTGTAAAATTCACCTTGATGGTATAGTTTGCCCGTTCCAGCATATCTCAGGAGGTGCCCCTTTGAGAAGAAAGGACTAAAGTATCCTACTTGTATAACTAAAGTGTAAAATAGCAACAGAGAGCATGGCACCTCGATATAGGGGCGGGGCAAACTTTTAGTACTCGAACCTTTCTCGTTACATAATTTTTTGCTGATAAATCGATACATGAGGGTGAACAACTAATACAAAACACCTTATGAAGGTGTCTATAAGCCATCTTCAGGCTTACAGCATACATAAATTAAAAAAAAAGTTAAATGGCACTGTGTGAGGTTTAGATGTTTTCTTCTAACCTACTAAAGCGCGAGGCGTTTTACCCCGGGAGGTGACAATGGCATCGCTGCCCGTGACTGGGGGAGGCGAGGGCCACAGCCCAGCCCAGGACAGCCGGACACCGCTCGCTTGGCTGCTGGTTGTCGCCTCCCGCTCCCCGGTCAGTCACCGCCCCCGCCCGGCACCCCCGCTCGCGCGGGATCCAGGAGCGTGTTCCCGGTGGGAGGTGCCGGAGCACGGGCGGGGGATGCAGCCCCGCTGTCCCGATCCCGCCCGGGGGGAAGGTTCCAGCGGGAGGCGATCCGGTGCTCGGCAGCCGCCTCGCCTGCCCGTGCTGCTCCGGGCCATGGCGGCGGGGGCGGGCCGGGGCGGGGCGGAGCTCTGACGGGCAGCCCGGCCCGGGGAGCCGCGGTAAACAGGAGCCGGGTGAGAGCCGGGAGTGACCGGCCTCGCAGGAGCCTCCTAGCGCCACGGCCAGCCGCCTCCCGGCCCCGGGCATGGGCAGCAGCAGCCGCCGCAGCCGGAGGAGGAGCCGCCGGCCCGGGCCCTGTGCGGGGCACCAAGGTAGGCTCGGCCGCCGCCCTGGCCGTGGGCAGCCGCCGCTTCCTCCGCGGCGGCCGAGCCGGGTCCGCCGCCCCTCCGGCGCGGGGAGGCCGGGCCCGGCGGGGCGCAGGGCAGGCGGGTGCGGGGCCGCTTGCCCCGAGGCCGCCGCTCGCCCCGGCCCCGCCGAGCCCGGCAGGTGAGGCGGCTCCTGGAGGCGGTGGGGGCCGGCGGCGAGCAACAGGCGGCGCGGCCCGGCCCGGCCCGGCCCGGCTGCCCCCGGGACCCGCCGCCGTGTCGCGGGGTGTCGGCCGGGGCAGCGGGACCCCCGCGGGGTCACCGCCAGCCCGAGGGGCGGGGGTGCGGCGGAGCCTCCCGGCATTGACCGGGGCGGAGGCTCCGCTCGGAGAGTTCAGGGCTGTTCCTCTGTCGGAGCCGAGGAAGCGGCACCTAATTCCCTGGTAAGAGGCTTTCCCACCTCCGCCGTCTTTGTCTGCTCAGGCTCAGCGCGTCTGCTGCTGCTGGCACTGGGAGCATTAGCGTTGCTGGGGGGAAAGGGGGAGCGGATCAGCTGTGGGAAAGGGACTGTGCTTGCACCAGGTGTCTGGTTTGGAGGAGGACGTGGGTTCGCATTCGGTTTGCGACGTGTAACAGAGATACGCCAGTGAGAAAACAGTACACAAGATGTGCTGGTCACAACGTGTTCTTAAGGAATCGTGAAGTTTCACGGCAGACCGAAAAATAGAATTCCTGGAACTAGTTGGCAAGCAGAGTAATACTCGAGTTGTTCCAAACTGTAACACTTTAACTTTTCTTTATTTTAGTATGCTAAAAGTGCAAGCAAGGCGAGAATTACAGTGTGCTAATGTGAGATCAGTTAGTCTCAAACTACCGTGCAAGAGGGCAGGCAGCTCGGGCTCTGCTGTTGGAAAATGATTGGTATACTTCTGAACGGAGCAAATTTGTGAAGTAACCCAGCACCATAGGTAGAGCTTGAGTGGAGATGGAAAGAGATCTTGGAAGGAAGATAGGAATGGAAGAGGAAAGAGCTGTCTGACAGTAACTCTTCAGCTGGAGCAGCAGCAATCTTTATGAATTTCTGCTTCTGAAATTAGTTTGGAGTAGTATCAACTGAGGCTGAGATTAATGCAGATTGATCCCCAGTCAAAAATTTTCAGAGAAAAATTTTCTTTGAAAAACGTTTATTAGAACTAAGGTGTTTTATCTGAAACCTGTCAACACTGGTGAATTTCCACTGATGCAGAGTCTCTGGACCAGGGTTGCTGGAAACATCAATGTTGCTGTCTCAAGGGTGTGCCCCAGCACCCAGAATAATACCTGCTAAGGTATTATTGCTCAGCTGTAGCCCAAACCATTTGGTGCCAGACTCCTTTGAGCAACTCTGTAGCTGCTCAGAGAAAGTGAGACATTCCCCAGGATTTGATTCTGCTGTGGTTGCTGAAAATGGTAGGACAGCTGAAATCTAAACAGCTGCCCTTTTGCTAAGAACTTTGTGTGACTTAGGTTACAGTCTAATGTGAACTTAAAAAATTAACGATTCACTGAATATTTGTTGCTATGGTGTTGGGTTGGTTTTGGTTTTGTGGGGTTTTTTAACTTGGCTTTTAGCTAGCCCTAACCAGCAGTTTTGCTTATAGAGGTAAACTAGTTGAAAAGAAACTGTTTTCTGTTTTGGGGTGTCACATTGGATGAAAGGCTGCAGCCCTTTTTATGCCTCAGTGTGTGGATGTGTGGGCAGAATTGTGGAGGTGTCCAGATGAGGCAGTTATGATTCCAGTGCCAGAAAATACACCTGTTCCCTGGCTGCTTTTGCGCAGTCTGAAGTCTTGTAAGACTAGATTAATCCAGCATGCTGGATGAACTTTCTATATTTTCAAGATTAGAGGGTTTTTTTAAATTTTTGTTATTTTAGGTTTAACACTTTGGACGAGCAACTCTTCTCTGTTCAAGGGTGGAAGGACTCAATCTTCCCAGCTGCTGAGGCTGTCACAGGTACTTTGGGCAACATAGCCAAGTGTCTTCTCTGCCAGTCTGATTTCCTTACTGCTATTCCAAACACTGACATTAGTGGGGAAGGCAGGCCACTGCAGGAGTGTGACAGCTTCCAGTAGCAGGGCTTCTCAAGGAAGGAGTTGTAGATGGTTCTTACAAGCCCTGAATTGATCCTACTGCCTAAGAAAAAAGTAGTCTGCTGCTGTGGATCTTTTTCACCCTATACTTCTGTTAGTCCTGGTGTGACTGACTGGTACCTAGCTTCAGAAGTAGTGAATAACAAAATAATAGTGTGCATGGCTATCTGCTAGGAAAAAGGAAAACAGGAATGAAGTGTCTTCTTTCTTTTTTCTAATTTTTTTTTATTCTGCCCTTCCTCCTTCCTCCAAAAATATAAGGAACTCTTGATCCTGTAGAAGTGGCTAGCATTCTGTAAGAGCCTGTAGCAAGACTACAAAAAACGAACAGGCTTTGAAGGAAGAAGCTTGCAGGAACCCTGAGCAACCTTGTGCTTGGATTGTGTCTGCATGTGGCAGACAAATAGTGAATAGCAAAGCAGTAGAAGGCCATAAGGAATAGAAAACTTCAAGTCTGGGGAAAAACTTCACTTCTAGGCCGTAGGTATTAGAGGAGAAATCTTCTTGGGGAACAAGTTATCCAGTTCCTGACTGTTCCAGTTCTTTCTTTGGAGCATCTAGTGTTAGCTGCTGCAGGAACAGAGTGAACCGTGTACACCACACATCTCATTCACTGTATTAATTTCCACAGTGAGACAGAACTCGTGCAGGGTTTACTGGAACTTCTGTTTTGCTGACTTATGGATTGACTGCAAAGATCTGGTGGCAGCTTGCTTTAGCATAGCAGAGCTGGCATTAAACTTGCTGGATGGGCTTTGTTCACTGTGGATTTTCACAGCTCCAGGTTGTTGAAATACTCATCACTGAGTTAGGGTCAGTTTTACTAATTCTGTTGTCTGGCTTTTACTGAAAACACCACTTGAGAAAAGAACTCCTAATTTCTAAAATTATCTTTCACTGCTTCCCACAATATTTTTGTGGGTCTTTTAAGGAGGTATCCACAGTCATGTGAAGCATTGGAAAACCAAATAACTGATTACGTTGTGTTTACTGATTCCGGGGTAGGTAAATGGACAAGAGCCCTTGGAAGCCTGGTCTTTTTGCAATTAAAGGTGTAGCTGTGTTATTCTTAAATTTAACTCCTCACTGGACAGACAGATAGTTCACAAACAGCAAGAGATATCTCAGCCATCAGCAATTTCTAGTGCTTGCAATTTCTTTTCCCCAGGGACCCTGGAAGAAGGCTGGTCTTTATTATGTGCCCAGCTGGTTATCATGTTTGGGCTGGTCTAGATCAAAGATATATGTAAATGACTGTTAAACTTCTCAGTCTTTAAAGTGAGTGCCTCTCTGGAGCTCAGATTGGGTACCTGCAGGCAAGTAGGGGAGCTTGGTAGCAAATCTTGACTTTAATCAGAGACCTGGCAGAATGTCACGGTGGATTGAAGTTGACTGAAAACAGTGTTGGAAATTTTTGAGGAAATACACATATATTACCTGTATGTGTAATAGGTGAAAAATACTAAAAGGTTCTAGAAATTGAGGCTGAGATTTTCCAAAGTTAGATGAAATAAAGAGAACTAGTAGATGAGTACTTTATGCCTGGAGACTCATTTAAAGATCCCAGTTGTAAACCTTGCAAAATATATAGCCAAAATTTACATAGAATATAAATATTGTATATTTTGGGGGTAGGTAAATCCTATATATTAGTTAGGTATGCTTTGATATCTGCCCCTTGAAGTTTTTGTGTGTCTTTCAGAAGGCATCAGGACAGAATACATGTCACCAGTCCAATCTGCAGGTGAGGCTGGTTATTAACAACTGCACCAGAGTTTCTCCTTGGGAAAACAGGCTTTGGATTTAAGAATGTCATTCAACAGGTCACTGAAAACACTGAGGCTGAGTTTATCTGCCAGTTTGGTCATGGCTTCAGTAAGATCATGTTTACACACCATCCAGGATAAGAGTTTCATTACAAGGAGTAAAAATGTTCTCAGCTGTTCTTCCCTGAGCAGGTACCTTGACTTCTGTCATGTCCTGGACACAGGATGAGGAACATTCTCTTTGAATCAAAGGGTCAGTTGGATGATACAGAGGGGAAGGAAAGAAAGCTAGAAGGATCTAGGGTAACAAACCAAAAAAGAAAAAAAAAAAGAATAGAGATCAAGGTTACACACAAAGTTGCTAATTTTTAAAAAAGTATACAATTTCTTTGTGCCTCCCTTCCTCTCAAATGTACTTAATTTTTAAAAAGCCTCTTGGTTCCTCTTTAGTGTGTGCACTGAGCCTGCAAGAAAGAGTATCTGTAGGAAAAAAAAACCTCAGTGTTTCTTAATAAACAGCTAGGCTTCCCCTGGGTCTGATCTGCTGATTCTAATGACCAGAATAATTTGTCACTCAGACTTACTTACTGCTAATAACGCTGCGCCATTGTGCAGCTTGAGGAGGGGAGATGTGCCTCCACTCTTGTTGCCAGAGTTGAGGTTTGAGTTCTGCTTTATTGTTACACAAGACTTTGCATGGGAACAGCAGTGAGGGTCCACACATTGCCATGACTCCTAGCACCAAAGGTTACTGCCTTCTAGACATGGTATTTGGGTGATTTTGCCTGTAGAGGATCATTTGAGTAGCTTTAGCTGAAAAGGAAGCAACAGACTGGCTGTGTACAACCTGCCCTAGAGCACTGGTTAAATACTGAGGAAGTATTCCGTCAAACCTTGCTACCATAAGCGCTGCTCTTGGCAGCGAGGCTGAACCTGGCCTTTACTTTCCTGGGAGAGGGAAGGTGGTGTCATGGGGGTTATTAGTGGAAGCCCCTCCCCTCCCAATTACTGCAGGATTTACAAAAAGGGTGCCTTTGTTTAATGGCATTCGTAATGGTCTCTGAAAGCATTTCTTTGTGGAAGAGCCTCCTTCAAAACCATCGGGGGCTGTAGCAAGAAAAAGTCTTCTCTGCCTATTTATATTTGCTTTCACTGTCACTGGCTCCTCATGTCATCCAGGACAGGGGATTAATCTCTCTGATCCCTCTATTTCTAGTTGTAAAAGCACAGTGTGCTATTGAGGGTGATTCACTACTGGGCCAATCCTTGTTATAATCTCTTGTAACTACGAAGGCATCAGTCAGAAGAGGAAGGCTCATGGAAAGATGTGGCATGTATCTGTGTATTTTTGGGGTTTTTTCCGTGTATATATGTTTATGGGAAGATGGGATTGGAGTACAAGAAGTGATGCAATACAGGGCTCTGCCGTTGTTTCATAACACAGACCACATTACAGCAAGAAATTCTTGCAAGCGCCTCTGCTTGCCTTATCTGAGTGTAGTTTTGTCTCCTTCTTGCATGTTTCCCATGGCCTCCTTCAGCAAACCACTCTTAAGGGACTTGCACTTATTAGTATGATGAATTCTGCTACAATAGAAAGTGAAAGCTGGCAGTGGCTTTTCAGTTCATCATAAGCCTGGTGAAGTCTGACGTACCAGACGAATGTGAAGGGCATTAGGTAATAGTTTACCATAGGTGATGGCAGAGAGGAAAATACACATAGGAGCAGTCTGGCTCTTTCTGAAGTTAACAGTAGGCTTTGGTTTTTCCTTCCTTTCTGGTAAATGAAGTGAGTTCTCCTTGTAGTTCTGCATCCAAAATCTTGTCCTTTTCAATATGATTATCGTTATGACTTTTAGAGTGTTTTTCATCTTGAGCTTGCCTGCCAAATCTGAGCTGGAAGTGCCAGGACTAGGAAGGACAGTTGTTGTCAGTGTTTTTTCTCTAGCACAATCTGTGACCACTCATTTACATTGAAGCTGCTTCTGTAAATTGTGTGTATATGTGCATGAATGTAATACGTAAAAAGCAGGTAGACTGAAGATTTGCAGAGGAGCTGCTACTCTTTGACATTGCAAGTGATTTCTAGATGAAAGGGGTTTTTTATACCAAACAGTATAAATGCATACTTAACTAAATGCTGTGTTGTGTCAAAGAGAAGAAAAAAAAAATCTGCCTAGCTTCAAAAAGAAGAGGAAGTTCACTCACAGCTAAAGGCTTTTTTGAGAGAGACAGGAAATCTGAGTCTTTTTCCTGCTTCTGGCCTCAATTTTCTGGCTTAAGCTACTTCACCTGTGCATACCTTAGTTTCCCACAACTCAGTTGTCACCTGTATCAAGGTTTTTGTAAGGTTCTTGGATTTTTTTAAAAATTTTTTAACCTTCTCTCTAAGGGGAAGTGGGCTTATGCAATCACACTACCAGTAACTTCTGAATCTGTTGGCTAAATGTCACGTATTTGCTGGAACTTTTAATGTTGCAGGAAGAAGGGAATATAAATTGCAATATCACAACTGAGAGCTGCAGCCTTACCCTGTGCCAAAGCCCGTGGAGATAGCACTTTTTTAGACACAAGACAGGTCACATGGGTGAAACCTGCAACCACAGGATACCAAACTGTAGAATATCAGACTGTGCTAATCCTTCTGCTGTGGAATAGCCTTCTTCCACTGCAAGGCCTTCTGAAAGCCTAGGAGAAAAGTTTAAGTATTGCTGCTAAATTAGGGCTGCCACGATGCAGCAGACTCTTCACAAAATTAATGTTTGATAACTTAAGGGGGTGGAGGGAGGAGAGATATCATTGTAAAATTACAGGATTCTTGTCAGGCTAGCTTGATCTTGGGAATTAGTCAGGTTTGATTAAAATATTGAAAGGGAGTTTTAACTTTGCTCTTGGCATAATAAAGCAGAAGCCAATAAAATGAGATCAGATTTTAGCCTTCTAAACACATTAGTGTTCTTATGCAGTGTTTTGCTTCTGTAGCCTTGAAATATGGTTGTTGCTTTTGGGCATGAAAACTGTATATTGCCTTTTAGCAGTTCCTTTGTGTGAGGCATATATGTTGTTTCTGTGATTCTTGTGACAGAGATGTTCTCCTATTTTGTACTCTTAATCTTAGGGTAAGACCTGACAGGGGAGGATAGATAACTTCTGGCTGAGACCGCTTGAGTTAAGTCTTTCTGATGTTGCAGAAATATTCACCAACTTCCTTTCATCACAAAATTCCAAGGCTTGAAAGGTCTCCATGTTGTTCTGTACAAGCTGCTACATGCTTTGGCAGGTGTGTGAAAAAGAGTCCTGCTGTAGTACACCTGTGGAACTCTGCAGCTCCCAAGGCCTTTTAGAGACGAGATTCTTTTTATGTGCCATCCTAGAAGCGTAAGAAAACTGCACTGTGGTGTTTTCCAGGCAAAGTGGTGAGAACCCACAACTCTGCTGTGTTTTCCAAACCACACAAAGTTCAAAATTATTCCTCTTTGACCCTACCTGATCCATCTGATCACTTAAATTATACGTGTGACTTTGTTTCTAGTGAGGCAATGCGCAAGTGATATATTAAAACTGCAACTTCAAAGCAGCAGGAGTTGCCCTGCCAGAGCTCTGTGCCTCCTGCCAGGGTTGCCTAAGTGCTCCTTGCATTTTATCCCTACTCCATAAGGCTTCATTTGAGATGCTTGTAGTGAAGTGTGGAAGAGTCTCCTCTATATATGTACATGCCAGTTGCAGCAGGGTAGGTCTGACATAGGCTTTACAGTCTTTTGGTAGTGTTTGTCTTTCCAGGATCTCCTGTGGTCAGTATTTGGTGTTTTTGGGACCCTGAGGCACTTGTATCTGCAGGAGGCCTACGCTTTTATTTGCTAGTGGTGTTGATATCAACTTCTGCAACCACAAGGCAAGGATCCCAGCTCAGCTGCTGTTGAACACATGTGATTCAAGATAAGACTTCTCACTCACTTTCCTTTGTTAGTGATACCCTGGCAAGCATAGCATAGTGTTGTCCAGCTGCCTGAGAGCAAAGAAGCTCTGACTCAGGATCAGTTCCTTATATAGAAAGGGAATTAGATACATCATGCATTTTATTCTTGGCCGTGATCTTCCATTGTGTCTGTTAGACATTTGTTACGGTTGTTTGCTTTCTCTGTTTACTTGAGCTCTGCTTGTCATCTGGGACACGTGTTCAGTCTGTCTCATCCATCTTTGATCACCTCCTGGGAAGTTTTTTAGTTGGCATGTTCACACTGAGCAGTACTACAGGTGCTTTGCACAGACTTGGTAGGGCTGTGATGCCCTGCAGGCATCCTGCTGGTTGGCTGTTTGTCAGCTGCCTTTTCAAGTCCTCCTTAGCTGCCGTATTAAGACTCTCTGGTCTCTGGGTTTGGCTTAGCCTGTCTTTACTGTCCATGCTTGTGGGAGGAGGCCGCAGGGATGGTTCTGCTTCAGGGTGGATACTCTGCTCAAGGAAGGTATGTTTGCCAGTTGCATCTTGATGCTCTGGTATTCTCTCCCTTTCCACATGACACCACAAAACATATACTTATCCCTTGTCACACAGTTTGCATTGCTTCTTCTGTGAATAAGGGAGGAGAACTCGAGAGAGCTGATGATCCAACCTCTGACTGACCGCCTTTGAGCTGTATCCTATGCAGCCCATGGACAGGTCTCTGTAGGTGATGTAATCTAACTAATGCATGTGAGAGACATCTGAGCCAGGAATAGGGAATTTAATAAGATGATGAAACTGTTGGGTTTCAAGTCTGAAAGTAATTCATGTCAGCAGAGGATGGGAGTGGAAAGCAGCTTGATTGTACACAGTGTATCCCACCAAGGCCAGTGACATGGACATGCCACAGCACAGGCCTGGTTTTCTGAAATGCTGTTTATCCTGTCTCCAGCATCCTCTCTAAGTCAAGGAGACCTGGCCCATTTCTGAGCCAAGCCTTTCTTCTGTGGGCCTGTTTTTCTTCCTTTATCATAATGTGCCAAAAAATCCAAGAAAATCACTAGCAGGCTAAGTCATACTTTAACCCAGGGAGCAATAAAACAACATGTTACGCTGTCTTTGGACCTTCTACAACCCCTTCTATAAAAGGTGCCACTCCAACATGACGGCTGTCAGAGGATGGGTTACTTGAGCTTGTAAATGCCTTCACCACTGGTGTCTGAAGGTGCTGTGCCTTTCCATATGTCTTCATCTCCTATTTCCGTTCTTTCTAGGCTTTGAGCAGGAAACTTGAAAATGTTAAGTCCCTTCTTGGGTGTATGATAGCTGCTTCCTCTTTGCTCTTTTCTCTGCAAAGATGATTGATAGATGATGGCTTTTGAAGAGATACTAAATATTGGAAATTGATGTCTAAAATGCAGTCTTAGAAGAAGCAGTGACTAATTTACAACTGACTGTAGCTCTGGCTCAATCAGACAATTGCTAAAAATAGTCTACTTTGTAATACCACTGGTGATCTCTAATCAGAGAAGTATTCTAATTAATAACCTGCAGTTAGGACTGAACTGATATCTCTGTTTTGCCAGTGAGGAAAGTCTGGACAGAATCAGTGTTTGGGTAGAGAATTTCAGGGGGAGACCAGGTGGTGGTACTGACTTTGCACTGGATTCATGCTGAGTCTTAACCCCAGCTAAATGCTGTAGGGTGCAGTTTTGCCAGCAATGTCTTCTTTTTCAGGCAGAGAAGATGCCCTCCTTGGTGGGTATCTGCTTCCTGGACATTTTTTTTTTTCTTTAAAAAACCATGCCCACCGCCAAAGACTCAGTCCAAGAGCACAGAAACGAACATTTATATGTGTGTTACATTGTTGTTTCCTGTTTGAAGCTATTAGGTGGCATTGGTTGAGCATTGCAGGACAGCTGCCTGGCTTTGCTGCAGAAGCGGCACAGCAAAGAAGAGGGAGCCTTTTCGGCTGAGGTATTTAAGGTTTCTGAAGATAGGGATCTGAATACATTTTAGCCTTTTGTTGGTTTTGTTTCTTAAGTTAGATGATTTCTGTCGTCTGTAATGAGGCAGAGAGAGATCAGGTGGCCTTGCTGAGATGTGAAACTTCTGTTAACTCTGTGAAAAATGTAGCTGATGTGAGATTGTACCAGTTTATTTCTTTGAAAGATAATGGTAATGTTGCCAGCTAATACCACTCACTGAATATTATGTGTCCCTGTAAAACAAGAAATGTGACTCCTCCAAGCCCAAGGCTTTATGCCTCATTCAGAAAGAGCACAGCTAATGGAGGACTATGTCAGGCATAAGGTCACTTGTGACGCAGAGGGGACCGTGCCTGTTCCTAAGCACAGTGCTGCACCCATATTGGGAATGATTGGGTCCTACAAGATGAAACCAGCAGTGTTTTGGTTATTTTTGGATTCCTGTGACTTCAAAACCAGCAGAAGTCATCTTTAGTCTTTAGATACATTATGACCATCTTGATGCTGCTGTACAGTCCATGTGTGGGAGCCTGTGCCAATGATGGGACTGTCTGGAATTGAACCAGCCAACTGTTTTAAGTGAGCAGAAAACTGAGGAGATTTCTATCTTGACTTTCTAACATCTGTCACATTTGGAATAGGGGGTAGTTTTCTTTTTTTCAGATAAGGAAAAAACCTCTCGCATTTGCCATTTAAAATTATTAATAAAAAAAATATCTCTCCATTAGCCTAACTCAGTAGACGTTCAAATTATTTGTCTGTAGTAATTTTTCTTCTACTCTTTGGAAGAACAAATGTCCTTGAATATTATTGTAATTGTAACTACTTAGAGAAGGAGACTACGTAGTCAGCAGGTATGGGTCCTGGAAAACATGGAGGAGAGTAGGCTAAAGTTGTATGGGTTTCTTTCTCTGCAGCTCAGGATGCAATTGATGTAAAATTCTGATGGGGCCTCAACAGTTTTGGTGCTTGCCTCTTTCTACAACAGTACATTTTTCTCCAGGACTGATGAAATTGTAGTTTGATAAATAAATAAATCAAGTTTTTCTTCTGCTTTCAATTTCAGCAGACACCTGATAAAAACTACTATTTCTTCCAGGTTTTTTCTTGAATGTTTCAGGTTTTACAGTAATGCTTGTGTGCACTGGAGTTGCACGGGCTTTGTTTAGCACACTTGGCTCATCTCACTGGCTTCTGTCTAAACTAATTTAAAGCAAAAAGCATCTGTTTGGGGAAAAGACAAAAAAGCCACTTCTAGATGTGATTGGGTTAAAAAATGTGATATGTCAATTGGTGTCAGTGATGTGGCCATGATCCCGAATTCTATTTCTGTGTTTGGAGAACTTCGTTTAGCAACTTCTTTTACTTGCCCTGTAGATATGCAACAGCATCCCAGAATCCATTCCATTGTATTGCTCCAGCTATCACCAGCTTCCTTTGAAACCAGCTTTTGTGTCACAGCATGTTGCTGTCTAGTGTCCTGGGCCTCCCCTCACCCTTACTAGACACTTGAAGATCGCTTTGAAGCATCTGCTGGAGGAAAAGCTGGTAGTCATTTAAGAGTAGGGCAACAGGGCGCTGCAAGTCAGCCTCTTCTCCAGCAGCAAGAAACAGACCTGTGCAATTCTTAATATTTCTCATTAGTAAGCACATTTTTTCTGTATCTGGATGCTTCTCTCTGTCTTAGTAGCCTTCTGTAGCTGGCCGTGTTTTACTGGCACTGAGCAGCTCATGGGTGACAGCTAGACTTCAGAAATACTGCTGTAGTTAGGGTGATACAAAGCTGTCATGGGTATGATCAAATAGATTCTATACAGGTCTTGCAAGTGCATAGGAATGGATTGGTGGAGTTTTGTGCTGTTTCTCTAAATTTCTTATAAAATCTCTAAACTTCTAAATACTTTTAGAAATGAAGGGACTAATACTGGATGGGACAGAAAGGCTCAACACTTGATTGCTGAATTGAGAACAAGGACAATGGGTGAGGATGCAGCTGGTGGACACTGGTTTCTTGTCTGTGTAAGAAGGCAGTGATTTGAAGGAATCCACAGTCATGTATTCATCTCGTGATTGCATCCAGTGGCTATTTTAGGTACAGTGGGGATGACTGACCCTTTATAGACTGTGGTAAGGAATGCCTTGTCTGTGGGGTTTCAGTAATGCCAGTCTCTTCTTTTTGGGTGGCACAGAGCACTGTTATGGGGGAAAGATGGGCAGAACCAATATACACGTGCCAGCACGCTCGTGTGAAATAACACCCTAATGAAGGTGATGCTTTTCCACTGCCAGTGCATGTCAGTGTGATCGCTGGTATGGGGAGCTGGGGTGAGGGAATCAGTGCTGTTTTTCAGCCTTCTGAAATCAGTTGCCTGGCCTTTAAACTACAGCAGGGACACTTACAGTAAGACAGGCACATGCAGCCTTTTTAACCACCCAGCATATGCCATGATAAGGTTGCAGCTGGAAGCGGCTCTCTTATTCTGGCACTGGAGCAGAATTAGTTCTGTTCACAGTCCTGGACTCTGTCTATAGGTTTTATACAAGTTTACTACTTAATGATAATACTGTGACACAGAGGTTCTTAAACTCTTCATAGCATAATTTTCATGTTGAAGTTGATGATAAATACCATGTTTGTCTGACTAACAACTGTCTCAAATCAAGATCTGGCAATTTTTGGTGACAATGCAGGTGTGAATCTGAAGGAATGACTCAGATGTGTACTGCTGTTATTGCTTATATTACTGTAGCACTTCAGTCTGTGCTCTTGGTTGTGCCAGGTACTGTACTTTGCCATGGTAAGGAACAATACCACCCCCACAGAAGCTGTCTGTCAAGCAGCCCAGAGGTGGGAAGTGGAAGTACCGTTATCCTTCCATTGCACGCAAGTGACTAAACTGAAGAACTCAAATGATTTGCCTTCCTGAACCACAGCCAGTGAGCACAACTCTGTATTGGTGATACTTGAAATAAAGTTAAAGATGGGCAGTGATGTCAGTGGGGCTGTGGACTCCCCCAGCATTTTATTCTACCTGGAGAACAAGTACTTGTGCAGCTCACAGTACTGGTACTTCCCACATTGCCCTCTGGACAGGGGATTCTTGTTGGATGTTAGCAAATGTATAGAGAAGGTATCGACATGGAAAAAGATGGAAACATAAAGCCATAAAGGAGACATACTATGCCTGAGTGTACTTCCCAATAAAAAGTTCTCACCAAAGGCTGTTATACTTTAATGAGTCATGGTATTTCCCTGTATTTAAAATGTATTTCAAAGTTTTAAATTTGGGTGATAGCAAATGACTTCTGGTAGTGAGTTTTGCATCAGGTTGCCTTAAAATGTGGGAAATTATAGTTGAAAAGAAACTCACTGATGTAATACAGGTTGGTGGAGGAATCATCTACAGGATGCTTGGTGCATTGCTCCTTTTACTCTACATTTGAACTTTTGAAGACACTGGTTTTAAGCCCTCCAGTTGCATCATGCAAGTCCTAAAGAATGTGGTTTGTAGCTATTTCCTCAGAATTTAAAGGTTTTTCATAAAGATCTAGAAAAGAAACCTAGATTTTTACTAAGACTTCCACAGCTAAGACATGTTGTAACTTGAACCTGTAAATAAAGAGATATCTGACATTTAACTTGTAAATCATGCAGAAGAAATACATTCTTATGTGCTCTGCTTTGGAAATTTCTTATTCACCCAAAGACAGAGGAGGAATGACTTCATATTTCTTCAAAACACAGAACCATTTAGTCAATACTGTATTCTTTTTACTCTGCCTTAAGAGGAATGTTTTGCCTGGTAGCAGTTCAACAATAGAAAAGAATGTTGCTTAGGCACCTGTTGTTCATAAATGGCTTTTAAAACTGTTAGCCTCTGATGTAATGGAAAATAAGTGATATAGCACAGAATTTTCCTAAAAATGCATCACTGTTATCTCTGTACAATACAGAACGTTAGCAATGTCCTCACTGAACAATGGTGAGATTGTTCTGTTTCATCACTATCTTGCATTGTAAATATTTACAGTGTTTGAGAAGCCCAGGCTTTCATTGTCTTCAATGTAAATTTATGCATTTTTAATAGCCCTTATTAATTTTGAAGATAAAAATACAGAGCCATTTTTCATTGGATTTCAGAACTGATTTAGAGTTTTGTGAGCCCTGAAAGGATTATAACGGAGAATGGGAAGTGATCGTAAATTATCCATAGATGTTACATTATATCATGTGGACTTGTATACTAGACTAGAAATTTGCCTGCAAATATATGTTGGTGCAAATTTCTCTTCCTTGTCTATACATGTATTAATATGTGTCTTTTTCCATTTGATTATAATCTTCACTTAACATTTTCCTCTAAAAAATATCAGTTGTCATATGGAGCACTTTGCCAAATTGTAATGATCATGTGTGCATTTTTCCAATAGATTTGCTGTTATTCTGGAGGTCTGGGGTTTTACCTTTTCCTTGACATCACTTGCTGTCTTTCCCTGGCATGTCATAGTTTTGTGGGGTTTGACTTTTGCCCATGACTAGGGGTGAGGGGAGTGGGTTTTGTATCCAGTAGTGTACTATGGACCCTTCTCTGTTGATTGTACAGTGATCTGCAATTGCAGTCGACCACCTGCAACAATCTTAGCGGGCCGTTCCCAGATCTGTGTTCACAATAATAGACCTTGTTTCTTTTCCGTTAGTTTAAGAGTTTTGGGTTGTATGAAACTTCACCACTACTCTCTCAAACTGTTTCTCTGGGTTAGTAAGGAAAAGATGTGCTCACCATTGCATCACTGTGATGGAATCCATGTAGGTTACTGCTGTGCATTGCTTTTGGACAGCCAACAAAGGAGGAAGGACAGCTCTTCTCAGAAACTGTAGCAATAGGCATGATACTGTGGTGTGTTCTCTGACAATGAGTATTATGAAGAAACAAGTCATCATCCATGTCTTTAAGAAAAGTTTGGAATTGTGTGGTTAAGACAACCTAATTTTTACTTTGTGGGATGGCTTTGGTGCCAAACTGGAGGGAAGAATGCCTCTTCTGGAGAGGGGCATTAATTTCTTGGGAAGCCAGTCTCTACTCATTCTGGGAGCTGATAGGATCATGACTAAGAGTGATAAGGCAAGTCCCAAACATGCTGTGATATTACATCCTGCTTGCAGCAAAGCTGTAAAGACTCACAGCTTGCATTGTGATTCACACACCTGCTCAGTTTGGAAGCATGTTGGGACAGGAAGATGTGTTTAATGTGAAGGGGTGAGGTGAAATGGTGTTTATCAACTCAAAAGAACAAATGGCACCCCCTTATGCAAATGGGTTTGGGAATTCAGTGGAGCAGGTAGAGCAACTTGCTGGCTGAGAAAACACCAACCCTGGCTGTTGACTTCTCCCAGGCCTCCACCGTTAGGGCTTCCCAGTGCAGGAGATGAAACTCCTGCTTTACCTCTCTTTCTTTTTGCTTATTATAGAGACTGTCCCAGGGATTAATGCTAATGTTATTATGAACTGTTCATCAACAAAGATACAAGGGGAGTTACTTAAAAATGTGTTTTACCCAGCAGATCACTGATGTAGTTAAAGAATTTTTGCCTCTGTAGCAGGAGCTTACTGCCCAGGTGTGTGTGAAACATCTGGTGCTTTGTTCTTTCCACAGGACATTAGAAATGATCATTGATGCTTTTGATGCAGGTAAGTTGCTATTAATAGCAGAAGCAGACAGAAGTAATTTTTTTGTTTCTCAGGGGACTGTAAATACTGTATTATTGTGTTGTTGAAACAGAGGGAAGTGACATTTATTTTCCTGAGTGCTAAGCTAGTTCATAATTGCATTTATCAGCTCATTTGATTTGAAGGGGTCAGTTTTTAAGGAACCTGTTTTTTAGAGATGCATATCCTCCTTAGCTTCCATTGAAATCAAGGAAAAGGGATGCTAAGAGCTCTAGGACCATTATTTATTGATAATGTAGTTTAACAGCTTGCTTGTCTAGTTGTATTATATTTGTAGAAGTAATCATATTCTCATTTTGAGAGGAGTCAGCTAGAGCTGGCTGATACTTCTGTTTTTCTATGTGTTGTGCATAGTCTACACCTGTATATTCCTGTATATTGAGAAGCTTTCAAATGGAACACGGGTAATTTGCAGAAGAATCTGTTGTCTGCTTTCTTAGCCTTTCTTTTGATTTCAACTACTCAATAACATGGTTTAAAAAAAGATTAGAAGAAAAATGTTTTTAAGGCTTGAAGCTGATTATTTTTAGGACACTAGCAGGTGGAGGAAAGGAGGAACTGAGATAATGAAGGGAGAAGTTACAGCTGAGCTAGTAAACAGTGCAAGATATATGGGCAGATGCATAGCTGTAAATAGCAATAATCCAGAATTATATCTGCCTGGTCTGAATAAAAGGTTTCTTTTCGGGGTTAGTACAACATTAGAAGTGAAATGTGAAAGGTACTGCAGAGAAGGAAGTGTTAGTTCCTCTCCCTTAGGCTTTCTTAATTACATTTGTTTGTCAAGTTAACAAATGCATGTGAAGTGCATGAGGCTTGATAACATCTCTTAAATAATGCTGTTAACAAAGTACTGATTAAGCCACAGTAAACCAAAATGAAACACAGACGCAGGATCCTCTTTTTGAAAATGCACATCTGTCATCTCTAGAAGAGGATTATGTAAGCTACATTAGTAGGGGAAGAGTCCGAACAAGCTCAAAATGAAATAATAAAAGCTTCAAACTGGAGCCAACACAAGCTAATAGGATTGGAAATATTTGCAAATATGGAAAATGTAGTGTACAGAAAGTAGACATAAGCTATATCTATCTGAAATGTCAGCGTAGCTGGGGAAAGTTAAGATGCACATAAGAATTTACCAAAGTCAGTGAACTGTTGCCTTCAGAACAACAGCAATAAAAACCCAAACCCAAAGGATTTTCTTTTTAGTGAGGCTTTGAGATTTCACATCAAGACCTCCAACAGAGAAACAGATTCCAAATCTGCATTAATAATTATTTCAAGTCTTGCTAGGAAAAAGTAAACCAGCTGATGAAGATGTTACACCATCTAGCAGCAATCAGAGGTTTCTTCAGAGGGTTTCCATTCCTGTTTGGATCTGGTTTTGTGCTGCATAGAGGGGAAGTTTCAGAAGACTGGATTGCACGGCAGTGATCCACAAAGACTCGGAACAGCACTTTTCATCCTGCATCTGGAAGGTCCCCTGAAGTCTTCAGGCTGATCTAGTCCATTGCAGGATTGTCACAGCCATGAATGGTACTTCAGTGTCTGATTATCTGGACATCAGCGATCTGTTGTTTTATTTTTGATCTGCCCACCCTGCAACAGATTATCAGGCCGATGACCTACGTGATGCAGCTCACTGTTGTTACTGGGGACTAGGTTAGTTGAAGAAAAATGTAAGAAACTTTTGGGCAGAACAGAACAATTGATAGGTGGAATTCCTTCCAGTTCCCTTCTGTTAGTGACTGCCATCTTCCTTCTGCCACAGTTTCCAGGGCACATCTTTCACGCGCATAAAGACAGATTCTTTTATAATCCAGAATATCTGTTGTACTTTAAATAGGAAAACAACTGACCTATTTGACTGCTATATTTTTTACCCTTCTGTGAGTAATACAAAGCATATGTACACACCTTCATGCATCCTTAGTATGCATTTCTTTTGGTAAGGCCTGTGTACGTCAGCAGCCGCTACAGCTCCAGAGCTTCTGCTGAAGTTCTCCAGCATATGCCATGTAGTAAAGGAGTATGGTGGGCTTTCTAAAGTGTAAATGACCTAATCTGCTGTTCATACTGTATGCTTTTAGATTCTGGTAGATATAAAGCCATAGACAGAAGATCATGATTTGTGCTTACTTGCATCAGTCTAGCTGGGAATCTTTGGCAAAGAGCAGTTTGGCCTTTATTTTTGAATGTGTAATGGGCAGAGAAACTGCAGTAGGTGGCAGATGAGGGAGGACTTCCACCTGGGTTCTTCCAGTGACACTTCTCAGTGTAACAATCCAACAATTTGTGGACCGTTCGGTTCACCTGATATCTGATTTATGTTCTTCTTGTCACTTAGGAAACAGATCCTGATGGGGTGGATGATGGAAATGGGGTTTCAAGTGGTTTCCCACCTACTTCTCTTACAGTGAGGTTACCTTTTGTTGTTAGTTGTCCCTTCTCGTGGTTGAGGAATACATCTGGTACAGGTAGCTCCCTTTGCAAGCTGCAGATTGAGGTCTGGGTGGGATCCTGACAAGAGGCCACAAACTGCCAACCTTTTGGATAACAAAGGGCACAAAGATGGGTGGCACCAACCAGGTGAATGGACACTGAGAGACACAGCAGGGGTGGAGGACTCAGGGGGAAGAGTGACACTTGCATGTGGATAGACTGTGAGAGTGTAATAGCCCAGGGGGTCCTTTATTAAGGGTCCCCCTTGGAAGCATCATGGGCTGTTTCTGTGTTACTGCACTATGAATAAATTGCTTTGTGGAACAAGACATATGAAATTCTGCCATGGGAAACCTGAGGTCGAGCCAGTAAGAAAACCTGGTCTGACTGTGTGAGTGGGGAGTCAAGTGCAGCTCCTGTTGGGTCATTGGAGCCGCTTGCTATGAAGGGGCTTCAGTCCCAGCAGTGAAAGTCTCTGGCATTGGGAGTGTGACTGCCAGAGAGTCTCATGAATGGTCAGATTGGGAAGTTTCCTTAACATCATGTACTTAATGCTGATAACCCAGAAGAATCTAATTTTCTGCTTATGTTGCTGTCAGATATACTGTTCAGGGAAGGCCCCGGCCACCAGGCCCCAGTCATGTGCGTGCTTTTCCTTCCTTTTGTGCTGCTCAACTGCCTTCAGAGACTGTCTCATTTCCTCTGAATCCGACTGTTCTTGCTGCAGCTTCGTGGTTCTGGCAATGTCATGAAGACCCAGCTGATGTGTTTCCAGGTGGCATTTTTAGTTACTGTTTGTCTGCCCTGCAGAAAGTAAAACTGGACTACCTGGGTGGGTGAAATCTTAGCTTCACTAGGCTAAGATCTCTGGGCTCTGTGGCCAGGATTTTGACCTTTTTTGTCTTTCAGAGTCGTATTCATTTGTGAAGGCTCTCTGCAATGGCAGTATGGCTGGAATCCATTTTTGGCTGGAACCAGTGTGGCTATAGATAGGGGGAACAGTTGAGCTTCCAGCTGTCCTCTCTCTTGGCATTCCTGTGTGCCGCAGCCAGTTTTGCAGGAAGTCTCTCTGGACAAGAGCAGTAGTTTGAATTGTGGCTTATTGGCTGTTGGCAGCATGAGTAAAGAAATCTCTACGGAGTCCAGCTATGAAAAAAGGCTTAACCTTTATTATAATTTGCTGAATTCCCAAATTCCTAAGAGAGGTTTTCTTTAAGTATTTTACCCCAGTGAATGATATGTTAACAACCATGGGGACAGGAGGAGAATAAGATCCCTTTGCAGGCAGATGACTGCCCTGCCTATGGGACCTAGTAGGTGTATGTACCCTCTTTATCCCTTTCCTGGCACCCTATGATTGCTTCAGCTTTCCAGGCAAAAAGAATCTGAAAAGTCTTTCCTTTGTGAATAGAACATCATCTACAGCAGTGGTCATGGGACTTCCCTTACATGTGTGGTTTATGAACCAAATAAAACACAATTAAGGAGAAAGCTGAGCCCTTTGACACCTCCTGGGGGCAAGTGTACTCTGCTGTTGGATGCAGGTGCCGTAGTAATGAGGAAGTCTCGTTTTGTGTGAGGTATGGCCTGAACATCAAACTGGAATCCTAAAGAGAAGAGAATATGTAGGAGCAGTCTCCTTGCCTTAGCATTTCTTCATTTTTGGCAGGCTCCCAGTTTGATGTGATTGAAATTTGGATCCCAATTGGCAGCTGCCCACCTCCTCACCTCTGAATCAGGTAGCATGTGGAATTAATTTAGCTGTGGAATATGTCCTGTGGAGCTTGTCTCAACTTGCTTTGTGTTGAGTGGCATTGCTTTCCTGGCATCCTTGTCTGTTTGTGCTTGGTGCTGCAGATGGTCTGTTCATTCACGTAACTTTATCCTTTAATTAGCGCTGTGGAGTTAACGTGCTTTAGGTTGATACAGTGAGTGCATTATTAGGGACCTTGCAGATTGGAGGTGCTACAGTGGGGCATCTGGGTTTAGTTTACAGCTTTCTCTAAGCCACCCTTGAACAAAGGCAGGCTTTATTGGAACGTCTACCAGGCTTCTTTACCAGAGGAGAGCTGTTTCACATCATCTTTGAATATCCAGTTGGATTATATCTGCTGCTTGAGCTCTTTCAAAGAATTCTAACACATACTGTCCTCGAAGTACCTGCAGAAAAACTGGTTTTACTTGTTTGCCATTATCAGAGGGAGTAAACTGTGTTTTCTAATAATTTTCCTTGTTCTCTTTACAGTCATGGCAACATGTCCTTGCCTGCAAGGCCAGAACCCTTTTTGAGGGGGGACACAGAGCTCAGTTATTGCTGGCAATAGCACAGAACATACTGGCATATTTTCATTGAAGCTTAATGTTCTCTGGATTTCATTTCCCTATGTTTTCTTGGGAAAATACCTTCCCTTCCTGCCTTGTTTATTGTGCTTTGATATTCCCGTCTCAGCCCACGTTTATATCCTCTCTGGTTTGGCTGCTTTAGAGGATGTAACTAAGCAGGTGTGTGGAGGACCTGAGGAGATTCTGTGTTTTCTTTTTATGCTGAGATTCAATAATGCTGGTGACTCCCATGTTTCCCTTTGTCCTCCAGTAAGGAGGTGTCCTTGTCGTTGCTTGCTTATGCATACTGATATATTTTATTTTTAAAATAAGTGATGCCTGAAAGTTATGGAGGCATTACCTTCAGAGCTTTCATGCATGCTTTATGATGTACTGTCTTGGCCTCTATAGAAGTAATATAAATCCTGACCACGTGTCAGTAAAGCGTTTGAATTTGGCTGAGCATCATCCAGCAAATGCAGTGTGTGATTGGGATACAGCAGGCGTTGCACACATTTCTGGTTTTGCTCATGACTTGCTCTATGACCTGTGATAACTCATTCCCCCATAGTGCAAAGAGGATAGTGAACTATCATTCTCTGTATAAAGTGCTTGGAATATGTAATTTTTTTTCTGTTGTTTCATCAACAGCAGTCAAAATATTTGATCCTGTTTTCATTTTACACATCTCCTATGGAGTCTAATGGAAATGGAACCAGACCAGTGTCTTTTGCAGAATCAAAAACCTAGAAAGCTTGGCCTCTCTTTAAAACTTCCAATTAAATATTCAATAAAAAATGTAGGCAACATAAGTTTAGGGTATGCACTAAGTGCTAAGCTGCACTACTTCCAAATTGTTAAGCAACATAATATATAGGGCATCGACTTCGTCTCTGTTTTCTGCTTTCACAGATTCAAAACTAACCAACCAAAAAGTTGGTATGTTATGGAAAACAGAAGAACAGTGCATCGTTCAGTTGCCCTGTTTAATATGGTCCCTGCTGTGTTAATTCCCCTGTAATCCTTTCTTTAAACACAGTTGTGTCTCATTTGCAGCAAGTTATGTTCCAAATAAACACTCCATGATCCTACGTGTTTTAAAAAGCTTTTTATTTAATGTAACTTCAGTAATCTAATAAATGGTACAGTTAATTATGCCTGCCTTTCAGATTAGCATTGCGAATTTTGGCTAATTCATGTCTATCACTATCTTTTCTATGTGTGATGCTTCCCTGTTGTATTAGTAAGAGAAGGATGAAGTGTGTGTAGTTCAGTGAATTCACAATCCCTAGTGAGGGATTTTGTTTATATTAATCTCTAATAGCCTTTAAGAAAGGAACAGCTCACGTGATATGTCTTTACGAGCCAGCTGGTACATAAATGACAAGAGCTAAATGCAGGATATTTCCTGCTTTTAGCCAAAACTACAGCATTCAGTCTGATTCAGGACGATTCTCGAGGCAGTTTGATCCAGTATGATGGGACTGGCAGTTTAGGAAACTACCTTCATGACCTTTGCTCTCTGCATCTTCAGGTAGCAGGCTCCCACTGCTCAGCTGTGAGAGCTGCTCTTCCTCTTTCTCCCTATCCAAGCAGACTCGAGCATGATCCCTGCCCTCTAGCTCTGCTCTCAGAACACTTTCAGAACTGATTGATAATTTATTTATTCGTTTTGCATAAATTGTGCTCTGACCTGTCTAGTTAAAGTTCTTGAAAACTTCTGTGTCTTTCCACACTCGCTCAGTGCACCAAACTCTCTCCTGTTTAGAATGCAGAGAGAAAATAAGAGATGCATCTTGATCCAGTGAATTGCTTAGCTTTGCTTTAGAAATAATTGCATTTCAAGCTACTTTAACATCATCTAATATTTTTATTTTTTAGTTGCAAGGCCTGACAATGGCACGGAATGAGTACTGCCTTCAAGCCTCCTTCCTGTAAATATTAGGACCAAACGAGGCGGTGTGATGAACATGCCACTGCATCAAATCTCTGTCATTCCAGCTCAGGATGTTACCTCTTCCAGAGTCTCCAGGAGCAAGACCAAAGAAAAGGAGGAACAGGTACTGCCAGATATACTTGATTTTCCACAGGAAGTTGTCTAAGTATAAAACAGTAGGGCTTATCAAATCAGACCTGATTCTGT